>NC_141466.1:20675788-23075788 GCF_009769465.1 Tauraco erythrolophus
GAGCAATTATTACTCCCTTCTACTCTGCCCTGTTGTCTGTTGAGTAGAGAAAACTAGGAACAATTAATTTCATGTCTCTTCCATAAGCCAAAGAAACACTCTCAATCTTTACTTTCAGGAAGCAATTAACTTCAGGTTTATTAGTCAAGTTGTGCTATGAAGTTTCAATCTTTCATTGTACACTGTGAATTTTAATTACAATTTATTAAAATAATTTAATTGACTTCAATCAATGGGCGTGAATGAGGGCAGAATTTCCCTGAGAAAGCTGTAGACAGAAGAAAAGGCCACCCATCCTAAATGCCTTCTGCCTGCCCTTTTTTGGGTTGCATCAGACTGTTTGAAAGAGGGCTGCATTTATCATCTTTGATGCCTCCAGCTCAATGGTCAATTCATATTAGATTCCACAAAAGGCAGTGAACCAAATTCATCTCCGATACAATTCCATTGACTTCAATGGTCTTACCACAGGGATTAATCTGGCCTAATATTATAGTATTAGAATGCGTGTGTGTGTACTATTAGCCCAGACTCTTTGCTGGAGATCACGCCGTGTAAAAGCTGATAGCTGCTGCAGTTGCAATTTGCTCAAGAAATCCAATTCCTTTTGTTGACCCACTGAAGTTCACATTCCAAAAAAAAAAAAAAAAAGAAAGACCAAAACCCCCTCCAAATCCCTAACCAATTTGCAACCGCAGCTGAATTTAGATGCATATTTGCTAATTTGGTTTATTATGCATGCAAATATTGGTATAAAAGGTGTTTCAATTATTTTCTAAGGCAGGGACCTATGCATTCTCCGCAGTCACAAAGAGTTTAAATGGAGTTATTTTTCCCTGCCTATAATCGTTCTCCCTTTTAAGTACCCAGGCAGAAAAAGTAAGTTTACTGCTTCTAGCACAATGGCTCTCTTCACTTTTAGGTTTGGGAGACCTGGGTGACCTACGAAAGTTAATTAGAAGGTTAACAAAGACTAAGGCAGAGTAGAATACAGCGCCTCTCCTCCAGCCAAAGATGTCATCCATTAATTAGGGAAATCGTTAAGGTGGCCTTTATTGAATCCATAGAAAATCGGCAGTTGGCGGTCGACAGTTTTGATCAGATTTTCCTCTCCCCAATAACACTACCCTTAATCGTAGGAGACGCGGAGGGTTCGGGGTGGGATGGGAGGGGTGAAGGGGAAAGTGTGTGTGCGTGTAGGGCGAGTATGTGTTTCAGCGACATTACAGTTAAACAGCCGCCAATTGTGACGGCTTTGATTCTCAGGCTTACATGGCATACTTTTTCCATGATGTAATCTTTATTGAACCTGGAAGCTTGGGGACGGGGGGCAGGGGGCAAGTGAAACTCGCTGCTGCTGCTGCTGCTGCTGCTGCCTCTCAGCCGCAGGAAGCCCTGGGAGTTAATATTGCAGTCATCATAGGCAGAGCTTGCTGCTTTTGCATGGTAATACGCTATCGGACTCCCCTTCCCTCCTAACCGAAGACTGTCTGCTTCGAGCAACGAGAGCAAACAGCCATCTGCACAACAGACCCTTCATTTCTCCAGGAATACATTCACTGTAAAGTTGAAGGGCCTTTTTGAAGCCCTTAGATTTTCTTTTTTTATACTCTTTTTTTTTTCCCCACTACAGCACCAAAGTGGTGCTGCTGTGGAGAATTTCAAGTGAAACGTTAGACAGTCCTGGCATTTTAACGTGTATATTTTTTAATCTACTGGGAAGATGGACTGGACAGAGGTCTTTACTGGTTTAGTTTTGACATTTTTGCCTGTGCATTGAATGAGCTATGTCAAGGACAGCGATTACAGCAAGTCCAGCCTGTTCAGCGTTGTAACCAAGTGACCTAGCATTGAAGAAGTGTTTTGTTTGAACATGGGAAGCCATCACCTTCCAGGGAGAAAGGCAAAGACAAGGGCTACTGCAATCTAGGATGTTTATGTTAAAGCAATGCTGTCCCAGCTCTGACTTCGTGGCACTTACTGCCTGGATCCATTGGTTTGAGGGTTTTAAAAAATATGGAATCAAGAGCTGTTTGAATGTCTAGAGGACTTAGAAATATTTTTAAAGTGAAACAATTGGATGGATACTACTTTAATTGACTGGTCTTCTTCAGGACAAATTATACACAATTCCAGGCGATTAAAGACGAACAAGGCATTAAAATAGTCTCATTCCTATTCTTACATCTCCTATTCAGATAAAAAGCTTCATCACTTTAGCATGGAATTTCTCCACCAAAAAGAATTCAAATGTGAAATATCAACCAAAAATGCATACATTATAAAAATAAGTTTTAATATATGCAGGACACATATCTGCCCTGCTACCCATATCTTTCTGTACACTGCAGTAGATAGTACTTTGTTTTATATATAGCCTATAATTCAATCTCTCTCACAAAATAATTCAAGATTACATAATATTTTTAATATGCAAAATGTATCATATTGAAAGCAAGTAACAGCACAGAAACAGTAACAAAGAAATGCCAGGCTGCTTCCGATACGCTCCACGAGACCCTCAGCTTTTCTGCGACCTTCTTCTTGTGTCGAAAGGGAGATGGTGCAAGATATACCTCACGAGTAAGGCTTCCTCCATGCTCTGAAGGGCTCCCAGAGAATTGTGATTTGACCTGGAGAGGCGTTGTGTTCCCATAGCTCTGTTTTGGACATTTTTCTCTTTTAGGCTAAGAGACAAACTAACTCACCCATTGTGTAGCCACTGAGATCCCCAGATAAAGTGCTATAAGAGGGCTACACACTATTATTCTTTTATTATAGAGCAGCAGCGGCTGTTCAAGAGTTACTGTGGATTTTTATATGTTTCCCTACTGCCCTGTTCAAGAGTTACTGTGGATTTTTATATGTTTCCCTACTGCCTTTTGTCTTCTAGTAGCAGTCCTGTGGCTTTGAGAGCTTTGGTCTCTGTCTGGAGGAGGGCCCCTAAACTTAACGTTGTATCTTTGGGAGGTTTTGGAAATCATTCTGGATAGGTGAACACATAGTCTCTGTTGCTTATACATATTTTTGCGTCACTGTAGTTTCCATATTAAAGTGCAGGTAGTGGTGAAGACCTGATGTCAGTGTTAGCTTCAGCACTCCTGTGATGAATTTCCTGGAAATACTGAACATCATTTGTACAAAGCCCCTGGTATGCAGTGCATTACTGATGGAGATGTTGTTGAGAGTATGGAGAGGATGAAATCTCAAGGGTGGGAGGAGATTCTTATAGCTACAGCTATATGAAGCATGCGAATGATGAGAAGGTGACCTACAGATGCTTTTTTGTCAGCTGATGCTGCTGGAGTTGCAGCTGAAATTTTTAACCTTGGTATGGAACTTTACTCGATTTTTCATATGATTTTTTTTCCCCTTGGTGGCTGTGACTGGGAGCAAATAAAATACAAATCATTGCTAACATAATTTGACAGCAATATAGTTAATATAGCTTTGAGAAGGCTGATACAGGGTGCACAGTAGTATGTTCTTACATACTACTATTTTTAATATAGTTTTTTAACTCTATTTAATAGTTTTTTAACTATGTTTAATATAGCAGCACTAAGTGACTGAGAGGAGTAAGTGGTTTGGGTTGTTTTTTTTAAAAATCCATTTGTTTTTAAATTTCCTAAAATGGCACAGGAAGGAATCAGTACAGGAGACAAGGCAAAAAGAAGCCCAGTCATAACTGCAGGAAGTTCTCTGGATGTGTAGGAGCCTGGTTTTGGCTGCTTGTGCAGTTTCTCCTCCTGCAGTCTTCTCTAAAAGCATCATGGAAGAGATTTCTGGGGAAGCCTGGGTATCTAGAGGGTAGATAATTCCACCTAGCTTTAGGCATCTGCTCCTTCTTTAGTGTCTCAAGTGTCTTTTTCTATTCAAGGGGAACAGAGGAACATGTGTGAAGCTTGGTTTTTTGACCTGTTTCAGACTCCTTCGTCAAGACGAGATGAACTGTGCCCTCAACATGTCTATTCCTCTCCTTGGAGTACAAAGGGAATCTGTACAACAGCTTCAGCTGAGTTAGGCTCAACCTTGAAATTGAGCACTGTAGCTAAACAGAAGCATTTTTTAGTGAAGGGACACCAGCATATCTAGATTTCAGTGTAACATCTTGTGGGACGTCATGAGCTAAACAGGAGGAATGGAGAATCACTGGAGAACTATGAGGTGGAAAAGCAGCTGGCTAGAGAAGAAGAAACAGTTGACTGTGCTGGAAGGGGAGCTGCCAGATCAAGGAAAATCTCTCCTGGAGTTTCTCGAGAAGATGCCCAATTTGTATTTTTAATAAATATCTGGGTGCAAAACATAGCAGCACCAGCTGCACAGAGAAGGATAGGAATAGCCAACAGCAACAGCTCATGGCCTTTACAAAGAGAATGGAGATGTTTTGTAGTCATGTGAAATGCCCTTATGGATGAATCGGAGGGATTGCTGCTTGAAGCCATAAGTTCGTTACACAGAAATGCAAAAGGGAAAAAAAATATCTCCTTCTATTACTAACCACACTCTGACCATGAGACACTAAAGTTACAGGGTTGCCAAGTAGGCAAATGCAATTCTAGGTTATATCAAATGAGCTGTTTCTAGTAGAGAAAGAAAAACAGGAATGCTGTGCTCTGCCATGCACTGAGACTTCCTGTAGAATTCTGTGAACAAAACCTGCAGAAATGGAGGATATCACAAGTGACTAAAATAAGGTCTAAAGACCTAAGAAAAGAGCATGAGACTTTACAGAAGGGATTAAAGCAACATCTGAAGGCTTTGCTGAAAGGCTTGGGAGATGGCCTGAGACTGGAGGTAATATTTTTTGGGGGCAGCAGAAGCTGGAACGAGTTCAAAATAGATGAATAAGGAACCAGTAACCAGATGGCTGAGGACCAGCAGCTTTTCCGGGGACAGGAGAGGCCAAGGAATCTTTGGCAAGCTTGGAGGTTACTAACTGAGCAGGACGGCAGTGAGGATTTAAAAAGCTAAAAATACCAACAGCACAAGGAAATCAGAAAGTTGCAAAAGTCAGAAACCTGATGTGGATTTAAGGCTGTCAGAAGACTTCTACTGCCTAGGCTTACCTAACACTGTCACAACTGCAGAAACTGCAAGGTAAGAAGTCAAACAAACTGTCCCAATATATAAGAAACTGCCAAAAAAATTGCAGTGAATGATCTGAGGAGGTAAGCCCGGAACCTTTTTGTCAACATTTAATGTGTAGACCAAATCAATGGCAGAGAAGACGGACAGCAACAGTGTTTCCCAGGTCTGAAGCATTACATGCAGCAAAAAAGCCACTCAGTTGTCTACTCCATTTGCGAACCAGGGCACATGGTCCGAAGCCAGAAAGCAGCCCAGTAGGCTGGAGCTCAGCAGGGATCTCAGAGAAGAGAAGGGAAGAATCTACCTAAGCTGAGGGGGAACCTGAGGAACCTTCCCTCCTGGCACGCTTCCCGCAAGGGCTGCCAAGATGCTTTGGCAATGGACCAGTTTAGAGGGACTCAGCTGGACTTGGCTGGGCCTGCAAAGATCAGTGAAAGGAGGCCAAAGCCATTCTGAGAGGTGCTGGAATTTGCCACGGGGCTTGAGCGCAGCTGTATGCCGAAAGGGGACATTGCTGCGGGAGAGAGACGGGAGCCCAACGCTGCAGAGGCGGTGAGTATACACATATACATATGTGGGATGGGAGTCCTCCTGATGGCACTTCTGAGTGATTGGAAGAAATGATACAATCAGTTTGTGTGATGAGGAAAATGGCTGCTAAAGAAAGCAGCCCTGTGGACTGCTTGTTTAAGGGGGGCAGGTAGAGAAATACCGCATCAAGGACAGTGAGGAGTGTGGCCAAAAAAGAGTAACTGGTGGTACCCAATGAAAACCCTTGCCCAGTTTTGAAGGGGAAAAGTTGCAGCTTGTTGACCTGAAAGTCAAAGCGTGGAAGTACAAGGGTCAGAGCTGCTGACCTAGCCATCTTAAGTGGGGGGATTGACAGTGGCCAAATGCGTGAGAGGTTACCAGCTCTGGGAAACAGTGGGCACCAGCTGAGCATACAGGTTGTTGTGTGTGCATAGGCTGAAGTGAGGAGAGACGATCGTGGGGACCATGCAGGCTGCTCTGCAGCTTCTTGTGGAAGGCCGGCCTCTGAACGGTGGGGTCTTGCTCTGATGAGAGTGAACTGATACCCTTGCATGGTCGAAGTAGATGAGCTGAAAGCAGCTGATCTGTAGGACATGAGTGACCTTGCTTATAGGAGAAGAAGGTGTCGTAACACAGTCTGTATTCTGCTAGTAGAAGAAAGATGTGGATGATCCAAGATGTGCCTTGAGATCTGAGAAATCTTGGCAGCAAATGCTCCTGTGCATCAGGGCTGGCACCTGCATTAGCAGGTTGCTTTGGAGTAGAGGTGCAGTTTTGAAACTCATCCCATGATGACCTCCACTTGCTGCAGATTGGCTCAGGGACAGAGCAGCTGTGGTATGTATAAGCTCAGCTCCTGTCGGAGAACACTACTTGAGAAGCTCAGGTGCCCACCAAACACACTCCAAGCATCCCATCCGCTTGTGTGGTGGAGTGTTTGGTCCAGAGAAGCTGACTAAATGTTATGTGAAGGAAACCCCTCAGACTGCATGCAGTGTAGATTTGGAGGCAAATAATTGTTTCAGTCCTCTGTTGAGCCAAAGTGCTTGCTGACACAGTCACAGCCAGAGGATATGGTAACTGTGCAGTTGTGAGTTATGGGCAGCAAACAGAGAAAGGGTGAGCGCTGGGTCAGGACGTCTTTTAGTGGCCTTAGTTAATGAAAAAGACTATGAAGCTGTGCTTCTAGTAAGGATTCAAGGATGGCTCCTCTGAGTCCTGAAGTCATCGGTTTTACTTCGTAATGAAGACTCAAGGCTCATCTTTAGAGGCGTTGACCCATTAAACTGCCCCACACTGTCTGGGGAGAAGGCATTTTACAGACCGCTGAAGACCTAAAGGTGCCTTCAGCAGTAACGTGGATGTCATCCACAAGTCTGATTAAGGGAGACAACAGTGTGTGCCTCAGTACCAAGTAGAACATGCTGAAAGAAATAATGCCAGAGCAGGTGCAGTCGCTGTTGTGAGAGGACGACACCTCGGATATTGCAGCGTTTCAGTCTGGTTTCCATACTCGGTTTTAAGAAGAATTGGCAAGTGGCAGTGGAAGCAAAGAGCAGGGGTGAAGGGCAGGAGACAGCATTTCTACTGCGTCAGTAAGCAGCACTTGAAAGTGCCGGCTTCTGGCTGACACTGAGTGATCTTGGAAGCGGTCACTGCAAAATAGGTCCCTCTCAGCCTGTCTGCTGTGCCGAGATGGCTCTGGGCACACTCAGAGAGTGCTGGTAAGAAAGGCTGCATTTACAACGAGCCTGGGATCAGATCAAGGCTGCCACTGAACTTGAGCTTCCTGAAATGAGAGTTGCTCTGAAAAGGGGTACCTTCTCATGGACACACAACCCGAGGAGAGAGAGTTTTCTCTAACAAAAAGAAAAATATGGCTGTGAACAGGACTGGGCAATTTCCCAGGCAGTCACAGATGTGCAGAGTTTTGTGGGGCTCTGAATTTACTACGAAGGGCTTTTTTTGTGGATTTGCCAGTATTGCAGAGACACGACACCAACTGGGTGAGAAAGAGACACCAACTGCAGTGGCATGTGAGACTTAACCATTTTCAGAATTGGAATTGCTTTTGTCTTGGCAGATGCAGTGTCAAAACTCTTTCACATAGACACAGATGCTAGTCCCTGTAGACTGGAGACTGCTCTGAAACAGGAACGCAAGGGACTTATGAAGTTGAAGATTTAATATTTTATTTATAAAGTTTAAGATTTAGTATCAGCAATGGTCTAAGTAATCCAAAGACTTCGTAAACAGGAGTTCGTGAGAGAAATTGTGAGGTTTTGTACTCACACCCGTGTCCCAGAATAAGAAAGGTGCTACAGACACCTTGTCCCAGCTGCTTGGTAGATTGCTTGGGAGAGGTACTGTAGAAGAGAATATTGTCTCTCCACTTCCATAATGCTTTCAGGTGCAAAGGTTTCTGGTGGGTGCCCTGAATGCTACTAGACACAGGATCAGATATACCAGAGAAGTGTAGATACTTCCCACAGACTCTGTCTTGGATGTAGCAGGTTGGGTAACTAGAAAATCTATTGGCAAATGTACCCATCTGGGAGTACTGCAGAACTCTCATTGTGACAAAGAGATTCAAGAGAAAATGGTGTAAAGGATGGGAAAACTTATCCGGTGTTGGTTCTGGTACAAGCTGATGATCTGAAATACCTCACAGCTCAGTTCTGAGCTACACAAGAGTTTTGAAACCGACAGATATTTGGAGAATGCAAAAAATCTCAGCAAACTATTAGAGGATTTGTGCTGAGTAAAGCAGTAGAAAAAAGCATAAGAAATTTGGCAAGAAATGAGCTCTTTGCAATAATAAAGCTGTTGGAATAGATAGACATACAAGAGTATGGAAGAAGCTGGTTAAGGATTTATTACAAAAGGAATATAGAAAGGAAGCCCAAGACTTTCTTTTGGTCTCCTGAACTACTCCTGCAGTCAGGAACATCCCTGATGAGAGAGAGAGTCTGCCACATGGTTGTACATAGCACAAATATACAGCACGTATTATACAGCTAAGGACTGTAGGTCATATCATCAGCTGGGAAAAATCAGCATAGCTTCATTTCCATTTCATGGAACTACACCCGTTCCTTTCCCCCAGCTGCAGATTCGGCTCCTCTGCGCTCTTCTGCTCCACTAAGTGAGCTAGCTGTTTTTCCCAGCAACTTGGTTTTCTGAGTGTTGCTGTTTGCTGTGGGGTTTGGCAGAAGAGCAAGATGCATCCTCCAAGAACGGACTCTGGAAATGGTTGGGAAGATAGCTCCTTAGGCAGCCACCCTTTGACACCTTCTCCTGCACCTGAGGTCAACCCAGCAAGCTCGGCTAGGGCAGTTCTCTTATGCTGTCGCAGAAAGGAGCTGCCTTCCTGACTCCTGCCAGCTCTGTGGCACGTATAAGACCTTAAACTCAGTTTTGGGAAAAAGAAAATTTTGTTTACTTTTTCAGAAAGGGAAAAAATAAGCTGAGATGGATCCTGAGAGGTTACCTTGTTCTCATCAACGTAAGTCCCTGCTTACACCTCCAGAATACGCAGCCAGAATGCATAGTTATGTCAGAATGAATAAAATGTAACCCCACCTGCTGCAGTGGGAGTGGATGAGGGGAAAGGCTGCGATGGGAAGGGTAAACTGAGGACATGACCTAGGAGATAGTGAAGAGCAGAGACTAGTTTTCACCCTGCGTCATCCTGTACAGCACCTCACCCGATAACTCTGACCACTGAGGCATTGTGAGGCTTTTCTATGGCATCCAGAAGTGAGAAGCGGGGGTTGGGACCAAAGATACAGAGCTGTGTCCTTTGAGCTGGGGGGATCTGGGAGAGGCAGAGGCACCCACAGAGGTGGACACAGAGGTTGTCAGGTACAGATTGAGACAGGGTAGGAGGTATGAAGGAAGTGGGGGTATGTCAGATTTGCAGTGATAAGAGACCATGCTGGGGACAGCAGGGGCCCAGGGTGTGGAGAGGAGAAATCTCCCCTTGGAAGCAACATCTGCAAGTCAGCAGCTCCCTGCTCTGTATCTGCTCAGCAATGCCTTCTGGTATGTCAGGATGAGGGGAGAGATGCCCCTGGGGTACCTTCTCCTTACCAAGCCCTACAGGAGTCACCGCCTCAGCTCCTAGTCCTTGCACTGGCAGTGACTGGAGGTCCCATGAGAGCTGGGAGGCCCTCTGTGCTCAGCACCCTCAAATCCAGCGGGAAAGAAGGGAGAGCACTGCGTGCCTGCAGGGAGACCCATCAGAGTCACAGGTTGGCAACGAGAATATGTCACTCGTTAATCAGCGCATCTTGCTTTAACAGCCCGTGGAACAGATGCTGCTTCCTACCACGACCATATTGCTTACAAAATCACCACATCACAAATAAACTGAAAATCCCAACTTCCCAGGTCGCGAACTGCAGGCTGCAGCAGGCTGTGCCAGTGCGCGCCGAAGCTCAGAGCACAGCATCCCTCCCAGTGCCAGCACTCACTCCCCAGCGCACTGCCAAGCCCAGGGCCCGCAGCCTGTGGAGGCGGCTCAACGCTCCCTCCACCCAGGCCGTTATCCAGGGAAGTGGAGGAGCATCTGTTCTTTAACTCTGGTGGGCTTGGGATCAGGTTTATGTTCCTTTTGAAACCCTTGTCACATGTGCAAACAAGTCCACTGGCTGGTGTAATTTGAGAGCGATATTAAATGAAGAGGTGACACACCAACCGTGTACACTAAACAAGGGAAGCGTTTCCAAATCACAGGCTGCCGCGGAGCGAGGAGTTTTTACATAATAGCAAAATTAGAGTTTGGATGACTGGTATTCTTCAACAAACTTTTCAGAAATATTTCCTGGAGCAAACCCAAAGAGAGAATCCTCATTTACCCTATTCCTTTCAGAAGTAATTGAATTCACTTGTTTAGGGTTTCTGCCTCCTCCACCTTTCATTCAGCAGCGATGTGAATTCTGCTAATCTCTCTACAAAACAGTCAATCTCCTCTAGTCTCACTAACCATCATTCAGCCACCCAGTAATGAAAAATTGCTTTGATCCTCTCCGTTTGCTTCATCTTCAAAAAATATCTCCATTAAAAGAAAAAAATTAAAAATCTCTAATAAAGTCTGTCACCAAAAGGAATGTGTATGATTAGTTTAGTAGAATTTTTTACCCCCCTGCAGTGGGTTGTTTGAGACACCCTGGGAGTTAAGAAGACTGCAAAAGTGGCTGATAGCTTTGGGAATGGGTATACAACACTAACGTGAGTGTCCAAATGGTCATGCAAGCCGTGGAAAATTACGTAGAGGAGAATAGGGAAAATGCAAGGACTGGATTAGTAGGCACTCTTTCTGGATACCACATTTACGAGTAAATCTCACTTACAGATTTTTTCAAACTATAGCCGTCCCGCTGCATGCAGCTACCCAGTGCTGTATTCACACCGTATTAACTTGGATAAGCAGGACGGTGCTTTCGACATCTATTCAGGGAGGGGATCTGAAAACCATCTCCCCAGGAGATTACATTACTTGTCAATCATCCATCTACTAGCCAGAACACTCTCTCCACATTTTTTTGGGGCAGCTTACTGCAGCCTGTCCACCTTCATTGAGTGTACACTTTTCACTGGTCCACTTTCAAATATTAATTTTTACAGCAATCAGTAAAAATTATAATCCATTCTGAGAAAACACATCCACACTCTTCCTTCTCTGTTCTCCTTGGAAAAAGCTCAGACTTGCAGAAAGTGTAAAAAAATACTGTACTTCTGTCTGAGAGGGGATACATGAAAATGAATCCTTCCTGGTACTCATTTTCTCTGGTTCTGAGGAAGCCACACAATCATCTCTTCCCTGGTAAAACTGAATGCCTTTTCTCATTCCTCTACATCCTTTGGAAGAGAGTAGAGCCAGCCCCATACGGCACAAAACTCCGCTAATTTCTGTGTTGAATTTACAGGCTAGTTTCCTCCTGCCTACTCTTCTGAGTTGTCGATCATGAGATCTGCTGCTGTAAAATACTCTGTAACACCTGGAAAAAAGTTGCCATGCTTTGTAGCACTCTTCAGGCAAGCATTGCGAGGCACTTGGAGCCAGATCAAGGGAGCGCTGTGAGTGAGTCATTTTACTTGAATGAAACACACTTCCATTCCCCACACAAATATGTGTCTATATGTGTGCTTTTATTTTCCTAGACACATTAGTTTTAGTTATTTACCCATTTGTGCTCCCGATAATTACATGCTGCGGATTCAATTGGATGCAGATTTATTCTTCACTTCCTGTCCTAAATTCTCCGCAATTAAACAGCTGCTGTGTGCCTGGTGTAATAAATTTACACAAAATCTGGGATGGTTTGGCATAGCAGAAATGTTGTTTGGCACGGGCTTAGGACGACTACGTTACGTACAACTGGCAGCCCATGCGTGGGTTACGCTTTCTCTCCCAAATGAGAATCGCCCTACTGATATGCGACCAGAACAGGCCACTTGCATGACAGAAATGTTTACAAATTTATAACTTGTTTTATTTGACTGTTTTGAATATTCTCTCCCAACCTGAAAAAGAGGATTTCCTTAGCTTTCTTAGACTAGGTCTTTTGGGAAGACCCAGTTGGAAAGGGACAACAAGAAGAAATTCTTCAGGAAGTCTCGTCTCCAGAAACACCTCCACATCTTTTCACCAGGTGGAACTTTCTCCCTCTGCTGCTGAGAGGGTGGGAAGTACGGGAGGGCGTTCTTTCACGTAGTTCTGTGTGTACCACAATATTTTGCAGCATATTGCACTGTTATTAATCAAACGCAGATGAGATGGTTTTCTTATCCTTTGTAAGGGCACACAGTGTGCGGCATCTCTTGGTCCTTGCTGATCTGAACCCATCCTCCTCCCTCAGGAGCAGGTTTCACATCCCCAAGTCAGACAGCTCCCTTTTGATATCTGCCCATCATCTAAGCACTGTCCTCCTCTCCTACGGCATTTGCAGCCTCAAATGACTGCCAGTGCTAGCGGCACACAGTCCTTTTTGGGGAGCAGATGTAAAGTCTGCTCTAGTGGAGCCTGCAGACTCGCATAAGCAATGTACTTCTGTTTATGAGTGTCGTGGTTTAACCCCAGCCAGCAGCTAAGCACCCCACAGCCGCTCACTCACTCCCCTCTGATGGAACGAGGGAGAGAATCAGAAGAGTAAAAGTGAGAAAACTCATGGGTTGACATAAAGGCACTATAATAGGTAAAGCAAAAGCCGCACACACAAGTAAAGCAAAACAAGGAATTCCTTTACTACTTCCCATGGGCAGGCAGGTGTTCAGCCATCTTCAGGAAGGCAGGGATCCATCACATGTGGTGGTTACTGGGGAAGACAAATGCCATCACTTCAAATGTTCCCTCTCTTCCTTCTTCTTCCACCAGCTTTATATACTGAGTATGATGCCGTATGGCAGGGAATATCCCTTTGGTCAGTTGAGGTCAGCTGTCCCAGCTGTGTCCCCTCCCAACTCCTTGTGCACCCCAGCCTACTTGCTGGTGAGGTGGGGTGAGAAGCAGAAAAGACTTTGACTCTATGTAAGCACTGCTCAGCAGTAATGAAAACATCTCTGTGTTACCAACAGTGTTTTCAGCCCAAACCCAAAACTTAGGCCCAAACTAGCTCCTATGAAGAGAATTAACCCTATCCCAGCCAAACCCAGCATATTCTTCATTCCTTATTCCATGCCATTTACATGATGCTCAGGTCCCACACTATCCAAACATCCTCATTAACCACCACATCCCTTCCCTTCCTTTGATATAATACGTAGATATCATTCCCCTAGTCTATGGATCACCCCTGTGGAATGTCTGTAAAATGTTCACAAATGTCCACTGAGTTAATTTAGTCTGTGACTTTGGGGTCCTTCTGTTATGGTGGTCACTCAGGACAGGAGAGGTGGTGTACTGCATGAAGCCACTGTTCTCCAAAGCCAGCTCAGGCCAGGTCACTTGCTGCACTTGCACTACTTCTTGTAAGGCTTGTCCTCCATTGGTTCAGGTGGTTCCTGCTATAGTACTCCACATAACACGCAACTCAAATAATGGGTTACAACAATTTAAAGATATATCCATCACAATTTCTACTTCTGGTCCCTCTGGACCAGAACATAGGGTTTAATATTGTAATGAACTCCTCCCCTTCCCCATGCACCAGCTTGAACTTATCTACAGACTGCAGTCCCTTAGCGGAGTACCTGCTCCAATGTGGCCTTACCTACAGCTGCAATCCTTTCAAAAGTTAACCTGCTCCAACAAGGCTTTACACATGGCTGCAGTCCCTCCAGGACTGTACCTGCTCTGACGAGGGCTTATCCATGGTCACATGCTTTGAGGTGCTCCAGCACGACCTCATGCACAGCCACTGAAGCTTCAAGGTGTACCTGCTGCAGCATGCACTTATCACCAGCCACAGATGCTTCAAGGTGTACCTTCTCCAGTGTGAACTTATCCTTGGGGCACAGCCTTGATGATCCGAGGGCTGGAGCACCTCTGCTATGAAGACAGGCTGAGAGAGTTGGGGCTGTTCAGCCTGGAGCAGAGAAGGCTCCAGGGTGATCTTATAGCAGCCTTCCAGTACTTAAAGGAGGCCTACAGGAAAGCTGGAGAGGGACTTTTTACAAGGGCATGTAACGATAGGACAAGGGGCAATGGCTTTAAAGTGAAAGAGGGTAGATTTATATTAGATACAAGGAAGAAATTTTTCACTCAGAGGATGGTGAGGCACTGGAACAGGTTGCCTAAAGAAGTTGTAGATGCCTCATCCCTGGAAGTGTTCAAGGCCAAGTTTGATGAGGCTTTGGGCAACCTGGTGTAGTGGAGGGTTTCCCTGCCCATGGCAGGGGTGTTGAAACTAGATCATCTTTGAGGTCCCTTCTGACCCAAACCATTCTATGATTCTATGATCTTTGAGGTCCCTTCCAACCCTAACCGTTCCATGATTCTATGATCCCTTCAGAGGTATACCTGCTGTGGCACAGGCTTATCCATGGCCACAGATGCTTTGGGGTGTCCTGCTCTGGCGTGGACTCATCCACAGGTTGCAGTCCCTTCGACTCAAGTTCACACTGGAGTTCCAGCCTGTCCAGTACAACAGCACAGACACAGCAGCAATGCCCTGGCCATCTGCCAGCTGAGGTGCGTGGCCATGCTGTTACCAAAATGTTCCCAAGCACAGCAGAGTAAGATGATCAGCAGTACAGCAGCACAGCAAGCAGCGACAGCAGAAATCAGTCACTAACGAGCACTAGACTCTAACATACAGTGAGGCAAGCAAGCCCCATGGCAAGCACAGGAACCTGCCGATTAATTGCTAAACAGCAATAACAGCTATGAATTTCATCTAGCACATTCCGATCAAAACTATTGTTATCTCGAATCCTTTGAGCCCCACATTAGGTGCCAAAAAGGACTGTTGTGGTTTAACCGCAGATGGCAACTGAGCCCCACGCAACCACTTGCTCACTCCCTCCCAGTTCGATGAGAATCAGAAGGGCAAAAGAGAGAAAACTCATGGGTTGAGATAAAGGCACTTTAATAGGTAAAGCAAAAGCTGTGTGTTCAAGCAAAGCAAAACAAGGAATTTCTTCACTGCTTCCCACGGGCAGGCAGGTGTTCAGCCACCTCCAGGAAAGCAGGGCTCCATCACATGTAACTGTTACTTGGGAAGACAAATGCCACCACTCCAAATGTCCCCTGCTTCCTTCTTCTTTCCCTGGTTTATATACTGAGTATGATGCCATATGGCAGGGAATATCCCTTTGGTCAATTGAGGTCAGCTGTCCCAGCTGTGTCTGTCCCCTCCCAACTCCTTGTGCACCCCCAGGCTGCTCGCTGGTGGGGTGGATGAGAAGCAGAAAAGGCCTTGACTCTGTGTAAAGCACTGCTCAGCAGTAATGAAAATATCTCTGTGTTATCAACAGTGTTTTCAGCCCAAATCCAAAACATAGGCCCAAACTAGCTCCTATGAAGAGAATTAACCCTATCCCAGTCAAAACCAGCACAATGAGTTAGCATGTCTTTTGTTTCCTGATACCTTCAGCATACGGAAGTCAACGAGAGTTAAACTCCTCAGCTGTGATTCACACATTCATTAATCTCTTGCAGTAACAAGTACAAATTTTACAGCTCATACAGTGTGCTTATTACCAGCATAAACAACTTGCCGCTTCCAAAAAAAAAAGTGTTGCAGGAATTAGGTCCCATTGTATTGAATTGAAGGAAAGAAGAGTTGGAAAAATTTGCTATGCGCTGCTGCCTATGCCCAAACGGCTGCAATCTGGTTATTGCACGGCAGTGATTCTGGATCTTTGAGAGACAGCTAGCCCCATCGCTTCCACAGGTGTCATCGGGGTTTGCTGAGGCCCCACAGGAATTTACAGGGATTTAGCAAACCCTGGGAGTCATTAAAAAATGCCCAGAAAATCAGTGCATCTGAAAGCAAGACAGGTTATTTATTTAATTTACCGATCCACAGGTGAAACAATGCCCAGACAAAAATGGAGAGCAGATCACGTTGGGTTTCTTCAGCAGGAGCTCCCGAGGAAGCTTCCTTCCCAGAGATCTCCCCGCAGGCTGGCTTTTGGGGTCATGCCTAAGGTGTAACCCTTTTCTCTGAAAAACAAGACATTTCTGTGCCGTATCTGCTCCCACGCCGTCTCGACAGAGTTGCACTGTTACAGTTCCCTTCAGAAACCCGCACGTGGTACCCGTGCAGCTGCAGGACTGCAGATGCCTCTGGGATTAAAGAGAACATGACGTGCCCAGGATAATCTCCATAGGAAAGGCTGAAGGAACTCACTTCTTTACAAGAAGAAATATCCATCTCTTTCTTCCTGCTCTTTCCACAGCCTGTAACTGTGGCTACCCCTTCCCTGGCAATATCCAGGTTGCTTTGCCTTAAAGGAAAGACAAGCCCAGCACCCTCTTGGCCCTTGGGCATTTGGGGAAAGATCACTTTCCATTTCCCAAACCTCTTTGACTCAGCTGCTGTTCAGGTTACAGAGGATTTTCCCACTTTTTTTATTCCCCCTGCTGAGCTGAAAAGGAGCAGAATCAGACCCATGATATGATACCATGATATTTCTTGTGCTTTCTGCTCCTTGAAGGTTCAACTCTAATCCACATTTTCTTCCTCCTGTGAAACGAAGTCAGAATTACCAAGGCTTCTGGTCCAGCGACAAGGGAGCTCTGGGCCAGGTGAAAATACTGCATGGACGGGAACAGCGAGCAGGTTATTAGCTCAAGGCTGCCTATGAAGATGTACGGAGAGGAGCATCTCTGCAAAGGAGGCTGACATGTTTAGTGACATAAAGTGGCTTGACTGTTAGCTTCTTTTTTTTTTCTTCCCTTTATGAATGACAAGACAAAGCCAACTCTACTCTCCTCCAGCTCCCCTCACCCTCCCAGCCGTCCCCTTCCCCGTAGATGCTTGGTGTTTCTTCTTTTTAGGGGAGGGGGGAGAAAGGGAGAGAGACATTTTCTTTCACACAAGCCCTCAGAATTACAGTTCATGAACTATTCAGTAAACTGACCGGCATGAACCTCCCTTCAACGGCCTAATCTAAGGGGTGGATCTATGTGTTTTGTTGCTTGTCAAAAACAATCACGGCTCGGCCCATTACATTTACAGCACGTCGTCCTTTAATTGGTGTAACACACTGAGGGCTGAAAGGAAGAAAGTCCTACAAAAGCCCCCGAGTGAATGAACCCTGACTCACACAAAAATACTCTTCAGAAGTTCAGAGCTGGGCACTAACAAGGGAGGTAGAGAGTTAGTTTGAAAAGGGGTTAAGTTCAGAAATGTGCCACCTTGAAGACCCTCCCATCAAAGCCATGATAGCATTGACAAGACGAAGGGGGAAAAAAGTTAATATTCCGGCTTTTCGGGTTGGAAAAGGCGGGGAAGGGCTGAAGATTCCTCCCGGCTCCCCTTTCCCGTCTAACCCTTTTCACTTCGAGACCGTTCTCATTGTGTCCTTAGACTGCTTAAGAAAAGTACGAGAGAAAAAAAAAAGAAAAAAGACCCACGAAAAGCGAACTGCAGCCCGAGTCGGGCCGGGCCGACGGAGTGCTAACCCAGCCCGGGACAAAGCCCGCTGAATGCCGCCTCCCGCCCGGGCCCCTGCGCGGGACACTCTCCCCGGCCCTTAATGATTAGACTAATTAACCAAATCGATGTTTAAACGCCCGAAGCCACACTTCGGGGGAAGAGCGCGGCGACGGTGCCGGGCCCCGGGCTCCGCCGCCGCGGCCGCTCGGCGCTGCCCAACGCCCCGCGGCGGGACCGGCCCGTGCACCGCCCGCACCGCACCGCGCCCGCGCCCCGGGGGCACCGCCGGCAGCGGGGGCGAAGGGGCTCGGCGAGGCCCGGGCTGGGGCTGGGGCCGGGCCGCCGCGCCCCTGTCGCTTCCCTCCGGCCCTGTACCTCCGCTGACACCTCTTCTCTTCTCTTCTCTTCTCTTCTCTTCTCTTCTCTTCTCTTCTCTTCTCTTCTCTTCTCTTCTCTTCTCTTCTCTTCTCTTCTCTTCTCTTCTCTTCTCTTCTCTTCTCTTCTCTTCTCTTCTCTTCTCTTCTCTTCTCTTCTCTTCTCTTCTCTTCTCTTCTCTTCTCTTCTCTTCTCTTCTCTTCTCTTCTCCCCTTTTTCTTTTTCTTTTTCTTTTTCTTTTTCTTTTTCTTTTTCTTTTTCTTTTTCTTTTTCTTTTTCTTTTTCTTTTTCTTTTTCTTTTTCTTTTTCTTTTTTCCTGTCCTCCGCCTCTTATACGGACTGTTGCCGCTGCGGGATTTTTCTCTCTCTCTCTAAAGATACAATAACTATTTTGATGTAAATGGCGAGCCTTGGGTGGGTCCCTGGGGTAGAGAGTTAATGATTCTCCTTACACCGGGCTGTTCTTTCACTTTTCCTGCGCGCACCATGTTAATAAATTAATGCACCTTTCATTACTCCTACACGCATCAAACCTCAGCTTTGTATTTTGCGGCCTGACCCTCGTTCCTCCACTTTTGTGAGCGAGTTGCCCCCATGCTAAGGCTGGGGCACTTTTAAATGCAGCCCCATAGTCCTACCCAGGTTTGTAATCCGTCAAAAAGCCGTTGATTGCTGCAAGCGTTACTTTTCATTAAGAAAACTTAGAAGCAATTTGGAAGAACCCTTCTCAATGAATACATTTACCCCCAAATGCTTTTTATTCTTCGCCTATACTTGATGAGTTTCTCTGGCACAAATCAGTTCTTACAGGCACAGAATGGGCAATCCCCTGATCCCCATCAATTGTCATCCAGAGTTTGGGCCACTTTGACCGCCAATAGTGGGGAAGTCAGAGCTAATCCTCAGAAGGAATCACGGGAAAAGAAAAGCAACAATAACCAAGTCAAGCGTAAAAAATGAAAGAGAAATCTCTATTATCACTCACTACATTTCCCAGCGATGTACTGAAAAAATCAGCTCGTTTGTCATTCGAGTCAGACACCCGGAGAAGAATATGGGGTCGTGGTGGGTTGGTAGACTCACACGACGTAAGGAACAATATTTTAGAGCGAAAGGCCTCTTCATTTGCCAAATCCTCCTCACATCCGCCATAACCATTAAATACAGACTGACTTTATTCTCTATGGGAAGAACAAGGGGAAAGGAGCCTCCAGCCACATAGCCAGACAAAAGTCCAAAGAGCCGGGGACCGGGGAGGCGAGGCGGGAGGAGACCCGCCACCCTCCTCCGCACCAGCCCCGGGCCCGGGGGTCTGCGGGGGGACGAGGGGTGCCGGGGAGGGGTTGTTTGGGGAGCGGGGTGTCTGTCTGAGGGCGTGCGAGCAGGTGAGCTTGCAGGGAAGGGCGGGGGGCGGGCGGGGGGGTGCGCTGGGGCGTGCAAGGGGGTGCGGGTGTGCAAGGAGGGGCGTGCAAAGGGGCTCTGCGGATGCGCGGGGTCCGCGCGCCCGAGGGAGCAACGTGCGTGCGTGCGCGCGCTTGCTCGCGAGCGCGCAAGAGGGGTATCCGCGCGTGACTCCGTGAGTGCGGGTCGTGCGCGCGCGCAGGAGGCGCGTCCGCGGCGGCGGGGGCGGGGAGGGGGGGCAGAGGGGCGGAGGAGGGAGGACGCGGGTGGAGGGAGAAAGGTGTGAACACGGGGAAACACGGGGGAAGGAGAGAGAGAGGCGGCCGCGGGTGCGTGAGGCCGGGGCGCCCGGTCCCGCGGGTGCGGGTGCGCGCAGGGCAGCGGGCGGCGGGGCTGACCGGGAAGCTGGCGGCGGCGAGGGAGACAGCGAGACCTTCAGGGAGGCGGCAAACATCGCCGCTTTCCACGCTGACACCTACAATTAGCCCGAAGAAGGCCGTGAATCCTTTTGCTCCCCGGCCAAGCGAGGGGCAAAGTTAGCGCTGGCAGCCAGCTGCCAAACCTCCCGCGGCTGGTGCCGTGCGAGCAAGTAAACAACTTTATAGCCACCAGCCCGCTGCTGCGCCCCTCGGCTTCTGCGGGGAGCTCCCCGAAAGCCCCACGGGTGTCCTTCCTCCCCGGGGGGCTGCCAGAAGCCGAAGGGCTTTGCTGGGCTGTGGGTCCGTCTGCGAGGGCGGAGAGGGGGCGAGACAAGACGGGGGGAACAAGGGGGAAGACAGTAGCCACGGTGAAAGGAGGGGGCGCTGGCCCCACTCGTGCTCCGTGGGGAAGGAGGTATCCGTGTGCCCTCAGAAAGGGGCGGAACCTAAGCCCGGCCCGCCTCGGCGCGGCCCCCGGGGCTCCCGCGGCCGGCCCGGGCGGCGGGGGGCGACGGGGGCGGCCGGGCGCTCCGCGCTGCCCGCAGAGGTGCGGGCTCTGCTCTCAGGCTTGCAGGCTGCCGCCAAACGCTTTCCCCAGTTTCTAGCAACTCGTAGCTGCCTGCAGCTTCAGGGGTGCCTTGGTGCTGGCTTTTTATTCTTCACCAGTATGAAGCTTATTTTTCAGAGCATTTTTTAAAAGAAAACTGACAAAGAAACTTTTGAGCAAAGCTACCATTTTTTCCCCCTCCTCTTTTTTGCTTCTCGTCGTGTCCCCCCACCCCGCAGATTTCAGGGCAAGCCCGGCACTTGCTGCGGCCATGTTTCCCCCAGACGCCCGGGCTGCTCGGGGCATCCGGAGTCCCGGAGGCTCGGTGCGGCGGAGGCCGCGTACACCGGGGCCCGGCCCGGCCGCCAGCCCCGGAGCGGCCCCGGGAACCCGGCCCGGCCCGCTTCGGCAATCCCTGCCGGGGAGCAGCACCCCGGTCGCCGTGTCCTGCCCTGGATTTACATAAAAGTGCGGTCTCTTTGCATCATCCCTCATCTCGAAAGGGTGCTTGAAGAACTCGAGACACTCTGCAGTCCTAATTAGTGATTTTTGTCCTCTTGTTACGGGGCTCAGCATCTCATGCAAATGAACTCTTCATCGCCGGCACCATTACCCCTGCGCCAGAATTAACTGACTCTTATCTTTAATGATATGCCGCTGAACTTCTCGGAGCCCGGCTAGCTTTTTATCTTGATTACTCTAATCAATAAGAAATGATAGAGTAGAATTATAAACTCTATTGGCTTTTGAATGTTGCCGACAAGCCCTCTAGATGCGCTCCCCTTTCATTGTTATTTATTAAAATGATCTTCAGCTAACAGCGGATGCAAATAGGGAAATGAGCCAGCGAGGGGGGCCGGCACGGAGGGACACACACACACCCCCCCCCCTCTTTTAGGGAGCTCTGCCGGGGGTGGGCTCAGATGGGGGCAGAGGGGTTTTGTAAACAAATAGCTCTTTTTTTTTTACGAAAAGCACGAATAAAAGAAAAAAGCAACAAACCAACAACAACAAAAAAAACCACAAACCACAAACTCCCAAGCACTCCCCTTCACAACAAATTAGGACAGAAGCTCCCCGAGGCCCGGCGCCCCCAGGAGCTGCCCCGGGGCGGGGGGACAGGCACGGCAGGGGACAGAAGTGCTGCCCCTGGCCCGCCGCTTCCCTTGGGGAGAGCATCCAAAGGGCCCGATCCTGGCCGGCCTCCCCCCGTCCCAAAGGGACTAGGGGCAGGAGTGCAGGATCCGGCGCGACCTTCCCCCCTCCCCAACCCTCAAGGCAAGCAAACACCCGCTCCCCGCCGCCGGTAATAGGGGATCGATATTAAACCAGCAGCAGCTCCAGTCGCCGTGGCCGAGACTTTTCCCCAGCCTCAGCCGTGCAGGGCTGGCCGCGAATGTGCGCCCCGCTCCGCCGCCCCCGCTCCAGCTCCTTCGGTCCACACGAAAACGTCTTTTCTTATCCGTCAGCAGCAATTAGATATCCTTGCCGTGACAGGGAGATGCACAGTACCAGCACTTTGTCTCGGGGGGAAGGAATACGTGGGTATGCGCGCACACACACACGCACAAACAGCGAGCGTCAATTTTGCCGCTGCATTCCCCCCCTCCCCCCTTTGCTCCCCCTTTGTTTTTTGGTGTGTGGTTTTTAGTGTTTTTTTTTTTATTCGTTTGTTTGTTTTGTTTTGGTTTGTTTTTTTCCCCTTTTTAAGTTAAAAGAGTGGAACCGAACGGGCCGGACGGCTGCCCGCCGGTCCCGCCCGCGCCCACCGCCCGCTCCCCGGCGGCCCGGGCGGCTCCTTGCCCGCGGCGAGGACAGCCCCAGCGAAGGAATTCGGGCACATCCCGGGCTGGCAGCGCGGATCCTTTCCCCGCGGCTCCTCTATTTCACCCCGCTCCTTTCCTTCCAGCGAGGAGTCAATTTGCTGTCAGCACTCGAGATTTTAGCTAAATTGTTAGGTGGATGCGAGGAGCGGTTTTTAGATGCAAATTTTCAAGGCTGTCGAACCGAAAAGGATACGTTTAGTTATCTGCATGAAAACGAAACCTTTCTCAAACGAATTTCTAGGGAAGAAACACATTGGCTAAAATAAGAGTGGTCTGGGGGCCAGAATTTCGTCCCTTTATGGGAAGGGAATTTCACAGCATTTCTGAACCGCGGGGCTGAAGTTATTTCAAAATCCCCGGCTCTTCGCGATTCCCCTCCGGAGAACTCCGTATTTATTTCCCTCTGGACTCTTCAAGCTTGTCCGTGGCGTACCAGTCCCTGCATCAAATATTTTCCCCCAGCAGTTTAATTACTGCGAATACCTTCAGTATAAACCTGTGTTTATCTCTTCGGGAGATAATTATTTTTCCAGTCGCAAGATTCAAGATGAGTTGGACGGGAAAAATAAAATTAGAAATCCATGAGGGACAAAATTGTCTTTCTATCCTTATGTCGGGCACGCTTTATATATATATATATATATAAGACACACAAACACATCAAATATGTAATTGGCATATAAAGGAGCAGTATACAAGGTAAGACTAACAAAGTAGTCGTAGGCATGAAAATTGAAGTTGGGTGCCACAAAGGCAGACCCTTTCATGGGGGAAGGGCTGAGTGTAGCAAAATCATGTAAAATCTCCTTTCTCAGTAACATCTCGTTATTAGGAATGATGACTAAACCTCCAGGATTATTCTGGACTGTAAGTTATCAAGAGCCCACTAATTTCACATTAAAACCCATTGACTGCAACAGCGTGATTGAAGGGTTTTTAACAATTAACATAATCAGAAAATGAGCGGAGATAATTTTTATTCAACTCATTACTTTTTAATCATGTATTTCTTTTAATTAATATCTGCTCCGCGAAAATAACAAAAAGCCGAGTCCCAGTGCTGCCCCGGGCAGGGGAGGCGACCCCGGCGGCGGGACGGGCCAGGGCGGGCCGGGGGGTCGGGGGCAGCGGGGCTGGGGCCGGGGGGAGACCGGGGGGGTGCCGGGGGGCAGGGGCGGGGGGCCGGCGTCGTTCTCAAAGCCACCGCTGGGGCTGCAAGCGCGGCCGCTCCTCAAAACAACCCTCTCCCCATGAGGAAAAAAAAACACCACCCTCCCCCAGGAGGGGGACCCAGAAGACACGGCTCCTGTTTGGCTCTCGCCCCCCTCCAGTCCCCCCTCCCCAAGGGGTGCAGCACAGCCTGGGCACACCCAGGGCCCCCCGCATGGCACCGAGTGAGCCCTCCCCAGCCCCTGCCTTCGGTCCTGCCCTGCCCAGGAGAAAGGGGTGGGTTGTATTTTTTTGGGGGGGAGTGGGAAGCCGCCCCAGCCCCGGGCAGGCTGCCTGTGCAGCCGCCAGTGCCAGCAGCGCGCTCCCCTCAGCACCGACCTCACCTGTGACGTGGGCAGTGCGCCGGGTTGCGTCTGCGGGATGCTCTGAGTCCCCCACTAGGGTGAGTGGGGTGGGGGGGCGTGGGGGGCTGCGTGTGTGTGTCCTGGGTTTCATCGGCTCTAGTCCTTTCCTCGTCTGAGTTTTCTAAGCTTCCTCTATGGCAAGTTTGGGGCTTGTGGCGACGAGGGGAACACCTGGCTTGGAAAAACCCCAAAGAGCCCCGCGTCTGCTCTCCCCATTTCTGCGTTCCGAGGGGGAAAAAAAAAAAATCACGGCAGCTCTCCAGAAGTCTGCAGGGGAGTGAGCCCTATGGGGGGGGGGGGCCTGCTGGGCACCATCCTAGTCGAGACAGAGCCGTGAGCGAGGGGAAGAGCACACCTGAAGTCTGTCCATCCATCTGTCTGTCCGTCTGGGCACTCATCTATGTTCATCATCTCCACCCGCCCCTCGGCTCGATGCCCCCCAGACGCGCAGGAGGGGCTGCGGGAGAAAACCTCCCACACTCCCATGGGAGGAGGCCTCCACATGTGACCCTGGGGCCCAGCACCTCCAAACCAGGCACTGGGGAGAGAGGGTTCTTACGGTTCGTGTCTGGATGTCGGATGGAGCTCACGGAAAGCAGCGGCTGGCCCCAGTCGGTGCTGGGGTCTCACCAGTTCCCCCTGCTTTCACTGGGAGAGAAGATTTTGAAAACCGTGTGGAAAATTCCTGGGATCACCTTTTTTTTTTTTTTTTTAATCATTTGTGGACAAAGATATGCAGGCTCTGAATAGCTGGAAGGTGGTGAGGCATCAGTTCACATCAAACAGTCCAAGACATTCATGAACCCATTCCTTTGCTGCTGAGAAAGGCTTGCTCAAGTCACTAAAGAATTTACAGTTGAATGAGTAACTCCTCTCTTTCAAACACTTCAGTTAATACAGTCTAAGAAGAATAGGAAAATCAAATATTACTCTTTCCAGACTCCCACAGTCTGGCCTCTCCTCTGCCCCTGAACCTTCCCTTTCTGATAGGAAGGTTTGCTTGGGATCCTTCACTCTTGGAAGAAGCCGGTGCAACTGTCTCTTTGAATATGGAACAGGGTTAAATCCTGCTAGGCAGAGAGTTCAGGGGCATGCTGTAGTCAGGGCAGTTGGGTTGCCAGCACGGGTTCTGTAGGTAGGCTTGTACAGTTCCTCCCAGCAGAGAAAGATCAAATACACAGTATTACATCAGTTTTAAGATTGGGGATGGATTGTGTTTTTTTTTTTTCTGTTGTTGGTGGTTGAGGTTTCCTTTTGGGGGGAGGAATGAAAACTTTTTTTTAGTGAAAACACTCTAAATGGAAAAAAGAATTTGGAAAAGAAGCTAATAAAAAGAAAACATCTGTAAAGATCATCCCAGCAGTATAAGATAGATTCACTACGTGTGATATTTCATCTGAGATACAGTTTGTGGGTTAGTTTTTTTTAATAAATTCCATATGAACCCTTGCAAGAGGGAAAGTGAGTGTCAGGTCACAGCAGAGGGCCCCAGGACTGAAACACGGCAATGAACACTGCAAGGTGTGATGGCAACTACCTACAAAACTTCATCAAGAGTCTTCAACTGCCTGAGCCTTTTGGAAGTGCCTGTTGGCTTTTGCTCACATAAGGAAAGCCATCTGCTATTCAATATCATGTTTATAGCCTCCTGACCAGAGCATGCTCCCTTTCTCACACATGTGCAACCCCAGTGAACTCCACTGAGCAGACTTGCAAATTCATAGCTAAGATAGTTTGGCCCTTTGTGGAAACCACATGGACCAGCGCTGGTGACATACCCCAGACAGGAGCAACCCTTGGCTCTTCCCAAGTCTCTCGCAGCTCCCAACATCTCAGAGCCCGCAGCTCGTTTTGGGGTGCAGTGGCTGTGGCTGGCTGTGGCTGGATGGGAAGCAGTCATGGTGGACTTCATCCACCACACCCCAGGCTGTTCCCTCCGGCGGTGTCTCTACCTACTCCTCACCAGTAGGCACATTGCTGTTATAATAACCTGAAATTGTGCCAAAGACTGGTGTTTTTTTTTTTTTTTTCTCCAGAATCAATATAGATGGGGAGTACTTTGGGTAAGATGGCAGCTTTGTAGGATTAGTCCTTAAATTTTGAGACCTTTACTGAAATAACCTGTCACATCTATGTCGTCTTCTGTTATGGCTCATCTTGCTGTGATCCTCTACCCAGAGAGGAAAGAAAAAATTTTACTAGGGAATTATATGAGTAAATAGACATTGTTCTACTACTAAGGTTAAAAGGAAGTACCTAGGTGCAATGCAAAGAGGAGATGTAAAGCAAAGAACTCACCAGGACGGATATATTTGAAGTGGAGACACCTGTCAAAATGTTCTCTCCCAGCTCAGTGATCAGTTCACATCAGCTCCTGCACCATGGCTTCAATCCCAGCCACGCATGTGCTGGAGAAAAGGACTCCTGCTTCTGTGGGTGTCCTCCCCAACATCCAGAGAGTTGCAATACAAGGAGTTCAAACTTGATGAGTGCACCAGCAGATCCAACGTTTGCCAAAGTCTGGCCATTCTCCTCCCTTATGTTTTAGGCCTGTGCTTTGGGAACTTGAAGAAATTCAATGGAGATAAACAAGTAGCAAGAAACCATCTGTGCAAAAGAGGAGAACAGTCTTAGATTGCTTCTTTCTGAAGAGGAGCCTGGGATGATACCACACTGACACCAGGGTAACTAAAAACAGACATTGGCTTGCAAGGTATTTCTGAGCATGGACAATCATCCACACTTCAGTGAGCTATAAAAAGAATGTATCTTTCATGCTATTTGTGTTGATCAAGTTCTTTGTGGTAATTTCACAATTGTGCTGCTTCTAATATTTCTGCTGTGTTTTAAACATTATCTTCAAAAGCCTTTCTTGTCCCCTTGCATACTTTCATTCTTTTTCTATACATTAGCTGTTTCATCGGTATCATTCTTTTTTACTGTCATGAAAGATATCCAGTCAAACAGCTCTTCTTTCATTTCATAAAGAATGGCACAATTAAGACTTAATTAAATGCATATGAGTAAGGAAATGGCACACCACCCAGGACCTTAAATATGGTATCTTTCAATTGCTTAAGTGCAACATCCTGGAAAAAAAAAAGTAAACAAAAAAAACCCCATAAACTTATTTCAAGCTGGATCTTTTCAGACTGGCGTGATTGCCTACTGACAATTAATTGTTTTCTACTCATGATTCTAAAAAAGATAACATACTTTTTTTTTTTTCCATAGCAAAAATTCTGACAGGTGCATGGAAATGGCATTTCTCTGTGTGTTGGATTCACAGAGAGTGTTATATGCAAACATTTCAGGTCTAAGCAAAGGTCATACAGCACTATCTATGATTTCTCAAGCAATTGCAGAGTTATACACTTATAGAACACAAAAACCTTCAAACGAAGATGTGGGGTTGTTTTCCCTCTTCAGAAGTGTGATGGTGCTAAATATGGAAGAGGGTTAGCGGGTGGACAGCCTGTCTCAGTGTTCTCTGTATATCTGGCTGGAAAGGGGAAAGTTAATGGTGCCTATCTGGCTCACTATATCAGGTCACTTCGGTTCCTACTGATACCTTAATCCCAGAGTCAGGACAGCGCCCAGGACTCCTCCACCCAGCTTGTTCTGGCACGAGAGACTACAACATCTGTAGGCTTCAGGAGTGGGTGGCTATGAAGAAATGCAGATGAGTTCTGGGCAGGTCTCTGTGAACAGTGGTGGTCAGAAAAGTAACCTCTGATCCCTTTAGGATGTCAGGTGGAGGTTCAGCCTCCCCCCAAGTGAACTAGGTAGTCATAAGGAGAAGCTGATATACTAAGTGGTATATAACTCTGATTAAACCTTACTCTGACATGGAGGAGGTTCATGACTCTCCAAAATGGGAATGTGGTAGTTTGGATTAGGGTGAGAAGACTGTCTCCTTGTGATTTGCCATATAATTGACCAAGACAAATAGATTGCAGATGCTGGTTGAGTTAGGCTCAATAAATGTAGTCAACAACTCTTTGGACAACTTTGCTGCTATTAGTCCTTCCCAGTTTCATGTGGTGATTTCAGGGAATAAACCCCGAATTTGCAGAGAGTTCCTAAAAAAACATTCCACATGAAGCACAGACAGCCATTTTCTGTAAGTCTAAAATTCCTGAGGTTCTAGTTGGTGATAGCAGTTTCTTGTACTCAACCAGAGTACGATGTTCCTGAGTGTGTCTTCACATTTCAAGTGTCTGACTGTCCTTAATTCCGAAGCAGCCGATGCAGAGTTATTGCTCCTGAGTGCTTGAGGCTGAAGGACAAGATTTGGCGTCTGATTTGTAAAGCCACTGATAAATTTTGGGGTTCTTCCCAATTAAAGACTGAAATGACTGTAAATCAACTGCTTTTTTTTCTGCCTTATTATTTTGCTCATTCTTCATGGTTTAGTGCAGATGTAACTTTGTCTTCTTACCCTGAGTGGAAAGTTTTTCGTATGCTTTGCTACACACATAGAAAAATAATGCTGCAACGGAACAGTGCTAACAGGCACAGCAGCTCAGGCTGGTCAGAAACAGTGCAGCTAGACAAATGTTTGTCAATCATTTCTAAACAAATCTCACATAATCTTTTGAAAATAAGAACTGGCTCAGACCATTGAACAGTATTACTGGGATGGTTTTCACTTGCAACTAATAAAAAACGCGTCAACATGCCGGTAGTTTATTTAGCATATTTATTTCCTCACAGATTTCTTGGGTGTGATGAGGATGTGTGTGTGCCCTTATTTAATTAGTTATGTGCAACTGTCTTCTGGACAGCTTTCTGATGCTCTGTGGAGTCTGGAAAACAGTCATTGGATTAGGTGACCCTCTGTTAGGCTTTGACATCAGCCATGATCAGCACACAGAGGAGCCAACACTGGCCCTGTGAATTAATAGGGACATGCAGGACTGTAATGGAGACAAGGAAGAAAAGCTTTCCATAGGCAGGGGATGGTTGTGCAAGGAAGACACGATACACTAATCCTTTGCTCATGTTGAGCTTTGTCATCTTTGCAATGAAATTAGTCAAGATTGAAAAAGAATGTTTCCATTTTCACAACCTCAGAGACATATCTCTGTCGACAACTCTCACCCCTCCCTGCTCTTGCCGGCCCCTGTTTCAGATGACAAGCAGGCTATCTCCTGGGCAGCAGTTTCGGTTCAGGGGGCAAAGCCCCTTCTCCCCTTTCCTCCCGCCCTCTGAACCATCGCCTGCCCCAGTCTTCCATCCTGGGTCTGTCCCACTCCCCAAGTACCCAGGCTCAAAGTCAGTCCCTGACTTTTTTCCCTCTTTATTCCTTACATTTAGGTTAACACTTAATTTCCTGGCACCTCCTTGGTCCAGACCTTTATGGTCTGTCTCTGCTTTTCCAGCCTTTTGGTTAAAAAGCTTTATCCAAGCCATCATCCTTCAAAGATAACGAGAAAACTTGAGAAAAGGATTCGGTTCTCAGCTCACAGTGGTACGAATCAGGAGAAAGAGCACTGAAGGCAACAGGGAGACAGGCAGAGGGGAGAACCAGGTTCACAGCTTCAAACGGCTCATTTTCCCTGGTTCATACTGCCATCTCCACAGATCCAGCAAGATGGCACAGGAAATGAATATTCATTTGCTATGTTCTCTTTCTACACTGTTAACGTAAGACCCTTCCTTCTGCTGAATGACACACGTTTTCCTGTGATCAAGGCAGGTATTGAAATACTTGGATGTGTTTTCAAGAATAATTGGGCCTATATAACCACACAAGACTTCTGATACTCTTAGAGTAATTTCTGAGATTTGCTGGTAAAGGCCAAATCCTGCTTGCTTTAGTCGTGAGTAGAACCCTTTTGATGAGGTTGAGTGGAAAGGTAATGGTACCACTTGTATAGGAAAACTAACCAAACTTGCTTGACACACAATTAGGGTAAATGCTGATTTCTGCCTGGTAACAACATTCATCTATTTTCAGAGAAGAAGTCCACACCTTTTTCAGGCTCCGTTTCCAACCCACAGCTGAAAAAATTAGTGATTCTTTAATTTTGCTTTGTAATGTCATGTTTATTATTGATAAAAAGGAGAAGCACTTAATGACCAGGTGTCTTCCTTGCAGGTCTGCAGCAATGCATTTATTAATGTCAGTAATGTTTATATTTCAGTTATGCCTCAGCAATTTAATCTGAAACTCTCAAGCTTGTTTTTTCGTTTTTCTTTCTCATCTTTTGTTCCTTTTTTTCTTTTTTTTTTTCCTTTTGTCTTTTTTTGCCTCTCTTTCCTTTCTTTTTTTTTTTTTTTAAATTAATTTTTTTCTTTTCCCTTCCCCTCCTTTTTCCCCCCTCTTCATTTCCCCTCCCTGAGACCAGTTTTCCTCTCGCAGGAAGAACACATTCTCTCACGGGAGAGTATTTAACTCTCTCAAGATGTGGGAAAACGCATCCCCCTTGACCCGCGAAGACTAAGGCGCAGCTCTGCCCTCCTCCCCCCCCTCTTCCCAGCCGGTCCTCCCCGGTGCCCGTGCAGGCCCAGGGGAGGGACAGCCCCGATGAGGACGGGCGAGCGACCGGTCTGAGGCGTCTTTCCATCGCTGCCCGGGGATGCAGACGCCGTCGGGGCGGTGCGGGACGCGCCGAGGGCCCTTTCCAGGCCCCCGGCGCCCCTCGGCGGGGCGATGCGCGGGAGCGCTGCTGCCCTCTCCCGGGGGGATGTGGCCAGGCCCCGCCCGCCTTCCCGCCCGCCTTCCCGCCCGCCCGCCGCCGGCCCTGCCCGCTGCCCAGCCCTGGCTGCACGGAGTGGAGCAGCGCGGGCCCACCCCGTCCCCTGCTCCGGGCTACCTGGGCCATGGGTCGCTCAGGGGCGGCAAGCGGCCCCTGTCCCCGTCTTGGTGCCATCTTGGTGCGGGCAGCGCCGGTGTCCCGAAGTTTGCCGGTGTTCAGGCTGCACCCCTGCCAGGGGACGAACCAAGGGGTGAGCATCCTCCGGCCCTGGAGCCACCCGGCCACAAGTGTCCTGCTAAGCAGCTTCGGGCTTCCAAAGGCGGTGGCGTTGCCAGACATGGCTCCGAAACCGGCAGGTGCCATGTGGGAAGGTGGTGCCTGGCCTCGGCCAGGGCAGGTCCGGCACCCGAACCTGGGCCCTCAGTTGGATCAATTTGCAAGGACAGGCGACCCGGTTTTTGCCCACATGCTGTCATTTCTCTGCATTGTGCTCACAACATGGTCTTCATTTGTTTTCATTCATGGCTTTGAAAGCCATCTCTTTGGGGCTGAGGTATTCAGCCTGCCCAAAGAAGTCGGATGCTCTCTGTCGGGTGCTCGTTGCTTCCCTGATGGCATCTTTATCATCACCTTTACCGGCGTGTTTTCACCTGAGAGCACGAACCCACTCTGGACACTTCCACGCTGTGACATTTACTGCACAGCTGGCAGAAGCTAACACCAGGTGGGCTGGATGACGCTGAGCTGGCCCAGGGGTGTAACTGGGCGCACGGGGAGCTGGTTCAAGCAGTGCTGAGCTCCTGGCAGCTGCCACAACCGTCACACCGCCATCAGCCAGCACTGCCTCCTGTCACCAGTGCAGTACTGAATCAGCTGCGAGAAATGGATGGGGCCATTCGTGCCTGGCTTTCTTATTCCTGAAGGCACCATGGTATGGAGTTGCAGGGCTCTGCTCTGCCTCTCTGATGAGAATCTGACCAGAGCACTGAGAAACCAAGACTTGGTCAACAGCCCGTTGAAATGGCTGGAAAGGGCTTTTGTCAGATGGGACACGCACGGGGGTCAAGGTCCTGCCAGACAGAGGAGCTTATTAGCTAGCCTGGCACGACAGCCCCCGGTGAGGGAGTTAGCTGCTGCTGCACTCACTTCTCCTGCTCTGGGAAGAGTTTTCCTTTGGTGACTCCAGTTTTATTGAGAAGCGGGGCCACGGGAAAGTTTGGGGCCAGGTATCAACAAAGGTGTCCAGCTTGAGATACAACGTGGGAAACACTTTGCCTGCAGAAAGATGCGGTTCGTTCCTTCCTCATCAACTCTTCCTCTGGCTTGGGGATTTTCTTCTAATTATTGATGTATTTTCAGGATATTTTAAAGTCACTTCCCATACGACAGGTACTTTCAAGTCCCCTTTTCGGATGAAAAGGGTGGTACCTGGTTGAAACGTATGGCACAGCGACTGCGCCCCCCATGAAGCAGAACTCGTCTCGAGCCAGGTACACCTTGCCGAGCAGTACAGCCCGCTGCCCACGCCCGGACCTAGGACCCCTCCAGTGCCATGCCCCGGCAACGGGCTCTACCGGCCCCCGCCCTGCCCCGCCGCCCCCCCGCGCCCCCGGCCCTGGGGGGGGCCCCACCCTTCTCGGCCCCGCCCTTTTCCCCGCCCCCTTCCCCTCGCAGCCAATGAGAGACGGCGTTGCGCGATGGAGGCGGGCCGTTTGCCGGTGCGGCGCTTCCGGTTTTTCGGCGCGGCCGCCATGGCGCCGCTCTGCTGCGTCCTGCTGCTGCTGCCCGCCCTGGCGCTAGCCCTGGGCCCCGCCGCCGCCGGGGAGGCGCGCCGGCCCCTGGCGCTGGAGGCGCTGGGCGAGGCGGAGGAGCTGGCGGAGGAGCTGTGGGTCGCGGGGCTGCCCGGCGACCTGCCTGAGCTGGAGCCCGAGTGCCGCCACCTCCTCGCCGCCTTCGCGGAGGGCAGCGCGGCGCTGACGGGCTGCCTGGGCCTCCGCGCCCGCCCGGTGCGGCTCTGCCAGGCCTGCCACCGCCACTACCACCGCCTCCTCGCACAGTACGGCAACATCACCCGCGCCGTCGGGGTGCGTCCGCGGGGCCGGGCGGGCGGCGGGCGGGCGAGGGGGGCTGCGAGGCTGCCCGGGGCGGGGGCCCGGCGGGCGGCCCTGCCCGCACCGGTGCCGGGTTGGGGCGCCCGGGCTGTTTCCTCAAGGCTTCCAGTCGTGTAAGTTCCGTAGCGGAGCGCAGTCGGGCCCTGCGGAAGCGGGCGCGGGGTGCTGGGGAAGACAGGCGGGTCCCCGCCCCGAGGCGCCGCGGCTTCCCCGCGGGGTGACAGCCGGTGTCTCGCCCAGCCCCGGGCGGAGGGAGGTAGCGAGCGTCGGGCCCGGCCCGGCAGCGGCTGGTGGTGCGACCTGTGGCTCTCACGCGGTGAGCGGGGCACCCGTGATTTGGGTAGGCGGATCTCCAGCCCGCAAAGGTCAGTTCCCACGCTGTAAGCCCCACCGGGTGCATAAGGTGGTTTAATGGAGGCTGGGAATGTTTGTGAAACGCTGCTGCCAGCGATGGCTGCCTTCTGCTGCCTGGTGTGGTGGCATGGTTGGTGCAGCCAGCTCCCGGCGTGTTCAGGGACAAGTAGCTCCGCCTGCAGAAAGAAAGCTTTGCTCTTCTCTGCAAGTGGAAAAACTTGAGTTGTTCTTGCTGGCTGATGTAGCAATATCTAAAGTGGTGCTCTGGCTCACAGGTTGTTGCTGTATAGCAGTAATGAGGAACACTGGCAAAGCTTAGTTGTCTGGCACTTCTTGGAAAATTGATGGTCTCTGAAGCCGTGGTGTGTGATGCACATCATCTGTGGGGAGCCATGTCACATGTCATTCTCTTGGCTTCAGAGCTAGTGGGAGTGTGTGGCAGCAAACTAGAAGTCCTGAGCGCTGGCTGGAGTCTGTAGACTCCACCAGTGGAAAACCTTGACTGAAGAAGCTGGGTCTTGTGCTTACATCCTCCAAACTCTTGATAGTTTGCTGGGTTGTTTTGTTTTGTTTTTAATTTCTTAGTGTTGAGATGGTTCATGACTTATTTTGTGTGTTCTCATCCAGTTTATCCATTTGTAAAAGTTAGCTCCTGGGACGATATGAGGAGGGCAATAGTGAATCAGACCAAAAGACCTTAGTCTGATCTCTGCTGATGGCCAGAAGTGGGTGCTCTGGTAAGAGTACGAGCAGAGAGCAAGTTTATAGCAGTGTGTCCCCTGGGTTGTGCTTCTAGTCTTGGGATTTCTGAATCTGCATTTAGAATCGCCATTGACAAGAAGAACCTGTTGCTCTTTAAACCCAGGTAAACTTCTGGTACCGCAGTGTCCTGCTGCAGACCATTTCACAGCTTAGTGACCTGTCTTGCGAAGAAGGGTTGCTTTCTCGTTTTGATGCGTCATCTGCCTGTTTCCCCTCACCACCCCAGTGCTTGTATTGGAAAAGCGTGTGGATGGTGATTTGATAATTGTCCTCTCCAGGGCAAGTATCTAGCCAGTGGTCTCAGTTTGCAAACCTGTAGTTTATTTGTTTCTAATATGGAAGTTGTTTCATACCAGTGACTACGTAATGTGAAAGTGAGAAATCGAGAATGTAATTCTCTTGGGTCCTTTCAACATGATGTTTTGGCTAGGATTAGGTTGCCAGACATATCCCAGCTCTTACAATATGCATGAACTCATTACAACTGCTGTTCTTGAATGCTTGCAGCATGTGAGGACTGGTCCACTATGTGGTCATGAAGATACATCTGTATTACAGAGCGTTTGGCCTTCCTTCTGTGTGTGGGTTAACTAACCAAATAAATAAAGGAGGTGACCTCTTGCAGCCTCAATCATTGATCACAAATAATCAGATATCTGATGCTTTTCCTTTTGCCATCCTACAATAGTTATAGTGCAATGTGAAAGAAGCAGCCAAGTTAAATTTTGGGCATCTCTAAAATGTAAAATCCTCCTTGCTACACTAATAAAAGAATAAATTAGACAAACTTGTTTACAAAATTATATAGGTCTGCTTGATTCAGTGCTTCATCACTTGATGAAGTGCTTTTTCCTGCTCATGAGTCCAGCTGGTGAGGAAGTTTCACAGTTAAAGGCCTTCATGAAGCAACCAGAGAGTTTACTGCACAAACAAATTTCTTGCATATCTGTTTGTAATTTAGTAGAAGCGAAAGTGGGTGAACACAGAAGTTACCAGATGTGGCAATATTCAACTTAGGCAGTTGAGTCTCCAAGAGAAACTTCTTACTTAAAAAATAAACCTGTTTTAACAAGGAGAGGCAGAAACTGGATCTCTCGTAACACTCTGAGAGGAACATGTCTCTCATTAAAGAGATTATTTTCTTGTATGTCCCACGTTGCTTATCAAAGGCTTTTGGCAGCTTCGGCAATTTTGAGAAGTGCTTAAGTCAATTTAGCAGCCAGAAACCAGGAGCTAGAGCACAGGAGTCAGAGACTGGAGATCATGGGTTCGGATCAATGATTTGAGGGAGAAAATAAAGCTTTGAAGGAGAAAAACATTGTTCTGAATTCTGGTAGGGATACTTCATGTTTATTCTGTAACTGCTTTTATAGTCGCTCTGTGGTTTGTTTTTGGTGGTTTTGTATTAATTTGGTCCAGAGAATAAGTTACTGTATGAGTTGTGCCGGCACCTGCTTTGAGGATGGGATGCGTTGGGTGGCTCCCTAAGACCAGGTGAGCTTGGTATCCATGTCTGGGGAGGACGAGAGCCCAGCCTGGTCATAGGCTTGGGGGAGCAGCCGTGGGCACTGCTCTGTGGAGGACTGTGTTCCTGGTATTGCTGCATCGGGGGGGAAGTTTGCTGCTGATACAGTACGTTGGTACAGCGGTTTTGGACGTTGTTTTCTGCTTTTTGGATTTGGTTTGTTTTGAGACTGGTCTGTTGGTTCAGTTCCTTCAAATATATTCCTGCAGTCTTATGTCCTTCTCTCTGGCTACTTGCACCTTGAGCTGGCTCCTGGGGCAGTCGGAAATGGATGAATATGAGCTACCTGATAGAGGAAGCCTTGTCTCTTTGCTTGCCCTTTTTTTTTTCTCTCCCAGTCACATATTTTTGACTGACTTCACGCAGTCCAAGTAGGTCTTAAAAGACCACATGCAGTAAGCTCTGTTGCTCATAGTATGATTTGGAGGATCAAAAGATTTTTGTTGTTCTGTCAGTTCTGCTCTGCCTAGTCTAGAAATATCAGTGTGATGAGAGTGTGCTTGCCTAAAATACATTTCAAAAATTTCCCTTTGTATTTTTAACACTTGATTGCTTTTTCTGTTGTTTCCTTTTTTCTTCTAGAATTCTTCTGAGAGCCACAATTGTGCCAAAAGCATCTTAACCTCAGACAGGCTGCAGACAGTTGTGACCCTTTCGGCGTTCTTTAACGAAACCTGGGAGGCAGCCAACTGTGCAAGTACGTGACTCATTCTGTAGCTTTTATGCTACTGTTGTGACTTAGCTTAACTTTGCCCCTAAAATTTGCACAAATCAGAATTGTATGTATTTGTTTAAATATAGACAGTATATAACACAAAAATCCTAAACTAGAGCCACTCCAATGAGGCGTACAGGAGCTTTGTATTTTGTAAGGGATACTGCCAAAATCTGAGGGCACTAGCCTGTCAGAGAAATTAGTTGTTATATAAATATTTCTTTTAGGCTGTTCTTTCTAAAGTTAGTCATGTTAGATTTCTTTGTGATCTACGACCCTGCTGGAGACTTTCCTTGGCTTCATTGTGGTTTCTTCTGTTTTTCCTAGTCTTCCTTTTTTTAAAAAAACTTTTCCTTGTTTGTTAATAAAGTCAGTAACTCTGGAATGCTTACACGTCGAACAGTATCTGCCTCCACAGCCATGGTTTTTATTTCATTTTATGTGTGGAGGGTGTCCAATTCTATCCCTGTATCTCACCGTCCCCATGCTGATGGTGCTGTGCCACGCTTACAGCTAAACTATGGCTTTTTGCCATTCCCCTGGCGTGGAAGTGGGACCCTACACTAATAGGGTGCAACCTACTAATAGGTGCACTAGAAAACAGTGGGAATAGCACTATGGAGTAGAGTGTTAAAGATACTGGGTTTGCTGCAGTGTCTCTTGAAAGCCCAAAGAGTTTGTTTTCATTTGTGGGTCTGGGCTGTGTGAAGGCTGGAAGGGCAGGACGGGGGCAGCTCTGTGGTCTGCGATGTCCTGCCATGCTTATCCTGTGACCTGTGTGCTGCCTGCCCAGTGTCCAGCTGAATGCTCACCTTCAGTACCGATGGCGCTTCCTTCTTTCAGGAGAATTTTCTAGGATGTTGGCTTGCTCTCCCAGTGCTCTTGCTGAACGTCTAAATTCCCAAACTACTGTTGTTTTCAAGGGTCTGTCTGGTTAGAGCACTTGAAGTGGGGTGAGATGGATGGAAGCAGTAACGTGGTAGGGTTGAGCCTGTGACTGGGAGGAAAGCCTCAGAGCTCCCCTCGAAGCTCTTTTCTTAAACAATAACAACGTACACTCTGATTTCTACTGTTGCGTTCATGGTCTAGCTGTTTCCTGGATGCTCTCCGTTTCATCTCTGCTGCTGGTAGCTTCTGCTTTCATGTAGTGGCTGTTACTGGGCAAAGCCAGATTCGCAGGCTAGAAAATAAAAGTAATGTCTTGTTTTATCTTAAAGTCCGGTGATAATTCAGACACCCTCTTCAGAAAGCTCTTGATGATAGTCTTCATCTTTCACTTAATCAAGGCCAATTAATTCTGAAATATGTTCTCGATGAAGAGTTAGGTCAGCAGGTCTGAGACATCAATGGCAGGCAGATAAGGAAACCACAGTGTTGACTAGACCTGTCTTCTGTAGTCGAGAGCTCTTTTTGCGGGAGTGGAGTGTCTGGGTCTTGTCGGCTATGGAAATGTTAGAAATGAGAATATCCTGATGTTTTTCTTTCTCTTTGACAGATTGTTTAAAGAACAACAGTGAGGGATTATCAAATTCTACTGTAGAATTCCTGGATTTATTCAATAAGTCTCTGACATGTTTTGAACATAACCTTCAGGTATTTATGCTATGTATTTAAGGGAAGCACTAAATCCTCTAATTGCTAGCAAAATCTTATTTATGCTGAATAAACTGCAGCTACAGATTAGGCAAATAAACTGCTGGTGAGTTTGTGCATTTTAGGTGGATAAAGCAATGATCTGTAAAATGCAGATGTTCACAGATCGAGAGCCTAAAATGAATTCTAATCGATATTCACCTTGACTTCACTTTGTATGTAATTGCAATGCTGCTTCACATTGGAATCTCTATCAATCACAATAGTTGATAATTATATAGTAAGAAACGGCATGTCTGCATGCTGTGTCTCTGAAGTTGTTGTCGTCTGACTTAACAATTCAATCTTTAAATAACCTTTTGAGAATACAGACTAGTTCAGAAAGACCACCTACCCTAAATCACTGTAACAATTCTTTTGACTAGTAAAATTGTGGGTAGTTAAGATTTGTCCATATTGCAAAGGTAATTGTCCTCAAAGCCAATGCCCTAAATAGCCTAAGAAACTGCATGTGTTCCATTTCAATCAGACACTGGCCAAGTTCTGGGATTTTTTTCAATAGTCAAAATGGGAAATGGTGGGTATGGGACAATCTCTGAGGAAACTGTCTATCTGCTTTTTTTTTATTACTAATGGTATCTAGGAAATGTGCCTTTTTAGGCCTTGGTCAGGAGCAGTGTGGACTGGCCTATCCATCACTTCAGGTGTCTGAACTAGGACTCAATTTAGTGGTCAGTGGGTAGCTGGTACAACCATTGCTGGGTTGGAATATCTTTAGAGATTGTAGTTTTGTTTTCAGGTGTGTTGTATTGCATTCGGGAGCAGCGAAGGCCACAAATGAGAAGGATTGCTTACCCTAGCACAGTCTGTCCTGGTCAATATAGTTCAGCAGCAGCAACCTAACAGTTGTTAGATATGGGCAAACAAAAACAACAACAACAAAAAACCTATTAAGGAACCTGATATCTCTGACTCAAAAAAAAGAATTACTAGTAATTAAATGTTATTTTATTCTTCCTGGGAACTGGTACTTCAGAAATAAGTGTTTAACTAAAAAAGCTACTAGTTCAAAGAACAGTTTGAGGTGCAGAACCTGGAGGAAGTGGATCCTGCCCCTAGTGAATTAGAGTTGGTCCCTTTTCCTCCTGCATTCTCATGTGAGTTGCCTGTCTGGGCCTCTGCTCAATCTAGGATGCTAGAAATCTGGATTTTGGTTCAAACTTGACTCTAGTGTTGTTTTGTGTTTTTTTTTTTTTTATAATGCCTTAAAACAGCATTCATAAAGAGTTTTATAACCCTAGGGACAAACCATCTATCTGTCACCAAATAACTACACCGAAGTATGTAAAAACTGCAATGAAACCTACAAAATGTTGAATGATCTGTATAACAGCTTGCAAAGGATGAACAGGCAAGGTGGTGAGTCTGGGCACTCTGCACACTTGTGTATCGACGTGGAAGATGCAGTAAGTATTTATTGGTACTTAACAGGGAGGCCTTCTCATGGAGGTCTTTATTAATCTGAGCCATTTGCACTTGTCTTGCTAGGGATTGCCTTTTCCTTTTCGGTGTGGGACAGTACTGGCTGCAGTGCCTTTGTCAGGCTGATGTCCTGTGAGGAAGAAGTTATCCCGGTGGGACTGTCTTGCTAGGTCCTGTCTTCAGTCAGTGCAGCAGGAGCATGACTGAAGCTCTCGATCACCCGAGTGTATTCGAGTTTAAGTAGCTGCACTTTAATTTCTTGTTGCTGCGAAGGGGATGGATTAAAAAAAAAGTCTTAACCTTCTAGCTTTTAATGCGAAGCTTTACTGCTGCTGTTCTAGCCAATGTAATAATTGATTCCTTATTGCAGGAGCTGTTTCTAGGGGTCCTCAGCATTAGGGATGTACGTTTGGAAAAAGCTTTGTTTTACTGTGGGGTTTTAAGTGGTTGGGCAAAAGGTGTGCTGTCGAAAGTATGAACAGGCATGTGGCAATGCCTACAACGTATCTGACTATAGTCTGGTTTTGAAGCTTGTAGAAGTTTTGATGGGAAATTTTGGCTTCATGTAAATTGTCTGTTTCTGTGTTTCCAGGGATTTGCTTGCTTGCTTCTGGGGGCAGATCTATTAAGGTGTTATTTTTCTGAAGTCATGTTTGAACACTTGAATGTCTTCAGTCCTAAGTGTTTGCCATGCAGCACAGCAAAAATGAGTGTGCTCGCTTTCACAGCTTGCTTATGTTTTTCTTTTAGATGAACATCACTCGGAAGCTTTGGAGCAGGACTTTCAACTGTTCAGTTCCCTGCAGTGATACAGTCCCAGTGATTGCAGTTTCATCCTTTATTCTCTTCCTACCTATTGTTTTTTATCTTAGTAGCTTCCTTCACTCGAAGCAGAAGAAACGGATACTCATTTTGCGTAAGTGATGGTGCCGGCGTTTCACTGTTGGAGTTGGGTGGTGCCAGGGACTTGCTTGGCTCTTGTGCGAGAGGGGGCCCAGCCAGATCTGTCTGCAGCTGTGCTGACGGCGCTAATAGCGACTATTAGTCTGCTGCTGTCCCCTGAAGAAGGGTAGTAAAGAGCTTCAGCCATATCTTTTCATTAAAGTTTCTGGACGTGAACAGAAAGCTGTTTGCAAGTCTGTGTCAGATAAATAGAGGGAGTGGTGAGACTAGTTTTGTGGAATTCTTTGTGTTTAATTTTCATATAATTTTTCCCTTTCTAGCCAAGCGCATCCAGTCAAATGCCAGTCTTGTGAATATCCAAGAAAAATACAGCTGAGCTGCAAAACAAAACCTGAGAACTGCTGCTGGTATACAGTGGGTACAATTGTGTTGGAATGAGGCCGGCACAAAAGAGGAGTTAATTATGGTTTAGTGTAATGATACAGAGCAACACAAGTTAAACAAAATGCTGTCTGACTTCTAAGCGAGGATATTAACAAACATGACAAGGCAGGGCTGTGTGACACTGTATGGACTCTGGTTTTGAAAAATCTGTGTTTTTTTCAGTCTTGGGCTGAAGCTGGTGTTTTTCTGTTTCTAAGATTTTGTATTTCTTATCCATAGAACAGTTACACTTTCCTTGCATGTTTTTTTTTTTCTTTAATTTATTGTATTTGTTTCACAGAAACCTGAGATTCTGAATCTTTTTGAGGCAATTTTCCGAGACAGACAAAACTTGAAATAATATTTGATGTTCCTGCTTGAAACATTATGTTTAATTCCACATAACATTCAGTTTTGGCAGAGTTGGGATGGACAGGAGACCTTTAAAAAAGAAAAGTTCCCATCCTTCTGTTACCTCTCTCTAAAGTCATGCTGCTGGTCTCTGTTGGGGGAGAAAAAATACAAGGCATGAAACATGTGGAGGAAGTGGTACTATACAATGTCCAAAGCCAGCAACAAAAGCAACAGAGCTGCCAGTGCTAGAGATGAATAATAATCATTGATGACTACAGTATTCAGCCATCTCTGAAGCCGGCAGCAGATTTAGTGATTTGCACGCTATCACCACTAAAACGATTGCTTTTCAAATGTTAAATTTTCAGAGGCTTATTTTAGATGTCTGCTTGGGTAACTGAATGCTTCACTGTTTGTCTGTTTATTGTGTTATTTCCTTTCCTTTTTGATTATCAAGGTGGTTTGTTGTTATTTTTTTTTGCTTTTGTAAAGGAGAAGTGAGGTGAAGTCAAGTCACTGGAGATGCTGAATTTCCTGGTCTAGAGCTTGCTATGGCTTAATATAGTGGTGTTTACAGGAACTTTGTAGGGAAGAAGTTACTTTTTCTAGATAATATGTATTTTAGTGGCAAATGAACCAGGGGGTTCTTTAACTTAAAAAGCTGTCCTGAAGGACAATGAAGATACTGTGTTGAGAATTTATGATTTTCAATAAATAGTTTCGAAAATTAGACCTGTGAAACAGATGAATGTAAACAAATTCAGGCTTGCAGGATTCCAAAGCTGACGGAGAAATTCGTACAATAACTGCAGGGATGGATAGTGCTACTGACAGGCTGTGGGCAAAATTCAACAGCTGCAGCAATACCTATGGTGCAATTTGGTTATGATAGCCCTGGCTGAGGAGAGTGGTGAGATTGAAACAATTTATAGCTGTACTTGAGGTTAGTGACTGCCAAAATCTTTTCTTCCACTTTTAAATGTGTTTTCTAACCTTGAGATAGAAACGGATCACCATTACAGATAAACATTTAAATCTCTCTTGGGATCTGTGTCTGACATCTGTCAAAAAACCCTATGAAACAGTCTTACATATTTGACTTGCTTCAGAGCCTCGAATGTTGAATTTTTCCTTTGCACTAAGGCTCTAATAAATATATAACAGTGTAACAAAACAGTCCTAAAGCTCAAGTCATGGGTTTTCTGTTTATCTTGTTTTTTTGTGTTTTTTTTTGAGATAGGACAGTTTTAAAGTCAAGGACAGTATGTTTAATATTAAGTGAAATACTGTGTTAGTGGTTGGTCCCACCCACATGATTGCCTTTTTGTATTTTATCAGTAAGAAATATTATCTCGCTCTGTTAAACATGTGAATTACTAGGTCAACAGTCAGTTTGTTCTAGGTAGTTTACAACAATAACATAAAACTGTGTTTCTCTTGCTTGTTACATAAAGTTACCTTCTTGCTGCTGGGAGAGGCATGCTGCCTTTGGGAGAAAAAACAACATTATTTTTTATATCTCTTATTCTCAAACTTCAACTTTCTGGGACTTATTCAGCTGCCTGCTCTAATAGCATTACATTGATTTGGGACATCATATGATTGAGAGCTGTTCAAAGCAATCTTTCATTCGTGCAGTGTTTCAGAATGACAGCTTTTATACTGTAAGCAGTGGCTTTTTGAGCACATTCATGTTAAGTAGGTCTGAAAGTCATTACTTTTGGATATGGTGGTTAAGCACTTAAAAAAAAAAAAAATCAGCTTTTCTTATTTTCCTGGCTGCTAAGCCAAACGGAAATACCCATGTGACTTTTGTTGTTTTTTATTTTAAAGCAGCAGTAAAGTTTACACTTGAGATTTTTAATATTACATCTACTATTTTCTCCTTTTTCTTATTTTTTTCTCCCCAAATTTGTACTACTAACTTTCTTTACACAGTGTTATATTTTTGGTAGGATATTTCATATATAAATTGATTGAATTCTCTTTATACTCTGTTTCCAAGAGAAATGTGGAAGCACACAAACTGTGCTGAAGGAGAACTAGAATTCTTTTTGCTGCTAGTCTTTCATCTTGGTTTATTTTTGCCTGGTTTTGGTATTTTGTGTACTAACTAGGACGTTCTTTGAAGTACTAGTTGTTTGTATCTTTTTGTGCGAATAAAGATTTCTTACTGTGGGGTTGCACTTTGATTCAGATTTATACTTACTAGGAAACCTCTATACATGGAAAGTCAGCTCTAATAAAGCTTGTCAATAAACAGTCAGTAGTGTGGTTACTTAATTGCTTCGTTTATAGTATTATACTCCTGCTGTTCTGGGTTTGTGTTCAGAAGCACCTGCTTATTATTCCTCATTATGCCAGTTGCGGGAAAAAAGCATTAGAAAGACGTTTTTTCAAAGCAGTGCTGTGCTGAATTACAGAACAAATGAACTGCAACTGCTGAGAGAGGGTGGTGTTCCAGCTCAGTCAAAGCATACTGAAGTGTATGGAAAAGCTCCTGTTAGCTGCAACGGAGTTTTTTGGATGGGTGTGCATGGGTAAGGCTGGTGGGGATGACTTGCTGTCTTTTTGGGGAGGTTTTTGGTTGTCCTGGCACTGGCCACTCTTTCAGCTTCAGCAGGCACCGCGTTGGCTTGCTGTTGAGCTGGAAGATTTCTTTATAAATGGCAGTGCAGTGCCTCACCATGGAGAGAACTGAGTGTCTCACCTGGTGGTAGTGGCCTTGTGCACTAGTGCTAGGATGTCGATATCTGGAAGGCAAATTTAAATCTCAGTGTGTCACTTGCAAGGGATTTCTAGAAAGGCTGGGAAAGTTGCAATGCCAGCGCATGAGGGGTGTCTTCAGCTGGAAAACTAGGCTGCCCAGGGAGGTGGTTGAGTCCCCATCCCTGGATGTGTTTAAGAATAGGGTGGATGAGCTACTTGAGGATATGGTTTAATGGGGATTAGGGATGGTTGGACTTGATGATCTCTAAGGTCTTTTCCAACCTAGAAATCTATGAATCTATGAATAGTTCTGGTTGCCTGTATGCTTGGGAGAGGGACTTGAGAGGGAGTAAGCACAGGAGAAGGGCAAGTGGGAAGAATGGGGGATTTACCCAATAAGTGGAGCAGAGAGTTAGAGAGTAATTGAGGTTGGAAATGAGGGTCTGTGGTTGTTTTAGAGGGAAAGGCTGCTAAAGTTCACAGGTGGTTGAAAGACCTTGAGAAAAGCAGGTAGGAATGGGGTCTTGATTGCCCCTGAGCTGGAAAGGGCTGCAAGCTCTGGCATCTTGGTAGAGGTGAGGTTGGGGACTGGCAGCAGGGAGATGAAGTGGCTGAGCCCAGGTCCCCCACGGGGCTGTGATGGGACATGCAGGTGGGCTGTCTGTGCAGGCTGGGAATGGGAGCAAGTAGTGGGATGGCAACAGGGACTGGCTTCTGAGTTACTTAAAAGCAATTGCTTTTTTCTGGGAGGCTACATGAACTCTGTGATGCTGTGGATGGTGTTGAAGTAATCCTGGTTCAAAGGCTCTTCTCAAAGCTCCTGCTTTATTTCAGGCTGAGGGTTTCTGTTTAGCACTGAACAGGAGACTTTTTTCTTTAAAACAAACCAAAAGTACTTGGGTGTTGTGTAATGGCTGTTTTTTTTCCCATCTTTATTAAATGCCTGCTACAGTCACAAAATGGCTTCAGTTTCCTAATGTTTTGCTTCTGGTGCTTGCTATCCAGTTAATCAAGTACCATCAAATCTACTTGCATTTCTGCTAATTTATACATTAGTTCTCATGCCCTGAATATAGAGTTTCTGTGGAATGATAAGTTGTGTGATCAGCAAAGTCATTGCACTCCTAATCAGAACGTATGGGTAACTTACCAATTCTTGTTCATATTTTAGTGTAAATTTTCCTTCTGGGACTGGTGTAAGTGTTTTTAGCTTGATCCTTAAGTTTGTGCAGGATACACCTTTTGTTTTTTTCCCAGTGTAAAAAGTTACACGTTGGAAGAGCAGAGCCAATAAATTCTGCAACTTCTCTGAAGTGTTACTTCTCCCAGCATTGCGATCAGATTCTGTTGCTGCCTGCTGGAGTCAATATAATTTATGTGCAACTAGTAGCCTTGTGTTGTGCTTAGAGTTGAAATGTAGTTGCTATCTTGGAGACCCTGGTCTAACCCAAGGCAAAAATAACGTGTAAATGAAGAAAACAGGAGGTGATGTGATTGATGACCAGAGTCAGTTGTGTGATAACCTTTTCCAAGTGCAGGTGTTTAATAGAGATACCAGCATCTCTGCTGACTGTCAGGAGGGTTTCTGGCATGATCCGTGCCTGGGACTGGGTGTGGGCTTAGGGAGCTGTCTGACCAGTGTCTTCTGCTATGTCATGCAACTTCAACACTTTGCATCTGCTTTGCTTGAAAGACAGTGCTGGTCCAAACTGGTTTCCCCCAGCATCTGTTTCAGGTCCTGAGGAGCTGCCTGGGGCACTTTTGATTTGTGCTGGCTAATGTGAGTGTGTGGGAGCACCCAGGAGCACCCAGGCTTCTCTGAAGGCACAGTGGGCTAAGATGGACCTTCATAGCTTGCACAGATTAGAGGTGAGGGGAGAGAGAGGTTTTCACCTTGCAGGGAGTTTTTGTTACTTTCGCCTTAGACAGGGAAGAAAAAGCTGCAATTTTCCCCCAGATAAAACAACTTCCCCACCCCTGTTTCTTGATGAATCCTTGCTTTGATGTGTTTGCGTAAGGTGTGTGTGGGAAGGGAGCTTGCTTACTGCAAACATCATTGGTGTTTTACAGGGAATCTCCACTCTACATGAATGTAGACAAATTGATGAGGGGAGGCTGTTTGGCATTGGGGAACACTTTGCTTCCACCTAAACCTTAACTGTGTTTCTTCTCCTGTTAACCTCACTTTGAGAGCCCTGGAGGTCACCTAGTCCAAGTCCTTCCTCAAGCAGGGCCATCTCCAAAGTTGGATCGAGTTGTTCCTGCTCCTTTCTCTGAGTTGTGGCAAGGCTAGTACCAGGGAACTGGCACTTTGGGGAAGGAATATGGGAGTGCTCTATAGTAGCTTTGAACGGAGCCTGCTGCTTGAAGTGTGAGCTGAGTTTGGGCTTTTTCGCTTCTATGCATCTTCCTCACAAACGGGACTGGGCAGAACAGGGCCGACTGGGGGGTAGGATGGCAGGGATGCTGCTGCAGTGTTTTGCAGAGTCAGAGACACAAAGTTGCATTGAGTAAACCGCTAATTATTTTTAAAAAATAACTTAATGAGTTGTAATGGAAATAAGTTACATCATTGAGTGAACTCTGCAACCTTCCCCTACTCCCATCTGAGGTGGAAATACTGGAAAGCTCTTTCAAATATTTAACGAGAAAGTGACGCTCCCTAGTAGCTTGGTTGAAGTTTTAACTTTTAATACTGAAAATTCCCCTCTGGTGCCAGCACAGTAAGTATCATGGATTGCTGCAATTAAACCAGTGCCTTAAGTTATTCATAATACTCTTTCTGGGCAGTATTCCCACCTGCTTAATCTGTGCTATACAAGTGTTTATTAGAACTGACTGTTGAAAAACGCCAAGCTAAATCGGACACTAAAAAAAAAAAATCAATATGATGCCCTAAACTGGTTTAATATGTCTTTCCTCTTCAATAATCCTACACATTGCTGATTTATTTGCTGTAATGAACATGCCATTCAACCGAAACAAGATTAGCTGCTTAAACCGCAGCATTAGGCACGGAGCAACTTTAATGCTGCTTTATGTTTCCTTGTAGTGCTCAGCACTTACAGTGTTGTCTCTTTCTCTCCTCTGCAATAAAGAGTTTGTGTGAGGATCACAAAGGGCTCCCGAGTGGTGTTTTGTTAAAGCATTCGAAGCAGTAAATTTGAGTTGGGGTTGCAACGTAGCACCTCCTTCATCCGAACCTAAGTGGAACCAAACTAGTGAGCAGGATTAATGCACGAATTTATATTCCCTGCAGGATTTTTCCGGGGTTAACCATGAAGTAAATGGCTTATGTCAAACTGATCTAGGTTAAGACAGCAAGAACAGCCACTGGCAATCAGAATATTCCTTTGGACGTGGTTCAAAAATTTTTTTTTTTCTGAGCATTTGAAACTAACAATTTACTGGGCTGCAGGAAAAACAGACTGCAAGCAGCATGCGTCTTGGTTTTGTAAGGAAGAGTCCTAAGATAGCTGTGGTAAAGACTGAAAATTTTCAAAAGGGTCTTTGGAAGGAGGCAGAGAAATATGAGTGATACAGGGATTTTACACCTGGCCGGTATTGTAAAATAGAAAGTCTGTTCAGTTGTATAATACTGGCCAGGTCCAAAAAGTTTAAGATCTCCAGTTTCCAGGTAAAACTGTGTATTCTTCTCTTCCTACTACAGCGACAAGCCTCAACTGGGAGTCGCTGAAGTCAGGGGGTTTTGGTTACTGTTTTGTGCTTTCCTTTTGTTGTGAGAAGACTGCTTTAGATGATTACCCTCCCTGCTTGTTGCTTAAGAAGCAAGTTGTACTTGTTAGGGCATCCGTATATTCTCCATAGTTCTTAAAATTGCCATGAATTTTCTGCTTGCAGTACAATGTTATATTTCTTTTTCTTTGGAAGACTATGATGAGTTGCATTTATATATATGTATACACACACACATATATATTTCAGGAGCTTTTTTGGGTCTTGGAGTCAAGCCTAGTCTATTAAAACCAGAGAAATGAGCTTCAAAGTATTGCAGAAATGTGTTCTGTTGAGAGCAATTACTCAAACATGTAGAAATGAGGAAAAAATGTCAAAAGTAGTGTTTGCACTGTGCTGGAGTAGGTTTTTCAATGGAGGTTGTGATTCTGACTCTGGAAAGTGTGTATTTCTGCTGGGGAATGCTGCTTTTCTCCAGTTAATCAGAACAGAGGACTGAAAGTGATCTGGCAAAGGGGGAGCTGAGGGATTGAAGGCAGGTGTTTCTGGAGGAGGAAATGCACTCTGGAAGTTTGTTAGGAGGAGCAGCCTTACTTTGCATCGCTCCATTGAAAAAAAAAAAAAATAGCCCGAAGATGCTTTTAGGACATCTGCCTGAAGGGTGAGTACTGGGGTGCAAAGAGAGGGCTGGTGAGCATTGGCAAAGAGACTAGTGTACCACTGATATGACACTTCTTCATGGAAAAACAGAATCTCAAGGTGAATGGGATGGAGGAGAATGCATGCATCAAAGGGAGAACATACCCTCCTGAGCAGACGGTTAGAAGTTTGTCAAAGGATGAGAAATAACAGTAATGGTATTTCCATGAAACATGCATGAGGTGCATTTTTTTTCTCAATTATCAGGACCCCCCTCAGCACCGTTTGCTGTCAGATTGCATCTAGCCCCTGGGGTTTGGTTGCTCTGTGTTACAGCAGGCCGTGTCCCTAGTGCAGAAAATGCTTTTTGTCTGTTACACAGAAAAGTGTGTAAAGGAACTGCCTTTATGGGAGCCACTCACGTGAGTTACTTTAGGTCCACTCACAAGCTCCCACACTCATGATTTATTTAAAGACCAAGTGATTTGTGGGATCTCCTAAATCATGGCGATGGAAGCACTTGGATTGACCTGTTTGATGTCCAAGGAAGCATCAGGAGAAGGGACAGTGAGAAGGAAGGAACAAGGGAGCAACAGTGAAACTGAGCAGGAGAAAGCAGGATTGAATAGTCCTGGGAAAGCCTCTGCCCTGCCTTGGCTTGTATAACGGGGGCTTATACAACGTGTAACCCAATCTGACCCTGACCCTGCCAGTGCTCAGGGACTATATTTTTACCAAGATTAAGCTTTTCATTTCTTTATTTTTCCTGGAACAATTTCCTTGGCTTTTAGCTTGCCTGTTGGCTGGCTGGCTGGCCTCGCCTGTTTATTTCTATGATATTTAGCCAGCTGCACTCTGCAAAAGGCAGTCCAGCATGTGCCCAGCTTCTCTCATGGAGTCCCACAGTGGCATATCCCCAGAGAAGGCTACAGGCAGGAGGTTCACCACCCGCCAGGAATGGTGTGTGTTCTCCGCTGGTCACAGCACTGTTGGGGAAGGAAAGAAAAATGTGGGAAATATAACAACACTCTTCAGTTTAGCAAAGCAACTGTAAGCTCCCTAAATAAAACGTGTCTCGCTGCTCGAAAGGCTACAGAGCTCCATTTCTCCAGGAAGCTCAAGGCTTTCTGCCTTTGGGATTTGTATTCATGGTAACAGGAGGGACTGGAGCCTCTGGCCCCAGCCTGCTGTCCAGCTGTGCTGCTGCATCTTTGTGCATCAGGCAGTTACTGGAGTCTGACTCGCTGTTGGTCCCTGCCAAAGCCCAGCAGCCTGGGTCTACGCTTGTAGCTTTAAAGCATCTTTCCCTCTGATGGCTCTCCCCACATCTATTGCATCCATGATGTAACAGCTAGGACTTCTGAGGGGAAAAATGATATCTGTTTTACCCATTAGTGATTTGGGAGTCCAAATCCAGCCTTCAGAAGTGTGGTCAAACCCACTGACCCACAGCACAGCGTAGCATCCTAATAGCCAAACCACTATGAAAGCAGGACTTGGGCTCCTATGAGACTTATTATTTCTGAATAATATTCCTTCTTTTTCAGCTGTAAGGTATTTTTGAAAATGCTTGGTCAAGTTTGGCATTCAAATGGTCTTTTGTTCATGTTTGTCAACTTTATTGCAATTTATAGTCTCCTGTTTTTTCACTAGTGGGGCTTTGAACTTGCTTTATCCCAAATTTGCTGTGTAGGGTGTATGAACTTGCTTTTCCCGTTCACCTCTCATGGAGCCCTTCCATGCAATGTGTGGCACCCCTGAGGTTGAAAACTACAGCTCCAACTCAACCACAGGCTGTTAGGCTTGGTGCAAGGGTGAATAATGATCCAGACATTCCTGATTGGTGTTCTACACCAGGCTGTCCTCAGCTTCTCTGACTCTTCGGGCTTTAAAATCTACAATCAACACCTTTCAGGTGTTCTCCTCTTCTCCCAGGTCTTGGTGTCATGTCTTCCAGCTCTAAGGTCCATGACATTTTCTGTTTTTTCTGGCTCCATACCACTGCAATGTCATGGAGCAACATTTGCCATCTCAGAATGGTTTCTGTACCCTGTGGTTGCTGCTCTATCTTCAAAATCTGCAATCCTGATTCAGGCAGGGTGGGCGCAGCTTCCTGCAGTTTCACCAGATGGGAGCTGGGTTCTCCCGATAATGCAAAGGAACACAGTAGCTTTCCCTGAGGGATGCATTATTCAGCTGACTGCAAGGGACAGCAGAGATTCACCATCATGGGTCAGAAAGCAAAGAGAAGCCGTAGCCTGAGAGGGCAAAAGAAACTATTGGACATGAAAGCAAGTTTATGTAGACTGTTTCCCAACGTGCTGAGCAAAGACGCTCTTGCAGCAGAATCATTTTAACACTTGATGTTTTGCAGCAAAAGCAGGTCGTGCCTTTTTACTAGGAAGCACTGTTTATTCCTTGCTGCCACCCAAATGCTTCAGAAAGAGCTTTACGCCTGAACACTGAGATTTTCTTCCCAGTAACACACTCAACAGTAACTCCCAAGTTCACGGTGACCAAACACTACAAGTCCTTGAGCCTGGCAGAGCGCTGCAAGGTACCCGAGCCCCCAGCAAGCTGAGGCTGTTCCCACCCGCTCTTGTGGCCCAGGGCTGAAAGAAACCATGAAGCCAGTAAGCAAACCTTAACCCAGTGCTTCCCAGGCAGTGAGCGGGGAGGCTCTTCTCTCCTGCCTGGTGTCTGCCGAGGGGCTGAAGCAGTACTGACAGGTTTCGTGTTCTCTGCAGAAGCCCCCAGCCTCCCTTTGCATTTCACTCGACCACAGGCTCCTTTCCCTGTGCAGCCACTGTCGGGGACCCGCTGCTGCGCTGCTCTCGGGGCTGCTGGCAACGCTCCTGCTGCCCAGCCCTAATGGGGGGATGCGGGCACCAGGCTTTCACCGTGGGTTGTGCAGCATGTAGTGTAACGAGGTTCTGGTATGTCAGCAGACGTCCAGGGCACTAACGATAACAGTAATCGTTGGTTCTACGTCTCTGAGTAGGGGCTTAGAGAGTCCCGAGGAGGAGTGCCATCAGCGTGTGCGATATCTGCATCCTCAGAGAGCCCTGCAGCGGAGGCTGCTTTGACCTGGGGAGCACATGGCCATCTGACACAACAGCTCAATAGTGAGGAATAGCTCCAAAAACAGAGCCAGTGAAGGGGCTTCCCATGCTCAGTCCCTTGGTAACAGCTTCTCCCTGGCTTTCCTTGGTAGGTCGTGTACAAAATCTGACTCCCAGGGACCGGTAACAGGGGCAGCTTTCTGCTGCTTACCCAGACATCTGCTTACTTTAGCTCAAGTGAAAGCACTCCCATAATAAGAGGTAAGAAGTAAAACCACACATTCTTCCCTTTCCACCAGCAATGGAGAGAGACCACAGCTCTGGGAGGGGACCAGGCTTCTCCCTTGGACTTGGGGTTTATCCCCAGCGCACCCGTCGCTATGCAGCAGCCAGTGGTCTTGCATGCACATAGGTAACCTCAAGAAAAGAGCAAAGCATATACAGATGTGTTCCACCTCTGTCTGATCTCTCACCTTCTCAAGCTTTTTGCTGCTGCCATGTCTATAAGTCCGTAAGCAAAATCGCCATGTCGCAGGGAATTTGGGCACACGGCTGTTCTGCATGAGGAGGCCAGGGTGCGACTCACGTGCTCAGCATTCGAACTAACTATTCTGAATCAGCTATAAGATCTTGAAGGCATTTAAGCTGGGCAAAACTATGTTTTCTTCTTTGTTATGAATGTTTCAATTCAAGATCTGTGCATTTTTTCCCCAAAATGCATGTTGACCTGGCTGTGAGTGCTGAATAAAGGAATAGCACCATCCTTTATGTGATTTGGGCAGAAATTAAGCTGTATGTTATCCTAATGGTCTGATGCTACAAAACTCTCGTATTTTTACTTTGGAAACTCATTCCAAGGGGACGACAAGCATAAGACAACATGGATGGGTATAGAAGTGACGTATAAAAACATCTAAAATAGATTAAAAAATATATATGTGTATTTCTTTTTCTGTTAAGGGCATCTTCCTGATTTCAGAACGCCTTACTTCTTAGCTCCTGTGCCGTGAGTCAGACGATCTGTGAAATGGGGGTGCACAGCCTGTCTAATATACTCGCTTCCAGAATCTGAGAGGGAAGATGAGGGAAAAGGGGGAAAAAAAAGTAGCAATTGTTAGACCTAAGACTAAGAGACCCCGTCTTACTCACTGGTAGAAAAAAAGGTATATGCTGCTGAAAGGGCATAAAAAGAGCATAAATTCCAGTCAGATGTGCCTCTCATGAAAAATGACTAATTAAATGACATTGGTAGCTTAAAAATAGACCTTGCTTTAATGAGAAAATAGTTTAGAGGTCATTTAAAAAGAAATGGAAAAACCAGGAAAGATGAAGAGAGTATGACTGCCTGCCTGGGTTTTGTTATTTCTTAGAAGTGAATCTCATTTGGGGGGCAGCTTTCGAGAACAGCAGTAAAGCCCAGCACACGTACAATAGCCGTGCTCATACAAGCCCCCATCTGGGGCTCACAAAGGGGCTGCGGAGGTCAGAAAACAAGTGCTGAGTGGTGGGTGAATGAATTCAGTCTCTCCTGACCCTCGGGCAAACCCTCCTGTGCCCACCAGTTCCAGAGGGATCAACCCACGCTTTGCCCCTGTGGAAGCAGGAGCCTTTCCGCCCTCGCCTCTGCTAGGCGGGATGCTCTGGGAGGAGGGAAGCTGCTGGCTCCCTGCACACACCAGCAAACGCTTGCCTGCCCAAGCCTGGGGTGCTGAGCCCGGGGGCAGGCAGGCAGGGTCCTGGCTGGCAGAGCAGCCCAGTACCACTTATGTGCTAGCAAAATGGGGCCGCTTGAGAAACCTTCTAGCAGCCTTCCAGTACCTACAGGAGGCCTGCAAGAGAGCTGGAGAGGGAGTTTTTACAAGGGCATGTAGTGATAAGACAAGGGACAATGGCTTTAAACTGAAAGAGGGGAGATTTCGATTAGATCTAAGAAATTCTTCACTGTGAGGGTGGTGAGGCACTGGAACAGGTTGCCCAGAGAAGCTGTGGATGCCCCATCCCTGGAAGTGTTCAAGGCTAGGTTGGATGAGGCTTTGAGCAACCTGGTCTAGTGGTAAGTGCCCCTGCCCATGGCAGAGGGGCTGGAACTAGATGATCTTTAAGGTCCCTTCCAACTCAAACCATTTTATGATTCCATGATTTCTTATGTTGTTGAAATGCACACCCTGGGCATCTGCGGCTTTATGGGGATGAGCTTTAGGGTGGCAGCTGCATAAGAACAATGTCAACTGAAGAACTTAAGAGCGGCCATGTGGGTCCTCTCTAGACCAGGAACCTGTCTCTGCTGTGCCTGCCAGTTCTGGCATGATGGGTAGGACTCATCATTTTTGGTTCATTCTCCTTCATTTCATAAACCTTTGCCATTTCCCTTCTGCAGTTGCCCCAGTAGCACGTACGCCCCAGATATCTATTTCTCGAACCATGTGCCTGAACACCTGCAGGATGAGGTTTTTAAAATTTAGTTTATATACTGAAAACATGAAAAGGATTAATGCAGAGGGGAAACGTTTGATCTCTTTCACCAAATAACCATATCAAAAGCTCTTTTCAATGCCTTTTGTTGAAACATATAAAAGTCATGAACTCATCGGCTGCTAGCCAAATACATCAGAGCCTATGGGCCCAACTTGCCCAGTGTAAGCTAATGTCCCTCTGCTGATGCCGGGGACATGAACTGACTTTCACCATACTTGGATTCAGCCTCTGGGGATTAACAAGGTGTTTGTATGACCACTAACGCTGTAAGTTCTGCAAAGAAATGGGATAAATGTGTTTGAAAATCTGTGAATATGTTTGAGAGGAAAAGGTATCTCCTATAACAGCAGATATTCTCTTCAAGAGAAAGAGACTGACAGGATGTTTATCTTTGAGACGATTCATAGGAAAAAAACCCACTCGTATCTTTTCTAAAAACCTGGGAAATTTTATTAAAAACCTCACCTTACTCCGAATACTCCAGTTTTGACTTCCTAGTTTTTGCCAGGGAAGATTGCTCCCCAGTGAAGAAGTTCTCTTCAGGTCTTGTTATAATAACAGCAAAGCTTAAGTATGGAAAATTCTCCCTCTCCTCACCTGAGCCGATGGTTCAAAGAGAAAGGAAGAGGCTTCTTGCTTTAATTTTTCACCTCGTATTTTAATTCAGACATTTTCCAGCTAATTTGGAGGGGTACTGAAAAAGGCAAAGTTAAAATTACAAGGGTGCTTTGCAGCCACAGTGAACTTTACTACCAGGGCACAGACCTCTGGAAGTCTTCTGGTCCAACACCCCCTGCTCAAGCAGGGCAACCTAGAACCAGTTGCCCAAGGTCAGTCTGTGCTGGACTTCCCAGTAATCTGCTTTTGCAGGGGCACCTCTGAAAGTGAACCTGGTGGTTCCAGGAAGGTGCTGAGAAGGAGCTGCTGGGCATCAGACCCTGCGCCCAGCTTCTTGCTGGGGCAGGATGACGTCAGACATCATCCTACAAAATCTCTCCTCAGCCACTCTGTGTTCTCCTGAGGCTGTGCCTCCTCCTTGTGATGCCATGGCTGTCCCACGATGTGTTTCTGGCAGCACCCGGCCCCAAACACAGGTGTCTCCAGGAGGGATGTTGTGCAGATTTGGTGTCTAAGCTCCTGTTGTGGTCCTTGGAGGGCAGGGTGGTCCGCGGTGCAGCGGCTGGGAGCCCCGTGTCTGCATCAGGGTGAGCCAAATGGCTCCTTAAATCTTTGCTGACCCCAATCCAGGGCGAACATGGGGGTACCTGCGTGGTGGCACTCGTCCGTTTTGGGGCCAGCCCTAGCCCCGGAGTTTTAACTCAGCTTGATGTTTTAAATGATATTCATTCCATCAGTGCCTGATTTATCACCAAATAATAAAAAAGAGATGCAGCAAGCCATTCCCTGCTCATCTGTACCCCCTCTCTGCCACAGCTCAGCACTTGGCTCTCTGTAATCTTGGACCGTGAGAGCTAAATATGCATTTCCTTCTCCACACCTGCCATCCTCTCTGCCCGGATCTTTGTAGGTCATTTAACCATGAGAGAAGCTGTCGCTGCTATTGCTGCTGCTGCGTAACACTCGGTGCCTGTTGTAAACGTGGAATGGTTAAAAGTGTGTTCTCAACATGGTGTTTCAACAAAAAAAGCCCTCAATGGATAATAGGGCAAGCACATTTCTCAGATGGCTTCCTGGGGAAAGCAAGCTTGCGTGCTCATGGGATGTGAATGCAGATTACGCCCTCCTCGCTTTCGAATCTTTTGGCAAATCTTCATCAAACTGGACTGTGGGGAGAAGATGCAAAGAGAAATGAGTTCCTATGAATTTCACGATAAGGGCAGCTGAGAAGAAGAACAAAATTACCTAGAAATTACCTTTTAGAGAAAAGCTGCAGCCTGACCTCACTGTCTGTTAGACATGACAAAATCCCACGTGACGGAACCTGTACAAGTCCCAGCTGCAGGGAAACCTTTGGTCAGACTTTGCATCTTCCTGGGTACCACAGACAATGGACCACAGGTCACAAACATGGCTTCATCAGTTTCAGTCCTTGGGGGCTGCCTAAGCCAAACTGCGGGTTCTGGTGTACCCCCCAGTCTTTCTGTGCCATGCTGGCCACGCTAGGGCCCTCCTGGCCCTGCTCCAGCTGCTGGACTGGTGTGAGGGTGAAATTACCAGCCCAAGGCAGTGGTGGAACCACCCATATTCAGTAGGACCTTGTAAAGGTGTCCATCAAGACGTATGTGCCCACAGTGCTGACCTCCACTGTGTTTCTCAAATACAAGAGGATTTTCTTTCCCCTTGGTACTGAGGAGTTTTATGCTGAGTTGACTGAATAAGACTTTTCGGCAGAATAATTTCCCTGGAAGATTAGGAAAGTCAAATATTTCTTAGGATCTCTATCATGTCTGAAATCTCTTGATCCTGCATATGAATTACTTTTTTTTCCCCTTTAAACCGACAAATGCACTAGAACTGAACCCAATGCTTTCCCTCCCAGCTGTTGCTGTTTAGCTGCTCCCCTCTCTACTTAAAAATTTTGTTTTGTTTTGTTTTGTTTTTTTTAAGGTGAAAGCCTGAGAGATGTCAGCTGGAGCATAAGTGCTCTGCTTTTCCCTTTCATTAGCACAAGTGATGGCTACCCACGGATTTCAAATTTGTTTCAGCTCTTACCGGGAGCTCTTTGCAACCTGAAGCAGGATTGATTGTCAGTGAAGAGGCTCTGCCATAACAAAGGCAGAAGTCAGGCAGGGAAGGTCTGACATGTGAGCTGTCAGAGGTGGTGTCACCGCCAGCTGACCCATCATAAGACCTCCAGGGAAAGCCAACGGGCGCCCTGCTCGGGAGGTTCTAGTGCCCTGCTCCCCGCTAGCTTGCGCTTGGAAACAGATTGACTAACATAATAGAGTGATTTTGTAATCTGTCATAATACCATAAGCTACAGATCCACAGACTTTGACCCCTCGCAGGTATAATGAGCTCCTTTATTCAGCTGCACATGCTCTCTCGATGGGGGAGAGAGAGGGGGCCTTTTTCTAATTATATATCCAAAGCATATGTTTTGCCCAGAAACAAAGCATTATATTCATTAGTAAAATCCTATAAGCTAGGCTCTTTTTATTAGCCAGTTAACTAATTGACAGTTAAGAACGTGTATTAATATCATGGTGTAACCATGCAGTCACTTAATCTGACAGCTTTATTAAAATCATAGCATTGCTCCTGTAAGTTGCTACAGCAAAGGGCTGTAGCATTTGCATTAGAAACCCTGGTGTTTGGAAATGCATAGCCCAGCTGTAAAAAAAAATCAATATAACATCATACAAAGTCTCAGCCTAGAGGAGGTCTCCGTTAATCCTTTGACAGAGTTGGAGAAGAGCGCTAAGGGTCCTTTCATTGGTCTTTAAAAATCTGCTCAATCAATTTTAAGTAGGTTTTAGGGGCACACAAAAACATATGTTAGTACATTTTCCTTTTTCCTTACTAATTCAGAAAATGATCTCATTGTAGCGAAATGCAGAGCATTGCACAGCTGAAAGAGTAATGTGAAATGCTCGGTGCAGTTTGGGCAGGGGGTGTACGCTATGCCAGGAAGAAGGGGGAGCCCGAGTACAGCTGCGGATGTGGCACTGAGCACAGCCCTTCCTACCTTTAAACGGTAGTTTAAAAAGATAAATGACCTGTACATGGGAAAGCTTAGAAAATAAATACTGGTAATGGAATCAATGTCACCACGGTGTGATGACATTGTACAAATCAATCTTACATCCTCACCTCACCTAAGTAATAACTCTCTATAGTAGCCCATGTTTGAGAAGGTTGTGGTTGCAGATTTCTGTCATGAAGAGCAGAGCTTTCATGAGGAATGATAATAAAAGCTCTACAGAATTACATTATTGCCTTCATTATGCTTGCACAGCCTCTGCAATTGGTTAACAGATCTTTATCACCTGGTGACTGACATGTAAGATGGAGAATACAATACGACTTTGGGCTTGTCAGCCTGATTGTTAAAGAGAGGAAAAAACCCACAAAGGCAAACTAGAAATCAGTGAAGGAAAAATAAATACGAAAACATGTAATGGTGTTTTTACAGCTCTTTACTTCATATAGATTGCAGACATCAAGGTTAAAAAAAAAAAAGCTTTAAAATATACCTTCACTGAGCAGCAAAGCCACCCATTGTCTGGGCATGCCACCCCCGTTGCAGCTGTGAGATTTGTGTTTAGCTGGGCTGAAGCTATTGTGTATCTGCTGACCTGGTGTGAATCGCTAGATGTCCAGGACGTCTTGGAGTGGTGGCCTGGCCCTATCCATAGCCAAGATGTGAGTGTCCCTGTCCCTGCTAGGTTAGGCTAAATCCTTCTGATTCAACCATTTACCTGTGCTCCCTGCCTTCTGCACCTGAATCGCCCATCATCATTATTTTAGCTCACCAAGCAGATCAGAGTCCAGCACCAAAGGCCATCTTACTCCTGACGCCCTGGGTCCACAGTTCAGGCAAGCACTCAGCGTGCCCAGAGGTGCACAGCTGTAAGTTGCTGATGATCTGTTTTTTCACAACCTGTCGCAGCTCCTTACCAGTAAATCTCACTGCTGCGGCTGCCCCATACTGGGGGTGTCACCAGCTGGGCTGCTGCTGTGATGCACCAGAACAGTTTCAGAGCACTCCCTGGCTCCACCACTTACAAAAGAGCCTTCATCTCATCTTCATTTATTGCAGACTTCCCATCTCTTACCATGGGAAGCACTGAAGTATGTGATCCTGCAGCCAATTCCCACTGCAGGAAAGGTCTCAGCTAGGATGGATGGAACCAAGTGGAAATCGCCTTGGGTGAACATTTGTGACACAGAAGCAGAAAAGTCAACGTGTCCTCAAGGGCTTGTTGATCACACTGAAGACAAGAAGGCTGTTCATGAAAAAAGCCGCTTTTGAAGCAAAGAAACCTCTCTAACAGAGGAAGGGGATTGAAGTCAGTGAGGATGCATGAATATAAGCCCATGTCTTGCTGCTTTCACTGGGCAGAGGCAACAGGAGAGGCTATTCAGTGACAGCACATGAGCCTAGCCACCTCCTGTAGCCCATTGCCCCCTTTCTCTGCTGTATCTAGTGCTGCTGTGCTAGGGATGTTCAGGGGTAGGTCCTGGCCTATTCCTTTTAGTATCCATCCATGGATCTATTGTCCATCCAATCCCTTTATCAACTTGCTGATACTGTCTGACTCATACAGCCTTGCGTAGCTGCCAGCAACAAAAGTACACTACCGTCTGTATAAAGAATGTTTATTTTAAACCAGTCTCCTCCTAGTTTCCTCCAGTTTCCCCCATGATGATGTTGCAATACTTGCAAGAAGCTCTTCCGCTTGGCTGTTGTTGCCAAAGCTTCATAAACCTCCAACACATCCTTTCTCAGCCACCTCCTCTGCAGAGCCCCAGCCTGCCTCCTTGCTCCCTGTAAGATGACCAGAAGATCACAGAATCCTAGAATCATAGAATGGTTTGAGTTGGAAGGGACCTTAAAGGTCATCTAGTTCCAACCCCCCTCCCACAGGCAGGGACACCTTCCACTAGATCAGGTTGCTCAAAGCTTTATCCAACCTGGCCTTGAACACTTCCAGGGATGGGGCAGCCACGACTCCTCTCAGCAACCTGTTCCAGTGTTTCACTACCCTCACTGTAAAAAATTTCTTCCTTGTATCTAATCTAAATCTGCCCTCTTTCAGTTTAAAGCCATTCCTCCTTCTCCTATCACTATATACCCTTATAAAAAGTCCCTCTCCAGCTTTCTTGCAGGCCCCCTTTAGGTACTGGAAGGCTGCTAGAAGGTCTCCCCAGAGCCTTCTCTTCTCCAGGCTGAACAACCCCAACTCTCTCAGTCTGTCTTCATAGGAGAGGTGCTCCAGCCCTTGGATCTCCTCATCATTTCAGTTGTCCTGCCCTGTACCTCCTCTAGCTCTGCTTTCTGTATCAAGGGTATACATCAACAAGCGTCTGCTTTAGCCACAAATGTGAGGTGTAGATCAGTTTAGCCAGTATGTACTATTGTTAAAGTCCCTTTTATTTTTGCCTTGACTTCTCTGTGATATTGCTTTTTAATCTTAATGAAAACGATTTTTTATCCTTTGCCTTCTGACACTTTAATCTAAACCCAGACACTCTTGCCCCTTAAAAATAAGCAGAGGACAAAGTAAACCAGAGAGCTGTAGTTAAATATAAATCATTAATGAAAGCTGATACAAACTCTCTGGAAGCCAGCAGAAGCCCCTGTGCATAACACTGCAATCATGGTTTTGCAACTGTTTCTTGGGCAAATCCTGCGTTGGTATCAGCTAGGCAACGGTGTCAATGGGAATTTCGCCTGATCACTAGCAGCATGATTGAGATTATTGAGGAATAAATAAAATGTCAGGGAAAGCCCTTCTTAAACATTCAAAGAATATCCGTTCACAAAGCCCAGCCACGGTGAACAGACGGCACCGTTATGCTGTGCTAAGCTGCTGTACCTTGGAGCAGGCTCGTGGCGTGGACCATAATATCACACTTCCTGAGCATTTTCTGAGCAGCAGAGGAGTAAACAATACCTCTGATGCGAAATCAGAGGTAAAATGAATTAGGTGGTGATAACCCTTTAAAAAGAAAGGTATTTTGTGAGTTTCTGTGCAAAGACCATTTGAGCTCTAAGCTTCATAATCAGCTTGGAAAATAGCTTAACCCGCAGGAATCGTTGTGACTTACTTCTGTCTTCCCCAATTTGCAAGGTCAACTATCAAAACAGATATTGTTTGAAGAGCTCTGAATGCCAATAAGTAAGCATAAGTTACAAAATATTTCCCATTTCTAAAGGCAGTGCTATTGCATCATGTTCAGGCTATGTTTAGAAATACGGTATAAAATAGTTAATTTAAACAAAAATGGGAAATTCCAAGGAGAAAAGAAGGGGAGGACTTTTCAGATAATCCACTTACTGCGTCTTTGTTGTGCCTATCCTCATAATACCCCTGAGTCCCAGTTGCTGGATTTAACCGCAACACTTACTAATTTCCAGAGAAGCAGCAGCCGCGTTCCAGCTTTCATCTTTAGTATTCCCAATATTAGCGCCCTGTTCTGGAGCCTGCGAAGCCCTGCAGCGAAGCCTGCATCTTCTCAAGGGCAAAACCCTCCCTGCTGCTCCCTCTGCGAGGCTGAGGTAAGAGCAGAGAAAAGGAGAGAGACAAAGAAGAGAGAAAGAAAGAGAGGAAGAGAAGAAAGATGAGAAAAGAGAAAGAAGAAAGAGGAGAAAGACAGAAAAGAGAGAAAGAGAGAAGGGGTTTATCTTCACTGAGGGCCTAGAAAGTCTGGGGAGAGATTTCCCTTAGACGATGTGGTACAGGTCAGCATTTTGGACCTAGGTCAGTGGAAACCTTCAATCCCTAAAGCACTGTTCAGCTTCAGTATTGCATCCCCGCGATAACTCCCTTGGATCCAACAGGAAGAAGAAAGTAGGCCAAGATGCCAGCCGAATTGATTCCCGATATAGCTCAATCGTTGGATCTTCTGCTAAGGGTAAGACTCCAGGGAATCACAGCCCAAAGGCTACAGATGAGCTTACAAGGTGCATAAGCTCTTATCTTCCTACTCTCACGGCTCTTCTGGCACCGCGCTTTGTGCAGGAGCATTGTGGGGTTTGGGGTTGCCATTAACCTCTACTCAACTGAGATACAAGCTGCCAGAAAATTCCTCTAGTACCTTTTTCCTGAATTTGTCACCTACCTCTCAGCAGCGAAATCCCCCAATGTCCTCTCATCTGTAACTACCCACTGCACAAAGTTCTACAGTACTCAGTGCGCTGCCCAGGAAAGCTCTCTTTCTCCATCCTACAGATTTCTACACCACTGCCCTTCAGTGCTTCTCCCTTGCCTCCTCCATCCCTTTGTATTGGTCTGGCCAAATCCATGTGCCTAGTCAGGAGCGGATCTACACCAAGTTTTTGTGGAAATTACATCAAAATGTTAGGAAGCATATGAAGGAGAGTGTGATAAATGTATTTTCTCACCCCTGTTTGGAAGCAAATTGGACATTGTGGGACGCAAGGATGTGGCAATCCCAACCAGAGGGAGTTACACTCTTTTGAGCATCCCAAGAAGAGCTTAAAATATCGGACCTTTCTTGTATGGTCATGCTAGATGTGTTGTACAGCTCAACTCTTCTACAGTTCTGGGCAACTGCTAGTCTTATTCCCGTCAAAACCGACATGCAAATCCGAAGAAGACAGGTCCACTGTGGTCCCAAGGTGAATCACTAGGCCATCAATTTGAGTCTGTCTTTTCTGCCATAGATAAATAAAATAGCAGCAATAAAAAGCGCCAGTGAGAAGGGCAGTGGTGTTTGCAGGGAAGTGGGTGCAGGCCCTTACCTGTCCTAGTGGAACTGCCTGCAGGCACCTTCCCTCCCATAGTGTATTTCTCTTCAGGAGAGTCTTTTTTTGGTTCATGGATCTTCAGGTTGGTCAAACACAACTTTCGTTGGCTATAACTAACTGAATGGACCATTTTGTGTCGCAAGATACACATAGAGGAAGAACATTCTTAAAATAGCTGGGTAAAACGCAAAGGTTCCTGTGTGACGCTGCCTGCAGAGTGGCCCAGGAGCAGAATAAAGCCAGGGATCAGCCTGGCCACCCAACACCGCTGGGCAGCCTGAGGTGGGTTCCAGATACACATGCAGTGCAGATCCTCCTGCCTTTCTCATGCCTGTAGCTTTTCCATGGCTACAGGTGTTTCTGAAGCTCTTACAAAGAGCTATTTTGTTAGCAATGCCCATTTCAACCAAATATGCCATGCAAACCTGTTATCTTCTCCCTTTCTCACCTACACACGCTAAGAGCCTTCTTCCTTTGTTGGTTTAATGACCTAGATATCCTTGACTTATATAACGTCACATTGCATTTTGCTGGAAACTAATACACCCATAAAACTGGCAAATTGTTGGAAATCCGTCACCTTCTTATCAGACTTGTTTGGCAACAGCATGAGCTGGAGAACTTCCCAGTGCTGTGTTGGATTGCCATTGTAGTAGAAAAAGTTAGTTGAAACTTAGCACTAGCAGCCTAAACATTAAAATATATTAATAATATATTATAATAATATAATAGCATATAATAAGACTTTATAATATAATAATTATATATAATTATATACATTTCAACATAATATTTTAATAGCAATATAATACAATATACTATACTATACTATACTATACTAATATGATCATTTATAGTTATTATAATATAGTATAGTAGACAAAGCCTATAGATTACCGTATATGAACTGTAACAACCATATTCCAACATGCCGAACAGCTAACTACAGAACCAGCCAAAACTACCCGAAGAGGATGTGAAACAGGAGACAGAACCACTGTATATTGTACAAGAAGATGACCACTTAGCAACCACTCAGTGAGGAAACAGCAAGCAAATCAAATGAATAAAAATCCATAAGACCCCAGACCTTAATATTACTGTCAGTCTGAACTGTCGCGTGAGAGGTGGGAAACTTGGATTGTAAGGGTATAATTGCCCAGGGACTTTGTTTGGAGGTGCCCAGCTTGAGCTGTAGTGCTATTAATAAAAAGAACTTTATAGAAGAATCTCTTTTTGGCTTATTGATTCAGCGAAACCTAGAATCGATCCCTATTATGGTGGCTGGTATGCATAATTTCCATACCAATTTAGCAACCCAGATGGGACTCTGGGCAATCACCATCGGACGTCAGTCCCTCTCGTCTCCAAATGTCCAGCTGCTGGCATGGAGTGAGTTCACCTGGGAACTTTGAGGACTGGAGGCGCCTACCAGTCAGTGAGTGTTAAAATTCTGCTACGAATTCTGTATATTCTGGGTTCAAGCGCGTTCAAGTCCCAGCTCGGAAGCGTGCTAGGAGAGGTGTGCGTGGCCTGATCAGCGTAAGGGCACGAATTTGGCATGTAGATATGGGGAACATACTCAGCATAGAGAAGAGGATGCCCTTAGGTGACGCACTAGAAAATTGGAGGAAAACAGATGGCACTGCAAATCTCTCAAAAAACGGAGCAATAGGATTGTGCCAGGAGGAATGGCTGGCGATGACTGGATGAGGGGGTGGCCCCATGAAGGATCCTTTGACCAAAAGAAATTAACTTTACTACGACATATTCTGGAAGATGAAAAACCTTATCAAATGAATTTTTGGTATGTATGGGACAACTGGGCATACAACCACCATAAAAAAGGTGGTTGGAAAAGTTCACAGAGAACTTGGGTTATGACTTTAACTGCAGCAGCCATAAAGGATCCAACAGATTTGCTTGTGGAATCCACTCCACCCTATGAACACTCCTCTCTGCTTTCTTCTAACCCATCTTTTGCTACTGCTTCTGCCACTCCTCCAGCTACTGCTTCTGCTAATGTTCTTCCAAATCCAGCTGCGATGCAGCCTGTAGCAGGGGGAGCTAACGCTCCTCCTCCAGTACTACATGTATTCACTAATCAACCCTGGAATTCAGGAGATTTAGCTGTGTGAGGGAATAAAATGCCTAGATTGAGGGAAGATGCAGATCGGTGTGCCAGATTATTTTCAAATATTTGTACCGGATATAATCCATCATGGAGGGGTACTCAAATATGATTGAAAGAGTTATTTCGATCTGATGAAAAGGATAAAACAATTGAAAAGAACGTAGAATTGACGCAACAGGCTGGGGGAAACAGGAATCCTTGGCTGGCAAATTATCCAAATTTGGATTATAATAATGCAGGGGACAGAGCCAGCAGTCAGACAGTGACTTGGAACTTAGTGGAAGGTATTAGAGCTTGTGGAGAATTGGGAGTGAACTGGACGAAAGTACAAGAGTGTAGGCAGAGGACAGATAACCACCCTAGTGATTATTTGGGATGATTACGGTGGGCTTTATTAAAATATGGAGGAATGACAGTGCAGAACTTTAACAATGACTTAGCAGCAAGTGTATTTGTTGATCAAGTTGCCCCAGGTATCTGGAAATATTTTAAAGAACATACACCTAGGTGGCAAGAGGAGACATTACAAAAAATCCTAAGTGTGGTGGTGTTTATGTTTGATGGACAGGAGCAAAACCATAGAACTGAACTCATAAAGGAAAAGAAACAGGAAGAGGTAGTCTTTTAGTGGCAGCACTGGCACAGAGTTTACAACCAAAGGGCGAGGGAGGGGATTTCCCCCTCCAAGAGAACAAAACAGGGGAAGAGGTAGGTCAGATTGGAGATTTGAAAGACGAATGCTAATACTTGGAAATAACTGTAAGGAAAAGTGTCATTACTGTGGGAAACTCGGTCACTTGCAAAGAGAATGCCCGCTTGGTCTGAGGGGGCCTTGGAGGGACCTGGACATCGGCGGCATAAGACAGAAATCAAGAAGTAATCCGCAATGACTGGAGGCAAGGGACTCAGAAGATTCTGTGGAAATTGAAGTCTATGGGATGTAGAAATCTCACATCCTAAGGGACGTGTAATTGGGCAAATGGAAAGGGAATTAATTTTTAGTTGACACAGGAGCAACATTACTTTTAAATTTTGCACGAAAAGGGTGTGTGTCACAGGACAAGGTATTAATTCAAGGGACGACAGGAAAAGAAGAACACGTTTTAAGTAGACCATTACTACTAACCATAGGAAATAAAGGGGTGCAGAGAAGATTTGTAACAGCACAGGAGCCCCCAGCTTGTCTCTTAGGCAGAGATGTGCCCCCAAACCCTGGATGTACAACTACACCTATCCCCCGCGGGACTGATTTCATAATCGCGGGGTGCGCGTAACACCTGGGGTGCAGGACGCCGACCCAGACGCACCGAACACCCGGGAAGCAGCGCCCAGGGAGCGGCGCAGCACATCGGGACTGACGCCAGCTGCGGACACCGGCACAGCCGGGACACGTCACACAAGGGGAAGGGCGCCCCCTGCTGGGCAGCACTGGCCTCTCCCGGGAAGAGGAGGAAAGCCTTCAAAAGCCTTTCTCTCAATCCATGAGCTTTCTCACTTTTACTCTTCTGATTCTCTCCCCCATCCCACCGGGGGAGAGTGAGTGAGCAGCTGGGTGGGGCTTAGTTGCCAGCTGGAGTTAAACCATAACAATCTGGACATACATGAATGAAAAGTGGTGGCTAGTGGAGTGTTGATGCAGAATTAGGACCTCATCAAAGACCTGTGGCATGTTATTCTATTCAACCGGATCCAGTGGCAGCTGGAGCTCCAACATGCATTAGATCAGTAGCAGTGGCAATTACAATAGTGGAAAAAAGTCAGTCTTTAGTCTTAGGGCACTCAATCACGATCTGTTTGATTCCAGATGAATTTGAATTACTTCTCAACCAATACGTGATACAAGCCTTGTCTCCCCGATGTGCACATAAATACCAACCAAATCTTTCAAATGTGGTTAATGTGACTCTAAAGAGGTGCAACATGTTGAACCTGGCAACACTACTGCCAATAGCTGGAGAAGGGGAAAAGCATCACCGATGTGACATGGAAATCCACTGTTAGTAATCCATGAGCAGATCCCACAGACCTCCCCTTACAAAACCCAGATCTTGTTTATTCACAGATGGATCGTCCTACTATTTACATGGGCGATGAAAGACTGGCTACGCAATTGCAGACCAATGGCAGGTTGTAGATGCCAGACCCCATCCAGTGTTTGGAATGCCCCAAGGCAACCCTTAGGGCTTACTACCCACCAAAGTTTTTTTTTGGAGACATTTAGATGTACCGGGAATTTATACCCTGGCCAAAAGCAGCCTCTTGAATGGAGATGAGCATTTAAACACACTATGTTCTAAATTGACAAGAAAATTTCAAAATTAAAAGGGAGCATGCTCAGTGGTACCAAGGTATCAGTCCACCTCTCCAGAGATAAAGGTACATGATTTGCAGCCTGGGGATAAAGTTTTAATAAAAGTATTTTCCCATAAATCTAAACTTGAATCCAGCTGGGAGGGGCCAAGATACTGTTTATTAAGTTCCTCCTTTGCTGTAAAGGTTTCAGGGAAGGAAGCCTGGATACACCAATCGCGCGTCAAACAGCTACCTGAGGATCATTTGGTAGATTCACAACGACAGGCAATGAGGGAATCTATCACAATCGCCACTGTGGAGACTGAAACCATTTGAATTTCCGAAGGATGAAGGAATTGCAAAATCGTGTAATTTTTGTTTCTTTTCCAGAGATACTTGGATACAGGACTCTGCGGACTCCTGGCTGAGTGGACTATCTGTGACTGTTAACAAGGGATTCTACTCCTCTTGTTATATATACCACCCTTATAGGAGAGATTATGGAGATTTTATGGGTAAAGTTACTAACATTCACTGTGCTTGTTACACAGGTAAAGGGAATATCTAAGTCTGTATGGTCCCCTTGCAAGTGGAGAGAAAACCTCTATTTTAACTTGTCATAAACCATAGTCCAAATTACTAAGAAAACTAACTGTTGGATACATACTCACCTTCCGTGTCACTCAGCTTCAAGCACTCCCCTGTTACAGATCCCTATACCAAATAACTACTTTCCATCGAGACCACATCCCTTCACAACAATGGGAGGTGGCAATCCCAGGAGCAAAAAGCAAATACGCAACATGTGTAAAACGTCAGGTCCTCCCCAGTCAACTTAAGCTCCTACAGAATGGTACTACTCTTGTGGGAAACTTCAACGATTGTTAACCAAACAATGAAAAGGGGAACAGCAGGAATACTCGGGGACTTTTTCTGATACACCTTGGCCTGTACTTGAGGGAAAAGAGTAGGTTTGGATATGTGGTAAGAGAGCTCACAAAACATTACCAGGAGACTGGTAGCATTAGGAGCCAATACTCCTAATGTTTCTGTGCTCTCAAATTTGACTACGGAATCAGGGTCATGGTTATGAACATTTGTTCATAGGACCAAACGTGGCAGAAAGTCTGACCGCATTCTACTCCTTCGCTACCTGGTTTCTTCCCTAGTTGGGAGTAAGCAAATTAGAAAAGGCCTTAGTTAACATTTCAGCAGCAATAGAAATTCTTGGCAATAATATTGCTGATGCAATAACGGCATTACAAGAAGAGGTTTCACAACGCTCCAAAATTACACTGCAAAATAGAACGGTATTAGATGCTTTGCTAGCTTCACAAGGGGGGAGTATGCACAGTTACCAATACCAGTTGTTACATGTTTGTTGATCAGAGTGGAAGGATTTTAGCCAATGTCTAGAAGTTGTGGGAACAAGTAAAATTAATGCATATAGTACAGTTAGACGATATACCTCAGCAGCATTCCAAGAAGTATGGTCTTGGCTCACCTCCTGGGTACCTGATTCAGGAGCTTGGGCAAAATGAATCCTTTATAGGTTATTAATTTTTATAATGATCTTTGTAACACTGTTCGTTTGTATTCAGTGTTGTAACATTTGCTGTACTCAACTATGCTCACGCCTTAGAGGCTACAAATATTCTGCTCCCATATGATAACAGGAATGTTAATAAAAATAAAGGGAGGACAGTTGTAGGAAAAGTTAGCTGAAACTTAGCACTGGCAGCCTAAACATTAATAGCTTGAGTAGACAAAGCCTATACATTGCGATATATGAACTTTAACAACCATATTCCAACCTGCCGAACGGCTAACTACAGAACCAGCTGAAACTGCCCGAAGAGGATGTGAAATAGGAGATGGAACCACTGCATATTGTACAAGAAGATGACCACTTAGCAACCACTCAGTGAGGAAAGAGAAAGCAAATCAAATGAATAAAAATCCATAAGACCCCAGACCTTAATACTACTATTAGTCTGAACTGTTGCGTGAGAGGTGGGAAACTTGGATTGTAAGGATATAATTGCCCAGGGATTTCTTTGTTAGGGGTCCTTCTTTGGAGGTGCCCAGCTCGAGCTGTAGTGCTATTAATAAAAAGGACTTTATGGAATAATCTCTTTTTGGCTTATTGATTCAGCAGAAATCTGGAATCGAACTCTATTATGGTGTCTGGCATGTATAATTTCCGTAACATCATCTGCTGGCCAGTCCCTACCTCTGGAAATGCCTGCTCTCCAGACTCCACTGGCTGTGGGAAGGCAGTCCACCAACTCACAGAAGATCAGGAAGATCATGACATGGGACACAAGTTCCCACAGCTGTAGGTGTATCTGCTAGGTTGGGACTTCCATTTCACAATCATAAAATCTTCCATTCCGTTTGGAAACTATGTATCTGTTACAGCTGAAATGTTCTAAATTTCACCATTCCTACCTGCTAAACCAGTCTGACTGTCATTTTTGGTACCTTACCAAGTTTGTCACTGCTTTTCTTCCACAGAGATTATGGGATCTTTTCAAAGCACTCTTTCACCTGAGGTCTCTGGCTTGTGTAGTTAGGAATTAAGGTAGGATTGAACTCAGTAGGCTGCATTTTTGTAACATTCCCTTGATAAAAGCCTGCAGGTGCACGCTTGGTAGAGGTGGTCAGCACCTGACAATCTCCCATGAGATCGGAAGCATCTCCAGTGGAAGCACAAAGAGATGCTGGTGACTGTGAAACCGCTGTGCAAATGACCATGTACGTAACACTGAGCAACTCGAACATGGTGCACGGTGCTGAAGGGAAACCAGGCGCTGTGAGATGCCGAGCGCAGCCGTCACAGCCACAGTGACCCATTTGTGTGAACCCTGCCCATGTGGAAGTATTTCAAGAGCGTTTTGGGAGGATCAAATTCCTCCAGCTTAGAAATAGTTATCTACTGGGGAGTTCCCATAATGCTATCTTCACCTCCAGTGGACCCAGCTGCCCCTGAAATCCAAGCAGGTGGGGTTAGTTTTACTCAGCTGATCTACCAGACAGGCTGTGAGCAGAAAAAGCCACATCGCTTCTGCCTTTCCCCTGGGAAGCTAGGGATCACTGTTGCTGTTTATGGGAAAATAACGTACATAAGGAATGGCACTCAAATAAGCCATTGGGGTTTATGGTGGAATGGCCTCTGCTCACTGCTATTCAATCACTGGCATCCTACCTCCTGCCCGCGGAGCCCTGCACTACCAGAGCCAGCAGCAGGGACTGTTTTTCTCAGGCCCTCCTTTCCAGTGGCTCCTGGCTAACAGCTGGAACAGGCTGGCACGGGGAACGCAAAGACAGGATGAGGCCAAGACCTGCCCCCTAGTATTCCCTCACTAAGTTAGTTAATTCTGCAGGCAACCCCCTCGCACGCCAACAGAGCAAAGGAGTGATGTTGCCAACAACTGATAGAAAATCCATAGCTGGGCTCCAAAACAATGGTATGAAGAAGCAGTCTCACGATCTGCAACATGAGCGATGCCCAGTTTCCTCCTGGTCTGGCTCCTGCGGTCGGCCGAACGCATCAACCAGAGACTTTCTACAGGGCACTTACCCACACCGTCTCCTGTGTAGATGTTACAGTGTCTAGTAAGATCTTAGCTCACCCACGGCTAGGCCTTCAAGCTGGTGCTCCCATAAGCCTTCCTCATCTAACAGGTTGCTTTCACCAAACCTGTAGGAACTCAAATTGTCTTTGAGAGCTCTGCCCCTTGATCAGACACGTAACAGACTCAGCAGATGAACACAGTTGCAGAAAGAGCATTTCCTCTGCTTACAAAACTGAGATAAGTCCACGTATAGGTTTTTACCTGTCTTGCATCTTTTTTACTGTACAGAAGCTTTTCACTGCCTCACTGTGACACATTAAGGACTAGAAACCCACAGAGGGAGGTGAGTTTCACGCATTCAGGTATCCTCCAAAAGAGCTACTGCAAGCGTTGTCATCACTGCGGAGGGTGTACAATACTCAAAGGCAGTGTATATAGCAAAAGACATAGAAGGAAATACCTTACACTTTGCCTGTGAACCCTACAACTAACCTAAGTAGGAACAATTACAAAGAGTACCAATGAAAATAATATTTTTTTTTTAAAAAAAACCATTTTAATTAACACAAAATAGTTTCCCATAAAAATTAGAAAGATTCCTTCCATTTGTGGATTACTGTATCATGGCAGCAGGACATTTGGTGCTACTCATTGATTGTGGCATTACCTTTCTCTCCACTTCCCACATCAGTCATCTTTAACATTGGGATAGCACTTCTTTCCCACTAAGGTGTGCTTAATGCTTCCCTTCCGTGTGATGCCATTACCACTTCTGTGTCATATTTTCCCATATTCTGAACTTACAAGTACTGAACTGTGAGGTATTTAAAAGATCACATTTATAAGTGGCTGTACACTGGACTGTGAAGCAGTAGAGATGGGCATATCCTTATCAACAGGCATGATTAGCAACCTGTCCTACTTCAAAGAGGTAACTTGCCATTTATGGTTTGATGAACATGAACACAGTATCTGCCTTTTGATTTGACACCTTCAGGGTCACATACTTTTGTTGAGTATGACCATTCTTACAGCTAAATTCAGAATTAGGTACTTTTGAAATGTCTGCCCTCACATGGCTGCTCAGGGTCCATCCTTCAAGCCCCGAGGACTTCATACGCCTGAAACACTTTCCTTATCCAAGTTCTTACACATCTTAAGAACACTGTGCCTTTTGGTCCCTTATTTACTCCCTGAATGCTGCCTCCCGGCTTCTCCCCTCACCACCTTCCTCTCTTCCCTAGCCCTATTCCTGCTGCCTTCCCTGCTCCCGGCACCCTGGCAGATCCCACTGCCCCGCGCCCAGCGCAAACCACAGCCGCTCCCGCAGAGCAGCCCAGGCCAGTCCCACTCGGGATAAAACCAGCACTGTCCCAATGAGCTCCTCTGCACATCCCAAAACGCCGCTCACGACCTTTCCCGGCCTCAAGGCCCGGCAATACCCGGGGGCACCTATTTCGCGCGGGGACGAGGGCAGGGAACGACAAGGGGCGGCCGGGTCGCTGCGCTGGGGCAGGGGCGCCATCTTGCGGGGAAGAGGCGGCGGCCTGGGACAAGCCAGGGGTCAGCTCTCCGTTCCCTGCGGGCCACCGCGTTCGGCCACCCGCCCGCGGGAACCAGGCGGGGTCACGGCGCCCCTCGGGACGGCGCCGGGACCGGGTCAGGTGCAGGGACAGGGACAGGGACAGGGACGGGGACAGGCACGGAGCGGTGACGTGAGACAAGCGGCCCCACCCCCGCGCTCCCCTCAGGCAGCCCGCGCGGCGCGTCGGAGGGCGAGGGGCGGGGCTTTCGGCGAGCCAATCAGCGGCCGGGCGGGGGTGTGAGTGGGGGCGCGCGCGCGCCGCCCGTGACGCCACAACGCTTATGACACGTCTCTTTCCGTGGTGGCGCCCGGGGGAGGGCGGGGGAGCGCCCGTTCTCGCGGGATCCCGGAGCGCTTGGCTCGGCCCCGTGCGAGCCGGGACGGCGAGACCGGGCCGCCGGCGGGGACGCCAGCGGCGGGGCTAGGCGGTCGGCGCGGCTCCGAGCGGCCATGGCGGGGCAGCAGTTCCAGTACGACGACAGCGGCAACACGTTCTTCTACTTCCTCACCAGCTTCGTGGGGCTGATCGTCATCCCCGCCACCTACTACCTGTGGCCGCGGGACCAGCACGCCGGTGAGCGGCCCTGCCCCGGGCCCGGCCTGCGCCTCCGCCCGCCGCCGCGGGCGCTGCCTCCCCTCCCCCTCCCCCTCCTCCCCCCACCCCGCCGCCGGCGCGCGCCCCCCGCCCGCCCCCGCACCGCGGCGGAACGGAGGGGAGCGGGGCTGAGCCGCGCTGAGCCTCCCTCCGCGCCGTGCCGTGCCTCCTGCCGGGCAGGGCCCGCACCGGCGCCGCTCCTCCCGTCCTGAGGCGCCCGGCCGGCTCCGCGGGCAGCGCGGCGGAGCGCGGCCCCGGGGGTTGTCGTTCCTGGGGGACACCGGGCTCGCGGTACGGTCGTTGTCAGCCATTTAGCGGTACCCGGGGGAAGGCGGCAAACCGGGGTCTGAGCCCGCCTCCCCGAAAGCGCGCTCTGCTCCGCGCCTCCGCTCCTGCAGAGTCATTGCTGTGCTGGGGTCTGATGGTTTATTTTGGATTTTTTTTTTTCCTCGTCTTCCCGGGGTGTTTCAGGGCAGATGACCTAGATTTTCATCGTGGGAGGAGAATAAACTATTGAACATTGTTTTGGAGTTGAGAGCAAAGAGGAAAAGTTAGCCAGGCTCTGCTTTTATATGCTGTAAGGTCACAGTGAGTGTGAAAATGGAGCTTTATATTTTTTCTCCCATTGCAAATCATGCAGTGTCCTCAGTGCTAGATTTTTGTTCCACCCTTTGGGACAATGTTTTGTCGCCCACACAGTGTTAGAAAGTTTCTCTGAATACTTCCACATTTAATTTTCACAGTCATCTGCCTCTTTGTCTTTCCAGCATCCCTCTATTCTTAAGAGGGAGAAGGCGTTTTGGTGTATAGGCTGCACAGGAACACGTTTCTAACTGCAGTTTTGAGGTTAAAAAGGCTGTAGAAATTGTGTTTAAAGGCAAGATATTTATTAAACACTTGGTAGAACAGGGATGCTTGATGCTGATTCTCATTGCTGAAACTACGGATCTTTTTAAGAACACTTATGCTTTGGAATCTGAGAAAATCCCTTTTGTTCACTGCATCTTTTTTACGTTCATTATCTGGTCATTATTTAGTGGTTTTGTATATAATTTTAAATGACTTACGTGGTTCTGTTTAACTTAGTTTTATGTGTAAAAGAAACACTCCACAATGAAATCTTAATCCTAATCCTTCTAGTAAGACATAAGTAGGAAAAAAAAAAAAGAATAAATACTATTTTGGTACTAAATCATAGCTGTTCACAGTCATGGTTGCTGACAGACATACTTGAGGCTTCTGACAGGGCACTGACTAGAGAACTGCTTTGGAGGATTGATCTCTGGCCTTCAGATACTTCCTATTGCATGGCCGAGGAGTTAGTTCTTTCTGTTGGAAAGAAGGTTTCTCTGCCTTGTCTTGCTGAGTCCTGACTGTTGCAAGAGGGAGATGTTGCTGTTGTTGAAGACATTTTGTAATCTTTGGGTTGTTTTTAAGGAGCCGGGGATCAGAAAGAGAAGATAACGCTACTTCTGTAACCTTTCTCCAAAACAATATTTTTGTTTTATTTTTGTTTTGGTAAAGTGTGACAGACAGTGGGGGAGAAAGTCATTCCTTCTCGTGAATAATGCTTTACTTCCTCCGTAGCTCTTATCAGCTGCTTTTTGGGAAAGCTGGTGTGATTTAGTAGAGATGCTGTGTGGAATAGTATGGCTGGCAGTGACGCTCAGTGCAGTTTCAAGGGGCTGACAGAAGCAGGAAAAGCTGTAGCAATGCTGTCAAACTTGGGAACACTTTGCAATTCTTACATTTGGTCTTCAGATACCCTTACAGAATGGCAGAAAATGAAAACCTAACTTTGGAATATGGCTATATGGGTTGTACCCAGTTTCCTGTTAGGCCTGCTGTTAAACATTACTCATTTCTTTCCCTCTAGCCAGCGTTGTTGTGTGTATGGAGGGCCTGCTGCTTATCATTCTGCAGTTCTCTTCTGGAGAAGAGAATGCTCTGGGGTGATCTTATAGCAGCTTTCCAGTACCTAAAGAGGGCCTACAGGAAAGCTGGAGAGGGACTTTTTACAAGGGTGTGTAGTGATAGGACAAGGGGCAACAGATTTAAACTGAAAGAGGGCAGATTTAGGTTAGATATAAGAAAGAAATTCTTTACCTTGAGGGTTGTGAGGTACTGGAACAGGTTGCCCAGAGAAGTTGTGGATGCTCCATCCCTGGAGGTGTTCAAGGCCAGGTTGGATGAGGCTTTGGGCAACCTGGTGTAGTGGAGGGTTTCCCTGCCCATGGCAGGGGGGTTGGAACTAGATGATCTTTGAGGTCTCTTCCAACCCTAACCATTCTATGATTCTATGAATTAGCACTAGATTCTTGCAAAGCCATATCAAACCATACTTTCCAAAACACAAGGTAAATTTTATTACGCTGTTGGTACAAAAATGGGTCAACTACCAGGCATGGCAATGAATGGAAATGAAAGAATTTCTGCCTCCTAATTGTCTTAATGGATTTAAAAATGTGAGTAAAGTCCAATTTTTAGCATACAGTTTAATAGCATGCCTACCGTCTCTTCATTGAGTTCTGTTCTGCAGGCACTTTTCAGATAAAGAGTTGAGGTGTTGTGCAGGTCACGTTCAGGACTACTGGAGCACTCCCGTGCTTCGTTGTGATGCTTAAGTTGTTTAAGTGTATGGCTCTTGTGTGACTCACTTCCAGCAAAGTCCTCTGAATAGTCTTCACACAGCTTCCTATGTATTTAACCATACCTGTTGCAGCATTTGAACCAGATTTCAGGAATAAATTAAAACCCCGTGATGATGCAGAGTACTGATTGTTTTGCCATGACTTCCTGTTTTCAGAACAGTTCACTAAAAGAACTCCCCACAACAAACCACAACCAAAACACATGTATAATTTTGGAAGCTAAGAGAGGACCTTTGTCTTCAGAAGAGAAACTTTCCAGTGCTGTTAGCTTCTGATTCCTGTAACAAGCAGGAATATCTAGACTCAATAAGAGATGTTTATTTTGATACTGATTTAGAGCAGATTTTCCAACCAGTGAGACATGATGCTGGGCCAAACTGCATAAGCTCTGCCAAGACCTCCATGCTCTCTGTGTGGGACCAACTAATGTTTTCATTCTGGAATTTTGTTTTGTTCTACCTGTGCTAGAGAATCCAGCGTAGAGATTCCTTTGTGGCCCTGGAGGGAGCTGATGAGGTCCAGGTGGTCTAGCTATCTGTTTCAGCTCTGGCTGCAGCAGAGCCTGCCAGGAGCGAGAAGACTGGATCGGAGAGAACTTTTGAAGCAAATCAGATGTCTGTCGTCCTCACTTCAAGACCCGTTTGCAATGTGAACCAGAGCACCCGAAAAGACAGAGCAGATTCCTTTTTTGGTAAAAACTAGGTTGGAAGATGTGCTTCAGCCACATTGTTTTGCGAGAGCCGACTAGAGCTAGTCTGAAGCAAGAGCAAAATGCGAGTGGGGAGGTCGAGCCTTTGGTGCCCGCTGCTTCTATCTACAAATGCACTGCCCCAGATGGCCGGTACTGGATACAGTAGAGAGTGAAACAAGCATGCAAAATGTTCAGGGCTCTCTTCAGGTGAGGTTTAGCACCAAAAATCTGGGACTTGCTGATGATCCGTAACATTGTAGGATTTGTTCTGTGCTGTGATTTTTGTAGTAAGTACCTGCAGAGTAAATTAAAGAAAAAAACCAACTTTGTTTTGGTCATATTGAAGACTGGAAATTAAGAATGTGTCTATATTGCTTTACTACTTAGAGAAAACTCAAAATGTGCTACCTAATGTCAGCTTTTTGCTGGGATAGCTTTTTGGTAAGCCATTAAGATTTTACTCTTAGTTATTTTTGAAATAAACTTTGAGAGGCCTTTCCACTACTACAGTCTTGAAAACTAGTGTTATTTAACTTCTTGTCCCTCTCAAGTCTTCAGTAAAATCTGAGCTGCTTTTATTTCCTTGCTTTCTCAAGGTATGTGGAGAGAGTCCATGTGAAGTGTTGCTGCAGCCTGCAGTAGGGATCAATATTTATATTTGGGAAGGTTTTGCTATGGTATGGTAGTCACCCTGTGAACTGTCCTATAATTTCATTACTTCAGCTTTGATAAACCAAGCAAGCAGGTAATTGACTTCATAAACCGGATTTGTCCCAATGACTTTTATCTCCTCGGTGTTCATTGTAGAGTCAATAAGGCTCTTGTGAAAGGTTAATTGTTCAGCTTTGTGTTTTGGGCTGCAGTTTCATAACTGCTGCAAGGTAGCATTGCTCTAACAGAGCAAGTATTGTATTTCTCCCCCTCCCTTGTGCCAAATGCAGCACTTGTGCAGTGTAGGGGACTGGAAGAAACTCATTTGAGTTAAAAAGAGTTTTTGGCTTTTTTTCTGTCTTACTTTTAACATTTATTAGTTTCTGGGTAGGACTCACTTTCTGGATGTCTGGGATGGTGCAGGATGTGAGTGTGAGCTGGGAAGGGAGAAGACTCATTCTTTCAGTGGTGGTGATGACTTCAGGTGATGGTGAAACTGCCATGTTATTTATCCTTGACTTGTGTCTTTAAAACATGTATGTGTGTTATTATTAAAAAACCCAGCTTATACTTTTTATGGATTACCTCTGTTTCGGGTAAATATTGATACAACTTCAGTATAATTACTGTGAAGAAAACTATTGGAAGGACTGTTCTTGATTTGAAACAGAAAACACAGTTGCTAAAAATTTATTCTGGTGCAGATTCACTGAACTAAAAAGTAATTTTTTGAAATGAGAATTTTTAAGTTGTTTTTGAAAAAGTTGTGAGAGTTAAAGATGTTTTTCTCAGCAATTAGGGATGGATTAAGTGTTCATCAATGTATCTTCAGGTTGTTGGACTTGCTTTGAACTGATTTCACTGTAGGCTTGTGTGGCTTAAGCATCAGCATCTAGAAAGGAAATGGAGAGCAAGAGGTGAATGAATTTAGTTGGATAATGCGCCAGTTGTTGCACAATGCTGATGTGTTTGCTGAACTTTGTGTACTTTGACTTATACCTGTGGTGCTGAATTGAGACACGTAATTATAAAGCTGTGCTGAAACAAGTGGTCATAGATTGTGATATGTTTTGTAGTTAAGTATGTGTATCTGTGAAAGCTTGTCGTTCTGTCCAATTTTTGAGTTGATTTAGGTCTAGGTTAAATGAATTATCCTGTTTTAGTGCACTGGGTGTTTATAATGTGTTGCAAAGCTGTTGGAAAGAATAAAAGTCTCTCTCCTTAGTCTTTTACAGTAACTTGAACAAAATAAGCTGTTCAAAACAATTCAGAAACCCCAAAGAATAATAGCTGTGAATGCAGGGTTAATGTTAATGAATGTTTTCTCTTGCAGTCTCTTCTCTGGGAGAAAAGAGGCTGTAGGAACTATTCTACTTGGAACATAGATCTTCCTTCTTGAAGTATAAGAACAGAAGAACCTACTGTAGGAATGGAGAAAAGAAATGAGCTACTGCATTTTTGTATCTACAAAAAATATTGATAAGAAATGGATAAAAGCTGTTCAGTTTACTTTCGTTGTGCTAGAAATCCATATAAAGTGTGGGTTTTTTTTGTTTGTCCAGAAATACTTAAAAAACTTAGCTTATTAGGTGACTACTAAAAGGGAGAGTAGAATATAATGGTGATACTTAATACTGTTTTGTTAACTTTTCATTGTATTGCTATTTTGAAGCAGTAAGGGTTTTTGCGTACCACTGTAGATAGGTAGTACTTGGCACCTGTGTACAAAACTTTGAATAGAAGTTCGTGAGGAAGTCCTTCTGTGAAGGATTTACTGTATTAGGAACCATACTTCTCTGTGTATCTGCCCAGTATACTGCGTATCGGTATGTAGTAGTGTCAATATGAAGGTTTCTCTATAATTTTTTGGTGCATTTTTCATATGTAGATCTAGAGGATGTTATCAGAGATCCATGTTAATCCCCTGCTTTAAGATAGAAATTTTGGAACTGAGGCTGTAAAGTCTGTTTGGCTCTTTGAGGACAAACAGTGAGTCTGCAACTTGGATGTGACTCAAGCTAATACAGAGAATGCAAGCAGCATTTCTTCTGTTTTATCTGTAATGGAGTAATGAATTCTTGTACCTTACAGCAGCTGGGGAAGAGGAAGGGCATCTTGGTACTACCTAATACTGCTGCTCCCGCTCCATGGTAAAATTCTTTTGGGCTGCTTCTAATCCTCTGGTGAGATAAGATGTGTTGGAGTGGGTTGACTGTGACCTCTGTCCTTCCTCACAGATCATTGAAATCTCGTTAACCTTACCTCAGAAGTATTTCACAGCATTTTGGTATTTGGTAGTACAGGATAAAGGTACAGGATGCTGGTAAAGGACAGGATAAAAGGACAGGATAAAAACACAGGATGCCGTGCTCATTGCTAATGCTTATGCAGTGGATGGGCATGGGTGTGGAAACTTGATATTTGTGAATATAAGTGTTTTGCATCCGTATGTGCGTGTGCTTATCCTTTCCTGTTAATATAACCTTTGGGCATTATGTCAGGAAGCGTGAAGAGAGTCAGCGAAACTCAGTTGTGCGTTTAAGAACTGTTATTACATACAAATTGATTTTTTTAAGTATTGAGAGACTGAGTGTACTGTGGTTAACAAAAAACATTTCAAGTTCAGAAAAACGTAGCTTATTAGGTGGCTGTTAAAAGGGAGGACAAAATATAATGGCGATACTTACACTATTGTGTTGATTTTTTGCTGTCTTGCTATTTTGAAGCAGTAGAGGTTTTTTCCAGAAACATTTGAAGAAAGGGCAAACATCATGAGTTGTCATTAGTAATGCCTAGCAATTATCTCTAAAAATACTTTTCAAAACAAAGCGTGTGGACAGTTACCTAAGCTGCTCTGTTATTTAGAAAAAAGGCATGTCTTTTCATGGATTTTTTTTTGAAGTATTGTAATCTTATTATAAGCATTGTAGCCTCCTAGCAGTAAAATAAAATTAATAACCCTCTATTAAAGACTAGTTAAGTAGGTTCAAGACTGCCTAGAACACTTAATTCTGAAAAGCTTTTTGTTGGAAGATAAAGATCAAGCTATTACAAGAACTTCTATCTCATTACATGTACATAAAAGTAAAGCTGTTCCTATTTTTTTAAAAATTCGACTTTTGTTATGGAAGCTTATGAAAACAACATTGGAGAAGTTGTATTATATACCTTGTCTTTGTTTTCTAGTTTCTGCAGGGATACCTTGACTGCTCGTGTAGATGCTGCTGAAGTACCAGGATGTACAGGCTGCATATAAGAGAATTCAAGTTAGAGCTATTTAACCTGATTTATTCAGGGGTTAAGCGTGATGGTTCAGTTATGGTTTCCTGAGCAGCTAAACCATTCTTGCAGTAGGAGCAGGAACTTGAGAGACAAGCAAGGTAAATAGTGAGCAATAGGATCAACAGCGATTCTAAAGTGAGGATTTTGGGGCTTGGTGGTTTTGGTGTGTTTTGTTTTTTTTGGTTCCCCTGCCCGTCACATTCATGCCTGTGAAGAAGGGCGCAGATCTGCAGCGTTTTGAACAAGTCTAGACTGAGGCTGCTGCTGTGTCCTTTCACCCTGCGGTGCTGCCTTCTCCCACTGAGGGAGCAGTGGTCCTTTCTCTCAATTGTTAGCCAAGAGCTGACATGCACGTGCCTCCATTTCATGGTGAGGGAGGTCCTGCTGGCTGGACCATATCAAGAGTAGGGAGAAAGCCCCATATAGGTACTTCGTTTCTTTCTTGAGTGAGAAGATTTGTGTCTGCACCAGTTTTTAAATAATTGTACAATTGAGAAGATTGAAGAGGTGATTTCAGATTTTCTCTTAATATTTCCCTTGTTCAGAAAATTATGTAGAAACATTTTAAATATATATCTGTTGGAGCTGATGCATTTTAGATAAAAAAAGATGCCTTTCTTTTGGTTGGTTGAACTATTTGAAACTAGGATATTTGCTAGCATTGTGACTTCTACAAAGGCTTACCAATAAAGTTTCAAATACCAATTTTTCAGAAATAAAAGAGTGCATATACTGGGTCGGGTCAGATGACTTCTTTACGTGATATTGCAAAAGTGTATGCCTTAAGGAGAGAATAACAGGACAAGCATAATGATGCTTCTTTTGCATATTCTTCCGGTTTCCAATGGCTTTCAATTCAATGACTCTCTTTTAGCATAGCATCCATACCATCCTACGGCAAGGAGTTCACCAGCTCTGCTGCCTGCACTGCAAATAATCGCCTTTGTTTTGCATCTGCTTCTGATTTTGTTTGACGATCTTTATCTGCTCTACTGGAAGAGGCAGTAAACATTCAATCCTTTCTGTCACTTAGTTTTTTTTACAGCCTTCCATTACCTCTCCTTGCACTTTTCTCTCTCCCAGCCAAAAGATTTGTAGCTTATATTTTGGACGTAAATCTTCTCATACATTTGATGGCCCTTGTTAACCTTAATTGAATGTTTTCTAGTTGCCTCCCTTTCAGAGGTGGGGGCTAGGACTGTGCATCCTACTCAAGGTTGTACATATCTTAAGCTTGTGTGGTGAAATAATGTGCTATCCTTTCCTTGCAGGAATGCTCTTAAGCATTTGGTTTGCTTTTTATAACTAAGAAACATTTAACTGAGATTTTCATAGAACAGTTTCTCCAAAGACTAGGATTGCATTTCTGAGAGATTATGGTCAGCCCCAAGTTCATCTTATATATATAAAATTAGGATAGTCCCTATTGCTCTTTACATTCTCATACCCTGAATTCCATGTGTCATTCTGTAGTCTGCTTGCTTGATCTGTACAATTCTTCAGGACACCTTTGTCCTTGTTACCCAGAAAGTTTATTTCATCCAGAAGCTTTATTTTACTGCTCACCCCTTTACCTATGTTACTTATTAGTGAAATGTATCATAGTTCCAACACAGATTCCCACAGAACACCTGGTGATTTTTTTTTTCTGTTGTGGGAACTGACCGTTCACTCTTCTAGTCACATATTTATTTTTGAAATAGTTAGATGGTTGTCCTGAGACATTTTTAAGAACCTTTCAAAAGCCTCTGGAGACCACAGACTGAATTGGTAGGATCTCCTCTTCCATTCTCCTACTTCCTTTAGAGGACTCAAGTTTGTAAAGCTGACTTTCCCTTTACAAATCCCCACTGATGATGAATGAATGTATGGTGCTTATCTCTGTGTCTGCTAATTCTGTCCTTTATTATAGTTTCTCCAGGGTGTGCATCAGAACAGTGCTGAATACAGGCCTTTTTAGCGGTTGGTGGTATGCCAAGCGACTTTTGTCTACGTTTGTTTTGGATTGAATGTGTCCTGGTTTCCTCCCCGTACCAGATTGATAAAATAAAGCTAGTAATTAAGAATGTGTAAGTCTTGGAGCCCAGCAGTGTTGTTGATTTCATTTAAAACTGTTAACCTTGACTCATGTGGATGTCATTTCATATTAAAATGGCCAGTTTTCTGATTTCTCTCAGATTCCATTGAAGTTTTGCTGATGTACCTGTAGGTCCAGCCCTACTATAAATTCGATAATTTAGGTGATGTAGCTTAAAACTTAGTATAGTTAGTGGCACTGACAGTTTTGTCAACACAAATGAGACAATAAACTAATAGGAAGGAGAAGATTTGGAAATGGCTTGATTAGAAGTAATGTCATGTGGAACTGTGCTCTGGGACCAGCAAGGCTGACTGTAAGCAGAAAGTCCAAGTAAGGAAACTCTGAAAAGAAGTTAGCTTTCAAGATGTTGAATCAACTTACATTACTGTTTATTAAAGTAATTAGTAACAGATGCTATCTTTTGGTCAGCAAATGTGTGGAACAGTGTGTGAATGAAAAGTTAAGTTACTTTTTGTCCCTTTTACCATTAACCTAGTTGCTGTGAAACATGTTCTAGAAAAAAAGCTGCCTTGCTGTTAAGGTCCTTCCCAGGACTTTCTGTAGTTTATGAACTGCTTGAAGTTTTAATAGTTAGCAACAACATGTTACTCAAAACAAGTGATAATTTTTGATTATGGATATATACTAGACAGAGAAAATATCTTTGAAAACAACTAGGGTCAGATTATTCAGCTATAAACATTTTAGTGAAGAGGTTAACTTGGACATGACCCATTTATAGATAAATTCAGGGTAATGAGGACAATTCTTAAAATAATATACATTAAAATTCAAAAGCATCTATTGAGATCGCTTAATTTTTCACTAATGTGGTCAGTTCAAAGTCATTTACCAGTGTTTTATGTGATTTATCTCCTGAAACATGGTTTCCAGTTCGAAAAAAAAACCCACAAAAACTTAACTGAAACACTAGTGGTCATTTGAAGGCTTTTTGGATTTAAGCAACTGCATTTTAGAATGCTTTTAAATCAATTTAATTTGTTTTATGCTTTATAACTTGGGGTTTTACAGTAGAAGTCAATCCTATTATAATAAGGTTTGAAATTGGTACTTCAGAGGAGTTTCTGACTTTGAGTTAATGTGAGTTTGAATCCTGCTTCTTAGTTGCTGTGGAAGGTGGATTACTGCTGTAAAACATCTTTGTCAGTGGTTGTCAGTGGCTTCTTTTGAAAGTCAGTGTAGTTTTTTCCTAATCCTGTGATGTTTTTTTAATTATTCCTGAATACCATACTGTATCCCTGTGGAGTCTATTTTATAATAATTATCAAAGGAAAATGCCAAGAGAGGCAAGCTAAAATGAGCTAGTAAGGTAGTGTTTTCATACTTCTTTTCATCATCACCTGTTATCTGAGAAATGGTTCTGTGATTAAAAACGAAAATTTGTTCAAGACCTCAGTAAATATGTTGTCCATAATGATGTTTAATTTCTGTGATTGTTGAAGTAGGAAAAAGTGCAAGAGTTCAGCATTCGTATATGTGTGTGTGTGTATACATAGTGTATATGTAGACGTATATATAACTGTTGAGAGGAAACAGGAACTTTTTTAGCACGCAGTTTAGTGGATTAAAACTGTAGAACTCTGAATTAAAACCAGCAAAATCATAAGAGCAGTGTTTCTGCTGAGCTCTGTTACCCTGAGTTTTAATGGCATGGGTTTAGTGCTTGGTGTTGTGGTACCCTTGGGTCATAACCTTTTCTCTAGACTTGTATCTCTTGGTACAAATTTCCGAGGCAAGGGTAGAGAGGGGATGACATGCTGCAACGAAGTTTTGTGGAAGTCTGTCTTTGAAGTGATCTTGGCGTTTTCTAGACTGCAGAACTCTGTCAGTCCGTGTTCCTTGCTGAAAGAAGTCCTTTTCTTTGAAACCAAGCAATATTCTCCTTTGGGTGAATTGTCCACATCTGGTGGGCAGAATGTTTCCCATGCACCTCCTCATATTTCTTTTTCTAACAGTCCACTGGAGCTGTAATTTAGACTTGGTGCCTTTGCTTTTCTTAGTAGCCTGAAGGCAGAAGGGATGCAGGAGGCTAGGATGTACCTCTCTTCTTTCATACTGTTTGAGGCAGAATGATGGAAGACTGGTGGCTTCCATCTTTTCTGGATATTAGGCTTTTTGTTAGTTTTTAGTTGTTCTAAGAGTTGACTGTATGATCTTTTCAAACTTTTATATGCTTTAGATATGAGTACTGATGTCAATAGTCTTATTTTATGGTATTTTTTCCTAAAACTGGCCTGTGTTTGTTGCAGCTGAAACAAGATCCTGGTGATTAAAATTTTCCTGTATAATTCCAGGTGTACCTCTTTCCTTTCCCTCTCTTCCAGAGTTGCCCATCTCCAGTAAATGTGTATTCTTGTCTATTTCCTCAAGAGGATGTAAAAAATGAAAGGGAATCTCCCTTCGTTTTTCTTTTGGAGCGCTTGTTGAAGCCCCTAGAACCTGAAACAAAAAGCTTAGGTCTGGGTAAGGATCATTTGTCAAGCATTCCTACAGATAAAATGGATCCTCCTGTTTCTTAAGAAGCAAATATATAAGACTTCTCAAACACTTTCAGTAGTAGAACAGTGAAGACCATGTCTGCTTCACTGTCAGAAAGGAGCAGGGCAGCAGTAATTTCTGAAGTAATGACTAGGTTAGGTTACGTTACCCTGCATGGGTTACTAAAAATGAAACAAAACTCGTGCAGTGCCGTTGTATTTGTATTGCTTTATGGTGTTCACCTCAAAATGACTCATATCCCAGATCTTTCTTCTGATGTCCTGACATAGCCCATTTATCTGGTGCCCTTGGCATAACCCACAGAAGTGGTTTGTTCTTTCTGTGGTAATTTTTAACATGTTTTGTGAAGTCATGCCAGCATGTGTGTCACAGATTTTTCTGGCAACAGAAGCACCTGTGTTCCTGAGCTGCCTGGCAGTGTCCGTGATGCCAGCATCCTTTGTGTTCCTCGTGCCGATAGTAGCACATCTGCTTCTCTAGTCGTTGGGAGTACTGCCGTGCTGGTGATCAACATGTGGGAAAACAATATGCAGTTGCTGTGTTTTATCAAGGCCTTGGTGTTTGAAGATAATATTTGTGTGAGAAGCCAAAGACTTTGTATTCTTATGGTGAAGGGACAGGGGAGAGGCACAGAAAGGTGGCGTGTGTGCCAGTAAGGTATGGGTGAACATCAAAACCAAACTTAAGTCAGGCATGGCTGATCATAGGCCACGAGCTGTATGTGATCTGTGGGAACACATTGCTCAGAGACTGTGGGGTCTCTGTCTTCGAAGATGTTCAAAGGCCTTAGCCCAAGTGTTGAGCAACCTGCTTTGACCCTCTTCTGAGCAGCAGGGTTGGATTAGATCATCTCCAGAGATCTCTTCCAACCTCAAATGTTCAGCTGTTCTGTAATACTCAAGAACTGTGGAGTCTGGATTACCTACCCAGAAAATGCAGACACCTCTGTCTTATTCATCCTAAAATCGCTTTCTCTAAAGACCTGGATATCAAAGAGGTGTAGGTAAGTCCTGGCAAAGAGGAGTCAATTGTTTACGTAAGCATTCTTTACTGATACCTGTATTGTCACCTGCAATACAAAGGAAGAAAGCCTTTAGTCACCAAATAAAAGAAATAAAGATCAAAGATGGTCTTTTCTTTTTCTCCTTTTTTAATAATTGTTTTGAGCTTGTCACTCAGATATCTGTCACATACTTCTTTGGATTCAACATAAACATGACTATAGCTCAAACTTGCAGATCAGTGATCTTCAGTCATTCTCTGGTTAAGTTACGTTGCCAAATGGACGGCTAACTTTAAGGATCCAAAAAATCTAAGATACTTGTTAATTACATTATTTCCATCCAAAAATGGTAAGCAGATTAGTGTACAAATGAACTTTTCTCCCATTTGATTATTAATGGCCTAGCTGTGCTAGGGTCTTGATTTTATTTTCATTTGTCTAAAAGCTTTAGGCAATGTTGGATTAAAATACCTACTAGTATCACTGGAGGACTTGACTAACTCTTTCTGAATCATTGAAAGAAATGACACTCAGGTTTCCTTTTGTACTAGCAATTGCTTTATTTCTTGAGAACTTGAAGAGTGTATTAAGATGTAGTTTTGGCTGGATATTCACAGGTATTTGTTAAGATATTGTAATAGGCACTTGTGAGAACCTTCTGAAAGTAAGCGAGTTGTACTGATGAAAAATTGCTTGTGAATCTCAAGAACTTTGGATACATCCATAACAATTTGGGGGGAAATGTCGGAAGCACAGGATGCTTCCTCAGATTATATACAGAAATGAACTGGCACTCTGCGTCGTTGTCTGATAGGGGTGCTTTAACAATACTTTGATGCATGGATTATTGTTAGTGAGATTAATTCGGAAGCCCACGGATGCATTACGCCTTTGCTTTTCAAGGCTGTTTAATACCTATTTTAAAAACCATAGGATAGATTCACTATTGTTAAGGGTTTTACCCATCAAATGAGAAATCGTTTTGACTAGAGGAAAATCACTTTTTCCCCCTACTTGTCTCCCTGTAATCCCATGTCAAAGGACGATGTCTGAAGTGCTCTCATGCTTTAATGGGGAGCCATGATCTGGAGCGAGAAGAAACTCTCATCTGCTTTTCAAACTCTAAACCTTTTTCCCTGACAGAGCAAGGATTCCAGAGCTAAAATCTGAAGAAGGTACAATTCCTGTTTCGCTGCAAAGCTTTACCCTGAGCAGCATGTAATGTATTTACTCCTGCATGCTTGAGGTCTGCAGGATATTTCAGGGGCAGGGTGCCAGTTCTGTGGCACGGCAAATCCACTTGTGTGGAAGAAAGCTCCTTGGGAGAGGAAGGCAAAGTGAAAAAGGATCTGATTTATCCACAGCTCACTCATTAGGAATACATTGCTGCTATTGTTAAGTGTAGTAATTACCTGGTATTCTGGCTCTTGATAGCTGTTGTGTTTTTTTTTTTTTTTCGCAGTAACCAATTTATTCCTGACAAGATAAGTATTTTCTTTGGTGCAATCACATACGTTATCTGAAAATAAACAGGAAGCCTGTTTTTCCTGGATACAGCAGGAATATGTCTGTCTTATTCAGGGTGATGTTTTGCCAGTGGCTTTCTGCCTAGGCTGGGAATGATGCTGTCTGTACTCCTCCTTCTTTCTCCCAAGTAGCTGCCTGTTTCTGAATTCCACAAGTTAATATGTGTTAATGATGACATGTGACAGAGGAAGTGCCTCAGGATAGCTCTGAATAATTTGAATAGTCTGGACTTCAGCCTCAATTTGGGAAGGATTTGATTCTCTGTATGTTCTGGACAGATAACTATAAACAATCATTCATCTTTTTAGTGCCCTGTTTCCTTTCAGAGTTGTTAATAAAATGAGACTATTGCCATCCTAAGATCTGAAAGAAATTAATGAGGTGCTTTTGCTTTGATATGGTTTAATCAACTGTAATTAGATTTGATCCAGAGTCGTTCAGATGTATGTGTTGAAAAAAAAAAAAAAAAGGCAATGACTGCTTAGCATCGTGTCTTAATTTGGCATTTGTCTGAAGAGGACCTGTTCAGCATAGCTGTTCCAGAGCATCATCACCAAGGGCTCTTTAACTGGCTTAGATGTGTGCTGTTTACCTATCCAAAGGGGTCAATTTTTGCTCACACTACTTGCCTTGGGTTTGTTTTTTTCTTGGTGCTGTTGTCAGACAGGTCACAAAATGTGACTCCTGCAGCTGTTACCGGAAGGCTGTTCCAAAACCTCAGTCCTCTGGTTATTATAAAACACCTTTAGTTTCTAGTCTTGTTTTCCCCTGTGGTCAGTTTTTACTTAACCGTATTTCAACTCTCTAGTTTACCTTGCACAACTACTTCCGTTTTCTCCACGGTGCCTTCCCTTAAGGGCCTTTTGGAAGCTTTTTGGCATGGTAAGGTGAAGGGTATTGACTGTTCTTGCAGGGGGGATGCAGAAAGGGGAAAGGAGAGGGTGATCTGGTGCTTGCAGGGCTGGACAGTAGGCAGGTTTGAGAACTGGGGCATTGGGTCACAGTGGCACAGATTTTTAAAGACAAGGCAGAGCAGCTTGTTAAAAGCATCCTAGCAAAAACAGTACAGGGAGTCATATCCTACTGGGCATAGTTTTACAGGATTAAGTAAACAAAGTTCTTTTAGTCACCTTCTGTTTCTTCAAGCTCACTGATACTGTGTTTTCATGTTAGTTTTAGGTATTTCTGCAAGCAGCGTAGTCAGGTAAGATGGTTACCAAACAGCACTGCGCCTTGGTTGGGCTGCAGAAATGTCTGTGGGCTGTCACACAGATTGGAGCAGCTAGTGCATCCGGGTCAGTGTGGTGGAACTGAACAGTTGGCTTTGTCTTGCTTCAGCACAGCACAACTGAATTTATTGACATTATTTGAAATGAGCGATTTGTGCTTAACGTAAGCATGTGCCTTCTATGAGGCTTGTATTGTCTGATTTGTTCAAGTATCATTGGTAACTTTTTCATAAAAGCATCCCATTATGGCTTGTGGTTGTCCAGTGACTGTTTAAAACTCCCAGAACACTTTTCTCCCCTCTTCTATAGTAGAACTCTCTAGTCCTCATAACTTAATTGTTTCTTTAGTCTTTAATGCCATCAGCTATTTTGAAATGCCAGTTCTATGTGCTGGTAATGTCTTAGTTTTGCATTAAAAATCATAGTTTAATTTTAAGTAACATTTAGCTCACTTCTAGTTGTGGTGAGTCCAGTTCTAAGCCAATAGAGATATCCCACATTTTTTGTCTTAAAAGAAAAGAAAAAATTGCCAAGGGAAAATATCAAATTAATTTGCATTCTACCAGTAGGGAGTCAGTGGTGCGTTTTAACTCTGCTTTTCAGTGCCTTCTGAGTTTTTCCTTCACAGTGCTTTCTAAAGCCTTACGCAAGTGAGGTGAAACTAAGTAAGCAGTTGCTTAACCAAAGATTAGTCATATCCTTTTTGTTTAGAAAGTTTCATGTTTAGTATCTGGTTTAAGTCTCTGAATAATCTTTGCAGATCGGGAGAACCACAAAATACCTGTGTGGTTTATTGGTTGCACAAAATTGTGAGACAAGTTTGGAAGCTTATTTTGAAGCCCTACTAGAGTTAAATCAGATGCAAGGGATTGAATGATCTTTGTTCATCTCTGTCTCTCCCTGTTTGAGGGTGATGGGACTGCTAATCTAGTCTTCTCAAGGAATCCCATCAGGCTGTTTAGTGTCATGTTGACTTTGGGGGAAGATATACTGTATAGAATTCAGTGGTTCCGAGTAAGCTCATACACTTTTTCTGGTTTCAGTAGCTTGTCTCTGCAAGCTTTAGTATTTGTCTGCTTTACTAGTTTGTGGGTGGCCAGGTGTCATCTGAGTTCCCACTCTCCATTTCTGCCAAATCATCCAGAGTTTAAAATACCACCCTGTGCTCACATCTGCTCTGGGTTAAATCTGAATTCGTGATTGATCTAGTGCACAATATTGGCATTTACGGTCATGTTTCTCAGGCCTCAGATAGTTTCGTGACTGCAAATGCAAGTTCTTGATGTTTCATCTAGATTACATGCTTGCTTAGAGATTCAAGTAGATCACTGAGCACCATATTTCACCTTCCAGTATCTTGAGAATGACTAGAGGTTGTCACTGTTTTCCACAATCACCTTCTCGAAATTTGCCAAAGAAAAATATTTCCATGTATCATAACTCTATTCTAGTTAAGATGAAAGCATCACCTTGTTAGAAGTGCAAAGTTGAGATATAAGACTTTTTAGGATGAGGGACTTTATACAAGGGCATATAGTGATAGGACCAGGGGCAATGGCTTTAAACTGAAAGAGGGCAGATTTAGATTAGATCTAAGGAAGAAATTTTTCACTCAGAGGGTGGTGAGGCACTGGAACAGGTTGCCCAGAGAAGCTGTAGATGCCTCATCCCTGGAAGTGTTCAAGGCCAGGTTGGATGAGGCTTTGGGCAACCTGGTGTAGTGGAGGGTTTCCCTGCCCATGGCAGGGGGTTGGAACTAGATGATCTTTGAGGTCCCTTCCAACCCTGACCATTCTATGATTCTGACATGTGCTTTGGATCAAAGTTATTAATATAATTCCTACATTTAGATAATTCACAAACTTATTTTAAACTGGCAAATTTAGTCACTTTGTTCACCAGCAATATCTAAATGTATTGAGACAGGATTATTTTTTTTCTCTTCTTTCTCCTTTAGTCTTACTCTTTTGCAGGTAAGGTAGTTACAGTGACCTCACTTCAGAAGTGTTGCAGGTCAGGCTGCATAGGCTATGGATGGACAAGTTACTTAAACAGGATTGGTGTCACTTTATAACATGGAATTTCAGTGCTTTCAGAAATTCTGTACAAGCTATTTGCTTTCCACCATATTTTTCTTAGCATAAAAGACTTCTAACTCTGAAATACAACTAAAACTCTCTTAACAGAGAGAGCTTCCATGCCTCCTTATGGTGATGTTGACAGTGTAAATACGATTTCCTTCCAGCCCCGTCCTGTCTTGAAAGGACATCGGAGGAAATCTTGTCAGCTAGTTTGTTCTTAATGCATATGCTATTTTGCCAGGGGCCCATATTACTGAGCTACGTGGCTTACAAATAGCTATTATCTTACTCTTCCTTCCTTTTCCTCAACAGGAAAAGCCTAAATAAAGGCAACTTATAAAAAGCAGGTGTTGCAAAGAGGAGGAAGATGCATCATATTTTGAAATGAGGAAGTAGCTGTTGCTCTAGTTTCATTCTTTAGTTGTATACAAACACTGTTTTGCATGTGGATTAGGTTGTTTGGTTTTGTTTGTTCGTTTTTCCTGCATGCAGTAGCTGACATACTGAAATGGGAGACTTGTTGGAGTTGAGTATAAAATGGCAGAAGTAAAATTTACAAGTAGCGCATTAGCCAGGTAAAGGCTGAGTTCACAAGTAATGGTTGTTATGTGGCATGTGGAAAATAAAATGGATTCCTTTTAGGTAGCAGAGATTAATCTGACCAACTTCTTAATGTTTGTGGATGTGCAGTGTCACTTAAATGGATAAAAAATTCTTTTCCTCCGATGTTGCTGGACCTTTTGTTAGTCCTCCCACTGACCTTGCACTACCTACTGCGGGATGAAGTGAGCATGTTTGTTGTTCTGCTTTTTGTCAGATTAGTTAATCACCATATTTCTCTTTATTTTTATAGAGCAAATTCGATTAAAGAATATAAGAAATGTATACGGAAGATGCTTGTGGTATCGTTTGCGACTGCTAAAACCACAACAAAACATAATTCCTACAGTAAAGTAAGTATATTTCATTTGCATGACTTTTCATTAAAGCAATTCCTACGTTTTTATTTTTATAATTTTTCTTTTGGAATCAGAGCAGCTGGAATTAGTTATGTAGTAATGGCTTTGGTGTCACAGAAGAGACGTTTGCAATCTGCTATGTTTTAGTAATTAATAGTTAATCATTATTATCTAGTAGGGCTTGAAATCAAGATGGATGCTGTTTGTCCTTTATTTAAGTATCTGCTAAATGAAACCAATGAACCTCAGCACTAATAAGAAAGTAAACAATGCATTTGTTAGTTCCAAAAAATAATCTCCCTCACTGAAATTAGTGGTGCTAGCAATGTCTTTTGATGTAAATATTTAATATGTAAACATATACATTCAGATATGTAACAGTAACAATTTGTATGTTCAAAGTTGATTTTTTTTATCTTTCAATTCTTTGTTTATTACTCCCACCCTCAAAATATTTCATCTGTTTCAGCTTTTTGTTTTTTTTTTTTAACATTAACCTGATCCTAGGCAAAGTCAAAGTCATTCTTTTAAAATAGGAAATGCTATTACATATTTCCTGAGGACAGATAGTTAAAGAATGGAAAGAGTCTTTGTTGATAGTGGCTTGTCTTTGTTAAAAAAAAAAAAAGAGAGAGAAAAGAAATTAGAAGTCAGAGCAACTGTCTCATCTGTCAAAGGTGATGTTATAACTGAAGTACCTGCTTTAAAATGGCTTTAATATTTCTCACTATTTTAATATTGTTTCTTGAAGACCGGTATCAAATGGCTTCTTACATCATTTGTAGAATTATGCTACAGCTAGTGGATTTGTAAATAAATAAATAAAAAAAAAATCTTTCTTGCAAACAGGAAAATTGTCCTCCTTGCTGGCTGGGCATTATTTTTGTTTCTTGCATACAAAGTTTCCAAAACGGACCGAGAGTATCAAGAATACAACCCTTATGAGGTCTTACATTTGGATCCTGTAAGTAATAACATCTTTAACTAGTTTGTACTAATATAACTATACTCTATGTCTAGATGTAAAATTTAAGACTTGACTTTTTTAAACAAAATAAGTTGACTTTAGTGAATGTGTCTAGTGGTTTTGTTCTTTTTTTGGCCTCTGAAACTTGCTGCTGCATATTGTGGAATCAGTCGTCAAATACTCTTTGCCTATATCTGTACTAATTTATAACTTTCATCTCTAAGTCCTTCAAAATGCTAATGATTTTCTTAATATAGCGAGGTGGGATTTTTTTAAATCTATTTTGAATCTTACTCTCATGTTATTTTCCTTGCTTGGTACAGGAAAACAAAAAAGTTGTTCTGCTTTGTATGCCAAGTGAAAATCCTCTCAATAGCCGTTTTTAGGGATGCTGCTGAATAAACTGTGGATTCATTTAGTTTACAGTTGTTGTACAGCAGTATTTCTCTTGTAAATGAAAGGTTTCACTAAAGGGTGTTGGTGATGTACATTTTGATGTAGTAAAGGTTACCTTGAACCTCATTTGCATCTGTGAACGCAAACAACAAATTTCAAATAGTGATGCCAGCCAATTGATTTATTAAACTGGGAAAAAAAAGGTAGTGTTTATTTAGAAAACAGATGCAGGGCTTTATTTATATTGGTGGTCTGATTCAAAATGGATATAAAAAGTTATATATCCTGAGGAGGCACATAGACTTTCTGGACATCTCTTAAACTCTTATTTAGTCTTGTCAAACTCTTTTCTTTATCGTAACCACAATACCTCGAGCAAATGCTCTGCTTATGGTAATTTCCTGATACAAAGCTCCTCTTTTGAATAGTAGTGGAGTCATCTTTTCAGTTCTGAAGTCAGAAGTATGTTTTACTCTGTAATCTAAGGAAATAACTGGATACAGCTCAGCACAAGAATATAGAAGAACTTTGAATGTACCTGTTTTGATTAAGCTTGATATATATTGTTAGTGTGGGAGAACTTAATATGTGTGTGAACATCAACAAATACATCTCTTGCCATTAGTGAAGTTGGCTTCACTGGTACTGCTTTTCTGTGCTAAGAAAGCCTTTATACCAGGTAAGTAGACTCCCCCCTGTTTCTAGCTAGACAGGTGGAACAAGACCTGTCTGTCATGTGTGGAGGCAAGTTACTTAAATTCAACCTTTGCTCAGTTCCTCTGTGAGTGACTGATTTCTGGCTTGCATTCTCTCACTGACACACAGGAACAAGGTGAATTTTTACTGTTGAATGGTATCTGTTGGAACGGTGCAATGTAAATGTCCATATATCTGGGTTAACTTTGGTTAAACAAATCAGGCTAGGGATTAGGTCATCAGAGGCTTTTCTTTTGTCATCTTTGGCAAATTTCTACAAGTAACAACCCTGAGGGATAAAAGGCACATATATAGTGAATTGTAACTTATTGTTTATTAATGAAAACTTGTTGCACGTGTCTCAAGCATGTGTACTTATCCAGGCAAAGAAACCAATACTGGAATGCTCTGAGAACTGATAGGGAGATGGAGCTTATTGTTGTAAGGACAAGTTGAGTTATAGCCAGGGATGTTAAAAGGGGGATGAAGAGATGAGTGTGAAATAGAGGAGCTGAAATGGGGTTCAAAATAGAGTCCAAGATTCCAGAGTGTGTTTGTTTTTTTTTCATTTCTGTGTTATCAGAGGATGTCTGTTAAATCCTCTTGAAAAACTTCTAGTTGGAACTATGTGAATGTTAACAGCTTTCTTCTGTTACCATTCAAGTGGAACCTTTAGAGTTGTTGCCAGCCCTGCTGATGTTGAAGTGATACAGATGCTGAAGTGTCGTTAAATAATGGCAATGTTTGTTTTTTTTGAAAAAACTAAAACTGCTAACCTTTTTCTAAAAAAGAGTTGCAGACAAATGCTTGAAAGTGCTGGTACACAATAATTAATTTGTTTCTTTACATTTACCCTGCCGCCAAGGGTGGTTTTTGTATTTTAATCCTGTGTTAGCATATCATTTTATAAAAAGAACAAGAAGCTTTTTTCTCCAGAGAAGGACCGCAACATGGACAAAGTCATTTAACATACATGCACCTTTATTTTATATAAAATATCGGCACTTTAAACGCAGAATAGCTCTTTTTAGAGTGCATCACTTAAATTCACACATACATAAGGCACTCGGACAGTATTACTGATTTATTGAGTAAGTATTCTTACTGCCATTTTACAGGTGGGATCCAAGGCAGAAAGATGGAGCTCAAAACTGATTATAGTTTTGGATTCTTTAAGTAAAACAGCTAGGGCCTTAATTTTTTTTGTAAGTAGCTAATATAGAGAAGCTCTATGTTCCAAGCAAAGTGCTGACTGGCACCAGCTGTCCTGGGCTGCTCAGTGTTTCTGTAAGTCAGGCCTAACTGCTGTAGCCTTGTTTTTGAAAATGAGGTGTAAGCAATTCATGATAGGTGGAAGAATTGTCATCAGCTTATGAGGGATCACATGCAACCTCTGTGGCAAGAGACGAAATATTACTGTGGGTTTTTCTATGGGCAGCATTCGTGTGAGCCATGGAAACTCATCTCTTCTTCAGCAATCTGATTTTTTTCTTCTTTTTCACCTCACTTTCCAGCTTCTGTGACTCATTTGGCATTCTTCATCTAGTCTTGAAATGGCTGGTTTTACCTGAAGTCTAATTTATTATGGTGTAAATTCACACTGTCCGTTAAATGAGGCAGGCATGCTGTTGAAAAAGTGTTGGAAAATGATAGACACATTGTGTAAAAAAGGATAAAGTAAGAGCAAACGAAGCCTCAGGGTAGTTTAAATTCTGGTTTAAAGTTATTGGAAACGGTACCATAATCATTAAACATCTTCTTGTGTGTTTATTGTGCAATTAAGGTCAGCGTGCTAGACCTCTCTACCACAAAATGTTGAAAAGTCCTATGGCAATGGTTCTGTGAAACGTAGCAGATAGCTTATTAGAAAAACTTTATCTGCGCTTACTGTAAAGTTTTGTGAGCTTTCTTGAGTGATGAAGTTCAATCCAACACGAAAGTTAATGCACTGGAGGTTGTGTTGCTGGCATTTAACAATGTGCTGTAGTAGACTAAAAATTGATCTCTCTCTCAGGTATAGGTAATGTATTCCCTTTGTTCAAGAAGTTTGAAATAATTTATGGGTAGGATGATTCTAGTCAAAGGCATTCTTAAGAGACAGGGCAATCCGCTGTTCCTGGTGACTGACAGATTTATTTCTGCCTGCAAGTGAACCACCGTACTTGATCTATGAACTCTTTGCTTAAATAGAAGAATATTGTAAATGAGAATTCCTCGTATTCATGAATATGTTTAGGAAAAGATAAGATTTGTCAAACAGATAAGGCAGCCTTAAATTTCTTTTCTATGGATGGATAAACAAGGTAATCCAGTAAAAAAACAATACCCAGCCGTCTGAATGTCTCTTTGTTAGACTGTGACTTGTAACTTGTTTTTAAAATATAATGGTCATACAAATGTTATTAGAAAAATAATCATATTTCCATGAAATGCATATATAGTTTCATGATCATATTGTACTAGAACGTAATTCTTTAGTTCAGTGAACGATTGAGAGAAATATTGCACAATGTGCTTTAGAATATAGGTATAGAAGAATGGATTTGGTTTAAGGTGTTTATTTATAACTCAAAACTTTCCTTTTTAAGGGAGCAAGTATATCGGAAATTAAGAAACAATACCGTGCACTGTCGCTAAAGTACCATCCAGATAAAGGAGGAGATGAAGTTATGTTCATGAGGATTGCTAAGGCCTATGCAGCGTAAGTTTCTTTTATGCCTAGAAAAAATGGGAACTTGATATTATGGGGAGGGAAACCTGTAAGGTAGTAGCAGAGATGACGTAAGCAGCCAGGGAAAATGTGTTCGGGTATGTAATGGAAGTCAAAACATATCTCGGTTCAGTGCATACTTGTGTTGCACAAGTTAGGAAGGATAACTTAATTGTTCAGCCACTGTCAGAATACCATAAGGTGTTAGGTCTTTGTATTAAACTGCCATGTCAGCTAGGAAGAGTGTTTCCAGTGCAGTACGTACCGAATCTCAAAGATGACAAAGAATAAAATGAGTGTTGTGGTTTTTACCCAACCAACCCTGTTGCAGCAATTCTGAAGCATTGCTTAGAAAATAAACATACTGTTTACTTCGTCTGGTGGTAAAGCCAGAGAGTAAGAGATGGTATTTTAAATCTGTTCCCATCTATTGACAAAGATGTTTCGTTCAGGTTCTGACTCAGCTGGTTCTCAGCTTCATGTCCCCTCTCATTTGTGCTTGCCTTGCAGTCCTGATTTTTCACTCTGACTGTCTCTGTGTAGCTCTTAAAAGCTGAATCCTCGAATCCTCCTTTTCCTCCAGAGTATTTTTTGGCCTTACCTCTGCTTATAGTGCTCTCTTTTTTTTTTTTTTTTAATCTGAGAGATCGTATCTAATATTAGAATTCAGTATAAAGGAAATCCCTTTATATTGAATTTTTCCGTAATTGAGATGTGGGTTTGGGTTTTGTAATACTGTTCATATTATGAACAGCTTTATATTCCTTCCGAATCTAAATGATGATTTGTCAGAGTCCAATACACTCTGACCAGGTTCTTTCAGATATTCGACATGTGGAGCATGTAATGTTTCATATCAAATTTGCTTATCTGAAGACAGTTGATATTATGTGAGATTTCTGATTTAGCCGAGTGAAATGTGTTGTGTTTTTTAATATATTTTGTAAGTTAGACTTTCAAAACAGAACCATTTCAATGCACGTTTCAGTTACTATTGATTCCCATTACTGATCTCTCTAATATGCTTGTTGTCATGACACTGGGCATCCCCAGGCACTGACAAGGCATGTGTGGGCTGAAAACAGCTCAAGCCGTTGTTCTCTTAAAAATTCTTTTGCTAGTTGTCTAGTTTTTATACTTCATGTTGGGCTGAGCCAAGTATGCACTCCCCCCATGCTGGCCTTGCAAACTTGAGGAGACATTCATACTTTTCTAATCAGCTCGTTTACACCACCAGTTGGTCCGCTCAACTGTTGGTAGGTGTTTATCTAAAATAGAGGCCACTCTTGGGTCCCTTTTGACAGAGTCAGCTTCTTTGCAACAGCTGTGGTGAGTCACCATGGTCCGTCTGAGCTTCATGGCACATCGCCCTTGCCCGTCTCCTCTGAACCTTTTCCATTGCAGGGGTTCATTGGGTCAGTTATGTCATCTGAATACCTAGCAAGCTGGTGATTTCTGCTTTTAAGTCAGTTTTCTATGTGGTTGACCTTACTGTTTGAGGGTCCTGTTTGAGGTAAGATGTGAAGGAGAGCCAAAACCATGCTCACTTGAGCAGTTTCGAAATCATCCTTTTTGCTTATGCACATCTGCATCACTATAAAAGGATCCTCAATAGGATACTCTGATAGTGCTTTCTGAACTCCTGAAACATCTCACTTCGCAAACTAGCACTCAAGTGCTTAGTGATACAGTTTGATACATCAAACACTCGTGCAAGGGCTGTGGCAGAGGCATATCTTGAAGTAAATGATGGTGAAGTTCTTTAGCCATGCTGTCTTAAAAGAATATAAAAAGCTACCCATTCAGTGAGTCTGCTTGTTAACAAGTGTGAGTCCTAGAAATCATCAGGAGATGTCTGACTCACTGCGTTTCTTCTGCGAGACAAAATCTTCCACATAGTGGAATGCACGATGTTCTGTTTCCTAAAGCAGTATTTAGCCGTGTAGTACAGGGGTTGTGTTTGAGGTGGTATGTTATTGCCAAGAAACTGTTGTTACAGAACACGCATAGAAATTGTAAGACTTGTGGGATGATGTCTTAATTTTTATCTTCTTAAATATAAAACTAGGGATTTCTAGGCAAAAAAACCCCACCAAACAAACACATACCATCAAAGGCTAAAAGTCTAGAAGAGAAGAAAAGCCCAGATGTACAACTTCTGTTGTATGAACTCATCTTGCATATTCACCTTCCTTCCAAAAAAAGATAATGTTTTCAGCCATTGTCTTTCAGAATTTGTTGTACTCTAACCTGGCATTGAAAACTACTCTTTGCTCATGGGTACACAGTCGCTTTTATGAAAGGGAGATGTTTCTTTCATCTCCACTATGAGGATGCAATTTCTGTGTCTGATTTCTTTTGCTGTCAGTGCTAAAAGAGTTCACCTGTGTATCACGAAGGAATACAGCAGTATTGTTTTGTATCAGGCTTCATACAAACAATAGCAGAAGCTGTTTTGCTTGTCAAACCAAGGGTGGTATAAATGCCATATTTTAAAGTTTGTCTATGTTAATGATTTAGAGAAATTGCTTTACTTCTGTATTAACTTAGAATCTCTTCTTCAAACTAGCTTAACCGATGAAGAATCACGAAAAAATTGGGAAGAATTTGGTAATCCAGATGGACCACAAGGTAACAGTTATGAATGATAGAAATCCTGTAGTTTCTGTCTGCTGAGCTGTTGAGAAGTGTTCAGATCTCAATGTATATAGAGTATCTTTTTCCTGTGATTAGGAGCAATACATCTGATTGATTCTTTCCTTGTGAAACTGGCTCTAGGGGGACGGTAGGAGGGAAAGGCAGGGAAGAGTTGGCTTTTACATTTCTCAAACTTCTTATTAGGGAGAAAGAATGAAATATTTTTTTTAATTAGTCAGCTTTAGTAAGTATCTGGAGAGACTGGCTAATATTAAAAGGAGATATAAGGTAAAAATATCTATTACTCATCAGAAACTTGCCAATTTTAAACATTTCTTGGTATTTATAATGAGATACTGTAAATGTATGTTGAAAGATTAACAACTAGCCATAGTGCAATACACACTTCGAAGGGCTGTATGTGAGGATATGTATGTATTTATTTAAATACTGTGTACACATCTGCCTTCCATTTGCTGGAAGTGATACTGTTTTTTGAATGTAGCTCTATGCCACCTTCATCTTGAGGAGTCCTGGTGATTATTCGTATGCTGGTATATTCTTCCTGGGTAGGTAGCTACCTGGAAATTATCCTGATGATGGTGTATTATAGTTTTACAGTAGATAATCCAAACAAAAACAATTTAAGACTGCAAGTTAATAGTCTTCCCCCCCGCCCTCCAATTTGCAGTTGTGAGAGTCAGTTGTATGACATATTTGTGATCATTGTTTAAGTGGACTAGTTGTGAAGAAGAACATTGTCCATTTCTAGCTGCTTCTGATACTCATTGCAAACAAATGGAAACCAGCCATCTGTTGAGACAGGCCTACGTAGATATCTGCATGTTGATGCCCTGCAGTTTGTGAGACTAAGTTATACTACATATCTACATGGAATGAGTTAAGGCTAGCTTGGAAGTAATAAATGGAATTTGTAACTTAATTGTGAAGTTACAGGATGACACGTGAGAGAGCTCTGTGCTGGATGTTCTTCTAAATTATATCTATCCAACATAGGAAATTAATATTAAAGAGAAAAAACCTCAGGCCCAGAACCAGTGTTTCATAGAAACACTCTTCCCTCTCCTTTCAAAAAAAACAACTGTGCCAACTAAATCATAGTCTGACAAAGGCATTTCTGATGGACTGAGGTGGTGGTTCAGTTTCTTTAACCACTGTGTTTTATAGCATAGCAAATATCTTTCAGCTCCTAGCTTCTCTTGGTTTCTTAGCAAGACAAGTAGGAGGACTCTGTCCCTCTTGCTGCAAAATGTAAGTAAGATCTTGCTTCAGGAATGCTGTTGCAATATCAGCAAAATGGTACTGTAAATTTTAGCTTTGTATATGCACAAATAACTCTCCTAGGATGGTAAACTGTCTCTTCCATCCACAAGTTATTAACTTGGTATTGCCAAGGCATAGGATTTCAAGTTAGGCAGCATGTCAGTGTCCTTGAATGGACCTGAAGTTGTGACTTCAAAAGAAAATTCAGCCAGAAGCTGAGGATTTAAAGGCATGAAGATCCTTCTGCACAAGTGGCTCAGAGATAGCTTTCACAAACTTAAAGGCACTCTGGATTCCTGAAGGGTGAAGTGAAATGATTCTTTGGTAGGGCAGCAGTTCTCACTATGACTGTGAAGCTGCCTGCTCTTCTGAAACCCTAACTCAAGCGATGGTGAGATTGGAGTTCTCTGCTTTACTTCTAGATAGCGCATAGTTTCTTCATCTGAAGGGTGGGAAGAAGCCTGAAGTTTTCTTTCTCCATGTAGTGGTTTAGGCTGGCAGGCAGCTAAATGCCACACAGCTGCTTGCTCACCCTCCCACACCCCCAGGGGCTGGGGAAGAGAATTAAAGGGAAAAAAGGGAGAGACCCTTGAGTTCAGATAAGAACAATTTAATCCTCCTACTACTAATATATACATATGTATAATGATGATAATATATACAAACAAGTGATGCACAGTGTAATTGCTCACCACCCCTTGACCTGAGGCTTGTCCCATCTCAGACTAACGATCCTGAAACAGTAATTCCTGACACTGCAATCCCAGATGAGTGAGAGGTCTGAAAAAGAGAGCGAGAGAGAGAGCATGCACTCCAAGAGTGAGAACCCCCAAAAGAGCAAAGGCCCTTTGTTCCGATCAACCGTCATTTTTATACTGGGCATGATGCTGCATGATGTGGAATACTGCACTGGTCAGTTTAGCCTTCAATCCTAAGTGTAAGTTCAAATCATAAGGGGAGTTGTGGGCCCTTTGTTCTGGCCTTACTCCCCCCATCCCTTTGTGCTCCTGCACACTGGCAAGAACACGGCAGCTGAAAAGTCCTTGAGGCCTCAGTGCCAATGATAAAGATCAGTGTGCTATCAGCATTCTTCTCATAAGGAGTCCCAGACTAAAACCAAAACACAGAGGTCTTCTAGCTGCTAAAAAGAACAACTAACTCTATCCCAGCTGATAACCAGGACATTCCCATACTCTATTCTGGAATCTTGATCTACACTGTAGTGTGAGCAGCTTTCTAATTTAGTGAAATGCATCTTCCCTTCATTTAGATGCTTATAATGTAAAAACCTGTATCCGAATTAGGTACTCTAGTTTTCTCTAGTTTTTAAATTCTGTGTAGTCAGAGAATGGAGACAGTCCCTTATAGAGGTATATTCTGGGATGAGATGAAGCACATCTGGTGTTAGACAAGATAACCAAGTTAGACGTGGCACATCCCACCCTCTGCCCAGCACAGAGGAACAGCAAGCAGTATTCCTCTCTATCCAACTGAAGCAGCGTGGAAGTTAGAGGCAGACAAACAAGATTTTCTTCTCTTCGGCATGACTTGCTTCGTTGCTAAAAGTAAAGTACTGAATGTGCAAAATCATCTGGAGAGTAAAAAGATGTCCTTTTAATAATGTAAGGCAGTTTTAGTAGACGGTTTTCCCTTGGTATTTGCTAGTGCTTCAGCTCAGCGAGCGTAGGTAAGGGCAAGACGATTCTCAGGCCAGAAGAGAAAGAGCTTTGTACCAAACTATTTCTGTTCCTGGAACAGTTCGAAGCTACAGTCCTGAAGGTCAAAAATATTGTGGGAAACTGAAATTGATACCACCAGTAAAAGACACATCACACTTTTAGTAGATTCTTCTAAAAACCCATAACCATTAACAGGTAGGGAATTGTTTCCAGACTCTTCTCCAGAGCAGGGCGCTGCTTGTAACTTAATGTGGTAAATTCACTGGGTGTTATTCTGTTGAACTCCTAAGCTTGAGGAGCGGTCAAGTTGGTCAGATGTTTGAGTCTCAACAAATAGTAGTTTCCAACTTAACTACACAGAAGTCACGTTAGACTGGTGCATAACAACTGGTTGTCTGAATTGACAGCTGGCACAATCTGTTGGAGACAGTATCAGAATAGTACGTAAGTACATAGGGGGATCCTAGTCTGCCCGTGTGTAGGGCAGTACTCCTCAGTGATACCTGTTAGTACGAAGGAAAGCATATTCTTTGTTGTGTTTTTTTTTTTTTTAAGCAGGCCCTGCAAATCTGTAAAGTCTGTCTTTCTTTTTTCTTTGTTTCCTAGAACGAAGTGTTGGGAGAGGTAGTGTTTGTGAAGTTCGATTTATTACCTCTAAAATGTCTGAAGACAAGCTGTTTTATGTGATTCTGTTTTCAGATCTGTGTACTGTAGGTGTTGCTGTTAGAGAATCATGTCTTCTATTTTCTGTAGCCTAACTCCTTTTGAATTGAAAAGTGTTCCTTTCCTACCAATCACACAGCAATTCGAACTGGCACAGAGTTTTGTTTTTACAATTTATAGCTTAGAACACTTTCCTGAAGTTAGAAACTAATGAAACTCTTTTCCGTAGAATTCATTTGCTCAGTTTTCTGGCGGTTCATGTATTTACTGACCTATATGTATTTAACTGCTGCAAAATCTGCAAGGCAAAGCTCATAAATCTTTCCATCTGTGAAATCTTTGTCTCTTTTTTGGTATATTAATAAATCTTGCGTATCTATTGCACTGCTATACGTTAAGCTAAAATATTTGGTATTTCAGATGTTGCATTTAAGTCTTGTTATTTTATTGCATACTTGAGTGTATTTCTAATTTGTTTTTTGATTTTGCTAAATTTGTTAGAATTTTGCCTGTTGAAGTGATAGACAGGATTTTTTTGGTTGGTGGTTTTGTGGTGGTGTTTTGTTTTGTTTTTGTTGTTGTTTGTTAGACTTAATGTGACTTTAGAACATTTCCTTAATATTTTATAGTAAATTTCTTTTCTTTCATGCTACAGCTACAAGCTTCGGTATAGCTTTGCCAGCTTGGATTGTGGATCAGAAAAATTCAATTTTGGTGAGTCACCTTACTTAGCTCAAGATTTTAAGATGAACTTTCAAGTGTTCACCTTAAAATATTTGGGCTTAATACTGTACGTTTTAGTCAAAACACATAGTTAATAACTTTGGTCCAAATGTGCATCTTTGAAGCAAATTTCAGGAGTCAGAAGTTTTAGAATAGCTTAAATCTAACCTTTGAGAGTAAGGTATTAATATGCTTGGAAGTATCTCATTGCAGAGATGATGAGGTTGTAGTGTGGTCGCCTGTGCTACAAAGTGAGCGTGGTGTTGCAACGAAACACATAGAGAGCTGCTTGCTTGCTGGATTTCTGTAGTTCCATTTGGTTTGCTAGTGATGCAATTTCATACCGTGTCGAAATGTTCTTCCAGTTACGTTTGCTGAAAAGCATTTGCCTTACCCACTTGATTTCTTTTAGTGCGGTAATCGTCTCTGTCCACTAAAGAAACCTGAGACAATGTGTGGATGATGTAAAAGATTACTTACACTAAATTGATAGTCCTTATTTAAAAACTACCCAACTGTTTCTATTACTTGTAAGTTGTTCTTCAGAAATAATGACAGGTATTATGCAATAAGCTGCCATTAATCTGTGGTAGGCTTGTGGTAATACTACTTGACTGTATTTTAGAGTAAAGATTAAACAAGAGCGGTATTAAGTAACTGAAGTGTCTGATGCACTGTGTTTCATAATTTTTCTCTAGGTTTTGCTTGTATATGGATTAGCATTTATGGTTATTCTTCCCGTTGTTGTGGTAAGTATTATCTGATTAATATTCTACCCTAACCAACCTGTAAGCAAAGCTGCCTTAGACATAGGTAGAGTTGCTCATTCTTGCATTTCATGGAGAGACAGTGCGAGTGTTTTTTTAATGTGGGTGTTTTATTATGGAAAAAGTGTAGCTGCTGTACAGTTTCAAAAAAAATGCAGTGCCATGATAGAGAGAAGGCTGTAGGGAAAATATTATGTATCACAAGAGTTAGAGACTGAGTTAGTAATTTGTCTTGTACCTTCAGTCATTCATCACGTGGAAACTAATGTGATGAACTCAAGAGTGTGTTCAGTGGTGCTACTGTAGAGCCAAGACTGGTATGTCTGTAGCTGGTGGTACTAGAATGATTACTGCAAGTTCAACAGGTTGTTGGTTTGGTTTCTTCTGGCTGCCTTTGTTTTCATAACTTCAGTTTTTTATTGCTCTTCTGTGCACCATGAGATGCCTGTCCTTGCGATTTCTTTGTGTGAGGAATCAGTTGCTAGGTGAGTGGTGTTTCAGGGCTTGGGCCTGCCCTACAGTATTGCTTTTGAACAATGACTCTTATACAGTGATTGTGCATTTAGGGTATGGCATGAAGAAAGACTCAGAAAACTGCCATCTGGAAACCTTCATGTTCTTGGGAAGATTATTTTCATTTGAGGAAGTGTCCTGGAGTTTTGGCAACTGCTTGCATCTCTGTGTGCAAAGGCTCAACCAGACATTACCTCTTGTCTTTGAGAGTCTTTCTGCGTAATTGAAGATTTAGTATAGAAAATTAGATGTGGCAATTTCAGTAAGTTGTTGAATAAGCCTAAAATTCAGGATACAATGTCTACATACTTTTCCTGCCGTTACTTTTAGGTTTCAGCTGGTGTCTGTTGATGCTTTTTTGTATGCATGTACTTTTAGTGGTTTATACCAGGTTTATCATAGCTCAAGTGAAGGTAAACATCCTTTCTGTTGTTATGAAGAAATGTCCTGAGCAGAGAAAGAAAAACAATCTGCCTCTTCTTGCCCCTATACCAGATACAGACTTCTGCATTCAGACTTGTCGCTGTAAATTTCTTTTATAGTCAGTGAAGAGGAATAGTCATTTTTATGGAGCAAGTTATTTTATCATTTCATTCTAAAGTAGACATACAAGATGATTCATGCCTTTAATGGACTTGTTTCTCTTTTATGAATCAATAAAGAAGACTAAGTTAACTACAGTGTAGTCATCCTATATTGGAGATAAGCATCTAAAATAAAGTGAGGCTAGTTCCACCCTTTGAATCCAGATCAACAAGAAAGGAAAATACTGATACGTAGTTCTTCCTACGTGTCCACTGACCTAAATAGTGTTCTGTACCTGAGGTGAGAGAGAAGAGCTGTATCTGCAAAAGCAGTTAGGGCAGCCTCTTTCATGTATATTTGGACTGATTATAATTATATTTTTCTTTCAGTACCTGTGCTTGGACAAAAATTTGATAGCTATGGGATTATATTATAACTTTTTTCTGCAGAACTTTAAAAAAAGTTGTGTGCTATTTTGTATCAGGGTTCATCTATTCATGGAAGAATCGAACCTAATTTATTTAAAAAAAACCCAAGTTTGTGGGGAGCCAGTCCTAGAGTATTTCACAAATAATTAAGTAAATTGCAGAGTTCTTGCTGTAGTAGGGAAATTTACACTATTGTCTATTACATTACTAGTAGAAAGCATTACTTACTACTTTACTGCTTGTTACTTTTCACTTGTGATAAACTACAGTAGATTGAGATGTATTTTGGATGTTTTTTCTCAGGTTAGTGAGCTTTGTTTACAAGGAGGCATTTAATGAACAGACTGCAGTTTATAACCCAGCACACCATTTTTCTTAAAATAGTTTGTAGAGTGCAGTCACTGTACAGTGAGGTCTATAATTTGAAGTTACTGGGGTAGTGCTAATGAGGGAATTATTGGAGTGTTTCTAAAAGTTTGGAAAACTTTTTCTGTCAACTTGAAGGTGTATGGCTTAATTCTGAAGATTTGCAGCAGGGCACTGCGCCACATCCAGATTCCCCTTCTGAGAAGCGTTTTCTAATTAGGTGACTTAAATTATTTTTTACAAATTTTCTTATAATGAAAGAAATCTTAGTTTGTTGAATTCAATTTGAATGCTCTGTTGCACAGTAAGGAGTTTCCTTGTATATAGAAAGTGGTAAATCCACTGGATTTACTGTTTGGTGGATTCACTAAAACACCACCAAAAATAAACAAAGCAGTGTGTGTGTGTGTGTTAGGGGAAATTCTCTAGGCTGGAGATAATCTAAAAATTTTTAACATTAGATTCTCTCAGATGACTATGTTGGTGTACTTTTAAAACTTGTGTTGGCACAGATTTTTTTTTTCTTCTTTCTGAAATTCAGCTGACTTTAACATAGATAAAATAAGTTGGGCTTAGTTACCTGGTTGTGAAAAGACATGAGGTGATCAAGCATAGTTTTGATGCTTCATTTAAGCTGATGTAATTTTGTTCTTGTTAAATGTCTCAGGGTTCCTGGTGGTACCGGTCAATACGATATAGTGGAGATCAGATTCTCATTCGAACTACTCAAATATATACATATTTTGTCTATAAAACACGGAACATGGACATGAAACGTAAGTAAAAGGCATCTTGGAATGTTGATTTCGTCTGGAAATGCTGATAGGCTGATGTTAAAATGCTTCTGCTTTATAAGCTTTTGTTAGACTAAAATGTTTCTAGTTCTTTTATAGTGTTTTTAAAAACTTCATTTTGTTGCAGGTAAAGAGTACTCTGTAAGAAGACTTAAGTATTTGGGAGAGGGAGTTCAACAGATCCATATTTGTGTCTGTCTACTTATATATTAAGGAAAAAAAAAAAAGGATATTTTATGTTGGGAAAAACATGCTGACCTGCCTGTAATCCTGAGTTACTATGTGGCTACTAGGAGCACTGCCTTGATCTCTGTGTTTTCTTCTGTTAGTGTAACGAAATAGGCTTTGGGAATTTTCTGTGGGCTGTCATAAAAATTTTTATATCACTGAAGAATGAAATAGTGTTTCTGGTTCTCTATTCTTGTTATGTTATAGCTAAATTTCTGTTTAAAAATTTTGCTCCCTATCAATTTCATGTTATTGTGTTACTGGTTTTATAGATTTTGATATACTTATTTTTCTTGTCTGCTCACTTTGAAGAGAATAAAAATACCTTTTTCTGGGGAAATCTGTAGATGCATTACTTTTGTGCAGAATTGAATCTTTCAGTTTAGAGACTGGCACAGGACTGAACAATTAGCATGGTACTAGTTAGTTCTAGATTGGATTTTACTAGATTGCATTCTCAGAGAGATTGAAAAGCAGAAAAATCCCCAGCCCCAAAACCCTCTAAAAAGGGTTCATAAATGTATTTCCTTGCTCCTTTGAATTGCACTGTTTGGTTTAGATCTGCTGGGAGATTGGTGGAAGCATCCACTCTTGATACATCCCTTTCCTACTGAACAGAAATGCTTTGCAGATAATCCAAGAGGTCTAGGAAATATAAGCATGGAAATATGTTTGCTTTCTAGTCACAGCACGCATGGATTTGTTTGTGGGATCAATTCAGACCAGTTTATGCTCTCCACCTTGTCACACTCTTAGGCTTTCTCCCCTCTCTAAACAGCTAGGTGAGAAAGGAGGAATGAGAGAGTAGGTGAGACTTCTTTAGAAGTTTAAGGAGATCACTACAAACCTTTCTCTTCTTTCTCCAAACTTCTTGTCAACAGTCATGTTGAACCTTGCTCAGAACCATAGTTTTGAGGCTTGCCGTGTCTGTCCTACAGATGGGTTAAAAAATTAACTGAGTTTGAGTGGCCTTATTTAAGGACTTCACACTTTCAGGGAGTCCTGGGTCAGAGGCAGGTCAGGTTTTTCCACTGAGGTCCCCTGTGCTGTCTGAATGAAAAATGAAGTGCCTTAGACAAACACAGTGGTCAGGTAAGGCCTTTGCTTGGTTGTGAATTCCACAGTTGTGAGTTACCAGTGCCACAACTCAAGGCTTGAGCCTGGGCAGGTGCAATCAAACCAGGCTAGGGAAACAGGGAGACAAATCTACATAGAATCATAGAATGGTTTGAGTTGGAAGAGACCTCAAAGATCATCTAGTTCTAACCGCCCTGCCATGGGCAGGGAAACCCTCCACTACACCATGTCTTGCCTTGTCTTAAGACATTTTTTTGTAGATTTCAAGACAAATGAGTTTTCAACGTCCTTTCTTGATGATCCATAATTGTGGATCTTAAATAATAGGAAAGTATTTATAGTGGTCTGAAACTCTTTGATATACTCTGCTTAGGAAGTAAATAGATAATTGAGAACGGAAAGCAAAACTGATGCTCAGGGAACTTGACTAACTGTTAGTAGGTGGAATTCACTGAGCACTGCATGTAGGCAAAAATAACTTTGGCTTGCTTGGAAGAAGACTTGTTCAAAATTTAAGAATGAAGCATGAGTAACTGTTGCTGAAAAAGTTATTTTAACTGTAGGAAGCGATGGTGTGAGCTTTCTCTTATTGTCTATGGCTGAGGGGTCTGACATTTTCATGAACAGCAAACTCATAATGGGGCTGAAATACCCCCACTGTGTAGGTCTTTCATCTTAATTACACAACAGAATATTTCGAGGTAGTATGGATTATCCTGATTACTTCAGGAAAAGAGCAGTCCATCATCTTCATGGGATTTGTTTGCAGGGGTATTTATTGAACTGCTTTTCTAATAATTAAAAGAATTTTTTTAAAAAATGCTTTTTCAATGCTGACTGAACAGAAAATTGAGTTGAAATTTTATCCTTCCTGCCTGCCCCTCCAGTACAAACATTGTGGTGCTGCTGCAGGCACGTGAATTGCTGAGAGAAATGGTTCTGTGAGCATGCAGAAGTAGTCAAACTGCTGTGCAGTGACGTCTGCCACTCTTAAAGAAGCCTAACTCTGTTTTTGTGAAGATATATAGATTCAAGTGCTGGACTTGATGCTGTGCAAAATGGAGCCTTGAGTGATCCCTTTTGTCTTGTGCCAGGCATTGACTCTTGTCTCTTTTGCCCTGTGGATCAGTTACTACTGCCACTAAATAGAGAACGTGGGTATTCATGGTTGTTGAGGGAAGAGTGGGAATAAGTTTTATGACTGAGGGTTCTGAAGAAATCACTTGGTGGCATAGGATGTTGCTGACATTTTCTGTCTGCCTCCAATTATCTTCGCAGGGCTTATCATGGTTTTGGCGGGGGCATCTGAATTTGATCCTCAGTACAATAAAGATGCTACGAGCAGACCAGCAGACAACATTCAGATACCACAGGTTAGTTATATCAAGAGATATTTTATAAATAACTGACCCCTTCGAGGGAAGAGGGAGATGGTGCTTGTAGGTGACCAGCTGACAGAATTCAAGTTCTCAAGGCATTAATTTTGTTGAGATGCAACTGTATCTCTCTAGAAATAGGAATTAGAAGCTAGACTTGATCTATTTTTTTTTTAAAAAGAAAAAATAACATTAATTGATGATAACGCTTAGCTTAAATGGAATCAGTTGAGTATACAGACTGCTGGGTTGGGTTTTTGGGAAGGAGTGAACTAAATAAGAAATTAGAGTGTCAGTCCTTACAAATATTGAGTACTGATACAAGGTGATGGCTGTTTCATAAAGTTCTTTTAAATCATTAACATAGATCTAGTTAAATATGTTAATACTGAAATAGTTATTGTCTGATGTCTGAATTAATAATCTCTAAATCTTATAAAGATTTCTCCATGAATGTCAGTTCCCCTCTGGTTGCCTTTTGCTTTCATTTCCACTCAGTCTTCCCACCAGAGATGCCATAATGCATACTGTGGCAAATAATTATTGCTAGCAGAGTTTTAGGATGTCTTATTTATCAGAAGCTAGCACTTTGGTTTTAAGAAGTTTAAAGCACAGTATACAAAATGCTCCGATTAAAATGTTTTGAGTTTGCAAAGTGAGGGGGGGATAGTCTCACAGATTTAAGCTTTGCATGCACACACAATTGGATTTTCCAGTTGTAAACATGCTTTCATGTCTTAAACATTAAGAAAATAGACTGAGATACCTCTTTACTTAATTGTCTTTGTCTCTTTTACAAATTCTTTATCTTATGCACTTCAAGAGAAGGAGCTGGAACTGTGTGGTTAGGTGAGGTTTTTCAGCAGTGGGAGCACATGGCTGGGAAAGATCACCTTGATCATCAGTTCTTCTCCTGTGCTCTTGCAAACATTGGCATTGTGCAAGACCTTTACCCTTAATCATTCTTTATTTAAAAGGCAGTTAAGCCTCCTATAACCATATCCTACTGAGAAGCTATTCCAGAACTTGATATTCTACTGGTTAGGGGTCTTTTTTGTGACCAGTTTATACCCATGTTTTTTGTCATCATTATTCTTGAGTCTAAATGATTCGTGCTGTGTATATCCTTAATGCATTTATAGACAGAAGCAATAGCCCATATGTTCTCTTTTTGTCTTTATTTTGCTAAACTAGAAAAGCAGCTGTCTTCTAATCCTTTCTTTCCCAAAAGGCTCTTCATTTCCCTCATCCTGTTACGTGCTGAATGGGGTACTGTTCCCAGTTGATATGTTTCCAGATTTTACATTAAATTTTATTTTACCTCCTCAGAATTATCCACAGTATTCCATGTTAAGAGTTAGCAGTGCCTCAGTGGCGATACTATTCCTGTATTTCTGCAGGGAATAACTTTCAGCATACTGTCTTACACAACTATTTCTTATGGTGGTTTGATACAACTTGTGTGGGATTGCTAAGTTTTCTGGATTTCTGTTGTCTTACATACCTCTGTTTTCCAGATAACAAGCTCCCATCTTTGAGGTGCAGTCCTCATTAGTATGCAAGTGCATGACCTTGCATTTTATACTATTGGATTTTGTTCCATTTCTAAAGCTCCAGTAATCAATGTCACCTGTGTTCTTTTTTTTTCTGAGTATGTGGCGGTACAAGTCTCCGAAGCATCAATACAGAAGGGTATTGCTAATGATTTTTGTTAGTATATCCTGCTTTTTGGGCCATGATTGTTCCCATTTTTATGTCACTGTTTTTCATAGATCTAGTATCAATACATTTTAGGAAGGAATGTTTTTTTTTTCTTCTTGAAGTTTTAGTCCTCTTGGTCTGGTCTTACACCAGGATGTGCTTGTAAGGAACTTCTTGGTAGAAGATCTTGATTTTTTTTTTTCAAGTGTAGGGACAGACTGGTCAAAGGTCAGTGTAGCTTGGCTGTTGATATCCTAACTTCCCTTTGTGGCTGGAGATCTTGGAAACTGAATATCTCCTTAGGTGACTTGTTGACCTAAAATGAAGCTTCTGGGCCATGTATTGATTCTTATAAACTATGAGCTTCTGTTACTCAGCTTTGTAGCCTCTTCGTCCAGGGTCTTCAACAAATTCAGGTGACAGACACCTGTTTGAACTGTGCATCTTCATCTAGTCAGGATCAGGATAGGTCATCCTGAATAAAGAAAACCATGGTTTTTTTCAAGTTGGTGTTGTTTATAAAGAAGTTAAAATACTTGATCTTCAGCCTACCATGGAGTTTAGGCTTATAACTCTCCTTTCTGTGATAGTTGAGACTATTTCTGATGAAGTTGGCTGGATCTTAGATGTGTGAAAGGTCTCACAGTGATGCTGTTGCTACTGCGTATTAAGTTTAATATAAATACCTTAGAAATATGGTTGAATCTAGTAAACCTTGGCAATATAACCAGATTTAAAAAATATCTATCGGTATTAATTTTACTCGGTGCTATTCAAGGCAAGTTTCTTGTGTGCAAATCTTTACTTCCTCCCTCACTTCCACATTGAAACAAGGCATTTAAACACGCTTTTTGACTTTTTGGAGCTGGGTTATGAATAAAAATGATTAATGTTCATCTCTACAGAACTTTGCAGGGGGAAGTTACTTAAAAGCTTGCTTTTGTGAATGTAATTTTTTTCCTTGTAAACTGTTCTCTTCCTGTATTTTTCTCTTTCGCGCCCAAATAGCTGTTTGTGTTTAACTATATTTTAATTTAGCTTATCAGAGACATTGGTGGCATAAACTTAAAGAAGAATGAGCCTCCACTCACCTGCCCTTACAGTCTGAAAGCCAGAGTTCTGCTGTTGACTCATCTTGCCAGGATGAAAGTTCCTGAGGTCCTTGAAGAAGGTAATGGTTTCTCCCCTAAATATTGTTGGACACAGACCAACATGTTGCACGCTGCAGTACTCGTTAATTTTTGCCCATGAAAGAGTTGCATGGATCTCTACTCATTAATCTCTATGGAGTGTACTCGGTTTTTCAACTTTAATGACTCTTTAAAACATTTACTTAGCATTTACTCATTTTCTTGACAGCTCTGTAATGCTGATAACCTACTTTTTAATGCTTTTTGGCTGCAAATGTGACTTTGAATTTTTTTTTCTCTTTGTAATAGAGTAAGAAGTTAAACATGTGAAGTATAAATACTTTTCAGAGTAAAGAAATCCAAGATAAGCATAATATTGCTCTCTAACATTTCCATGCATTGTTATTTTTGGAGTTTTATCCCACTATGTGAAGCAAAGATTACAAGATTAGAACTTTAAGTATCAGTTACATATGAGGTTCAGTTTGTGTTTTGCAACTTTTCATTCTTGTAAATATACAAACTGGAATGTTTCTAAATGCAGTTCTTAAGTTTCATCCATGAAACTCATGGTTTCTTAGGCTAACCAGCAAACTTGATGTTCTATGTTTTAATTCAAATTTTTAAAAAAGTAAATAAACCACTGAAGGTGCTTTTTGTTCAAATTTTCCAGTTTCTTTCAAAAGAAAATTGATCAGTTTTAAGTAGTCATTAAAAATCTCTCATCTTCCTTGCTACTTAGTTACTGTGTGTACTTAAAACATCGCAGATCTGCATTCGAAAGTAGTACTTTACAAATAATATTTTTCCCGAAACTGGTGTTTCACTTAAAATTAAAAATCCTTTTTTTAACCTGTGATTACCTGAAGAGTTCATGCTATTTTAATAACACTGGTAAACTGTCTGTGCCATCCTCTTGCTTTTTTAGATGGATCTAATAAGTACTTCCTCTTTGGTGTGGAAGCTGCTTGTCTGGTATACAAGACTTGTGTTCCTTCTTAGCGCTTGCTCTTTCCTGTTTTGTTAGGGAATGTTAAAGATGGATGTGTCAACGAGAAAAAAGTGGTGTTTTCACTAGTACAAGAATGAATAGAAATGAAGTCCACACAATTAAATGTGTCCAGTTCATGTAAACTATCTCTCTCCTAATAGAAGTGCAGCATAATTGCCGCCAGTTATGTCTTGCAGATCAGCAGTTTATCCTGAAAAAGAGTCCTGCACTACTTCAAGAAATGATTAATGTGATCTGCCAGCTAATAATAATGGCTCGAAGCCGGGAAGGTAAGAAAAGAAACTGTATAATTAAAACTAATAAATATGATTCTTCATTGCAATACTTCATAAAGTCTTTGGTTCTTACGGGAAACTTAACCTGTGATATTTAGAAATGCCTAAATGCACTTTTGTTCATTTTACTCTAAGGCAGTCCTCTATTTTGAGGACTGAAATGCTGCTGCCACTGCCAAGCTCTACTCTGAAATATTGAGTGTGTTCAGCTTGTAATTTTTGCAATTAAAAGTTCCTCCTTACATGCAGTTGAAAACTTTTTCTTAAAGATCTGCTCCATTTTCAGTAGCAAAGCATTTAGAGACAAATTGAACCTTGTATTCATCCATCTTTTCATTTGCATTTTTACACTTCTTCCTCTCCTGTTACGAATGTCACTTGTTTTTCGGATTTTTTTTTTTTGTCATGATTTCTTTGTATACTGCTTGTACTTTTCTCCATTTCGGGGTCCTGTGCTGTTTAGCCTGTTATGTAGCCTTTTTTCTGAACTTGTAGGAGCTGGTGCTTTACTGTAATTGCCATAGAAATTACAATTTAATTGAAGTGTTTAAGCTTCTTTATTTTTACTGTAAAAAGACAATTACACTGAAGATAGTTGCTTGCAGTGTAAAGAAGCTAAGACTTAGATCTCATTCTTTTGTTGCAGTAAACATCGGCAAAACTTTTTTATGCCAAACTGGTAACCATTTTGTTTATTAATTTACTAGTTGATCTTTACTAGACCAAAACTCCTTTATCAAGCATTGATGGCCTCCTAACAAGAATGGTTTTGGGTAAGATCTTTTCCAGCACTCTTGCAAGTGGTGCTGGGAATTGTGCTCCATAACCAAATAAAGTATGAGAGGGGGGACATGAGCAGATAGGGATGTTACATGCTGACTTACATATCCTATCTTAGAAAGAAGTTTTGATTAAGTATATTTCCAGCTCTCTTATAAACCCGAACTTTACTAGTCCGTGGGACTGCTGAGGAGAAAATGTGAAACCTGAAAGTAAACAGTAGCCGCAGTAATCTTTACCTAACATTAGATTATACTTATTTATAAGTGTCATACTAAGTGCACAGCACTGTGGCAAAGTTGCAAAGATGTGCTGTGAATCTTTATTAGTTTAATAGTTTAATAATTTATTTAATAAAAAGCTAAGTAGCTGTTTTGGAAGTGTGGAGGGTGGATTTTGGTGCTGGTGTTGTAGGGGGTTTTTAAGTTTTGTTAGCTTAGCCAGACCAAGTCTGCATATTACAGCTAATTACAGAAAGCGCTTGAATAAAGACATCTTATTAATTGTTTATTAAGCCCTTGTGCATGCCAGATGTAGGTATGGCTTTTTTCTTAATGTGGATTGTTGGGGGATTTTTAATAAAAATGCTTCAAACATCTGAAAGATGTCTTTTAAGATGGCCTGAGTATATATTGGTCAATTAACAATCTTGTTTACTCTTGTGTAAAATGAAACCAAAATAATGCAGCCAGAAGCCTTTTTTCATGCAACAGAACTAGAAATCTTTGAAAAATGAAAAACACTTATACCTCTTGCGTAAAAGCTGAAATAAGATACTTAACGGAGTATGTGATATACTATACAACTTGAATGACCTCCAAGTAGCTGTATTCTCCTCTAGTTCTGTATGTATATGAATATACTTTTTAAATTTGACAGTAAAATGATTATTTATAGATGCAGTGTATTTAACAAACTGCTTTGAAGTTCCAGAAAATTTAGATTTCAGCTTAAATTAAAAAAAAATCAAACAGTATTTTGGAAGACAGTAGTGTAAACTAATTTTCTGTTTGCATGTGAAATGGAAACGATAGTTATTAAAAAAACCAAACCTAAACAGCCTCTACTACCAACAGTTTCTAGAGATTATCATGATCCCTGCCAATCTCAGTGAGTCTGAAAGTGGATGAGAATTTATAGCTGTCGTTATGTATAATAAAAGTTGCTTCCGTAGATTCGGAAAAAATGTAGAAGCATATCATAGGTATAGTCGAGGATTTGTTTTGTGTTTCTGTAGCAGATTTTTGTCCTCTCAGCACAAAACGTTAAAGGGAAGGTGATACCAAACAGTTGCCCATCAGGCCAACAATAATGCATGTGAGGACTTAAAGATAAACCATTTGAGAATTTTGGCCTTTGATCTAGAGGAAAATCACTGGTTTTGCTACTTAGCAAATTTAAAATATTGATCCTATTTTTGATGACTATCTGTAGAGAGAATTTTGCCGACCTTCTGACTATTACTGGGAAACAACTAGAAATTAGAAAGGTGTCATTGTTTATTTAATTTTGTTCATATCTTTAAAAAAATAAAAAGTTAACTATAGAAATTTTTGAGAGATTGTTTTGTTTAAGGTTGTCTATTTGTCATCTTAACATAGTTTTAAATAACTTAAAACTTAATTGCAGATATTTTTGAATTTAGTTCTAATTTTAACTTAAATCAGCCTTGACATGGTACATAAAATTATCATATGCTGTAATTAGCTGTAGATGTTAGCAGTCCTGGTCTGTGAAAATACAAAGATGATGACATGCGTTAATGTTATCTAAAGAAATATTCTGGAGACAAATCTTATTTTGTGAAACCTAAATTGATGGTGGCATGAAGAATCTCATTTTGCACTGTTATTCATTTGTGTCTTTCAATCTCTCAAATTATAATATAATAATAATAATAGTTATTAGCTTAAAAATATCTGTAACCATTTATGCATAATCTAGTCTTTTGAAGAAGAGCACCTTGGATGGATCTTCAGAATCTTGGCACTTAGTTTTCCTAGTTGGTTCTAAAAATGTCCGTATACCATTCAACTATTGGTCCAGTACCAGCTGTTCTTGAAGGAGTTGCAAGGAAGACTGAGAAACACTAAGAACAGCATATCACAGAAGCAAAATTTATGAAGTTCTGCTGTCTGAGCCCTTCACAGGGACAAGCGTCGTGCCTCCCCAGATAGCAAAAAGTGGTACCTCAGGCTGTTTATGCATTCTCATAAAAGCCATGGACACTGCCTTTCTTACCAAACTTCGTTAGAAACTATCTGTCATGAAAGAATGAGTGTAGGTTTGGCATAAAAATAATTTAATTGCGATTAGTTCTTAATTTTTAATAGAGCTATTATTCTTTGCAGATGAGTTTAGATTCATTATTATTTGGATTTATTTCCAAGCAACAGTTTTAATTTGCTTTCTTAAAAACAAAATTGATACTATTTTCGTTTCAGTCCAGTCAGTTTTTAGTTACTGTGAAGCTTTTTCCAGCCTGGTGGAAAATGTGGCACTTGTGAGCTACCTTTAGATAAAATGTCTTGTACTCTCTTGCCTGATTTCTACATAGTCTGTGACACTTTCTTTTAACATCTCTGAAAATACGCTTTGTTCTGTGCCATCCCTTGCTTCTATCCATCGTTTTGTGATGATTAACTGGAAATGTGGAATGTGCTGTCTACAGAAAGGTTAGGCATTGGTTCAGCTGTCCAGTCAAAGTGCATTTCTTAGTTCAGGTTGGAAGCTGCAGTGTAATGTAGAAGTTGTGGTTTGATCCAGGTGTATACCATTCCTTCACAAGCAACTATGATTTGCATTTAAATTTTTGGTTGACTACTTTAATGTCGTATATTCTGGATGACTTTATGACCTTAGATTAAAAGTCATCTTGTCTTGTGCACTTTGACAAGTGGAAGCTGTCAAAATGTGTCCTGTAATGATATTCATTTTATGGTGCAGGCAGGTGGGTAGTGTTAATAGCTATATTGTCTTCAGATCCACTCTGGGGAATATGAAGTCCTGTATTATTTTCAGGAAACCAGAATAATATTCTTCAACTTTGTTAAAATATTTTTCTACTGTCGTATGAATGATAAGATAATGCTTTAAGAGAGAGGAGAATTTTTATCCTGACTAATTCTCTGTGGTCTCAAAGCTCTAGGTGAATTTCCTGCAAAAGTCAGTTTGTTAGAGATTATTTAGGATTCTTTTATTAACTTGGTTTTCAGTGTGTATTTTTTTTAATTTAAAAAAATCTAGTGACTTTTCTTAGCAGCAGCCAAAAAAATTACAGGGGAGGTGGAGGATAGGTAAGATGGAAAGTAAATTTCCATTACTCTTTTTTTTTTTTTTGAAAGGTAAAAGTTAAATCTTTGTTACTTACCGTTATGTCTAGCTGAATAGTTCCATTCATGTGTTATTCTTCTCTTTGTATTGCGTATAATCTTCCCAGTACTTTTTAATACACTGAGTTAAAAAAAGAAAGGTACCCTGCCATGTACTTTGATTTGATAGCTGATTATATTTATAGCTTGATGTAACTAATAAAGAAACAAGCCATTTGAAGGGAGAGGGGCAAGTAGAGCAGAAGTGATGGAGTGATTTTTTTCATGTGTGTTTAACATGTCCTAGTAGCTGCTTATAAATCTGCAGCAAGGTGGTGGTGTAAAGGAAGGAGAAAACTTACTGAAGACACCATATTTGTTTTTTTTGGTCAGATTTATTACCTTTTCATATTTCCTGTGTAAAATATTTTAAAATTAATTTAAACTTGTTTTTTATCAAAATATGGCCTGTCTGCCTTCTCACCCAGGTGTAAGTAAACCTAACCTGCTTTTATTCACATCTCTGATTGCCTTAATAGTGTGGAAAGCTCTATCACACAGCCCTAGCAGAGTGGGCATATTCCTACTGACCATCTGTCTGATCAAGCTATTGAAACATGCCTCTGTGCCCCTGTAGTGTCCCAAATATACCAGCCAAATATGTCCATACCAAATATATGTATTTGTATACTTACATGAATCATAGAATGGCATAGGCTGGAAGAGACCTTAGAGATCATCTAATCCAACCTCCCTGTCATGGACAGGGATGCCTCTCAACTAGATCAGGCTACTCAAGGCTCTGTCCAACTTGGCCTTGAACACCTCCAGGGAGGGGGCATCCACAACTTCTCTGGGCAATTTATTCCAAAGTCTTACCACCCTCATACTAAAGAATTTCTTCCTAAGATCTAATCTAAATCTGTTCTCCTTCAACTTAAACCCATTTCCCCTTGCCCTGTCAGTGGACACTCTTGTAAAAAGTCCCTCCCCAGCCTTCCTGTAGGTTCCCTTCAGGTATTGGAAGGCAGCTATTAGGTCCCCCCGAAGTCTTCTCTTTTCAAGGCTGAACAATCCCAGCTCCTGCAACCTGTCCTCATAGCAGAGGTGCTCCAGCCCCTGGATCATCTTTGTGGCCCTCCTCTGAACACGCTCCAACAAATCTATGTCTCTCTTATGGTGGGGACACCAGAACTGGATGCAGTATTTGAGGTGGGGTCTCACAAGAGCAGTGTAAAGGGGGAGAATCACCTCTCTTGACCTGCTGACCACGCTTCTCTTGATACATCCCAGGATGCGGTTGGCCTTCTGGGCCGCATGAGTGCACTGCTGGCTCATGTTGAGGTTCTCATCTATAAACACCCCCAAATCCTTCCTTCAGGGCTGCTCTCAACCCACTCTGTGCCCAGTTTGTATTTGTGCCTAGGATTGGCCCGACCCAGGTGAAGGACCTTGCATTTTGACTTGTTGAAGCTCATGCAGTTTGCACTGGCTCATTTCTCAAGCTTATTAAGGTCCCTCTGTATGGCATCTCTTCCCTCAAGTGAGTCCATGGCACCACACAGGTTGGTGTCATTGGCAAACTTACTGAGGGTGCACTCAATGCAGTCATCCATGTCGCTGATAAAGATGTTGAACAGCACTGGACCCAGAACAGACCCCTGAGGGACACCGCTTGACACTGGTCTCCATGTAGACATTGCACCATTGACCACAACTCTGAGTGCAACCATCCAGCCAGTTCTTTATCCACCGAGTGGTCCATCTGTCAAATCCGTGTCTCTCCATTTTAGAGACAAGGATGTCATGTGGGACAGTGTCAAACACCTTGCGCAAGTCCAGGAAAATGACATCTGTTGCTTTACCCATGTCAACCATCGCTGTAGCTTTGTTGTAGAAGGCCACTAAATTAGTCAGGCACAACTTGCCCCTAGTGAAGCCATGTTGGCTGTCACTAACCACTTGGTTATTTTTTATGTGCCTTAGTGCAGCTACCAGGAGAATCTGTTCCACGATTTTACCTGGCACAGAGGTAAGGCTGACTGGTCTGTAGTTTCCTGGGTTGTCCTTGGTCGCTTTTTTAAAGATGGGGGTTATGTTTGCCCTTTATCAATCTGTAGGAACCTCACTAGACTGCCAGGACCTCTAAAATATGATGGCTAGTGGCTTAGCAACTTCAGCCGCCAGTTCCTTCAGGACCCATGGATGTATCTCATTGGGTCCCATGGACTTTTGCACCTTCAGGTTCTCTAGGTGTTCCCGGACCTGATCTGCTCCTACCCTGGGTGGTTCTTCACTCTCCCAGACCCAGCCAACATCCTCTGTGATTTGGGTGGTGTGGTTTGAGTGGTTGCCAGTGAAGACTGAGGCAAAAAAGTTGTTGAATATTTCAGCCTTCTCCACATCCTCATTAACCAGGTCACCTGTATCCTTCCGGAGGGGCCCCACATTCTTTCTCGTTTTTCTTTTTTTCTCTCACATACCTGTATGAGTGTGTTTGTGTATGGACACACATAGATATTTGTGTTCATACTTATAAAAATATCAGTAATAGCCAAGGTAACTGAAGGTTGATTGTTTCTCAGAAAAAGTTTTAAAGTATGAGAAAATACATATGTAGATCCTTAAATAAAGTGACAGGCATCATAAATTATGGGTGCTTTCTGTAGTACGTATTTATAAGTGCCTTCAGTTCTTTCATATACAAGATATGAGTTCAGAAAAAGATTTAAGTAGCTTAAGTTCCTCTGGGCGCTGTGAAGAGTATCTAACTGATTTTTCTGTTTCATGGTAAAGTATATATAGAGTGACTTGAACATTGCCAGTTCCAGACTTGTAGCAGCTCTTGAGCTGCAGGGGAATTCTGAAATGAGTTTTCTAAAAACGATTTTGAGAAGTCTTATGAATGGATGGTTGTCTAATAAAGTTAAATAACAACGTGTGGAAATCTCTCTGCTTTGCTTTTTCGCTTCTTGGCAGTTGTGATGAAAAATATTAAAAGGCTATGTCTTTTCTTTTGCTCTGGTCTGGTTAAGACTTTCTCCTTGTCTGTTTTACCATTTTAATTATGTAGAGTGTATACCTTTTTGGACTTCAAAATATTAAAGGAATTATAGGTAATTTCTAAAAATAAAAGTCATAGAAGTTTGCTCAGACACCCCTTTTAACCTTTAGATGTGCTTAGAAAAGCCATGCCTTTGATATTTTTACAGCTATTATTACTGTCTTCTAACATGATACAATATGTTCTGCTTAGCTTCAGTCATAATTAATTTTTTCTTGCATGTTATAGGCTGCTACCTTTGTATCTCAAGGTGAAAATCTTAAAAAGAATGCATTGTATTGTAAAAGATTAATGTTTAATGATAAACTGTATTTATAATATGCTTACAAAGTAGAACTAAACACGTTATACACACGCACACATATATGTAAAATATACAAGTTTAAAACCAGTTGGTTTTGATGCTGCCTTTTTTATAAAAAAAAAAGTAAACGTTGGCGTCTTTGTCTATAAGCATAGATACATTGTGCTGCTGTTCCCTGAGACAATGTTAGATGGAAGTCTTTCCCTTTCGTAGTGTTCAGCTGTGACAGCCTGAATAGAGGGAAGAAAATGTCTGCTGAGCTATGTGACTACAGTGAGAGTAAAAAGACTACCCGCTTAATTATGCTGAACATTTTAAGATGCCTCTTATCTTTTGCTTGGTTGACTGAAAACAAGATTTTCTGTAGTCTATAATACAAGTCTATATTGTAAAGCGTAAGAAGAAAAAAATAAAAATTGTCTGTTTCATTCTCCCCAAGAAAGGGAGTTCCGTGCTCCATCTTTGGGATCTTTGGAAAATTGCATGAAGCTTTCCCAGATGACTGTCCAGGGACTTCAACAGTTCAAGTCTCCCCTTTTGCAGCTGCCGCATATTGAAGAGGACAATCTTAGACGAGTCTCCAATCATAAAAAGGTATAAAACTACAAATGATACTTGGTGACTTCTTAAAACACTTTGTTATTACTTTTACCTGTTTGCCTATAAGGAAACAAGATCATGAATTAACTGAGAGAATAAAAACGTGTTTATTTCTCAGTAATTCAGTACAATACTTCCAGGATGATCTGTGTGGTTTTTATTTCTTTAAAGTCTGTCTCAGTTAGGAGGTGGGAATTAAAAATCAGAGATCTGAGAAGTGTGAAAGAGTGTAAAAGGTCGATCTACGTTGACGTCACAAACAGAAGAAACAGGTTTTTTCTTATTACAGAATACTATCTCCTATTTAATATTTTTCCAGAATGTGCTTGGAGTATCCTACTGGGATGATTTTTTTTTTTGGCTTTGCATCATTATTAATCTAGTTTGATAGAAAATACATTTGAAAGGTAGCAGAGAGGAGTTCATAAAAGGAAAAAAAAAATGCCTGTTAATGTGGAAAGTATTTGAGGTTTTGTGATTGTTTATATTTGAAAGAGGATGCTTTACAAAGCTCTTGCTATGTAGTTGGATAAATGTTGGTATTTGTAGAACTTAAGACTATTTTTTTTTGTCCTTATCTGAATACCTGCATATGTTTCTTCACTCTGTTTCAATGACTGTCTTTGTCTTCAAACCTTCTTGTTTGCTTGTATATAGAATCATATCATAGAATCATAGAATGGTTAGGGTTGGAAGGGACCTCAAAGATCATCTAGTTCCAACCCTGCTGCCATGGACAGGGACACCTTCCACTAGATCAGATTGCTCAAAGCCTCATCCAACACTTCCAGGCATGGGGCATCCAAAACTTCTCTGGGCAACCTGTTCCAGTGTTTCACCACAATCATTGTAAAAAATCTCTTTCTTAGAGCTAATACAAATTTACCCTCTTTCAGTGTAAAGCCATTGCCCTTTGTCCTATCACTGCGTACTCTTGTCAAAATTCCCTTTCCAGATTTCTTGTAGGCCCCCTTTAGGTACTGGAAAGCTGCTGTAAGATGTCCCCATAGCCTTCTCTTCTCTGAATAGCCTGATTAGAAACAAGCGGTTATCTCCTAGTAGAAGCTGTTGACTTTGTTAGTCTTATTACAATGGTTAATTTGGATCAATATTAAAAATCTTTTTATATAATGGAAGTTTTGTTTAGCTTTTAACTACAGCCCTAGGTGGTGTTTAAATGCTTTTGTGTTAGTTTGAAGATAAACAATTCTTAAGTACTGCATTTTTTTAGTAGCCTTTTGAGGATACTCGTTCATCAAATAGTCAAGTAGTCTTTTCCTTTGGATGAAGTAAAAGAATCATTCTCCTATAGGTATCATAAAACACTTTTCTTAATCCAGCCCTAAACTATGGGGAGCATAAAAAAATATGCAATTTTAGATGTGTCTTTTGACATGTGCAGTGTAACAAAGTACAAAAATCAAGAATTTAACTGTCTCATAATCCCACCTGACCTTCCCCTGAAAGAGGGAAGAGACCAATTTATTAGACTTGTTTGTACAGGATTCCCATGGATTGAGCTCTTCAAAAATACAGTCTCCTAGATTGGCAATATTGACCAGTCCACCTGGATGTATGAAGTTGTTTTTATTAAAATACATACATTTATAATGGTGAGGTAATCAAGTGTTCAGACAAATCTGCATGTGTTTTATCCTTCTTGCTCTTCTCTGCAAATCTTAGAAGGAATGGGTTTAGATTTGTTTGCAGTTCAGTATGGGAAAAAAAAAAAAGTGAAAAGTGACTTGTACTTAGTTGTTCCTGCTAATATAAATCTCAAAGCACTGAAGTACTCTATCTAAATAAAGAACTTGATTAGTAAGACTTCTTGGCTCAGCTTTCTGAAAAAGCTGGCTGAAATAATAGTTTTATAAGACACGCATCCAATTTCTAAGGGGTGACGTGCTAAGGAACACACTGTGTTCAAACTGTTCAAAGCAGTGCTGTTTGGTAGGTTTGAATGCAACCTCTTTGTTTTATTGTTTCTCAAAACATAGGCTTGCTAGTTTCGTAAAGTATGTGTTTTTTTAAGAACAAATCAAATTATGTGTATGTATTAGTAACATGGAGACACAAGTGATGTATTATCAAGAGTTTGTGGGCTGTGTTCTCTGCTATCATGTGACTTCCTTTTTTTCCTTTTGAATTCAGTATAAAATCAAAAGTATTCAGGATTTAGTGAGTTTGAAAGGTTCTGATCGTCGCAATTTACTACACTTTCTAGAAGATAAGAAATATGATGAAGTTATGGCTGTCCTTGGCAGCTTTCCGTATGTCACTATGGATATAAAACCACAGGGTAAGTGGGAGGTCCTTTTGTTCTGTGTATGTCGCTCTTCTGACACTTTGATAGTCTCTTGGCAGTAAGCTTTTGGAGGATGCTGAAACACAACTCACTGTTATTTATGTGGCCTGGAAATGACATAATTTTTTGAGTGGTGGCCTCTTGTACAGGAGATTTATAATAAGTCTGAAGAGATAAAGTACATTGGAACTTTTCACAGATCCCCAAGCCAGCAGTAGTTTTCTCCTACAGGATCTTATCTGATATTTCATCTGTCGATTTAATTTTTCATGAGCAATGTGGAATTCTGGTTGAAATACCACTTTTATTAGCTATCTTAAAAAGTTACACTTATTCCAGAATTTATTCTCAGCTTATTCCAGCATGGAGAGTCCTTTGAGATGTTTGAGTTGGAGACCCTGATGACTAAATATTCATGGGTTCCTTTTTGATAATCCTTGTACAGTTTTTATATCTGGCAGAATTTGTGTATGCTATGCTTAGCTACCTTTTGTGTGCACTGTTTCAATGAATAATAATTCATTATATATAACGCTTTTCATCTCTGAAGATGAGGGAGGTACGTTGTTAAGGAGTTCCTGTTAGGCAGCCTTTCAGTGGAGAGTGAATTGGTTCTGTGGTCTCCTTTACTTTGTAGAAGATCAGTGCTAGTAAATGTGAGATATTTGAAAGGTTGTTCTAATACTTGTTTCTAATGTATATTGTTACTGTGGTATTCAAAATGTGATGTTTTTTTTGGGTAGCCTAGTTTGTAGTTTGGCTTATGCATAGTCCACTGTGAGAAGCATGAACATTAATGCAAATATCCATTAAGCTTGGTATTTCTAAATGTTATTTACATGTGTTTTGTAAGAATAAACACACACAGAGGATTGTACACAGTCCTCTTAATCTACTTAAAATTTGGTCTTGTAGTACCTTCCCATATTTTGACAAGCAACCCTTTTCTGCCTCTAGTCTTCCTTTGTCCCACAACTGTACTTGGGTGTGGTATGGAGGATTAACCAATGCATATGCTTTTCTGTTTAGCTTGGTGTCACCATTAGATAAAATACATATGTAAAACTAGTGAATAATAAAACTACTTTCTTAGGGCAGGCAAGGGGAATAAAAATTTTTACACTGGGATATAATTGTCTTCCTCCCTAACCTGGGACACTTTCTGGTTCATAGAATGGAGATATAAACCCCTCAGTGACTTTCCTGTGGGTATTATGTTTGATGTTTTAGTTAAAATAATCGTTGCTGTTCTTTTCCTTTGCCTTCTATTTAAAAAAGAATTAAATGCATGATTGTTAATGTGGCATAGAAATTGAGTTGTTAATCATATGAAAGTCAGGAAAATCAAAGTTATGATTCCCAAAACAAATATAACAAGGTCCCTTTGGTCATGTATGGTATTTCATGTTCCTAAAGTTTTATGTGTTAATATATAATGCACAATATTACAGAGTTATGGTTCCCACAGCAGCTATAACTTTGCATTTTCTAACTTTCATGCAATTAAAATTTCAAACTCAATGTTGCTGTTTTACAGTTTGCTGAATTAGCAGTCCTCATTCTGATGGTATAGTTGAGGTTGTAAGAGACTTATTTAATATTTTTTTTTTAAATTCTGAAATTTGTATGCTTATATTTAGACATAACAGAAACAATTTTTAATGGAAAAAAAAGGCTTTAAAGAAGTTTAATAGATGTGTTGCTTTTCTTTTTACACTAGTTTTGGATGATGAAGACAGCAACAATATTACAGTAGGTTCTCTTGTCACTGTTCTGGTCACACTAACAAGACAGACCATGGCAGTAAGTATTAAGAATATTTGTTCTTTCAGGGTAACTGCAAGTATATACTAATAAACAGGCATTGCTTCTTTGCGAGCTAACATACAGTTTTGTGAATATAACTGTAAAATGAAGATTTGAAATGGAGAACTTGTGCTCTTAATTGTCTGTTACATTTTTTTATTTCTGAATGAGAAAGTTTTTCTGGAATCAAACCAAAGTTCAGTCTGACCGGTTGCAATTTTCTAGGCAACAGTAAAAGAATATGGCAAGTGATACTGCCCTGAGGTTTGTAAGTAACAGGAAAAAAGACATTTGAAAACTTAGTTCTTGAATGATAATAAAGTATTCACTCAAGTCCTTAGAACAGTGTTTGATTTCATTTTATGTGGGCTCATAATGTTACAGATATCTTGGGTATTTTAAACACTTTTATGAAAGAAACTCAGTCCAGCAGCATGCAGAATATACATGATAAAAAGGAGATACATTAGTGCCACATGAAGAAAGTAGACTGCCGAATGGGTAGCCAAGTGGTATAACCAAAATAATAATACAACCTAGTTGTTAAACTCCTGGCTTGTGCTTATTATTTAGCATAAAATGTAGTAATGGCTTTCTTTGAACAAAAAACTTAGTGCACAGAAACTAAACAAACTTTTACCTAACAAAGCCTACAGTGTCAATTTTTGCATCTGCACTATTCAGATAGTTGTCTAACTAAACAGGAAATCTGAGTTACGCCCCTAAGGCAAGGCATACATACAAGTATGGGTATAACATTTGAGGATCAGAGTAGCTGTTGAAGCCAGGTCAGCAGAAAGCAGTCTGTATGTGTAAGTACTATGATCGTCTCAGTGATAACTGAGGATGCAGCAGGTAGAAAGGAAAAGCACTGTATCACTATGCTGGACCTTAAAAATGAAGGAAACTGAGAATTCGGAACATATGGAACCGTACTTAGAAATTAATTGCAACATCTAACAGCATATAGAAAACTCATTTAAGAATTTTTCTACGCTAACTCCACTAGCCAGTTTGCCATTGAGATACATCATCTAAAAACTAAAGCTAGCCTTTTATATGATGCTTTTATGTGGTGGTATCTCTTACTTGCCATCTTTACATAAGATAGTTCGTTATGACAGGTTTGGTTTTTTTTAATGGCATATAATTTGTTTTGAAGAAAGAAATGCATGAAAAAATTGCATTTGCATAGAGAAGTTCTAGTTTACAGAATACTAACATTGTGTTTTGTCTTAATGTTTCGTATTTTTGGTTTGATTTGTTGTCCTGTGTCCCTGAGTAGCAGTGCAGCTGTTGAAGTTTTTAATACTCTGGCAGCTGGAGCCGAATTTGCATTTTATTACTGCTTACTTTTGTGATACAGGATTTCTATGCGTATAAAACAAGTAGATTCTTTGGAACAAGATGACATGCTGTGATGAAATTTCTTTGTAAAGCTAGCAGTGGAAAAATCCTAGACCAAATGTTCAAAATAATGTTTAGTTTTGATCAGTTAATCTCCTGTTGCGTTTGCCACTGATGAAGGAACCTGCCAACTGAGTAAAACCTTCAGACTTGATTTAGGTGATTTAGTTTCAGTTCAAATATAAAATAATCATTTGCTCTTTTGGTACAGAAAGGCATTAATAGTTTTCACATCTTTCTCTAACCAGGAAGTGTTTGAAAAGGAACAGTCTATATGTGCAGCGGAAGAGCAACCAACAGAAGATGGGGTAAGTGAAGAATGAATGCTCCTCTTCCTAGCTAGAGAGAACTTTCTTTCTGATCTTGAGTTGCTTGAAAAGCACACGTTTAGCACTTTTTTCAGAAGCACCTACTGAAGTGCCTCTTGAGCTATGCTTTCTAACTTTAGTTCTCAGCTTAAAACGCTAAAGTACAGTGAATGCCTGAAATAAGTGAATAGAATAAATATTTCAAATACTGCTTTCCTACAGCAAGGAGATGTCAACAAAGTTAAGAGCAAAGGATGGCAGCAAAAGAATAAAGGAACCAAGAAAGCTTCAAAATCAAAGAAAAAGAAGCCGTTGAAAAAGAAACCTGTGCCACCTTCATTGCAGCCACCGAAACAGCAGAAGCAAAAACAAGCTAATGGGGTAGCTCATACATTCATTGATATTTTAGTATTTTGTTCAGTTTATCATTCCTAATCTGATGGATTTCTTGTATCTGTATATTACATTTCATTCTGTGCTTTTGTGAAGCATATCTCCTAAACTAGTATTTTTTTCTTTACATTTAAAAATTGCTAGTAAAATGATCAAGGAACCACCACAGTAATGTTTCCAGGTGTCTTCTGAAATTGATACTCAATGACTTCATAAGTCTGTCTTCATAGTCTCTTCTTATTAGTTCTTGCTATGCTGCCTTCTGAGAGGTGAATTGTTCTGTGCCTTCCACTTTCCTTTTAAAGGGAAAAAAAATGAAAGGAGAGACTTTCTTTTAGTAAATTAGATAACTTTAGTAACTTATGCTCCCACTGAATGGTGTTTTCCCCACTTCGTGGGCTATGTTGTAGGTACTTTCTTTCATTCTCTCTAATTTTCTTATGACTTTTTGAAATGCGACCCCAGAATCAAATACTGTTTTCTTTTATTCATGTTGTGGATGCCGTATTGAGAAGGAAAATTGCTTCCTTGCTCCTCTTAGCACGAGGTGAAAAGCATTAATCTTCACTGTAGACGTACTCTGTAACGCAAGAAGAGCGTAGATCAAAATGGGAGATAAGGGCTATGACCTTAAGACAGCTGCTGTGAATGCTGTGTGCTACAATAATGCAGACAAACTAATTTAGAGATTTTTTTTGTGGTGATTTTTTTTTTTCCCTTTCCCATTAGGAAGTAGTTGTGAAAGAAGAAGAAGAGGAGATCTCTGATAAAGGAAGTGAATCTGAAGAAGAAGAAACAAACAGGGACTCTCAAAGTGAAAAAGATGATGGAAGTGACAGAGACTCTGACAGAGAACAAGATGAGAAGCAAAACAAAGATGATGAAGCTGTAAGCCTTACTTTTTCTTGAAGGGTAATGTTGCCTCTGGGGTTGAGAGAAAATGCATTTTAATCCTCTAGCAGCCCCTCAGGCTAGGCAATACTAAAATGGAGTAGTATCAGTTCTCTAGAGGTTTTCAGACCTCATTCCGACATAAGAGCTTTGTGATTGCAAGTCTGTTTTAGAGAGCAGTGAAGGGTCTTTGCAGCATAGCCAGGGAACTTAAAAATGACATGAGAAAAATAGCTTAACTGCAGGGAAAGACTGTGATGTTTCCTTCAGTGTAATTTAATTACTAGCTGCTGCAGATTTTGAGATAAACTCTCTCCTTTGAACTTTGTTCTTTACATGCAGTGGCTGTTGCATTCTGCATAATGCATACTATAAGCACGCAGTAGTTGAACAAACTTGTACATGTGCGTACTAAACTCTAACTGTTAATAATTTAGTCAATCATTCAAAATTGTAATTGAGAATGAGACATTGTGGTGGTAGAGGATTTCTGCACCACAGGTCTTACAGCAGAAGACTTGAGAGTGACAGCTGGAAGTCCTGTACAGGGTGAGAATAAGTTTCTAATGGGAAAAGAATCAAGCTTGTAATTGGGACTCGCACAGCTCAGACAGTGAGTGTTTATAGACAGTGCTGTAGAATTGAGTTTTGAAGAACGTGTGCAAGCCCCACAGATCTGTATTTTGGTTTTGTTGGATTTTTTCAATATTTACATAAATAGTCTCTTTAGTTTTACTGTTGCTTGATTATTTTTTTGCTTTTAATTGTACTGTATAAATTAATCTGTGTGCCTTTCACTTTTATAATGCGTAGTGTAGCAGAAGAACTTGTCATGTGTACCACTTCCACGGACTAAAATTTCTTTCTTTTTTTTTCTAATGCAAGAGATGGCTAGTAGTACACAGTAACTCTTTAAACTTGTCTTTGACAGGAGTGGCAAGAATTACAGCAAAGTATACAGAGAAAGGAACGAGCCCTTCTTGAAACAAAGTCAAAGATAACACATCCCGTTTACAGTCTTTTTTTTCCTGAGGTAAGTAATAGAAGACATTACAGTTGTGAAACATGAGAATTTTATATTTTTACTGTAAATACTGGGCTTCTAAAGTCTAATACTTGAAAAAATTGCTAATTTTCATTTAAAAAAAACCCACTTAATTTATAAAATCCTCCAAAACTCCTTCAGATACTTTCCTCAAAACTTTTAATGTATTATTTTTTTCTACTCAGTTACCAGAGATTTGCAAACTTGTATAGAATTTAAGGTTCTTTTTTAATGGCAATAATGAATTTTTTTCTGTTGATCTGCTACATATAGATAGATAGATTCAGAATGAAACCTTTCAGATATATAGGGATCTAATTTATAGTCCTTTTCTCTTTCTTTTCTAGGGAACATGAAAGCACAGTGGTTGCTCTGATCTAGAGTTAAGGGTAGAGTATTACTTGCTCTCAGGGATGTATTTGAGAGTGGTGATTTAGTATAGTAGATAGGCTGAGGTGTCTCTACAGCAGCCTTTGGTGTTGAAAGTATGTTCTGATATATCAGTTGTTACTTATGCTAACAGCTAACCACTCAGTAGGTGTCTGAAAACCCATTACAGCAATGAAACCTTGGAAGATGGGATTTTTCAAAGCGTGGGTTTTGTGTTCTGAGCAAATAAGTTATGTCTTTGGGAGGTGACCAGATTGGAACCAGGAGGAAGGAGTATTTGGCCATGCTTTCTTTCTAGGCCAGTGGTTCAGAGGATTTCCTTTGCTTCCCTGCTCTCTGACTAGTGAACTAATCTAGTGTTGTGATTTAGCCCTGCCAGCAACTAAGTGCCACACAGCCACTCCCTTACCTTCCCCACTCCCCAGGAATGGGGAAGAGAATTAAAGGGGAAAAGCAAAGGATACCCATGGCTTGAGATAAGAACAATTTAATAATAATAATAATATATGAATATATATATATTTGTATAATGATAGTAATATATACAAACAAGTGATACACAGTATAGTTGCTCACCACCCAGTGACCAAGGCCCGTCCCATCCTGGCTAATAATGCTGAAACAGATAAGTCCTGACACCACAATCCTGGATGAGCGAGAGGCCTGTAGAGAGAGAGAGCATTCCAAGAGACCAAGTGAGAGAGCCCCTGGCAGACCAAAGGTCCTTCTTTCCAGTCAGCCCTTATCTATATTCTGGGCATGATGTTGTGTGATGTGGAATACTCCATTGGCCAATTTGGCCCTCAATCCTAAATCTAAATTCAAATCATAAGGGGAGTTGTGGGCCCTTTGTCCCAGCCATGCTCCCCTTAACCTGCACACTGTCAAGAACACATCAAGCTGAAAAGTCCTTGATCTCTCAGTGTTATCAACATTCTTCTCATAACTAGTCCCAGACTAATACCAAAACGCAGAGCTCTTTTGGCTGCTAAAACCAACTAACTCTGTCCCAGCTGAAACCGAGACATCTAGGACCTCTTCTCTCTCATTGTGCGATCTCCAGTAACGAGGAGGGAGGATGCAAGGCTTATGCTTCATCTTGTGGTTTAAAGGAGACAAGTGAGATGGGGAAGAACAGGAAAGCATGAGAAGATAGGAAGACACTCTGTATATTTGCCCCCCAAGGTTCTTTATGTCTGTGCTCTGTACAGCTTGTTGTGTGTGCAAAACATACTCCGTTGTCCCTATGCTTGTGATCATACTGTTCCTGCTGTTTTTACTGAGTTCTGCCATCATTAGAAAGCAAAGCATGGGAAGCAAGACCTGTTGCTAAGAGGCCAGACAAGATATACAAATAACCAAAGATATTGTTTTCCTGAAGGCCTTAGGTGAGAGCTGTGTGGCCTCACGACATCTGGTTTTGCAACGATTGATCTTAAAGCTGTATTTTCCTGACAATGTTAGGTACCTTCCCATCTCTCAGTACAGCTTCCAGCAGTACACCAGCATAACAGAAAAAGGTGTGCTGGCATTCTGCTCTTCTGGCTGCCTTAGATCATGTCAGACAGGTAACAGAGTCTTCATACCTCCTTGCTGCGAAGGCAGCTGGCTCTGGTCATCAGTCTAAGCCCAAACAGTGAGTATGTGCTATGCCCGCTGCCACGGGGACACCAACTATTTGTATTTCTCTTTTTTCTGCACCGAGGGTTCCTTCAGAGACTTTGCTTATACTTACTCTGTACAAAGCTACGTAAGCTTCAGCTCGGTGTAACCAAGCTGCTGATAGCTTTTATGACAAAACCTAAATACAGTACTATACTTAAAAAAAAAAATAAAATTAAAATATCTAGGGCTGAGCTGAATACTTGGACTTGAAAGATACAGATATATTATCTCATGGTACTGCAGTTGTAAACTTTCCAGTCTATCTTCACTGATTTCCTGAAAGTTGAATGCAGCTGTACTTAGTGCTGTAGCTGCAGTTGGAGCATGTTCAGATAGGGCTGATTTGCAATGTCTGAAGAACAAAGCCCATCATACTCTCTGGGTGTTTTTTATCTGTGGTTTAGTATTATGCGTGTTGTGGTCATGGCCAATTCAGAGATGTAGAGTTAAGAATGAAATGCCATAGTTGTGTGAACCTCTGTATTTCCAGAAATTTATGGATGTCTGTGTTGCTGAGCCTAATATACTTGTTCTCAGAAGGCAGCCTTAACACTGCTTCATCTAAGTTTTTGGGCAGTTGATTACTCTGCCAGAGATGCATCTTTAATCTATGCAGGTTTCTAAATAATTATCTTTCTGCTCCTTCATCCATGGATCCAGAAACTGCACAGATTGTAGTTTTGACATTTTTAGGTAGAAACTGGCCCTGGTGTTCCAATTTCATGAACATACTGGTTCCTTGGCATGCCAAACCTTGCACCCATCTGTTAAAGGGCATTTTGCCCACTTGCTTGTTAGGTTGCCAGATTCTCACAGGCATAAACTTTAAATTCCACCCAATGAGAGAGAGGAAAATGACACTCTTGCACAGTTGTCCTTTCTATAAAAAAGCAGTGGCACTTTGAGGTCAGGAGCTTTACTTTCAAAAAGTTTACTCTGTAGATTCCTTGGAGCATTAGATCAATAAATGTTGTTTGTTCTAGTATTTCTTTCCTCCCTTAGCTGTTATTTTTACCATTTTTAAATGAAAATCTAGTTGACAGTTTTGATCCTTGTTCTAAAAAAATATATTCCTTGCCATTGAGAGTGATGGAAACATAAAAGATGTATAGTACGTCAGCACAGTGTTTTGATAACAAAAAATAATGTATTGATACAAATGCAGATCCTTTTATCTATGGTCAGAGTCCTCCTAGGCCCAAAGTAGGTGCTTCTGGAATTGTTCTAGCTTCTGTAGTTCTTGTTCATCTGTACTACTTACACTGTTTATCCTTCTATTCCTAGAGGCCCCTTGGCTTGGAAATAAACACTTTTTCACTGCATAAGATTCTTCTTTGCTACAGCTGTCAAGCAGATTTATTGTTGAAACTTACAGATAAAATAACTTATGTCTTGTAATTACATGGGATGGTTTTTCATAAAGAACTTAGAATAGTTGTAAAAGGACTACTTAACTCGACAAATTCTGGTCTTAAATAGTATATGAATAGGTTGTCCTGTTCTCAGTGCCTGTTCTAAACACGTGAAAGAGTGCTGTTGCTTTACTGTGATGCAGTTGCTTTTGCTTTTATACACTGTAAAATGACCATTAATATATTGAGTTAATTTTACACTCCTCTGCTCTGGGACTCAACAGTGCTAGTCAGGGTGTTTTGGTTGCTGGTCTGAGTGTCTTGCCGTTGTAAATCTGTAGTTTGCTAGTTTAATATTTCAGTGAGATGATGGTAATTGTTACTAGCATAACGATTAGTCATTTCAAAAGAGGAAAAAGTGTTAATTTAGTTTTTGTAATTTTTCAACTTGTGTTATTTAAATTTCAGATAACCAAACATTGGCTTCTAAATGTCTTTTTTCTTAAAAAAAAAAAAGAAACCAAAAAACCCCAAACATCCAAACAAAATACGCAACCCACCAAAACTACTGAACTTTTGACTCTCAGTAGAGACAAAAATTCTTCATGTTCTACATACTAACAGCATTTGCTTTCCATCTGTGGAATTCGGAAGGTGTTCAGTGGTGGTGTTAAAAGTCCACTGTATCCTTTCATTCAGTCCTTCTAATACTGTTAGATTAAAAGTGAAACAAAACAAAACAAACACTTTAACATGGCACTGAAGCAACTACTTGAGTGTTGTTGGTGTAAAAATATAAAAATTGGCTTCCCAGTTTGGAGCTTGGCTTGTAACTGTCATAAAATGCATGCTTTAGGGCTCCATTCCGTTGTAAAACTGATTGGTTACCAGACTGTCAAGGGTGGGTAAAAAATGTTTTGGCACATAGTTCAGCAGTCTCTGGATTGTCTGAAAGGTGTGGGTTTTTCCTCTTTTTTTTTTCCTGTAAGGGTAAGATTATGTTATGACTATTACCTATCTACTAAAATACTTCTTCATAAATATAAAATCATCTTCCCCCCTCCCTCCCTACTATTCTCACTTTTTTTTAAAGAAAAGGCTTAAGGAAGTGAAGGAACAGGAACTTTGCAGTACTAAACTAAGAACTTTGCGATAGAAAAGGTTTCAGCTTCTATTGAAACAAAGTGGGTTTTGCCTAGAACATGTGCCAGAGGGTTAACCAAAAAGGGATGATGGTTAAATGAAGAACAGTTGATGTTGAAGAGGTATAGTCTTTCCCACTTGAAAATGGTTGTGTCTGTGGGGCCAAACTGCACCACAGCCTTAAAAAAATCTGACTCCAATTGAAGGATAAACTGTTATCTTTGTACAGTGCCGCTGTCTTTTATGAAGGACTGCACTCAATTTCATTTAGTTTAGGAACTCTGCTTAAGTGCCTGCAGCAGCAAGATCTTTGAGACCTATAGGTATTTTGAAAGCTGTGTGTGATAGGCAGCAGTTGTTGGGCATCCTTTACAAATACCAATATTGTCTGTGGTTCATGCTTCTTTGAAGTGAAATCTGAATTCCATGTCTGAATTCCAACTTCCAGCAAATTCTGCTTTTTGGAGAGGGACAGAAGTGGGGTAAAACATACTTTCCTGGAAAAGATTGTTTACTGGGAAGAGTACTCCATCTTTTGGCATGCCTTGCTTTATATGCTGGCCTTTTTATCCAGGCTGGATTTCTGTTGAAGGACCCATGGTCGTATTATGTTGCATGAAGTTGCTCATTAATCCTCAATGGACACGATTCTTCAGAATGGTTCCATGTCTTACATGGTAGCTTAGGCTGAATATACAGGATGAAGCCTTTGGGAGACCAACAGTTACTTGTGATAACCTGTTTGCTTTCATTGTGCAGTATATACTATGTATTTTATTCATACATATCCATCAGTTTAAAAAAAAAAAAAAACAAACAAATGACCAAACACAAACCATCTCCTTTCAATCTATATTCTAAAGACCAATGAATCATAATTAGCTGTTACAAAGTGTAGGGGGATCATTTTATATGACTTCAATAACCTTGTGGGTTTTTGTTTGTTTTCTTTTATGAAAGGAAAAACAAGAATGGTGGTGGCTATATATTGCAGATCGGAAGGAGCAGATGCTAATATGTATGCCATATCACGTTTGTACACTAAAAGATAAAGAAGAGGTGAAGTACTTGAAGAATTTTCTTTTGGAGTATTACAAAACTGTACTGAAGTGTCTTATGATATGCAAATAACACTTAGATTTTATTTTTTTCATACTTATCTCTTAAGATGGAAAACAAATTTTACTCTCCTGATAAAAGTAGAGAAGAGCCTTTTAACTGTGAAAATTGATAACGGAGAAAGAAAAAATAATTTAAGAAGGCTTTCAAGTTTCTTTACGGAATATGTTTCTTTTCCCTGATATCAAAAGCTGATGAAAACCAGTATTTGTACACAATGATCACTCTTAAAGTTATTCAAATGTGTGAGAAATACTAAATGTTCTTTTTCTGTGAAGCAGAGGCTGTGACAAATTAATTAGCCTCAGCTCATAGGAACCTTTCTGAGACTGTAACCTTTGGCTGTGTTCTTTGCTTTTCTAAAAATGGACATTTGATGTATTTTGTTCTTCCAAACTCTATTTTATGTTCAATTTCATATAACAGTAGAATTAAGCTAATACTTTCAGCAGACTAAATATTTTAACCTGTTTGAGTTTTTGAGATTTAGGAAGCATACAACAGGGTGAAATTGTGTGCTTAATGTAGAGTTAGTGGATCTAATTCAGAAAAAATGACTCAATTATTCAGCTTTCGTGGAAGGTAGTGTTGGGTATTCTGTCTCCTTTCTGCGTGTACTATATTATGTAGAGATTTTCAAAGAAGTGTCACTTGTAAGAAACTAAAACTTTTTAAGAAAAAAAGTATTATTCTCTAGTAGTATTTATTGCTTATAGTGCTCAGGTGCTTGTCCTAATGTGTCACTTGAAAGCAGTAAGAACTCACGGCGTGAATTCTGTTGTAGGTAGAGCTGAAGTTCCCAGCACCAGGCAAGCCTGGAAACTATCAGTACACTGTTTATTTAAGATCGGATTCATATATGGGATTGGACCAGATTAAACCATTGAAGGTGATGTTTAATTGTGTTATATATTTTTATTACATTCAAAGCTACTTCATATGACTACTAAACCCCCCAAGTTTCTATTATCTTTAAGAATTCAAGCTGTCCTAATTTTAAAATGGCAAAGAGGGACTTACAAGTGGTTTCTACCTAATGCCAGTAGTGGCAATTTTATGATGGATTAAATGGGACTGAAGTCCGTGATGCTTTCCAGTGCTTCCTATTTTAAGTCATGTTTTTCTCACACTTATTCAATCTTTGCAGGATGGTTGGCTTTGGCTTTATACCTTGAGGTCTGCCATGCCGTTTCCCTGCCCTTAGTCCTAGATACATCCAGTTAATGAGAAAAAGCTGGCATGTGTTATTTCTGGAAGCAGTGGTTGGTGTTGTTTTGGGTTTTGTGCTAGTTAGGGTTTGGGTTTTTTTTAAACTATCAATTTCATGGTGTGTCATTTGTTTTGAGGTTTGTTTTTTAATTTTCCCAAATTGGTGTGTATTGTCTCTAATGCTTTTCCCCCCTCTTTTCTTTCTTTATTCAATTACAGCTGGAAGTTCATGAAGCAAAACCAGTGCCAGAAAATCATCCACAATGGGATACAGCAATAGAAGGTGATGAGGACCAGGAAGACAGTGAGGGCTTTGAAGACAGTTTTGAGGAGGAAGAGGAAGAGGAGGAAGATGATGATTAAACAGTACTATTAATTGACTACAGTATCTGCACACACTGCAAACTCTTGGTCTGACTGTGGAACTGTACAATAACCAAGAAACACAGTACAGAAGCTTTGAGGAGGCTGAGTTTAATTTTTCTTTACCAATTAAGAGTGCATTATATAACTTCTCAGTGGAGGTGAAACAAATCTGTTGCCATTGATACATCTTGGAATATGCTTATGGCTCGTTAAAGCCTTCAAATGCAGGATGGTGCGTTTGTTTCGATTGAAAATAAAAGCTTTTTTATTATAAATGTCCGAAAGTGTGGGCTATGTATTGTCTGATCAGTTTAGGGTCCAATTTGAATAAAAGGTACTGTTAGCTAGGAGCAAACTTTAAATCGATTTTTCTGCATTAGGAATTTATTTTAGAAAATGTTTTGGTATATTTGACATTACAAGTCTCTGTTGATTGAAACAACATCTGCTCAACTTTTGAACTTGATTGGTTCTGTGGTATTCATTGAATATTTTGCTGCGATACTGCTCACATCATTCATAGCTTAAAAAAAAAAATCTGTTTTACTTCACTTGATCGTTATAAATTGGCATCATACTCATTGCCACATTCCATATATTCTGGAGGGCTGCTTTTTTTAGGACTGTTGCCTTTTTATGCCCAAGATTATAATGGAAATCCTAAACTTTCTTGACTCTGCCATAGGATACTTACTAATGGCTTAAAACATTTTTAAGCCTTTATTTCATCAGATCAGCAGAAGATCTGAGTCTTTTGATAAACAAAACGTCTGAAAGCAATCTTGGGACCACGTGTTACCGAAGTTGGTGGCTTTTGTGTAATACCTTTATAAAAGGTACATGCTGAAAGCCGAAGTATATTCTTAACTCTGAATCTACCTGACGTTGTCGGAAATATTTAAAGGTAAAATACAACATGCAAGGAGGGCATGTTTTGTATCAATTTTGAATTCCCATCAATAAACTGGACATTTTGATGGCTGTTTGCATTTGTAATAGTGTGCATCTCTGAGTGTTTGGGTTTTTTTACCTCAGTCTCCTGCAGGGCTGTGAACAAGACAGTGATTCTATCCCTATGCCTGTTTAAAAAACCAAACAAGCAAAACAAAACAACCCACAGGTCTAGTTAGAGAATAAATTCAGGGAGGAGAGAATCAGGGCTGTCAGTGTATTGCATGACTTGACAAAAGCCACGGATGGATTCTTCCTTTTCTTCCTCTCAATAAAAAAAATAAAATGAAAGTGATTAATTAAAAGCTATATTTCTATATTTCAGAAATACATACGAGTGTTCTGCAAGTAGGATCAGGTGTATTTCTGTCCCTATATTGAACTATGAAAATGCAATGCTGTAAAATGTGACAAATTGTCATGCAGGAAAATTTCCATCCTATGAAAATTGCCCAAAGCCAGAATAGTTGCACACTAATTTGTGACCTTGTTTTTTAGAAAGGGTTGTCACTTTAAATGCAAATTTACATTGTTATATTCTTTGTAATTGCAATAGTTGCAAATAAAATTTGAAAATGTTCTAAACAAGATTACGGTATCTTTCAAAGTACTTCTGAAGTGCATATTGTGCAGGAAAAGCTCTTGTAAAGCATAAGCAGTGTCAGGTGTTCAAACTGAAGGAGGAAGACTAGGTTTAAATTAATGACTTGTACACTTGACACCTTTTAACTCCAGTTTCTATTTACAACATTCAGTAGAGAAATAACAGTAAAAAAGCACTACTTGCATTCCGTAGGCTTTCAAGCCACATCCTGCATCAATGAGAGAAATGCTTGAGGAGGAGTTACCAAACTCCTTACTATCAAGTTGGCAGAATGAATGCTAAACTTACGTTGTTCTGCCAGAACAATTCATAGTGAACTTCTGTGGTTGGTAAAAGTTGGGAAGTGACTATAGCTAGGAGATATAATTGTTCCTAATGTAAGAGCATGGGGGGTGGAGGGGAGTGCTCTGACTATTGATCCCTAAATTTTACTATGAAAAGTCAAGGTATATGCTTGCGAGATGTGAATGCATTGAAGTGATTTTTTTTTTTTTAAAAAAAAAAAAGGGAAAAACATTATGTCCCTGGTCTGACTGCTGAAGTATTTTCTTCTTAAAGGTTGAAGCTGACAGCTGGGATTACACTGAAAGTCTGCAAACCAAGGATAATTCTATTGAGCTAACAAAGGCTAAATCTAATACTTCTTCAAATGTGGGTCTCCTGAATAATCAAGGTAACTTAAGATGTGAGGAAGAGAATTCCTGTGGTACTGGAAGTCTTCATAATGTGAAAAAAGTATGCTGATGCTTACTCTCCTAAAAATATCAGCTATGTAGTTGTGCAGTATTTCACAAGAACTTCTGAGACAGATGCAGAAAACAGGGCTGAGGATGTATTTAAGAGCTTCACCCAGTTAAAAACACCAACTGTAGGTGCAGAGCTCTTAGGAGTGCTACTACAGTATTGAACTGTTACTTGGTCTGTTGTGTGGTGTGTGACCATTAATAACCATTTTGAAGAACAATGTGAATCTTCATTCAAAAACTCAATAACTGTCTCTTGAATGAGAGTTACCAGGATGAGTAAAAGTTTACAGAAAGAAGCAACATTTTGAGTTTGCTGTTGTGTATGTCTTGCTTTTTGATGGGGTTTAGGAATTAATACAACTGATTTCTACACCTAACTCTTCTGAACATCTGGAACAGTAACTGAAGAGTAAAAAAGTTTTAGAAAGTACTGTATTCAGCTCTGGAGTCCCCAGCACAAGAAGGACATGGAGCTGCTGGAGCCAGTCCAGAGGAGGGCCACAAAGATGATCCGAGGGCTGGAACACCTCTGCTATGAAGACAGACTGAGAGAGTTGGGGCTGTTCAGCCTGGAGAAGAGAAGGCCCCGGGGTGATCTTCTAGCAGTCTTTCAGTACTTAAAGGGGGCCTACAGGAAAGCTGGAGAGGGACTTTTTACAAGGGTGTGTAGTGATAGGACAAGGGGCAATGGATTTAAACTGAAAGAGAGGGTGATTTGGATCAGATCTAAGGAAGAAATTTTTTACGTTGAGGGTGCTGAGGCACTGGAACAGGTTGCCCAGAGAAGTTGTGGCTGCCCCATCCCTGGAGGTGTTCAAGGCCAGGTTGGATGGGGCTTTGGGCAACCTGGTGTAGTGGAGAGTGTCCCTGCCCATGGCAGAGGGGTTGGAACTAGATGATCTTTGAGGTCCCTTCCAACCCTAACCATTCCATGAAATAAAACCTGCTTTACTGTCGTGCCCACTGTGTAATAGTGGCCCAAGCATAATTTGGAAGCATCCAGTATGGTTTCAGTGTGAATAGATTTAGTTTTGCCCTTCTGCTGTCACACTCCTCTTTGTAGCCTTTTGTTCCAGATCACCGTAGGTATGTGCATGGCTGGGCTGTCCACCCGAGCAGAGATACTGCACATACCTTCAGGGCTTACAAAAGCCATTTCCAAGGGGAAAAAAATAAAAGACTTGGCTAGAATAGGGGGAGGGTGATGCGGTTCGACTGGCCCAGCTTGTGTATGGATACAGGGTGCTGTAACTTGCAAGGAGTAAAGGGAAGTACCATGAATTAGATTTAGGGCAGATAAACACTGCTTGTTGAAATATGGGGTAAATTTGAAGTGGATACGTGTAGTTAAAAGGAACAAGTTATAAAAGTGATTTTATTTGTTTGCGTAAAATGATTTAACACTCCCACTCCTCAAAATGTTGTCAGTGGTTGGTTAATGTTAAAGGAAAATTGCCTTTTTTCTAGTCTGGTGCTGAATGATTAGGAAGTCATTGTGCAAAAAAACTGATAAACCCTCTCTAAATGGCAAATGGCTCATGAGTGGAGAAACTCCTTAAGCTATAGAGGAGGAGAAGGTGCTTTTCCAGGTGAGGGGTGCAGTTCCCAGCTGTGCCCTGGCTGGGGGGGAGCAGGGCCATGGGTTTTATCAGGAAACCCCAGAGTCCTTCCAGGGGATACCTAACATGTTCCAAGCTGTGGGTTTGGTTTGGTTTTCCCCTTTTCTGGAGAGGGGAAGGCATACATGGAGGTTTCTTTTATATATTTCTTTTCAAGAAACTACTGTTACATACATGTTCTATGGAGTAGAGAGTTTCATACTCTCTATGGAGTTTTCCCCCCCAGGCTCCTTGCTGACTTTGTTTAAGGAAGGAAACCTATTTTAAGACTGGAATTACTTAAGTGATTATTATTATTTAAAAATAAAAACCTGGCAGAGAAAGAAAGGCAGAGCTTCCTTTTGTAGCAGGAATTGGGGTGTTAATGAGTGCGTTTTGAGCCTTAAACATTGCTTCGCATTATTTTTTTAAAAGTTATTTGCATAACGTGGACATCGTGAAGGTATCTCCAATTCAACTGTATTTTAAGCTCCTGAAAGTGAGAGGATGCCCATACCTCAAAGAGCTGATTTACGGGTGTCTACGTTTAGCCCGTATGCGGGCTAAACATCAGTTAGCTGTTCCCTACCCAATGACCTCTCCTCACTCGAGAAAGGGAATTGGGAAAAGGAAAGAAGACCCATGGGTTGAGATAAGAACTATTTAATAATGGAAATAAAATAAAATGGGAAATGATAATAATATATACAGATAAGTGATGTACAATACTATTGCTCTCCACCTCTTGGCCAATATCCAGCCTGTTCCTGGGTAGTGACCCCAGAACAGGAAAATCACAAAGCCACAACCCCAGAAGAGAGAGAGCAGGCCTTGGGAGTGGAACGATGGCCGAGACCCTCCAGGGATGGTGACCATTGAGAAAGAGAGACTGTCCTCAATAAACTTCCCAATTTATAGTGAGCATGACGTGACATGGTATGGAATACCCATTTGCCAAGTCAGGTGTCAATCACCCTGGCCATGTTCCCCCCAGGTTCCTGGACATCTGAGTCATCAGCAAAAACAAGCTGAAAAGTCCCTGAGCACTATAGATACTTGCATAGCACGGCTGGCTACGAACTAAACCCAAGTGTCTTATCAACTTTGTTCTCACCTAATGAGGTGCAGCAGTCTTCTTAAAAATACAGAGTACTTTAGAAATGTAGCTTCTCTGAACAACAAATGGATTCTGTCATTCTATATCAGCAAAACCAGGACAAAGGGGTACTGGGAGTGCCTTGTGGGCAGCTGCCCACATCCACAGGGTGCTGTGGTCGCTCCAGTTTTACGTTCTGTGCAGAGACACATTTAAAAACACCCCTGGCAGTATCGGCTTTAAGATCTGTGCACAGTGACGGCACTCCCTTTTTTCAGGGTTTGTCGAAGACTTGGCAGAGCACCCGAGTACTGGATCAGAGGCTGAGCATGTGCTTAAACTCTTTCCTATTCAGTAAGGTAAGTAGGTGCCTCGTGCTGTGTGGGGGCCCTAGCAAGTCAGGGAATAAATAGAAGAGAGAGCTTTGGGTGACTTGGGATACCAAATTTGTAGACACCGTACACCTGTGTGTGATGTTCATGGCTTGCACTTCATTTCTTTCCTGTCAATGTTTTGTTTTAAGATGCAATTTGAGCCCACGCAGACACTATTTAGTTGATAGAAATAATTTTCTGCCAAAATTGTTTATATTTATCATTCAGTTAAATAACAGAACTGTTATCAGCAATGAAACTTATTTGTAAATCTAATTAGCACAATAGATTGCAAAGCTAATGATAATATTTTAAAGCCAAATTATGCACACTCTACCTAGAATTTAATTTTAAATGTGTGCTGAATCAGGAAGCATTTTCAAATTTTCACTGTGTATAACCCTTCTGCATATGTAGTCTAATAACTAAACGGAGGATGTTACAGTTACATTGTATGCGTGGAATTTAATAGCACAAAGGAGACTACATGGACCACCTTGAGCAATTGGCTTTCCTTCAGCCACTTTTACTTCAAAATAAGGTGTGTGCGCTTTCCTTTTTGTGCAAGCAACATAGCTAGGTGCTTCACGGCACGAAGCTGGAGGCATTCTGGGGAGAAAGCCCAGAAAAGGTGAACATCTCATGGATATCTCCTGCAGGTGAGTCCCTGAGCCTGCAGAGTCCCAGTGCCACTGGGTCATTCCTGGTCCCACGCAGCCAGTGAGGATCATCCAGGTGTTGCTTTTGGCTGTGCTTGAGCACGGTTATTAGATGTTCCAAAGATCAACCTGGTGTGAGGCTATGCTTGACTTAAAGTGGCTGAAAATGAAATGTTGTCCTTGCTGTGAAAGGTTGTCCCGGTTTTTAGGCACAGTTTTCCATCACTGGAGTTATTCATGTGTGTGCCACAGATACAGCACATTTTGTAGCCATTATAGTCTGTATCATTATACCTCATCAACCCACTCTGCTCTCTCTGATTGATACACACCCCAAATGTATGCAGAGATCAGAATGAGGCCATACTCACTCCATGCTGGTGTTTCCTCAGCTGAGGAATGGGATAGCAGTGACAGTGGGGAATTTCCCTTTTTACCTCCAAGCATCCATACTGAGATGCCCGGATTTATGTGCGTGGTGTCCTCTCATCAAGGAGACCCTTGAGGAGAGCAGGTGCTGTGGAAGGCCAGCAGCATATTGTTTATTGGGTGTTTTATTTTTCCTTCTCGGCATGCAACCCTTTCTCCGTGCCCAGATCACAGCTACGGAATTTGTGCTTTCTAATGTATGCGTGTGCAGTAAATTGAACTCAAATTGAATGACCAATTTCCTTACAGCTGAAGCTTCATTAATTACTGGGTGTAAATCACATTAGCTGAGATTAGGTTATAATGGCTGTAAAATAGACACTGTCCGTGACAGGGTGGCAAGATTTGGAGGCCCAGGTGACAATCACTTCGGTTGCTCGACCTGAACAGACGAAATGTGATAGTTCTTGCATCATTTTGAACCGGGTGTTTAGTTCATCCAAGCTGCCCAGCTGTGCAGGTCCCTCCAAATCAACTCAGATGCAGAAGATCCTGTTGCTGTCTTGGTCCCGTGTATAGCACACGGGCGGCAGCTTCGCATCACGAGACAATATAAGCAACTTTGTTTACATCATTAGCTTCTCTTAAACGTCACGAGGCAGAAGGCACTGCTGCCTACAGGTACTTTTTCCTTAAGCTATGAGGATTTACTCTTCACAGTTAACTTCCTCACATAAGGTTTTATCTTCGTTGTATCTTTTTATGGTTCCCTCCAGATGTAGATTTGTTAGGTATGTTTGATTCCATTTTTTTTTCCCCTTCTTCATTGCAATCGGGGCTGAATAGTTCATTCAGATGATAAGAAGCTGCCCCATTATATTTTACATTCAAATTCACATTTAATAAATAGTATGTATGCTAAAAGTTACTGGGATTTAAAATACGGTTACTTCTATACACAGGCTCTTCATTTCTTGGCAAAACCTGCCTTTAAAACATCTGGGCCATCTCTCGGCAAACTTATAAGACTCAGAGGTGATTGGGCAGGGCACCTGACGCTGGACCTCACAATGGGGAGCAAATGGGTCATGTCATCTGCTTTTCCTCTGCCTGTACCCCTAGAGACCCTCTGCCCCTGGGTCCCAGTGCAGGGGGGGCGGGGAGTTCAGACTGTTTTGGACGAGTGAGGAACCTCTTCTCCTGTTAGCGTTTTGCCTGGTAGTTGTGGAAGTCGGGACAATGGGCCCCCAAAGTCATTGCAGTCATTGCTTGAGGAGCGGCAGCATCCAGCCGCCTGTTGCCTCCTTGCGGCATCAACGCCCAAGCCAGCCCTGCCTGGTGGGTCTCTAAGCTTTTCCACCAAAAGGCCCTTGATGGAGATGCCTTGACTGGTGCCTGTGAGATGTCACCTTGATGTCAGCGCCAAGCAGCAGCTGCAGGTCAGCATGAGATGCCTACACGCTGCCTGGCCAGCCCTGCCCAGCCCTGTATCTTCTGCACTCGCTGCTAAAAGCCAATTAAACCGAAAAATCGAGTGATATTGTTCAAACCCCAACATCTCTTAAAAGGGAAGCGTAGACCTTTCAGTCAAATGTGAGCCGAGGAGACTCACAGGAATGATAGCAGTTAATCACTACGCTGCTTCGAATCTTTATGTAAGTGCTCAGTGGTAAATATTACAATGGCACCAACGTGAAGGCTGACACCAGCCTTTGTTATCCAGGTCTCTGTAGATGCGAGGTTGCAGGCTAGGCAATAATAAAATAATTCAGCTTGTTAGATACAGGCAAGGCTTTTTGGTATGCACATCATGCCAGCCTCTAAAATGATGGAAGTGTCAAAATAGCAGAGGAAGGAAAATAAAAGGAAAACCCTAAAATCAAAACTTCTGTTTCAAAAATATTGCCACTAAGATTAGATTAGTTTTATTATAACCACAATATGATTTCTGAAGTTTAGCATGTGAACAATTAATCAACTAGCTCATATAAGGACTGGAAAGTATGTTTTGGTTCTAGTTATAATTTCTTTTTTTTATTGGCACCTATTCCATAGCTGGAAAGAAAATTCATCCTACCTCTGGCATATAGCACAGACCACTTGCAAAGCTTAAACCTCCCTTGCTAGGTCAACTAATTGCTCACCTCTGACAGTATCCAACAAGTCTCTGCAGAGTTACATGTGGATGAAAGACAACAACCTGTCCTGGGATTCTGAATTTCATGTGACTTTGGGGTGCTTTGGGGCTAAACTGTACTAAAGTATTTCACTCTGGCGGCAGGACAGCCCGGCTCCCCAGCTCGACTCACAGGTATTGCACTGGTCAACAGCCTTCTGGGCCTCGTGTCTCTCACAGCCATCACTGACCTCTGATGTGTTTATGGAGAGGAGTCTCTGTATTGCCTCCAGCCTGGGGGTATGCATGATGTACCCTGGGCAGAAACTGGCCTCTATGGCCAGTGCTGGAGGTGGTGGCATCTTGACATACTGGCAGAGGAGGGATACCTTCCCCATGTACTCATCCACCAGGTTTTTGGGAAGTGAAGCACTGCATTTGTGTTCCTAAATCCACGCTCATCACTGAAGTACCCTCTTCCACCCAGGCCCGCCATCTCTCCTCCAAGCGAAGAGCCATGGCTTTTGAGCCCTTGGATCACCATCACCGTCCAACAGGCTGTAGACCATACCAGGATTTGGCTGCTGGAGAGAGTCTGCCCTGTCGCTTGTACCAGCAGATGCTGCGTGGGGAAGTTTCTTGTCTGAATTTGTGTGCAAACAGCATACAGCTCCTGGCTGCTGCTGGCTATCCAACTCCCTGGCTAATTAAAATCTATACACTACTCTGGCATATGTAATTTAAAAAATAGCTATGCTATAGTATGACTATGCATGCATATTGACTAAAAATAGCACTTGCCAAGAGGAAAAAAGAGATGGAGGAGATGGTTACAGCCAATTTGGATAGCAACTTATTTTTTCCTCCTATTGAATTAAGGAGGAGTGGGCAAACACGGCTTACACAGAGGCATATATCTTTACTGCTCTTTTAGCGACGGAGAAAAATCGAATCTCCTGGACCTGGACATTTGCATAAAATTTTATTATGTGCAATTGCTGTTAAAGGCTTTGTCTGACAGTTTCGCGGGAGGGTGGCGGTGGGGCCGAGCAGGGAGAGGCCGCGCTCCTCTGGCGGCAGTCGGGAGGTGGCACCATCGCTCCTCGCTCCTCAGCGCCCGCCCGGCGGGACCGCCGCCAGCCGGGAGAGGCTCCGGCTCGGCTGCTGGGGAGGGCGTTAGTGTCGGGAGACCGAAATTTTGGGGCTGAACCGTTGGCTGGGAACGGCTGAGCCCAGCAGCTCAGACTTTGCGCCTGTAGGGCAGGGCCGGGCACGCAGGGAAGCGCGTTGACCAAATCTTGGTGGTACCTCGCACTGGGTTGGGTGGCCGAGCACGGAGGCGAGCGGGGAGCCGCCAGGATGTAGGTGTTTAACTGATGAAGTGAAAAAGGAAATGGAAATGGAAAATGACTGGAAATTACTGTAAATGACTGTAAAAGCAGCAGCGTAATCCGAGGAAGAAACACCCTCATCTGGAGGATTTCTTTTAATTACTGCCCAGACCCGGTTATCTCTACTGCAGAAGGTTATGCTATTTGAGCCAAGTTATTTGAGAAAGGTACTCAAAATAGGAAACGTTTAGGTCGCTGTTTCTGTCTTCATTTCATTGAGCTATTGACTGAATTTATTATTGTACTATGATATTATATCTGTTAAAATAGATCCTTTCTATTTGTCAGATAAGAAACACTTTCCAGCTCACAATCCCTCAGTATATAAAAAACAAAACTTAAGAGATAAGATGCTGGTGAATCAACTCCTGGAAACTTACCAAAATCAGGGAAAAAACCCATTTAGGAAGGATACCCTTTTAGGAAAAGTACCCTAATGCTGTTTAAACCATTTTGCTTTCCATGACGGTAAAAGGACGATTGAATTTTTCCCTGTAAAAGCAATGTGCAAGCCTCTGGGACTCTGCAAGGTATGAGCTGTTGTCAAACATGCACCCAAATTGCACCCAAGCTCCCTGCTCCTTCTCGTGAGCATCAGTGCGAGAACAAGTACCTTCCGTGCCATGCCCAGTGCTCCAGGCATGGGAGGGAAATGGGCTGTGTCCACTGCAAGGTCACCCCTGCATCTGCCCCGGCCGGACCAAGGGGAGCGCGGTGCTGGTTATGGTGCTGTTACCCAACAATGAAAGGGTTAAAACTTTTGTAAGAATTTCATGAAGGGTTTAGTAGGTGGTTTGCACATACCTAAGGAACATAACAAGATAAGCATCCTTGAAGCTACCAGGAGTGATTAGAATCATAGAATCATAGAATGATATAGGCTGGAAGGGACCTCAGAGATCATCTAATACAACCTCCCTGTCATGGGCAGGGACACGTCTCAACTAGACCAGACTACTCAAGGCTCCGTCCAACCTGGCCTTGAACACCTCCAGAGAGGGGGCATCCACAACTTCTCTGGGCAATTTATTCCAGAAGCGAGAATTTTTATCAAGAACTCTCTGCCCTTGAAGGCAACATCCCAGAGAACGTATAAACTTTGTTCTCATGTTTTTCTGAACTGTGAACATGTGCAGCAGTGACTTGGGGGAAAGGTAATTCCAACAGGGGGAGATCATGACCACTGACTCATGGACCACCTACCCTAAACATACCCCAGACCCAAAAGAAAGGGGTGGAGGAAGAGAACTGAGCATGCGAAGTAATTTGCATGTAAAGCGAGAGAAAGTTGACCAATTGTTTAGGAGAGTATGTAAACATGTTATGAATTATGTATGATTGTAGTGTATAACTAAGTTTCTGTCCAGAGGCCAGGTGCGCATGCCAGGAGGACATATCGCCCATGCATCCGGCACCGCAATAAAATAATGCCACTTTCTAACACTACAAATTGTGTTAGAGTTTCTGTCCGGATTTTTGGTGACAGTGCAGTTACAGTATCTGGAGGGGGGTGTGAAAATACACTGACTGAATTAAACCCCTCTGTCTGTGTACTGTTGCGGTTCTTACAAGAAAAAGCCAATGTTTCAGTGCGTCACCTCACAAATAATAGTTTCAGTGTGTACTTAGTGAAGAGTTTCTAATTCAGCCTTTCAATGCCTTACTCTTGCCAGGCACTTCTCATGTAATTAGCAGCAGAAAGTCATGCAAAAACTAATCCTGACTCTCCCTTCATCTTTCCATGGAATGAGATGCAGTAATTGCCATCCATTTCAGCGTTCCTGGAGCAAGCCCCTCTGCCCAGCATCTGCTGGGTTAGTGCTGAATGAAGACGCTGGGCTGTGCCATGCCATGGTGCATCCATCCTGGGAACAGCCTCTGGAGATGCCGATTTGGGAGCCAGCGGGAGCTCTGTCAGCCTACAGCCATGTTTGCCAATGCAGAGGTCCAAGGTTGGCACCACGTCCCTGCAGGATGATCCATTCGCCTCTTCTCCCTCTTCACAGGAAGGTTTTGCTGGGTTGCCAACGCCATGGGTGAAGCCTCCAGCAGCAGCCAGGTGCTGACCAGGGAGGCTGTTACCCCACAGGTGACACGCACAAGGCTGGAAGTGGGGCTGGAGGGGAGAGCGGGGCTCTTTCCCCTACACCCCACAGCTTCTCCCCATGCCAGCACCAGAGCTGCCTCTCTGAGGGATGCAGATGCTGCACCGGGGCAGCACCACACATCTGGAGCAAGTGTTGGGTGCACCAGGGGGGCAGGAGCCTGGCAGCCCAGCCACTTTGTCTCTGCCCCAGCAGATTGCAGTACGCTGTCTTGAGGGAGTCTCACTAGAAAAAATTTGCAGATAAGCAGGTTAGTGTGTTACGCTCCAGCCAGCATCGAAGTGACGTCCTTGTGCTGGACCTGGAGGTGCATTGCTGATTTAGCATCACTGCTGAGGCTGGACAGACGGACATGGTCCATGGGTCCATGGCCATTCACCTCAGTCATATAAACGAACATGTAAAAAATGATCATGTGTGTCAAGCACCTTAACCTAGGGGGAAGAATAAGGTTTCTTTGTTTCTTAGCTGCAGCATGTTGCTTTGGTGCTCTAGAGTTTTGGCTACTGCTTATTACACCTTATTCTACCTGCCCGCTTTGGGTGCAAGGGATTTTGCCCAGGCACTCAGCCTTTTGGGTGCAGCTGCCCTGGGTTTTTTGCTTGAAAGAAGCTCAGAGGGGAAGCAAGAAAGCACGATTTCTGCAGCTCAAAGAACTATTTCTTTTATCACTAAGGATGCCGTGTGACTTCATTGCGCCTTTCCAAGCTCTTTAACACAGCAATAAACGAGCCATTAAAATATTTTAAAATCAATAAATGTAATAAAGAACCAAGCAAATTACAAAGCCGCTCCTGATGTTTAGTGATTTGGGAAATGATCATGTTCTCAAGTGAGCAGCGCACTGGAGCAAGGAGGTGGCCAGGTGACCTTGCAGGGGCTGCTGTGCTGGGGAACGAAGGAGGCAGAACCACTCTGGAGCCCATCCCAGGGGCAAAGGGGGCTGCTGGTGGCTGACAAGCGTGAGCTGTGCTGGGTGGGGTCTGAGCGGGACGAGAACCCTGCCCTGCCACCCCTTGCCCACCCAGGCCACTGCCAGGCTTTTATTTGGGAGTTTCTCTTTGCTTCTTCTGCAGCATGCTCAGGCATGGGCTTCATTTTCAGCTCAGCCTCCTGAGCAAATTGCTGGAGCACGTCAGTAAGTCCCAGTAAGTCTCTCTATGGCTTTATTGAAGTTTAGCAACGTGCCTAAACCAAAAGTGACCTCCAGGGGCCGGCTGGGCAGGGGGCAACCAGCAAGCGATGTGGGGCCCCGGCAGCCTGGGGGTTTCTTGGTTGCCCAAGGGCTGCCATCCCACCTCACCTCCTCCACTGGGTGAGTGGGAAGGAGGCGGGGTGTGAGCAGGAGGTGATGGTGGTGGCTGGAGTCACAGCCCTGCTCACTGCAGTTTTCAAGGGCTCACACATCTAAATGACTTCTCCGCAGCTGTCCTCCCTGGAGACCAGCTTGCTTGAAAGATGATACCACTCTTGTAATTAAGGTAATTGCTTAAATTCAGTCACTTAAACCAGACCCTGTCATACCTTAACCAACTGTGTCTACGCAAGCATGGGGAGGGGCTGAAGAGGGTCGGGGCAGGTGTCACAAGATTGATTCAGCATCCAGAAAGATTGATAGGTAAAAATCTTGTTAAACTGAAATGCTTAACAAAGATGTAGGGAAAAATTGCATATAGGGCATAACCTGGGCAGGCAGCTGCCCCGAACGACCTGCTGCTGCCTTTTGTGCAGCAGTGACTGACGGGGTGAACGTTGCCCCCACAGCCAGGCGTTTGCTGGGGGCAGAGAGAAGTGCTCCAAGCCCCCCTGCTCCACCCTGCTCATCTTCTGCCCAAATAGCAGGTAAAGCTGCACACACTTGGGCTCTTTCGGGATATTTAACTTCCTTTCTCACCCTGAATGCTTTCTGATCTCTTGGAAATCTGAAAGTAATTGAATGTAATTGTTTAAAGAATCAAATTATTTAAATTACAGGGTAATGCTTGAAATAAAACGACAGTCTGTGGGAGTTAATGAATGTTGGTGGTAGATGGCGAGCAGTGGAGGGCCGTTTGCCATCCCACCTGGCACGAGGCTGCAGGGGCGGGTGTGCCAGGAAGCAAGTGGCTGGGGAGGGACGATGGTTGTGAGGTCAGAATCCGGCACACTCCTGCGTGGTTGGCAACCCCCCGGGATGCGCATCCTTCGCTGGGAGACCCCAGGCCATGGTTGGGTTTATCCTTGGTCCAAGATGAACTGGCTGGTTCAGCAAGAGCCAGTGGGTCAGTCCCTCTTTGAAGGTGTTTCAGGGCATCTAGGGGGGGATGACAAAGGTTACTCTGGGCATCAGGGCTGTTCCTATACCTGGTCCCCATATCTACGTGGATGGCGATGGGCATCCCTGACTCCACTAGCTAGCAAAAGAAGAAAAGCCCACAGCAGACAGCGGGGCAGGGTTTTGGTGTGGCTGCTGGTTATTTCAGATGTGACTTGAGGTGGCCAAGGGTAAAATTTCTGTACATGGCACAGAAAAATACCCAGACTAGCTGGAGGCAGGCAAGCAAAGCCCTTGCACCCAGAAGATTAGGTGAGCTGGAGGCTAATCCAGCACTGAAAAACCCGTGTCCAAACCCTGGGCATCAGGCTGTCTCCCAGCTGATCATTAAAGCCCTGGCCCTGTGCACCTCACCGTGCCACCACCTGTCCCAAAAGCTTCACTCCCGTGTCTGTGGTCTGTTCCTGCTCAGAGGAGGCTGTGAGGACAAGTGGCGGAGGGAAGGGCTGAAAAATAATTGTTAAAAAATAGGTGAAAGACAAATATCTGGACACTGACGAAAAGAGCACGGAGCTGGTTGGAGGACATGATGAAAAATATTAGTATCCAAAAAAAATAAATTTTGCAGATTGACAGTGGCCTGTGGTTCAAGTAGTCAGGGAAGCAGCGACAGGGGTTGGGAGACTTCCGTCGTGCTCCTTGCTCTGCTCCCGCCCGCCTCTCTGCACAGAGATCCTTTATATTTCTCTGCAGTGTCGTCTTTGTTTGCAAACCCTGTGCCTACAGAGGAAAGTGTTTTAGCATTTTTCAGGCTAGCTGGCACCTCCGGCACCAAACCGGACTTTATTTCCATCCCTGCCCACGTTTAATCACCTTTTTCATTTCTGTTTGGAAGCAAAGTGAGGGATTACATCGCTCGGCTGTGTTTCTATTGTTTGGTGGGCAGATTTACCTGAGCAGTGATTTAAAGCTCCACCACATCCTCCATCTCCCCCCCTCACCCTGCAGCCAGGTGCAACCCTCTCCACGTCGAAGGGCCAGCCTTGTGTTGAAGTGCACCGACGTGCGACGGCGGCTGCTCATGCGGAGCCCAACACTGGCGCAAGCATGCCACAGCACGCAAACAGGCTGTTTCCCTGAACCGTCCTGGGCAAAACCCAGCTTGGGCTCATCTCCCTTTGCCCCTCACACCCCTCTCATGGAGCCCAAGATCTGGAAACGAGCTCCACGTTTGACTTTGTAGCAGATGTAAATGCTTCAAACCGCTCCTCTGACTCTCTCTCATCCTCCCTCACTTTTGGCCGTAAGTTGTTGCTCACCAGCCTGGGCTGCGGCACCAAGGACGCTGTTGCATCTTCCACAGCCAGGAGGAAATGGCCTGCCTCTTGTAGGCAGGGTCGGTACCTTGAGTTGATTAGTAATTAGTAGTTCATTATATTCAACTCAATCCAGCTGGCTAATAATGACTGGTTGCCATAATTCCCCCTTTTTGTTTTACAATTTTTTGTTTTCACAAAGGCTTTAAGGTGAGCAGAGACCCGGCCCATTCATCCAACTCCAGCACACTTCCCTCCCGCGAATATCGCATTGGGGCTTGCGGCTTTACCTTCTTTTCCAAAGGACTCTCGCTCGGGCTCCCGGCTCCGGCTCTCGGCTCCAGTGAGGGAGTCAGGGCTTCCCAGGGTCTCATGGATGTATCACATCGGGGTCACCAGTTGTTGCTCACCAGCCATTGCTCACCAGCCTGGGCTGCAGCACCAAGGACACTGTTGCATCTTCCACAGCCAGGAGGAAATGGCCTGCCTCTTGTAGGCAGGGTTGATACCTTGAGTTGATTAGTAATTAGTAGTTCATTATATTCAACTCAATCCAGCTGGCTAATAATGACTGGTTACCATAGTAAGTTAAGCTGCCCTCCAGACCAGCTGTATGTTTTAAACCAAAATTCAAGACTCCTTAAATTAGACTTTAAATTCAAGGCTGTCAAATGAGCCCTGCAAAGAGCATAGCCCAAACAACTCTGCAGTCCTTAACTGAGCAAAACTCGCTCCCAAAGCAGCTGGGATTTGTCTGGTTTGAGGTCTGCAAAATTCGCAGGGCACTAACAACAGCAGCGACAAAAAAGAAAAATTTCCAATCCCCTCCCGAGCACTTTGCTATTGTGTTGCGTTGTATTAATACCATATTTTTTGTGAGAGGCCGCGGCTGATGCCTCCGCTTTGTGCGGTTGTGCCAGCCAGCCCATGCTGGATGGCATCGGTGACGTGGTGTGACACAAGCGACAGCACCGGGTGTGACAAGCCACAGCAGCAACGCATCTGCCAAGGCGATGTGGAATCACAGGGGTGGCTGAGACTCGTGCTTAAAATTGTAAAGAGCTTAAAAGAGAAGACAGGCTTTTTAAAAAATCCTGTCATGATTTTTCTTAATCACTAATACTTGTCCCCATTTATCTTATTAGGAAACTTAAAACTGGAATTTGCACGGCGCTTCAGTTCCCTCCATTTTATTCTGATATGGGAATCCATGAGTGCTGTCCCACTGACCTTGATTTTGTCAAAAAAAAAAAAAAAGGGAAAAGACGGGGTTATAGGACTTTGCTAGGATGAAGACTGCACTGAGGAGAACTTGTGTGCTTCCTTACCTAGTGTGTTTGCAAGTACCATGAGTTTCATACATCAGTAGTGGGATATAGAAAACAGTGGTTGCAATTCTGTGCTGCAAATCCATTTTTTCACACCTACAATGTCTATCAAAATTACAGTAATACAAGCGAAATAAAAACAGAAAAAATACTGCCTTGTTTCTCCTGGATCTACCAAACTTTATTTTTTTTTTCTTTAAATGTACGAACTTTTTCTATAGCCATGATTTTAAGAAAGAAAGAAACACCTTAGCCATCCTCCAAACCTTATTCTGCTTGCAAGGGACTGGTGGGTGAGCCTGAGCATCTCACCTTGCTCGCAGTCGCTGACGGGCATGTGCTTGCCATCCTCCTCACTGCTGGGGAAAGGGAGGCACAACCCCAGCTCTCATCAGTACAAACACTCCAGGATCTGGAGTTCCTTGCTTTCCCTCTTCTTCCTTGCTAAACATAACAGTCTTAACACTCAACGCATCTTCTCTGGTGACAAGTCAAAAGTAACTCCCCTAAAACTCGTAAAGCCGTGCTAGCACAAAAACAGTGTGCAGGGGCCACAAAACCAGCAGAACCAATGACCATGGCCATGAGCCCATCTGATGAGGCATTCACAGGAGCAGAAGCAGAGAGAGGTGAGGCTTGCAATAAATACCGAGTAACACCATCAGCGAGCGTGTGAAGTGGGCAGCGGGGAGCTGTGCAACGCTCGCAAACAACTGCGGCAAACCCCTTTGCTGGGATAATTTGATCTAGCACGGTCAATGGAGCATGGCAGGGTTATTATGACCATTATTTATTATATGTATTACAGATTTATTTTTTTTTTTCGGCGGCAAGAGCTGCCAGCGCTGTGCTAAACAAGGGAAGACCCGGTGCCTTCTGTGACGAGTGACTGGAAACGCAGTGAAAAGCCCAAATGCCATGGCGTGACTGCAATAATTGGTATTTCTACATATTATGTATATCATTGCCTGGTCATACCTGTAAAATTGTCCACACAGCCGACTCTGTGTGTTTGGATACAGGTACATGTGTGTGTGTGCACGAGTAACACCGTACACGCGCACCGCCTGTCGCCGGCAAAAAGATCCCAAGCGCTGTTTCCCCGAATCCCATGTAAACACCCCAAAACGAAGTGACCGGTCCTTCCCATCCGTGGCATTGGGTAAGCTCAGCATCGGGCCAGGCTGCTGCAGGAGCGGGACAAAGGGCTGATGCTACGGTCTGGTTTCCATGGCAACAGAGGAGGGGTAGGGAAACCAGAAATGTTGCGAACACCCCTTCTCATCGCAGCCCGATGCACGTCATTGCGAAAGATACTGCTGTTTGGGGAGGGGGGGAAAGGGGGGAAAAAGAGTCCAAATGCCTTTACCTTTCAGCTTGCGGAGTTTCAGAAATAAAAAGAAACAGCAATTATATTTTTTTTTCTCGGCGTAGCTGCGGAGAGAAAGAAAACCCGACGCGCAGGCCTCGTTTTATGCGTGTAAAATGTGTGTGTTCTTTAAAAGGCAGTGGTTGGCTGCTTTTCCGGACATGATGTGGTTGAAGCTGTCATCGTAATGGAAATTCATTGCTGTAGCTATGGTAAATCGAGTTTTCTGCCTGTGCTGAATGCATTAGTCTAATGAGATGTTTGCAGCTGGAGAGCTGAGCTGCTGGAGACTTACACTGTGCTAAGAGACAGGGAGAAGATGGCTTTTGCCGGGGTCTGTGTGACTGTGCTGAAAGTCCTCTGCCCTTTGGGTCCCACAGCCCGAGCTCTGTAAAGGCACTGCTCAGTGTTTTTACCTAAGCAATAGGTAAGGGGAAAGCATGCTTCTTCTTCTCTGCCTGATGTTTGTCGTTGAGCCTTGCTGGAGCAGTTCTCGTTCTGCTTGTCCGTGCCGGTAACTTTACAGCTCCTCAGCTGGAGCCCCTCTTCACCAAAGCACAGCCTTCCTTAGCCCCAGGAGCAGGTTTTGGGAGGAGAGGGGCAGCGGATCAGCGCGTGCCGCCGGCTTCTGCTGCACGGCAGTGGGAGCGTGTGTGAGTGTGCGTGTGTGAGTGTGCGTGTGTGTGCGTGCGTGTGTGTGTGTGTGTGTGTGCATGAGTTGATGAAGACTTCTGACTACAGAGCACCTTTGGACTACAGAGCACTCTGCGAGCAAAGCGGCTTTGGGCTTTTCCAAACCTGAATCCAAACGGGTTTTTTTTGGCTGCCAGGTAAATGCCTCTTCCATTTTAAGGAGAACTTATTTTGCAATATACATAGCAGGCAGTATTTACACCAGTATAGTTCATAGAGCAATTAGTTTAATTATAATCTCCTCATATCTTCAAACCGGATGCTAAGTTGAATTTTTATCCTTCACTGGAAACTGAAGGGAGCGATATTGTTTATATGCTGGGTTTTTCCTGCAAGATTACTGGGCATCTAAGCTCATGAGAGTCACAGAGGAGCATTACTTTAGCAGAGTTGTTTATGTTTGCCTTTTCGGGTGTTTTAAAGGTAACTTTGAGAGAGGACAGAGCACAGGGACGAAATGCATGTGCACGCCTGGCTAGCACTGCCGGTCCCTCCCTAACTCCCCCGAACCTCTGCCACCTCCCCAGCCTGCAGCCCACTGCTCGCTGACGGAGGGTGAAGCCCAGCGTGGTTCAGTGAGGAGCTCAGCCTTTCCCTTTCCGTAGCTGGCGAAGGACTGTGAGCACTGGTTTCTTTGCCTCGGGTTCGTCTAACGGCAGCGGTCTGGCAGAAAGAAGTTGCTTTTGGTTTGGATGCATGCGAGGCTTGTGGCAGGGGTATAAAGTTAATCTGGGGAGTTGCAGAAGGAAAGTTGGTTGAATTCTCCGCTTGGAGGGGGATTGCTGTTTAATCCTGGGTTTATATCGCGTGGCTTCTGAGGACAATTTTGCTCAAGGATAAACCAAGGGCTTTTCACATCGAATAAAGGCACAATGGGAAATGTAAAGCATGTAAAGAGGGGTTAAGTAGCAAATACTTGGAAAGCGCAGGGATGTTGTTATTTGGGGGAGCAGGGCTGGAGTCTAAAAAGTGTCTTTGTGCTCCAGGAGTACTTACAGCACCCTCCGCCGCACTGTGCTGCCAGTCCCCGGTGCAGCTAAGCACACTGGACTCAGCATGGTGGTGTAAATCAGCATAACTTCCTTAGCTCCAGCCTCACCTGACACCAGCTGAGGATACAGCTCAGAGATTTGCAAGTTCAGGTTTTGTGATCTTATTTAGATGAGGTGTCTCCCAGTCCTCTCCGGCTGCAGGTGACTTTTTATTTTAATTCAGATGTCACACTGATTTTCCCAATAAGGCGGAGCTCCTCTGCCCCATAATAAAAGTTATTCAGCCAGTGCACATGTTCTTGAGATCAGAAAGGCTGGCAGGGGCATGAGCTTTTTAATTATGGAGTGTGGAAGAAGGACAGGAAAAAGGTCTACCAACAGAAAAAGTATGCGTGCTGAATTAACTCAGCAACTCTGCAGAGGATACACCTTGATAAACGCTTTGTTGATGGAGTACGGTAACTCTGATATTTCTGTTATTTCATTTATTGGAAACGTTTAATGAGTACCTTCATATGTTTTGTGGAAAAGAGTGGGTAGAAAGAGGCAATTTTCTTTCTTGGATAATCAGCGCCTTGCCCTGAGGTCTCTCACCTGCTAGGAACACATGACTGTACAGGTGCTTAGTGGTGGCTACGGTACCTAGAAAGAAGACATTGCAGCAGGATGCTTTTCCCTTGGCTATTCCCTTTGTTTTGTTTGACACAAAAATTTGGTATTTTGATACATATTTAAAAAACAAAAAAAGTTTAAGAGGGAAACACCATAGAGCACCCCATCATGGTACATGGGTGACACTGAGCTTCAGGAGGCTGAGAGGTGACCTTACACAGGTGTCTCTCTGATGCCTTCCCTCCCTCCAATTTAAGGTAACATAAAAAAATGGAAAAAAACAAGAGAGAGCACTGGTTGTAGGTTGAAGGAAGGAAGCAGGGTGTGGGACGGTTGGCTGTTCACAGCCCAGGAACAGGAGACAGGCAAGCCCTGCCAGCTGGACTCCTGCTCCGTCCCTCACTCAGCCCCGCTGGGACGAGGCAGTCGAGTGAGGGGCTCCCTGCTGGGGTCAGGCTGTCCTCGGTGGGGATGTGTCTGTCCTCCTCACCTCTGGCTGTGCTGGGACCTGTTGACATCCTCACAGGCTACCCCAGCCCCCAGATCTGGTGGGAGCTGACCTGAGCCCTGCATTAGAAAAGGGGATGATTTAGCCAATTCCCCAGCATCACTGCTTCTCACTGGGCTCTGACCAGGGCTACCCAGGGGCTCCTTTTCTCCTTTGGACTGAGCTCACATCACTAAGGCTGGCCAATATTCCTAGCATTAATTTGAAAACATTTGGGGTACTTTAAACTAGAGACCAAGACACGCTCCCCTCCTGCAAATGGTGAGGAACCCGTGCAAGCCTGGCAAAGAAATACAAGGCACAAAAACACCATTCAGGTAAGGAAGACCATCAGGAAATAACAGGTGAGAGTAAGACAGCAACGGTTTCTGTTAAAAATTGGATGAAGCAAAATGTTTCTATTTGATAAAGCTGAAGTTAGAAAAGCCCTGTTATCTTCAGGGGATTTCGTTCACTTTCATAAAGTGTACTCAATGGCATCATGATGTTTTTTTTAAAAGAAAAACATAATGATGAAAAGAAATACCCCATTCCCTAAAAATCCTGCCCCTGTATTCTTCCTACAGCTTTAAAATGGTGCAAAGGAGGAGTCAGCTTTATTTACACAAAACACTCCCAGCTGAGTTCTCCAGCTGACCATTAAGAGCAGCTACAGTATTTAACAGGTGACGGTCACAAATAATTGGTTTGCTTATGCAAAGAAAAATATGCCAGGCTCGCCTTAAAGGGAAAAATGAGTTATGTGTAGTAATGCTGTTATAACAAGTTGCCTCATGAGGAATTGGTGTCCTGTGCAAAGAAAGAAAATATTCTCTTTATTTTGCTCTATATTAAAAAAAACCCTCACTCAAAATCATGTGTCTGGGGATTACGCATTGCTCTGCCAAAAAGAATCATGATATATGGGTGCATTAAAGGTACTGACTAAATTTGCTATTGACTAATAAAATGGAAAAAAAATTATAATCTAAGATAGCATCTTTGCACCAAGTTTTCCTATTGATGAGAATGACAAAAGAAAGGGTGGTGTGCAGTAAAGGTGGGGTTAAAATTTACTAATTAAAGATCTAAACTTCTGATTTTTTTTTTTTTTTAATAAAGATGATGAAACTGTAAGTCATTCATTAAGACTGACTGCTCCCTTTAGGAGCTAGGGTGAATTTGGCCCGAATAAAGAATTGCCCAGAGAGAGTCTGAATGTGTAATTATGTTCCGCTGAAGGATGAATAATTCCTCTTGAACCAAACAGTTTGCTGCTGCCCTGCCGTTTATCCTGACCCCATCTTTAAAGGTGATTCTCATCGTACGGGAGAAATGGTGCTATAAATGCCAGCCTTTCGCTCTCCTCCTGAGTTTGTTGCTCTGTTCCATTTGGGTGTGGGATGCAAAGGACAGGGTTTCGTTTCCGTCCCTGATCGGCAGTGCAGCCAGGAATATGCCTCTGGTTTCCTGTTCCTCTTACCTGGCACACGTGTGGACGCCGGTGTGCTCAGTGTTCGAAATGTCAGACTGACAAAAGCCTTCACAGGGACCAGCTGTTGCTCTTGGGGCTTCGAGTGTTTGTCCATGTGGGACTCCCAGGCGCATTCCCTGATGTTTTCTTGACCTGAATCGCTCTCGGTGCTTTGGTTACCACACTCCTCGCAGAGAGTCTGCTCCCGCCTGCATCGTGGCACACATGGACCGTAGGTGCCCATGCAGCTCTGCTCTGGCCAGGAGCGGGAGGGAAGGAGGCTGCACTTTGCGCAGGGCAGGGGAAACCCCAAGTTCTCACTTTTCCATGTACTCCACCCTGGTGTGCTGGTTCCAGCTCCCAGACCCCAGCTCAGGAGATGGGCTTTTCTCCACATCTGGAATGGGTGCTGCACTTGAAGCGGTGCTCAGCTCCCTAAGCCGGCTCCCACCTTGGCACAGCGTGTCCCGCAGGGAGCATCAGCAGTTCAGCTGCTGGAGCTCTGCCAGCGCCTGTGCAAGCCCTGCTTTCCCAGGGACAGCAGCACCTGCAGTGATAGGTGATGCCTCACAACATCCTCCGTGATCTCAAGCAGCACAAGTAATTTGTAAAACATGGGCTATATTTCTCTTTGACGTGCTCCTTGAACGTGAGCAGCACATGCACAGGTGCCTTTTGCTGAGGGATTGGACCCTGAGAGCTGCCCTACTTCTTCGTTCCATAAATACCTTTTCCTGTTGCTTGCCTCCATCTCTTCATGCTTCCGCTTGTGTGTCGATGGTGTGAGGGACGTGCCACAGAACGTGGTGTGTTTTACTTGGTGGGAGGCACAGGGAAGGTATCAGATGCTTTCTGCTCTCAGCCCATCTTACTGCAGGTGCCATGCACCTCAGGTTTCAACACAGAAGTTAATTGTGAATGCTTTTGCTTTCCAAACTGATTTAGATGTAACGACAGGTGAGGACGCACTTTCCCCACACCCCAAGAAGTGCAGAGCCCTGAGATCCAGTTTCCCCGCTGCCAACATGGCTACCTGTGGGCTGCAACGAGCATGTCCCACAACGAAGGTCCTCCCAAAACAGTTCCCTGGTGGAAGGTGCCACCCTGAGATGTCCCCAAGCTGAACAGGCTGGTTTGCAGGCAGCTGTCTGTGTGAGGGGCTCTCGGTGCGGTGTGTGTTAGCCCCCTCCTGCTAGCTGCCACGTCCCTGTAATGCAGAAGTCCTTGGAGACCTGAAAGCCTCCAAGCAGCGTTGGCCCTCAATGACTCCTTCCTGCCTGCCTGCTGGGGAGGACATCACAGACAGGTAAGTTTTTAACCCAAGACCTTGTCTTGTGACACAGGCAGATTTATTGAGAATTATGGTCGTTGTCATCCCAAGAGGCTGCAGTGAATGTTTAGGCAATCTATAAACTCATAGTCAGAGGGAATATGTCAGTCAAACACTGCAAGTCTACCAAGGCAGGAGAAAGGAAAAGTGGGACCGAGGGACCACCACTGGTCCTGTTTGCTGGGTGCCACCTCCTGTCCCCTTGCCACAAAATCATTCTCCGAGGTCTCTGCTCCCTGGGTGCCTGCCACAGCTCCCTGGCCCCACAGCACAGCCCAGATTTGGGGCAGAGTGGGGACACCTGAGCCGTGAGGCCAGCACTGCACCCTACAAGGGGCAGTGGAAGGTCTCCTGGGGAGGCAGCAGAAAGGCATAGCAACACCAGGATGAGCACAAGCAGGTTTAGGGCGGGGGCTTCGTTTTATGGAGCCGGTGTGTAAAGTGATCTGATTTCCAAAGAATACGCCAGAGGTTTGCAGCCATCTGCACCTGTGGGCACTGTGGGGAAAGAAAAGTGTCTTAGAGGAGAGAGCAAAGATTTGAGAGGAGGCTTCAAACCTGGACAGAAACAGTGCTTGGACAGAAGAGTTTGAAAGGAGAGGTAGGCACTGAAGAGGGGAAAGGGGAGCTCTGGGGTCTTAGCTGAGGACAAACCCAAAGGGCAACGTTACAAGAGGGGATTCTCCATGCCATGGTTTAACCCCAGCTGACAACTAAGCACCCCACGGCCACTTGCTCACTCCCCTCCGGGGTGGGATGGGGAAGAGAATCGAAAGAACAAAAAACGAGAAAACTCGTAGGTTAAGACAAAGACACTTTAATAGATAAAGCAAAAGCTGCACGCGCAACCAAAGCAAAACGAGGAGTTCCTTCACCACTTCCCTTGGGCAGGTAGGTGTTCAGCCATCTCCAGGAAAGCAGGGCTCCATCATGTGTAACAGTTATTTGGGAAGACAAACGCCATCACTCCGAATGTTCCCCCCCTCCTTCTTCCCCCAGCTTCATATGCTGAGCATGATGCCATACGACAGGGAATATCCCTTTGGTCAGTTGGGGTCAGCTGTCCCAGCTGTGTCCCCTCCCAACTCCTTGTGCACCCCCAGCCTACTCGCTGGTGTGGTAGGGTGAGAAGCAGAAAAGGCCTTGACTCTGTGCAAGCCTTGCTCAGCAGTAATGGGAACATCCCTGCGTTATCAACGCTTTTTCCAGCACAAATCCAAACCATAGCCCCGTACTAGCTACTGTGAAGAGAATTAACTCTAACCCAGCCAAAACCAGCACACCCATTAAGGACAGAGATTGCTTGTGATTTTTTGTCTCTGCTATCATTTTTGTTTGGGACTGAGCTACCGCTGCACATGGCCATCCCTGGCTGTCCTGCATGGTGCTGGTGCTGGCCGCTCCATCTTGGCTCGCACCCGGCTCTGCAGGGGGATGCCCGCATGCCCTCACTGCTGCGCCCTCAAGCTCGAACAGATGCACCAGCCCAGAGCTGACACGAGGATGCTGGAAAGACCTCAGGAGTTTGTTGGTGACTCCTGTGGAAAAGCCTGGCAGCATTCGATAGGGATGCAGCCCAGCAGGGTACTGTGGAGTCTAATGGTAGATAAAGCCATTTAATATATGTACCTGGATATTTCCACGAGCATGTATGTGCAAAGGAACCATCCTATTGAACCATGCAATAGAGATGGATAATTTTTTCTTGTTTTCCATCTGAAAGAATAAGCAAGTGAATCAGTGTCACTTAATTTGTTACCACTAGGAATAAATGCCTGGTGGAGGACACATCTTGTGGACACACCCATTTGACATGGCATCTTAAAAATCTTGCACAGGGAACTGAAGGAGGACTTCAGTAATACCATATCTGATGCATTTTTAAGATCTATTTACCGTAGAAGATGTTTTTCCTCTGCCTCAGAAAAGCACAGACCTGGTGCAGGCTCTTGTTTTGCAGCTTCTCAAGAGAGCACCCATGAGAAGAAATGGTGCAGAAGGTCTCCCTCCCTTTTCCTGCACCAGGTGCCATTAAAGGAAGGGCTCGCATTTTAGTGCCAGGAAAAGAGAGAGTTGCAGTGGGTGGCCCATCTTTTCAAGGCGAGCAGGTTCCCTTCCTGCAGCTTGGGCAGCTGCCAAGGAGGTGATGGGTGAGTGAGCAGGGATGGTCCATGGCCCTGCTCTGTTCCCAGGGGATGGGGGAGACACCAGTGCCACCAGAAAGGAACAGCAATGCAACAAATAGAGCTTCAGTGCAGATGTGCAGTAAACACGCAAAGAGAGTTAAAATACATAGAAGAGAGGATGTCTTCAAGAAACTGTTTATGATCATTGTTTATGTATATATGGAGACTCAGTACCCTTTCCCCTGTCACCTTAAAAAAATGTTTATAGCATTTATCTCCCGATTTCTTCTGGCAGCCTCCATCTATTTCCCTATAAACGACGAATGAGAGATGTGCCTAGTAACTGTCTCTTATGGCTCAGTAAATACTTGAATTTATTTGCATATTAAGTCGACCACGTTTATATTGCGCTCGCTAAATGCAGCAACACGAAATACTACACAGAGGAGGCTAGTCAGCCATTAACATGCCAAGGATTTATGTGAATGACTCCCTTTAACATTAATGGAAGTTATCTACACAAATCGCCTTCCAATGGGGGAATAGACCATAATGTATGTAAATACATATTAGTCACTGCCATTTAGTCATTCAAGAGGATGCTTAGCAATCTAAAACACCGCTCTGGTGCTGATACTCCATCAGTTTTCCTTACGATGTGGGAAGAGAGGGTGCTGCTGGTGCAGGGTGTTGTGTCACATCTGAGCTGGCACAGGCTCAGAGGTGGCTGCAGCCCCTTGGACTCCAGTGGGACATGGGGTAGAAGAGTTTTGCAGGTGGGAGCTGAGGCAGCTCTGCTGGGTGAGATGCAAGAGCTGGAAGAAGGCAGGTTTCTCTGTCCCTCGTAAGCTCCTGATGTGGCTGGGTAAGGCGTTCCCCATTCCACATCTGAAAGCCCTGCTGCATGCTCCGATGCCACTGCCTTTCAGGAGGGACTGCAGTGACCCTTCTGGTTTTGTCAGACTTGGCTCTTCTGCCATTTGCTCTCTCGCCCGGGAGGCCACATCCATGTGGGTCAGCGAGCAGCATGGCTGGGCTCTACCCATGCATGTGGTATCTTATGTCCTCCTTCCCAAAAAAAGGACATTCCCCCTGCAACACTGGGAGCATTGCTGCTGGCTGCCTGGAGACTCCAGGGGCAACCGGGCTGGCCCTACCTCGCCGTGGAGATTGCAGACTTGGGCCAGGTGTGCTCCAGGGAGAAACCATCTTTGCCATCCCTCCGCATGTCTATTTTTCGCCTCTCCTGTCTGAGTGAAAGGCAGTAGTGTGCCTGGGGGGTGCCAGTCCTGCAACACCCTCTGCTTGGCTCAAATCCCTTTGCACAGCCAGGGCAGGAATCATAGAATCATGAAATGGTTTGTGTTGTAAAAAGATCATGTAGTTGCAACACCCCTTCCATAGGCAGGGACACCCTCCACTAGATCAGGTTGCTCAAAGCCCCATCCAACCTGGCCTTGAACACCTCCAGGGATGGGGCATCTACAACTCCTCTGGGCAACCTGTTTCAGTGCCTCACCACCCTCATTGTAAAAAACATCTTCCTTAGATCTAATCTAAATCTACCCTCTTTCAGTTTCAAGCCATTGCCCCTTGTCCTGTCACTGCACACCCTTTATAAAAAGTCCCTCTCCAGCTTTCCTGTAGGCCCCCTTTAGGTACTGGAAGACTGCTATAAGATCACCCCAGAGCTGTCTCTTCTCCAGGCTGAACAACCCCAACTCTCTCAGCCTGTCCTCATAGGAGAGGTGCTCCAGCCTTCGGATCATCTTCATGGCGCTCCTCTGGACCCGCTCCAACAGATCCATGTCCTTCTTATGTTGGGGACCTTTTTGTTGCTGACCTGTTGCTCAGCCCTGCCTGCTCCCCGCAATGTCTGAGCCGAGCAGAGCAGCTCTTTGCTTTACTTGTTCGCAGTCACGTGCCTGATTTCGGGCTGAGAATCAGAGCTTCCCTCTGGCTTCCCAGTAAGGCCAAGGTGAAGCGAGCGTGATGGCTTTGACTGAGTTTCACAGTGAATGTTAGAGGGATCCACAGTGCTGAAACTGAAAATCCACAAGTCCTGGTGAGGTGGAGCTGTGCTGTTTCTCAGAGGCATGTTTTAACCCAAACTTGCCCTTTCTACATCTCCCTGGGCTCATCTCGCCTCATGGGGACCTCTGCTCCTTTGGCATAGGTGTGGGTATTGCCCGGGGCCACGACGGGAAGCCTCACTCTTGGCTTTGGGAGAGGACTGGGGGCTGGGGCTGGGCAGCCAAACGTCAGCTGCAGTTGTTCCCTTGGCTGTCTTGGATGCGGGAGAGCAGCGAGCTGAAGAAGATGCTCCCAGCTTTCTGGCCATGCTGTCCTCCTCACCAGCCCTCCCCACCCAGCCACAAAGCTCTGCGCAGTGCTGAGCATCTTCTTACCCTATGGGCTGGAGGAGACAGAAGCCAGGCAGGTGAACGTTGAAATCCTCGCGGTAAGAGGACACACTCTGTGGCGTCTTGACCCTCGCATGGGTGCACGTGGCACTGCTGCCCCACTGCTCAGGAGGCACCTCGCAGGTCTGACAGTCCAGGGATATTTATCACTTGTTGCTTTTTCCTGGATTGTGTTTATCAGGAACACGTTAATATGTTTTGTTCCTCGCGGGATTGCTGTAGTTGTACGAGGCCACCGAAGTTAAGCCTGTGCAAATATAATTCCCTCTCAGAGGACGGGATTTTTTGGTGATGCTAAAGAAAAAATAGAAAATGCAAATCTTCTGTTCTTTACAGCTGACTAGATAAAAGTAAATTTGATCTGAAACGGAAAATCAAGTGATTAGGCTAACGAAACCGATCACAATGTTACTATTTCAGTCTGCTTCCATGGGCTTTACTCAACATTATATTAGGCAGTCTCATGTCCTCGCCAGCCTGGCGAGGTACCCAGCACCCCTCACCCTGGTCTCAGGGCTGGGCAGTAAAATTGTCCCTCGTGCCAGAGCCAGCTGAGAAAACCTACAAGAGCAAAAAATGCAGTTTTGCTGCCACAAGGCACTTAGGCACTGGCGTGTTTGCGCCGTGCAGCTCAGGTGGGGTAGTTGCATCTTGCCCCATCCCTGCACGGCCACAGGTTTGCGTGTTTGCTTGTGTGTGTCCGGACACCCTGCAGCAGAGACGAAGACGTGCCAGTGGTCCATGCCAGTCCTCTGGCATGGTTGGTTTTGAGCTGTGTGGTATGGGGGAAGGCTCTTGGGAGAAACCTTCAACTTCAGAGGCATTTTTATTAACAAGAATATTAGAGATGGTAAAATTCCTGCAATCTTAGGTGTTTCAGAACTTATATTAAATTCACCTGCCATGGTTGCTACCTCTGATTTCTAATTAAATGAGATTATTAAATGAGGTTATTAAACCAGGAGACAATATTGCAAAAATTATGATTGATCTTTTATCCTTACCCATTATTTTTACACACTTAACAATGGCGGTCTCTCAACAACAGGGACCGACGCTGAGCTGGCAAAGAAACTCAATTACTTATCATTACTGAAAAGAAAGATCTGCTCAGGTGAGCTACCATTAACCTTGTTCCAGGACTTTCTTCTCTGTATCAGCTTAGATCACGTGGAGCAAGAGGGTCTGTCCAGGGAAGGGCCGATGTTTGGTGGTGGACTTGGCAGCACTAGGTTAACAGTCGTACTCGTTGATCTTAAAGGTCTTTTCCAACCTAAATGATTCAGTGATGCAGGTATGTATTTACCTGGGTAGGCAGGAGGCTGTCTCAAGCCAAGTAGAAAACGAAGAGTGGTCGGGGTGTGCGGTCTGGAGGGAGGCGTGCAGGAACATCTTCCTCTGAGAAATAGGGAGAGCAGGACTAATTGAGGCTTCTGGTGGGTGATTTATTCTAATTAATTTGGAAGCTGGAGAGTTCTCCCAAACTCATTAATATTTAGCTCTGCAGATACAGAGGTCTGATGCATAGGGACGCATGGGAGGAGGTGATGAGCATGCCATTGTCCTGCCTAGATGAAAGCTTCAGAGCAGGCAGGTAGCTGGGAGGGGAAAGATGTGAAGCTTCAGCCCCTGTTAAGCCCCCTCAGAGACCCAGGGCACGGCTCGGTGAGTGCAGCTGACAGTGAGCCCCACAGTAGGTTGTGCCAATGGAAATGGTCCCCACAGACAAAGACTAGGAGAGCTTGCCAGAGCAGGCGAATATTGCCATGTGTGCCCACCTGTGTGCTTTAGGACATCACACAAGCTTGTTTTCCCAAACATCATGCGAGATTATAGAAACACGTGATACATAGGTCCAACAGCGACCAGGGCCATGCTTGCCCCTGAGTTATTTCTGCCATCAGTGCCAGCACGTGGGTACATGTGTAACCGTGGGGGCACTTGTGTCTGGCCCTGGAACAGCTAAGTGAAAGGGCAGATGAACTGGAACTGGAAGCAATGGTCTTGCCACGTACTTAGCCTGTGTCCCAAGCCTTAATTACTGTTCAATTAAGAAGCGTTGCTAGCCAGAGATATTTTAATGCTTATTGTTAGCAAGCCTGGGAGATAGTGCACTACTTTTTAGTTATTTTTTTTTTTTGGCAACAGAGAAATAAATGGCAACTGGATGGATTTATTTAATAAATAAAATCAGCCTCTTAAAAGGTCACATTTGCCTACAGTCACAGTCAATGTGCCAGTTTCTTATGCTAATTTTGGGACAGTGAAAAGCTTGACACTGTGGTCCTGCTGCCTGGTGATTGCTAGAGAGGGCAGCTCAGGCTGTTCAATATAAGGGTGCTAAAGCAGCAGGACAGAAACGATGTGCCGGGAAGGCCGGGAAAGCATGCTTCATAAGGGAATGCAAAATTAGAGGAAAGCGGAAAGGAAATGAAATAGATACAGTCTGAAATCCCTCCAGGTATTCAGGAGGCTCCATTCATCACGCACTGTGGGTGGCACCGTGCCACAGCCCCTCGCAGGCTCCTTGCAAGCATGGAAGTTCTTTCTGAGTGAAGTATGTTAAAATCATCTGTTCTCAGAAATGATAAAGATGGGGGGAAAAATAGGATGAGTGGAGAAAATGGCTCCAGACAAAGAATTCGAGGCATAATGATAGCATTGACATTGGTGTTGCATCCTGTATGAGTTAGAACACAAGAGAGTAAATCTGACTTTGGGCTTTAAGGTGCAGAGGGAGGAGTTTGCAGTGGGACACTTTGCCTGTTCTACTGTGGGTATCCGAAACACACCTGATCCACTGGCATTTAGAGACTGCCTTGGATTTCCAAGAGAGATACAGGGAGCATTTCAATCTGCCATTTTCTTTCCTTTGCAATTTCACAGAGATTTCATAAAGAGATACACACTAATTGTCTCAAACACTGTACTGCCCCAAAGAGCTTATAACGTGTTCCTGAGTGATGTGGTCATGCACATAAACCAAAAAAAAGGATTACTTACCTCCATCCAATGTCCCCATCCCATACGCAGAGGCAGAGAGAGTGACCTGCAGATATTTTATCATAATCACTTGTGCTTTCTCACTGGCAGAAGAAAAGGATTAAAAACCGAAACATTTTATTGAACAATTTTGAAATGATTCTGCAGGGCAGAGACATGCCTGGGACCTGGAGATTCTCATGAAGGCTTCTGGGTTAGGGAGATTTGTGGGATGAGGGATCAGAGCAGACCACCCTCCTGACCAGGGCTCACACAGGCACCCTGAGTGCTTCTCACCAAGTGCCCACTGCTCTTGGCAGGTGGAGAAGGTCTCCCTTCCTGGGGGAAAGCAGGTGCCACTGGTTGTGACTGTGTGTTGCTTCTCTGGGACAGTCCTCAGACAGAGTGGCTCCCGGAGCCCCGACTGCCACTGAGCATGAAAACCTCTGTACTAAATTCTCTGTGTTAAATAAGAATATGAGGCAGTGGGTGGCTGTTGTCAGGCTCGGGCTGCTCTGTGCCTCAGTCTGTGCATGGAGACATTTCTTCCTTGGCAGCCCCAGGTATTTCAGTAGAGCTGTGATGAGTTATCTTTGCTACTTGAATTGTTGTCCCAGTTAGTTAGAAGAAATGTAGCCAGGAATGGAAGACATCGCCGTTCTCTGCTAGAAATCTCTTGCCAATTTTGCGATACAGACATAGAAAATAATGGAAATAATGACATCTCAAGAACCAGTAAGCAATTCAATGCGTTGTGAGGAAAAGCAATCACTGTGTGCAGGGGGTGAGTAGGCAATATGAGCTCTTCTCTGATCCCACAGAGCACTGTTTTGGAGGCTTAAGCTGCACTGCAAGAGTGGTATATGCCTTCTGCTAGTGCTCTGTGTCGCTCTCACTGGTCAGTGTTGGAATTACATGGAGCCAAACTGTGATTAATTTCCATAACATGCCTGAAAGCTTTCTCTTAGTTGCCCTTGGAAGTGTGCCTTCTACTAACAGGTGCTCGCAAGCACAAACCAACTGAAAATTCATTCAATGGAACTTTTCATCTGGGGTGTGTTTTTTCAAAGAACAGTGAAAGCAGACATTTAATCAATACAATTTTGCAAAATCTATCACCCGAGGTATGCAGACAATGACACACAGGCCAGCTGGAGGGGGTTTGTTCTGAGTGTTGAGTTTCTAGGTGATGAAAACAGGGTTGTTGCCAAATGCAATGTAAAAATCATCTAGAAAACAGGAAATGGTGGTTCGTTGGAGGGGGAAACGAATCAAAACATCTCTGAAAAGTGAAGGTTATAGGTTTATTTAGAGAACGAATTACAGATATAATCAAATGGGGGCAAACTTTGCTCTCGGGTGCTGCATACTTTAGTAATCAGCCCCAGTTAGCAGAGTTTTCCTGCCCAGTCACAATGAGTCACACTTTGCTAACTTGCCACACGATGTTCCCCTGGTTCAGTCTTAGGTCTGGGATATTTTGCAGTTTCCCAGCACGTTTTTATTCCAGATGTGTCCACTCTACATTTTGAGAGCCACCTGCAGACTCTCCTAAAGACAGATCTAGTGTCAAGGCAGACAACAAGCCTGCGAGTGACCAGAGCTCGCCTTCCCAAAGAAGGATGTGCCAGGGCAAAGTCACAGCCGATGGCCTGGAACACCACTGCCAGCCTCTGCCAGACTGCCCAGTGGTCACTTGGGCAGCAGAGTTTTTCTTCTAGAGTGGGAAGAGGTAGCAGTGGGGTGACTGTCTAGTTCCCATGCAGTCCTGGGTAACACAGCGGACTCTAGCAAGTGTCACATGTGCTTTTCTTGTTCCTGAGCATAATGATTAAATGAATATCCTTTTATTTATGCTCTCCGATTACAATGTTAAAATGTGGTTTGAATAGAAACGTATCTCCTGTGCGTGGAAGTGAAAGCTTTGAGCATCTTCAGAAGCTGTGGTCCCTGAAATCTCTAAAGACAGAAACATAAGAGTGACTCCAGTTTATGCCAGAAAAGGATGAATCTTTTATGAGTATTATTTCTTGAAGTGTAATATAAAAGTGCAGCAGGTCTCTAAGGAATGAGGATAACTTTATTTGAGAAATGTGTGAAATTCTTGCCCTCTCTCTAAGAAAAGATATTTCCCTATTGACTTTTGTAATATCACTTCTTCAGATTTAGAGGGTTAATTTATTTCCTGGGACAGATATCTGTGGTAGGCCTATCAGCTGGTGTGCACGATCCAGTCAAGTGTGTCGGTGTTGGAGAGAAATCATCCCAGAGTCAGCGGCTGGCTACTACTGGTGACAGAAAGGGAGGCAGAGCACGGGGTGACGCGGGAGCAGGGACACGGCTGCCGAGCTCTCTGGAGGTGCCCAGCACACTGCTGGGGTATCATTTGTGTGGGGCAGGAGAAGCAGTGGACTGCTTTTTCAGTGCTCAGACTGCCTGGAGAACACATTTTAATGGGAAAGGGAGGTGCCCCACCGCTTTTTCCGAAATGGGAATGTTAGCCCTGGTGATTTTGTGCAGTAGACATAATTTGGCAAGGAAGGAAGCACAGGAGTTTTATTCCATATTGTGAGGTCAAGAAAGGTAGGAGATGATGTGGATTGTACTCAGGACCGGGGCTGTCTCTGTGTTAAAAATGTATTTACTTGGCAAAGTAGTTGAAGATGGCGATACGTAAGCCATAATGAAAAGCCTAGAGTAGAACAGGAGGAAATAAATGCCAGCAAAGAGCATCAAGGCCACCTCAAGCTGCTCATCATGACAATTTTCTCTTTTCCTCTATAAAGTTCTTATTACACCATTGGAGGTCCACTGGATCTGGAGAAGACAGAGAGTTTTCCAACTTGACTCTAGTTTCTGTGCTAGTGACTCTTTCTGCTAATTCCAGATGATTTCAGGGATCAGCCCAGGTTGTGCAGCCCAGGTCAGCTCCTGTGCAACAGATGTTGCAGAAAGGCTGGGGCTGAGGCACCGTCAACGGGATTGGTGGGAAACAGTTTTGGGAGCAGCAAGTTTTTCTCATCCCACACTGGGTTTAAATCACAACCATTTAAATGGACATGGGAGAAAAATAACCAAACCAGTGCCCTCGTATCCAGTGTGTGAGGTCGGGGTGGAGTCACCCTGCGATGAATACATACAACATAGGAGAGTTGTGACAGCAGGCGATGAGAAGCTAGGACCTCACGTTGGGTAACAGTCTGCCATCGAACGGCTGTCTCCTCATAACAGAGCACCTCCTTTTATAAGTAGAAAAGGAGGACGGCTCTCAACCTCCTCCACGCTGCTTGATATTAGCATCCTCCCTGGCTCTCATCCAGGATGGTCCATTCAACTCTCTCAAGACAAATCTGCAGCCCAGGGGCCAACCTTGGCCAGGTGTATGCAAACTATACTGCATCCCTGAGCCCTGGAGATGGGCATTAGTTCTGCTTCTCTTTTATTTAGTAATATAGCTGTAGTTAGAGAGACTCCTGCTCGGTCCTGAGTGTGATGTGGACTGGAGTCTCATGCTCCCAAGTGCTGGGGAGTGCCCAGGCAGGGGGTGAGTGGGGCTGGGGTGAGTCTGCTGCTTTCCAGCTCTTCCACTCTGATGCAGTCTCTCTTGCTGCTTTCCAACAAAAGTTCTGTTGCACCTTGCTCTTTACTGCAAAATGCTCACTTAAGAAAGAATTTGTATACATTGTGGTTTCCAAAAATCCCCAGCCAGCTCTCACTGCAGCATGCACCAGGCAAGCTGGGATAAGCATCCTGAATCTTTGCGCATCTGCTTGTTGGTGTGACGTTGGTGAGACTTTCTCTCCACTGTCTATTGCTATTTATTCTCCTCCATCACCTCCACAGAAATGTGTACAAAATCCCTTCTCAACTTGTCCTGTGCTAAATGCACTTGAGAGGGTTTCTGTGTGGTGAAAGGGCACGTAGATCTAGAAAAAAAAAGTATGGGGACATCGCCTCTTTACCCTGCCCATCTCCCACCACCTGACTTGAATACATTGACCTTCGATGAGTTAGGTACCTGGTCCTTCCTGCTACATATAAATGTCAAACTCTTTTTTTTTTCCTGCAGGAAGGGCAATGCATAGCTGGTTCAAGAAAACATTGGAAGCAGTTTAGGGAAATTATCTAGGTATTTGGATCCTTTTTTGACGTGAGCTGGCAGCTTTGTGAGGCTCATTCATTTAAGGCAGACACTGGTTGAAGATGTCCCATAAATGTAAAAACTATAGAAAACTGTGCAGGAAAGTGGGAGGAGGGAAAAAGGCAAGCAGCTATAAAAGAAGAGGCCAGAGTACTGCCTGCGAAGCGAGGGGGAAAAATATGAGTATCAGCCAATTACAGACTCAGCTGGAGAACTGAAATGGCCATAATATAAATGTTGCTCATTTCACATTCATTTGTTCCAAATCTTTGCCCCTGAAAATTTAACAGAGAGCCAAAAGGATGATGAAAGCATCTGGCTTCTGCTGAGACACAGAAGATGAAAAAGAAAGCAACTGCATTCAAAGAAAGAAGTTGGTGCTTTCTTTGCTGGTCTGAAGGCTGTAGTTAAGTAAGATACTGCTTTGAGTGCCTGTAGTTCAAGGAGGGTTAGCTTGTTAATCACGCAAGTTCCCTGGTGACAAAGCTAATGACAGGAGGGGACTTCTGGGAAGCAACCTGTAAATTACACTGGCAAAGCGTGTGATCAGAAACAAGGGTGTCTCAACTAGCAATCGCTGGGCTGAATACGTGAAACAGGACCTGCTACAATACAAAGCCCAATTTAAATTTAATTGCTGGTTCAGAACCACTCAGCCTCAGTTTTACAGGCTGAAGACCTATCAGGGCTACAAACATTTATGTATTTACAGAAAGAGTTGTGTCGGTGTCATCTAATTAATTAATAACAGACATCCTGGCCGTCTTTGCATCTTCACCATTTAGGATTTGAGCTGGGGAAACTGAGGCTGAAGGGTCTTGATGCTGGAAATCACATCTGGTAATTTAGGGAGAAAAGAGAGATGTGCTCTGCATTATAATCCTCCTGGTCACTGGAAAAGTCACTTGGTCCCAGACTGAAGATGGCCAGAGGCAGGGCAGTGGGGAAGCATGCGGAGGCCCGCGGGAGGTATCTTCAACTGATGGCAACCTGGAAAGGTAGCAGCCCTCCATCACACCTCCCTACACCCAGAGAGATGCTGGTGCGGGATGCAGCATCCCATCAGCCTCCGGAGCGAAGGGAGTGTAATGGCCTGCGGAGGGGTGGGAGGAGAGAACCTACCTCCTTTGGAAGCTTTGCAGCATGCCAGTGTGGAGGGGAGGGCTCTCAGATGAGGTGAGAAAGGCGAGGAGATGAAGTGGAGATAGGCTGATAGGAAGGCTTGACAAACAGTAATCCTGAGATTGCAAGTCTGGAGAAGTTATATATACAAGTTGTTAACTTGTACAATAAATTCCAACCTTACGATACTCTGCCCTCAGCCTCAGCTCTCCATCCTGCCTCTCTGAGCTTGCAGAAGAAGTTTGGCACAGCTTCTGGACTGCTCCACCAGCCGTCCACTACATTTTCCCACCCTCAGGATTTCAAGACAGAGGATTTTAAGAGGGTCTTTTTGGCAAACTGAAATGGCACCTCTGCATACCCAGATGCTGAGGCAGGAGGCCATGGGGTAGCGAGGGGAGGGACTCCAGTTGTTTTGCTGGAACCTTGTCTTGCAAATGGTAAACCACAGTCTGAGGCAAAGACCTGCAAGAGGAACTCCACCCTCTCCTGCAGCTCGTCGAGTTGGGAGACTGAGCCCAGACACTGTTTTTCTTCTTGTTTCTCTGCAATATCGGAACTGGTGCTACCAGCCCCACATAAGAGAGAGCTAAGGAAGGAATTGCCTTTGTTTTCTGCCTTTTTGTGCACATTTGGTTTTACCACCTCAGCAGAGTGACTCTCACCAATCATGTGGCCTCATCACATCCATTTTTCACATCTTTCCTTCGGTGCTCTGCCTGTGTTCGCTCGCTCTCCGTAAAGTTCCATTTCCTCAATTCCCAGCCACAGGCTACTGTGCAACAAAACCGTCAGGCCAGATGAAGGAAGGTAAGATCAGGAGGCGAGGCTGGCCTCGGCTGCTCCTGGGGGTCCCATTCTCACCAGGGTTTTCAAGTTCTTCTGGCTCATTAAGCAAACCTGAGTGAGAGAGGGCAGGCAGCTACTGCTCTACCTCCTGTCACTAGGGTGCTATCCTTCAAAAAAACACCTCCTCAAGGACAGCACTGTCACTGCTGCTGACATGCACTTAAAAAAAAAAAATCAGGCTGCAAGATGACACCAGGAACCATTTTTCCTTTCTTTTGCTCTTAGTAATAAGGAGCAGACACCACCAATATTTTTTGTCTGGATTTTGAAGAATCCTGTACTATTTCCTACCAGCTCCCTGCCCCTTCATTAAGGCACCCAGACCATGAGAGGGAGAAGAGGGCAGGGTACAGCCCTGGACGCTGCTTGCATAATGCCTGGTCCTTTCCCATCCCAACTCAGGACCTGCTCTCAGCAGCTGAAGAGCAAACCTGCTGTGGGACCCCTTCGGAAGGGGCTCTGCCACTGGTGTGCCTGGAGCAGCCAGTCAAGCACCCGTGACTCAAAAGAAACTTTGCTGAGTTTCTGCTGCACTGGGACGCGTTTGCAAGAGTAAAAAGATGTTTTCTTGTTTGAACTCAGTTTGATTTGGATCCTCTGGCAAATTAATTAATAAAGCACTGTTTAACTGATTGCTGTTACAGTGTAATCTTCAGTGCATTTTGCAGCTGGAGACATGCGGGTAAAACCAGGCTGAAACTAGTTGCAAAGAGGAAGGTGCTACGGCCCGAGGTGCAAATAGCCAAGAAGCAGTGTGCCAGCTGTGTCCATACTGGTTCCTGCACCTCCTTCAGTACCCATGAAGCAGTGGACAAACTCAAACACGGAGCAATTAAAAGAACAGCCCCAGGTAGTTTCCTGAGCAGAGGAGAGAAGGACGCTTGGTTTTCTACAGATCTGTGCCCTGTAACTGCCTGATTCTGGTGTCTGAGAGGGTGTCAGGTCTGATAAGAGCTATTCCGAGCATCAAAGCTTTTATATTCTGTCTTCTGCTCTCACTGTCTCATAAGATAGGTGGCCAAAACTGGGGGAGCACAACTGGGGTCTCACATCTCTGTCTTTTACGCATCCCCACTATACCTGCACACCTTTGCACCCCTTGGTCTTGTGCCCCATTGGGTCTGTTTGAAATGAGTCAACAAGGCTAAAAGTCATACAAGGAGTGAAGGAGAGCACGAGTTTGTGAATACATGAACTCTTACTCTGTAGGAAAGTAGACTAAAAAAATGCACCATGTTTTTGCCATGCATGGCTCAGGCACAAAATGATGGCACTGAAGGAAAACTTGCCCCTCTCACCCTTGCTGGTCTGCCATCTCCCACAGTCTCTCTGGCTGACACGATGGCTCCAGGGGAAGGTAGGCAGTCTACGCAGTGATGGCTGCTGGAATATGTTGTTCTGGATGCTGCTACTACTTTCAGTTCTAACAAGGAGAGTTATATCTCTACTGTGCTGCAGGGACATGATATATGGCTGCCAGCTCTAAAAGAAGATCACAGCTCATTAGAAATAGATGTTTTTACAGTCCAGAACAAACCCACATTCACTCCTCCTTGTATCTCTTTACAGGCTTTGCTGTAGCACCACTCAGTGCAGAAAAAACTCACAAATACCTCTTTCGAATACCTAAGGATCAATCTCCTTGGGAGTGGCTCCAAGCAGAAGAAAAGGTGTTTGCATGTTCTCCAGCCTTTTCTGAACTGCTTGTGAGAATGTTTAAAACACGGAATAGGTGGCAAAATTCAACTACTCTGGGAACTAAGAGGTGAAACGCATTATTTTGTCCAAATGAGAGGTACTGAAATATTTTGCCTGCTTTTCCTTGAGAATTGACACCTGACAGTGGTTGCCATATGGGTGAAGGGAGCATGAGGAGCCCAGACCCTGCCATTAGCTGGCCTCGTCCCAAGTGAGTTGCTTCCCATGTACTGGTTGACTTCCTGCCTCCTTGGGGGGCATGCTCTGGGGCACATGGGAGAAGTGTGGCCCTGAAAGGGTAAGAAGTTCCTCACTCGGGACCTCACAGGGAGGCTGGGACAAGCTCAGGAATCCCAAGTCTTTCTTATGTGTGAGGCTTGAGTTTCCACTTCCAAAAAGGCAATGTACTTCTGCAATGCAATGTACTATTAACCCAAAACATCCTGTACATAGGATAAGACAGAACTGTTCATTGCGGGTAGGAATGAGTGGCCAAGGGTGGGATTCACCTGGACATTGTAGATACTTAGATATGAGTTTGTTTTCCTGGGCTCATTCTATAAACAGAAGAAACATCTATACATAGGGCATGATTAACCTCACCCTAATGCTGGTTATAAAATAGACAAATCAAACCCAACTTTTAGAAATGGGATTAGTTCTGGATTAAGACACTTAAATGTAGATGCCTACAAGGAAGGCACCAGATCAGTGGACCCTAAAGCCACTGAGCCCACCACAAACTATTTCTGTATCTAGCCAGCTGAACGACTGCACACCTTCAACCATATTGGCTAGATTTACACTGATACCATGGGAGGTCAGACATCCAGCACACACAGAGACACCTCTGTATAAGGGTCTGAATGTAGGCATTTAGGTGCCTTAATCTGTTATTGAATTATTCCCTATAGCTGTCTGTTTCCCTAAAATAGTCATTTAGCACCACCTGAGATGACCTGAGGTGCCTCACACAGAGTGTAAGAGAGGTCGCATCTGAAATGACCGAAGGTACCTATACTGAGGCGGCGGATAAACTAAGGTTTGAAATTAGGTGTGGTGAATGCCCTTCTTGGTTTCCACAGCTAGCACAGATATTTGTGTTGTTTGTTTCTTTAATGATTGGTTTGGAAAAATGGGCCTTTCTACTCAGATACTGTTGGCTGGACAGTCTCAAGGGTTTTATGTAGAAATTCTCTTCCTGGGGTCAAAATGGGCAAGAGAGTCCCTCAGACAAGCAGCCTCTTCTCACTTCAATCCCCAGGGCAATAGGCAAGAAAAGAGAAGAGCTTTGCAAATTGCTGTAGAAGAACTTCATGCCATGGCTGAAAATTATCCTGACCTTTCTTTGATAAATGGTGAAATGAGTGCTCTCCATGCAACGTCATTAGGCAATCACATCCAGACATGCAGAGAATATTGGTTCAATGCTTTTATCAGCAAAAAATTCTTACTGTCTGCTTCACTAAACACCTTCCATGTGCTATGCGGTGCTGCTTCGGAATTCGTGATGAAGAGATGTGTAATGCCTCATGTCCCTGAATACTACCCAAGAGGAGCATGCAGGTATAAAGCTTCGCTTCCAGATCAGGCAATGCTTCTCATTTTGCTCACCTTCTCCGCAGGTCATGATCTCCGAGCGGTCACAGTCAAAGGGCTGCCCTGCTGTGCACAGAGAAGGAGGGGAAAATACTGCTGTTACTGGCTGAAAAGTATCCCCTCCCTCCCATTTAATAACGTGATATTCCCCCACAGAGTGTGGTTCCCTGAACAACAGCTGAAGGAAAGACAGACAAGATTACAAGGAGTTTATGTTTTTTCCACATAGGGCTGTTGGACGTGAAGATCTGGGGGACACAAAGCTCTGCAGGAGTTGAGAGCTGGAGGTAGGGCTGCAAGTGCTGGCAGGGACTCCTGGGTTAGAGCCCTTCTGCAGCTGGGACCAGTGGCCATACTGGGAGCAAAGGGCATTTTCCTTCAGCTGCTGTGAGATGGGCACATTTTCTGCGCTTTTGCACCTTTCTTTGGCTCAAGGCATGATCAGCTTGTTCCTTCCCTATGCATCATCCCTGTGCCAGTCCAGGCATGGGTTTGCATGAGACCTGCTGTAAACCAAGTTTAAATGATCATTCTCTGGAATTACCGATATAAAATTTAATGTGATATTTTTACCTTCAGCCCTTGCAGTTACTGGAGAGCAGGTTAAAAGCTGCATTTATTGCAGGCATTTATTTTTATTAAGAACGGATCTTTGCAGTCCATCAAAAATACTCATCTTGGGAGGAGACGTGCTGTAGCTTCCTCCACTATCAGCTATAGTTGCCAGCACGGTAAGCTGCAGTGCTAATCATACAGCATATACACCAACACATGATGCAAGGCAAGCACACTGCAAAGCACGGGCTGATAGATACATCCTACAGGTCATCAGCATTGGTCTAGGGCATGTTTTTCTCTCCACCCCTGGCCTTCCAGGTGGACAGACTGCTGTGCATGGGGTGCTCCTCAGGATCCTCCCAAGTCACGGCAGAACCTCTGCTGCATGGAGGGGACAAGGCTTCACCCTTCCTGCAATGCTCACCCAGGCATCGGGGTGGGGAGAAGTGTTTCCTTGCTGCCTCCTCTCCAGCATCTGATGGGGCAATATGGAAGGCAGAGTCGGAAATTAAATTTCTGCATGGTGATGTTTGAGAGGCAAGTAAGGAAAGGTTACCCTGTGTCTAGCCCTGCATGAAGTGATGAGAAGCCATAAATGTAAAGCAGTTTACTGCTGTTATTTTTAAACTAAGAATAGGAAAGCGATAGACCCAGGTCAGTCTGAAGCTGCACCATCCTCAGCCATCCAAAGCTAGTGACTTAGGAAAAGTACAAGGACAGGGCAAACGTATGCTGATTTCCCTCCCAAAATGCTCTCAGGCTATTTGTACCACAGCAATTTTCTGAACTGAGGCGATGCCTTTGTTAGTAGCCTGTAATTTATTCCCTTGAATTTGCCCTTGAATTGCATCAAGTTCTCTTAACTTGCTTTGAAGCCACCAAGCTTTCCAGACACTGAGCTGCAGGTCAAGCCCAGGCTGTGGCAGTGCTCAGAGCTGCCCTGGGAAAGTCCTTTGGAGGTAACACCCTGACTTTGTCGGAGGGCACTTGGAAAAGCCCTTATGTCCCTCTGGCCTCTCCAGCCAACCCAGAATTTGACCGCATGTTTTTCCAGCCTGCCCAAGAGCATTCTCCTGGCTGTAAGAAGAGGTCGTGCTGTCACTCCCCCACCATCAGACAGAGGCAATTTTCGCTCATCTGCTGTCTTCCCTTGCTGCTGGGGAGCATGCTTGCCTTCCAGGATCTGCAGCAGCGTAACACAGTAAATGCCACCAAAGGCGCTCTGTGTTTCCCTTCGCATACAAGAGAGGAGAATCAAGTCACGGCTGGGCTTGTAATTAAGTGTAATAACAACAGCTTGCATACTGCAGTTGACTTCTTGTCTTTGCTGAATCTATGAAAATACGTTGCACTGAGATCATTTTGTGCATAGTCTGGTTGGGTCTTGTTTATCAGCACATGTGCCAAAGCATAGCGTCACAAGTGCTGAGAGTAGAGAGAGAGGTCAAAAAAATCATGATTGCTAATACTCAGTGTGCTTCCTGTCCATCATGTGTTTATAATACTTCATGAGTTGTGAAAGAAAGCAACATTTCAGCCAAAGTGCTCTAGGTCAGCACCTCATTTGCTTAGGGAGTTGTTAACTCTCAGAGTTAACTCTGAGATGCCACCAGCTACCTTTACTGTCAAACGAGGATATGATAAAGGCAATGCAGTGCAGTGTTCAACGCAGGTCCGTATCCTCTGTCTCACAGCCTCATGGCTACCAGTGGCCCCCCCTATAGGAACCACTGCTTTTCCCCAGGCAGGGAGCAAATCTGGGCTGGGCATGTAGCATGCTGATCTTATAGTAGCCTTCCAGTACCTAAAGGGGGCCTACAAGAAGGCTGGAGAGGGACTTTTTACAAGGGTATGTAGTGATAAGACAAGGGGCAATGGCTTTAAACTGAAAGAGGGGAGACTTAGAATAGATCTAAGGAAGAAATTTTTTACAGTGAGGATGATGAAGCACTGGAACAGGTTGCCCAGAGGAGTTGTGTATGCCCCATCCCTGGAAGTGTTCAAGGCCAGGTAGGATGAGGCTTTAAGTAACCTGGTCTAGTGGAAGGTCTCCCTGCCTATGGGAGGGGTGTTGCAACTATATGATCTTTAAGGTCCCTTCCAACACAAACCATTCTGTGATTCTATGATTCTATGTCTTCCTCCACCTCTTCCAAGATCCTCCACAAAAGTTTGTGTTACCAGACTTTATTTAAAGCATACCAATATGTAAAGCCTGAAGCACTGGGCTTTTACAGTGGGTTTTTCCACCAAATCCACTGTAATCCTCGCATTTCTCTTACCTGCCGAACTCCCCGTCTGCAGCCAGCCTGTAATGTAATGTCCTGGGTACGTTTTGTTTTGGGAGATGGAGGAGACACCGAGGGTGTCCCTCAGCAAGCACTATGTGGAGGTAAATGTGCACTGCTGAAGACAGAGGAAAGCAGTGATGCTCAGGATAGACAGAGCCTTTCCATTTGACTCCTGCTGTGGCAAGCCTGATGCTTTTAACTCTGAAAGTGTACTCTCTGCAGTCACGAGACTCTTATTTGGTAAATATCAGAGCCTCGTGGCAGGCTTTCAGGTGGTTCCTGGGCTGTCTGAGCATGCCTGGAGAGTGCAACCACAGCTGCCCTCGGCAACAGGGTAAATCAGGCACTGCGGGTTTGCTCTCATCTGATGTGAGACATTCCGTGTTTGCACGAGAGTTTCAGGCAGCCCATGTTGAAGACTGGAAATTTTATAGTCAATCTGTAAGTCCTGCCATATGTAATGGATCTGTCTGAACTGAGCGGATACCTCTAGTGTTATTAAAACCCCCCAGATTTTTAATATATTGCAAATAAATGCATTTACTGGAGGGCAGGGTTTGGAACTCTATTTTTCTTATCCTACAGCAGACTGTGTAAACTACCGACTGGATAAGACCAGAGGAGTGAGTCCCTTGTTAGTCAGTCATACTTACAAAGTTTTAGTGATTCATAGATTCATAGATTCATAGATTTCTAGGTTGGAAAAGACCTTAGAGATCATCGAGTCCAACCATCCCTAATCCCCATTAAACCATATCCTCAAGTAGCTCATCCACCCTATTCTTAAACACATCCAGGGATGGGGACTCAACCACTTCCCTGGGCAGCCTATTCCAGTGGCTGACAACCCTTTCAGAGAAGAAATACTTCCTAACATCCAACCTGAATCTCCCCTGACTAAGCTTATGCCCATTTCCTCTTGTTCTATCTCCCATCACTAATGTAAAGAGCCCTTCCCCTAACTCCCCACCATCTTTTCTCAAGTATTTATAGGCCGTAATCAGGTCTCCCCTCAGCCTCCTCTTCTCCAGGCTAAACAGCCCCAACTCCCTCAGCCGCTCCTCATAAGTTTTATTTTCCAGCCCCTTGACCAGTTTAGTTGCCCTTCTTTGGACTCGCTCCAGGAGCTCAATATCTCTCTTAAAGCGAGGGGCCCAAAACTGGACACAATATTCCAGGTGCGGCCTCACCAGTGCCGAGTACAGGGGCAGGATCACCTCCCTGCTCCTGCTGGTCACACTATTCTTGATACATGCCAGTATCCCATTGGCCTTTTTGGCCACCTGGGCACACTGCTGGCTCATATCAAGCCGGTAGTCAACCAACACCCCCAGGTCCTTTTCCGCCAGGCAGCTCTCCAGCCACTCCTCCCCAAGCCTATAGCGATGCTTGGGGTTTTTATACCCCAAGTGAAGGACTCTGCACTTGGCCTTATTAAAGCTCATGCCATTGGCCTCAGCCCAACGATCCAGTCTGTTCAAATCCCTCTGAAGGGCCTCCCTACCCTCAAGCAGATCGACACAGCCTCCCAGCTTGGTGTCGTCCGCAAATTTACTGAGGGTACATTCAATCCCCTCATCCAGGTCATTGATAAAGATGTTAAACAGAACTGGACCCAGCACTGAGCCCTGGGGAACCCCACTGGTGACCGGCCTCCAGCCGGATTTAGCCCCATTTACCACCACTCTTTGGGCCCGGCCATCCAGCCAGTTTTTAACCCAAAGGAGGGTGTGCCTATCCAGGCCAGCAGTCACCAGTTTCTCCACCAGAACACTATGAGAAACTGTATCAAAGGCTTTACTGAGGTCCAGGAAAACTACATCCACAGCCCTTCCCTCGTCAACCAGGCGGGTCACCCTGTCATAGAAGGTGATCAGGTTTGATTGGCAAGACCTGCCTTTCATAAACCCATGTTGACTGGGCCTGAACACCCGGTTAACCTGTATGTGCTCATTAATAGCACTCAGGATAACCTGTTCCATGACTTTGCCCGTCACTGAGGTCAGACTGACAGGCCTGTAGTTCCCCGGATCCTCCTTCCGCCCTTTTTTGTAAATGGGGGTAACATCCGCCAGCCTCCAGTCCAGCGGAACTTCCCCAGTGAGCCAAGACTGCCCAAAGATAATGGACAGGGGTTTGGCAATGACATCCGCCAGCTCTCTCAGGACTCTCGGGTGGATACCATCAGGCCCCATAGACTTGTGGGCATCCAGCCGAAGGAGCAGATCCTTGACCCGTTCCTCTTGGATCACAGGAGCTTCGATCTGCTCTCCCTCCCTGCACTCAGACACCGAAGGCCAGCTCACCTGGGAACTGCTGACCTTATTATTAAAGACTGAGGCAAAGAAGGCATTAAGGACCTCAGCCTTGTCTTCATCCCTAGTGACTAACGTACCCCCTGAGTCCAGTAGGGGCTGGAGGTGATCTTTAGCCCTCCTTTTGTTATTAATATATTTATAGAAAGACTTTTTGTTGTCCCTTACGGAGCAGGCTAGTCTAAGTTCCAATTGGGCTTTTGCCTCCCTGATTATCTCCCTACATGCCCTAACTTCCTCCCTGTATTGATTCCTGGATGCCTGCCCATTCTTCCAAGACTTGTAGACATCCCTTTTTCTTTTGAGATGTTCCCAAATCTCCTTTGTTATCCAAGCTGGTTTTCTACCCAGCTTGGATAGAGGCAAAACATATCTGTTTTTGAAGCAGAGAAGCCCTCAGCTGCGGACACTTGTCACCAGAGGGCTCTATCAAGTGGTACCCTTCCCACTATGTGGGTGAGCAACCCCGATTTCATTCCCAGCAATCTCAGCTCTGATCAGTCCAAGCGCACCGAGTTCTGAAATTGGGAGATTTGAAGTGTAGTGAGAAATTTGTAGATTTTATAGTTTGTAGACTACATTTTGTAAAAATTTGTAGTTGTTTGTAGTGATAAGCAAACCTGTACATACTTTACGTTTTTTGAGCTTAGAGGATGCTCTTGGACCACTTCTTTAGGCTTTTCTCTGTAGCTCAGAGGGCTGTAAGTCTGCTCTGTAAAAACGGAGAGCAGGGAGTCTTCCGTTATCACCGGCCTGAGGGAGCATGAAATTGAAAACGTCAGCCATCGCAAGGCTTGTCATAAAAGCACGAGAATTGCTTAGACCCTTATGTCTAGCAACGTATGCAGGCAGGACTGGGACTAATATTCTGCCCACGTGCAGGAAAGCAGATGCCTGGACAAACCAACATTTGAAAACGTATTTCTGCAGTTGGTTATTTTTTTATTGACCTTTGTTAGCATGTGACCCTTGCCAGAATCTGTGAAGAAAGCTGTATATTCCCTTGGTACTCTGTACATGATTGTATATTTGTTTTCTTTATTAAAACCTGGACAGAGGAAAATGGACCAGATTCCACTCCATTACCCCTGCTCAACTTCATCAGCTGCATGGAGTTATGGTGAAATAACAGCTTTTGATGGAGTACATCCAAAAGCCCCCTACTAACATGCCTGGTAACAGATGCTATAAAATTGCAGAGAGTAAATGTTTGGCAATTCTCCCTCTAACACGGCTACCTTGCGCCGGCAGCCTCGTCATCCAGTTCAGCCTCCAGGCTCAGGAGTGCTGCAATGAAATGGAGGGAAATCCATTTTGGTATTGGTAGCCCTTCTGAGGTGAGGAAGGATTTGCAGAACCACAGAATTTGGGAAAAAATTAGGTTGGCAGGGACCTCAGGAGGTCACCTACTCCGATTTCCCTTTGGAAGCAGGCACTGACTGATGGGTGCAAGCCCACGCCATCATCACACTTATCTGCAGGACGCAGGGTTAAGGTGGCTGTTGTGGCATTCACCTAGCAGACATCTGCAATAGACACCTCACCATCTGAGCCAGCTCCCTGTGCCACATTCACGATCAGCAGAGAGAAACTGGCACGCCAAGGGTTTTGTCCTGCTTTGGAGAAGCTGAGCCAGCTGTGGTCCGGTGACTCCCACCTAGGAGTGCGCATCTGTGGCATATTTCTTGTTGCTTTATGATTAACAGTAACAGAAAAACGACAGCATGAGAAAACTGCCTTTGGATAAAGACTTGAATTGAAAATAAATAAAAATATCTTTTTTCTTCCCTTTTTTTTTCTGTCCTTTCTGGTTGATCAGCAGCTCCGGGACAGATGAGTCACTTGCCGTGCCTGCCCCCCAGCCTGGCCGCTGGGGAGATGCCGTCCCCCAGAATAGCGGGGAGGAAGCGAGGGCGGCCCCCGCTCCAGCCGGCGCCCATCAAAGTGGCTGTTCACAACCTCTACTCGGCACCAGCTGGTGCTTTGCCGGTCGTGAAGATCCCAAAGAAGAGAGGGAGAAAACCTGGGCATAAGGTAGATATGTGATTTTCACACTCCTTCTCCACCTCTTGCTGGTTTTAATACATTTTCTCCTAGAATTTCAGGTGAAGTGCAAAGTTGTGCAAGCATGGGGCAGAGCAGTGCAAAAATAGTAAAGAGAAACTGGTTTCTCTTCTAACCGAGCTAGTGAAAAATAGAGGGAATCTATTATTTTAACATTTACAGTTATTTTAATTTGCATTGCTTGAAAATAACTTGTCTCCCACAGTATTGTGGGAGATGGTGAGGCACTGGGAGAGGTTACCCAGAAGAGTTGTGGATACTCCATCCCTGGAAGTGTTCAAGGCCAGGTTGGATGAGGCTTTGAGCAACCTGATCTAGTGGAAGATATCCCTGCCCATGGCAGGAGGGGTCAGAGCTAGATGATATTTAAGGTCCCTTCCAACCTTCCAACGCAAACCATTCTATGATTTTATGACTCTATGACTCCATGACTGCATATCTTCTGGGAAGTGTTTCTCTCATTTGTCATTCTTTTCTTCTCTCTAACTAACAGTGATTAGAAATGAAACGAAATGAAACAAATGAAAGGAAAAGGAAAGGAATATGGGGGAGGGGCAATAAAAGGAGAAAATAAAGCTAATTTCCAAAGGAAAAAAAAGGAAATTTTAGAAAGTAATGAGATTTCACTTACAGAGGGAAAGGCAATTTTGATTATTTGTCTGCTCACTTTGGGGGAAAATCATGCCCAGCTCTCAATGTGACCCCGGCGAGGAGGCAGGGAAAAAGAAAGAAAGAAACCCTGAGCACCTTACACCCTTCACAAGCTGCCGGAGGGCTGGGGCTCTCCCACTGTACACCCCACGGTGGGCTCAGCACTGGCATGAGTGGGGCAACTGTTACACCACAGACCAGGCGAAAATGGGACCGCAGTGCTGAGGGGAGAGGAATGTATTCTGAGGAGCTAAAATGAACTACATAGTAGTGAGGGGTCTTGATGTCAGTAAATTGCTCTGTTATTCTCTCCATCTCTGTCTGCAGCCAGCTAGGGGCACTGGGCATGTTTGCTGTGCCTGTTCCTTGTTTTTAATGGCAACAGATACGGATATGCAGTCTGTTACACAAGGAGGGCAAATTGCTGACTTTTAGAAAATAATAGCTGCTTAAGCTCAGCTCCTGATGTCAAAACAGAAAAGCCAGTAACACGAGGGGTGCACGTACAGGGCCGGCCCCAACCTTCTCTGGAGAAGGTCTCAGCCTCGGGTGTTGCCTGACAGTTCCCTGGGTCTCTCCCAGTTCACGGGAGGCAGCAAGGCCCCGTGCACAGCACTGCCAGCCAAGCTCCAGGCACAGGGACTGAATGTCTCAGCTGCTTGGGTTTGGGCTTTATCTAGCACAGGCTGCCCTCATCGTTGCCCTTCCCTCCTTTTCACCTCCTGCCAGACCTTCTTCTTCCTCCCATCCTCTAACTTCCCTCCTCCTTCCTCTCTCTCTTTCCCAGGCAAGCCCTCCTCACTGCCCCTCTGCATCCCATTTCCAGAATCCCTTGCTCATCCACACCCCGCTGTGCAACACTCCTGCTGCAGTAGCCAGCAGTGCCTCAGCCCTTAATGCTTTCTCCTCATCTTCTGCTTTCTCCCGTGTCTCTCCATGCTCTCCCTACTTCATCCATACCCCTCTCTGCTATGGGGGCACATTTTGAAGTGTGTTTCAGTGTTTGCCGAAAACAGACTTTGCACGGCTAAGGCACAGTTCCAGCTGCAGTTTCCCATTTCTTCTGAAAAGCCTGAACTCTGGTAACGTGAATGATATAACAGCATCAGCCAAGCAGAGCCAACCTGACAGCAGGCTCAGGTGTCCCTCTTGAGATTACTGCAGAATTTTATAGCAGTCATCCGAAATAGAGCTCCGTGTCCAAGCTGAGACTGGGGCAAATGCTTTAGTGTTTTGTAAAACGTGCGATATGGAAATACTTAATGTTTGTCACTTCAGTATTAGATCAAAACTCTGGGACAGAAATGTCTGAATTGTTTTACTTGAGGTACTTGTTATTACAGGTTTATTGTTTATTATCTTTATTTTACTTAATTTATTACAAGTAACAATTTAAATTATTATCAGTAAAGCCGTGTCACTTGTAGGCTCCATAGATCAAAACCACGCAAGTCTGGGATAATAATCCTTTGGAGATGTGGTGAAATTGAGTCCCTGAGATGATTAAGTGATTTGCCAGATACCACAATGATCTGGTATGCAGAGTTTCGGCAGACCCCATCCCTTCTGCTCCTCCTTGTCCTGCTGAGCCCCATTTCTTACTCCTGCATTTACATTTGACTTTTACTTTGACAAAAAAAAAAATCCAACTCTGGGGAATATGTTTTGTTCCACCCTAAATTCACCCATCCACCTGTGAAAAAGCCTTTCACTGACCACCACGGATTTGTAAGCGGGAGAAGCAAAAAGGGAGACTTACACTTCCTAAAATGCTGTGATAACATTCCACTTCAGACCTAGGTGGCCCAGCGTTTGACTGCTGTTTTCACCCAAAGGGAAGCTTATTCCCCGGCTGGGTACCACACACACCTCCTCCCCATCCCCAGAGTCTTAGCGTGCAGGTGATGACAGTGAATCTGGGATGACGTTATTTCTCAGTGAGTGACGGCAAGGAAAAGGACATCCTTTTATAACTGATGGCTGAAATTTCTGGAGCTGATGCTTGTAAGCTTGTAGCATTTGTGGCATCTGGCCTGGTGCTGTTTATTTGCGCTATAGGATTTGGACACAGAAGTGAAGTTTTCTGTGAGGTGCCTTTGTACGCTGTGTGCTCAGCTGAATTGAACCCCTCTCTGTCAAAAACGCTTCCCCAGTGTGAGTCAAAGATTACATTTTTTGATGGGGAACTCTAGCTTGATTTAATTAGCTCGCTAATGGTATGACTTTCAGATACCATGAGACTTAAACGTGTTTTAAAAAATGACTCCCTGCCCAAATGGCAGACAACCAAATTCTTTATAGCAACCAGATAGCTGAATTATTACAGAACAGATGGAAAAATACTTCTGAATTTTTAGCAAACTAGGAATTTATAGCCTAGATTTAAATTTATTTTGACCGAGATGTGAATAACAGACATTTTTAATCACATGCTCTTTATAGCCAGATGACCCATTGCCTGTTTTCATTGATATTAAAGCAAATATCTGTGTCTTCCTAAAAGGACATTTCATCATGCTTCACCACCAAGCAAAGTCCTTTTCCTCGCTATCCTGTTTATTTTTTCACAGCTATGGTTATAAAATTTCATCAGCTGTTTTTCCAAAAAACCGTTTTGCACCGGATGCAGAGCGATTTGCCATAAAATGCTACATTTTCCCTAAACACAACATTCTTTCTGACTGTCTAAATCTCTAGGAAAAAGTCTATTCTGGCAGCCAGGGGGGAAGTTAGTAGATGGATTGGTTTTATTTCTCTGGGTGTGAGGGGCAGCCCCAAGAGCTACCTAGGAGGGAAGGCTTTGTTAGCATCGTGGGGCGACTCGTGGTGTTAGAGGACATAGGAGCAACACGCGCGCAGGGCAGCACTGCAGAAAAGACCGCCACATTCCTCCCAAAAGCAACAAAGCAATGGCCCCATCCGAGCAGCCCGGGGGCAGTTTGTCCCTTCCTTGTGCTACGACAGAAGCTCCCGCCTGGAGAGGTGACCCCAGCCCAGGGTGAGCAATCGGCCGGGACCTTGTCAGCTCCCGTCAAGCGGAGTGGGCAGCGAGAGTCGCCTTGTGCAGGACACTGTGGAGTGACAATTTCCATTGCAAGGCACAGGTTCCCGTGCTGCTCTACAAGTCACCGCTAATGATGACAAATAAGCAGTCAGAATTCGGACACACTGGGACCAAGATTGCACAGGCAACTTTAAAGTGACGAGATTATTCACCTGTCCTGTGATATAGCCTTGGATTTCAAGGTTATGTATGCTCCTCTTAAGGTCGCCTGCCTCATTCACTGCAAAATGCTTTGGGGATGTAGGAGGCTGCATGCAAACTCCCCTGCATCATTTGCTGTGCAGAAGAGAGGTATTGGATGACACAAGAAGAAAAGGCGGAAAAGACCTTGGACTGTGTTTTGCCTTTGCCAGCACAGTGCTGACCCCCCTCTGCCCCAGCAACGGAGCTGAGCCCTGACTTGCCTAGTGTTGAGCCTCCTCACCCAAATGCACAGAGCACACAAGGCATAGCCAGGTACCCCAAAACATGCACTCGGAAGTTCTGTGCTTCCCTGGCACATGTTTATCAGCACCTTTCTCCCCAGTCATTGGAAGCCCACACGGCAGGACCAGGCTGGCCCAGATGCTCACCTCTGCACACGTCTGTGTGCACATCTGCAGGGGCTGGAGGTGATTTTCTCTCCAGCAGCAAAAGCTCTCATGGCCAGGAGGTGCCTCTGCCCTCCTGGCTGGAAGGACACAGGCCCATGGGGACAGGGTGAACCCTGGTCTTTTCTAGCAAATGTTTTGTCAGAACAAGGGACAACTGGTACAGGGGAACTAGGAGCCATAAAGATGAGGACCTATGATCTAAGTGGTTTAAGAAAAGTACAGGGAAAGTTTGCATCGTGGTTCATTTTGTTTCTTTCCAGTGTATTTTATTATACAAGCTGGCAGAGAACATGTTCAGAAGAAAAAAAAAAAAGCTATCTGGGAAATATTCTTCCCTTTCTTTCACTTTTTTTGGTGTGGGATGACAGAAATACCAGCTAGATGAATCCTGAGTGCTCTGAAGGGGTATGGAGGTTGTAACAAATAAGCCAGGACTCCACAGCGTCCTCCCCATCCGTGACCGCTGCATACTCAGACAAGCCTGCAGCTGGCATCTATGGAACAAAAGGCCACACTCTTTGCATCTCATGCACTGTGACTTTCATGAAGTAGACACACTTATTTCCTACCCTAAATCCCTGATCAGCTTTCTCTGATCTCTTTTCCATGGTAGAAGGTTCATAAGAGTAGGGGAGGGTTGGTTGTACATCTTGTTTTAAAGCAACCACTGCCTTTTATATCTCATGCTGTGCATATTAAAATTTGTGACATTTTATATTCAAAAGCTGATTTGAATGCCTTACCACGAGGATTTCCCAAAGTGCTCTGACAGATTTTCTCTGTCTCTTTTTCTCTTTTCTTTGCCACTTTTTTTCACTTCCAAGCTTATATGCTCTCTACTGCCAAGCTCTCAGTCAGTCAGCTGGTTGGTTGGGTTGGCTTTTTGATAGAGAAGAATCAGTCCAAGGAAAGATATCTTTTAAATGAAATACTCTGAGATTTACACTTAGTGATGTTCGGGGACTACTCAGGGTTCCAGTGGTCAGGAGGTATTTGAGCTGTGTTTGCTAGTGCAGTGTCTCTTGTAATCAGGTATTGTTTTATTTTGATCTAATGAAGGCATATTCTCTGCTACCCCTTATAAAATGGCATTTTTCTGTATTCAGAGGCTGTGGAGCACATACTGTTGCAGTTAAGTTTGCAGTAAACTGTTTGCTAAAACAGCAAATTGCCAAGAAGGGGCTTCCAAGCTAGCGAGTTCACACAAGTCTTGCCCTCTGTTTATTTGTTCTTGAACATAAGCCTGCCTGGGCCTCCAAGAGCCAGGGATCAGGTGGAGAAAGAGGTCTACTGGGCACTGTCCCACCTCCACCAGGCTGATGGTGCTGGTGGTGCAGCACACACTCAGAGAGTGTACGAGGCTCAAGGGCTGGAGAGGGGACTTGTGAGCCTGTGTTTGGGGCCACAGGGCTATGAGCCAGTAAGGACTTTGAAGAGCCAACATGCAAGTGAAACAGAAGTTATTAGGTGTGCTGTCTCCAAAATACTGTCTATATAGGTATATGCATGTCTGAGTGATGTACATCTCTATAGAAATGTATATACTTTTATATCTGTGTATGTACTATGTATAAACACATCTATGTATATATGCATTTATTATATATGTGTATCTGTTTATGATCAAAAGCAAGCCCAGGAGCCTAACATAAGGGCTACCCAAAGTTTCACAGTGCCAGCCAGCCCACTTCACTATAGAAAAGTGAGCCATTGACATGTTGCTACAGAAAATAACAAATCATGCTGCTTCTCACCTACTCACAGGGGATAAACCCCTTTCCTCTCATTTATATTAATTGTTTGGAAAACAAACTGACAGCACTTTGCTGTTGGTCTTTCCTGATCTCAATCTGAAGGCAAGACAGCCCTACAAAAACAGGACAACACAGGTAGGTGAGGACTCGCACTAGCCAGAGACCAGCTCAGGGTCCCTAATGACCCACAGCTGCCATAAAGCAGGTCAAATCCATAGTTTGTCTTAGATTCACTTACTGAACATTTTCTTCCTTGTTCAGGATAAATCCAAAGGGATTTAGCTGACCCCAAGGGAGGGGAGGTGGTAGCACCATATGGAGGTGGTGCCTGACACTTCTGAGACAAGCAGGTTACAGCCTCTGCCCCAGGCACCGAGCAGTGCCGTGCAGGGGATGGTACCTGGATGAGGAGACGGCTTTTATTTCCATCTGGGCTTATTGCTCCCATCTTTCCACAGAGGCTGCTCTGAGGGAAACTCTAGGTTGTGTAAAGAAGCAAGTTCAGGAAGGTCTTGGTGGAGGTCTGGCTTGCAAAAATTATACTCATCTCAACAAAGATGGCCTTTCCATTTTTTTTGATGGGTACCACACCAGCACAGGCTACCATGCTACTGAAAACAAGGGAGACCCTGAATTCTCTCTTAGTGAAACCCTTGCTGGGATAAGCCAGTAACTGGGCAATGATCCAAACTCCCAAAGATTTAATGATTAAAAACTCACTTGGATGGCACCAAGTCCAACAGCCTTCCCTCTTCCTTCCCCAGCTTTTTGGGTTTACCATTACACTGAAACAGTGACCTTTAATTTAGGCAGTTGTAATCATAATCATGGACAACATGAATCATTATCCAAAATGACTTCTACTCTCCAGCAGGACTTGCTCAAGGTCTGGTTTGTAGGTAGTGGTTTGGCTCAATTTCTACATAAAATATAATTTGTACATTATTTCTGGCTTGGGCATAAGCTCTGAGAGAAGCAATACGCTGCAAATTTAACAGGGCTAAAGATTACTTTTCATTCTTACGTTTGTCACTTACAGCATTTTTAACTTTGGCCACTGAAAAACAACAACAAGAAAGAAATCCCTGCCAGAAAAACAGCTCAGTGTAGTATATGTAAATATATAAACCAGCCAGCTTTGGGCTTGGCTCTGCTTTCCCCCTGCTCCCCTTCATAGCAAAAGGAAAAGCAAGAGTGATACCTTCAGGTCACATCCATCACATCAGCCCTTTATAATTATGAGGACCTGACCATCACTTGACTGGTGAGACGTACTGGCAGCATAAAGACACAGTGATAATTGCACAGTAAATTCCCACCGTGTTTCAATTCTCCAAGCTGAGCTGCAGGTCACAAAGATTACTGGGTGCAACAGTGCAGCAGTTTGTATTTACTACCTGGTAATAACACACTACGGACCACGGTCTGAGCTTATTTACATGGGTGTCAGCCCAGAGTAGCCTCTTGGTGCCACTGGATTTACACAAGATTTACACCCCTGGAACGAAGAGCAGAATTTGGCCCTAAATTGTGATGCAGTTAAAGACCCCGTGTTTCCGAGTTGCGGAGAATTGTTTACACCCGCATGAAATGGGTCGTAAAATGCCATTGCGCTGATTTGTTAGAGTGTTAGACCCAATTTGCTCAAGTGTAAATAACCACCCGGTGGGTGGCATAATATTTGCATCCCGTAACTTAAGGTGTTGCTGTCTGCTGCAAATCAGTCAGGCTTCAGGCCCCAGTGTCCTCCTGGGAGCAGAACGGATGCTCCTGGCCTGGAGAAAGTGATGCAATAGCAGATTGCTAATGAGAGGGAGTTCATGGGGAGTGACATACACCGAATAAAATTGGACTAACTTGTGTATATTTTCATTACCCAACCAATTGTTTTTTGCAGCTGAAGTCTCGTGTCCTGATGACTCCCTTAGCCATCTCGCCACCAAGAAGCACGCCAGAGCCGGATATTAGTTCAATCCCCCAGGATGCAGCTACGATACCCAACTCAGCAACCCCACAGGCTCTCACAGGTACCCAGCCTCAAGTGCTCCTTGGCCAAGGGGTGAGCAGGAACCATGGGCTGACAGCCAGGTGCTGTGCTTTCCAGAACAGGTAGAGCTTAAGAACATGGGGTGTTTGCAGATTAGGCTGGTGATCAGTGACAAAAAACAGAGACGTCCTGCAAGGGTGTATTTTCACTGCCATGTGTCAAGTTTAGTGGAGATGTCAGATCCATTCCTCTTGAAATGCAGACATCAACACCTCACGAGTGCTACCATTTTATACTCAATACTTACACCATCAAATGTGTTGCAATGACCAGACTAAACCCCGGTGTGACTATGAAACATCTGTTACAGTTGTGGGGAAAAGAAGGACAGAGGAGGCATCGCCTGACTGTAGGCAGGGTTACCAGCACATAAACCCCAACGCCTTATCACAGCAGCAGACCTGGTCGTTTCTGACTGTAGTCAGGGAAAACACAGCCTTATTCTTTTTTTGCTGATATTACCAGAAGTAACATAGGTCAATGCTTTTAGACTGATGTAAATGAGAAGAAAATCAACAAGACAGTTGATTTACCCTGAGATTTCAGCAGAGAAATGGATTAGATAACATTAGAATCTAAACACAACACATAAATCCCATTATTTCTTAACTGGGATGCACAGAGGAGAAGTTTTCCATCTGCTCTGATAGCAGAATGATACTAAATGTAGTGACAATGACAATAATAATGCATTTTATTCTCATTTATCCCTTCACATGTGAAGACTGCAGAGCATTTGCCAAACATCAGCAGAGTGGTATTTCATAGTGCTGTCCTGAGATGTGTGCTCAGTGCCACTTTTGGAGGGAGACAGGGAGGCACAGCCCCATCAGATTGCCAGGGTTGCTGCAGAGGCAGAGGCTCTGTGGGTCATTTCGGGCTCTGCAGATGCGGTGCCCCACACCTCTGTCTGCCTGTCTCCGTGCCACCAGCACCTTTCCAACAATGCGTCCCACTGGAGCGGGGTTTTCAAGAGGTAGTTGACTTAAGCCAATTTTTACTTCCCTGTCTGCACTGAAAGGACCATAGGAGCCCCCGCTCCCCAGGGAGGGACCCAGCACGCTGCCTGCAGGCTGCAGAGTCCCTCCCGCAGCCAAGCCCTGGACAAAACCAGTGGCTTGTCATGGCAGAGGCCACATCCTGCAGATTTGGTAAGGTTTGGCACGATCGCACGCTGGGAAAGCTGCACCTTGACAGCTCCCCGCAATTCATGCATGTTGCTGCCGTCTTTCGGTGCATTATCCCTTTTGGGATATCCCTTTGTTTGGCACTTGGAAGGTGTAAAGTGCTATGTATTATCCTCCCATTTACGCAGGATATGCTGCTTGAGCCCCTTCTGCTGCTCAGTGAGAGATGGGGTAGCAGAGTGTGCTGTGACAGTGGCACTAGATTTTCATTACGGTGGTGCAAACTGTAAATTATTTCCAACTTTACACAGCTGTCATCGTGTCCTCCACTCTGCTTGATCTTTTTTTTGTCACATATCTGATTTCTGTCAGAGGATAATGTTATATTGTCTGAGAGATGACAGCTCGAGCACCCTCGGCCAGCTATTATGATATGTCTCACTTTACCCTGACTTTAGACTGTGTTTTAGTCGCCTTTAAGTACCACAGCGTTACACCCGCTTCCTCCAAGGCGCAAATAGTCTCAGCCAAGCTTAAAATAAGCTCATGCTAGTGAGAGAACACTGATTTTTTGGCTATTGCTGGCAGGCCTGATGGCATGTAGAAAAAATGCCTTTGCAGGCAACGGCATATGAGAGGAGACACGCAGGGCTTGGCTGCGGAGAGGCTGGGGCATCCCTCACAGACCTCCTCTGCGGCACAGCCGTGTGGCTGTGGTCCCAAAGCGGGATTTAGCACCGCACACAATGTGTAGTTTCCCTTGAGGCGATGCAGTTTGCAGAGCGCTGGGTTGGACATGGAGGGTCAGGAAGCTCCCGAAGACCAGAGTTTCCACTGTTGCACTGTGCAGCTCAGCGCAGCATAACCCTCCAGAAATCACAGCTGCATTAAGGTCACAAGCAGTAAGGAACCAACCGAAGTCTCTCAAAACTCATCTCAGAGCCATGCTTCTCAGAGGGCCTCCCAATGAACCAGTCTGAAAACACATAGAGAAAAAACCAAACCAAACTCAAACCACATCTCAAGTTGGAGTGTATCTGTTGCTGTAAGGTCACCCCTGCCAGTTGCTGTCCTGAGCTCTGTGGGTGTTTTTTCTGGTCACCAGCTGGGTGGACAAGGTAGCCTGCAGGAGAGCAGACCCCAGGCACACACGGGAGCTTCTTCAGTCCGATGTCGCTTATCCTCACCTGTGGCACCACGTGAGCCCAGCTCACACCGCTCAAGGAAGGGGCTGTGGGCGCGGGGCGGGTGGGCTGTGCCGCCGCAAACGGCAGCCGCTCACCGCCTAATGGGAGAGCCCGTGAAATAAACAGAAATGTATAAAGCTAGCGTTTTGCTAGGATGCTCATTTTGTAATAACTTTGTTGGGATGGGTTTTTTTTGCCTACAGTCTGCATTTACGTCAACAAACAAGCAAAGCCGGGGCCGTACCTGGACGGAAGGAGAGTGCAGCAGCTGCCAGAGCACTTCGGGCCGGCGCGGCCGGCGGCAGCCCTGCAGCAGGCGGTGCAAGCCTGCCTTGACTGCGCGCTCCAGCAGAAGGCCGTCTTCTCCCTCATCAGGCAGGGCTACGGCAGCGAGACGGTGTCAGGTAAGGCGTTTTTGGAAGAGGCTTGCAGCCAGCTGGGGAGCGCTGGAAATCTTCACCTGACTGGTGCATCCCCCGCCTGCAGTCCGTCAGCTAAATCTAACTCTCAGCTGTAGGAATCGCAAAGGTCCCGTGGCAATTCCCCATACGGCAGGACTATACTAATATATCAGAGAGAATCAGGGATCAGAGGAAACTTCCCTGGAGCTCCTCATCTTCCCACAATGATGCTTCTCATTGTGACCTGACAAGTCTCCCATGTCCCACGCCGAATCCCCTGACCCGGCTCTCAGATTGAACGTGAACTTTTCCTTTAATCACAGCAAGAGTTTTGTGTCACAGCATTGTTTTAGCACATGGGGAGGCAGTGGGAACAAAACGATGATGGGAATGTGGGAACGACACTCTACAATGAGTCAGGCGTGAACACAAAGCCAAGGACCACAAGTCCAATCGGTTTTGCAGGGACCACAACAGCTCGGCTGTGTCATTGAGACCCTCTCGTGTGGAAGCCCAGGCTCTGGCCCTCTGTGCGGCGCATAAATCCTGCTTCCTCCCTCTCCTCTTGTTCTCTCTAATCACAGGTGTGCCTTCCCTAAAGGATATCAGAAATACTCTAATGGTCCAGATTTGTTCACAGAAACACAAGACTGAAGCAATTTAGTGCAAAGCCTCATTTTCGCCCGGTTCTGTGCTGCACATATGATTTTCATTACAAGCAGGAGAGTCTTATTGTGCACCAAGCCCACCAAGCCCCTTGGTCTCAGCTCCTCAGAGCTGGCTTGGCTTCAGGTACCTGAGCTAAAAGCACCTGGTCAACATTGCTCCCAATTTCATGCCTCTTCTAATCACCAAGGGGAGGTGAATGGCCTCCTAGTCATGGTGTGGCTCTGAGATTGCAGCTCATTCCCAGCCCAGGAGCAGCACAGGCAGGTTTTGTCATGGGCTTTACAATCTTCCCATTGCTTGGCTCACAGATGCTCGTCCAGCTGTGAAGCATGATCCCTTACAGCAGCTTAGGCCAGCATGAAATCTCTGAAGTTATCCCAAAGATTCTAAGCCTAGGATTGCAATTTCTACTCGTTAGCAGTGACTGGAGGCTGTAAGACTGGAAAAAACCTTTTAGGTGGCGAAGTTCAGGCAGCTATGTCATGTAGTCCTCCCTGCAAACCTATTGACACCTGAATGTGTTCTGCTACAATTAGTCCTGGTGGGTCTGTTGTGGTCTCTCTGTCTCTCTCATGGCTGGGACCTATGCCCTTTTTGATTCCTGTCTTAATATATTCCCTGACAGCTTTGTCCAGGAATTTTAATTGCTCTGCTCTCACCCTTGAGTTCAATCTTAGATGTATTTCTAGAGAGCAGTCCTCATCTTGCTAGGCTGGCATGCAGTTTCTTTCAGGTCTTCTCTGCATTGTAAGGAAGACCGCTGGGTTAGTGAAAGAAGTGCAAGTGTCTTCCCACAGCCCCATGTAGCAGAGATAGTGATGGCTGCAGTGCCACAGGGAAACTTTCTGTTCCCTGAACATCGCTGTGGCCTGCCAGTGCACCTCTTCAAGTGTGAATTCACCCTTCTCGAGCCTGGATGACCAGAATGGTGCCCATCAGTCCAGCTCAGGTTTCACCAGGACTTTATTCTCTCCTGTCTCTCCTGGAAATGCTTTGTTTATTATCTCCTTGAAATCTATCTGACTTTTTAATCACTGTGTCACCTTGGTGGCTCATGGGCATCTGGTGAGCCTGTCCCATCATTTCTCCTTCCATCAGGTCATGTTGAGCCTCCTCAAAAAATTATGAATTACCGTGTACTTTCTAGTATTTTTTTCCACCTATTTTTATTACTGCAGAGCTCAAGATCAGACAGTCTTTTTTTTGTGCCATCTCCCAGTCCTCTTCTCCATTGATAACATCTCCTAACATACAGCATCAACAAAACCTTTTTGTGCCAGCACAGACCACTGCCACTTCCTCTCCAGTGCTTGAAGTCTCCTGTCAGCAGAGCCTGTCGCTGTCTCCTGACCCACCTTTCATATGCAATCATTTCCAGTTTAACTAAAGATTTCTCATACTTTACTGAATTCCAGATAGACCACAACTGCCTGTATTCTCTTGTTTATAAATGCAATTAAATCAGTAAATAAAGATCCATGATGAAGCTGGTAGCCCTCTTTTCAGTACAACCCTGGTACCTTTTATTCATTCACAGCCATGTCTCTAATTCTTGTCTCCCCATTATCTTTTAAAACGTTGGGTATTGCTGAAGTCAGCCTAATAGCCTATCATTGGCAGATCACTTCCTTTCTCCCTTCTTAGACCAGGGTATTATAATTGCCTCCTTCCAATCGTACAGTAGTGTTTTCAGTTGGATGCATACATGAGAAATCCTTGCACTGCTGGCTATGCCCGTCGGCATCTTCCAGCGCTCCAGGGAGAAGGTGATCTGGGTCACACAAACTCAGCTCCTTAAGCTCCTCCAGTTTGTTTTGTACTTCGAATGGACTAATTATCTAAAATATTTTAAGACATACAAACACTTACAGGAAATCTTTTCCCCTGCTTTCATTCTTCCTCCTGCCATGCATCCCCAGGTATTGAATTGCTCTCACTTTCTTTCCAGTGTCAGCTTCTTTTGAGGGGAAGCAGCATCTCCTGAGCCTGCTGGTAGTCAACAGCATTGGGTATGTCCTGCGCTTTCTGAAGAAGCTCTGTCGCAGCCTCTTGTGTGACAATCTCTTCAGCAACCAGCCTTTCCAGCAGTACAGCGCCGTGTCGGAAAGCCCAGAGGTGTATGAAAACAGACGGATGGAGGCAGGTAAGCTGCTTGATCAGCTTGGGCTCAAGATTTAATAGGGCTGAAGAAACGACTGTCTTCTTTCCGTCCTGTACTGCATACACTAGAGAACTGCAGGTCTCCGTGGGACCTTTCCAGAGGGAGGCAGTGGGCTGATTTGCAATATTTTTCCCAGTGGCTATAAAGGAGGCTTTTGAGTGAGAACCACTGTGTGGAGGAGCCCCAGCAGTGATAGGGATAATTTTAAATTGTTTTATATCTCTTTGTTTCTTTTATCTCTTTTCCTAAGGAAACGAGGCTGGTATTATCCCATCGTCCTTGTTCCTGTCAATTCTCCCCCATAAGTTTTGGTCTCCTCAAACATTTCTGGCCCTGGGGTAGAAGCCTCAAAGGGATTAAATTCCTTCAAGTTTCAGGGAAGGTTGGGGGGAAATTTCTCTCTCCATCTAACTCAACCACCATTATTAGACACTTAAGGATCCCCACTGTCTACCAAGCCTCCTTTGCTTGCAAACCCCCTGCAGAATGTTGGCTGTTCCTGTTCCCCAGACCTCTCTGCTCATGCACTGCCTTGGCCTGTTGGCTGCAGCAAGAGGTGGGAAGCCAGATGAGCATGTGGACCCCAGCTCACACACTTCGATGTCACCGCAGCATGAATAGGAAATCAGCACTGTAACGGGCATGCTCTGATCCGGCACTGCCCCGGCTCCTCATTACCTGTGTGCTTCCCTGCTTGCATGCATCTCGTTTTAAGGATCACCTGTGAAGCAGCATGGTCTGCCTCCACTGGAAGGGACCTCTTCCTGGGTGAGGGGAGAGAGCCTTTCACAGCAATGCAGTTTTGGGTCAGTGCCATAGGCAATAAATCTAAGGTATTGTTATTAGCTGTAGCGCACTCAGCCTGGATCCCGATCTGTCATCTCCTCCCATTAATGTAAACCTAAACAAGAGTTGTGACTGCTAAGGGGTTTACTTTGCTGCTTGCGGGAGCATTTCTCCTAGCTTAAAATGCCTGTGGGCACCAGCAAGGTCCTTGCCTGACCATGTGGAGGGAAGCCTGGAGGGGCTGTGGCGTGGGGGAGATGAACTCAAGGATAGTGGTGGTCCAGAGAGGCTCCTGCCTCCAGCAGGGACTCACCAGGCTCCCAGGTGGACGGCATGCCTGGGATTCCTTCTTGCCTACACCCCAGTGTGCTGGGATGGAGTGCTGGGCCCGAGCAGCCTCCGTGGAACTGGGGCATGCCTGCAAGCCCCCATCTGCAATCAGTGGCCAGAAAGCTGTCCTCGGGCTCTACTATGGACATGGTAAAAGTTAGTTTAGAAAAAAAGAAAGATACAAAGTTATGGCCCTGAACTGCCGCTTCACCTGCAGGCTTCCTCCTGACTTAAATTATTTTTTCTTCTCTTTTATTAACAACACTGTGGGTGTTTGGGGAGCGCACTGTCTCTTATGCATTCAGTTTAATGGCAGCTACATGCTGGCAGCTGAGAGAAAGGTGTTTTAGTGTCCACAATTATGATCTGCAAATCACTTATTTGCCAGGAAGACCCTAAGTGTGTGCTTTGCAGACCAAAGCTGGGAGTGAGCTGTGCACATAGTGCAGAAATTGCCTTTTTGTGCAAAGAAACCCAGCTGCTACTCTTATCCATAGGGGAGGAAAGGCAGGAACCCAGATTGAAAAGCAGTGATTTTTTTCCTCTGGACTAGGACATTTGCAGCAATCTGAATGTTTCTGAGAGGTCAAGGGATCTCTGTAGCACTGAGTGAGTGCAGCCCAGGAGGCCTGGCATTTGCGTTTGCATTTGCATTTTAATTTGCACGGACATTTGCATTTACTTTTGCAAGGTGAGGCTCTATGTGATGGAAGGCAACTCCACAATCGGAGTTTTTACAGCGGCTGTTACACTCTGAGCACCTCCCTCCCTACATAATTTCAATGCAGATGTCCCTGACACCATTTCCACTGGCTCTACCCAGCCACTGAGGAAGGGACAAAATAGTATTTTTGCCCCAGACCAGGCAGAAGACATGGATGCAGGGAAGGCTTCTCTTCCCTGTGTCTCCCACTGCTGGGGGGCAATAAATAGCCTCCCTGGAGGCACCATGGGCTGGATACCTTGAGCTAGTCAGGGCTAGTGCTGGCCTGGGCTCCCCTTCCCTCTGCCTTAGAGCGAGATGTGGGAAGAGGCAGTGGTTCTTGGGACTTTTGTATCTCCATTACCAGCAGCACTGTGGTACAGTGGAGAATGTGAGCTGTGAAATAGCTGAGGGCAGTGGTTATACACAGAGTTAAAACTCCCCCACTAGTCTCCAGCTTCCTCACCCCGGGGTCTGATAGCCACTGACCTGCTAGGTAGAAAGCCATAGCATGGGTCAGCATGACCTGCAGAGACTTGGGTGCTTCCTTGCTGAAGTGTGGATGCTGGAGAGGTGATGGAGGAGCCACCTGGTCCCGCAGTGAGGGAGGCTGTGATGAGCAGCGCTGTTTCGAGAGCAGTCAGGGGCTTAGGTGGCTCTCTGAGCTGGCAGCTCCAAAAGGGGATTTTCCTTCCATCAAAGATGAACAGAAGTATGGTGAGATAGGGTCTGAAGACGCTTTCTGCACTGTGCTGACCACCGACCTGGTGTACCAAATTTGGTGAACCCAGGTTGCTCTGCCAAAGCCTGTCCATGGGCCTTGGGGTGGCTGGGGGGGAGCTCAGCATCTTCACCAGCTAACCTGCTGTCTGCATCGCTGGGGGCTCAGGATGCAGGCTGGAGAGCTGGGGGCTGCTTTCAATGCAGCCAGGTAGTTGTTTGGAAAACCCACCTACAAGATCACTGCTCGGCCTCAGAGCGCACACGAAGGCACAGAAGGAGAACTCTGCCACATAAAGCCCCTGAAACAGGGAATTTCGGAGAGGGGAAAAGCTGCCTCTTCCCCAGGGCAACTTGTGCCCAGCTCAAGAGCTGTCTATCCATGGCTGTGCGCAGAGGAACAGGAGTGACAGCCTCACACCCTTCATGCTGCGCTCAGCCAGAGCCAGGCAGATACATCATTTTCCTCTTCATCATATCAGGCTGTACTCAACAGCTCCGTTGGCACCAGTGGAATAATTCCAGTTTTAGGCACTGGGGCTTGAGCCGCTGAGTCTATGTTTAATGCTGCATTGCCTAAATCTCCATCCATCTCCCTGGGAGATAGTGTTTCTCTGCAGCAAGGTCAGCACAGGGGGGAACTCCACTACACGGAACAGAGACAGGGTTTCCCTGTCGTGGCAGTAATAAGGAGGACAGTAGGAGCTCTTCTCACAGACGAGTCTGCGAGGGCGCCTGTTGGGATAGAGTTCGCGTATAAGGAGTAGAGCCATAATAAAGCACCACAGGAAGCCAAGCAAAGCAGCCACTTTTTTCTTTGTTTCTGTTCTCTAGCTTGTAATTGAGATGTTCTTTCTTTTAAAATCATGTGCTTTTCAGCCCCTGATATCAATGAATTTAATATACATATTGACTTTGGTGCAGTTACTCTTGATTTACTCTGGCAGAAGTGAGAAGAGAAGCCAGCATCGTGTCCAGTCATATTAATCCACTAACACCAAAAAGGAGTCACCTTTTAACCTTGCCCCGAAGCACATGTCCCTAAGCCATTATTCACCTGTGCTCACAGCAAACTGCCAGATGCTAATGCTGCATATGGGCCAGGTGGGATTTGTTGATATATGCATATGCATCACTCACAGCGATGTTTTACATGTCTAAGAAGTATGCACTCACTGGGCTGTACCCAGTGCTGGCCTCTGCAATGAGCCTTGTTGGCTGTTACTCTTGCTGCACCTGAGCCCCTGCACTCTGTCTGCCCTGCCATTGCCTCTCGCACCAGCACCCAACAGCCTCGCACATGGGGTGAAGGTCCTTCTCCAGCCCTCTCCCAAAGTCAGTGGCTTCACTTGACACATCTGGGGACATACCCCACAGCTCTTTCTCAGCCATGAGGGGACTTTCTGGCTCATGAGAGCAATTTGTGAGGAGCAGCTGTGGGATGACTCCCAGGACTTTATCTGGAAAGTGCCCAGCTTCAGATCTGTATTACAGCAAATCCTGAGCTGTCATCTGTCCCCACAGCAGCTCGGTTCAAAGCACCTCTGGACCTACACCTCAGAATTTTCCATGAAAGTGGTAGTGCAGTTTGAATGAAAATGACGGAAAGATCTGGGTGAACTCTGCAGAAAATGCTGTGAAGTGTGCCAGGGGCTACACAGATGGGAAGGCAACAGAGACCTTGTGAAGTGCCTCTCTCCACGTCGTCTTCATTCAGCTTTCATTAGTCCTCCTACGCTGAGCTAATGGAGGTTTGGATGTGAGCATGGGAAAGAGACGTTTCTGGAACGTCTACATACAGTTGACTTACACCTAGGCAATGTTAGACTGTTATTTTTCAGAGGAAAATATGTTTACTGTAAAACTTCTTGCCAACCTGATAGTGGCCACAGAAATCGAAGTAGTTTCTCTTATGCAGAAAGCATCAAACTTGATAAGTATCTTCTTCTTTCCCCTTTCAGTCAATTCTTTCCTTGCTCTTTCTGTCCTAAACTTTGGGTTTTTGTTATTTTGTGCTGTCAGACAATTGCTGTGCTCCACACAGAACGTGGCTGCGTGTAGCTGCAGCAAATCCTTTTTATGCAAGGACTTCTATGGCCACCCTGTATCCTTGCCCTCATCCGGGAAGAAGACAGAAAGGTCTGTGAATAAGGTCCCTAGCCTTGCTCCTCTCCCCATGGCCAAATCAAATTTTTATGCGTAGAAACCACATGATGTCCCCTACCACTGTCCACAGGAGAACAGCACCTCTTCTCAGCAGTGCCTGGAGGTAGGGCCCTACATGGAGCAGAAGCACAGCAGGAGGTGGAGGTACCCTGTGCTACATCAGTGCCTCTATATATAGGAAGGTGGGCTCTTCCTGTCTACAAGCACTTGAAAAGCTGGTACCTGAACTGCTGTAGCAACGCACTATAAGAGTGGGACTAGTAGGCAAGACACTAGGCTAGGAGCTGGATTTTGACAGAGACTTTCACACTGGTTGTGTGGGCTAGTCACCCTTCCTTGCTGTGCCTTTATTTGAGCATAGGTCCAAGGAGGGCAATAATTCTTGCCACCATGTGCAAAGTCCTTCTAAAACAGCTAGGAAAAAAAAGAATAACATGATAGAAGCCCACATATTTTACAATCAATATTTTCTGTTCCAAGCACCAAATAAACAGCAGCAGAGAAATTTCAAGCCCTGAGAGGGCAAGAAAAACGTTGTCTTTTCCCTTTCTAGTATCGTGGCTTGTTTAATCTTGTCTTGTTGCATACTATGAGGAACAGTGCTCTTGGCTCCTCAGCACACTCAGAATAAATGGCTTTATGGCTATCAATAGCTTTGGCTCTCTTCAGCATTTAATTACCTGCAAAGGCCATTTATTGCCTCATATATTCCTCTACCATGAACATCATCCTTTAAACAATAAATAAAATATAAAGGTCACTCTTAAAGAGGGAGCAAGAGGAACCGCACAAGCCATCCAACCACAGCAAAGTCTAATACAAAAAGTTTGTCTCATCTTTGGGGCATTTGAATTGATGGCAGAGCCTGCAGTAGAGCAGAGAAAAGATGGGATGGCTGCAGACATTCCTTCCTTCCTTCCTTCCTTCCTTCCTTCCTTCCTTCCTTCCTCCTTCCTTCCTTCCTTCCTTCCTTCCTTCCTTCCTTCCTTCCTTCCTTCCTTCCTTCCTTCCTTCCTTCCTTCCTTCCTTCCTTCCTTCCTTCCTTCCTTCCTTCCTTCCTTCCTTCTTTCTTCTGCAGGCTAGGTGCCTCCTCCCTCTCTAGACCTGGCCCAGCTGGCCTCAGTGCAGGGCATCCCACCAAGGACCTCCACTCCAAGGTCCTACCTGCAGCTGGAGCACCATCTCCAGGACCGGCTTCCTGAAACGGGGTGTCCAGGGTGGTAGCTCTGTGGCAGAGCAGACAGAGAGGCAACTGCAGCTGGAGCTGCATGTTGTCATTCAGAAACCCGGGGAGGGACAGGAACAGTTTAGGATGGTACAAGAGGTAGGAAGTAAAAGCAGGAGGGTGAAAGAAAAGAGACAGTCAGGGCCATGCTCCTGTGGAGAGGTTTCATGAGGGTGGTAGTAGAGGCTTTAGCATTCAGGCCCTTTAAACCTAGATCAGAAGAAATTTAATGAAATGTACACTAAGGGGCAAATCCTGACAGGAATAAAATAAGAGAAGGATGGGAGAGATGAAATTCACCTGTGATAGAATTTGCCTGAACTCTATAGAATTGGTAGAATTGGATAAATTGACCCTTCTGACCTTTAAGCTGTGTGATTACTGTTTGCTGACCCCCAAATGAAGAGAGAGTCCCTTTCTGTTCCTGTAAGTTTATGAAATTGCATCTTCTTGTGGATGCTAAGCAATGAAGCTATATGTAGACATCCCTCCAGCAGTCAGCCCAAGGGAAATCCTCCTTTCCACCTGTTTTACCTCCATAGTCTTGAGAGGGTGCAAGAAAATCCATCCCTTTTGAAAAGCTGCCTGCTGAGGGGGTAGGCAGTGGATGAGAAGAAGCCCAAAGGCCCTTTGTCCTTCAGCTTAAGATGTGCTCAGAGCCATGGCAAAGGCACTGGCACTGTTGGAGATTGCCTGGGCTGCAGCCATGGAGGCTAGAAGAGAGAGCTAAGCTATGAAATAGAGTTTAAAGAAGGGAAAAAAAGATGCTTTATTTTTCCATATCAAAGGGTATGTGTAAGGAAAGTGGAAGAAATGGTGGACATAAATTCATGAAGCACGATGGATGAGATCGTATACACTACAGAAAAAAATACCCCTGGGTATATGCACTTAATTTAAGCTTTACATGCACAGTCACATGGAGAAAGCCCTGGTCAGGTAAATCATGTGATTATAACTCTGTTTTAGCTTCAGTTTTAGCTTTAACTTTGTTTTAGCTGGTTAAGACTTTTCCATAGAGCTCTATGATTCCTTTAGGAGATGTTTGAAGTTAGGAATCCGGGCTTTGATTTTAAATAGCTTAAGTTAAAGTTGAAACAGGAATTTCCACTCCTAAACTTTTAAAATATTAATACAAATACCCGTGATCCAATATACCCATATTTCAAGCAGTTGGATCAGCATGCTGCAGGTCAGAACTGATGATGAAAAACCCACCCCTCCATCCAAATGCCACCTGCATTAGCCAGCATGACCCACCAGATTTTTCATAGATGCAAGGTGGGAAAAAGATGATCCTCAGGACTCTTAACTTGTGCCAGTTCAAGCCATGCTAGATAACATCATTTGGGAGTTGCATTAGATTGTTGGTGTTGGCTCTGATAGCCCATGAAAGCCATGGTCAACTAGACGTGTAGCTCCTTGCTGCCGGGTTGCTGTCGCAGCCAGCGTAACAGGAAGACTGGCTATGGCACTGGAGGGGGCTATGAGAGTTAGCAAAACCAGCACTGACTAAGGAAAAGACAAAATAAGAAATGTTTTGGAAGAGAAGTGAACACTCGCTCGTGTTTTGCGAATCTGGACGAGAGAACTCTTGCCAACACAAGAAGGACACGGAGCTGCTGGAGTGGGTCCAGAGGAGGGCCACGAAGATGATCCGAGGACTGGAACACCTCTGCTATGAAGACAGGCTGAGAGACTTGGGGCTGTTCAGCCTGGAGAAGAGAAGGCTCCAGGGTGATGTTATAGCAGCTTTCCAGTACTTAAAGGGGGCCTACAGGAAAGCTGGATGAGGGACTTTTTACAAGGGCGTGTAGTGATAGGACAAGGGGCAATGGATTTAAACTGAAAGAGGGCAGATTTAGATTGGATATAAGGAAGAAATTTTTCACTCAGAGGGTGGTGAGACACTGGAACAGGTTGCCCAGAGAAGTTATAGATGCCCCATCCTGGAAGTGTTCAAGGCCAGGTTGAATGAGGCTTTGAGCAACCTGGTGTAGTGGAGGGTGTCCCTGCTCATGGCAGGGGGGATTGGAACTAGATGATCTTTGAGGTCCCTTCCAACTCTAACCATTCTAGGATTCTATGATTCTGAGACTACCTGGTACATGGCACCTATGGCTCGCACTTCCATGGGAGGAAGCAGAGCCGCCACATGAAGAGGAAAAAAGGGAGTCTTGTATTTAAGCAGTTTCCATTTGACAGGTTTCAAAGCTGATTTAGATTTTTTTTTCAGGGGACATTACTGATTTTTGCTTGGATGTTCTTCAGTTTCTCAGCTCAGTTTTTCTGCTCCCTCATGTTGCTCTCTCTTTAAGCCTTTAAAAAGGCTCTTCCTCCTTTATCTACCTTCTCTTTCTCTCTATCCTTTCTTGTTGACTACAAAATAAATGGAAACCCGCACATGATGGCATTTCCAGTTCCATGGAAATAAAATATCCATTTTTTTCTTGAAAAGTCTTGACCCCTGTTTAATCAACAGTGCTTCCCAGCTCCTTAGGATTTAGTTGTTTGCAGTAATTATACAGAGTACATCAAAGTGCCTTTCGGAAAGTAGTAACACACAGCATCTGCCTGAATAACGTTCATCTGTTGGCAAAATGAGTGCTAAGCAGGAGATTAAAGCAATTGAGAGAATAACGGAAGCAAACTGTTGGCAAAGATGTGCAGTGTGGTGTTTGCTCCGAGACAGTGCTGGCCATGGGCAGCAATGAGAAAGGTAAGGGTGAGGGTGCAAGGCGAGGAGTTGTACCACCAGCAGCTGGGCAAGAGAAATACGTCCTTACCTCTCACTGGAGATAAGCTGCAAATGAAGGTTTGGCAAATCAGGTCCTTTATGGTGGGTTTCTTCATGGAAGAGGTAAGGTTGCAGAAGTGATTTAAACAAAAAGGCAGAGAAGTCAAAGTTAAGGAAAGTGTAGTGAGGCTGGGGATGAGTCCTGGGATGGGGTCCTGGGGCAAGCCCAGCTTCTTGGTTGCACAGCCCAGTGCAGCACATGGATGTGAGGGGCAAGTGACTCTGTGGGATCATGAAGAGAGGAAGGGATAAAAAAACCCGAAAAGGAGGAATTGGTGAGCTCCTAGTTGCTGAGACTGAGATCAGCCAGGGATGTCAGAAGCAGCAGTGGAGAAGGCAGGAAAAGAAAAGATTTGTGAAGGGGAACTAAGGCCTTAGGCCCAGCTATGTTGTATTTATATGGCAGAGGAAACCTCAGAAGAAATATCAGAAAGTCCAGCTGAGCTGCAGCACTGGGCAGGGAGAAATGAAGCAAAGCCGTTATAAAAGATCTTATATCTACGTAACAACATGCACAGGCTCATGATTTACATGCACTCTACCTAGTTTCTGGATGAGATTATTAGTTATTAATGGGCAAACTCAGCTTATTTTGTAGCTACTGCACTTTGCCGTAGACATCTCTCTTGTTGTGTCTCGAATTATTTGGTTTTGAAACAAAAAATTGCTGTTCAATATTTTAAGCCAGTATTAAGCAATATAATTCAGGGAGATTCATCATGGTGGTAGCAGAACAAAAATGCACTAAGTACTTCAGCTGCACAGAATCCCGTTATGTAACACCTTGAAATTTTCAAGTAACACAGTTATTTTCATCCAGTCTGTCCTGGTTTTAGCTGGGACAGAGTTAGCTCTTCTTTTTAGCAGCTAGAAGAGCTCCGTGTTTTGGTTTTACTCAGAGGCTCGCTCTGAGAAGAATGTTGACAGCGCACTGATATTTGTAGTTGGCACTGAGGTCTCAAGGACTTTTTCAGCTTGCCAGGTTCTTGCCAGTGTGCAGGAGCACAACAGGATACGGGGGGAGCATGGCCGGGACAAGGAGTCCACGACTTTCTTTGCGATTTGTACTTGGACTTCAGATTGAGGGCCAAACTGGCCAATTAGTATTCCATATCATGCAGCATCATGCCCAATATAAAAGTGAGGGTCAGCTGGAAAGAAGGGCTTTTTGCCCTTCTGGGACTCTCACTTTCTGACTCTTGGGGTGTTTTCTCTCTCTCTCTCTCTCTCTCTCTCTCTCTGTCTTGGGGCCTCCCATTCATCCAGGATTGTGGTACCAGGTTTTATCTGTTTTGGGATTGCAGCTTCAGAACAAGACAGGCCTCGGTCAAAGGGTGGTGAGCAATTACACTGTACATCACTCGTTTGTATATATTTATCCTTGTATATATCCGTACATATATATATATATATATTGGTAGCAGTAGTAGTAAATTGTTCTTATCTCAACCCACGAGTCTCTCTTCTTTTTCTTCTTTGATTCTTTCCCTCATCCCTGGGGGTAGGGGAGTGAGCGACTGTGTAGGGTTTGGTTGCCAGAGCAGCCTAACCCACGACACAGTCTATTCTACATACAGCTTTTGTGACTTTTGTCAATGCTGATTTATAGCATAAGAGTACATTATAAACTACCTGCATATAAAAGCCCCTCTAGGTACTGCTAGAAGCTGGAGATAGAAAAAGATCGATCGCAGCCTCTCCCATCTCCCTCTGCCAGTGCAGAACTATGGCTGTGCTGAGACACAAAACTATACAACTCTGATAAATCTCCCTTTCATGATGTACACTTTGGTGTAACACAAAGGCAAAGGAGAAGGGAAGAGAATGGAGGAGCAGGTCTGAAATCAGGAGGAAGAGACTAAAACAAGACTTTCTCTAAAGGTTGGATCCCTATGTCAGTGAAATCCCTTTGCCTTCACTCGTGGGTATGCAGTGCTTAAACATTTGCCTATGCTGTAAGATAGGACTAAAACCTCTCCATTGCAACACAAGACATTTACTCAATCATCCCCAGCCTTAAAAAAAAAATAAAAATCCTCGATGGGTTATTTATACACACGAGCACCTTTTATTATTAAAATCTAATATATTTGTCGGGCAGCTACTCGTGAATTTACTCTACCTTTTTACTCATTTTGGACAATAAACCATGTTGATCTGTTCCCAGCCAGTTTCATTCCCTGGTTCTACTGCATTAACACAATGTGGCTGTTGTCTGGGCTGCAAACACTCAAGGGAAATCGTTTAAATAATGAAAAAAAAAATTGCCTATGCTGAAGTCCTTGTAATCAGTACAACACTAGATTTTGGAAAATTCGCTAAAATATTTAGATTATTCATGTTAACTGACTGGCAGCTTCTCCTTGGGGGATTTGGCATTTCAGTTACCACAAAATATTTTTTAGCAGCTAGGATACAGTGAGATGATACATGGTGCAGTAAAGCCTCAACTAAACCCTGGAGAATTCACTGCATGTTTTATCTCCCAGTGTGGCCATGGTTTCAGTGTTCACAATATCTACATTCACAAGTGGATGAAGCTTTTACATTTTCTTCTTCTGACTGACTAGTACCCCTCTTTTTTCTGCCCCCCGGATTGCAATAGCGTGTTCCTATAACACATGCAAAAGTTATCCCATGACTGAAAAACCCAGGCGTGACAGCCCTGAACAGCTGTCGGCAGATGCCCTGGGCTGCTTGCTCACTCGCTGCCTCTCTGCAGCAGCCTCAGGGATACTGTGACTCCTTGGAGATTTGTTTCCGTGCCACCCTGCTTTGACGAGCAGCGAGCGGCTCAGCTCTGCTGCCACGACCAATGTCGCTCCCTGTAACACCTTCCTGGTCCAGCCAAACTGTGGCAGCCACGGGCTGGTGTGGAAAAGGTCCAGTCCTTGCCCAGCTGTGCAGGGTGCAAGATGCATGCCCTGGAGAGTGATGTTGACATGGTGTAGGAATGCCTGCTAAGGGGTGACATCATATTTTCATTGTGCTACATGTCTGGATGGGCAATGGAGCTAAAAGGAATGGGCTGGTGCTGTAATCCCAGAGTAAATCATGGCAGGCAGAGCTGGAAAGTCTTAATCCATCATAGGAAGCTCATATCTTTAGATAGATGCATGCAGGCTCAAGCTACAAGGAAGATAAGGTCCATGATCTGTTTCTGACTGGACAGAAATGTGTGAGGCTGTTTGACAGACACAGAAAAAATTATTTTTATAATCTTTTAAGAGCTGATGTTAAAAACAGAAGATAGCAGTTCAGATATCTCTGCTCTCTTCTTATCTGCCTTACATTACATTGAACTGATGGCTAAACTCATCTGAAGTATTTCCTTTTGTATTCGATTTTTGTGTTTCCGCGCTTTTATATTTCCTTCCATGAAGGCTGAGATGCACAGCACAGCTGTTTAAAACTGTCCCTTCCACTTCTTCCCACTGCCTCCCAGATAGGGCAAAATGCCATCCTTGTGCAGGGAGCTGGAGCCAAGCTCAGGAACTATAAATACAGGCGAAGATAAAACCATACAAGGAGTCTCTTGATCGGATTTCGATGCTGTGGCTGGCTTCTCTCAAAATCCCTGGAGATGAGAAAAGGCTGGCCCTGCTGGGGGAGAGGAGAGGTCTGAGAAGCTATGATGTATGCTGCTTAAAATATGGAGTTTACATCTGGTCAACCCATTATAGAAATATATGGTAGCACTTAAAAGGTACAGGGAAGGGTCAGAGGGCAAAGCCCATCACTAAATGATATGAGGAATAGGAGACAAACACAAAAAAGGAAGACTGGGAGCAGAGAAAAGAAAAGAAAGAAAGAAAGAAAAAGAAAGAAAGAAAGAAAGAAAGAAAGAAAGAAAGAAAGAAAGAAAGAAGAAAGAAAGAAAGAAAGAAATAAGAAAGAAAGAAAGAGAATAAAGAGAAAGAAGAAAGAAAGAAGAAAGAAAGAAAGAAGAAAGAAAGAAGAAGAAAGAAAAGAAAGAAAGAAGAAAGAAAAAGAAGAAAGAAAAGAAAGAAGGAAGGAGGAAGTGAAGGAAGGAATGAAGGAGGAAGGAAGGAGAAGGAGGAAGGAAGAAGGCAGCAGGAAGGAAGGAAGGAAGGAAGGAAGGAATGAAGGGAAGGAAGGAAAGAAAGAATCTATACTGACTGTGAGGAAAAGAAGTTAATGGGGAATTTAATTAAAGCAAATACAATGATCGAGCATTGCAGGTGGTGTAGTAAAAGGTTATGAAATGACGTGATGTATTGGCCTAGAAGGAAGGGCAGTTGTCCCAGGAAGCTACCAGTGTGTAAAAGAGGACCTCCCTGTTTGGGGATCAGTGTTTGGCATGCTCAGAGGTGGGGGTGAGGGTTTCCATCAGTAATCTGTGCAACCTTCACTCGGATAGAGTCACTCCATGGCTCTGCAGACACAGACTGTTAACTGGGAAGGGACCCTGGTCTCAGTTCAGTGCCCTGACCTGGGCTCTGCCATCCAAGTGGCAATCTGGGGTGAACCCAGAGAAAGGCACAGGGGTATCAGGAAAGGGAAATCTAGATGAATGAAAGTGTGAGATGGATGGAAGGGGAATCGCCTGGGGAAGAAATGGCTATGCAGGTCAGTGGTGTGGGAGGAGGGAAAACAGAAAAGAGAGATAGGAAAATAGCTGGCAAAATGGGAAAAAGGGTAATGTTGCTGGTGAGGGAAAGCAGTGTTAGAGCAAGGTCAAGATGGTGGGAATATGATGGAGAAGCAAGTAGGAAGAAATGATGGGGAAGAACAGAGGAGGAGCAGGTGAGAGGCATAAGGGAGCCTGAGACAGGTAAAGGGAGAGAGAGATGCAACACAGAAATTACGTGGGAGCAGCAGCAGGTGAGGAAAGTGGCACAAGACGTGTTTGGCCTGCGAAGACAGGAGAAAGGGCAGACTAGAGAGTGCCTCTGGAGTGCAGAAAGAGCTTTTATCTATGGAGAGATTTTAGCAGAATAAGTTTGTTTGGTTGATTGTTTTTTTTTACAGTGAGAGATTAGATAAGCTCAGGAAAATGTCAGCTAAGGATCATCTTTCCTGGGTATACACTCTTCTTCATTTCCTGCTTAACTTGAATGGATTTTCATTTGCTTTCTTAATGCACAACAGGAGGCATAATTTTTTTTTTTGTCTTTCTGTAGTATCTCTATTCCCAGACGCTACTAAAAGCCCACTGTATGTGTTCTGCATTCTCACTATAGTATACATCCATGTGGCACGCTGTAGTGGCATACAGATACCGCCAAGGCAAAAGACTTGCAGATGAGGGACAAAACAAGTACTTTTCTTCTTTCTAATGGAGAACTGGGGTCCAGAGAAGACAGATAACTCGACCAAGGTCACTGCAGAGGGTCTGCAGCAGAGCTGGGATGCGAGCTGCAGGTTCTCATGCTGTTTTAACTCTTAGCTGACCCATCTTCAGGAATTTGGCTGTGAACCATACAGGCTGCTACTTTAAAGAAACTCAGCTGATGAATGTGCATTTTTATATTGGGAAAGCAGTTGGGTTTTTTTTCTCTCCTTCTTTGCTGCATTTTAAGGTGTGCTGGATGTAGCAGCCCTGGGTTTTTCAGTCCAGTTGCCTGTGGACCACTCACAGAAATGAAAACTATGCCAGAATGTCTTGAGCATCTCAGGGTGGTAAACAGTTGTAACAGAGACTACTGTGCTCAAAGCAAAGGCTTGAAGCAGCTTTCTCATAAATCCTGCTTAACACATTGTGTACTAATTTCTCACTAGTGTGTGCCCTTCTGCTGACTACCTAGAAAATAAAATATAGAAGTGTGACAGAAGGACTAAGCTACAGATTTATGAAACTGCTGCATTTTTAAACCTCATAGAGAGTTATGTTTTCTTCTATTGTCTTAGAAAACATGTTTTTCCCTAATTGGCCAAAGTGGGATTAGTAGCTGTGAAAGCCGTGCACTTTACAAGGCCTTCTGGGAGCTTACAAAATGCAGATATTTCATACACATCATTGATGGAGTCCCAGCTCAGGCAGCTTCTCTGTGGTACAAACTAACAAGGAGCTGGAGAAATATGAACACAAAGAGCTTCCACCATTTTTCGTAGTTTTTGGACAATGGAGCCCGTCCCTCCTGTGCCACTGTAAGGGGCCCTGGACCCCTCACATGAGCCCTTGCCATGGTCCTCCCCCACCCCTTATGGCTGCTTCTTGGGCTGGAGAAGATGTCAGTTACAGGATCAAAGGACAACTCAGGTCGGAATGGACCCCAGGAAGTCACTGGTCCAACCCCCTGCCCAAAGCAGGGTCAGCTCTGAGGTCAGACCAGGTTGCTCAGGGTTTTGTCCAGTTGGCTCTGGAAAACCTCCAGTGACAGAGCCTGCACAGTCTTTCCAAGCAACCTCTGTCATTGCCACACTGTCCTAGCGGGATATTACATTCAGTCTGAGGTTTTAATTTCAATTTTTGCCTGTTGTCTCTTGTTTTCCTGCCATGCACTGCTGTGAACAGCCTGGTTCCATCTTCTCGGTGATCTCTCCATGGATCTTGTGGGGCTGCTATTAGGTTACCATCCCCAAGCAGCCTTTCCCCTAGGCTGAACAAGCCCCATTCCCTCAGCCTCTCCTTGCATGGCAAGTGCTTCAGGACCCAGGCATCTTGATGGTCCTCTGCTGAACTCACGCATTTGTCCATGTCTGTCTGGTATTGCAGAGATCAAATCTGGATGCCAGGTTAGATCTCTGTGGTACTCCACTTTCTGCTGGCCTCCATACAATCCACTAAGTGCCACCCACTAAGCCTGATTATCCAAACAGTTTCTCACTCATCGCAGCTGTAATGTTCTAACTTGAATGCAAGAATATTGTGGGAGACAGTGTAGAAAGCCTTGCTAAAGTCAAGGCAAATTATGTCCGCTGCTCTCCTTTTGCCCGCAAATCCAGTTGCCTTAAGATAGAAGGCAATCAGATTGGTCAGGTGTGGCTGGGTCTTGGTGAACCCATACAGACTGTCTTCGGTCACCTTCACCTCCTTCTTTGCTGCTGGGAGGGTGATCATGAAATGCAGATGTCTTCTCCTGCCCTGAAGTATCACCAGGTACTCTCTCACATCTCATGGGCATCACAGATCTCTCTATGCCCTGAAAGACCCCCAGGCCTGCCGGTCTCATCCGTCTCACATGTGAGTATCTCCTGGGGGTGGGGAGCTCATTGCAGGGCATGAGCTTACAGAGACATGGTTGCACCAAGGTGCAGCAGCTCATGCAGTTTTAGAAAGCAGCCTGCACTCAGCGAGGAGCACAGAAGCTGACCAGCACCTTCTAAAACTGTGAGATGTAAAACCTGTGACCACGCATATTTGAATGCACAATCTGCTTTTTCCTAGTCTCACTGTGACCTACATTTCATCATGAGCTGCTTTTGGTCAGGAGGGGGTGACTCTGATGGGTTTCTTGTGTCAACTGGAATATCAGGAGCTCTGAAAAGGCTTGCTTAGAAACCTGCCTGCCTGGGAGAAGTCCTGCTCCCTCTGCTTGCTCCATGGCAATAGGCATAATTACTCTCATTTTGGAGCCCAAAGCAGAGGCATGTGGAATAAATTGATCTAGATCAAGAAAAGAGTGTTAGGCAGGGTCAGGAACGGAACTGACAGCATCTGGCTCCTTCTCATAGTCTAGTACACAACTCATGGGTGTCCTTCCATGGAAGATTTCACCTACACGTGTCTTATTTCACACAGACTACTGAAAGAGTCTGACATCAGTCAAAAAATCCCTGGTGTCTGCTTACAAATTTTGGAGTCATTTATATCCATAGTAATAAAAGCTGTATGCTGTTTATTTAGCAGGGCTCTTTTAATGTGCTGTTTGTTGTTTTGGTAGTCTGTGTATTTTTCATATTGTAATCATATTACAAGAGCATTCTTTTCCTGGAATAAAGAGGTAATGGTTCACAAGAGGCATAATTATTCCACGCTGTGCAGGCAGGATGCTGCAGAAAGAGCTGTCTTCTTTATGTGTAAGAGGCTTTATTGCAAGTGTTCTACACAGTAATTAAATTCCTTTGAATGCGGAGGCTTGATTGGATTTCTTTGGGTTTTTGGGAGGAGTCTGAAAGCAAGGTATTTAGCTCAATTGCTATACAATTTTGGCATCAGTTGAGGTTAGGGAGAAAGGTTCAGAGTGTCTCAGTCCCATTTCTTTTATGCTAGTGTTACGTTAGCTGAACTCTGTTGAATTCAATTGAATTACACCCTATCTGTACTTGTGTGAGAAGCAATCTCAGAAATCCCTGGCAGAAAGCAGCAGGATACCCGAACGCATGCCGTAAGAATCCAAATTATCTAAGGAAAAAAAGCCTTGCCTAAGGAAGTTACTTGCAGTTGCAAAGGCGAGTGCCAAAAGTAAGGAAACTTCACATTTACAGCTGCCCTTCAGATCCGATGTTTGCTTTATGGTGAGTCTGGCCTTGGCCCAGAATTGGACAAAGTTTTAAAAGACAGCAGCAAGAAAAGGAAAAGGTAGGCAATCATGTAACAAAAATCTGTGCTGTGGCTTGACACATGAGCCAGGATGTTGGCATGGCATAACTCTTGAGCATTTGAGTTGTCAAACTAAATCATGTTTGTTTAATATCAACATACATAGCTGCCAAGTTTTCATAGATTTCATAGATTTTCTAGGTTGGAAAAGACCTTAGAGATCATCCAGTACAACCGTCCCTAATCCCCCATTAAACCATATCCCTAAGTAGTTCATCCACCCTTTTCTAAACACATCGAGGGATGGGGACTCAACCACCTCCCTGGGCAGCCTATTCCAGTGGCTGACAACCCTTTCAGAGAAGAAATTCTAACATCCAACCTGAATCTCCCCTGACTAAGCTTATACCCATTCCTCTTGTTCTATCACCCATCACTAATGTAAAGAGCCCTTCCCCACCTCCCCACCATCCCTTCTCAAGTATTTGTAGGCTGTAATCAGGTCTCCCCTCAGCCTCCTCTTCTCCAGGCTAAACAGCCCAAACTCCCTCAGCCGCTCCTCATAAGTTTTATTTTCCAGCCCCTTGACCAGTTTAGTCGCCCTTCTCTGGACCCGCTCCAGGAGCTCAATATCTCTCTTAAAGCGAGGGGCCCAAAACTGGACACATATTCCAGGTGCAGCTCACCATTGCTGAGTACAGGGGCAGGATTGTGGTTTGTTGTTGGTTTTTTTTTCAAAAGGAAGCGGAGTAAAATGTACATTAAAAGGAAAACTTTATATACAGCCTCAACATCTATTAGTGATTGGGATTTGCGTATTGTAGCATAAATTACATAAATTCTTCCTGTTACTCAATAAGGCTACACAATACATCAGGAGGAGAGTGTTGCTCAGGCAGGGAAGGAAGATGTGCAACCCACGGGGTAACAATACCACTCTGCTCAGATGTCTCTGGAGGGAGAGTATGCATGATGAGGAAAGTGGCATTTTCAACAGCTCAATGAAACGTTGTCGGGCAATGGGAGGCACTTTCTTAATCTAGGGGCTCCCTGCCTGCCAGATGTTTCACCCAGTGACAGTGGGAGTCTATGAAGCCCAGGTTGCCAGTATTTGTAGGGGTTACGTGAAGGTTTGGGTCTCAGAGAGGTTTCCAGGGGCTCTGTTTGTATCCCAGTGGTGGTGGTGATGGTGGTGGCGGTGGAGGAGAGGATCCTGGGGCTGGGTGAGGGGAGGGTGGTTTTGTAGGGAGAATGGCAGTGGGAGTGAGGAGGAGGAGGAGGAAGAGCTTTGACTATGTTTTGTGAAGGCAAAAAAGGCAAGTAGGAAGAAGCTTGGATATCGAGGCCTGTTGGGAGGAGGTTGGACTGGCCGAGGATGACAATAACACAGACATGGAGGTCTCAGTCCAGACAGTGAAGCAAGATGGACCTAGACCTAGGTCTGAAGGGAACTGGCAAAAAAAGTCAGTGTACTGCAAAACCTGGGACTAGACCTGCCTCATGCCTATGTGTTAGTTTCCCTGTTGTGACTCTACTGACTTCTGAGTGGTCGTGCTTCCCTTCATTATTTATTAATTCTCAGCAAGGATCCCTCCTGGAGTCACCTGTCTGTACAGAAAGTTGGAAATGGAGTTAAAACTTTTTGCCAAAAGAGGGGAATTTTGGAAAAAAAAAAATATAAATTTTTCAAAGGCTGAATTAAAATTGGTTCTGTTTTACTGATGTTTCTTTTGCATCTTGGCTTCCTGAGCAGAAACGGTCGTACCTGAGGACTACCTGGTTGATCCTGCGAACATGAAGCGGTACACCGTGGATCCTGCCGATTCTGCCTTCAGTTGCACGGGCTCCATGTACACCATGCGGCAGAGTCCTGCAGATGAACGTCCTGTTGGAGGCTCCTCTTCCTCCTGTGGTCATCACCCTGCCCAGATGTCTTCAGGAGAGTCCTCGTCTACTGGCCTGCGGCATCAGACCTCCAGCCCAATGAGGAATGGGACCTATCTTGAAGGAAACAGAAGTGGTAATATAACATCTTCCATTTAGCAATGTGTGTTGTTATGCTGGTGCCATACTGGAGTCTTAACTCCCAAATTCCCAGCAAAATTAGTGAGATGGGTCTGGGCTGACATCCATCCAGACCACTCACGCGTCCATTTAGAAGGAGAGATAATAACCTATGTGAACACAAAGTCAATCTGTTTATCACTAAGTAAAAAGGTGAATGTTTTCTAATGTTGTTATTAATTATGTAAATATATGTATTATGTATAATCGAGTGGCAATCACAAATGTTATTATCGACTTACAGATATAAATATTAATGTATAAGTCATTCCTCCCAAAGATTGATACTGCCTACAGGCATGTATCAGTTATTCGTGCTACACCAGCTGTGTACAAGATATGATGCAGAGTAAACACAAATATTAGTGCCTACCTCAAAGTATTTTAGCAAAAGATTTTGCTTCCTAGCTGCATGGCCCATCCTGCCCCTTTAATCATGAACCAAGCCAGATTTTGCTTGGGAAAGATTGCCTAGCAAAACGTATATTTTTAGAAATCATCCAGCTCACTGCTCAAGGGTCTTTTATCCTTCAGGAAGCAAAGTCACATGAGGTTTATCTGCAAATTCAAGGGATGCCATTGCAACCATTGCATTCAATAACCCTTCTTCTTTCCTATCTTTTTTTTTTGTCCAGTTATCCTGCTAGATTTACATTTGCTGGGTTGGTCGCCCTGCCCGTTAGCTATATTCCCTATTAGCCATGCACTTTTTTCTCGATAAATAACCTGGGTTCATCAAATGGGTTAGCTAATTCCCTGAACTTCCGTTAACTTTGTTTGCATTTTCCAAGTTCTCCATTAACAGGTCTTTATCAGTAGTGATTCCAAGAGTGACTTCACCCCTTACTAATTATTCAAACTTCATTTATGCATTTTTCATCTTGAAAAATTTTATCTAACAAAGGAGTTGAGTCTCAGCCATTTTTAAGTCATTAATTTCTTTCCCTTCCTCATTTATTAATGGAATCTACTGTCACACTAGTATTTTTTTTTTTTAAATTTTGATGTATTTGCAGAAGTCTTGCCTTTCCCCTAGTCCCTTTGTCTACCATTAGCTCATTACACTGTCTTTCTGCCCTTGAATTTCCCCTGGAAACTGCAAGTGATTCTGCATATTCTTCCTTGGTAGCCACTCCAGAGCCTCTTTTCAATAGCTGCAGATCTTTGCCTAATTCCTCCACATCCCTCACCTCCCAAATATCTGCATTATTTCTTGTTCCTGAACTTCCACTATTTAATATTTTAGAACACTATTTTTGCAAAATATTTACTACCAGTATTTATCCTTATATTTCTTTGTTTATCTAAGTTTGCCTTCCTAAATATTCAATACCTACCCGAAACTGTCACTCACTTTGCTATTATTTTCACATAATTGTTTCCCAGGTTTACTCCTGTATTACTCTATTATACAAACCAGAGATAAGCCTTCGGTTCTCATCATTATTTTTTTCTTTACTTATAGAGTCAAATTTACTCAAAGCAAAGTAGATAGTATAGAAACGTGCTACTGCAAACAACTTGTAAGAGGTTGTCACTAAGAAGCAGGGGTCTCAGTTACAAAGAAAAGGAAATGAAAAGCCCTTTCTTTCAGATCTTGTTCAGTGCCTCTCAGGCCAGCATAATCAGGTGCTGGGAGGACAAGAGGCTTACTGTGCACAGGATTCATTTTCCCCTTTCCCAGTGCTTCCCTAGAGCCTCCTAGCAGAACTGGGACCCTTCTGTCAAGCTTTTTAGTTGGCAGCTGTGAGGAGCCAAGATTTAACAATGTTGTTACTCGCTTGCTTTGAAAAGCTTTATCATTCTGCTTGAGATCAGTTGTTATCTCTTTGTAGTACATAGGAAGGGTCAGAACACTTCAGAGCAAAGGTCTGCCTAGCCACGTGTCCTGTCTCTAGCATGAGACGCAGCGCACCCCCAGGAAAGAGATAAGTGCAGAGACGATGATGCTTCCCCACTACCCTCTCTGCCTTCAGAAGTTTGTGGCTCAAGAGTTTCCTGAACCAGAAGTGGTGGATTCACATTTAGCAATCCTTCATAGATTTTTCTTCTCTGAATCACTCAATGGCTTGCTGAATACCTTGCGCATTTTCAGCATCCACAAAATACCATGGTAGAGTTCCTGTGCTTAAAAATGTGTTGTGTGGAGAAAAGCCTTGGTATGAGGGATTTATATCGATGTTCAAGGGACTGAAGTGTAAAATCAGAGCTCCTTAAGCTTGTGCATCTGGATTACTTTCCTTTCTTATTCCTGACTGTGAATGCCACTGTTTCCCTGTCTCAGAAAAGTCATACAGTGGCCATGCAATAGGCTTTGCAGGGTCCTGTGTTTCTCTAGCTTGAAAGATATTGAAGCACTTTGAGGAGCAAAGAGAAAGAGATTGCTTTTGGACCAGGCACTTGTGGTATTTGGTTGTCTTTGAAGCAGTTATAGGTGACTTTAAGCTGCTACATATGACACTGTGGGGTAACAGGACTCATTCCAAAACTGCTTAGTATGTTTTACGTGACATGCATTTGACCCTTGCAAATACTAGCTCACCTGGGACCTCTGGATTGTTTGGCCAGCTCAATAAAAAAAAAAAAATAGTAAAGGCTCCCTAGAACTGACTAGTGAACTGTATGAAAATGGCTATTAATTTGTTTATTGATCATTTACAGTTATGAAAAATTTATTAGTCCCAGTATCATCCATTGTAGATTAGGGTCTGCCATAAAGGTACACGCAATCCCATACAGAGATAGGTTTGCTGTCAAGGTCTGCAACAGGAGGAATAGCAGTCCCCTGTGCTCTACTAATATTCACCACTGTAAGTCAGCACAAATGGCTCTTGCACATTTGTGCCACCACCGTCCATCACATTTACTCTGATGCACTCCTCTGCTTTCTGGAGCCTCCAGCAGAAAGCCTCCCACAGTCCACAGCAGGAGCTGAGTCCTCTGAGGCAGAAGAGAGATATTTGCTCTTAGACACAGCCAGGCAGTTTTCAGTGGCTGTGATGTGCAATTCAGTGACATCCATAAAGTCAAGGTGCTCACAGATTCGTTACGATATCACTTCTAGTATTAAAGAAACTGTGCTGTTGCCAGTCACAGCCTACTTACATCTCCTACTCTGTGACAGCGTCAGTTCTGTAGCACTGAATTCCAACCGCAGAGTCCTACAAAGCATTGCCTGCTCTTCCTTAAAATTACAGACTGTATTGCCTTTCGTCACAGCTATCATACTTTCACCCACCATGCTGCTTGAACTTTTACTGGCAATCCCAGACTTTTAAAATACACATCTGTCTGCAACTGCCTCCGTGCAGCCGCACTGGATTTTGATTACTGTCTTTGCAAAATCTCTCTTGCAAAGGTCTTTGGAATCTGTGCTTCACTATGCTGCTTCTGCATGCTTTTTCCCTCTTTCTAGAGATAATTTATATGCTGCTGAATCATAAGTGAGCAAAGATGAGTAAGTTGTGCATGTCAGGCTCTATTCTTATCATCCTCAGTTTGCATACTTACAAGGCAGGGAAGGGCAGGACTCATTAAAAAGAGGAAGAATTTATCTCTGAAACCTCAAACCAATCCTCTTTATTTATGGATATTTTTGAAAAATAGCTTGCCTTATTTATCATGGTGGGCAAATATAATGGAAAAAACCATGACCATAAAACGTATCTCAGTGCATAACAGAACATGTCTTTCAAGCGGAATGGATGAGATTAAACCTCAAAGCTCTCATTAATGCGATCGGAAGCTTGATGCCTAATTCTCCATGATTATGCTAAAAAATTCCAAACAAAAAAAAAGTAAAAATCTCATTTCAGAAAGCCAGTTGGGGCTGCTAACAGATAAACATGCACTCTCTTGTCATCATTTGCCAAATTGAAGCTCTTAAATCAGAGAAGGAGTAGTCAAGGACATCATAAACCTTTCCAAGCCTGCTTACATAACAAACAAAGCCTTCATTCCAAGTATGAAGAATTGTGTTTCAACCACAACATAATAACCTTAACCTTGCCCTGTAGCTTGTTATTTTTATGTAGATTTTATTATCCAATATTAGCAGTTAATTATTATCACCTGAGGGCCTTTGTTAAAGAGGCAATCCTGCTTGCTAATACATTTATATCCTGAAAGCATTTGGGGCGCAGGGTTTGAAGCTTCTCTTTTTCCAGAATAATGCTGCAAACGCCCTGCAGGAGCCGAATCCAGCACCTCCCCAAGGCAGCGTCCAAGGAGCTGCTGATGGCACTGCGGGGCTCAGCACTGAGGATCACTTCTTTGGCAAACAAGTCTGCCTGTTCATTTTTGAGGACATTTACAGCCTGAAAGGTTCAACGCTTTCACTGAGTTGCTGATTTTCCCCTCCACCCCTGCAAAAGAGAGGCAAATCGAGAAAAGTCCACGTAAATATTTAACGCCAGCCTATGGCTGCATCTCATGCAGCTGGATGTTGGGCTGCTCTTGCAGTGGGTGGAGGATCACCCACGACGTCACATCGCTGTGGCGTGTGCCGTGCCGGCAGTGGGAGCAGCTGTCATGCTGGTGAAATGAGGACTCTGCCCTGCCATGCCGTGGGGCTGGGGCCACCAGCCAGGTGGTGCATGGCATCTCCTGCAAGTGCAAATCGACATGCTAAGCCCAATCTTGGTTCCAGAGCTCTTTGCTGATTGTGGCTCATCAGCCCCGCCCTGCATCCATAAATATCCTGTAATTGTGTTTCCCACACACCTGCGTTTCTGATGCCTCTCCTCTTCTCCTGCGTGGTGTGCCCTAGACTTTTAGAAAAGTGTCTTCTACAAAGCCCTCCTCCTGTCCTTGTTTATAGAGGGAGTTTGGTTGTTTTTTAAAATGTTTCCCATTTCTCTGTGCCTTGAGGGCCTGCTACTTCTGCTTAGTTTCAGTAGATCTGCTCCTTATTATCTGCTCCAGTGCAATCAGAGAGAACCTTTTAAAATTTCATTCCCACCCCCTTCCCCTGAGGCAAAGAAATCATTTAGGCCTGCAGCAATATTAAAGTTCATCTGTCACTCCCTTTCCACTCTTATCTATCAATGACCATACTCCCTCTGGGCTCTGTTTGTTTGCCAAGAACATATTTAGGGAGTCTGTTATTTATCTTTCCTTCTTTGTAGGTTTAACTCCATTTTAGCATCGGATTTCCTTGTCATGCCTCTGCAGCTGTTTGGCTGCTGGCTTTCTTGGTCTCCATCCTTCTTCTCAGGAAGGTCCCAAGGCCAGAGGTAGGGGCAGAGAAAAACCTGCGTGGGGTGAGAGCTCAGACAAAGCAAGGCCACATCTTTCCATTGGCTTCACCAGGCTTTGGCCATTGACCCGGTATCTCTAGCCATTTCTGTGCAGGCAATGGTCTCGACTGGGATGCCCCGAGAATATCCCCTGCAGAGGAACCTCTTCACTCTCCTTCCTTGACATCGTTTCAGCAGGAGGGGGAAGTGCTTCCTCTGATTACCTAAATTTCCATATCCCATTCCATTAATTTGACAAATTTTTGCCACTTGTCAAAAACAGGAAATTGGATTTGACCTAGATTACGATCTCTAAAAATAATTATTGGTCGTGAGCACTCCCATCTCTTTGTAATCTGAGTATTCATTATCATCTTGATTAATTCTGATGACAGGATAGCTTAGGATACCCGGGAGACATGAGACTTCCTCATTTATCTAATTCTTAGGTTAAGTGTGAATACCTTCAGATAAGAAAAAATGTATAGTACTTGCCCTGCTGCCATCAAACACTTTGTGCTCAATATAATCATTCAGCAAAGTGATGCTATTGAAACATAAACCCCATGCCTTTGTGTGGACATGAAATGATTTATTTTCTTTTGTAAATAAAGAGATTACACTTAAATGTGTAAACAACAATGTTAAAAAGTCAGAGTAAATTAAACAACAAAATACATTTTGAAAGATATGGAAAAGCAGACTGTTTCCAGATTTCCTAGTTGCAAACTGCGTTCAAGACATTTGCCTGCAAGCTTACTAACAACGTTTCAAAGTATCCCTTTACCTACAAGTAAAATAATAAATCTTAACTAATTGAAAAAAAACAGCAGAGAATCCAGGACTTGACTCTAGGTAGGTAAACGAAGACAAAATAATCTTCAAATAGTTAGTATCTATGCATAAATCTGGCTTTATATTATACCTCAGGTAGGGAATTGAAAGGGTTATCCTCACCTGCTGGGGCCTGGAAGTGTTCTAGCCATGTGGTCTCTTTAGAAAGGTCATTTATATATTTGTCTTTAAAAAATCAGATTTATGCTATTGATTGCTAGATTGTGAAAGAGTGAATAGAATTCCCCTGTCATTTCAACCTTTTATTCTCATCCCCCTTCTTTTACTACAGCTATTTCCAATATCTTTGAAGGCTCCCAAGTGCTCTTGGGGCTCTCTGTTCCCCTTTGCCCTTTCCTGGCATTTCTGGAAGCAGCGGGTTGTAGGCAAGAGTTACTGGGCCAGGGGCTGCTCTCTCTGTGCCTGGTGCGAACCTCAGGCTAAGCTCCTCGGGCTCTCCTTACATTCATACAAATTTAAGGGAAAAAATGTGACCCTCACTAGTGGCACATCTCCCCCGCCCATCACATTGTGGCAGTAGCATAGAAACTTCTGCAATCCTTTGGGCAAGGCTAAACCTCTCTCTGCCTCCCTGCTATTTTCATGCCCTATTTTCTCCGTGCTTTTGGTTTGAGGTGCTGAGGTACGCACATCAGCTGGCACCCAGGCCATCAGCAGATCAGGTAGGGGAGAAATACTCACCCCTGTGCCTTCCAGACAAGTCTCAGTTCTCTCACTTGTCCCTGACAAAGTTACTCCACGTTACTGATGATCCAGGGGTTGGCCAAGATTACTCTGCTCGTTTTGCACTCTTTGTCTCCATCGTTTCATGCCAAAGGCTCCAGATGGTGCCTGTACCGTTGTGTATTGCATTTATTCTGTGAGCGGAGCCCAGGGTCGCCTCAGTCCATACGAACACCAATCCTTGCTGTCTAATTAAAAGGACCTGCGGCTATTCCTTGTCCTTTATATCCAGAACAGTGACTTAGCAAATGAGAGTGTAATTATCATGATATTTACATCACATCCCATTATGAAGCCCATCGACCAGATTTGCACATTCATAGCACTGCTGCTTACTGGAGTTCATCCTTCGTAACTGCAAAATCTACCTCGTTACGTTATACCATAAGATGAGCACGGCAGCAAGAAAAAAAGGACCAACATGCACATAAAGCCTTTATTGTGCATTGGGCAGATCTTCCTCGTATAAATCAGCGTGGCTCTATTGAAGTCAATGGAATGACAATCCATGTAAGCCACAAAATCCAGCCCACTACATTTGCTCACACGCAGTAGGATTGTGTTTTCAGTCACACATGGGGATTCTTATACATTTCATCTGTCTTTCTCAGTATTTCTCTGGAGAGCTCAGCCCTTCTCAACAGCTCTCATTGCCCTCTTAGCTACTTGGGGCTTCTCCAGGCTCCAGTTAGGAATCCGTGGTCTCCCACTACTTGCGCTCTTCTGTTCCCTTTTCTGTCTTCTGTAGTGCCTGCTTGCTTTCCATTTGTACCTCTCACTAAAAACTGGGCCTTAACAGAAAGGGATGAGCAGGTCTGGGCATGTAACATTTTATACATCTGTGTGCTGCTGCCTGCTAATGCAAAGTTTGCTCGGTGTGGATATAAACAAATTTAAACAGCTTTCCTCTAACCTAGCATAATACAGTTCTTGTAATAGTGAAGCAGCATAAGTGGGGTGCAAATTATATTCACGTGGAGGCTGAGATTTATTTCTGCGGAGACTAAGAATAAAAACATAAATGCACTTTCATTCCAATGTGCCTTTATTCACTTGATTTAAAGCTACAGCAAGCCGAAGTGACCTTAAATCATCCAGGGCTTATACCATTAAAAAGTCACATGTGCAATGTTCATCTTCGCCTGTTTTAGTAGCTTTCCAAATAGGCATTCACTGGGGACCGTCAGCTTCGTGAGAGTCTAAGATTAGGAGGATATGGACTAGAAACCTTCCTTTAAGCTCCAAGTCTGAATATCTGAATGCCAAGGAAAAAAACCCTATTGGCTAAATCCTGATTTTATCCTCTAGCCTTCACATTCAATGGCAAACTCCTTTGTTTAGTGCTGAAGAGCTTTCCCTCCAGGTGGGAGGGAGGTGTCTTCTTGAGCCAAGATCCACGCTGCTTGCGGAGCAGACAGCAGGGGCAGCTCGGTTTAAGAGTCTGGCAGCTGGCACGTTTTTCCTTCCCCAGCAGGAACCTGAGGGTTTCATGTTTTTTAACGCAATTCACCAGCTGGGATCACGTCTCCCGATAAGCAGCCAGATCAGAAACTGCTCCGAGTCCCCTTCTCTCCCCACCTCACCATCTCAGGCTGATACTTGCACACAGAGATCGAACACCCCAGTGAGGCTGCTGTAACGCTGCACACTGACAAAGTGAGAAAACCGCTGCGTGCCGTTGTAACCAGCTGTTGTGGGCTTTTTTGTACTGATAGCCTCAAGTCCTTCACCAGAACGACAAGACGCTGCTCGGCCATCAAGCAAGAATCCTTTGACCTGGACGGTGGATGATGTGGTTTGGTTCGTGAAGGATGCAGACCCTCATGCTTTAGGTCCCCACGTGGATCTCTTCAGAAAACACGTATGTAGAAGGCTGCCCTTACCGCTTCTGGGTGATTTAAGCCAAGTACATGGGCAGTCCCAACAGCCAGCCACTACACATCACACACACCCCTCCGCTGCCTTTGGCTGCTATGGGCAGTGTTTGTGCTCAGCCAGGTTGAACACAGGGCCCTGCAAGATATTCAAGACCACTGTGGGGTTTGGGCTGAAGAAAGGTTCATTATCACCCCAGAGGGTGTTCAAACACTGGAACAGGCTTCCTAGAGAGGTGATTGACGCCCCAAGCCTGTCGGTATTTAAGAAGCATTTGGACAACACTCTTAATAACATGCTTTAACTTTTCATCAGCCCTGAACTGGTCAGGCAGTTGGACTAGATGATCGTTGTAGGTCCCTTCCAACTATTCTATTCTATTCTATTCTATTCTATTCTATTCTATTCTATTCTATTCTATTCTATTCTATCTATGCATGCTATGCTATGCTATGCTATGCTATGCTATGCTATGCTATGCTATGCTATGCTATGCTATCTCTATTCTATCTCTATTCTATTATTCTTCAATGGGGAGACCCTAACAATGTATTGAGAAAATGCTTACTATTTGTTCCCAACTACACCAGCATAAATTGTTTCTATGCCAAGCCTAAGAGAAAGCACAGAGGATCTGGTGCTCATTTTTGTTCTCACACTGGCAAAAAAGCCTCATCTCAATGACAATTTTTTTCCCAGGATACCTATGATTCTTCTCTGAAGAGCATTTTTTATGTATCTCTAGATATTTAGCAGGAGAAACCCAAACAACCAAGCTTTTAATCTTTTTCCCCTCAGTATTGTGTAACTACATAACTAAATTTAACAGACCTGCTGACTCACTGAAGAATATGATATAGTTGCTTTTGCTAGTCAATCTCCAGTGGTGGAAATTATATTATCCTTAATTAGTAAAGGAGAAGACTGTAAACTATATCTGATCTCGAGTTTCTCGTTCTGCTGCTGTGTATGGAGTTGACACCAATGTATCTAATAGTATCTTCAGCCTCCTCCTCCATCCCTCCTTGATCAATTCAGTCTGGCTATGAAAATGGATTTTACCCTAAAAGTGACTTGCTTGTGTTCAGCTCAGGGTCATACCTCAGATGTAAGTGCCTGGACCTAGGTCTAAATGAGAAGAGCTCCCCAGCCATGTCTCCTGAAAGTGCCTCGGGTTGCAAAGCAAGGGAGAGGTCTTGATCACTAGGTCCTACTCCTTGCCTGTTTGCCAGTAGGGATGGGTGGGAATGCGGGGCTGCAGTCAAGAGCTGAGAGAGACAACTGATGGACTTCCAGCTACACCCTGCATGCAGGGTTTCCAGATACTGAGGCAAGGAGGTGGCTGAGGAGCAGAAGAAAATTAAGATGAACACAGTTCTTGATGTCTGCTCACCCTAGGCAGGTATTGAGGCTGTCTGCCATTCTGCAGACAGGCTGGTAGGATGAGAACAATAGAGCAGGCACAGTGGCGCTAGGACCAAATCTGCATTACAGGTCAAGTGCCAGCCAACTTTCCCTGCCTTCTGCAGAGAAGTCAGATCTGCCTTATAAGCTGATAATGAAAACATGGCCTACATTGGCTATCTGGTTAACCAGGCAGATAAAAAAGTCACTTTCAGGTTTAAAGGAACTTGCTTTAGAACGAATTTTTAAGACAATCAGAAAGGGCTGTGCATCGAGAGAAAACTCTTCATGCAAGGTAGAGAGAATTGCCATGGTCTGAAGCAACAGGTACATCCCAAAGAAGAGAAACATGTGAAGTTCATCTTCTAAATACAGACAGTGCAAAAGCACTGGTTTTTGTCTAGTTTCCACTTGCAGCAAAGGATGGCACAGCATGCTTTTATCTAACAACAGGGCAGCCACACGCTCCAGGCAGTCATGGGCCGGCTGTACTGGAGCATGCCACAACACTACAGCTGCTCTGTGACCAAACAGACCAAGCTAAATTGCCACTAAAAACTGTCTCTGTCATCCTTTGTTCAACACCCAGCACCCACGGGCTCTACTTATCATTTGATTTCCTTGTAAAACATGCCATAGGTGTGAGAACCTGGGAAACATTGCCACACAACTCAATTCAATTATGTCTTTGAGTTATACATGTCCCTGCAATTTTTCAGCCTTCAAATCTCATCTGGATTAGCACGGAGACCCCAGGGGTGAGAGACAAGTGATTAGTCCATTAACCTTAGCCATATCTTCCTGTACGTTCAATCTTTCCATGAAGCAGGTGCATAATTTACTTAGAAGCACTTACTGTCGTTGACGAGGCCCAGCTATCACCTCAAATTGTTGCTTGGCAATCAGCTCACCTGAGCTGTGACACTGGGAAGGAGAGGATGGCAGGACCAACAAGAAGAAACAGCTGGGAGAGGTATCGTGTGAGGGCAGTGCTCTCTCCCACCACTATAGCCAGGGTGCAGTAAGGAGGTGCAGACCTTGTCCTCCACATCTGCCATATGCATTGCAGGATGACCGAGGCTCTGCTTTTCCCACCAGGAGCAGAAGCTTTTCTTTTTGCCAAGACACTCAAGGGGCTCTGTCATAGGTGGCTCCTGAGAGTGCCCAACCAAGGCTGTGAAACTACCTACTACCTCCCCTCTGCTCTTTCATAACCGATAGATGTTTGGCCTCCTGCAAAGGAGCAACAGCCTGGCAAAGACGTGTAGCAACTCTGCCTGAAAGCCCTGTGTAATGTTCTCTCAGCAAGAAGGACTTGGTCAAAAGGCTGAGGAGGGAAATGGAGGAGGGGAAAGAGTTACACAGGGAATTAGCAGGTAGAAAACTCAAGCTCGAAGGGATCAACGCAATGTTATGGTCTGACAGCCTTTATGGAGAAGGCTGAGGTTTTCAATGACTGTCATGGGTTAGGCCACTCCGGCAACCAAACCCCCCCACAGTCGTTCACTCACCCTCCCCCAGCCCCAGGGATGAGGGAGAGAATTAAAGGATAAACAGGAAACCCGTGGGTTGAGATAAGAACAATTTAATACAGATGATTTAATACACAGTGTAGATGCTCACCACCCCCTCTTATGCAAAGCCCGGTCTCGTCCTGAAGCTGCAATCCCAGACGAACGCGAGGCCCCGAAATAGAGGGAGAGAGAGAGAGAGAGAGAGAGAGTACTCCGAGAGTGGGAGTACTGGACGAGAGAAAAAAAAAGCAATAGAGCAAAAGCGCAGAAGTGCAAAAGAGCAAAAGCGGCGAAAGAGCCAAAGCACAAAAAGCCCTTCTTTCCAGCTGAACATCACCTTTATACTGGGCATGACGCTGCATGATATGGAATACTAATTGGCCAGTTTGGCCCTCAATCTTAAGTTCCACCGCAAATCACAAGGGCCCCCTTGTCCCGGCTATGCTCCCCCCTTATCCCACTGTGCTTCTGCACTCCGGCCAGGACATGGCACACTGAAAAGTCCTCGGCCAACTACAAACATCAGCTTGTTATCAACATTCTTCTCAGAGCGAGCCTCTGAGTAAAACCAAAACACGGAGCTCTTCTAGCTGCTAAAAAGAGCTAACTCTGTCCCAGCTAAAACCAGGACAATGACTTCTTTGCCTCAGTCTTGACGAGCAAGAGCTCCAGCTTCACAGCCCAAGTCACAGAAGGCAAAGACAGGGACTGGGAGAATGAAGAACTGCCCACTGTAGGAGAGATCAGATTCGAGACCATCTAAAGAACCTGAAAGTGGACAAGTCTATGGGACCTGATGAGGTGCATCCGTGGGTCCTGAGGGAACTGGCAGATGAAGTTGCTAAGCCACTATCCATCATATTTCAGAAGTCGTGGCCGTCTGGTGAAGTTCCCAATGACTGGAAAAGGGGAAACAGCCCCCATTTTTAAAAAGGAAAACAAAGAAGACCCAGGGAACTACAGGCCAGTCAGTCTCACCTCTGTGCCCGGCAAGATCATGGAGCAGATCCTCCTGGCGACTATGCTAGGGCACATAGAAAATAAGGAGATGATTGGTGACAGCCAACATGGCTTCACAAAGGGCAAATCCTGCCTGACTAATTTGGTGGCCTTCTATGATGAGGTTACAGCATTGTTGGATAGGGGAAGAGCAACTGACATCGTACCTGGACTTATCCAAAGCATTTGATACTGTCCCACACACATCCTTGTCTCTAAACTGGAAAGACATGGGTTGATGGATGGACCACTGGTGGTAAGGAATGGCTGGATGGTCGCACTCAAAGAGTTGTGGTCAACAGTTCAATGTCCAAGTGGAGGCCAGTGACGAGTTGGTGTTCCTCGGGGGTCAGTTTAGCGTAATTAATTCAATTTATTCAAATAGCAACCTGTCTCTGCTGGTGCTAGACATCAGACTTGTGAGCATGCATCTTTCCCTAGCTCTTCTTGTCTTGAGTGTTTGAGCGCTGATCACTGAGCGGCCACTCGCTGCACTCCTGTTGCAGGTGGTGGCCTTACCAGGTTTGGTGTCTGTCTAAGAGACTGCAGAATACAAAAGTAGGGAGATAATATATAATATATGCCAAGAAGGATAGATCCTGACGTCTTTGATTTTACTCAGAATTAAGTGCTAAACAACTATGAAGGTGGTGACTTTCACCATTCTCATTAAAAGCCTTATCTTGGGGGACATTCACCACTGGGACAATTCTTGTTTCCATGGCACAGGGCTTGTTTAGGGGCTACTCTGCTTTTTGAAGAGTATGCTCAGAACAAGTGCTACAAGAAGCTGTTGCAAACACAGTAATACTCATTCTTGCAGGTGGAAGCTGTATGTTTATACCTACTGTATGATGACCTCACAGTCATATGTTGCTGTGTCCATCTCCTTGCAGGAACACAGCAATGATCTCCTGCAATATTCTACTTACCGCGGGCTAGATATCAACTCATGGGAACAAGCTATCTGCACTGAAGGCCCTGAATTTTACCCGGCTTCAGATCTGGTTCAAGATCTTCTGGTGGGGCTATGCAGATTTGGGGACATGCTATAGAATCCTTCTTTAAATATTGTTTTTAAAAGGGCTGGACACAGTAATACTGTAGAGAAGTCGTGCCAACCATCTGCACAGGGACATGGCTAATATGGGAATATTTAATTGGATATGAGTGCTCCCTCTGGCATACTCTTGTCATGGAGTTTAATTTTGACCCCTACACAGTAATAATAAAGGAAATAATAAAATGCTGAACTCACATTTAGAAACAGCTGCCTCCGCACCAAACTCTTGACAGTGTTTTTAACCCTGTGGCACAACAGGTCCAAGAGTTTGGTTTGTGTTTTTTCTTATGCAAATATTAATTACATGTAATACTTCTTCTTTCCCTTAGCTTCCGTAAAATAAAGGGAAGGAGAGGGCGAAGGCAAGAGGGTTTCTATTATGGGATAGAGTGGGGGTGCAAAATGAAGAGCAGTCATTGATTGAGGTTAATCAGAAAGTGACCTTAACTGCTCATCAGCTAAATCACCTACTGAGTGGATAATAATGATTAGGGCAAATTAGGATCCATAGTATTACTTAATTAGTAGGTAATGGGATCATAGAGGAAGACCTGACCATCAAAATCAGAATACAATGTATATTAGCATTAGTATGTGTGCACACTGTGTGTATCTATGCACATACACGTAGCACTTGTCATGCTTTAGCTCCGATGGTCGAGTGTGTAAGTGTGGGTGGAGGCTGGGGGGGGGGGGGGGTAGTATCTTTTAGCAGATCCCTATATAGTCAGGAAAAAACAGAGAAGCTCAGGATCCAAGGAAGGACAGTGTAGCTGAAAGCTTCTGGACAGTGTAGCGGAAAGCTTCTGTGTTTCACAGTCCATAGTAAAACCGAGTCCGTTTCTCTGTGCACTCAAGCTACGTTGTGCTTGCTTTATGATTTCAAAAGGTTTCAAGCCAACAGGGTCTGGGCTAAGAAACGGAATCTGGTGGTAATTTCCTTCACTTACATGGTGGTTAAATGAAATTTGAACAAATTTTACTAATAAATGCAATAAAATAAGCAAGTTACTACTATCTTCAATTTAATATACAAAACCACCAGATATAAGCGCAATGAGGATATGTGAAACATGCATGAGAGCCAGAGACAAAGCTGGAACTGAGATTTAGAGATGCACTATCAGCAGTTCATGAGGACACATCCTTCTCCCTCTCTCCATCTCCTTTCTCACAAGGTTGACTGGCTTGTTCTCAGACTTGGGCTTAGCGCAACCCTTGATATTTTTAAAAATCTTCATCTTTTAATTGCACAATAATTGAAAACCCAGACAATCTTACAGTTCCTTGAAGAATAAAAAGTACTATTCGATTAACTCCTCCTTAGACTTTCGTTCTATCATACCTCAGATTTCAATTTTTTTAAATGAAATTTCACGATGCATGACATTTCGGCTAGCTCTACTCTAAAAGGCATCCTGTTCTGATTCACTTTGTTTAATTGCGTCAAGACACAGCACTGGAAGGGGGGTTAACACATTCTGATTCTCTTTCTCTCTTTTGAAACCAGGAGATTGATGGCAAATGCTTTGCTGCTGCTGAAAGTGACATGATCATGAAATACCTGGGGCTGAAACTGGGACCCTGCGCTGAAACTGGTTTACCACATTGATAAGCTCAAGCAAGCCAAGTTCTAACAATTTCTTGAACAACAACAGAAAACCCAACCTAAATCTAGATGGAAAACTAAAGGTAACATGTTGCCTTACAGAAGTGCATTCATTTGCAGATTGTTTTTCCCTCTTTTTTAACAAGACTTTGTCTTTTTTAACATTTGTGCATCGTCACCTTTTTTTTATCCAATAGGGTCTTTTGGGCTGCTTTGTGTTAATAATTTGCCCAAAAGTATATAATTACAATAATTATTTTGTATCATTAATATTATTATGAGTATAGTAAGTACTATTTTGTAATCAGAAGTGGGAAATCAAAAACAAACACGCCTATGGCACCATACTGCTGGAAGGACTAACCAAGAGGCCCTTACTGGCTATGGGTCTCACCTCGGAGGAGTAACGGTTGACCTGCATCCACTGGGCCCCAGCTCCACTGCTGATGCTCAAGGGCTGGAAAAGCATGGCGTTGGTCACCTATTGCCTGATGGGAACTGCCCCATGTCTTGCACTATCTGGAAAACTTGATTCTTCGCTTTGAAAAACAACAAAAAAAGACAAAAAAAAAAAAAAAGTCTCGCAAAAAAAAAGGGGGGAAAAGGGGTTTCTTTTTGCAGCTAAAGTACTTTTCCCACTAGAGGGAGCAGCTCTAATAGACTTGAGGCTGGAGCTCTGATGCCATGGTGCTTTCTGGCTGATGAGCTCTGACCATCACGACTCTCCTATATAAACACCGACAAGGAATCGCAGGCTCCCAGCAGGATAAGCCCGTCACTGTTTACAGATCATTAATTCAAGAAAAGCCCAAACGCAGAGAGTGTTTTTGACAGGATGTTTCCCGTTATACTGAAGAGGGGGTGGATGGCTCCCACGGTGTCTGGCGCGCTCAGCTGTCAGCTCCCATCCCTGAGCCGTTTCTTGTCTGGCGTAGGGTTTGTGGCACTCTAAGAAAAAGCAGAATTTCTGGTTTTAGTTTTGTTTGCGTTTTTAAAAAGTGAAGGAGCCGGGCGGGAGCGTTCCCCAGTTGAGGCTGGCAATGCGGGGCGCATCTCTGCACTTTGCAACAACGGTACGGTCCGGGTCAGCTGTTGTAGGGCCTGGTTCCTGACTGCACTGCAGCTTTCAGCATGTATGCGGATGTGCCGGGCATTAACGTCTCAAGTGGATTAAAAATAATGCTCTTCTGCCTCTTACACAAATCAAAAGGTGCTCACTGATAGTCCACGCAGCCAGGCAGGAGAGGACAGGTGTCAGGCTAAGGAGGTAGCTTGGGGCATGGGTGTGCCCTCATTTTCATCCTTCACAAAGGAGGATACGAAGGGACACATCCATACAGTTTAAACCCTTAAGGCATGACAAGCAGTGGTAGCAAGTTTTTGTCAGTCAGTCATGCAGGTTATTTTACAGCTACTCTCAACTGAATTGAGAAACAAGGTCCTGATAATATGCAAGACATCATACTGTCCACATAAACAGGTTGTCTGTCTGCATAAACAGGTATGCAGAACAGAATATTACCAAAAATACCTCATGGAATAACATTCAACTTGATGCATGTTGCTAGACCGGAACTCCTACAGAAAGACAGTGGTTCAAGACCTAATCCTGAAAATCCTTATGAACGTGAGAAACCATATCCCACAATACTTCCACTAAACTCTTGGAACTACTCCCTCAAATTTAAAAAAGTTGTCTGCATACGTTTGCAGGATTGGATCTTTGCAGGCTGACCAACTTTCAGCAAACTCTATCTGCATGCTGAAACACCTCTAACAGGAATAGCTGAATAAACGTGTTGAATGAAAAGTCATATACTATCAAGAGATGTAAATACTGAATCCTAACATGTCAATGCTTGGAAAGTAACACCCACCTGCATGACTTTTTGTCCTGCTGTAGAGAACACAAATCTGTTCAGCCAGCTGGCTGGTTGAGGCAGAGGTGACTTCATATCAACATAAAACCTGTACAGTTCATTTTTCACTCTTACATTTTTTAAAAATGAATCTTTTCCCTACAAAGATCCCCAAAATATGTAAAAATCTTGCTGTATTAGTAATGTCACCTTCACAGAGTCCTCAAACCATGTTTTTCTTCCTCCCTCCATAATTTTGAACTTAGTTAATCTCCCTTTTTTTTCAAAAGATGATTTTAACTCCTCACTTAAAAACCCACCTTGCTGTAGTATATCAGTAGTCAGAGCTGGTTTGACTTTATCAGATAGCTTCAATGCTGGAAAATCCCACTTTGTCAAAATCAAAACTCTTCATAAAAGCATGTCACTTTCTAGCGTAAAATTCTATTTAACTGAAACTACAGCTTTCAGTAATGTCAAAACATTATTTTGACATTTTGGAAACGGAGCATTCTTGTTCCAAGAGGATTTTTGCATTTTATTGTATTTTCCTGGAGAATCTGTAACCTCACATTTTGTTCTGAGAGTGTGAAGAAAGCCCTGCAACTACAGACTTTCCTGAGCAAGAATCTTTCCCATTCAGCTCTGTGTCTCATCCCTTCCCTCCACTTCCCCTACTCTGGACATTACAGCTCAGAGGGCTGATAATACCAACATAGTATTTATAGACAAGGTGGCAAGGATGTTCCTACATTTAATATGCTGAAATAGTTTTCATGGATGTATCTGATGTACACAGTCACTGGTGCTATCTCATTTGATATGACCCTTGTAGGTATGACAGGACTGTCCAGGCTGTGATATTTAATGTTTTGTCTTTTACAAGGGGAGGCAGTTAGTGGATTCATTGTACATGTAAGTAACGCTTATAATAAAAATTCCTCACTGCATGTTGTTTTTTGTTTTTTTTTTTCACTGAAAGGCAATTAGAAGGCAAACATTACTGCAGTAACATTGCTATTATAACAAATTTTTCTCTTTCGAGTCTTGTCAGTGAGGGCAGTTAAGCAGCTCTGCTGTGCCAAGGGTGTCAGGCATTTCCTCAGAACAAGCACTAAAGAGCCAGAACATGCATGTCAGCCACTTCTCCGTTACCTGCTGCTTTAGACATTGCTTGTACAAATTACTTTGTTTGCTATTCCGTTCGTAGCTCTTGCCTCAGACTGCAGCCAACCCAGTTGTATTTTTGAAACTGTTCCCAACAGGTGGGTGGATGCGCATACCCTTAAAAGCAATACATGTGCCTCTTTTCTACTTCTAAACATTCGGTTAGAAGCACTTCAGTTGCTTCAGGCAGTTTCAATACTTTGTGACCATTCGTTTTAATAAAAAAAAAAGCAAGCAGGCAAAGTCTAAGGATTTGGAGAGAGCTCTTCCCTTGCTCAAGTGTCAGTTACAGGGCATTAGGAGCACAGAGCCAGCGGTTCCAATCAAGCACATGGTCTTCTTGCATCTAGGCTGACCAGCTCAGCCTCAGCTGGGACACACATCAGCCAAGCCGCCTTCCCACCCACCTGCTGTCACGGCCTCTTCTCTCACACCGACGAAGGAGGGCCCCAGCCAGACCTAACTGAGTTTCAAGAAATGCCTCTGGGAATGCCTCCACCTCTCTGAGCCCACTGTCTTGCTTGGCAGGCTGAGGCCTTTGCAGCGTTGGCAGCTTCACTCGACGTGATGAATGCAGGCAGGCACCCTTGGGACCAGCAGGTAAAGCCTCGCTCTGGGCTGTTACTGCCCTTAAACCGATTGCTGAATTTCTACAGGTTGTCAGCAGTCTTCATGAGTTACACTTCCTTCCTTCTTAAAGAAAGGATGGCTGTGAGAGATTAAGTTGGACATTATTAGCGAAACAAGCAATAATCAGCTAAACTGTAATAAAATGGCTAATGAAGTTTTGACATGAAAAGCTGCCTCTGTCAGGTTGGTGGCAGCAGCACAAACCATCCTCGGTTCAACCAGTGCCGCCCAGGCAAGGCAGGATGAAAGGACAGCACGGGAGCAGGTGTACAGCTTTAGGGAGGGAGCAGCTCTGAAGCCCAGCCCCAACTCTGACAGTCATGGATGGCCTTTCCTCTCACCCTTCCATGGCCCCTTCCTGACTGTGAGCTGCAGCGCTCTCCCCTTCCCCAGCTGCACTGTCTGGGGCTGAGCGAGCTCACGGAGGAATCTTTCAGCTCTTACCTCCCCAAATCATGCCCCAAAATATTCAGTTAACTAGTTAGTGCCTTCTTTTCTCTTTTTCTCCCCTTCTCTCTCTCTTTTCCTTTGAATGGCTTCTACTTGGAAAAAGACATCAGGAGAGACATCCCCCCAGGCCCCTCCAGGAACCCATGGGTGACCAACCCAGCTCACCCCACAGAGGAGCATCTCTAGAGTCAGACATTCGCCAGGACGCAACCAGTCCTGCCTTGGCACCAGGCAGGGAGGTGAGAATTAAATGCTCCATTTCTATTAATTAAAATTAAATGCTTTTAAGGCAATCCTCATTTCTGAACTGCAGCCTCCCGCCCTGGGGTGGGTTGCTCTGCAACAAGGAGGGAAGCAGAGGAGATGCCTGATGGGCTGTCGGCTGCTGGCTGGTTCAGCGGGACGGCAGGTATGGCAGGACCAAAACCAGCCACTACCCTGGTTTGAGACTGGTTTGGCTGGAGACAGATGTCATGCCCGAGGTTTCGATCTGGTGGATTTTGCTGTTAGTTGTTTAGAGGTTGCACCCCAGCGTTTCAGTCTGCACATTCAGTCTGTTGCTGTGTGGATTTTGTCTCCAAATCCACCCTCCTGAGCTTGTGTTAGGTGATTGCTCTGCTGGCGTGGGCTGCTTCCACATCAACAGGCTTGGGGTTGCTAGGGAAATAAGTCATAATAAGCACTTTGGGGACAAAAATTCAGGGAAATGGCAGGTCAGTAAGAGCGTCCCTCCCTTTCCAAGCACTTCTGTGCACCGAACCTTCATGCGGCACTCCAGAACAGGACCCACACACCATCGCTCCCTGTCGCTGGTAACTGGGTCGTATGGAGCTGTACGGATTTTCCTTCTCTCACCAAGAAATATGGTCCTAAATTTGCACACCTTCACCAGAGAAAGCAAGCAAGTCGCTGCACACGTTGCCTCTGGTGCCCTTGCAACAGTCACATGCTGCTCTCTAATCCATGCTCCCTTCATGGACAATTGGAAACTGATTCCCTTGGAAATCTAAAATTTTGCTTGAAAAAGAATCACTTTTATTCACTGCCATGAGTTAAATATTATGGAAACACGTCTGCTAACAATTTGCTTTGTGTAATTTGTACTAATGCTAATAAGCAACAGCTGCAAAGCTTCCTGTTGTAAATTCTTTTGTGGTTGCAGCGGTATTATCACATCTGTACTTCACAGATCTGATAGACTCAAGCGCAACTCGCTCGTTCTGGCCCCAGCTCCAGCAAATCCCCGTGCCTCAGAAGTATGGCTATGAGAACGTGAATTTACAGTCTCTGTCTCCCTTCGCTCCCAGAGCCTCTGTTCCCCACTGGGTGCCTGGAGCTGGAGGGTGGGCGAGGATGTGGTAGCCCAGAGGTCAGCCGGTGCGTGCATGGTGTGGTTGGCGGGGATTGCTTTCAGCAGAGACATCACTGACCAGTCAGGTTTATTGCAGTTCAAGCAAACAGGTTTTGGTCAGAGGCTAAGTGAAGGAGAAATGTGATTTATTAAAGAAAAAGAAAGAAATATGAGCGTGCAATGCACCGCCACCATAAGACTTAAGCTGAAACCCAAGAATCTTTCAACTGTAATGTAAAGAAAAATGTTTCCCTCACTCAAGACGCTGAATAAAGCATGTTAGGCCAAACCCAGGTCCCACTGAGGTCTGCGTAAGTTTTCTGTCGAATTCATAAGACCAGGGCTTGGCTCATAAACCAGGTCAAGCTTCAGCCACGTCCCATAGTAACTAGAGCCTAACAAGCTATTTCATCCTCGCTTACAAAGAGCGGAGACAGCCGCTGCTGGCCAGCCCCCTCTCCCTTGCTCCCAGGAGAGCTGCTGGCTTCCTGGTAGAGAGCTCTTCCAGCTGCACCTCTACCTGATCCCAACACCTTCTCCAGTTAGCTTCGTGTTTTAGCTACAAGTTGCACTGAGGGTGGTTTGGGTTTTCCACTTTGCAGCAAACCAAAGGCTGTGCGCTGAGGCTTTCAGCCGTGCCACTCGCCCCAATTTGAACATGACTTCATCAGGAGATTTCCACACATTCCTGAAGTGAAGCTCTAGGTGGAATTTAAAAATAAAACTTTTCAAAATCAGCCCCAGTGACCCACAATTTCTGGCTCCTTCAGCATCCACAGCACTTCATCATACTTCAAACGGTTGAGTCTCTTGGTAGTGTCATAATCGGACAGGAATAGTTCACAGGACTTCAGAAGAGACTCCATCTCTGACTACAGTCTTAGTCCTCTTGGTCTATGAGCAGCTGCCAAAAAGCAGCATTTGAGGCTGGACAGGAAAGTGTGTGTATGTGTGTGTGTTGCTCAGAGGCTTGCCTGGCAGCACAGACAGGCTGTGAAGCAAGTGAAGAGCAGGGAAGAGCAGCTAGGAAGGATCAACTTCAAAAATGGGCAAAGTCCCAGGCTTTGTTGGGGTTCCTGTGGAGTTCGTGCCTTGTCTCCAGGTTCATATTCATAGAATCATAGAATCATAGAATGGTTAGGGCTGGAAGGGACCTTCAAAGGTCATCTAGTCCAACCCCCCTGCAAGGAACAGGGATATCTCCAACTAGATCAGGTTGCTCAGGGCCTCATCCAACCTGGCCTTGAACGTCTCCAGGGATGGAGCATCCACCACCTCTCTGGGCAACCTGTTCCAGTGTTCTACAACTCTCATGGTAAAAAATTTTTTCCTAATATCCAACCTGAATCTATCTCCCTCTATTTTAAAACCATTACCCCTTGTCCTATCACAACAGGCCCTCCTGAACAGCCTCTCCCCATCTTTCTTGTAGGCCCCCTTGAGGTACTGGAAGACCGCTATAAGGTCACCCCGGAGCCTCCTCTTCTCCAGGCTGAACAGCCCCAACTCTTTCAGCCTGTCCTCATAGGAAAGGTGCTTCAGCCCTCTTATCATCTTCGTGGCCCTCCTCTGGACCCTCTCCAACTGGTCCATGTCCTTCTTATGTTGGGGGCTCCAGAACTGGACGCAGTACTCCAGGTGAGGTCTCACGAGGGCAGAGTAGAGGGGGAGAATCACCTCTCTCGACCTGCTGGCCACGCTCCTCTTGATGCAGCCCAGGATGCGGTTGGCCTTCTGGGCCGCAAGAGCACATTGCCGGCTCATATTGAGCTTCTCGTCCACCAGTACTCCCAAGTCCTTCTCCTCAGGGCTGCTCTTGATCCATTCACCACCCAGTCTGTATTTGTGCCTGGGATTGCCACGACCCAGATGTAGGACCTTGCACTTGGCCTGGTTGAACTTCATGAGGTTGACACGGGCCCACCTCTCCAGCCTGTCGAGGTCCCTCTGGATGGCATCTCTCCCTTCCAGCGTGTCGACGGCACCACACAGCTTGGTGTCATCAGCGAACTTGCTGAGGGTGCACTCCATGCCACTGTCCATGTCACCGACAAAGATGTTGAAGAGGGCCGGGCCCAACATGGACCCCTGAGGGACGCCACTTGTGACCGGTCTCCACTTGGACATCGAGCCATTGACCACTACTCTCTGAGTGCGGCCATTGAGCCAATTCCTTATCCACCGAGTGGTCCATCCATCAAACCCATGCCTCTCTCGTTTAGAGAGAAGAATGTCGTGCGGGACAGTGTCAAAAGCTTTGCACAAGTCCAGGTAGATGATATCCATTGGTCGACATTCTTCTCTCTAAACTAGAGAGGCATGGGTTTGATGGATGGACCACTCGGTGGATAAGGAATTGGCTCAATGGCCGCACTCAGAGAGTAGTGGTCAACGGCTCAATGTCCAAGTGGAGACCGGTCACGAGTGGCGTCCCTCAGGGGTCCGTGTTGGGCCCGGCCCTCTTCAACATCTTTGTCGGTGACGTGGACAGTGGCATGGAGTGCACCCTCAGCAAGTTCGCCGATGACACCAAGCTGTGTGGTGCCGTCGACACGCTGGAAGGGAGGGATGCCATCCAGAGGGACCTCGACAGGCTGGAGAGGTGGGCCCGTACCAACCTCATGAAGTTTAACCAGGCCAAATGCAAGGTCCTACATCTGGGTCGTGGCAATCCCAGGCATAAATACAGACTGGGTGGTGAATGGATCGAGAGCAGCCCTGAGGAGAAGGACTTGGGAGTACTGGTGGACGAGAAGCTCAATATGAGCCGGCAATGTGCTCTTGCGGCCCAGAAGGCCAACCGCGTCCTGGGCTGCATCAAGAGGAGCGTGGCCAGCAGGTCGAGGGAGGTGATTCTCCCCCTCTACTCTGCCCTCGTGAGACCTCACTTGGAGTACTGCGTCCAGTTCTGGAGTCCCCAACATAAGAAGGACATGGACCAGTTGGAGAGGGTCCAGAGGAGGGCCACGAAGATGATAAGAGGGCTGGAGCACCTTTCCTATGAGGACAGGCTGAAAGAGTTGGGGCTGTTCAGCCTGGAGAAGAGGAGGCTCCGGGGTGACCTTATAGCGGTCTTCCAGTACCTCAAGGGGGCCTACAGGAAAGATGGGGAGAGGCTGTTCAGGAGGGCCAGTTATGATAGGACAAGGGGTAACGGTTTTAAAATAGAGGGAGGTAGGTTCAGGTTGGATATTAGGAAAAAATTTTTTACCATGAGAGTGGTAGAACACTGGAACAGGTTGCCCAGAGAGGTGGTGGATGCTCCATCCCTGGAGACGTTCAAGGCCAGGTTGGACAAGGCCCTGAGCAACCTGATCTAGTTGGAGATATCCCTGTTCCTTGCAGGGGGGTTGGACTAGATGACCTTTGAAGGTCCCTTCCAGCCCTAACCATTCTATGATTCTATGATTCTATGACCCTTGTCCACCGATGCTGTCACCCCATCATAAAAGGCCACCAAGTTGGTCAGGCACGATCTGCCTTTGGTGAAGCCATGTTGGCTGTCACCCACCACCTCCTTGCTCTCCATGTGCCTTAGCATGGTTCCCAGGAGAATCTGCTCCATGACCTTGCCAGGCACAGAGGTGAGGCTGACCGGCCTGTAGTTGCCCAGGTCCTCCTTGTTCCCCTTTTTGAAAATGGGGGTTATGTTCCCTCTCTTCCAGTCATCGGGGACCTGGCCAGACCGCCACGACTTCTCAAATACAATGGCCAGTGGCTTGCCAACTTCATCCGCCAGTTCCTTCGGGACCCGCGGATGGATCTCATCAGGTACCATGGACTTGTGCACCTTCAAGTTCCTCAGATGTTCCCGAACCTGCTCTTCAAGTACAGTGGGCGGTGGTTCATCCTCACAGTCCCTGCTAGTTCTTTCCACAGCTTGGGCGGTAAGACAAGAGGCTTTATCAGTGAAGACTGAGGCAAAAAGGTCATTGAGTAACTCAGCCTTCTCTATGTCCCGGGTAACCAGAGCACCAGTATATTGAACTCTCCCTGTGTAGAACTGTATGCTTCTATTACCCAGAGTTTTCCCTTGGTGTTAAATAAAACTGGGATCATGCTGCCCTTTTCTTTTTGAACATGAAATAACAGGCAACCAATTTCCTATTGTCAGAGATCTCTAGAAGGGTGGGGAATGGGAAAAACCTGAAGTCCAAATGGCACAGGAATGAGGACATTTCAGAGTGGAGCAGTATCACAGCTTTCAGCGTCTTTCGGCTGAAGGATAGGAGAAGGGGAGAAGGACTTCTGAATTGCAGTGAATCCAAGTCAGTGAAAGAATAGTGATTACTTATATCCCTCACTTCGATGGTTTCCTGATTTGTAATGTGTTTTATGGCCCTGAGCATTTGCTGCAGTGGCAGTATTGTGAATTGATCCATGTGTCCTGGTTCCACTGGAACCAAATGACTGTCTCTAAAACCTATCTGTCTTCTTCATGGCTTTTCTAATCTGCTGTAGCATCCAGAAGGCTTCCGATCAGCTTCGTAAGAGCCAGTATTCAAAGAAAAACATCTTTTTTTTTTTTTTTCTTTTTCTTGTGGCACAAAAACTTCAGAAAGCCGCTATAGCCATAGGTGTGTAGCAGGTCAATATACACTGGCTTTTAATTTTATGCCTCTCCAAAACCTAACAGTAAAAGAAAGTCTCTTGCTTACCCGGTCTACATACTTACAAGAAGCCAACCTAACTTCCAGTCTTCCATTGAGCCTGCTGTAAATTTCGTAGAGTTATTCCACATTTTTACCAGTGCAAATGAGAGCAGTATCTGATCTACCCTCTGACAAAACTAACAGTTCAAATACAAGCACGTTCTGCTGCTGTTATCAAAGTTCACTATCAGTATTTGTGTTACAACGACATGTAGCAATTGTGTCTGGTGCTGTACAGGCATAGTATGAGACACTCAACCTGCCCTAGAGAGTTGAAAACTTCATGAGGCAAAAGGGACATCCTAAGGAGAAGGATTTCCTATAGGGAGCTTTAATTCTCTGTTGTTCAGTTCAGATAAATGCAGAAAACGGATAGAAGTTGATGACACAAATTTCCCATGGCCACATGAAGAGGAAAATAGCAGAACACTGAGAAAAATGAAGTAAAACTTCTGTGAAGGTGAACTGTATTGCCTCCTTCCCAACGCTGTTATACATGACCTTTGGTGAAGCCAGGAGTTTGAATCCAGATGTTCTGGTCGGAATCTAGTGCCTTACCCACAAGACTATCTGTTCTCACTGTATTCCAACCCTTCTCCCTGTGCTGTCCACATCTGACTTACTTCTCACACAGCCCTTGCCTATGCCTCTCTTATGCATCTGAAAAGTAGCACCCAAATGGGTCTTTAAATGTCACTTAGTCCTTCACCCTGTCCTCATTCTTCTCCATCTTAGTCCTCCTCTGCTCTCTAGTCTTTGCCTCATGAACTTCCCACCCCTTTCCATTTCTATTCCCCCTACCATAGTTACTTCCATTCTTTCTCCTTTGTTCCTTTCTTGCAGCATCTCTTCTTTTCCTTCCTTTCCATCTTTCAGTGACCATGTATGTGTCTCCTTCACCGCTGCTGCAACTCCTTCTCTAACTTTTGGCCCTTCCCTGCTCTTCCATTTCTCTCTGTTTCCCCTCTCTCTTTCTCTGTGGTTTTCTGCAACCCTTTCTTTCCTTTCAATCAAGTGCCCTTCACAAGACAGTCTAGTACCAGTTTTGCTGTGACAGAGACTACCATGTACTGACACCTTTGAATTAGGTTGTCTGTATTTTTTTTTTTTTTATCTACTCTTTATCTCACACAAAAAACCTTCCACTGCTTTCATTCACGGGCATGAAAGGCACTTTTTGAGGATGGTTTTTAACTAGTTGGCTGATGATTATTTGCAATAAATACCTCATTAAAGGCTCGGCACTTTTACACAGGGTGAGCGCAGTTTTCCCCTCTACCTTCCATCTTTTCCTGTGCTGCCTCTTGATACTTAAGCTGCTTAAATGCTTATCGGTTTGAACAGTCCCAGTTACACAGCTCACTGGGATGAATCCTTGGCTCCTGCCCTGTTGCTGATGGCCCTGTGGACCAGGCTTGGCCCTGCGAATGGGACATCATTAGGCAGGTGCGAGCATTGATGCGTGCTGAGAGCACAGCCACCAGCATCGTTCCCCCAGACCTGGAGAAGGTCCAGCTTGCTTTCAGCTGGCATTGCTTTCAGACTTGTTGGAAAGAAGAGGTGCCCATTACCAATGATAAGGACAACAGGAGGTAGGAAAAAGCCATCCGGCTGGAGGAATAAGAGAAGTGGTGTTGGCCAGCTGGGAGGTGGTAGTGGGACAGACAAAATCGGCAGTGAGGGAAGGTCACGCTCGTAAGCCTACATCAAGGGTTGTGAGAAAACCCGCATGGCAACTGGCACCGCATTATTTACAGCATCATCCTTCATACTGAAATACGTGCAATAACGCAGGGCTGATTCACACATGGACGCACAAGCGTGAGTTTAGAGTAATGACTGTAGCTTCTGTGCGGCTACTGCATACTTCTACCAGTGGGAATGAGATCAGATTTTGGCTCTGGGTCTCTGTTTCCAAACAGTGTGAAGGATGAGAGCAGAACAGTTTCTATCCAGCTGGAAAGTGGCAGCCTTAAATTAGGCCACAAAATAGCACAACTCCTGCTCACACCTCTTTTTTTTAAATGCTACTCTGAGCTCTCTTCCAACTCCTCGGCATTAGCTTCCAAGGCTAGTGAAGCATGTACAGAGCTTTTTTGATGTATGTGCAGCTATCAGTTTTTGTGTTGCTAATTGGGCTCAAAGTGTGTTAGCTTTGATTTTAATGTTCTGTAATTTGCCAGATAAACCTCAGTTTCTGCAGTGGCTGGATAAGCAGGGCTGCTTTGATCACATCATGCAGGTATTTTAGAATCTTGGACTTTTTTACGTATCTGCTGTATATTAATCTCACCCTCTTTGAATGGTGAATGACATTTCTTTCCCAGTACAGCCTTAGGACTATACATTTTCTAAGGGACATAAGATATCAAATCAATATATAATTATTTTAATCTTTTCAAGTATATACAAAATCTCCCAGAGAGAAAAAAACCTGAATATACAATTCGGTCACAATCAGAAGTTCAAACTCACCCTGTCTTGCATTTAGTCACTCCCAAATTTACTACAGCCTATACCACTTGTGACTGAGAGATGCAACATCTCCACATCTCACATCATTAGAAAAATGCATTTGTGATTGCACTCATCCAGATCCCACAGGAGCTAACAGGAGGCTGTCCAGCACGTGACACAGATTTCTCCTCTGTGACTGCTCTTGAAACAGGGAAATCAGCTTGTGCACACTAGCTCACCAGGCTTCCTCCACTTGTAAGTGCGTATGTTAAAAATAGAACGTAAATAATGAGATTTCCTTTTCAATAAAAATGTGCTGTCATGATGAAATCATGGGCTTGAATGATGCTGTCATCAGTCTTAGGTCTCGTGATTCGATGTGAGGTGTGTATAAGGCGGATCTGTTTTGAAAGTCCTTGGCTCAGACTGTCCCACTTGTTTTCATCGTTCGCCTGCTTTTACTCCACCCAGCACTGCCACACTGGTGTCACCAGGCTCTTACTCTCTTCCTGATGGCAAAGGCAGCTGGGTTTACTTCACCAGCAGTATAACATTGTTAGTGGCAGCCCCATGGGCCGTGACACAAGTGATGCTGCCTGGGTGCCCCCGTGGAAAGAAAAGAGTGTGTCAGCTCCCCTTGGTGCACCCACTGCTGCCCTCCGACTGTGCCTCCTGCCCCATCCCCAACACACGGGGTGTTTCGATCATGTCCTGCTGTGTAAACCTTCCTAGGCTGCTTTTTTTCTAATGCTGATATAAATCTAAACCATCCCTACCAGCGTCAGCGAGCGGGTACCAATGCCACACTCACTGGCAAGAGAACAGTCAGGATTTCTGTATTCATGTTTACACATCTTTGCCTTAGCACTCTTTTGTTTCATTTTCTTTCAACGAGAGAGGAACAAAAAAGCATCTGCCCTGTGACCACTCCAAGGCACCAATGCTGCAGAGCAGTTCTGTGCCATTCGATGCCAAGCCTGCACCTTTGTATCACTCCAGCTTCATTTCAAGTTGACTGCTCAACACGCTTTTCTGAATCTAGGTAATTTCTAATTCTGTGAAGCCTGAGTAATTCTTTCACTTAATGTTCATTCTGCTGTACATTCATTTGACTTGACACAGTATTTTAGCATTACTTTATTTTTCTAATATTGTCAGGATGTGCCAAACGATTTGGGGTTACAGAAACAGCTTAGATACCTACGACTTTCTCAGTGCAAACCTTCTCCATTTTTGATCAAGAATTCTTACTAAAAATGACGTATAGGATATATTATTAATTATGTCAGGATTATCATATGATGCTAACAACAATCAGGCAAAAGACATCTGCCCCTTAGTTTCACTTATTGGAAAAGCAATGCAAACCCTTTAATACTTCGCTGTTTCTCAGCTATCAAAACCTCCCCTAATAAATCATCTCCAACAGCGAGTGCTGCTTTATATTGAATAGTTTTGTATTCACTTTGCAAATATGCAAATGAGGGAGAGCTGAGGTAAAATGAATGTGGAACTTAACGGGTGAGAAAAACACGGGAATAAAATGCCCAGAGTCCCAGGAGCAGCACGCTTATGACAAACAGCATATTAGTATTGCTCTCGCCCTGCCTCAAAGGGTTTTACTGAAGTGATTTGTCTTCAGCTGTGGAGGTGTGTGCCTTTCTATGTGCATGTACGCACAGGTGTGATGTATGCACACAGATACGCACCTGCCCACCATACGTACACCTCATACATATTCACGCATCCAAACAAAATAGTAACTGTCGATTTAGCATGTTCTGTATGGGTGGGTCCACTATATTCATTCTTAATATGTACAGTGTTTCGATACATATACAAGCATTTCACAAACATAGCGTCAAGCTGTGATTCCTCTTTTATTTCTTCAGACATTGTTTTTTATTATTTGTAACTTATTCCTTCCAGTGGATTCTCTGTCACTATTTAGCGGCATGTTTTAATGTATAGCTGTATATTGACTGTTCCGTGTGCTGTATGCTACTGTTTGCATCTTAATGAAGCTGAGTATTATCGGTCTAAACGTTCTTAATTTTGTACAACAGACTTTTGCTTGGGTTTCACAATTTGATGCAGGATGTTTAAGAATGTAGTATGGAGGGGATCGGCTGTGATAAAGCCGAAGGGTCCCAAACCTTCAGATTTATGTTTCAGAGAAAAAGCCAGTACTTTCTTTTACTATTACAAAATGATTTCTGTATTTTTAATAAAGAATTGGATTTACTTGGTTCTATGTATGTTTTATCTAATAAACTGTATTTTTTAAATAAGGGTCTAGTCTCGGTCTTTACATACCTGCAGTGTTCACGGACACACAAAGCATTTTTACCGAGCAAATTCCCCGTGACTGCGCCTACAGCTCTGCTAATGCCAGAATTACCTCCTATCCTGACCCGTGCAAAGGTAACCTCACATTTTTCTTCACATTTCTCTGCTATGCAAATAAGAGACGGATACCAAAGTGTCAGCCTGTTGATAAATCCCCACTGCAATACATTAGCATCAGTGCTTGTTTGCAGGGCAAGCAGTTTCTTTGGTTCTCCACTGAATTAAAGATAGGGCGTCAATTTGAAGCAAGAGTGCAACACACAGGCAGACTCCTAATCCCTCAGGTTGCATCTGCATGGGCAGACTCTGCTCTCATTTGCGCTGATGTAAATCTGAAGTGGCTCAGCTGAAGTCATTACTGTTATTCTGGATTTACACTGGGGAGAAAACAAGAGCAAAATTTGTCCCAGGACCATAATATTTCAGGGTTGATCTACCCACTTTACACACTGGTAGCTAGTGGAATACTCCAGCAATGTCTCGATAAAAAGGCTGAAAAAGAGCCAAAAATCCTCAGCTCAACTACCACTAAAAAAAATTCCCCTAGAAAATAAGAAATGCTCTCTCTGTTATGTAGAGTCAGCTCTAGCTATCCAAGAAATATATTGCATTGAATGATTTCCCTCTTTTTTTGCCCTTTAATTACACTTTCCTCTATGATGCTATCAACAGTGCAGCTTGATGAAGTTTCCCTTGAAGTCAATTTGCCATCCACATCAGTGAAAGTGAGAATAAGCCCCTGGATAATAGTCTTTGGGTCCTATCTTCTTATCGCTCTCCATAATCAGATAGAAATCAGCTGCAAAACCTAATGTTATGGAAAAGGTAGATGAACGTATCCAAGAGACCCTATTAAAGAAAAGTGGGTTCAGGTCACTCCTTGATTTCATTGATTCTGGCCCCTCTTTATGAATCCTGAACTTAAGGTAGACTTTTAAAAAATGTTTTAAAGTTGTTTCTCCTTATGCTATTCCTTCCCACGCTAAGAACCAAAATGAAGACTTGTGACATGCGTAGCAACCCAGCTGCTGTTCGTCCCCAGCTGTGGCTTGTCGCTTGCGCCTCTGTTCAAGGGGCAGGAGAAAGACCAGGAAAGTCCATGTCCCTGTCCTGAGCAGCCAACGGCAAAGTCAGCATCAAGCCCTGGGCCAAATTCTGACGACAACGACCACAGAGTCCTCTCCCCTGGCATGGGTGTTCTTGCTCCCAGTGGGTCACTGCGTTGGGATCCAGTTCATAAATCAAGGCTGACCTCAGCCATATGCCTCCCCCGTGCCCCTAAACAATCAACTGCAGTGTTTTGGCTCTTCTGGCTAGGAGAAATTTGTCTTTTTTTCACCAGATGGTTCTTTTATCTCCAGACTTTAAAGCCAGAAGTAAGTTTTCCTTCAGACTGAATATATTTAGAAGCTGTCTGAAGTCATTTAGAGCCTGGTTTCTGAGGTGAAGCAATTTAACTTCATCGTTGGTTTATGTGTCTGCGAAGTGCGCCGTTGCCTTCGTTTGAAGCTCAGACACTGTCTCTGATAAACACTGGGGGGAGGGAGAAAGCTCCTTCCTTTGATTATAAGAAGTCTATAGAGTAGACTGGACTTCAGGAAGCCAGCATTGATCTTGAAGATCACTGGATAACATGGGCCACGCAGCAGTTTCATTTACTATTCTGTCTAAAGAACCCAGTTGGGGCTTACGTCCCAGCTCCATGAGGGATCACGCAAGGAAATAAGACATCAGCATTCCTGCCTTGCACGGCTCACAGACTACGATTTAGATCTCAGGCAATGCATGAATATATATATATATGTGTATATAGATATACAAGTATATATAAAAATATATACACGTGTATATAAAAATATATATGTGCATATATAGAGAAAGAGAGAAACACCATTTGCCAAAACTGGTAGTGCAAAGCAAACAAAAGATTGGATGCACTTTATAATTGTTATGTAAATACAGCAGGCTCTTTTCTTCCCCTAATTACTTGGTGTGATGGCAACAGTGGCCTGCTTGTCCTTCCCCATAGAAGAGCTCACCTCACATAAGACCAGCCAGCCACTTGCTCATACAGCTGTTATCTCTCACACATCTGCCCAGAACCTATGATTTAAGATCCAGGATATGGCAGGTGATGAAGTTTTATGCAGCCCCTTGCCCGGATGGTTTATCTGGTATCATTACAAAAAAAGGGAGTGTAATATACACCAGGGGTGTTTCAGCCTGTTGAGATCTCTGCAAGGAAATCCTGCCCACCTTTGCCACGGTCATGTACACTGAACATGCCTGGGAAGGATTTTCATTTGCCTGTATTTTGAGGAAAACTTCTGGTTCAAAATTCTGTCCAGGCAAGATGAGTTATTAAGCTGGAAGAAGTTATTGGGAGGTAAGAGTCGCTTCCCATGCCCTTGACTCCCTCTGCACAGCCAGGAGAAGGATCAGAGAGCTCCAGTTCAGCAGAGATTTACTCTGGAGGCAACAACGTGCCTTTCCAACCCTGTAAATAATTCCAAGATCTGTCTGTGCAAGAGCTCTTGGGGGAAACAAACAATCCGCATTCGTGCCCTGGTAATAGGACTCGTTCGAACGAACACATCTATCTGTCAATGCCATCTTGATTGCACACATGCCACTGACGGCCAAGTAGGACCTTCCTTTCCAGTTGTGTGTAGAGTACTGTGATACCTGACACAGAAGCTAAGAGAAAGAACATACATATCCCGCTGTAGATTTTCCCAGTGCCCTGTTAGTGTCTAGAGAACATGGAGGAGAAAGACCTATCCTGGACAGGGTTGGAGAGCTGGATCTGAGGGACAAGGTGGTAGGAGAATGGACAAATGGCTGGAGATAAATGAGACACTGGGAGCTGACGGAAGGCTAATGATATTGCTTGAGACTGGGAGAAAATAGGAAAGATGGGAATTGTAAGCAAAAAGGGAAAATGCAGGGGTAAAAAAAGAAAGAGGAGAAAACATGGGAAAAGCTGAAGGAATTATGGACAAGGGCAGAGTAGACCATGATGGTCTGCCAGAGGACAAGATGCTGGAGCTAGGAGCCGGGGTAAAGCACATGCTCTGACCCCAGCAATGACCATGCAGAGACTGGGATTCACTGGGGACACCCGAAGCGTGGGCGAAGAGCCGCAGGCAGCAGCAGCTGTGGCGCAGGTTCCTCCCACCAGCCCAGGGAATCCTTGGGCACTGGAGTGCGCCTCCAGCCCCCCTGTTCTCCCCAGCACCCCTCTCCCCATCCTGCTCAGATCCCAGGCCTTTCCTCTCCATTGCTGATTTCTCAATTTCTCTCTTACATTCATTTTTAACCCTCTGGCTTTTCAAACTGATGGGAGCTCTTTGTTCGAAAATAAGCCATCTTTTGAAATAGTGCTACTTCTCTCCTTGAACTTTTCCCTGTGAATGACTTGACATTAAGCTGATAGTTGCTCTTAACTAATTGTTAACCTATTAGTTGAGACCATAAAAATTATTGAAAGGCCAAGGCTAAAGCTGTTTAAATGAGAAATATTTCTACAGATCTCCCCCGAGATGAAATAAAAAAGCTCCTGCCGACAGCGCGGCTGCCAGTTTCAGACTAACGGGTTTGAAGATGATGTTTTGCTAACAGCAGTTAATCAGTAAATTCCCATTACTAATAAGGCCATCACTCGTGGCTGAAGCTGCAAATTACACGTTATGTTTCTCACCGCTGAAGATAAAGTGTTCTTTAAATTTTGCATCTGCAAATGCAATGTTTAGCACAAAACACCATCAGGAAAAACAAGACGAAAATTGAAAAAGTGTCACATACATTCAGCATCAATTTGCTTCTCTGTCACTAAAATTACATATCTTTTTTGTTCCAGTATTTATTACCACCTTGAAATTTATATTTAGGAGGTGAATGGAAACCTAGAGGGCTGAGTTTTGCTCTCGGACACACTGCTGCTGCATGAGAGGCATCTGAAAGTCAGACGCAGCTTGATGTAAGTGAAATCAGAATGTGGCCCAGTCACTTAGGACAAAATTAAAAAGGAAACAACGCAAAGAGTTTTGTTAGAATGGTGCATCTTGATTGTCAGTCAGATCTTTTGCTCGCTTACAGCATTGCAAATCTGGCTTCCTTCCACGGATGCAATTGGCATTCCAGATTTCAACTCTCTTACTAAAGAGTAGGATTTTTGCCATCAGCATCCGAAGAAGAGCACAAGAATGTGTTTTATTATGTTAGAAAGCTGGAGGCGCTCCTCGATTACCAGTCCCTTTTGTACTGCTTCCCTTGTCCCAGACACAGCCACTTCAGAATCCGGCCAGTTGCTTGGAAATGGAAGACGAAAAGCACCAACACCTAACTCGACAGCAGGACATTTTTCCAGTATGGAAAGTTCTTTATCTACATTCCCAGAGATACCTATACAAAAGTCAGCTGCTTTAGGCAAAGCTCCTCCCTCCAGTGCCAAATGATCTTCGTAGGGACACGGTAGCCTCACTTCTTCTGACTGCTTCGTATGAAAGTGCCTACATGCCTGACACCCCCCATGACCTCCAGCAGCATCTCCAGACTTACTCAGTTGTTGGAGAGGGAAAGGTTTTGCCCGGCACTCTTAATTCCACATAGAAATGGGTGCCCACACCCAGGCAGACACATGCCAGTCCCACAGCAGTGACCACGGGTCCCGCTTCATGTTGGTGGACATCAGTTTGGCTGCGGAGCCCATTGCCCAGCCTCCGTGCTGGGGTGGCTGCAGACAGGCGGCCCTCAGTATTGGTGCTGATGGGAGCATTTCCCTGCTCTCCTCTCGGTGCTACTAAGGTTGTGCTTGAGACCAAAATCCCATTTTTTTCCAACGCTGCAGGGCAGCCCCTTTCTGGAGCGTGCACAGAGCCACGGTCCCCTAGGGAAGGAGGGATGGTGTAATGGCGTACAGGCAGCAGACGGGAAATATTGCATCTTGGTCCAAGGGAAGCTTATTCCCTCCCAGGGAAAAAGCTGGAAGACAATAGTTGTTTTGAACGAGAAGCATATGCGGCCCAGGAGAATACAAAATATGTTGTGCACGCCATGGCATCCTCGCTGCGGCGAGCAGTGCCTGTCAGAAGTTGAGAAGGGCTCAGGACCAGAGGGTCAGAGCCCGGTACCAAAGTGCCTTTTGAATCCCCAGCGCTGTGTTTTCTTGGCACTGAGAAACTCGCCTGTGAATTTCTCAGTCAAGACGATGCCGGCTGGTGATGTCTGGTGTTTTCCTCTTCACTTTCCTTTCTGTTAACACATCTTCTGCTTTCTCTGGTATGTCTTAGAGTTATGTACAGTTTCCTGTTGGGTGGAACACTGTATTTTTTGGCCACGCTCTACTTTCTACATTTTCTGCACATATTTTCCCACTTTTGCTTGCACCTCTATCCTTCCTTCACTTAGCCGCTAACCTGGTTCTAATCATTACTTCCCCCTCCCCGCTCTCCCCAGTTAGAACAGTTTGGTTCTTCTCTTCCAACTTTGTATTTTCCACCAGAAAAATCCACTTGCAGGTGGATCCTTCTTTCAAGATCTCTGTAGATAGGAAACAGAATGTCAGCTGGGAGATTTCTGCTTCAAACTGGGAAATATTGACAGGTGTGAAATTCAAGTTCCAGGGAGCAGGTCTAGAAAGCTGGCAACTCATTTTCTGTCACAGCTGCACAATACGAAAGGCTTTATATGGCCTCAGAGAAGGCCAGTGACCTCCACTGCAGTTCTTAATTTTTCTGTTTCTGTTGCCAAGGATGCTAACCCAGTCATGTTACCTCAGCTTTGTGTCAGTCCACTGACTTGCAGAGAGGAGCTAATAACAATTCTTCTCTTGATGACTAATTTTACACATTATTTCTCACGTACTGGTATCCATCTGAAGTCTTGGCTGCTGTAAGCTTAAAACAAGGAACAGTGAAGTAGTACAAATTGTCTTATATATAGACCCATATACGCGTATAGATTTATACACGAATGCCTATCTGTGCCCAACCTCTGAGTAGTTACCACCACATACAGAAAACTGTGCAACCCAGAGAGACAGGAGATGAACCTGGTTTGTATTTGAAGTCTCCTCTGAGAGCTCTGGAGTTGATCGACGAGGTGTTCAGCTTTCCCAAACCACTGCCTCCGTCACACTGATAGAGTTTCAACCGGACGCATGCCAGTGAAATTCTTTCCAGTTTGCCTTCCTGAGGAAGGGACAGTGTCTCCCTGTCTGCCTCCTCTTGACCTTCTCCCTGCTAGCCCTTAGACTAGTTGACACAACTCAGCCAGAGGGCAAAGGCTCAGAGATGCTGAGATCCTTCAATTTTTACCGACTGAGCTGACACAACACCCTCTCTCTGTGAGGGAGCCATCCTCGCTGTCTTTATGACTGATGTCTCCATTGCCACGAACAGATGCTTCTACTTTAGGGACAAAGGTCCCAAACTGGGATCCTCAGAGCTTTTTTTTTAATGCCACCTCCACCAAAAGGTGACATAAGGACCTCAACTTTCACCAGGGAAATTCCCTGGAGACCGCAATGGCTTGATTTGGGGCACAGGCAGCAGTTCCTAAGCCCTCACTAGGATGAGAATCTGCACCTTGCTCATACTTGCAGGACACACAAAATAAGCATCCTTCTGGCTTATCTCACCTGCAGGGCCTCGTCTGGCAGGGTTTTTTTTTAAGCTTTCTCCTGGGAGATGCAGATTTTAATCACTTCACTGGGGCTGAAAATTTATTATGGCTTATTCCTCACCTCAGCAAGTCATCTAGCCACCAACCTGCCAAATAAAAGACGTGCAATCATGCCATCAGGTCATCTTTTGGAAGGACTGAGCTCCTCTGAGCTTTTGAACAAACAGACTTTGGCCTTTAGTTCCAGAAGGTTTAGAGCTGTGAATTCTAATTGAAATAAAGCACTTCCTTCAGCTTATAGAGCTTGTCCACCTTGGGAGAGGGGGCATAAAATGTAGGAAGAGTCCTTGTCTGTAATGTTTTCTATCAGCAAGCTTCATGTGATCTCTGCCTTCACACCCCCACAAATGAAGGGACTCCAGTGTCTTGTGCAGCGACCAGGAATGTAAAGTCAGATCTTACAGTTTTGAGTACTGTTACGGAGTGAATCATTTACAAATCTCCTCCTGAGTAGTTAACAGAGTGAGCTAAGCCTGGCCAAGTCAGGAGGAAGCCTTCATCTGAAAACAACAAAGCGACAATGGACTGGAGGGATGGAGGAGGTGGAAAGGGGATAGTTTTTCTCTAGTCTTTTTCCTTCCTAAATTTCTGTATCTTGATTTTCCATTTCCACACATGAAGTTGTCTGTCTCCTGTGTTTTAATTATCCAGTTTGAAGTATGTCAACTTGGTTTTGATTTTATTGACTTGGGTATTTTCGTTGGCTTCACCATCAGTCCTGAGCAAGGACTGAGAATGGGTCTTTCACAGCCAAAACCATGTCCCAGTACCGTCTGCACGCAAGAAGCACCATCGACAGCCATGGGCAGCAGTGGGCTCCTATCTGCTCCAGAGAAAAACTGCCCAAAAGAGGACTCAAACCTCCAAGCCAACGTATTACACAAGAAGGAAAAAAACAACCTCCATCAGAGCGAATGGATTACTTTGGGTTTCCTTTAGTGGTTACTGGAAATGTTAATGAGATGACTGGTTGTTTCTTTTGCAGAGAACTGTGAAGCGTGGGTTTGCAAATGTGAACTGGTTCATTTTAAGCCAACCATATAGCTCCGTACACCAGCTGCAGAGACCTAGAACTGAAACCCTCGTTTAGCTCAGAAACAATTTCAAATGAGCAATCTGGGGAAGAGACTCTCCAGTTTAAGAAGCAAACTGAATTAAAAAGCATGATTAATTGCTACAGCTGATTTAGCTTCAGATTTCTCTGCTCTGCACGCTTACCAGAGAAATCACAGCACCTACATTTGGTGCTAATAAAAACTCTATTAATGCTAATTGATTTTTACATTGTAAATTTATTACCTAGAGTTTCATGCTACGTGGCCACATGGTTTAACAGTCTGCTGTCTGCAGTCCACCTTGGGTTCAGAACGGATACCTGCAGTAAAGCTCCATGCAGAGGATATGGCAACTTCCAGACCCACCCCAAAGCAGGGTCCAGCCCAACAGAGGTTTCCGAATTTTACCAGACCTATGCTAACGTGATGAAAACAGTTCCTAGGGTGACAACAAAATTGCACTGGGGGAAGAGCCCTCCTGGTCACAGGAACCATCCAGGCCCCGGCTTAGTGGGTTTCTAAGGAGTTTCAGGATGCAGAGCCGGTATCAAGCCTGAAGCCGTGGACAGAAAGCAGAGGGAGCAGGAGGAGGGAGCTGGGGACTGAGCAGGCAGCATTGCTTGAAGACACCCTGAGCCGAAGGGAAGGATTCAGCAAAAAGGCCAAGGAAAAATTAGCTGGATCTCTTAACATTAAAAAATTATTTGGAGATTCATCCAAAATTCAAAGTGTCAGTTATTTCTGAGGTGGCAACAGCACTGTTTACTTTTATTAAATTTTGTTTTCTTAAATTATCACCTCCGCCTGGATGCTGCCATTTCAAAAAGAGCAGAATCGGGTTTTTTTCTCCGCCCCCCCCCCCCCCCCCCCTTTTTTTTCCCCAACTTTCCACAAAACCCTTCACCTCCAGCTAGAGAGGAGGCCTGGAAAATTTCAGCCTTCTAGGTGAAACTTTTGGACAGTTGCAAGCAAGTGAAAACAGGGAGATATAACATAATGGAAACACTTTGGCAGTCTCAGCTGTAGCTGTCACCAACGCTCCAGCCCTAATGAAAACTTTCCTGAAGTAAGGCCGGGGTAGATGCATTAACCCAAAGAGGGCCCTTCCCAACCTCACCATGGTTTGCACGCAGGCTGAGCCTCCCAAGATGGAGAGGGATGCTCAGGCGGCCATGCTCCATATTGGAAGGGACTTGCATGTGTAAATCAGAAGGTTATTTCTGTCTGGGGTTTAATCCCCTTTGCCTGGAGGTGAGAGGCCACAATGACTTGTCCAGGACAAGCTTTCTGCATTCCTGGTTCACAGAAAATCCTGTCTGGTGTTCCCCAAGCGCTGACAACGCTGCTCTGGACAGCTTCCCTGGACCCGCTGTCCCACTGCCCGCCAAGTTTCCATGGAAAGGACACTCAGTCTCGTCTGACAGGAGACAGAGGTGTTGTGTACTGAACCGCTGGACTACCAGCAGGGCCAGAGACCCAGACAAACAGCCTTTGGATCCTGGCTTGCCTTCCCTCATAGGGAAACCCTGTGCCCTGCGAGGTCAAGAGCATGAGCCTCCGTTCAGCCTCCCAGCCAGGCAGGAAAGGGTGCCCCAAGGCTTCCCCCACCACCGCCCTGTCCACAGCAGCCCCAGCCAAGGGAACGGAGCCCAGAGCCGCACCATGTGCAGGGCAGCCCTCTCCAGCGCAGGGAGCAGTCTGCAGAGCCTCTGGGGGCACCCTTGGCCCCAAAAAGCTGTGTGTTTGCTCTGGACGACCAGCTGGCATTTCTGAGAACGGTTCCCGGTGTGTTATCTGCCTTGTTGGCCACCTAGAGGAAAAATGTGCTTTAGATTTTACCCCAGTGGCAATTCACACCGATTGTATAGTCTTCAAACTTCACAACACTATCCCCAGTGGCTTCCAGTGACAGCAAAACCTGACCAGAGATTTATTCACCTTCACTTGTGACTCTCTTATCTGAGAGTCTTGTTGAGATAAAACTGAGATGTTGTATTAATATTTGTCATTTAAAACCATTTGGGCCCAGCCGAGAAACACAACCATATCCTGGGCTGCATCCAAAGAAGTGTGGCCAGCAGGTCGAGGGAGGTGATTCTGCCCCTCTGCTCTGCTCTGCTCTCATGAGACCCCACCTGGAGTACTGCGTTCAGCTCTGGGGCCCCCAACATAAGAAGGACATGGAGCTGCTGGAGCAGGTCCAGAGGAGGGTCAGGAATATGGTTAGAGGGCTGGAGCACCTCTCCTATGCAGATATGCTGAGAGTTGGAGTTGTTCATCCTGGAGAAGAAAAGGCTCCGAGGAGACCTTGTAGCAGCCTTCCAGTACCTAAAGGGGGTTTATAAGAAAGATGTGGACAAACTTTTTAGCAGGGCCTGTTGCAATAGGACAAGACATAATGGCTTTAAACTAAAAGAAGGTAGATTTAGACTAGTTATAAGGAAGAAATTTTTTACAATGAGGGTGGTGAAGCACTGGAACAGGTTGTCCAGAGAAGTGGTGGAAGCCCCATCCCTGGAAACAACTAAGATGAGATTGGATGGGGCTCTGAGCAACCTGATCTAGTTGAAGATGTCCCTGTTTATTGCAGGGGTGTTGGACTCTATGACCTTTAAAGGTCTCTTCCAATCTAAATGATTCTATGATTCTATAATTACTTTCTTATTATGTACCTAATTGTCTTATAATGTGTCTAATTTCAAGAGAGGCTTGAGGCCTGATTCTGAAGAGATATGGCACGCTTTCCTGCTGCTGAAGTGCCTGAGGGTTCAAAGACCTCCATTGACAACATGCCCAAGTGATGGGCTCAGGCAGCTGCCCCTAAATACGCTGAGTACCCTTCCCTCTCTCCGGGTCTCTTCTCTATCCATGCATTGCATAGGTCCCCACTGCCAGTCTTCAGGGACCACTGCAGGAGACCCACAGTGCCACAGATAGAGGAGATGTCATTACAAAGCCAGGGTAGGTAGGCACAGTCCTGAGCTGAACGAGGGCTGAGCGACCACAACCACTAATTTCTGTTGTCCGCACCACCAGAACACGCAATTTTGTTCCAGCTTTCTGGGACAAAAGGACTGCAGCGCAGGCACGGAGCAATCTGAACACACACCACAGCCTCGGGGCAACCATCGATGCCGAAGTAATAGCAGGCCTGTTTTTTGAAACCAGGTAGCTGGCAAGCTACCATCTTATCACTGGAGCGGTAACCATGTATGCAGTCCCAGATGCTGTTAATGAAAGGCAGAGCAGAAGGAAACACCGTCCTTTTGGCCCTTGGGCCCCTGCACATCACTGACGTCTGAGGCCGTTTGGTTTTATTTTCATACGTGCACATACCGCATATTACCTGTATATCCACGTAACCCTTGCATCTCTGTGAACAGATGAGTATTGATCTATATTGATACAGAGGGGTTTTTTTTTGGTATCGATCAATCAGGAGTGACTCAGACTTGTGGTGACAGCTGCTAATTTTGCTCTGTAAATGCAACTGATCATTGATTTGGAAGACAGTACTACAAAACAATGATCATTTGTGTGTTCCTCCTCCTCTCCCCTTAAAAGAGGGAGGTTTCTGGCCCCACAGCTAGAGGATTGCCAGACAGTCAGTTGATTTTGCATCCAACATAACAGAGGCATGGAAAAGAACAAGTAAAGGATCCTCTAACAGCAGAAAGAAAGTTTCTATGGTGTCAGAAGCTGCTTGACACAGGGCTGCTGCCTCCCCCGCTGCACTGCTCGTTTCTGCCTCCCCTCCTCCTCCTCCGAATCCCTTCCTCCTCCAGGATGAACCAAACATCAACAGTGATTTTTGCAGTGCTAGTCCGAGTCAGGGCTAAAAGCTTCCAGGAGGGGTTAGGAACAAGCAGCTGGGGCTGCTGGCAGAGGTTAGAGGGAAATGTAAAAGAATAATAAAAACCAATTATCATTTGTGTAAGGCTGACTGGCTACTGTTCAACAGCTCTACCTGTGACCAGGACGATACTAATATTAAACCCATGAATATCAGCGATGGCATGTGCCTGGAAAACATTACATTTAGGCACAAAGGCTTTTAAAGGATCAGTTCACAACATCTCTCTGACATACAGCTATCAGGCCACTCAGAGTACCTAGATATATGAAGCAATTGAAAGGACACATACTGTAATTACAGGGATATACAGATATGGACGTTTCAACCTTAGCTTCAGAGCAATAAATCTTGGCTAGGTAGATAAATCTTTGGTTGGGAAGAGAGGACTCTTGCAGCTGGTTCCTGTAAAGTAAATGTGCTCTCACATTAATAAGCTCTAATAGCGAATAGTTTCATTGATTTTGGTAGGGTTCCTTGCAAAAGTGAAGATGGTAAGGTTTCATCGGAAGAAATCTGATCGGGACACATTTTTTTCCATGTACTTCAAGTATATTTGCAGTAAAACTTACTAACTTTTCCAAATTGAGGTTTCAGTGTGTTTCTTTTTCATTATTAAACCAGTGATCTATAGCAGACAGCGTTTTTCTACAGTGTAGTCCTTGATACATTTACTTCCAGCAGGTAAGAAATGATGGTTTTACTATCACACAAGAGAATAATTGTGCCAGTACCACCCTTTCTCATGTCCTGCATTTACCACGGTGACGGGTTAAAAATAAGGCCACAAGGCTCACGAAATGCCAAAACCTGAGTGTAGGTATCTTCAGGGTTTACCACTGTATAGTCAAAGGATCAAACTGGTTTTGACTCGTGCAAGTGGTTGCATTACCCATGGCAGAATTGCCTAGAAGCTCCAAGTCCATTTCAGACTGTAACATCTGTCTGACCAGCGTTCAGTGGGAGCATCAGAAGAAGATGTAAAGACCACATATACATCCAAGTATTTCGCTAGTCACTATTAGCTAACAGCTGGCTTGTGCTTTGGAAAACTTAACTCTGAATGTTTGTCTCTCTGTAAACGTGTCATCCTTTTAAAAATGCCTCTGCCTCCAAAGTCCTGTGGCAATGGTATCCTTGTGTTGATATGCAATGCTAAAAAATCCTTGTACTGATTTCTTAATTTCTTTCTGTACTGTGAAGGGTAAGTAGCAATATTTCACCTACCCCTCCTGTGCCGTTATGCTGTGCGTCTTTCTTTGTGAGGGACAGTCGCATCCTCCTGCCTCTCCCTTCGTATGAAAGTCCGTTCACACTTCCAACTGCTTTTGTTATCTATCCTTGTTACACATTTATTTCTCCCGCAGTTACATTCAGGTAAGCAGGTCTAGCTCAACAACAGCATGGGCTTACTATTTCCCAGTACTCCCTTGCCAGTCTATATGTAGGGAATGCCATTCCAAGGCACCACTGTGCCAAGGAGCTCTTTGCTGTTGGGATTGCTTTTTCCTACTCTCTAGGCAGCCCGTGACCCTGAGGGGCTTAGTCCCTGGTAGGGGCTATATAGGCAACACAAATAATTAACCATTAACCGGCTGAATCCTCCAAGTCCAACTGAACTCAGCAAGACTTAAGTTAAGCTCAGTGAGGTTCGAGAAGCTCGGTGGCTTGCAGGACTGGCTCTTTTTTCTCTGAAGTACTTTCCCAATTAACCAGTAGTTCAGAAGAGGCTGTGGGATTCGGATCATTATCAGTGACAGTCCTTGGGAGCTCTGAGGAAATGGCTGGAGGGAATAGGCCCCTCTCTCACTTGAGCAATGAGGTGACTCCCCTGGAAACCACTCCTTTTAGTGCTCTATTAGTATTCTGACACACCGTTCATCCTATTAAAAATTACCTTGTCACCAGTGCCTTTACTAACTGTCATAAGCACGGATGGAGCATTAACAGGCAATTCATTAGCTCCGCTCTGTTCCAGCACTCGGAAGCTATTCAGAGTGCTGAGAAAGAGTTTCTTCTTATGGGATGTAGCCTGCCCTAGAAACATCCATAAAGATGCGTGCACCTCTGTGTACGTACGTGGCCTATGGGTCATAGCACTATATTCCCCAGTGTCCTCCCACAGCAAGATGAGATGCGTTTCTCCCTTTAGTCAGAAAAATGTGGGGAAAGCCTTGAGGCTAACAGAACTGTCAAAGACAGACGTAGGACAGGAGATCAGGTCGAGATCTGGAAGAGAAAAGTGTTTTGAAAAAAACAGCATCATTGTTTTTTTCACCCCAAATCTTTCTTGTACTTTTACAGAAAGGATTCCTGGAGAAAAAAGGTGCAGGAAAGTGTTCCTTTTGACCTATTGGGAATATAATTTAATTATTAACTTTTTTTTTTATTTTCTCTCAACGATAACGGTTGTTGGTATTTCGTTAATTAATTTTAATGAAGTGAATTAACAGTAAAATTAGTTGTAATAAAGTCAATTTCATGTTGTAGATATTTAAAGCAGGAGCACAGCTAAAGATACAGAAACTTTACAGCAGTTTTTAAAGATAAGGTCCCAAAGAAGTATGTAGGAACTACTGTTTAAAGACCCACACTCCCTTTGTGATTTTATTAGAGCTGTGGAAATAACTGTTTTTCTCTGTTCACATTAGAAATAATAACTGTTTGGACATGAAGAAATACTAATTTTGAGTTTATTTTTATCTTTTAAGTTGCTTTCTACATCCAATTTAGGTTAATTATGATGCTAAAGTTAAATTTCTTGCATTTGTTCCTCCCTTTAAGGTTGTGGTGCCTTGCACACCCCACCTGACTCAGGCCATGCTACAATGCGGCTTATTTATATGTCTTCTTTAGTTCTGTTTTTGTTTCTATGGAATATAATCTGTAGGAAATCTGCATATGCCTTTTTATTTGAGAAAAGGAAACTTCTTCAGTGAGGCATTCTTGGTGCGTAAATACTTTAGAGAACAGAGTATAAAAGCAGTTACATAGAAGTGTGATCCAGAGTCAAGTGAAACTCCTGGAGATCTTACTGCTAACTGCAACAAGGTCTCCTCTGCCAAAAACACCATCTCAGCTCTCTAGCTGTAACAGACCATACACAGGAGAAGCAGCCTTCACCCTCTGCTCTGCAAGCATAAAATGAAAGAATGGTGGGGAGAGATCATCTTTACATTACGTGGGATTAACCGAGCTAATCCAAGAAATCATCACATACAAAGGATTCTTTAGATCAGATAAATTCTCAGATTTGGATCGTTTCCTTTAAAATGTACTTTGCTTTCCTTTCCAGGGGCTGCGTTTCTAGGTGCAGACAAAGCATTTTCTGAGGCATCATTTAGCCATTGACAGTCCTGCAAAGGGGCAGCCACAGGTTTACTCACAGCAGAGGTAAACGTCAATCTACAATGAACTCCAGAGTTCATAATGAAGAACGGTTCAGAAATCAGTTTCCTGCTCTTTACCTAGAGAACGAGGAACACTGCTTTGGGACCTGGCTCCTCACTAGACATCATAAATAACTACACACACAGCAGAAGACAAAAAAAAAAAAGCTTAATTATTTCCATGAGTTAAGCACATACTTTAGGAATAAGTGAATCACTCTGTTGTTTCCTGTCTCCTACCAATAAAAGGGGACTTATTTTAAGTATGATGTATGCTGGTCTACGGCAGAGCCACTCAATTTTTACCAAGAACTGTTGGATCATGTTAGCAAAGTCCACCAGCGCATGGATTCCATGTTTGTTGGAGATGCCAGATCCTGTGTGCTGGCTTCCCAGCTGGGAATCACAGCCTGGAGAACAGATTGCCCACAGGACCCAGAGGTACCGCATGGCCGGGACCTCGGTAAGATCATTCATTTGGAAATCAAGTGTGCTATCAGAGCAGCCCTGCAAGAGATCCACCTGCTTGCAGCGGGTGTAAGACCCTGTAACCCCACAAAAGTTACTGTACCTATACTGAACAGGGCCACCTGACCCAGCAAACCTGTGCTGCGCTTTCAAACTGACATGGCAGCACACACCTCAGGTACCTGCAGTGGCACTGTGCCCCTAAATCATACAGACTCACCCAACATTTAGGTCCCAAATTCCTACTTAAGTACTTAGCTCTCTTGAAACCTGCATTGAAGATCTCGGCACAAGGAAGGAGCCTGAATGATTCTGATCCAAGTAGGTCCTTTGACGCTTTTGATGTATCTACCCTGAGCCCTCAGCACGTAATATCCAGCGGCCCCTGCACAGCGCAGACCGTCACCCACGGTCAACGTCGGAGAGGGCTTACAAGCGCGCCGGGAGCAGGGACAGGGGGACGCGCCGCTCCCCCTCCGCCGCTCGGCGGAGAGAAGCGGCCCGGCGGGCGCTGGGCTCCGACCTCTCGTCTGGCCCAGCCTCAGCCACGCCGCCCCTCCGGCGCGGCCATTTTCTCCCCGCCCCGGCCCCCGCACGGCTCTGACCCGCCCGCCCCGCGGGCCTCGGCGTGAAGAAGCGGCTCCCGGGACCTGTCTGCCCGGGGCGGCCGGCAGCGCCCGCGCCCCGCGCCCCGCCTCGGGACGCTCGGGCCGCCGCGGCCGTAAGGCGGCCGGCTGCGCACCCCGCGGAGCCGCCGTCAGGCGGGGCCGCTGGCGGCACCCTGCCCGGCCCGCGGCTGACACCTTGTGGCTGCCAGACCTCACGTCCGCCCCGGGCGGCGGGCAGCGGCGGGCAGCGACAGGCGGCGGCGGCGGCTTTCTTTCGGTTGGGTGGGGGCGAGGGCAGAGAGGGGCTGGGAGCGGGGCTCCCCCGGCCCGCCGGCCGCCTGCCAGCCCTGCCTCCCCGGGGCGGGTGTCCCGCCCGGAGCCGGCGGCACCCGCAGGTGGCCGCCAGGTGGCGCGGCAGAGCGGCCGGTGCCCGCCGCCGGGGCGGGGCGGGCCGGGCCGGGCCGGGCGGGCCCTGACCCAGCCCGGGCCGGGGTGCGGGCTCGTTCCTGCCAGCCGAAAGCGCGCTCTGCAGAAATGGCTGGAAGAGTGTCCGTGCTGCCGCCCTCACCCTCAGCCCCAACGGCGTCTCACTAAAAGGCTCCATTGCGTCTTCGATTATTCAGCATCAGAAATGGCACACGGGAAGATGCGCGCGGTATCAGCAGCGACGCGGACGCGGGTTTGAGGCCTCGCTGCCTGGTGGTGTGTTCAAAACGGCGGTTTGTTTTTTTTTTTTCCTTAGCTTTTCTTTGAATTCGCTTTCCCCATGCTCCAGTGGCAATCCGTACCGCAAGGCATCCTGAAAGGTGTGGAGATTTTAACAGCTGACGTTAAACCGCAGAGAGCATCATCAGTGTCCATCTTGTCAGGGTCAGAAAGCAGAAAGTGTGGCTTTTCCAGCAGAGAAATAACGCCTGCTTTAAACAAAAGAGCCTGGTTGAGGATTGGCTGTGCCTCCCTCAGTCTCTCCTATGTCCTGCTGAGAGCTGCTGGTCTTTCGTTTTCCTCATGATTTACCAGAACCATCTGTAATTAAGAAAAAATATTTTTTTTTCCTCCATGGTGTCACATTTATAGCTCCAGCCTTCCTCCCCATTTTGCATTCAGAGCACAGGAGCAGTTTGGGCTGCGGTAATGAGGCCGGTTGGCTGTCCCCAGCCCAGCTGGGGTGACCGGCAGAGCCTGGCACGGCCGGCTGGCATGTTTCAGGGACATGATGAACTCAGGTGATTGCCAGACTCAGAGGTGAAGTTACAGAGGGGCCTCATCTGACTTCACTCATGCAGCGTTTCATTAAAGGACTTTGCGCCCATCAAAATGATGGAGCGTAGGCCAGCGCGTTGGCTCTGCAGGCTAATTAGTCTCTCAGACCTTCTGCTCCTCTGGAAGTCCCAGCCCGGCTGGGCAGGATGGGGCTTTGTGCTGCCCGCGTCGAGTGGCCAGGTTCCACATCTGTGGTGCTGGTATTGCACTGGTCTGCGGGGCTCTCATTTGGCCTATAAACCGCAAACATCTGCTGGGGTTATGGTCGGCTTGTTGGCTGATTTCAGCAGGGGTGGTGACCTGCTGTACTAGTTGATCAGTTCTGGAAGAGCAAACTGGATGCAATGCGGATGAGTTTGAGAGAGCAGGAAAAGCGCTCAGCCAGTCAAAAATAAAAACTAGGTTAAAAAAAAGAGCTGTGGAAATGATAAAACGCTGCAGCTTAATAGCCTTGGCCAACTGCATGCTTCTGCCCCAGTGTCCTTGGCGTTTCCCACTCATGCTCTCCCTCAACGGCTAGATATAATTTTTTTAATGCGTGTTGACAATTAGCATGTTACTTTATCAACCTAATAAGACAAACAAAAATCTAGAGTCACTTAAAAGAAAGTAAATTATGAGAAGAAAATGTGCCTCACGCCTACACTGATAAAGTACCCTTAATTTGATTTAGTCAGGGAATAGTTTATTTTAAAGTGATATAATAGCAATCAATTCGCCATAAGAGCCCTGATCACAGTGACGTCTTCTGCTATTAACACGGATGTCATGTGCGCCTCAGAGAAATGTCACCACAGTTCGGCAGGCTGAGGAACGACGCATAGAAGACTAACTCTGTTCTCCATCACAGCAGTGTCGGCTGGAAGACTTTCAGCGACCCTTCCCTCTAGTTACTTTGTTTTGGCATAGATGGAAATGAAGGCAGGACTGGACCATCAGCCCCTCGGTGTTTGCCCTCATTTCTTTAAATTCTAAGTCCTTGCCGTGGCTCGGAATCATCTCTCCCCTTTGCCAGGGTAGATCAGGAACGAGTCTGGAGGAGTCGATGGACTTGCGCTAGCTGACAGCAGATCTGGGCTTTAAGTGAAACAGGCATAGTTCTTTCCATGTAAATTCAGTTTAGATGCAGGAGTTCAGGTGAAGAACTGTCGAAGAGACTTACCCCGCCAGTTATTCCATAGTCTCACTGAGCATTTATTTCCAGGGCAAGCAGGGCAGTACATGCCGAGAAGGAGCGATGGAGCACAACTCAGTGTAAGTAATACGTTAGGCCTGATCTGGATCCATTTCTGCTGGCAAAACAGACTCTTTGTTCAGGAACTTAGTCCAGTTGGGACTTCCAACAAATTGAAGTGTTTTATAGTGCAACCTTGTAAACTACTTAGGGATTTTGAAAATAAACAAATACAAGTAAAGATACTGTTGCTATTCCTCAATGCCTAGTAATTTCCCATGAGTGTGGATGGCCGAAGAAAGATCTCTTTTCTCGTGGTTACATACCCTGCCATTTTGGGAATATCACTCGCTGGACTGCATTATAAAACACATTTAATGTATCTCCCTTTGGGTTTGCATTCCTGAAGAAAGCCACAGCAGCCCAGATTGCAGCTCACAGCAACCTTACTGCTTCTTGAACCCATGCTTATTGTGTTGGGTGACCTTCTCAAGCCTCCCCAAAATGCATACGAGTGCCTGATCCCCTTGGGCTCCCTTGAAAAGCCCAGCTGGGGTGTCTGGTGGCACGTGTCCCTCTCAGAAGAACTGGGGCTGGCCAGGAGCAAGGTGAGAAGACTTCTGTAAAAAACAGTCTACAAACCTGTGAACTTAATGGAGGGTGAAAAACATGATTTTTGTGGTTTTTTTAATCAGTCGTTGTATTATCGAGTGGGGATAAAATTTTCCATTAAATTCTATATCGTTGGAAGGTTATCACTTTCTATCGAATTCTCCTGGATTTCCCTGTGAGAGCAAATGTGTCTGACTGATAGTGTGCGGCTATCAGACACAAGGAAAATTATCTAATTTATAGCCAGTATTGAGAAAGCTACCAGCAGCAGAATAAAATAGTTCTCCATATGGTACCGTAAAGCTTCCAAAAAGTATAGTTAGAGAAATCAACAATGCTCGTAGAGAAATTCTCCTTTTGTATCAAGTAAGGGGTTACAGCAAGAAGACTGGTAAAGACTCACAAGAAGGAACGATGTCTTTGATCGTCTTATATGAATTTATGGCTTTTATGTACAGGATTACAAGTATTAGATGCATCTTTGTGCTAACATGGCTCATGTTTTGAAGTACAAGAAAACTCTACAGTTACATTCTGTGGAGGCTTCGGGACACAGTTTGCCAAATGGAAAAACATTTGGAGGTTTGGAAAAATCTTGCACATAAATTACTAAAGGCACGAAGCGCCTGAAAGATGGATGAAATCAGAAGCCAAGGAAAAGCAGTGTGTGTGCCAAGGAACAAAAAAAAACATGTAATGATTTCTTTTAATGACTCTCCTGCAAAATGGAGAGCAAGCTTCCAGGGCATGTCATATTCTCATAAAAGCAGCTTGCCTGGGTGATGAGAAATACCCTATAAGTGGTCAGACCGAGACCCAATTTTTCATCCTTTCTGCACGTAGCTCTCCATTGATTATGTTAAGTGCTACCCACTGGTTAAAAACACAGCAAGCTCATTGTCTCTGCCTGTGGCAAAGGGCAGCTACACACTTGCTAATTTCCTGATTTATGACACCCTATAGAAGGAATTGAAAATGGGCACACGGCGGGGGAGGAGGGGCACACTAGTAAAACAGAGGGAGATCAGGAAGTTTGTGATAAAGAAAAGGCAGGCTCTCGTCTGACATGTAATCTCTCTTTTGGCTTGAAGTAAACCTGCTCCTTCAAGGCTATGCCATCAACAGGGACTGGCTCAAGTTTCACCACTAAATCTGAGTCAACAATCTCTAATCTGGACACCGGGCTCGGGATCCAGGCTCAAGTTGCAGTTGGAAGCAGACAACAGGGACATGGGGAGGTGGGGGCCTGGGGGCAGTGGGGAGAGGAGGAAAAAGACAATCTTTGTTTCTCGTTTGATTGTCCGCACAAGACTAAACGGAGGTCGTGTGTCTTTTTTTCTTTTTTTTTTGTCATCTCTGAGATAAAACTTTGCACCTCTCTGGCCTTGAAATTGCCTTCCTGACACTTACATTAAGTACAGAAGATATATGTCCGAGAATGGGGGACATAAGTTTGTGGAGCAGCTCAGATTTGGATTTCTTTTCATCTTTCTGACATGCGATACCGTGACATAAGCTGCCTGCAGTGGGGTTGCTATGCAGATATACAGTTTCTGAAAAGTTACACCAGGAAAACTAAAACCTACCGATGGATTTAGCATTTCACAAAGAAGTGGGATAAAATGTGTAGCAGTTAGACTCAAAAGTTAAAAAAAAAGAAAGGTGAATTAAACTTTTATGAAAACAATCTCCCTAAAAAAAAAAAAAAAAGGATCAATAAGTATAAAGGTATCTTGTTGCACTCCTAGCCTTTGGGCCGCTGGCTTAATCCCGCTACCGTATGGAATAAAGGAGAGCCTGTGTGTTTAACGGCAGGGCCAGAAAGAAGGGGAAAATACTTGGGTACTGTTCCCTCTAATTTCACCCTCTTCCCCCCTCTTTGTTGCTGCCTTGCCACGATTTTATTTTGAAAAATAAAGACTAGAATAAAAAATATGTTGTCTGAGGCTTCCAGCCAAAAATGTGCCAGCACTTTCCCTTCCCACCGCCCCCCCAAACTCCTTAGGCCAAAAGCCTTAACAAAAGCTGTTTTCTGTTTGGAAGATCTCCGGGCCCTTCGCTCTCTTTCCTAACCCCTAACACAGGAAATGATTTTATAATTCACGTTATTAAGGAATTCGACTCACGTTCCGCCTCCCCGCCCTTCCCACCCCGTTCCCTGGATGTTGACCGACAATAAGCCTGTGGGCTGGCACCCGTCCTCTCTGACCCGTTCATGTCAGCTCCTCTACCTGACCCTGCCCGTAAATCACCTCTCCAGACCTCCGCCGCAGGCAGCAGCCAGCTTTACCCAGCATCCAGCTGCGCTCCAGTGCCTGCTTCGCCTTCGGAAGATACCCGCCAGTGAAACGGCGGGTGCTCCCGAGTCATGTCGCACCCCGGAACGTCACATTTCACCTGTGTGGTCGTGCCGGTCGTGCCAAAGACCACGCTGGTGATGGGGAGGCAATAAATCAGTCTCCCTTGGTAAGAGCCGAAAACCACATCTCCTGAGGTGCTCCAGGAGGAGAGGGCAGCCGTGGGGCAGGGACCCGCGGCCCCAGGGACCTCTTTGGCCGCCCACCTTCCCCTGCCCTGCTCTGCTGGAGGCCGTGACAGTGTGGAGGTGGACCCCGAGAGCCGGCTGAGGGAAAGCTCCCTTTGCTTCAGAGACGTCCTTGTTCCAGGAGAGAGCCTCAAGCGCTAACTCGAGGGCTGTGTTCCCTCTTCCCAGCCCTACGGATGCTGGATTTGCATCTCTTCTTTGAGAAGTGAAGAGCGCCTCTCCTGCCCTTCTTGGCATAGCTCGTGTCCCGGTGGGCAGGCCAGGAGAGATCGTATCTCATCGATCCTGGTCTGGGACACGGGAAGCGATGAGAGCCTCTCTCAACACCTTGTTTCGCATGGGCTTTTGTGGGCTCAATTCCTTCAGCTAGAGAAGGAGAATGAACCTCCGTCTCCCGGCCCCTCGGCAAGACCCCTAACCACAATGCTTTTCTGGAAAATGAGGCAGCGTTACTTCTTCCTCAAGCCTTTTTATTTTACTAAATCAGTGCACAATAAGATCCTTCAAAGGAAAAGTAGCCCTGCTGTGAGGATGGAATTGCAACATATCCCTGTCCTTTGCTATCTTATCAGCTAATAATAACCAAGCTTTCCTTCCCAGTTTGGGCAGCGTCCCACCTGCAGCGTGGGCTGCCTGGATGCCAAGGAGCCTCACACAGGAACCACAGGCAATTCTACCCCTTCTCCTGTGCCCTCTCAGGCACACAGCCCAATGCCTCTGTGTTCGATGTAGGGACACACAACTTTCAGATGCTTGCATCATTTGTAAGGAAAGGTCCCGGTCAGTGTACCTGGCTGCCTCTCTCAGTCTTGTATGTCCTTGGAAAACCACTTCAGTAGATAAGATGATGCTCTAGACAACAGGGAACAGCTTTGAGAAAAGAGACTGTCAGTGACCTAAGGGACTCTTTTTTTGATCTCATGGATGGGTTGGTTTCCCACAGTGTCAAAGAAGTTCAAGTCCAAACAGGTCTTGAGTGGGCGACATGACAGGCTGAGGAGCATCCCTGCATCAGAGACTCCCTCTCCTTTGGAGGTGCTGCAGTGCCCTGCAGCCAGCATCCATTGCACCTCCGAGGGGCCATGCTCACACTGTCGCTGGAAGAAAACGGCCAGGAGCTGCTGTTCAGCTGCGTTTTTCACAGGTCTGTGTGTTTTGCTGGTGCATCCTATGCTTTGTGGAAAATATCCTAGGGGTGCTCAAGGTAGCGTTGCATTTCTTTGCTCAGTACCAAGTAACATGTGTGCAAGCCTATGTAAAGCTGTTCTACCCATTTCAAGATGTTTGAGCAGTTACCTTCAATACGAAGCAGGTTCAACTCAATTCCTGACTCTCTTTGTCTCCCTCTGCCGCATGCATGCGTGTGGAACACTGCCTGAGTACCACCTTCCCCAACTCACAGATCCCAAACATCAAGTCAGCTTTGGGTGGGAATGGAAGGCAAAGCAGCCTAAGGGGCCATGTCTTATTCTGAGTTATACCTCTGTAAATCCAGAGTGATTCCAGAGGGATCAACCTCTATCAGCACCAGCAAATTTGTTCTTAGTTTGAGCGTAGAATGTTTGTCATAGTTGTTATTAAATGATGCCTTTACATATTCCAGGCCTATTTTTAAAACAAAGGCAATGAAGTTAGGGCATCCAGTTCTATATATGGACACTCCAAATGGCACTGAAATGCCTCATGCATGTGTTTGGCTGAGTGTTGATTTGGGTGTCCAAATATGGACCTCAGAATGGGATATCTCACTCGGATAAGTACCCTTGCAAATTTGGCGTGCAGCACTTCTTCGAACAAAGCAAATTTATTTCCATCATTTAGCATGGAAAAAGCACGAAATGTTTTCATTTTGAGGGACCTTCTTATTTACGGAATTGGGCCACTCAAATACTGACGTGTGCAGTAGCTCTGGAAAAAATAAAGCCCTCAAAATCATCTAAGACAACGCAGGAGGAAATCAATGCAGGGTGTTTGCAGCACACAGACCCGCTCTTATCACAAGGGCGAAATTCTTGCTGACAGCAAGAATTCAGTGCCAACAGAAGGACCCGTGCAGCTTGATCACAACAAACTCTCCCTCTGCCCGGGCAGTGCGAAGGGATGCACGCAGGGCCGGCTGCTTAGAGACCTGAGGCAAAGCTGCCTCTCTCTGCTCATGAAGACAGTCTCTGCATCTCAAAACTGTACGCGTGCGAGAGCTGGAGTGATTGCTGTTGCACGCAAGAACCTTCCCCTGTATCTCCCAGTGCATCAGGGTTTTCTTTGTCTGGCTCCTTGATGGCGAGTTCTCCAAGAAAGAGCTTGGCTTGACTCTTAGGTCTTAGTGTGTAATAAATAATGTCAGCAGCGAGGGAGCACCATTCTGCAAGCCTTTGCTGGGTTCCCGTTAATTACGAAGGACCTTCTTACATCCTTTGTGTAATTCCACTCATTTTGTTGGCATCGTACAAGGGATGGATTTGGCCTCAAAAATAAAGCAGGTTTCTTTTGCATAATGTATCGTACCATTTGGTCTACATTTTGCTGAAGGTTTATGTGTACTTGGAGATTTCTCCCCAGATATGCAGCTGTAGATGTTTTTAAAATAGCAAACAATGAACTGATTCAACTGTCCAAAGCAGTTGTTCAGATTCCGAATTTTGGGATAAGTTGTTAAGAAAGTGTAAGGTGGGCAAATTTTCAGGAAAGCTACGGTAAGTTTGTGATCGTTGGAAATGCGTGAAGCCGGCTCCAGCCTAGATCGCTTTCTCTACCTCTGCTGTCCTGATGATTTTTGACAAGCTGATTCCATTTCTGGAAAAAGCAGATCACGAGAGAGAAAGATTTCTCTAAAGAGTCTGTTGTTTTTCAGAAGAGTGAAAATGTGTGCTAACAATTCTGGACCACTGACAAAAGCAAAATCAATACACACGGCCTTCATTTTACAGCCAAGTTCAGATGAATAAATAGAGATGCAGCAAGCTGTTTACTAGGGAGACAAGCTTTGCTCTCTGTGCCCTTCCAAGCAGGCGTGCTTATGCTGGTGTTGTTTGCCTTACATGGCTGGTTAATGAAATCAGTCAAATAGTTACAGAGCTCACTGGACATTTCAAGCCCCTCCATCCGCAGCGCTGGCCGTACTGGCCAAGAGCTGAGAAGCAAACGCTATCACGTGAGCTAGCTCAGGGCCTGCAAACATGTTGCTGTTGCAGAATTTTGGGGGCATTTGGGAGGAGTTTGGTGCTTCGAAGAACCTAAGCTTGATTTCAGGGGGAGTTTATACACAGAAAAACCCTGTCCTAACAAAAGGATGGGCAGAACATGCTCAGTAAGCAGCCCAAACGCAGCACGAGCAAACTGTGCTCGCATGGATCCCCTTGAAATGGATGAAGCTGCAGCCAGTGCATCCATCTAGGGCTGCTCTTTAAGATCAGGACCTAACTCTGCACTGTGCTAAGCACAGGGTTTCTTTTTTCCCCTCATACCTTGAGCGCTGCAGAAACTGAGAGGTGGCAAGGGAGGAGTGAAAATGGAAGGGACGTAGATACAACCTTCAAGAACACTTACATATATTTTTCCGAGACTTCAGACTGAATTTTGTTTGATCTGTGACCAGGCAGGTAGAGGAATGAATAACCACATGCACAAAAAGGAAAAAAATAATAATAAAACAACAGCACGTTTAAGTGCATTTTTTTTTTCTTGGAGATTTATTTTGTTTTAATAAATCTGACAGCAGTCAGGGAGAGAGAAAAGTGTTGCAAGCCCAAAAGGAAAGCAGAGCACGCTGAGGGTGCTTCAGATTCTTGCTCTCTTGAAGATGTTTCATCAGTATGCCTTTGAGCTCTCTCCCTAGACTCAGGAGTTGTTGGATTTCCCCCCCCCATTTTTTTTTTTTTGTTTTTTTTTCTGTTTGTTTTTTTTTTTTAAAAAGCGAGCTTACTCGCCCGGTGTGTTTTCCAAGCTTTCACAGCTCTAATAAATAAGGAGCACCTGTAAAACAGTAGCTTGACTTAAGTGAATCTGTACAAAGGAAAATATAGAAATACAGTATATACATAGTGCTCATAGTGCACCATCACTACAAGGCTCTGGTTTGACTGACTCTGCTACCCTGCTCCCAACACCGCTGACAACCTCAGAGACACTGCTCCTGCAAACTGCTCCTCGCTTCCCTGCAGCAGCCTTATAGAAAAGGTGTACTCTGAACACTCGAGAGTGAACAATTGCTTTATTCGAGTTAGTAAACAGTTACACTGAATCACAAGGTGATCTGAAATTTTTTTTTAGTTTTTTTTTTGTTTGTTTTTGATTTTTTTGTGGGATTTTTGTGGGATTTTTTGTGTTTTTTTTTTTCTTTTCTTTCTTTTTTTTTTTTTTTTTTTTTGTATTTGTCAGAATGGGATACTCCACGACTCTCTTACCAATTCAGTGCCAGTATAACATGCTCTAGTGTACTTTTGGACTCTTGGCTACAACTGTACAAGTGCACACAAGTAAATTCTACCCTGTTATCCTCCACCCACTGATTGAGGATCGAATTGCACATTTCTCTTAACCATGACAGGAGAAAGCAAACAGTGAAACAGAATCATGGGGGATCTTTCTCACTTTACCCTTGTTTTCATTGGTTTGTCCATACCATTCTAATTATCATGAAAGGGCTATGCATATGGAGAGATTGTCTCACTGCCTTCCTGGATCACTGAAAACCATCAGGGTTGAAATTTCATCCAAGTCTTTCGTGACGCCCAGCAAATATTCCCCTCAGATTATTTTACACCTTGAGGGAATTTTGGTCTTTAGTTCAACACTCTTGCTCTGTTCCCAAATGGGGCGCTATTTAGGGGAATTTAAAGAGAAAGCTGAGAAGAATAAACATTTACTGAGTTCTCTTGGCATTCAGTCTCTGAAAAACCACAGTATAAACTATTCATGCTGCTTCTTACATCTGTCAAATCAAAAATTAAAAGCCATAAAAGTGTAACACTGAAAATATGGCATTAGAAAGGATAAAGGTGGCCTTTGTAAAAATAACAAGGAAAGTATATTAGCCAATAAAATATTCTAACTCTTCATTTAAAAGTGCATCATGGGTAGGATAGAGATGACTCTGAAGCGTCGCTACTCCAGTATTACCCCTTTCCCCCATCAAAACTCGAATAGGTCCAAAACCATACAATGCAAATCACGATTCTTAGTGTAGCAGCAAAACCACAGCAGTTTTTCGAAGGAAAAAAAAAATAAAAAAAATCTGTATCATTGTCCAGTCTCAAATATCTGAACTTTGAAGTCAGAGAGGGAAAAGTACCTATGTTGGTCCGTGTGGTTTTTGAAACCAGGGCGAAAAATCCCCCCCCAGCAAGAAACCAAGAGGAAAAAGCGTTCCTTGGAGGAGAAGAGGGGTGGTCGCAGGAATGCTGAGCACACTGTGTGGGTCCATGATGTGCTGTCTTCTGGGTCAAAGGCACCCGTGGGACCGAGGCTTCCTCGGAGGGGCTTCGTGGCAGGAAGCTGCTTTCTTTGCCGGACTTTTAGCCAGAGGGGGTGGTGAGCGGACCAGCTGGTGTCATTCGGTGGAGTGACGTGGTTTGCTCTGCTCCCTTTCTCCATGCAAGGTACCCTGTCGGCGAGCGTTCCTGCAAAGCATACAAGCAGAGGTGGTCAGGGCGAGCGGTGGGGACCCGTTGCAGGCGGGCCAGGCGTCGCCTGAGCTCACATCGCGTGCAGCCTCACGCTGGGCGAGCGGAGACACGAGCCCACCGCTTCGGCCTTGGCTGCCCCTCGTGCCACAGGGGCCTTTGCTTGGATGCTGGAGAGGGAGATGGAGGGATTCCTGCGATAAAAAGCTGGAAACTGATATAATAATAGTTCATTCTCCGGGTTTCAGAGAGCCTTTCATCCTACAAGCGCACGGGTGAACGATGATACTTTGCAATTACACAGCACTCTGCACCCCTTGATTTCAGCGTGCGGTACAGAACTGAGATGTACTGCTCTCTGCATGGCACGGGTGGGAAAGTGGAACCAGAGAAGGAGAAGCATTTGGACCAGGATTCCCAGGCACCTGGAATGGGGACAGGACAGGGAATATTGCATGTGCCAGGGCTCCCCAGAGACATCTCACTGCATGGGCTGGTGTGTGGCTCCACAGGGCTCACCGGGCTCATGGAGAAACTGGGATGGTACCCGGAGACAGCTCCACTCTCATGTAAATACACATTTCTCACTAACAGAGCTAACTCTGTAGGTACTATCCATGCTATGCATGCAAACTGAAGATGACCCTCCTCGCCTTTCCCCAAATCTGCAGTCAAACAAAGGTCAGATGTATGCTCCACATAGCAAAACCAAGCTTCAATGAGGGAGGTCGGGCTGGAATCCCCCACGATCTCCTCCATCTTCACTTGGGATGGTTCTGCAAACAGTCTTGTACCACCGCCATAGCAGATACATTGCCAGGGGTCACGACTAGTAGAGCATGGTGACTGACACTGCCTAGCACGACAAACAGAATTCAAATAAAGGCATTTTAGGATCCAAAGCAGAACTAGGCATTACTCTCACTGAGGTAAACTTCTACCAAGATATGATATTTTCAGTGTTGAACGCATACATTTCCATGGACCATGTGTGAGATGAGAACAAAACCCTCCAGATCCTGCTAGAGCAGATCACAGAATTAGGCAAGCAATTAAACTTTCCAGTTGTTCCCTCTTTCTCTCCTGTTCCTCATTTCCAGGTCCATTTTTCTCCTGTTATCTGATCAGAAGTTCTGAGTGCTTTTGTTTTCTTTCTTTTCTCATTTTTCAGGACACAAAAGGAATGCTTCCTACAGGACTGACTTACTCAGATAACCCCCTTCTGAAGCCCACCAGTGCTTTGACTGGAGCAAACACAGCTTTATTGATTTGAGGCCTTCAGAAAGCTGCATGATAGCTCCCCTAAAGTAAGATGAGCTTTGCCAGTGGTGAAGGCCAAGGTCACAAAAATCTTTGGAATCACCTTTTTGAAAACCCCAATCACCTTCTCATCAATCCAATGCAATTAAAAACACGCTGGTGGTTATAAGCTCATGAAGCCTTAGTTTATCTGGGGGCTACTGGGTGATACACCATGGCCTCATGTGCTTCTGCTTCCCTTTTCAGTTGACCATGTAGACTGCCCAGCAGGGACTGTCTTCTCTCTCCACGGCTTGCTTTGGACTTTGCCTCCTTGAATGGGATCTGTTGTCCCCTAAAGATTCAGACTGAAACTCTGAAGTACTTATCAGTCTTAATTTTGGTGCTGGGTCACAATTTCCTTCTGAGTCTGCTCCATAATCTCCCGTTCACACTGGGTCCTCTGTGATCCCTCTCGTTACTCTGCCTGTATCCCCCTGCCAAACTCCACCCTTCTCAAAGCAGAGACTGGAAGGCACATTACATATGTTGACCAGTATAAACTCCCAGAGCACAGAGACCTCTATATCTAGGTTAAGGAGTAACATTTGGGCTTTCAGGCAATGTGCCCAGCAGGATGAGCAGCCTTGCGTTTACAGAGAGCTGTGGACAAGAACTAGGCTGAGAACTGGGATGTATCCACCTCCTAAGTACTCCCCATAAAGTACACAACTGCTTTCTGTCACTTTTTGGCTCAAAATCTTACTCTGAGATTAACTAAAAAGGGAAGCAGAGAAAATAAAACCTGTAATGCCTGTATGAAACCTCACTCTGCAATTTAGGTATTTTGCCTACTCCTCTCTTTCCCTACATCAACGGAAATGAATTTCCATCGTTCACTAATCAGTCTCAAATGGCACGGCATAGCACAAACTGATAAGTGATTTGGGAGGGAGGCATAAAGAAGTTCCCTAGCTTTCCATGCTTTCTGCCCGGAGCAGGCAGTTAGCTTTGTAAGTCCTGCCTGTTTTCCCCTACTGCAGATAGACTCAGAGTAACAGGCTGTGCGCATTGGAGAGAAGGACTTTCCCTGTTGACTGGCTCATATGGCAGTCATTGCATTTGATGAATGCATCTTTGTAGTGATCAAGTGACAGAATAAAAATCCATATCAGGCATAGCATGCAAAGTTTTATGGAGAAATGAGAACACACTAGTCATCACCACTTCACAGTTAGACGTTATACACCTCGTGCCAACACCAGCGTGCATGACCAGCACAACAAAGTCAGCTATTTATATCTCCCCCAAAAACCAAATTGCTTTTTAGGGGAGTGACATATGCTCTTCACCCCAGATGAACTCGCCCTCAACACACATCAAATATTGCTGATCAGATAGATAGAAAAAATTCCATCATCAGCCACAGAAGAATAATTTCCGTAAGCATAAAGCCATGAAGTTGAGCTTATGTGAATTGCACTGAGGTGAGCACAGTGGGTTTTGCCTACTTGACAAAGCTAAGCAGGGCTGGGCTGATCCTGGGTTGGAAGACCACCTTAGAAGTCAGAGGCAGGCTGTAGTTCTAACCCCAGGAGGCAGCATGGAAAAGACGACAGAAAGAGAACAAGTAGAAAGGCTCGTTTCTGCCCTGCTATCAATGCAGGGGGGGGAAAGGAGAATAACTCAACTCGATGATGACCCACCTCAAGCAGGTAACTTGGCGGTTCATCTACATGGGCTCAGACAGCGACACAGTGCTCCACAGCGCAGTAAGTGAGAACCGCGCTGATCCCTTCTGTGGCTGTGAGTCGTAACCTGAGCAACCGGCAGCCACGAAAGCCATGGTCCTTGCTCAGAACAACACAGAGTTGGAGCTCAGCAGGACAGTCTGGCAGCTAGGGCAAAGCCTCGCAGCAAGCTTCCCTCCTCCTTTTCTGCAGCAGCTAGCCAGCTCTTCCCAGGCGCTGCTGCAGACCTACAGCCCTTTGTCCCGTGCAGCCCTGGGCCTGGTGTGGTGGGAAACTTGGCCCTGCTTGGTAGAGCCAATTGTTAGAAGTACTCCTTGCACCGCTCCTCCTCCATGCCTCCACACCGAGGAGATGGGCAGCTCAGCTGCAGGGGCATTTCCGTCTCCTGCTCCTCCATACGCAAGCATTGATCCCTGCGTGCCAGCTCCCAGGGCTGCTGCACGAGCCGAGTGTTGCCATGCTGCAGCACGCAGCAATAGCTGCCAGAAATAGCTGCTTCTACCCAGTGCCCTCCCCGGTCATGTCCCACCTCCTCAGAGGGGCCATGCCATTGACACGGCTTTGGACACATCCATGCACGCAGACACGCACGTTTTTTTCCATGGTTGCTACCCCCTCATTCAGCTCTCCATTGAACATTTCTGTCTCCAGATTCACATCTTATTGTTCAGAAGAAAATTAGAGACTGGGTGGGGAAGGCTGAGGCAACCGTTGATGTGGGCTGGCATGGCAGAGTTTCCATCGTTTAGCACAGCACTTAATTCACCCGGACAATGAATGCTGATGTGCAAAAAGAGGCCTGGTTCATCTGGGACATGCATGGCCCTAGAGTAAAGGCACTACAATTATTTTCTCAGGGAAACTGCTCTGAAGATAAACCACAAGAGTGCAGCTAAAGTCAGCATGGGAGCAAGCTCAGCCCTGGAAACACTCTGGAATCATCTGTTACTTGTAATAGTTCTGTAATTGATTTTATTTTATTTTTTAGCAATTCTTAAAGCAGTTCAAGCTTCTTCATTAGAACCTTCCCCTTTGAATACTTGACGATTTATCTTTCCATGAGCTAACTGAAGGGATGCCATATTGCGAGAGTCGAGGGAGGCCTTTAGCACAAATGGGATAACAAGCAGGGTCCTTAAGCACCAGCCTTTGCCTTTGAAGATGGTGTGTTCCTTCTGCTCTGGTCTCGTAAGCTATGGATCCTTCTCGACTTTGGGTCAGATATGTGACTCATGCTCTCCTGTCTACTGAAATGCGAGCTGTAATCTGAGCAGACACAGTGACTTTAAGGAACACATTGGGGAAGAGGCTGAGGATTTGCCTTTCTTTTATGCCTAGGCAGAAAAAGCGGTAGGGACAGCTCAGTCACCCCCACCTCTGTGACCGAATTGTTGCAGGGATGCACTAGAGGCCATGCTGGCAATTGTATCCAGTCGCCTTATAGTCAGGGAAGGACCTTGAGGGGGAAACGTGAATTGCAAAGGAGAAGGTCTGTTGTGTGCTGACTCCTGCTTTCCCGCATCTATTCCTAGAAAAGCCTTTGGGGAAATTTCACCAGTTTACATCTATGTTTGACCCCTTGCAGGCACGTTTAGTACCATCTCTTGCTAACTCATTCAATGTAAGTTAAATCGAACCCTGAAACTAGCTAGTGAAGTTAGGAACAGGGATGTATGTCATCATGCCCTTGCTATGTAGCAAGGAAATGGTGGAAATACAGTTCCAGGATCTCCTTTGTGCTCCTGCATGGCCCAAGGGAAGATCACCTCTTAAAAAGAGGGAGAAAAGGAATCATCACTGTGGTACAGGTAGAGGAAAGGCAGAGGCTCACGAACTTCAACCCAGGGGGACCAGTGTCCTCATTCTCCTTCCCATGCCCACGGGTACTCCAGAGCAGGCACTGCGTTCGGTGCTCTGAAATGCATCTATGAAGAGCCTCTCTGTCCACCAACTTTGGAGGAAGGCAGACAAGACCAGATTTCAGCATCAGTGCTGCTGTCAGGTTTCTCTGCTGTTGTCCTCCTTCCTTCCCCATCTATACCACTTTCTACTTTTCAAAGCAGCAATCTCCCCAGAACCTCACTATTCTGTTCATATAATTTTTCACCATTTCAAAGAAACTCCTCATAGTTTAATCTCCTATAAAACAACTGCTCAGTGAGTTCATGAAACTCCCCTTCGCTTTCAATCCGAACTAAAGACAAAACCATTGTCAACCAGGCCCTCCTGCCCAGCCCCGTGGCGCCATCCTTTTCCAGGCTTTCACTGGCAGGGGGTCTCTGGTTTATGTTCTGAGGCATTTCAAGGTATGTACGCAAATCATGCGAAGAAGAAAACGCCAACACGGTTCTGGACTTCTAATCTCAGCTGTAGCACCTGCTGCCTCCAGCCGTGTCCCCTATGGCTCACCACAGAGCCTGCCTGGGCCACATCCTGCTTTACACTGGGGCAACTGGGTATATCTCCACAACAACAGGGCAGCCTGTTGCCCTCCACTCAGTGCAGCACCAGCATATTTGGCAGACCTGTAAATAGTCTGCTTTGCCCCACCGATGCTTCATGTGCAGATGTGACAGAAGATATGATTTTCCTTTTCATAAAAAAATAAAGCCAAATTTTCAGCTAATTCCCCCATTCTGCACTAGCATAAACCTGAAACTGTGCCGGGATCTTTTTATAAAATAAAAAACTCCCAAAACATAAAAACTAAACCAGAAGGATAACCAATCTAGACAGTTTCTACTCGCCTTTCCTGAAAACAGGCAACCACTGTGATGTGATAACCCTTCTTTAAGCTCCTGATTTTGTCTGAATCAGAATAGAGGCTTCAACTTGAATTTCAGCAGCCTCTTGTGGGCCCAAACCACCAGGCTTTTGGCTATTCTGAGGTGCTTCTCAATTTTCCTATCCAAGCTGATCTCTCCAGTAAAACCAGCTAAATGGCCAAAAAAAGGCAGATTAACTGTGGGTAGTGGTGTGGGGGAGGACGAATGGTGAGGACGGGGGTCTTGCTGAGCAACAGCCCGTACATCCTTGTGAGAGTCCTCCTCCTCACTTGGAGGCTTTTTCATCTGAAACGCTATTGTGGGCCACAAAAAACAACCAACCAAAACCCCCAATAATAATAACAATAATAATTTTTTGCAGAAGTAGCACTGAATCTTTTTAGTGAAAAGTTTCAGCATCCCATATCATGAAGCAATCAATGTTTTCCCACGAACAAGCCCTCCATCCATCACCATCCAGGGCTGTATGCCTGGCACTGTCCCCATGGGATTTCTCTCTGGTTTTCACAGCGTAAGCAAAAGCAGATGCAGACTCATCCAAAGGCAAGGGGACATGCTCAGGTAACCAAAATGTCACGTACTGTGGGGGAAGGAACAGGAAAAAATCACCCAGAAGACATAAGGAGCAAGCGAGTAAGACCTGGCATAGACCTCAGTGCAGTGCCAGGCACCTTAGGGCATCCCCCTTATCCCCAGGACCACTGATCACTGAGTGACCGGCATTGGACCCAGCCATGATTTTAGATTTTCTCTATTTCCCACCTCCCCTCTCATCCCAAGAAAACAGGAACAATATTTTTACCACCCAGATAACCAGTTCAGCAACAGTCAGTAAACTACTTCAAATAAAACAGAACTGGCATTTCAATTGTACTTTGAAAGGCAGAGTCAGAATTCAAATTTTCAGTGACCTCATCATGCATCTTTTCTTTTATACTACTGTTCAAGTATCTCTCAATTAGAGAATTCTTTGGGAAAGGGTTTTTTTTCCCCCTCCTTTTGGATAAGAAACTTAGAAATGGCAGCACCAGTGGGTCATGAAAGCTTATAAATATTTGGAGCACAAGCAGGCAACACAAAGTTTTACATTTGACCATGTGGGCTCCAAATAAATAGCTGAAAATTGCTCTAACCATAGGTTTCAATATCAATCAGACAATGATAAGATGCAGATCCTTACAGAGAGGTCAGAACTTGATAGTTGTTTCACTCTGCACTACCCAAGCCCTAAACCCCCAATTTTATTTTTTTTTTTTTTTTAATTTTAGTTGTGGAAATGGCTGCTTCCATAGAAGATTATTACATCACACAGCCTGGAAGTCCAAAACCAGGACTGGAAGACGGAGTGCAGCGGAGAATGGAGGCGTCCTCTCCACAAATGCAATTCAGCCTCTTTGCCTCTAGATAATTTGTTATTGTAGGTTGGCTTGAATTTTAGACAGTAACATTTCAGAAACACTTGGAAAAGCAAGCCAGCTGCAGGGAGGATATCGTTACAAATTGAGACACATGTTCTACAGGAATACCATTCTTGTCAAATACCAAAATCGTGTCTGGGGAAGTAAAGCCATGCAAATGAGTCAGAGGCAGGACCTCACTCAGTAACGTGCCGAGGGCTTTCAACTCGCGTTAAAGGCACTGAGCGCTGAGCGCGCACAGTCCTGCACAGGATTAAGCCCAGATATTTAATTAGCTCTAATTTTCATGATAGAAGCAAATGTTGAATAGTTGAGGGTTCTGCAAAATGTTAGAGACTACTTCGACTGGTGGCTCTCACGAGATGATCATGCACGCTTCCAAACACAACCTCTGGTCCTGGGAGTGAAATGCAGCTCATTATCAAAATAGTGTAAATAAGGTAATGATTAGTAGGACTCAGCCATGAGGCCTCGATTGATGAAGGCACCCAGGAGTGTGCTTAACTTGCCTGTTTGCCCTATGGGACCTAAAAAAGGACAGGGAGAGACTCCACAGGTAATCTAGAAACAAAAAGTGCTTTAGAACAAGCTTGCTTGCCACAGTCTGATTTCTTCCTGATTCCTTGCTCAAATGGCTTTGCTTCTGCTTTGCTTGAATCTCCCACTGCGTGTTTAACAAGTATTTAATTTTATCTTTAAATCTATTGCTACTGCTTTATTACATCCAACCACAGTCCTCAAAGGCGTTTTGCTCCTTTCCGACCCACTTTCAGGTATTGCTCATAATACCGAGAAACAGTTTATAAGCTCCTCACAGTTGTTCAGAGCTCACCGCTCCGCGCTGAGGTTGGCCGTGGTTGTTTCAGGGTCAAGCTTCACAAAGGCTACGAGATGCTTAGCTCCTTATCAGATTTCAGTGGCAATCAGACACACGCTGTCCATGATCCCGGTCTCTGAATGTAAAGGCAATCGTCTCAGGCGATGTTTTTACAAGAGTGCCTGTCTGTTTTACTACGGTCTTTGTTGTCAGGGACTCTGTATTTAATAATGAGTTACGCTTTTTTTCCCCATAAACTTTCCCTGCGCCACTGACTTTGGTAGCTCAACAGCACAAGCACAGACTGATGGAGGCCTAGAGTCTTCCCCGTGCCCGTTTTTTAACACTTTTGAATGCCGCCAAATCTGCTTTGCATCAACTTAAATAAGAGGAGCATTAGGCCTTACATGTATGAAACTGCCTGGCCAATCTTTAAAGCTTGGCAAAGAATTATGAGTAACTCATTGTTTCAATATGGATGTGGGTTGTACCAGCTTAGGGAATGGCATGGATCAGATGCTTATTTTAGTTCAAACAATTTTCATTTCACAAGAGAATTAAAACTAATAAGGGTGAGTAAGCACCAAAATGATCTCTGAAGTCAGTGGTCCCGGGTCCTGTGAGCTGTCAGGTAGGCTACAGTCTCCAGGAGCCGCAGGCTTTGCAGATTTCTGTGGGTCTGTCAATCATGCTATGGCATTTTTTGCTGGCTGAAGTTCTGGACATGTGTTTCGTTTGCCAATTAGCCCTAGACAGATGCTCAATACTTTTGCAAATCAGACCAGGTATAGTTATCTTCTAGATTCGGTTCAGGAATCAGATTTCATATTTGAGGAGAAAGACATCAGAAATCAGCACTTGTTCCTTTGATTCAAAGAGTGTGCAGTGATCTATGGTAGTGTACCACGAGCCTGCTATTTACTGCCACTGAGACGGAAGTTAGCGCTCCCACACCCCGGCACCAAGATGTGGGAGCTAAAATCCACTCTGGAAGTATGTCATTTTATACTTCACCATTTTGAGACTCTTTCTTTTCTTTTCTTTCTTTCTTTCTTTCTTTCTTTCTTTCTTTCTTTCTTTCTTTGTTTCTTTCTTTCTTTTTCTGGGAAATCCTTTTTCTGGTTTAATATATCTGAGAAGCTACACAGGCAATTTTGAAACGTAAGATCACGCTGCTAGAGCCAGGCAGCTCTCAAGGGCAAAGCTTCACTTCCAAGCAAATGTGTTTAAGGCTTTGTGGTGTTAACAGTCTCTCCTCTCCCCCTTTGGATAAATGGAAAAATTCTGTAGGCTCATAAGAAGCCAGGTGAAGGAAAACTTCTGAATCAGAAGAGTACGTGTTAAGTGTATGAGTCCAATTACTCTCCTGATGTAAATTAGTTATAGTGGAACTATATCCAGTTAAAATTAGCTAAGGCTCTGGCCTATAGTACTGTGTCAAAGAATACGACTAGCATAAAAATGTCTTTAAATATAGAAAATCTGTTTTCAAGTATACCTTTAAGGTCAAAGTCTGTCCTGATCATAGCAAGCAGGGCACAGCAAAGATGCTGGTAGATAGATGCTGCAATGACAGGAGAGTGATAAAAACTCTTAAGGCAGAAAGGGAGGTTAATAGCTATGCCCCTTGCCTCAGGAATCCTGACCAGAGCAGGAAATCTTGTGCTGGACCATTATGGGCAAGAGAGCTCACAGTGGGATATATTTTACTTCTGCTCTGAACTGGAGCGTTCTGCATGCTGTATATTTTTACGACTACAATGTATGGACTAGGCAGCTGGAGGTTTGGGCCTATAACTCAGCAGATGCTGACCCAAGGACATACGGGTTGGCTCTGTAGGTGGCCATAATCCTACTATTTCCATTACTTCTGGGAGAAATTCTGCTGACACCAGCAGAAACGCTCCTTCCTTTTCTTACCCCTTTGCCTCTAACATAGGATTAGTCAACACACACACACAGAAGCTAGTTGTGAGTTTAGCATGTGCCACTTAATTTTCTAATTTAGCTTACCATAACTATCATGTTAAATCCAAGCAGACCTTAATGTTTTCATTTATTTGCTTTAGGAAATCTTGACACCAAAACGGGAGGTTAAAACTGATCCCGCCTGGACATAAAGCATGTAGGCAGGCAACACTAACACTGCTGATTTTAGAAACTCACATTGCTCAAACTCGAAAAAATAACACTCAACAGAATATTCTTCTGAGTTTCATTTCTTTATCATAGTAGGACTTTGGCACTGAGACATCTTTTGCTGGTTCTTCAAATTGCATCAAGCTAGAACAGCTTGACAGTCCACATCCTGATGGAGAGACTACACTTCAACATCAAGGATTATGTTGCTGATTAGCACTTCCAATAATCAAGTAATGTACATTAAATAACCCAGAATTTGGCGACTCACCCAAAAAGGTCATGCTTGCATTGATTCCTTTTTAGAGAGTCCATGCCGCTATTACACGAATTCAATCTGTCTGTCCAGAACTCTAGCGTAAAAATATTTGGCTAATTTCCTTCTTTTCATACAATTTGATGGGAAATAAAATCCAGGAAAAGTTACACATTAGGGAAATATGTTCAGATTTTCCAGTTAGGGTAGGTGAGGAGCAAGAGAGAAAAAGACAGTCCTCTGGACTTTTTCTCCTCCCAGTTAGCATGGCCAGTGCAATCAACACAAACCTCCGAGGGTCCAAGTAAATACAATTATTAGTGCAGCTCCTACCCAATTTGTATTTTATTAGAATTTTGATGAGGCTGGGAGTCTCTCGTGAGGGATCTTCTCTGCAACCAGACTGCTGAAGGGGCAGGGTTTTACCTCCGCCCTTCCCCAGGGCTGGGCAGGAGGAACTCACAGGCATGGCGGGGGCCAGGGCTGCAGAGCGAGAGGGTGGACCGATGCTCTGCTTCCCCTGCACGTCCCCTCTGTACAGACATGGGCAGGCTCTGAGCCCTGTGTGGTCTTCACAGACAGGCTGGCAGGTAAGAAATATAAGCAGCCCTCTTGCTCCCCCGGACTGGCTATGACCAGCACAAGCGAAAGGGAGAGCTCTGCATGAAGCCAAAGAGTCTTCACCTCAAATCAATCATTAGAGCTGCACAAATCACTTGTGCGTGCCGTGGGAGGCTCAAAACCCACCCGCATTTCAATGAGGTACCCACTGGAATGAGATAGTTATCATGCTGTTTATTTCTGCAGAGTATTTTGGGTATCCTCTTTCCCTTGAAGCACACAAGGACCCCGGTCTCACATCTCTTCTGCATAGAGGCTACTTCTTTTCTTTTTGTGGAGGAAGGAGAGGATGAACACAGACTGACTAATAACCATCACCATGACACGCCATGCTATCGCACGAACCCCAGAGACATGGCAGACACCTAGGCTGAGCTTTTTAACTCTCAGTGTCTATGGGGACATCTATGTTTGTGCCAGTCACTGTAAGTTTCTGTCACAGCAGGGACAAATAGGCACTCCTAGGGCACAATTCATCTGAGCTGTGTTAGTTGTCGACTTCAGAATGAGCTCAGCTGTCTCTTTCAAGTGCCTGCTTCTCTAAGTTGATTTTAAAGAGAGTTTAGACAATTAGCTCAGCTGCGTCTTCATTCCGGATATCTGTATTGGGTCAGGTTGATCTTGCCTGGCAACCTGAAAACTTTCCTGTAAGACAACCCTTATCCTGAGACAAAAGAATAGATAAAATTCTTGGTGAATCGGAAAATGGTTATTCCTGAGGATAACCAGAGTGGCAGTTATTGACATTTGAAGAATACAAAGAGCTGGGGACAACAACTGAGTGATAAAGCATCCTTCTTGTCTTTTCAATGCAGCTTGTTCAGCTTGCCTGCTTTCTCTGTCAAAGAGTGTTTTAAGAGTTTAAAGGCTCTGGCTCTGGATGATGCTAAACCCCGCTGGATGGTCCAGGCAAGCATAAATAGAACCTAAGATGTCTATAGATGTCTAATAGGTGCTTCAGCCTGTCTTTGCCTACAGTGTCAGCACACAAATGTGCAAGTCTCTTAGCACTGGCTTCAAACACACCACAGCTACAAGGTGCTTGAGCAAGGTGGGAAAGGAAGGGTTAACTGTGGCTCTCCCAAAATTTAATAAAAGGGATACAGTCAAAAAGTGGCCTTCTCACTAGATCAAATCACTACCCCTAGGTAAAAGCATGCATACTTTTAAGAAGAGACAGTCTTTCATGCTCTGAAGGTGGCACACTGGGGTTTGCAACAAAGGTCTCACTGCTGAGAGGGACATATAGTCCATCCATACCTCAGGGGTGAGTAGAGCGATCCCCACTAGCAGGGCCTAGGAGCGTGTAAAGATTTTAAATATTCATTTGACTTCTGAGTTATTGTGTATGTTGGTTGTTAGTCCAAGAAAGTTATCGTTGTCCTCTGTTCTTACAAATGTATCGTCTAAACGTGTCATCGCATGCCGGCAGCAAAGAAAAATGGTTCTGTTCCGCTGAAGAAAGTAAATAAATAAATACTGTTTGTGATCAAGGGAAGTAACTTTTCTGGCACTGCAGCTAGAATTGGGAAGGCACTGTTAGCAAATAAAAAGGGAGTCCTGACGATACTGCAGTGTCTTTGATGGTGCAATTAGCCTGCACTGACAGAGCAGGGAGATATTGCAATGGCCCAGATTCCACAGCGTGCACTGCTATCTCCAGTTGTAGGTGCCAAGCCCTTCGAGGCAATATTCGTATTGCACCACTGCAGTCACTATTTGTGCTACCAGGGACAGGGATTTACTGGAGGCTACAGAATATTCCACGGATTGTAATGAAATCTGGCATGTCACCAAGCCACATCCGGCAAACCGTCAGTATTTTACTGCTGAACAGATTTCTTGCAACACCCACCATTTTCCCTTTTCCTGAAAGAAGCTCTCCACACTTGTGAATCTAAACAAATGCAACTACATTTGTGTCTTGCTCACAGGTTTGAAGCAACAGACATATATTAAATTAACAGTTTTATAAAGGTGCTGTTTTATCAGAGGGATTCAGTAGGCTGGGAATAGGGAAAGAAGGGTGGGGAGTTTCTGCCTCTGGAGCATTGTCCTTGGGCAAGTCACAGCTGTCGGTGGACTTACCCATATCTCTGCCTCACTTTGCAGCCCTACCAGGAACCACACACGCGTAACAACCGTGGGGCTGGGGGAAACCTCAGCTACTTTTCTAAGGTGGGAGGCTTGCACCAAAGGCAGATACCTCAGGTCAGAGAGTAAAGCCTGCCGGCACAGGTCTGGCTGAGATAAGCTACGGCAGGCAGGTCCCAAAGAGCAGGCAGTCCCTAAGCTCTGACACTCGAGGAAGGAAAGCTCAGGGAGAGTGGGTTCACTCTCCGGAGAACAGCCCGGCTGAAAGCCAGGGTGCAGTCTGGAGGCAGACCAAAGTAAGACGGTTGGAGATGACCATTTGGTAAATCAATTGGATCTGAGCTAGCAGGAAGCAGCTGGGTCGTCCTGCTCTATGCTGTGCTGTAGGGCAATTTCAATCATCATCATGAAGGCTTGAGTTGCTGCGTAACTCAACTGGAATAAGTAAGCAGATTAATGGCCCAGACCTAAACCATATCCTAGGCAGAAAACCACTGACTTTGACATACACAGCACAATAACTTCACAGCCAGCACCATCACGAAATGTTCTGTGAGCAAAAAATGTAATGAGGCTGCTGATGGATGGAGTACTGACAAGTACAGATGCAATACAACACAAAGAACAATATTAAAACATAAATATCAGTAGTTTTCTGAAAGTGCTGATAAATCAGAATCTGTATCTTTTTGTTTCACAAAGGCCACGCGAGCTTGACCTCGTACCTGAAAATACTCGTTCTACTCACACAGAAGGCAGTAGTGATTACACAAACCTTTACTTATTCTGATTTCGAATTCGGAGACACCTCCTTTTCAATGGTGGCTCCAGATCCTCTGGCCCTGTGCTGAGTATTGGTGTAGAGATAATGCACGGCGCGATAGCAGTCTTTTCTGCTGGTTTTGGCACAGGCTGGATCACGCAACCTGTCTTGGGCAGCATCCGCAAAGCATACGCATGGTCCTCATCTGCTGGATTGTTAAGGTTCGGGTCCTGCTTGTCTCCCCCGGCAAGGGACTCCTCCCCAGTCTTCTTGCCAGCATCTCCCTCGAGGTGGCAGTTTGATGCGCAGTTGTTCTCCTTAACGGACTCCAGCTCGCTCACCGCCAGCTCCTCCGGGGGCTGGGTTTTTTTCGGCTCCTGCGGCGGCTCCGGGTTCTTGGAACCCTCTGTGCTCTTCATGCCATTCACAATGACATTGCACACCGCTGCACCAGCTTCCAGTCCCGGCGTGCCGGAGGCCAAGGAGACGGGACAGCAGTGAGCTCCGTCACTGCATGGTAACGTTTTTGAGTCAACTGGGCTGCAGTTGTCCCTGCAGTCGCTGCAGTTCCTTTTGTCTGAGCTACCAAAAGCCAAATTTACAACACTGTTAGTTTCACGTTCAACTTTCACTTGGGCGTGTAAGGCCCTGTGGATAACATTGTGCAGCCTAGACCGGTGGCCTACTGTTAGGTCTATCACACCGTCCTGTGGACCCTGTAGCACACTGGGGAAACCAAATTTACTGTTCACTGGACTACTAGGTCTGACAGTCAAGTCAACAACTTCATTTTTACTGTGCTCCTGAAGCACTTGAGCTTGATTTAGGGACTGGCCTGAGCAGCTCGGTGACGAGTCAGAGGATTTAGACGATCCTTGCTTTGACTCTCGAGGGGACGAAGAGCTATTGGTTGGCTTTGCCCCAGGCGTCTCACTGGAGGTACTCGGAATGAAGCTTTCGCCGTTGCTGGAGAAGCCGTTGGGGGGTTTGGAGTCGTTAATATGAGGGATGGGGATGGGAATGGGGATGGGGACAGGCAAAGGGACAATGACAGGATATGGCACTAGTAGAGTCGGGGGTGGCACCAGCGGGGCAAGGGATGGCAATCCAAAGTTCATCATCTGCGGCATAGGCATAGGACCATTTGGCATCATGCTGACAGGGGGAAAGGGAAGACTGGGCAAAGGAGCTCCGGGAGGAGGAGGTGGCAACAAGCCTGGAGGATTCCCAGGCATGGTAGGTGTTGTGGGGGGATGGATATGAGGGGAAAGCATCGGCCTGTGCATGGGGCTAGAGGTGGGACCCATATTTCTGGGACCACCTGGCGGAGGACCGATTCCAGGAATCATTGGATTTGACAGAGGGCTGTTGGGATTTGAAGCATGGTGAGGCGGCCCACGAATAAATGGTGGACGGATTTGCTGCATAATTTGCTGTTCCATGAATATGGGCAGAGGAACTGGCCCACGGTTTGTCATCACCATGGGAGGACTGCGAGGTGGGACACCAATTGGAGGCACAATGCTAGCAGGTGGCTGGACAGAAACTGGTGGAATATTTGGATTCTCACTGATGGGAATAGGTTTGGGAACTGGCGTGGGGATTTTAGTGACAGAGCAGTTGGCAGTGTCAGACGGAGAGGCAGTGGTAGACGCTGATGGTCCAGGACCTTGAATTTGGCCAGCTGCAGACGCTGGGGATGGGGCTTTTCTCCGAGCATCTGCTAGCGGTATATTCCAAGAATCTGGAGTCAGCAGCTGCACCCCAGTGCCTTCTGCTTTATTTTCGACTGGAGGATGTAATGTACTGCACAGTCCAGCTGGAAGATTGGCCTGTGTCTCTTTGTAGAAAATGTCCATTTTGTACTGATTGAGACATTTTGCACTGCAGAACTGAAGCCTTCTTTCCCCGTCCCCAAAATCCAGATACTCTTTTGTGTGTCTTATGTGCTTACACCAGTCACATACCTACAACACAGTAATAAAATCAAATCAGGTAAGCAAAGCAATCTTCTCTTCATAGTGTTATTTTAAAAGTAATTTTTCAGTTGCTTTCTAAATATTCACATTATTTTTCTAGCAGAAAAAAAAAGAGTTACGTTTATGAAAACTATGCGCTTTTTTTTTTTTTTTTTGCTCCAAAATATTGGTGAATTGAATGCCACTTCCTTTTCTGGCTCCCACGATCTCATTTCTACCTTATACAGTACATCATATATCTTAAACCCATACTACAGAGAAGAATTCTCAGGTGGCATAAACTGTTATAACACGCATATGTAACTATATACAAAATCGGTATGAGTATGGCCGTGATTACTCCTCAGTGGTAATTTAAGCACACCTGCACCACCTGAGATGCCATGCTACACAAGAAGTATGATAACTAGAAAAGGAGTTAGAAAGTTGCTGGAAATGAATGCAAATAATTTCTGCTAAACTGCAGCACACTGTAACATTCAGTATTCTACTAAGGGTATCAAATAGTACGTTGGAAAGGGTGTGGTATTCTAAAAAGGCATCAGGAAGCAAAAAGCATCTCTCATCCTTTGCCCTTCATTCCAAGGAGAAACTTGGAAATAGCCAGGACATTTGTGTGAGGTTCGAATAGTTCCAATTTGTGATGTTTCGGCAAGCTGGAATTATTTCCTGAGCTGTTTGCCCACTCCTGAGTACGAGTCACTTTGAATAAAACTTCTTGGCAAGCAAGGGCCTATTTAGCAACTTTTGAAATACTACGGCAAAAAGTTTGCATTGCAGGCTCATTTTTGTTTTGTTTCTCTGCTTTCCATTTAATCCTTTTCTGTGTTACTATTGGTGTGGTGCAGGCATAGCCAATTTTTTTTTAAAGTAAGGCTGCAGAACTAATTAAGCTGTGAAAGGTTTTCCCAGTTGTAAACCACTAGACACCAAAGTTCAAAAAATAGTCATTCTAGGCTTCAGAATCCATTACTTCAGAGAAATTATTGTGATTTCATTAACACATTAATTTTGCAACACCAACAGCTCTCACAGATGGTGAAGACATGATCTACAATTCAAATATGACTCTTGTTTGCACAAATGCCTTTCCTTCATATGGCATTTCAAACAAGAATTAATATGAGTAATCTTGCCATAGCTATAAACAGATAAACAGATGTCAGATTTTTCAGTGCCGTACTTTTTTGACAGAATTTTACACACACAAAAACCCCATATTTGTCATTTACATTAGTTCTCAAAATACTCCGTTGACAGAGATTTTTGGTGCTTTCTATCAGCATGTTGAGCCTATGACCACGTCAGAACACATCCTAGTATCATTTGTTCTGCCTTTTCCAAATAGCCCATATTAACTTGTTTTGAAATGACTATATCTTTTATACAAAAAAGAAAAAAATAAAGAATACGATTGTGAAAAGACTGCATTAAAAGGATAATTAATTTTAATAACTATTGGCCATATAAACAATTCCAAACAACATATGTCGGGCATCTGATTACCCATCTCATTTAACTCTCAGCTTTCCTTTAATGTAAACAGTGGTGACATTTTTGAGTTTTCAGTAATATATCTTTTATATATATGTATGTACATGTACACACACACACACACACACATCTCCTATATGCTATGGCTATTAGCCTGTTTATTTTAACTCTGCAACCTTTTGGTATCCGGTCTGGTCGCTATTTGATTCCCTCTCCTGTCTCCACTCCCCACTCACACACTCATGCACACACTCCCTCTTCTCCACCACGTATTTTTTATCCCAATATTTAAATCAAGCTAAATAATTACTTGAGAAGTAGCAACTATTTAGTCGCCCCTGGAGTCTGGGGATGCAGGACCCAGATTTTTTCCTCAGACACACAGACACGGCGCCATGTAGGATAAAGCAGGGAGGGTGCTGGTGCCGCTCGACGCACACAGCATTAGGATGGGCGTATTTCCAGCATGATGCCCCATGCAAGGAAGACAATTTCCTGGTGCGTTACAAACAGGGCCAGCCCTGCACTGAACACACACAGATGATGCAGCGCCCTAAAAAACGTGGACATAAAGGCTGCCAAATGCACAGAAGAGTTTAAATAAATGCCTCTGCTGCCACGGCGTGTGCATCCCCCTCAAAGTGTAGGGCAGATGGGAAGCAGGAGTGCACAGAGGAAGGCAAAGTGGGGGCACTCCCACTTCCAAGAGCCTCCTGGGTTTTACCAGGCATCGGCTCTCCCTCAGCAGCTGTCGCAGACAGCACCGGAGCTGGAGAACCCCTTGCCACAAATAGTGTAAACACGTGGTGGTGGGCACTGAACCATCCCGAGTATTTGGCATGCGTATGGGTTTTGCCACCCACCTGGCAAGTCAACACAGGATGATCTGATGGAAGCACCTTAGAACTGACCTCCTGAAATTGTCTGATTCACCACTGTTTTCCAAGCAGACAAAAGGGGAATTTGTGAGTCTATGCCGCGAGTTAATAAAGTACTATTTAACTCAGTAAAGCTGCTGAATTTACCTTAAAGACATTTTTGTTCAACAGCTCACTGCTGTAGCCACAAAACGCTATCTTTTTGCATGTATGGAATCAGGACATAAACCACTGTGCTCCTTCTGCCTCTTGTGGGGTATGGTCTTGCCCCAGGGGCTGTGCAAAGAGGCAGGGGGTCTCCACATGTAACCCAAGAGCTGCACGAAGAGGTACCAGGAGCTCCCAGCCGGCTCCCAGGAAAGGCCAGGGGAAGGACGAAGCCCACCCTGACCCATCACCCTCCAAAACAGTGTCTGCTTGCAGAGGAAGGACAAGGAGGAGACCAGCCCTGGAGGAGGCTGCTGTAAGGGATGGGGCAGGACACCAGATGCAGCTGCTTCCCTCATTTAGTCCTGGGACTAAGGACTAAGTGCAGCTAAGACTTGTCCTTCCTTTGGGGCAAAGGAAGCAAACCAACTTACAAGCCTGCTGCCAAAGGAGCACCTGAGAAATATCAGAGGGTAAACCCAGCCTCCTTATCTTTCTAGGAAGAGCCCCCTCAGTGACTTTAATTAAACAGACTGAAAGAAAAATACAGCCCCTGAAAAACTTGTGGGATATTTTCTAATAATTTAATTTTATCAGTTATCAGTTGAAAAATTCACTGAAATACTTTGTTGTTTTACTGCTGTATTGATTTATTTATCGCAAGTGGGCTCCTTTGTCACTCCTAGCTAATCAAATATTTTTTCTTCCTCAGTAAAATATTTAGAAATTCTGCTTAGAAATTCTCTACTGATCTCTCCCATTTTCAATAATTCACTGGGGTACAAGAAACTCTGAAGTCTGCCTGCCTCACCTATTGATCACAGACCATTTTGTATATTTTATCACTAGATAAAATTAATTAAACCCACAAAAATTAAAGCCAGTGATTCTGTTCCTCTGCACATGCTGGACAGACCAAATATCTAATAATTATCTCATTGATTTTATGCAATATCTCAAAGTGTTTAAGTTAACATCGGTGAGAAATGTCTACCTACTACATCCATGTATTTCATTATTTTCTTTCCCTCTTTCTTTCTATCTATCTATCTATCTATCTATCTATCTATCTATCTATCTATCTATCTACCTATCTATCTATTTATATAAGCATATATCAGTCTATGCTGCTTATTTAAGATACAAGCATAAAATGTGCATGTTATACGCAGGTAATACGACACCTTACAATACCTTACTAAAAGGCAGAAAAACAGTCCCTACAATGAGGAGAAAATTACTGGAGGAGAAAAAATGTCACTTAAGAATTAATGAATCAAGTCTGTCTTACAGGATTGATCATTTAAGATGAGGTCAATGAATTTATGATACAAATGGCTATATCACTAGAGGTAATAAAATGGAGCAATATCATTCATTTTACATCTAACTAATGACGTGCTCAGAGTAATTACAGGTTTCTTCTAAAAGCCTACACTGATTAGTTCAGATGTGATAGGTGAAACATATATATCTTTCCGTTCAATAAAATAACATTTTCTTATCCGTAAAATACACAGCCAATGTCTTATTTTAATAAGTACTTGCATTCCGTACAGAACATCATCGTTCTTCACAACCAGCTCAAAATCTCTCTGTTCATTTATTCCTTCTGCTTCCTTTTTCCTGCCTCATCCTTTCCCTTCACCACACAACCAAGAGATGAGCTAAGCTGTTGCAGAGCACTTGTTAACCCTGCGCATTGGATGTGGTAGTGCTTACGCATGGGAGCACCTCCCAGGGTTTCAGTGGGATTAGTCGCAAGAGTTAATGCTGTGGGATCACGTTTGGAGGGCCTGACCCAGCACCCGTGGAAAACAATGAAGAGATGCCTCTTTAATGCAATCAATCGGCTTTAGGTTTGACTCTTAACGTCAGCATCTGCTCACTCTGGGGTCGGCGGGAGCCTTGCCCCTGACCTCAACAGGAGCAGAGGCACAGCCGGGGACTTCCGAAGGAACTGCGGCAAAAATACATGGGAAAAAAAATAAATGCCGCGAAGCTGAGTTTCAGACATTTCCTAAGAAACATAGGTGAAGCAACCTTTTTGTACGTTTCTACCCAAAAGGAGGTGGGACCAGTAGTGGTGTGCCTGACAAGGAGCATGAACGTTTCTGAGATAAAGGGTCAGACCTTGCAAGGTGCGAACAGATCCCTTACGCACCTTCATCTCCCTTGGAAAATACTCCTTGGACTGCTCTTGGGCAAGCACACTTCACGCTGCGAATGCCAGAAGGCAAACCCTGAATGACAGAAAGATCGGTAATAAGATAACGGCCTATCTCGTTCAGCTGTAACGCAACAACCCTCAAGAAGATTAAATTTACCTAACTGGGGCATGTCCAACGCTAAACAACAGAATGAACATTTCCTTCAGTACATTTAATGTATTTATATTTTAGTGGCGGGTTGCCAGTGTGCTACTTATAAGCTCAATGACTTGATATCATTCATCCGCTCTCCTGCGAAACACGCGGCAATCTACACTAGGAGACGACTGAGAAGACACTGCATCAGCAGAAACACTACTCGTGCCTGATACGGGAATACGGAGGAAGCCAGGACTGAAGGATCCTGTAATGCTCAGATTTCTCTACTACAAAGAGGGGAAAAAAGCCATTCCTGATGGCATCTGTATCTTTATTTTGATAAAAACATCCAAAGCGGAGTCCAGATGTGGCCACGAGGTTGTCCTGTGAGCACAACACAGGCATCTCACTGCGCACAAAAGGGCCATGCTCGGGCTTTAGGCATGGGGTAATTAATACTTTAATCGTCTGTCAAATGCAGGCACAAAGTTCATCCATTAGTGCAGCCCACTACTAACCTCCGAATGACAATCTAGTATCAGACACTACTTCATGAAGAAATACATTTGCTAAAATTTGGCTGCGGAGGCATTTACACCAGCCTGAGAGAAACCAGGAACGAGTAACGTGCAAACACCACAGCTGTGATGAAAGAGCCTGTGCCTTACACATGGCACTTCGGAATAGTATCGGCTCCTTGGTAAAGCTTAGCGAGAGAGAGCGGCAGAGACAGAGAGCGGCAATGACCGTCCCTTTCCAGCTTCTCCAGAACGAGAGGGTGACTAATGAAGGTCCTCTCCTTGCTCAGGAGAATGCCATCGTGGGACACCTTGCCCAAGGGAGGGCTGCATCGCATCCCAAGGACAAGGTTCTTATCAAAGATGCCAAAACACGGGGCTGAAGATTATCAGAGCCTTGCTTCCTGGCATAAAATCCATGTACTCAACTTCGCTGAGCAGTTTCTACTCCTTTTTCCCACTGTGGTATCCAACTGCTGTCTCTTCATATAGGCTCAGGCGTATGTTCTAGCTTCACGGACGCCACTGCACGTTTCCTATATCCCATTCTGGCCCTGGTTGCCTTTCCTTTTAGCCCAGACTGTGTCCCATGTCCTTCCCTGCAGTTTCCTACCCTGTCACCCACCCAGGATGTGCGAGGTGTGGCGGCAGAGGCTCCCACCCCATCCCAAAAGCCGCAAGGCGAGGAGACAACCTCTCTCCCCCTGCATGCGTTCCTGCCTCGCAGTCAAGTGAGAACCTCACACACCAGCTCAAGTTTTTTGAAGCCTGTCAAACATTGGACACGCCAGCAATCTAGAAATTAGGAAGTGGCTTGAAACGCACTGACAGAGGTTTCTAGTAAACAGCCAAATGAGTCACAACTAGTGCTCGTACACACTGCTCAGTCAGAGCCTTTGCGGATCGCCCAGCAGCCGCTGCAGCATGGGCACCGAGGCACCTTGCCACCCGGGCCCCTGCGCAAGGCTGTGGGGCACTCCCAGCAGGACACCAGGGGAAAATTCAGTGTATCAGAAGGAAAGAAACCCAGACCTGTGTGTCCTGAAGGACTACTTGCCTAACTATCTTTAATAGGCAAAGGAGTGTGAAACCTCTCTCAGCTGTCCTTGCCAGCTCCCCCAGCTTATAGAATCATAGAATCATAGAATGGTTTGGGTTGGAAGGGACTTCGACGATCATCTAGTTCCAATCCCCCTGCCATGGGCAGGGGCACCCTCAACTACACCAGGTTGCTCAACGCCTCATCCAATCTGGCCTTGAACACTTCCAGGGATGAGGCATCTACAACTAGCTTGCTGGGCAATGTGGCAGTCTGCTCCCTCCCTGCTTTCCTCCATTTATCTATCACCAAGGCTCCTCTTTGGAGCAGGTCATCTAAAAGGTAATGATGATATCTAAACAAATCCCCTCACAGATCCCACCTGCAGTGCTGAATCCCCCCGCTTTTTTGTTTACCCTAATGCTGTTGTTATCACAAAACGTACTCAGCTGCCAGCACCCTGCACCAGGTGATGGAGTGGCTGTAGCCTCGCCAGAAGCCGCACAACCAGCTGTCGCTCACTAAGGTGTCCCGCGTTTCCCTACCAGATCCTCCTCCAAAATGCCCACCCTGGACCTGCTCAGGCTTCCTCCGGAGAGGGACTGGGTAGCCCAGGGCATGGCTGGTGCCTGAGTGGAATACGCAGGGGTCTGCGTGCCCAGCACCGCAGCTGCTGCATGCCAGCCTGTGAGGCAGGGGGCTTTGGCCTGGGGGTCCCTGGCAGGGATGCAGACTGTCCCCAAAGTGGGAGGGCAGTTCACAGCATCTACTTTCAAGACGACTGTGACCAAGCCCCCGCCTCAGCTGTCGTGACTGGGAATTGATGCTCTTCCACTATCAAATGCCAAACAATACCAGTAACAGGCATAATCCAAAGCGTGGCTCTAAGCAGTTATCCAGCCTCCATCACCATTTTCGATGCACACATTGTAAGACATTCAGCATGTTTATTGTGGCAGCATTTTTCTGTCCAAGACGGCTCATGATAATTTTTGATAATGATTGTTCCATTTGAATGGAGTGATTATTATAAAAAAAAAAAAATCATTCCAGCTGAAACCTGCTGCGAAGGAACCCCGAGGCAGGCTCTCACACACTGTGAATGTGGTTACAATATAGCTCGTAGTGATGCTAGGTGTGAAGGAAAACTGATTTTTACAATGTTTGGAGCTTTGTGCAAAAACAGTTGACAAAACAGAACACTGCAGTTTCCTACAACTTAAAACTGTCCTGTAACAAGTTTCTTTCTGTTTAAAAGAGACCAAAGCTTGCTTTTCCTTTTTTCCCTGACATAACCCTCCTAAACTTCTTGTCCTCTTGAAAATTCTTTACCATAGTTCTTTGAGGAGCGAATACTGACTTTATGTCATTTAAATGCAAGACCCACTCTGTCTCCATTTTTCATCCTAATTATGCCAAAGTGTAAGCTACATGAAGCATAAGGACAAAATAGAGCTATTTGGTAATTAATGGCTAATGATAAATTGATTTCATTTTTTGAATCATTGCAGTTGTCATCTGTGGTATTTAAAACACGGTCTTTTCAAAGCCCTCACATTCCTTTGTGTTGGGGGGGCTTTTTAATGTTCCCAGCCAAAAGCAATGAATGTAAGCTATGCTAATGCCCAGTAGAATTCCAGGTTGGGTCTTGTTTCATCAGAGTGGCTACATATTTGATTTTGTATATAAACAGCTGAGCTCCGTGTTTTCAACTTCAGTCTGAGGCTTTGAAACCACAGGAGGGACTTTGGATCTGAAACCACTGGAGAAGCCCACAATATGGTGGGCAAAACTTCAGGGAAAATGAATGCAGCGCGAGGTGGGGCTTGCCAAGAGGGAAGTTCTTCTCCCCAGAAACCTTCCTGGCTGAAATAACACAGAATGGGACAATAACAGCATTTAAATCTTGAAATCCTTAAGTGATGTTTTTGCACTTGTACCTTACAAGAGCAGATTAACAGGGCACATCCGCAGTGCTGTTTCAGTACTGGCTAAGACCACCACTCCAGCAGCGACAGAAGTCCTAAATAAAATTAATATGATGCAGAAGATAAAAGCAGGGCAAGAGCAGGAGAGAGAGGTGGGGGGTTAAATGCCCTCAGCAGGTCAGACAATCCACCTCACCAAGACTCACATTTCAGAAATGCCTGAAGAACACCTAAGCCTGAATGCCCTTTCCAGGGGTAACGCGGGCCCTGAGGAACCTCATTCCACCGCGAATCCGTCCACCTTTGAGCATAACTATGTCATGGAAGAGACTGCGGGGCAGAGAAAACCCCAGCTCAAGTCACTGAGTCCCAGGCTCAACTCTCAAGCTCCCATCAAGCCTCAAGCTCATCAGATGGCTGCCACAGATCTGCAAGCAGTAGCCCAATATTTGCACGGTGGTGTGCCCACACAAAAAAGGCCAGGAGGCGGTTCCTCTTCCAGATTCAACCTGGTCTGACAGGAGACCATTCAAGTGTGTTTGTAGCCTCCTTCTTGATGAGCCTAATTCGAGGGTAGGAATCTGTGGAGTCAACTGAGTGTCTCCACCAGGCTCCTCATGGTCCTTAGCTTGTGGGTGGCAGTGGGAGCAGCCAGCTTGGCAGACCAGAGGCACAGACATATTTGCTGGTCAGGCAAGCAATTTGATTCGTGTTATGTGGGAGCTGGTCACCTTGATCTCTGATACTTGATTTCCAGGCCAAGACTTCCCATGATGCGCATTCTCAAATCCCTCTGGTCCTGAAATAATCTGGGGAAAAACTGAGTAGCCAGTAGCAAGAACTACATCGAGTAAGTGAAGCTGGGAGTCTCGGTGCAACTACAGCACGTGCCTTTCCGCAACAGGAGGTTTTGCTTTATGATCCTTAAGCTGTTAGTGCCACGGTGAGAGCTTCCCTTCTTCCTAAAGATGACATGAAAGTACATCTCCAAACTGCTGCTGCTAAAGCCGTGCAAAGTATCGGCAGTGAGAAGTGTTGTAAACACCTTGAGAACAGAACAAGAACTGTCAGCTTTGAACATTTGGGAAACCAAAAGAAAGAACACAAAGCTAGCAGCTGGAAAAACATTTCTGGGGCTTAGAAGTACTTTCTCACAGTGTCCAGTGCCTGCCACCTCTTTGGGGCAGCTGTGGAAGATCTAACTAGGAAATCCCCCTCCTTCCTCTCCCTCAGGGAGTGGAAACGCATTTATTTCCTCATGGGGACATTTACCTCCATGTCCTTAGAGAACCTTCTGCACAGTTTACATTTTCACATGCTCAGCTACAGGAGGCAGCAGAGGAGGTTCTCCATCCCTGAGGTGCCCAAGCCACGGGGACTCACCACTGCTAGACCCTCTTCAGGGGACAGACAAGAGGGCCAGCACTGCTGATATGCCACAAGCTCCTCGATCCTATGCAGGGGCTGCAGACACCCTGCTCCTCACGAGAACAGGACCAAACATCAGCCACAGAAGGTTTCTTCTGCAGAGCAGCTGTCAACCAGCGTGCTGAGGAAAGAGAGCCTGTACATGCCAGGCTTTGCAGCACTCCCTGCATCCAGCCCCAGCCATCAGAAAAAGAAAGGGAAATGGAGAACAATTAACACTGTAAATGTTTCTAGCAAATTCTTTTGAGAATTATTGATGCTGTTAAGCACAGGAAAACTCAAAGGTAAAAGAGGAGAGGGGTGCTTTACTAGGCTCAAATAGTATCTCACTTACTGAGTGACCAAAATCTCTCCACATGAGAAATCTTCGTCCTTGACAATCTCATCCTGTCAAGTCTGCAGATAGCTTCAGAAGCCAAACGAACGTTTATATTATGTAATTAATTCACTTTTTTATTCAGCACCTGAATAAACATGTGCACCCTTTTATTCTGAACGCACTTTATTCTGGTCGTATAGCAAAGTAACATTGCGAGATGGAAAATAACCCATGTGGCTCATCTGTCTAGAATTTATATCTAGTAATATCTTATATGTATTTTTTCTCCAATATATTTTCTTTTTAATATTCAAGAGAATATAAAAATAACAATAAAATCCCCTCCATTATGTTTCCAGTGGCTCATAGGTTGGCTGACAGGACTATAAATGTAATAATGAGGAGGTTTGAGGAGCAGGTTAATGTTTTTTGCTAACACATGACGCTTTTAGCCTAAGGCATTGCTGGAGGCCAATACCACTTCACCTGGACCGAAATCACCACTGAACAGCCATTAAATCACTCAGACTTAAATGTAATATTACTGGGTCTAGAGAATATTACTGTAATCCAGATTTGAAATATCATTAGTCCGTAGAATAGCAAGTAGGAATGCAATCTGAAACCTTGAGAAATCTTTATTTACCTGTAATGAATGGTTCTAAGTCCAATTCTTTCTCTCACCTATGCCATTTTACAGTGGCATAACCTCAGAGATTTTGTGTTGTTTCTTCTGATTTATGCTTGCACAAGCAAGAAGCTTACAGAATAGAAGTCTCTGAGTGCTTTGGAATATATATATATATATATATGGTTTTTTTTCCACCTATCTATATAGGTCAGGGATCTTCAGCCTTTATTATTACATGCTAATCTTTATCATCCAATAATATAACAGGACCCATTACGCCACGTGCTCTAACATACACATTGCCATAGTGTGGGCTGCAGCAGAACTGGCTGGGTCTCACAGTCTACCTGGGACAGACCCCCCACACACATTTCCTCACCTTTCCCAAACATATAAAATCCTTGAGGAACTGCATCAGCTGCTTACTTGGAAAAATAACATTAGGGAAAGATTGACTTGATTAAGGAAAGATTGACTTGACTGTTAGTAAAAATGGATGAAAAAACCCCCAAACTTTCCAAGAGGAACATTGCTGGGTTTTAGTCTATAGAGCTTTGAAGGGAGTCAAAACTGTTCCAGATTTGACTGCGTGTGATTCACACTTTGAGAATTGCTGGTTTCGCCGCTGGTAATGGTACGCACCACCCCACGTCCCAGAATACGTTCAGTTTGAAGAACAGCCCTCTCTCTGGAAACCACATTTGATTAGAACAGCCCTGGGCCAGATCCAAAATCTGCTTGGATCAAGGAAAAGTGTGTCACATCAGTTTCAGCCCAGGATCGAGACGTGTCACATCTCTTGCAGATTGGGCATGGAGAGTGGAATTCATTTTCCTGTTTCCTCTGGAGTTGCGGGGCTGGAGAAGACGAAGCCAAGAGAGGGAAATTGCTCGGCCTCGCACAGAGGAAGCATTCTGCGTCCCTCTGGTTTCTCTTGCTGCGAGGCACTGATCCTGGCTGAAACCCAGAGTTGTCTGTTGGTACAGACCCAGCTCCTCTTTCCCCTTCTACTAGCACAAAATCACCAGTGGAGAAAGGCTTATTCTGAGCAACTGTTAGGCTCACTTTTGGGCACTCCCATATGGAGCAGGTAAGACTGAAATAAGGGCCAGGGGAAAGAAGAGATGGGGAACGCAACAGTCTGCACACCTCCAAATAGTGAGGGGAGGGGAGGAGATGAGAAAGGGAAAAACAGAACAGAAGAAAGAAAAAAGGAAAAAAAAAGAAAAATTACTCTGTCTCTGGTAGGTAGGATTTACCATGACTATTATGGTTCCTAGATATCTTAAACCACTGTTTTCCAGGATTTTAGCCTTAAAAATAATAAATGAGGAGTTATAAAAGTCTGAAACTGCAGCCTAGAGCCAAACATATGGTGAACTAATGCGTGTGAAAACTTCCTTTTCTTCTGCTAATGCCCCTCTTGTTTTACTAAGAACGTTCCCGCCATGGAGCCAGGCTTCTTCTGACAGGACCTGCCGGCTACGAGGGTGGTGGGCACCAAGCAGCTCTACTCACAACTGACACCTGAGGGACGGAGGGTCAGCCCTTCACATACCTCGCTGCCCGCTATGATGCTCTTGTCAGGCCCAAAACATTTGCTGGTTCTCAAGGAACGGAAAATGCACCTTCTTCCTTGGTGATTTACACCTACCTCTTTCAACACAGGGTATGGATATGGAAAAAAAAAAGTCCCACTCGGTCTTTCCTATTCAAATGAAAAGGTCTTACTTACTCCTCTGTTTAGAAAGTGTTTAGCACTGGAGCATCCCTGACACCCAGCTATTTACATAAATCAAATCTATTCTTAGTAACCCCGGGATGAATCTGGGATAACTCCACTGAAGCTAGTGTTGTTTTTTCGATTTGAGCCATGTAACTGAGAGCTGAATTTGGCACAAAGTATTAATTTCTCACCAAGGAGGGTACATTTGAGCAGAAGGCATCAGATGCGCTATTCGGTAAAGAACACAACTACGGAGGACCCTTCAGTAACGCATTGTGTTACTGTAGATGGCACTCATTCCTTGCCTGTACGTATGATGCACACTGCGACTGCATAGATTTTATTATGCAAATGCATCATGGCAAATCCTTTCATCCTTACAAGATCACGCAGATGATTTTCTCACTGCATGATGTGCGCGACAAAGCAGCTATGTGGAAGCTGCACGCCAGGACAAAAGAAATCAACGTATTTAAACCCTCACTCTGCAAGTGTATCAATCACAAGCAAGGCTCTCAAGAGGGCTATGCTCTTTAGACTCCTCCTCAAAGAGGACTAACTCTGTCTTGCTTTCTCCAGCTCTTTCCCTTCCCTAGGTCTTTCCAGAAAACTCCTTCTGACAGTTTCACAGGGTAGAGCACCACTGGAAATATTCCTCATCTAACCAGTTGAGATCTGGCTGGCAAATGGAGACCAGTAGTCAGCACATACAAAGACTCCTAACTTTGCATTTATTCAATGCAACTGAAGTATTTGCTTTTCTTTTAAGTGCTTTTCTTTAGATTTATTTTAACATCTACCCCAAGTCAAGTGCTCCTCATCCAGTGACTTACAGCAGTAAAAGAAGGAAGGCAGTGCAGCTAGGGTGCTGATACGGCATCAGTCATTCCCTGCAAACACGAAATTCCTGAGTAACTTTGGACAAGGGGAAGGGTAGGCAGTGAAATAATCCAGACAGCCAAATTTTAGGTATTTACTTTGATTGCCCAGCTCAGGTCTGTGGACAGAAGTAGGCATCTCAGGAGGGTGGAACAAGGCAGGAACCTAACTAAGGCTCTGAACTGGTCCCAGCAGAGCTCTCTCTCTCCATCCATTGCAGAGGGAGTGAAGGGAAGGTAAGCTCAGACAGGTCTCAAAGCTGGGAGGCTTCTATATTTTCAGTCTGTATCTTTGATCCTCCTTTTAAAATGGGGAGAAGGCTTCCCCTTATCTGACTAGCCTACTTAAAGCATGAGTTTTTTGAAATGGGAATCAAGTTGTCCTACATGTGTGTACAACATTCAGTAGAATTAATCACATATAACGGGTGCCTTGAACTACCACCATCAAACATTACTATGGGGCTCTTTCCACTCTGCAGGATCAGCAATCATGGGGGCTTTGCCCAAGCCCAGACTTTAGGATTTGGTCCTCTGCGGCTAGGTACAGACCTGCACACACTTGTGCACTCATACACATCTCGTAAACATCATACAAAACGTTATATGTCACGGCTTATTGCAGGATGCAACACAGTAGCGAGGGAAAGGAAGACAGAGTTAAGTGTAAGTATTCACTAGTAGACATGACTGAGAATATTGACTGTTCTTCACATCTACCAGGAACATTTATCACCCTGTGACACAGGAGGGGAGATGACTGGGAGGTGGGGACATGCCAGTTAACCTCAGGCACTTGTCCAAGCCCAGCGAAGAGATCCGAGGTATGCGCGAGGGTTGAAATTCCATTATAGGTTTTAAATAATTCAACACTACATGTTTGGAAGCTCATTCCTTCCTATTACTTTTTAAATAATTAATCTGTATTTACATCTATTGAACTTCGTGGAGCTACACACATAACAAATTTGAGTCAAGTTGCAGAAGAGAGATTTTTCCTGTCTGACAGCATTACAAATGTTTTTTGTTGCATACAGTAACTTACAGCTATGAGGGATCAGTCAAAATCCAAATCCAAGCTAGACGCTGTACATCACAGGCACATGTGTAAGGGGTTTTCTATCAAATTATTCACAAGTAATCAAAACACTAAGAGAAACTGTAAATCCCCAGAGGAAGAAAACATGCTCCTAACATCTATCTTAGAATAACAAAAAGTGATTCAAGTTGGAAGACAGTAAACCAAAAAACTGCATGTATTGTTTCTATTGAACATATTCACTGTGTTCAAGCTATTGCTGTCAGTTCCATGTAACCTGTACAGTTTGATGAAAAAACCCACAACTTCCTGCAATTGAAATACTAATCTCAAAAGCTAGAGTAACAGATATAACTGAGTAACTTCTGGTTCAAGCTGAACAAGTCATTAAATACCCAGCAGGTTTCACCTAACTGGAACTACGCGTGATGCACCAAAGTGAACAACCAACACTGTTCAAACCTTTGAAAGAGTAAAACACTGAAACAGGCTCTTGAAACTGTAGCTCTGCCCTGGGAAATGAATTTGTAGCAATGGCATCAGGATTACATGTTTATTGTACATGTGACTTCCAGCTCCAGTTAGCTCCTATTTACAAGTAAGCAGATATATATGCATTCACTTATGCAATTCTAGCTGGCATTCCTACAAATTCAGTCTGAAAGTCCAACTAAGTTATTTCCCTCTCAAACAGCATTACTACTAATAGAAATGCTGCTGGCCAAACAGTTTCTTCAATTATAACAAGTGGAGCAAAGCTGCCTTCAAACTGAGATCTCAGTTACACCTGCACAGTTATTCTGGAAGTTAATTAGATTGCACAGGGGTAAATATGGACTTAATGTGCTCTTCAGAGGCCTCATAATGGCAGAAGACATATTAGAGAGAGAAGAAAGAAACCAACTTGACTTTCAAATCCCAGGCTGGCTTTGCAAGGAAGGGAGCGAACACATCTGTACCCATAGGTGAAGCAGTTGTGTGTTAGAGATCACGGCAAGGCTGTGTCACCTTGCAGGGGAAAGGTTCGCTGAAAAAATTTCTTGCAACATTCTTATTTTGTAATCGTTATTAAAAAAACCCAAAACAACAAGGACATCTAAATCAAGGGTAGGCATTGGACCCAATAACGACAACTCTCCTGTTTGCTCCTTTGACCCGTGCAGCTCTAATTCAGAGTCCTGAGGACAGAAGCTGCACATTTCTGAACAGCAGAAGACAAACAGGGCTGCAGAAGAAGGGACCACGAGGTCAGGTTTCAGTGAAAGCCAGGCTTGCATGCCAGGCACGGAGATGAAGGACCGACTAACTCAAAGCACAGGAAGAACCAGCGCTTCAGATGTCAGCTGTTTCAAGGATTACAGGCCCTCCTGTTTCTGGTGTCAAGGTAATAATAAGAGCAGCGGATGCGTGAGGCTCCTCGCAGCGATGGCTGAACGCGCAGCCCTCAATTTGGATTCAGTTTGGGGGATTTTGTTTCCTTTTTAGACAAAGCCAACAGCACCGCATATTCATATTTCAAGGCTGTTTTAAGGATCAAAACCCATCTTAATAAAAAGACGTGCAAGATTCAAAGCAGAAAATTATATGGGAGCTTCACATACAGTAGGTGGAGAGACAGATTCTGTGACTTTTTATCAGAGGTATTCGTTTAGAGATCAGTGCTAATGACAGCTTCTTAAAAATGCCCCCACCCCCCACATTCGTGTTTTCACACAAATCCCGATTTTGGCATATTACTTTATTGTGGAGACATCTTCTGTGTACTGGATGGCTTATGCAAATTAACCAAATGTCCTACAAATTAGTCTTGAAATGCCTGGGATAATGAGCTGCTTGCATGGTGAGCAGTGCACAGTATTCAAAGAAGGACTCTTTCTTTACAGGCTAGGAGAGCAGAAGAACACTATAAATGTGCCCAGGCTGCACAACAAGGTGGGATACTCCACCAACATCATGTTTGTCATCCCAAAAGGCAATGCTGACTGACTAGAATTGAAGAATGCCATGCTACAAGATACCTAAAAATTGAAAACCCCAGTAATTTGCTGGTAGGCAGACAATGTGCCCCAGCTACCGCAGCCCAAGCCTGCAGATCTTAGCTGACTTGGCCAGCACACCAGTTGCAGACTGGGTTTTCCTCCCTGCATGATTTGGATTTTCGCTGAAGGCTTTTTGACATGTAGTATGTATGTGAATGATACTGTATACAGTGCTTTCTTTTGGAGATGTCCATCTGCCTACCAAAAGTCATACCTCCCTCATGTTCCTCACCTGAGGATGGAGGGAATGCTTCTAAACTACACTCCAGTTGTATTTTTAAAACAAAGGTTTTATGTCAGTCGCTACTTTCTTGTGAAGTGTATATTTAAGAGCAAGCTTTACGTACAAAGGGCTGGTTCTCTTCTCCTGACTTGGGCGGTGCTGTCAGGTAAATGGTAGTAAATCAGATGACAAATCAAAACTACACCACTTGCTTTTGGTGTGTGCTTAATTGTTATTCCACCTCTAATAATTACACCCATATTGAACCTGTGTGTGGGCACCTTCACTTGCAACATCTTAATAATTAAATGACATTAGCGTTCAGAAGCAGGTATGTGAGAGAGAACATGCTATTAGCCCTACTGCCTTAGGGATGCCTTTACCTCACATTCCTTTGTTTCATTATTGTCACAGAACTAAAGTGGGGAAGGTGAGGGAAAGAGGCTGGACAACAGGGATGAAAACTGGAGATGAGTTTTACAAACAGAGCGATGCCTTGCCTCCCTCCCTCCTTCTGATACTTCCAAGGGCCCCGCATTTTCTGCTAAGGACCCTCAAAGGAACCATTTATCTCTTTGTCCTGCAATAACCACCCGCCGTACTCCCGAGTACCCTGCCCTGGAAACTTCTCTGTCGCTATTCTCCGATAGCATAGGAAGCTCCTCAAAGCACACGGGACTGCTATGCAAACGGTAACAGAGCCGGCTCTCTGCTATCAGTGCTACTCGGACACAGCAAGGTGGCGGAGCGTGAGCTTCGCGCTGACCGCAGCTGCCCTGGCTCAGCGGCGCTTTATCCCAGCTGACGATTGCGCAGACAAAAGGTATGAGGCAAAGGCAAGGCAAGCAGAGGCAACCCATCGTCACAATGCACACACAGAGAGCTCGGAAGTGCCATTATGCCCATTTCATAAACGGGGAGCAGAGACAAAGAGAGATAAAGTGACTGGCCACGGTCACAGGGAATATCTGCAAACAGAGCTGAGGAGTGAACAGACGCCTCATTACAGACTCATCTAATACCAGGTTTTTAGATGCTAAAACTCACATTTATTACATCTGAGCCTTACAACGTTTTAGGGAAGGGGGCTTCTACAGCTAACAGAACTGAGGAGCCAAATCTATGGGAACTTTGAAAACAAGTGAGGATGTCAAAAACAAGTGAAGTGATTTATCATGGAACTGGGGAAGAACACAATTAAATGGAGAAAGACACATATTCAGAAGGCAAAGAGAGACCTGAGGAAAAAAGTTGCAAAGAGCAGAAAACCAAAAACAAAGGATAAAAATAAATATGGAATAACAGCAGATACACTTAGGTGAAAACAGCTTAGCTGGAGTGCCACAGGGACGATCCCTGCTCACTGGCAGCTTTCAACACACACGCACCAGCTTGTACACGAATTCTGGATGGAGGAGCGTGCTCGTGCTGGGGCCCATCACAAGAGGAGCAGCCCAAGGGTACCCAGGCAGGCTCCCAGCGCAGGGTAACCCAGGCAGTGAGGCGCAGCAGCCGTGCCCCCTGCTGCGCTCCGCTCTCTCCCTGCTCAGCGTCTGCAGCGAGTGTAACGTTAGCAGCAGCTGTTTCAATAATGTTTAAAACCTTCCTGCCCTCCTTTTCAGAGCTCCAACATGTAGATTCGAATCCCTGGACATTCGCAAGCAATTATTTTCTAATGATGCTAGAAGCAAAGCTTCCAGTCCTGTAGCTTCAAAAAACCTGCCCAGCCGTGCTCTGCTGTTGACCCTTTTCAAGACCTAAATATAAGGAGATCCTTTAAATAAGATAATTGGCCAAGTACGATGCTGGTGTAAGCGAGGGCCTTTTACCAGAGGTGACACAGGCCCCCTCTAAGCTGGAGAGAAACTGCAGAACTCATCCTTGCTGGTTTGCCCCCTGCGTTCAAAAGCTTCTCTGATGCTTGCTTCTCTCCTGATATTGTGTGATTTTATTCATGTGCATCCCAGTGTTAGGTTTCCCAGTGGATGCGCTTAGCTGTACAAACTGTGCCAAGTGAGCTTACTGGAATGGCAATGTTGTGCCGGAGATGGTACTTCTGCAAGGGCAGCCCCGAATTCCTATTTTCCACTGTTGCATGAGAACTAGCCTATCACGCCCTATAAAATATAAATGTTTTGTGGCCTTGCAGATAAGCTAGATAGACAGCCGATCCATCATCCTGACTCTGCATCACCACCACAGTGAAGGGATACGGAGGTGAAGCTGATGGCTTCTGCACAACAAACAAACAAGCACAGAGACAGTGTGTTGCTCATTTCAATGTGCAAAGCTGACCTGTTTAAATATGAATATGTTGCTTATAGCCAGATTTTAGTGACAGCAGCCCTGTGGCATCTATCACTGTTGCAATTTTGCTAAAAATAGTTGTCTCTGGATTTTTTCAGATGCCACATCTGCAGGTAGTTTTTTGCTCCCTCCACCCCATCTCTAACCATTACTGTTTCCTCCAACCTCTAGGGTTATATCGTGCTTAGGAAGATACTAACCACACAGGGTTCGCATGGTGTCACAAAAACTGAAATCTCGTCCCTATCCTCACCAAAAGTCTATGCCCTTTTCTCTCTCCTCGCTCTCTTTCTCTTTCATGCTTACAGGCAGGAGTGCCAGGCATAGTTTCAAAATGCCCCCAACGTCTGCACCGGAGTGAGGTTGTGTAAAGGGAGCACACGATGTTGAGACTGTGGAGCAGCTTCTCTTAGACCAGATCACAAACACTCACTGTGTCTCCATTTACAGAAAAGTGAGCAGATTTTCATAGATTCATAGATTTCTAGGTTAGAGAAGACCTTAGAGATCATCCAGTCCAACCGTTCCTAATCCCCCATTAACCATATCCCTAAGTAGTTCATCCACCCTTTTCTTAAACACATCCAGGGATGGGGACTCAACCACCTCCCTGGGCCCCTTTCTCTTCCTCCTCCAGCCTACAGCACGTTACTGATATACTTTAGAAACGAAGCACCGGCTGGAGGAACTATTAGATCTTTTCCAATTCTAGCTTTTCACTGCATATATACGCAGATGAAGCACTTGTCTCAAATTCAGGGTGACCTGCTCTGAGTCAGGCTCCTCCCAGAGCCACACCAGAGTGCTGTGTTTACAGCTATAAAAGGAGCAAACCCCACCCAGGAAACAAGCAGCAGTGAGAAAACATACAATGTGAAATCTAAACAATCCTGATTCCCTCTGAGTGCTGCTATCCAGGTACCCTCCAAACCCCTTTCTAAGACAGAGCCTGCGCAGAGCTCCTGGAGGATCAACAAGGTCCAGTCTATTTTGGATTTGCCCTCTTTGCAGTTTTCTAACCCTGAGGGCACAGGGAGGTGCCCATGCCTGCAGCAGCTCATACCTCTGGCATGGGTACGTGCATTCATCCAGATGGATTTTGAGCAGGACTAGGGCTTTGCACACCAGGGATGTGGCTACCTCCGTGACACTCCAGCTATGGCAGTGCACCGTGGTTATCAATGTGCACCAGTCTGACATTCAAAAAGTGGCTCTGAAATAAAGGCAGATTTCCCAGGCCACGCAGGATTTTGCTAGCTTGGCACCTAGGACCCTGCAGACAGCCAGCACAGACCACGAACTGCAGCGCCCCGTCAGTCTGCGGAAATTCAAAAAGACATTTCCACTTTGCTCGCGATTGTACCTGCACTAGTGACAACCCTCGATGTTTTTACAGCAGAGCTATTTTCTCCACTGTATTAATCCAGATTTGCTTTTAGCGGGTTTTTCTAACAGCACAGGGAGGGGAAAGCGGGCCAAACTCGTTTACATGACGGGCCTCCTCCCAGCACTCACACTGACTCAGCTGAGCTGGAGGCAAACAGCGGTGGGATTGACAGTAAATTCGATGGAGGCGAGCAGAGCCTGCTTTCCAAGCGTGCAAGCACGGTACTGCAGCTCACCCAAGGAGGCTGCTGCGGTCCGGTCGGTCCCTACCCTCCTGGCTGAGCGTGCGGCGGCCACAGAGGGACAGCAGCTCGGGGGACACCAAAGGGACGCATCTCACCAGGCCGGCGTTGGAGAGAAAAGCCCTCTGCTCCTGGATGGAAAGAAGCCACCATTTCTGTCACTGCTGCTGTGTGGTGACTTAGGGCAGCTGAGGTTTCAGCGAGGTCCCCAAGGAAGGATTCTGATAACAACAAAGGCAAATATCTGCATTTATGTAGGGGTAATGTCAGCAGACAGCCCTCTGGTTATGTCCTTTCACCGACCACAGTGATCTCGAGCTAATCTGGTTCAAACCTTGGACAGCTTGCACCAATCCAGGCCTTGGCCGTGCCTCGCTGCTGGGGAGACTTTCGGCCCGAGTTTGTCGCTGTGGAAAAAGGGATCTAAGCTGGACTGCCGGGCTGCTCAAGCACATCAGCTATAACCTCTCAGTAATGCACGATGGTGTGGTGATGAAGAAGGGTGACAGCACAGACCCCTGTGGCAATACACTGAGCACACCCATGGGGGAGAAAAGCACTTGCTCAACACAGCTTCCTGTGATCTCCCGAAAGGTAGGAATAGGATATGTGTGAGAGAAGACTGGACACATTTTCCAGGCCCTGCACAGCCCTGTGCCTGTAAGGGTGTGCGTGCTCCTGCGGAGGACGTGCTCCTCCCAGGGCACATGCTCTGACAGGGGCATGGTGTGAGTGGAGTCTCACCGGCGTGCTTTTCTTGATGGCACTCTGCACTTCAATTTAAAGAAGAGACCGGATCCTGAAGGATCCGGCAATTCGCGTGAGATACGGTCCAGAGATTTATTAAAACAAATAGTGAAAAACCAACTGATAAGAGAAGCATTTACTGTTTCTCTCTACTGAGTGAATCTCTCAGCTCTGTAATATTTTAGTTTCCAGCATCCTCCAGCCCTTATGCCTTGGTGATGGGCCAGCGCTGTAACACGATCCACCGGCACAACATCCCAGTGCTATCTTCCGGCATTACATAAACCTACGTTTGGGCCAGATTCTCACCCGCTTGAGACTCCTTTGCACCACTCTGGCAGCAGAAGAAAGGGGCCACGGGAGTACCTTACATGCACAGCACCCTTTTGAGACTTCTTCCTGGTGCCAGAGTGACGTAAGGGCATCCCTGGTTTGAGCCAGAATCTGGTCCTTTGCTTAACATGTTTAACAAATGAAGCTGCTGTTTGAATCCCGAAGACAGAGAGAGGGTGAGTACGGAGTGAGCACCGAGAGCCTTTCCCTTGCCAGCCAGGAATCCATGTTGTTAGAAAGTGGAAATATATGGGGTGTGTTAGCTTCCTAACCACAAAAAAAATCTCTCAGAAAACGACTGTTTCCTGTCTTGACTAAGGAAATGTTAATTTCAGTGGAATGTGCAGTAAGGTTCATTCAGGACTGGCCACAGGTGGTCAATTACTCCTCTGCCTGTCTAGAAGAAGCGTGTTTATTCCTCATAATAAAAGTATTAGTACAATACAGAGTTTATTGCTCAATTAGGAAAGTGACATGCAAAGAGTTACAGCTTCTTGTGGGGAATACAGCTCGAAACAAATTTTTGCAGCTAGAAATGAAGTTTTGCAGCTGAATGAAATATCACCCACCAGACACACAAACCTACACAATTTAAAGCTGACTGACAGGTATTTTAGGACTCATATTTAACTAGCCTGTACAACTGAATATTGTATTTTATTGTAAAGCTCTAGACTCTAATTGTGTTTCTTTCTCTATTTAAAACATTTTTAATCAATTGCTCAGGCACTGATCAAAAAAAAAAGCACAGAATTGCATTTTGGTTGGGAGCATAAACAAAGCTGTGCATTGAGCAGAATTTGAGAACGCTGTACACATGTGTGCTTTGATCACTTTGTGGGATCCACACTCACTGCTCTGCTTGCTTCAGTTACTATGCATTGCGTGGGCAGTCAAATTGTTTTTAAGTATCTAAAAGTAAACCTTGGAACCTGTTTTCTCCTATCGTGTCAGATAATAATTCATAATAAATGAACTTCTCTGCAAATACCAAGGGTGCTGTTGTTAGCTACTTGGATTATAACACAGTGTTAAATAATAGATATCGTTTCGCACTTCTAACATTTTAATCTCAATCTCAAATTGCACACAAGCGCAATTAAATAACAGCATCCCCATTTCAAAACTGGGGACCAGACATCTAAAGTGATGTCACAAAGACAAAGTGAGCAGATACTCAACTTCAAGCATACAAGCAGTTCCTCTCCTTGAATTGAATGGCTCTACATGCAAGCTTAAAGATGGACAGATGCAGAAATATGCAGTTCTGCTGATGACTGTAGCTATTGAAAACATAGGTGTCACATGGAAGGTAATTATCTAGTTAACAAACAGATATAGGCACATCTAAAGGTGGTTTAACCAATCCTAAATCGGCACTTAATTATTTTGAGTAAATCATGCTCTAGAAGTGCTTGCCGAACTCTGCTAGCTATCAATGGGACCTAGACAGAGATCTCAGCCTGGATGTCAATACTGAGATGCCACAGCTCAGGGACATGAACCGAACCGTGCCCTAAATCAAAGGGTGCCATGGAACTGGGAAGAAACGTGACACAGGTGAAAACCAGAGTGAAACGTGGACCCAGCTGAAGCTCAGACTGAAACATCCATTGCCTCAACTGGAAGTGCAATGAGAACAACATTTGACCACCTGAATCCCACAGGAGTGTTATCCTGAGGGGTATCAAGCACAAGGAGACATGCACGGTCCTTAAAAAGAGAAGTAACCTCTGACACGTTGAAGGTTTCACTGAAGCAGCTAATGCTAGTTTGGTGTGAGGGGTACAGCACAGAAATAATTCAGATTGCTATGAGCAAAATGGAGCCTGCTTGTAAAGAACAGCGGTGCTCAAGACATTGCTGCACGTTACTCTGCACGTACACCCACCTGAAAGACCTCAGTCTGCAAATGAAAGCATGAACAAAAAACTTCGCGTAGGGAAGCAGACGCTTCTTCCCAGAGAGAGAGACAACAGCACATCAAAATCACACTGTGCAAGACAACATTTATAAAAACGTTGACAGATATCATCCCCCGTTTGACTTACGGAGCCATCAAAAGCTCACTTCCACGGAGCATTTTTGGACCCTTTAGTTGACTAAATCACCAATTTAGAATCTGTCAGACTTCATTATGCAGATTAAGAGTCTCTCCTTGGTTTCATTTGTTATGCATTAATAAGAGAGCATTGGTGACTGTATCCTCTCGCACAACCAAAGCCCTTCTGCCATTACATAGTAAATTTTGTTCTTTCTAGCCTTCAAAAAACACCCCAACACAACAGCAACAGGGCTTAGTTGCTATGCAAAGACTTAGAGCCGCTGCATAGGGATAAGTTCCAGAGTTTGGTTTGATTCGAACCGAGCCAGCCAAATTACGCCTGGATGTGATTTGACGAGGTTTCCTCTCATCTACAGGTGAAGAGTGTGCTCAGTCCAGACCGGCCCCGGGATCCCCACAACCTTGTGCGATCCCAATGCGCGTTTACTGCCTTCCAGCTCGATGCCTGGTGCAGTTAAAACACTCAGTACCAACAGGCAGATTTATTATGAATGCTGGTAGGGATCTTTTTTTCTCTCTCATTGACTAGATGTGACTCAAAAAGTTAATGGTAATTGCTCTCATCTTCATTTAGCAATGAAAGAGAGAGAGAGAAATGGGAGCAATTTGCAGATCTGAGAACAGGTCATTACAGGTGTGTTATATTAGTGTATTCATGAGCCCCCTGGGACAGCCATGCTGCGATATCCAATAACTTTCTTAATGTGTAATTACACACCATTGGACTATAATTGATTAATTGAAAAGAGAATGTAGGCAGATGCTAGGCCAAGGCTGCTGCTGCTCATTAAATGAATATGTCCTTGCTTCTTTTTAATAAGTTAAGTGAGCTACTCAAAAGCAATTAAGTGAGAACTAAAATTCATTAAATTTTAAGTAATTATTGGTATTAAATTCTATAATAAAATGCAGGATTTATATTTTGTTGTTTTTTTTCTTATCCCGAAAGCAATATAATACATGTCACTGCTGAGATGGAAAAATGGTATCTGCTACAGATAGCAGTGAGCAGTGAGATACGTGCTCCTTGCAGAGAGATCTTCTTTGGTGTGCCTTCAAATAACTGCATAATGTTATCTGCCCTCCCAAGACATCATTCCTGGAAGCCCTGTACAATCCTAGAGATTCCCAAAGAGAGGGGGCCACACGCTCAATATCCCAGAGCACCCCCTAGCCTCCCTGCAGTCCAGCTGAACGGTGGCCAGGCTCTTCTCAACCCTCCTTGCTAAGGGCTGGATCTTAACTCTGAGAAATAAAAAGATAACAGGCTCCTACTTTTCAAAATCCCCCTCTCTTACTACTGCATGTCAACTCTTAAAGGGGCCAAAGCCTTCGAACTCTTTCCTTTTTAATGAGGAGGACAACGCGTGCAGCAAGATGAGGCATAAGCCAACTGCACCGTTACAGAAAGCCACATGGTTTTATGTAGCATCTTTTCAGACCTGACAAAACCCGTCCTCATTAAGACCCTACATGAGTGAGGGTCAGAGGTGCAGAAGGACCCAAGCACCAGGGGACTGAAGCCAGTTTTATGGCCTGACCCTCGGCTGCAGGTACGGCCGTGGTGAGATGTGGCGCAAGGGACGGCTCCTCCCAGGTAGCTGCCAGGGGGCCCCGCGGGCCGAACTGAGTCATTCATCAGCATCTCCTGCACAGAACCCAAGAAGAAAATATTTATAGCTCTGGGTGATGACTTTGGAAATTTTATTTCCAATTTATGTGAAAGGAAATCCGATGAATTTTATTTCACCGCACTTCACTTCCTTTGGAACAAGGCATATCTTTATTCTTTAACATTCTATAAAAACTGTCTGAATTTTATTTAATAGGTTATGAATGCCAGTTTCATAAAGAAAAGCCACGATTCACAACTGGTTTTCTTTCCAAGGGATACAAACTTGCGCTTTTTTTTTTTTTTTTTTTTTTTTCAGTTTTATAGAGATCTGGGTGGGGGACGGCAGGCAATCTTTTCCGGACTTTTTTACTTTAAATTTTATTGAAATCATTATTAAGAAGTAGCCTGCTAAAAAATGCATTTCAGCTAATGGTTTCTTAACTTTTTACTTTTTAAAATTCCCAGTCAAAAAAAAGATTGGTATTTTTTTAAAATCATTTTCGAAAAAGCAGTTTCTCAATGAGACCATGTTTAATATGAAAATTATAACTTCAGTAAACACATTGAATGAGGAAAGCAAAGAGTAAAACCAGAGTAACACAACACAGTATTGCAGTGAGGACAAATTAAGGTTGGAGAAATTATTCAGAGGTCACCAGTAATTGCACATTTATTAATAAAATTTTAATGCTTGTTCTGAGAAGGAAGATGACAGAATTGGAGCTGTAATGGGATTTTAATTATTTTCCTTTTTAACAAATACATTTTGCTTCCCTTCCGTAATAATAATGGTGATGTTAAAACTTAGAAAATATGCCTCCTTCTGAGGAAAGACAGGCTTGTGCTCACAAAGTGTCAAGTGTCACATCCTAAAATAATGCCCCTGTACTGGTATGAAGGAAAATGCTAAACTAGAGACACTGGGGCGAAGTTTCTTGCTATTTCTAGCGTACCCAAGGCGAGTGCTGCAGGAAAGGGGATATGACTTGCTCTTGGCTCTGGGAGGCCAAACACCCACCATCGGTAGCCATGGTCCTTCCCAAATCTGCCTCATTCCCATTGCCCGTATTCCCATGCTGCGTGCCCGTCTCACTGTCACATCTTTACTCCATCTCTTTAGCTCCCTGAATTGTCTTCCTTAACTCAGCTCACTGGATTGAAAAGGTCTCTCACTAACCCAAAGTTATAAAAGGAGCGAGGTTTGGGTCTTACTTCCAGTAGAACTGCTATCTCCGACTTGCTACGACAGGGTTGTATTTTCTATAAGCTCCTACAGCTGGTTTCTGATTGCAGCCTTCAGCTTAAATACTATTAATAAAGATCATGTTTTCTATATTTCAAATTAGCTGTTAGCTGGCCTACAGTGATTTTTGGTCAGAGAGGGACAAGATGTCTCAAAGCAGTTGCTCATCTTTTCTTGTCTACAGAATACAGAGTGTCATTCAGACCTCACTTGAAATTAACAGGAGGGACCCTATCGATTTTACTGGGCTTTGGATCAGACGTTGAGGAGTCCTAAACACGGTGTGAGTCAAGAAAAAAAAGTGTATTTCTTTAGCAGGATGGTAGTGCAGGACAGGCAAGGGGAACAGAAGGCCTGAAAGACCAAAGAAATATCTCAAAACCCTGAGAAGGTCTGTTGTGCCCCAGGAACAGGACCCAAACCTCTCAGGTCCAGCCCATGCTGCTGTAAAGCGAGCGACAGCCTTCACTACCATTATGGGGTAGAAAAACATAAAATTGAAAAGCAGGGCAAGAAGAACACAGCCCATGCACTGGACAAGACAGTGGATGCGTTTGTTCTGAAACAGTAAATAGATGTGCGTAGACAGGCACGAAGCCTATCATTTCCCAGGGATGGCGTATCGCCGGCAGGCTGCAGCTCTCTATTTGGTCCTGCGTTATCCCGGCGAGATGCCTATCAGGCTGCAGCTGCCGAGACAGCCAGCGCCCCGTGGGTGCCTGCCCACGCAGGCAGGCAGCGGGCAGGAAGGGTCAGCCGGAGCCGGGTGTCGGAGCTTCCCTCTTCCCCCTGGGCTGCAAATCTGCCCGTGAGCTGAGCACTGCCTTTTTTCAGTGCATTCACCCGATGCCCGTGGACTTCAACGGTCTTTAGGAGCGTGCGGAAGGTGAACACCACAGAGCCCTTCGTTCAGCCTGGTAGCAATTAAGGACCGAAAAAACTTCACGATAATTTTGCCTGGTTTGTTGCCCTTGCTTGAAAAGAAACAGAATGCAAGTTTTTTGGTGGCGTTTCGGAGAGGTTCTTTTTTATATATTCTGCTATAACTCACGAACAATTTAGTTTTTGAAAATGAAATGTTACAGGCGATTAGTCTACGGTATGACCTAAGCCCCACTGTTATTTCAGTCACAAGAAAGGTTGAATTTCATGTGGCCAAGATTACTGAGGTTTTAAGAACATCAGTATCAATTCTCTGCTACAATTGCTTTTCTCAATATTTTTGTTCCAGAGCGATAACTGCCATTCTGACAGCTCTCTGTGCCTGATCCAAAGTCCCTGAAACCAATGGCAGGCTCTCCGTCGGCTGCTACGGGTTTTTGCACGGACATTTGCTCGAATCACCGTGTACGCCACGGTGCAGCTGATGGAGCAGTATCGGTTGCTCTCAGACTGCGGTGGCAAAATGAGCAAGAAACTGATGAAATCCATCAGTAAACCACCAAAAAAGCAGCACCAGCGGTGGGATGCAGCCAACGTCGAGTGATGCTGAAGCAGAGGTAGGCACTACCATGGAGGTTTTAACTCTCAGCAGGCTTGGGACCAGTAGCTCTACAACCTGGAGCTTCACAGGGTGTCACAGGTCATCACAGGTCTCATCCCTCTCTCCCTTCCTGCCTCTCCAGCGTGGCAAAATCACCTTCTGATTGTGAGGTTGGTACATTAAAGGCTAGTTGTTGCCCTGCACCCCTCAGAGCTGCTAGGCGGCGGTCCCGCTCCAGCGTTCCGGTTGAAACCTCTGCACGTCCCAAAGGCCGGGACAGGATGAAGGAAGCGCTCTCCCTCTGCCACTTCGCACCTGATGGGGGGAAGGGAGAGCCAGGAGAGCTGCAAGGGGAAGAGCCTTTGCTTTCTCTCTCCTCTCTGCTAAGAATAAGGAGGCAGCATGGGAGACAAAAAGGGTGGAAAGGCAAGAGAGGGGATGAGCAAAGCTATTTCCCCCTAACTCAGTCCTCCTTTGAAGGCACTGTGATTACAAATGGACTGAGAGGTATTTTCTTTCAACGCTGAAGCGCTAACAGGCAGCGGTTTTGCTTGACGCTGGGGCACAGGAAACAGGTTAGGTACCTTAAAAAAAGAGATCCAGACCTCACTTTCTGAAACCAAAACTCTCATGACCTCCATAGGATACCAATAAATTACATTTAACTTGACTACAACTACAAAACCTACTGGCCTCATCTGATCACAATATTCTTGGTGCTTTTTAAAATCTGTCTTGTAGGTATGAAATCTTTCCCACGTTCCAGTACCATAACGCTGAGGTTAACCTGCCTGCATCCTCGCTGCGCTGTCCGGACGCCCGATGTGTGCCATCCTTCCTGACCCTGCCTCTAGTGCTGGAACAGCAGAGCAAAGCGACATGACTCCAAGCAAAGCATCAGGGGTGGCTCTGGCTTCTTTCAGCCATGCCATAGCCTCCCCAAAGGCCTTTTGCTTGTAGGAGAACGTTTCACATTTCATGTTCCATGTTTTCTCTGCCTCTTTTTGTTAGTGATTAAAGATAACTGGCTGTAGGTGAGTTTGCATTAAATCCAATAACAAGCATGTTTTATTTTACATCTTTTAGGTAACAGCTTCCAAACACCAGGACTACCTCCGAATCCATCGCATACTAAAGTCAAGAATTTCTCCTCCCAGAGCAGAACTACTAGGAGCACGCTATTTGATTTCAAAGAGAAAAAGATCATAATTTTACTGCAGGAAAGCTGTGGATAACAGCTGGGTGTGGGACTGGAAGTGATTTTTTTTCCGGGTGTTTATGTTTTGTGTCGTTATTTGTTTGCTTTACATATAATCCCATAACGGTGGGTGGTACTCAGATCATCTCCATAAACAAATGAACTGGAAAGCAACCTGGCGTTTAATTTCCTTAACCCATCAAACCCTCCTTTGCTCATAGAGCAGCACGACAATCTGAAACCTTGACTTGATATTCTGGGTAACTGGAAGGAGTAGGGGGAGAGGGGAAGGATGAACTGTTGGGTTTTCTTTCCCACTTTTGTTAAAAGGCATCCAAGCATGGCTCTTCCTACCCTGACTAACCTGGGTAGGTGCCAGATGGATTTTTCCTTTCTCTAGGCAATGGCTCAGGAATTTCAGTCCGCTAGAGCCAAGGCTGTGAGCTTTTCACTGGCCTTTTCACTCTAGCCTACCCTTTCTCTGCAGTTAATCCCATCTCTCTTGCCACATCCACTATTAGCTGGACTCTACTGCTCCTTGACAATCAGCTTCCAGAGGGCTAAATTCTGCCTTTTCCTTCTGGAAACAAAGTGATGTGCCTAAAAGAAAAGCTTCCAGACATTTGTGGAATAAGAAATTAAAATCCTGAGGTAGTAAAGTGGGCGGCTGGCCAAGACAGCATGCTGGCTTGGCTCTTTAAAAATAAATTTGTTTTATGTGGTTCCCAGTATTTATCATGGGCAGCTAAACTTAAGAAAACGATTTGCAAAAACACTGAAAAGTTCACAAGGAAAATTTGATGTCCTCATTGACTAGAGCATCTTAACTATTGTATTTTCTGTGCTTTGCAATGAACAGCATGACATAACATACCTGGATTTAATGCGGAAACGAATACCCTAACCTAATCCCGTAACTGCACAATGGTTTTCCATACCAACCAAAATCTTTACTTGTCCCTGCTTTTCATCATGCGCACAACTACCATAAGCACTCAGAGGTTTCTTTTGCCTAAATTACACCTCTTTCTTCCTCCTGTTTCCTATCAAGCTCCTCACTAACGAAAACATCTCCTCTTCTGAGGAGTAAGCAACGAAGAAAGCACACAATTGGTAATACTCTATGTTCCTGTGCTTTCAAATCTCTCCAAGTACTGAGAAGTTAAAGCTCATCGTGCGTGCCTGTGACCTGGGATGCTGAAATTCAGCCGGTGTAGCGGGGCTCTTTTGGGAGAGCCCTGGCATACAGACCCAGCAGCAACACCCCAGCCCCTGCATCCTGCCCAGCAGCACCCCTCGAGAACGAGCATCTCCCCAACAGAGAAGCCTGTGCTCGCCGGAACAAACCTTGCTGGAAAATGGCAGCTGAACCCTAAAGCAAAGAAAGCACTTTTGAGCCAAAGCCTCCAGTTTCGCCTGACAGGCTATTACAGTGCTTAACTCTCAACTGCACTGAGAAAACTCCAAGGATTTCCTGATTCTCAAAAGCATAAACAAGTTTCAGTTTCTCTTTCATTTAAAAAAATCTCAGCTCTTCACTCAGCCAGCATTTGACTTGCACTGTTAGACTCTGGGTAGTTTGTACCGTTGGGAAAATATTTTTTTAGTGGAAGCAGCTGTCCCCACTCTTTCCTTTCTTCGCCCCCCCCCCCTCCCTCCCCCGCCAAGGAAATAATTCCTAGCACAAACATAGAAATATTGACTAGCCTTTTGGAGAAAGATGCTGTCTTAATGGCCAGTTCCTGTGAAATTCGCTTTACTCTCAAGCGCATTTTAATATAGCATTGTTTCCCAAAAGTAAAAATATAGAAGGAAAACCAATCCCTCTCTGTGAAACATGTAGCGTCTTCGACAAATAATAACACTAGTTCCCTCCCCACCAAAGCCTCGGCCCAGCATCATATTTTCACTGAAAGTTCCTAAAATACATCTTTAAAGATAGCAGAGGTACATATTCATTATTTGTCTACTTTTTTTTTCCACATACAAATTGAGTACAGATTGCATCACTGCCAATTTTGTTTCCAATAGCACAGGAAAATAAAACTATGACAAATTGCTTTTATTACTTCCTTAAACAAGAACTGAAACTTGTCCAAAAAAGCACATGAAAGTCTAACTTGGATGACTTGAGCTATTGCCAGGTACAGAAGTAATATAATAAAGCAAAAACTTAAATGCATATTAATAGAGGAATAATTAACTGGGCATTAAAAGAATACTTGATTTTAATAGCACAAAGGGGGTTAATTGGTTCATTGATTGCTTGCACTAAAAATAAAGCAGATCTTCAATTGAGATAATACATGACTTATTTTATATCACGTTGCCTCCCAACTCTAGTCCTCAACTCCTCCAACACTGAGAAGCCCTGTTGACTTCCAAAACATCTTGGTGCCCTGTGATGGTTCATCAGGCCTCATATGACCAGCGGCACAGTAATTAAGCATGGCCTTGAAGAAACAGTTTCACTTATTTGGTACAAGTATTGTGACTACACCAGGGAATCTCTTTTTGTGTTTGTCTAGTTTTCTCCCCTTAGGACGTAATGCTGCTGCCCCTGAAACCAACAGGAACTTTGCAAGGGGTTTAAGTGGAAGCAAGATCTTTTTGCTGGGGAGAATTACACCGGGAATGCACTGACCCTTCTGAGTGACACCTGTGGCTCTAAAAAGTGTCATCATTACCTAACTGAGGGGCTGGCTCAGCACAGGAGACACCTGGAGGGTAGGTGACCCTATAAGCCCACTAGTGCAGCTGAGGCAAAGATGTTCTGTGCTCCGGCCAGTTCTGGAAGAGGGGACTGCCCACCACCCCTGGGCTGCTGCCCTCCAATCTGAGCTCCTCTGATCAACTGCTTTAATCTGGGAGCTGGCTTCAGCACTGGGTTATGTCAGCTTGACAGCTTGCCTTGGCTGGACGTTGCACCTGGAAGACCAAGATCAGCATTTGGCCCCGCATCCTCTGTGGGGGAGGCAGACACGGGTTTAAATGCAGAGTAAAGGCAGCTTGCTCCTCCACCACCGCCCCCCTCTTCCATAGTTATAATGAGAAAAAAAGTGGTGGTGTTTCAAAATATAACCCCGTGTTCTGACTCTCCGCAAACGCTTCCATTTAGCCAAACGATACGTTTTACTTAAGTGCGGGCGAGCAGAAAGGCGAATGCAAGGGAGAGGGATCTACCAGTTCAGCTAAAACTCCCTTTTCAGAAGCCTTGCATGAATCTCTCTTAAATCTATTACAATTCATTCTCTGTTTACTTTAGGCAAACAGAAAAACTCATCGTGGAGCACTCATTTTCGCAAGCTAATCAAGAACATTAGGTCCCAACAGATTCATTTAATAGAAATATAATAGGCATTCCTGCTTGCTTTTAATCTTGCCTAGCTGCACATGCTAAAATGAACAGCGAATTAACCCTGCCTTAGAACCGAGATTCTTTCACAGCTGATATCATCTCTCTTACGGCTTATAAACACTCCAGGCTCCCTGTATGTGCTTTCCTGGCTTTCGCTCTTTCCCCGCAGCAGAGGAGAGGAGGAGAGGAGAGGAGTGGAGAGGAGTGGAGAGGAGTGGAGAGGAAAGGATGCTCCCGCCTGCATGCAGCTAGGAAGGGGAGGAAGGGGAGGAACAGGCGAGCTCTAAAGGCAGTACTGCGTGTCAGCAGAATGAAACATGGCACTGCCACCCGAAAACAAGGCAGAGTTAAAAGGTGGATGGGAGACTGAGTTTGGGGGCGCCTCGGAGGTGTGTGTGTGTGGCGGGGGGGGGTGTTCTCATGCATCATCAGCCACTCACTGCATGGCTCTGCCTGCTCTACCGTGCGAGACAAGGTAGTACGACAAGGCCATTCATGTGCTGCCATCAAATATAAGAGATTTTTCAAGCAATATGAGATCTTAAATTGTTCACGGATAGCAGAACTAGCATCAGAACGCTAAACAGGAAAAAAATAACCCACTATCATATTTCATAATGTATGTCATAATGAACAAAAGCCTTTCAAAAAAAAACGGTTTTCACTGTGCTAAAGTAACAATCTAGACTTGTTGTAAGTATATTATTCTTACAAGTAGTTCGCAGTTATTCTTGAAGGCAAGTCTTGGAGTTTCCTTAGCATAGTGCTGCTGGGGAAAATTTTCAGCATGTCCATCTTCATCTCTAGCCTGAAGGGAAATATAATGGCCTATTTAGGGACTTACAAATAATGGAAGGAAAAAAAAATAGCTAAAAGCATAACAGCTCAGATCATTAAAACAGACGGGAATCCCAAAATACAACATTATTTAAAAGTTTGTTTAAATACGCAGTACACCTTTTAGATACAAGAATTTGGGATGCTGTTTTCTTACATAGCTTAGGTTGAACATGCAAATTCATTGCATTGCAAATAATTAGAACAACAAAAGACAAACTCAAAATGAAATATTTGAGCTGGAAACTGTGAGTAACTCAGGGTTTCAATTTACTCTATTGCATTTTTCAGGATTACATTACATATGTACCCATTTAAACTTTTTGACATGCTTAAGCAATCCCCAGATAACGTACTTGCATTTTCAGTTTACAGCAAGGCCAGAAAAAATAAAGAAGTTTTCATACTCATAATTTACATGTAATACTATTATAGATAAATGGATTCCCCCTCCATGTTTAAGCGAAGCTTTGAAAGGAGCAATCATCTAGCGAGAACAATGATCCTTCAGTCAAACGCGGTCAAAATATTTAATGACGAAGATGCATTGAAAGTTACTGGTTATTTGGAACTACACTGTTAATTAAGAAAGCTGAAGTTTAAATGGAGACATTACCAGAGCCCATTAGCAATCCTGCTTGCATATAGTATTTTTCCCTTCTCATCTACAGCGTTTGCTGCTTTTGAGTTAAAGCAAAAGGGAGAAGCAGGTGAAAGGAGGAGTGTCAGCAATACACTCATTACACTGTTCATTTGGGTGACACTTGCACTCCGTTCCGCTCCGTCTCATCTGATCCCTGACTGTTCGCTCTCTCCCTCTCGCAGCCTCCCGAAATTCACAGCTGAGCTGTCTCCCTCACATATGGCTTGCATATAATTATGCACATTCCATTTTACACTGCATTAAAATGATGAGCTCCTGGCTCCCTGCCAACTTATTTAAATCAGCCCCTGCCCAAAGAAGACGAGGAGAGGAGGAGGGTAGAGGGGCGGGGGGGCAGCCGGAGGTGGGGGGCGAGGGGAGCAGGCGGAGGGAACCAGGCGAGGAGCAGGTAGTCCCGCTCCCCGTCTCTCCAGCTGCCCACCCCCGGGCGAGGGGGGGTCCAGGGACGCCCGCGTGCAACGCAGGCGCATCTCGGCGGCCGCGGCAGGGCTGGCGTATCGCCGTCCCCCCTCGCACGGCGTGAACTGCCTGTCGTCGTGTGTCACACTCCCGGCGCCCAGGCTTCTTCAGCGTTGGCAGTTATGAAAGATGTTTACACCTTGTAGGCTCTACGGCTTGTTTGCCTTCAAATAGGCTTCTGCCTCTCCTGGGGGAGAAGGGGTGGGAAACGAGGGGGGGCCGTGAGTTAACAGCACCGGGGATTTTTAGGAAAACATGAAGGAGTTGCACCCATGGAAAGCCTGTTGACTCCAGCAAGCTTCAATCTGGGCCTCTGCTTCTCTGGCATGGGGTGTGAGCGAACTCTGCCTAACAGAAAACACCATTTTAAAAAGTGCAAGATTTGTCTGAAAGCATGTTTGGAGCAGTACCTACGACTGATGATTATTACAAGAAGCGGGAAGTGGGAAATGAGTTTATTCTGTAGGTTTCCTAGCAGCTTATAGGTATTTTCTTTCACTGCCCTCAATAGCTGCAGGCTGGAAAATGTTTAAAATTTTTCTTTCAAACCACAAGGAAGAGGCAGAGCATTCCTAAGCACCTGAAATCACTTCTATATTGACAAAGGTTTAAATACACTCTTCCAATTATTACTTTGAAACTGAAACCTCTCTCACACAATAAATCTACCTCCCATGCTGCGTGGAATACGAAGCACAAATTTGACCGTGTTTTGTAAAAAAACCCCACGAGTTCTCATTTTTGAAAATGGACTTTGTCTTTTCCTCTCCTCCATGAAGGAATACTGAGCTGAAGCTCTCCCAGCTCATCTAGAAGACAACTGGGGGATGAATGCTTTAAAAATGCCTTGCACAAATAGAAACGGACCTGTCAGCTCGGGATCACAGGTGCCAACGGGATGCTCAGTGACAGAGCTAGCGAGACGTTGCGTGGGGCACAGGTGTTATGTAGGGCTCTGAATGCTATCGGTGCCCCCTGAAATTGTATCTTGGCACTATTCTAGACATTGCGCACGTGACGGCTGGCACATTGTAACCTGCCAGTGACCCTCTGGAGCGTTATCTCGGTGCACGCACACACCTTGTAAATGAAATGGATATCAGAGTGTTTGTAGCACATGTGTCAAAATATAGAGAAGAACCCCATCGACCTTGACCCACATACCAAAATTGCCATTTGCACAAAGGTTGTTCACCTCTGCTGACGGCAACATGCCCCTCCTCCTACTGATCCAAACGTGATTTTATTTAATTTTGGATGTCATCAAAAATTCCTAGTCTCAAAACCAGTTTAGCTATGTACTGCTATCATTTACTCAGGCAGCAAAAGTAAAGCTAGCTTAGCTAGCTGGTTTCCATTGTAAAAAATACCTATTTTCAGCAGTCAGGGCTACTTCCCCAGCTGCTTTACATGAATTCATTAATACCATCTTCCAGTTGTAAATCATTTGCAGAACGAAACACTGTTCTATTAAAAAAGTGGCTCAGAGTTTATCTTGCCACGGTAATCTTACGATATGCCTATATCTATACTGACTCACTCTCAATCACTGCTGCACACCAGTAAGCGACTGCCTCATCTCCCCAGCATCCGAACCTCACTCACAGCAGGTTGGCATCTACAGTTTCTCCATGAGGCCTGACTGCCATGGGATGTATTTCATGTGCTATTGTTTAAAAGAAAACAACGGCAAAAAACCCAAGCCAAAATTGTAATCTCTCTGATTTTTTAAAATGCTTTTAAACTGCTAAAATCATTATAGAAATGCTCTCATCAAAAAATGTACATCCAAGTGCCAGATGCGATTGATGGCATATATGCAGTATATGGTATAACCGCTCTCACAGCACATTTTGTTCCAGGACAAAAAAGGCTTCGGCTCGGGTTCTGAGGCCTGGGACCGTGGCGAGTGCTGCTAGTTTTATCAGCGCAGAACTGCTGCAACTTCACTGTGGCAGCACCTCTCCCGGGATTTACTGAATCTCCTAATTCAATAGCGTCTACTGGCAGGCAGCCGCCTTCCTGTCAGCTGCATGGGATCTGAGAGGGAAACCTGCCCATCGCCGGCCCGTGGGATGCCGGGCTGGACACTCGACAAAACTGGTGGTACTCGCACCGCCCCGGCTACTCCTGGCAGAAGGGAGCATGTTACCCATGGAGCAGCGCTGGCAAGGAAGGTCTAGCGAGCAAACTGCTGGCTTGGCTGTAAGGTCAGCCTGATGATGGGCTGCACAGGAAATCGTGCCCTTTAATTGCAGGTTAGATATCAGGAAACCCTTCTTAATGATAGGTGCAGCAAAGCGCTGGAGCAGATTGCCTAAGGAGACTGTCAAATCCCCATCACTGGAGTTTTTTAAGAGCAGATTAGGCAAACATCTGTCAGGAATGACATGCACAGAGTAGCTCCTGACGTGGGGAAGCTGGCTGGATGAGAACATCTCCTTTTCCAGGTCCCTTTCCTCTCTGCTTTCTACCACTGAGCTTTGAAGGAAAATGGCAGGAGGGCAAGGAAATAAAAAATAAAAAAATAAAAAAGAGCAGACAACAAGATCTGAAAGGACCTCTCTGAAAATAGCACAGCATTTGATGTTCAGAGATATGTGTACTCATTAATAAGTGCATGATGACAACTATCTTTGGCTCCACAAACTGTGCTATCTGTTCATAAGCCAGCCAGCCTATATTTGCAAAAGATGCCAATAGTTTGGAAACAGAGTATATATTAAGTCAAGATTCCTTTTTTTAACAAGACGGAGGAAGAACAATCTACAGCAGAATCTCCTCCTCTCCGAAATGCAGGGATATTTCTTTCTCCTTTTTCTCAGAGAAAAATTATCTTGATCCAGACAGGATTTCTCAGCTTCAGTGTAAGTCTTTTTATGCAGCCTTAGCCTTGGGAAAGGAAATCTGTGCTTACATTTTAATATTAAGGGCAGGATCTTATGATACTGTAAGTCACAGAGCAGGTTGAACAGAGTAATTTATTAAGATGGAACTTGTTAACGCAAAGCTTCCACTAAAATGGGACAATGCATTTACAACAAAATCCTACTGCTCGGTCCACAAAAGTTTAATGCCTCTGAACCGAAAACACATAACATCCATTTTCTGAGAGCGACTGCCACTTGAGTAATGCAGAGTGACAGAATATTAGCCTGCTTACTCAGGATAAAATTGCCACCTGATGTCCATAAATGTCCTTTAAAACAGATGAAACACTGGATCGTTACCCCCAGACACGTTAAACACAGGCATTAGTTGGACGTCTCTGGTAGGACAAAAAAATAAGCTGCGAGAAGCTGAACAGCGTTGCTATAGAAGCGCAGACAACTGCGTCGAGGCTCCCGTCCCGTGGCGATGAACAGAGGAAGTTCACATCACCCTTAATGCTATTGTCTCCAGAGGCTGGCTGCAGATGGGAACTGAAAGCCGTGTTTCCGTTTCCACCACAAAGGTTATCTCTCCCTTCACTAAAACTTGACGGAAATCCTCGGGGAGACCCTAATCCTTGAAATTCTAGTTCCTGCGCATTTCTGTTGTCTCAGATAATCAATTATCATGCTCTCTACATTCACTGTACCAGCAATGGTAAAAATAGTACTAAACTTCCATCTGTTGAGCATATTCTTCCCAGAAATATGAACGTACTCGCTGTGGGCTGGGGCGGCGGGGGAGCCCGGTGTCAGGGTGCTCGGTAGTGGCTCTGCGCTGGGAGCAGAGCAGGGCCGGGGACAACAGTCTGGGGAGGACATCCTTGGTTCAGCAACCGTGCAGTTACAGGAGTAAGTGAGCCCTCAGCTCAAAGAAAGTCTTCCCTCAGGGAAAGCTCGCACTAATGTTTGACAAGCGGTTTGCTCTTCACAAGGATTTCAAGATTTTCCAGATTCGTGGAGTGATGGAATAAGCGGTATTTGTTAGCTTGTTGCTTCTCTCAGCTGCACTCAATATTCACAAATCTCTACAGTTGTAATATTTTGTCACTCCAAGCCTCTAAAACTTTCTCAAACTTTTTGAAAAAGTCTCAGGTATTTCGAAACACGTCAAAACAATGTTTCATAAAATCTCCCAAAACTCAGATCAGGGGAAATAAAGGACCTAAAATCACACTGGTTGTTCATCACATCATTATGGTTTACAACCCACTAAAATCGAGGTTATCCCTTTGCCTGACCTTCTGTGACCACCCCAGGTTAGAGGTGACTACCCTACCCACTGTCTGCCAGCCTGGGGTCTCTCTGCCAGCAGTGGCTCTCTGCACATTTGGTGGTGGTCTATGAAGAGCCTGCAGGTCACGTGCTACTAAGTCCCCTTGTTTCCAGCTGCTAAAATGCATTTAAAGACAGCTAAAAATACATTAAATACTTTCCTAATGTTATTTTTCCATGTAAGCAACTGCTGTAGTCACCACAGGAATGTTATTTGATCGCCAAGGGGAGGGGAAGTGGTCCACAAGACAATCTGTCTACTGGAGGCGATCTACAAAGTTAAAAAGAAATTGGGAATATGCCCTCTTATGACTTCTTTATTAAGTATGGAGAAGGAAAACAGAAGGGCTTTTGCTGATTTCTTTTTCTGCTTCCTCTCCTCTCCCCACACACATCACCCCAACGTGCACATGAACACACGTACTAACACACACGTGCACATCTCCATCCATTATTTAAGTCAGGATTTGAGATCTTGTCTATGCTGGAAAAATCACCAGTGGATAGAAACCAGTGGAACAATATCAGCACGACAAGCAAAACCTTGGGACCGTGAGCACGGCTTTTCCCAGGTTCTGAGCAGAGGGTGTACTGATGGAGACAGGTTTGTGCCATTTTGTTGCCTGGGATCGATCCACGGCCTTCCTTGAAAGCTCTTCCTGGCACTCAGCTGCTCCTGGCTCCTGTATATTACAGTACAGACTCCACAGCTGCGGCGTCACTTTCCCAGAGAGTGAAGTTATACGGTCACTGAGAAAGAGCAAAGATGTCCCTGCAAAGATGCAGCCCCTAAGCAGAGCCTGAGGTTCAATTCCCTGCAGGCATCCTCGGCAAGAGAAGGGACCCTTCTAGTTGGTGTATCTCTTGGTAAGAGCTGCTTATGCTTTACTGTGGTACGTCCATTATAGACAGTGATGAATCTAGACCCAAATACTAAACTGTATTCACATTTTAGTTGCTATTTCATTTCCAAAACTGTCAAAAGTGAATATAAAATCTGAATGCAATACCGCTAACAGTAGACTGGATTAGAAAAGCATTTTGAGTCCACATGTTTAGGAGAAGGTTTGGTGTGGAAATGCCTTTGGCAGTCAGCGATCTGGCTAGTGCAATTAAAACCGGAGAAAATGCATCATTCAGAATGTCCTGCAATCTCCTCCATTGTGCTGACAGAAGAAATACTCCCTGACCATAAAAATAAAGTCACCAGGTTGAAACTGCTATTCTAACCAAACCCAGCCCACACCTCCTTATTGTCCCTTTCTGAACAGGTGTAAAAACTCCTGGGAAACAGGCAGTTTTGCTGAGAAAAGCTGCCCCAGAAAAAATGCATTACGACAAAGAAGAAGGTGCCAATCTGTGGAATGATAGGGCAGTGTTTCTGAAATTATCCTTGTCAAAGCAACTGAGGAATGTCACGTTCATTTTCTTGCATAACTGAAGCACACTAAAAAATCTGAAATGTGCCTGCAAATCTGATAAATGGTTATTTATGGATCTTTTCTTTTTTTTGAATAATGCTTGTCTTCCACAGGCTACGGCTCCGAATGGTCCAGCTTTACGTATTAAATTTTTTACTCCGAATTTCGTGGTATAAAATTACCCACAGTTTATATTCAAAATGCAAGCTGCAAATTCTATTATAATGTAAGTAATATCATATCTATTATATGTAAGTAAGTGAATCAAATGGAAATCCTAACAACAGTACTACCCTAGTGCCTGCTAAAGTCATAACTTTCATCCTACTACAGTTAAAAGTCACTCAAAACTTACACCTCAAAAAAAAAAGGATTCAGTTTTCTGGATTCAATACATCTTTTTTCTCTTCTCCACTCAGTTTTGTTTCAGATACTTTATAGAAGAACCCTGATTTCCTGCTGGACTTCTCGTCCTTCCAGGCAAAATAAGGATTTTCTTTTTATATAGCTTGCAATGCTGTACGTTTACGGCCCCTACTACTATAGTCATAAAATACATAGGAAAAACTGATGATCACTTTCAGTTCCACAATTCATCCACAAAGAGCAACTGAAGCAAAAATAGCAGTGTCTACTACCCTGGACCACTCTTCTAAATTTTATGGGAAGAGGAGTAGAAGGATTGAGATGTTAAATGACTCGGGCCCACGAGCAAGCGAAGGTGATCCAGCCTCTCAATCCAGTTTCTCAAGCAGAGAACTGCCTTATGTTCTCAAATGAATACTCCCCATTAAACTTTGTTTTCCCACTGCATTCCAGACTTAAGCACCTTTTTAGTTCCTCTATCAGCTAATAACCAGGCAGCTTCTGCAGCTTTACCAGCTTCTGCGGGACTGTGCTACCCTTTCCCTGACAGTTCATGGCAAGGTGATATATGAGAAGTGTTCAGGTGGCTGCCTCAAAAGCTGATTTTTCAAACTGCACAAACCTTTACCCATATCATAAATTTTTAATAACCAGTTCCAAATTGTCAAAGAACAAATATGATAACAAACACATAACATCGAGATAATTTGAAATAAACTTTGTTTATTGCCCCTTTGAACGTTTCTTCAACAAGTCACAGCTGTGTGGGTCCTTCATAAAAGCGAGCCTATCCTACTAATCTCCCTTCTGATTCATGACAGGCCTGATCCAGAGACACTAATGGACCATGCTTGACAGTTATTGCAATATATTCAATACGCAGCCTAAAATATGGCTAGGAAAAAAAATGAAAATATACTACAGGCTTCCCAGCAGATTCCATTTTTGTAGTGGGCAGCTTACACTAGCATAGCTGATAAGTCTTCCCTCTCTCTTCGCGTTCCCTGCTTATTATAATTTATGAGATAAAAGCATTTTCCAAAGTGTTCTGTGTGGTTCACTATCAGGTAGCTCAAATAACCCTTCTCACTGCTGCCATTTCTACAAGGGTTCCCCAGCACGGATGAGAGACTCCCGTGCAGGGCAAGCACACATTTCCAATCAGCCTGTCAGAGAAGCAGGGAGCAGAAAAACAAAACAAACCACCAAGGAAAAAAATTAAAAAATAAATTTAAAAAAATCTTCCAATGCTGATTACGGTTAGCTAAGGCTCACAGACCAAACAAATCACTGTCCCTAATGAATTTGTTTCAATGCATCTGCTTATTTCAAGCTTTGGCATTGTAAATACCAGAGCAACAATGCAGATTTTCTCTGATTGCGGTGTCACATATATGATTAATCATCTTGACTCAGAGCATATTTTTTTAAAGCAATTGCAGGCTGGTTTAATGAACTCCTCTCCCACTGGCTTTTATAGACTAGTCATGATCAACATACCATTAAGATAAACCTCGCGCCCCATCCTTCCCCTCTCTGACAGCTTGCCTTATTTGCCTCACAACAGTCAATATCCAATTAAGAGGCAACGGATTTGATCGATACAGAAGGTAACAATAAGACTTAAACAGCTGGTAAATTCTACGCATACTCTTTTTCTTTAATTCCCATCTTTGTGGTATACAAACAGTTCTGCACTTTGAATAAATGTGGAGAAGAAAAAACAATGGCCAGGTCTGGTTGGTAAAGCTTTCCCTCAAACAGGCTGTGTCTGTAAGCTACTCTGCAGCAATAAATGCTCATCTGGGATCGGTGCAAGACAGGCAGGAACCTATTCTCTGTATTTTCTGTGGCCTTTTAAAGGATGAAAATAGAAATCTCTCCCTGTTTCGGTTATGAGCGACATGCCACTTGGGCTATTCACACATGAAAATTGAGGGGCCATATTATTAAAGCAATCATTTATGAGCTGGGTGAAGGGCTGACCAGTCTGGAGAGGGGGGTAAAACCCAAAAGGAATGAAGCGTATGCAGGAGATCGAGCAAAGAGAGGGTGAAAAGAAAGGAGGGGAAGCTTTGATACAAATGACATCTTCTACAACCTTAATATCATCTCCCAGTCTTTCTGCTGATGATGAATGGCTGCAATAAAAGGTGAGATAGTGCCAGTTATAAGCAGGACAAAAGCAAAACCTGGCTGGTGGTGAGGAGCATTTGTTATAATTCCCGACAGCCCAGCTGAAGGTCGGGGACTAAGGTCACAATATCGCCATCGGCTTTGGGTCTAATATCAGATACAGTACTTCTCCCTCCTCTCCCACCACCTTTTTTTGAGACCTTTATTCAAAGTTTTACTGTCAAAGACGGTTGACAGAGTAATAGGCTGATATAGTCAAAATGAGGTAGCACTCCTTTTCCAGGATTTCCACTCTTTTTTCAAGAAGAAGGAGTCATGACCACAGGGGATTCCATGCTCTCAGTGACAAATGGGACGTAACTCAGACACCTCTGAGCTTGCTCCCAACACAGGCAGAAAGTTATTTCTAAATCACAGCGGCGTGCCTGTATTTTCCGCTGCCCACCTCAACCCTCTATCACTGGAGGGATTGCAGTAACACATATCATGTGTAAAACCAGGAAACTGTCTGTTCAAACTCTAAGAAAGTTCAGGGCACACAGATCCTTTCAGGCAACGGGAGGCAACCAACTCTAATTTATCTTCCCAACTTGCCTTGGGATTTGAGAAGTCTCATTCTGAGTTTTCGCCTATCTGTCACAATAAGATGAAATGTGCTGAAAAACACCTCTGTCTTCCCAGTTTCCTTCATGACCATCTTCCATGGGGAGCAGTTGCGGGTAGATCTTTGGCCAGGTTTCTGAGTCTACAGGAATCCACTTCTAACTAGTTCCAGCAGTTTAGTTCAGGCCCTAGGGTTTATCAGACTACACCTTTGTTTTCAGCTCCGTGCATTGTTATTACACACACACACAAAAATTATACTACTCTAACACTTAAAGACAGGCTTAAAAACGGGGATGCTTCCACTAGAAAAAGGAGCAGGCAGAAACATGTTCACCACCTTTTTGTCTTCTACATTGACTCAAATGGCTTGTTTACCACCTCCATCCCTAACCCGACCTGCCCGGCCCCTTACCACACGGCAGAGGCTTGTGTGTTTTGCTGTTTTGCCACCTCTCCTGTAACCCTGATTTGCCCTTTCCTGCTTGTCCCCCGCAGCTCCTGTCTTGAAAAGCATCCCTTGAGGCTGCACCAGACTCCTGCACGCTCCCAGCTAGCACTGCTGTCTCCTCTCTCATGTGCTGGTCTCCTACTTGCCCAACACCTCCAACGAATACTGAGTCGATAACCTTGTTTACAGCTCTGGCTTTCTTAAATGTTTCCTCACTGTTCAATGGACTACTCAGTGTCACCTCAAATGTATACCCATTGTGTTGTGTTGCTGGGCCCACTGAAGTCCAGCTGGTGGCCTATGCAATAGGTCTGCTGCCATTTTCCTCAAAGATGGAGCTACTGCTTCCACAGGGAAGAAAGGAGCTAGGACATTCCTCTGAAAAGCGAGTACCACAGCTACAGAGCTGGGAGCTGCCAAAATCACAGCCCCTGCACAGTGAGTGTCCCTGGCTCCTCCATTCAAGGGCTGGGCTTGAAGCAGTCAGGTGGGCTTTGCGATATTGAGAAAGCGAAGTACTGCTGGTGCTTCTCCACTTCCAGGCTGTAAATCGAAAGCTTGCCTCTTCCGTCACCAGTGCACAGACTCATCTATATCATTTTAGGGCAGAGTCAAAATGACGTCTCTGTCTAAGCACAGTCTGGAGAAACCTGTAGAAACGTGGTCTTTGGCCTTTCAGTCATCGTGCACAAATTCAGCATTGTTTGACCAAAACATAGACGTCTTTATCTTGGTCACATTGTATATTACAGTAGGAGGCAGCAAGGCTTTGGGGAAACTGATGCTCTTATTACTACCACTACACAGAAGTACAAAAGCATCAAGCAAAGAACCAGCTCTAAATAAACACTTCAAGCACATTCTTACTCTACTGAATATTGCTGCTATCTGAAAACATAACATAATTTTCTATTCCATCAAAATCCAAGATCCAGTTCTCTTGCCTTCTCCAGACCATTTTGCATTAGGTACCAGCTTTGTAAAACGCAGTAACAGTCTTGAGCTCTGTTGTTCTTAGTGCACTTTTTCAGCCTGCGCCTAAAGCCTCTCTGAAGTGAAGAAAGCGCCTGCTTGCACCTGATTCACACAATCACCTGTGAAGCTAAGCTTAGGCATGGGCTAGCAAGATAACCACCGGGCTAGTGAGAGATGTTCAGCCTAGCATAATATTGAGGTCAATAGACAGGAAAACTCGTCCATGTTTCCCAGTACTACTAGCAGGAGGAGTTCCGTGGTGGTGGCCGTCATCGTCTTTTCTTTAGCAACAGGCTGGTCACAGAGAAAAGAAGCTAAGGAATTCTCTTTTCATACTCCGAGTGTGAGTTCCAGGAATAGAATTATAATTTAAATGAATTACATCTAACCATGTAATTAATGTTCGTGTCAGTTTATTACAGGCATCTTCACCATTGATGCTGTGAAATGCAACTTAGTGACTTTTTTGTGGGGAACGAGATGGAATAACCGTTTGTCTCACTTGCATTGTTTACATATTAATTGTTAAATTGTTACTAATATTATTAATCTCATTATCCTAATTACATGTGTTCTGCCTTTTTACAGTAGCATTCCTTCCAGAATTAAATTACTTCACACGTCTCCATTGTTCCTCTCTCTCAGTTTAGAAACCTGGTGGGGAATCACTGGCATCGAAGAAAGGGGAAATGAGTATTGAGCATGAGGAGCTGCAACATCAGCTGCTTAGCAGGAAGGGGAAATCTATGAGTGTTCTTTAACAACCTGCACACTTCACAGCGTACACTGGCAGAACACTTCACACGGTGGGAGGCGAGGTTTAAAAAATTGGACCACTATGATCCTGCAAAAGCAGCCAGGGTCTCTTTCTGAAAGTCTAGGTCATGTGCCTGGCACTGCGTCATATGGTGTCTCTCTTCCGCCATTTGTTTATTTGCTTCTGGCAGTTTTGGCAGTGAGGTATCGGAGTGAAATGCACACCACCCATACATATGGTGGGAAGAATCTAGTGCATCAGTGAATGCATACTGTACTGTATACACATTCTGTTTTATCTCTGAGCACAGCTGTGCTGTAAAAGCTTAACAAATGTGAAGCCTTCTGTGCAGCAAAAAACATCGACAGGAGAAGCTGGCCTATAACTTATTAGGTTGTGAACACAAGCCAAAAAAAAGCCGGAGTTAAAGCTGACAACTCCTGGCATCGTGATGAAAAGCACAGTGGCTCAAGTTAAAGAGGAGAGTGTACAGCCCTAACTTCATGTTTCGGGCTTTCGGCTGCCACGGTCACAACATAATCACTGGTTTGTTCTAGGACAATGACTCCCAGCCCCAGCTAGCGACTGGTGAGCAAACACGCAAGTCACTCCTCCTGGTGCCCCACTGCGCTCACAGGCAGCCTGTGTGAGGAAAGGATGCAAGGAGGGGGTGAGCAAGAGCCAAACAGCAGTTTGTGGCTCTCTTCTTCCTCGCCCAGCACAGTAGCCTTCAAGCTGTTATCAGTCCTGTGTCTCTTACTCCCCCAGCTCTTTGGGCTGAAGGTAGTGGAAACATATGGTAGGAAACTCTTCTATGCTGGCTGAACCAGATGTCTGAGTAAATTTTTTTTCTACCACAACCTTGAAACAGGGACTTTTAATTTTAATCTGAGTAAGAACAGCCACACTGGGTCAGGTCTAAGGTATTCTGGCCCAGGCTTGTCTCCAGCAGCGGTCAGTATCACCGTCTTGAGCACAACCTGAGGAGCAATGGGGCCACCAGTCCTTCCAGGGGTACAGACCTGCCAGGAGGGCAGTGGAGTGGGTGTGTGAGAGGTGTGGTAAGTGAGTTGGGCCTGTATGTCCATTGTTCCTGGACTTTTTTACATGTATCTCACTGTGCAGCACTGAGCTACGGGAAACTGTAGTACATCTTCTTTCCTACCTACTGACAGACTCTGTATGTGCATGTATGTGTTGGTAGAGGAAGTGTGGTAGTGTCCTGTATTGACTGGGACAGAGCTGGTTCTTCTTTTTAGCAGCTAGAAGAGCTCTGTGTTTTGGTTTTTAGTCGAGGATTCGCTGTGAGAAGAATGTTGATAGAACGCTGATGTTTACAGTTGGCGCTGAGACAGGAAGGACCTTTCAGCTTCCCGTGTTCTTGCCAGTGTGCAGGAGCACAAGAGGCTGGCAGGGGGGAGCGTGGCTGGGACAAAGGGCCCACAACCCTCTTTGGGATTTGAACTTAGATTTAGGATGAGGGCTAAGCTGGCCAATGAAGTATTCCATATTATGCAATATCATGCCTATTATAAAGATGAGAGTTGACAGGAAGATTTGAACTCTCTTCCAAGGGCTCTCTCGGACTTTCAGAGTGCTACCTCTCTCTTGTTCTCTTATTGGGCCTTTTGTTCGTCTGGGATTGCAGTGTCAGGACTTATCTGTTTCGAGATCGTTTGCCAGGATGGGACAGGCATCAGTCACTGGGTGGTGAGCAATTACACTGTGCATCACTTGTCTGTATATATTGTTATTCTACATACATTTTTTTCATATATTATCATTATTACTTCTAATTTTGTATTATTGTTGTATTAAATGGTACTTATCTCAACCATGAGTCTCCTTTAATTCTCTTCCTCATTCCCCAGAGGTGGGAGAGGGTGAGCGAGTGGCTGCGTGGAGTTTAACTGCCGGCCGGGCTAAACCACGACAACCCTTTCCCAGGTGTGAGTGTTTCCCTGACACTTGCTCTGCGTTTTCCAGATGAAGACTATGGAGCCAATGCAACAACACGGACAGATTTAGGATCAAAATGGAGTTTTGCAACATCCTTGACATCTATAGGTTGTGGAGAGCACGACCTCATGGTGGGAGAGCACCTCGGCATCCCACAGGCCCCCAGCCAGGGCAACCACACTCTTTTCTGCTCCTCACCCAAATTGATTTCTCTCAGGCAAGAGCCCATCTCACCCTGAGGGGAAGGGAGAACCTGACTGCCCTGCCGACAGGAGCCAAGGAGAAAGGCTTCCCACGCGGAGGCTTTCTCCCAGCCTCCTCCGCATCCCTCAGTGGAGAGGGGGCTTCCCTCCTCCAACATGATCGTGATGGCACCTCCAAACCCAGCTGCTCCTCGGTGCTGCCCAAACGCCATCGAGGATGAAATACAACCCCTGGCTAAGTTTAGCTTGTCCGCCTCGTCTCGAGGAAACGCAGTTGCACAGCTCCGCCATCGCCCCATGTCCGTCGCCTTCTCCTCTAGCCCTGCTGGCGACTCCCTGTCTACTCCATGGCGAAGGGGAAGGGGGACATGGCTGCCACTTTCAAGAGGCAGATAGACAAGAAATAGCAATCTAAGGCTCAGCCAGACGTTTTTGTCACATCTCCTATCAAAGATATGAAAAAAAAAAAAACACAAGAGAAGCAAGAAAAGAGGAAACTAACAAGTTCTTGCCTCAAGTACTGATTGCTGCTGATGTTAGTTCATTTTCAACAACTGACTTTAATTGCATCTCACACTGGATAAACCTTCTTTTTCAAAATGTTATTTTAACTACATGGTGGGGTCCTCCTTAAAACCAGGCCACGGCCTGCGCTAAAGGAAATAGTATCAGTGAAGGGTAATCAGAGGTTTAGAACAGCTCTTGCATAAGATATTAAATGACAAGGACTCATCCACTTGAAAAAAAAACCAAGAGAATGAATATGATAGTAGTCTATGTAGGCTGCTATATTTTTATGTACTATAAAAAAAAACATATTTTTGTTACCAGTAAAAAGTGGCTACTAACTATTCGTAACTATCCATTGTTTCTCACAATGCAAAAAGCTAGAGGTTCAATAAATGTGTAAAAAGAAACGAAAGAAAATACTTCTTTGCAGAACAAGTCACCAAGCTGGTGGTGTGCAGGCCAAAACTACACACGAATCCAGGAGGAGTGTAATGCATTCTTGAAGGACACATCTGTCAGCTGTTAACAATAATGGAGTAGTTTCAAGGAACCAGTACAGAGACAGCCTCGATGTAAAGAGCCACGAGCCCAGTCTGCGGGGTTGCAGGCTGACTTCAGCTGGAGCTTCGGGACATTTGTGCATCTCTGCAATGAGGCTCTAGGAATTGACTTTGGAGATGGGAACTCTGCACCTGTTTTCAAACCTTGAAAGCAAACCGCAGGTACTAGTTGGGGCTATCATTTCTACCTCCAGATAAAAGTAGCTATATGTTCCTGATAGTGGTGAAAGACTCAGAGACAGGGGTTGAATTTGACATGCACAGCAAGCACATCTGGTTACACTCCATATTGGCTGACAGATGGAAAGGCAAACCACATTAATATCTCCTGATGGTCCTGGACATGAACTAGTCTTTCTTCTTACACATGCTCTAGGAGATGTTTGTCATTAAAGGGCTTTTGGAAAGCCAGGAGGTCACAGCTTCTCTGGCCTTCCAGGTGTCTGTTCACATCACAAGAATTTTTCTGGGTTTCTACTCCTGTTGTGAGAAAGACCAGCACCTTTGAAACTCAACTTCGAATATCCTGATTTGTGTCAAAATGAGACAACTGGACTTGAAACACGTAAATATCCACATGGAAGTGTGCAAATATAATGAGGAATACAACACAGATAAACTCACTCTGATTCCCAAATTTTCTTTCTTCTATTTTTCCTCTATTTCTGAGTTCAATGGCATGATTATCCAAGAAATCAGCTTAGATAATACTCCAAGAGATACATGAAGTAACCAGAATGTCATCACTCTCATGATGCCTTTCAGCAGGAGTTTAAATCTTTCTCTCCTGATCTAAGGAATGCAGAGCTGCTCAGAAGAATTCAGACAATTACAAATGAGCATCCTAGAAAACACCATTACTGGAATGGGAGCTTGCTAAAGGATTACCAACTACACAGACACTTTCCCTATAACACATGAGCAGGAAGAGAAAAGGCAATCATAGACGTTAGGAAATTATTTTATCTAGACACTCAGCAGGACCTTTAACATTGATTAACTGTGATTAAAAAGGAAAAAAAAAAAAGAAAATACAAGTCTTGAATGTATTTTTTAACTACACTTTTACTAGATATATTACCTAGGTCTTTCAAAATCATCTTTAATAGCTCCAATGATTTCTATGAGGACCCTCAAATCCACAGTCTCTGCTACTGTCAGTCACATACTGTGATAACAGGTGGAACAGGGCACATCTATGCAGCACTGGGCCACAGAAAGGAGAATGCAGTGATGGAAAAGAAGTAAAACCTACCAGTAGTGCAAAGATAGGCAACTTCTCTTTAGACAGTTCACAGGAAAAAGATACAGTGGCTTTGCCATGTGCATATATGTGTAGAAGAGCGTGAATCTCTAGTTTAGTTCCACTGCTCGTGAGAAGTAATAGGAAACTTTTAACATCTAAAACCTAGAAACTACTGTTGAGTTGCTTCACGAGAGGGTGAAGATGCCACATGTAGCTGAGGTTGGTCAAATGCTGCAAGAGCTCACAAAAGTCTATGTGTTTTTGGGGTTTTTTTAATCTTTTTTTTTTAATCATCTTGCCTCTCAGGCATCAAGTGCTGGCTGCTATAGAAAGATCACTGTGGGAAGCAGAAGGATCTTAAGAACAAAGCTGAAAAGGGGGTTTTAAACTGCTCGTGTTGGATCAGCTAGATCAGACCAACTTGCATTTTTTCCACATCCTTGCTCGTCTCCCCACACACCAGGGAAGACCTGTGTTATTCTATAGATTGACTTAAATGGAAAACAGAATAGGAGGCCCCGTCTGGGCCTCGGCAGGGAATCGACCTGGAATACTCACAGTAAAAGTGACAGGCTTGATGGCTGAATGGATTTAAGCAACAGCTGGAATCTGATGAGTCTAAAATCACTTCCTGCAAGAAAGCTGATCAGGAGAAAAAATCTTTCATGGATTACATTCAATTAAGAGCTTTCACATCATTGAGAGGCAGCTAGAAATCCACGCACAATATATGCTAAAAATAACTGGGTTCCAGGTTCACCTACCGAGGCTGAAGCGCAGACTTCAGGAGTTTCTCCGCCAGGCTCGGTATCGGCCAGTGGCGACTAACGTGAAAAATAACGAACACTTTTGGAAGCAGGCTAAACTCTAAACATCCCTCCGAGGGGATTCTCTCGTGATAACAAAGCACGCGGCTCCTTTATACTCGTTACATCTGATATGCAGGAGATGGACTGATTTCCAAAAGCCATCACTCAACAAGAAAGGCCGTGAATTTTTACACCAGCTACTTATAGCCGTGGAGCAGAAAGCGGCAGCGCTGAGCCCGCCGTGCACGCAAAGACTTTCATTCCATGGGCTCCCAGGGCGCAGAAGCTGCAGTGCTCTTAGCAAATCTGAAATAGCTTTCATGGGTGGAGATCAGGTGTCCACAATGAAAACTTCATGAAATAGCAAAGGTGGAGAGGCAGGTCCTGAACTCCTGGAGTAAAACGAGTCAACAACTGACCGGAAAGACAACACATCTCTTACAAGAAGGGTTTAAATGCGACTGATTTTATGGTGCTAATATTTGAGATTAAGCAACAAGTAAATCTAGGGTTCTTAGAATAGCTGAACTAGAAAATAAAGGTAATTGTGGGTGTATTTTTATTTACATACACCTGCTTTTTTGACACTAGATGTCTATAAGTGACAGACCAAAAAGTGGCCCTCCTGGTTTTTGGGGTCTTTCAAAAAAAAAAAAAAAGAAGTAAAAGGAAGATCACCTAAACATAAGTGTGTGCAGAAAATTGCAACAGCTCTTCTGGCCCTTTCTAGCAATGAATAAGCAGCCTTCCTCAAATCAGCCCAACACTACATCTTCCATTCTTATTTTTCATCAGAAGAAAGTTTTAAGTGGGATCAACTTCTTGCAGAAATTTCCCATTAAAAGTATGTCACAACAGCAATTAAGACATGACAGAAGGAGATTACGATGTGGGTTCTGGATTTATACGACAGTGTTGGAGCCGAGAGCCCATGTGATTCCCTCTCACAAGGTCACTTGGGCTTGGATTCTCAGAAGATCCAGTGCACGTTAAGCAAACAAAGCCCATTCTTTGCTTTTCTTCAGCGAAATCAGTTGCTTAATTTTGTCCCATGCTTTTGGAAATCCCAGCCTTGGGGAGAGGAGCAAAGGGAAACGTTTTCCCTCATTCCAGAGCTGCGACAATGAAAGGACTGGTCGCAAATGCCCAGCTGCATCAGGGCTGCTTAGTGTGGTGTTCCCCATGGGGTGGCAGGATGCCCTCCTGCTCCCTTCCCCGGTGTTTCGTGAAGGAAGGGGCTCACGTGGTGCAGGAGCATCCACCTGGCTTGCACTGTGCCTCTGTGGGCACCTTTCCTCTCCTGCTAGGAGCATGCACCTCTCTGACTGCTGCAGCCATAGATCAGAAAGAAAAATAAACAGCAGAAGCCTGTCTTTTCCTGATACGTAGCTGTTTGGGGGTGGGAGAGGGTGCTCCCTGTGAAACTGGCCAAGCTGCAAATTCACCACAGATCTTCAGCTGTCAGCTGGCCAGTTCACAAACAGTTACCTTAAACACTTGACCCATGCAGTGTCCTGAGTATCCATCAAGCCATGGCTGCCATGTGAGACCAGTCCTGCGGTACCAACATGAGTTTGACTTCCCTTTTGACAGTTACTACATCAGATACGCTCGGCTTTCTTTTTCATTATAGAGGTGGCTTCTGAGGGTGGACAGGGTTGCACTTTTCTGTCTGTCTTATAAAATGAACCTGTGATTCAAAGATTAAGCTGTGCTCTTTTGGTGTTTTGTCACTCCTGGTAGGAAAAAATCTGTGTGCCAGGCTTTCTTGACCATTATGCTGATGATGCTAACTGAGGTGGGAAGTCATCTACTTGTTCTTCAGCCACACTGACAGGTGACAAGATACACCTGGGTCAGCACAGGAAGCACACAGTGCACGCAGAGTCTCTTTGTTAAGCAAGAACATGCCATTTCGAAATAACCACTTTCTTAACTATCACCTCATTTTAAGGGGAGGTCACTGGCCTCTGTCCTCCAAGGAGTAAGAGTACGGAGGAAAAATCAGCACTGGGAAGGACAAAAGATTAGAAACAGGGGGCAGGGAGCAAGGATTTAGGCAGCTGAGAGGGTTGTCCCTATATCTCAGAAAATGCTCACTTTCCCCAAGCCAAAATCTACCATTCGGGGTCTTGAATCTGAGACTCACGACAGGAACACGAGCTCTGCCAAACCAGCCGGGTTTTCTGCAACTATGACAAGGAATTCAGTGCAACAGCTCGTGAAAACAGGTGGTGAGTGTCCAGTTCAGACTTGGAAGCAGTGGACTACTGTAAAATTCCCATCTTCCCACCCCTTGACTTAAGAATTTCCGTGTCAAAAGAAAATGGACAGCTCAGCAAACAGACAACTATGTCGTAAAAGCCATGCCTTTTTAATTACAATAGCTGTGAATACACAATGCATCTTTAAGATTTTAAAGTGCTGGAAAAATAAAAGAACTGAAATATTTGCCATTCTATTATTAAAGTATCAGGCCTGCAGCTTACAGGAATATTTTATGAATGGCAAACCAGAAATGCTTGCTTTTTCATTCTTGGGTCACATTCACAGCAATGCAACAGCAAAGAATAAGCCCCTCTCTCTTTCGAAGAATTGACTTGCTTCATTAAAAGCCGAGCCCTCTTTCTCTTGCCAGCTGAAATAGCTGCCTTTGCACCCTTAAGTGAAATCATTAAAAAACGTGTCAGACTGAGAAAGATGTGTTTTTCCCAGGTATTCCTGAAAGCCTGAGTACTACAAGTCGGCACTACAAAATTATGCTGCACCACTCCAAACATTTGTTTCTCTTCCCAAACAGAGCATCATTGTTCTTATTTAAAGAAATAATCCTCACAAAGCTGAAATAATTATTCAGCCCAAACAGCCCATAGCAAGTGAAACAGTCTTTAGACAGCGTCATGGCTCAGTCTTCCGGAAGCTTTGATTTTAATGAAACTCATTAAGGAAAGAAATTAACAGAAATTAACAGGAAAATATCATAATTTGTCTTGTTCAGAAAGCCTGAATGGAGACAAAGGCTCTTTAACACGACATGTAATGTGACCAGTTCAAAACTTCTCGTGTCGCTGAGTCTCGCACGCTGAGTAAGTCTGAAGTTGCTTATGTTGCATCTCCACAGTTTGGTGCATGCGAAATGAAAATGTTAAATGAGAATACCCTGTCTTTGGGCGCTAAGAAGTCTGTCTCCGAGCATCTGTACACTGTGTGCTTGCACAAGCATGCGGGAATGTTCAAGGTAATGAACATGCTATCTGTAAATATCCTAGGGTAATGAAAGATGAAGGGTAATAGACTCTCTGGAGAAGGGAACCATCTTAAGGAGGAGTTCACAACAAACTGTTTCTTTCTGCAACGCTCTTCAATGGAGGGGAAAAAACCTCGCACTTCTCTTTTCAGATACATATTAGGTATCTAAGTTATCTCTGATTTCCCGTTCAGAAGCACAAAAAGGAACATTTCGCTGTGGTTTTTAATCTGAGCGGAATTGAGAAAGGAGCATGTGGCGCAATAGCAGCTCAGAAAGGCAGAGATAATAACATCGACATATCTTAGTGTCCTCAGCCTCTCCTCCAGCATCGCTGGCATGCTCTCCCTTGACCGAGCCTGCTACACCACTGCCTCGCCCCAGCAGAGAGCCACGCATAACCACCCGCAACGTGGGACGGGCATCTGCTCAATGAGAGCGGCTGGGCTAAAATCCTGCCCTTCTGAAACCAACTCAGTGTTACCTTTGACTTTCAAAGGGGCTAGGATTTAGACTCCAGAGAGCTGTGAAAAAGAAAGGAACAGAGCACGTGCTCAGTGGGAGGCAGAGGGGACAGCTGGAAATCCACAAACCACACCTACAAGCTAAAATTTTCTCCAGAGTCACTCTTTGCTCTTCACAGGGACTATTTTTGCTGCAGAACTTGGGAGGGAAACTCCTAAGAATCTGTTGAAAGCAATAATGAAAGCATTACCTATTTGGCATTTGTCCCCTGCCACCTGCAGTGGCAGCCAGCTCCTATTTTGCCATCATATTACAAATCCACTGGCAATGCCAGGGGAATAACAAGGACACGGTTACTATCACTTCCTAGCACAAGCAATACGTATAAATATATGTTAAAAGACAACGTAGTGCTTCTGGGAAAAGAAGTCTTAGTTATATGGAATTTTCGGAGACAGTTTTCGTCTGATTTCTTATGGAGCTTGCAGTAGCGTTAGCAGCATGCAGCAAGTGCCACGATCCATGAGGGCAGATACAAAGAGCAGGTACAACAGATGGGAAGAGTCGAGGGAGTAAGCAGAAGCTGGTGGCAGGAGGGAGAGAAGGACCGGCAAAGGCAATCAAGACTAATGGAAATGCTGCTGAAAAAGTTAAAAGTGTTGAGCCTTCAGACAAAGGAGTTTTAGAGAAACAGGCAACAGCAAAATGACTCCGTCCAATTTACCTAAAGCCTGAATAATAACACAAGCCATAGAGGATATGGCTTTGGTAACTGGGTCCTATCCAAATGGCCTCAGAACAAGCTGAATCTCTCTAAACTGGAATCACCTGGATCTTCCTTTATCCCAGCTGACTAGGCAACGTACTCTCCTCCTTTAAGTGAGATAATTCTCACCTGACATTATCCAAATGTTCTAATCAAGAACACCAGTAACATCGTTCATACTAACAGGTCCATGCCTAACGCAATGGCCCACTTGTGAATACAGCTGTTCCAAAATAAATAGTTAATGTATTAATATCACTCGAGACAAACTGATGAGAATGACAGAATTCAACCCCATAGCTACACAGTCAATACTATATACAAGCTGGAAAGTTAGATGTGAACTGTTTACTTATTCTGTTAAACCTTTTGGACTGCAACGAGGTTGAGGAGAGCTATTGAAATACATCAAAAGAGAGAGTACCTCCTTACAGTCTCTCAGACTATTTATACATGCTTTGTCTAGTAATGCCATGAGGATAGACTAGGATTAATTAAACAAACTCTCTTGCAATATAGGGAAATGCCTGGATGGCCTCCCGGAGGTTATTTCTGCCCTAACTACTTCTATGTCAGAGCCATTTTAGGAATACAAATGAGTGGAGAGATTAGGGATAGGTGAATCCTGGATATCAGACTGCGATATGTTCACCAGGTCTTTCTAAACTAGCAGCAGTGACTTCTTGCAAAAAGGAACCTCCCCAAAATTATCCTCCTCTGACCTGTATTACCTTCTCCTTGACTCAGAGCAGGCACCACATTTCTCTTCACTGTCACTCTTTCTCATGTGATGTAGCAGACTGTTTACTTAGGCCTGAAGACTATCTTACGTGTCCTTTACCACACAAAAAAATCGTACGTAAATAATTCAGAAGTACATGTTTTATCCATTCCTCCTGTTTAAAATCATGTAAGCCAAAAGCTAATCACTTACTGCCACTCGGCTCAGGCTTCCTATTGACTTCAGCCTGCTGACAAATGGGCCAAAGACGACCTGACTTTCCCAGACGTGGATGTCTAGCTGTAAGCCCCATCACAGCTCCTGAGAGATGAGCTGTTCACAACACTTAGAAAAATCAAATCGTTACGATAAGGCTCTTTACACTTTGTGCTGAGCAGAAAATATTCTACCAAAACTCTTTTGCTATCTTGATTTGCTTTCATTTATTCTGGCATGTAACACATTGTATGTTTACAACATTCATCCACAATAGTTATTTAAAAATGCTTGCACTCATCAAGTTTCCTTTATATCCTCCTTTCTTCTTATTCCAAGGAGGGCAATATAACTTTTTCACCTTTTTATAAAGGAAGCCTGGAATCCCAGTGAAGTCCTCTGCAAAACCTCCCACTGTCCAATACCTCCACAACTGAAACATTATGTCTTTACTCCCCAGGTACTTCTCTTTTTCTGTAATCCCTTCCTCTAATCTGTATGCTCCTGGAGTGACCATCCCAGCAGCAGCTCAGTGACCATACTTCAGAAGTGCCCTTATGAGCCCTGCAAATACCTGGCGAGAAGAACAGTGCTAAAAGGACTGCTCCGTCTCCTGCTTCGGGAAGAGGTCAGCACATCGCTCTCAAACGCAGATACGGCACAAAGTTATGTACTGACCCATTTCAGTCCCTGCTCTCTTGTTCATGAATCCCACTCCAAGGACAACTGAGAGAGGGACCCATATTCCCATCACCATTTTGCCCCTCCGTAACACTTGGCTGAGGGGGCCTGTCTGTTCCCTGGGAAAGCCAGAAACCCGTACCAAGAAACTCGAATTAAGAACATAAAGCCCCTGTACATCAAAACAAAAACCCTTCCCTTCCTATTTATATTGGAAACTTCAGAACAGCCACCTCAGCCTTTGCTGACACTTTGACTGTTATGGAAGAGCCTGTCCCTTGCTTTCAGACACATTTATTTTATGTAGCACGACGAGAAACCACAGTCGAAATTTTCATTGCTCTAGTCTGAAAAAAAACAAGCTTTTTCTTCTGCTTTATAAAGGAAGGAAAACTTTGAGAACTTAGTAGGCAGGTTTGTTGATGAAGTGTTTTAAATATGAACCAGAAAGCATCCTTCTCGTGATGCTTTTCATGAGTGTATTTATGGGACGTTTTTTAATTCTGGAAACAACAGCATGTGGCTGCTGCATCTGCAATCTTCAGACCAGATTTTCCACTAGTTTACTTCAGTTTTATAGTAACATAATCAACCAATTCTATGGGACTAATACATTGTAAAACTGGGTGATCCCATGAAGAATTTGTTTCTTATTGTCACTTATTGCAAAAATAGCAAGATCAAACATTATGCGAGAGACAATTTTTCAGTGGGTATTACACACACTGCAGCAGCCCATGACAATTCACAAGTAAAACACAAGTGAAATGGAACACTCAGAGCACTGGTTTCATTTATGCCTGGTCATCTCTTGTGTGTGTGTGCATGTCCTGGACACAGGTGATGTTGGCCAGTTGGGGATAATTCCTATAAAATCACAGACCTGGCACAAGGCTTGCTTCACCTCGGGAAACGTGCTATGACTTAGTGGAAGCTCACTTTTGTCACTGACATGACTGGTGGACAGAGACCTCATTTCACGACTAGACCCTATCTCATATGGGAGCATCTGTGCCTCAGCACTGCCAAACATGTACACTCTTCCTGACGGGCTAGTCAGAGCCAGGTTAAGCCTTGCAAATGTGTTAGTGCACGGCACTTTCGCAATACAGCACGCGCAAAACCTGCTAGCTTTCTTCCATAATATTTGCAAATTCCGTAACAGTTGATTATTATACATTAACCCACAGACTTCATTTCTTCCATCGTATACCCATCCATTGTAGATGTAGTGTTGTTGCCACTTGCTCTGTTAGGCATGAATTAATGCATCAGAGCCGTTGTAATTTATGCATGCTATTTGTCAAGTTGTTTGTATGGAATCTGCTTTGGAGAGGCAAGCTGCTCTGTACTCTGGGGCAGAAACAGCATTAATTTTTAATTTTTTTTCCCTTTGGTGCCAAGGACCAAGGTAACTTCAGACCAGTCACCAGCAAATCCCTGATGAGATGGAACTTGCAATGTTCATGTTTTTATGCCGTTCAGGTAGAGATTGATTTGTGTGCATGCCGAAGCATGACACTGATATAATAGAAGAAAACCCTAGCTGACACGGATATTCAGGGGATGTCATTATCAGGGCAGCCAAAGGCCCAAGGAGAAAGGACAGATTTACTAAGTCAGAAATATGACTGTGCATTTCTAGGTTTATAAAAACGGTAAGCGAGGAAAACCGAACTGCCTGCCTTCCCAGGAAGCAAGTCTTACAAGGCAGACAGCTTGTTCCACTTAAATGCGCCCCACTGCAATAACAGTATTACTTGGGAAATGAAGACACAACATACAGTCTTTTCTTAGTGCTTTACAATTCTCAGGTCAAGTGCTAATACATATTACAGAGCTCTCTCTGGCAAGTATTGTTAGAGCTGTCATTAAAGACCTCCAAAAGTCTTAGCTGTGCAATTGAAAATGTTTCCAAATCCTCTTATCCCAAACATAACAAATCTGGCTGTTGTTAAATCTGATGTTTTGTAAATTTGATACTACTTGGCTTATTGAGGGGGCTGAAGAACGTTTTTGTGCAGTAACACAGATCTCCAGAAAAGGATAATGCATCTCTGCGGCAAGGGAATAACGCGGATCTCTGGGAAGGGATTTACGCAGACCGATGAAAAAGGAAAAATCAAGACCACCTCCAGTACAGTATGAAGATGATTCTAGGATTAAAGGCACAATAACACTACCCAATTACAGCTCCGCCTGGGTCATGCGCTATGTGTAGCAGAAAGAAGCAAGATGGCAGATACCCTGGGTTATTTTAATTAATTTAATCATGTGACTAATTGGTCTCTGCTGGGTTTCTGTGGTAACTGCTTCCTAAGTGCTGATGGGCAATTGTGTTAAATGTAGCTTGGAAACTGCACGTAGGGTGGCAGTGCCTTCTAGAGAGCAAGGGAATTGTACAGCTGTGCGGGGAAGGTGCTCCTGCTGGGGCACTGATTATCTCTGAGCAGAATGTTTACAGCTGTACTGTCCTCTTTGCTCCTCTGCAAGCACGCTTCCCGAAGGAACACGCTTATTTGCAGAAAACGTGCTAGACTTTCTTCCTCTTGGGCGTGAAAGTAGATTTCCTGCAGGAATACGGGAAGGCACATGCACCGCAGCAGAGCACGCGCTACTCGGAAACAAAGGGAGGGCAGCTAGGGAGCCGCGTGTGCAAAACTGAAATGACTCCTGCGTGCGCAGTGAGGCCCTGGAAACCAGAACGTCTTCTTAGCGGTGGCTGTGTTCGAGGGTAAATCCATTACTGAGCCCTGACACAAACAACGTGCGAAACTGTTTTTTTCCAACTGCTCCTGCATCTCTTGTATTATTCATGAAACCCCTAAATCCGCCCAGGTTACAATTAGCATGGAGTACTGCAAAATGGCACAGAGCTGCTTTCAAAATTGGCAAACATGAGAACGACTTGTACAAGTCATTCTTTGCTTCACGGGTTGAATTCCGGATCAGCATGAACAAGAAGTTGTCATCCTGCTGGATCCAAACTTACACCCGCATTTCCTCACATGATTAATGTAACAGTACGAATGGAAAGATGATTAATAATAGCAACCTACGTTCCAGTAATCACAATTGCACATATGAAATGACTGCTTAATGGGGTGGTGAGTTAAACCCCGTTAAGGGCACAGAGGAAAAACTACTGAGAATCTCCTTGGTACCTTTCACCAAAAAAATAAAACCTGAGAAAACATCCGTCAGACAACACAAGACATGCCGCAAATACAGAACGTAAACACGGAACAGTAAATGCCATACCTTATCCTAACCTCGACAGTGAAAATGCAGAAACAGGTTAGGAGATGTAGGAAGACATAGACAGAGAGCGGTTAAAAGTCTGGTAGCTGTGTTGTGAAGGCTAGAAAGGTCCTACTTAATAAAGCAAGGAAAAGAGTAAGGCAGAATGTGAAGGAGGAAAAAACGTGCATTGCCTCCCTGCTCTGAGCTACTGGAGAATAAAGAGCTATCCAGCCTAAGTGTGGCAGACCTGGGCTTTATTTATTTAATATAAATTAGGTTACACTTAATATACCTTAGAAAGCTTTATCAGCAAAAAATTATAGCTGTAGATCACGAGGTACACTGACAAACGTCTAATTCCTCATTTTCCTGTTGAAATGCCACCATTGGCTTGTAGCTTGGGATTCAGTTCTCACCCTACTGACATCAGTGGAAATACTGCCCCTGACATTTGCAAGTCCAAAATACCTCATTTGTTTTGAAACTGGTGGTCAGTACCTTATTGCGTATTCTGTTCTGCAGTTTACACTGAGTTACTCAACCTAAGTTCAAGGCTGAAGAAACAAAAAGCTCAAAATAACCACATTTGCGATTAGCTGTCTTTAGGAAACCAATTTAGGAAACATCTTACAAAGTATGCAACACGCTCTAATATCTCCAGTTGCGTTCTTTGGAAAAGTTAGGCCCAATAAAGGTGGTGGGTAAGAAGAGTTCTACATGACACTTCTTTAAAAATAGCCCTTACTATGTGAAATTGAAAAAACCTCACATACTGCTTTAATCCTGTTACAAAGTCCTCTACACTTTCCTTATTTCATCAACAGTAAATACTAGAAATTACTGACATTTTCAAAATATTTCAAAAGAGCAGTGACACTGATAACTGTTATGAATGTTGAAAATTTTTATGAGAGATTTGAGGATGACTGAAAGTGAGACAAAACATTTTCATTTTAATGATAATAAAATAGTGTCCAGCAACACTACAGCAAACCCATTGCTTCCCTAGATCCAGTAGGAACTAAATGGAGCTATTACAATTCCTACACCTGGCCACAATTACAGCTGATGTAAGTAGCCCCATTGATTTTAATAAAGCTACACCTGCTTACACCAGTTATGTATTTGGCCGACCAAATGGGACACGTCAATTTAGATTTGGATTATGTCACGGAGCCCTTCACGCTTGCTATGCCATCAGTGCAACCGCACTGATTAGGAAGATGGGTCTCGCCATAGTGATCGGCCCATTTGTTCATCTCATCTGGCAAATTGCAGCTGACAATAGCCAATACCTGAAGGAAGGAGTGAAAAATATCCTATAATCTACGCAGTTGTAGGATGCATCTGGGGCTTACAGTGGCAGGCAATACTCTGATGAATGAGGTTTGGTTTCTGTTGCTCTTTTACTTGGCTTAGCTAATATATTTTGCTAATAATTATCAGTTTTATCAAACCTATGCAACCATACCATTTAATTTCAGGCCCAGTTCAACTGCTACTCAGAACAGAGCACTCCTGTTTATTTCAGTGGCTTGTGGCTCAGGCCTTTAACTACTATTTGTGATAGTTCAGTCTAAAAACGGGCAGTGTAATTCTGGGAAGCAATACTGCCTGCTGAATCCCATGCTATCCTTTCATTTCTGCAGAAGTCGGGGACGGAAAATACACAGAAAAGGGTGTATGCAATCCCTCTGCCAGCGCCAGCTTTGGTATTTACTAGTGTTTGCTCGTCCCAGTTTAGTCCATCCCAAGCAAAGCAGCTCACTACATCGAAATGGCAAAAGACAAACTTCCTTCCAGCCTTCTCCTCTTTCTCCACAGGCTTAACACTTTCGTATTCCCTAAATCACCTTTGACTCTGCTCATCCCTTCACCCTGCCAGTCCAAGCTACTCCAAATCTCACCGCTCCTTGCTCATACCCATGTTTCAGCAACCACCCAATTATTCTCCTCAACACCCTCAGACTCCCAGACTCCAGTTATGTCTTTTAACTACCATTACCTCTGCACAGCCCAACTTATTGCCCTCACCCATCCTCAGCTTCAGCCTCTTGTCCAGTTTCGCTCATTCCACTAAGATATTTTTTTTCAGGTTGTTTTTTTTTCCTCTAGACATAAATTCACTTTTGTCAAAGTACAAGTAATCTAGTTGGGTTTTTTTCATTATTTCTAATTCCTCCAGAGAATTATTTTCTGTCCTATCAGGTATCTGCAACTCCTCCTAGTTTAGTATCATCTGCAGAGTTTGTGAAACTCGCTCTCTGTTCTCTCCTGGAGATCATTAATGAAATATGAAACAAGACCAACCTCACGCAAGTCCCTCTGGCACTTCTCTATCCACAACCTGATATGCTGCTCTTTATCACCACCCTTTACTTTATTCCTTGAGCCCGTTTTCAGGCCACTTGACAGTGCTCATATCCAAAGTAATTTGAATTAATCTGAGGGTAAGATTTCATGAGATGCTATTTCAAGTGCTTTACTAAATTCCAATCCATTAGAACTTCTAATTTCCCTCCCTCGGCTGGTTTCCGTGCCGTGTGTGTACATACTAGCTCTGTTTGCTTGGCAAAACCTCTGTACTCCTCTGTTACTCCTTGCACATATGGTATAACTGCAAAAACGGTGATTTGATGAGTGGGTTTGTGCATTGAAGTATCTGCTTTTTGTTGAAAAATTCAGCTTTTTTCTAAAAACGATTAATTTTTCTGCAGTAAATTGAATTAAAAACTTTTGTAGCCCATATAAAACATTCCTCAGCATTATTAAAGTAATTTTTGTGTTGGCAGTAAACTCGAGTCCTTTGGAATGCAATCAGCTTCTATTAAACATCCAACTTCATATGAAACGTGGACCGAGGTGCGCTGCTGTGCCAAAAGCATTCATTGTTTCCGTGGATGGCACAATACTAGCCATAGACATCAAATAACACATCAAAAATAAACAACCTTATCCAGCAAACGTGATCCTGAGTCCAAATAAACTATGTTCACCTAAGTATCTTTGTCTAAAGCTGTTTTGTATAAAAATTGCATCCCAGCTGTTCTTTATAACGTTACAACCTGCCAGGTCATGCCTAACTGAAAGTTACTTTATTCTGCCATTAAGCAAATCAATAAAAATTACTTAGGAACTCTCAGCTTCATTTCCCATGCTCAAGAAGAAAGCAACCTTCTTATATCTATTTTTTAAAAAAAAAAAAAAAAAGAAAACCACCATACAAATGACTTCCAAATTTTCAGGAACAGTGCTGGTTTTAATGATATATTGCAGATCCTTGTCCAATATCTCTGCTGCTTCACACTTTTATTTCCTTAGGACACTCGGCTGAGTACCATCTGCTCCTGGTGATTTACTGCTCTCGAGTTGCTGAAGTTGTTCCATAACTTCCTCCTAAGAGACTTCAATTTCCTGCTATAAGGCCACACTCTGATTTCCTGTGGAAAGTGTCCTTGGAACAGGAATTTCCTCATCATCCTCTGCAGTGAAGATGGACGCAGAAAATTAATTTAATTTTTCTGCTGTTCCACTCTTTCAGAAGGGGCCGGAGTCATGGCTGGGTGGCCTACGGGAGCTGGAAACTTACAGGTGGCTTTTTGTTTCTACAAAGACATTTTTCCTACACATTCTACAGTGCCTTGGTACCTACGTCTTTCAGATAATTTCCCTTGTCCTTTATTCCTGCACTTTATCTCAGGGACCTTTGGTTATAACTGACTTGATCGTGTTTTCAAATTTTTTGAAGGATGAGTTTTGTCTTAAAACAGCGAAACATTTGGTACTTCTGCTACAAGCGTGCCTGGGACATCGATGGCACTTCCATAGTTTTAACAACCACACTTCCAATTTGGAAAGAAATGTTTTTTCCTCTCTTGCTGTGTGAAAAACCACAGAAACAATAAGAAAACAGACTGCACACAAAATAATGAAACTGCCCGTACACGACATGCAGGCAACATGCACAGGGCCCGATCCGGAGCTCGTTACAAGCAATGGGACGTCACCCACCGACACCGATGGAATCTGGATGGGGCCCAAAGGAACCACACCAAGAAGCAGAGGGAGTTTTTTTGTCTCGTCTTTCAGTTACAGTAATCATAGGTGTTGTTTGTAACAGTAGTAGGTAACAAATTTTCCAATGAAAGTGTGATTTTTAAGTTGACAGTGTCCCTTTAAGCTTATGCACTTCTTCAGTTAACTATGCCAGATTTACTCTCCCCTTTCTACTTTTTCCTTGCTCAGAGGTATACGTACCATCTGTGCATCTAATATGGTGTTCTTAAATAGCCTCCAGAGTGATTCAATGCTGCTTTTTTTCCTTTTTTTTTAAACTTTCTCTTGGTTAACCCTTTTCCTTGGTATTTTAGAGCCTTCTCTTTCAGAGCTCCTGGCCCTTTCTTTCTTTAGGACAAAGTTACTGTCTTCTGACACAGGAGTTAGGAGTACAGCCACCTGTTCTTTTAATGCCCATGCATTAGACAAAACTCAGTGGAGAGCTGTCTTTTGAAGGCATTGATATTGATAAATTGCTCCTGCAATGAAGCATGAGACTGAACCAATAGCCACAATTTGACCAGTATTACTTCTACACCATGAAATTATTCAAACCTACTCCTCATAAATATCTAAATGTCAGTGTTGTGCTGAAATTTCTAGATTAAGCTTTTAAGACTTATATTTAGTTCTAGAAGCTCTCCTCTACCTGATTTAGTAGCACTGTGCACCGTGACTGTGAAAGCCTGGAGGCTAAATTAATAAGACTAATGGAGACTGGGTTGTTTGATTTCTAAGTCAAAGAGTCTCCCCTTTGATTTGACAGTCCAAAATTCAGGGGAGCAAAGGGCCCCAGACATATGGGACATGGCACCAGTGTATCTGTCTATGTGATACAGAGAAAATATTGTATTTGGCCAGTGCCAATGGGGAAGCTGAGTCCTTGATGGTCTTACACACTCCTCAGTAAAGCTGTGCGGGGCTACCATACCACACTGAAGATCCTTCGCCTCGCAAAGCCCAGCTAAGAGCCAGAGAGATGCTCTGCTCTGCTTTTAAAGTAAACGGCAACAATGGAGCCACGTCTCCTGCCTGAGCATCTCCATCAGCCCCTTCGTGCCACGGAGGCAGAGTCTGGCCTCCTGATTCTTAGGCCAGAGAGTAATAAACCAAAACCATCTGAAGCCACGCACACACACACAATCCTCCCACCCCCCAAAACCACCAGATACTTTATGACTGTTTCTAAAAATTATTAAACAGATGAGTACATGTACTTTAGATACAAAATTGCATCCAGGCTGACAACTTGCAACATATGTTTACTTTCAGCCCAATTTAAGTTCAAATGGGTGAGTTGTAAATGCTTGGGGTTTTGACAGGGAGCAGCCCACCACTGAACTTAGCTGGCCAGAAAATTGTCTTTTATTACTGTAGAAACAATTTTCTACAGGAAAGATATTTGACATTTTCAGACTTTTGCCCTATAAAACCCACCTCGTCCTTCCAGCAAGCTTAAGACTTGCATGTCGAGCATGGCTTGATATACAGTGAGAAGCTGACTTGAACTAACCATTCCCAGTACTAGATTTTCCTGTTCATCCAGCAGCTTATAAGTTATATCCATTTGGCCTCTCCTAGCTTCATTTAGACTCATGAGGCCAGACTCAAGGTTAATGTCTCTAAGAGTTTCTTCAGTCTTCCATAAGTCAGCAAATGTTTGCAAACAAACCCAAAGAAGATGAAACTTTCCTACCTAGAAGGGGCCAAAAGATACATGATGCAATTTACTCCCGTGGTCTGACTCAGCTTCATCCTTGAATTTGTCCCAAGGTCTCTATGTATGATGGAGAGGGAAGTCATGGCTTCGGAAGAGTAGGAGAGCAATTAAATACTGACCGTCAGCTGACAAGAAATGCCACAACTCCACTGGACTGCTGCCTCACCCCGCACAAATTAATTCACTACTAACAAAGTGTGACAGCAATGTGTGCTCCCAAGAAACTTTACGACTAGAAATGACCTTCCATTTCCAGCTGGGCCCCTCAGGTTTTCTGCTGCTGCCCACCGTGATCCTCTGCCTGGGCAGAACTTCATCCCATTGAACTACATGGTTAATTGTGATATTCCATACGTCTTTTCAGGAGCGTGTACAGAGGGTGTCATTCACAATATTGTTCCTAATCCAAACATATTTTTGAAAACCATATTTGCTTAATTTTGGTTTTCAAATAAAAATATATAGAGTGAAAAAAATACTCGAGCCCCTTTTTCAATATTTCCCTGAGTTAATGAGCTGACTGATAAGCGAACAGATGCATTAAGGCAGTAATTTATTCAAATGTCATGATATTTTTGAACAAACATATATTTAATATGCATTTCGTTGTTTGCCCAGCTCGTATAGTATTAATGATTGATGTGTTCATTAGAAAAGGGAAAAGTGGCATCAAATATAATCTGTGCAAATTAGACTCACTTTGGAGATTTACCCTAAGTTTTCATCAGAATAAAGACTGTTCTTGATGCTCACTCTGTGTTGATCACGTGGAAACAAGTTAGAAGGTGCCTAACTTCATATGAGGCCAAGGGAAAGTGGGCTCATCTAATGTAACCTGAACTGAGACACTGGAACATAGGGGAGAGCAATATTTTATTGAGTGATTGCCTAGCTCACGTAGGCTGGAGCCAAAGGGGTTCAGAGGTAAAGTTAGCACCCATGTGTATTATATCTGCTCATTTTCTGAATGCATCATTGTTATGCATCTAAACCTTTTAATCAAATATCCCTTGGCGATAAAAAACGTCCTGGACATGGATCATGAAGTCTATCTTGCCAAACTTTTTAACGGAGCAAAATGTCTGTTTTTCCCCTAGTGTCTTCCACTCCCCTCCAAAATTCAACCTAAGTGATTTAAGACTTCAATAAAGCACCTTAGTAACCTCCAGAAAAAATAGCTACTGGCCATCTTTCTTCCTCAGGCATTCTGGTAGGCAGCAGCGTAGCTTTTTCCACATCTCCAATACAGAGGTGTCATAACATCTATTTAAATCCAAATCATTGCTCTAAACTGCACCTAGTGCGCAAAAACCTTAAAAGCATTTCTAGTCAAGTCCTAATGCAATTAGCGGTGTTTTGTTGTAACATCTGTATGTAAACAAAACCTACTTTTGGCAAGAAGGAGAGATGCAGTCGCTGAAGCTGCCCAGACCCGATGCGAAGACACCTCACGTAAACTGGTTGCTTTGTTTGAATCAAACGCCTGCTGTCCCAGAGGCAGCAGATTCTCAAGCTCTAATTAGCATATTAATCTTGATATAACCAAAGTAGCCAGAATGCAACACGACTGATGCAATGTGACATGGTGGTTAAAACTAAAAGTGAACACGCCTTTTAATTGGATTGGATACCTGCTAGTAATTCAGACAATGGGAATTGATTCAAATTTATAGTATTAAATGGCAGCAGATGGACAGTTAAATGTCCATTGAGTTGCAAACCGACAAGCATGCTGGGTTTGCCAGATCCTTTCATTAAGTCATTGGTGGCATCAGTCAGGTGCTGATGCATTTCATCGTTAGCAACATTAATATGTTTTGCTTTGCTGTGGTGTGAGCAGTGAGATATTCTGACTGATGGCCTCGGTAGTTAATTTGGAATTTCATTTGCCTCTTCTAATCATGGAAAATCCTAGCTCTGGTTTAGGGAAGTTTTATGAGATTTCTGGGTTTAGTATCCAGTGAGTAAAAAGGCCAGCTGATGACAGCTAGACAAGGATGCCAACTCTTCTCCTGTCCAACTGATGCCACCCATCTCTTTCACAGCTTAGGATTTGCTTGGTATTCAGTGTCTGTTCCAGATTCTTGGTCACTGTCTGCAGCCTCCTACCCTCTACAAACTTTAAAAACGTCCTCTGAGGGAGGATATCTTCTTTCCCCTTCTTCTCCAGATAGTTCCTCAAAGTTCGCAATCGTGCCCCATGCCTGAACTATGTCCCCTGCAGATTCAGTGTTTCATCTGCATTCACTCATCAGCGCTCATTCTATCCCAACATAGCAGTCATAGCTACGGAGATGTTTGTTGTCTTTTCCTCTCTACCTTCAAGCATTTACAAGAACTAATTGGCTGCTGTGGCAAACAGGCGTATGCACGCATGGAGCTGTGCACGTACACACACAAGCACACAAAAATACACGTGCCCACATTCTACGCAAACCCACGGCAGAAGAAGCAACTTTGTGAACCGTTTATTAAATCCCACTTCTTTACAGCTCCACAGAACCAAATACAGACGATTTCACGCAAATCAGGTAGGACACCTGCTCTACACTGACCTTTCTGAACACTAATTTAATGCAAGTTAAATCTCTAGGAGAAATAGGTTTTCTATTCAGAGCCCCATGTGTTTCAAAACTTACTAAGGGACTCTAAAGGAAGATGTAACAGCTAAGCTTTTTTTTCCCCTTTCTTCAGGGGTATTATTTGCATCAATTTCTTTAAGCAATTTTCCAAATTTCCATGAATGATGATCATTTTACAAATTAAATTTTGCAGGTGCATAAGAAAAAGGAAGTAACTTTTTTTTTTTTTTGCTGTTACTCATTGACTTAGCAGAGGGATGGTTAAATGTTTCTTATGCACTGTAGGCTGCACAATTAAGCCTGAAATCAAGAGAACTTTATCTGACAACCCTCAGTAATAATTTTGGGGAATGACAGCTTCTGTTTACTTCTAGTTTTTAGTATGTGTTTGCATATATATGTCCACATTAATTACATAGTGATATACAATTAATTAACAAAAAAAATACTCAGGCAGGAGTACTAAGGCTTTACGATGCTGGGTGCACTTTACCATCTTTAAATACAATTGGAAAATATAAGGATTGTCTAATGCAACAGAACTCGGGACTAAATAAATGCGTATGACTTCTTACAGCCCCACTTGATTGTTCACATTCATTCTCGCTACACAGATGAGACAGAAGAGCCTAAAACACACTGCCTGTCTGTGCTACAGACTCACACATGGTGCTGCCCATCACTATCCTGTACGGGGAGAAAAGAGCCATCATCGTTTACATCTTCATGCTGCTAAACAGCAGTTTACTTTTACTTTCTGATTTATGCCTTTTTGTTTATTGGTATAAATGAAATTTGACTGCACTGTAAACAAAAACATCTATCATCTTTTTTCCTGATTGGGAGGCAGCGCAAAACAGGAATAAGGTCAAGTATAAAATACCGGCTGACAACCTTGCAGTCACTTCATCTCCGATGTCTTAGTCAAATCAAGTAAATATCCTTTAATATATCTGTGAACAGAGCCTATAAGCTCTATGAACCTCTAGTCTTCATTCTAGGTTTGGCCATTTGGTCATAACAAATTTGTTTTCTGACCCACTGAGTCAATAAACTTAATTTCAAAATTAATCTTTTCAGGCTTCAAACTCACTGGATCCAATTATGAATCGAATCGTTCCCTTTAAATTAATATTCCGAAACTTGGTGGTCTAGTGCTTTTTGCCCTATGTGCCTCTCTGGTACTTAACTTTATATTAGTTGGCCTACAAAATTAAATCTCTAAGGAAAGGAGCATCAGAACAGCTCCAAATCTTAAATCTTCAATTACAAACGTTAGTACGAAATGCTCCCTTTTCCTGCAATGCTTCCTTTTAATTGCTATTATTATGCACAACAGGTTATCATTATACAGTAGCTCCTTATGTGTATTGACTCTGCACACTAGACCAAATGGGAGCAGGAATGCAGATTTGGGTTATTTTGTTTAGGGGTGGTGGTGGTGGTATTTTCTGTTTTTTTTCTAAATCAGATCTAATCTAAATATTTTCAGTTTTGCCTAATGGGTTAAAAACTCCAATTTTTTCTTCATTTATTTCTGGTAATCTAAATAAAATGACACTCTGTGGAGAGACCCATTATAATTTCAAAACACATATATTTCTATTCTTGCAAGGCATGGTTGCTAACATAGATAATTTTAAATGGTCATGACCGCAGGATACCTGGGGCAAAACCTGCATCTCTCAGGAGAAGAGCAACTTGCAATTGCACCAATCTCTTTCCTTACCAACTCCCCATCCCAGCCATGAAGCTCCCTGACAAGCCTGGCCACGTATGGATGCAGAGGGTGCAGGGCCACAGCTTTGAGAGCACGGATGGACCCAGCTCCGCTGGGACAAAAGGCAGGAAGGACTGATGTGCATCTCCCGACTAAACTGCTTGGAGGCCAAGCAAGGTGCCAGCTCACTCCAGTGCATCGCTGCTCTTGCTAAATCCACTGCAGGAGAGGGCTGGGAAGTAGTTTGAGAGGTTGGGAGCAGCCAGTGCCCAGCTAACCTGGGGCTTTTTGGAGTACTTTTGTTGCTCTCCGGGGGCACTTTGAGGTGGTCTCATGCCAAGCCTTCTTCCAGCCGGGAATCTGTGGGCGTGCACCACTTCAGCGTGCATTTGCCATGTGTATGGGAGGAGATTTTGTTACCAGGATGACGACAAAAGTCCTAGTTCTGAACAGTGATTGGCATTCAGGGATGGCTAATTGCAGCATTACTTAGTGCCGTTTTGAGACATTAGTGATGACTTATTGTCTACTGTTTAAACAGTCCTACCATTTTAAGCAAGCGCTTATTACAGCACTTCTTATCTAGGGGAGGGAGGGAAGGCTGCTTAACACGATCCATTAGGAAATTCAAGCCTTAAATGAAGTGACCACAAAATTCTATCAGCTCCCAGAAATGCAGCAGCTGTACATATTTAACGTAACACTACACTATATTGTGGCAGAGATCTGCTGTTTAAAACATACGTTAAGGTAGCTGAAACGTGACTATTTTACTCCTCTGTTTGAAAAATGAGAAAGTGTAGAGTGGTGTAACTTCTCAAATACATAAATAAGCATTAGACTCATGGAGGAAGACAGGTACACTGTTGGACCAGTAATAACAGATTAAAGGTCAGTGGTTAAATCTGAAACTATTGCAGCCTTGTGCATTTGACCTTGTTCCTCAAGCCTCCACTCTACTACTAACAGGTGAAGTGCAAAACAAGAAGCATGAGGGTCTGCTGAACTCTACTGTACCTGTCTTAACTTAACGGCAGTATTTCCTAAATATTCTGTCCCCTGATCATCTAACGCCATAAATACACACGCAAGGGGCAGCTCCAGATTTCCCATGCTGGGTCTGATCCTGTGCAATTCCAGATTCCAGAGGTGCAAAGAGGAAGAAAATCTGACTCACTGGCTTAGCTCTGAAGCGGAGCCAATGCAGCAACCAGCATGTTATCAATTATATGTTATCTCACCATATATTGCCAAGTCCTCCCATATGACATTTTGTTAATTTGCAACCTCTTCAGTGAAGAATAAGACATTTCACTGGGATATGACGGTATATGAAAAGATTAGGAACATCTATTGTTATTTAGATATATATGAAAATAATTAATACAGAGAGCTTTCTGGATGGAAATATTCAGCATCTTTTAGCTTCCAGAAAAAGTTAACAGAGGTGTGGGAAAGGGAACCAGGAGGAATGAGATGCTCTACTTCATCCTTTCTCATAATACAAGGACAAGGAGACCTCCAACAAAGCACATGGGTAATAAATTGTATGTGAGGTAAAAGAGAACTTTTTCATATATTTCGTGACGGATTGAATTCATGGCCATAAACTATTACCGAATCCTACTTCTCATGGGTTATTAGAAGGTTGAAGTACACCTATGCATTATGTTAACATATATTTATTTTCATTTAGTGAGGGATCTAAACATTCTATTTCAGGATCTAAGCTGCAGCTGAAGGAGAATCCACCATGAACTGGTTGTGGTTTCCCAAATTATCTGGTACTCATCACTGCTGATGAGTCACAGGACCACCCACCTACGATCACTGACAATGCCTCCATTACTATCAACTATTTTACCCGTGTAAATTTGTGACTGAAAGTCACGGGTGCATCAGCTGACAGCTATCTGGACCCTGTGACTTGAGAGTGTCTTACGCATTGCACGGCACATCGAACTGCATGTGCATAAATGTGGATGTGTGCACATACACATACATGCATGGGAACTTACTTTCAAATGAGGAGCATCTAAGGAGCATGCATTTCCCTCCTCTACACTTTTTCTAAATAAAAAGGATGTAAACACCACTCCTTGCAGAAGACTCACGTGACTTTTACTTGCCTGCCTGCTCCAGTAGACATTATGAGCTTGATTCTCCAAGACTGCCACTAAAATTCCACTCTACTGATTTTTGCAACCTAATTCTTCAGGCATTTTTTTCTTCTTTTTTTTTTCCTTTTTTTTTTGGCAAGATGATGTGACCCAAATTTATAAAGGAGGATAATTTGCTATAACATTGCATGCTGAATCTAGGCTCCATATGTACCTATTTGTTATTACCACAGATGTAAAAGACTAGATTTAGAGACCTGAATTCAGTTTGAACTTGACAGGCTTTGAATGTTCTGCAGCATGAGGGGGAATGGCATCATTTAGAAAACCATAATGTAAAGGGTTTTATGAATAATAAATATTTCTAAGACAATAAAGGCTACCCAAAGACTCACACTATTAAGCACCAAAAGGACACAGTTACTTTTTCAACAACTAAAAATGCTGAAGCGTTCCTTCGTTATTTTTCTTTAAATGACATATCGCACATTCTGCTGCAGAAACAGCTGCTAAAGTAACCTAGGGGGCATTTTCAGGCACCGTACTTCAGTGATTACAGCAATTTTTGTAGACATTCAATATTAGGATTGCATTCTAATTTTAGACAGAGTTAAATTTAAATTGAGTAGGAGGGGTTTTCACGCTACTCTAGATGTTCTAACATTGCTTACCCCAACCCAAAACCTGTATAGTCTCTGAATTTTGCAGCAATAATAATTTATTAGTAAGGATACACTTTAAAAGAATGAAACTAGAGCTCACTAGCGGCAGTGTGAAGATGTCTGCTTCTGCTATTGTGATGGGACCCAGACTTAGGACCTAATAGTATTTACCTACCAGCCATGACCCCAATGCCGTGGGACTTAGTGACACTGTCATATGCAATCCTCCTCTACTCTATTTTCATGATTCCTCCTCTTGGTTGTGTATATGCAGCAAGTGTCCTGAGACTCTAAGGCCAAATTGGGACACTTATGTCACCACTTATTAGTATTTAAATTCCCTGACCCTCACAAAACCCAAGCATTGAGCTGAAGGAAACTAAAAGAAACAGGGTTAGTAAAGGGCTGACAGTTCAACAGACAACACAGATGGAAAGCGGAAGGACTAGGTGAATCAGAGAAAACAAAGAAAAGAGCTTCTATTAGATGCTAAATGACACCCAGGCTGGGCCTGATTAAAACTATGTCTATGCAGGTTACATCTTTCCTTATTTCTCTTACCTTGTTTCTCTTGAAATATGCTCTTCGGCAAGCTGCAAAGCACTTCTCGCTGCAGAAGCATTTCACTTCACTTCCCATACTCAGGGAATAGCGCTTGATTCCAACTTTCTGGCACCAGGCACACATTATTTGTACATTTGACACATCATCTTCTACAATAAAAATATAAGAACAATGTTTACATGAGATACAAACACCTTCCTCAGACATCTGCACACTTACTCTTAGATACAACCAGCACTGGCTCATCTTATTTCCAACCTCCTCACTGCCCGAGAGCAGAACTTTGCCTGCTGTGGTCACCAGCTTCGTCCCCAGGCAGCCAGTGACCTGTGCCAGCCAGGCTTGGCACATTGGCAAAGCTTCTAAGATGGCTGGAAAAGATTATTTGCTTGAAAAATGGTGCGTGGCTGAAAAGCTCTGGAAATCTCAAGAGCTTTTCAGCATGTTTAAGAGTGCACAACTCTTTATTAAACGAGTAAACAAGACTAGGGGCTTAATGAGTATTGCTGCTTTGTTCTTGTTACTTACGGTCCGTTATAGTGAGCCCCAAGATGTTCTGCTCAGCGAGCTAGTGATAAAACACACCCAGAAGGTACTGCACCAAGGCAGGTCTCTTACAAGAACCCTCTTCTAAATAAGAAGGAACATGAAATATCCCTTTTCCACGTTGTTTCGAAACAATGACTAGCGTACAAAATGGAGAGCTTTCGCGTGAGTATAGCAGTCACAGAAACAGACTCGAGCAAGAAGGAAGATGCAGCACGGTGGTAAAGCCTGCCAGGTTACGTTCCAGTCTTATGCTCATCAGCCAAATTTTAATTTGGGCAGAGTTTCTGAGCCTCTTTCAAGCTCTTCTCTAAAGTGTGTTACGGATGTAGCATTTATGCCTTCTGCCATGTAAAAACCCCCCAGGGCTTATTACTAAAGTGCTAGCAATATGCTTGTGTGGTCACCATTCCTACCCTAGCTTCAGAGATGGGGTTAGTGAATAGTTAAGCCTTCTAAACAGATCAAGACAGTAAGTTAGCAGGAATTTTTTTAACTTAAAACTCGGAATTCTTCAGTTATTATGTCCAGTCTATGATACACCATGACCTTTCAGTTACAGACAGCAGCCATTGTCTAACTTCTGGAAAAAAAAAATAATCCCCGAAGACTAATTGTTAAAGCAGTTTCTGGTCCATGAGCTGTGGAGAATTCATAGCTCAGAGACTCTGTCATGCAGCCATCCCATTTCCCTATAAAGGATTTGTTTTTGAAGCTACACTGTCATCGTTCTGTAAAATTATTGGCAAACTAATTTTTAGCAGAGTGATTTGGCTCCTTTCCCCGGCTATCATAACTCAGAACTACGTGCTGCATTTTATTCACCTTAACGGAATAAATATTGCCAGTTTAATAACTTTTTTCCTTCCACAAATTGTGTTATGATTTACAGCTACAAATAAAATTGTACAATGTAAAATAATGACCTTTTAGTTTTAATCAGACTATCTACCTTTAAACCTATATTTAAGGCTAAGTTATAACACAGATTTGTGTTTAATGTATTTTATCACTTACCCTTTAGAGTGCGATTTGCCAATGTTATAAATGCTTTCATATACTGAACATCCAGGGAAATCAAAACAATTTGGTCAAAATTATCACTAGCTATCTATAGGGTCAAGAAGCCTGCCCTTGAGCTGGCTGTAATCTCAGCCAGATGCACAGGAACGCAGGGTGCTGTTACGGTGGTGTGGCACAGGGCTGTCACAGCCCTCTCTCCGGACCTTGGTGAGGATCCTAACTACACCAGCATAGCCCAAGAGCTCTTCCCAACATTTTTATCCCGAGCCATCCAAAGTACTAGGATTTTACAAAGGTGTCCCAATTCAGCTACTTTTGCACCATAATAAACCAATTCCTCACAGACTGAACTTGCCCCTTTGAATATATCAGGACGATCCTGTGAACCAAGGGAAAAGATGGCAACCTCTTGTTTCAGATAACAGCAACATATATTCTCCCACTGATAGCAAGTATTTAATTTGTGGAAAACAGATCTCCCAGTGATGCCTTTCTAATAGCCTTCATTTCTGGTAAAAGTAACTCTCATAAACAAAAAAAGAAAATTATAGAGCTGAAGGAGAGTTCACCGGCAAAGCAGGTGCTGGACTAGCTCTTTTAGAAGTAGTTGGCTTGTCTGGGGCACAGTTTTTAAAGAGAAGCACAGAGCTCCACCACAGGGATTCTCAAGGGCTTTCATGCATGACTTAATAGGGGAAGCACCTCAGCTACCACTCAACTCCTGTTCACTGACACACATGAACCATCTCCCACGGGTGATCAGAAAAACCACACAATTGTAATTTTCAATTACACAGCATCCCAGCAGCAGCAACAACTGTTCACACGGAAAAGCTGCGTTACACACCTCTCTGCAGGAGGTGATGCACGACAGTAAGGCTCAATCCACCTTCTGCTGCCAAAGACTTCCTCTAAGATAGATCCTGGCAAGAAGAGGAGAGGGAGAGGCATCTACTCTCTCAAGTTGTTGTCTTCCTGTGCCCTGACCAGCAGAACTTCACCACCTCACAGGGAATCCTTTGAAGCAGCATTGCTTCACTTGTGGTCCATGGATCTGACAGTCAATAAAACAGCAGAAAATGGTCTACGAACAACTACTTCCAGCCACTGCCTGCACTTCCAGGAAGAGACAGCTGATATCCAGGAGGCATCATCAATATTAATCAAAATGCTCATCATTTTGAAAGAAGGAAGGGAGAAAGGGAGGGAGTCTGCTTATATACAAAGAACTTCAATTATTTCTCTCATCTACTCCCTTCTCCTCCCAGTCATCAAAGAATGGTCACATACAATATAATCATTTTAATAGTAACAGTAATAAAAAAACTAGATGCCTTTTCCATTTAATAAACTCAGGAACACTGCTACAAAATGATTAGCTGAGTACGGTCATGAGAAGCAGCCAGAAAACAGCAGTACCTAAGAAAGGGGTTTGGAGCACACACTTGCTGGAACAGTGACCAAAAAAGAGGACTGCAACATTAACAGACAAGTAGTAGTCCATATATTTCTACCATTAAAATCCACAGCAGTGGGAAGCAATGACCTAAACCCAAACTATTAAGATTACATGAAATAAGAAAAGCCAAAGTCTCCTGATTTAACTGCTGTCTTTTGCTAAACACAAACTGGAATAATCCAAAGCCAGTAACCAAAATCTTCCATTCAAGATGAGATTCCTCTCACTTTTTCACAGACTTCTGTTTCCTAAGGCCAAATTCTTTAAAAATCACTTTACAAGACTTTTGCCCTTCTTCCAGGAAAATGTATCAAATCCTTGTCCCTAGAGCACTCAGCAAGAAGAATCTGCTGCAACGAGAACAGAGAAGCCGGGAATTTCAAATCCAGTGGTTTGAGCCTGCTTATCTGACTCGAATCTTTTTCGTATTAGGTTCACGCTAAGAAAGCTTCTCTACAATAATTACACTGGTATACTACATCGGCAATGTTCTTCTTTGCTTACAGACAAACTTTTGCTGGAAGTCTGGCTTAGCTTATCCGCTTGAGTAACATGAGCTCATCCTGACAGCATGCCCACGTCCATCATGTGAGCTCTCGCTGGAGCAGTTCTTCTGATGAAGATAATTCACCATCACTTTCAGGACTCACATAGCTAGGCTGACACATGTTTGTAAAGTACGAAAATAACATTTGCAAGTCCTGGTACAAATCATATTGAAGTCAAAGAAAATATTTTTTAACAACTGTATTTTTTTTTGCCATCTGGGCTTGCAACCTTATGACCTGTTCTTGCAATGTGCTTAGCATGTTCTCAGATCTGTCGCACTTATGACAGGTAGCGTGGGTCCTCATACAGGTAAGACAAAGAGGAGCTGGCACAGAGACAACTGAATAGTAATAGGAGAGTTTTCAGCAGAACATCCGTACTGCTATCTTCCATAATTACACCAGGTAATAGAAAAGACATACTCCTTCCACACACGGTACAAGATGTGAATTTCTAGCCTCTGCTTTTCAGAGTTGTCAAGTCTTCATAGGGAGAACTATTGTGGGACTTCCAATACTGTGTTTTTCTGCCCCTGGGTTGTGTCATTACAGGTGGAAGAAGCACTCCCTGCACCCGCCACACAGATACTATTCAGATACATCTCCTTGTGGTTTTCAGCCTGTGTATTTTTCATAATGAACAATGCAATAAACATGGAGTGTTTGCAGTGTTAAATCATGTTCCCAAAGGGAGCAGTTTGTATAACAAGATAAAATTATCACATTATAATAACTAAATATGCATCAGTCTAAAGCATGCTTCAATTAATCATCAAAAGTTTGCACCACCTCTTTAGGTCTTAATTAAGCAGAATGTTTGGGGTTTTTTTTCCTTTCAAACCAGCGTGAAGGAACTGCAGCAAATTGTTCCTCTTAAACCCAATGAGCAGCAGTTTAGATTAATCGATCTTCTATGGAGCCATAATTTGGAGAAGTGGCGGGAAAAGAAGGAAGGCAACGAGTACAGAAGAGTAAATCCATCCTGTACAGCACTGTCCCCTTATCTAAGCATCTAAATCAGCATAGCCTACAGTGTTTAGGAGGATGATCCTAAAATCCCTACAATTCTGGAGTTAAATCCTGATCAGGTTACTAACTTGTAGGCTGCAACATTCTACTAATACTGTTTTGAATTAACTGATAGGTATTTTCAATTTTAACTCCAGTTTCAAGAATTTGTGTAAAACTAAATGCAGCTACAGCTCTAATCCTGCAGATGATGATGATCCCTAGGCAGGTATTCTAAAATCATACTTTCCATGTTTTCTTGCAAGAAATTCAGCAGGAGATGATCAACTCTTCTGGCAAGAAGAAAATATCACTCCTGAAGGTGTCCAATCGCAGTACTGAAGAAAACTTGTTGTGCAGAAGGAAGACCACGAGGGCACAGGGTTTGTAATTGAGATCTCAAAGGGTACGTCCCCTGGACCACATAAGCCTATGTGAAACCTGTACCTTGGCCGTGGTTGTATCTGTGCTCTGACACAGGAAATGTTTTGGCACCCCATCCCTCCTCGGTGTCTCTCCACTGCCCATCTCTTCCTGGCATGTGAGTTTCCTTCCACCACAGCTATGGGCAGCCATGTCTCCTCACTACTGCTTTCTTCTGTTCTCCTTTCTTTTCTCTTTGCTGCATCCCACCCCCACACACAGGCAGTTTGGACCCCAGGGTTTTCTGGGGGAGCTAGAAGACCCCTTTTACCCCACGCTGGGAACTGTGCTCAATCAACTGGCACACATCTTTAAATATTTTAGCTGCTTTCACTAAAATGAAAAGCTGCAAAATTTCCTTTTTAAAGAAATTAGATCTTAAGTTGACTCTAGCATCCGCAGCATTAACAACAAGGGCTCACCGTTTACATTGGGACTTGCCAGGGTTTCAGAGTGGTAAATTCTGAATAATCTGCCAGTCACTTCTGAAACCCTGGCTTGCCATTGAAGAAAACTGAGCAGCATGTGTTTGGATTTTTCACCCCAAAGCAGTTCCTGAGGTGGATGATCCCAAGCAAAGTAGAAGAACTATTTTAGTCATTTTTATTACATCCAAGATGCTCTATCTGATTCACCTCAAATTAAAAAAAAAAAAACAAAAACAAAAATGAACTATCAAAACTCCTGAGACATTATTGCAGAACCCCTTGTGATGGCACTTCAGGGCTGATCCTCTAATAGATGGGGTGCGTGACAAACTTAAGGTACAAAAAGTACCTTGGAAAAAGCAATTACGAGAGGAAGATTAAAAAACAGGGCTGACAATAGAAAGCTTGCTGCAACCATCGCTATGGAAATACCTCAGGGGCTCTACAATGTGTTTCCTTTTAAGGACCAGTCTCTTGAAGTTCACTACTCTGCCAATAAAGCAGAGTGTCCCAGCTCCTTTTAAAAAATCATTTATTTCGGGGAACCGTGGCTTGCCTACGTTTTCTATGCATGAGTTGAGGCACATTCTCATGCATAGTTCAGTCAGGACTGAATGCACGACACAAATAAAAGCTGGCATTTAGGCAGGTTTTAAACATGCGAACGAAAAAGTACCTATTTCAGCTAATAAGGGGGGAACTCCCTGTGTATTTTTAATACATGTTATTAAAGCACATGCGTGGACTTTGTGATTTTCTTTTTAGCACAAAGGAAACACTTGGCCCTCCACAGAGAGCAGAAGACGTCAACAGCGGGCTAGACGGGGCAGGCATCCTGGCAACTGCTGGCATTTTAAAACACAGGCACTAATAACCCTACGATCAGTGCAAATTAGACGATGTTTCAAGCTGAAAACAAGAGAAAGAATTTGAAGGGTAGTGACAATAGGACTTGTTGCGGTGGTCTTTATTAGAGAGCTAAACCTGCAGTTAAAGAAATTGCAATGCTGTTTAGCAACTGGAGTAAGATTCGGGAAATACTGAAGCAGGAGCCAGAGCATAGGAAAATGAAAGTCTCCTCAATACATAGGCTTAATTAGATCTGATAATATGGTCTTTATTTAAGGAAAACTGCCACTGGGTTCCATCTGAAATCAGACTGCTTGGTAATGCAGTCGTAGAACCAATTCCCCAGTGAATTTGGACAGGGGATCTTGGAAATAATTTTTACTGCCCTGCTAACTACAATTTAAAATATCTTTTATGCTTCCAGGTTCCCCCAATACAACTTAAATACCGAGTGAGGTTACAGTGGGCAGATCCAGACTGTTTGTAGGGCAGGGACTCTGCTTCATCCCCCATGTAGGGCAAAGTTATACATGTGCACATATATTTACAAAAAAATCCTGCAAACTTTAATTCTACAGTTATGTTAAGCTATAACACAGAAAATCAATCATTCCTTTCTGTAAAATACCTACTTACTCACGTTAATATTGAATATGACATTCCCTTGCCAATGCAGGTCACAGGCCTATCTTACAAGGTGGTCAATACTGGAAATGCTTCTGTTCCTCCTTCAAGACATTTTCCCTCACCAGACACAGTTCCTCCAGCCCACTCCTTCGCTTTCGCTAGCTCCTGATAACTTTCGGCACAACCCCAATCATTATAATTTGGAAACCACCCAACCAAATGATACGTAGAGGCACTGATCTGCGGGTTGGAGGATTTAAATCCCTTTTCCTTTCCCAAATGTGCTCATTATCTTGTGAAAACCCTAGGAGGGAGCACTATTTTCCCCTTGTACTTCTTTCCCCTGTGGAGCGCTCCATCGGCGGCACAGTATCACCCTCTCCACCTCCCCTTCCACCGCATCCCTTGACAGTAACCTCCTCTCCTACTGCAGCATGCCAGGGAGCCAGTTCTTGTTTGGGGTGCTTAGAACAGCTGATGTACTCCATGCATCACGTGGACACGGAAGGCGGCAGGAAAGGGAAGGCTTTTGCCAACACCCATGCTAAAAGACTAGACCAAAGAGCAGCTGTACCTCCCCTACCAAGTCACTGCCATGAGGGGGATCACAAGAGAAAGTAAACCAAAGAGCACTCTTAAAAAAACACAGGGAAACCGAGACACCGTAGCCTCCAGTAGGTGCCAGGAGAAGGAGGCAGCATGTTCTCACCTGCGCTCAAAGAATTTTTTGCATTCTTCTTTGACTAGTCTTGATTTTAGCCTTCCTTCATCCCATGTAACAACAGCCGTCCAAACTTGTCTGAGCGAAAGGGCAGTCACCCCAAGTGCCCTCTCAGATTTACTCTGTCACTAAGGGCTGCAGAGTAACACTCAGGACATTTGCGTGCTGCATACTGCGGCCATATACCCTGCACAACTGCGGGGGAATTTTTATTTCTAGATCGTTCCTGGCTATTGCATTTCTGTTCCTTGCTATTTCTACGTAATTTTTTAATTGAAAAAACTACTTTCTTGTCCTGGTTTTGACTGGGACAGAGTTAGTTGTTCTTTCTATCAGCTAGAAGAGCTCCATGTTTTGGTTGTAGTCTGGGATTCACTATGAGAAGAATGCTGATAGTGCACTGATGTTTATAGTTGGTGCTGAGACAGCCAGGGCCTTTCATCTTGCCCTGTTTTCGCCAGTGTGCAGGAGCACAACAGGCTGGAGGGGTAGCACAGCCAGGACAAAGGGCCCACAACTCCCTTTGTGATTTGAACTTAGACTTAGGATTGAGGGCCAAATTGGCCAATGGAGCATTTCACGTCACGCAACGTCATGCCCAGTATATAGATGGGGCCTTTTGCTCTTCCAGGAACTCTCTTCTGAGGGCTCTCTCAGACTCTCAGAGTGCTATCTCTCTTTCTCGCTCTCTTTTTGGGCCTCTCGTTCATCTGAGATTGCAGTGTTGGGACTTACCTGTTTTGGGATTGTTTGCCAGCACAGGACAGGCCTTGGTCACCAGGTGGTGAGCAATTACACTGTGCATCACTTGTTTGTATATATTATTATCATTACATGGACACATATATATATTCATATATTATTATTATTATTATCATTGTTACTTTTAATTTTATATTATTGTTGTTATTATTAAATTGTTCTTAACTCACAAGTCTCCTTCCCTTTTCTCCTTTAATTCTCTTCCCCATTCCCCAGGGGTGGGTGAGGCTGAATGAGCAGCTTCACGGCGTTTAGTTGCCAGCTGGGCTAAACCACCACGTTTCTTTATGTTGCTGTGCAGGAAATAAGAATCTTCTAATACCAAGCAGAACTGATCTTAGTATCTGATACATTGGGTTGTACTCGAGACAAACCCTGAAGATCACTCAGAATCTATTGCTGGCATTAAACGTAGCTACAGGCTCGCTGGACGAGAAGGATGGTTATCAGGCAGGAGACTATTACACCAACTCTCTGAGGCTGTACTGGCTTCTTATTTGCTTCCAGATGCAGGTTGGAGGGCTGATGTTGACTGATAAAGCCCCATTTGATGTGGGTCCTGCCTGAGCATGGTCTGTCTGCCTGGTGGTGCAGACCAGTGGAGTACTCTCACAAACAGCCTCCAGATCTGAGTGACTGAGATCCTTCTTGTTGGAGGCTTCCCATGACTGGATTGAGCATCCTCCACTGACGTGCCGTAACCTGAGTCTGTAGACGGTCAGTGCACCACACAGGGCCCACACGTTTAACTCAACCTTTTTTGAGTGTAATTTTGGGGTATGGCAAGGAGAGAGCACCTTTATCAAAGCGTTTATATTTGGTCAGGTAGTAGTCTAATGTTTTCCAGGATTGTATAAGCAAATGTTTGCCTAATATTTCATTTGACTAAAACAGAAAGCTGAACAGCTTGGTGATAAAATTTTAGCCAGACTGTTCAAAATTATTTGGTTTTCCAAAGAAAAAAAAGCATTTTACTGTAAAATAAACACAAGGGGGAAAAGGTAATTTTATTAACTGTTCAAGGTTTTAGCCTGTTCATTCAAAGTATTAGTGCAGATAGGACATTCTTCAAAGTTTTCCAGCATGCTCAAGGAAGACCTAATCTGCTGAAATCTTCAATGACTGCTTCCTAGACATAGTTCAGGATCAGTACTCCTTCCTCCTCCTTCTTGAGCTGGTAGCTGTTTCTGATATGATTCTGCTTCCTTGGAAATCCTGTTCCCCTTGGCTTCCCGACTCAGACTGCCCCCCATGCTTTTTCTGCCTCTGCAAGTACTACATGAGCGCACCTTATGGAATATCCTTCCTATTCCTCCCTTCAGGCTTCTGTGAGCATCCCTCATGCTCTGCTCTTTCTCTTCTCCCTCTTATCTGTATGGAATCTTATCTGCAAAAATTATTCAACTAATAAGTCATCATGACTGTTTCTTGGATCTGCTTATCCTCTCTAGACCACTGCTCTCCTGTCCAAATGAATACCTCAGCCTGTTTCTCTGACACTTCTTTACTGGTGCTGACCCTTCAGCTCAAGATCAATACAGCAAGAATTAAAGTCTTAATAATTTCTCCCTGAGTGCTCACTCCATATTATTTGCTCAATAACGGTGGACCGCACCATCATCTTTCCTGTCCTTCAAGTTCATGATTAAGATATCATTTTCGTCTGCGGACACTTTCTTTTGAGCTATATTTAAATCTTGTAGATTTTTCTCCTGTAGAATATCTAAAAGCTTTCCCCATCCATCTACAAAGTCTGGACTCATCCTGATTCTCAGCATCTCAGTCACTGCAGTGCATCACTGCCTGGTTTTCTCTCTGGTCCATAATGTAAACTTGCCATACGCGTCTCAAAATGCCTCAAAGATCCCTTTCTCTGCCCAGCATTTTAACCTTAAAGCTTTCTCTTGAACTCTTACTGCCTCTTCCTTCTGTCCCCTTTCTTTGTTTATTAACTCAATGAAGCGTAAGCTGCTTCTGCTCCCGTGGCAGGTAGGTCATAGCCTGTCTCTCCCCCCATGTTGAAAATGTTGACTTCCAGTTTTAGCAATTAACGATGTGAGTCTCTTTCATTTGCCTGCTCAACTCAAAGAAGCACCTTTGTGCTGTTTCCCAAGTTGCCTCTCGTGCTTATGAGGGGCTCCTAGAAAACACTCCCAGAGTTACTCTTGTCTGGCTTTGTATCACTCTGAAGTTTTCCGCTTTGATGTAGTGCCCACAAAAGGGTGTCAAAGTGCAGTGCCAAGACCACTGCCTGGCACACAGGCTCTCCTGGCTCCTTTGTACTCCCTTTTCTGCTTGTATTCACCAGTCGTTTCTTGCCAGCCTCTTTCGGGTGAACATGACTAGGGCCCCTACGCCCTAAGATAAAACAGAACAATTACTACCGATGCTTATTGCAAATCCCACAAAGGTTGTGGTTCTCCTCCCCTTCAGTCCTCCCAAACTTTGCTCTCTAAAACAAAGGTGAGATAAATATGCTCATCTGCTCAGAAGTCATGGTAATCTAGTGCTCATTACTGATCATGGGATAAAGTCAGAGGAGGCAGAGATTATGCGTTCCTATCCCCTATGAGAGTAAACCAATGATATTCATTACGAATTAATGAAGTAGAAACCTAAAGTTGGAAAATACTTATGAAAAGTCTTCTCTGTGTGTTATCCTTACCAGTACATTTGAACACGAGACCACACGCGGTAGGTGGACGGGTAAAGAACAGAAGGCAGTTGACTCACCCAAGGTTCCCCTGTGTGCCCTTAACTACTGTTGCAGTAATTTGTTTTTCTACTTCATAGTTCCATCTCCTCCTGATTGTTTGATGTCATAAAAATCCAGCAACTGTGGCAGTTTGCACAATGCATGTTATAGCCTTGTGTTCGTGTACCACAAATTCAGCATTCTGGATTCATTCATGACTCAGATTGGAGGAGAAAATAGCTTGGGATGGCATAAGCCCTTGATTAAAGCTTTAGGGCCAAATCAACAACAGCTGAGGATCCAGCCCATATGGCCTGAGATCTTTAGCTGTGTAAAGGCTGCAGGAATGGGCCCAAATAGCTTTGGTAATTAGCAAATACCATATAAAATAGATGAAAAGTCGTTGGCAGGGAATACATATCGAGTAACATTTGAAAATTATTCATAGCATATTAGTATACTTCTTTAGAGATAAAACTTGATGGCATAAAAATAATTTGGGAGGGACAACTGCAGGCTCTCACATGACTGTCGACAGGCAAACAATTTGTTGGACCGATCGGTACTTTACAGTTATCTTTAGTCAATGCAACAAAGGGCAGAGGTGATCATCTAACACCTGGGACCCGATCCTACAAGCTGTTCTGCCTCTGTAGAAGTGTCCTCTCAGCCGGTGGGGACTCCTTAGCCAAGCCGCCTCCCTGTGAGCAGAGAGCTACCATTCTTGGGTAGGTGCTGCAGGTCACCCTGTACTCCTCAGTGCCTCGGCCACCCAAGAGCACCCAGAACAACACCCAGGGTCGTCCACGGAAGCAGGACTGACCCTGCTGCTATCTACATTCACCAATTATCGCACCATGTACACCAGTAAACAATAACGTAGCGATTAATCACCCTGGTGTAGCCGTAAGAGTTACTTTCACAGATTATGGTAAGCAGTGTGCAGCGTGGAATAAATCATTTTTCACGCAAACTCTGAGGAATGGCATGTTATAAAAATCACTCCTGATAAAAATCTAATGAAAATGTAAAACATCTCAGTGCAGTCTCTCGGGTAGAGTCAAGATCCTATTAAACCCTCAAGAGACAACAGTCAAGGATTTCAATGAGAATCAAGAGACAGTTTTCCCAGGATGAGCTTGTTAACCTGATATAAAGACACGATATCGATTTGATGGCTTTGTCTCTTTTGCTGTTTCCATCATGAAGCTTATTTTTAATTTAATCATCTTCCATTAATTTATTTAAAGGCTTTATTCATCAAAACAAAACCTTTTTTTCCTCTTTTTTTCAAAAGCAGAGGTTGTTGAAGTGCTGAGAGTATAATCCAGAACACAGAGTGTCACAGGTCTGCGGCCATTGCATTTGCAAAAGATTTTTCAAGAGTAGTAACAAATAAAGTCACTCTCTCACTCTGTTTTAAAGTTCCCTGTGACTGGTTTTTAAAGATTTTGAAATCAGCCCTCTTACAAAGACATCATAATGTAGCAATCTCAGGACATGTGTCAACGACAGTTACCATTTTAAAATGTTCATTAGGATTTACCTGCTGGTGGCTTTATGAAAGGTGGTGGAATTAATGGGACAATAATAGGTACATTCCCATGATCCTTCGACCCTGCTGGTGAGTCTGAAAGTCCATTTCCTGTGGCAAGCCCTGGGTAGCTTGGGTTTATATTGTACGGTGAAATAACACTGTCCTCAGGTAATTTTGGTTTTGGCAAAGAATTTTCTGTAAAACACAAAGAACACATTGTACAGTATGACAAATATATTTCTTAAATGCCTCTACATACTTTCACCAATCTATTCATTAAATTACTTACCCTAACACAAGAAGAGTGCACAAACCACACAGATATTTTCCCTTTTAAAAAATGGATACTTTCCAGTATTCTTCTGAAATGCTCCATTTTTTCAATCATACTCACACTAAACATAACTATACTTTTTAAAAAAAAAAACAAAGGTGGGATTATTTTGTCATACATAACCTTGGTACGCCTGATTTAATCAATGATAGCCTATTCCTGTCCTTCACTTCTACTGCTTGTATGGTGATCACTCTCAGTGTGCTGCGACTTCACCAATGCAAGAAGCATAAACTGAAAAATAAAAGAATTCCTAATTCTCTATCAATAATATGATGAGTAGTATTAACAGAAAGGATTTAAAGAAAGCAACAAAACATTGAAATCACAGCAAAGTGTGCATGAAATGATGACAGTTATTATTCTAATTCTTTAATCCCAAACCACCTCAGGATTCTTATTTGTAGGAATTTGTCTAAAGCACCTCAGTTAGCTGTGAGACAGGATTCCACTCTTATTATTCTCTCTCCTCCCATCTCTCAGAAAAAGAAACACACTTTCTTCCCCTCTCACAGACTACATGCACCAAAAATTTCTACCTGGCACAGGTATTCAACATCTTTGGTAGATAAAACATGATTTGTAATGTGTCTATAAATTTCATCAAGCATAGACTGGAGCCACAAAACATTCAAAAAAAGATCTATTTATTAAAACATAAATAAATGAACCGTATTACTACACAAGAACAAGTTTCTTCAAAGGTGGCTTAATGGTATTGCATTTTCAATGAAAAATAAATATTGATCACTAGTGTCACTACAGAACTAACAAGCTGCAAACATTCAATTTTAACACGATTAGATTGTTTCACCTTACCTCTAATCTTTCCGCCTTTTTTCTAGCCATCTCTCCATCAGAAGCGGTCTCTCTGGTATCAGTACTCAGTGCAACACTCACTGAATACAGTGCTGCTGCCAGCCATCAGCAAGAAAACCCAAACACTGCTGGCCACAAACACAGAAAAAAGTGGCAGTCCAAGAGCTGGCAGTAAAAGCTTCTGCAATTTCCTCTCTTTACCTCACCTTTGAGGAACTCTTGTTGGATAAGTCAAGATGCAGCGATTTCCTACTCCTCTCCTCACGCTGATCACAAGTCCCTACCTGTTTGCTGTGGCTGAGGAGTCAGAAGGCAGCAATCAAATGGCTCCACAAAATCCTTCACACTTTGAATTATCTCATACTACTGTACACAAGGACCCGGCACTGCCCCAAACAAATTCCACTCCTGGAGAACTTCTACAGCACTTGCAGAAGACAGTGTAATACAAACACCCCTGGTGAGCTTTTTGTGAACATTCACGTGGATTTCCACGTGTGTTGTGAATATTCCAGCTCAAAATCTTTTGGCATTTTAAAAAGCCACAGGCTAAAAAGCCTTAGTTTTGAAAGCAAAAGGGTTCCTTCGAGCCACACAGCTAAGAAAGCGTCCTCTCTTTTTTCCAGTTGTGAGCAGTTCATTGGTACCACAGGTACACAACGCTCAACCGACTCACAAAAGGTATTATTTGTGAAGATAGATGAGTAAGTGCCTACTAACAGCAATTTTGTGCAGTGATTTTCCTCGTACCCTACTGGCTTCCTCGTACCAGAAGACTTTCTCCAATATTTTCATTCAAACCAACCACGAAGCAAGCAGTAGAACATGCTTCCCAGTCCATGCCAATTCAGACAGGTTGAGATATTAATCCTTCTTTGTGTGAACACAGAAACATTAAGTCTCATTACCTTTGAGAACAGAAATGTGCTGGCGGCTTTCCCCGTCTGCCGAGTAGTTCCTGAATTCAATATCTTCTCCGTCTTTCAGTTCAACCTTATCATAACCATACCAGCCAAGGAGCTCATTCATAGTGTTTTCTGCAAAGTTCTGAAAGAGAAAAATTACCTACTTATTTATGTAATCAATAACCATTTGGAATGAAGGGAGGACTGCATAAATCGAACCGTATCTGCGCTACATGAGGAAGTGTCAGGTTTGGCCCACCTCCTCAAAGACTAATGTTCGTTTCATAAGTCAAGTGCATAAAGTGTAATGCATTTAAATCTCAGACTGGCACATGTAATTATGACAGAGACTCATACGTCTGTAATTCAAAGAAAACGAAAAAGAGAGTTATTTATGACTTTTGCTCTGGCATTCAATGTCAGAAATATTTTAACATACATTCGTCACACAAACTTGTCTGTGTTGCCATAAAATATTTAAGACTGCAGCAAGAGAAAAACAGAAAACTAGGATTTTTGCAACCAGCAGTTAATCAATCTTACTGCGCTACGGCCTTTTCAGCTGGAGCAGGTCACTGACACAATCACAGTTCCTTGAGGTGCCCACGAACCAAATCAAACAAAAGCTCAGCGAAGACCTCTTTACTTGGAGTTATAAGCCCTTGCATAGTCAAACCACTTAAAAACTCTTCACCACGAAAGCATTTTACCATAACATTTCAGATAAACATCCCTTACATTTGTTTAAGAAAACCTTTCTCAGTTTTGCCACATTTATTTTCAAACCGATTTCCAAGCACCTGTGTGGTTACATTTTATGTTTGTATGGAAATGCAAAACATGGAACATGACTGTCATAACTCTCAAATTCTATTAAAAACACATCTTCTAGGTCGTGTGGCAAAAATATTGAAAACGCTCATTACTGGGCCAGGAGATTTAGTGGAGCAAGTTAAGAAATCTGCAGCCAGGCAACAAAGCTTTCTGAAACCAAATAGCGCCATGGAGCTCTAGGGCTTACGGATTTAGGAAACTACCAAAGGAAACCAGTTAATGAATTATTGCAACGGCAAAGATCAGTTTAAAGTAGAATGACAACTATAAAACAAAACGAAAAAGCCACAAACAAAGCCTCTCAATTTGGTCTCCGCATTTTTTTGTTATCACTCTTTTAAAACAAATTCCAAACTTCATTTTCCTGTAAGATCTTGACATCTAAAATAATGATTCTGATAAGCACCATCTTCTGGGACTCTGGCTACCAGCACAGGAATAAGGAGAATATGACACCAATTTAAAACAAATGGTACCTGTCAAATTTGCAGGTTGCTAGATTTTCTCTAGTAACTGCTCTAGCTTAATTTTTGAGTGGGAGCAAGTCTAATGATAGAACACAGCAATTCTCCAGTCATTTCAGTAAATAATTGCTTCCAAATTCAAAGCTACAGCAGGCACTCTGCCCCAGAAGATCAGAGCACTGCCCTGCTCCTGCCTCACTCATCACATCAGACTGCATAGGTGCTCCTGCCGCTCAAGGAGCGCTGTAAAGCAGCTATAAACAATACACACAAACAATTTATACTCTCCCAGGAGTATCATCTGTGCAATTATGCTACAAATGTACATTTCAGGCAAAGAAAAACAAAAACAAAAACCCAGAGCAGACACCTGGAGCATCAATTTCCCTCTGTCTCTTCCCCCTTTATTTTCACTTGACCTCCTGCTGGAAGTCTCGATTCCGTGGCTGTCCTGCGCAGCTCCGAATTGCTGAAAAACATCACATCATTCCACCTCTACCTCTAGTGTCAGCGGTACAAGTATGACAGCCTGTTACATCTGAACTATGTCACTACTACAGTTTGCAACAACGAGTACACTCCAGTGTAATGTGGCTAATACACTCATTTCTAAAACACGTATTTACACTCTCATCTGAATGATGCAGTACTGTAAGTGTTTTAAATACTAGCGAAGATGGGACATTTTTCTCAAGATTTTTGTTTGGTTTTTAGCTTTTTAGATAAATTCTCTCACAGCGTGGAAAGTCTCAACGCACTAACCCAGTCTCTAACCCATGGGAACCTGACAATGAAATTACCTGGAGACAGGGAGTAAAACCTCGCCACTGCAGCTCACTCGGAATGACCGAAGGGTCCAAAGAGGCCCAAAGGCAAGCTCTGCCAGCTTCCCTTGCTTTGCTAAGCTCCAACTACGGAGACGCAGCCCTAGAGACTCATCTAGCAAGGTAGAGACCAATCGACAAATTCCTGACTTAAAGCCCATGCAACCAAATTAATTGAGTAGCTCAAAATTTGCCTTCTGTGGATGCTTTGTGGTTTATTTGCACTGTTGATCAACTCAGGCAATGAATAATCTCTAATTACTCATCAAGGAATATGTAAACAAGGCTGTATGTTTCTTTTTTCCTGAAAATTCATACATGTATATGTCTCTTCAGAATCTAGTCAAAATGATGGTTGTGTTTGTAACAGCACAAAGTTTAAGTACCTTTCGAGCCTCATTTTACCATCTATGATGAGTGATGCACAAGAATGAACAGTTGTAGCGACAAAATAATACATTTGATTTTGAAATTACTCATAATAGAGACTTGACTTTTAAAAAAAAATATCACTGAGGTCTTTGCTATTAACTTCAATAAGAGTAGAATGAGGTCACATACTACTAGTAACAAAAGTATCTTTTTAACACCGTGATTTCTCAACAAGGACACTTGGATTAAAAAAACTATTAAGTCATTCTCCTTCATAATTTATCTTACCTATTACACTGATGGTGATCATTCTCAACACGATTCTCTCAGTGGCTAACAGCCAGGGCTTCATTACACAGCACATTCTACACAGCAAACCAAGAGGATGATCCCATCCTCAACAAGCCGACAGTCAGAACTGAGAAATGTTTCCTTCTACACTAACTCTCTTGCATAGATGAACATCCACAGAACTGAAACATCACCTTCCCTCAGACTTCCGACTACAGTACCCATTTGCAGCAATGTCTAACAACACCCTGTCAGTCGAGATGACGGTTGCATAGGTCATGTGCTGCTTGCTGAAGGTGCGGCCCTGGAGCTGACCACTGTTATTTCATTGTTTCCATGTATTCGTCCTTCCTTCCCTTTTAACGGTAGGCCCAGTCTATGCAGATTCACAACAGGTAACAAGACAGGATATATAAAGGCCAGTGTGGTTGCAATAGTCAAAATGCAACTGATGAGAGGAGAGGAGACAATTTTTCTCTATGTGAATGCAAGGGGGGGAAAAAAAAGCCCGGTTCCTGATGAAGTTAGGGAAAGGAAGCAAGCCAATTATTACATGACCTGCATATGCAGAGCAGAAGCTCACAGAAAGACGTACAAGCTTCAAAGGCTTAGCAAAAAGAAAGGTGATGATTGTAACCATGGTGCTTGAGGAAAGCAAGAACGCGGGACCTGATGTTGGAGCAGGAGAGCAGAAGAAGCAGTGATGAAGCAGGTTGGAGAGGAATCAGCTGAACTGAGAGACAGTGGGCCTGCCAAAGCCCAGGGAGAAGACAAGCACGGATGACCAGATGGAGGATGTGCAAGGAGCTGCAATTCCAAACTTTTGCAGGGCACCAAACTAGTCCATGCCTATTTTCAGACTCATTCCTCAAAAGGATGTGGAGGGTCTGCAGGATGGAGGCTGTCACCCCAACCACACACCTCTGCCACAGGGCTGGGATGACGTTAAAGACCAGCGCACCAGGAAAAACCTCGCCCATCATCAGCAAAATCCCAAACCAGCAATCACGCTGCTAAGCTGGGACCCTTGAGCCCAGAGTAAATCCCACCAAACCCAAAAGGGGTCCTGCAGGGGTCCGTGGATTCCATCGAGAAACCACAGCACTGAAGGCAACTTCCCCCCCTGGGGAGGCAACGCTCAGTCCTCTGCGGTGAAACCAGGAGTCCAAGCCCCGGTGCTGCTCACGGCGTGGGCCGGTGTCAGCGCTGAGAAGACACGCACAGATGTCCTGCCCTGTGTCCTTCTGCGCTCCCACCACCACGCTCGGCCTCGTGCACGCGCACCCAGGCTCCCCACGCCATGGCGGAAACGCCAATGACCTCAGCAGTCGCCAGCGCACCCAGTCAGCCGCTTAACATCCCACCGGAGCCAAATCTCCTGCACTCCTCCAGCTGACAGCACGGGCGTGCAGCTGCACACCGTCACAGATGCCAAACTGCCAGGGAATTCGCTACGGCTGCAGCGCAACCAGCTCATCCCTCCCAAAGACACCAAAAGGCGCCAGTGGCCCCAGACACACAGCATCGCCAAAGCCCTCCCTTCCTAATGGGCGGCAATTCTTTTTTTGCCCCCTGCTAAGCCCCAAGCCACTTATCATCACTGCGGGGCAATGTGTAATTTGCATGTTTTAACTGTATGATTTCTCTGTTCTTGTACTGTATCCTGGAATATCCAGGGAATATCCTCCCTCCTGGAACAGCCAGGATAACAGCTCGTTGGTATTTAGACTTGAATTTGCTTCCTATTCATGGGAAGGATGAAGAAGAGTGTGTTGACTCGCCAGACTGTGGTTTCCCTCCTTTGTGAGACTGACTTATACACTAGGCAGTAAAAATATAATCGCATTTATTCCCGCTTTAGGATTCATTTCATCGTAACAGTACACCTATAGCTTGATTTTTTACATTGCAATGCATCAATTTCCCAAATCTTCACTAATTAATACATTCTGAAGCTAAGCCACGCTTCTCTTTCCATCTTAGACCTCCTGCCTTTCCTTTTCTACAAACCTTATTCACAGGGGGCAAGGCCTGGCTTCACCAAACGAGGCCTGGCAAACACGGAGGCAGGAAACGCAGGGGAGAATGAGTCTGTCAGACTCATTTTCTTCTAGGTTTTACTGCTGAATGTTTATTTCAGATCTGGGAGGAAGCACAGTGGCTCTATTCCATTTCCTTGCCTGCATAACCCGCTCAGTGCAGAGCCTCACAAATTCACTTTTCACTTTCGCTGCACCGAGGAAATAAAAACATTTCTGTAGCTACAATACAAACTTGGAATTATTTTTTTTTTTTTACTGTCCCTCACTTTCTTTGCGCATTTATGTTGTCGCCATATTGAATTTTATGGTCAGACCTTTATGCGATCAGAAAGCAAAATTTCTTGATACTTCAATTTCCTTTGTCCTCTCAGGTACACGTTTGGTTCTGTAACATCCATGTGGTTTGAATAAGCGCTGTTTCTACGATGCACAGGTAGGTGAAGCTCCCTGTGCAGACAACGTAACTCTCTTTTGCAGCCACCCCACAAAACTCCTTCCATGCGCACTCTGAAAAAAAAAAAACTATCTCGGTCTCCTGAAATAGTACAATTGATAAAGTCTGTCTGCTTTTCCACTTTCCCAGAGGCATTTTTTGCTTTTCGGCAGAGAAGGGAGGAGTTTCCTTGGAATCTTCTGAGTGCTCCGAGCGATCTGGCTCGCTCCGGGCGCAGCACTGGTTTGCCTGCTTCACTGCTTTCCTCCTTCTGACAGTAGTACTTTTAAATGCCAAATAGGGAATATTAAAATACTAAACTGAAAGATCTTCTGATGAGTTTACTATTAAACTACAACAGATGGAGCTGTCTTAAGCTCTAGGCATCAGGAACGAAGCCCAAATTTAGATACAAATGAGTTATTGAGAATATTTATAGATGGTAAACTCCTTGGGCACATAGAGCAGCCCTGTGAAATTACTGCGTGAATTAATTGCTCGCCTTTCAACTGACAGACACATGCGGATACATTGTCTTGTTTGTTCAGGAGAACTTCTAGTGCAATCCAGTACTGGATGTAACTTCGTTTCACAACACTGCAGAGCACCTCTAGCAGCCCCTCCTGAGCGGCACTGCTGCCTGGCCGCGGGATGGCAATTGGAAATAAGCTGAGAAGGGATGGACAGGGGAGCCATCACCGTGCCTTGATCAGTGCTTTCATCAACTAAACTGTAAAAAATATTTTGGTCTTAAAATAGTAACGGGTTCCCTGATTACAATAGCTTTGGATCTGTTAGGTGTTCTGTTATTCAACAGCGAGTGAGAAACGGCACTGAACTGAATTTGCGAATAACTTTCTGCTCTTCTTCCAAAGCGCGAGGTCAACAATGCTACCTTTGGAAGAAAAAATGGCAAGTATCATCTGAAGGAGGAAGGAGGACAAAAGAAAGAAAGAAAAAAAAACTAGAAAAAAGGAAAGAGAGGCTGTGAAGGTCACAGCAAAACAAAACAGTTCCTCCTGAATATATTTTTCATTGAAATGTAATATCAGAAAAATGCACAGAGTCATGTACTTTTTGGACACAACATTGTATCAAATTGATATTTGTTATAACCATCATGCACATTAGGTTAGCGATTACAAAAATGTAACTTAATACCTGGCATAAAGGAAAGAACAAGCAACTTGAATATCCATCCATTCACATTAAAACCAAAGCTGTGACACCACTGTTGGAAGACATCAAACCAAGCAGTTAGGTGTTGTGATCCTTCTCGAGTAAATATCTGACCATATCAAAGACCAAATATTGAAGGAAGTCTCCGTGATGAGGTAATTTTATTGCTCATTCATAGTGCCCTGCATTTGCTGTACTTAAAACAGACAGTTGTACCACTGGCCTTTTTATTACTCGAAGGGAAAAAAAAAAAACCAACAACCATCACATATACACCAGTCCTTTTTCTTTCTGCTAGCAAAGGGAGGCAATTCGATCCAACGTGGGCTGAAACCTGAGTAGGTCACTGTACACCATGATAAAATTCCCTAATCCCTGAGCCAAATTTCCCTGAGGGGGCCCTCCTACTTCTCCTTCACTTTCCAAGCTGACTTTTCCATTCCCTCTCTCGTCTTTTCCTCCCCTTCATCTCTTTCATTTCCCCTACCTTAAAGCCTTGATATCTGATCCGCTGCTGATACTCGGGTTACAGTTTTTACAGCTTAGGCTGTCTATTGCTGTATACATTCCTTTCTTTCTGCTCTGCCGTGATTACTTACCAGAGCTTATTTTACACTGGTCCAGATGAAAGCAGTTCAGATGAAGGGAAACAGTCAGCCTGTTTGAACATTACAGATAGGAACCTACACAAGGGCACATTGTGTTCCCTCTGTCATTTCGCTGCAAACATTTTGCAGAGTGTAACCAATTTGTTACATTATTGTATTTCTCAGGTTTATGCAGAACAACCAGACATCTTAATTCATCAGTAAAGAAACAGTAAATGAGCGCCACAGGATTTTCACTTTCTCAACAAGTCAAAATTTAAAACCACTTCTTTTTTTTTTCTCCCCCCTCTCTTTCCCCTTCTCGACGACAGCAGCCAACTGTCCCACCGAAATGCAGCCTCCCGGCATAGCATATACCACATAGTTTACATTGAAAGGTGGCCTGTGTTTTGTGAAAGGGTCTGCCATCAGCTATCTCCCTCTTGACCAGAAATCACATTGGATCAAAATGCCGTTTCTGCTTGTCTTTAATTTTTAAGTCAACTGAAATCTTGAGGTTTCTAACCTTAAGCAGCTACCAATGGTTAAAAAAGAGAAACTCTCTACATGAAGGTTAATGCCAGTGCTTAATACCAAAGCATTAGTTTAAAATTGTGTAATTTTTCTCCTTCACACAATGTTGTTTTTGTTTCTTCCTCACCCTTTCAGACAAACATCTGTTATACTGTAGAAGAACAACTATCTCCCAAACCGCTGAGTGTGCCTGCAGCCAAAGTAAACAAAACAAACCCAGAGGATCCAGCACAGTCAGCCTTTATATCCAGCCAGGATAACATTTCACATGTTTTGATTAAAATTAGCTAATTTGTAATTCTAGAACCTATGAAACTTAAAAGCTGCAATCCATATAGATCACATCAGGCGATGCTCTAAGGGGCCAATGCCCTACACTACAGACCTCCGCAGTCCTCCAAACTATGTAGGATTACAATGAGCAATGACTCTCATTCTCCAGTGCCTGCACAGAGCCCTCTCCGAAAATAGGATGTGCCATATATCTCACAAAGAATAATACCACTCCTCGGGACTTGAAACTAGTACGGTTTGTTGCCAAAGAGATGCACCGACACGTTATTTTGCTCGCTCCCCTAATACCACTCTTGTCCAGCTCTCCAGTTGATGTGCACACAGAACTGTGTACACACGCGTTACGCGGCAGCAGGAGAAAGAACGCCCGCCTTAGGCAGGAAAGAGCACCTAACCAAAATTAGTGGTGTGCAAAAGAGGGGAGAGAGGAGGGGGGACTGTGCATTCCCGTTTAATTTTACATGGGGACATCAATGCTCCAGAAAGCAAAGACATTTTCACCAGGCACCATGCATATTTATATACTTGCCTATATAGTATACACACTGTACGAATGTGTGACATTTTCCAGGCAGTCCTCCACTTACTATCAGCCTTCTAATAAATGACATATTCAAATTAAACGTCAGCAGCTTTATCTCAGAATCAGACCATGCTGTTTTAGTCACTTTATCTGGGCATTAAACAACAACAACAACAAGTTCAGCTGAAGTCTCCCAATATGTTGTTCCTAACTTTGGGGAATCAGAGATGTGAAACAAACAGATGTGGAACAGACGTGGAAAATAGGCGTAAAAAATAAGACCAGTCAAGCCTGGAGCAGCAAGCTAATGATAAAAGAAGTCTCAAAAGAATGTTTTAGTGCGATCGAAGCCATCCTAACATCTGGAGTGGCTGCCTCAAGTGCTACCTCTGGAGCACAGCTGGACTGGCACTGCTTCCTATCAAGGCAGGACAGCCCTTCGCACGATATAATAACACTTCCATCAAAAGCAGCCCTCGGACAGCCACCTTTCAGCAACACCTCCGCCGCTGCGATGAACCGCGAAGCGGAGCACGGAAAGCAGAAGAGGAGGCGAGAGGGAGAAGGAGAGAAAAGGGGTCCCCGCGCTTAAGTGCGAGAACGATGCGCGGCGCAGAGCATAACATTTCACTTTGACAATTTAATTACACAGTCGCAGCTGGCTATTGAAAAAGGAGAGAAATACTGTGTATAAAAGAGGTCCCTTTCTTTCCTAACTTTAGGGCTTCCCAGCTACCTGAGGGGACGGCTACAGAAAGGAAAAAAAAAAAAAAAAAAAAAAGGTTCATCACTGGCACCCAAGGAGCTTAAAAGCCCAACAAGGGAGAGGGTTTTTTTAAAAAATAAATAAATCAAAGCTGGTCAATGAACAGGATTTGCAGCCTGTGAATTCGTCTCTGTTTTCAGCCCAGGAGGCGGAGTTGAGACACATTCAGTGCATCCTACAAAAAAAAAAAAATGACAAGAGATCCTTTCTTATTTCGTTTCCATGCACGGAGGCGGGGGGGTGGCGGGGGGGACCCCCGCTCCCTTCCCCATCACGGGCACCTACCTTCATCTCCTCGTTGATCTCCCGCTTCACCGGGTGAGCCGGCTTCCTGCTCCTTTTATTTTCGGGAGGTCTCCCTTCTTTCTCCATTTCTGCCATTTTTTGCGCCTACTTGGTGGTGGAGATGAAATGGCTGCTGGTGCTCTGGGGGGGCCGGGAGGGGCGCGGGGGGGGCGGCGGCGGCGGCGGCTCTCAGTGGTGGCAGGCGGCGCCGCGGAGGGCCCGGGGGGAGCGCGGCGGCGGCGGCAGCGGCGGGCGGGCGGGGGGCGCGGGCGGGCAGGGGCGCGGGTGCCCCGGCGAGTCAGCCATCTTCTGCCTCGCCGCCGGCCTGCATGGGAGCGGCGCGGCGCGGCGCGGCGGGACGGCGGGGCGGGCGGGCGAGAGGCAGCGCGGAGCGAGCCGGCCCCGCGCCTGCTGTGGCGCTGCTGGCGGGCTGCCGCGGAGGGGGCGGCGGAGGGAAGGGGGAGGCCGGCCTCGGCCCGCCGGCGGGCGGGGCTTGCCGGCACCGAATCGGCCGCCGCTGCCCGCCATGGGAGCCGGGCGCGGGGAGGGGGGGGGGGGCCGCCGTGCCGAGTACCGGGCGGAGCGGAGAGGAGAGGAGCGGAGCGGAGGGGGCGGCGCGCCCCCGCCCCCGCCCCCAGCCGGGATGGGGAAGGGGGGCCGTGTGCCCCCCCCCGCACACGCGGGGGTTCGGCCCGGCCTGCCCCCAGCACCGGGGTGTCGCCGCCGTGCCCCCCTGCGTGAACGGCCCGGCTCCCCACGCTCCCCCCGGCGCCCGTCCCGTCCCGTCCCCGCCGCAGTCAGCCGGCGCTCTCCGCCGTGCCGAGGTTCGGTGCCTCCCGTATTTCCCTTTATCTGCGCCTGGGAGGTGAGGATGAATGGTTTGGTGGGACGCGATTCAGCGACGAGGTGCTGGATTACAGTACACACTGTGGGGGATACATTGATTATTCCTGGGTTGTGCTTTCCCGCTCTCTGGCAGTCCCTAATTACCTGATACAATACAGTACAGTACGGGGGTGTCCATTGTTCCATTAGTCAAAATTGTAATTGTACGGGGTTTCTCATTATGACTGTGGTACACCTGAAAATTATACATTAAAAAAAAAAAAAGCCACCACGCAGTCGAAAGATAAACTGCGTTCCGTGTGAGTATGAGTAGGCTCCCCATAAAAATTTCTGTTTAGCCTGTCAAAGATAAGTTCGTTTTGCGTGCAACAATGTCTAATTTACATTCTCTGTTTCTGAAGCTTAAATCACTGACATTTTTAAGTATGAAAAGTTGAGCACAACTCCCGTGCTCGTTTCGTGTCTAAGACGAGCCTTGCTTGCCTGCTTCAGATGGGAGAGCCATTAGAGACCCACAGCACATTTTCCCCTGTGGCATTGAAAATAGGCAGAAACCAGGATTTTGCGTAGTCTCAGCTGTTAGAGCAGCGAGCATCAAAAGGTGAGAGAGCAACCAGACCTCAGTCTGTAAAATCCCAGAGCCCATCCGCAGTGGGAAGGTCACGGTCATTGTGGAGCGAAGGTGCTACCACTCCCCTTGCTGCCTGAAACGAATCAGGCAGATGTTGGAAAAAAACCAGATCTGATATTGTTTGTTTTCACAGAATGGCAGGACCCCGCAGAGACCCTTGAGAAGGCTCTGCCGGCAGCGAGGAGCCTCAGGAGTCAGCTGCGGAGAGGGCTGTGCTGCGGGCTCGGTCCGTTCTGCATGCCCCAGGAACGCAAGGTCTGGCCTCAGACTCATGGGCAGCAAGCATGAGAAGAAACCAAGATTTATTTTTTTATTTCTTTTTCTTGCCTGTAATATTTTAAAATACAGTGATTTCTCAAACTTGGGGAAACTAACCTGGGACTCCACAGGTAACCTCCAAAGGTTGGTGCTTAATCAGGAGGTTTCCCTCCTTCTGTGCCCCACCACCACCACCAGCAACCTCATCTCTACGTTTTGTTCACCGTATCCTATTACAAACGAATTGGTATGGTTGAGCTCTCTGCAAGCACAGGAGATATTCCCAGAATCTCAGTGTATTCTCTCACACAGTAGGGATAAGACAGGCAATGCAAGGGGAAGGCTACACGATCTCATGTAGCCTCGGAGCTCTTTGAAATCTTTAGCTGGAAAAAGCAAGCCAACCTCAGACAACTGTTCTGCTTTGAATCGCCACCACCTTGCTGATACGTGAAGTCAGTCTAGTGAAAAAGGCAAAAACAATTCTTGTATTAGGGACATATCACTAGTTCTCTGTAGAGCTGATAGCAGAGTTTTAACGAAAACCTTGAGACTTCTGCTAAACAGTGTGTTGCCTCAAATCGTTCTCGTTCAGTGAAACATCTAAATGCTACTTCTCAACACTTACTATATATACTGTAACAAAGCACTGTTTTGCTGCATAAATTTAACAGACTGAGTTGATAATCTGACAAAAAGATTAATCTCGAACTCCCAACATAAACAGAATTTCCTTTGATATTGGAAGGGACTTCAGACAGTGTATCTGCAAACCCAAATGATGCGAATTGTCTTCAGCAGGTTACAGTGAGAAGACCAAAGAGAATGTCTTCAGGATCAAATCTGTCATTCCAGTTTTCCTGACGAACAGCTGAAGGTTTAGTTGTAAATTGAAGCACTTCCCACCCCTCTCACTACCAATTCTGAACGCTGATCCTCATTTCTCGATCACCAAAAATAGTGGCTTTCAGTTAGTTTTTTTTTTTTCCAGTCGCACAGTCCCAATACTTTGGAATGGAGATATGAACTTTTGCCTCCTGATAGTAGGCTCGCTTTTCTCAGCTACCTCTGGTAAGCTCCTCAAAAACAGCCCTTGGTCCCCCAGTACCTCATCAACCACCAGATGAAAGCCATGGTCTCAGAACATACCCTGTTTTTCTCAGTATCTAAAAGATGGATGGATACAAAAGTTCTACCTCTCCGTGTACTAATAATAGTATCTCTTCATCTGACAGCAGATTATTTCTGCAGCTGTCATGATTCCTATTTTTCTAGAGCTGTTATTACCTTTACATATCGCATATTATTATCCTACATATTCTTGGGAAGTTGTTCTTCTAGTGGTAGCATATGGAGGACCATCAACTGTCAACACAGAAGTTCATGCATTTAGAGTGCTCAGACGTTATCTGACACACATTGTAGATACTGAAATAAGTTTTGGAAACTGTCTAATTATTCCACTTGTTACTGGGGAGCAAATGACTAACAAGAAAGAACGCTTTCAGGTTTTAATGGTAGCTCATGAACTCATAAGGGGAGGCAGAATATCAGAATCTATGGAAGCCATGAGTTTGTCAGTCGTATAATGGCAGTGATCTGAATGTCTCCAAAAAGTTAGGAGAAAATAAATCTGGTATTTACATTACCGAGACCCTAACATTAAATACATTTACTGAACTGTCACAGCACATAGTTCTTGTGTGAAAACCTGTATTTTTGGTAAAGAAACCTGGTTTGGCAGTGCTCTATATGGATTCTGCAGACATCTTAAACAGGTGAATAAAGGTGGCCAATTGGATCAATAGGGCTGCTCGCATTTATTCTACCAGAGGGACATACTGGGGTACATGGTATCAGCAAGCAGTTATCAGCCAAAGATGAAATCCTGATCCTGTGGAAACCAGTGAAGATTTTGCTCCTGAGTTTAATGAGACTGAATTCCTTGTGAAATTTCCAAGGTGATTTTAAATCAGCCTATTATATAGTGTGCATTGGAAAGCGAAAATCCCAGTTTCTTTAAAACAGAAATGCAGGGTTTTCAAAATACATTTCCATTCTTGTTCAAAGCAAAATGAGAAAATGAGAGGGGAAAAAGCTTCATATTCCTTATTGTAACTCATCTCAAAAGGGAGTAGGAACTGCCTGTCAGGCTTCCCGTGATGACTATGTGCTCTAACCACAGTGCAATACAGTAAGTTTCTCACCGTCTCACCTCTTGAAGGGTTTGGGGTGGGTTTTTTTGCTTCCCTCATTAGTTACTTTCAAAGTTGGGAAGAAGAAAAGCCAGGTGATCTGTCTGTCGGTGGTCACCTGCAAGACTGAGGTTTAGGTCCCTGCTGTATCAAGTCACATCAAGAACCTGGGCTGTTCCTTCTGTTGGCCAAGCACATATTCTGTGCACAAGGCGCTTTGCTTTACCAAGCTCCGTATTTTTGTTCTATCATGGCCTTGCATTTCCAGCTCTGAATTTGCACTTGGCCTTTTGCAAATGATTTTCGCAAGTGATTTGGACCTCTGAAAAACAAATATTGTTCAAAAGACGACAGGTGCAAATGAGTTGCCTAAAATCAATCGCCCCAGGTTTGATATATAGTCTATTATTCATATTCCTGTGTATTAGTATTTACCTGTTCTAAAAGGGCACCTATCCGCTTTCCGGAGTTGCTTTTTAGAAAACGCTAAAGCAACGCTTCGCTATAATTAAGTTCTTCAGTTTCACCTTGATTCATGTGTAACTCTCTTTAATATTATTACTGACCTATTTCTTCTCGTTATTGCCTACCGGAGAGGACGAGCTAAACAAACAAGTAGGCCTGATTTTCCAGCTGCTCAATACGTAAAGCGGCACGACGGCTTCAAAGCCAAAGCTTTTAAAAGGCAACGGCTGCAAACCAATGGCACTCTGCGGGCACGCTGGAACCCACGAGGCGCTTCGCAGGGGCAAAATCGGGCCAGCCGGGCAAGGACTGCAGCAGTCGGAGGCGGCGGGAGGAAGGGGCCGAGGCTCCGCCGCCCCCGGCCCGGCGGAGCGTCCCTGCCCGGGGTTGCGGCGGCGGCGGCTGCGGCGAGAGCTCCCCCTCCCGATTCTCTCCTTCTCGACACGGTGGGAAACGCATCGTGGAACGTCGGATCCCAACACGTGTGTAAGCACGCGTCTTGCGTGCGTTTCTGCACGTATAAACACAGACGCGTGCCCACGCAGAGAGGGAGAAGGCCGGAGGTGAAGAGGAAGGCTTTGGGGGGGGTTGCCAAATAACAGCCGCAGGCGCTGCCGGCCGAGACAAAGATGCGCCTCTTTTAACTGGTTTCTCCTAATGTTGCTGCTAATTCACTTTATTGTTCCCTGCTTGCCAAGGTGTTGCCAGCTCTCCGTCAGGTTGCTTAGTAATGCCAGTCACCGCGGAAAACACGCGTCTACGCAGTCTTTCGCAAGCTAACCTGTTCTCATTTCACCTGTATCCGAGGCGAAGCCTTAATAAACAGCAATTTAAATTCAGGTATTTGGTTTGCTGAAGTGTTTAATTAAACAAAGAAATTCATTATATTTGTTCATAGAAAAGTACCGTTACGTTGGTCTTATTTTTTTTTTCATTTGACTCAAAGGGGAAACGTTCCTTTGACTTTTTGTACGACATGCTGAGGTGATAGATTATTTATGCCATCAGAAGCAAATAAATGCACGGAATAATTAAAATATTGGCTCCCAATCTCCTTTTTTTTCCAAGTACAGCCAGCCATTTTCATATACATGGAAAACACGCATGTGAAGTTCTCCCTTGCTTCAGTTCCACCCAATCCTTACTTCCACGTTAGTGATATTATTTCACCCATACCTTTGAGAAGAGGTACATTCCACTCGTTCCTGAGCTTGGACGAACGCCTGCAGCGTTACGCACACACAGTGGTGTCTGTAGATCCCTTTCTGCTGTGGATACTAATCTCAATCCAGAGTTTCATTAGATGATTAGAGACTGTTCTGCAAAATGTCAAGAGGTAACCTCTCCAAAGCAGACGCAGTATGGCAGTTGAAATGGGAATAGTGGCAGCTCTCCAAATACAAAGCTCTGGAAATGTTTGGAGGTATTTTAATATTGATGACTATTTCATTTTTTTTGTGCTGCTTTAGGGTATCAGTGTCAAATCTGTACAGATTAATGGCAAGATAGATCCTTAATACTGTTAATGCTTTTTAAAGTTCTGGCAAACAGAGAGAAACCTTATTTAACTTGTGAAATCATTAATTAACGATGGCTCTTCTTGCCTGAAACTTCGGGTAATTTGATAAACAGAAAGAAATGTTAACTTGTTTCTCTGGTTCTTTGTTAAATACTTCCGAATCTTCTGTTAAAATGCTTTTTTGTTTCTTGTTTCATTTCTCATGTTCCCTACACCAAAAGTAACAAGGAGAACTCTCTTCCTTCTTCAGCATCAGAGAACACCCACACCATTAAAAATCAATCAATACTAAATCTTTAAAAAGGTATCAGCAATGCATTAAAAACCAAATTAGTAAAATATGCTCCGGACACCAGTATTGACTTGGGGGAAAAATCTTTATTATCCGTCTACTGCTATACCCTGTCTATCCGCTATGGTTATCCAGTGACTCTGCTGTGACGTTTTCATCTTGAATATAATGCCAAAGATCAGGTAGAGGAAAATGAAGGACCTATGGATGAGCAAGAAACTCAGACACGTTATACCAGACTTGAACTTGGCTGTGCCAAACTATGCATTTGCAACCTCTAAACCTCATTATGGTTAAGGACTGTACCTCAGAATGAAACTTGTGAAACTTCAAAAGTTTCATTTAGTCTGAAAAGGTGGTCTACTTGCTCTGTCATACACGTTGGTAAGAGCCTATACCAAGCCCTACTTTCCTGCGGGATTCTTATTTCCTTGCAGCTGACACCCAAAATGCTGACCTCCAAAGGCTATTTTGGAGAAGGTCTGAGGTAACTGAGAACCCTCCTACTCTTTATCCCGTTTCTCACATACCTTGAAAGCAGGGAACTATCAAAGCCAGAAGCAAAACCGGTGAGGGTGGAGACTTGCACTCTCTGCAAATGTCCCACAGCTGTATAGCTCCCTCTGAGGTGAACTGAGAATATTTACAGCCAAGGCAAACTCAGTTCTTCACCTGTCATTTCTCAACAACAGCCATTTCCACCCCTTCCCATTCTTTTACTTCTCCACACAGAAAAAGACAGGAGAGATTCTTCTTGTTTTCACTTAGAAACAGGTAAGTCTCCCAGATCCTACAATGACAGGAAGGAAGGGAGAGAGGTTGTGTGGGTTTGGGATACAGCGGAAAGTTCTCCTTTCTTTTTAATATCATTTGTTTTTCTCATAGATCAATTGTGCTGATACATTCCTGAAAATATTATTACAGTATTCTATATCAAATTCTTCCTAAAAGGAATCCCTCCTCTCTTTGTCTTTCTGTGAAGAATAAAAGAATTTTTTACAATAAAGATAGTGGTTTATACATTTTCTCATAATCCTGTATTACCCCTGTGAGCTTTGTTGCATGATATAGTATGTCAGTTTAAGTAACATCTGTCAAGGGATGGAAAACAATTACAGGTTCTTTTCATTCATAAAAGTCATTCTGGAGTTTCTTCATCCTTAATTTTCTTGTCATGCTTTCAAAAACATTACATCATTTTGTCCAAATTACCCCCTGCATTGCATATACAAGATACAGTGGGTTATTCATTTCTTTCCTGGACCCAAAGAAACATGTCAAGGTATCAGCAGTGACATACACTAAATGATTCAGACTCAGGTAAAGTTGGGCTTTGACATGTCATTATTTGACAATTACTCTTCTACCGCAATGCTTGCTCTCCTGCCAGCATCTCACTAGAATCCTACATGACATGTGATTCAATCTCTTGATCTTCTCAGTTATATGTACATGAATTTTACACATCCTAATCTATAATGGCAATGCATTCACATCGCTGTGGTGAAAAGTCTGTCAAAAAAACCCTAAACATATCATGGGAATGCATAACAGAAATATATTCAGGACTAGGATGTGGCACGTATTTTCAGCACAGGAAAATGTTCTTTATCCAGCAAATCAAAGAATAGCTGAAACTGGAAGTGACCTCTGCAGATCATATAGTCCAACCTCTCTGCTCAAGACAGAGCAGATTTGATCTGCGTCCAGTCATGTTTCGAATATCTCCAAGGATGGAGACTCCACAGCGTCTCTGGGCTGTTCTGGTGTTCGACTACCTTCACAGTCAAAAAAGCTTTTTCTTATGTTTAAATGGAATTTACTGTATTTCGGTTTGTGCCCATGTGCCCCTTGTCCTTTCACTGAGAAAAGCCTGGCTCCACCGTCTCTACTTCCCGCCCATCAGGTATTTATACACATTGATCAGATTCCCCCTGAGCCTTCTCTTCTCCTGGTTGAACAACTCCAAATCCCTCAGCCTCTTCTCATACTTCAGGTGCTTCCTTCATCATATCCATGGCCCTTCACTGTCCTTACTCCAGTGTGTCCACGTTGTTCTCATATTGGAGATCTCAGACCTGTCACTGGATCCCAGATGTGTCTCACCAGGGCTACGCAGAGAGGAAGGATCACCTCCTTCAACCTGCCAGCAGTGATCTTCCTGAGGCACCCCAACCTTCTCTGCTGCAAGGGCACACTGCTGGCTCGCGTTCAGCTTGTTGAATTCCAGAGTCCCCAGGGCCTTCTCTGCAAAGCTACTTTCGAGCTGGTCCCCCACCTGTGTCACTACAAATATTATTCCTCTCTGGGTGCAGGACTTCACATTGCTTTGCTGGACTTCATGAGATTATTGTCAGCCCATTTCTCCTGCAATTTATTCAATTTGCTTTGATCTATGATCTTTTAGGTAATTAGTATAACCATTATCTGGAAAGATTTTGTCTTCCTGTACTGTGTTATTTTTTCTAATGAAACCGTGCATGTAACTTTAATTATAATAATCTATGTCTTTTACTGCCGTAACCAAAAATAGATTTTGCTCAAAGACAGAATTCTTCCCTACACAGGTAGTATTTTTTGCATCAAAACAGGATCAATGTATGTATCCATCTCCATCCAATATTCTTGAAGTCACATGTGGTTATCAATTCCTTTTCACAACGCTACTAGTTAAAGCAGAATTGACATGTCCTCACTACTTCCCTTCAGATCACCAGAGGGTGCTGATGGGAGACGGTCACATAGAACTTCCATCCCACCCAGCCGACGTGGGGAAGGCTTGCCACAAGACTTCAGCTTTGGGTGACTTCTAGGAGCCAAGGGTCAGGAACTCTGCATATCTAGATTAGCATGCATTGAAATCTTGCCCACACGCATGTCAACCCCTTGGTGAGTGTCACTAGGGGTGCCCAGGTGCACCATCACTCCTGCAAGCTCAGGCAGCAATTCAGTTGGCTTGCAGAACCAAGGCTCTCCATTATTGCTTCCTTTCACCCCTGGGACAACGTGAGAAATTGCCTTTTGCATATTGCAAGTGTGTCACAGCTAGTGCCTCTGAAGCCCTGGTGTGAGGAGTTGTAGACTGAGGTTTATTGGCTTTAGCTGATTTGCCAACGCCAAAACTAGGTCCAAGGCCAACTTCAAAACCTCGCCACCCATATGATTAGCTGGGGGTCTTCTTGTCTGTTGTTAACTAATATTACAACTACCAGTTAGTATTACAGCTATTTTGCAGATGAGAAATCATCGTGAGAGAGATAAAGTGACAAAACACATGTACTTGAAGAGTCTCGCGGCCTCAACTAGAACCCAGCTCTTATGTCTTGTAGGACAGTCCTGTCACCATTAGAACATGTAATTTAACCTTCTTGGAAAAAAATGAAATGTGAGCCTCCCTTTGAACCAGCTTGACTTTGAGCTCACTCATGAAACGCCAACGACCTTTGAAAGAACACAGGGATGGCACCATTGACAGATTTTGCCTCAGTTGGCTGCAAATAATGTTATTTGAAATAACTGCCAAAGCTGTAATTTATCAGTCTTTTTCACAGATTCCACAAAGGCAAGGAAATTCAAAGTCGAAAGGCTTTCTCCAGGCAGCACATGCCAGGCATTTGTGCATGAATTGCAGGAGGGGAAATGATATGTTTCTTTTAGAGCTGTTGTTGCCATCATGGAAAGCGAACAAGCATCTGTGCTTTGGAAATCAGTGGAAGGAAGGTGTTCCGTGAAAGGGAGCATGTGGGAAAGCGGCTTAAAATGGTGAGAGTGTATGAAAGTAGCAGGAGTGCTGAATGCCACTAGGGAGAAGAACTGGAACAAGGCTGACACATAGAAAGGTGGCGAGAAAGCAAAAAGAAATGCAAAGAGGAGTACACTGAAGGGGGGGGGGGGGAAAAGAAAAAGATATTTGGCTAGAGAGTAGGTACGAGCAAATTCCAAGAGTGAGAGAGGGGCAGAGAAAGAAGGAAAAATTATAAGGCAGATGGAAAGTGTATCTATTGGATGATTGTGCAGGTGATGTGAAAGTTTGAGTTTTGGTGTTTTTACTGTGGAAACAGATACAAAGCTGAAAATCAGATGTCCAAGCAGGACCTCTGATATAGCAATAATCTATACATTTATACTACACAAAGTCTGTAGGATGATTGTACTCTGTAGCATTTCCACTGATCCTGAAAAAATGAGAAGATTCACAGTTAGTAATATTTAATTCAAGAGGACTGCTTACCTTAAATCAGCATAAGTAAGGGTTGCACTGCCAGTCCTAAAGTTCTTAATTTCACTCCGGGGCTGATGATTTCCTGTGTCACTACACTGTGAAGCTGAATCCAGAATAACAATTTAATACTTGAGTGCCCAGAGCCAGGCAGATGCTTTGCATAAAAGTGTTCTCTTGTGCGCGCTGAGTGCCTGCAGCTCCCCCCGGGAGGTGGTGGGTGCTAAGCACCTCCGAAAACCAGGTCACCATCACTCGGGAGCTCAGAAAGGAACCGAGGTGCCAAAGTTTAAGACTAAACTTACAAGCAAGTGACATCATCATGGAAGAGTGTGTCTCTGAAGGACTGCCATGCTGTTGGTCATTTGAATTTTGGTATGTAATAGGCACAAATTTGTACACCAGATGCCTGCATAGCTTGTAAACACCCTCCAGAGATAATATGAGGATAAAAGAAAGAGAGAATGAGAGAGTAAAAAAGGAAGATGAGGAATTAACAAAACAGAAAGGGATGGAGATGTTGTTAAAGGCTTCTTTCAGGTCAGCCTGGGCATGGCTCATTGGCTCTGAATGCAAACTATTAGTTAGGAGGCTTAAAATAAACATAATGAAGCGGGTATTTTTCCACATAGTGCATAGTAAAACTGTGGAACACACGTCCACAGGATGTTTAGGGGAGCAAAAGTCTAAACAGCTTCAAAGAAGAGCTTATAAGAGCCATACTTAGAAGTTCTGGAAAATACATCCATTTTGGTTTATTAAACATGATAGACTTGAGAGAGCATCTGGCTCAAGAAGTCTCTAAATTGCAGTCAGGTGGAAGTTGGGAGGACATGCCACAGGACATACTCCTCCGTGCTTGCCCAATTTCCCATTCTCTTCCCTTAAGCATTTCATATTGTCTCTTATCAGAGGTAAGGTATACTACCTCACATGCTCCTTTCCTCTGACCCAATACTCCCATGTTCCATTTTGCATTAGTAGCTTATGGTTTCCCTTCTATAGCTTACCTAACCATGTTGGCCTAGATCAATTGTTCTTCCTCTTGTACAGCAGCAGTAACTATGATCGCTATAATGTTCAAATTTTAATCATTTTAGAGCATGTACTGAAGTGTCAGGCAGGCATTTTAATTACAGGGATTAAAAGGAGAACAGATGCAAGTGAGTCAAGTGCAAGGTAAAAATAGATGCATTGCCCCTTGTACCCTGAGGGTCATCACTCTTTGTCTCCAACGGATTGACATCAGGACAAAATCAAAAGCAGAGGGAATTGTAATGAAAAACACCTATACTGAACAGAAAAGTTTACCTACACTGGGGAAAATGTATAGGTAGTACAGTATAGTATAGATGAATCCCTTTGTTTATCTTGTTTTAATTTCCTCAAAGCCATTTAGTCAGTGCTATTTAAAAGACGTTACTTTGTTCAGATACAAAATTACATGGATGGATTCAAATAATTTTGTTTAACTTCAGGTTAAACAAAATTAAAACAATTTGAGTTTCTAACTCAAATTTTCAAACCATTTTCTTTATCATCCAGGTTGACTCTCAGATATTGAGACTTGGATCCCGTAAAGACATTACTCTCCACCTGATAGCGAGGCAGTGAGCGGGCACAGAGGGAGAGGAGCCCCAAAGATAACCATTTCTTTGAGTGATCTGGGCTTTAAGGTTGATCAGTAAACAGCAAGCCAGCGCTGAGTCTCTGGTGCAAAGTGCTCGTGCTGTGCGGCACTGCTCAGGGAGTGGGTAGTGGCTTTCTCAGCAACTGGATCTTTCAGATGTGCTTCAAAGGGGACCCATAAATAGAAAGGTACAGAAACCCAGGTGGAGATAACAAAGGCACCAGTGACTTCTGCAAAGTTTACTTCAGAGGAAATGTGCAGCCAGCCTCAGTGGATAATGCAGAGCTTCCTGTCTAAGCAAAAAAATAGAGGAAGACAGAAAAAGGTGTTCAGATCTTCTTCCCTCAAATCCAGCATTACTAGCAGAAAGAATGTTTAGTATTGCATTTATATTTTGATTATGCATGTGAATAGCAAGCAGCAAAATACAAATAACACTTCATAAATTACATACATTTAGTCCCTGAGAAATAAGCATTTTAACTGAGAAATGCTTCCATTTATTTATTTAAATCCATATAAAATGTGTATTTTGTTTGCCAGTTTCATGCTACACTGTGACTTTAATCCCTGGGTTGTATCACTAACCAGTAATTGTGGAATGATTTAGGTAGAGTTTTTAATTCTATTTTTCACCTTGCATACAAAATCCCTTTTTTTCTGCTGGACGCTCCCAAAATCGCATTGTCTTCTGTGATTTTAAAGGATGCAGAAATGGAACTCATTGGGAAAAAAATCCATAGAAAATCTATAGATTTGTGGGGTGTTTAATAGAGGGCATGCGAGTAAGCCTTTGTTCAGTATGGCTGTCATTTCCTCTTTGCTGCATTTCACTCTTGCCCAGTCCAGGAACTCCTTAGGCAAGGGACCATCTCCTTTGTTCCAGTTTTGAAATGTGTCTGGTTGGAGTTTTCCACTGCTACCAGAGTTCAATTAAACACAAATAATAAATAGTTAATAGGTTGCCAAGCTGCAGAGGTGGTGCTAATCAGCTGAGGCTCCACGGGGTGGTTAATGATGGATTAGGAATGGGGGAACTGATAAAGCTGAATATTTAAAGGCTAATATTGTACAGGATGATGGATGCTTTGTCAGCTTCGATCGCATATGACCAGAACTAACATTGCGCTTATCTTCCTCCTCCTTCTTCTGTAGATTACTCGGCTCCAAAACACTGCTGTTTTGAGAGTGTCTGTCCAAATTCCCCTGAGTGGAGCACTGCCCATCAGAGGAGACAGTCTAAGAGGCTGTCTTACAATTGAAATTGGGTTGAGAAGTGAAAAAACAGTGACTCTGTGAAGGAGGGGCGTTATCAGCTGCACATCCTCTGCTCCTGTTCCTACTCAGCTTGCTGAAATGGAGGGATTTCAATTGATTTTGTTTCCTTTGCAGTGCTGGCTGGCGAGCCAGTGAGAAGGGAACTGTGTTCTACGAGCATGCGGCACAGGAGGGCCACGTCCCACTGCCTGCACAGCGCTGCCGAGAGCTTCCTGGAGCTTTGGCTTCTCATCCGTGCCGTGCACCGATGAGCTACTGTGTCACTGTGTTTTGTGTGCAGAGGGAAAGGGGTAACATACACCTACTCATACAAAGGATCCCTGTATATCACAGCCGTATTTATTTATTTGTTAAATAAAATAAAAATAATTATGCATTTGTTATCATTTATTAACCAGCAACACATCATGTTCTGATACTGGTATCTCAGTAGGTATATTTAGGCTCAAAAATTCATACCTTTTAGTGCCAAATTCTGTCTAAGGGACGTGACTCCTACTGAAATCAACTGATGTTACACAATGCTGTTTTTTCAGCATCTAACTATAGGATCAATAAGGCCTTCGTCCTTCTCCGTAGTCTGTCAGCTGGTAGGAAGACAGGCAGTCTTGTAGACAAGACAGAGACAACGAGGTCAAGAGAAGTGGATTCTTTTCTCTGTTTGCCTTAGGGGTTTTGCAAAGCCTTGGACAAATCACACAAGCTCTCTGTTAAACCTCCTGACTTCCAAAATGGAAATGATCATAACTGTCTACTTCCCCAGGACCTTATGGAGCAAATCAATTCTCTGTACCCATGTAGGAGGGGGAGCGGGAGGGAGGGGAACTACCTGGATGCTTTAGAAGGAACAGATGTGTTTCTGTTAGCTTTCAATTTTGTAAACGGCCTTAGAATGCATCCTGAGCTCTAACACATTAAAAAATCAAGCCACATCTAGAAGAAGATTAGGTTGCATAGGCAGCTTACGGTTAGTTTCATATACTAACATTGCTAGTTTCATTCTTCTATGGACATCATTGATTTTGGATAAGGCCAGAGTAACTACGAAAGATTGAGAAGTCAAATGTTCCCAATCAAAAGACAGTGCTTTGCAAAAGTTTTAGTTTGGGTGGTATCAGGAAAATATTTCCACATTTCATTTGTTAGAAAAGATATCTAGAGCTGTCATTAGTGGCGGCTTTGATGTATTCTCTGGTACATTAGTCCAGAGCGTGCCGCTGTAAACAGAAGTGTCTCTTCACCTTTCATCTTTGTTCTTCAACTTTGATACTGCCCCCCTGCAGTGGCTTCTTTCTCCTCCTGGGGAGGCTTAACAAAGTAAATTGATAGAGAAAAAAAGAGCTTCATTTTTCTTCTCTACTGAAAACTCTAAAGAAATAGACACATCTATTGTACAGTCACTAAAGCTCTTGAAATAGTGTGGGTTTTTCTCTTGAATCCTGAAGGGAAGTGAGCCAAGAAGGCAGAGGGGGGGTGGAAAAAGCCTGCTGTTTTGTCCACGACTTAAAATATGGCAAGTACATCATACTTTCGCTTCTGGTGGGTTTTTTTGAGAGAGAAACTACAAAACTCTAAATTACAGGCAGCACAAGCAGCAATGCCTATGGGTAAGGTGGTCCATCATTTCCCATTATAAGGCCCTGGCTTTTGATGCTTGTAACTGTCAAATATTAACTACTTTGTAATGATTTTTCCTGTGACTGGTGTGTCAGAATGAAGCTAACTTTTAAAATAGTTGTCAGTTTGCAAAAAGAGATTGGTGAAAAAATACATTATTTTGCTCCCATTAAAAAATATTGTTGGAGTTCATAACTGAGAAACTCTCCTATCTCCATGCTCTAAACCGGAAATTTGGCAAAAGGTTTGCTGAGGATTTGATGGGTGGAGGATGTCTCAGACTGTTTCCATTAAAAAACACGTAAATACAGACATCTGCTCAGAATGGTCTTCCCACATTCTACTGTCTGAAAAGTCCAACAATAATGGACAGCTGCTGTAGGTTTACTGGGGATGGGCAAGGCTTTCTGGCAACGGCTCTTCCTAGCAACAGAGGCCTTTGTCAAGGTGAGTGCAAGAACTGAGGGAGGGTTCTGCTGTTACTCCCCACAGTCCCACCCATAAACACGTATGAAAAGAAGAGACCATTATTAGGATGCAGGTTGTGCAGACAAGAGGATGACTGGAACTTCATGAGAAAAAGATGAGGAGGCTGTGACAAGAATGAAAATACAGTAGCCGGTAAGGATGGTGTGCGAGACTGAAGTGAAGAAGTGAGGAGGCTGGGAGAAAACCCACAAACTTGGACTAGAAGGCAAAAATGGACTACCGAAGTGAGACTGTTATGTTGTTAAGAGAAGGAAAAGGGATGAAGGCATTGGACTGAGAGTGAGAGACAAAGGGTCTTTGGGTATTACAGTATAATCCTTTCAAAGAGTCTCTGTGGTAAAAAAAAAAAAAATAGCTGTGAAACTCACTGACAAAACGTATGCTTTATTTCCCCAGCGACTGCTGCATTTAAAGAACATCAACCTACTGCGAGTGAATCCTGAGGAAGCTGTAGTGGCAGTGCATGGCCTTGTGGATATCAAGGGTCTTGCCCTACTTCTAAACCGTTTGGACTTGCAAGAATTCTACATAAAGGGGGCAGAAGTGTTTAGTTTCTTGGACTGTAACACAAAGAAGAGTGATTTTGAAAAGCTAAAGTCTCACACATTAGGTGATGGTAGGTTTACTTCCCATAGAACCCTAAATCTCCTCAGTTTATATGTATTATTTTAAGCAGGTTTTAATTGCATAATCATGTTAGTTTTTCACAGAACACTTACCACATTAAGTGCAAGAATGGATATGGCTCAGGAAATGAATCAAGGAGCTTGTCACCATTACAGGACGAGGTGCCTTGTTAGCTCCTCTTAAGTGCATCCCTCCGGCAATTTTCATTAACTTAGTCTTTCTGCACAGAAACATGCCATTGCATTCTGTCATTTTTAGACTGTGTTTACGAGCTGAAACTCCCTATTTAGTAACAGTTTGTTCTGTGACGCTAGCTAACTAAACTGACTCAATGGCAGCTCCTTCAGAGCAAAGCTTTATTCTCTCAGAGACAGATAGCCCAGAAAGCAAAGATTTGACAGCAAAACTTTTCCAATGTTCACAGCTTCTCCTCATTCTAGTTTTTCCCTCTCCCCCTCCAGTTTGGGAGAAGCCCCTTATGAGATGCCACAGGCATGTCCAGCCATTGTCGACTTCACAGTCAAACGCTCTCCCTTAGGACATCAACGTTTCCAGTTTTGGTGCCCATTTTGAGTTGTCTCAGGCTTAAGAACAGTAAACACCTTGTCATTGTCACTGGAAATAGGTAAGGGCGTTTCTTTCTAGCAGCTTCCTCCTTGTAACTTCAAGAGTTATTTGTGCTTTCCCGGCCTGCACTTGATCCTTCTTTGTGATGGACTTGTTTTCCATTTGCACCTTCTTTTACAGTATCCTTCAATGTAACTCTTTTTAAGATGTGGAATAATGCAAACAAAATAAAGTGACCTGTATCTTGTATTTATAAAGATGAGAAATGTAACACCCTCATTTTTCATGTCAATGTAGGACTGTTTTTTCATCGGAACTCTGCCCAATTAGTTGCAATAACGCCTGAAGTTAAAGAAGGAATGGATTTAAGTGATTGTAAAGACAGAACAGATAATATTCTTGCTGAAGTACTTGTGGAATTGAGCAAGTCACTTAAATTCAATTTCTGAAGATGGCCAGTGAATTTTCCTCCTCTATGGGGTACAGAAAAACTATTTTCTGAATTTACCAAAGCTTTGGGTACGTGTAGCTGCAAGACGGTTCACTGAAACGTGTGTTCAGAGTAAGTGAAAGACTACATGAAATGCAGCAGACCACACTGTGGAATTACAGGACCTGGGCATCTTCAGCTGGGCACCCAAAATTAGTCGTCAGTTTCGATGTTAACTGTTAGGTAAAGTCCTTCAGCTTACAGGGAGGCTGCTCATGAAAACCTCAGCTGCATCACAGAGGAGCACTATAGGACAAACCTACATGGAAATAAGTAAATAAGGCCTGCTGGTGCCATGTCCCAAACAACTGTGGGAAACGACAAAAAAAGAACGCAATGCGGAGAGCACTGCAATTACAAGCATAAAACACGATTGTGCAGCTAAAGACTAAATGTTGAACGCTTTATGCGGGAACTCCCTTCCGCGTTCGTCTCTGTGCAGCACTGGGAGCAGCCAGCGGATGCCGTGTTCGGTGGGACACCCCTCGCCAGCCAGGAGCCCCGGCCCAGCGCCGGCCGCGCTCCCCTCCAGCCGGGCCCTCTGCCACGGCCGGGCCCGGCTGGAGGCCGCTCCGGGAGGCCGCAAGCGCAGAGGAGAGGCGCAGCCCTCTGCCCAGTACAGGGGCTCAGGGTGAAGAACCAGGGGGACTGTGCCTCATCCGGCACCCCCGCCGCTCCGGCGCCCCCCGCCCCGCCGCACGGCCGTCAGGTGAGGCAGCCGCGCGGGAGGGGGGAAGGGAAGCTCTGCCGCCCGCGCTTTACGGCCTGCCGTGTTTTGCGACGCCCAAGATGGCTGCCCCCTGGGCACAATGAGCCCGCTCCGGCCGCCACCGCCGCCGCGCAGCTGGGGGGGACGCGGGCAGGCGCTGCGGCCGCCGTGCGGCCCCGCCGCCTGGGGCTGAGCTGGCTGCAGGGAGCGAGGGGAGGGACTCGCCTGCGGAGGCCCCGCCGGGGCGGGTTACGGGCGAGGGAGCCGGCGCCGGGGGCGATGTGGGGCGCCGTGCTGCGGCGCGGGGGCTGCGGCGCCGGCGGCCTCCGGAGGCTGGCGTCGGGCGGGCCGCCCTGGAGCCAGGTGGTGTCGGAGGCCGAGAAGATCGTGGGGTACCCGACGTCCTTCATGAGCCTGCGGTGCCTGCTGAGCGACGAGCTCAGCAACATCGCCATGCAGGTCCGCAGGCTGGTGGGCACCAAGCACCCGCTGCTCGACACCGCCCGGTAAGCGCCCGGCCCACCGCCCAGGGGCTACTGACGGGGGGCCCGGGGGCGCCGGGGCCTCGGCTCCGGCCTCCGTGGTGGAAAGGGCCCTCGGGAGGCTCGCCAAAAGTTGCGGGAAGTTTTGGGCTTCGTCAGTTGTCGGGAGCTGAGGCTCGGGTCGGTGGTCGGCGTCGCCCCGCCGGCGGGTGGGCGCGTTGGCAGACGCGGTGCCTGAGAGCAGCCGAGGAGGTGCCGTAACTGGCGTGTTCCTGGGGAATGAATCCCTGTCCTGAGCCGTCGGGTGTTGCGGGGGTGGTTAGCTCTCCGCCCCAGGATCTTTCCTTGCCGCAACAGGTTTTCCCTTCGCTTATCCTTCGTCATTCGGAAGTTGCTTCGTTGTAATGCCACGTGCGATGAATGAGTTTCCTCATGCGACGTGCGGACAGTCCCTTGATAATGGAAGAAGTGTGGCTGCCTCACCAGCAGTTACGTGGTTTTAATATTAAGGACTATATTGTGAGGAAACCAGTGGGAAAAATGGAGGAACTAATCAACTTAAAAGCTCAAAATGACGCTGCTCTGAAGTCTGTATTTTGTTACTAAGACCTTTAGACAACATTGTCTGTTTTGGAATATCCAACTCGGAGCTGCGAGTTTTTGTATGTTGTTGTTGAGATTTTTAGGGTTGCTAAGCTGGTTATTTACTCTTTCATTTTTAAGGCAAACTGATGGAAGACTTGTATTCCTGCCAATAAGCAGAAGTTGGGATTGCTGGGCAGTGTTTTCTTTGACTGTAAAACAAGAACTGATTGGCAGTGGCTTTTTAAAGAATAAAATGCTCGAGGCTTAACAAAATAAATAAATAAATAGATAAATAACCAGTGCAATTTTCCAAGGGCATTGGGTTGTGGATTTGGGTTTTCTGGGGTGGGGTTGGGTGGTTTTTGTTTGATAGAACTGTGTTTGCTACAACTGCAAATACAGCAGTGTTAACAGAACTCAAGTTTAATATGCATGCTCTTTTTGAACAAGTGTAAAACAAAAACTTGCATTTGTTCAAAACAAATACTCTACTTTTTTTTTTTTAAATAATAAAAATTGTAGCTCTGTAGTCGTCCTTAGCAAGCCCACAATTATTGTGTAATGATATAAAAACAAGATTTGTTTTTTCAAGCTCTCCATCTCTAAATTTGGTTGTCTTGAGCAAACAAAAGGAGTACAGAGGTTGAACACAGGTTTTTAAAGGAACATTATTTTCAGGGAGGTGGGTTTAAATATTGGCTTTAAGTAGACTTTTCTGGAAGAAATAATTCAGCTTGTTAATAAAAATGGAAAATACCTGACTTTAGAAAATGCTGGTGGAGGAGTTTTTGTGGAATTGTTTGTAAATGCAGGTTGTCATATTATGATAAGCTTAGCAAATATTTTTGTATTTCTTTTTTAAGAGGAGGGACAAGAAGAAAGTGTTTTCCTGCCTTTGAATCAAACTTTAAGGATAGTTGATGGAACGTGGGGAATGGGAGCGCAATGTGTTTGGGCTCTTAAGCTTCCACTGCAGTCGTAGAAGTATCATAGAGACCTGCAGTGCTAAAGCAGGACTTCAGTGTTAGCTTTAGAGAGTCTGTTCAGCGTGTAGCAGTTGCTGGTTTATTTGTGAATTTTGTTTAAATACAGTATTTTGGTGCGTGGCTGGAGGTTTCATGGTGGAGCTGTCATGTGTGGAGGTTTTTTTTTCTGTTGTTTCAAGTGGACTGTTTCAAACTTAATTCTGTAAGCCTGTGGCTTGTGGAACACCGGTAGGAATATAATCGTGCACAGGGTCAGCAGGATTGAATCCATTCATTCGTTAATACATATGTGTTTCAGAGTATGCTACTAACCGTATGTGTCTTGCTGGAAACAAAAGTCAGTATTTACTCACATAAAACTGAAACCGTGCGCCCTTATTTTGGATGTTCTTGTTTGGCTTCACTGGTATTTCCAAAGGCTTTATTGCAAATACATTTCCAATGGCCTTGACTTTTTCATTATAAGAAGAGTTAATTTCCTGCTGACAAGTTTTAAAACACCTGTGACAATGCAGAAATTGTATCTCACTTTGGTTTATGGTATGCTTTTGCAAAACGGTGAATTTTGACCTGGTTCTTTCTTAGTAATAGTCTTAATAATCTCTTTCTGAAATTTGACTGTGGTATGTTTGACTGTAAATGTGATTAATTTTAGTTATGGTTCTGAGACCTATGCTCTGACTTACCATAGCAGTTTAGGAAACAGGTCTTGATTTTTCAATACTAGGTACATGTTCTAAATCTCTAGCTCATTACCCATGCTTATAAAGTAACATGGGTTTCTTGTGTGTTCAGGCAAGTGTTTTAAAGCATGGGTATCTAAAACATGTTCTTTGATTATTTAAAAAAAAAACAACCAACCAACTTAAGTGGTTGATGTTCTGCAGCTTGAATCTTTCAGACTGTGAGTGCATAAATACTGTATATGTCTATTAAGTACTCCAACACCTAAAGAGATTTTTCTATTTGTGAGAACATCTGAAAAATCTATGCAGTAAAATTGATTAATTGCAAGTGCTGTTTCTCAAATTTCTATTAATTTATTTTTGAGGTTATAAGTGGCAATCAAATTATGATTGCTTGCTGTCATCTCTAAGTGATATTTGTTTTCTTTAACCTTCTTTGACTGATGACATTTTGTCATCAATGTTTCTGTGTCTACCCTCCCTTCCTGTCTAAATGCTTTGCTAGCCTTGGAAGTCTTCCTTAGACCGTGAGAGGTTTCTTAAGCACTGGTGGAAAACCCTGTGCTTTTTCTGCACAGAATAGGTTCTGAGCTGAGACTGCATAAGTCATAATTGCCACCACATTGAAAGCCTTTAGTGTAACAGGAGGACTGACAAGCGTTTTTAACCTTTTGCCGAGCTTTGGGTCACTGGGCTGTTGCAACACATAGCCTGTGCTGGCTGCCTTAAAGAAGGCAGCTTAAAGATAACTCTCCACGTGAGACAGGACATGTGGAGGAACAGCTGTTGGGGCAGTATATGTTGCTCTGATGATCCCATCCGTTTCTTCCTCTCATTTGGATGCGGTGGTGGCAGCTCCTGGGTGTAAGCGGCTGCCGTGAATCAGGACTGCAGCAGGTGTTCTTCTGGGATGATGTGTGAGACCGATACCTCCTCCCAAGCCTGTGCCTGGCCAGCAGCTTTAAATCTGTGAGCTATTGCTGACTCTGCTCCTGGGAAGGCAGAGACAGGTAACTGAGCCCTACAGTGAGGGATTTAGGAGTTCTGTAATCTGTGTGGTAAAGTCGAGTTTATTTTATTTATTTATTAAGTTTTTGGTTTCTTAAGTCAGCTACGTGAAGTGAACATCCTCAATACTAGCTTTGCCAGAATTGTTAGACAGAGGACAAAATGTGAGGGAAAGGTTACGTTTCATTTTTAGAAAAGCTAATGTTCAGTGGTTAACAGATCATTGGAAGTTGAGGTATCTGGATTATATTCACAGCTGTGCTTTTGGCTCTCTGGCTAGGACAAGTCACTTAATTTTTCATACTTGCGTTTACTTATCTGTAAAATGAATAATATAGCATCAGTTTTCGGGAGGTGTTACACTTCGTTCATTACAGCCTGTATTGATCACTGTGATCTTTGAGTGGAAAATGGTGCATAAGCAATATTAATAAAGAATACTTTAAACAAGTGCTATCATTAAAATATTTACTTCCAATGGATACTCTGGAAACCTGACCGCTTCTGGATCTTTCCGTTTGTAGTCCTGTGAGCCACTGTACAGTTTTTCAGAGCTTTCTGTTTTCTTTCCTTATAATGAAGTGTTTTCAGCAGCTACTCAAAACTGGCATTTAATTTTTTTTTGCTCTACAGGCTTTGTTGGACTAAAGGAAAATTTTTTTTTTCAATGCATGAACATGTGACCTCCTTTTCAGTTGGGAAGCAAACAAATTTCCAATCTGCTGTCTTCTTTCCCCGTCCTTTCTAGGCTAGCATACATCCTTCTTAATATAGGAAAGAATCTGTAATTGGCGCGGTGATCTGCTTTTCTCAAACACATAGTGTGAATAACGTTTTCTTGATTATTTAATCTCCCTTGAGAAGGCTATAGCTTGCTGCAGATTGTAAACAGTAAACGTTATGGCCAATGCATCACTTTTATAGTATCACTAAATGAAACGGAACACTTCATACACATAAAATTATTATGGGATACCATTTAGCTCTAGCCATTCTGTCATTAGCACGTGGGAGGAATGACTGTATTTTAGTTCTGTCAGAATTGTTTGTTGGTGATAAATGCTTAAGTAGACTTAGTTACAGTTTTCCTGGCTTATTACAGAAATAAAAAGCCTCGACAGACCAGGTTTTGTTCTGTTGCAGCCTGCTCCGTGTAGATCTCTAGCCATTTTAAGCACTGAACATAAAATGCAATCCAGAGTAGCTTCAAGATTTCATGTTTTTTGGTTAAAACGTCTGATAGCATTGGTTTCCTGATAGTTCTGTTTCTCTGACAGCTTGAAATGGCTTAGTTCAGTAACACACACTGTGTAGCTTCAAATGTGGCATGCATTTACCCTCCTATGTGGATGACTGATTTCAGTGTAGACCTAGGGATTTGTTCTGACCTGGTGTTGATAGAATTGTTATGGTTGATTTATGTTTTGTCTTAATAGAATGGTGACCATAAAAGGATCCTTTTTTTATAATTGTAGGTGCTGTGATTGACTACCAGTAGCTGTTTAGCAACTTGTTTCAAATGTTAATTAATTATTTTTTTTTCTGGGCTAGAAAAGGAAAGTGTCTTATTTACTTGGCAGTGGTTAATGGTTAACTTTCTCTGAAAACACCCAGCAGCTGGGTGCTCAAAGTGACAAGCATAGGGTCTGGTTACCTTACAGCTTCTAAAACTAAAACTTACTACAGTCTTTTAAGTTTTACTGAATTGCTCAATCTGGAACAGACCTTGGGGGTATAAAGTCGCTCTCCTGCTGTTGCTGTATCAGAAGTTAAAACACATTTCCATTCACTAAATTTTATTATTTTTTAAGCCTGCTGTAACACTTTGTAAAAAATATTTTGTGTAGAGAAATGTGATTTTTTTATTTTTTTTTTTTATAATCATGGTCAGAATGCTGGTAAGGTTAGCAATGAGGTAGCAGTTGTGTCATTTCATAAAATCACGGAATGGTTTGGGTTGGAAGGGATGTTATCATAGAATCATAGAATCATAGAATGGTTAGGGCTGGAAGGGACCTTCAAAGGTCATCTAGTCCAACCCCCCTGCAAGGAACAGGGATATCTCCAACTAGATCAGGTTGCTCAGGGCCTTGTCCAACCTGGCCTTGAACGTCTCCAGGGATGGAGCATCCACCACCTCTCTGGGCAACCTGTTCCAGTGTTCTACCACTCTCATAGTAAAAAATTTTTTCCTAATATCCAACCTGAACCTACCTCCCTCGATTTTAAAACCATTACCCCTTGTCCTATCATAACTGGCCCTCCTGAACAGCCTCTCCCCATCTTTCTTGTAGGCCCCCTTGAGGTACTGGAAGACCGCTATAAGGTCACCCCGGAGCCTCCTCTTCTCCAGGCTGAACAGCCCCAACTCCTTCAGCCTGTCCTCATAGGAAAGGCGCTCCAGCCCTCTTATCATCTTCGTGGCCCTCCTCTGGACCCCCTCCAACTGGTCCATGTCCTTCTTATGTTGGGGACTCCAGAACTGGATGCAGTACTCCAAGTGAGGTCTCACGAGGGCAGAGTAGAGGGGGAGAATCACCTCCCTCGACCTGCTGGCCACGCTCCTCTTGATGCAGCCCAGGACGCGGTTGGCCTTCTGGGCCACAAGAGCACATTGCCGGCTCATATTGAGCTTCTCGTCCACCAGTACTCCCAAGTCCTTCTCCTCAGGGCTGCTCTCGATCCAATCACCACCCAGTCTGTATTTATGCCTGGGATTGCCACGACCCAGATGTAGGACCTTGCATTTAAAGATCATTTAGTTCCCCCTGCCACAGGCACAGACACCTTCCACTATATCAGGTTGCCCAAAGCCTAATCCAGCCTGGCCTTGAACACTTCCAGGGGTGGCGCATCCACAGCTTCTCTGGGCAACCTGTTCCAGTGCCTCACCACTCTGAGGGAAGAATTTCTTCCTTAGATCTAATTAAAATCTACCCTCTTTCAGTTTGAAGCCGTTACTCATTGTCCTATCACTGCACGCCCTTGTCAAAAGTCCTTCTCCAGCGTTTCCTGTGTTTACTGCAGAGATCTCTTGGACTTCCTGGAAGCACTGGCCACCAAAGCTAGCATGCAGGGCACCTCTGCAGAAAGTCTTAGTTGTGATGTCAGAAATGCAGAAATATTTTACTTGCTTGATATGTTTGATACTGTTTGCAAAATTACTGAAATACTGGTGGGTATAGCAAGTTTGCCTTTGTCTGGAAAGACTGTTTCCCAAAGCGTTCTGTGTAGCTGATGGAAACAGAGGTGCTGTCAAGAGAGCTCCAGTTGAAGCACCAGAGTTAATTCTTGCTTTGACTTACCCTGTCAAGAAACATCTGTCTTTCAAGAATGGCTGGTCTCTCTTAGCTCAATTAGGTTTTGTGAATATCTTTCAGTCTGTTTTGATAGACTTGAGTAGTAATTTCAAAAATCTTCATCATGATATGTGTCTTATGCGTGTTGGTACTCCCTAGGGGTTTCTGTTACCTTACTCACTATCAAGTAAACCATTCTTAGACACCAAAAATCAACTTCTTGTTTATTTTGGCTGAATGGGCTCACAAAGAGTGGAAAAGTTAGCCTTGGTAGGTAAAAGGCATGTGTAGAAAAATAACAGAAAATGGAGGGAATGGAACAACACTGACCCCAAAAGTTCAGCTTGTATCTTGACATAAGCTGTAATATTAGAGCAGCTTTGAGGCGAGATACAGTTGCTGCTCCCAGAAACATAATGCGGTTGGCATGGACGAGGTCTGCTCTGGCCAAGCAGAATGTACAATATCCTTGGAATGGGGAGTAGAGTGGTATGGAGGTACCATGGCTCATCCCTGTTATCAGGGATAAAGAGTGACAGGCAAAGATAATCATATAGCTGCCATCAAGGAAGATGGATTGCAACTGCTGCCTCTGCAATGATGATGAAATCGTGTCCTGAAGCTGAACTTTGCTCGTTATAATGTCATTATAATACCAAAACACACCTCCAGCTCAAAAGCTACCTGCCTTCAGATTGTGACCAGCCTTCATGTAGCACGCGGCCTGAAATTCTTCTAGCCTGTACCTTTAAACCAAAGTGAGGAAAATTTATACCGATCCTGACAAAGGTATGTATGACTAGAGTCACTCAAACTCCACCCGAAAATTAAATATAGTATAAAAATGGCTTAAGAGAAGCAGGTGTTGGGGCAAGACCTCCATCAGAATATCTGGGACCAGTCGATAGGCTGGACCTCTCTTCCCTCCCCCATAAGGACACCTCTTGGGTAGGAGCTCTGTGTTACGTGTGCTTAGTTACTAACATCTCGCTAGCTATTTAAAATCATCACTGATCAGTTCCGTTTGTATATTGTTCCAAATCTGGTTTTGCAGTCAGTATCTTATCACCGGCTATCCTCAAACCTATATCCTGTCATGAACATATATAATAAGATTAATTTGTCTATAAATATAAGTTTCTGGAAACTTCAGTAATTGATACAGGAGGTATAAGGGATTTATCCCGGTGTTGCTGCCCATGAGAGTCCCTGAATAGGTTAGACAACCATCCTCCGACCTTGCAGGCTCTCCAGAGGGATTTGTCCCAGTGACGCTGTCAGTGTAAGCGTGACAGGCTGGTCAAATTGTAAAGGGTTCAAGGAGACGCCCCTTCTCCTTAAACGGAGTGTGGCAGGCAGGCTGGATACACGGGTCTCATCTTTCTTGGGAAACAGGCAGGCTGGTCAAATTGAGAAGGGCTCAAGGTAGTCCCCCTCTCCATCCTCTACTGACCCAACGTCGTATCTTATTGTGACCAAATGGAGGAAATTAAACTGTTGTAAGTTCGTGTATGGACTGAAACTTCCTTCTGTATCTGATTCCTTCCCTGTTCTTCTATGTACCTGTGGCCTTCACTGTGTTTTTCAGTTAGCCACTATTTAATATTGTCTCATACAGTTAAAGGGAAGAGAGAATCCATTTTTGTAGGTTGTACTCATCTTTTGTTTCTCTTGCTGCATATGTTTCACCAGTGTATGTTTTTATTAGTTTTCTCCACCAACAGCATTACATTCGTATACTTAAATGCTGTTATCTGTCAGTTATTACTGCTCTTTTGAACAGCTGTCAGTAGACTCCAGAAGATGAATTGCATCAAAATTTGTACGTTTGGGCTTGAGGTTCATAGTTCATGTTTTGTTAGATTTGGCAGTGAGAATCTCCTTCTTGAAGGTAAAGTATATTAGCCAGTCGTGTGTGTATGCGTATTAAGAAAACATTTGGGAACCTAAGCTAAAAAAATCTGACATGTATATAATAGCATTCTGAGCAAGATAAGTTGCCATTCTGCAATTGTAGTGGCCTTCCTGTTTGCCGCCTCTGTAGTGGGCAAACTGTAGCATAGTGATGAAGATATCCCAAAGGAGTAAAAAAGTGTTTACTCAAGTTCGGAGCTTTTATTCTCAAAGATTCATTCCTTTTATTTCTTTTTTTTGTTTCCTTTTCTTTTTTTTTTTCCTCCTGCTCCCCGCCCCCTCATTAGTAAACCCAAGCTGAAGAAGTGAAGGCAGTCATTGTCGTGATCACGGGTTTACTACAAATGTTGGGAGAGGCTGAAGTGATGAATAAACAGCTAGAATTCTTCTGTAGTGGTTCTTGTAGGAGTTCTTGCCTTCTTGTTCACTCATAGTGTTTGTGAGGAAGAATTTAGGCAAAGGATGTTTAATTGTACGGTACAATACCGGTTTTGCTGAATATTTTGCCACCAGAAGCAAAGTAGGATCGAGTAGCAAATCTGCAGTATGGATGTGCAAAAGCTAGGCTGAAAATAAAATTCTCTTGCATTTGAATAATTGTTCATTGCAATGATTCTCATTTAAATATCCATGTTGAATCCAGGGCTCTCTGCTTGTGAGGAATGTATTATTTTGGCATGTAGGGTGGTCTCAGTAAATCATTCTGATTAAATGAAAGACCTTGGAATTTCGTAAGCTTGGGTTTCAAGCATGTTAAAAAGAAACTGAGTGTATAATGAACAGATTCAAGTTCCAGTCAGTCTTGAACGGGCATAGTATACCACACCTAGAGCAAACTTGAATTTATTTCAGGCACACAGTAGCCTAAGCGTCTTTTTAAATAAAGGTAATTTTTGAAGTTCACATCTGTTCTTTTCTGTTTTCAAGTACAATTGATTCGTAACGCACGTGAATATTGAATCGCAAGTTTAATGTAGCAGTGAACGACTCTTATGTCAATGTTTGCTCTGCACAGGAAGAGAATACTGGATAAGTGGAAACCGTTTCAAAATAATTGTTTCTGTAATCCGGAAGAGGGTTATCAAATATACCTTTATATAAAGTGCAAATGAGAGCTGATGTCACAATGAAAATTCGTATTTGGGTCACTGGAAAAGGTTTTCACTCAGTGGAAGTTCTATTTGGCTGTAAGTTAACTTCCTTGCCTTACAAGAATAAGGGGAAAAGTGCTTTTCCTGGGGCTTTTATTCTTTTTCAGATCTGTATTTTGTAGCTTGCAAAAAATGTTTTCCCCTCCTCTAGGTATTTCCCCCCTCTGCCTCCTTTTGTGTTGATGCTACCTCCCAGTTGACTTCTCTCCTTGTTTTGGAGGCCCTGGCACTGGTGGGAGACCCTGTTAACAAGTCACCCCCAGCAGTTTTAGAACTCCTCCAAAACCCATGGGTAACACTGTATCCTCTACAGCACTTTGTAAATCTATTCAAGAAAACACAAACTTCACAAAGGACAAACCTAAACCCAGGGTTACTGCACTTAGACTATTGCTTTCTCCTAGGAGTGGCAGACCATTGCCTCAAATTATTAATATCTTTCCTTTACCCCACATCTGAGTGTCTTAGTTTCCCTCAGGGTAGGCAGACTGTCTGCAGTGCTTGCCCTAAAGGAACTACTGCTAGAGAGAAACCTGACAGACTATAAAGGAACACCATGAATTTAAAAATTGGGTCTATTACAAAAATTAAGTTTAAAATCTGTAGCAGCTGCTCTACTGTCCTTGAATTGTCCCTGCCAATTCTCTGGCATAGACAATCAGTTTAGCTTATTTTTTTTTTTCTCTCTTGCTGTGTGAAAGATTCATTTAAGGAAAGAAAAACTGATCATATAGGAAAACTGGTGAGACTCATTATACATAAGCTTTTATCAAATGCATGCCGTGAACTACCTAGATTTTACTTATAATGGTAGAGAGGACTTAGAAATTTGCCTCAATACCTTACTTAATTGAGAAACTCTAGGACCTGTTCAGCCTGCTGGAGGTTCTTCGGGTGAGCCAATGTCATCTTTCCCTCAATCCTCAGCTATTCCTAAAGAAGCATCAGGGAGTCCAGCTTTTGCATTCATCTATCTTGTTCTTTTCCACTTAAATTACATGTGATGGCTTTTCCCATTTTGCTTTCTCGTTCCTCCCGTTCCTTTCTTCAAAATAATACTAGTTGGTTCTTCTCTGTGGCTGCTCTTCCATTTTGGAGAAAAACAAAGGCAGGCCTGCAGGTAATCCTCTGTTTCTTAATAGAAGGAAAGTGTATGGTAAACATCTAGTTTGTTTTGTTCCCCTTTTCTTCTTGCCAGCTAAAGAAAGAAGTCATACCTAGGAACTACTGATTCAGCTTTATTTTTATAGTTAAAAACATGAGCAAGCAAACCCCATAGCTTCTACCTCCAGTTTGTTTCAAAAAGTACTCCCTTTAGAAGGAGCTTTCTTCAAGATCAACTAGAAGCTTTTTTTTTTATTATTTGTTACTTAAACAGTCCTATAAGCATGAATTGATTGGCTCGATAGCTGCCACTAAGTATGCTCAAAATTAATTAATTTTATAGATTCTGAACTCTTTTTAAAAAAACAACAATCATTTCCCCTAATAACTTCCTTTTTTTTTTTTTCTAGATCTTTACACTCATGGTACAAACTTGCTGGAATGACAGCTATCTTTTTCATTAACTACCTGTTCGTTATACCCCAGAAAATAATCATAATCAAAGGGTTAATACATCTATATGCTGTCACTGGTCCTTGACATACCTTACATATTGCACCTTTAAAAAACCAAAACGAAAAACAACCAGAAAACCTCTGTATTTCAATCACAAATAGGTCTGGGTCTGTAAGAGGATGTGCTTGTGTAGACCCATCCTGCAAATGCATAGTTCCGATTAAGGCAATTTGAGGGTAATGGTCTGTGCCAACACGCTTTGTGTCTGGTTGTCATCTGAATGATTAGCCAGTAGCAGAAGTGCCATAATTAGTTGATTTGGTGAAGCTGCTTTTAATCAAACTTAACAGAAAGTTCAAGTTGTTAAGAGCTAAATGGAATACTTGTTAGGTCAAATACATAAGGCAAAGCTTTGTGATCACAGGTGGAAACTCATCTCTCTTTTTCACATTTGAAAAATGATTGTGATAGCATATATGTTTGTTAGTGATTTTTTTTTTCCCAAAGATGAGTTGTGTTCAGGTTAAAGTAGTGTTGAAGAGAGACCGAATGTGAAAGATCCACTGCGTTTTCATATTGTGAAAATTCATATATTTTCATAGGCTAGAAATTAAAGGTTCCTATCATACATCAGTGCAGCATGTGTGCATGTTTGGTTTACAGGGAAGAGTTTTTATCCCAGTAACCTTCCTATGTCTGATTCCCATTGCTTTTAATTTAGTGTGATTCGTGAAAATGAAGGTATACTGTGTGCATATTTTAAAAGGATTTCAGTGATGTTAATGCTACATTATGAAGTTTGCATTTGGATCATTCTTTTAGAAGTCGTCTTCTGAATGTCAATCTGTCTGGTATGACATATTTCAGTAATTAAAAATTAATCTAGAGGAAAAGCATGTCTTCCCCAAACGTGTGTTGCCTTGCCGAGGGCCAAGAGATCAGTTCATTGTCTGTTCTTGATCTCCAGTCATTAAAGCTAGAAATACCGAGGAGGGTCTATACTCTGTGTTTTATTCTCTGCTGGAAGAATCTGTCACTTTCTGGTTATTTGTAAGTTTGGATAGTATGGGAGTCATTGACAAGCTCTGTAAGAAATCAGATGTCATCTATCAGTAGAAGTAATAATGCGAAGACCATTTTCAGAAATAAGGCTCAGAAGACTTGAGGAAGCTGGAAGTATAGAGACCTTTAGGGTAATTGTAGGGGAAGCCCTTCTTCCAATACACATTTATTCAAAGAATGGAAGACATTAAAGGAGTTTCTACTATTAGAATTTATAGTATATTTTATGTGTCTTTTGTCCGTAATGTAACTTCGTAAAACTGATACCAATAGTCTTGCCAGTTGGAAAGTAGGAAATGAATCCATGTAATGACTATAATGTGTCATAGCAACCAAGTTTTAAAATAGTCAAATTCCAAAATAATGTTATAAAAATGACATCAGAGGAAAAAAAGAGTGTTATGTGTTATGTTATAGCAACAGAAACATAGGCTTGTTTTTTTGTTTGTGAATCACTTGGGATCGTATTGCTGCCTGTGGATTTTGGCGGGGGGGCAGGGGGAGAAGTTTATGTCCCAACATATAATGCATGTTTGGAAGTGGTGGGGGGAGGAAATAAATTTTTTTTTTTTTTTTTGGCCATCCTTGTTCCTGTGATGCTTTGAAAGAGCTGAAGTTTTGTTAAGTTTTCCTGGTTTGCTTTTCTTTTTTTTTTTTCAAATAAAATACTAGCTGAATGTTCACCTTCTTGTTTGTTTTTCTACTTTTAATTCTTTAAGAGTTCCCTTGACTCTTTTGGATCTTTCACCAGGGCTTGTCAGAGAATGATTAAGCTTTAGTAGCAGAACATTGTGAATGAAACTTCAAGAGGTTGTTTTTTTTTTTAAATTAACATTATTGGCAGATGCCAGCATGCAGTGTGAAGCTTCAGTGCATCCCAGAGAAACGGTGAGATTCGCAGCGGGTGTGTGCATGTCCCTCTGCTACCCAACGTGTGCACCATGCTCGGAGCCGGGAGTAGCTACCTGGGTGGTGAGGCAGGATTGCTCTCTGCCTTCTTACCCGAGGGCCAGCTGAGAGTGCGCGGATCTATTGTAAGGAATCGGCTTGCGACCACAGTGTGTGTCTGGTAACTGTGAATGTAAATGGCTGGCGGCGTAGCTCTGTGTCGGATTCAAAGCGTGGACCCAGAAATGGGATGGGTTATATCCTGCTGTACTTGCACAGATGTTACGCTTTACAAGATCAGCGCATGCAGTTAGCTACTCTGAATACGTTTTCATTTTAGGGCTTTGATTTCTAATTTTGACAGGCCTCATCCTCAGTCCACATCGTTCTTTCAGATGTACCATCTTTCTAAGTTAATTTATCAAAAAAATCCTTTTTCAGACAACTGCTAAGAATTAAACATCCATTGGAACCAGAAGTTGAGGTGTCTTCACAACTAGAATCCTTCCTCTCTCCTTCCCTCTTCTGTTGTAATTGCCAGGCGACTTACTTGCTAGAAATATCAAGTCTGGATTAATATATTGTCCCCGAGTGGTACCGCTGCTTCAGATTACCTTGGTGTGCATGTAGGTATTAAATATTGAAAGCTGTTTTCATGTTCTCATGTGGTGAAGCTCTGTGTAAACAAGTCTTATTTATTGAGCAGTTTGGGAAGCGTGTACACGCCAGTATGCCTTAGGAAATCTGCCGTTTAAGCCTTTGTCCTGATTTTCTCTGGCTATGATAAATGGGGTGGTAGACAAGGAATTGTAATACTGAGTGTTATTGAGAGGACAAAGCAGCGTCCTGAGAATGTGAAGAAAATCTGTTTAAGCTCACGAGTAACTTACATGCTTAACCAAGTACTGTGGCTAGACCTCATGAAACTTTTTTCAATCTGTTTTTCGAAGGAATTTGAAAGCAAAAATCTCTGATGTTGTTTGAAATAGTATTTTTATGCTTTAAAGATTCATACCCCATGTTAAATGTGGAGACAAACAAATATAAGCCCGCCTTATGAATATAATTATTAGGAAAGCAAGAAAATACATTGAAGAAGATTTAAGACATATTAATACTTGAAATACATGGAATGAATGTTGCCATGCTATAGAATGTAACGCAAGCATATGAAACTTGTGAATGCTGTTGCTAATTACTGAGAGAGTGTAGTTGTACACTCCACATTTAAAAAACCCAGCCAACTAAAAAACCAGTTTGGGAACTGATGATGTGCATGTTTTTTTTGTCTTCAACCTCCAAACATTCATTAAGACAGCAGGTGCTCAAATCTTGTATATGTTTAACCCTTGCCTTATGAGTAATTTGGAGATGTTTTTACACTTCCGTATCAGGAATGGGAAATCCTTTCCTTCTTCGCTGAGTGCTGAATAAACCTTTCAGAGCTGGCCTAGCTCTAGAAAGAGAGTTAGAAGAAAAAAGACAGCTAGCTTTCTTTTAGCTCTAAATTCCCTATTTATGATTTTTGTGAATTCACAAGTCACTGAATATTTATTTGAATTCTTTTTTACTGCTGAGACACAAAAGGCAGAAAAAAGGAAGTGTAACTGTGAGTAGCCTATTGTGTTTCCATACCTGATGTGATTTCATTTCAAAATGGAATTTTGCATTAGATTATCTAAAAAATGTCATCATTTGATGATGTGAATAATTTTAAATTCTCCCCTCCCCTGTGAATGATGAATTATTCTTTTGTGAGAGATCTAGATTATTTTAATTAATTACTTGGGGGTTTAAATCTTTAAATTTTAAATTAAGTTACAGGTGAGTTAAGCTCTTCCCTGAGGAGCTTTTACTCTGTTAGCAGTGGAGAAGGATAATATTTGCTGCATAATTCTCTAATGGGCTGTTGTATGCTGCTCCGTTGAACAAGGCTGCTGTTTTGCTTTTGATTTCTGGTCTGTGTCCAGTGTTTCAGGGAACAACATGAATGATTAGAAGATATCACCAGAAACATATTTTCCTGTCAGCTGTGGATGAGAAAGATTAAGACCCATTGTAATATATTGGTTTGGGAAGCTGTTGAGGACCACAGGAATTTAATGTAAAACTAAATGAGGCACTGATAATGGCATATATGAAATTTTTGTAGACAAGGAACAAAATACAGAGACAAGTTTATTGATGTTGATTTCATATCCTGATTTCAGAAGGTATTCCCTTTGCTTTAACTATTTCTTCTATATAGGTTTTTATATATATATATATATATGCACAATTATAAAAAGGGAACCTTATCAGTTGCTTATAGGCTGTGGGGTTTGAGCCAGTGCCTTTTTTCCTGTTCTCAAGTATGATTACTTGTTGAAGGTGTGATAAATTTAGGTCATATTTGGCATGGGTTTAAACTGAGACTGAGTTATGAAAAAGAGAGAATAACAAACCTGAATTGTGTGTTTTCCTTTGTGTGGCTATTGCAGCCAAGCTGCAATTTCTTTTGTAGTGTCTTAAGTTATGATAAAAGAGATATTCCTAAAATAAAGTAGGGTAAAGGTTTCAGTCATTAAACTTTTTTTTTTTTTTGAAGTTAGCTTTCATCATTGTGCCTTTAATTGTGTTAATTACATCAAAGAATTTTCTTGGAGGCTAGTTGAAGAGCAGAATCAAAGGGGAGGGGAAATTGCCTTAAGCAAAGACTTTTTTGTGAGAACATTCTTAACAGTAACTTATGAGAGAGACATCACTAAAACAGAAAATCCTTCCCTTCTTCATGCTTTTTCTAATCTTAATATTTTTGGTTTCCTAATAATCTTCCGGAATATCATATTTCAATCCCTACAGCCAATGGTAAGAGCAAAGTGTTTGTCCTGTAATTAAAATTTTCTGTATATTTTCTTTTCTGGTATCTGTTGACGACAGGATACTATGTTAGATTAATTCAGTTGTTGAATTTGGTGTGCTCTCTGGGCTACTTTTTTTACATTCTCCCCCTCACCCCCAAATGCTCAATGATTAGAGTGCTAGCCTCTGATGTAAGAGGCCCAGTCTGGGTTCTTCCTTCTGCCTATATGACTGTTGGCAAGTTTTTTGGGGGGCAGATTGTGGCAACTTTATGTGTACAGCACCATTCAGGGATATGGGCTCAGAACCCTGGCCAGAAGTGTAACGCCACAGATACCTTGAGGTCAGAACACACATGTGCGTTTTGCTTCCCACTCCATTGTGCTGTGGAGATACATACCCCTGAGGAGGCAAAAATATGTGCCCTAGCCTGGGGCCACTGCTTACCAGCATGCAAGGTCTGGGATATTAACAGAAAAGTTGATGAAAAACTTAAACGTGGGTAATTGCATTTTGTCAAGGTTGTTTTTTTTTTTGTGTAGTTGGGTGCTATAGGAAGCAAGTGGTTGGAACTTGCCTATGATATGCAATTGCTGTACCTCGGTTTTGTTGTGAGTTTTTGTAATTTTTACCATCAGCTGTTCTCAAGTTCTCCATTCAAACACTACTTGCAGTTAGCTTAGAAAATTGCTTTGATTGTTACAAATTCAGTAACCATAAGTTGTTAATATCGAAATACAATAACTGTTTGGGGTCTCAAACAGGGAAAACATTATTTACAGAAAATGTTGAAATCCACGATGCCAAGTAATAGGGAACTTTTTTTGGCATGCTATGATACTAAAAAAAAAAAGTCTTTGCTTATTTAATACGTAAAGAAAGTTACATCCAACCTGATTTATTTATTTTTTGCTTCATGCACAAGTGGTCCTAACACATTTTTAGACTGAGGCAGAAAGTAATCTCCAGGTAGCAATATTCTGTGCTATTTTAAGGATGTATGCCCTACTGATGATTTTTAAAGCACAAAATAATGATGACATACCATGCAGAGGTCTTGCTTGCCCGAGGCGAATGGTCTGAATGCACTAGGTGCAGACTTCTGTTTGCTAATGAAAGTGTTGGAAAGGAGCTGGGTTTCATTGTTTTATGGTTGGGGTTTTTGTGTTGTGGTTTTGTTTGGTTTTTTTTAAGCAACGTTTATCTTTTTTAATTTACTATTAATTATACTGCATTAAATTATCAGCTGAAATATTTCACACAGAATAAGAAAAGAAGGATTCTTCTGGGAAGGAAATTTGGAGCTCAGTTTTGGCGAAAGTAAGGTTCAGCTGTTTGCTTGATAATGGCAAGAGGAATGCCAGGCAATTTGGACAAAGTTTGCCAAGCCAGGGGCAAGGTAGCTTTTAGGGCAAAAGATAAGGGTCCTGACAGATTTCCTAGCATGTGGGAAATAGGAGTGTTACCACTAAATTATTAGAGAAACAGCTAATGAGAGAGGAAGGAGCCAAGAAGGCTAAGAAACTCATAGATTTCAAGAAGGAGAAGTCGGGTTAAAGAGGAGGCAGGTGGAGTATGTGTGCACTAAGTGCTGATCACAGTGAGGTTGTTGGAGGTATGTATGAAATGATTCCAGTTTGCGTCCAGAGTGTTCCAGCGGTTTCAAGAGGTTTTTGGCTGTGTAGCGCTTTCAAAAGCTCAGCACTGTGTATGCTCTCTTCATCACTTTAAATTGAAAACAACAGACAGCTGTAGTTCAGCGGGCTAGCAGCTCCCCTTATGGACAGCAGTTCATGAACTTTATTTGTCTTGCAGGGCATGTCTGAATTGTACGTGCATGGTCTGACAGCCTTTTTTCAGCATCAGTGTATACCTGTCAAGTAAAATTGGAAATACTTAGCATTTTTCATACTAATCCTCAGAGAACATATGATACATAAAGGAATGCAACATGGCTTTTTTCAATTGAGAAGGTATGTGAATAATAAAATAGAAGAACTATAGGGAAGGAGAATCTTTACTAATTAGAACTTTGACGTACTACAGAAATGATGGTGGTATCTGAGCATGCGAATGACAAAATATTAGCTTATTGCAAATGTATTTGGACACAGGAATAGGAAGTGCTTTCCTATTCTGTTGGGACTTAAAAATAGCGTAACAGCTTTCTATTTTGAAGGGAAGTAACTTCAATTTTAGCTTCATGATTTGCTGAGGGATTTAATAGTTCGTCTGAAAATCTTGTATTGACTCTTGTAACAACTCTTGCGATTTGAATCTCTGGAATAGAGGTATTAAGGTATTACAACTCTGCAAAGCTTTTCCTTTGGCAAGGGAAGTTCTCAGGTATAGTGGGCTCTGAAAAGTTTTACTCCTGTTGCCTTAGTCGTTGCGTTCTTGCTTCTCAGTCTTCTGATTCAAAAGAGCTCTATGGAGGAGGAAACAAATCTGTAGCAAAATGGGAGAGAGCAAGAAAATCCGTCAGAAATGTGAATCTCTTTTTCTTGGAGGACAAATGAAAGCTGTACTGAAATTGAGGAATATTGTGGGAAATGACGTTTGCATTGGACTACTGTGTCAGAAATTGTAAACCCATATAGTCACCAGAGTTCAGAAATAAATCAAACTAAATATTTTTTTTCTTTTCCCAATTTAGTATCAAGAGCACTTATTCTATATCGGATAAGTACATAAGATATATTTTTTATCGCCATATTATTGTTATTTGAGTTTTAATTGCCTCTTTTGGGGAAAGAGTTTTTTAATGTGGAAGGAAAAAAATGTTTGTGCGTACACGAAAATGACTGATACTTCTGCAGACTTGTAAATACTTGAGTTTTTAATGATTCAGGGAAAACTTCTTGCAGTTAAACAGTTTTATTAGCTGAAAATTATCTTTCTGGATCTATTGAATAGTTCTGAAAGCAGGCAAGAAATCTTTTTGTTTTGGTTGGCTGCTCAGTGGTGCAGTAGGATAGTGTTAAAAAGTGGATTAAGGCTTATTGTGTTGAGTGGAAGAAGCAGAATTGGCCAGAGAGGTCTCGGATTGTGGTTTCACAAGCAGCTGAGTTGATCTGATGGCTGTTGCTGCTGGCAGGCAGAGATCACGCTCTTCCCTTCCCTGCTCTTGCCTGTACAGGTCTACCCCTCCCCTGCACTGGCTATGGTGTTGGTCTGGCCTTTCTGTGAGAAAAGAGAAAAAACAGGTGTTTTCTTCCTTTTGGGTTTGTTTTCTACTGGGCTGATCTGATTGACTGATGGCGGTGGTTTAATGCGTGCCCTTTTTCAGTATTTCGGTTCCTTGGTGAGACTACTTTGTTGCGGAGAAGTTCCTGCTTCCCTTTTTGTGTTGGCAATCTGTAAGGACGCTCTTGCCCCGGCATCTGAAGTAGCAGCTGAACTTGTAAACTCTGAGGCACCTGGTGTGGTTCCCCTAATTCTCTGCCAGTTTCTCCTTTAGCTGGAACGAAAAAAGCTTTAACAGTTGTCAGTTTCTCTCCTTGATTCCAAAATATGGATGAATGGCCTTGCATGTTGTAGTTGTCCTTCTTTGCTGTTGCTGTTACAACAGATTGGTTTCATTTAGTGACGTAGTTCTACAAACAGGCCGCAAAGAGTAGTATCAAGCCATGAATTTAGACACGTGTCTAGATTTTCTCAGTTTACCCCTTCACTTCAGGATCGGGTTAGTAGGGGATCACAGCTGTTGGCATTCCTTGTACATGTCTGGCAGGAGCAATCCTTCTCTATTTCATGATAATTTCATTTTAAGACAGAGCTCACTGGGAAAGGATGTTTTTGTCTTTCACAGGCTGTCTAGCCTTGTGAGGTGAATAGGTGTCAAATATGCCTTGAATATTTTAACAACTAGTTCTGTCTCAGCCGTAAAAAGAGAAGATTACAGATCCATTTTCCTCTTCAGGATAACCAATGTCATGCCCAACCACCTCTATATGTTTTCTGAAGTTTAAGTTGCCTTAGGAACTAATTACGTTTCAGTGCTATTTTTTAAATATCTTGTCTGAAGAACCTCAGATAAGCTAACATGAGAATGGCTGCCCTCCCAGACAGGGTAAGTGGGATGCTTAAAATCTTCCAGCTGTTTGTCAGATACTTAACTCTCTGCTCTGAAGCTGCTGTACCATCTGTCTAGCTAAAAAAGGTGCACTGAGCAAGAAGAAAAGCATCTTTCCAATTCAGATGAGTCTACTGCATCCTGTGAGATAATCAAGTCACAGATGATTACGGGAACAGTGAATTTGAAATTTTATAGGAATAGTTTCATAAAAAACGTGAAAGATGAAGTTTGAATGAATTCAGCTTCTGAGTATCTCAAAGGAGCAACATCATAGTAGAAGCAACATCATACCATCCTAAGTTTAAAGTCATGTTTTTGTCTGCTACATGAATTTATTTGTTATTCAGCCTTGCATGTAGGTAATAGGTTTTGTTTCCTCTGCAAAATGTGCCATTTTATTTAAATTGATGATATTAGCCATCCGGTATTTTATGTTATCTATTACAAATGCCTTATATTTGATGAATAAATATTTTAAAAATTTTTTTCTCCCCCTGGAATTTCTGAAGAGATCTGAAAGGTGCAGCAGGAAGATAGAGTAAATTTTATAGATTTGAAATAATCAAGTTGCTTAAGCTACGGTACAATTCAATGAATGTGAAGTGAATGAAATGTAAAAGGCCTCCGACAAAAAAAAAAACATGAAAGAAATTTCTTAACCCCGGGTGCCATCTGCAGGATTACCACTGGAACAGGCAGGGAAAGTAGGGGAGCAGAAGTTTGGGTGGCAGTTTGCAGTGTCTGATAAGAAACCAAGAAAGTGTCATCTCCAACAAAACCTGATGAAACATGATTTCTTTGTCATGCTGAGTTAGATAACAATGTGTATGTCAATTTGTTTTCAGCTTGTGAGCGGCATTAGGTTTGTTGGGTAGGGAGTATGCTGTGTCATGAGGTTTCTCCACACATTTTGTTTTCTGCTTCTGCAGTGACAGGCAGCTTAACCAAGCTTGCTTTCTTTAGACTTCTTGAAAGAAATATCAATTATTTAAAATCATGCATCTGCTATGAGCCATTTTTGGGATGACTGGCCCTGTGGCTCTGCTTCGTTTTTCAAAGCTGTCTCCTCAGAGAGGAGTAATGGAGCTTAAATATTTTCCTGATATTCCTTCCATTGGCCTTTAAATAGTGATGTAAATCTGCAGCTACCCTGCTAGATCTGTTTTTTTGTGGTATTAGAAATTAATTATTTTCTCTGCAGACCAGTAGGCAAGTTGAGTGTAAATGCACATGCTAGTGGTAGGCAAATGATGTACACGTGAAAGGATGTAAATAACAACCAAGAAGAATCAAAGCTGGGGTTTGGGGAGTGTAAGCTGAAACCAAATGTGGATAAGATGGAGATGATAATGGTGATGGTATCTGGAAAATTGTTAAGCCCTACGAAGATGCTGTTGGTTAAGAGTACATACCCTCTGTTTGGCGTGTGGCTTCAGCAAGGCATCTGGGAGTGTTCACATCTGCTCTGAGAGAGCTCAGCGTTCACAAAGAATGTTTTCTCTTGCTTCTCGCTGATGGGGAAACTCTCCCTTGTCAGAAGCTGACCTGACCTCAATTACTTACCTATTCATCACTTTCCTCCTGACTATTGTAATGTGATCCTCCTGGGCACGAAGCCTGCAGTTCCTCAGAAGCTCCAGCTGGTTTAGGGTCTTGAGTGTCATCTCTGCAGCACTGGCTGCCACAAGTTGAATCTGATCTTGCTTTCTATGTTGACTTTCTGCAGAGCAGCAAGCTAAGGTATTGGTCCTTAATCTTCGGGATACTTGCTGGTTGGGGTTCAGCATGTGTAAAAAGCTGCGGGAAGCTGCAAGGGGAAAGCTGTGGCTGCTTACTGTGCTTGCTGGAGCCTTATGAGCTGAAAATCATATATGGCAGAACATTCTCCTGGACTGGTCTCTAACCAGAGAGGTAGGTCTCTTAGTCCCAAAGAGCTTTTTCAACCTGCATTGGACAGTTTTCTGATAGATGTCTGTTGTACACAGAAAGTTAACCATATTGAAATGTCTTGGACTTGGGATAAAAATTTCAGCCTGTGTGTTAACACGTTAATGTCTGTATCTGAGCTTGTTGCTGTGGACAGTCTTTATGATGAGCGTAGGGGAATGAATGCTTCAGAGAGCACTATCCGTGTCATCCTGTGCTATGTTACTAAAGTAAGTTCAATGGATGTCCTTTTGAGGAGCTATGCAAGAGGGAGGTGTAATGATGCATTCTGACAGTGTTTCAGGTCTACAGGCATCACTACTTCAGCTAAAACTGTGAAATCTAAAATTCAGTAGTTTGTTTATTTGAAGGAGTCCTTAGATCAGTGTAGGGAAGTGGATATCGGAGGGAAAGGTTTCTAAGTGAGATCAGTGGTCCATTGAGGACTTCGTTGCTGCAGAAGTGGAGATCAGACATCTGATGGTAAGTCAGGCATACAGAGTTTGTGCTGTACTTTTGGCTCGTGAAATTCTGAATCAAGAGAGATTCTCTTAATCCCAAAAGAGCACATTTTCTTTCCCGGATACATGCACTACCACAGAAGGGACGCCAAGACTGGCACAACAGAGGCTGGGTTAGTAAAGCGACTTCAGTACTGAAAGAGTATATTTACTCATGAGGCTGTTGTGAGCTTCTGAAAGCAAGAAAGAAGCACTCTAGCAGGACCAGTGATAGGAAGAGGCAAAGGCCTTACTTTGTAAGGACTTTATTTGTTAGTAAGCTTTTGCTTGTTTAAAAAAAAAGAAAAAAAAACCCTGTAGTAGAACTATGTGTGCATGTGATTGAAAGACTATGCCTCTCTGGCCTGATTAACTAGCATTATGTTTCAAAATTGTAAGAAGTTTGCAATTTCTGAGTCAGTTCTTTGTCTGGACCAGACCAAAACTAAAGTTCTGAAGTGAATTATTGCTCCTATAAGCTACCAGAGGGAAGAAAACAGAAGAGCTTAGCTGTGTGGTAACCGCGCAGTCTTTGTCAAGACACACATTAAACAAGTAGACTCCTGGCCTTGAGTTCTCCTAGGAATGCTATGCCTTTTTAATGCCATGTCCTTTTCTTGATGAAGAATAAAACATGAAGGCGAACTTCTGATGTAGATCAGACATTATCAAAAAGCAAGGCTGTGTGGAAATGGTGCTGATGCTAAATGAACAAATTATGGGAAGGTTGCCGTTGGACACTTAATCATTCTGCACATTTGAAAGGCAAGTGTCTGCTTATACAGGAGCACTTGAAGTGAGAAGTTTCCATGTAGAAGCATCAGTCCATTTCTTGTGACAGTAGTATTTTAATCTGCAGTATGATGGTAGCTTTTGTTGTCATGTGTGTCCCGTTTATTTTGATCTCATCTTCGTTTAGAATATTATTAGTGTTTAGAAAGCATGCAAGGATAAAATGAAAGTCTCAAACAGCAGGTTGTAGTTTGTGACATCAGTCCTGATTCATTAAAAAAAATTGTCCATTCAAGTCTTTTAAAAGTCTAACAGACGTCAGTATTTATTTGCTGTTGCTTATTAAGAACTAAGTAGGAATCGTGAACAGTTTGAGATCAGTAGAGCAGTTTGGGCAGAGCAGAAGATGTTTCCTTGTTTGAAGGTGGATGCTAAACGAAGTGTCATGTACTGGTCTTTTGCTGAATCTATGTGCATATAAGCTGCCTCTCAATAATTGATTTCCAAGGGCCTGAGGAGAAGAGAATAAATCCATTAGGCAAGTTCCTGTAATGAAAAGTATGTACTTTTGGCCCAAGTTCTCCTCTAATTTGAATTATTTCCTTCAAAAAGAATTTGCCTATGAATGTGTGTGCACCAAAAAGCAAGGTTAGCATTAGCATGAAAGTAAAAGCAGATGCCAGAGTTGATCCTCGATTAGAAGAGCTTTCCTTTCCGTTTTAAGTGACATGATTAGTCTTTCACAGTGACACAGTGGGGAAGGTTTTCAGTGCAACCTGCAAGAGTGCAACAACGAGTCCCTGTTCGCAATGGGAATGGCGTAGTTAAATCCTCTCGCGTTGTGCTGAATGTCTGTCACATCATGTCAGTTATTAAGATATAAACCTACTGGGCAAACCAAAGAGCAAAACTTAAAACACTTCTCAGGATAGTATTTTTACAGCTATTGGAAACTTTCCTATTAGCAGGGCACCAAATTTGTGTTCAGGTATTTGTGTGAATGTTTTTCTTTCTATATCCCTTTATATGTGATAACTTCTTCGCTGTAGAAGTTATTAGGACCAATAATTAGTTTTGTAAGTTAGCTCGACATATAGTCATGACTTGTTCTGTGTGGTGCTTGGATTGCAATGGATAAGGTAACGTTTAAAATAATCCATACAGTAGGGTGCTTGTGTCCTTGCAGCTTGAGTAGTCAACGTTCTGATATTTCTATTCAAAAGCAAGAGCATAGAGGGAGAGAGGAGATATTACTTTTTAACCCTCCTAAGATAATTTGACCGAAAAAAAATTATTCTTCCTTTCACAGCAGTGAGCCTGCCTGGGCTGTGAAAACTTTGGGTTCAGGGTTTTGGTTTCATCTCGTAGCTTCTTCGAGGCTTTTCTCCCCTCTTTGTCCTTTTTTTGTTTGTTGTTATTTTAACTGGTAGTTTTTCTAGTATAGGGCCACTCTCCTGACACAAAGCTTTCACTCAGCTAAAGACAGAAACACCAGACGATACAAGTGGAAGATTGGTCTGTGGCCAGGAGTTGAGAAAAGGACTGGAGCCAGAGGGAAAAGGGAGTTATCCCTGTATGGATTCCCTGTTAAAATGTAAATTAAGGCATTCCCATTTTTCCTCTCACTTGCTCTAGAGCCCTTCAAGACAGGGAGCCCCTGTACCTTGGAGCTGTGGTCTGATGGGATGGTGTTTTGCTGCCTTTTTGAGAAGAGAGAGCTTCCATCTGAAGTCAAATGCCTTATGGAGAGGAGGAATCAATTCTCTTAAGACATCTTTTAATCTGTCTCATCACCTTTTTTTTTTTTTTTTCCCCTCCTCTCCTTCAGTTCATCTTCCCTTCTTTCTGCAGGACCTTCTACTGTTCAACAGTTGCATATTGTTCAAAAGGTTTGTGCAACAGCTTTCCAAAAGGAAAAAGTGAAGAGCTCTGACTGGGAGCAGAGGAGAGTTACCTGGTTGTGGACTATGGTGCTTGGAAGCTCCAAAGACATCTATGGATCCATATAGATTAAAACAGTTATAAAATAGGGCGACAAAGATGATTAAGGGAGTGGAGCATCTCCCTTATGAGGAAAGGCTGAGGGAGCTGGGTCTCTTTAGCTTGGAGAAGAGGAGACTGAGGGGGGACCTCATTAATGTTTATAAATATGTAAAAGGTGACTGTCATGAGGATGGAGCCAGGCTCTTCTCACTGGCATCCAATGATAGGACAAGGGGAAATGGATATAAGCTGGAACATAGGAGTTTCCGCTTAAACATGAAGAACTTCTTCCCAGTAAGGATAACAGAACACTGGAACAGGCTGCCCAGAGAGGTTGTGGTCTCCTTCTCTGGAGATGTTCAAAACCTGCCTGGACGCGTTCTTGTGTGATCTGATCTAAGTGGTCCTGCTCCAGCAGGGGGATTGGACTAGATAATCCTTTGAGGTCCCTTCCAATCCCTAACATTCTGTGATTCTGTGAAAATGGATATTTAGATCTAATAGAGTTGAAGGATACTTTTGTGGAAAAATTTCTGTTCTCTGTAAGTAACTAGATCTTTCCAAGCTTTCATGAAATTCATTTGGGTGCAAATTGTAGGAATATCTCACTTTAAATGATGATCTACACTTACAAAAACGGTGTAATTTTTGTATCCTGTTGTAACAACAAAAAAACCTGAAGTCCTGCATGAGGAGAGGTGGGTAAATGTTAAGCAGACCCACAGCAGCCTTGACAGTGTAAATTCCTTCCATGATTTGATCATGTAGTAGCTGCATAATAGTGTCTTTCCTCGTGGGACCACGGAAGGAAAACCATGTGCTCTTTTGTATTGCTGTGATAGCATACTGTAACATCATCTCAACCCATGTGACTGAGTCTTAAAACCAGAATTGTTTATAATGGGTGTGCAGTCAGGTTGCTGCTCATAAGATGAGCTCTGAACACTGAATAATGAATAATGTGCATGTACTCAGCCCAAAGCAAATGCAAAATAATGCAATGTAGCTTGACCTTTTCTCATTGCAGGTTAACCTGAGTCTAATTATCTTGGATTTGCTTCAGGCTAAGAGTGGACAGGAATCACAGCCTGGCTGAGTAGTAACGTTTTAACTCTTAGTAACTTGATTTTGTGTTTACATCCTGTGCTGCTAGGGAAGAAGCAAGGAATTGGGGGTAGAACAAAGGAGGACAAACCAAAAGTGCTTTTGGCAGCAGTGGTCATAGTCAGCTAGAAATCTTAACTGAAGTTCAGGCTCTGTATACTGGGTGTTGTGCTATGGAGTCTTCAGTAATTTACAGTGCAAACAGCTTTAGGACCAATCCTGGAAATCAAAACGGATCAGTAGCTTTGTATCAGCAGCACTGTTATATTTCTATATTTTTTTTCCTTTTGACGTTGTGAGAAAATGAAGCTGAACTGTAAATATGCGGTGTCGAAACTTATACAGGTGTCTAAAGTGAAGTTTTTAAGTTTTAATTGTGTTTGGCTTTGCTATATTGAGGCAACTACATGTTTAAACTCATATCAAATTTTATATACAATTATGAAAGTAGTTTCATTTCGTAAGTGTTTTTTTCACTGACTCCTAATGAGGCCACTAAAGTGGGGAAATTCATTCATCTCCTATGTTCTATGTTTAAAGTTAAAACTGGATATTTCTTTGTTCTAAAGAGATGCTTGTTTTTTCTGTATTTTGTCCAATTATACCCTGTAAATTCATACTTTTGATACTTTTCTCTGAAAATACCCCAGATACGCTTAACAAAGTAAGCTCTTGGTCACGTGCTGAGGTAGCTGTTATGGCAATGCGCCATCAAAATTTTCCCTTTCAAAATGCCAGTAGGAGTTTTTTCTTTATTTTGAATGGTAAGGGCTTTCATTGCTGTGTGTTCTGCAGTGAGATCTTGGTCATTGCAGCTTGAAGTAGCTTATACTATCAAGTCACTACCAGAAGTTAATGAAAACTTTTAAAGGTCGTATTTGTGGCAGTATAGCTAAAAAATAGGATTTTCAATACCTTATTGCAATTAATGTGTAAGGTCATGAAACTGAGAAATATACAACCATATTCTAAATTTCTGAAGTGCCATATAGCTCAGTATGAAATTCTGTTTCACAAGTTATCAAAAAAATTCACTGTGTAAAGCTTAGAAACCGACACTTACAAATATCTTAGTTAAGCTAGTGATGGTATGTGCCAGGTATTCTCAATGTGTTTATGCCTTTATTTTGAGTGTGGTTCAAAATCTCCAACACTTCAGTCTAGTTTTTGTAGCTAGGAATAAATATACCAAATAAGCAGCTTCCAAATGGGAATGGATTTATGCTGTGGCTTTTCATGTAGTCATAGCAAAATGAGAAGTGAGGTAGGGAAGTCTTGACTGATGAATTAGACTTCAAAACTATGTTAGCAAGTTTGCCATGAATTATTTGGAAATGCTGTGTATCTCTGGACGTATGAGACTTTTCATAACACGATGTGGACAATTTAATGCTACACTTGCCATGCGTGCAGCAGCTACAGCATCCCTGGGGAACTGTTGAAAAGATTCAGAAAAACATTCTAGTTTTATTTTGAAGAAACAGGAGTCTCTTTTTCTTCTTAAGTTTATGGCCAGCATCCATGTTATCCTGTTTCTTGACTTTACTTTGAAAAAATAGTTTTGGTCTGGAAAGTGACCAGTTTTACCCTGAAGAAAAACGTTTTTGTAAAACTGTAGGAAAAAGAGTGAAGTCTGAATTATGGTACACTTGTAGTTTTGTTGCGTTTTTTACTTTCAGGAACCTACCTAGCAATGGTGCTTTTTCTACACAGAGAAGTTGAGTGGTGCCACTATAGCAGAAGCAGCTATTCTGGAATAGGGTGTAGACTGTCTTACAGAAGAGAAGTGGCTTTATTCCAGTGTAATTGTGGCCCTTTCTGAACAGTGCAATTATTTAAAATTGCTTTCTTAAGTGGTGATCCATAGTTGCTGACATGGGTAGTTTAAAGACCTGTAGCAGTGGTCCCCAAGCAGCTTCTCGTGAACAACATCTTGCTTATGTGATTCTTTGTAGCCCTGGCAAAGAGAAAGTCAAAACTGATGCTGTCACTGCTGTGAAGAGCCAGTTACTGTGATAATGCTTTGTAGGCCAGCTTGCTGAATGTTTTCCCTGGGTCAGCAAAGGTTTTTATATCACTGCTCTCCAGCTATTGGTGATAAACTTCATCCTTCTATTTACTGTGTTTTCTTGTAAGAGAAAATAGTTGTCATCTTTTCACTTGATGCCTGGCAATGCTCAGGATGTGATATGTAGTTCACCTAACTGAATTTATTATTTCTGCATATGTTCCAGTATAAGAAGCCTTGATGAATGGTGGAGTCTGTGAACAGGGTTCAGGCCTCTTGAGAAGGAAAGCAAGGAAAGCTGGTGAACATCAGCTGTGCCCTCTGGTAATGGATGTTTTGGTCTCCCTCTGAAAGAAATCTATTTGCCTGACTTCTTGAGCAGTACAGTAGATCACCTCATCCCACATGTCACCAATAGTGCTAAAGGACACACTTAACTGCGACCCAATCTCTAAAATTGTAATTATTTTGCACAGAAATGGGATTGCTGATCACTGACCTGCAGTAACATGTAACATTAGCCAACAATGTTGAATTCTCATAACCCTCAGGTTTAGATGAGGACACGTTTCTAGAGGCATTCAAAATGATTAAATGGCTATGAAATCATGTGGGAGCTCAGCGCCTATAGTGCTTATATCTGTCCATAACTTTGTGAAGGATTATTTGGCTTGCCTGTGGTGGTATGGCAGGAGTGAGTGACCCAGCACTGTGGTGACTCTTTGTTCAGCAGAACCCAGCACAATGACTTAACAGCAGTTATTCCCCTGCACTGGGCACTCCAAGGATACCTTCCGAGCTCTTCCAGAATTATGTGCTTCTTGGAGAGATGTGTGAAAATAGAAACCAGGTATTGTTAGCTGAAGTGTTCTTGCTCAGGATCTTCTGGGACTTCAATTCCAGAGGAGGTTTAGGGAAATTTTGGAGTTTTGTTTTTCCTAGATAATACCAAAAACCTTTGTTGAAAGATCCTGCCACTGAAAGAATATTAATAACCATCATCTTTCACTAACGTTGGCTAACTATAGCCAAGGGAGAAAACCTGCTTCTAAATCAGTTGGAAGCAAGGTATATTAATTGGAAAAGGAAAATAAAGCTTTTCTAAAGCTTAGTTTTACCCTAAAATGTAACAGATGCCAAAGACTGAATGTATTCAAACATGGAATTTGCTGTTGATTTCAAGTGAGAGGTTCAAGAAGCAGTGGTGGACTTCAGTCAATTATATGCCAGAGTTACTAAAAGAAAAGAATGCAATTTTTAAAGTTAACTAATGTTTTTGCCTTTCACTCTTTTCCAGTGTGCAATGTTTTTTCCCTTCCCTACATGCTTGATGGAATCATTTTTACTGTAAATCTTAATTGGCTTAATGCAGTTTGGCATGACTGCCACCTTTTCTGAGATAAGAGATTGCCTCTTCAGTGCTGCTTCAGCAGCCAACCTCCTCCTCCTCAGTTCCCAACTTCTGCAGGACTGGGCTGTTTCTGGAGAAGGAGTTAGTGATTGTTAATCCACTTACATTTAATCTCTGCCCCAAAAAGAGCAGCTTCAATGAGTGCTGTGACCTGTGGCACAGCCACCAACCTAGCTCTGCCCTTTCTTTTTGATCTCCTTTCAGTCCTGTCCCTGCTCCTTGGGCCCCGAGAGCAAAGGACAGGAGCTTTAGCATGTGTGACAGTTACCTGCTGCAGTGAGGAGGAGCAAGGTTAATAGCAGCACGGTGTAGGCAAGAAAATGGGAGATTGGGAGCCAGTACTGCTACAGGATGCACTGGAGAAAGGTCAGTGAGAGGGTAGCCCAGAGATCTAGTCCAACCGCAGAAGCTGCCAAGATTGTGTTTCACAAGGGCCTTCAAAAAGCCTATGTTAAGAAGTTAACAACCTTAAACTGTATTGTATTCTTTCTTAGAGATTGACGATAGTGGTGATGGAAAACAATTCTGACTTCTAAAATAAAACAATAATAATAATTAAAAAAAAAATAGACACTGAGTCACACTTCCCAGAACAGCGCCTTCTTGGTATTGGTGGCAATACTACCCTGTATTATACAGCAGATATATACCTTCCGTTGTGTATACAATGTCACATTAGCTATGATTCTTTTATTAGGTGTAGATTGTGTTAGGAGAGATCTGATTTGAGTTGCCGTGTGCTGTACTACACATCGCTTACAAGGACAGTATTGTGGTGATGTCTAGTCAAATAAGTCATTCCTCTCCCTTCCTTTCTGTCTCACCCTTCAAGAAAACTGTGCGAAAATTTTTCGTTTAAAAGAAAGAGTAAATAATAAGATGCACAGCCAGACCTTCAACATTCAAGAAATTCTGATGATGTGTTTGTAGTCTTGTATATATTCTTGGAATAGTTACGGTAGCCTCTTAGATGAAAGAACAAAATGAACAGATGGTTTTGGTTTTCTTTTTAGCTGCAGACTAATAGTAGGATTGTAGCAGATCCCCAAGAATAAGAGTGTACCAGAAGCTCCAAGTCCATGCTATTTGAGATAAGAGCTCATTTTTCTTTTATTAATGATACTTTATCATTTAGTTAAATCACTCCTGCAAAGAAATACAATCATAGAAGCTTCATCACTCCGTTAGAATTACGGGGTGCAGCTACTCTCCCTGCAAAACTGGAAGGAAATACAAGGTTAGCAAAGGGAGTGTTTGTTCCCATCTCTGTTCACCTCGTAAGTTACATTGAAAACTTCCCTAAAAAGAGAGACCATTCTAAGAGATTGTCTGAAGAAATTTAATTGCATAGTCCTAAAAGTGGGAAATTATTATTCACTACAAACCATTTTCCACATTAAATTGATGGAAAATCATGACTCAAAAGAAGAATTAAAGTCCCAGGACAAGTTTCTTTTGCATTAGCGCATTGTATATTTACTACAGTTTTAATAAGGTAATGCAAGAGTAAAATTATTCTGAGTGTTTATGTTCATGACCACTATTATATTTTAATATAGCAAGCCTAATCTATGTAGATATAAAAGTACTGCATAATTTCTATATGATGAAAAAGGGAAATTATTTGAAAATAAAGACTTTATGATGTTTTATAAATTACTGGCGTGAAGTAATTTAAGTCATCAGAGTCTGACATTTCAATGACTTAGAACTATAGGTTATGTATGTTACTTGTCATTTATACCAGCTAACTTGGATTTTCTGCTTGATGCTCTGTCTTCGGTGCTCCTCTTCTTCAGAGCTAAAGTGTTAAAAATTCCTGAATCTTAGTTTTGTCAATTTTTGAAGATGTGTTTGGTAAATTCGATGTGCCATCATTGATTGACAAAAGGAATTTAGATGTTCCATGTTGAGGTGTTATCTTGCATAAATCCTGTCATACACTTCTTGTATTATTTTACAGAAAGAATGTTTTAAAATTTTGTATTTTGATTCTTCGGCAAGCCTAATAGGCCTAATAAGACTGGAACACCAGTACTATATAATCATTGTCACATTTGGTAGTAAGAACTTGCAAATGTAAGTTAAAAACAGTGGGCTATTTGACTTATATTAAGATAAAATCTTTGAAAGAGGGATTGTCCTAAAACATGAATATGCACTGGAACCCTGATCAAGGACAGTATATTCTAGTGAATTTAATATTAAAGTTAGCAGATGAAACATACCAAGAATTAGCATGTCTGTCCTCCCTTTTATTGCCTCAAGAATCATTTACATTAAATCATGACATTGTCATTCAGGTCTCTAGATGGCATTAGCAATGTCCTCTGGCACAGTCACCAGCTTTCTGTCTAATATGAGGACTGAGTGCACTGTTTTTGTTCTGTTATCAAAATAGGCTCTGTGGAGTCGATTCTAAAAAGGTCAATAAGGGGAGCTAATTAAACTTTACTTGTTGAGTTTGCACCAGGATTGACATTTTCTATATACAGTCTATTAACATTTACAAGTTCTTATTTTTAGATTTCTGACTTATCTATAACTTTCAGATGGACCCTTGACAGTTGAATTATCATTTTCAGTCATTAAATCTAGAGAACAAGAATCTGATTACTTAAAGACTACAAACTTTGTTTTGATCTCAAGTTCTGCTTGGTGAATATAGCTAGTAATTAGTGTTGTCCTTAAATGGAGTTAGCATGCATTCTAGACCCTGCCATAGTGTTAAGAGTAGAAGTGCTCCCAGAAGTTGCTGTGTTTTCAAAGCAGGGATTTCAGTACTTGAGAAAGGGCTTCTTGTGAATGGCTGTTTCTATGTATATTTGCAGTGGTCGAGGATGTGAAATACTTTTGGTTATGGACATTGTTGTCTATGTCTTTCCTCTAAGTTGGTGAAACCATACATTATTGTCTGTGAGATAACAGACTGTCCATAATTCTAAGTTAATTCTCTGTCCAAGATGGTCAAAACTGAGTCTCTCTCCAAAGACGTTATTGTTGGAATTTACCCTGCTTATTGAGAAGTGTCACCATGGTACTATTTGTGGCACTAGTCAGCAGAAATGTATTTCTGTAAAGAAAACAGAGGTCTTCCAAAAGCATGCAAATTCTAACGTGGACCTGAAGGACTGCATTTGATTTTTATCTACTTTACTCTCTTACTCCTACTCCTGAAAGAATAGGAACACTGACTCATAAGTAATTTCAAAGTTTTGGGGTTTGGTGGGTTTGTTTTTTTATTTTATTTTTTTTTCTTGTGGTTTGCTAGTAAGAGCCTTCCCTCCTGTAGTTTATAATGTGGTGAAAGAGGAAGTAAGTTGGGGAGGTGGTTGAGGCTGAGGAGGGCACTGCGTGGTCTCTGGTCTGCTGACGCAGCAAAGCTCTTGCAAGTTTGCTTTTGGAGTGGAGCCCATTCAGAGTGAGCACGTGTGCAAAGAACTTGTTTTGTTCTTTGAATTTTTAAAATTTCAGATGGTTAAGGAGGATGGTAAGCATAAAATCTAGAAAGAAGTTTGCTGTCGTGTTATAAGCCTATAGTTAAAGTTGTACTTGAGTAGCTTTTAGTGTTCTGTGGGTTGAACTGAAAGCTTGCCTAGCAGGTCGGACAGAAAAGTCAGGCTAAGCCTCAATATATATTGATGCCCTTTTTTAATCACTGGCTTTTGCAGGTTTATCTGAAGAATTATCCAAGTTCTAAAAATCAATGTGTGTGTTCTTGTGTGATTTTTTTTTTTTTTTTTTTTTCTCCTTCCTTCTGAGAAACTGAATAATGCTTGTGGCAGGAGGTGGTGGATCCACAATTGTCTTTCCACATAAGCACCTCTCCTGAGGCTGAGCTGTTAAGGAACAGTGTAGATGGGCAGGAGTGCATATACAGACTTTTTCATGAATTGTGCCTTGCCTCTGGGTCAGGCTGTTCATTGTGTCTGGAGATTTTTGTACAGTTTCTACTTTATTTTTTCTAGAGTAAAGTGTTTTCAGTTTCCTCATAGCAAGGTGAGGAAATTTCTCTGCAGAAATTTGTCATAAGAGGGAAGACCTTTATGATTTTTATTTTTTCTTGTGGAATGAGTAGCCAAAATAGAATAAAACATAGAAACATACTGGTTTTTAAGGGAGAATCCAATTTCTTTGTTTTCTGCCTTTTCTTTATTTCTGATCACTGACACTTCACCACAAAATACTAATCACATTTCATTTTAGAAACCTCAGGATCCGCTGTGGCTGGCCTCTTTGGCAGAAAGGAGACATGTGAGCGCAAACACAGAGGCACCAAAAGGTTCTAGCATTCTAGCTGGCTACCTCGTAGTCTGGTGAAGAGAGAAAATGAAATCTCTGAAACTTTTTTGGAAAGGCATCTAACAATGCTAAAAGCAGTATTTGCCAACTGGCAAAAGCAAAGTTGATAGGTAAAGAAGATTGTTGAGAGCACTGTGTATTATAATTGTAGTGGTACTGATTTTTTTAAAAGCTCTAATGTATAATTCCAGTGACATGCTTCTTAGATATCGGTACATTTTTCATTTACATTTTGACATTTAAATTTACATCGTTTTACGATCCTGTAATTTTACAGCTCATCTTACATACGTTTTTTTCAATGGCAAATTGAAATCACAGATGAAGTGTGCTTAACTTGAGTAAAGAAGAAAAAAAAAATGTTTAGTGGGATGAGGGGAAAAAAGAGTCATAGCACACAAACATGTTCCTTGGCTGCAAGCTTGTATGTGCAAATTAGGCTCACTTATGAGAACGACCTTTTTCTTTTTTCTTGTGCTAACAAATCCCAAGAAAAGTGCATATGGTTCCTCAGAGTATTAAAATGTATCCTGCTGTTGGCATGGTAGGGAACACAGTTTGTAATACTCAAGAACTTGTCAGCAAACTGCAGTAAAAATATAACTGGACTATTTGATTTTTTTGTGAAAGTTTAACAAGTTTGCTGGAGCTACTTTGACTGTGATCGAAAGTTAAGTTCTATCCTTCATATGTAAGACAGTACAGAAGAAAAAGTTCTTTGCTTATCTCTTGTCATACTTTATCTCTTAATTTTTTAAAAATATGTTATTTTTGTAAGTCATGTGTCCTGGAAACATTTTCTGCTGAAGAATTTGCCCTAATGTTTGTCTTCTAAAAGAAACTTAATAGTTACACATCTATGCATTAGAGGTAATAAACAGCACCATTGCATGCGATGTAGTGGTAAGAAGGTTTTATTGGAATGCACGGTATTGTTTTGATCAAAGATAGCCAAACAGAAGAATAGAACAGGCTGGCACTCATCATAATTTAAAATCTTGAACATGCAATCTACATGTTTTTTTCCCCGGACTGAAATTGTCTAGAGAGTATTTAATTCACCCTATCAAGCATAAGCTCCTCAATTAATTGAATGACTTTATGTGCAAGTAGTACAAAAAGGCTATCTCTAAATCTTAGAGAGTGATGTAGAAACCGAAGTGAGAGTTTCCAGGCTGTTCAGTTTTGCTGAGATGGTAGCTCTTTCCCCAAATTCACTCAGATTTACTTAGGGGAATGTTTGTAGTTGGATGTCATAAGCAGAAGGTAGTTAGCATCCTTGTGGTGATTAAGCAAGTCACGGCACATCAGGCAATGTGTATATTGGATTTTGTCTTTTCCACTGTCTCATGTGAGCTAAGTGAGGTCAGGCGTAGTTGGTGTTTAGCGAAAGTAACAGCTGGAGAACTGGCGGAAGGAAAACCAATGTTAACAGGTAACTTGTTAACTTGTTTCTGCAAGTCAGCACTCAACTAATGTTGATAAAGTATCATTTGGGGAAAACTGTTTCATAGAAACTGCTAAATGTAGGGTGAAAGTTTTAAAAGATCCCGAAATCTGAGATTTGATTTTCGTATAGTTTTTTCTGCAGACAAGATGTAGCAGTGCCAGGTTTTCTGGAGCGTTTTTTGGTTTTCAGAAGGTGGTGGTAATTTGTCTGAACGCTTGGGTGATTTTTTTTTGTTTGTTTGGGTTTTGTTTGTTTTGGTTTGGTTTGGTTTTTGTTTGTTTGTTTTCTTTTCCAAGGTCTTGCTTTAACTTCTTGAGTGTATTGCTAGAGGTAATCCTGAAATAGTATTTGTATTTCATTCCAGAGATGACTTATATAACAAACAACAACAAAAAAAAGGATTTTTATTTTTCATAATTGTATTTGCTGAATTTATTTTTTTTTTTTTCCAGAAATGTCAGTACACTTGAGAGAATAAAAAGCCTGGGAGTTATCATAGTATTTAGTGAGTTAAATCTTTACATGGATTCCTCTTGCCATTGACAATAGTAACAGTTTGCTTTTGCTATAACAAAAGAATATTTGAAATAAATGTAGAATTACTTTCAGAAGCATTTGGCATCTTTTGTCAGTAGGGTGTTGTTGGTTTGAATAATGTTACATCGTACGGCTGTAAGCAGCATTTTCTTGATCTTCATTACAGACAAATTAGAATAATTTTTTTTAGGATAAAATTTTAGATATTTTTATTGCAATGTTGGATTGCAGTTTATGTGAATGAAAGTATTAAGCAGAAACATTCTTTCAGATCTTTAAAGAAAAAATAAATATTCTTCTAAATAAGCTGGACTTCCTGTAGCAATTTGAGTTCACATTTTTCGTGTAACATGTTCTATCATAATTTGTCTAAGATTGGCATTTTCAGCAATAGCTTAATCCTACTCTGAGTTATTTTCAATGAAAGCTTTTAGTGTTGTGAGCTACATGGCAAGATTTGTGTCAGATAAGAATAAAATATCGGGTACACCTGAATAATCTGCATAATTAGCAACTACATATAACCTACATGTAAACAAACCATTAGTTATCTTCCTGCATGGCACAACCACAGCTTTCTCCTCACTCCTGCTCCACTTTGTCTCAGCAAAGGTTTAATATCAGTGCTGTATTCCTTTGTCAGAGCCTGGCATTTCATTTTTATTTGCCTCTGTATCTCTTGAAGGCAGGATCAGATCAGTGACTTAAATTTCCTTCCTTGTGACTCTCAATTCTGGGGTAATTTTGCATCTGGCAGCTTCACCTTGAGCTCTCTTCAGTTTTCCCTGGATGGTGGATCTTGGAAAAATCTTTATTTTCAGATTGCCTGAAGAAGATTCCTCTATTTTCACCTTTCCTATTACGATGTTTGTCTTGGAAATATTTCCAAGGTTGACTGACTTCAGTGAATAACAGTTTTGCTTGTACTATAGGCACCTGAAGTAGTAGATAGGCTTCTTTAAAGAAAATTCACAAGTTTTGTATGTTATTCTTTTTTTCATTTTTCTGTTTGTTCCGACTTTACTCAAAAAATGACACTTTAGTAAGGTGCCCTCCTTTTTGGCAGTTCTGGAGCAGCTCTTTTTCCCCCCTCTGTTAGCAGTGCTGCTTTCTGCATGTTTGCCATGCAGTCAAGGTCGCTCCAGTGGGGAGGAATGAGGTTCCTGATTCACATTCCAGCATTGTGTCCTCTTGCCAGGTTTTTCTTGTGTACTCCAGTAATTCCCTCAGACTGTGTTCCTTAACTTTATCCTCCAGACTCCGGTACCAGGCAGTCCAGGAAAAATTGAGGTGTCAATACCACTGACACCTTTCTGGAATAACTACTTAACTTTAGTACAGAGGCTCCATCTCTTCTTTAATTGCGTTAGTGTACTGTTTTGAAATTTTGTTCCATCTTTTTGTATTATGTCTTATGTAAATAGTCAGTATGAGGGCTGGGTTGTCTTATGTTACACATGAAGCCTAGAATCCTTTTGAATGATACAAAACATATTTTTGCCTTTCACTCCCCTCGCCATGCCAGATTTGGTGGTGTTCTTTATACTCACCAAACTGAAATTCAGGTCCTACACACAATGCTTGTTCTAGTTTGCCACCCCTTTTAAAAAGACTCTGTTAAATTGAAGTCTAATTTGTTTGGAATGCTAGTTAAACGTTTTACTGCTACCTGTGTACCTCCAGCTATATTTGTAGCTTTAGATGCATTTTCTGATTGTTCTTCCATGTATTTTCTTGTACAAAAGAGAGGCAACACTTAATGCAGTCCTGTTAATACTAAAGTCTAAATAATGTCTTCTTCTAGTGTTTGTCAGCTGTAGAAATTTTAGATTTTTCAAAATAATCCTTAAAACATTTAGACAAAACCAAATAGGTAAGATGTAGGTGGTGAGATAGAGGATGAAAGAAAAAGCTTATACTCAAACTGAATAGTTCTCCTGTTTAGGATCATTTTACCAATTCACTTTGAAACTGCTATTTCCCTGCAGTTTAACATGGATACCGGTGTTGTGCTCGTTCAAGGAAGAATGAGATTAAATATTCTGTGATCGTTACCCCTTCTCATCAGCTGTTTATGCCCATTGGTTTCCCTGAGATTTCTCTTCTTGAGGCTAAACAACCTCGGCTGTCTCAACATCACCCCTGTGAGAAACATTCCAATCCCATAATCATCTTTGTGGCCACTCACACCAGTGTATCTGTATCTGTTGTACTGGGGACCTCAGAACTGGTCTCACACAGTGCTGAGTAGAGGGTAATGATCACTTTCCTCAACATGCTGGCAGTGCTCTGCCCAATGCTGCCCAGGAGACTGTTGGCCACCTTTGCTGCAAGGGCACATTTGCTGGCTCGTGTTCGTCTTGGTGTTCACTGGGACCCCAGAGGTCCTTCTCTGCAAAGCTGTTTGGTTCTCTGCGTATATTGATGCCTGGAGTTATTCCTCCCCAGGTGCAGAACTTCACATTTGCCTTTGTGGGACTTCCTGAGATTTCTGTTTGGTCATTTCTTCAGCCTGTCCACATCCCCTCTGAATTGCAGAACAACCCTCGGGGTTTATTAGTCACTCGTCCCAGGTTTTGTCATCTGTAAGTTCACTGAGAGTGCACTCTATCCCATCATCTAGGCCATTAATGAAGATATTAAACAATGTCAGCCCCCATACCAACCTCTGGGGTACACCACTAATCACTGACCTACAGCTGGACTTCATGCAGCTGATCACAAGGCTTTGAACCCAGCTGCTCAGCTGGTTTCCAGTTCACCTCCTTGTTCATTTTTGTACGTCATCAGTTTATCTGTGAGGATGTTAGAGGAGACAGTGTTGAAAGTCTTGTTAAAGTTTAGACAAACAACCTCTGCAGCTCTGCTCTCATTCACTGAGCTAGCCATCTCACTGTAGAAGGCTGTCAGGTTGATCAGGTGTGATTTCCCCTTCATAATCCATGCTGACTACTGCTGATCATCGTCTTGTCCCTCACGTGTTTTCAAAATTGTTTCCGGGGTTACTTACTCCATTATCTTCACAGGGATTGAGTCTGACCAGCCTGTAATTTCCCAGCTTCTTCCTTGCCGTTCTTGAGGGTAGGAGTGACACTTGCTTTCCTCCAGTCCTTGTGAACCTCCCCTGATCACCATGACTCTTTAAAGATTATGGAATGACCTGGCAATAATGTCAGGTGGTTTCTTCAGTGCTTGTGAGTGCATCCCATTGACTTGTGCACATCTAGTTTGTTTAAATATGCCTTAGTCTCATCACCCTCCACCTGATATTGATCAAGTTTATATATCAAATGTAGAGATTAGCACTGGATTTATGTTATGGTGGAGCTAAATCACCTGGAGCATGAAAATGGCAGATTTTAGTGTAGCCAGCAGGTGAACAACTATCCTAAAATGACAGAAGTGTATTGGGATTGCTGGAATGTTGGTCATGGCAGTGGGCAGTGGCTTGATCCTTGAAGGCATAGACAACAACAGACTTCTTGTCATCTGAATGAGAACTTCTGAACAGGCTTGTGCAACCAAACTGATCTAGGAATTTTATGCTAAGTAGTATTAGGTATCTACAAGTTAAGCACTGTTGGAAACTGTTGGGATTTTTGCAGGACGGACCCCACTGTTAACTTGTACTTTTGTATTGTTTGCCTGGTATCAAACAGATAAATCTGAAACTAGAAACACAAAAATTGAGTCTGATTATCTATCTGTTGAACTTGTCGCTTAATACAGCAAGTCTCATTTGTGCAGGAAGACTTCTCATCCATACCCCAGCACGTTTCTGGCTCCTCTGTGCCTATTGAATGCTTGTTATCCCTTTGATCTTTGCCAAACCTATTCACATCTTTAGTAGTTCATGCTTTTCCAAAATGTATTATTGGTTGTTTATGAGGCTGAGTGGGTTTTGAGAGCTTTGGGTTTTGTGGGTATTTTTTTGAATCTCAAGCTTATTAGTGGTAACTGCTGTGATATTGGTAGCAGATTGGATAGGTGCGCACTTGGAAATTTGTATTTGGGGTAAAGAAATTGCAGCTTTTTAGATATTACATTTGCCCTTGAGATGCTACTGCTTAGTGAAAAAACCCACCAGACTTCATGAATTCTCTGTTGTTATTTTTGTTAACTGTTTTGTGGGACCTTTATATGCAAGCATTGATTGAAATGACATGAATTTAAGTGGGATTTGGTTCAGAATTACTGATGTTTGTAATAGTTTAAAAATAAAGTAATTTGTAATCTGGTTAGAATACAGTTGATACTTCGAGCTAAAATGTGAAATTTGGGCTCCTGATGTACAGTCAGTAAACCTGATGGGAGCTTTGCTTCTGCCTTTCCTCTACTCTATTTTTTTTTCTGATTTATGGCATGAAACATATTAAACAGCTAAAACACTGGAGGAATAAGCTGGATGCAATGGCAAAAATCTGTTAGTTTGCACTGCTAGCAGTTAGTGCCTCAGACTTTTCCAGGGAGGTACCAAATCAAATACTGTACCAGATCAAATTCTCTTCATACCTCCAGCCATCTATGAAACAAGAACACTTGTACATGGTATGCCATAGCTACAATAAAAGATTAAAAGGCAAAGATTTTTTAATTTTATTTTACAAATCGCCTGCAAGAATAACCTCTGCTTATTATGACATAAAGAAGGTGAGTTTACAGTTTGCTACATCTTCTCTGAATAATTCCAAATGTAATACAAAAAATGTAATTCTGAAGCACACTTTAATACCAGTGGGTGTAAATATAGTCACATTTCTATTTTGTGTTCAAATTAATTATTTTGATCCCTGTCAGATTCATATTTGTGGTAGTAATGTACCCTGCATGGCAGGTGCTGAGAAAACATTTATAAAGAGCTTTGCCAAAGAAATCTGACTATATAGACTACAGTGACTTTACTGTTGAGAATCTTCATGTGTTTATGGAAAAAACGGTACTAGTTAAGCAAGTCTGATTTGTAGATTTTGTTGCTCAAATACCCAAGTTACTTAATAACTCTAATACATGAGATAGAGTAGTACAGCAGTTCTATTGATGTGTTGGCAAAGAAGCAAACATGACCGGTCTTTACCATCTGTTTATAATGCTATATAAAGAAGACCTTGCTGGTTGCCATGGAAACCAGCATTTCCAAAACCGCAAGTGTTTGCTTAAAAATCTCAGGCCTTCTAAAGTCTTGTCTTGTCTGAGGGAAAAAGAATAGAAAATCTCTGAAGTTTTCCAGTGATTTTTCTTTTTCTTCTAACAGTTGCTTCGCTGTAAAATACTTTCAGTGTTTTTGTGCTGTATCTTCTTTCATGACTTCACAAATTTAAAGCACACTGCTGGTAACTTAATGAGCTTATTTGATGCTTAGCAATGATCCAGGAAAAGGGGGCAGATATTTCTTGGGTTTTGTGTTCATCTTTGTAAAAGGAGGTTTTCCAGTTCAGGCAAACAAGCCTGGTTGTGATATTGACACAGCAGAGTGAGAACTATGGAATTTCGGTGAAGGTCACATTGAAAATATTTCTTACCTGAGTAAAAACCCAGATTCATCTTAATTACCAGAGTCAGCCACCTGGGTCTCACTGAAAAGAGACTTTCTAGAAACAGTAATCTAGAGAAAAACATCAAATGAAGATAATACTGGCAAGAGTTATGTTCTAGGTTTGGCTGTATTCTCCACTGTTGGCTTAAAATTGATTTTTAATTATTTTTTTTACTTGAAATAAACCATTGAAAAGTTCTGAGTGTATAGTATTTAGAAGTATATACATTTGTTGTAGTGTCTGGAAGTACTTCTATTTCTTCCCGTTTGTGACCATATGTATGTATTGCTGCCTCACATTCTATCCTAATTCTCCACTGCATTTTAAGGTGTTTTTTTCCCCTCACCAGTTTGCAAAAGGCTTCTGCTGTGTATAACCACTTAACTCTAGTAGGTAGTGGCACATGTAGAGGTGCTGCATTTGGACTAATGGTGCTGATTAGTTTTCAACCACATAAAACACCTTATACTTATTTCTTTTTAAAAGGAATTTGTATTTACAGGACTCTTGGTGTGTATTTGGCTTAAGCTACTTACTTTAAGTGAGAACAATCCGTTGAAGCACAGAATTTGAAACCTCTTTTTCACTACTAGTAAAGAGGCTTCAGTGTTTTTAGGGAATAAATATTTGTAATAAATTCATCTGAATAATGCTGAAGATCAGCCAAGTTGTTATTTAGAAATATTGTTAAGTACAAAAGGTTAAAAGAACTTTTTAGATCATTATGTAATGACAATACATATCCTAACATTTTTGCCTTTTTATGTTTGATCCATTTGTAAAACATGCTGTGAGCATTTTCAGTGTGAGATAATGGCCAGGAGTTGACCTATCTCGTTGTTGCATTTCCCTAGTAGAGTTTATTTAATGCAAAATACATTTTTATGACGGGCTTTGCAATTACAATATTGCTAAAGTGACCCAGGACCTCCAGAGATGTCTGAATTCATTAGCCTTGTGAAGCTAATCGTATTTCTGTCATTCACAGTACTCTTCCAAAAATATTTGTATTACTTTCACTTAGCCGAATATTCCTGCATCCAAGAAAGCCTGTTTTCAAAAAGGTAGTCTTGTGCTTGAGTAGACATGTTGATACTGGTCAACAGTGGGGTGCTAGACCTCCCACAAAGTTTAAATAAAGTAAATATTGATGGAGAAATCAGACACAGAAAAATTAGGCTTCTGTCTAAGTATTTGTGGTTAGAAAAATAAGGGTGCCAGACCTGCAAGCTACTGTCGGTCAGAGTAATTGCGCTCAGACACTAACTGCATTTTTTGGTATTGGCTTGCCTGCTATCCACATCACATTCCAAGATCCAGTCAAACACTGATCAGGAAAAGCAGCAGAGGCTGGCAGTTGTTTTAAAATTACATTTTAGTGGTTTGTTTTCTGTGTGGTGTCTTTAGCGTCATCCTTAAGGTAGTCCTTTTTGTCCTGCCTCTACCACTCATAAGACCTGATGGGTGGAAGGTAGAATTATTAAAAAAAAAAAAAAATTATTTTTTCTGAATAATCAATATCTTTGAGATAAATTTCTGATTATAGCTGCCCTTTGTTTTTATAGTGTTTTTTTCCATAGTAGTCTGTTTTCAGATATTAAATGACTGTGCAACTAAAAACCAGCTCCTTTGAAACTTGTTTCAAATTCTTGCTATGTGTTTTCATTCCAGTGAAAAGCTGGTGTTTCCCTCCTTCTTACCAAGAAAAACTTTTTCCTCTTCATCCTCAGCTGGTCATAAGTTTTGCAGAAAAATGGGAGTTTAGAATGTTCGTTTGTTGTTTTTTTTTTTAACAGCAACTCCTCCCATTGATCCTAGGGGATAACCTATCCTAAAGGAAGTAAATACATAAAAAACCCTGTAAAATAATATGCAGGCATGTAGCTGATCTTCTTGCAATTGACCCCAAGTTCTCCGTGCCTCCTGCCATTCTAAGCATGGTTTTCTACGCTCTCAGTCTCTGTGAAGATCACATTTAATAAGCAATGGAGTGATAAAACTTTACATCAAATTTTTCACCTTTAGTTAAGAAGTGTTCTTCCTTGAAAGCAAAATCCTGTGAAAACTGAGCAGCTATTTTCTGCTCTGATGGAGTCACTCAGGTTGGAAAGGACCTCAGGATATCTTTTCCAGGAGCTTCCTGTTCTAGAAGGTATGCTCCTGCAACCTACTTCCAAGATAAAGCAACTAAGATACTCTTATGTTTCTATTCAGTTTGTGAAGAATATATAATATTTTTAAGACACACCTTATGTGCATTTCTGGAACACTTGAATACCTAAACTTCATGCAAGCTGCATTTTAAGTGTATGTTGAGTGGTCTTTAGTCACTCTGCCCAGTTGAGTAGGTGTCTGAGTCTTCATAAATGCAAAAAAAAGTTACCCAATTCTATAAAGTTCTTTGCATCTCAAAAAATCCTGTGGCTTTTGTGGAACTAAGCATTTTGAGGCCTGTGTTTCGCCAACGGCCTTGGTTGCAATTTATAAAATGTTCTTAAGACTGCTAGCCAAGTGGAAGCACAGATACAACATTGTGTAAGTTATTCAGCGACTATGCCTGTAGAGGTGCAGCTGTGAACCCCTAATTTTCAGGCAAGTATTTTCTCACTGGGTCACAACCATTCTTCATTTGCACATGCTTAAGTTACCATCTCGGCTTAATCTTAAATATCCAAGCATCACACCATGTGGTGGTCAAAGTTATTAAAAGTTGCTTTGTATCACGAGTGAAGGCCACACTACTTGTAAACAGCCTTTTTAATTATTTTTATTGGCTTTTGATGAAGAGCCAGCGCAGAGACAGGCTTCTGTCTTCTTCACACCAGAGTCCTTTTTGTCTTTTCTCTGTGAAATCTTGTGTTTCTTTGTGATTGGCTTCACAAAGCTACTGGGTCGAGACCCTTCACGTGCTCAGAGGCAGGCAGAGCAGGAGCACTGTTGGAAAGACCTCCCTTGTAACCTGCCATAACAGCACCTTCCCGCAAAGTGTGATGTGAACATCAGTTCCTCCAAGCCTGACCTGACCCGACCCATTGCACAAATCTGCTCTTACTGGATAAGCCTGTTAATTACTCTACAGTTACATAACAGTACTGAGCCCCACGCCCATCACAACTCTGTTTTTCAGGTAAAGAAATTCCCCTAACCCCCAGACTTATTTTCCATATGCAAAGAGATGTTTAGTCATCCAAGCCCAGGAATAAGTTTCTGAAAGGAACATGTTCACCCCTGCAGCCTCCAGTGGGCTTTTCAGTTGAGATGGCTTGTGGGTTTCAGAGCATCCCTCCTTAGAATCATAGAATGGTTAGGGTTGGAAGGGACCTCAAAGATCATCTAGTTCCAACCCCCCTGCCATGGGCAGGGACATCTTCCACTACACCAGGTTGCCCAAAGCCTCATCCATCCTGGCCTCGAATACTTCCAGGGATGGAAGTTGTTTCCTGTCAGCTGAATATTTAATTTGAATCCCGTTTTTAAATTCCTTTCTCTCTATGTGAAGTAAGTTTGTCTTCTCCCACCTGCTGAACTGTGCTCAAACCACGTGTCAGGACAAGGCTGATCCCCCGCTACAGATCTGGCTGTGAACGTTGGAATGGACCAGGGTTTTTAATATGTTTTGAAGATATGATGTGCAGAAATGTATTTAGTATGTACTTGAGTAGCAGGTGAAAAGAAGTCACTATAGACTGCGGTTAGCATATACCAAATATATAAAATTGAATGCTTTGGGTATTTAAATGTATGCATGTTTGCGTGTGATCATATGGTGAATCCTATGATTCAGATAAGTGCATCTATAATACAGTGGTTTAACAGCCGTTTAAAAAATGAGAATGTCAGAGAGTTTTCTCTTATTTACTTCTGACAAGTCATTAATAAAGCAAATTGGATAAAAGCCCTGAGGCTGGTAGAACTTTTGCATTTCTGATAAGGAAGTCAACAATCTTGCCGAATAGCTCCATGCCTTACTTCTAGTGCTAGATACAGAATTGTCAGTTATAATTAACTTTGAAGAAGTGTTGTGGGTTTTTTTTCAAACGTAACTGCACCTGTAACCATGAGTGCATCCTGATAACCCTTTCATATTGAGCAAAATAGATGTTGCTTTTCTGAGAAGTTACGGATTTACAACGGTGTTTACATTGTCACATCTGGGACTGTCAGTTTGAACAGAGGGGTTTCTTTTTCAGAACAGTTTGTGTTTCCAGCCTACAACTAGCCTATGTTTTCAATGACATTGTCCTAGGCTTATAAATCTTCTTCATCAGCATAATTGATTTTGGTTGTGTTACAGACTTTCCCAGCTGCTTTTTATTAGAACTGTGTGAACAGATGATTTTTTTTTTTTTTTTTCTCCCTCCTTTTGTTTGACATCTGAAGTGGGAAGGTAGAGGAATGGCTGATCATTGCCTCGTATCTCTCCTTGTTTTCCTTCCCCTTGCGTCTGGGGAGGAAAAAAATGTTTCTGGTGTATGACCTGAAACAAAATGATTGATCTTATCAGTGGGACACCTTCAATAAAAAGGGCAAAATTGCCAGAGGAGGTGAGAACGACAGTGATCTGTTCACTTCAGTCCCTACCAGCAGGCCAGTGGTGAGGGCACATGCCTGAGCGACAGTGGAGGGACTCATAATGGTTTGGGTTGGAAGGAACCCTAAAGATCATAGAATCATAGAATGGTTAGGGTTGGAAGGGACCTCAAAGATCATCTAGTTCCAACCCCCCTGCCATGGGCAGGGAAATCCTCCACTACACCAGGTTGCCCAAAGCCTCATCTAACCTGGCCTTGAACACTTCCAGGGATGAGGCATCTACAGCTTCTCTGGGCAACCTGTTCCAGTGCCTCACCACTGTCAATGTAAAAAATTTCTTCCTTATATCATCTAGTTCCAACCCTCCTGCCCTAGACAGGGACACCAGGCTCCCGCTGGCCTGCCTGGGTAACTGATGAAGGGACTGCAGATCCACCAGCTCCTGTTTGTTTCGGTCACGAGCAGAACATTTGGGAAATACTAAGAACATTTGACTAAACATTTAACAGCCCCTTTTTGACCCTTCCAAAATACCTTATCGAGTCTGTAGTGATGGGAAATTTATTCTGTATTCTTAGAGGTTAAATTTGAACTTAGCACTACTACCCATAAGTATGCTGTCTTCTGCTACACCCACTTGAAGAGTCAGTTGACTTCACAGTTGCCTGTGCTTTTTTGTTTTTGTCTTTAGTCCTATTTGGTACCATGAAATTTCCCCCTTCTCCATCTCTTCCTTACAGTAACTGTTGCATTTGCCATGTTTCCTCTCCATTGTTTAATTTTAGAATTTAATTTAATGGGGAAAAAAAATGGTAAGAACATCAACTGGTTTTGTCTCATGCAAATAATTTAAAATCTTTGATGTATTTACACAAGATTGCTCAAAAATACAAATGGTGCTTGCAATAAATAGTCATTTGTTGGGCTTTTTTTTTTTTAATGAAAGTGTAAATTACTGATGGAGTTAAACCTGAACAGTTATTGGAGGTTAATATTTTAGCTGCAAAGTCTGCTGAAAGGGGTGCACATGTGGAGAAATACACAAAGCAGTAAGCATGCTCATGTTTGCTTGATTTATTCTCTGCAGCAGACGGACTCTGGTAGTAGGAGGTGTAATTTGCAGCACATTAGCTATTAGCCAGTGTGGTTGCTTGAGTGGGTGGTGTGAGTCTCTTGTGCCTGTACGGTGTCATACTGCGCATGTGTCGGAGCTAGGCGCTTCTCCCCTGCGCTCCAAGAGTAATTTTTTGTGAACAGTGTTCTCTATTTGAAACTGCGAATCTGCCAGTTTTCAAATGGGTTATTCTGTCACATGGATAATATTTAGAGGAAATGCTCCCCCCTCCCCCCCCCCCTTTTTTATCCTCCTCCCCCAAATTCTTAATGTTTTGCAAAACTGAATTATAGAAGTATTTGACTCGCCTTTCTTTTTTTGGTGTGCAGTCCCCTGAGGATGAAGCATCTAATTTGCAAGATACCCAGCCTGTAACTTAGAGCAAGCAAAATTGTGCTAATGTTTCTTTTCCGAGTACCCTATGCCTGTGCTTGTGGTGTTCAGCAGAGGTTTTCCAAAAGAGTTTCAGATTGATGCATCTCTTTGCCTGTGCACAATTTCACTCAGGTTGCTTTTAGTTCAGTTTTTTCCCCTAGAGGCACCTGTCTCCTGCCACATACCCATCAAGACTAATTGCACCATCTGGAAAACTTTTGTGTAGCTGTTACTCGTGCAGAATCTCTCTTGGGAGCTCGATTCTGAATCTGAATGTGACCCCTGAAGCCATGTCAAGTAGCTGCAGTAGTTTCTGGTGTCTAAGGGATGATCACCGTGGGCTTTGTGTGTTTCAGGTCTAATGGGGTTTGCTTTAGTGTGGGTATGTTACGTGTCAGTAGCACAACTTCAGTCATGTTTTGAGTGGAATTAGGCTTTGACTACTGGTTTGGTAATTCATAGAAAATCCTGTCTAAAATTACATCCAAACCATATGTAACACACAGGCTGTGTGATTAGATGTAGAAACGACAGACATGTTGCTCCTTATTATTACACTATTTGACTTTTATGTCCTGTTCTTCCCCACCACCACCGCTGCAGCTGCGCTTCTCATTAATAGTTTTGTGCAAAGAATGCAAGGCATTTGTTGCTAGTGGTGTTGCAAGCCCCCTGAACAGCTCTGAACTCTTGTTTTTGTTATTGCTGTGAAACTATTTCAGTATTTTCAGCACAGGTGATTTTCTTCTGTTCCTCATCTAGTCTGAATCAGGTAAAAGCGCTTCACTTCTAGCAGTATCTGTCTAGGCAGTGGCTTATTTAAAGGCTGGTGCTTTATAATTCTGTGGTGAAGACTTTTCTCCTCTGCTTCTGTAATGTCCTGTCCCTTGACAAGCTGTAGAGCACTGGGCATGAAAAACCAAAGTGTTCTGGTTGTTAAAAGTATCACCATAATTTGCTATATTTTGATTTTTTTTTTCTTTTTTTAAAAGCATTATTCATTTCTCATGGAGACTGGCATTTAAAGGCACTCTGATTTTACCAGCATGCATACGTGGTAAAAAGCAATTTTTTCCTAAAAACACTTTTCTTTAAAAATGATGGAATTGTAAGTAGAGTTGAGGAAATATATTTGGGTTTAGTTGCATCATCTGCGTAACTTCTATGGTTGTGAGTAATGTGGTCAACTGAAGTTCAAGCCAGAGAAGTACTTACACCACCACAAAAAATTTTGAATTCTGTATACAGGATGTATACACACTATATATTATTCATTATATGTATTTTCTGTTTCTTCCTGGGTAGTTTAATGTTCATTGTGGCTCTGACTTTGGAAGCCTATAGAGTTTTAAGTGTTTAACTGTCTTGACTGTGTTCTGGTAACTACATTGGAACATGGTAAGAAAATAATTATTTATTTGTGCGCTTGGTGAGAATAAAGGTACGCAAGTTATAAGTTCACAGAATGCTGAAGGCAAGCAGCTGTCCCCTCCTCCTTAAAATCCCTCACTACATGTACCCAGTAAAGAAAATAAAGGTGCACATTGCAGGGCTACAGCATGTGCTCTTGGGAAGAGATGTGAGCTGTGCAAGCTTTCCTGGCTTCAAGTGGCTGGGAAGTACTGGGGGATTGATCTAAAAACTTCAGCTCTGGGAAGTTGTATAATATCTTCCTTTCACTGGTTTTTATGCTGTTTTAGTCAGGGTTGTGTTGTTGGGGGATGTTTTGTTTTGGTTTATTTTTAAAGGCTCCTTGAGGATGGAAGAAGTAAGAGCTGGTGGCTCTATGACATGGTTTCTCCTCAGGAAGTTATATTTTAATCTCATATGCTAAAATCTGTTCTGAATGTCTTCCACTAAAATATTGATTTCCCATGTTCTCCTAATTTTCAGAAACATTTTAATTGGTTTATTTTAAGATGGCTAGCAAGGTAATGCGTTAATTACTGTTTGCATTTTACTGCTCTGTTCAGAGAGATGAGCATTTAATTGCATTATTGCAGATTAAGATTGGTGGCTAGCGCTTGCTTTTGGCTACATTTCAGCTTTGACTGTAAACGATTGATATCCACTTGGTTCTTAAAACCTCAACTTAGTTGAACCAAACTCTGTAACTATCTGAAGCCATACACGCTCTGTTTTTGGAAATTTAGCAGAAGTTGATACTCTCTCTGGCAGCGGAGCGGACAGTGTGCCGCTGTGAGTGTGGGGTGTCGTGCTGCTGGGCTCTCAGGGCACACCTAACTTGTCCTGGGTGGGCCAGCCCCATAGCCTGTAGGTGGAGCAAATAGGATGTGGGCAGATTATGGGCACAGAACAAAAAGTCATGGCCTCATTCAGCTAATTAGACACCACCAGAGCTAAAAATGTTGTGGGTGGTGGTAGAAAACCATACTGGCCTCCTCTTGTATTAATCAATAGTGGCATTTGTAGGATGGAGCTGCGCTGAGCATGAGCTCAGTGCTTCTCTGGAGGAGGAAGTAGTAGCCTGAAATCAAGTGTGCGTGTGGAGATGAAGCCCACCAGCTGTCTAGCACCAGCTACCTGGGTGAACCCTCTCATTCTCCTCCTGAGGCATGTAGTTTGGGCTATTTTCTCATCACTGGCGAACAGGCTGTAAAGACTCAAGAGAAGTGGTCAAGGTTTTATTTGCAGTAGCACAGGAACTTTCACACCGAAGGGTGCTATTTAAATTTTTTTTTTTAATGTTTACATGTCTGTGTAAATGAAATCATATACTGAAGATATTCTTGCGTTGCAAAGTGATGTAAATGTAATGAAAAAAAAAAAATCCCAATGAAACTTTAGGTTGCATTCACCATTTTTTTTATTTAAATGTACTTCCAAAATCAACATCTTAAAATTTCATTCAGATGTTTTGAAGGCTGTTCTGTTTTGATTTCCTTCAGTTATTACGGCTAAAATCATACTCTGGAATAAAATGAGTTGAAGTGCTTAGTAATCTGTAATGTAGTTCTTCATATGATTTATTTAACAAATATTTAGATGATATCAGAGATATGGGCTTTTGCTTATTGGAAGTTAGTTTACAACTTTAATAACATCTGAAATGTATTATCCTTTCTTCTAGCTATTTAGCCTTATTGATGAACCTAGGAAGTAGAAAACAGCTTGACGAGGACAGGAAGAATACAATTTGAGACACTGCAGTCAAAAAGGAAAGCTAAGCTTGCTTTAAAACAAGTTAGTTTCTAGATGGTGTATCTAACTGGTCATTTAGAATTGTTTTCAACAGTATGTTTTTGGGGGTAGTTTCCTTCTGACCCCAAATGTAAATAAAGGTGCAGCATTTGAAACAGTTCTTTCATAAACCAGCCCATTTCCACTTGTCTCTAACTTTAATTTTACGTCTTTCATCAGTTTCTGCAAAGTCTATTCCTAACATACTCAGACGTGTTGTATGTATTGTGCAGTCTGTTCGTAACCACTCTGATCTAAAGAGTTTTCTTTCAGTGGGTTATAGATTTTTGGTTGTACCTTTCCTCCTTTCCCTTTATTCACTTGAAGTACAAGGCTTCTTTTGGCTTTTTTGTACTTCAAACAGCAAACTGAAAGCTCTTATGTTCCTGTTACAGTAGATCACATTGAATTATTCTGAAATACTTCTTTCATGACATGACATGAAATGCAGGACATATGCTGCTCCTTGGAAATAAACAAGATTTAATCCTGAATACTTGATTTTCTCTGCAATAGTAGTATTTCATTGTAAGTGTCAGGTAAAGGATGACAAAAGATCATGATTAATAATTACGGCTTATTTCCATGCAGGCCTGAATATTAAAGACTTGATGAAATGATGGCAGCCTAAGGTCTGAGTCTTCCTTTTGACTTTGATTTGACCAGTAAAAATGGATTGTGAAAATGTGTTTTTTATCTTTCTTTTTTTGCAGGGGTTTTGTGTACGATAGCCGAAATAACTTACAAATGCGAGGTTTGGTCATATTGCTAATTTCCAAAGCTGCTGGACCCAGCACAGCAGAACTCTCTTTCCAGCACAACATGGTCAGTGGAATTTATTCCAGGTATGTAGTAACTTTCTTTAGCAAGATAAACCAAGGTACATTTGATGGGCAACTTCATGGTGATATCAAAGCATCTTAAGTGGCCTGCTCAGCTGTTAGAGAAAATCAGTACTTACCTAATTGCAAAATTTGTTCTTCAGGATTATTATAAGTTTTCCACAGTTAAAGCCATTTATTACTCTTTGTATAGCTCTTATAATATCCATGCCTATATCTTAATTGTGGCTTTTGTGCACAATCAAATTAAAAACATTTGGATCAAGATAGTTACTTGAAAGTTTATATTAAGAGGTACTTGGAATCAAAAAGTACAGATGCTCAAAAATATTTTTAAATAGAGTATTTTCATTTTAAGTTATTCAGGTGTTACTTGGCTACAGCTACTCACTAGAAGTTTCAGAGTCAGACTGCCAGTCTTGTGGAATACCAGTTGGTTCCACTGAGCACATAAGTTTTGCTATAGGTCCTTTGAAGGATGTTTTGCCATGAAACAGCAGTATAAAATTTTTACCTCCCATGTGTCACAGCAGAATTACTGAGCCTACCATTAAGGTTCCTCAGGCTCTCACTGGGATAATTCAGCTTCATTGAGTTCCTAAATATTTTTTTAAGTATTTAAACTCAATTACTTAATACTAGTAACAACAGTAATCAAAAATAGCGGTTGCTCTCCTTTGTATATTTGACAGTTAACTGTTCCACTGAAGTAATAAGTGAGATCTGGTTGAAAAATCTTAAAATTTGAATTTTTGAAATAATTTTGAAAGATTGTGAGTGTTGCTTGGTTGAGGGGACAGACTGTCTCGTTTTCAGTTAACTATATGTTTCTGACCACGGTGATGTGTTAAATGAAGATGCACAAACTTTGTGACATATTTGTGACTTGATTTGTTTTAGGAGTGCAGAGATAGCATTATAAAACTGAAAAGACCAAACAAATAAAGATGTTTAAATATATGTAATATCTTGAAATAACAGAGAAGGAAAATATGTATGAATGGGTACAGACAGAAATATCAATAAGTAAGAAAAAAGAGAAGGCTATAAAAGATGCTTGTTATGGAGGACTGTGTTGTCCCTTTAGCTGTTTAATTCCATTCTTGTTTTGTTTCGTCCTTAATGTCCCCTTAGGGTTGTAAAATTTTTATATTTATATGCAAATGATGTTGTATGAAAGCATAATTCTAGTTAGTTAATTATGGCACAGGAGGTATTTTAGTTTGTTTTGTAAATGATTAAAAAAGTTTGTGTTAATTATGCCTCATAAAAGGAGAGAAAAAGCATTATTTTTTTTGATAACTGAGTTCTTGAGTAGGATGATTCTGACCATGGAGGTAACGTTTGAGCGTTTAAAGCTGCCATTGGGAAGGTGACTAGTGGAAGTATTCATTAAGGAGAAAATAAGACCTTAAATTAATAATGAGCCAGTTGGTGTAAATGGACATCCTTGGAAGTGTGCCAGTTTAACCAGCTGAAAATCTAGCCTAATAATCTAAGTTTGAGCAAGTCAATAGCCATTATAATATCTAGTTCAGAGTTACAAAGAAAGGTACTCCAAAAATTAAGCAGCTTTGAATACGCCCACACAGGTTCACTTAAGGTTCATTACTGCCTGCAAAAGTGATAACTACGGAGTTGTTAATTTAAATGGATTTTCCATGACACTTTAAGTCTGTAGCACAGTGTAAGTGCGAGCAAACCGACGCACACTTGGAGAATGCCAACAGGTTGTTTCGTTTTGTGCCATAGTGGCCAGTTCTGGCCCTCCACTGAAGTCACTGTGGGCTTTGCCTTTGACTTTGGATTCCTTTCTTAATTCAAAGTACTTTTCCAAATACACTCTTAAATGTGAGTCTGATTGCTGATTTTGATTTCTCCATTGTATAAAGCTAAGAGAACAGGCAGCTTAAAAAATGATGATCTCAAAGGGCTTTCGTGATTGTTTTATGTATTACAAATAGTGTTTTACAAACTTATTTCTCCTGAATAAGAACAGAAGGACATTTAGTACGTTTGTCTGCTATCTTGGTTACAATGTAATTACATATGGTGTGTATGTTAGACATACATATCAAAGACAAAGTATATCCCTCAGTGATATGAAGAAATACACTTAATCCTTTATTGTTCATACATGTCTCCAGCTTTGGAAAGTATTTTTTGGAAATAGATCTTTAGAGATTTTCATCTCAGCTATAAACTGTACGGCTCTTTTTGTTGCCATACCATATAATTATTTCATCTTTATATATAATATTTTGCTGGAAATATTATTTCTGGCACTGTAATGAGCATCTTCATTGCCTGATACGTGCTGTGAATGTTATATTGTGGAGTATTAGCTGGGATATGGCTCACTTGATTTTAGGGTACTTAGTAGTGATTAATTAATAGCATTCCTGAAATCCGAGCATGAGCTAAGTTGTTCCAGTACTTGTCAGCGATTGCACCAGCCCAGTCTTTCTTTTCCCAGTGTTTGTGTTGGAACCAGCTCTTGTGCTCTCTCTAACGATTCAGTCCCACAGTGGATAGCCAAACTACATCAGTCTGCTATATCTGGTACTACCCTAAACGTACAATCTGTGACCAGGAAGATTTAACAGTGCGATAATTATTTAGCTTAGAAAACCACAAAAAAACACAGTGGACCTTTTCATCCTGGAATCTGGCATGTTCTGTATAACTTCTTCTCCCTATTTCATATTCTTGAATCACAATATGAGCAAGCAATACAATATCTATAATTAACAGAAAGACACTGACAGCTGAATTTGGAATAGCAAAAAAAAAGAAAATTCCAATTCTGTTCTCTAGATATGTCGGTTCATGGGACAGTTGACCTAAGTGTATAAAAATAGTTTAGCTAGCTGCTTAGCTGACATCTGTTTTTTACTGGTACATAATGGAACAAAACTCATGCCTGCTACCAGAAGGCCATCTTTTCCAGAATAATAAGGATTGCAATTGAGGTAGTTACAGGAATACAGGCATCCCTACAGGAGTAAGGCTAGTGTAGTTATATGGTGCTGCCTCTGGCCAGCATTGCCTCCAGCTTTAGCACTTCATAATTTGCAGGAGATGTGTCCTGCCCGCGTTAAGCTGGGGGCATGGGGGTCATTGTATGCAAGGATATCATAGTAACTACTGGTTGCCTTATGAGCCATGCTGAAGATAAGGGGGAAAGTGTTATGAAAGCCTGCTTGGCATGCTTTACTCTGCACAGCCACCTCCCTATCATGTTGCCAGCAACCTGACTTTGTTCCTATTGGCGGGGAATAGAGCCTGGCTCTACTTCCAAGCCAGCACCAGTGATCCCAAAAGAGGATGAAGAGGAGAAGTAGCAGCATGATAAATGGCTCCATTTCAGCTGCTGGACAGATATCCTAAAGTTGAAACTTTCCGCTGGTCTCTTAGCCTTTAGGAAAATATTTTCTTGGCTACAGAAGCATTGCAAATGTAATGATGAAGTGCAGTGCTCACTACAGAGTATGCAAGCAGTATCATGTAAGAGTTGATGTCATTGCCTGTACTCAAGCAAAGCATGCATCCCCTATTCCCTTGAAACTCCTTCCTACTCCTGTGCCGAAGAGAAAGCAAAACTCACATTTGGGTTTAGGCAGAATCTAAGTCATGATAATTTATCATGCTAATGGTATCAGAACGCTTGAGATGTGGCACGGGAGCCTAGAGCTTCATAAGAGCTTTGAGATGCATTTCCTGGCTGGTGATTATACTAGAGTCTGACACTCCTCTCTGTTACCTTCTTCCAGAGCAAAACTCACTTAGCCAAGTATGCAGCTTGCTGTTCTTTTACTTTGCTGCTGGAAGTGAGGTTTCTAGTTGAAGCTCCAGGATCATGCGGTTTCTGAACAGTTGGAGCTAGATTCTTACAGCTGAAGATACCAAGACTGGCTTGGGTCCTCTCACTAAATAGCCAAAGGGGTATCTTCTTCTGTTCATGTCTGGCACTGCCAGACACTACTGGCTGGGGACTGAGGAATCTCCTTGGCTTTATTTTGAGTAATGAATTCCTGAAATAAATGATACACTGCAGCTTAAAATGCGAGTGACACCAAAGAACAAACTTACGCCATCTCTTCAGGCCTCAGTATCCTTGGCTTTAATACAGCAAGTTGTTTTCTTCTCTCTCTCATGCTTTGCATCTTTTTTCTTTTTTTTTTTTTTTTTTTTTTTTTTGCCGTTAGTGCCAGTTTCAGAAATATCCTCTGACATCCATTGAGCCAGCTGTGCAGATTTCCTTGGATGCTTGTCAGAAGTTTAAAAAAAAAAAAAAAAATCCTTTTTCCAGTCATATCTGCCTGTGCATTCACACTGGTGAATCCTGTGGTCATTGACAAGAAAAGACTTTTTTATTCTACCAAACTCAGTACGTGTGTGTCTATGTGTGTGTAGAGTGGAATGTAGAAAGTACTATTTCAGATCTGTACTAAAACCTGGTAAATCCAGCAAACAGATTGCTGCATTGGTGCAATCAATAGTGGGCTCTGTCCGTGCCTCTTCTCCCTCAGAATGATGCAGCTGGCCTTCAAAGCTCCAGGAATTAATCTCTTGCAAAATGAACATGCTTTCCTACAAGAAGGTGATACTCATTGGATAAACTTGTCTCTGAATCAGAATTCTTCCTGCCGCTTGGAAGAGTGGTGGTAATATTGTAGTGACAGTGATCATAAACATATACTCCTTTTGCTTAGTGTCTTAGGAGTGACTTTTGAACCAGCGTTGATGCTGTTTCCAGCAAAAGCCCAATTTAAGTGGAAGTTAGCAGCAGATGTCAACTCCTTGTTAAGATGATGGGTCTTTTGCTTATTGGGTTCCAGTAGTAATTCTTACTAAGTTACAAACTCATGCACGTGCGCGTACACACATGTCGCACAGTCTGATTTCACACAGTCTGATTTCACATGCTCTTTGTCATTGTGGCTGTGCCAAAGTCATCTCGTTCTCACCTTCTCTGAAGGAACGTTGATTTGCAACTTAAAGGTCTCCAAGAAATACCAGATCTTAACTAAAGGGTTCATTCATCCATTGGTTGCTTTTCCTCTGGAAGTTTCTTCCATTGCAAAGAAGTCAGGAGAGGGTAGGCATCATTCTAACGACATAAAGGACAGAGGACATACTGCTCTGTCCCTTTGCAGTTCCATCTAGCGTATTCCCAGCTTTTCTTTGCAAAACATGAAAGCAAAGCTTTGCCTTCACTTAATTTCCTTCCCTAGGATTCCAAATAGCTTCACGCTATCTTCAGAGAAAGTTCAACCTTGCTTTACCTTCCTTTCAGTGTAGATGAGATGCTACTGGTCGTACATCTATGTTCATAGGATAATTCAAGTTAGAAGGGATCTCAGGAGGTCTGTAGACCAACCTCCTGCTCAAAGCAGTCAGCAATGAAGTCAGACTCATCTAGCTTTTTTCATGAAGGTCAGGTCTTTCAAGAACATAAGTCTTCTTCACAAGGTGATAATCAGAATGTGTTTTAAACAGATGAGTGAACTTTCCACCCCCTGCCTTTAGCCTCATGCTCTGTGTTTAATGCAGTAGTTGGTGTGCTTTCATGAATATGTAGCTCACAAGAGGCTGTGCTGGTGTTGGCGTAATCTAACCTATTAGGTTAGGTGTCCTTAGGGTAATTTGAGAGCTGAAATGTCCAAACAACTTTCCATCCCATGGTTCTCAGATTTAGTAGGCTGTGTCAGGGCCTACTATGAGAACACAAGTGTAAAGGTCTTGTCTGTCTTAGGGATATGCTACTAACGTTGCTGTGTATTAGTAGGGACACTAGGAACCTCTTCCATTTCTCATGGTGACAGCTCGCCATCTGCAGCTCTATCTGTTCTTTCTCCAAAACCTATGCCATGGCAGCCGTAACAGAGGTGGTGCTGTGCTTGTTAGAGCAGTCTTTAATTGCTGTATGCATGAAAGGCAATCGGGCTGCCTCCAGGGAATCGAAGCTATATGAATGATGATCCTTGGACAACGTCAGTCTGTAAAGGCAAATATGGACTAGCATAGTTAAGTGTAGAGGGTATATACTGGTTATAGCATGCTTTTGAGACCTGCAATCTGCACAAATTTATGCGGATGAACATTGGCTTGTTGACTTTACTTCTGCATGTGTCCTGGACTGCTGTTGAACTGGGATTTTATGGTTGAGAGGGATCTGAAATGGCAATACTCTGCTTCGTCTATTTAGCATAATAATGTATGAGGTGTGAGAACACTTTCTCTGGAGATTGAGAAAACGTAGAAGGTATTCCACTTTGAGCGATAAACAGGATAAACACTCCATGAGAATGTGCACCTTGGGCTCTAGGTCTCCTGAGAGCTCCAATTATTGGCAAGTAGCCTCTGTCCTGTCCTTGTGAATGCGACCAGACAGCTGAGAGATGATAATGCTGTTCCTGACTCAGAAGTCTGTCACAGCTCCAGTTGGAGCAGATGACTACAATTCTGACTGCAACCGTTCTATGAACAGCGAAGGGCTACCTTCTGGTTTAGGAACAGGTAAATGTTACTCTGGCAAAGGAGGCCTTTTACTGTATAAGCTCTATCTTCACTTGCTCTGCTCACCAGTGGAGTTTTGCCAGCAAATTCTTTCTAATGCGGACAAGCTTAGAGATGTTTGTAATTTTTCATATTTGTTTAAATGCTTTCCAACTGAAATGCGAGTGTCTCCACGTAAATCTATATTCAATTAATTAACAGTTCTATGCAAAGGAATTATATAGTCTTCCTTTAAAAGGAAGAAAGGTAAATGCAAATCCATTACAAACCCTCTTGGCTAATGAGCCATGGCAAACATGAGTAAATTTTGGTGAAGGTGAGATTAATTGTATTGTTACAGTGTCACAGTAGAGTTGCCTTGACCCATTTGCTACTAAATTTTATAAAAGCTGCCTTTCTAACTTGTTTATCTGTGAACAAATTCTGTTTGAGAGTTGCTGTAAAAGGCAAAACTCAGATGAAATAAAATCAAATAATTACCATACAAACGATGATTTTGGTATCTACAAAAATAAAAAGAGCATGAGTGTGTGACTTCTATCCTCATCTTCAGACCTTGCCCTTCTTTCATTTTCTGTGCTCTGAACTGTATAGTATATTAACTTGGGAAATTGGATTTGTCTGTTTCTTACCTTCATATTTTGAAGTAATTAAATGATGCCTAACTTTGTCATGGACTCTTGCCATGTGAAGAGTGCTTCTGTATTTGTAAGAAGTTTGTTTTTCCATTGCCACTTGTCAGAGTTTACTAGTAACAGAAAACTAAATTAGATTTACCCTGACCTGGTGCAGTGAAGAGGGAGTGGCTGTAAACCAGTTTGGGAGACTTCATGCTGCATTGGCACCTATCTCCATCAATGATGGAAATCATGATAGAACGTGTTCAAACAAAATAAAAAGCAAGAAATTAGAAAGATGTAGTAAGACCGGTAGTACATGTAGGAACTCAGAACTCAAAAAAGGCAGAGCTTTTCTTGTCTCGTGTGAGTATTCAAACTGGGAATTTTAGTGTGGAATAGCTGTTGCACTTTAAATTCACACTGGCTTATTGCACGCAAGCCCTGGGTCTCAGCTGCAGATATTGCAGAGATTAATCTTATTAATGGAACTGCTAATTGGTATTTGACTTCTAATTATAGTAACAATAGGCCATAACAATCAATCCTCACCTTTACTGGGGCACATTAGGACTCTTTATCATAAAAATGATTTCCTTTGGGACTTACTGTTCTTATTCCTATCTTCTGGAAGGTTGGCTTTCAGCGAAGGTGCAGTATCCCAACTAGCATGTACTTTGAAAGCTTAGCTAATTAACTGGGTAGAGAAAATATTCAATATCTAAGTACATTAAGAAGTGCAATGCTCTTGACAAAATTATTTATTTGAAAGATAATGGAAAAAGCATCTCAACATATGAGCAGTAGTGTCTTTTATAATCTTTAAGAAATGTATAATTTTGTGTCCCAGTCCTTGGTAGCTTTTCCTTAGCTTTTAATGAGAGGAAATCTAACCAATTATTCTAAATTATTCTATTTAGTTTTGGCTCTCCAGGATAAATCCTGTGAGATTCTTCATCTCATTTGCAAGACGAGTCTCAGGAGACGAAAAGCACATACAACTTGATTACGTATTCCTATTGATCATCTTCCACCCACAACAATAAAAATCAACTCCAAATACAAATCTAACAATATTACTAATTCATTACAACCAGTACTTTTCTTCATTAACTTTTTATTGTTTTCTGCATACACAGCATGTGCGAGTATGGCAATTACGTGTTGAATAAGAAAAGGTCCTCTCCTTGCACTGTAGGATAAATCAAAAGGCACTGCATTAAAGCTAATCAAAGACAGTGCAGAGATATGGGCTTGAATCGCGTTCAAAATGTCTGTTTAGCACTAGATAGCTGAACAAGGTAAACTCAATATGTACATTACAGAAGGTTTTTGTCTTGTTTTTTAAAAACTGACTAATTTTCAGTACCCTAGAAAGCACAATAGGGATGGCTTACCTTAGAGAAACCATAACGCTGCTTGCCATCGGTCTGTCTGGCCCACCCTTTTCCTGTGGAGCTTGTAAAGTGAGTCCTGGACTACTACGATGTGCAGCATAACATACAAAACCAGAGCAGCACTGATGAAATTCTGCAGTGGGTCAGGAGCAGCTATGTAAGCAACAAAGTCCAGCCTTCACCCTAGTAGGAACCTTTCAAAGAAAGGCCAGATGACCTGTGGGTAACAAGACCTAGTACAGCCTTCCTGGGGCATGACATTTCCATGTACTAGAGCACTTTGCCAGAGCTGTTCTTTAGTGGTTTGCTGTAAAATCTTTCCCTTACAGTGAGATTCTGCTTGAGAACTTTCGAATTTTCTTTAAATAAATAAAATAGTGTTTGTGAAGAGAAATTTCTAAACTTTACTTAAGCTCAGTCCCGTGCTGTGATGAAAGCACACAACGGCTCTGGGGACTACTCCTTTGGAGCTATGATGTCAATATGACCAATTGCTTCACAGCAAGTTGTTAAGTAACTATCTATGTAATTTATTTGTTCTACGGCCCCAGAATATCTCCCATGCTTTTCCATCTGCTGAAGTACCAGCTGTCCTTTTCCCAGGCACAACCTGTTAACTTCTCCCTTGACAAATTTTACAATGCAGTTATGCAGTTTCAATACAAATTTGTGCAATACTTGGTAAATTGTAGCAATATGAAGTTAAGTATTACACGGCTTCCTGTACCAATTTATTTTCTTAGTGTGATTCAGTCAGTGCTTTGATGTAATATAACTGAAGATATTACAGGTTTTTTTATCTGCTGGGTTGGAGTTGAGGAGGTTGTCCTCATTATACTCCACAAGTATATGTATATGAAAATATGTACTGATCTTTGGCATATTTGGATGTGTATGGGGAATATGTTGTTTCTCTGGTGGTAACAGATTGTTTTGAGATTGAGTATAAATAAGCGTGCGCCTGACTGCTAACGATGGATGCCCTCCTAGCCCAGAAGGTATCCTGTTCTGCTTAGAGTTTGTGAGATTGTACAAAGACTATACCACATCCATTTGAAAAACATGGCATGTTCTGGGCCCTGATCACGTTAAACATTAAGTGAATGAATATTTCTTACCATTTGACTATTATCTGGCCTTTAACTTTCAACAGATTTTCATGTGGAACTTTACAGCTCTGAGGTGCTTCTAAAGGAAACAATAATAAAAAAACCCCAGCATATTAGGGCATTGTGTTGCTGGATAGAGAAGCTTGGTTATTTGTAATATATTCCAATATAAAGATAGGCGTGTGAGTACATACAGATAGCAGGTAGATAAGGAAAATATAAGGAAAGAGAGAAATTAACACTTATTGTAGTGCTATAGCCAGGATTGTTCAAGGTAATAAGAAATTTTCTTTGGCATGAAAAACCAGAGGAGAGGCAGGAGAAGATTGCCTAAGAACCTTCATGTGGATTTTTTGCTGGGTTTTTTTGAAGGTAGGGAGGAAGGGTTCTAAGTTGAATTCTGATAAAAAATGTCAAATCAAAAATTCCTTATTTCAGAAACTGAATTTTTTTCAGGGGGCGACAGCTGAATTGGGAGTTTTTGGACTGACTCCCTTCTAAGTAGACATTGACACTGAAATAAAAGTATGTACTGACATTGTCACATGGTAGATTTTCATCTTTACAAGCAAAGTGGTTTTTCGTTTGATGCAGTAGTGGAAGAGAAATTACTAAGGAACAATAGCAAGTATTAACCTGATGGAAATGACTCATTAATAAAAATGAATCATCTTTGCAGAAGTTTCAATGGGCACGAGATGGTATTTCAGGAGATTGGAAGGGAGAGTATTAGTCCTTGTTATGTTGCACCTTGACTCTTACAATAAGAGGAAAGTTAAATTGATACTCAAGTTAAAAAGGTTTTAGGTATGAATGGATTGCAAGACTGGCAAATCCCGATTTGAAGATAATGGTTGCATTCTGAGTTTAATTTACTAGAAATATGTATGATGACAGTGATCGGTGATTAGAGAGGAGGAATAAGGAGTTAGAGAATTAGGGATAAAGATTTCAAGAATATGAACACAACACGGTATTCTAACCATGTTGTATATGAGAAGGTGCTTAGACACCTTCTAAGAGAAATTAAAAAGATTAAGTTTTTTTTTCTAGGGTTTGCAGCAGTTGAACATTTCTGGTTAGCACTGACAGTGTAATCATAGAGCATGTTCGGTGCACATGAGATTTTTAGGAGCTTGATTGCCCAATTCTTGAAGTCCATTAAAGTATCTGCAGTTGTAGTTTTTAATTTTTTTAAAAAAATTGCCGAATTTGTGTAATTTTTTGTGGGAAGAGAAGATGAAGTCAAGTAAATTATTAATCTAACATTTCCAGAAAGGGAAGAAACAGAAGAAAGTTTCAGGTTACAGTATTTCTGATTTCTTTCTCATAATTGTTATGTTTCACCAAAACAATGTTCTGTGGAAAGCTTACTTCAGTCTCTTCTAGCTGAAATTTCATTCTGGCTTCTGATATCCATGCAGCAAAATCCATACAAAAAATTCAGCTAAATTCATGTGCTGTTCCAGTCAGCAAATTGAATTTTAGCAAAACTACAGTAGTGGCTGCAATCAATAAATTATCTTATTTTGTGGACTTAGGCAGGAATTCTGCAAAAATAAAGTTTGTTCTTGAAGGTGGTTTATTAGTGTATAGCTGTCTCTCTACTATCACTCGATGTTAATATTTCTTGAGTTGGTTGATGTCATTTTACCCCTTATTAAAATCATAGAATGATTAGGGTTGGAAGGGACCTCAAAGATCATCTAGTTCCAACCCCCTGCCATGGGCAGGCAAACCCTCCACTACACCAGGCTGCCCAAAGCCTCATCCAACCTGGCCTTGAACACTTCCAGGGATGGGGGCAGCCACAACTTCTGTAGGCAACCTGTTCCAGTGCCTCACCACCCTGTGAGTGAAAAATTTCTTCCCTATATCCAAAAGGACCTTATAGAACTGCTGTAAATAAGGTAAAATAGATAGAAATTATACCAGTGGTGTAATAGTAGGTAGGGTTTTTTCCGACAAAAGGCATATTTTCTCAATATCACACGATACTCCATTTGCATAAAATATATACTAATAATAATGATAAAACTTTGCAGACATCAACAGCCCCAAATGCTTGTTACTATGCTGATATGGTCCCAGAAGCAGCAGTCGCTGCCTTGCTCCAAAAGGTTTATTATCCTTTCCCTGCTGGCGATGCTGTCAACACACCTGGTGTAAGGGGCAAGGTCTCCGAGAAGTCTGCCGGCTCCCTTTAGCTATTAGTCTCGTTCCTTGTACACGGCAGGAAATATCCATCTGCTGCGTACTTCTGCTTTCTGAAAAGCAAAAACATTCCTATAATAAACCGTTTAATATATGGTATTAATGTCCCTATCCAGTTCTCAGTGTTGCAAGTTCGGGAGGGGAGAGGAGAGCAGGTGCAGTAACTGTACTTTTAATTGCTGGCTAATGTAAATGCAGTTACAGCTGTTCAGAATAGGACAGATTTCCTTGATAGTATGAAGTATCAGTGGTTGTGCAAGCAGTGTATGTTTTGATATTTTTTTTTTTCCACTGAGTTGCATATTTAAGAATATACAGTATGTTTTATATCAGCATGATAAAAATATGTTTATTTATATATATATATAAAAAAAAAAAAAAACCAAACTCAACCCTATCTGGTACACTGTATTCTAGTGATTCACATTTTATTTTTTAATGCCTTTTTCCTGTGCAGTTAGACGTATGAACAATCTATTCTCTTAACAGGACTGCTCATTTATCAGGTGTTCATTCTTCACTGCATAAAAAAGGTTACCTTCTTTTCTCTCACATAAAAAGGTTCCATGTATTTCAAGTGTCATTAGAAGCAGAGCTTTAATGCCAAGGTTACTGCACCTTAACTTTCAGCTACATTGAATACAATTATAGACAAAGCTCTTCGGAGATATTTCAGAGGAACACTTGGAGTGGTAAGTCGTGCTGACGGTCTCTGCATAGTTGACAGTACACAGTAATGGGAATTTCTGTTATGTTGGTTCAAACCATCTCCCATAGTCGCTGCAAATAAAATGATAAGCATGCTTGGAGGGCTGAGAAACAACTAATATAAGGTAAGAGAAAGTATGGTCATAAAATTAATTGTTAGTAGCCTGTTTCTTCCATTTACCTGCAAGTGAGGCCTTTTGTTTCCCTTAAAATCCTTGCAGTTGATTTTAGTGCAAGTATTTAACTATTTCAGTTAAATAAAATAGAATTGTCAAAACAATTTTTAAACCACAATGTGAAATTTGTTATGGAATAGATTCATGAGATGTAATTGGAGGATACTTGTTGTCGAGGGCTGATAGAGCAAATCTGGGTAATCCTGGAGGGATGGACATCCTGAGTGGTGCCTAGTCATTCCATAAGCAGTCTAACTGACACATACTGCCATCATAAGGGAAGGAATCTTGGTCATTTCCTTACCAAAATATGTGATTTTCTCCATCATTTTGGTCCTTTTGATTTCTGCTTTGGTGACAGCACTGTAATCCAATCCACAAATTTTAATCCTTTAGTTCTTACCTCATCTTTTAAGTTTTTTCATCAACATACCCTATTCAGTTCTGAGTCTTACTATCTTTCCTTACGTCGTGTATCCTACCATCCCATTTTTTCCAAGGCCATGCTACAGCAGCTGTTGCCAAAGCTTTTGATCACCTCCTATCTTGCCTTTTTTAGGTTCCTGCTTACAATGCCTGCGACTTGTTCACTTCAGTAAGCCAAAAAAGACGACCTTTACGCTAGCTCCATTTTAAACACTTCTTTTTGGCTTGTTCTTCTTCCACCCCATTCTTTTTACCTTCAGTTTTTAAAAATTTAGTACTGCTGTTTTAAGGAAACTGATAGTTCTTTTGTTTCTAGACCACTGGTAGTTGCGCAGAGGTGGCCTTCCTTGTGATCAACTTTCTTGGAATTGGCCACTAGTCTTCCATTTTTGAATCAACATTAGAGAATTTAAACCACCTCTGAATTATCTGGAAACAACGTGCACGTAACTATAGAAAACTTCTGCATATTGTTTGCTGTGTTCATCTTAGACCTTTAAATTAGCCTGATGCGCTTTTGGTTTTATAATGAATCAGGAGCTTGCGTTTGTTTCACATTGCGTAGGTTTCATGTTTGTTTCATACTTGCTGATGTTTGCCTGCAAAAATGCTGCCTTGTTGGGTTAAGTAGTTTTGTTAGTAACAAAATGAACCATACAAATGGCGGGTAGTAGAACGAACTTAATGTAAAATACTATTGTTAATAGAAAACTGGTTACTGTACTTAATTATCAGAGTACCTGTTCAGTTACCAGAGACTTGCATTGTCTGGAATGAATGGAATTCTTTTTAGTTTTGTAAGGTTTTGTGGGTTTTTTTTAAGACCCTGTTAAATAAAACATGCTTCCTATCTTACATAGATACAGTTGCAAAACATGGATGAGATTCGTTGGCTAGTTTAACTAGGATCTTACCTAGGTGGGATTCCGAAACTGGAGATGTGCTGTTGACACTGCTCTATTTTCTTTAGCCACTGACTTGAGCATTCACTGAGGAAGCAGGGATTACAGGTTTGGCTCCTTCAAGTATTTGAAAGAATGCACATCCCCAGTACTCCTCTGTCTGAATATTCAGAGAAATCCTCTTCATGCAGGGATATAGTGTGCCTAGGTCACGAAAGCCCAAGTATATAGCGTTGTTTCCCTCCCAGTAACTTTGTGGAGTGGGAACTGGAGTCCAGGTGTCCTACCTTTCTCTTCTGTAATCTCCTGGAGACTGACTGACTTTTTTTTCACTCTCTTACCATCTGGCTGAATGAACAATTCAGCATTTTGTGTAACGGCAGAATAGCTCAGCAGGAGTGGCCGAGGAAGGAGGTGTAAGGATACCCTGGCCTTGTGAGCTGAGCGGCTGCCTGATGCGAGACCGAGGTCTCCGAGTTATGCTCTGCAGACTTCAAAAGAGGAGCTTGGACTGAAAAGCCCGTTCTCTGCATTCGTGTTGTCAGGTGGCATGTCCAGTGCTCACGTCCTCTCTCTCACAGTTTTTTGACTTCCAAATGCTGGCTGTCACTTGGAGTTTGGGGGACATCTTCATGTTTTTAAGCAATAAACATTCTTGCTTGTGCTGACAAATATTCACATTTGCCCCCCTTAGATCTTTTCACCCATGCACCTTTTATCAGCTCAGAAAGTCAGGAAAACAGATTTCTCCAATGGTCATATTCTAGCTGGAAGTCAACATATGCAGCTGGGTAGAAAAGTACTTTAAGTCATGTCTTATAGGTGTTTTCTCAGAGATGGCACTCTAGTTATTTGAGACAACTGTTTTTCCAACCTGCTGTGAAAGATGAGTTGCCTTTTGGACACTTAAACGTTTCCGTGCTGTTAAAGCAGCAAATTGAAGCACAGATAATAAAGTTCAAAGCCAAGGCTGAAAGTTCAGTTCTAACTTTTAGTTTTATGACTGCTGTCAGTTTGTGTCACAACCTAACTCTTGTTTTCACTTTTTATTATTAAGTAATATGGAGTTTGCTCGTTTAAAATAGGCTATCTTTCTTCATGGCAAATGACAGTGAATTTCATTCTTTGTAGTATCCTGTGTTAGATAATAGTTGAGAGAATAATAGATTCCAGGGACCTTTGATCCACCATTACTGTAAAAGAAAAAATACAACTTAATTTTTTTTCCCTCTGACCGTAATGATTTTAACCTTGTGTACTAATTTGAATGGGCTTGTGGGGGCAGAGTCTTAAATGAGACACAAATGAAGGAAAAATTGCTAATGCTGCCACTGTATATCTAATGAGCACTGTGTAATAAACCATAACCTCTTCAACATTTCTGTGGAAAATGGTGTGATTATTTTGGATGGCTGGCCCTTTGTGTATGGCTCATTACCATCTGGCATAATGTGTATTGATATAGCCTGTAATTGTCAACTCTTATTTGACATGCTGCCTTTAATAAATGTGACTTGCATGGCTAGAACCCCCTAATGGTTATATGGAAAACTGTAATTAAAGAAAATATGTATACTTAGGTAAAATACACACCCTTATATGCATAAAATAATTTAGTAGATGGTCTCTTGTTTTTCTTTATCTCCTTTTCTTTGTGGGAATACATGTATGTATTCCCAGGTTAGCACAGCACCAAATACATTGCATTACCAATGTGGATACCTAAATGTGTAAAAACAGACATGAATCCTGAAGGTAGGTTGTTTCCTCTTTCAAAACTTGCTTAAAATGAATTTTGAAATGTTTATTCTCTGTGCACAGTGAGATAGAATTAAACTCAATATACTTGAGGTTCCCAGCCTGCTGGTGGTTTGGATGCACCTGTGCTGGGAATGGGAGCTAGCTGTAATGGGCAAGGTGGCTCTGGTTTTGCTATGTCTCCTAAATAAGGTGACTGAAATAAATGCATTTGGAAATCTTAATGCTGAAAGCATCTGTACCTTCTTAAAAGAAAATGGGCTGCTGGCCAATAGTAAATTTTCAGATACAGGGACCAACATTCCCTGCTGCCAAATCGAAGTTGTCTTTTGTTTGTTTTGTGAAAAGTTTCCTTCCCTTGGCTTTATGGTTCATGAATACATGAATAACTAAGAGACATCATTTTGCTAGTCGGATTAGCTTGCGATACAAAACAGGCCATAAGGTTTCCCCAGCTTTAATCAGGTCTAATATTTGTGCTTAAATAAGATTTCATTGGGTATTGTCTTCAATTGTGCCATTGTTGGAGAATCCATTGTTACCCTTTGTAATAGATTTTGGCAAGTACCTTCACCTTAGTCTTCTCTGGATTTGCTTAGATTCAAAATACTGGATCTTATTTTATCTTTGCTTGATAATCTTGAGTGTTTTCTTACCTTGAATTTTTTTTCTGTAACGTAGATAATTAAACCTTCTCTAAATGGCTGTGACCAAGTCAATCTACACGTTCAATATCAGCCTTCTCTGTATGTTAAACAGATTTTGTTTCTCATTTTGTATGTTTTCTTTTACTCTGATTGTTAGTGTGACTCTTCACTAAACTTTTTCCTGCTTTCCCAAATTCTTCCTGAATGAAATTTTCTAGTAATTATTTTTATTGGCATCGGAAACCCAGCATTGTCAGAAACACTACTTTTGCTAGTATTCTTCCCTCAACTCCTCATTGGATCCTGTTCACCTTTTTGATCATAGTGGTCTCCTGTATTTTAACTGATTATTTGGGATGATCTGTTCCTTCACCCTGTGTCCACCTTTTTCCAAACGTTCAGTGTTTTCTTCCCGAAAGAGTCCCTAGTTCTGTATGTATATGGTCTGCTTTCTGTAATTGCAGCCGAGATCTTTTGACTGATCTTTTTTTGCAATGCATGTTTTTGTTTGAGTAAAGCATATTGAACCAGTTCAGTTGACTCTGTGTTGAGGATGATTCATTCTCTTTGCTGTTTAACACCTTTGTCATTCCTTTTCTGTTGCTGTCCCTCCTGAGTGCAAGTTCTCTGGACCTACTGACTAAAAAATGTTGTCCACCGCTGCTGTTCATGAGCATTATTATTCGCTACTGAGCTAGAAGATATTTATATCTTGTTGTATAAATATGTTGCTTAAAAATACAACAGGCTTTCTAAAATCCTGTGCCTTTGTGTTGTTATGTTTCTGCCCACTCTTACCTAATGGACCAACGCAGTTCTTAAAATTCTTTGTGGCTTTGAGGTGGGTTTTTTTTAGTATATCCTTTTTAAATTGCCTTTGCTCAACTTCCTGTCCATCTCTACATTTTCTCGTTTGTTCCTTTATCAGTTTTCTTCCTTGTCTAGTTTCTCTGATTTGCATTTGTTACTATCAGTTTTCCAGTTTGTTTGAGCTGGAGAGGGAGAGAATTATAGCTGGTTTGACTTTGTCTAGGCCACGATTTTTTGTCTTTTTGTTTTGTTTTTAATCAGCTTAGTCTTTTTAACTGGGGAATTGTGGCTTTTTGGTCATGTAGCAAAATATTCTTGAACAGTTTCCAAAAACTATTCACATTTTTCTGTTTAATTTATCTAACTGATTAATCTTGGTTTATCATTGAAAATATCACTTGTGCGTAATATTATGTAATTCTGAATATTATATGTCATGTTTATAAAGAATGGTTGTATACTACTATGATTTTGATTATATTGTTTTCATATAATGAATATAGTGAGATCATGTTCACTTGCACCTAAATTTTTAGTTCTGATACAAACTCTTTGTAGAAAATCGAAGTTTTAATAGAGAATTCAAGGTGAATGCAACATTTCCTGAGCTGGGAAATTTTCTTTTAGAAATTCGAGGTAGTGACAATACATTATATTGCTGATGTACATTATTCAAAGTAAATTCTCATGTACTATCTGCCTCTTTATTTACATAATGAGAGAAGTAGCTCTTCAAAGTAGTAAACATCTTAGCTTTAGGTATGACCTGATATAGTACTTGATATGGTCTACATAGCTGTTAATATAATCTATAGCGGACACCAACTAGAATTTTGACTTGTCTTTTATTTATTAGAAGTTTGAGTCTTGATAATTACCTTATAAAAAGAAAATACTGCATTTGACAGCTTTACTTCATTTTGGAAATGTGAATCTTCCCATTGGGATAACCAGTGATTTTAAAATAGAAATTATAGTATGTGATTTTAATAATGCCAAATTTTAATAAATTTGACAATATGCTTATAAATTAGTAGCTCTAATTTTTGTTACTGATTTCTTAGCATCAGTGTTCAAGTAATCAAAGAAATAATTTTGCCAGGTATCTTATTAATTACTTTTTCTTTACGTCTTCAGGTGAATACTGTTGGGTTTAGTTTGGTTTGATTTGTTAAGTTAAGCTAGCCAACCCTCCTTTAGAAGAAAAAAGCCATAAAACCTAAGCTGTAAAGCTGCCTTTTTAAACAATATTTATGTAAATTGTCTATAATCTACTTTTTCTTCCCTAGGAGTGTAGAAAGGTCTCTAAGAAAAGGAAAAGTAATTGATGTCTCCCTTGTTAGCACTTTCTAGTGCATATAAAATCTATAATAACTGAAATAGGATGTGAAGCTATTTAAGTTTCTCATATCCTTGTCTATGGGGCTTAAAAAACATACCAAGGCTTGTTACCACATCTCATGTCTGGTTTGAGCAAAGCACATGTTCTTTTAATACCTGTCCCTTGCCAAATGTCATTTGCATCCGTCTTGCTATAAAAGCCCTAAGATGACAAGGACTGTCTTTGTGGTGAGTGTATCTGGATTCTTACCTTGTCAGCCCAGCCTGGCTGCTCCTGATCTATTCGCTCAGCTGCATCATCACTGGTTTTCTGGATCTTATAATAGTTAGATGCTTCTTACTATGCGGGATTCCTCTTGATGTTCTTTTCTTTATTAGTCCCAGTCTGCAAGTCTGCCTCCAAGTCGTGGAAAAATCAGTTTGATTTATTGATGCTGGTCTTATTCTTCTGCTGGCTCCTCTGATTAACGTTTTCTTTTTTAAATTGAACTTGAGGTAGTGATTCTTACCAGACCTTTGTCTAGATTCTCTCACCTGCTTCCCAGAATTGATGCTTTTGCTTTCAAACTGGGAATATTTTTCTTTTAGCCTGTGTGCTTTGAAAGGGGAATTGCTGTGATGGTGCCATCCAGCACAAGAAAAATGTGCTGTGCTGTAGGTTGTGATCACTGTCACTTTGCTGGCCACTGATGCCAAATATAGGAGTAAGCCAGACAGAGCCTTTAGACTCTGAAGTTCACCAGTTAGGGCTTCATTTTGCTGGGAGATGTTGACACAAATACAGATCACTTGCAGTTCAGTGCAGGCAGCTGACTCCAAGGCTGGAGGGCTCCTGGCCACACTGTGATGACATAATGGTGGTCATCTTTGCACATTAGTGGCATTAGTTTAGAAACTTACAAGTTGGTTAAGTTTCATCTTGCTGTCTGGAGTATGAAGGGGGAGTTGGTTCTTCTGTGGTAGACCTACATTAATTGTCAATGAAGTCCAGACTACCAAAACCTTTCTTCACAACTCCTGCAATAAGAAAAGGAACAGGAGCCTGACTTCAAGTGCCCATCTCCCTTCCTGTCAACCACCCACTACACTTAGGGAAGCTGACTTGCTGAATTCAAGTAAACATATGCCCACTGAAATCAGAAAATGCTTTCATATCCTACAATGGGCCGAGGGAAGAGCTTATGAAGACAAATTAGAGGGAAAAGAAATTAAGCAATCTTCAGTGGTGAGGTAGGTACAGAACGAAAATGTAAGATCTTTTCAAGAATAAAGAAGGAAAAATACATAAAGGAGTATAGGTAGAAATTTTACTTCAAGAACTTTGTGATGCTAGGAGGGGAAGGAGATGAAAGAGGTAAGATATGTAGCCAGTTTAAAAATAAATTGATTGAAAGGAATGCCATTAAACAGCATACTCAGTAAACTTTGTAGAATTGATGTCTTTCAGCTTCACTTATCCTTCAGGTGGAAGATGCCCCTACAGTAAGTAGCTTAGTGACCAAGATAGGAGGAACCACAGAAGTCTTAGTTTCTGCCCATGTTAAAGGATAGTAGTGGGTAGATGTTTTCTTCTGAATAACAGATACATGAGTCATGGTCATGCAATGAATATTTGGTGCTGTGCTTAAGTCTGCTGCTTTATCCTGAACGTTTTTCCTGTTAGTGAAACCACAGCACTTGCCATACATGTTGACTGGTTTAAACACCTCCCCCTCACCCTTTAATTTATTGTAGAAGAGAGTATGCACAGAAGAGAATGAGACTTTCCATCACCACGATGCTATTTGTTACTTGCTATACATTGTTCCTTTAATCATAGAATCATAGAATGGTTTGGGTTGGAAGGGACCTCAAAGATCATCTAGTTCCAACCCCGCTGCCATGGGCAGGGACACTCTCCACTACACCAGGTTGCTCAAAGCCTCATCCAACCTGGCCTTGAACACTTACAGGGATGGGGCATCCGCAGCTTCTCTAGGCAACCTGTTCCAGTGCCTCACCACCCTCAGAGTGAAAAATTTCTTCCTTATATCTAACCTAAATCTGCCCTCTTTCAGTTTAAAGCCACTGTCCCTTGTCCTATCACTACATACCCTTGTAAGAAGTCCCTCTCCATCTTTCCTATAGGCCCCCGTTAAGTACTGGAAGGCTGCTATAAGATCACCCCGGAGCCTTCTCTTCTTCAGGCTGAACAGCCCCAACTCTCTCAGCCTATGTTTTTATTACCCATAGCATTGATTTTGACAAGCAAATGGAAAAAAGAACTGTAAAAGTCACTGCCCCTAATTGATGTGTAACCAACGGGGTTATCTTGGTGCAGCACAATGACCAGAACATACAGGTTGAATTTAAATGTAGTGTGTGCACCGTCTTGTCTTTACTAAAGATTTTCTTTCAGTTTATTGATCACAAAAAAAAAGTAAAATCAAATACCAGGTTCTGCTCAAATACATTATTTGTGCTTAAGATTATTACTTTAATTCTTTAGTTAATGCTTTTTCGTTCATGTACTTTTCCACTAAAGAACTATTTCGTTTTTCAGATTGTAGATTTATGTAGGTTATTATAGTTGTCACTAATCTGGAATAGATGCTGATGTTTTAAAATGTATTTATTTTTTTAAAAAATCGTGAATATAAGGCTATTCATCCAAATTAATCCTTTGTGTTTTGAATCGAAGCTATTGGGTTGACAATCACAGAGAAAATGTTCCGATCTTGGGTGTATACTGTTAGTCACTGTAATTCAAATGTTCAGTTATAAGAGTTCTTAAAAAATTTTTGATTTATCAATTTCATTGTCTTTGTTCATTCCAGTTGCTTTCATTGCTGAAAATTTTAGGATATGGATTTTAGTGGCTAATGTCAGTCTTTGGTCTGTTTCTGTGAAATATTGTGTCAACTGTTAACACTTTAAATTATTAAATGGTTCTTTGCATAACCTATCGTCCTTTGAGAGGGCCAGTGTATTTCTGACAGCTGATAGTGAAAGGTAAACTGACTCAAGTTTTCCTGCTGTTACCGAGAGTTTGAGTTTCCGTCACAAATACTGCAGAGGAGTATTTAAGCTGAAGTACTCTTTTGTTCACAGCAATACAATTGAGCTATTTAACGTTTCTATTTTATCATATGTTTTGCAAAATACTATTATTTCTTTTTAGAGTAGGACTTGAAATTAGGGACCGAAGTCACTTATAAGTCACTGATATCCAATGATAGGACAAGGGGAAATGGATATAAGCTGGAACATAGGAGGTTCCGCTTAAACATGAGGAAGAACTTCCAGTAAGGGTAACAGAACACTGGAACAGGCCACCCAGAGAGGTTGTGGAGTCTCCTTCTCTGGAGATGTTCAAAACCCGCCTGGACGCGTTCTTGTGTGATCTGATCTAGGTGGTCCTGCTCCGGCAGGGGGATTGGACTAGATGATCCTTTGAGGTCCCTTCCAACCCCTAACATTCTGTGATCTCTGTAATAAGACCATTAGTAATGGTGATAACGTGATGAGGCAGACTCACAGGCATACAAATAGGGAATTTTGATCCAAAACAAAAATTATCAAATGCGCTTTTTGAGGTAGAAGCCTATTTAGGAAATTTCTTCATTAGTTCTTTATTTTTCTCTGTAGATGTGGTGCCTGTGTGTTGGGTTTCTACGAAACCTGCATTCCTTACTTTGGTGTCGCAGCAGCGGGATATTACAGCTACTGCATTAGTTTACAAGGGCAGATATAAAAGATACCTTGAAGTCTGCTTGATGGTTTATCAGAGTTCACCAAAACATGATCGAATGTCAATGATCTGTGTGACTTCATTGGGGGAGGAGAGCAAAGAGGAAGAATAGAAATTGCACTTGTTTTTCTTGTTGCGGGATCTAATTGTTTGTATAACTCAATTTTGAATTTTTCTAGTTTTTTCCTGCAAACTGGTGTTTCACAGTCGTAGAGTCAACGTAGCTCCAATTGACCTTGCTGAAGAGTTTTTTAATTACTTGTGAAGTTAGTGTTTCCTTTGTACTTTCCAGGATGGCATTTGAAGCTTGAGGATCTCATAACCTAAGGGATACTTTACAGCAAGCATTTTACAGAGATTTAGGTTAGTTACACTGGTACTAAAAGTGCAGGAACAAGGAGTCAAGAGCAGAAAAACAAGAGGCGACTTACATGCTGCTCCATTTTATGCGCCACAGGCAAGAAAAGTCAGTGAATTAAGATTTTCATGAAGAGTAGGGTGAAAAAAGAAGAGAGCCAAGAACAAGTCTGAGGATCTTAACAAAGACTGGAAGGGAGGGCAGGGGGGAGGGTGGAACTGGTTGTAGTAATTGACTTAAAAGGATAATCAACCAATATGTCCTGTTGTCCTCTTTGCAGAGACAGAAGTTGTGGAGTCTCCATCCTCGGAGATACTAAAAACCTGCCTGGACATGGTCCTGGGCAACTGTCTCTAGGTGGCCCTGCTTGAGCAGGGTGGTTGGACCAGATGATCTCCAAAGGTCCCTGCCAACCTCAACCATTCTTGTATCCTCTTAGTTGAGGAGAGGGCGGGCGGGGGCTTTGTTTCACAATTAACTCTGCTCAAATAATACACCTAACTGCAGAACTTGTGCCCGTTTGACTGTGACTCGTGAAAACTTCTTAGTAAGGTCTCCCAGGTACTGTCCAAGCCTCTGTACCACCCTCTTTGGAACAACATTACTGCATGGGGGTTGATTTTTGGCAAGGAAGAAAGTAAAGGAGATCAAGAGATGTGTGGAGCTCAGAACAGCATCGTTTCTTGAAACATGGTGTCTGTAAACGGAGTCTCTGGGGCAGTTGGTGGTGGTCTGCAGGGAGTTCTTCCTTCAGTGGTGAAGGCCATGAAAGGCAGATGGAAGTATTTTGACATTTTGTGAAAAAACGTTCCTTATTTTTAGCCTGCTTCCATTTAGAAGCTTCACGTATTTTAAAAATGTTGGCTATTTTCTCAGTACTACCTTGCTATGTAAGTAATTCTTGTGGCAATCACTTCTTTGTTTTGTGAACATGATCTGTGGAGTGGGAACAGGACGGAAGCAGTAGGAGTTCGTAATCCTGTTGCCCTTTTGTTTCTGCTTTTGTACTGTCGTATGTTGTTGTAAGTCCAGCGTTGCATAAACATTATTTTTTTTGTATTTTGAGATTAGCTGCTTTCAAATACAAAATTATTTGATCACTGAATTGTTCTTCAGATCAAGAAAGCTGTGTACAGTATTGCTTTAGCCATTCAATAATAAATAATAGTGGGGAGGGTTTTTTTTTGTTGGCTGCTTTAGAGAGTCGTGTCAAGAACCCTCCTCTATCTGTAGCAGCCCTGCGGACTTCTAAGTTGTGCCTGGATATTATAGGGGCTATGACAAAAAAAAAAAAAAAAAAAAGAAATCCATTGCCTGGGCTTTCTGCAATAGCTTTGGTTCTTAGATTTTTATTTTGCTAGAGAGAGAGGGTGGAAGAGCAGTGTATAAGATCAGAATTGGATGCAGATTATCTGCCTAATATGGTTCTCGTTAGCACAAATGCTACAAATACCGTTTGGAGAACAAACGGATTACAGAAAAAGAAATGAAAACATCCAGATCCTGAGCATTTGGAAAGCATGACACTGATGTATTTGTGTAACCTTTTTGTGAAAAGCGATGCTGAAGTCAAAGAGGGGATTTTGATTTCCTTCATTAAAAGCTTATTAAATGAAGAAATAGGACAGTCGTCGTTTTGCTTCAGTAGTTGGGGGTCACAGAGGCGGGCCTGATCTCCTCGGGATATTAATGCCTGCTTTCAGCTGGGGGAAATGAGCCGTCGCTTGAGTTAGCTGCAGCTTTATGTGCTCGTCACTAGGGATCCCCATATGTCCTGGGATCTGCGGCAGTCGGAAATGGCAGAGCTCAGCAGCGGGGAGCAGAGGGCTCTCATTGCTATTCATAACAGGTAGCTCGGCTCAGTCTGCCCAGAGCAAGTCTGTTTAATGTTGATCAGCTGTCCATCTGATAAACCAAATTGATATGGACATTTCCTCCAAGGGCTGCCCTGACAATGACAGCAGGAGCATCGGGATGTCTTGTTAGTCTTTTTCTCTGAGCTTGAAATTTTATTAACCCTTTGTTAGAGCCGAGCCAAGCGTGATTACCGTACCGTGGCTGTAGGTTGCGTGAGTTGCTCCCTTGCCTCTTTGGAAGACAGCATCAACCTTCAATTTTGTTGTCTATGTGGAGAATGGCTAGCTGTTTTGCTTTCAGATTGTTTTTCTCTGCACAAAGCAAAAATTGTGAATTATAAAGGCGGCTTTTTAAACAGTTTTTAGTTTTTTTTTTTTCTGTGTGACAAAATACGTCGGTACCCTCTGTTTATCCTCTCCCCCCAACTCATCTACCTTTTGCATGCCTGCCCAGGCTGCGTGACTCTACTAGCTCTTCTTTCTTGCTAATTGGCACGGATCACTGGCCTGAAACGGTTGCTGCTGGGCCTCTTTGCAGGTCAGATATGTTTGGGGCAGAAGGGTAGGTTAGATTAATATCATTTGGGGTGGGTGCAACACATCTGCACTGTCCAGAGGAAACAATATTAGTTTACTCAGTACTATGCCAGTACTGAGGCAGAATCTAACCTGAGCATGTATCAGCAAGTATATGCAAGTGAATGTATGGAGCAGTTTAGTTACTCAGTGAAGCAGCACTTGGCCGCTTTTGAATAAACACGGGGAGCATAACATGCCTTTGTACTAGGTTGTGATTTAATTTGAATTTTAAGGCCTTTTAGTTATCTGCCTAGCTGAGGATGTGCATTGCATTTTTGCTCATTTGTGAAGTCTCCGTAACATGAGGGAACTGCTTGAGTCAGAAAAGATGTGAACACGCTGAAGGTTTTGTAAGAGGGGACCTGTGTGCATCTAAGTTTGCAGCATTAAGAGATGCTCTATTGTGTTGCTCTGTTCCCTGCTCCCCTTGTCTGTGCTCAGTTATTACGACTGTTCATCGCCCTGTTGTAGTTCTGAGCTAAGGTGACATCGCTGACTCCTTGGGAATGACAGTCACTTACTATCGGGGGCTACAGGGCTGAATTGTGGGAGGAGGGGAAGAGAGGGCTGTGCCACATGACTCTCTTCATGCCATTTCCAAAAAATGAAAACGGAGGGCATGCATCTATGGGATGACTTCTGTGGCAAGCCTCTCACAGGGATTTGAAACCCCAGAATTCAGAATGTAGCACACTGTGTGTTGGAATAAGAAGTGGTTTGTAAACATATCCAAATAAAATTGGGTCTGCTCCTTTGCTGGACCTTTGCTTCTCCTGACTGAAACAACCAATGAAATACCATTAGTACACAGTTTTAAAATGTTCAGCAGTTACTCCTCTCCCCTCTACGCCCTCCCGCCTTGGTGTTATTGAACTGCGAGGTATCCTGTTATTAATTTAACTCTAATTTGAGCAGTCATCGACTGCAGCATTCTTACTGTGTTCAGATTAGTTTGCTTGCAACTCCCCTGCTGGTATGTCCTTTGTTCCTTCCCACCAGTACTTTCTGCTTGGCATTTTCTTCATGTCAGTGTCCCTCAAGCTTCTAGAAGACAAAACGAAAAAAGAAAGCACCATCAGGACTGTATTGATTACTTTGTTTGAATTTTGTCACAAAATAAAGCTAAGGGGAGTGTTCCTCCAAATGGAGCCTGTGGTACCTGCGTCTTACCTGAAAATATTTAGTGATATTTCTCAGTGTTTAACACCTCCCCGTTCTGGCTTCTAGAAGGACATAGAAGAGCTACACAATAATTCATAAAATACACTTAGCACATGCAGTTGTTCCACCCCCCCACACACCCCCCTCGCCTAAGAATCTGCATTTTATTCATAGCATCAAAAATAATTGTATTTTTTCTTTGCTTTCAGCCAAAGAAGCCTGGCCGAGATTACGGAACTGATCCACACTGCGTTTCTGGTGCATCGTGGTATAGTGAATATTGGTGAGCTCAAGTCCTGTGATGGCCCACTGAAGGATATGCAGTTTGGAAATAAAATGGCTGTTTTGAGTGGAGATTTTCTTCTAGCAAGTGCTTGCACAAGCCTTGCACAGTTGCAGAATACCAAGGTAAAAACAAAAAAATTATTCTACTGCCAGAGCAAGTAACTATTAGTGAATCTTCCGAAAGAGAAACCCTTTAAAAAATTGACAGTTATGATGTGTTTATATGGAGCATCCGTTAAAAATCAGCATACTTACATTTTAGCTGTGTGGATGGATTGACAGGCTGCTGCTGTGAGCATGTTTGCCACTGTCCTCTAGAATTACTATGTTGAGGCCTTTAGTGTACATTCTGAAGCACTGTAGCCATAGGTAGTAATGGATGAGTGGTTAATTTGGTGAATTTAACATACATGCAGTGGCATCCTCATGACATGTCAGACTACACCACCTCTGGCAGATTGCCAGCTGCAGACATGTTTGGTTTGTTATTTTGTTTTACCTTGTGCTTTGTGAAAGGTTTGTCTCTCTTAGGGAATTCTGGAGGAAAAGGCTTCATTTCTTTGTCTACACAGCGCTCAGGTAACTTTTTACTCTTAATAAAATTATTTTGGTAGGCTTTTGGATGCCCCTGAGTATTGGATTGCCCTATTAATGTGGATGTGCTGGCTTCTAAAGGGCAGCTGCAATCCAGCTGCTCAGCCAAACTGTTTGAAACTTTACAGGGAAATGTTTTTCATGACAAACAAGTGGTATATATGTATGATCTTAGAAAATGAGATGGATGGAGACCTTAAAAGAATGTATCTCTAGTCAGTTCTTTTTTTCCCCAGACAGGTCAGCTACACCAGATCATTCTTAAAACGTTTTTGTCTAGCTTGTTCTTAAAACCTCCCATGGTGGAGAGAGATTCCTAGGCATCCCTGTGCCAGTGTATTGTGACACCTAACTATGTGTATGGCTGAAGAGCTTAGTGTACCATTCCGGTGGAAACAGAGAACAATTCTTCTTTGCAGGGATACTTTTTATACATCTCAAGATTGCTGCCATATTGTAATGCAAAATAAATGTTTGTCAGGAGTGCAATTGTCAATAATCAACATAATTTTAATCCTGAGCTTAAGGAGTCTATTGTTTTTAGATTCTCACACGAAAGCTCCCCATGATGGTAGTTGAGTATTTCTGTACTGCTCTGATCATAAGTGTGACAGTTTCTCTCAAAAGCAGTGTCATTTTGTAACAGAGCTGAGATTCAGGAGAAGAGACAGAAAATTAGATGTCAATCTGCTGGAATAGTGGGTTAAGCCATTGTGGTGATAACTGGTAGTAAGTATTAAAAAAAGTTTCAAATAGTGCAAAATTTTAGTTACATCATAACTAAAATGGAGTGCAATTGATTTTACTAATTGTTAATTTGCATCCATTCATTTATTTCTTTTTTTTTTTAGTACTCAGTAAGATTCTCAAGATGATCAAGGGATTTAACCCTACATCAATTTTTTGTTTCAACCTAAGACAAAAATTTTATAAAATGTGACACCTATTACTTTGCATTTAGTACATCATTAAGTATTGCAGCAGCAATGTATAGTCCCTGAAGACATGCCAGGAAACAAGCCTACAGTGAAATGAAGCACAAGTGCAAAGAAATAATTTTTTTTTTTTTTAAAGCAATCATTATACTGCATGTCGGAAAATTCTGCCAAAACATTTTAGCACTTTTTTCATTTTTCTGACATCTAAATACTTTCATAGCTTCTACATATGATAAGTGGGATGCCATTATGGAAACTGATTGACTTAGTAAATTATTCTTTTTCATACGTCTAACCCGACTAGCAAAGTTAGAAAAATTGAAGTACAAGCTATAGAAATCTCTTGACAGGTGCAATGATTTAAACATACTGTATTTATTCTTTTGTGAATGATGAATTTTCAAATCTGGCATCTGTTTTTCAGCAGTGTGAAATAACTGTGACTTTTTTCCTTCATAATGTTTTGTTTTCTTTGATGTACAAAGTAAAAATCACAGTACCGCTTTTTTGCTGGCATTTATTTGGTAGCTCAGCAAACTGGCTAATGAAATGAGCAGCGTTGTGTTGCGCATGGCACCAACCATGGCAGGCTATAACCTCTGTAGACATGCCTGGCTGTGGTATAGACTGGGATTTAAAGTAAAGGGATTTTTAACATTAACTGAAACCACTGCTACCAAGATAATTTTATTGTGCTGTTAAACTCTTGTCTAAGGTTGTGTGTGATGCATTTATCTCTGTGCTTCTCTCGGGGCCGACAATTAGATGTGAAATTCTGTCGTCGTAATGAAATGCAGAGCTATTTTATAATTGCCAAGGGTAAAATTAGCAAAGTCAATTATTTTCCCTTAGGCTTTTCCCTGTAGATATTAAAAGGCTGCAAGGTAATTGCCTTAGGTAACACTTTGATTTTTAAATAACATTAAATATAGGAATTGTTGTTGTTAATTCGTAGTAATTTTCCTCTTCTTGCTACTGTTGTAGAATATAACTGTAATGATGCTAACAAGATTCAAGGCTTACGGTTTGTGTTTTGGGGGGTTTCTTTTAAACTAGCACTCATACTTTTCATATGTTTGCTTAAGTTGTGCCAAACAAGGGTTTGAGAGGTGTTTTGGGTTTGATTTATTTCAACACCTGAGTTACAAGGACTCAAGATTTCTTGAAATGTCAGTTAGGAAGCCTCCTGTAAGATAAATTCTGCTGTTGCTATTATAAAGTCATCTAAAATTTGGGGTTTTGAACGCACATAAGAATTTAGAAGAAGGCATTCTCATTTTCTACTTTATGAAATTGAGACATTAATTCTGATTATAAAGTCAGTATTGACTGAGGCTTAAAATAAAGTACTGAAAGGCAACTGCAGGTGACATTTTTGTAATCGTAGCAAAGTTCTACGTTTATTCACATAATAAAAACTATTTAAAATGAACAGTGATTTCTTCAAAAACTTATACGGCCACAAAGCATTAGATTGATCAGATCCACATGTATTTACAATTCTTTTGTTCGTTCACGTTAACTTTTTGATCACCTTATATAAACTGTCCTCTTTTTTTTGTCTACTTTGTATTTTGGGTAGTGGCTTTTCTTGGCCTGCAGGTTGTGGTGATACATTATGTTGCTGGTTGAAGATAATGGGGATATAACCTTACTTCAGAACTGCATCCTGTAGTAGGTTGGACATTATTAATCCATGGATTTTAGAAGAGAATTCAGCCTCAAGAGGGATCAGGTTGGGATCTCGTAGTAGTTGGTGTATCAGCAGTGAGTTGAAATACTGAACTGAAATACATGTAATGGTAGCGTTCTCCGTAGTTCTTACTGAAATCTTAAGAATGACTCTCTTTTTCCCACTATAATTCAGTGAGCTCTTGTTGGAATGATTAAACTGTTCACAGAAGCACTTCAAAATCTACAGCATGAAAGCTTGGAATTGAATTTAAGAATCTTGTCTGTCAATGCAGAGCTCTGCCAGAAGACCACATTATAGAGCATTGTTTTATTAAGCATTATTTGTTTATAAACAGTAGCACAGATGTAGTACTTATATAGTGGATGCACTTCCGTATGTTAAGTTTATGTAATCCTAAAGGCATAAATGTGTTGTTTACGATATAGGCCTTGTGTTTGCATAAATATCAACAAGTTATCCCTGTAAGTCTTCCTGTTGCAGCAATCTGAATGTATACTGTGCCTCATAAAAAGAGCTGCTTATCTTCAACAATGATTTCTGCTCCTGTAACATCAGTTGCGGTCCTATGGGGAAGGCTCAGTTTTGAACTTGAGCAACTTGGTTCCTTGCTGACCAGTGAAGGATGTGGGGAGTATCTCCTTTCTGGAATTATGCCAGTTGCTCTTCCGATGTAAGTTGATATTTTTGACAATTGACAAACAAGTCAGCTAGGAGCTACAATTTTACTTTTTAAATGTCATTTCAGAAAAGTAGTACTCGTATCAGGCTTTTTATTTTCATGAATGATGTCAAGAGAAGAACATAAGCTTTTCAAAAAATATTGTAAGTATTAAAACAATGAAAAATCATGGATTAGCTAAAGAAATGATTCCTAGGGTCAGTGGCAGTTTTTCGTCCTCTCTTCAAAACTGAAAACTTATTCTAAAAACATGAAGAGTGCATACCATCAAGAATTCTTTTTAAAAGGATTTTTGCCTTTGTAAAGGCAGCCATTAGCAGCCACTGACTTGTAAAAGGTCCAAATTACTGTCCCTCAGAACAGCATTTTTAATTTTGTTTGAGGTGAGTAGAAGGTGCTTCTCGGTAGATGTAGTTGTGAGATGAGTTATTTTCAGAGCAATGAAAGTTGTTTTAAAAGAGCTATTTTTCATTGTTTTCTCTGGTGGAGAATCTTAACCATAAATACCCACTAAGTGTATTTACATTATATTTTACATAAAATAAACAAAGACTTTTAATCTAAGATTCAGTAGCTGTATTGATCGGAGAAGGCAGAAGGAAAAAATCATAGAGAATAGGTGAGAACCAGAAGTAATGTGTTTGCTCCCAGTTACAGTGTTAATATAGAAAACTGAAGCTGAGGATAAAATGAAAAACACGATTTTCAAATCATGTATATATTTTTAATTATTCTTAACTCTTCACCTCTGCTCGCTTACCTACTTCCTTTTTCTTCCCTGATACAAGCTGCTGTAGGGATAGAGTAGGATAGTATCTATATTGCTGAGTATTTTTCTTCTAATTTAGTACTTTAGAGTGCCACAGGGATGTGTCTCAAAACCGTACACTGCTGACAAATATATATAAGTTTAAAGAGTTCTGAACTGATTTATGGAAAAGTACACGTAAGGAACACTTTTTTCTGGGTAATAGGAAGAATAAAACCAAGGAAGAATTGTAATAGTGTTTCTGAACCTTTAACCTAATATGAGATGACAGGAGATAGCATAGCCATCGTGACTGCATTATTACAGAATGAAGCTCCTCTTTGGGCAACTCTAAATAAGCAGATAGATACATACTTAATATTGGCATACAATTTAGCATAAATTTTTATTGGAGAATGCAAATACACTTTCAGTACTGAGAAATACATCATTGTGATTCGTATGTAATTATGAATGAGTTCTCAAGAAAACTGTTATTTGTTTTAATAATTATTTTTAGAGTACACCAGAATTTACTAATTTGCATCCACTTCTGAGAAGTAAATTTGGTTTTAGTTTACCTTAAAGTAAAGCATAAAATAGATCGTAATTAAAACAAACTTTTATGTCCATTTAATGGACATGTATTGTTTTTTCTGCCCAATGTTCTCAAACACTGGATTTTTAATCGGAGTATTTCTTTACTCGTTGGCAGTCATGTGAAGACGTTCTTAATAAAAAATCCTGTATGTTAAAGATGAAAATCTATTGGAATTTGTACTTGATAATCAATTTTTTCCCACACTACTGCCATGAAACTTCTATCTGGCATTTCTGTTATCATTAGAGGTAAGAGTTCTTGTGATGATGATAAAATTGTGAACGATGCTAGTCAATCTCCTAATTACTGTATTGTGCTCTTCCCATTGCCCCTTTCTGTGCTTGTGTCAATGGAATAGTTCCTTAGCAAGTGCATCATTTGCCTTTGTTTTCAAGAGGTCATCATCTACTTGGACTTGTGCAAAGCATTTGATACTGTCCCACACGACATCCTTATCTCTAAATTGGAGACACATGGATTTGACAGATGGACCACTCGATGGATAAGGAATTGGCTGGGTGGTCGCTCTCAGAGTGGCAGTCAATGGTTCAATGTCCAAGTAGAGACCAGTGACAAGTGGTGTTCTTCAAGGGTCAGTATCGGGTCTGGCGCTGTTTAACATCTTTGTCGGTAACATGGACAGTGGGATCGAGTGCACCCTCAGCAAGTTTGCAGATGACACCAAGTTGTGTGGTGTTGTGGACACGCTGGAGGGAAGGGATGCCATCCAGAGGAACCTTGACAGGCTGGAGAGGTGGGCCTGTGAGAACCTCATGAAGTCCAACAATGCCAAGTGTCCTGCACATGGGTCAGGGCAATCCCAAGCACAAGTACAGGCTGGGCGGAGAATGGATTGAGAGCAGCCCTGAGGAGAAGGACTTGGGAGTGCTGGTGGATGAGAAGCTCAACATGAGCCGACAACGTGCACTGGCAGCCCAGAAAGCCCACCGTATCCTGGACTGTATCCAAAGAAGCGTGGCCAGCAGGTCAAGGGAGGGGATTCTGTCCTTCTACTCAGCTCTCGTGAGACCCTGCCTGGAATACTGTGTTCAGCTCTGGGGTCCCCAACACAAGAAGGACATGGACCTATTGGAACAGATCCAGAGGAGGGCCACGAAAATGATCCGAGGCACCTCTGCTATGAAGACAGGCTGAGAAAGTTAAGGTTCAGCCTGGAGAAGAGAAGGCTCCGGGGTGATCTTAAAGCAGCCTTCCAGCCTACAGGAAGGGGGGTTACAGGAAAGATGGAGAGGGACTTTTTACAAGGACATGTGGTGATAGGACATGAGGTAATGCCTTTAAACTGAAAGAGGGTAGATTTAGGATAGATCTAAGGAAGAAATTCTTCCCTCTGAGGATGGTGGGGCACTGGAACAGATTGCCCAGAGAACTTGTGGATGCCCCATCCCTGGAGGTGTTCAAGGCCAGGTTGGATGGGGCTTTGAGCAATCTGGTGTAGTGGAGGATTTCCCTGCTGTCATGGTTTGATGTGGAGGGGGGGGTGGTTCTGGTGGCAGGAGAGGGATTTTGCTCCCTGCGACCTCCCCGGTTTTGGATCCGGGTTAGGCTTAGTTCTGGCCACCGGATCAGACTGCCATCCCCCTCGGGATTGAGCCAATAGGGCGCCTCTGCGAATTGCCCTATTTAAGTCAGGACAAGGGAACCGGAAAAGGTGCTTCGCCCAGGATCGACCAGAGAAGGGAGGAGGGCACTGCCCCCGCTCCCTGGCTCCCGGCCGGGCGGCTGCCTGCGTCGGGCCGGCGCCGCCCACGGAGAATGGCGGCGGCGGAGCCAGCTGGGGAACTCGGGGGCACCCCACTCCCAGGGTGCCCACTGGGCTGAGTTCACCTGGAGAGGACTGAGATCTGAGAGAAACAGCTGCATCGACACCAGGTCAGTGAGGATGGAGCGGGAGGAGGTGTGCCGGAGCCGAGTTCCCCCTGCGGCTGATGGTGAGATAGCAGGCTGCCCCCCTGCAACCAGGACGGCCTCGGTGGAGCAGCGACCCACTCGCAGCCCGTGGGGAGAAGATGCCTGAGCCCGAGGATGGCCGTGTTGGGGGCACGGCAAGGCAGAAAGGCATCTGGAGTCTTCGTGACGACCCACGCCGGAGCGAGTGGCTACAGCTCCCTAAGTACCCGAGACTGTGGTAAAGCCCACACCGGAGCAATCTGTGGGGAAGGATTGTTTCCAGTGGGCTGGACTCACGTTGGAGAAATTTGTGGATTTTTCCTCGTGGGTAGGGGATCCATTGGAGCAGGGGAAAAGGGTGTAAGGACTCCTTCTCCTTTAAGAAAGAAGCAGCAGTAACAGCACGGAATGAACTGACCTGCACCCCCCCAGTCCCTGCCCCCTGTGCTGCTGGGGGGAGGAGGTAGAGCCGGGAGGAAAAGGAAGGTGGGGGGGGGAAGGTGTCGGTTTTAAGATCTGGTTTTGTTTCTTTCTGTCCTCTCAAGTAATCGGTTTTTATTTCCCTTTGTCCTTCTAAGTAATCATTAATAAACTGTTTTGCTTTGAGAAAAGCGCTGCCTGTTTTGCCCAGGACCATGGTTGGTGGGTGCTCCCTCTGTTCTTGCCTCAACCCTCAGTCCTTTTGTTTTTTTTTTTCCTCTCCTCTCTACTTTATTGGAGAAGGAGAGACTGTGTGAGTTTAGTTGCTGGATCAGCCTAAAACCACGACACCTGCCCATGGCAGGGGGGTTGGAACTAGATGATCTTTGAGGTCCCTTCCAACTCAAACCATTCTATGATTCTATGGAATAATTTTATAGCCCCTAAAGTAATACCTGAGCAAATGAAGCATTCAGTTTTCTGCATCTTTTACAGATTTTTTTTTTTTCCTGTTTCACTTTTTCTATCTATAACTGGTAATGGAATTAAATATTTGTAAAATTTCATTACCTTAATGGCTGCGTTTGTATGTTTGAAAAGTAATCTTTTGGAGAAGTTAAATTGGAGGATTAGGTGACACAGTTTATTAATTTATTAATTTAATTGAAATTCTAAAAGTTAGTCTTAATCTATAATTGTGGTAATAGATTAGAAACAGTCTCTTTTTTGATCTGTAAGAATTTTATTGCATTGCAGTGGATGTCAGTTTTGAGATTACAACCACTTAACTTTGTTTTGATTCCTAATCAGTGCATTCCTCAGATAGGTTTGTCCTTTACCTTAGTGACCTCTTGCACCTGTAGTGGTTTGTAAAGCTAAAGCTTGTATTAAGCTTTCCCAAAGCTAGACCCCACTGGGGTTAGTACAGGTCTGTATTGAAAGAGTTTATTTTTCTGTGGTTCTTGGCCGTGGCACTGCTGGAAAATTTTATGTTTAGATTTCAGTCTGTTTTCTGTCTTCCCACTTGTGCATGAAAATGTAGGTGTGTGGTTTTTTTGTTGGTGTTTTTTTTTTTTTTTTAAAAAAAAGAGTGATTTCTGCCACTTTTCTTGTGGACACGTATGACTTTTAACCAGTACCTTTTAGCAGAATGACTGCTGCAGAAGCTGGTAGGACTGAGGTTGAGACTGATATCCAAATACCTAGTTAGAGGTATCACTGTGAATCATCAAGTTTAAGATTGAAGCTCTTTCCCAAAAATATACCGCAAGAATATTTTCAAAGCATCGAGGCATGGAGCTGTGGAGAACAGAATTGTTGGTGTTTCAAATCCTGTCTGTGTGTTAACATTGACTGAGCAAGTAACAGTCTCAAGAAAAAGTTATGCACTCAGTTCTGGTAAGTTTTCAATAAACTACTAAAGGTTTTCGTACTGGTTTGCATGAAGCCCATTTAATGTTCTTGCCTCTGAATCATCTCACTAACAATTTCCTCAACTTGCATCTGAATTTGCCTTCCTCGTAGCAGTAATCAGACACATCTTTCTGCTTCTCTGGTCTGCCCAGCAGACCAGGGTCAATGTTTACTGCTCAAGTTCCTGAACCGAATACCTGTCGTTATTCCAGGTAAATATTGTCCTCCTCAGAAGTAAACTACACAGCTACTTCTAACATGTGGTTAAGTAGTTCTTCTTCTGATAGAACTACTGTATGCATCATTCTAATTAACAGAATAGTCTGGAAAATACTAGTATGCTATCTGTACATGAAAGAGAAAGGGCTTTTCAGAGATGACTGTTGAACACCAATGAAGAAGAAAGTGAAAACTAATTTGAAGAAACTGAAGAAAAAGCTGGTTTTGTTGCGAGGAAAGTCAGAGGTGATTCAAGATCTCAAGTTAATTGATATACCTGGGAAATGTGTTCTGGATAGTTCGGGTAGCAGTGTCTGTCCCTCTCTTGTTGGCTCCGTTAATGTATGACACTGAATTGGCAGTTGTCTAGTGTTGAAGGCAAATGTTTTAGGAGTCACAAATATTTACAGTCTTTGAGATATAGAGATGTATATATGCATATTGTGAGTGTGTGTATGTGTGTTTATGTAGATAAAAATCCATTTCATTGAATGTTAAGGCTAAATTCTGGAAGAAAGATTCTTATTATATTGGTTTTAAAAGGCAAAACCACTCACTTTTGAAAGAACAAATTGCCTTTCAAGGATTTGAGGCAAACGTTAAAAAGTGGCTATATTTGATATTTTCTTAACTGTTAACAAGAAACTGTATCCAAGATGTTGATCACTGCCAGAATATGTAGGAAATGGATACTCAAAACAAAATTTACTCCAAGAAATCAAAGTAATGAAAACTTGTGGATGTGTGATGTTTTATTCTGCATGAGATGCGTGCTGTGAGGAAGGACTCTGAAGAGCCAGCAGTTCTGCTGTTTCATTCACCACCTACTTAGAATAGATATTGCCACTGTCTGGGTTTCTTAAAGCAGAGATATTTATTACAACTATTTCTTTCACAGCCGTGAATAATCATCATGGGGGAATTTATTGCTAAATATCTTTAGCTTATACACAAATTATAAAATTAAAATACAATTTCACAAAGTTGTGGAAGGTGATGTCCCCCATGAGCGATATTTGTGATGCCAACTTCATTCTTTTTATTACTGAAGCAGTGGAAGATCACAAGTTCTGTTTTCTTGGCTTTATTTAAAGTCTGTTTCTTAAACATAACAAGATTCATATTGAGAGTGCATAGTAGGATAAAAAGCAATCAAATTTCTGGTGAAATACTGTCTTAGCACTATTATCTCAAACAGCCTTTTTTATAGTGAGGACTTAATAGATATTAACATCCATCTTTGGGTGAGTGAGATGTTAAGACATATTTGGTTCTAGAGGTGGACTTTCATGACAGGGCAGTTAATAAACAATTTTGCAGAAGGACTGGAGGTCACAGTGATCAGTATATAGTCAGCTGCCCACTTGCAGTACAACTTCGACATAGAATACACTGTTTAAAAGTGAAAATAGATTTTTGTGATGATTCAGTTGCAGTTCAAAGCTGTTAGCGATAGTAATAAGGATCTAAAATTTGTCTGGATGGCCTTTCTTAGTCTCCCAAGAACGTAACTATTTGCAGAAGGGAAATCTGTTCCTAGTACAATCAGTAAGCTTAACCCTTCCCTAAGAGAGTACTTGGCACCAGCTTTGTAGCCTTAGATTTATTTCAAAGAGTAGAAAAGTTATTATTACGGATGTTGCAGATGTGAGTATGCAAAATCAGCTGTGATGGTCCTCTGCCAGCTGCTGGTATCACAGAATGGTTGAGGTTGGAAGAGACCGCTTGAGATCGTCTAGTCCAAACCCCCTGCTCAAGCAGGGTCAGCTAGAGCAGATTGCCCAGGACCATGTCCAGATGGCTTTTAAATGTCTCCACAGATGGAGACTTCACAACCCCTTTGGGCAACCTGTTCCATTGTTTGATACCCTCCACAGTAAAGTGTTTTCATGTTTTCATGTGTCCAGATGGAATTTCATGTTTTAATTTGTGCCCATCACCTCATCCTGTCAGCGGGCACTGCTGAGAAGAATTTGGCTCCCTCTTCTTCATTCCTTCCCAGCAGGTGTTTATACAAGTTGTACTACTAGGAGAGGTTAAAATATGTGTCTTGTAAATAGGGTGATAGATTATATATCCTCCCCTCTTTTTACACTGCTGTAAAGCTCGTCCTAAGAGTGAACCTTCCCAGGTTCAAATTTTTAGTAAAAGTGCCTGGAGTGACTTCAGTGCAATAATGTAGTATAGTGAATAAAATTATAGCAGTAATGTAGATGAGTTAATGGTATTTTAAAACAAAACACTGAGGTATTTGACATCTTGTTGGCTAACAAGAAGATTGAATCTTTGGATGGACCGGAACTGGTGGTTAATATTAGTGTTTTGAAATTTAGCAGCATTTTACTTGGAGTCTAGAATTTGATTGCTGCTACTCCTGGTACAGTGGGTTGTTGATTTCCTGGTTTAAGAACATCTGCAGTTTTGTATAGCTGATTCCATCTGTCAGATGCTAAATGATACTGCTTCAGATTCACATTTATTCAGATACACTCTATGCAAAATAGTAGCTACCACTTACAGGTATAATTTCTATCAACTTGGAGCTGATCAGATTTTTTTTTTTTAATTCAGTTCAATCTGCAATTAATTTGTTATCATATCCCAGTTTAATGGTTGTTTCCACCAGCATGACTGGAAATAGGGTTTTATAGCCATGCTTTTCTGCGTCATTTATTGATGAGGAGGCTTTTGTAGCTACAGAACCCTGTAGTCACGATACCTTCTTTGTTCACTGTTTTATGTAGAAGAAAGGTATGTAATGAAATTACCCCATCCAAAAGGGTTAAGCTGAAGGAATCACATACTTCTCTAACCTGAGTCACTCATCAACAGTTGATTGAGTGCTTTAGTGCAAGGATCTGTGGCATTGGATCTGCAAAGATATTAATACACTGTGTAAGGTACTATGTGGAGGTAAAGAAGGGAAAACGATATTTCTTCTGTTGGTTATGTTATCGTTAAGGAAAATGACTGAATTAGGCATTAAAAGTCTTTACACTAGCGAAACACCCTGCTGTGGATAGTGTTACATCAACATAAAAAGGGTAACAACACTGTTGAAAATCTTTAAGGTAGACTGACCTTAAGGTGGGTGTTTGTCAATACTAACAATATCAAATTGACTGCTGCTGATTATTTTGAAGGATTTTTTTTTTATTTCTAGGAAGTACCTTCTTATCAAGTAGTGGGTTTGGGTGATATGTTTACATTGCACATTGTATTTTGCTACTACTTCATCATTAACAGAGAGAAGAAAACTATAAATGTGTTTTCCAAGAGCCTTTAAAACTTAATAGAAAGCAAGTCACTGCGAGGAGTCCTTTCTCTGTGTTTCAACTGAGAGGGACACCTTCAAAAAATAGTAAAGCTCAAGATGATTTCAAATAGTAAATCCAAAATGATTCAATAAACATTACATTAAAAAAAAATCTGTAGGCCGGTACACTTAGTTACCTGTATGACTAATGATGTTTGAGAAGATTACCAGGAAAGAAAATTTAATTCCAGTGTTCTTGGAACTCCTTAGAGTGTTTGCTCCCTTTCTTCTTTTAGGTATTATTGAACAATCAAAATCCAATTTCAGCTGTTTACTGAGTTTTGTCTTTAGCTTCCTAGTGTTGCAATGTTACTGTGTCAAATGCAGGAGAATGTTTAGTTTTAAGAACTTTCTGTAGAGTTTTTAAGTGTGGAAATATTTCCAAAAATTAACGCTTGTTTGGGAAGGAAATTCAAATGCAAGTTGAAGGTACTTTTTATCTGTATATTTAATGTTTCCTGACTATCTAATTTACTTCTTTACTTGTATGGAGAAGTCTTGTTATGTTTTTAAGTCTACACATCAGCAACAAGGAGTAGGATCTGTCATAGCAGACGTGTGAGGAAAGGATATTGTTTCAACACCAGCAGCCCAAAGAGACAGAAAGAGAAAAGACTAAGAAAGGAAGGGATTACTTGTGGTCTTTCTTGAAAGGAATTTGGCAAAGCTAAGGCAGTTTGTCGAATAGAAATCAGGAAGGATGAGGGACAAAGATATATCCATGGCTGTGTTCTTCCTAGTGCTGTTTCCTGTCTTCCCGCAAGACCTTCATCCTTTCCCTGATTTTCCCCTTGAAAATATCTGGTAGAGTCTGGAGAGACACTGTATTACTGCTCTGAAACAGAGTGGTCTGTGTAATCAATTCCATTTCAGCTGCTGAATTTAAAATAAAACCACCACACACTGAATGGAGCTCAAATTCATTCCTTTTTTTAGACTAGAATGAGAAATAGGAGAAAATGCATATGCAATGTTATGTTGCATTGAACTTTACACAAAATATTTCGAAGACAAGTAAAGGGAACAAAGTGCTTGAGTTGCTAAACTGATGGCAGCAATGTCTTCTTTTCATCCAGAGTGTTAGAAATCTTGTGAAGGATGAGCGAGGTCTAGAATCCATTCTTTTACTCTGCTTGAAGGAGCCTGAATCGTATCTTCTAACTTCAAAATGTCTTATATTCTGTGATTTCCCTGCAGTCCTTCTAGCTTTAAAGTTTCACTTTAATTAAAATACATGGCTGTTTTTTGTAGACAGAGCTGAGTTCCCAGGGTGGTCAACTGCAGGCAAGAACCGGGCCGCTGTACCCGTGGCAGTGAACGCATGGCCCTATTCTGTGTCGACATGTACACGGAATGCTTTGGGAATTCTGAACCCTGAAATAACTTATAGATGGGTCCTGAGTGAACTACCTGAATGATTTAGTTTGAGTTCAGGAAAAGGAGGGAGGAAATTCAATGTGTGGTTGTTTGAACATCCCGAGTAATTTTCTGAACCACTAAGAAAATTACCACTGCTTTGTTTTGTTTCTTCAATCGATATTTAGAAATTCTGAGTTTGAGAAACATGAGTCAAAGTAAATTTAAAGAACTTTGAAGGGCTAAAGCTGTCCATTTTTGACGAATAAGTTACTGTACCAGGAAAGAGCAAATTAAGTTTCACCCAGCTTCTGATCTTCAAACCTACAGAGTTCTTCTGGCATTGAAACGTAGCACAGGCTTCTGAACTATTTCATGTTGGCATATATCTGAGAGGTCAGAGCATGAACTCTTTATCGTGCCATGGAATCAGGCATGACGTGTGCTGTGCATGATGTTTTCATTACTGCTGAGCAGTGCTTGCACAGAGTCAAGGCCTTTTCTGCTTCTCACCCCACCCCACCAGCGAAGAAACTGGGGGTGCACAAGGAGTTGGGAGGGGACACAGTTGGGACAGCTGACCCCAGCTGACCAAAGGGATATTCCCTGCCATATGATGTCATGCTCAGCATATAAAGGGGGGGAAAGAAGGAAGGAGGGGAACATTTGCAGTGATGGCATTTATCTTCCTAAGTAACCATTATGTGTGATGGAGCCCTGCTTTCCTAGAGATGACTGAACACAGGGCTGCTATGGGAAATAGCGAAGGAATCTCTTGTTTTGTTTTGCTTTGCTTGCATGCACAACTTTTGTTTTACCTGTTAAACTGTCTTTATCTCAACCCATGAGTTTTCTCACTTTTACTCTTCTGATTCTCGCCCCTGTCCCACCATGAGGGGAGCGAGCAAGCAGCTGTGGGGTGCTTAGTTGCCGGCTGGGGTTAAACCATGACAACATGCTTGTGTCCAAAACTTGCATCGTATTATACACTTAGTCTGCCTAAATAGTAGGAGAGATTTTAGTTTTAATGATCCATCTCTTCCCTATGTTCATTGTAAATTAATGGTGTTTGTGTTGACCTTTTAAAAGCAGAAGAGATCATATCTTTACAAAAGGTGTTGAAGTAGTACCTCCTTAGGAAAAAAAAAATCCTTGCAGAACTGTTGCAGAACATGTGTTTAAAGGACATGAAATTATTTGCATGAGCTTTCACTTGTCACCTGCAAAGAACTGGTCATCCCCTGGGCTGCTCCTAGCCCTGTGGATGCTCCAGGGGAGCAGAAAACACAATGCTTTGGAAGATACTGATGCAGAGTGGAAAACAAAAAATAGAGTGGAAGTTAGTTTTCTTTCAATGTGCTGTTACTCCTGCTCATCTCAAGTATATAAGAAGGACCAGCCTTCTCAAAGATGTGTAGAGGAGTGGAAAAATAGTGGGAAGAGAGATTATGAATAGACTGCCTTTGGTCTCTTTTGAGATGCTGCTGTTTTGAAGCACTAATTCTGACAGTTCTTCCTTCCCTTTCCCCATCTTTGAACTTGTTTAAAGTGGAGCTCAACCTTCAAATATGAGAAGAGAAGGAGAGTAGTAGTTGGGAGCACTTGATTTTTCATCCACTTTTCCTGCTCTTCAAACTTGTTTCTCAGAAACATCAGCAAGTGGACCAGGGCACTGGTCAGGCAGAAAGGCACCAATGAACACAGAGACAGATTGGATACTGTTTTCTGCTCTTCCACTGGCATGCTGCATGATTTTGGGGAAAATCAGTTCCCTGTCACTGTTTTTCCCTGATACAAAACAGGAGGAAATAAGTTTTACAGTGGATGTTGATTGCTTTCCAATTTTCTGATGAAAAGTGCTGCATAAGAACTAGTCAGTGTATCATTGACTGCATGAATACTGTTAAATCTGTAATAATTTTTCTTCTTCTATGTCAGTTTGGGATACAGAGGAAAATTACCTGATTTCCTCATTTTTCATTGCTTTCCCCAGCGCACAGGACCCCAGGCCACTGATGTTATGCAGCAGATGCTTTTCATAGATCAGATTAAGGGTTGATGAAGTAATAGAGCCTCATGCAAGCATCCCACTGTGCTCTTGAAACTGGAATTTCATTCCTGGTGGTAATCTGTATGGCCTTGCATTTACCTTAGAAAAATATTATATATAAGAAAAAAAAAAAAGGAAGATACTTGGAAAAAAGGGAGGCAATAATAATACTAAATTCTCGCTAACATGTAGTGTTCGATATGTCACTAAAGGCCTAATGGTATTTAATATATGGATTCTTCTAAATAGTGGATGTGTAATTCTCGTAAGATGTTTTATAAACTATAAGAGGAAGAGGTACAATTGTTCACAAATGCTTCACCGAGATTGCTTTAAGTCAGTTAAAATTGCCTTTGAGAGTAGAGTTGCACTAAAAAAGAGAGAGGAGAGATGGAAAAAAGAAACCCCAAAACAGGGTCCTGCTCAGTCTAGAGTTTCAGGCGAGAGAGGAAAAGGTCTAGTTATCCAGAGCCAGATGCATTGTTAAAAGTTCATACTATCACTTTGACATTTAGAGTAGGACTCAGTGTCTTTGTAAATTCCTCTTCGTATTACCAGTGTAGGTCTCTGAGCTCAGACCATTTCACAAACCATAACATTTTTTAGTGAGTGATTGATCTGTATTATGTGTCCTAGCCATCAGAAGAATCTTGGGATGTTGCTTGTATAAACTGTAATACAATCTCATCCTGGGCATTTAGTTACAGGCTTTCATAGACCTATTGGCGATACTCAATCCTCCTGGATTTGGGAGTAGGGCTTATCTGATACCTTAAAAAAAAAAGGGGGGGGGGGGGGGGGGGGGGGGGGGGAGAAAAGAGGGGAAAAAAAGCAAGCCCCTCATTTTCTCTGTTCCCCACTTAAATAACTCAACACATCTGGTAACACTGTAGGATCATTGTCCTTTCAGTTCCTCTGCAGCTCATATTGCTACAATATTTCTTTGGTATCTAGTTTCCTAAAGGGCAATGTGATTTTTTTTTTTTTTGGGGGGGGGGCTGTTTTTACAGGTCTTGGAAATTAACCCATATGCATTGCAAGAAAAAACATGACTTTTAATCAGCAACATTTCTAAAGTTAGCGCTTGCTCTGTGCATATGAATATGCATATGAACCAGTATTTATAAAAAAAAAAAAGAAAATAAAACCTGCTAGTACTCAAACTAGCATACAAATGTGTTTTTATTATCAAATAAAGTATGCCTAAATGTTAAATGTCTTTCTGTTAGGGATTTTATCATTGACTTCTTGTCTTCAGTTACAAGAATGATAAAAATTGAAATTAAATCTTTTAATTCAATAAGAACTATGTTGAATTTTAGGAAGAAAAAGAGGAATCAGATACAGACTCATATGCATAGGAAATTAAACATTCAAGAAATTAAAACTTTGAGCAACTAAAAGGGTAGCCTTAAGGTGTGCTTATTTGAAATGCCTGCATTTAATTTTACAATAAATCTGAGTATTTTGTTCCAATTAAGACAGTTCATGTGCACGACTTTAAATTGTACAGTAGTTCCAGGGAGACCGTGGACTGCTTGTTTTACATTCTGGATCAAGTTCAGATTTTTAGGCTTCGCTTGAATAAAATAAAAAGTCTGAACCCTGAAGATAGTACAGATTGATAAATCTGATTTAAACATTCCCGTGTTGCAGACTTTCAGTGTATGTGGTACAGCTGAGCCTCAGGCCATGCACTAAATACATCCACAGTGCATTCCCAGGGCACCCGAATACCAAATGATCACATTTGAAAGGTTACCTTTCTATGGATTCTGACTTTTCTGTATTAGCCACGAAGATTAGAATTTTAACAGCTCCCAATGAGAGGTATTGTGAAGTATTTACTTGGCAGGAAAAAAACAAAACAAAACCCAGATGAGGTACTGTCTCATATTCATGAACTGGGATTTAATAGTTCTGTGAAAGTCCTTGTGAGAATACACTCCATAGTTCACACTTTAGAAAAAAAAAAAAGTCTCATTTTTCATTTTAAGTTACTATAAACTTTGATAGAAGAGTTATTGTAGTGGAGGTTTTAGCAGAGACGGGATCGTGCTTGTGCAGATTACATCCCAGTAAATCCTGTAGTCTTTCACAACTGGCTTTCTGCAAGGGAAGTTCTGGCCATTTATCTCTCTGGAAATCCAGGAGTAGCTTTGTTAGTGAATTTGATGATAATTAAAGATATAAGGATTTTTCTCCTTTTCTTTTACAGGTTGTGGAACTCATTTCAAGTGCCATTGGTGACTTAGTTCAAGGTATATATTATGAAAACTCAAAAGCATCTGAGGTAAGAATTTCAATAGTTCTACGTACCCAAGAAATGTTGTGAATATTAATCTCTACAATAAATATGGTGACTTTCTCATCTGTTAAAAAGGAGGAGAGAGAGGGAGGAAGAGAATTAGCTGCAGTCCTAGTGAGTTTCAGCAGTAATATCATTATGACATCTGTGAACTCTGATGGAAGTTTCTAGAAATGCTGAGGAGGTACTATTTTAGTTCTGTGAGTGCTTAATAAAATGATATCACGTGCCATTGCCTGGACCTCTAGACATGTCTTACTATGGGCTTCCTAAACACTCCCAGAGGTTTCTAGTCGAGATTCCATTAGAGAGATTTACTTTACAATGTTGTCAACATCGTTAATATTTTCATGCCAAATCTCTCGTTTCCAAGCCCAAAGACGTTTACAAAATGCTTCATCCCAAGCTTATATCAGGTTCGTTCTTCTTCTGAGTGTTCACTTTTTGATAGTATAAACACGAATTTTATCCTGAAGCAGTAGGAGTGCAGCACAGTACTCTTCTCCACCAAAAGTCACCATGCACGTGTTGCAGGAGTCGCCGTGCGCAAAGGCAGCATTTCACACCAAATCATCTTGTATTTCTTCAAGGGCAATTACGAATGTAATGTGTTGTGTGACAAGAACTGTAATGAAAATTTGCCAAATTAGATCCAGGTATTTTTGCCTTTACTAGAATATTTAAGGAAACTTGTAGAGACACTTCTTGAAGTAGGCTTGCTTTGGCAGGATTTTGGAGAAAAAAAGAGTTCTTTCCACCCTGGGTGGAAGCGTGGCAGCTCTGCCGTGTTGGGAACTTGGCCCTTCTGCACCTGCTGTGTCTAACCCATGGATAAACAGACTGCAGCCTTCAGGGCGGCTCCCAAGTACTGTGCTCAGGGATATGTGTTAAAGTAGCTGGCATCTTGGAGATTTTTGCAAAGAATTTTTAAAATCATATTTTTTATATTCAAGCAGGTTTATAAATACAAGTACATCCCAGATATATTGTGTATTAAAAAAAAAGAACTACTACTCTTTTGTGTGTAAAGTAGTAAAGTAAAAAAAAGTAAAACTCTTTGAGTTCATCTCATCAGTGAGACTACATTTTGTTTTAACTGTGGCTCCTGTATAAATGAGAAATGTTGTGGACTCTTTTGGGTTCCTGCCACTGCAGAAGGTCTTAATTTTCTTTTTCTTTGTCTTTCTGTTTATTTTCTGTTGTGTTACTGAAGCACTCCACATGTGTAGATTGCAAGGGAAGTGTGAGATAAACTAAGCACAGCTGCATGATGTTTACCCTGCCCTGGCCCAGTTACAAATAGCAAAAACTTACTTTGTTTCAGTGACTTCTTCTGTTTAACCAGAGCTGAAAGTACAGTATACCCTTCCTAAGGGGAACCCAATTAACTCAAAATACAATTAGTACGGTGGCATAATAGATATGGAAAATTACATGGCAGTGTCTGAAATTTAGTCTTTATAATGGGTAGTGCATGGCTTCTGATGAGACCTGGAACAAACAAGCATGGGATCTATTTTACTTTTTTTTTTTTTTTTTTTATTATCTTGTCCTCTGAGAAATTTGGTTCCATGCTTCGTGTGAGACACATCCCTGCTGCTTTCCCTGTCCTATTGTGCTGAGGCAGTGTCCCATTCCTGTTCTGAGTATCTCTTTAGCAAAGATCACCAAATGGACTAAGTCAGTTTTTGGTCTTATTTATATCCTTTGTGCGTCCTCCCTCCATCCCTGATTGCAATTTGACTGAAATAATCACGTGAGCTACATTTCCTAGAGGTAAAACAAATGCTTTAATCTACTTTATAACTAAGTCTCAAATGTCAAACTTTATTTCTTTTTGAGAGTAGGGCATAGGGATGTTAGTAATCGCTTTTGATTGACAGGAATGTCTTAAATTTGGAAAACAGAAGGATACCTTCTCACCTGTTTTTTTTTTTTTGAGGCAGGAAAACTGTACTTCATATGTTAAATTTGCCTTTAATGAAGTTCTTATAAAGCTCCTCTGTACCATAAAATAGACTAATTTAGCACGGAGTTCTTTTGAGCTTTGCTAGATGTCTACCAGGATGGTTTTATCTTTTACTTTAGACAAAAATAATTCTGCAAAATTCACCTTTCTCCTCCGAGACCTTAAGTTCATGTTTACCGAAAAAAAACTTTTTCAATTTGCTTCATTTGGATGACCCAGTGGGAAAATTGAAAGGATCCTTTCACCTGACAAGTCTGACCTTATTTACTCCTGAAGACAAATAATGGATTTAATTATTTAGCAGCTCTTGTTACCACTTTTTTCTCTGTAAAACCACATGCAGTCCAAAGCCATCCCATTTCAGTACATTCTGTTTGGTCATTCTTCATCTTGTCTGCATAGTGAGTCATTAGATCTGTGTGAAACAGGGAAAATAAAGATAATGTTTAACTTTTCATCTTTATTTGAAGTGACAATCCAAACTACGAAGTGTAGGCTTTGGTTGCAAAGACAGCCTGAAGGTTAGGGCTGCCACTCATGTTCAAAGTAGCAAATAGCTGCTGTGGTTTAAGACATTGCATTAGTTGCTTAAGCTAATATTTTGTACTGTAAGCTGGAGCAGAAAGGGGTGATGTGCTAAACCTTTGCAGCTTTCTGTGCTAAATCCCCTCTCAAACCAAAATTCTGAGTGAAGGACACTCTTCCTAGTTCCCATCTGTCTTTCCTAAATCTAGGTCTAATTTGGGAGTAAAAAAATTGTGCCTTCAGTGAGTGCAAAGATGAAAGTTGTCTAATCTGGCCTTCAGTCATGATTGTGGTATCGACTTTTAACAGAAAAACATTGCACTCAGTCTCTGTTTCTTACTTCTAGGAAACTGAAGGCTTCTAAAATGTTTGCTAACTAACAGAATACTGTCACGCTTTTAGAAACCCTGTCTTAGAATCCCAGATCATTTAACAAATATTAACAATGAATGATTTAAAATCCCTGTCAGTTCACTGAACAAGGATGTGATACAGGGAAGTTCAAGGTCAAACAGCAGAACCAAAAGCAGGAATTGTGTGTTGGCTCTTGTGCGTTACCTGCCAGACCTTTCTTGCAATCTTAAAAGTATTAGGGATTTTCATGGGAAGTTGCCTTGTTTGTTAGTTTTTTTCCCCCTTCACCTCCAGAATAGGTGGCTGATGCTAAACATTCATTACCAAAACTCATTTCTGGTGTCAGAATGGGATTGTTATGTAAAACAAGACCATTTCCATGGGGTAATGGCTTTAAACTGAAGGAGGATAGATTTAGACTAGATATTAGGAAGAATTTCTTCTCACTGAGGGTGGTGAGGCACTGGAGCAGGTTGCCCAGACAAATTCTGGGCGCCCTGTGCCTGAAAACGTTCAAGGGCAGGTTGGATGGGGCTTTGAGCAACTTGATCTAGGGTAAGGTGTCTCTGCCCATGTCAATGGGATTGGCACTAGATGATCTTTAAGGTCCCTTCCAGCCCAAAACGTTCTGTGATTCTATGATTTCCAGCATATTCCACTGATGACTAGAAGCGCTGTTCGGTATTTTTGAAATTTTCGATGCAATTGTGTGAAAATTTTGTATAACTGATATGTAAAAAAAGTTTAAAAAAGAAATACCTTAGTGGCGAGTACTCATTGTAACAAATAGTGAATTAACAGGTAGTTGGTTTAGACCAATATAGGTTTTTTTTAATGAAAATAAGTTTATTTTCCAGCAAAGCACAGGCTACATGCAGTGAGTTGTACCAATTCTTCAGTGATGTTTGGTCACCAGTCCTGCTTTGAGGAGTAATGTTTTGAGATACTGCACGTGTCCATCAACTGGACTGCTATAAAAGTCTGTGTCATAAGTAAAGGATCTGCTTACAAATTTTACCACAGGAGGTAAATCAAACGTATTTTGAGTCATGTAAACCACCTTTTAGCAGGGCAGCGGTCAGAGTCAGAGCTTTCACTTTTTTTTTTGAAACAAATGTTTCTGTTGCAAGACAAAAGGAAAGAATAAAATATGGAACTTGAGTAAAGAGCATCTGTGAAAAGAATGGGTAAATGTGTCAGAGGGGGGGAAAAAAAGCATAGCTGGAAAGAAGGCCAATGCTATTTGCTTACTGCTTTTTTGTTCCTTTAAATATTAAGCTTTTCCAGAGAGATTTAAAAGTAACAGATGTGGGGAGATATTTAAATTTATTGTAATTTTTCAGACTTTTTTAAAATCCTATGTTGGGTGTTTTTTTTTTTTCAACGTCACAATCAAAGTTTTAGGTAGTCGGTGGCATGCTTTATTGACCCGTTTGCAGACACCCTTGTTCCTCCAAAAGCAGTGAAGACATATGTTAATAGGCCAATAAAACATGCCCTGTCATGTTCAGCAAGCAGGAATACATCTGTTGAAAGCTTATGTGAACCATGGGCAAGATGTTTTTGCAGGGTCTTGCTACTGGTAGAGAGATTCATAGTTGCACTGGAATTTATTTATGTAAAATAGATGTTCTTGAACTATTTAATTTAGATTTTTAAAAAGCTAGGACTATTTAAAAATACTTGTATGTTTTTCTGTGGATTATTTCCCTGTTGAGAACTGAACTAAAGTTTGATATAAGTGGTTCAGACATTCTGATCATTTTGTGCAACAGCAGATGGATAAGAGCGAGCTGCGGTGATACGGACATAAAGGCTCCCTTACAAACTATAGCTGAAGTTTTACATTGAAAAGCCTCTGACTTCTATTCCCTCCTGGTTTTGCAAGGGTTTTGTGCACTATTAAGACATGGTTTTCATTCATGTTTTCCTGAATATGTTTTCAGCTGAACTGCGTATAAGCATCATCTTTGGTGTGACAAATCAAACTGAGTTATTGTAAGTGCCGCATTTGCACTGAGGATCCCATCACTAAGAGCTGCCCTTCCTGATGGTTATGATTGCATGTTTTGTCCTAAAATTTCATTTTCTATAAGTTCTTTGTTTCCTGTTACCCGAGATGATTGTTTCAAACCTGATGTAAATTATGGAAATAGCTTAACAAAAAAAAATCTTAACTAGCCAATTTCTTTCTAACAAAACCATAACCAACCTTGCATTAGTAAAATGGGAGCACCTCAGCTGTTCTTCATTTCCCATAGGAAATGATGATCGACAGAGCTGGATTCAGATATTTTCCCTGTACTCCCATAGCAATGGTATCCAAACTGTATCTGGAGTTGGCTGCTTTCTTCCAGGGATGGTGAGGGGTTAGGCTCTCTTCATCCGTCTTCTGCTACCCAAACAGCATCATGGTTGGTTGTGATCTGGACCCATTTCTCAAGGAAAGAACTTGTGAATGAGGTCACTTCCTACGCATTAATTAATCAAATGTCTGAGAACTGTCAACTACAGCTAGAATTCATTCAAGTTTTAAAAAGCTTTTCTATGAAAGGCTGCTAGGAGTCGTCTTGGTCAGCTAACGTCCACTTTTATATTTATCCTTTGAAATATCCACTGCTGACAAAGCAAAACAAAGCTTACAGAAAAGTGAAAATTTTTCTGAAAATATTAAGTGCTGTCATGATGTCAGATTTCACAGACTTTGCAACATAGAGCTCACTTCATTTTTTCCTGATGTTTTAAAATAGTATTTAGATCTTGCCGTACACACCCTTGTTGTAAGAATGCAGTGTAGTTGGTGGACAGTTTATATATAACATGAGAGTCATACTTGGGGAAAAAACGGCATTTGGATTGTTGGAAAACTGCTGAAGAAAGGTTGTGTCTGTCTCTGCCTTCTTGAGCAGCAGAAGCTTTAGGAGCATGTGGTCATAAGACTTTGTGATTAAAATCAGCTGTATTTTGCCTTGCAACCTCATATACTAAAGCACATCCATATGGACATAACGTCTTTTTTACAGCTGGCTTCTTTCTGTAATTCAGAGATTCACAATACCTATGTTTTCAAGATTTCTATATTGGGTTTGCCTGGCAAGGTCTTGGTAGCAGGGGGACTACAGGGGTGGCTTCTGTGAGAAGCTGCTAGGAGCTTTCCCCATGTCCGATAGAGCCAATGCCAGCCGGCTCCAAGATGGACCCACCGCTGGCCAAGGCCAAACCCATCAGTGATGGTGGTAGCACCTCTGGGATAACACATTTAAAAAGGGGAAAAAGCCCAGAGAGAGGAGTGAGGATATGAGAGAGGAATAACTCTGCAGACACCAAGGTCAGTGAAGAAGAAGGGGGAGAAGGTACTCCAGGCGCAGGAGCAGATTCCCCTGCAGCCCATGGTGAGGCAGGTTGTCCGCCTGCAGCCCATGGAGATCCACCAGCAGCCCCTCGAGGACCTCAGCTCAGAGCAGGCGGGTGCCTGAATAAGGATGTGACCTTGTGGGAAGCTGGTGCTGGAGCAGGCTCCTGCCAGGACCTGTGGAGAGAGGAGCCCACACTGGAGGATGTTTCCTGGCAGGACTTGTGACCCTGTGGGAAGGCCCACGCTGGAGCAGTCTGTTCCTGAAGGACTGCACCCCGTGGAAGGGACCCATGTTGGAGCAGTTCATGAAGAACTTGGGAAGGACTCACATTGGAGAAGTTCATGGAGGACTGTCTCCCATGGGAGGGACTCCATGCTGGAGCAGGGGACGAGTGTGAGAAGTCCTTCCCCTGAAGAGGAAGGAGCAGCAGAAACAACGTGTGATGAACTGGAGAGGGACTTTTTACAAGGGTATATAGTGATAAGACAAGGGGCAATGGCTTTAAACTGAAAGAGGGGAGATTTAGGATAGATATAAGGAAGGAATTCTTCACTCTGAGGGTGGTGAGGCACTGGAACAGGTTGCCCAGAGAAGTTGTAGAAGCCCCATCCGTGGAAGTGTTCAAGGCCAGGTTGGATGAGGCTTTGAGCAACCTGGTGTAGTGGAGAGTGTCTCTGCCCATAGCAGGGGGATTGGAACTAGATGATCTTTGAGGTCCCTTCCAACCCAAACCATTCTATGATTCTATGAACTGACCACAACTCCCATTCCCTGTCCCTCTGCACTGCTCAAGCGGAGGAGGTAGAGAAATCAGGAGTGAGGTTGAGCCCAGGGAAAAAGGGAGGGATGGGAGAGAGGTGTTCTTAAGATTTGGTTTTATTTCTTGTTATCCTACTCTGATTTCATTGGCAATAAATTGAATTGATTTCACCAAGTCAAGTCTGTTTTGCCCGTGATGGTAATTGCTCAGTGATCTCTCCCTGTCAACCTCTCAACCCATGAGCTTTTCATTATGTCTTCTCTCCCCTGTCCAGCTGAGGAGGGGGAGTGATAGAGCAGCATAGTGGGCACCCAACATCCAGCCAGGGTCAACCCACCACAATTTTAATACCATATTTTCAAATATGTTCCAAATTTTTTTCATTTTTTGTGAAGTTAGATGTCCGTTTTAGATGCTCGAAGCTCCTACATGATGTTCATGTAGTGCACAGTAATTTGTTGTGCCATCATTTCAATGCTGTAATGAAATTCAAACTCGTTTAAGAATAATATACTTTTGTAACAAATCATAGAATTAATTTCCTTGTAAACATCAGGTGGCAATGACTGGCTAAGCTTCGTCAGTTCCTGCAGTTAATAGTTGATAATGTCCACGTTTCTGCTACTGCTCAAAGGCTCCAGCATGCAAATGTTTTCAACTCACAGGTCTTCTGAAAGATTTTTTTAAAATTCATAAATTGTTTCAGGATACCTTCCTAGAATATTTTTGTCTTGGTTGGATTTAAAACAAATAGTTATAAAAAACACTGCCAATTTTCAATATCTTCCAGCAAGTTTTAGTAAATACTGCTTTTTCGCTGAGCAGATTGGTTGTTAAGGAAAAGATTGTGTTGCGTCTTCCAAGAGCTCCTGATTTTAAATTTAAAAGAAATTGATCTATATCTGAGTGGAAAAAAAAAAAAAGACTTGATATATAGGAAACTACTTGAATTAAATGCTCATTTTGTCATTTTGCCAGTCATGGGAATTTGCACATGCTCTGGGCTGAGTTAAGATATTAAAACAAAAATACTACAGTGAAATGAAACATGAGGAAAGTTTAGGCTTGACTTTGTAAGTTATCATATGCATAATAGCAAACATGTGGTTTCTCTGTTCTTCACTTTCCTTGTATAAGTTAATAGTATGTCTGAAAGCAAAGGCATTTTGATACAGCGCTGGGTTACTTGGCATTGCAGAATTCTCCTACTTTTTCCATTAGTCTCAAATTATTCTCTCCCTTGTAACGCAGCACTTCTGGGTGATATCCATAAGGGAGGAAAATTAGAGCTGAACGGATGGATTCTATTTCATTTGTTACTGATTTGACGACAGATAATACCTTGCTAGAAAACTATAGGGTCACACAGAATTACTTCTTGATTGTTTCTAAGTAATTTAATTGACATCAGTTTGAGGGAAAAGGCTTGTTATATAAGAGGGGTTTTTATGTTACTGTTTTAAATAATACCTTTTGGCTTAGTATATGCTACAGATTTGGCTGAACTGAGAAATTACAAACTTTTTAATGTTTATATGCTTGAAATTTTTTCTGTAGCTTCTCACTACTGATTTTAGTTTTTTCTAAGCAAAACAACTGTGTTCTTTTCTAGTTGTTTTTTTCCCTCTTTAGAGTCTACCAAAAGGTGTGACAGTAACAGGTGTATGTGAGAATGATTACAAGTCATGTCTAGCTTTGAAGACTAATTAGGAAAATAGTGGCATATTAACACCTTGTGAGCCAAAGGAGCTGCAGTTGAATTTGGGTTTGTGGGGAGAGAATTGGATTTGTGTTAATTAAAACACTTTGTGGAAAGTAATCCAAATTAATGTTTTGGATACAGTGGATTTTGAGAACTGTTGAGCTTCTCTGACCTTACAGTCAAGGTGATAAAGTTCACTAGAGGCATCACTGAGATCTCTGTCAGTCCCTTGGGAATGTCCCCTGACATTTCTAAATCACAGCTTTATTTTTTTAATACTTTCTGTCATTCCTCGTCCTTAATATGGTAGAAGAAGAGATACCAGTTCTCTGTCACAGCCTTTCATTTTTTCAAAACAATTCTATGGGATTTTTAATACCTTTCATAATTTTTTTTTTCTTGACTACAAAGGAGAAATCGTAGGGACTTCTCAAGGCTGTTTGGGATTGTTGGTTCTTGGTAACCGGCAAGGGGCTGAAATGCAGATGTACTCTGGGGCTTGGGGTGGTGGTTTGTTTGGGGTTTGTTTGGGTTTTTTAATCTTCCCAGTTCCTCACGAGGAATGGAGTCGGCTGTTAATGTTCAGTATAATGATACAGTCATTAAGAAAAGGATCTATGTTGAATCCGTTGACAGCTCTATGTATTTTGCATTGTTCTTTTTGAGCAGAAAATGAAAATGTTGTTTGTTGAAGTTGCCAGTATATTTATTCTGATACTTTACTCATCCCCAAAAGAATGCCCTTCTTTATTTGGCACCGTGGCACCCAGAATTTTGTTACCACGTGTCACGTTATCCTGTGCCACACTGTTAACTTCCATGAGCTGACACAGCTGCAGTTTTGGTGTTTTCATGTTAACCTTTGTTTCATTTTCAGGAGAACTGTCTTACAGATGATATCGGCATATCTACGTGGAAGGAGCAGGTTTTCCTGTCACATAGTGCCTTGCTGGCAAAGAGCTGCCAGGCTGCAATGGAGCTAGCAAAGCACAGTGCTGAGATTCAGGACATGGCATTTCAGTATGGAAAGCACATGTCTATGAGTCATAAGGTACGCCTTTTCCTTTCATTCTAGGATCTTAAAAACAGAAAGACTTGTAAGATATATTGCTCTTGAGCTCTGTTGTATACTGCCACTGTGCTGTAGACCTTTGCCAGCAGGTTGGTGATGTTGAGAGATTTGACTGCTGCCTCCTGTGAAGATATTTGCAGAAACCGCTGGTATGAGCACTGCCTATGAACTGGCAAAATCATAATTCTGGCAATGTAGTTTATTTCATTCAAGGCTCTGTTAACGTACCTCTCGCACATCTTTCTGTAGCAGCTTAAAGCTTTACCTTCTCTGCCTGTAACTTCTTCCTGAAGTTGCAGGAGGAAGCACGTGGTGGGTCTCAGCTGCCACCATGCCGAGATTTGTACCAAGAGGCTCAGCTGCCTGCAGCAGCACAGGAGGCTGAGGCATGAGCTGCGGTGGCTGAAGGACCTGCCTATGTTTCCTTCTGAATAATCTGCTGTGGAGATGACTTCCGAAGTGGGTAGTTGGGGGATAGGGAGGGAGGTCACCAGATACGGACAGGAGCAGCGTACACCTCTGCAGCAGTAGGATTTCCCAGAGAAGGCCTCTGACCTCCATTAGAGGTCACAGCTAGAGTTAGTCCGAAGGAAAATACACACAGTGTGGAACTCAGGTCCTTGGAACTCTTCTTTTGCCCTAAAGATCTGCTCCTACTGTATTGCACTACTTACAAGTATAGACGTAGCTTGAGACAGGCAGACAGACCTCTCATCCGCTTTAGCTGAGTTGGTTTAGACAGTTTGCAGTTCCTCCAAGAGAAGGAAGTGGTTTTATAAAGCACAGCTTTACTGCTGCAGAAATGCCACTATATGCTATTACAAGGTACAGTTCTACTGGTAAATTGCTTCTAGTGCACACTGTAACCTTAATATTTTGTGTAAGCTTTAATATTAATACTTTAACCATTGGCATATAGTTGTATATAAAGGATTGCGTAGTTTTTGCAGAAATCTCCTAGCTATGTAACATCTCCTTTGTCAGAAGGAGGGTCATATTGCATCAGCTTCCTCGAGTACTGAAAAGTAGAATGCGTTACACTTCACAGATTAAAACTAGATGCTCTTCCCACCACCGACTGGCTCATTCTTTCCTTTACATTTTTTCTGCTTCCTGCCACTCAAAAATTGCCTACCTGGCTGTGTCCCATCACTTACCAGCTCTTCAAGCTGTCCTTTACCCATTTCTTTGCAGATTGTCTACACACTTCTCTTTACCACAACTTTCTGCCACTTCAATGCTTCCCCCTCTGCCTCTCCCTCCTCTAGACTTGAAGAAGTGCACCACAGTGCAAGTGTCAAAGCAGAAAGCAGTGAGTAGGTACAGGATCAGGATATGGACCATGATTTGGTGAGTGGGTGGATATGTGTAGACTGTTCCTGGGAACTGAAGAAAGATATTCTTCTCTTTCAGCTACATTCGGACCTTCAGCCATTTGTTAAAGAAAGTTCTAGTGACACCACGGCCTTCAGTTTGAATTCTGCTCCTGCAGTCCTACATCAGGAATTCCTTGGAAGGGAGGCATGGATTAAGCAGATCAGAGAGGTAAATTAAAGCATTGTTTAGAATTTCCTAGTTTTGCCATTTGTACCTCTCTACCCAACTGTGCTTCCAGTCTGCAAAGAAACTTAGAAACTAACAACAGGCAAGATGATATAGAGGTTACGTCTGCTCTCCAATATTTAACACCTCTCTCTTCCTTACTTTCAAGAGGGGAAATTCTAGGGACCTGACAGTCAAGCTCTGTCAAACTTGTGTGTCAGTGTAACAAGCGGATTCACTTCCGTCGAGCATGTCTGTTCCTCCGCACTACTTGTGCGGTCCCGCATCTTAGCTGAAAGCTACTTTCACTGGCAGCTTAAAGCAGAGAACTTTGCCTTACAGTGGTTGAAGGGTAGGCCTGCATTTCCTTCTGCCAACTTGGCTCTGGGAGCAGTATTTCTGGATGGGGGGAAAAGATCTGGGGGACTTGGCTTCCTGGCCAGTACAAAATATTTGTGAGATCTAGCTGGTTGATGTCCTTATTCTCAGTTCTCTTAATTCAGCTGTCTTTTCCTGTAACCCTTAGATGAAGAGGGCGGTAAGAATAACATAGCTGTGGTGTAGATCTCTTTTACGTACCATGTAGCACAGCAGGGTTCAGATCTGTGAATAGCTTCCTGGGTGTTGTTGAAACACAAATAGATAACTGTGTGAGACAGCAGGGAGGGAAATGGAGGGAAGCACCAAAAATGGCCCAAAGTAAGCATTCTGTTGAGTTCCTGCATCAGTTGGCCATGTTTTGCCTGTCTAAACAGCTGTGATGAGTACCATTTGGAAATTCCTGCAGTTTTTACACAGATTCTTCAGTAGAAGGGCTACTGCCTTCAATAAGAAGCTAGGTCTGCTGTGCAAGCGTATTTATTTTACTCGAGACGTGTTTGCTGATGGCTCCTTTCCTTGCTGGTTGCAGGACTCGGGCAGAGGGCATGGAGTCTGAGCCTCTGCCTAGTTCTGCGATCGTGATGGCCAGGTCACAGCCTGCCTTCACGTACCATAAGCAAGAGGCATAGTCTCTTCAGCAGTGAAATGTTGGGAAATATATGCAGAATCTACAACCTTACAGTGGTATGGAGTTGAGGGATCTTAAAGTAAAACAAACCTTTTGTAATTTTGAATTTAGGGGCTGGTAGTTTATAATATGTGACAAGGAATCTTGGAATTCTACAATCTCAACACAAGGCTCACATGTGAGTTGAATGTAAATGGATTTGGATGATTGCAGTTGGAGAATAATGGTATTACCACAACACAGTTTATAAAAGCTTTGAAACAATTTCCCATCTGCAGAATCTAGAGAAGACTGCGGGACTCCAGGAGTGCCGTCTGTCTGCTTACTAATTCTCATCCCAAAAATGGGCATTGTAGAAACAATTAAGCAGTTCTCACTGAAGGGAGGAGGAAACCTTCTATGACAGGGTGACCCGCCTGGTTGACGAGGGAAGGGCTGTGGATGTAGTTTTCCTGGACCTCAGTAAAGCCTTTGATACAGTTTCTCATAGTGTTCTGGTGGAGAAACTGATAACTGCTGGCCTGGATTGGCACACCCTCCTTTGGGTTAAAAACTGGCTGGATGGCCGGGCCCAAAGAGTGGTGGTAAATGGGGCTAAATCCGGCTGGAGGCCGGTCACCAGTGGGGTTCCCCAGGGCTCAGTGCTGGGTCCAGTTCTGTTTAACATCTTTATCAATGACCTGGATGAGGGGATTGAATGTACCCTCAGTAAATTTGCGGACGACACCAAGCTGGGAGGCTGTGTCGATCTGCTCGAGGGTAGGGAGGCCCTTCAGAGGGATTTGAACAGACTGGATCGTTGGGCTGAGGCCAATGGCATGAGCTTTAATAAGGCCAAGTGCAGAGTCCTTCACTTGGGGTATAAAAACCCCAAGCATCGCTATAGGCTCGGGGAGGAGTGGCTGGAGAGCTGCCTGGCGGAGAAGGACCTGGGGGTGTTGGTTGACTACCGGCTTGATATGAGCCAGCAGTGTGCCCAGGTGGCCAAAAAGGCCAATGGGATACTGGCATGTATCAAGAATAGTGTGACCAGCAGGAGCAGGGAAGTGATCCTGCCCCTGTACTCGGCACTGGTGAGGCCGCACCTGGAATATTGTGTCCAGTTTTGGGCCCCTCGCTTTAAGAGAGATATTGAGCTCCTGGAGCGAGTCCAAAGAAGGGCAACTAAACTGGTCAAGGGGCTGGAAAATAAAACTTATGAGGAGCGGCTGAGGGAGTTGGGGCTGTTTAGCCTGGAGAAGAGGAGGCTGAGGGGAGACCTGATTACGGCCTATAAATACTTGAGAAAAGATGGTGGGGAGTTAGGGGAAGGGCTCTTTACATTAGTGATGGGAGATAGAACAAGAGGAAATGGGCATAAGCTTAGTCAGGGGAGATTCAAGTTGGATGTTAGGAAGTATTTCTTCTCTGAAAGGGTTGTCAGCCACTGGAATAAGCTGCCCAGGGAGGTGGTTGAGTCCCCATCCCTGGATGTGTTTAAGAATAGGGTGGATGATCTACTTGAGGATATGGTTTAATGGGGATTAGGGATGGTTGGACTGGATGATCTCTAAGGTCTTTTCCAACCTAGAAATCTATGAGAAATCTATGAAAAAAAAAAAAAAAAAAAGGAGGTGTTATGCACTATACGAAAGTACCTACTAACTGCTACTTTAGCTAAATACAAAGCAGAACACCTAGTCCGGGAGCCTTTCTTAGCTTGTGTTGATTTAGAAAGGAAAATTACCTTTGGTTAATTGCAAGCTTTTTGAGATGTCATCCATAGTCACATTCACTATGTGATGCTGAAGATAGGCCAACCTTAAATGGTTCCTAGGAAACACTGTGGTAGACAGACAAAGACATGCTTGAATGTTCTTCTTCAGACAAAGTGTTGTAATACTTGCTGAATGCAGTCCCACGGAGCTTTTGGAAAGCCCCGTATTCTTCAAATTCAACAGGTAATCCAGGATTATAGGATGGAGGATTTCCTAGGGGTCAAAAGACAGAAGAGTTAGTCACTTTCAGCCACTTACAGATACCCCTCACTAGACAAGAGTGAAAATTCTCTGCCTTCAACAGACATACAGCATCTAAGCAGTGAGATACAAAGTACAAATGAAGAAATTACATGGAATCCCTCAAGAACAGGTCTGGAATCCATCTTAACTCGTAGCATTTGTAATTTAAAAAAGGAACAAGTCAGAATTTAGAACCATTTCATCTACGCCAGGGTAATCCATGTACCTTTCACCATATCTTTCCGAGCTTTCTCAGAAAGCAGGGCTGGAAAAAAAGCATTTATCAAATACTTCATCTAGCATTTCTAACATATATGTTTTAAGACATATAAAAGGTGCTGTCTCATCTGAGAAAGAAAAGTCAATCTTGGAAAACATCCTGAAAACCTGCTCCAAAAAGCATTGTCTTAAACCATTCACTTGTGGTTGGCTTATCTGACGCATTTTGTGTAATTTCATGGGAGACTCAGGGATCCTTCTTCCTGACAAGATGAGTTGATTTCACACCACCTCATTTATTAATAAAGAATGTCACGGTATTATTGTCTTTCACTACTGGCACATGATGATCTTTGGTGTTCAGGAGGAAGGTTGAGCTGAGCTGGCCATTACTGTCTCTAATACACAGGCAAGTAGATGCTTTTCTTTGCGGGCTCAGAGGCCCCACAGTCGGAGACTGAGCTCTCCAGCCAAGCAGTGAGACCTAGAAAGTTATCCAAGTTTGAAAAGCGTGTATGCCTTTTGCAAATCAGGCTTAAGACCTTTGAGAAAGCTAAACCACATGCAGAAGTCTGATGTAAAAGGAAAAAAAATAAAATCTGTGTGTCTGAAATCGAGGTCAGCAAAAGTCAGAGCCAAACTACTGTGAGGATAAAAAGAAAGAAAAAAAGCAAAAGTGTGGTTGTAGTAAAGAAGGCTTAGGAAACAGGTTAGATAAGAATGCTGCTTGGAGAAGCACAACTGCCACTGACTTAGATGCTTGAGAGGAGCAGACCATGAGAAAATATTCTTGCCGTTTGTGATGTGTATTATATGCAGGCGGAGGCATGCTGAGCACACCTCTTCTGGTATTGCTGAGACTAAAAAGCATCTTCCTCGAGCATGTTGGCAAATTCTCCGCCGCAGTGTGAATCTGCATATAGGCAACCATTTGCTAAAGAACATATTTCTGGTATGTTCTGATATACAATATAACTACTAGATTTGTCTTGAAGAAGCCGTAAGATCCAACCGGTATGAATAAAAGTTGGCAAATCAAAGAGATGGGAATACACAAATAAGGAAGCAGTTATTGGCAGTGGTTTTGCTACCCCCGAATGCTATCAGGCTGTTTTCTTAATGTGAATTTCAGAAAAACTGACTCTTAAGAAGCTTAAGGAGAGTAGTAAAGAGGTTCTGTGGATCAGTCTCCTTTCTCCTTCAGTGAAATCAGTTTTCTTGTCTATTGTTTTCTTTCCTGTTCTGCTCACTTATTCTCTCATTGGTTCTTTTCTCTATTTTATTTTTCCTCTCTTACAAAAATTAATTTATTTTCCAAATCTGTGCCATCTCGGCAACATCTCTTCAGAGATGTGCTTGCCACATAGTGTTTGTTCCTCTTCAGTGCAGACCTCACCTCTTCTCCTTATGCCAGTTAGCCTGCTCCTCTTGGCTGCTCTCTGAAGTCCCCACAGAGGACCCAGAGAGGTAGCGGGTCCTAATCTACATCCTTTCAGAGGACACATTCCCAAAGAACTGAGGTTTGTGATCTTCCCTTGTGGAGGCTACAGGGAAAGAAACATTAGTGATTTTTTTTCCTCAATGTGCCTGAAAAGAGAAGAGCTGGATTTGGACAAGGTGGTAGTGATACAGCTAGATTTGACCTAAGGAAGGGGCTTCAGGTTGGTTAAGAAGGAATGCTCTGGGCCTGGCAGAGCACTGCCACTGGGTGAGAAAGGCATAGATATCTTCTCTTCTACGTTACCCTGTGACAAAATTGAGGAATTTGGTCTATGTACTTTCTGCATTTGGGCGAGAAGAAATTTAAAATGTATTCATACTTCTTTCTGAATGTGCTAGAAGTCATAGGTTGTATGTATCTGCTGCTTAATTAAGGGGTGATGCTGTATACTTAAATATAACTCTAAACTAAAAGCACAATTAGCATATCTAACCTAGGTCTAATAGCGCTGACGTGGTCCTTGCATTCCTTTTTGAGAGCTCGACACTATTAACTCTGTGCAAATCACTACAGATGCAGGGGGAGTTCTCTTTTAAGAACTTAAATCCTGTTATTGCTGACATGAAGTATAGTTTATTTCAGAATCTCGTGGGAGAGATTAATTACTGCAAACAGCAAGATTTCTTAAGATGAAAACATTTTGAATTCCACAAATGTTTAACTACAAGTCATAATAAAAAACCTAAAAATTACATTGAGTATCTGCAGCTCTTACCTGAAACAGAACCATCTTGTATAAAAGCTGGTAACACATTTGATTGTATTTTGGGTTTTTCCATATCAGATTGCCAAAGAAAGTTAGTTATGTTTAAAGTAGTAGCTCTTTTAATTGCATTCTTCATTCCTGCAAGTCTAGTTTGTAGTATGTAGTGTCTTACATAAAATCTCTCTTTCTTTTTAAGGCACAAGGAAAAGGAAATATAACGGACTATAAGAAGGTTGGTAAATTACATTTAATTCTGATTATTATTTTAAATGTTTCTTTTAATATTTTCAAGGATATTCTTGACAGTTGAGAGAAACTTCCTTATTAAAGTCAAGTTATAATTTGTGCATGTGTACATGGAGGGAGAGGGAATGGCTTGTGCAATTTCTTCATGTTAAAAAGCCAATAATAGTCAGCTGTACTGTAAGTATTGAATGTAGCTATTTAATAATCGTTTTGCCATTCTTTATCTCATTTAATTCCCCAAATTTGGTTTTGAAACCAGACTTCTGGTGGTTTTTGCTATCTTCTTTTTCTGCAGTCATTTGCAGGTTACATCCTATCCGTGATGTCTCTATATTGATAGAGTAGCTGTTACATTTTTAATCTCACCTTAATGCCATGCCGTCTATTTAAAAATACGCACACACACGTTTTATAATAATTTGTGTTTCTGCCAGTCCCCATTACAACTTTTAGCTAAGTCACCACTGCATTTGCTACTGGGACTGCTCTATAGTAAAAGCAGACCTGAACAAACTAGCTTATCTACTGAAAGTAGCTGGGACACCATGAAGCTCTTAAAGAGCTGCAGGAAATGGCTGAGAAGGTTCCCCTGGTTAAATACTGAAGCACAGCTTTCTTGTGGTGGAGACAGAAGACGAGGTTGTGTTCCCAATCCGTTCCGAGCACAAACCTGGCTTGTTTCGAGTCTTAGGTATATAGAGGGACCAGTTAGTGATCTCCAGCATCAATGGGAAATAATATATGAATTATTGAGCCACACACATGATTGAGAATTGCTCCTTGAGCTGGGGTCTGAAGAGTGTTACAGCTGTGGCTGATTGCTGCTTGTACATAAAGCTAACACGCAGGTATAGGTCAAACTTTTTTATTATAATTATGCTGTATTAAGAAAATTTGTAATTTAGATTATTAAGAAAAAAACCTCTCTGTCCTTCCTTCCCATTAGAACATAAAAAATATCTCAACCTTAGCTTGCTATTTAAAATCATTTTGCTTTTGGTTTTTCTACAATAGAGAAACTGATGCAATTGTGACTTTCTAAATCACCACCGAGAGCACTAATTTTCATTCTTCAAATATGTCTGAGTGTGTGAGACACTTCTGTGAATGTTTAAACTAGGATACTTGCTTTTGTAAATCCAGAATGAATTTTCTCCTTTTAATTTTTACAATTGTGATCTGCCCAATGTAATTTCCATATTTTTTTAAAAAAAAGGAAAAAAAGAGCATGTAAAGTCGTTTTACTGGATTAAATATTTGTCAGTGTATTCTGTGTTTTGACTTAAATGATTTCATAATTTGGATTCCAATTAAATTGAAAAACTTATAGTGTGCCTAGGCAACTTGGGTACTTGAATAAAAGGAAAGGGAAAAGCCCTTCTTCAAGTGTTGTATTTTGAGCAATTAACTTCAGCCAGGAAGCACATAATTTTACTAGCTCCAAGTAATTGTCTGTTACATAAGCACAGATATCATGAGTTAGTAATGACAATGAAAAGTTCTCCATGGTTTTTGTGAGCTCAAACTGTAATCAGCTTTGGTTCTTTGTAGAAGTTGGCCTCAAAACTGTGAAGTCACATCCCTGTCTCCTATGTTTCTTCGTTTAAAATAAAAGTGGTCATTAGTGACATTCATGATAAATGAACCCAGTAACCTGTAGCTCACCCCAGCGTAGCAGCTCGGCCAGGACACGCTCACAGCCAATTAGGAGGCATGTTGTGCGGTACAAATTAGTATTTCGGTTTTCGCCTTTGCTGTTGTCTTTATTTCTACACCACTAGAGTCAGTGTTTTGCACATTTGCTCAGTCTTTTCTTCCCAGCGTCAAGGTCCCTTCTCATCTTTCTATTAGGTTCCTAGAATTACTTTAATGTTCCTAATCAAATTTGAGGACTTGCTTCTCGTTGAGTCTCTGAAACATCCCCTTTTTAATTTTGTAAAAGTGAAGGTCGTCAAAACTACCTGTAGAACTTCTGAAAATTTGTCATTTTTGTTCTCTTAATTTTTATTACAAACTTCAGTGTGCCACTTAGTTGAAATAAAAATTTTGTTCCTTTAGTATATATACAAAAATTGTTAGCTGATTTGCCTGCTTAAGAATATTTTACCTTACTCGCTGTGGCTTTCAATTAAAATAATGAATGAAGGTAAAACTGAGAAATTGAGATCCACCCATTTAACATGCCTCCTTAAAAGGCAAAGGTCTTATTTTATTTCAATTTAGAGACTGCTCAAGAATTCTGAATTGTTCTTTTGATGCACGTTGTATTAAAATGGTAACGCTGATTTTTTCACTGACAAAAAAAATATCTAGAGGGTGCTAGAAAATTTAGTGAGGGCTCTGACATAAATATAGAAGTGAAATACTTTCTATTAATTTAATTAGGTCTAAGACTATCATATCAATAAGGTCACTGTTCAGCAAAATTATTAGTATTTTCTTCTCCCAGCTTTTCTCAATCTTTTTATCAGAAGGACTTTGAAATCACAAAAGGCTTATTTTAAGGTCTGTGTTTCTGAATGTATTTTCTCACATTAGTATCTGAATGTTTCACTCTTTCTTTTTTTTTTTTTTCCCTTCTACACTATCATACCACATCCAGACAAATTATTGATCCATCATTGCGGTGTTTGAAAGTCTTTTCCAGGGATGAAAAAGTAGTTTCAGCTCTGTTTTAGTTGCGTTTCAGGTAACAAAAGAGAAAGCACCAATATATGGCAGTGATGAAACTCACATATGTCGCTGAAAGAGACAGCAAGTTTCCCGTCACTCTCATTTGTATGTTGGATTTCGGCAAAAATCTCAGACTTTTTAAAATCAAAAGGCTTTTATCCGTTTTACATCTACTTTGCATGCAAGATAAGCTGTGTAATTCTGAAACAACAAATCAAGATTCTCAATTGAATTGCTTACTCTTTTATAATATAGATTAAAAACCCTTCTCTGAAGTCAAGGCCTTAATGATGCTTGGCATTATACAGACTTCTTAAGTGAGTGTAACAAAGGCACAACTAGTAGTAGAAATGAGGAAGGTAGGAATAACTCTTGGTTTCTGGCCGAGGCTCTAGAAAAATTACAAGATAAGGCTAAAGATATGTGAAATCCTGTATTTTGCGGCCAGTGAGTATGCTACTGAAAGGATCTTCTTGTTTTTCTAAATGCAGTATTCAAAGAAGGTAAATTAAGTCGAGTGAAAGAGGACGTAGGGAAATGTTGTTGTTGTTACTGTAGCCCTGTTCATTTGCTCTGCTGCCTGTTGTAGAGGTCTTTCATCCAAACTGACATGGGAAGTATCATCATAGTACATCACCATAGTATGCTGTGACATACTTGGGTGATTTGTATATGAAACACTGTGCATGACATTAACACAGGGAACAGATTTTGTACAGTACTGGAAGCAGCATGAGTCAAGAAGTGGTAGATCCAGCCATTCATACCCTGCACGGCACTAACGTCTCGACTACCCATATGGTAGGAAAGAGCTAGAGAAGAAAAATGGGAAGGGTCACATTGATAAAGAAGGAGGTTTCTCGGTGGTAGCCTACTGTCATGCAGCTAATAAATAACAATAACACAACACAGTGCCATCCAGTTGCGTTAGCAAGAGTCGGATGGCTCCCCGTCCCCAGCTCACCGTTGACTACCACGGTTAGTGCGTTCATCATGCTGCAGTGCTGTCTGCACGGCAAGTTTGCAGTCCCAAGTGAGAGTGGTCCCACTGTTCTGTTTAATTAAATGCTGGAGGATCATTGTGAGATGTGTTATGAGACTATAGGCCATAGACTGTTCACTCTCTTGCTCCTGAAATGCAGCAAAGAGTTAAAAGCAGAGGATTGTTATTTGTAGATGCTTATGACCTGTGGTGGTTTTCCATTAAGATTTGTCTTGTTTTGAAGCAGCCACTGCCATTAGTTCCTTTTGTTACGTATGTTAAAAAAACAGAATAGTCAGTGATTTAATGAATATGGGGTTTTTTAGATGTGTTAGAAATATTACAAATGCAGCCAAAACCATTTAGAAGAAGCATTTTTCACCTTTGTTGGAATTGACCATATCCGAATAATCAAGGTGTATGTCCAGTACCAAAAATCAGTTAGATCTTTGTTTTTAACCAGTGGGTGTTTTCCATGGCTTTTTTAGGGAGAAAAATCCAGCAAAACTTTTGTTTCATTAAAGCAAACAACTATCACATCTCTTAACATAAATACCAAGTCAATTGCTTGTGTATGCTGACAATTAACAATCACTGTTTGCATGAATGCCATTTAAGAAAGTCGTGCTTTTTGGTAAAAAGGCATCACTTAACTACCATTGTTTAGATTAAAAAGCTAGTGGTCCTTGTTGACTTCATCGTGAAAGACATGGAAAGGCAGAAGGAGGAGGAGTTGGTGTCTCTTCCAAAGTATTAAAGGGTCACTTTGTACAGTCAATCGGTGTCTCTGGATGACTTGTAATTTTTTGGCAAAGTGTACTACAAGAGCTGAGTAACGGCTGGAGCAGCAGCGTTCCCTGTAAGCAGGCCATCTTTCCTCTGCTGCTGAGGGTGACTGTGTCCAGATTTGGTCTCTTCCTAGACAGCGTGTTTTTGAGTTTGAAGTAGAAAGAGAATTTTTCTGTTTGTCAGATGAGTAGTACTACTAATGGAAGTTTCTGCAGGGTGTTTTTGCCCTTTAAAGATCATAGAATCATAGAATGGTTAGGGCTAGAAGGGACCTTCAAAGGTCATCTAGTCCAACCCCCCTGCAAGGAACAGGGATATCTCCAACTAGATCAGGTTGCTCAGGGCCTCGTCCAACCTGGCCTTGAACGTCTCCAGGGATGGAGCATCCACCACCTCTCTGGGCAACCTGTTCCAGTGTTCTACAACTCTCATGGTAAAAAATTTTTTCCTAATATCCAATCTGAATCTACCTCCCTCTATTTTAAAACCATTACCCCTTGTCCTATCACAACAGGCCCTCCTGAACAGCCTCTCCCCATCTTTCTTGTAGGCCCCCTTGAGGTACTGGAAGATCGCTATAAGGTCACCCCGGAGCCTCCTCTTCTCCAGGCTGAACAGCCCCAACTCTTTCAGCCTGTCCTCATAGGAAAGGTGCTCCAGCCCTCTTATCATCTTCGTGGCCCTCCTCTGGACCCTCTCCAACTGGTCCATGTCCTTCTTATGTTGGGGACTCCAGAACTGGACGCAGATCCTTTTATAAAGGAAAAGTTTCTAAGAAAAGATTGGATAAATATATTTACTGCTCCAATTTCAAGTGGCATATCATTATTAGGAAAAATTTTTTTACCATGAGAGTTGTAGAACACTGGAACAGGTTGCCCAGAGAGGTGGTGGATGCCCCATCCCCGGAGACGTTCAAGGCCAGGTTGGATGAGGCCCTGAGCAACCTGATCTAGTTGGAGATATCCCTGTTCCTTGCAGGGGGGTTGGACTAGATGACCTTTGAAGGTCCCTTCCAGCCCTAACCATTCTATGATTCTATGATCATTCTACGTATATAGCCAACAAACATTTTTAAAAAATAGAGGTATCTTATGACATTAGAAAGTGATGCATTTAAATGATTGTGCAGCCCATTTTGAGAAGGAAGAGCATAACCCTGCATCCAGCCACAAAAACTGAGAGAGTGGATGCTGAGACATTCCAAAGTACTTAAAAAACAAAGGAAAAATTTGAAAATGTTGATCAAGTAGTTGTGAAACATGTCTGTGCCTTTTCAAGGTAACGCTTCAGCAGTCTAAAACATCAGTGCTTATTGAGCGTGTTGTTCCCACAAAAGAGAAAACAAATTTAGAAAAGCTAGTGCAGAACACTGTAAACACTTAAAGCATTATTCAGTCACTCGGCCACAGATCAATTTAAATTTTGTGTTTTGGGGTTTCTTTTTGCTTCAGTGAGTAGAGCACATTTCAGAAATGTAGAATGTTTTAGCTCCCTTCAAGAGGAGAGAGAATGCATGATGTTTGAAGATTTCAGTATGTAAGAAATTCAGCTGTTTAGGATGATTCTTTTAAAACAACAACAAAAAAGCTGAAGTGGCTTGTTGATATCTTGTCACTTGAATAATTAATGCTAAGATTGACCATTGAAAAGAAAAAAAAAGTATTATGAATTTCAGTGTTCTTATTCTCCCTTTGCACATAAAGTCTAGTACAGCCAAAATATTCACTACATATTCAGAGAGTCACCCCTTGCCCCGGAATTTGTTTTTCCCTACAGGTAGAGCTATCTGAAAGGAATCTCCTTTCTTTTGGCTAGGAAATAAGGCAGAAATATCTCAGCAGAGAAGATTTGAGGTTAGCTGTCTTTGTACTTGAACACCTGCTTAGTTTTTGTCTGCTTTAATTCTTCAGTCTCCAAAATCCAGCAGTCCTTGGCTTCCCTTTTTGACCTCTCACTGCCCTTAGACAAGCTGTTCTGTCCAACAGGAATCCTGAACAGTTGGTCTGAAAAGCAAATACTTGACTGCTGTGGTGTGGATGAGAAATTTTCTCTTTGCCTTTTTAAAACAAATAGACTGGGAAATGTAGTACTTTGAACTCTACGTTATTCACAGAATCATACAAAAATTTACGTTGGAAGGGACCTTTAGGGGATGTCTGGTCCAACTGTTTGCTCAAAGAAGAGCCACTATGGGTTTGCTCAGTTGAGTTTTGAGTATCTGCAAAGACAGAGATTTCACAGCTGACCTGAGGAACCTGTTCCGGTGCTTGACCTCCCTCCTGGTGGCAAAGAATTTCCCAAATTTCCAAAGCATTTCCCATGCTGCAAGCTGTGCCTGTTGCCTCTCATCACTTCCACGTACACCTCTGAGAAGAATCCAGTTCTGACTCCTCTGTGCTTGCCCATGAGGTGGTTGGGACAGCCATAACAGCCTCCTCTTCTTCAGGCTTAACTAACCAATTCCCAGCATTTCCTTGTAGATCATGTGATGCTCCAGGTCCGTATCGTCTGGGTAGCCTCCCTCTGCTGCAGTATGGCAATGTCTTTCACTTAGTAGGAAGCTCAGAATTGGACACAGCACTCCAGACAGGGTCTCACAAGCCCCAAATAAGAGGCAGTAATTGCTTGCTGAATACACTTTTTAACATAGCCCAAGAAGTGGTTGATGACCTTTGCTGCAAGGACACACTGCTTTGGGAAAAAAATACGTGTGTAGATAACTAACTATGAAGGAAAAAGAATATAGCTGAAAATCAGAAAACCAGGATGTGGATCTCTTGTCTCATTGGTCATTGATTTGAATCTAGATGAACGTTGGCAAATCTGGTTATAGGCAGCTTCTGTTGGATGACCATTTATTACCGTATGTGAAACTAGCAGTTGATTTGAGATTCACCACCACCGTCACCGTTCCGTTACTCTTTGTATATTTATAACAACTCACTAGAATCAAAAAGCTGTGTAGACTCTATCAAGATTGTTAGTTGAAATGTAGACTATCCCTTACTTATTAATGTGCCTAAATACTTAATAAAAAACAAACCCAAATGTTAATGCTCCAAAGTAGGAGCAGGAATGCAAATTCACTACAATTTTATATATGGTATGACCTAGACCACACAAGTTTTCTTTTTATTATTCACTTATGCTCTACTGCAGGAAATAATTTCTTAGTTTTAACATTATACTAGCTCATAGGCAGAGAGATGGGACACACAAGCCTACTCTTTTGGTTTTATGGCGGACTTAGAAGGGTAAGTCAGCCAACACAGAAGTAAAGCTCTCATCCATTAGCATCCTTCTGTTCCCACATGTAGGGCCAGAACCACGAATGGACTATATATGGTTACATGGCCATTGCTCCAAAGCTACCTCTGTATTTTGTCCAGGAGCTTTTAACATGAGCTGGAAGCAGTCCTGAGACCAAGGTCTTGAACCCACGTCTCCCTTTTCGTAGAAAGTGGCTGCTGTTCTGGTTTTTTGGTGCTGTTCTTGGCCCAGCAAACCTCAGAAGGTTGAGTGGAAAATGCCCCAACTCCAACTAGTTGGTGCTTGTGGTTGTCTCTTGAACAACAGAAAATGGAAACTTGAAACCATGGTGCTGATATAACTTCCAGTGAGCTCTTTTCCAAGAGTTTTCTTTAAGAAACAATCAATAGCTTGTTACCATTTATTTGTAGGACATGCCTAGAGCATGTGGGTGTGGAGGGCGATAGTGGAAAGCAGCCTTAAAGTTGGAAGGGCTCAGAAAGCATCCCTTTCTCCTCCTCTTGGTTTGCTGGTATAAGGTGACTGAAGAGAAGGAATTAATGAGAAGGGAAAGAGGAAGCCGGAGAAATAGAGCCCAGTCTCTCACTCAGCAGTTTGTCCTCTTGTGTGTATTCAGAGCATTCAGAATGAGAAACCCTCAGCACTTCTCTCCTTTCCATATGTATTTTCTTATGCCTTTTCTGTAACTCTTGATCAGAGTGATGGCACCTTCCAGCCAAAGACTAGGGAATGAGAAGAAATGAAAATAAATTCATTGCAGATCAAATGGATGATGGGCTTAGCGCAGCTAGAGCAGGCTGAATGGAGCAAGACTCTCCATGTGCTCTATTCCCAGTGCTCAGCCATGAATCTTTTTTCCCGGCCTGTGAAGATAATGATGATGTTGTTGTTACTTTTCCTTACTTTTGTGAAACAACTTTCAGACATAAAACTTTGGGGTTCTGAGCTTCATGTTTACTTGGCAAAACTGTGAAGCCTGGTCAATATCTGAATATGTTGAGGAAAACAAAAGGTACTGGAGGAAACAGTGTTGGTATGTTGGGGGTGGCATCATGTTCCATCTGAGTCTTAACTTGGTTGCGCTATTGCAAGACTATTCTTTAAGCTGAATTTAAATAACCAAAACCCAGTCAGTGATTTTTCAGATTCTTGGCATCTTTAGATTGAAGTAGGGTTGTAGTGCCAATGGTCTGAATGAAAACTTAAAGGGCAGCATTCCAGTGTATCTGGCAGTTCAACTGGAGAAAAGTGTGTTGAAGCAATCTGTATTTTGACTTGTATTCAGCTTTAATTACTGAATGCCACTCTGAAGAAGGTTATGTTTTAATGATGGATGAAATTTTTCCTATGAGTGGAAACATGTTTGATGCACAAAATGACGCCATATAAGTAGAGACTAAAAGAGTAGATTCCTTTATTTAGAAGAAATTAATGAGGGATTGTAATTAAAGTTTATAAAGTAACAAATAAAAGCAGTGAATTTTGCTTTTCTGTTTGACTCAAAAATTAGCAGCTTCTTTCCAAATGAAATTAAAAAATAATACTTCTAAACTGGATACGTGGATATTTTTTTATGTACTTTGTTTATGAAGTTCATTACATAAAGTCATTGAAGCTCAAAAATTGAGAGAGCGAGCGTGAAAGTGTGACTGTAATACAACTGATAGTACAGCTAAAGACTTAAATTGGGATTTTTCTGTGTACAGCAGGAGTACTGAAGCCTGGTTTCCTATGGAGTTATATCCTATATTTCTTTAATAACTGTCCCACTGCAAGAAGGCAAATTTATACTCTTTTCTCTCTCTCCTCCCCCACCCTCCCCGATTTTACAACCCCAGCTGGTTAATCCAGACTAGTTTGCCTCACTGTATGCTTGTTTGAATTGACCATTTGGGCAACCTGGTGTAGTGGAGGGTTTCCCTGCCCATGGCAGGGGGGTTGGAACTAGATGATCTTTGAGGTCCCTTCCAACCCTAACCATTCTATGATTCTATGATCAGGTGATTCTGCAAATGGACTATAAAACAGGTAAGTTTTTAAGGACTATAAATCGTTCATTACATAGGGTAATCTCTAACTGGAAAGCTTAAGGAAGGAGCTCTCCATATGAGCAAGAATTTCTCATTTTGAGATTCCTTGAACTTTGCCTGGAAGTAGTCAATAGTGGATTAGTCTGAGTTTTGTATAGTGATTCCTCTGCATATAGTTTGACATGAGCTTTGCAATTGTTTTGGCTTCAAGGCACTACGTGTGTCTAAGGGCCTGCACAAGACAAGCATGTAAATGGATTGTGTCCCTGCGTTAGAATTCTCCCCCTTTCCAGATTTTGGTGTGATGAGTAAGTTATAGTATATATATGCAATCCTAATGCTCAAGCTAAGCTCCTCTGATCTGTGACCAGCTGGAAGACTTTTTAGGAGCTATTGTCTTTCCTGTTTACATCTCAGTTTATACTTAAATGAGCATTACCAGGTATCCTAAACCTTTTTAATGAGCTTTAGCAAATCAGCAGAGTTTGCTTCAAGATGTGTGGGTTCTACCATCTCGCAAAGTTGTGCCTCAAGGAAGGGGGAAGCTGCTGATGTACCTCGTCTCACCTATCCCCACCTCTGCTGTAGAGCTGTGGTTATATGGCTGATTCCCATTCGTTAGAAGACACGTGGAATTAGCTATGCAATGCATTTACGCCTCAGGGCAAGTTCCTTTCCAGCACACAGTGCAGGAAGATTCTAACTGAAGTGGAGAATAAAATTTTTATGAACTGGGACTTCAGCGCTCAAGTGCTGTAATACGCTTTCAGCTAATTTCATCTTTAAATACGATAATTAATCCACTTCAGTTTGTATTCAGATAAGAAATGTCATTCATTCTGTATGAATGCAAGTATCTGTATAAAATGGGTGACTTACAGTTTGGTTGTGGCTTAGATATTTTTTAAATGATTTAACCTAGATAGATAAGGTTATACTGATGTATTTGTAAATTAATTGGGGCATTGGGCTGTGTATTGGGGGAAAATATGATTTATAAAACTCTGTGTAATTAGTTATGGTAGATATCTGTGTTCAAGAAGAGCCCTTTTTTAAAAAGTGATGTAACTCACTGATGAAAGCCAGGTGGGACACAGTAAAGATCATTAAATGTTGCCATGTTTGGGGGATAATCAAATCCCAAAGATCCACCAGGCCTTGGTTCCCAGGCTCTGGCGTGAAGGCATCAGGCTGGAGTTGGTCTGGGGACACCTGTATTTTAGGATGGAAAAGTGTAACAGTGTTTCATGTCAGTCTCATGATGTTCTTCAAGAAAAAATAATAATTAAAAATAAAAGAGCCCTTAATAAGTGTGATTACTATTTAGAGCTTCAGCTAAATCGAAGTAGTGGGAAAAAAATACGTTTTGTTTGACATATTTGTGCATATTATTTCGTATGAAATTTAACCTGTCATTTACCCCAAGTGGTTTTAGGTGCCAAATCTTTCCAGCAGCTTGCCATGAAATGTCTGTTATTACATGAAAATATTGTCTTTCTCAGTGGTGTATCACCAAACCATTGTCAAATTCCCTAGCCTTACTGAGAAGATTGAGTTTGCGCGGATATAGCTCAGTACAATGAAGTTTAACACATCCCATTTTACTGAAAAAATTTGCTTTTGTCCACTGTAACGAGTGTAATCATACGGTACATAAACAGAAACCTGCATTACAAAAGAGAAGAGTTCAACATGTGTCATCCTGTGCCTGTTACCAAAAACAGGGATGGAATGCATGTTCATAAAATCCAGTTTTTGACTGCAGAAAACGAGAGCACGAGTGAGCGGCTGCTCTGCCAGTTCTGCACAAAAGCTCTTGGGCAGTGGCTCAGATATGAAATGCCCAGATACTTAAAGGTTTTGGTTGGGTTTTTTTTTAAATTAAGTGTGCCCTTTGGAGAGCCAGCATCCTTCAGGTGATGAAGTAATGGATGATGCAGTTTAAGTTACCCACAATTTTGCTGTAGTGGGGAGCCAAAACAGAGACTATTTAAGAGCTTTGTCTGACGGCTTCGGCTCTTGCCATTACCTGGGGAAGGGGCAGTGGGAGCCCCGTGCTCTCAGAGATAATCGTGTGCCGGCATTGCCGAAACCCACCCTGTTGTGCCTGTGTTTTCTGACAGCTGCAGGAAGCCATCAAGGCGGGCAAAGGTGTGACTTCTGCCATCGACCTCTGCCGCTGCCACGGAAACAGAGCGCTGGCAGCCCTGGAGCGCTTCCCTCCCTCTGAGGCCAGGGCCGCCTTGGCCAACATCGTCTACGCCGTGACCAGGTTTCCCTGACCCGCCGCCCCAGGAAGAGCTGCTCTCCCTCCGCGGGCGGGAGCAACCTGGCGGGGACGCCGACGCCCCGCACCGCTGGGCACCTCATCCCTCTGTCCCGTCCCGATGGAGGAACGCACCCTGGCTGCCACTGCTGCCACCACCAGCAAAATTCGGGAGGGGGAAGAAAAAAAAAGGTCACAGCCAGTTTTCGCTTGTCGTGCCAGAAGCGCACTTGAGGCTGCACCGGTAGAAATAATTAATGAGTCCCGTTTCCGTGACCTCAGCAAATGGACAGGAAATAAGTCGGTATTGATTGGGCACTGGCGGGGACGGCGCCAGGGCGGAGGCCGGTGGTTTTCCTGCCCGAGGGAGGGATGGAGGGGTGTGAAGACCCAGGTGTCACAAGAAACCTGCTCAAACCTGCCTGGAGAGAGCGAGCCGCCGAAGCTGGGAATTAACGTACCTGCTTATCAAGGGGAAGGGCAGTTCGGGGGATTAATGGGGGAAAATCCTCTCTCTGTCTGCGTGCAGTCGTGTCTCTTCACACTGTTTTTATGTATTCAAATGTGAAATCACCCTGTGCCTAATGCTTTCCGTGTTTGAGAAACTTGCTGGGAAAATGTGTCAAGCATGGTAAGTAGGAGCTTTAAAATATTTAATCGAGTATTAGTTTGGCTCTGTTAAGGGAAGTGACTGCCTGGGTTTTATGCTGTGCGCATAAAATGTGTTGCCCTGGGTCAAAGAATGAGGTTTTTTCCATCTCTTCTGGGGGAGGGAATATCTCTCCCTCAGATCAAGCAGTTTGTTTCAACACAATCTTACACAAAAGAATTTCCTAGGTTTGTGACACTTGCATTTGTTTAAGCCAAATAAATGTTAATTTGTAAGGCCAGTCGTCGGCCTTCGGCAGAGATGAAGAAGGAAGGCTCTTCTGTGAGTACGGTCTTTCACCGCGCTGAATAAAACACAGAAAATACTGGAGAAGTTTTGAATCCCGGTGTGTTGAATTTTAAAGTCCGATTACAGACAGCATGTAAGGTGTATCAGAAGCCTGCAATGTGAGACCGTCTCTGTTTTGTTCATCGGAGATGATTTCTGTGGTTTGCACGCGTGCAATCCGAGAACGCCGTTGACAAGAAGGCTGAGTTTACATAAATGATCTAGATTGAGACTCAGCTACCTTTCTTCCTTCTGTGGTGTAATTACAGCCCGATCTGGAGACAGCTAGCACAGCAAACAGATTTCATTACATCGCTCACTCAAACACTAAGTGGAGTTATTTCTGTTAAATTCTCTCCTCCCTCCTTCTCCCCCTGCACTTTTTTCCCGTCACACAGCTTGTTTGTCGTAGATCAGCGTGTTGCATTCCACCAAATGTAAAATATAAATAAAACCTCTCTTCTCCAAAAATACACTGAAAATACATCCTGCATAACGTACATAATATTCTGTGTAAATATATGCCTGTATTATGCCATAATATTATATGTATAATAAGCACCCCTGAGACACAATCTTTGTATGGGAGCAGCATCCAGAACTCAGGACTCGCTTTGTTCTGGAGAATGGCTTCAACACCAGACCGCTTCTTGCTTGCGCTTTCTTTCTTGTGCCTGCCCTGGCCTTTTCGGTCTTCCCAAGACCCTGGCGCTCTGAGTCAGCGCTGTTGGTGCAGCAGGAAGGCTGGAGACAGAAGAGGAGCGCTGAGAAGGGTGGGTTAGCCCAGGCAGTGGCAGTCACAGGCATCTGCCTTAGCTAACCACCATACGTTTTCACCTGTGAAGTTCCGCTAATGTAAAACATGTGCTTGAAAGAAATACATAAATTCAGCCAGAGTCGTATTTCAGCTTTTGGTTTACTCTGTTTTTTACATATAGCAGGAGCTATACGTCTTTTTCTTTTTGTCTTACATCTGCACTAATTCGTTCATAATGATTTACGGCTGCAAGAAGCTTGAGTCTGCTGAAGATATTCTGAGCCATCTCAGTCACATCAATTGTGTGAAAGAAACAAGCATATTGCAAAACTGTGTACACCTGGTTTATTTTTTTCATGAAAGTACAATTTTTGTATTTGTACTTTTTACTAATAAAGGCAAATTGGCAAACATTAATGACTTTTTATATTTTCATCACCAGAAAGTTCTGATTGCCCTTAAACTATTCTTCAACCTTAATAAAAAAAAATACTGTCCCTTACCATATTATCAAGTAATCTTATATTTGATATTTTCCTATAATTACTGAGAAATTTTTGTTGTCTGGTTTCTACCTTTACCTACAATGTTTGTGGTAGGTAAACTACAAGCAAAGTATTATACCCTTCTGTCAAGCTCTTGGTGAATTAATGACTGCTGTGTATTAACATACTCTCCACACCTTATACCATTTCTGAGCAATCGTGGAACCTTAAGACTGTTCTGGTTTTATTTCTACTTTCGTGATTCCTTTTCCCCACCCACCACTATAAGGAGGTTGGGGAGGGGGAGGCCTGTGATCTGGAGGGTGACTTCAGTTGACCAGACACCTGTAGCTGTGTTCTCTTCAGCTGCGTAGGCTCTTGCCTACAGGACGATGGAGAGCAAGAGCCTGTCTCAGGTGCTCAGAGGTGCCATCTCTTTCGTAGGAAACACAGAGTCTTCATTTAAGGACCTGATGTTTATGGTCTGAATGGCAGTATGATAGAGCCCCTAATCTGGGTTGTATCAACTTTAGTATAGACATTGTATAATATGTAATGAAATTATCCGTATGCTTGGATTGAAAAAAAAAAAAAAAAAAACAAACAATGAGATAACTATTTTGAAGATCTTGTGCTTTTTTAATTTCCTAATGACCAACAGCTTGCAGAACGTACATTGATTAAAGACTTTGGGGAGTGTAATGGGTTTGGTTTTTAGCAAAGTTAAGGACATAAGCCATTTCCTTTCCATGCCCTTGCATTTCAGAAGAGCTTTGGCATAGAAAATTGCACCTTATTTTTATGTCTGCTTTTCCTTACTGCCGCCAATGTTCCAAGCCAACACATCAGCAACTCAACCAGGCATACTCATCAGCTGCTCCTCTGCACTTATCCCAGATATTGTGTTGCTGGACCATTCCACAGGTGTGCAAAACACAGAACAAGCTCCCAATTGCTCATTAAACCAAACTAAATTCATCTCCTCCAAAGAGCACGTCTGCAGTGGTTAGAGCGGCTGTTTCATAGGTCTGTGGTGGAAAGTCATTTGACTGCCAGCTGAGTATTTCCAGTTCCACAATTGTGATAACACTGCATAGGAAGGTTGTTTGGAAAACGAGGTGCCTAGAACAGAAATGTTGGCTGGAAGGGACTGCTGAAAGTCATCTAGTCGAATCTCCTGTTTAGACTGTTGCCAACATGAAGTCTGCTCCTGGAAACACCAAGGATGGAGCTTCCACAGGTTCCACACGCAGCCTGTCCCAGTGCTGCTTCACCCACCTTGTGAAGGAGTTTTGCTGATGTCCAACATGAACCTCCCTCACCATAGCTGGTGGCCGTTGCCCATTATTTACCACCTGCCACTGCCAACAATTCTTTGGCTCTGCTGTCTTTGTTCATTCCCTGTTCTGCAGCTGTGTGCTGCAGTTTGATTGCCCGTTAGCCTCCTCTTACTGGCCCCAGCAGCCCCAGCTCTGTCAGCCTCTCCTGGTGGCCATGTGTGCTAGGCCATGGCTAAAGGAGTTGCCTTCCTGTGACCTGCATGACTTTCACATCATCCCTGTTGGGCTGTGAGCCCAAAACAGGCCAGTTCAGGAGCAGCCTTACTAGGCACAGTAAGGAGAACAAAAATTTACCCTGATGTACTGGGTCTTGCTATGATGGAGTTAATTTTCTTTGTAGCATCCCATATGATGCTGCATTTTGGATTTGTGACCAAAACGGCATTGCTAACACGCCAGTGTTCTAGCTATTGCTCAACAGTTCTTGCACAGTGCCAAGGCTTTCTCTGCTCCTCACTCTGAGGGGCTGGGAAGGAGCACAACTGGGACAGCTGACCCGAACTAACCACAGAGCTATTTTGCACCACAGAACGTCATGCTCGGCAATAAGAACGGGATGGGATGTGCGGGTATTCCAGGGGGTCTGTTGTTTGGGAACTGTCTGGGCATCAGTCAGCTGGTGGTGATTGCTTCTGCATCACTTATTTTTCTCGGGTTTATTTTGTTCTGTTTTCATTTTTTCCCCCCTTTACCTATTAAACTGTCTTTAACTCAGTCCATGAATTTTCTCACTGTTGCCCTTCTGGTTCTCTCCCCCATCCTGCTGTGGGGGGCAATGAGTGAGCAGCTGTGGGGTGCTTACCTGCCATCCAGAGTGAGCCCACCACAGTCCTCAGCACCCAGTCTGGGATGTGTAGGGTTCTAGGTAACGGGACATTTGACCAGAGTGTGCTAGAGGGAACTTACTATACATGTTTAGCTGTTGCTGGTTGTGATGTTGACTTGTCCTCGATGCAGGTTTATTTGTTCCTTTACCCCCTCCCTGTCATGTGCTCTCTCTTGCTGTACCTCAAATTTGAGAGCTTGTTACAGGCTGGCTTTGGCTTTTGCAGTTTGCTGTGCCATATAGCACTCAGTTGGGTTTTGCCCGTGAGAACTATGATGAAGGCGCTGGCCCTGAGCCTAATCTGGTATTTGGGCTCTGCATTGCTGCTGTCCCAGTACTTCGGGAACCATCTCGTGGAGACAATTAACAATTACACCTTTTCCCTCTTTTCCTCTGAGAAGCAATTTGTGGAGGATACAAAGAACAGCAGCTTCCCGTTCATCTACTACAGGGTAGGTGCTTTCCACCTCGTTACAATGACTCTTCAGTATCTTGAACATCCCTGAGTAATCAGAATGCTGACATTGATGTGTCTCAAGAATCTGTTTTTAGCTTTTCCTATGTTTAACTGACTATTTGGGAGTATCACACAGGGATGTGCCCTGAGGCAGTGTGTTCTTGAGTGGCAAACTGTGTGAAAGAATATGGGAAGGTATCTAGAACAGTTTTCACCTGTGATGGTGTGGGACTTAACACCCGAACAAGTGCAGGATCCTGATAAAGTGACCTGATAAAGAGCATTTGAGAAAAGGATGCCCTGGCTGCTCTAACAGGACACAACTCACACCATGCTGGGCCTGGCCTACGTCTGCTGAGCGCTGTTTAGCACCCTCAAGGGGGAGAGGGGGCCTCTGCACCTGAAGGCATACAAACAGGCACCGTGGCTAAGCCAGAAACCCAACTCTCAACTATATCGGTCACCCCTATAGTCAAGAAGAAACAGTAGAAGCGGAATCGGTCAGTCAAGGAGGAAGAAGCTTCTCCTAAGAGGGAGCAGGAGGAGGAATCAGAGGGGCAACTGGTTGTGCAGCAGAGCAGTCACAAGAACAGGAGGGGAAAGAGACAGAAGTCATAAACGAGTCAGAAACCACCCACTCCTTGTCCCTGAGTAAGCTGCGAGATACACACAAAGATTATAGCTGTCAGCCTGGTGAGCTAATTATCAGCTGCTTGCTCTGATGCTGGGATACTGGGGCCAACAGTCAGGAATTAGAGGGTAAGGAAGCCCAGCAGCTAGGATCCCTCCTGAGGGACTGGGGCATCAACAAAGGAATTAGAAAGGGGACAGCAATCAGCAGCCTCTGGAGGAAGCTCCTGTCAAGCACAAAGGAAAGGTAGTCCCTCAAGGAAGATCTTGTTAACTGTTGAGGCAAGTGGACAACCACTGACAGTGGTATCCAGTATCTGAGGGAATTAGCAGTGGTAGAGATGATCTACAGCAACCTGGACAACAACCAGGCATTTAAAGACCCAGATGAAGTCCAGCGCACGTGGTCCATGCGGCAGAAGTTTTTATGAAGCGCAACATCATCGTACACCAGCACCCTGGCACTAATGAGTTGGCCAGACATCAAGGCTGCAACTGTGGGCAGACTGGCTGGCCAGCTCCAGCAATTCAAAGAGAATCTCTCTTCCACCCTGAACCTACAGGCCTGTGTCTCAGCTGGAGACTGTCCCAACAGTTCTAGCTATTCAAAGACAGTATGTCTTCCTCCTCACCCATACCAGCCATCATCTCAGCTATCAAGTGAGCTGTTCTCTGCTCGGGGGGAAGGGTACCATGGGCACATCTGTGTGCCTCCCTGTGCTCTGTCTGCACGACCATGAGGCGGACATGAGGAAGTGGAATGGTGAACCCACCTAGAAGCTGGAGTATGTGAATTACGAGGAAAAACGGCGGCCAAAAAGGGTCCATACAGGAAAACTACTGCTCCAGTTGCTGTTGAGCAATTCACCAGACAGAATAGAAGGGCTGATCCTACTTCTGACCTGAATAAGGGACTTCTGGTTTGCATTTACAAGACTCAGGTAATGAATACTCCATCCAGGAGTAGAGAGGCTCTGCCTCCAGCCAGGCGGAGGAAAGGGACAACCAGGTTTATTGGACTGCGTGGATTTGATGGTCTGGCACACCTGATCAGCTGACTATGCCTCTCCTAAAGTAACCCAGCATGTGTCTTGCTGTATTTGCAATAAAGAGTGCACGTGTGGCCCATGTCTGACTTAGCGTCCAACTGGATTGAAGTTGCGAAAAGATTGAAAAGCTCTTTTTAGTTTAATGGAAACATTAAGGAAGTTTTCTCTGGAGTGGCTGGGGAAGGCTTCTTGCCCCAAGTCGTGTTAAAGATGCCAGACCAGCCTCCCCAGGGGTAAACCTGCTGGTGAGATCTCTCCGTTGCTGTTTCTTCTGAGCAGATAGTGTTTTGAGTTTTCACAGATGCAAGAGGCTAACGCAAGCAACTGTGTCATGCTGCAGATTTATCAAGGAAGTGGCTTCTGGGTCAGATCACTAGCTGTCGCTGCTCTCATCAACTGCTTCAATCTCACAGAAAAGTGAGGCATACAACTTTTTTTTTATTTTATTCTTTGTAGTCTTCAAAGTACTTTTACCTGCATGGTGTCTTATGAAAAATAAAGAGCTAAAGCTTTTCAGTCTCTCAAAGCAGTTCAAAGGAAAGAATATTTCCAGTTCTGGAAGTCATCTTTCTGACGGTCTTTGCATTAAATTATCTTCTTTTTTTCCCTTTCGGAAACCAATCCCTAAAATGCATCAATTATTCACATAATTAGCGTTCACGCGTTTCTCTTTTAGAGTAAGCCTGTTTTTCTAAAGCTAAGAGAAAGTAGCCATTAAGCCAAAATTCCGACAGCAAACGCCTTTAAAATAACCAAAAAGATAAAGCCCAACTCTCGCTATTAGGTTGCGAAGGGGCGAAGAGGATGACGAACAAATTGGGCGTCGATGCTCCAAAGCTTCTTGCAATCGCCTTTGTCCGCATCTTCAGGCGCGAGTGCTTGTGCAGGGCTGCCCGCAGCTCCCACCGACATCAGCCAGAGGAATGCTCTGGCTCCCCCGCGTGTAGGAGACTCGTTCTCTCCAACGCTTCCAGCTGACTTTTATTCCTTCCTATTTGCAAAACGCTTTTGTCAGGGTAGGTCTCTTGAGGAAAGGCAACCTCTTCCTCTGAAACAGAAACACTAAGACAACTTACTAAGCTGGAGAGCAGTATTCTACAGTGTTCTAACGACTTTACGTGAGGAAATTGCCAGTCTATCTGCAGCAGGAAAGAGGGATCGTATCATATGAGAATGTTGCTCTCGGCTAATAGTGACAGGTGTCCCACTGATAACTAAACCAGTAGTTCTCAGCTTTATCTGCTTTTTAAGAACTGTATTTATAAAATTCAACTTGAGGCATGTTTTGATTTGATTGTATAGGAGTATTGCAATTTTACAGCAATGTCGTAAAAAATCTCGCTTTAAAATTTTATTCTTTACCCTATTCCACGTTGTCTTCCTCCCTTCACCTCTCACCCAGATATCAACAACTAAAAGTACTCTGCTTTATTATTAGAACAATGGTCAACACTTTTAGTTTTAAAAGTGTACTCAAAAGTGAATATTTTACTTGCACCAAAACCATTATCTTTAAACTAGACTGTTTTAATGCCTTGGGCATTTACAGCAAATGACTTGCATCAACTGCAAGGTTCAAATTTTAGTATTAAATGTCAGATTATCAAAATGAAATGTTATGTCAAAGTAATTAGAAAAATGTAAAACAAATACTGATAGATTAGATTACTTTTTTTCCCCTCATATATATATGAGGAAAACATATAATAAAAATAAGCATAAACATGTAAAAAATATAAACACTCATTTTAAAAAGCTTTACTCTCTGCAGATGAGCATGATGCTTTCTGTATGTGACTGGCTTATCCGAAACAGAGCGTGCTTAGGAAATGAAACATTTTTCCCTCTTGGCTAGTTTTGATGAAAGCTCTCCAACTTGCACATTGTGTCGGAACATTTCTTCATTCACAGCATGTGCCCATCGAAAACTGCTTTCTGTTTGCAGCGTTTCAGCTGTACTATTTATAAGCTAGTTGAACAATGCTAACTAGAGGCAGTAAAAGGTGTGTATTTCATATGCAAATGACTAGCAATAATTTTCTACAATTACACTTAGTTGCTTGCATCGTTATTTTCAGCACCAACATAAAAAAATGGGTTTAGCAGGAGAACATTTCAGAAAAAAATGTCTGTATTAGTAAGGCTTATTTTTAATAAAACATTTTTGTTGCTTTTTGCTTTTGTCAACCTATGGAAGTTAATATGTTGCCATTTTATATCAATGTACAAAAATTATGAATATTGCTACCTCTGTTCAGATGCCCACAAGCTGTAGATGGCTTTTAGATGTACATATGCTAAGACAACATATCTTTGCAGAAAAATACACAGGGTTTGAAGATCTACTATTTCCTAAAGATGACTGCTTGCTGCTAAAAATGGTCACACTAATAATGACTGGAAGTGTTTCTTCTATAAACTTTTACAAAAAGTAATTGCTTTGGATCACATTCTATTGTAGTAATAACCACTAAGCACAGGTGGGTTTTTTCTGTCCTTCTTGAAACTCAGGTCTCTACATCTATATTTTTTACTAAAAAATCAGTCCAGATTAAATTTTTCAATTTCAAACGCAAATTTCTGTTGGATGAAATGCATTCACTTTTTAAATACGAGATTGTTTTCAAAACTCACTACAGTAGAGTACGACTGGGTTATACTGGATGGGCTGAAGCATCTAGTAGCCATGAACCAGAGATCCATGTTAATGCAAATTCAGAAAGGGAAGGTTCCCACCCACTCAAAGAGCAAGGTTCAGGAGTAGCTTCCCAATAGTAGTGAGGGTGAAGACTGAAAAGGGAAAATCCCTTGCTCCTTCCCAGACAGTGACTTGTTTGTGAAAGGGGTTGTATAACACGATGGCCGATAGAAGTGGCTGGGACTCAAAAAACCTAGAAAGGCTGTTTCAGTTTCAGGTTCTGAAATGACAAGTAGTCCTTCCCTAAGGATTTCCACAATCTGAATACTGCTACTTCCTTTTTAAAAAAGAGAAGTGTTTACGTAGAAAAAAAAAAATAAATCAGCCAGCCAGCTGAGTTTTCAAGGAACCCTAGTTTTCCACATTGCCAGCCAAAATATATTTTTTTTATTTTAAATATTGTTGCAAATATTTGAGCTTACGTATCTTACTGAGGTATGAGACTATGCAAAAGGACCAATGGGCAGGATATGGAACAAGAGTGTTAACCTCACAAAGAAGAGTGTGCTGTTTGCACATCACTGGGAGATGTGGATGTCTGAGAGAGAAAAGACTTTTCAGGCGATATTTACCTCTTTTGGACATAACACAGAATTTTGACAAGCAGACCTTTGTGGGATAAATGTTTGATCATTCAGAGTTAGTTATGGTGTAGATCATACAATGACTGTGCATTAAGTGAGCATTACTTCTTTTTACATGCAAAGCTGCGAGCTAGCATACAATGGTGCAGTTCTTGGCTGAACTAACACAGAGTAAAGAGAGCTGCCATTTCATTGCCAAGAGATTAAAAGAGGCTTATGCTTCCAAGAGTGAAATTGCTCAGATTTGTCAGTTTTTAAACAGTTATGGATGCAACTGATGTGTAAGTGAGGTGCTGCAGCACAGAAGGACATTTTAGGTTGCTCACTGGGTTAGTTACTCTATTCTTGAAGCTCCTTTACATTTCTGTTCTACTCCATCTTCCACTGCAGCTTTGATCTGATTTTTATTTTAAGCTTTTATATCAAATTCTCCTTCTTCTGGTGCTCAACTGTTATATGTCTGCTGTCTTGCCAGTATGCTCTGGTGCTACTTCAGGCTAGAAAAGGAGGGGTTTTATAATGAATGTTCATTTAATCGAAACTTTTTTCTGTAAGCTAAACTCTTAAGTGTGAGATTTCCAACCCACGTGCACTTCGAGATGAACTGGCTTGTTTTTCAAATCCAGAGATACCCTGTGGATTCTCTATTTTGATATCCTTGATTCAGCAAGCAATACAGTTTCAATTATTTCTTGCTCATCTTCATGAAGTCTAGCTAAATAGCAATTTTGAGAAGTTTCCAAGAGCAGCTATCATTGTACCTAAGAGCAAGATGCAGTGTTGTTATAAAATTAAAGAGAGTATCATGTCACATTTTTGTTTCTGAGAAACAAAAATCCTGCAATTGTATTAACTGGCACCCTAAACCAGTGTTTCCCAATCAGTGTAATATGTTGCTGGCAGAACCCTCCAACACTGCTTGCAGCGTTAGAAGTTTAAAAATATAAATGAAGTTCAGGTGTCTGCCACTATTCTTTTCTGCCTGGGTTACAGCAATATATGGATATTGCCCACAGCATGTTACTTGTTCAGTATTGTTGCCTGTGGGCCAACAGAGGTTCTAAATATTATTGTGCAACGTGTCCATACATGTCCTTTCAGTCTGACTGGCAGTGAAAAGCATTAAGATACGAGAAGCTGGTTATCGTGTTGCCTTATTTGCCATTAAATACTTCATTTTTTATAAACTTTGAATTGCAGACCATGTTTTACTGCAGATCAGATGAGTTATTTGGACTGATTTTTTTTAATGGTGCATTTCAGATTCTCTGCAAGTCCTAAAAATCACTTTGATTTTTAGTTTTAATCCAAGGCGGAAGATTTCAAAACCCGTGTAATTTCTTTTTTTTTCTGGCAAACCTATTCAGTCTCTTTGAAGTTTATTTATATCAAATACACACCTAAATAATTTAAGGTGAATTCCAAGCTGCCTAATTTAAGTACCTGCCCAATTTCGGTGAGTCAATGCCTGACTCCTGAGATCACACACACAATTAGTGTAAGAAATTCAGCTGGACACTGGCTGTGGGGGCTGGGGGCCAGCCTACCTGCCTTCCCTCTAGAGGGCAATCCAGCCCATTTGAATCCCAGCGAGCGCTGAGGAACCCGCAGTAAATACTATAGCCTCCATCCACTCGGCAATCCCAGGGCAAAGCGCCCTTCCAGCGGCAGCTTTCAGACTGCACACAGGTAGAGAAATTGTGCCGTATTCCAGAAGCCAGCTGCTGGGCTCTGGGCTGCCTTGCAAGAGGGGCACCCGCCTCTGCCAGCTGCATACGCAGTGTGGCTGGCAACACAGGAATCAGTAGAAGTCATCCCGGGCGCAGGCAGAAGGAAGCCTGGTTACTAGCAGGGGCTTGTCCTTTTGGGCAAGGGACTTGTTTTCCTATTAGGGTCTTAACGTAAAACACATGTAAGTTGCAAGGAACTGGCTCCACACACAGGAGTGTTCTCACCGCTAAGGCTGTTTCTCATCTGCTTTCTTTCTGGACTCCCTGACTCTTGTGTCTGGCTTCAAGGTGACCTACTTTCAAAACACATGGTGGAGAAAAGTGATGATGTACTGGTACCATAGCAATACTTTTTACAGAATCAAACTGCCAAGATTAGTTGGTGCCGAAAATGCTTTTGACATCTCATGGCGCATCTCTGCCTACTGAGTGCTGTAGGCTATTGCAAGGATCTACAAGAAAGAAGCCTTGCTGAAGGTTTCAGGTTGGATTCTTGCTTATTCCAAATGTATGAGGCACAGAAAGCAAAAAGGCCTCTAAATTTAGGATCATTCTTCTGCTCTATGTCGTCGTACAAACTTTCAGCATACTAACTGTTCTGACTCCCAGCTCAGGACCCGCCGCAGCAATGAGCACGGCCAGCTCTGCTGCCGCCCTGCCAGCCACCGTGGTTCCTCAGCGCTGTCCAGGGGAATCTCGTAGTTGACTAGCTCCTTTGAACTAACACAGAGAGGGCATTCTCCAGGGGAAGGGTCTGGCACCTTACAGTTTCTAAGGGGAAACGTCTAAGGAGTCTCCACAATCCACCCTGAAAAAACTCCGTACAACCGCAAAGAGTGCTTCCAGCATTCCAGGGGCTCTGAGCACGTTTTTTGTTGGTGGTGATGGCTGAAGTCTAGTTTCAGTTTGGCCAAGTGAGAAATGGCCCACTGCACTCAAAAGCAATGGTGATTTTTTCCTAGAGGTCTCTCACTGGAGCACCACAGCTCCCCTCCCTGGTGACCTGGAATTTTCCAGAGATTGCTGCAGTGTCACAGAGCGGATTTTGAGCCAAAGGCATGAAGGGGGAAAAAAATTGAACATTTGAATAAATGACTTCTGTAGCACAAGTTCAAATGGTGAAAAAAAAAAAAGGGGGGGGACTTGTCTGGCTGGGAAGCCAATCTAAGCTTGGTACCTGCATTGCCTGGAGACAACTTGGCTTGCTCCCTTTTCAACGAGTGCTGTTATTGCAACAATATGCTCAGGCTTCTTTATGCTTAGCTGAGGCCCTTCAGGTCTCCTCCTGGGCTTGGGTCCCTAGTAGCTACAATGCCTCGGGCCAGCACTATAGAGCAGAAATGAGGTGGTGTTAAAACTAGCAAGTATTTTCTCAAGGGCTCTGAAATTGAGTTTGGGATTCCACTAGCTTGCTCCTGCCTTATGGCTGCCTTTCCTTAATCCCACTAAGTAGAGCACTCAAGTAAAATCCAGCTGAGATCTAGCACTACTTAGCAGCTGGACCAGGTGTTAAAACATGGTACCCTTTAAGTAAACCTTCAATTAGCCTTGCAGTAAAGGGAGAGGGCAAATTATAATATAAACTTCAGTCTTTGTAGTGCTAACAGACTCAAAAAAGTTATCAGAAAGTGTTCCTTATCTCTAAAGAGATAAACGAATTGCAAACTGCAGAACACTTGTCTTGTTAATAAAATGTAGTCTTCATTCGAGTGATTCATCAGAGTTATAACGCTGGTAGTTCCTGCTTTTAAGGGCTCCTTTAAACAGCTGTCTGTTAATAACAATAATAAAAAGAGCCATCAAAGTTAAAATCAACAAACTATTATCTGTTCGGATTATTCATGGATATGACACTGTAAACATGCCAAAAGCCCTAAATGCCAAATTTAGAAGAGCGACATAAGTGGAAGAACAAAATTTTAGAGAACTGCTTCTAAAGGAAGTGCCGAAACTCTGAAACGGTGAGGATTTTTTATTTTAAGAGCCACTTTTTGTATTGTTTAGTTCTAAGGAAATAGGAAGTATCTAGGAAAGTGTTGAGTTATTCATGGGGCAGAAGATTTATCTGAGATTTTTTTTTTCCCAGACAGTTATTTCTCAATTGACTTACATGTTTTTATATTTGCTTTTATTATAAAAAAGAGAGTAGGCTTCTTAGAGTGAAATGCAGTTTGAAAGGTAAGAAACAAAAGATTTATCTGTTAAATTCACAGCAGTGCTCAGAGCTAATGTGTTCTACCTGCACATTTACTTACCACTCGCCTGGTGTGTGCTTGCCTTGCTACTTCTATTTGATCCATCCTTCATGCTGGAATCCATCACTTGTCACAGCAGGATGCATCCTCACCTATTTATTTTATAATAAAGCAACACCTTTGGACTTAACTCCTTTCACTCTGGAAAAAAGTGAAACAATTACAATGTAATTAGAGTATTTGGCTGTGTGCTTTTATTAAAAGGCAGAATGAATCTATTCAATAGGAATGGCAGCACCAGGTGAGTTTATTGTGTAAGTAAAACATTTCACGAAAAGCTGTCAGGTTTGATATGTTGCTAATTTCAGAGTCGTTATATATAGCCAAAAACTATAACTGCCATAACTGGTCATAGGTTACAAAACTGGACTTCACTCTCCCACGTGCGTTTTGCTTTTTTTTTAATCTTTGGGAAACGGTTTGTTTTTCTAAAAGCTGTTAGTAGAAAGAGCACGCATGATTTTCCAGGCTAATGTAATGTCTTATGTGCTCCTGTCAAACTCAGGGAAGATAAAATCTACAAGGATACTTAATTAAAAAAGAATGTGATCCCCGTCTTATAAATCATTGCTGCCATCCAACCCCCAAGCATGAAACGTGGAAACGGTCTCTCGTTAAACTGGTGGAAGAGCACGAACTCCTCGTGCTTGGATGCGAATTAAATCAACTTACTGAATTAACATTTAAGTATAGGCTTGAGCACCAAACACCAGCCTCTCTGCTTGGCAGCACACACAGACATCCACGTTGACGTTACATAAAGGCAGGCAGCGCTTCCACGGGTGCCGCCAGCCTGCCGCGGCCTTTCTGGCAGCGCCAGCGGCTCCCAAGGAAGCCTCACGGGCCAGGCTGGTGGCCGCGCAGGGGCTACGTGCCAGTGTCACAACCGATTTACGTGAGGGGCTCTTCCCGCTTTCCCTCACGTGTAGCTGCCCCGGGGTGACCCGCGGGCACTGCCGCGCGGGGATTTCCTTCCAGGCTCCACGGGAGCGCCCAGTGCCAGGCCAGGTGCCGCCGGGGGCTCGCGCCATGCCGGGCAGTCCCTCTGCCCGCCCGGCCGGGGCCCGTCGCTGCCGGGACATGACTCGGCCCGGCCCGGCTCGGCTGACGGGGCGGCGGGCAGCGGCCAAGCCTCGAGTGGGTGGGCGGGCGGGCAGAGGCCGCTGCCCTCCGGAGTAACGGCCGGCGCGGCGGCGCGGGACCGCGCGGCCACGTGCTCACCGCCTCCCGTCACCGGCCGTGGCCACGCGGCGGGGGCCGCCGGCCGCGCGCGGACAGCGCACACGCGCCACCCCCCGCCTCCCCCCACCCCCCCGCCCTCCGCGCCTCCCGCCCGGCGGCCGCGCGACTCCCGGGTCCGGCAGCGCACGCGCGCACCCCCTCCCGCCGCCGCCCCGCGTGCACGTGCGTGGCCCGCCGTGGGGCCTGGCTATGGCTGCCGGCACCGCGGCCACGCGAGCTCGCCGCCGGCGGAGCCGCCCGGCCTCGCGAGGCCGGGGACGCGCTTCCACGCGGCGGCCGCCCGCGGCGAGCGCGCCCGGTCCCTGTCTCGGTCCCCGTCACGCCCGGTCGCGCCCCCGAGCAGTGGCCCACGTGCGGCCGTGCCCGCCGCGCTGCCCGCGAGCGCTGGGTGTTCGTGGGAGGCGCGTCGCGGGGGGAAGCGGCGGCGCCCGCCGGTGGGGCTGCCCGCGCGGCGCCGGGTGGGCGGCGGGGCGCGCGCGGCGGGGGTGGGGGCGCGCGGGGTCTCCAGTGGGAACCGCGCGTTCCCTGTGGCAGCGGCGGGGAGGGCGGGGGGTGGGGAGGAGGGGGAGGGGGGAGAGCGGCCTGCTCCTCCCCCCTCCCCTCCCGCCTCTGCCCCTGCCCCGGGGCGGCGGGTGGCGCTGGCCGCGGCGGCTCGGGGCTCAGTGTCCTTGTGCGGAAATGACACACGGTCCCGTCACGTCACGCGAGAGCGCAGCGCGCGGACCCTCGCACACAAAGAGCGGGGGGGAAACGCGGGCACCAGCGGCGGTTGCTCCAGCCGCCCCCGCCGTCCCGGGGCTCCCGTGGCCCCGCGCGGAGCCGAGGTAAGCCCCACTGCCGCCACTCGCCGGCCGGGCGGCGGGAGGGGTGCTGCTCCACGCAGCGGGCAGGGGAGGAACGGGGAGGGGGGCCGCGCCAGCGAGCGAGAGGGGGAGCGGGAGGCGCGGAGCCGGCCCCTCCCCCCGGCGGCGGCTCGCGGCCCCGCCGCCGCCGCCGGTCTCCGCCGCTCCTCCCGCTGCGGGGTGCGGGCTGCCGGGGGCGGGGGGCTCTTTGTTCGTTGCTTGGAACGTTGCTATAGCTCTGCGGCCCGCGGCGCGCGCGCCCGGCCCGGGTGCCTCCATCCGCAGCGCGGGGGGCGGAGAGGGCGAGGGGAGAGTGGAACGGTCACGCCGCCGTCACCTCCAGCCTCACCTTATCCCCTCCCCCTCTCCTCCCCCCCGCGCGCCGGCCACATAGATCCGCCCGGGCTGGGTTCGGACCGGAAGCACCAACCGCCGCCGCCGCCGCCTCGGGCTCGTGGGTCTGACCGCGGAAGCGGCCCCGGCCGCCGCGTGCGGGGCGCGCGGGGCGTCCTCGCCGCAGCCCCCGCCTCCGGGCGGGGCCTCGCGCCGCGCCGCTCCCACGTGGCGGCCGCCGCCGCCGCCCCTCCGCGGGGAGCCCCGGCGGTGCGGGCGGTCCGGGCAGCGTCGCCGCCGGTCGCCCCCCGTCCTGGGACCGGCTCCGTGCCCTGCGGCCGCCGAGGCGCCGCGCGGTGGCTTGGCAGGAGCCCGTGGAGCAGCGCGGGGCCAGGCGCCCTGCGAGGAGCCTGGGGTCAGGCTCCTGCGCGGTGAAAATGGTGGCGGTGGCGTCGGGCGGGTGATTCGGTGCCAATTCACAGCGGGTCCCGGTGGGTCGTGCGCCGAGGGGAGCGGAGAAGGCCAGCGCGGGGGAGCCGTCCGCCTCGGCCCGCGTCGCCCGCTGCCTCTACCCTACTTTCCCCTGCGGTGTGTCCGCGCAGCCTTTTGTAAATAGAAGGGAGCAGGCTCTGAACCAGCAGAATGCGAGCCGGCGGCAGGCCAGAGCCATGTGACGGCTGCCACATAGCGTTGGCGCAGTCCCGGAGCTTTTTGGACTGAAGTGCGGGTAGAGTTTGTCGCAGCCGCCTACAAAAAAAACGGTGTATGCCTGACCCCTGGGGCAGAGACATTTAAACAGGGAAATAAAAAACCTTTTCCCTGCTTCTGGCCGATACCGAGTCATCAGATTATGAGTTTACGTGAATGATTACGTCTAATAAAGCAACCGGCTGCCAGTACGTGTTGATACATTTTCCTTTTCTCTCCTGCTAAATCAAACTCAGCATTGGACCAGCCACACTTCTTATCTTTGCTAAGTATTTTCATAGCTTAAGTAAGTCCAGTGGGTAAAAATAAAGGAGAGTTGATGGCAGTTTGGAGGAGATTTTAAATTATCTATACAAAGTTCAGACGGAACAGTATTTTAAAACAGAACGAGGGAAGAGGGAGTGAAGCATTGAGGAAGACAAAATGTTTCTAATAGACCAGGGGAAGGCACTTAATTGAAGCAAAACCAAATTGATGCCTTAATGCTGGAAATAAACTAGGTTAGTATTTTGCTGACCAGTGCAAGATTAAATTGGTGTTTGATAAAGTACAGGAGACAGGTTGAGAAAACTTCAGCTTTAGGCAACTTGTGGGAAAACTGAGAAGAGTGGGGTTTGTTTGTTTGTTTTTACTTTAAACTGCATCTGCAGATGTAAGTAAAATGAAATTATAAAAAAGACCCGAATTGAGAACATGCCCTGTAAGTCCTATTGGCAAAATGCCCTTGTTGCAAGCTGCCTTCAGTGGAGACTTGAGGCTTCCTGCCCTTCTCCACGGGGCAGCAGAGGAGGTTTTCAAACTATGTTAAGTATAGGGATTTTATTGTCCATAAGGGTAACAACATCTTCCAACAACATCTGCTGGTTCTGTTAAAAATATTTTTTCGTAGTTTTAGAACTTGTTATACATGTATTTGTAGTCAGAACACGATTGTAATGTTGGAATACTGTTGAATAAGGCATTCAAGTGTCAGTACTGGATATCAAGAAAAAATTTTGCTCAAAAACTCCACTCTTGGGTCACTAACATCACCCTACTATCTCAAAATTGATAGACTAGAAAGTATCTGCTTTTAATATTCTTTATATTGTCCACTTGCATTTTGCTCATTGATCAGTTAACTGAGGCAACATTCTTGTTTCACAGTTTCTTTAAGATGGTTAGTCAACTTGAAATCAATATTTTTTTTTTTTTTTTTATTAAGATGGTTTCAGGTATCAGACTTATTCGACCTGCTGCCTTTTCAAGTAACTTCCTAAGCCTTTTCAAAATTTTTCCTCAGAAAAGTCACAAGTTACAAGTAAACCTGACTAAATATGTACAAAGTACAGTCAGGTGTACAAATCAAACAATACAGATTTCCCACTCCCTCCCCCATTCCTGTCTGTTAAAATAGTTTTAGGTGTAATTTTAAACGTTACTAAGTAATGTTGTTTCAGGCAACATACTGACAGTCACCCTTTCTAGTGATTTGCTTACTCTGAACATCATACCAATGAGTGTGGTGATGAGGGTTTCAGCAATAGAAGGATGCGTAAATAGAAAATAAAAATCTTAATGAAAATGCAAAAAAGTCTAGAAGAAAATTTGCAATGTTTTGTTTTTTTGAGAAGGCCTTGTCAAAATTTCTGTAATATATAAAGTCAAGTCACTGGCCCATGGAACTGAATGGAAGACACAAGTATTGCCTCTAAGAAATACATTTTACAGCTCAGTTTTGGAGTGGTATTTATTTGTAATTCAGTTGAATTGAATTTGAGTTGCATTGTTTTTTATAAATTGGAGGAATCAAAAATGCCCCGAGGATAATTGAAATATTAGAATTATTTAACGCAGTGCTACAGCTGAGAAGTAAAAGATGCAGATCACTTGGCTCCTGAAGCAGAACCCAGAACTCGCAGTGCTCTGGGTTTACTTCTACAGCCCCACAGGAGGGCTTTCCAAGAGACAGCCCGGAGAGCCACACGCGCCCCGAGCAGGAGGCAGCTCCTGGGCAGCCCGAGCAGAGGCGCGTGCCTTCGGTCCTGCCTCCTCCTGGGACGGCAGCGCTGCGTGTTGAGAGTGGGTGTTTGCTCTCGTCATTCCAAAGCGTTACGCAGGAATCGTTCTTCTAAAACATCACGAGGGACAGTATTTCTCACTGTCACTGGGCAGTTAGAGCTGCCCTCTGCTCACCTGCTGCGTGGGACAGGACTGCTTCCACCTACCCACACCTGCTTCCAGGACTGGGCTTCCCTTGGGAAGCATCAGTCACTTTCTGTGTTTATCCAGTGCGTGTTTCATATGAAATACAGAGACCCAGAGACAGGGAGCCGGACCTCAGAGACTTGACTGTCCAGTGAGTGTATAACTAATAGGTTGATCAATCGTTGTCCCGTGCTGAGGATGAATATGTATAGACAAGAGTTTTGGTTGGCTCTGGGTAAACCACACTCTTGTTATGTAGCATAAAATCATTGTTTTGTGGTAAAGTCCTGTTACAGGGAGACAAGTGTAAGAGGAGGTGCTACTTTTGGCAGTTAAACGGCAGTTCAATGTGCAGGTCTTGTAGAATTTAGCCAATGTTATCTCCTTAGAATATTAGCTTTTTTGGTATTCCCATCATATATTTAATTTTGCAAGGTTACCTGTGCTTCAAGACGAGTGTTGTGTCTTTCACTGCATGCTGAAAGCAAGGAAATTGAGCAGGTTATTCCACATATGCTATTAAACGCATATTTAATGTTACTAGAAAACACGTGTCTCTTAACTTCTAACCAAAATGTGAAGAACAATTCACCTCTTCAGAAGCAAATAACACTCAAGTAGAATACTCTTCACTGAAGCCTCTGAGTTTTATGTATGAAACAGTGTACCACCATGAGGCTTTAAAAGGAATAAACATCTCATAGTACACAATGTCTAAACCACAGTATTTTTAATAACATCCTTATAGTCAATGATGAACATTCCTTCCAACCTACATGAAGATGCTAAAATAATTTAGTGGGATGGTGAGCATTCGAGAAGCAGCATCCACATATTTACCATGCGTTCATGAATTGAACAGTACAATGTTATGCAAGCATTTAAATTGTAAATAGCAAACTTCTATAAAACTGATAACAGGCATTCTTTCTATATTAGAGTGTATTAGTTAAGACGGTTCATTTACATTTGTAGTTATAATTAACAAGAGTTATGACATCAAAATTGCTTTCCACATGCAGCATGCGTGCACTTTATACTTTTCCACATGATTTTCACGCTAATTTTTTTTTTTCAGTTATCAGAACTTATTACATTAGATATGGGAATTTGAAGACTAAAGAGTTCTTTTTTTGGTTATGATCAGCAGAACAAGAGTATTTTTTTCTGATGGACTTGATTTGTTTGTTTTTTTAAGTCAGAACATGAAAGTGATAAGTCAAGCTTTTTTTAAGAACAATTGCAAAGGCAGAGAACTGCCTTGATGTTACGTTATCAGCAAGATCTTTGCACTGTGCTTTTACAATGGTCATAATCGTAAGACAAGTAGGGAAAGCATCCTCCAAGGCCAACACACGAGTAATTGTTAGGTGGTAAATAGGAGGAAGAGAATGCACATCATGGGATGATTTATTGTGGTTCATTTCTGGTTTACATATCAGTAACTAGGTACACTTCTATGCTACTTTTAAGTAGCATTATGCATTATACTAGATGATACGAGACTGAAATACGTTTAGAGTATTATTTGCAATTTTCTCCCTTACTCATAAAATCTTTTGTACCTAAATGCTTTAAATCCTTAAGGCTTCAGTGCATATTTTGGGTAGGCCCATTTTTGATAAACGGATCAGATTTTTTTGTTCTACTTGCAAAAGCAGCATCAGGGTGGTAGTTAGCACTAAATGCACACGAAACATTCAAAATCCTCATTTTTAAGGTATTCTTCCATGCCTCGGAACTGACAGCATTGCGCTGTGCGTTGAGCTTCCCTGTTATCCATGGGTAATACCATTTTGGTGTTGAATGTGGTTACCAAATTGGTACAATAATACAATGAAGTGTCATAACCTGGTAAGTCTTTTGACTAGAGGTATGTGTCTAAGTGATACCAATGGGAAGTATTTCTTCTCTGAAAGGGTTGTCAGCCACTGGAATAGGCTGCCCAGGGAGGTGGTTGAGTCCCCATCCCTGGATGTGTTTAAGAATAGGGTGGATGATCTACTTAGGGATATGGTTTAATGGGGATTAGGGACGGTTGGACTCGATGATCTCTAAGGTCTTTTCCAACCTAGAAATCTATGAAATCTATGAAATCTATGAAGTAGGGAGCATTAAGTCCCTTCATTGAGCTGTCTCGTTCCTCATCTAATCTGATGAGAAGAAGGGAGAGCAGGATCTCTGGGAACGGAATTCAGCCAGTAGTGACAGCGAAGGTGTGCTGGGACTCCCCCTCTTCTTTCCCCACTCCCTCGTGCCCTGGCCCACCGCTCTTCTTCCCACTTCCACTTGCCCTCCAGTGTGCCATAAGCTCATGTTTTTATCACTCTTCTAGGATTTGGGGACCTAGATTCTTGTCTATGCTGCAAAATCAAGAGCAGAAAAGTTTGTTGTTTTTTTTTTTTAAAGAGAAAACAGGTTTTGTGGCTTCCAAATACTTTTTTAAGCATTGTGCCATTGGTAAGTGAAATACCCTGCACTTATTTATGACTGTCCTCTATGAGAGTCCCAAAGTACTGAGCATGTTCTGAAAATGGCTGTTGAATCTTAGCCAGTAGGCCAGATGCAGAGGAGTTCCTAGTGCAGCAGTCCCAGCAGGGCTCAAAACGTTTTGTGTATGTGGTCCACGAGAAACTTGGTATCTACAGTCTATAACCACCTACAAGTTTAGCTGGTAGCTGAGTGGGATTTCTGGATGTTGCTGCAAATCACAAGATTACAACTTCAGCATACTTAAATTGGTGTCTAGAGTTAGACTGTAATGCATGTTCAATTTATTTGAAGTAGCTTCATTTGAAACAGGAGGACACAATACTGTGTATCGGATCAGTTCTCTGCAAATAGGGTCATCGTACATTAGTTTAAAAATAACAGTATCCTCGTTTAGGTATTTTTATTCACGTCTCTTAGAAGAACAGAGCTTTAATCACCTCAAGAAAACCATTCTTTTTGGTTCATCTTTTTTAAATGTTTTAGAAGTGTTAGGATGTGTGGGTGAGTCTGAAGGACTGAGCCAAGAGGAATGTTTGTGTCTTCACAGGCATCTCACATGCTCTGTTGCGTGACACCTAGCAGTGGCTCAGCACAGGTGTCTGTACGGTACCAGCACTAGCAGCTATCAAGGCAGTTTAGATGAGCGAGGGTGAGTACGTGCTGATAAATCAGCAAGGTGTTTTTTTTGAGACATTGATTACATAGAAATTATAAACTACATGCTCCATCCCTGGAGATGTTCAAGGCCAGGTTGGACGAGGCCCTGAGCAACCTGATCTAGTTGGAGATATCCCTGTTCCTTGCAGGGGGGTTGGACTAGATGACCTTTGAAGGTCCCTTCCAGCCCTAACCATTCTATGATTCTATGATTCTATGATTCTACGATTCTATGATTCTACATACTGTTTTCTAGAAGACCTGTCTCACTAGATGAAACATAGGCAGTAAAATCTAATGATTTATTGTTCACATTGTGAGGATGGGACCCGTTTGCTTCTTCTGCCTTGACTGTTGAATTTGTCCAAGTGCTACACGTCTTCCTGTTTATCCTACATTAGACCGGTTTAGCAGACTGCCATTAATCAAAAGCAGAATCTCTTTTGAAGAAAAAGTGAGAATATTAGCTATCTGCTTCATTTTTAGTGTTCAGAGGTGTAAGATCCATAACCATGTAAGGGTTATTCTTTCTGTTTTACCCATGTTTCAGCATAAGCATAGAGAAATAGTGTGTTAGTTTACATATTGCAGCCCTGTTTTGTTAGATGTTTCTGAGCTGTTCGCACTTTCTTTGGAATTTATACACAAAATAGAAACCAAAGAACCCAGAGAAAATGCTTCTAAAATAACTTGGTTCACAAATCAAAATATTTACAAGCAAAATCCTAAAACTCAAAGATTAAGGTTTATGTTCATGTTTTGTAAAGCATGATTTTTTTGGCCAGTTCAGGTGGAAGTACAAGAAGTTTCAGCTAAAATTTATAGATCTGGGTGCTTAGGCTACAGCACTAATCAACTTCATTAGGATCAGGATCTGGCTGTTGATGCACCTGCTGCTGTAGGTGTTTGGTATGTTTTGGAATCCTCCTTCCAGATCCGTTTTCGTCAGAAGGTAGGATGTACTGCAGCATGCGTCTGTACCCCAGCAAAATAAAGCTGCCAAGGCTGGTTGCTCTGCCGGTCACGGCTGCAGACCTGGGCTCCCAACTTCAGCACAGCGTGTCAACCCCTTCCTAGAACTAGGCAACTGCTGTCCTGTGGATAGCATTGAGTCAGTATTAGGCTAGGGATGATAAATATATTTATCTTCTGTTTTGAAAAAATACATATAAGGTAAGAATGAAGTATGAAGTACGAAGAATGTCAACATGACAAGGAACAACTGTCAGGTGTTTGCTTTACTGGATGGATTTCTTACTCAATTGCTTTTTGCACTATTTTGTTCCAAGTTCTTTCAGGTCTTTTTTTCACCAGCTTTGTTTATTCTCACAGTCTGGGGCAGAATGCTACCTCAAAACATTTTGACACTGCTGCCTCTTCTACAGAGGCAATAATTATTATTCATAAGTACTGATTCACTGCAAACAATGTTTTAAAGACTCTGAAATGTTCTATCTTTAGCAGACTTTAAACAATCAACAAAATTATTGTTAACCTTACATAGACAGGCATACATGCATGGATGGATATACACACGCACACATGCAGGCTTCCCCCTTCCCATAGGACCTCATTTCTTATGGAAGCAATGATACAGTTGCTCTCTTCATATCTGTGTCTGCTCAGTACTCACTTGTGAGTCCATTGCAACCCACATTTGAAGAAAGATGGTGATGTTAATAGATGATGAGTGAAGTTTCATGAAATGTTTGAACCATTGGTTCTCTGGTATGAGACACATTTTAATGACTCCTTTCCTTCCCAAACCTCATGAATGCTCCTGAGCTGGGCCTTAAAATTTACCTCTCTGAATTAGACGAAAAGTAACCCGGCAAAGAAAGAAGTGAGTTGTTTTCTGTGAGTTTATCAAGCTGGAACAGCTCACTGAAGGTTAAGGTGGGCACCCATGCTTGACTGAGGGAGCAGGTGGGACTATGAGGCAGGAAATCAGAGGGGCAGTTGACTCCTGTCTCTTGACAGAAGCTGTTGTATGTTCTTCATTTTCTCATAATACCTGAATTCTTACAGATCTCACAAAGAAGACAGGAAACCAGATAACTAGAGAGATATTACCAGGGCTCCCAAAAATGAAAAGGGTGGGGCTCGTGCTTTGTTTGGCACCAAAGAGTTCAAACACAAACCCCAATATTTCCAGCCTCGTTGATTCTGGTGCTCTTTGGACTACTTGCTTTTAATTATATTCTGGCAGTTTTGGAAAAAAAAAAATTTCAAAATAAGTGATGACACCTTGCTTCACATAGGTGAAACAGTGTTTTGACTTAATATAATTTGACCTAAGTTTGGGATAGCTTTGGTCTTCCTGCTGTTGCATCCTTTAGAAAGTTAACCAGGGTATACGCTTTAGTTTTCACTTTTTCCAGTTTTAAAGAGTGGCTATTCAAATCCTCATTTATTTTCTCCTTCCAGTTTCCTTGTGTTCCTTCAGGGGAATTCTCGTGAAGCAATCTTCCTATTTGAATAGCAGTAGTAGCAGGAGTTAGAAGGAAAATGTAATTCCCTATATCCCCTCCTAAATATTTTGTGTCGTTCCCTACCCACCGCCACCTTTATATTCTTCCCTTCTGACTCTGTGTTTACCATCTTAAAGTGTTTTGCTCTAATAGAACAGTCTAGGATTATCTGGAAAGCCATTTTGATTTCCATTGCAGAATATTCTGTAGTGATATTGGCTGATTTGCCTACTGTCACCTCAGGCCCTCACAAAAAGATTCCGTGTCACACTTCTTGAGTGCTCACATGTATTGGTTTTGTACCACATCCCTCAAAGCTAAGCCTAGTGCAGTGTGGAAAAGCGTAAGAAAGATCTGCAAAGTGAATGTCAATGTATCTGGGATATCAGGGCAAAATACGAACATTTAGTACTATGTGCTTTTCTTAAGGTGCAATGTGGCTTTTTGATGGTACTGTACAAAGCACGTTGTCTTAGAATTTTTCATAAAGAGCTAATAGTGACTGTGTCTAAATTCATAAATAATGTTGAGTCAGTAAGACTGGGTATTAATGCTCACCAGTGCTTATCGCATGGTTTTGAAGTTGCTGTGGGCCGCTTATGTTTCATGCTGTTAGGTCTCTACAGAGTTTGCAAAAATTTAAGTGAAGTGATTATAAACTGGCATAATTTATATGTGGATCAATGAATAAAAGAAAGTCCTGAAATAGGGGATTATGGTGGGTAAAAGGAGTAGGTATCTAAGGGGTTCGTAGTAGCTCTACATCCAAGTGAGAGAGACTTCTTCTGATGACTTGATGATGAAGACAATCTCACGTTATTCTCCTAAGAATGCCTTTTATAAGGCTGTATGTAGAGGTCATGTTGAAGATCAGCACATCAGAGGATATTTTGGCTTCTAGAGTGGCCTGGTATGAGGTGATTTTATAACCCCATGCATCTTTTCTTTGGATGTACGTGCAATTGTACAAAATCTTGCTCTGAATGGGATCTCATACTTACCATTAACAGCCATTGGTTACTGATGAAGAAAAATTCATAACTACACAGTGTTCAAGTGTTTGCAGAGTTTCTTAACAGTATTCAAAAGTAAGGTAGAGACTTTCTCCCCCCCTCCAAAACAGATTCCCTCTCTCTTTCTCTCCTCATCTCCCTTTTAAATTTTGGTATAATTTCCACTCCTGGGCTGTACGTACACTTTTGATTGACCAGTTGCTTTATTCATTTGCTCCAGCCAGAAAGAAGCTTGCCTTGATTTCAGATTTTGGCTAAAGGATAGGCAGCAACAATTGAAAGAAAGCTATTTGAAAGAAGAATTTAACCGTGGAAAATGTAAATCAGTAATATTCTGGGATGAAGTGAACATAATGCTGTCTGTAGATGAACATGAGCGATGCGTGACAGTCACCATCTTGCCAATTGAGAGTGTCAGTTTGCAGCCGTGTCCCCTGTAACGGTCAGTGAGATCTGATGAATTTGTTTGCTTTGTAGACCTTCAAAAGATTTAGAGTATCTTTGAGGAACATGTCCACAGGTTGATGTTTGCCCTGAAGTAATTTGCAAAATTAGTTTTCAAGGAAATAGAAATACAACTGAGTCTTTCAGGTTAGAAGTAGTGCTAAAATCATACTAGAATAATACATATATTTGATTTTGCTTACAAAAAACATTCTTACATTATTTAGAGGCTGACAGTTACGAAAAAAGTAGTTACGGTAGATCTACCGATTGCTCTGGTTGAATTGATGCAATCCATATCAAAAGATCAAAGATTTTTAAATGAAAACTTACTCCAGCATATACATTCCAGTTTGCGATGAGTTTTCCTTCTGAGATGACTTTGGGTCACCCACAATGACAATATAAAAACATTCTACTATAATAAGAAGTAGTGACTTGGTACAGGATGGAGAGTTTAATACAGTTAACTTCTATTTATATACTGCCAAGATACTTTATAGAGAAGGTTAAAATTACTTTTACTTTTCTCCATGCCAGAAAAAGACATACAGTTTTAAATACATTCCTGGCTGTCATAGGTAGTCCGCAGTATATTTGCATGTTAACAGGGCTATAGATGGTCATGAAATTTACTGAAAATAGCTAGGTTCTGCAGATGTACAGATTGGAAATTATCTGTGGGCTGTTAATGCCCAATGGCTCTAGATTAAAGTAATTATTAAAACAGATGTAGGTATTTCCTGATTCCAGAAGATGCTGATACTTATTTTTGTGGTTTTGTTTTGTTCTTTAGTGAAATAGAAGATGAATTCAGCTGAAATCACTGATGATGATGAAGGTAAAATGTTATACTTTGTATAATTTATGGTCAGGCAAAAATAGTTGTTGAATGAAAGCCTTTGTAACGTGATAAAGAATGTGCTTGAATCAAGACAAATTACATTAATGCTTTTTAAAAAGGTGTCTAAAACACAGTTATCTTTGTTACTCATATTTTCTGCTCCACATCCTTCCTCCCCCTCAAAAAAAATCTTCCCACTGTAGCTTTATTTGTTCAGACTGCTCTTTAGGGAAGAAAACTGTCGTTTACTGGATGCCTGAATGGTTCCTAGCATAACAAAAACTTGACTTTGGGGCGGCCTCAGCATATACTTACCGTACAAGTCATAAAAAATAATGATGTTCTTCAAAACACATTTTCATAAAAAGAAACAAACCACAAAAGATTGCATTAAGAGTGTAATGAGTGCTTTATCTTTCTAAACCTCCTCTTTTTCCAGTAAAAATTCCGAAAAAAAATATTGTGAAAGTAGAAACAGATAATGAAGATGAAGCTCTAGACTGCTCGGTAACATCCAGATCTGCTGAGAAACACTCACTGGATGGCGCAGTTACTTGCCTACAGGATTCCAACAAACGGAAACAGACCTCACTTGGTTGTGATGGTTCAGGGAGCCAGCAAGATGTCTTACCCAGTGTGAAGAAAAGACGCTTTACACAAGAGGTGACTTCTCTATACTGTGATTTTTCTGTTCATGTTTCATAGGCTAAATTCATTGCTGCTGTGAGCAAAATGCAAGTCATGTAACTAGATTTGCATTAGTAACGAGTTTGAGTCAAATATGGCTCATCTTAACTCAGTGCGCACACATTACTTGTCTGGGTATTTCTTTAAATAACGGGGGAGGGATCATATCTGTGAAATACACTTAAGGTTACTTCATTCATGTGAAGTATATTTTCGTTGTTTGTCAGAGAACGTAGGAGCAGGTAGTGATTTGGATTAACTGAGCATGACTCTGATTACAGCCCGTCTCATGTCACACAGTCCCTCAGCTGGATCCTCAGTGGTAGAATCAGGACTGTAATTCTCCCTTCTGTGACACAGATTTTGATGTCAGTGAGACAAGCATAAATTTGTATATTACTTGAAAGATAAAAATGCAGGGATGCAGAAGACTTCAGCATATCAAGAGCAGAATGTATTAAAACTTCTGGTTCAGCATCCCACTTGTGACAATCCTGCTGTTTGTCCAGCCGGTGAAGGAGATGCCTGGTCTCTTCTGTTATCCTGTTCTGGTGTTTCACCTCTCTAGCAATTGGAGATTTTAATTAATCTTTGCTGAAACTGAGCAAGTTTCTTTTTGTCCTTGTTCTTTTCAGTAGGGAGAGCAGTGACCATCTGTTCCTAGAAAAGTCTTCTGCACATGGGAAAGTTGGTGTGATGTTGTCCACCCTCAGTTCTTCCTTTCCAAGACTAAAATTCTCTTTTTTCAGCTCTTCTTCAGGAATCACCTTATATTGTTGTTGTTCTCTTTGAGATTCCTGAAAGAGTAGTGTCCAGTGTTGGATAGTCACTTCTCTCCTAACACCCTCTAGAGCAGTATAATGACCTCCTGTTTTTCACACTCAGCACTTTATTAAAATAACCTAGATTCAAATTCATCCTCTTTTGAATAACTTCAGGCCCTGAGTTATATTTAGTTTATGACCTACTCTAATGCACATATCCTTTTCTGCTGTTCTGCTACCTAGCCAGTTATTCCGTGCTGTATTTGTGCATTTCATTTCTCCTTTCTAGCCATAGCTCTTCATATTTCTTTTTCTTGACTGTCATCTCTCTGACTTCTCGGGGCTGTTTTTTTCCCTGAATGCCTGTGGTAGGTAGGTTTTAATCTTATTACACAGTTTCTTTATTTTCTTTTTTCTTTTTACAATTGTTTTACTTACATTCACATGCTTAAAAGAGCTTCATAATGGTGTCTGAACTGTGCTTGCTTTGGATTTTACTGATTGCTGTTTGCCTTTAATAATTTTTAGATTTAATTTGAAATTAATTATAACTTTGGACTTATAATATCAGAAAGTGACCCAGTAACAATGATGAAAAGTCATTCTTGATTGACCCAAATGAATCAGCATGTTTAGTTAAATAACCAAGCAGAAATAGTTCTCAGTCCTAACAGCATTTTTAAAGTTAATTACTTTTCTAGTGCCAGTATTTTTAGTTGATGACTTCATTAACTATTTCTGTTTAAACAGAGGCAAAATCTTAATTATTTTTGAGAATATTGTGCTTGTAGTATATTTTTGCTACATATCACATAGGCATCTATGTATGATACAAGCAGAGCTGTACTTTTTATGTTATATAACTGTACTCTTGGACTGGTGATTATATTACTAAATTACTTTCTATCAGAAGACGTTTAGCTTTTTTTTAAATTCTGCTTGTCACTTCATAACCATAAATTCATTTTCCTTAATTTTCTTTTTTAAAAAAAGGTGTAGAGGTTTGTAAGTTTAAAAATCTTAAAATGTGCAAGACATTCCCAAGTTCTCATGTGTTTGATAAAATAGTTTTGTGTCTTTCTTGCTCATATATTTATTCTCTTTACTCATATGCTAGAATATTATGCTGTATATTTTTACAGATATTTAGACTTTGTTTATTAAGCATAATAAAGGTCGTAAATTAGCTAGACTTTAGCACTGAACAGAGCAATAACTAAACAACTTCTAAAACTTGGCTTAGGACTGCTGGCGATAATGTGACAGACTGTTTCACAATTACTTGTATTGGTTGATGTTTACCAAAATACTGCATTTTGCAAATGTTCAAAGAATGTATATAATATAAAAACTTGCTGTGCAAATATAATATAAAAAGCAGCACCATCTTATGTACTTTGAGTCTCATAGAATAATATCTTTTTTTATTTTCTATTGATACATTAAAACTGGTCATCTCAAATGGGTGTAGTATTATCTGAAATACATTGATGTTTAAAGATCAGTTTTGCAGAAAACTAAAAATACTAAATAGTAGTTTAATTGGAGAATTTACAAAAAGCCATGTATTTATGCTGTGCATAGTGCTGTTCCCAGATGGAAACTGCATAAAGACAAGATAATTAAAAGCAAAAGGAAAGAAAATGAAAATGCGTCTGAAATAGAAAATCCTTAAATTTAGGCCCAAATGTGTTGTCAGCTGTTAGTCAAACATTGACTATGTTTCTGAAATGCAGATAACCAGATCTGTCCTGCAGCCAGATCCAGACACTGTGAACTGTGTTAGTGAAAGGGCAGAAGTTCTGCTGCCGCCGCAGCAGAGGTCGGCTGTAGTTCTTAGCGTGAACACTTCTCCTCTTCCAGAGCACCGTGTCCAAAACTGAGAAGGCAAAGTTTCACGGTACTCACTGTCAAAGTGCGATAAGATACTTAAGACAATGAATTTGTGCTGTTTAGTACACATTCTAATATTGCTTTGCCCTAGCTCTGTGTGAGGTGTGCATTAATAGAAGTTACCCCCACATTACCAAGTTTTATTACATAATTAATTAGGGAAAAGTTACGGCAGGAGTTCTGACAAGAACTGACAGACAACTGGTGGCCTGTTGCAAGCTATTTAGTAGAGAAGAAATTGAATGAATCATAGTCTGTATGTGAAGGAAAGTTTGGAATATTCTCTGTAAACAAGAGTGTTAATGGAAGAGCTAGCTACTTGGGTAGCAGGTCTCGTATCTCTAAGAAATGTATTTTCCAGAATTGCAGTTTCGTTTTGTTCTTTCCGTCGAAAATGGTAAAAGAAATTTGTAATTCTGTCTGAGTGTCTGACTGGGAAGCAGAACTATGTTTATTGTTGGTGGAGATTTTCATGACCTGCTTTCAGGTGATGTCTAAAGCTGAGTTATCATCTGAAAATACCTCTGCTTCTCCACTGACAAGTATACGTGGTGTATGACGACTTCAGTCCTGGTGTAGGAGCCAGGAGTTTGGTGGGAGTAATCTGCATCACAGTCTGCTCACAGTTGGGTCTCTTGTGTTCTGGTATTTTACAAGTCATAAAGAGCAGATTTAGTTGGGGTATATCGTGCCACTTGCTGAGGTAAAAGTCACCCTTTAATAGCTGGTGGTGTTACAGGACTCTGATTCCTTGCTGTCCTCATAGCAAATGTGCTTTAATATGAGGGGACTGGAGGGACAGTTTTCTAAATGAGACCTGGAAGTCAGATGTCCTAAGCACCACCATGGCTCGGGATTCTGCATACTGCGAAATATATTGCGTTATGCTTTCATTTTATCATCTGTCCGTCCACACAGCTTTGGATGTGTAAACACAAGGCTTCATTTGTAGGGTTGTATGATGTGAATGAGAGCACAACTTGGAAATACAAATTCAATTTAATTGAGTCTGCTGGTTTCTAAACTTGGAGTGGAAACCAGCGTGTTCTTTTTGAGCCTCTTTTGAGTATGCATTGCATTAGAAATTAAAAAGTAATTAGATTCAATTTGTCACTGCAGTAAGCAGATGCCAAGTGTGAGTACAGATAGGGACCAGATTAATTTCATGAGTGTTAAAGTTCTGTTTTTCAGAAAGGAGTTTCGATTCAAGTTCCTTACTGTAGAACTTAGCGGGGTCTTCACTAGAATTTCAAATTGCTTGTGTCTTTCAGCTCAGACTTCAAGTCTGTGTCCCATTTGTTTAAATACTTGAATGCACATTCTGTGATGTTTATCTAATTAATGTTCTGTAGAATGAGCCAAGCAAAATGTTTCAGTACAGTCTTCTCGAAAATCTGTGTTTTCTCATGTTTGAATTCTGTATGTTGGATTTTGATTCTGTTTTATCTACTTAACTTCCTAAGAATTATTTGCAATATCCATGTGTTTGCAAAAAAGCCCAACCCACCCAAGCCCTTCATATTTGCTGCCATTTGATGAAAATGCTTACTTCCAATTTCAAGCAATGAGGAAGAGTTAGAAATTATTGAGAACATTAATTCCTTGAGAGCTCATTACTGGTTTTTATATAAATAATTAGAAGATTAGAAACCCAGGAGTCTAAAGTTCCCTGCCTTTCAGAAATAAAGAAATATTAGGCTTTCCTTTTTTAAAAGAAAATACCGAGGTACTTTTCACTTTATTTTTAAGATTTTCTTATTTAAATAGAATACTTTTTTAAAAATTACAGTCATTCTTAGAACTTGTTTAGGAGTTGTACACCATTATAAAAATTAAAAAAAAAAACTATATAAACCTCTCACATCAGAAAGAAGAGAATGGGCATAATTTTGCTGTCTTATAGCCTTTGTGGTATTTTCCAAAGCTAACGTAAAGAGAATGCTGGAACATTAAAGGAGGCAGTGGCAAGGTCACAGGACTAGGAGTCAGAAAATCTAGATTCTATTCTTGGCTCTGTTGCTGACTTGTTGCCACCCAAATTCTCTACAGCCCAAGATCCTCATGTGCAAGGTGAGGCATATTGATACTTAATTTGGGAGCGTATTTAGAGCTCTGTGGGTAAAGAGTACTAAGGATTATTATTGCATTTCTATTCCATGGAGAAAGCCATGAGCTAAAACAAAAAAACTCTAAGTAATGCTTCACTGTATTTTTTTTTTCCTAGTGAATTTATTAATTTTGATGTATTTAACACAACTAAGTACTCGAGAAAATTTGACTTTGCATATTTATGTAACAATGCCTGCTTAAGGGGCACAATATTTGTAGCTAATGTTTTTAAGGCACTCTTACTAATACAATATTTATTCATTCCAAGGGCCCCCTTTCAAACATGAAGAACAGAGATACTGGCTCACCCACTCAGGTAAATGCAGAGCAGCCAAACAAGAACAAGAATCCTAATGTAACGTGGCTCTGTGAAGAAGAATCCTTCAGTGACGTAACCACTCCATCTTATAAAAAACCTCTCTACGGCATCTCACACAAAATCACGGAGAAGAAGAACCCACCAGGAGCAGAGCAGTTTGCTTCTTATGAGTTGTTTGAAAAAATCAACCCCAGCAGTCCTTCGCATCTTCGGACTTTGAACGATCAACGCAAAAGGGACTCGGCTGCAGCCGTTGCCGTAACAGCGGCCACCGCAGATTCCGACCCAAATATATATTCTTTGATACAGAAAATGTTTTACACGCTTAACACCCTCAATACCAATATGACTCAGCTTCACAGTAAAGTTGACCTGTTGTCTCTGGAGGTGAGCAGAATTAAAAAGCAAGTCAGTCCAGCAGAGTCCGTTGCAGACTTCAAGCCTCCCCCGGAGTACCAGCTGACTTCTGCGGAGCTCAAACAAATCATGGATCAGAGCACGTCAGGCGGAGACTTAGCTTGCCGGTTGCTAGTGCAGCTCTTCCCAGAGCTCTTCAGCGACGATGAGTTCAGCAGAAGCTGCAGTGCATGCGGCTTTCTCAACAAAAGGAAACTTGAATCTCTTCATCTGCAGCTTATCCGTAACTACGTGGAAGTTTGTTATCCTTCTGTGAAGAATACAACTGTGTGGCAGGTGGAGTGTTTGCCTCAAGTCAATGATTTTTTCAATAGATTTTGGGCTCAAAGGGAAATGGAAAACAGTCAGCAGAATGTGCAATCGTCCAGTTTTTATGAGACTGAGCAGGTCGAATCCTCTCATTTTATGGAGGATAAAGAGCAGGAGGAAGCTTTGTCCTTGGACCGGAGTAATGCCATTGCCTCAGATTACATGCTGGATGCTCAGGATCTCAATGAATTTTTAGATGAAGCTTCTTCTCCAGGGGAGTTTTCTGTTTTTTTGTTACACAGATTGTTTCCGGAACTCTTTGACCACAGAAAATTAGCGGAAAGGTACAGCTGCTTTGGAGACTCTGGAAAACAACTGCTGGATCCTCATAGGCTTCAAATAATCCGTAGGTACACTGAAATTTACTTTCCAGATGTGCAAGAAGAAGAAGCCTGGTTGCAGCAATGTGTTCAGCGAATAAATGATGAGCTTGAAAATACGTATATGGATGGGAGTGAATGCGATCAGATGAGAGATGACTGTTACGATTCTTCTAGTTTACCCGATGATCTGTCAATCATAAAAGTGGAAGACAGTTTTGAATATGAAAAACCTGGCAGGCGCTCCAAAAAAATTTGGCTTGTACCCATAGACTTTGACAAACTTGACTTTCCCCCTCCCGATTTTGATGTCCCTGTCCCAGATTACCTGTTGAACAAAGAACAGATTAAAAGCATATATGAGAGCAGTCTTTCCATAGGCAACTTTGCCTCTCGATTGCTTGTTCTCTTATTTCCTGAACTGTTTACTCACGAAAACTTACGGAAACAGTACAACTGTAGCGGGTCTTTAGGCAAGAAACAGCTCGACCCCACTAGAATTAAATTAATACGACATTATGTGCAGATACTGTACCCCAGAGCAAAGAATGACAGAGTGTGGACATTGGAGTTTGTTGGGAAGCTTGACGAGAGATGTCGACGAAGAGACACGGAGCAAAGGCGCTCCTACCAACAGCAACGGAAAATCCACGTGCCGGGGCCCGACAGGAGGGAATTTCTCAGCTATGCAATAAACCCCGAGAGGTTTCGAGAAGAATTCGAAGGGCCGCCACTGCCACCAGAAAGAAGCAGCAAGGATTTTTGCAAGATACCACTTGATGAACTTGTTGTTCCTAATCCAGACTTCCCAGTGCCTTCTCTGTATTTGCTGTCTGATAAGGAGGTAAGAGAGATAGTGCAGCAGAGCCTGTCGGTCGGCAACTTTGCTGCCAGGCTTCTCGTAAGACTCTTTCCCGAACTCTTTACTGCGGAGAATCTCAGACTGCAATACAACCATTCAGGTGCTTGTAACAAAAAACAGCTTGATCCTATCAGACTGAGACTGATCCGTCATTACGTGGAGGCAGTTTACCCCGTGGAGAAAATGGAAGAAGTATGGCATTATGAATGTATACCGAGCATTGACGAAAGATGCCGGCGTCCTAACAGAAAAAAGTGTGATATACTGAAAAAAGCAAAGAAAGCAAAAAAGTGACAGGCTCTTTAAATTCCTAAGACTTTGACCACTAAATTATTGTCAGGATCATGCTTTGATTGAGACTGAGGGGCCTGTCGGGAGCTGAGGGTGCTCAGCATCCAGGACAGTCAGGCACTGAGGTGGTTTTTTTGCGTTTTAATGTGTGTGTGTTGCATCTATGTGGGCACCGCAGCAGTGGGAAGTGGCTTACTACATTTGTACATGGGTGAAGGCCAGAAGTCATCGGCGACAGAGCTATCAGTGACTCCCTGAGAGCAGGATTTCACTGGTGCAAATACATGTATTGAAACGGTATTACTCCACTCCCCATTCCTGCATCTTCCTTTTTTATCACTTTCTAATAATAAATAATTTTTTTTTAAATCATTATGCTCTTCAGGGGCTGTTTTTCATTATACCCTTATAAAGAGTCTTGTTAGTTAATTTGGAGTTTGAAATTTAAACTTAATTTAAATTCAAAAGTGCCATGTTCATTGGAAATCATTGGAATATCAGACTTTGCTTCTACAGGAATTGCAGCTTCACATTTCTTTTGTTCTTGATGTTACTGAGATACTGAAAATAATAATAATATCGTGTCAAAGAATGGGTCAGAATGGTGGTGTTTGCATTTTTGACTGTTACCCAGGTTTTATTTCTAGAACCAAGAATGAACTGTTGAAGAATTGAGATACAAGCATAGACACAATGTGAATTTTTTTTTTTTTTTATTGACACCACAAGCTTGATCCTACCCCCTGTGAGTTCTTTTTATGTTTTGTCCGGTGTCACTGCTGATGTGACTGAGGATGACTCGTCTGAATGAAGCCAGCAGAACAGACCCAAGCCTGTATCTTGCCATCAGCTGCTTGCCAGTCTATTTGTAAAATAACAAAGACAACAACAACAAAAAGACCTGAAACAAGAACTCAGAAAAATTTTAGACCTTACTCTCTATCAAAATCATGATTCCAAAGGTTTCCAGTGCTCATATTGAATTGCATATATAAAAAGTATGTGCAAAGATTGGTTTTGTGATGGAATTGAGTGTTTCAGGGTCCCCATGTATGAGCTGTGGTATTGTAACTCATTCTTTGCATGAATGCAGCAGCATCTGGATATTTCAGGTGCAGGGATATTGAACTCCCTCACTTTGCCAAATTGATATAGCGTAATTAGTAGCTATTTGGAGGCATAACTGTGTATGTATAACTTAGGTTCATACGATCAAGTTTGCGTCATTAATATGTTCAAGTGTAACAAAGACCACCATGAACACAATGTGAATTTGCTGTATGACTTGTCACTGGAGAGTGCTGCTTTAAAACTAGTTTTCTTCCTTTTTTTTTTCTTTTAATACTGATAAAAATGGTGAGAGAGAGTCAAACATGGATTTTTTAAGACAGTAAAGACAGTGATCACTTACTGATGTCACTGGAACACCTTAGAGCAGTTGTTGTTGTTCTCTGTGGTCCTTTTTTGTTGTTTACTTAGATGGGTCATAGTATCAAATCTTAAGTCAGTTCCAGTGTAGTTTTCTATTTTAGCATTTCTAAGAAAGTACAAAATACTTGATATTTTTACTTCAGATTTTTAGAATTTATTGTGCTTAGAGTCATATTGATCCCTTTCTTTTAAAAGCAAAACAAAACATTTTTTCCCAACGGCAAGAACTAGGAAAAGTATTATGTTAAACCAGGAGTAAATCATAATAGAGAGTAGCATTCGCTCATTTTCCCCAAATGCTAGCAACATTCTTAAAGAATGTATGAAGAAAGTCATGAATGTACTAAAAATTTCACTGATACTGTTTATATCCATTTAAATGTTTCCTGTTGATTTAAGTAATAGCAGACCATGCACAAAATGGATATCAGAGCAAATATGGCTGTAATAAAACAGAAACATTTTACCAAAGATAAAGAACTGATATCACAGTGTCTGCATCTTATCTTTCCTTTTAGTGCATAAATTTAGCAAATTGAATGTATCAGAAACCAAGACTTTCTTTTGTAATTGTATGCTACCTAGCACCTCTGTGAAATTTTTTACATGCACTTTTATGGGAGATATAAAATGACAGAAAATATTAACAGCTGCTTAATTTGTTGTTGCGAATGGCTGGCCAGAAGGTAAGAAATATAATTATATTTTCTTATCTTGATGTCATACACGTTTCACCACTTAGTGATATTGAAGCTCCCAGAAGAATTCGATATATATTAAACTTTTCTACAATTGACAGATGTTACTAGCTAGCATGCAAATTTGAGACATACTGGCTTTTACTGTAGGTGTCAACGTTAAGTCAAAAAATAAGTCCATTCATATTGTCTACTAAATAGCAAAAAAACAACTTTCACCTTTAAAAATTACGTATTTGAAAGTGGGCATAGGAAGATTTTCATTGGTTTTTTTTCTCTTAACTTCTGTCTAATTGCTGTGTACATTCCTTTTATCTCACTCTTCACAACCCTTTCGTGATTTGTTTGATTGTATGTTTTATAACTGATACCAAGAAAATACAGACATATCAATAGTGACATAGTTCACTAATGAAAGCTCTTGCAGTGCATTTGAAGTACAGCCACTTCATCCAGTTGGTCAGTCTTGTAAATAAATTAAAGGTATATTATTTTCATATAAGAGGAATGTTGTCTGGTGATTGCTTGAGTACGAGCAGGAATTTTTCCCTATAAAGTCCATTACTAAGATCTGAGATAACCTTAGGTAGTCGAACAGTACATAAATGAAAATACTCCGGTTTGCTGCAGGCATTTTAAAAGATTTTTCTGTCCTTCACGCTTTTTTTATTTAAAAGGGTAAACTTGTTTTGAAAGTGAGGGTCTGATAGGAAGAATAGTAGATACTGAAGCGTTTGGAACATACGTAGCCATGCACACACTGACTTCCTAGGGATGAACATTACTGTCTACCTACCAGGTTAGTAAACCCTGTTAAGGTGAATATCAAATGTCTCTGTCATCTACTTCTTACAGTTTAAATGTATCAGCTTTGGAGAAGCATTGAATAGCCCACTTCTGACAGCTTTCATAAAAAAACAGTGTTATGTCTCGTAACTGTATTTTTGTGTCTTACCCATTTTCCACAAATTAAAACCTATTAGAAGCTCTGTAAAAGATGTAAACCAGCACATCAAAAAGGAGATCAAATATACATCACTTTATTGCCCATTAACTGTATTCAGCTGACAGAATCAACAAGTTTACAAATGGGAAAAATTTTCACTTGAAGTCGACCACTTTGTTATGCTAATGCATTACAGGCACCAAACTGTTTCACTTACTAAGAAATGTTTGTGACTGGTTTTTTCTTATCTTCAAAATGCATATAATTTATTTCTAGGTACGTTTTTTTTTAAATCTGTCATTTGTCTCTTTTCGATTGTTTGATATTTATGTTACAGCAGTGAGAAGCAGAGAATTGTGTGCTCGAAGCTCTACAAAGGCACACCAGGTCTAATTTCATGCTGGAAGGGGCTAACATGAATTCTACACCCCCAAGAATCACATAAAATAATATGCAGGTTTTATTCATAATTTATTTTTATTCAGAGCTTGTTTCACTGATTAGAGAGATGTGAAACAGCTGGAAAATTCAATGTCAAGCTTGCCTGTACTGAGGATGAGGCATAAACTGATAAATGTTCTTACCATGCACATTTTAGTTGATTGCTCTTAAAATCTGTGGGAGAACAAGCATGGCAGGTTCAAGCCTATGATTTTTCTGAGTAAATGAAACAAACCGAATCACTATCATTGCCAAAGTTTCTTCACTTCCTTGGTCTGACTTTCTGATTTTTTCCATTGTTACTGCAGCTCAGTTGGCACCTGTAGTGGGCACAGCACCAATGCAGTTACGAGTTATTTCTCGGGAGCATGCTGAAACTTCTTTTCAAATGCGCTTGAAGTTGTTTAAAATGAATAACTGGAGTGATGGTTTAGTTCCCTCTCTTAATTCTGTCTTAGGATTGTCTTTCCTAAGAAAGAAAAAGAAAGAAATCCCCATTTGTTTGTCTTCATTCTTTCCTACCTACTTTTTTGTCCTAGTAAATATTAAGATAAATTTCTAGTAGTAAGAGGGCTTTCAAAATCCTCATTTTACTCCATCATAAAAGAAATTCATCTAAACTTATCATTGGTAGTGATAATTTCCTACAGAAATTGCTTACAGAATACATAGTACTCATCATTATCTTTGTCACAGCTCATATAAATCCTGTTTTGAGAGGTCACCTCTCCTGCAGCAGAGCGCTGGCTGAAGGAGGTGCCCTGGAAGCTGCCCTTCCAGCTTCCCAGTGCTGGAAGCAGGTGACTCCTAACAAAATCAAAGCTTATCCAGGACAAATCAATGTAGCCAAGCAGAACAGCTACTCACCTTCCTGCTGTCATAGTTTTCCTCTCAGATCACCCTGCCTGTGACTGAAGTTTCCTTTTCTGAAGCCAAGCGGTACAGGTCTCTCTCCAACCATTTCAATCCTGAATCTGCAGAGGGTGCTCTCAGCCATCACAAGACTCCTCAGGAAGTCTGCCTTTCTTTTCCTTTACTTTGCTGATACCACTAGTGGATCGACATTTAAAACCTATGAAAGCCTGTTTCTACCTTCATATGTCAGTGAAGGCCTGATTTTGGTGGCAGTCATAGAACAGAATGGTTTGGGTTGGAAGGGACATTTAAAGATCATCTAGTCCACCCCCTCGCCATGGGCAGGGACACCGTCCACGAGATCAGGTTGCTCAAACCCCATCCAACCTGGCCTTGAACAGTTGTAATGATGAGGCGTCCACAACTTCTCTGGGCAACGTGTTACAGTGCCTCACCCCCTTCGTCACAGAAAAATTCTTTCCTTCTATACACTCTATATTACCCTGTTTCAGTTTAAAACCAGTGCCCCTTGTTCTGTCACTACAAGCTCTGGTAAAAAGGTCTCTTGTCATCACTAGGAAAGGGCTAGGTCTCGATTGCAAGTGCTTCACTGCTTTACTTCCCTTTTACAGCCCCTTACTGGCTTTTCCAGAAGTTAAAATCTAAGGTTTTTGGCCTAATATTGTATTCATATTCTGTCCAACTTGAGCAATTAGCCTGCCAGTGCTTTTTTTTTATGTCAGAGGCTTTTAGGGGTGCAATTTCCTGCCCATCTTGGATGCCAGGCAGCTGTCAGCTTGTTTTGTTGTTACTGGTTTTATCCTACACAGAACAGACCCTTTCATACAGTTAATTTCTTCACATCTGTACCTTGGCTATCTCCAAGCCCAGAGTGTTCCTGGGGTATACGAGTGGGGTCCTATTCTGGCCCTGTAAGCCCTAGTGTGTAAGCTACTACTGCTGGAGGTGACAGGCAGCGTGACTACACACTGATAAGCACTCGACAGGTAACAAATGGTTGCTGACCACCAACTGAAGCTCACTGACATCTTACTCTTGACACATCTGTTTGTTTCTCTCAGCATCCCTGGAGATTTTGGGAGCCACTTAGAGGAGCAATTGGGGAACAATTGGAATTGGGGAACAGAGGGTGCATCTCATCTGTTTATTTCCATAGCACTTGGTGCAGCCTCCAACGAATACAGCGGAGACAGTGATGCCCACAGTGAACCTACAGCTTGCCATGTTCCTGCGGGTGCTTGCTGTGCTGAATCCCTTCACTTCTACAGCATAAGGATCACTAAAATCCCCTAGGAAAGCTTGTCCTCTTAAGAACCATTTTTTTAAAAAGGTCACTGTGCCTCTAAAACATTAACTAGGCATGTAGCTGCATCTTTAAACATCTACACAATCACAAAAAAAAAAAAAAAAGTCCAGAACAGCACAGATTTCAGCTATGCCTGAAGAAAGCTAGAAATTATTCTAAATCCCATACTCAGCTGCCATCACTTCTGAGGCTATGGACAGCTGCAGGTACAGCCTGCTTAAACACAGTCCTTGAGCAGCTGTTGGCAGTTGAGCCCAACAGTTCCCATGCTCTCCTAAGCAGGTGAGCACCCTTGTTTCCTCTCCCCCCAGAGACGTGTTATGCAGTGAAAATCCAGTTGTTAAATTTACCAGAGCTTTATGTGTACCGGATGGTCCGAGCACTAGGTTTGCTTTGTGAGCAAGAGTTTCTTGCCTGCCCACTTAGATTTCAGGAACACCAAAGAAAAAGTGTCCTGGACTATACTCTTGCTGCTCTTCTGGGCTATTTTCTTCCCTCTGGGCTCCCCAGACTAGGTAGGGAGCAGACCGTGGACTGGATGAACAGTAGCCACCCGCTCCTACTAGCCTGCTTTCCTGTAAACACACTCCTGCGTGTGGCTGTCTGAACATATAAAAAGTAAAAATTCTGTCTGCACCACAGTTCATCCAACAAGTTGCTTGTGTTAGGAGAAGCATATGTTCAACATTACAAGTGTGAGTGGTTACTCCTGAAATACCTGTCCTAAGTGACAGTATTTTCCTGTAGTAGTACAGACAGGAGCTTTCATCACAGCATGGTCTGACCTTTGCTCAGATCTTTACACCATCGAAGTATTAAATATTCTCTTAAATGCTGCACTGAAATGAATATGTGACACCACTGAGATTTCATTTTCCTCTGCATGGTTACTTATACCGCAAAAATCAGCAGTACTACACCTTTCTCCTGACTGAGCTGCCTTCTCCATGAGAGCAAAGTATCGCTGCCATGATTCATTCTCTGTCCCTGTAAAGTTTTCTGCTTAGAATTACGCAGCTGCAACCAGTATCCTTCTGTATTCTTGGTGTAGCAGCAGTGTATATAAGCACAGAGTTAGTACTGTTAATCAAGATCAAACCAATAATGAAAAACGAAGCAATTTTACATAATTGGGGTTTTTATCCCTATTATCCCAAACTATTTAATGAATCTAGAGATAAAGCTAAGAAACAGTTCTGCTTGTTGTGATGTCATCTTTAATGTAACCTTAATCAGACAGCAATTAAACAGTGATCCAATTAGTCTTTATTGGTTCATTATTTATAACATTCTGTAAGGAAACTGCCTGGAAATGTAAGGGTTGGATCTTTTATCCCACAGTACCATGAAACAAAACTAACAGTAAAAAGTGACGGGTTTATTGCATGAATATTGATGTACACAGCAGAGGGAGACAACATTCTGACACAAGCCCTTAAAAAAGGCTACTGTAATTTTAACCAAAATCCGTATTTAACAACAAATACATTTTTCTGCAAAAATCTTTTGCTGCCACATGCAACCCCCTGTTACTTAAGTACATCCTGTTTGGGCACTTTTAAGTTTTTCCAACGCCTCAGAATTATTTTGTATTTTTCACTTTCAGTTTTGTTAGATACTTTTTTTAAGACCACCCGCATAACTACAGCAGTTCCCGTTTCTTTATCTTCACCTACTATGAGATCCAGCGTGTCACCAACTTTCACCTGGAAACAGAAAAAGAAGATGAGTGATTATAAGCATTCCCTGGGGAAAACAAATCCCCGCACTCTATGTCCAATTTTAATTTTGTTCCTTGCTTTCCATTTAATATTCTTATCTCACAGAAGAGGAGGAAGGCAGGCAATACTAGACCTGCTCTAGATCCTCCAGCTATGAACTTCTAGGAAAGCCCTGGCAAAGCAATTAAATGTCTCATGACCTTCTCTGCCAAGAGCTTTACCCTTCCTGTTCTACAACTGACACCTAACTCCCTCAAACAGGTGTTACGTTGTATGTTTTTTTTCCTCAAGGGCATTTCCTGCCAATCTTTTTGTAGCTACACAGACACAAATCAGCAAAAAGCAAAGTTCTCCCTCCCTCCTTTAAAACAGTTTCTAAAGTGCTCTAAAAAACAGAGCGCGGGTCAACTGCTTGTGTTCCTTTCAAGTCACAAAAGCAGTATGCCGCTCAAAAGCTAGCCTTAGCTTTAGGGGATCAGGAATTAAAGCTTTTCTTCTTACTGCCCTCTGATGACAGTAACCACTACCTAGGATCACTGTCAATGAAGGGTGGGTAGAAGTCTGTTTGTCACCATTCTGGTCAGCTCTGCTGTGAAAGAGTATGGCCTGCAACCCTTCTGGCTCTTCTCCTGTTTTCCTGTGTGCTCTATTACAGACAGAAAAACCTTTCCTGAGCTACCCCAGTTTCAATACTTTTCTGTCACCAAAATTTCTCTTTTCTTTAATAGTGCCTGCTCCACCAGTATCTCAGATTTAATCATTTCTACTCCGTCAACCTCCCATCTGTCATCACTTCCTTCAGAGTTCCGTCCTTGCCACCGTCTGCCTTCTCCTGACTTTCAGCCTTAGTTTTTACTCTCTAATACCACAAGTCTCCTGTCTGCCTTAGGGAATAACGTCCTACTCAGGGAATCATGGTCACACACACACACAAAGCTGGAAGTGGTGTTAGCAATGCTATTCATTCACCTTTGCAGAGCGATTTAGTGGTTAGCTCTTCCGACCCAAGGAAAAGGAGGGAGAAGAAGAGGTCATGCCTTAATTATTTTCTTGCACTGTATTAAAAGATTTAAATTTTAAAAAGTCTTACAGTTCTACTTTTCTTCCATAGTTTTTCTCCATTCAGCCTGAGTTCATTATTGTAGAATGCATCTTCTACTTTACTGAAGAAAAACAAGGTTTTATTGCATTTACAGTGTGCAGCAATTGTTTCTTTGCAGATACACAAGAACACCATTCATGTGCAGGGCACATTTCCATAACTCTAATTTGCACATAAAGGATACCTTTATTTAAGGTCAGAACAGACTTGAACTGGAAGTAAAGAAAAAGTCTTTCACGGATATTAAATAATATAGTTGCTCTGTGCCATAGGTACAAGCAATAAAAAGCTGTTTCTAAAGACCTGTCTCCCGAATATCCAAGGAATAACATCCCCTTTCCTGCACCGGCCAGTTTAATAATTTTTAAGGAATCAAGTTATACTAATATTCTAACAACACGGCAACATAAGGCTTCTGTAGGTTGCTTTATATCAAACATTGTGATACAAAGTGCACATTTACCTGCTTGACCTTGTATGTTATGTTTATACTTAACCTCACCTATTTCTACAGCCATTAAGTAGCACATTATTACTCCCTCAATCTCAAATAGATCTATTACTTAATAGAGCATTTTGTGTTTTCTTCACTTTAAAGAAATAGTACTTGATAGAAAATGCCTCCTCATCAATCTTAGAAATACTGCAGACACCAGAAAACAGGCTGTTTTAAGGGAGATACGGTGAAGCAAACAAGAACACCCATATGACCAAAATATATTTTCAGACAGTCAAAGCAGCTACACCAAAAAAACCCCAAATACTGAGTTATTCCAGCAGTCAAAGATTATCAAAAACTAAAATTTTAGATACATGACATATTTCTCATCACCAGGTTGTTTCTTCTGTACTTACTTTCTTGCCATGTCTAGACCAGCTTTCATGACCATATCATATCGAAGAGACTGCACTACTTTTTCAAGATCCTTGTAATCTTTTACTACATTGGGGTCGTTTTCAAATTCATCTTCCAAATCGCTTTCCTCTTCATCTTCGTCCTTTTCTTCCTCTTCTTCTTCTTCTTGTACGGTTTGTCTGCTCCTTTTAGAGCTTTTGTTACTTTTGTTCCGCAGAGGAAGTACTGAGATATACTCTGGAGAAAGTCTTAGTGCACAGAGCTTTACTGGGGAGAAGCTGAAACATCTTCTGTAGTTTACTGTGCTTGCTTGACAGCTACAGAATACGCTTCTCCTCCAAGAGGGATACAGTTTATTAGAGGGGAATTTCTCCCACAGTCCAAACCAGACATTTAGTTTTCTAAAAGCAGTGATGGGGAGCCTGAAGCCAGTCATAGCATACCCTAAAATAAAGCAAACATTCATATGTAAAAATGATGCAACTGCTTTGACTACTGGAAGGATTTCTCCAGGTACAGCACAACAGTTACTACAAAAAGATTATTATCTAGTTCCCTGTAGAGCAATGCATCATCTAAAAGCACAAGGCTGTACCGGCTTTATGATCTGCCTTTCTTAAATGCTGTCCACCATTACAAAGAGCTAAAACATCAGAAGAAGACCATACACTAAAACCCCCAGTCGAATTCTCCACTCATACCTCCTCTTCTAGTGTTTTAATATTAACTGTCCAAACATATCTGTGGCATTTTCCTCCCTACATCTGAAATAGAATCCACAGAAGAAACAGAAATTAAGTTAACTATGTCATAGAAAGCACAGGGAGACCTGCATTTCTCATGACTCACTCTCAATAAAAGCAATTTGCTCAATACCGCATGCAATGAAACCCAGAAGAGTCAAAAGCTGCTTGACTTCAGTCTCTGCTCAGATCACAACACTCCTGCGTGGCAGAATGTTGCACAACATTCCCTCCTGTTTCTCCAAAAGGCAAATCCTGGCAACTCCAAAGGAATCCTGGTAGAGTACAGTTCAGGAGAAATTGCACTGCTCTACGTACTGCAGCAGGACTGAGGCCAGCAACAACAGTCTCATGTGCAAGCTCCCCAGTACTGTTGAGATGGGACAAGCAGGTGGAAACACCCAAAAAACCCCAGATGTCTTTCAGCACTCTTAGAAATGGATTTACAGTCCTTCCTAGCTAGGTGGAGCACTGGCTTTTATTATGGCCTCACATGTGTGGAGGAAACACGTGCTTCTTCACGAGCCCGGAGCCTGGGTTCCCTTCACCCCAGTGAACTCAGCCGAAATGTGAATGAGGTCTTTTTTGTGGCTGGAAAAATGTTGCTATCAATGAGGGCAATTACTGGCCAAATAAAAATAACCACAACTCCCTCGACTTTTTTTTTTAATTATTTAAATACGTGAACTTAAAATACATGACATACAGTCTAAAATTTAGGATGGCACAATCCTCACAGAAGGCTTACGCCTCTCCTCAGTTTGGGGACAAATTCCTAGAACAGCTTTGGGAACACGTACACAATTATTACTGCTTATTTTCAGTGCTCGACCTCACTGTTGGCCAGCGGGTACGGGCGGCCGCGGAGAGGGCCCCGGCCGGGGGGGCCGGCAGCACCCCCCGAGCGGGAAGGCGGCTCTTCACCTCTGCAAACCGTAACGCGGACCGAGCTTCACCGCCCGCCCGGGGGGCCGCAAGGCTGAGCGCCGCCGGCGGCCGGCAGCCCCTCCGGAAGCAGGCAACCGTGCCAGCGCCAGCCTTGGCGGCGGGCGGAGCGGGCCCGCAGAGACCCCCTCCCCCGCGGAGGCGACGGTCCCGGACGGTGGCGGGCCCGCGGCGACCGGAGGGCCCGCGGCACCTCCGCTTCTCCGGCCGCTGCCGCAGCGGAGGCCGCGGCGCGCAGGCCAGGCCCACGCTCGCCCCCGCCGCCGGGGGAGGCCACGCCGGCCCCCGCGGTTCCCCCGTTCCCGCGACGTTGAAGCCGCGGCGGAGGCCGCCGCTGCCCCGCCCCTGCCGAAGGGGAGACCCGGCCAGGCTCGGGCCGCGGCCGAGGCGCGGTTACCTGCGTCCTGCCGGCGCCTCGGGCCCGGGCCTGCCGCCGCCGTCCCCGCGCCGCCGCTCGCAGGCCGGAGGCGGGGCCGCCCCGGCCCGGGCTCGGCGCCCTCTGCCGGGGCCGGGTCCCGGCGGACCGGCTGCTCGCCCCGCGGCGGGAAGGTGCGGGCGGGGAGCGGAGGCGCTCGTCCCCTTCCCCGCCCGCCGGCGCCGGGCGAGCTCTGGAGGCTTTGGGAGCTGCGGTCGGAGGGAGCTGGCAGAAAGGCGGGAGGGCGGCGGGCTGAAGCGGGTACTCTGCCGCCGCCGCCGCTTCAGCCGCGGGCCCCGGGAGGAGCTCTCGGCGCCGGCCTCTGCCCCGCCACCGCCGCTCTCCCGCCCCACCGAGATTCGTCCGAGCTGTTCCCCGTTATAACTTGCCCCATGGATACTTTTTGCAGAGTGTACTTGTTCAGCGTGCGCTGGTTTTGGGGGCGGGGAGCGGCAGACCCCGGGTTTCCCTGCGGGAGTGTCTCGGTAGCAGCTTCCCCGCGGCCGGTCGGCTGCCGGCGGGCCGGGCTCCGCCGGGCTTTCCCTCCCCCGCCGCCGGTGCTGATCTCCAAGTCGGACTCGGGAGGAATTGCGCTAATACTTTCATATCGTCGGGATTTCACACACCTCTGATCTTCCCTTTGCAATACTCGCTGAAGTATTTCGCCTCTGTGAGACGGAGCCTCCCGGACCTCAGCGCGAAGGGCCAGGCTGTTTTCAGCCCCTCGGGCTCAGCCCACACATGCCCAAACCAGAGAGCAGTGGAAATCTCTCACTGGGGAAATTACTCCAGCAGATGCTAAAGTTTCCTGGCTACAGATTACTTTGAAAGGCTTGGCCACAATGACAATCTAATCCAAATCCCATTGTGTCCCGGGTTTCCCCTGTCTTTATCTTTGTTACTTTCCTTCACGTTACATCTCTCTCTTCCATTCCACGTCTCCACTATTGGTGGTAATCCATAATCCCTTCACTTGGGAGCTCAGAATCTAGGAGAGGTCCATCCCTCCCGTCTTCTCCTGGCTTTCTCTCTGCCATGCTCCAACCACACCTCTCTTGGTGCTTCTGAGTGCTGCAGTTGCTCAGCGTTTGGGAAATTATCTGTATCTATATAGAACGGGTACAAAACACACCTCCATCAGATTGGCAGCATCTTGCTCTGATGTAAATGGCTGTACAACGTTCAGGGTCATTTTGGCAGATGGAAGAGGTCCTGGACAGCTTTGAAGTTCTGCTTTAAAATGCCTATTACCTCACCTGACAGACCAACCCTCCCTTGGAAAATTATCAGCAAATATGGCAAGTGATGTAACTGTGGAGCTACTGCTGCACAGCAGCTGAGCAATTAGAACAGGCATTATAAGTTGTTGTGGTTTAGGCCGGCTGGCAACTAAACTCCACGCAGCCAGTTCCCCACATCCCAGGGGATGGGAAAGAGAATTAAAGGGGAAAAGGGAAAGACACCCGTGGGTTGAGATAAGAACAATTTAATACTACTACTAATACTATATGAGAATATATATATATACACCATGATAAATATATACAAACAAGTGATGCACAGTGTAATTGCTCACCACCCCTTGACTGAAGTCCGTCCTGTCCTGGACTAATGATCCCAAAACAGATAAGTCCCGACACCACAATCCTGGATGAGTTAGAGGCCCAAAAATAGAGTGAGAGTTCAAGAGTGAGAGCCCTGGAAGAGCAAAGGCCCTTCTTTCCGGCTGACCCTCATTTTATACTGGGCATGACGCTGCATGATATGCAATACTAATTGGCCAGTTTGGCCCTCAATCCTAAGTCTAAGTTCAGATCATAAGTCGTAGACCCTTTGTCCTGGCCATGCTCCCCCCTATCCTGTTGTGCTCCTGCACACTTGCAAGAACACAGCAGCTGGAAAGTCCTCGAGACCTCAGTGCCAATGATAAACATCAGTGCGCTGTCAGAGTTCTTCTGAGAACAAATCTCAGACTAAAACCAAAACACAGAGCTCTTCTAGCTGTTAAAAAGAAGAGCTAACTCTGTCCCCGCTGAAACTAGGACATAAGTGATTGCTTAATTTTACACCTGTATAAACTTTGTCATAAAATGTTTGAAGGAGAGGTTTTTATGTCAGGTATATTTTATAATGGAGCAATTGCTTCGCAAAGCTATTTCCCCTCCTTGGAAACCTCACTGGGAAGCAAGCTGTGAACATCTTTATATCTTTATGTATTTTGAATATTCCAGTGCCCGTTTCTGTGAGACTCTGAACAATTTCAGTTGGGAATATAGCTGTTAGCTTTTTAGCATTTTTTTTCTCATATGTCTTAAAATATACGTGCATCCGTATCAAGGAAAGAAAAAGTTGCTAAGAGTAACTTTCTTGCATTCATACTGGCACATAGTGACTCAGAACAGAAAATTAATGTCTGAACAGTGGGAGTTCCCTAAGCAGAAATGCTGCATCCTCTGCGGGGGGGGGGGGGGGGGGAGGGGAAATCCCAAAACCTAACAAAACAACCCAACCCAACCTAGCTTTCCATACACCCCATTCTTTTCAGAACTCTTAGAATTTGATTTGTCTCATGTAGGATTAAAGTTGTGCTCTAACTTTGCTAAGAGTGAAGATAACTTACTCTTAGTAAACAAAGTTATGAATATTAGTGCCTTTCTAGGTTAGTCTGGCGTTATATGTCTTTACTGTGTCTTCATAGAATCATAGAATCATAGAATGGTTTGGGTTGGAAGGGACCTCAAAGATCATCTAGTTCCAAACCCCCTGCCATGGGCAGGGAAATCCTCCACTACACCAGGTTGCCCAAAGCCTTATCCAACCTGGCCTTGAACACCTCCAGGGATGGGGCATCCACAATTTCTCTGGGAAACCTGTTCCAGTACCTCACCACCCTCAATGTAAAGAATTTCTTTCTTATATGTAACCTAAATCTGCCCTCTTTCAGTTTAAATCCATTGCCCCTTGTCCTATCACTACACACCCTTGTAAAAAGTCCCTCTCCAGCTTTCCTGTAGGCCCCCTTTAGGTACTGCAAAGCTGCAATAAGATCACCCCGGAGCCTTCTCTTCTCTAGGCTGAACAGCCCCAACTCTCTCAGCCTGTCTTCATAGCAGAGGTGCTCCACCCCTCTGATCATCTTCGTGGCCCTCCTCTGGACTCATTCCAGTAGCTCCATGTCCTTCTTGTGTTGGGGACTCCAGAGCTGAACACAGTATTCTAGGTGGGGAAATTCAATATTTCAATATTCATCTTGAAAGGCAAGGTAAAGAACTCGCCTAAAGTCACTCTGTCTTTTATATTCTTCAGATATGATGATATGGTGGCATCTTACAAAACCAGAAAGCAATCAATTCACCATTCAGTATCCTTTCCTGCAGGCCTCTCAGTTTGCAGAACGTTAATAATGTGGCACTTAAACAAGGTCCCTCTCCAGTCACAGAGGAAATGTAACGTGGATGTCACGAACAGGCATCACGTATCTGATTTATCTCATCATTGCGCGACTCCAAACAGAGACATCACTTCTGTCACAGTTAATTTCCTACTCCAGCTTCATGGACGACTATTCTAGTTGTACTAGTTAGAAGGCACATCGTGTTACTATTATGTCTCAGTCATGCAAGCAGATCCTTTCCAGAGTTTTTGTCAGGATTCATTCAATCTAGGACTGCAGAGGAACTTGAGTATCACACAAGTCTCCTTGTTGTCCAATTCCCTCCATGTCACAGAGTAAGGGGGGCTGTGAAAGCCCTCTTTAAGATTTGTACTCTAGTTGCGTGAGGTCTTGGTAACTCCCAACCTGAGTCATTAAGTGCATTTTTTTTAATGCCAAAAAGGCAAAAATGAAGTTAATATTCATTAGTCCTGCTTTAATGATGTCAAACTGTAATTATAACCAAAACGTTCCGACGGGTGAAGACCAGTCTCATTTTTCTCTTCTTCCAGTTTACCATTAGATGGCAGTGAATAGCTCCCTCGCAAAGCTGCCACAAGTCAGGCTGCTCTCTCAAGAGGCTTTGCTCAAACACTGGCTGCTGGTACGTATATCTGACGCGGATGTTTTTTAAGCTGCTTTCAGGTGATTTTAAGTTTTTGGGGTTTTTTGTTTGCTTGTTTATTTGTTTAAATCATATGACACCTCAGCAACATACGGTCAAGAGTTTCAGCTTCAGTAAGAAACACTGATCGTTCATCTCTGGCAGATCAGTGGTGGTCAGTGTATCCTTTTGAAGTTTGGGTGAGAAATTAGTCTGACTAAGATGTATTATTCTTCTCACGGTTATTCTCATAGAATTGCTTCTTTTTTTTCAGTGGAGTCATCTCCTGTCTAGGAAGGGTAATTCCTCTCTTGTTTACAGTTTTCATTTTTTGTCTTTCAATATACTTCCTATGACATTCACTCAGAAGGTGTTTAGTCTTTTAGTTTTGACAGCTCAGAGAGAAAATTCTGAATAGCTTTTGACCTGTATGTTGGAATCTGTAATCAGGAATTCCCTCCCCACTGCCTAGAGTCTGTTGTTACCTTGATTTTCCTGCACGGTCAGTCAAGTGACAGCAGTAGATCTACTGACACTCATTGCACCTCAAAACGAAGTCAGGAGTTGCCATTCTAGCCCTGTCAGTAGCTGTAACTCTAATGTTCTGCAATGCACACCTCACCACATGACTTGTCACTGCAGATTTGGCTTCAGCATTAACTTGTTGGAACCACAAGCCTTTTAAATTACACAGCTTACTTCAAGGTGCACTGAGGAGGTGACAGGACAGTGCTCTATGCATATTTATGCAGCCTGGGAAAACAGAGTGTCCCGGTGTGAGCACTACTTGTCGGTTTGCCCATGTTCATCTGAATAATGAGCTAAATCTCCCTGACTGCTAACTCACCTCTTCCAGTGTTACACTCCTATTGTAAGTGCTTAGCTGTTCTCTTTTCTTAGTCCATAGTCTGGAGGCAATCCCTCTAGCCAGTTGCTTGCATCCAGTCTGTGAACAAATAATCACAGAATCTCTTTCTCTAAAGCTCATCTCTGAAACTTAATCTCTCATGCAGCAGAAGCTCCTTTTCTAGCCCTTCCAGTGCTGCCTTTTCAATTGGCACACTGCTCTAAGCTGGTTTCCCAGTCTCACACGTTTACTCATGTCATCTACTGTGCCATTTTCACTATAAAACATTGGTTTATTCTCTTTAGGATACCTTTAATGTCTCCAGCCCCTATGTACACTGAAACTTGACTCTGTCTTTGTCTACTTGCCAACGTTATGTTACTATTTTGTCTCTTGCAGTAACAACTGCATTATGAACTTCTGTCCACTTTTTCCTGCAGCCACACTGGCATCCTGCACAGAGAATCCTGTTCCAGAAGTGAGCAAGGTCTCACAAAACACCCTTGTGTGCAGCCTACTTATTTCTTGAAAATTCGTCTTAGACATTATAGATGGATAATTGGATGAGTAAGGTATGGTGGATGGTATTGTTTTATGTTTCTTTAAGTGATGGAGATACAGGCATTTTCTAAAGTAATATGGGTTTTTTTCCCCATCCTTTTCACTACCTGACTAATTTGGCTTCTGTCTGCCTATCCTCTTTCAGAGTAGAAGGCCACATTGAGCCCTAATGAGAAAGAAAGTGGAGGTGGGCAGTGCGGACTGCTCTGACCAGTGCTAAAGAAGCTGATAGAGGCCACCCTAACGAGTCTGAGCATGGTGACCCACCTAAACCAGAAATACAGAGCTGCCTTGCCAGTGAAAATTGGTGTTACATCAGTGATTATGCAAATGGGAAGAAAACAGCGAGTAACTTCCTCCAGTCAGCCTGGTATTCAATCCAGCTACTCCAAGATTAAAGGCTCCGCAGTTCCACTGCTAATTCTTCAACTCCTCAATTTGGTGAAAGGTTTGAAATGAGATTTGTTTGTTTGTTTTCCCCTCACTTTCTTGTTTGCTAATTATCTAAAACATAACAATTTTTTTTTGTAGGAAAAGTTAACATACTGTTTCCTAACCCAGGCTTTCAGAATTTCATTCATTCTGCAGTGGATATGCTCAGGTCCTGCTGGTTTTGGTTGCTGCTCTAGGATTTATCTAGCTGCCATTAACAGCTGGTGGCAAATGCAATAAAAAAGAAAAGCAATCAATTAAGCATTTGTTATTTGAACCTTACTTATTAGCCATAAAACTACACATTGCATGAGCAAATGTTAATTAGTTTGAATTATTTGTTTACTTCGGTGTTTCCTCTGTATTCTCCTCAGATTAATGGCTTTACTACTTAGAATATAGTGTTCTCTTCTCTAATTGATAGTAACTAATTTGAGATACATGCATGCACATCTAATATAACTAATTTCCAATGAGGAAATTTAGTTGTTTCTCCATCTGCGCACAATTGAACTCCTTTTTTAAAAATGTTTTGTATCAGGTTTGCTTTTAAAAGCAGAAAATCTTTTCAAAGTACTTCAGCTTCCATTGTGGCTAAGGAACAAAGTTACCTTGATTAGCATTTATAAATATTACTGCACTAGGAAAGAAACATGTATCCGTAGGTTTCAATACGCCTTTGATATAAACCAAGAAATAATATAAATAACAGTGCAATAGGGAGGGATAGAATGTCAGAATAATCATATGGCTTGGTGTCAAGGCTGCCTTGTCTTTTCACAGTGTCCAGCTCCAGACATATAAAAGGTGTGTAAATCACATAGTACGAAGATCTGGGATGATCTGTCTCCCAGGGAAGTGTGTCCTTGCAACACTTGCTATTTTAATTCGGGATGTTCTCATCACTGGGTGACCACGCCTTCTCTGCACTTTGCCTAATAATACCCTGTGACAAAGAGTTCACCATCTAAAAGATACATGAACTCTTAACACTCTTAGTGATACATGATACATGTTTCCTTTCAGCAGTTCATCTTCTCAAATGCAGGACTGGTCCCTTTTCCTATTATGAAACAGAAAGAAGAGTTATCTACCTTCCAGAACTTGTCCATTTACACACCCTTTAATCATACTTGTTCTTATCTTGTCTTCTAAAATAAACAGCTCCAACTTTCTCTGTTCCTGTTTATCGGATTTCTCCAGGGTTCATTCTCATTACCTTGTTATCTCTGTCCTGTACTCAAACTAGAAATTACCCAGGAAAGCTTACAAAAGAATAAGCCATTCAGGACGCCATGCAGCAGCCAAACTAGGAATGCAGCCTTCTAGCAGCCTTCCAGTACTTAAAGGGGGCCTACAAGAAAGCTGGAGAGGGACTTCTTACAAGGGCGTGTAGTGATAGGACAAGGGGCAATGGCTTTAAACTGAAAGAGGGCAGATTTAGATTAGATATAAGGAAGAAATTTTTCACTCTGAGGGTGGTGAGGCACTGGAACAGGTTGCCCAGAGAAGCTGTGGATGCCCCATTCCTGGAAGTGTTCAAGGCCAGGTTGGATGAGGCTTTGAGCAACCTGATGTAGTGGAGGGTTTCCCTGCCCATGGCAAGGGGGTTGGAACTAGATGATCTTCGAGGTCCCTTCCAGCCCTAAACATTCTATTCTATGATTCTATGAATTCTGAAACTGAGTACTCTGTAATGCAACTCCCTTTTTATATAGACTGTCTTTTTAATAACTGTGGGTAAAATTCTGCCCTGACTAGTGGCAAAGAGAAGGCAGTAAGTAAAGGTAAAAACTAAGCAAACAATATCAAACAAAAAAGGGAAATGGAAGAATATTAGACTCAATTGCAAGATACAGATTTTTCAGCACTTCTCAAGAGAAGATAAAGATACAAATACAGGCACAAATACAGACTGGGTGGTGAATGGATCGAGAGCAGCCCTGAGGAGAAGGACTTGGGAGTACTGGTGGACGAGAAGCTCAATATGAGCCGGCAATGTGCTCTTGCGGCCCAGAAGGCCAACCGCATCCTGGGCTGCATCAAGACGAGTGTGGCCAGCAGGTCGAGAGAGGTGATTCTTCCCCTCTACTCTGCCCTCGTGAGACCTCACCTGGAGTACTGCGTCCAGTTCTGGAGCCCTCAACATAAGAAGGACATGGACCAGTTGGAGAGGGTCCAGAGGAGGGCCACGAAGATGATAAGAGGGCTGGAGCACCTTTCCTATGAGGACAGGCTGAAAGACTTGGGGCTGTTCAGCCTGGAGAAGAGGAGGCTCCGGGCTGACCTTATAGCGATCTTCCAGTACCTCAAGGGGGCCTACAAGAAAGATGGGGAGAGGCTGTTCAGGAGGGCCTGTTGTGATAGGACAAGGGGTAATGGTTTTAAAATAGAGGGAGGTAGATTCAGATTGGATATTAGGAAAAATTTTTTACCATGAGAGTTGTAGAACACTGGAACAGGTTGCCCAGAGAGGTGGTGGATGCTCCATCCCTGGAGACGTTCAAGGCCAGGTTGGACGAGGCCCTGAGCAACCTGATCTAGTTGGAGATATCCCTGTTCCTTGCAGGGGGGTTGGACTAGATGACCTTTGAAGGTCCCTTCCAGCCCTAACCATTCTATGATTCTATGATTTTATGATTTCCACTGTTGTTAGAAAAAATGTTTGGTAGGCAAGGCTAAAAACATAGGTCTTGAAACATGTCAGGAATAGAAGAAATCCCAACAGTCATAACTAACGATGGTGGTTAAAATGACTAATAAGGATGCAGAGATCTTCAAAGAACATTTTTTTCATTTGTTTGGAAAGAAGCAGAATGAAGTACTAGTATAATATCAGGATAACTGGCTAAATTTTCGTTCACTGGTAAGAGAAATAATGCAGAATATCATATCCAATGGGAGAAATCACAGACTTACATAGCTAGCGCTCAAGATAACGGTGAGAAAAACTTGGTTGCACTAATTACAATTAGTAATAAGTCTTATCATAGAAGGAAAATTCAAGGAGATGGTAAAAGTGCTAACATTGCACTATTGTTCAAGAAATGGAGCGAGATAATCTCAAAATTGCATCAGACCACAAACATGAAGCTGCTGCTGCTGCAAGAAAGACATTTCTTTCTAAGCTGCATCAACAGAGTTGTTGAATGCTGAACTCTCAGCTTGATTACAGTGCGTGACTTTGGACAACAGGATCTAATGAAGACAGATTTGAGAGAGTGCAAGGGAAAGCAACAAAAATGCATAGAAATCCTATGAAGAAAGGTTGAAGGAACTGAACTTGTCCCTCAAAATAGGGGAAAATATAGTGGTAAATGTCTGAGCTAAGAAGCTACACTATTTTGATAGTCAGTGAAGAGATGTAGGCATCTCCAGGATATGATTAATCTGTTTCAGATGTCTATCTTGAAATGAGATGAATTACATCATAGAAGCACTTGTTTCCCTTCATCCTACATCATCTATCAGTGGTTTCCAGGGAGGCTCACTTAGATTTAGATAGCTGCCATCACATGACCCTTCCTTCCTCTTTTCAGTGCAAAGTGCTTGATATGTTTTCAACCAGTAAACACTTTGTTACAAATCTGGCCATCGTTATTATCTGTGTGCTTTACTATGGCAATGTAATAAATCATTACTTTAAATTTGCAGCAAAGAAGATTTTGTATTAAGAGAAACATTCTGCCAAGACAGTTCGGCAAAGAAGCAGGAGGCCTACAGGCTGTGGAATACCCTTCACTGATCTTTGTCTGAGAATTGTGTTTAAACCTTCTTCAAATCGGAAGATTGAGAAAATGACCTTTGATCATTTTTACTTCTTCATGTCTCTAGACCCGTTATCTGACATCGTGCCTCATGAGTTGAAGGAAAGCCCCATCTTGGCTTTGTCCTGTACCAAGTAGCATGATTGCAAACAATTCCTGAGCATGATTCAGGGGCTGGCCCAGGCCAGGAACAACTACCTACCAACAGGCAGTTTAGATCAGCCACCTGTTTCTGGGGGCTAGGACAGTTTAATAATATGGACGTGGCTAGTCCTGTCAGTTAGCCTCAAAGCCAAAGAACAGGCTCTGCTACCATTTAATTTGTTTGTATTGATGTCACCTAAGAGTTTGTTTGACTTAGGGAGAAAGATATGCTTTCAAGCAGATCCGAAGCCACACCTAATTGTGTAAGCTGATGCTATCCCTTGAAGTCTACCCAAGAGTCAAAAGATCCATGGGTACTAGGGTGGCAAGTCTTAAACATTTCTTCTTGACACTATTTCTGGAATCACAATTTCACTTCTGCTCAAACTTCCAGGCCTACGATTCCAGGGCTGAAAATCATGGCTTTGTTTACTTCCATAACTATATACCTCTAATTAAGCAGCCTGATGCTTTTTGTCTCAGATTGACAGACAAGGGAAACAGTGGCACTGCTGGAATCCTGCTGTATTGAGGGTCTGGATCATGGCAGCAATGCCCATGTCTGAAGAGACATATAGTTGAATTCAATCAACATTTATTACCATGTGGAGATTTACAGTACCACCAATCATGCCTTTCATTAAAAGCTCTACTAAAATAAATTTAATATAAACTCTCCACTGGAAGAGGGAATGCAATCCTCAACATATATTCCAAATTCATATCCAAGACACATGCCAAACGGCCTGTGTTGGCTTTGTCCAGTTGTCTAAAATCAGTTTCAAACAGCCAGCTCCCATCAGTATTTTGGTCTTGTTCTGCAATTATAGTGAACGTGCAACTGTAAGGAAGGGTGCTTCAAAAAAGCTGGCAAGTTTTGATTGTACGGCTGGAGCTCTGACACCGCTGCAAGATAGGTCCTTCCTGCTAACCAAGTAGCAAGAGAAGGGCCAGTCTATCTTATGATGAGATAGGATTCCTGCATATTAGCAAATATTGATCCGTGAGTTTGCCAAGGCAAAATCCATATGGCAAAAAAGGACATCAAAGAAACTTATCACCAGGTGATGTCAGCATAGATCAGCATATACGGGCTAGTCAATTCCCACTGGAAAGCTGAATTTCTCTCTTCAAAGTTGTCCTTTGAAAAAAGCTCAAGTTCTAATGTATAAATGAATAACATGGTCACAGACGGGGGTTAACCAAAATAAGTCACAATTTAGGTATAATCCAGGTGAGTACTGAGAGCTGCAGTGCACTCTAGCTTGAGCTTAAAATGGGTGAAGACCCTGGGATGGGCCACAGAGTGTAATGAGTTTCAGTCTATGTACAGCCAAGGAGAGTGAAGAGCTAGTTGGGAGCACAGGATCCAGTGAATCTCATTGGCAACTGACGCTCCTAAAATATTTAAGCTTAGATGGGTCAAGATTGGCATCTAAAAGGCAAGAGTAAATTAACGATTAAGCCAAAATTATTTCTCATGAATTCCACTCAATGCTCTGGTTACACTTATTTTGCTAAAGCTTGTCCAAATTTAAATACATTATTTATACATCTTGGAGACTACTTCTCTGCTTCCTTTTATAGATGGCTAATTTTTTTTTTTCTGCCAGTCATTTTAGCTAATATTGTTTGTTAATGCATTATATGAGCAGCGAAAGTTTTGCTTCTGATTGCTAGGTTGAAATTTATGACTATTGCAAAGTTCAATCAGCTTAAAAGTCACTGTTGGAATATACAGGTGAACTTACATTTAACCCAAAAGATCAAAGAAGTTTCTGTCTTCTCTTTCTTAAGCTTTCTTATCCAATATTACATATTTAATTGGGAGACGTGCTGAGTACTATTCTCACTTAGAAAAAATAAAGGAAGCAGAACAATGAGGATTTAACAATAATGTTTAATGATATATCTCAGCACGAGGAGAGCTCTTAGAGCACGCTGCTATCAAAGGATGTTTAATTGAGAGAATTCTTTGTCTTTTCTGACAGAAAAAAAATCAGAAGTGCCTTTTGGCCACCAGATAGCAGTGCTTCACTTTGTACCGTTCTCAACTCAATTACAGTGTTTCTCATCTCCTAGAAAAATCCATATACTGGGTCCTGGTCTCTTGCTCAGATGTGTCTTTTACAGACTTCATGATAGACTTTAGCTGAGAAACGGTAAAGATTTTGTAATTAGGTATGCAGATAATTTATGTGTTCAGGAGAAATCGATAAAATTGCAGCTTTCCTGAATGGGGACAGTTGGTTGTAGAAATATAGTGGAACATAGGCGTTATAATTATAATTTCCAATGACAAAAGTTTCAAAGAAAATCTTGGGCTTAAAATATTTCTAGCGCTTCTTCCTTGCTGCCAGTACATTTCCTTATTTGCATTAGTATTTTAGGAATATTTCAGAAAAGCATGGTTTTTGGCCTCAGAACATAATCTTAACATAGTTTTATTATTTCAGTAATTTATAATTTCTGCCAAATGTTTTAAAACCTCTGCATTTTTCTTTATTTAAAAGGCTATTAAAGGACCAGACTTTGTAATATTTTTAGCAAAAAGACAGACATCCCCATTTTCACTGAAACTTGTTAAAATGCCCAAAGTGTGATAGCCTATATAATAATAATTAGCAGTTGTATAATGCCATCTTGGTTTGTGTCACCTTACAAGAACCATGTGTCGTCCTCATTTTTTATAGCCATAGTTCCAGACCTCAGGTAAGATGCACTGGGTAGAGGAACGGGAAAGGCCATCTGATAATTATTCCCTCATTCTCATCTGTCCCAGCTTTGACATTAACGTGTCTCAGCTGCTGCTTTAACCTGCAACAGCCAGTTATAATCCCTGTGGGAACATGCAACAGCTGTATCACTTCCTTTTCTCCCAAACAAGGCAGGAGAGATTATAATGGAAACCATCTCTTTCAGCTTTACACTAGGATGTTCTTCACTTTGTCTACCGTAGAGCCTTTTGGTTCCCTACCTTTTGCATCTCCTTCAGGGGATCTGGTGTCGGAATAGTCTGAGCCCTCATTTTATCACTATTCACGAGTTCTCTCACAGGGAACTTCACCTTTTTGTAGAGCTGGGCATGTCTCCTGGCTGAAAAGGTGACCTTCCTTACCATTTGTGATTTCATTTTAGCTATGACAACTAAAGCAAACTGTTCGCAAGGAAAAGGCAAAGGCAGGGACTGGGAGAATGAAGAATTGCCCACTGTAGGAGAAGATCAGATTCAAGATCATCTAAGGAACCTGAACGTGCATGAGTCCATGGGACCTGATGAGATGCACCCCTGGGTCCTGAGGGAACTGGCAGATGAAGTTGCTAAACCATTATTCTTCGTATTTGAGAAGTTGTGTTAGTCCAGTGACCTAGGGAACTACAGGCCAATCAGTCTCACCACTGCGGCCGGCAAGATCATGGAGCAGATCTTCCTGGAAACTATGCTTCACTAAGGGCAGATTGTGTATGATAAATTTTGTGGCCTTCTACAACAGGGTTACAGCATTGGTGGATAAGGGAAGAGCAAATGACATCATCTACCTGGACTTGTCCAAAGCATTTGATACTGTCCCACATGACATCCTGGTCTCTAAATCGGAGAGACATGGATTTGACGGATGGACCACTCAGTGGATAAGGAATTGGCTGTATGGTTGCACTCAAAAAGTTGTGGTCAACGGCTCGATGTCCAAGTGGAGACCAGTGATGAGTGGTGTTCCTCAGGGGTCAGTACTGGGGCCAGTGCTATTTAACATCTCTGTCAGCAACATGGACAGTGGGATCGAGTGCACCCTCAGCAAGTTTGTTGATGACACCAAGCTGTCTGGTGTGGTCGACACGCTGGAGGGAAGGGATGCCATCCAGAGGGACCTTGACAGGCTTGAACCTCATAAAGTTCAACAAGGCCCAGTGCAAGGACCTGCACATGGGTCGGAGTGATCCCAAGCACAAATACAGGCTGAGTGGAGAATGGATTGAGAGCAGCCCTGAGGAGAAGGACTTGGAGATGTTGATTGATGAGAAGCTCAACATGAGCAGGCAATGTGCACTTGCAGCCCAGAAAGCCAACTGTGTCCTGGGCTGCATTCAAAGAAGTGTGGCCAGCAGGTCGAGGGAGGTGATTCTGCCCCTCTACTCTGCTCTCGTGAGACCCCACCTGGAATACTGCGTTCAGCTCTGGAGTCCCCAACACAAGAAGGACATGGAGCTACTGGAGCGAGTCCAGAGGAGGGCCATGAAGACAATCCGAGGGCTGAAGCATCTCTCCTATGAAGACAGGCTGAGAGAGTTGGGGCTGTTCAGCCTGGAGAAGAGAAGGCTCCAGGGAGACTTTCTAGCAGCCTTCTAGTCCTTAAAGGGGGCCTACAAGAGAGCTGGAGAGGGACTTTTACAAGGACGTGTAGTGATAGGACAAGGGGCAATGGCTTTAAACTGAAAGAGGGCAGATTTAGATTACATTTAAGGAAGAAATTCTTCCCTCTGATGGTGGTGAGGCATAGGAACAGGTTTCCCAGAGAAGCTGTGGATGCCTCATCCCTGGAAATGTTCAAGGCCAGAGGCTTTGAGCAACGTGATCTAGTGGAAGTTGTTCCTGACCATGGCAGGGGGGTTGGAAATTTGAGGTCCCTTCCAACCCAAACCATTCTATGATTCTATGAGTCTATGAAAAGTAGTAACAGGAAAGTTTTCAGCTTTGTGACCCCTCTTTTAAGTCAATCACAGTTTCTTTTTATATCTCTATAATAATGAAAACCCATCTTCTGGTAACCAGCTTTCAGTCGATGATGAGTGAATATTCAGAGACGTAAGACCCTCAGTTTGATGGCTATTCCCATAGTTACTCTATACATAGTCTATGCCTCTAATAGTTAGGAACTGGACTCTGACTATGATCAGAGACTTATAAAAAACAGGGAAATGTTACTTCAGGAGTGCTTCAGGCTTCTTGTAGCTCTCAGAAGATCTTTCATCTTGGTATAGCATAAGGATTGATGTTTTGGATGGTACAGTTTGCAAAATGCCTGTATTCTTGGATAAACAAAATAACTATAGTTTTATCAGGCATTCTGAAACAATTAGCATGGGACTTGGTTTGGAATTATATATTTTGCCTAACATTAGTCCCAGCATCTGGTTCTGTGGCACATCTCCATGTTTCCTGTGCTTTGGGACCGAGTTCTAGCAATGCCCTTGGAAACTCCTGAAAAGCAGTCCTGCCTCTGAAGATGGCAAATGAGTTATGTAGGGCTGAACATGAATATCTCCTCCTCACGCTTCGTTCCGATATAATGACAAACACTGTCAATTTAAAAATCCATCAATTAATCTGAGCTAACAGGACATCTTCCTCTTCTTTTAAATGGAAATAACTGCTTTGTCACAACGAAATCAGCACATCAGTGTCTCTTTTTGTAGTTTAAAAAGTGGATACAGACTATTTTTGTTAATTTGGCTGTACATTTGAGATACCTGACTGATGTGATGAGGCACTGGCACCATCTATCTTCAGTCTATTAAGGGAGGAGAAACAATATAACTACAGTATTTACTGTGCCAGAAGCCAGAACCTTATATAGGCAAAGGCTACAGCCGAAAGAACCTTCATTTCCACTTGTTACCCAGGTTCCCTACTCTTTGAGAAATGACGGTAATAATAAAATATTTAGACCCAAAGAGTGCCTGAAATTGCAACTCGTGGTCTGAAGTCTGAGCACCAGTGATAGGCAGCTCTGAACAAGATGGGATCTTAACTCCTCAGCCTTTCACCCACTGTTCCCATCATTCGGAAATGCTTGCAGCTGCCTTTACCTTTCCTTCTCTCACCCATGATTTGGTCTTTTTTTTTTTTTTTTTAAATAAAATTTTGATGTTTTTATAAACATAAGCGTTTCTCTAGAGTAACTGCAACTCAACCTCCGCAGCCCTGTGCCAGTCCCTCGACAACAGAAGGCGACGCCGGCACCAGACAAAGACTCCATCGTCTGCGAGACCTAAACGCGGGGAAACAAAGCGCTGGGGTCTGCCAGGCCGGCGGGCCCCGAGCGCTGGACTGGCACCACGGCCCTGCGGAAGCTGCCCCAGCGGCCCGGCCCGGGGAGGGGGAGCGGAGCCCTCCGGGGCGCGGAAACGGGGCCGAGGGGGAGGCAGCGACCTGCGGGGCGGCCGATGTGGAGGGCGGGAGCAGAGGTGTGGGGAGGAGGAGGAGGGGGAAGGCGGCGGCGGCGGGGCGTCACGGGAGCCCGCGCTGCCATAAAAGGGCCGGGCGCGGCTCAGCGGAACATCCTTCTTGCCTGTAGCCGCAGCGGCCGGAGCAGCGGGGCCCGGGGTCGGACAGCAGCGGACGGGCATGGGGACGGCGCTGGCGGCGCGGCTCGGCCTGGGGCTCCTGCTCCTGGCCCTCCTCCTACCCACGCAGGTGAGCCCCGGAGCGGCTCGGCGCTTCCCCGCCGCCGGCCCGAGTAGTGCGAGGGACGGGAGAGCGGCCACGCCGAGGCTCTCCCGCAGCTTCCCCACCGGCGGCCGCGGCGGAGGGGCGGGTTTCTCCTGAGGAGCCGTTGGGCGCGTGGCCGTTAGGTGCGCCGCCGCCATCTCGCCGCCCGGAGCCCGCCGTGGCGCCCCGCCGGGCGGCCGTGGGTGGCGGGCGGCTCCCCTGCCTCCGCCCCGGGGCGGCGGCGGGGCGAGGGAAACGAGCCCGGGCAGCCCCGGCCGGGGAGGGTCCGAGCCGCCTGCGGGTGGGCTCTGCCCGCAGCCCTCCCGGCGGCGGGGTCGGAGGCAGGGAGGAGCTCGTCCCCAGCGCCCCGGGATGGCGGTGGCGGTGCCCCGGTCAAATTAAAACAGAACAAAAAGAAGTCGGACTTCGCCGCCTTTCTTCCCGTGGGATCCTCCACGAGGGAAAGCCGCGGGACCGTGGTGTGAGCGGCGGAGGAGCGTTGGTTCCCCTGCTGAAAAGATGGGGAACGAGCCTTCTAAACCCGACTCAGCTCCGAGTTTTACACCTGGAGGAGGGCAGCGAGAGCCTGATCTGAGTCCCGCTCTCCCCGAAGCTTGTGAGGGTTTGGGTCCGGTCCTGGGGCTCGGGGCATGGCAGGAGCGGGAGGTTCGCGGGCTGGAAGAAGAGACCTCAGTCCCTCGCTGCTGTGCTGGCCGAGGCTCTCCCTTGGTGCGAAGGGGATGGATGCGGTGGTGTTTGCCTTCCTGGAGGCAGTCGAGCCAAGCGGGGCTCCCAGATATCGGATCGATGTGTTCTGTTCCTAGAGACCACCTTTTGAAAAGGGTCAATGACACAATATCATAAAAATAAACAGCAAAAGGATTGCTGGAGATTGTTTTAATTATTGTTTGTTTTCTCCTCCCTCTGTGTAAGGAAGGGCATGATCCCTTCTCCACTGCGCTCAGTGGAGGTTCGCCCTCGGCAGCGATGAGAGCAGGATCAGACCCTTTGGGTTACTGGTATTTGTCACACGCACGTTAAGAAGATCTGTCTGAGGTCCCATCTACTGTGGTGTTGTGGGACTTGGCTCTAAACCCTTCCTCTTCCACACACAGAGAAATATCCAGGAACTAGGCTTTCTGTTTAAAACTAGGAAAACTTCAAAAATATACAACCAAGTGTGAAATAGCGGCAGAGACTTTGTATGAAGACTGAAAAATTCCAGGGTGGGTTAGGACTTGCCTCATATCCAGCTTGTAGACTATTAACTCTGCAATTCATTATTGATCGCTTTCGGACTGGTTTCAGCAGAAACCTCCACACTGCGATTTTTATCCTACAGTCCCAAATTGCTTCCAGTGTGTTGCTAGTTGCCAGAAACGATAACTACCAGAAGCTTTATACCATCCTCATATTTTTATGTTATATGTGCTTTTTAAATAGAAAATACTTATTAAAAAATTGCATGAGCATTTTCTTTAAATTTAATGCTGACTTCATGGCTTTGGCATTGAGTGACTATAATTTTTTTCTGCCACAGAAAATTAATTTTCTCAGCAGCGCTAGAAATATGAAACAATAAGGACACTGCTTATGCAGAATATTAGTTATTAAACTAACTGCTTTTATCTGAAAAAAGGCATTTGTTTTTACTCCAGGTAACTCTGTCAGAGCTTACCGGAAGGCTCTGGTATAACACAAGTTTGCTGCCACAGAGCTGAAGCCTAGCTTGCTAGACTGTGCTCATTTTTGAGGAGCAGATATGTGATTCTTGCCTTTGTTTTTCATTCTTGTGTATCACATGCTTTTTTCCACTGGAAGAAAAGAAGAGGGTAGCTTAGTTTTGACAGTTTTCCTGTGCATGTGTAGGAAATAGTTTGATATTGAAGTTACAGCAGGGGCAAATTTTTATGTTCTGTCCCTATAATGCAGTTGGCGGGGGGGGGGGTGGGAGGGGTGGGGGTGGAAATTTGTATTTTTAAATTTTTCTTTCTGTCAGCATTTTTAAAACTTGCTAATATTGTATGATCTTTCCACTGCACTTCCTATTTGTACACTCTAGCATGCCAGTAGGTTATGATTTAATCAGTACAGTTGCATTGTGTTAAGTTCTGCAGTTCAGTTCTACCACAGCAAGATACCGGATGAGAAAGGCTGAAATATTAAGTCCACTCACATAAGCCCCACCATTGCTTGAAAGGAATCTCCAAACTAGCCCCCCAAACAGTATCAATAGGTTCTTCACTGTTGTTTGTGGCTTAATCTGCAAAGACAATGACATTCAGGCAGTTGTTTGAAAGTCTTTTTTATCCTAAGATTTGCCTTTGTATAGCTTTACATTTGCCTTTTTTTAGTGTGAGGTTTTTTGAAACCTACTTCTCTCTTCTGTCTTTTGATTTAGTGCAAGGTTTTGATAAAATGACAGTTATGTAACAACAGAAAAACATTTAGAAAAATGTTAGATTTATTTAACAAATCCCATGCATGCAATTCAAAATGTCTTTGTCTTTAACTGCACAAAGAGAGGCATGAGCAATTGTGTGTATCATATGTGAGTACTGTGACTGAGTGGTGCTATGCTTTGTATGTTACTACTAATTTGTCTTTTGATTTAAAAAAAAAAAACACAACAAACCCACAAAAACTCCTTTTTATTATTTCCTCCCCCCACTGCATTCTAGATCTACTGCAATCCCAATGGAACAAGTCCAACACCTTCAAACAATTCTTCAGCGAGTTCCATTTCTCTGTCAACTGTCACAAATTCAGTGAACAATACCACCCCTCAGGGACATGGAAATTCCCTTCACTCAACCACAAGTCTTCTTTTCATTCTCTCTGTTTCTCTTCTGTATTTTTGCTGTTAAGAGACTCTGGCATGGAAATGGCTACCACTCCCCCCCAGTTTCCTGAACCATCTGAGATGGCTAGATCTCCGACCCAGCATGAAAATAAGTCAGTCCAAACTCTACATCAAGCCAGCTTGATTCCACTCCATACTCAAATTAGTACCAGTCTGATCTAGAGAAGCACTCAGTATTCTGACTTTCCAAAGCTGACCAGCGTGAAAAGACCGACTTCAGCAAGGAGGTAAAACGACGAGATCTTTCACCAAATGAGTTGGAATTTGAAAAACAAGATGGAAGCAAAAAGAGACAGTATTGACAACCCCTGATTTAAAGCTGAGAAGAAACGTAGTATCTTATAATAAGGATGGATGATAACACTCCACCAAGAAAGAAGGCTACCATTTAGAATAAGGACTTGAAGAGATTTTTATTTCCCATTTAAATGCATTAAAGTCAACAGGCTCATAGAACCACTGGAAAACACAGAAAAGCTTGAGTGGTTCTGTTTCTCACACAGCCTATATGGCTCTAACCTCTGGGTAGCAGGATGTATACGAAAGAAAATATCAGTGAAAAGGGTTTCTTCTAGGTTTCATTGCTATGAAATTGTTATGAGACTAAAATAGAATACTATTTTTTTTGTAAGAATCCTCTTATTTAATTTCTGAGGCCTAACCAAATGGCTAGCTAGGCAGGGCTAGTTTTGAAATATCTAAAACCCACCAATTTTCATGAGTTGCATTATTTATGGTGGGAATTTGACGTTTTATTTAAATTGTTTGTATATTAAACCATACGTGCCAGAGTATGGAGGTGTGGAAACATTGAGAAAAGTACCAGGAGCTTTTTGTAAATGAAGTTCAGACATAAAAAAAAAGTCAAGGGATAAACATCTCCTCTTTCCCTTATTTCTCCTCCCAGGTTCTACAAGTTGTATGAGTTCTTTTTGCTTCTGGAACTTTCCTTAATTATGAAGGGTTTATGGAATTTTTTGAGTAATGTTCTAGTGCTGCTTTTTTTTTTTGGCACAAAGTGAATAACTTTTTTTGGAAGAGTTTTAATTGTGATAGTTTACTTTAAATATGGGCTAATACTTGTGGTGGGGAGAAGGAATGGGGAGAGGAGAGCAGTTCGCCAAAAATAAGAAATTAAATGATCAGGTGTTTGGAATATGAAGACTGGAGTCTTAATTTAATCACTGAATTTAAAAGTTACCTTTGTAAATACTACTTTTTTAAAATTTTCTGAATCAAAATTGCTACACTTGCACAGATTGTTTCTGTATCATCCAATACTTTAGATAATTAGATAATAGTATCTGGTACTTGATCAAAGCAAGCTTTGTTGAGGAGGTTCAACTACCTTGATGATAATACCTTGTCAGAAAAAAATAATATTGATATGATCACATGTGAGTATACATGATCATATCACTGTGTATAGATATTTATCTTGGCATAAGATCATGTCAAACATGAGTGGCTCTCTAATTTTTTTTTTAAACACACATCTGTCTCTTTGGTTACATTACCACCAATCTAGAGTATCATATATTAATAGCAAACTAACAAAAATTCATGTCAGTGAGTGTACATGGACATTTCTTTATGCTTATCATTTGTATCCAGTAAAATGTTAATGATTGTATTTTTGTGTTTGTGTAATTATGCTTTGATTTATTAGCTACTGATTTTCATTGGAAAAAAACTGTAAATAAAACAGTGGACAGGCAATGCATTCTAGGTGCACTTCCAGACACTTCTACAAAACTTGTAACTTGCCTGCATAAAGTGAATGAGCTGTTAAGCAAGACAGTATATGTGATTAAAAACCTCAAGGTCTAGAAAAATGCTGAAGTGTAATTAGTTTTATTTCTCTGTAAGATTTAGTGGTTCTGCATGTCTGGATTCCCCTCTGAAATCAATGGGTGAGATTTGATTAACATCTCTAGTAACTGTAGTAAGCTTTCCATACTTACTACAGCCGCTTCCCTTTCAGAATATTGTTATGGTTCCGTTTTAGACAAGCGGTGCTTAAACAGACTTCTCCTTTGTTTCTTACTATGGCAATTAGTTATTTTTCCTTACAATGGCTAAAGCTGTTTTTCAGCTTCTGGCTATCAAGTATGGGAATTACCTGCTTGAGGTTTCAGACTCTGTCAGGCTCCATTAATATATCAAGAATATCCTAATAATACAAGTTTCACTGTGCTTGATGAAGGACAGAAGCTGGAAGAGGTAGGAATTTGTGTAATATTTTGCTGAAAAGCAAAAAAATTAACTGGATGAGAATTCAAAACCAAATAGTTACAGTTCATGATGTTCCGAAGTTGCATCTTCCTTGTATTTCAGGTACATTCCTTTCTAATAACCCTTAAAGGCCCCATGATATTCCAAGTGGCTCTCTTTACTCCCTAGATGTGGAGAAATGCATTTAAAAACGCCTGGCTACTTAGGCACGCTGCACAACGGTCTACATTTTTCAGCAGGAAAGAGGCCCCCAGAGAGGCCTCCCAAGGCTCCGGAGGGAACGCGGCATGGCAGGCATTGGATTGCGCTCCTTTACTTTTCCGGTAGGCTGAACAAACCCAAGGAGCAGGATGAGTTTATCAAAGCTCACTGTTTGAATGTATCTTGGAATCTGCAGGGAGTGTCGGAGCACATTGTTCCCTTGTTTAGCTTCTCTCTGAACGCTCTCGAAGAAAGCATGAAGATAAAATATTACACCAACCATTAGCTGGCTGTGTGTCTTTTTAAAAACAATAACACTGAAAACGGAGAGACTCTCTCCAAAGAGAGACAGAGCAAGAAAGACTGCAACAATGGGCCTTAATTCCATGCAGCACTAGTAAAATAAATGAAGTATAGAGATATGTTTGAAGTTATGTTTTTAGCTAAATATTCAAATGAATCTGCATGGTTGGCTTATTTGGTGGCATGCTGTTCTTTTTTTCCTCTTTTTTATTTTTTTTTAAGAAATAGGGTCAGACTGCGTTTTAATATCATCTAAGCATATTTAAACTCTCTCGGGTTTTTGAGTTTTCACCAGACCAGATGAGTGATTTAGAAAAGCGATCTAGTAACCTTTGTTCCATTCCGTTCCATCACAGAATAATGGAATCAGTGATGAAGAAATCCACCCAGGGAAAGAGGACGTGATGGATTTATTTAACGAAGTGGCAAGGCGGGAGGGAGGGGAGGAGAATGGAGCCTACGCACTTCATGGCTATTTAATTTTTTAAAATGACACCTATAATAAGTGGAACCAGCTCTTACCTATGCCTTTCACTTTCATGAATCTGTCCAGCTGGAGTGTGTCTGGATAATGTATAGCGCAATGACTCCGAAACAATTCTGCTTCTGTTGGATGCATGGTGCTGCTTTCATTGCAAACGATGCTGGCCACATATGTCCTGAATAAAGTATAGTGTTATTATTTGAATGAAATAGCCTAAAATGAGCACTTACAGTTTGTGTGCAGCTTACTGTTCCTTCCTTCACAACATCTATTCTGAATAGCCCTTAAGATTTTTTTTTCAAATTGCAGTTTTCAGCTGATTTAGAAATCTGCAGGGACTTTGAATGAACAACTTTCATTCGATGAAAATCTCCACAAGGTGAACTATTTTGGGCCAGATCCAATGCTGTTATGCCCATAAGCCTCTGCTAGTGATTTCCTTGTTTTCAGCACGATGAAATCGTGTTCTCCAAGCCCTTCTCCACATGTGAAAGGCAGCGTGTGTGGTGCTGCTGTATTGTGCTAAGGACAGCCCTGCTTCGTCTGCATGGAGATGTGACATTATTAACATCTCAATAAATGACTTTTCAAATGAACACAGGACTAATTTGACAAGCTATTCCTAGCTTTTAGCCTAATCCTAAATCATTTAGGATTTGCCTGTACAATGCAAATACTCTCAAGCTAGCTCTCGACAGTAGCTTACTCTCTAATGTCATTAGTCCAGTATTTCAGAAGAAATAATTTCTCCTGACTAGTTCTTCTGCAGCCCGTTGGCCTGTGGAAGGGCTCATGAGAATGAACACTTGCAGGGCCCAGCTCTTTGTCACACATCGTTCCAAGTCAGCCTTTCCCTGCACTCAGGTTACACCAGGCTCCACAGCAGAGCTCACAATGACACCCTGTATCTGAAAGCCAGGACGTATATAAACATGCATACATTAGAGGCAGTTTGGAGTGATTTGCATTTTGTGTGCATTCAGGCTTTGTTTCCCCTTGGTAGCTGAAATGATTTAGGTAGCAGGCTTTGTCATCCAGCAACTTTATTGCAATGGATACAATTGGGAACGTTTCTCGGTTTTGCATTAAAGATAACTTTGAAATAGGATCTGTCAGCTCTGCCTCTTAGCAGCACAAAGCTCTTCATTATAGAGCGCACATTGCATGTTAGGCACTATACAGGTCTACTGTGCCCCAACAGATGAAGAGGCTAGTTGTTTTAAATCCATCATTTTACCTGCAGCAGTTTAAGGAGCAGCACCAGGCTGTCTGCAATACGTGCTCTAAGATGTGGTGTTTTCATCATTATGTAGTAGCCTTGGGAAAGATACTTGATCCTTCCTTTGGTTATCAGCCTTCAGTTTTCCAAGTGAAGCCCTCAGCATCCTGCTCATGAATGCGTAATTGCTCTGGTTTACTCTTCAACAAAATCTCTGAAATGAATGACCTGGAGCTGAAGAAAAAACATGATCAATTTTATACGGCCCAACCAAAATCCTAAACTAACAAAATCGGATCTATGAAGGGTCGTTCAGTTCTCTCTGAATCCAGCAATACACCCTGCAACATATGTGCTACAAATACATGAATAAAACATTTTCAAGCTTTTCAGAAACGGCCTGACATTCTTTCTTTTATGTTTTCAGCTTAGCAGGAGCTGTGCTTTAACAACTGATGGGTGTACAATATAAAAATTGAGCACGCAGCAGAATTAAATCGTGGTAGCTTGGTTTTGCTGCACAAACTGAATGATCACATGCCACCAAAATCTCTCTTGAATGACCTAGTGTGAAAAGTATTCTTTATGTGGCACAAACTGTTAAAGGAAGCAACGCCTCTGTAAAGCAATTGCTCTGTTTCCCTCTTTTCAACAACTCTCACTGAAAACACAGCGTGGACTTTTTGCAGATCACTTAGCATGCGTAATTTGGACTTAAAGTCTGTGATCGTTATACTGAAATATGTAAACTTCACATGACAAAACCTGCATATTGTTTCTACTGCAGTGTATAAAACACAAATGTTTTTTGAGGGGTAAGACTGAATTTTGAAACAGGAGGGGTATGTATACCAGACTACAATGGGAAATGCATATTGTCTGATTGATTAAACAGGTAAGATTCAAAGCTGATTGAGTACATACAGCTAATTACAGCATTCAGAGCCATAATAGCAAGGATTGAAGAACAAATTAAAATGGAGAGAAACAATGTTTTGAAGACCCTCACTGTTTTAAGAGTGAGGGAGAATTTCCTCTGCAAGCAGATTACCTGGTAGCTGTTTAGCATATTTTTCCTTAAGAAGCCAGTCTGGGACATGTTAATAGCATGAAAACAGACCTGATGGAGTCTTTGTTTGAACATGGCAGTTTCAGTATTTTAATGCTTAAGTACAAAGAAGTTTTAAAATAATGAACAAGAAGAGTCCATTGGCAGGACTGTAGGAGTAATAGAAAGACATGATGGCATTATTATCCTGAGACATGATGATGACATTTGCTTTCATGTATCTACTGATGATGACATCTGCTGTCATGTATCTGCTATCTACAATTTTTTTAATGTGTTTTCTAAAACTTGCTGGCATTTAGCGTCTCTTTATAAGTTTCCAATAGTATCTTCAAATTCCCTTTTAAGGCTGTTCTCACTACTCTGCTTTTGTTATCTTTTCTGTTTCAGGAAACTAATGGAAAACTACATGCAACACAGCAGATTTTTTTACCTTGGAATTAGTCATTGCCTCCGTTCCAAAAATCTCAGGCTTCCATAAGGTGTGCCCTCGTGCAAAGTGCTACCAGTAAATGAGGCAATGTGAAGCATTATCGGGATGACAGACTTCTTGTTTTTTTTTCCTGCCAGTCTGTGTTTTTACTGAAATTAAAATATGAAAACAACACTCAGTCATTTTCAGGACACAATGCAAACTCCACAGTAATCTAGCCCTGTTAATCTGGCACTGATCTAAGCCCTCTGCCACAGCGTCACAGTAAGCACAAGCACATTGCTAACATGGTGGAGGAACTGGATGACAGGTAAAACATCTACACAAACACCTGTGACCTGACCGAGATGTCAGCTTTGATCCCAAAATGTGTGATCTAATCTGCTAGGGATTTGTGGATCTTGCTAGGTAGCTGATAGGGGTCTGTAACTTTAATTAGTGTCTCAATGTGTTTACATTTAGCAGGTCTGTTCTTACTCAGCAATGCAGGCTGACTTTGTTCAACTTCTACTTCACTCTTTTTTTTTTTTTTTCCACTCCAGTCTTATATCATGTGTTCCTCAGAGCAGAGGCAGTCATTGTGGAGTGTCTGCAAAACTCCTACTAGGCATTAGCTATTCGTCAGCAGGTTTCACATCGCTTTCCGTAACAGCAGTAATTAAAGCCCAGGTCTTCAAAGGTAATTTGGTGCCTGACTTTTAATTCCTATTGAAATCAGTGTCCTTGTGGGTTGTAGTCTACTGCCTTCTGTGTAAAATTAGCATATAATACTGAAAGCTTTTATGGACCTTGCGGGAGCTCTGCTTATTTTTCAGGGAAACAGCAATTAAGCCCCTCTCTTTTTTTTGTTTTGCTTGCCTGCTTGTTTCTAGAACCTATGATTGCCATGGAGAAGGAGCGTTTGGAGATATCTTTCCATCAAGGTGGTGACATTCATCCCTGCCACAGCCAGATGGAAGGTTTTTCAGAGTTCACCCCTGCCTCCACAGCCCACTCACCTTCCTTCCATGAGGAGAGTCACATGCTAGGGTCTCACAGGTGGGGATCAGCACCACCCCAGAGCAGCCACGCTCCGTTGGTGGTTCAGCCCAGGGACAGCTGGGGCCTCAGTCAGGTTCCGAGTTGGGGCTTGAGCCACTCACTGCACGGCAGACCCAAATGAAACATTTATACTGACTTCTGAGAAGACAGAATGAGGGGCTGAGTGAGAGGCTGATGAACTAGGAATCTGGAAAATGGCATTCTCTTCCAGTTAGATCCTTCATGTTTTTTTTTTCCAGTAACACCGAAATACTGTATTTACTCTTACTTATCATTTATGTTATTGTAACGCTATAGCTAAATGCCTTGAGATGGCCTCGTTCCTGAAGAGCTTGCAGCCTTACTTCAAAACCAGACACAGCAGATGGGTAGATGAGGAAAAATGTGATTCCTCATAACCTCAGCAACCCCAGCCTTTGGAACGAGAGGGCAAGGGGTACCCTCTCCCCTCTTCACCTCCTTTCTGGAGCAGGCACATCTCCTCTGCCATGCAAGCAGCCCTGAGGCGAGAGGGACCTGCTGGCTGCAGAGGAGGAGCAGGGCAAACATCCAGGGTGGGATGACAGCGGCAGGTGCCAGCCCAGGGCGGAAGCTGAAGCCCTTACCCGTGCAGATGCGGGGGCTCGTGGTTACGGCACACGCTTCTGAACTCCCCGGCTCATGAGCATGGCCAGCGGGTCGTGAGGGGGCTGAGGGAAACGATCATTACCTTTTATTCATCGCCTGTGGTGACCATATTTGCAATACAATGTGTGGTTTGGGGACCCTCAGTACAAGAGTAGACTGAGAGAGGCCAGAGGAAAGCCACAGCGGTGGTCTTGGTTCAGGAGCACGTAACATAGGAGGAGAAGCTTAGGGAGCTGGGTTTGTTCTGCCAGGGAAAGGGAGGAAAAATGGGGGTTTAACTGCTGTCTTGCATGACCTCAACGGCAGGGTGGGGGGTTAGGGATGTTGGGAAGAGGGCAGAGCTGGGATGGCAGGTAGTGTGATCTGGTGGGGAAAAGGGCAGCATCATGGAGGGATTGAAAAAAGAAAGGTCTGAAAAAATGCTTATAGCAAACTCTTCAATAGCTATCTTACAAGCCCCAAAGAAGAAGTCCTGTGTCCGGTTTTGGATACTGCAATTAGCAGATATAAACTGGTAAAATTCAGAGTAAAGCAATGAAAATCATGAGAAGCATAGATGGAAAAAAGCAGAAAGAGTGGAGTATATTCAATTGCTAAAAAAGAAGCGGGAAGCATAATGAAACCTGCACGTAAAAGACAGTTGCTAAGCCATAGGGAACTGTCCTTCCTGCATGCTCTGAAGGGAACACTGAAGTATTGAGCTAAATTGTTGGAGGAGCTTGTGGATGTTTCTGAAAGCAGGTTAGATAAACATCATTGGGAGAATAGTTTAGATCTGGCTGATCATACCTTTGGGCAAGGAGAGGGCTGGATGGCTTCTCGCAGCCCTTTTTTCCTCTCTGATTCTAGGATAATGGCATTGATGCAATCTTAGAGCATGAAGACCACATGTTAAGAATCTCTGCTTTCCTCTCAACAGAAATTTGCTTTTGTGTAAAATGTCCCTTTAAAACAAATACTCTGAATGAATAGTGCTGAGTCGAGGTAGTTTCCCACTTTTTGAGCCCTGCATCCCTGAATCAGTTGCTTGGGTATCAAAAGTTCAGATGGATCCTTCAAGGTTTAATAAAGGCCTTGTCAGATGGATAACACAAACCAGCTTAAATGTGGTGCCTGAGTGAGACTTTACCTTCCTGTGTGCCCAGTGTAGAGATAGGCTCTTTGTTTCCTCTGTGTTAACATAATAAAAATAAGCCACAGATTTCTGCAGGTTTGTGGGTTTATTACGTAATTCTGTCCCCTTTGGTGTCAGTTGTCAGCAGTCAAGGGAGATTTGGAACTATTTCTCAGCTGGTGATAACAAGACTTGTGAATATCTCCAGCACCAACCCATCCCTCCAGTCAGCAAATTCTAATAACTAGATTGTCTGTCCAAGCACTTGGAGTAGTGCCATACCGGGTGTGTTTGAGAAAGGGCTGACACAGCTCCACCACAACCCTAATCACGAGAGGTGGAAGGTGTGAAGCCACGTGCCTCTTGCACAAGCAGACGTCGGTCTTCCAAGGCAGGAGGATAAACTTCACCTTGCGCAGCAGTCCTTGTATGTTATTTGCAGGTTCTTAATTGGGGTTTTTAGAGGATGCTTCTCTTCTCCCCAGCTCTCTATTTTCATGGGGTGAGTAGGAACTTAATTCTGTTTGGGTCTTCGACTACGCTGTTAAAGCCTGTTGAAACGAGCCAGTGAGTTTCAACATAGGAACTAAAGCAATGCGAAGACACACATGCATCGCATGGTCATGTAAGCTAAAAGTCAGTTAGCCAGGCTGGAAATTATGGAAGTTTTAAATAACAGAAAAGCTATCATCCATGGGGGAGAGGGTAAGGAAGAGAAAAGCAAGTTCAGAGAAGTTGTTTCTCAATGCATCTCTCCTTGAAATATGCTTCTGTATGTGGCAACACTTCAATAACATGGTGATAAGACGTTTGTCAAATAGCCCAAATTTACTGCGCTTGAAATTGGAAGAGGAGTTACTGAAATTTTTGTAAATGTACAGGAGACGTTGAGCTCATAATATACTGTGAAAAGTTTGTTTGTTTTGTCTAATTTACATCTTCCAACCTTTCATTTTCTGTGCAAGAAGACAGAGTATGAATTACTTTTTTAATGCAGCAAAGATTCTCTAAAGGTTACTCTAGTCTCTGTAGTCCATTCCACATATTCAGAATGTAAATTAGTTCCACATCAGAGTCTTTTTGTGAGGCTTTTCATTACAGGGGGACAAGTAAAGCACTCAAATTTCTTTTTTAATTTTAGATACAGGTGCATCAAAAAGTGGATAGATCTCTTTATTTGTATTTTTAAGAGTCTTTTTACTTTTTCCTATCAAACATAAAAAGGAAAATAGTTTTATTTCTAGGTATTTGGGGACCTCTTTGAAGCAGTGAGCACAGGAATGCGTAATACTTTGAAACTATTATTAGTGAAGCTACCAATTATTTTAACATTTTTTCAAAGGCAAAACAGGATCCTCACCAGACCAGCTTTGTGTCTCGTTTTTCTTGTTCTGACAGATTGTCTATCTGTACTCATCTTCTCAATGAGAAGATGGTCAGACTAGCTTAATGTTTAGCACATGATACTATTCATCGTCAAAATGTTTTGTGAACATCAAGCAAGCATATCGACTTATGTTTCTCTAGTGAATACTTGTGTTGAATACAATCAACAGATCTCAACTTTTTGTAAAATCTTGTGGGAGTCATTATATACTGGCATTAATGTAAAAACCTTTCAAAAAATAAGTAAGGCAAAATTAGACTAACTAAACTAAGACCTGTTGGATGTCTAGTGATTGCTAACATTGTCTGCTGAAGGTTTAGTATTGCTGAGGTCTGGTTTTGTAATTTTAACTCAGGTTTTTGTTGAAGACTGTAGCACTGAATTCTGATTGAAGCAATTGCTTTATTACTTGCAATGTGCTGGGGTTGATTAAAGCTTTTGTGACTCTTCTCATTCTTGTTTACATTTTACTACCACTTCCAGGATGCATCAACAGCAGTGAAAAATATACCTAGAACGTATGCTGCGCTCTGACAAGGAAGGCAGGGAATATATCATGAAAACCTTCTAGTTTAGAGGTTTCTTGTGAGAAAACTGTGTTGGGGAGGGGTTGCTTGTTCTCTGAAGAGCTCTGATTTAGCAGGGAATATGCAAAGGTTGTGGTGCCAGGAAAGGTGATGGAGAAGAAGAAACGGACCAGTCAATTGTTCAGTTCTTAATATCAGATACTGCTAGATGCTTATTTAATAAGACTTAACTCATTATGTGTGCAGTGATTAGAAAAGTGAAAACCTCTTCATCTCAAAGGAAGAAATAACTTGGAAAAGTCAAGGAAACTGCATCTGGGAGATTTCTAAGGAGGAGTGGCACCCTTGCACATATTCATATTCTTGAAGATTTCTTACATTTGTACATAAGAAAGATGCAATGACATACAGAGGAATATAAAATAGCATATGAAGCTATCCGATTATATGCTATTTGGTTTATATGACTTTTCTTATTTTATTCTTATTTTTCATTAGAGACAATCTCCTTTTGCTATTTCATCCATTTTCTTCTCTACTGTTCTGTTTTTAATGTTAATGATTTTTTTTTTCTTGTGATATTCAGTGCATTCATCTGAGTCTGGTTTTGACTCTTTTGGAGCTAGTTATGGTCTCTCTCCCCCCCTCTCCAGGCTTAAACTCTGCATATTTCTGAGAGGCTTTTTTATGACCTAGAAATTAGTACTATGTCTTAGAGATTTGTTCCCCTTCCTTTTTTCCCCACTCCCAGGATCTGTTTTTTTTTGCAGAAGAAGTTCTTACTTTTTTAATAATCATGTAGAATTTATCCCTTTTAAAAATCTCTGGAAAAAATGTTATTTTTGTCTGTTTTAAAATCATAAATAGATAATGTAGACATTGAAAAAGTCTGAAGTTGTTGAATCATTACAAAAGCTCTGTAATTACATTTATTATTAATGGTTTTCATCAGTAAATTCTTTGAGTTTACATTGGTCCTTTCATCCAAAAGGCTTATCATACTATATAATAAAATATCCATTACATCTTAAAACATCCCTGAAGACAAATGAGTCCTCAGACTTGTCTAGAGATGTGAGAGAGGAACCCAGGCACAGACTGCTCAGAAGACAGGAGCAGTGAACCAGTGGCAGAAGAAAGAGTAATTCTCATGAGGCTTGAATTCTCCACTTATGTTTCAACCAGATGAATTTTTTTGTGCAATTTTGAAAGAGCTGTATCTACATCTCACAACATCACAAACGTAGTTGCAGAGGGAGCAGCCTCCTTCTGCCCAGGAGAGAATGAGACAGCTGGAGAACAAGAAAAACGGGGATTTCTCTGGTCAGACACTTTCCAACGGGGCCTGGAGTTACAGAGGCTTTTGTTTAACATGGCGTGGTGGTGTGCATCTCCTTTTGCTCAGCTCCTGGTAGACCTGATTGCCAGGAGCTAGAAGCAGTGTTACTTGAACATGTACCTGAATTTAATTCTGAGTTTAAACCTATGATACAGCTGTGCTTTGGCAGCAGTCTCTGACCCCTTTGAACGGAGAAAAATGTGTACCCCTAACCTGTGACTAGAAAAAAGAGCCAGAAATGAAGTCACCAGAACAAATTGTGTCAGCAATCCTGAATGTGCAATTTTTGCTTTTAATGTGAGAGAGAAAAGATGTTCATGAGACCTTGTTTAGTGCTTTCTACCCGCCTTGGCACTGGAATACTGAAGAGCTTCCAGTTAATCACTAATTTGCTGGAGCTAGAGCAAAAATCAACATCTACTGTTCTGGGGAAGTCAAATGCCTGAGCTGTTTGTCATGAATGGCTTCTGCTAATGGCATTATCTTTGATCTTACAAATAACCAGAAGTGTGCATTGATCCATTGGAATAAGGGGGAAGGACGATTTAGGTATTAGATGCTGCACCTCACAGATAGACAGGTTAAACTTCTGTCCATAGCACTTCCTTGTGATGAAGGGATTTTTTTTTTTTTTTTTTTTTGTGAGTAGTATCCTGGATGACAGCAGGAAGTCAGGTACTGGCACCTGAATTGAGGATATAAAGACCTCCTTTGGAGCGTAGTTGCTTTTTGCACCTTCTAGACTGGAAGCCTCCATTTCTTTTTTCAATTCTCCACGTTAGAGCAGCTTGCCTCCGATGTCAGAGCTTAAGCAAGGGAGATAACACTGCCCTTGAGCTGCTTTCCTCCCAGAAATCTCACTTTGCACCTGTTCATGGAGGAGGAAAAATTTCACTGCTGCTAATGGAATCACTCCACTTCAGGTGGGCTGTGTTGGGGTTGTGTGGTGGCGGGCAGGGGCTACAGGGGTGGCTTCTATGAGAAGCTGCTAGAAGCTTTCCCAGCTCTGAGCGGGACCCACCTCCGGCCAGGGCCAAGCCAGTCAGCACCTCTCTGAATAACTTAAATAAGAAGGGACAAAGAAACTTGCTCCATGCGGGACCTGCAGCGGAGAGAGGGGGAAGGCATGGGTGTGAGGAGATAGAGCCGGGAAGAAGGGAAGGGCTGGGGGAACGTGTTTTTAAGATCTGGCTTTGTTTCTCATTATCCTCTCTGATGTGATTGGTAACAAATTAAATTATTTTTTCCCCATCAAGTCTGCTTTGCCCATGACCGTAAATGGTGAGTGATCCCTCACTATCTTTATCTCAACCCTCGAGCCTTTTGTTGTATTTTCTCCTCTCCATCCCACTGGGGAGGAGGAGTGAGCGAGCGGCTGCTGACTGTGGCTAAACCATGAACATGGAGGTAGAATTATTCAACAGCTATTTCCTCCTGAAAGCAACGTCCTTTGATCAGCAGCATTTTTCAAGGGCTTGGAAGTAGTGTTCTACAGGAATTGAACTATCTTCTAGTGAACCTAACAATTTCTTTCACTTTCGAGGCTTGCCGGTGTTAGACTGCAGCCATTCTACTTACCCAGTTCTGTTAGTAGTCAGAGTGGCACTAGGAGCACTATACAGGGCTTATATACATTACCTGTTGCAGAAACGTCAAACAAGGTGCCTCTGCTGCAAAGACCTTACATTTGAAGAAGCTACCATTTGTTGCTGCAGTTTTGGGACAGATACCTGGCTTTTTGTACCTCACTGTTCATTTTCATTTTTTAGTTTTAATCTCAGTCCTTCATATCTGACACATTTTTCTGTCAGAATTATCAAATGCACATTCTTGATTTTTTTTTCCCCTTTTAGGCTGACCATATTCTATCAAAAAAGTGCTATGTGAATGGGAATTATCCCTTTGCTTTGAAAACTATGACATGTTCAGGTATCCATCTCAGCTCCGGGCAGCATGAAAAATCTCAGAAACTTTTAGCACCTTGTCAGTTGCTGCCTTCTTATATTTACTGCAGGAAGTGATTCCTTCAATCAATGACATCCATTCACTTCTTTGTTTTAATGCAAATTGGTTGCGGATACTAAAATTGATGAAGCCTTTATCTGTCAGCTCTTCTCAGACATTTGCTGAGCATCATTCACAGTAATCTCTTTTGGTTGTGTGCACATACTTAAATATGCAGCGCTATCTGAACTGAACGAGGATGTAGAAATCATTCCAGAACACTTCTTGTGCAGTGCTCCCAGCTGGGGCAGCTCCAGATGTGGGGCTGGAGCACCTTCAAGCGTGAGAGACATTGCTGTGTCTTGATCTGAGCATTCTCAGCAGGCCCAGAGGTCTCTCTGGCCCATTGTAGCAGTGCCCAAGCTGTATGGCTCCCTTCGGTAGGTGGATGCACTCAGCTTGGCTATGAAGTTACTGAACTACAAGAGGCCCCTCTCCCTGCACCCGCACTAGCATACGTGCGTGCACCTGATAACAGGAACTGAGAGGCCAGTACGTCTGAACAGTGGCAGAACAAAGTGAAAGCTTTTTCAGAAATACTCTCCAATCTGTTTTCTGCCTGTTTGAGAGCCCAAAGAGGACTGTCCAAAGAGGACACACAAAAGATCTAGAGAGGAAGAAAGAGGCCATCAGATTGTACCAATCCAATAAATTCTGACCTTCCTTTTTATTCAAGGAAAATTATTTGGCTTTAATGTTTTGACAGAGTAATTTCCTACCAATTCCTTCCACTCAATTTTTTCCCCTGTTCTCAATCCAAAATGCAACTAACTCACTACTTCCAGTGGAAAATCTTTTTACAATAGATCAACAATATATTAGACACAAAATAATCTACTTTTGCATCATCTTTGACTTGAAACTACAAATGATTTTCTCTTGCAATCTGGCTTCAACCTCTTGGACTGAAATAATCCAACATGTCATTCATTCTCATTACAGGGTCACTTGGATACAAGTAAGCACAAAGCTGTTGATGAATCAGTAGATGAGTAAGTTGAGGAGACTTGAAATGAAACACTTTCATTATATTGGCAGTAATTTCACATGACCATATGAACTGGCTACAATGTAATGAGGAATTGGGAAAGTAACACAAGAGCCCACCTGGCAGAAGAATAAAAAGAGATCTGCTTAAAAGCAAAAAATTGCAGCATCAACCTACACTCTGTCGTGATTTCAAATGCAAATTACACTCAAAAAATGCGACAGGCCGAAAGGTAGGCAGAAAATGGAAATTCTGTTTCTGACAGTGCACATCATGCAAAGGCAACATTTTCTGGATCTTATTCACAATTTAGACTCTAATCATATCAGTTTTCAAGGCAAATAGTTTATTTTTCAGAATAGCCTATAATTCTTGTGATTGATAAAACAGACACCTAAAGTGGTGGGAATCATCATGCAACAGAGATATTCTGTGAGATATTTGTAGTCTGAAGAGTTCCCAGCCAATAAGAGACTAAATTGTGTGAACTAGACTGACTGTAAGAAAAACTGAGTCCTGACAGTAAATGTCAGGAAAGATATATTAATGTACAGTAATGGAGTTAGAAGATAGCTTTGTTTTTTTTTTTCTTCTATTGTGACTTCAATAATTACTTGCACAAAATGTCTACTAAATGTCTTTTAAGAAGACACAAACCAAGCTAGATTATTCCTTATATAAAAGTTTGAAGTAAACTATTTAAAGACTAATTTGGCATGTGTAGGAAGATAAATTGCTACAAGAGGTTCCTGGACACTTTATAATCATGAAACATGTTTTAACAATGTAGTGGTTATTAATTTTTTCTTTTGGCTTTTTAGGAGAATTAGGCAAAATGTTCAGTGAACTCTTACCTTATTTTATTGCAATTTTTTGAAGGAGAACATACATCATGCTTCCAGTCACTCTTTCTTGATTGACCAACACGGTTGACATGAACACACCTACCTAAGCCCCTCTCCTGTGAATTGTTAGAGCGCAACTGGACAAAGAACAACCCTTCCATCCTATGGAAAGTTTGAAGTCTCTCTATATCTTTTGTGGGGACAAAATACCAAGCAGTCCCTTTCAACTGTCTTTGTGCAAGAGAGCTGTGTCGAAATGCCTAGTTTGAGATCAAAGACCTCAGGTATCCAATTGGGGGTTTTCATTTTGGTCACAAGTGAAACTGTTGAAATGTTCATGTTCCTCTGAGATGTTTCATCTTTGATGCAGTGGGATATTTAACTAAACACCACTTTGAAAATGTTCTGACCAGATCTATGTTTTTGGTACGGCTGTGCTAGGAGGAGAGGAACTTAAGTGGGGAGAGCTGATAGATGAGGAGCTATGAAAGGGCTGGAAAAGGAACATGAACACTTAATAAGGTGTTAGCTTTGTGCAGGACTCAGCCTGCTTAAATTGAGACTTAGCTGCCTAAAGCCTAAGGCTCAGAGAATAATCCAGTCTGTCTGCTTCTTGCTTTGCAAGATGTCTCTGTGCTGCACTTGGAAAGTTCTTGGGTACTTACCGTAGTCACCTATTCATGCCTAAAAGCACCTGTTAGACAAGAGACAGGTATCTCTCGTTCCTGAAAGCTGTCACGGTTCAGGCAGGCAGGCACCTGAATGGCGTGACTGCTCTGGGGTGGCCTGAAGGTCTGGACGTGACTGGGGCTGTGACTTCCTCTCTCTGAGGGGTTAGTGTTGTGGAGGGACAGGACAATCTGCTCCTGAGGAAGAGTCAGACTTGGCTGTGGTGCCCAAGACCTCATGCTACATGCCTGTGCACAGTGATCCACAGAAGGAGGGGTGAAGGCTTTGCCCCAAATTCTCCAAGGCCTTGGGGCCAGAGAGCTGTTTTCAGTGTAGAAAGTCTAAACTCAATCTTTCCTGGGATAAGCAGAGTTTAGAAATCATGTTTCTTGCCTTATTAAATACTTTTATCATGAGGGGGTGGGGACACCTAGCACTTCCCATCAGTTCTCTTCACTTGCAGCAGAAAGGAACAGCTTCATATACCAAAAACCTCCCTGCACGTCTCTGGAGACCATGCTGGGAATTTATGTGGTTAGGGCAGGCGGACTGACCAGCATCCTGCCGAGGGATCTAAAGCATGTGGGATTTTTGCAAGGCAGTGAGCAAAATGAGCGCTGAAGGCAGGTCTTTATCCCAGCTCTGTTTGTATATTCTTCAGCCTCCAGCGTCAGTGGCTGGTGGTAAGATCAGGCTTCTAGAATGCTGCTGTCTTGCAAGTATGTTGATGTGTATTGGTAATTGTAGGTGATGTGGTATGCAGTGCAAGTGACAGCTCATCCTGCTTCAAGTGGTAGGTGTGGAAAGCAGTGATTGTTTTAAAAGATATCTGCATTTGTGTAGATTATATTATCTTTATATTATACAGGTAAGTGGAATGGAGAAAGTATAGTGTTGTGGAAACGGAGGTGAAAATCTAATTAAATGCTGGATGGGAGAATTTTCATGTTCTGGTCTAGTGCCATTACACTACTTGCTCAGTACCAGGGGAAAAAAAAAGTGGCAAAGCTGGTAAGGTTTGGAAGGTCATGGCTTTGTTCTCCCAGGTATAAGAACCTAGATCAAAAAGCATCTCTCTGAGAATTGTGTTTGCAGGCACCAATAATGACAGAAAATCCCAGATATAAGCTTATTTAAGATGTTGCATCACACATTAACAAAAATGGAGCATCTGGATGTGGATGCCCCTGTCTATGGTATGTCCTCCCCTATACAGGCTAAAAATATCTCACTTTCACCACATGGACAGACAGATACAAAACCTCAATTACTTTTGTAGATTCATCTGTAGTAAACTGAGAAATAAGAAATTGATTTTTAGAAAGAATTACACATAGATATGGAATTTGTGGATTCTGGACATCCTGACAAAATCTTCCAATTTTGCCCCAGAGTTTGTCTTGGAAAGATTGCTTAGTGCCCAAGCTACTGGCAAGTATTTATGGTAACCTGGTTCCAGCTCTACCCCACATGCTCTTTATTACTTCTTTGAATTATATCATTTCTGTATCGCATTTGTCACCTGTAGAAGAGATGTCACATATCTTTTTCCTCCTAGAATGTAAGTTCCTCTGCTCTGGTACTGTCTTACGATGAGTATGGACGAGGCAGTCTTGTTTAGTGCCTCTAAGCTTCCACAGTATGCAATTATCAATGTTAAACTCTTCAAATTGAGGGAGTGATTGGATCTAGCAGACTGCTTTGTTGTTTGCCTGTTGTGTAATTATCAGCATTCATTACAAACAGGTATGTCTAATTTTTCCAGCTCTCAGCAAGCTGACTACAATGATGGTATTATGGGTTGGGTTAAACCAACTGGAACTGGTGAGTGACATGGCTGCCTTTCTGTTATGAGTAAACGCGACAAACACAGAGCTAGGCAGATTTAAAAGAGGGAAGAAAAAAAAGACTTGCTTAATATGTGAGCTGTTGATTTGAACTGCTTACAGAGGAGCTGAAAGCATGGAGCTTTGGTGGGATTTCCCAGGGTATTGTTTGACTATCCGCACACAGCTCTCTTCAGTGAGCAAACAGCAGGTGAGAGAGAGGCGCAGAAAACAGCAATATTGCAAATATGCTCTAAGAAAATGTATGCAAGAGAGAAACCATGTAAGCATTGTGGCTAGAAACTGAGAGCAAGGAGCAAAGAAACACCTGCTGTGCCCAGAGATACTGGGTTTTGGTCAGCCTGTAGGAATACACAAGGTTGTATCAAAGAGTCTGTCCTCAGCTGAAGTGCTCCAGCAGTTATATTTCGTCAGGAAAAGTGTGGCTGGTGCTCGAGCACACTGCTGTCTGTCTTCTCTGTGGTACAAAAGGGAGGCTGAAGCTACACTGAGGGGACGCTTGTCAAACTGCTGGTGTGTATGTTTATTAATCAGTGAAAAATAATACCGAATAAGGAAACATATTTTTTAAAAAATAAAAGCCTCTCATTCCTAGACATATCTAGAGGTACTAATATTTGGAAGAACAAGATTGTTACTTAAGAGGATACTCGGCCTTTGCTTCTCCATTTCCTGTATTTTCCCTGCTTTGCTTTGGCACAGGCGTTACAGCCTGCCAAAGAAACGTGATGTGCTTTCCAGCCCCAAATCACAGCCTATGTTCTCAGGTGTGCAGGCAGATCACCTGGATCCAGAGCACCCCATTGCCACACCGGGCAGCCATCAGTTTACAAAAAGTCACAGTTACGGCGTGGTGGGAGGCTCTGGGGAAGCAGAGTGGGAAATCAGCCGTGTGTGTCTCGGGTGCCAGTGTGTCGGGAGCGGGGAGGTACTGGGTGACATTCCCCAGGAGACCAACAGCTCCAAAACAAGCCTTGCTGCTCGGTGCGGGCACAATGATGCCTTTGTTCTCTGCGGTGGGAAGGAGGGTAGCTCGGTGTGGAGGATGCCACGGGGAGGGCTGCCAGGTGGCAGGCAGGGCCGCTGTGACATCCTCCCCAGCACAGAGCCGCTGCCATTGCCAAGCATAGGAAAGAGGGGAAAAAAATCAGAATTGAAAAGCTCTTTTGAAAGAAATTCTCCAGGAAAATGTGTGAAAACAGACACTGGCACTGTTTTGAAAGCCAGGGCAATGTTTCGCTTGCTCTCAGTAGTAAGAGGAAAAAGCAGAAAGTGTTAATTCTTCATTCACACGCTGGGGATGGTTGGGCAAGGGGGGAGGTTGAGCTGTGCTCTGTGCGAGTTTATATAGCTTACTGTGCCAAGAGAAATTACGAGGTGTCTCAGAAGGGCAATTAGGAGAAATGCAATACTCCTGTTAATAGAGACAGATGTTACTCATGTGTCACTACAGGTAACATTTACATGCCCCTAGTTTTGCAGCTCAGAGAGAAATAAAGTTCAGCCAGCTGAAGTATTTTATCTGGGAATATACAGAAAGATAATCTTTGTTGCATAGTACTCAGCTGAAATGGGTTTAAGCACTTCACAAGGAGTAGACACCAGTCTTGACATTTGCACACAAAGTAAAAAAGGTCTTGTTCGCATACATTGTAAGTTTGGTATAAGAAAAATAACATCACAACTATGGATTGTTCATGCAGCTCAAAGTCTGAACTGCAGGAAATAACATCAAATTTTCAAATTGCCTCTGGTGATGCAGAGTAGCCATCCAAAAGCCCAAGGGAGAATGAATTTCAAAGTTTCCTTAACTGCAAACAGAATAAATAAATTATGGGGAGTTTGAGAAAGTATTTGGTGTTGGACTTAGTTTGGCCCCACTAATGTTTTGTTTGATCACTGCAGTCATTTCAAAAATTGTAACTGAGGCACAGGGCAGATGATAAAGAGAAGAGTGACCCAGTTCATCCCATGTAAACGTTACCAAGGCGGTACCAAGGGCGCTGAGACAGGTGTGTCTGACTGTTAGAAACTTTTCAAAGGGGTATTTCCCCTGCAAGTTTCATTCTGCCCTTTATTTCTGTTTCTGCATGCCATTGGTGCCAAAGAGCACTGGCAGTATCAGGGTGTTACAAATTCCTCCCCCCTTAACCACAGCAAGTGTCTTTAAGCTCCGGGGCCAGCTTCTCTGTCACAATGAAGGAAACATGGGAAGCGTTTACTGCGCTGCCCAGGGTTTGCTCCTGCATAAGCCGAAGGAGGAGCGGGAGGCCGATGGGCAGAGGAGAGGGCCGAAGAAACAGCTAATGGGGGGCATAGTTTAAAAAAAAAAGTGAGTGGAAAAAGTAGAGCAATCGTTCCTTTTATGCATAATGTTTTATTTAAGTCTCTTGATGATGTTTTGTGGGTGCTTTCTTTCGTTCATGGTTTTTAGTCTATTATCATAAGAGCAGGTTGTGTAAGGTTTTCAGGTCTCTCTAACACAGGCTCTGCTTAAAAAGGTGACTGATTATTTTACCCTGTGCTTCTGTATGTTTTGCTTCTCTGCGTACACTTTGCTCTGTGGATAGCATTTAAAATTCTAGTGGGCTGCCCTCCTATTAAAATACCTTTAATGTTTTATCGGGATACCTCCCACTTGAAAATGGTTTAGCACATAAAGGTGCTTTGCTCATTTGAGAAAAAATTAAACTATATTTCTGGTGCAGAGGCAAGATCGTTTGCGCAGCTGTCCTGTAGATTGCTCTTTATGCAAATGGTGCCCTGGGAAACAGGCAGATGAAAGTATTTCAGGGCGGGATGGTGATGCAAATGTTTCATCTACCTGCCTGGGAGTGCTCTGCTGCAAGAAGGGAAACAAGCTCTCCTGCATGGTGCTGACTTATCTCTTCATGTCTGAAAGTTCAGTGTCTGCCCTAGAAAATAATTACTCATTTAAAGTAAGGAAGGAAAGTCCAGTGTGCCTGTTTCTGAGCACTTTGGCTTAAGAAGATAGATTCAAAAGTTCGAGTCATTGTCTCACCAAGGATGGGGAGAGGAAGAAAAGAAGTAAAACTAGAAAGGGTGATGTGAACTAAAAAGTAAGCAAGAAAGAAAGCAGGTGAAATCGGAACGTTAAGAAAATGTATGTCTATACAGGTTAGTTGTCTTGAATGACCAGAACAGCGTTTTCTGTGACTAGAAAACCACATGGGATAGTTGCTCATTGAAAAGAATGTTTTCCAATCAAGTCTAAGCAAACAGAAAGCTGCAATTTGGTGAAGCGAGGAGAGACCAGACTGTTCAGGCTGGGAGCAGAGTGGAGTGAAGTGCTCATCTCCAAAGCTTCTGATTAAACCTTTTTCCAAGAATCAGCTCGGCCCTCATTTTAACCTAGTTGACTGACTGTAAAAGTCTTTCTCCGAGTGTTTATGTTTGTTTGTTTGGGTTTTATTTTTATGTTATTAAAGCCTACAGATACTGTAAAAACTACTTTGTGCATTCAAAGTGCTGCACGCCTGTAATTCTGATGCCAACATGTGACTGCTGACAGAAATGCGATGGGACATTTGGCTGCCTAGGCTATTCCCACGAAGGCTACTTCCAGCCCTGGGACTCTACCCCAGCTCCCAGGCTCCTTCCAGGGCTCAGGACACAGAGCTGCTTTTCTTGGAAGGCAACGTGGCACATTTATCCTTACTCAGTGTCCTTCTAGAAGGGACATTGGAGCATGCTCCATGAATTGCTGAATGTCTCAGGGAGAACCAAAGACCCTGGAATCCACCTGGAAATTCTTTGAAGGAATTAGAAGATTTTTTGAGGTGAAACAGAGTTAGCTCCATCTCTACATTCAACACTATCTGTTTATGCTCCATGGAGATGCTTGCAAGGGGCTGACTGAGATAACTTCATTTTTCATGCCAGCATTTCAAGATGACAAAGGAGAGAATGGCACCTGGAGTGGTCTGCGGATAATTCAAACACATGGGTGTGTGTTGAAAAATCTTGTTGTCACTATCAGTAACCATGCCATGACTTTTCTCTTGGCCATCTTTACACAGCATTTTCTTTGTCACCGAATTAATCTCCAAACAACTTGCTGTTATTCTGGTTGTCAGTGCACCCATGGTGTGCAGCAGATTAAGGGAGGCACTGTGAAAGACTGAGACACCACAGATATTGCAAAGAGCTAACAGGACTTTCTTCATTGGAAAGCAAATATTTTTACTGCCCCATAGAAATGGTTAAACCTTTTACTCAACCTCTCTACAAGGAGTGAGATGTTTATAGCATCGTTTCAGAATGTATTATCTCAGATTGTGTCTGTAAACCAGACCCTTGCCATACTATTTTGGAATGTCTGCATAAATATCTTTCCAGCGACATAACTGAAGTATTATTGCTGCTTCTCGCACAACCTTAGTTAGCCTGCTGCAAAACCAGCAATTCCAGTGCTATGGTACAGACCTGCTATATTTGTCTAATTTAATCAAAATGTCTGGAAACCACTCAACATCTGAAGAACAAAATGCCTTTTGCTATTGTGCAATGACTCTTTACTGGAACCTCTTTAAGTACTACTGAAAGAGAGCAGACATTGACCTCTTCCATTTCCCCTCCCACTCATCCATCCAGAGGAGGAGAGTCCATTTCCTCCACTGATTGAATTAAGGTCTGAAAATGCAATTTGAAAAGGAAGAGTGGAACTGAAGATTTGTTTTGATATGCAGAAATCTGGGAGTTTGCTTGTTGTTTTTTCTCCCGTCATGTCTGGATGAGGAAAGTTCTCTAAGGGGTGATGGCTACTTGGAGCAAGATTTGGCAGATGCGTACTGTCCATCTGTCAGGCAAGAGAATTGATAAGGCAGACAGGGAATATGATGACTAGAGTGCTGCAAAGGGGGTAAAAGTAATTGTGCCTGGAATGAACAGGCCATCAGTCCCAAACAGAAATAGGTCTCCGTATTTTGTGCAAAGCACTTTCCAGAAAAGTAAATGGAAAAAATAAGAAGGAAGGGAATATTACTCATACGTACAAGTGAATTCCACTGTCAGTACCCATTTTATACTCAAATTAAATTTTCAGGGCAGAAAAATGGGAGGGGAGACAAAAATTATGAAAGTATGGCCTATTATATTATTTACATCAGAAATAATGAGTGATCAGATCTGGACTGTTGAGGAAAGTTAAAGGAGAACATTATTAGCAGAGCATCAAGGGAAGTGTCTTTGAACCCAAATTTTGAGACCTTCCTGAAAGACATTGTACAGGGTATTAATTATTAATGTCCTCAATAGAGAAGTCTCAGGGTGGAAGTATTTAGTGTGAGAACACTCTGGAAGTTGAATAAGACAATTGCGTCATTCGTTCCCAGCCTTTAAATTTCAGAGAGATCAATTTTTTCATAATTAAGAACTGAAGGCACCAAAAAGGTAACTAGTAGCTCTCTATTCATGTGGGGGTAAAAATAATTCTAAGCCAGTTGTAAGGAGGAAGAAGAGCTCCAGGTGGCAGGGGTAGGTGGACACACCAGTCAGTCTGCTGTTTTGGTGGCAAGGGAGGTTGCAGCTGTGGCTTGCACGCTGCATCTCAAACGCTGTCAAAAGCACTGCAGTCCTAGTTCAGCCTACTGTAAACTGTGGTTTAAAGGGGCTTTCAGGTAGGAAAAAAAGAGTCCTAAGCGTGAATGCATTGCCGTGGCTGGCAGACATCTTGTGATGACTGAACATATCAGTGACTTCTCTGAAGAGGAGGCAATGATGAAATGAAGCAGTACATTCATGGCCATGTGGCCAGCTGTAGGGGTACCAAATATCACCTGCAGCACAGTTTAGGATTAGGATTTCTGAAGTAGGAAATTGCAAGCCATCTCAGCAGTCAGTTTAAAACTAAACTAAATGAAGCTGCTACCTGTGAAAATGGCAAAAAAAAAAGCACATTCTGAAAGATGGGAATAAAAAACTGTTAAAATTTTGAGGGGTTATTTGTTTTGCATTGGTCGGTGGTTTGTTTTTTGGTTTTCTTTTTGCTAGTATTGAACAAGAAAACTGATACAAGAGGTAATTTCTTTTTCATCTGCTTCTTAAAACTATCCCTCTTTGCACTGGCAGTGTTCTTGTTACTTGAACGCCCAGCCTGAACGAGACTTCACACAGAAGATGGTTACAGAAATGCCTCCAAAGGTGGCAGTATCCTTTAGGCTGCAGGGAGGGGAGGTAATGCTTACACCTTCCTTGCACCTGGCTCATATGTCAGCGATCAGGGAAGGCTGGGACAGTGTTTCTTATTAGGTTTCTGTAATATGATGCACACTCAGATAAGTAAGCCACTTTTTTTTTTTTTTTTTTTTTTTTGTCCGCAGCTGTTGTGAGAAAGGAAGGGGGAAGTCTGGGTAAGTCCAGTGGGGTTTCTGTCTTCTCCTTTTTTAAGGCTAGAGGCTAATAAGAGAAGACTCTTATGGCTACAGGAAGTCAGTGACCAAGGGCAGTCGAAGGTACTTCATTAAGCAGTGGTTCTGCTATGTGTACTACCTTAGAGTGAGTCTCTGACAAGATCTACTTACTGATAAGATTCAGCTTTCTGCATGTCTTGAAAGGGAAGATCAGAGGATTAGGAATGCTGCTGGAGGCAAAGGTGGAGTTCATATGGGGATGTGTAGATATTCTAAAGGAAAGGGAAGAGCAGCTGCATAGGCTGCTCAAAATTGGCCCAGCAAGAATATCTAGAGCATGAACAGTTTGAAAAGGAGGGTGACCATCTAAGAAAGAGAAAGATATCATCTAGTGGAGTAGATTGATCTTGAAATACAGACAATTACAAAAACAAAACAAAAAAAAAACGGAGGTAGTCGTGGAGGATGGAAGACATGATGCACGTGAAAAAGACACATAACTCCCATCAAAGGCCCAAAGTTACATAGAGTTTGTGAAGAGAAAAAGGTTAACCATGAAGGTTGCTACACCAAAGAGAGCATCTTTTAAAAAAACCCACCCAAACCCCTAGGCAGAAGGTGGAGAGCTTTTGAGAAGTGAAGCAGTGGCTGTTCAGCAAAGAGAAGTTCCATTTTGCAAGTTGAAAAGCGTAATGATGAATTGGGACTTGAAAAACAAGCCAAGACTTGCAAAGGATATTAAAAATAAACCATGAAGGATCCTACAGCCATACAAGTAGAGGGGAGACAAAAGAAGTTAAGCTTTCATCTTAGCATAATATTAGGCATGTGCTAATGAAACTTGTTTATGATGTGAAATTAGGAAGTACTGGTAGTATGAAGGAGAATTAGAGTGTTATGCATAAAACATTAGAAGACAGTAAAAAGTAAAGAAATAGAAAGGCAATGAAACTTAGTAGAATGAGGTCAAATTCATGTTTGGTGGCTGCTAATTGCACTTTATGCTATAAGATAAGGCTGCACAAAATAAAAGAAAGAACAAGATTGTTTGTGTAGTACAGTTATGAGATAAAGAGGAAGGGCATCCCAAATTTGTCAGAGGGAGTATTTTCCTTTTCATGTAGAAAATATGAATGTTGTTGAAGAAAGTACTTGCGACGCCTCCTTTACATCGCGTCTGAAATTCTGGCTGCTTAGAGGCATGAATTCAAGTGGAACAGTCATCAAAAAGGGCTAAAAAACCAGCTAGAGAGCATGTAACATAAAAGAGGATCACAAGATCCCGAAGAAATCACAGTGGAGATGGCTATTGGTGCACACTATGCACTGGAAACTTTCACACTATAGACTTCAGTGGAAAGGGGAAAAAGGGCAAGGCTGAAACAGGAATGAGAAGAGCATAGTAATCAAAAGTAGCTTTGATTATTTATAATGAGTAAGCCATAGTTGTTTATAAGCAACAATAATATTTTTAACACTTACACATTGAATAGGTTAAGGATAGGATCATAAGTTTCTAACTGTCTGAGAAGGGAGATTCTGGGATGACTCTTCAACAGGAGCAGCGAGGACAGAAATTGTAACTGGTTCTGTGATGGAGCTTGAACATCTTACAGAAGAGTATTACATGATATCATGCCCTGCAGGAACTGGATTTAATAGCCCTTACAGTCTTCTATAAGAAGATAAAAAAGAGGTAGAGGGAAGCAAAATGCCGAGGTTGAAGCACAACAGAGAATTGCTCAGGAACTGGGAATCCTGGTGGTTTCTCAGAGAGGGTCATGTCTGGAGTCCAGACTGAAATGCATGTCTACAAAATGCAGATGAATGTTTGCTTGGGAGCTAGTAGTATGTGGAATGATAGAGGATTTCCCTGGAATTTGCTTTTCCCTTTTCTTTGCCACTTGACTACAGAAAGCCTTTCATCTTCACAGCTATACCATATTTTGATAGCTTCTTATCTCTAGAGAACAGCAAATGTTGCATCTTAGAGAAGCCTCTGCAGGAGGTAGGCTAATGCCTCAAAATGGTAATTCTCTTGAATTCCAAAGAGGTTCAGATTTGACCCTGCTTACTTATTAGCCAGTTCTTTTATTCACAGCAGAGTGTGAGGAATGACTGTTCTTCTCTTGTATATAGGTATTCATCTGCAAACTAAATTTGTAACTTGTTCAATTTAGCCCAGAGAAACAAGCAATAGCACATGATTTTAGGTGACCAGTTACATGTAGTAGGTGGCGGAATGAGCTGGGGGCACTTGAACACTTTATAAGAATCTACAGCATTGATACCCTCCAGTTTGTGTTGGTTTACTCAAAACAGAGAAATATCTAAGCCCATCACGTATGCAATTTGCAGTGAATTGGTTAAGACAGCTATGACATTTGCCTCTCTGCTTGTGGTTATTCAGCCTCTCTACCTCAGCAAGCTGAGCACATCCAAGGCAATCTTGATGGGTTTTATGTCAGAAGCAAGCTGAGGATGATAACCTTTCCTTTGCCAATACACGGCCAACAACTTGTGTTCCTGAAGCAGCTGCCTTGAGATGCTCTGGTGGATGCCTTTGGAAGTACATTGAGTTTGAGAGATGATGCAGTGGGCCTTGAGGTATTATCTTGGAAATTCTGGGATTGTCTCTGTGACAAAGGACAGCTTGACAAAGAAGAAAGGAGATTTCTAGGGGTTTATAAGGAGCTTCTGCCCCCAACATGAAAACTACCAGGGCAGCAAAATCTAAGAAAGTCTTTGAAATTTTAGAAGTGTATAAGAGTGGCATTGGAAATGTAAGCCAAGATAGTGGTAAGTGGAACGTGAGACTCCAACAGCTCAGGTGTTCATGGTTAATCTGAAAGAATCTGAAAGAAAAGGGGGACGTATCCTAGAGACACTGGTACAGGTGACTTGGTTTGATAAAGCTTGTGATGTGATGTGCAAGTTTCAGATGTGAGTGCTGGGCAGGTGGTGGGGCAATTCCTGCTGACCAGGAGATGTGATGACAGCAACGAGCCGGTGGAGTTCAAGAGATCTGTATTCTGCCACATGCTGAGTGTCTTCCCTGTGCTATGCTATATACAATAGTGATCTCAAGGCTATCTGTTGCCTCTGCTTCCTGTAGTTCTCTATCATGAGAAGTCAGCAAGCACTCGGGCTTTTACTTCTGTAAATGAAAAGTCCATCCATTACTGCAGTTACGGGATCACTTTCATTTTGGTTCTTCTCTGAAAACTGTCTACAAGTATGATTGCCTCTCTTAAAACTGCAGGCTCTTATCCTTTTGTAACAGAAGAACTGTCTCCTTCATCGCACTCCTGCTGCCTGCATAGGGTGGTGTTCTGATGCTGGTCAGAAACAGCATTCCAGTGCTAAAAAACATGTAGAACAACTGTAAGGTTTGCTCACTCATAAATAGCAGACTTGTTAGCATGATTTCTTCCTTCTGTCACTTGAAACATGAGCTTGAAGTCTTCAGTGTGTTCATAACAACACTTATTTCAAATTCGGGTATGTTAGATTACATGGAAGACACTGCTGGCTCTTCTCAATTTACCTCAGCCTGTCCCTCTGTGTTTTCCCAGGGAACAGGAGGATGAGGGAGAAGTGGGATTACTTGGGTAAAGCAAAACCAAGGATAACGCAAAACCTTTGTATATTAAAAATATATTTACTTGGCTTCTGCTGAGTATGTTCCTGCTCCTCAGACCTAATTCTGCCTATCTGAATTAGGTGAAATAAGAGTTAAAAACTGCTTCTGCTCTGGAGCAACTGTTTTGGGCATCCCAGGAATGCTGGATCTCATTTATATTTGTACCACACCTGACCACAACTCAGTCATGGTCCAGTTAAAGCCTCTAGATAGTACTTGATAGACCCGGCTGCTGGGGTGTAATACTCGCACAGTATGCTTCCATCCTTGAGATGGGGGCATTGTGGAAATGAAGGAAACTATCCCTTCCTATAACGCGCTCTGGTGTTCCTCTGGCGTAAATGTACAATACTTCAATTTGGAAAATGTAACCTCGCAATTGAAATGAGACCTTAATTTAGAAAAACATTAGTTTCCAAGTTGCCCATGGGCAACCACTCAGCAAAAGTGATTATGAAAGCAGCACCACTTCCCATTTGACTGTGGATCTCGTGTGTACAGTGCTGGAGCTCTGCTCCTAGGAGACCCCATACCCCCCACCCTCGATTATTTTGGGACGTGGTGAGAGAAGGCTGGAGACTGGTGAGAGCCCACTGAACACACAGGAGCTCTCTCCTCCCTCCAGCTGGCAATGCATTCCTACAGTAAATTTTTTAATTAGAAACCTTTTGCCTCAGGAGTGTGTATAGGCGGAGCTAAACTTACTTCCTGGCTTTGGTGAAGTTTCGCTTTCTTCCCTAATTATTTGTTATTTTCTTTCTTCAAAAAGGTGCTAGATACACTCCCTCCTCGTATGTCTAAATTGTGTCTCATCAGCATGGGTGAGCTAGCTCTCATCAGCATGGGTGAGCTAGCTGCCTGGAATTCACAGTCCAGCGCTATGTTGCCTTTTCGATGTGGTAACTGGAGTGGTGAAATTTGTGGGAGTGTAAGGGAGGTTTTCTCTACCTGCTTTGTACGACACAGTACATTCTTCTTAGATTAAACATTTACTGGAGGAAAGCTGGGTTATTGTAGTATGGATCAGTACATCTGCTTCCCTTAGCAAACTGCAGTCTGGATGGGCCTGGCAAGTGTCACCTCTTGATGAGAACTGGGAGCCACACAACCGTGTTCAAGCCCTTGGATATCTGTGACCCGAGTACAACCTCTTCACAGTTCCTCGGATATTTAATTTGATTTTTGCTGTTGGCTTTACTGCAGTGTTAAAGTGCAGGGATTCCTCTGGCATGCAGATCGAGTTAGGCAGACATGTAGAAAAATCAGGAACAAAACCTCTTTTTCCTGCAACCCAGAGAGTGCCATATAATCAGGTGATATTTAGAAAGCCTTAGATGGAAAGGAGAAGCTAGCTGAAAAGCTGTTACGTTTGCAATCTGTATTTCAGACCATGTGAAAGAGAAATTTGGGAAAAAAATCTGGACTGTGCGTATTTAGTTTATTTCTTTTGATAGAAAATGTGCAGGCACCAGCTTTTCCCATAGACAATGACAACATTATTGATACACACTGAGACTGGAACTTCGTCTATGCTAGTTCTTTTTTTCTTAAAGCCTAGTATTTATGAGGATTAACTGTTACACATATTGGACAATTAGCTCATAAATAATCAGAATTGTACATTCAAGTATTACCAAGCATCTGCATACAGACAGAAACTGCAGCTGATTGACTACTATCCCTTCCCAAACAGTGGAACTGCTTCATATAATAAAGAAGAAAAATTAAATCTGCTGTCTAGCAAAATGTGTTTTTTTGTTAAAATTACAAGAGAGAAAATCAGAGATCCAGACCGCCTCATTTATGAACATACAGACTTTTCTGGCAGTTGAGTAAGTGATGCAGTGTTGATTCTTTCAATAAACTATTTTAAATTGGTTGTTAAGCCACAGTTATGATTCACATGAACTACAAGGAAAATCAGGACTGCAGCACCTCTTCAGTACAGGGCTTTTAATTGTGCCTGCTGCTCCGCACGGCACGCAGCTCACACGAGTGCTTCACGCTCTGCTTGTACATTGCACAGCACAGGCAGGAGAAATGATGCGACAATTTTCAGATCACTGCAGTGCTTAACTTTGAGCAACTTAACCTGCAACTCTGTGTGCTGAAACCTGGAAACACCATGTCCCTCTAGGTGCTACGGGCCAGACTCTGGAATTCACTAGCCTTTTAAGTCCATTGATTCTCACTAAATACTAATACTTTGTGTAAGTATAAACACATACATACCTGAGTAACTTTTCTACATAAATAGAAACCCTAGCAGGTTGAAGGATAAATATTTCAAGGACCATGTTTAATAAAATTTGGGCCAACTGTAAGCTTCCATAATTAATTTTTCCATTAGAACTTCAGAAATCCTGAACGAAGATGATCCAAGGGCTGGAACACCTCTGCTATGAAGACAGGCTGAGAGAGTTGGGGCTGTTCAGCCTGGAGAAGAGAAGGCTCCGGGGTGATCTTATTGCAGCCTTCCAGTACTTAAAGGGGCCTACAGGAAAGCTGGAGAGGGACTTCTTACAAGGGCGTGTAGTGATAGGACAAGGGGCAATGGCTTGAAACTGAAAAAGGGCAGATTTAGATTAGATAAAAGGAAGAAATTTTTCACGCAGAGGGTGGTGAGGCACTGGAACAGGTTGCCCAGAGAAGTTGTAGATGCCCCATCCCTGGCAGTGTTCAAGGCCAGGTTGGATGAGGCTTTGGGCAACTTGGTGTAGTGGAGGGTTTCCCTGCACACGGCTGGGGGGTTGGAACTAGGTGATCTTTGAAGTCCCTTCCAACCCTAACCATTCTATGATTCTATGATGATGTGTATATCCAACCGACAGTGGAGTGGCCGCCCTGGCTCGCCGCGCTGACGGCAGTGGCTCGCTCTGCCACAGTACCAAACACAGACCCATTGCTCTACTTTCCAAGGCCTCTTCACAACTTATGCTGTTTCTAAATAGCAAAGCTGGAAGAGTTATCCCAGGCAGACTCTCAGCAAGGCACGCTAACGCTGAATAGAAGCGACTCAATTTTTTTATCAGAGAAAGAAATTGTTCTTCAGGAAAATGCTGATTATTTCGGCGAATAAGCGAATATTTTATTCCAGAATCTTCCACCCACCCAGAGAAATCCTTGCCTCTGTGCTGTCGGCATCAGCTAGCGCTCCTAGTTCTCTGCTAACTGTCTCTACTCCACGCTGGTCAGTCCTTGCCGTTCAAGGGACCACATGTGACTTGGCAGTTCCTCATGTTCCAGCTCTAGCAGCCACTCCCCAGCTTGTTTCTCCTCAAGAAAGATGCTCCTGAGCCTTCCCTGCCCACCCAACTGCACCTAGGCTGGGACTTGCCTGTGGAAGCAGGGCAGGACTCAGAAGTTTGGGAACTGGAGACTGTGAGGGGAGAGAGGTAGAGTGGGCAAGGATGGGTCCAGGCTGTGGTTGGGCACCTGGGATGCGCAGGACTGTGAGGATTTGTGGGAGAGAGAAAAAGGAGAGTTGAAATGGTGTGTGTTGGTTTGGGTAAACCAGTGTAGAGAGACTGAAAGGGAGCAGAAGATAGGCAAACTGATTATTCTTCAGAATAATTTCCAGCTCTGCCTCAGGCTGACTCTGCTCCTACAACTACTCCTCTGTGTTTGGGAGAAGGCACAAACCACACCACGACTGCCTCCCGTTCCCTGCACCCATCCCTGCAGGCTGCTGCTGCTGCCAGGGCACCTCCCTTGGGCAAGTGCTGAGCTATGGGTGTCTCCACCACCCTTGGACTGCCTGTGCTGCCCATTTCTCATTCAAACGCCAGGAAGAGCTGGAGCCTTCGTGTTCTCCTAGGCACAGATGTGCCTTTACACCCTGTGGTTGTCCATTATAGTGGAAGTTTCCTGGGGCACAAGATATATCCCCATTGCCTCTCTGGTCTGCTTAGGGGAATAAGGTCCCAACATTATTTCTGAGGTCTTTATGAGAATAAAATGTTTTTCTTACTGCTATTAGCAGTTGGAAAATCACAGTTGCTGGTATAATCAGTGGGAGTTGGAGATACTCAGTACTTCTCTGGACTGACTCAGGGATGGGACACCTAACTAGGAAGTCTGGCAGTCAGAGCCTGAGCCTGAGCCCTAGTCACTTATTTATACGTTAGCTAAGGCTCTCACTTCACGTGTTTGGCTGTGGCTCAGAAGGCCAGTGTGTTTCAGCCATTAAGTGATTTAAACAGCAACTGCCAGTGAGTCAAAATCTTTCAGAGGCAATGAGTTTGGCAAAATTTATTTCTCATATTTCATCGATCTGATAAATCGCCTTTGCAAGGAAGGCCAGCCTCACAGTAGATGCCCAGGTGTACATCACATTAAATTGCTTCTGCTGTATTCTGGGAGTTGACCTCTGCTTTGGCTTCCCCAGTTGCACAAGAACCTACGAGTTCTTCTGGACTACAGGAACTGAGTTTTTTTATGTTGCTACTTGAGACTCTTGTGGGTTTGGTTTGCTCTTGTGCTTTTAACTCTTCTGGAAGGCTCCAGTGAGTTTCTACCCAGACTACAAGAGCCAGGATTTCCTCAGTAACCCTCCTCTCCGATGAGGAAACGCTCTGGACAGATCCTGCCTTCTTCAGGCAGCAAAGACAATGGGGTTGCTTGGCGGTGTCTGAATGTTTATCAGGTATTCTAAGTTCATTAAATAAATTGCAATAGGGCTTTTAGCAGCACTATTAGCGAGATGGATATAATTTAAGAGAGTAGGAGAGTGCTTCATTTCCTACCTTTAGCAATAAACTGAAAATAAAATGTAAATGTCAAGTGGTGATGTGGCAGTGTGCTTAGCAACCAGATGATCAAATGTTATGAAAACGCCAACAGCAGCAAGGCAGAGCTGCTTGTGTGTGTTTGTGTGCGTGTAAATAATTTTCCTTCTCTTCCTAGGACCTAAGTGTTGGCAAAGGTGATTTTGTTTCTTTCCACTTCTCCATTTGAGTGACAATTAGCTTAACGAGATTAACAGATAGCAGAGAGCCGATACAATTTTGATAGAAAGGCAGGCCCAAAATCTCCAGATACAGTAATATGCCTTTATATTAGTGTGGCAATCAAAGTGGTATTAGGCTGGATAGAAATGTGGCAGACTTTTCAGACTCTTCAGAAGGCTGAAGTTGCTGTGAAGAGTGGATACCTGATAAACATGGCATTATAAGAGGTGCCCTCAGGCTTTGAGATAAAGGTCAGCTATGTCTATGGGGATTTAGATCAAAAAAAGTATGTAAAGGGACAGCCTTCCACCTTAGGACATTTGTGAGCCCTTCATTTCCATCGGAAAATCTTGAGAGACAAAGAGAAGGCACTCCTGGGCTTCCTGAAAAACTTGTTTGACCCATCATGAGGAAACGAGGGAATTATTTTACAAGCTATCCAAGCTTTTGTGCGAGATATTAGCATGGACCTGCTGACCACTGTTTCCCTGTCTTCATGTTTTCCTGATTATACCATATGACATTTCTTTCCTTTCTGAAATATTTGTAGAGTGTTACCTTTCCTTGCTCATATGCTTTTAAGGGTTTTTCTTGCCTTTTCTGTTAAATCAACCCCTCCAGGGCATTATGCATTTTTTGTTGCTTTTCACTGAACTACCTGTATTTTATCAATACTTTTTTGGCAATAAGTTACCAGGTCTCACTGTACTATCTGAAGAGCGATCTCATGAGAGAAGTAACTATTGCTCCTAGCTCTGAAACAGCTGCATTTTATAAAGCAAAGAGAATTTTTTTCCCTTCAAGCTATTTCAAACAGTCTGCAAACACCAAAAAACTGAGCTACTCCACAAGAAAGCTCTTCCTGTGGCATCGGTGATCTGTAAGTGTTACCCATGAACATGCAGCTAGATGCGGTGCTAGGAAACTGTGAACATCTATGGGCATCACTTGTGCAAAAGGACGCCGAGCTTTTTCCCAGATAGCATGGAGATTTTTGGAAAACCTGTTGTAAATGTAACATGGATAAGAGTGCCTGCTACTGCACAGCTTCCCAGTGTAACTGCTCACTGGTTTGAAGGGTTTATAGACTGAAAGATGGGTCTTGGACAAATATAGTGCCTTGTTTAGCTGTCTGTAACTGTTGGATTAATTAAATTTTACTCAGCATGCTCTGCCTTGCCCTGCTCCTTCTTCCATATTGATTTTCTTCATGTAGGGTGGGAAAGCTTTGTTGACCTGAGACCGATAACCCTGGCTTCCTGCTGTGCTGCCTACCTTGGACCTCAGCCCATGCGCTGCCGCTGCTGGTCTCCTTCCCAATTCAGTCCTCTTCCTCAAAAGAAAGGCCATGAATCTGAATGATGTTTTGTGTTGTTATTCATTACCAAAATAAAAGTCGAAGCTCTCACTGACTTCACTGAGCATAGAAATTGATGTTACTTTAGGGCTGTTTTTTTTTTTTTTTAAAAAAAAAGAAATATATGATTGAATATATTGTGTCATCTGTGTTGTCTATGCATCCAGTTGGATCCAAATGAAGGTTTGTGTCACAGAAGCAAGATTATTACCAGTTAACTCAAAAGAGAGGCCGAGACCGTGAATACCTAATATCTTTTTCAATCTTTCATCTTCCCTGTGCCTATGCTCAAGGGCTGTACTCTTTGGTAATGACAAGATCTAGGCAGCAGCTGGATTATTGCTCTTGTGAGAATTTCCAGGGGTTCCCAAATCTTTTCTTTGTTACGAAATTGACTAGAACTTAAAAAAAAAATCATTTTTCTGTGGAAAAAAAATCTGAATGCAATCAACAGGAAACAAAAATGAAACTATTCTGGTTTTGATGATTGTCCTGAAAATTTTGAACGTTTGCATTTTAAAAGCTTGGAAAGACTTTTTACGAGTCTTTTTGCAATGGTAAATGAAAGAGCATATGCTGAAAAAAAATTGAGCAGATGCTACTTCTAAAGACAGCACTTACATTCCAACTTTCTCTCAAAACAAATCTGCCTTTCCCTTTTTTTTCTTAGGAAAAAAACATTTTCCTAAGAGAAATCTCTTCCAAAAAGTGGCTGATGTCCGGTAGCTTACTTTTCCCACCCGTGTTTTGGTTTGCTTAGCTCCTCTAAAGCCTTCTGGGGTGCAAAATCCTCTAGAAATATCATGCACATGGACTACTACATGGCATATGTGGACTCACTTTTCTAAGTCACTGCCATGAAACCGTCGGTAGGGATTTTGTAGGCTGCAGAGCACCCGCACTGCTGGCTCCAGGCTATGCGAATGCTGCGTACGTGGCACGGGCAGCAACAGCCACCTTGGTGTAGTCCTCACTGAAGAGTCAGAGTGTTGACTCGCTTGCTAGGAACCAGAGAGGGATTATTTTTTAATGAATGTTATTACTAAAAATATCAGACCTTTAGAAAAAAGGTAGATTTTGAAATCTAATTAACTTCTTTCATTGAGTTAATGAAGGGAAAACAAGTGTAACCCTCCTCTTTCGTTGTCACTGTGGTTTAATACCAAATCACCAGCAATACAGGGCTTTGGTGAAATTCTGCTTTCCTGTGCTGACTTCCATTTAAACTTCTGACATCAATCCAATGACCAATCTAAGTTATAATGATCTGAAAATAACAAATATAGATGACTAACAGAATGAATATCCGAGCAAAGGGAGATCTGTTGACAGCACTTAAAAACTCCTCTCAAGTCTTTGACTTTGTCTGTGTGACTCTAAAGTGTCACAAGAATCTTTTCAGGATCTGCTTTGTATAAGGGTTGGTAACAAGTGCAGTGTATGTGCAGTTCCATGTAATGCTATGGTGTTCTGCTGCCTCACCTTTAGTGAATTTTTGGCCCTGTTAGAACCCACTCAAATCTGACCTGAGTTATAATGCTGCAATTCCACCTCCTTCACAAAATTGCACTGGGCACAGACCTGGATCCATAACCCAGATAGTTTTATTCTTTGTAGTTGGTTTGTTAAATACCAGCGGGACACAGGTCGCTGCATAGTCTCCAATTTGCTGGAAGAACTTGGATCCAAGGAGGAAAAGTGAGCTAAACAGAGAGCTTGGAAATTTTGACCAAACATCGAAGTTGGGAAGAAGTTACAGCATCAAATTATCTGGACAGCTGATATAAGAGAAATTCCTGGAGGCCTGAACACCACTGCTTTCTGCAACGATGCAAATTACTTTTGCTGACATTTTTGCTGCTTAATGCCACTCGCACTCAATTAATAGTGCCTATGTGCATAATATAAGTAAAATTGCGGTAGGCAAGGACGTAATAATGAGTCTACTTGCTTTCTCCACTCCCAACAAAGAGCTAATGCAAGCCATTAGTTTCTCCTTGATGATTTGAAAGCCCAAATAGAACATTTGTACACTCTGTGTGTGTTTGTGTGTATTAAAATATAAAATTTGTATTAGGTAGATGTTTATGAAATTGTATTTTGAGGATTCATGACTAATTTTGCCATTTTTTTCTGAAATCTCTGTAGCTTTGATTATTTTCTTTTTGAGTATATGAAGACTTGTTTTAGGGATTAGATTCAGCATCACAACCTGGGGAATTTTTTTAATGTGCTTGCTGGCACATGTTTCAGAGTTCTGTTTTTTGGGGTTTTTTTCAGAAGACTTAAAGTGAATACAGCTGATACCAGACTTCTGAGTGGCAATAAATTAGTTCAGTGCAGTTATTTTCTGTCATTAATTTTACCTGGTAATATTTTCACCAAGACTTCTCTTTACTGCTTTCTAAATTGCAATTGCTCTCCTGACCAGGAATAAATGTTGCCTACTCAAATTCTTTTGTATGGTTTTATGTATACTTAAATTAACATATTGATCTCATCTCACTCCAGGCTAGAAGCAAAGCATCTTACATGTTCTCACATTTTAAAATTAGTTCTGTCAGATTTGCTGTGATTAATTTTTCAAGAGAATTTAACTTTCAGAAATAAGGGAACTATCAGAGGGTTTGTCTTAATGAAGCTGTTTCCATTCTGCTCCTCCATGACTGATAGGTTTTATCTTAACTAGTTAAACAAAAATGATGTGATGAAAAACGAACTTTAGAGAGAAATAATCTCTTAAGATATTCAGTGTACCAGAATTAGCTTTCTCTTCTACAAAGCTGAGTATGTGAGTATAGACATATAATATTTTTTCAGAAGATTTTTGTCTTATTGCAATATTTTGCATAGAACACTTTAACTGTTTAATCAGCTTGATATACTTTCTTAGGAAAACAGATTTACAAAGTTCCTAAGAGGATTTAGATACTTTACTAATCACAAAGCTAGGAGACTGGCAGTAGTTAGTTTTTTTAAAACCCAATTTAACAATTTAATGAGACTGAAAACATAGTTCTGGAGACTTTGCTCTTTTATGTATGTGTGTATGTGAGGACAGAAAGAAAACATTTTCAGTCAAAATCTCTGTGAAACGTCACTTGCTGTGTACATGGTATATGGGCTGCATCTCGGATGTCAAGTCCAATGTCTGGCCCTACAGTATTTTTAATGGGAGAAGGTACATGTGATGGGTGCAGTAAACCCAGGTCCAGCAATGGGCAATTCACAGAGAGAGTCCGAAGCAAGTTATGGAATGTTTTCCAATGTTTGGTCAACTCTTTGGAAAAAAAAAAAAAAAAAATTAGCATTACAAAATAGAGGAGCTGTACAATTAAATGTCAAAAAATGTCATTGTCTGCTGTTGGTTGTTTTGATTGTGCTGACACATCGAGCCATGTTGGAGCGCGGCGTTAATGGAGTCTTCTGCCAGCACCCACCTCAAAGGCAGGCAAGCTTAAGGGGAAGGAGGGAGAAGAAAGGGAGTTTTTAGAATTACAGCTGGAGGCAGCACTAGAGCCAATGGCTTAAAAAGAAGTGGCATCTTCTATGGAAAGCGAAATATTTATTAAACTCCAAGAAACCTTTGCATTCACCTACTCTGATCTTCTAGCTAACATCAGCCCTGGCCTTTCCTTAATTCCCATTTGTAGTCAAGCACATTTTTAGCTGACAACAGTTATAGCTCGATATTTTTAAAAAACTTGATAGAGGATGAAGAAGCTACCAGAAAACCTGAGGTCCTATTCCAGTATCTGACAGCAAATACAATTAAAACCTTGCACCTTTTTATTTCATCTACCTTTGAATTCCTGCCTGTTACACTGAATGGCTTTGTATCTCTAGTCTTATTCTGTATGGCTGGTATTTATAGACTAATATATATTGTATATATAGATATAGATATAGATATAGATATAGATATAGATATAGATATAGATATAGATATAGATATAGATATAGATATAGATATAGATATAGATATAGATATAGATATAGATATAGATATAGATGTAGTGAGTTGGGACTTGATCAAGATACAGAGCTATGGATAGCTGAGTTTAAAATATATTTTCCAGTCCTTCAGTTGTTTTTATTGCTTTCCTCTAAACCTTGTCTTGTCTATTAACCTCTATTAACCTCTTTCCACAACTGTGGATACTAGAATTAGTCAAAGTTCTCTAATAGCACTCACATCCCATTAAAAACACTAAGGCAAAATAACATCTTTGATGCTGCCCAGTATTCCTCTTTTGCTCAGCATGGGACCATGCTGTCTCTTTCAGCTGGGTCCACTGGAGATCCAGCTCAGCCGATGGTCCCCGGCAATACCCAATTTCTTATCAGAGCTGCTCTTTCCTGGAAGAGAGGCTCTCAGGCTGTGAGTCTGGCCTGCAGACTTTGTTTCTAAATGTTTGACTTCACTTTTTTTGCATCTTTAGCTCCAGTTTTGCAAATATCTTTAGTGTTGTGCCCTGTCCTCCCAGTTGCTCCCATTCTCTGTTCTTCAGATTACTTACATACTTGGATCAATATCAGTTTTTATATCTCTATTTTACCAATAATAATGTTGCAGAATGAATGCCTGTGTGAACCAGTTAGAAATCCACCTGTTCAGTTATGATTTTTTGCTTATAGGGCCTATGCTTGTAATTTTGAATCAGGTATTTGGTGTTGATTCTTTTTTCCTCCAGTTTTTTACCATATTAAAATACTTTATATATATATGAAGTTGTTATATCAGTGCTATTACTTTAGCAATGAAACTTGTATTATCACATAAATGTCAGCAAATTTATTGGGCAAAATTGATTTTCTATAAATCTGTATTAACTGTTGTAAGTTGTCTCATTTGCTTTTAAATCCTATTAATTGTCTCCCCTTTCAGGTATTCAATTGTATTGACTAGGACTGTTGTCCAACTGATGATCCAATATTTATTTATTTTATGCTTCTTTCTTTAAAATTTTTTGGCATGATATTAAGTCTTTTCCAACCTTTGGAGCTTCTCTAATATTCCATGAGTTATTGAGAATTGACACATTGTCTGATTTGTAGAACTCCTTGATCAACACTTTTTGATATTCGGATACAATTTTTTGGGATTAGACTTTCTAAAAAATATTTTTATTTTGTTTAGATTTAACTATTAATTATTCTTCTGAGTTACAGATAAATAAAAAGCTTCTTAGTAGTCTCTGATTAACTATATCATCTGGCTTTTTCACAAATCCACTTGTATAGCCGTGAAGAGATTTAAACACAGCCTTATATTTCAGGAACATATTCATCAGATTAATGGAAATACAAAATACCCAACTAGCTTAAGGACAAATGTGGATTAAAGAAGACAGATTCTTTGCTCTCAGACAGTCTTTCCAAAGAGAGAGACAGAAGTGCCAACAGGAGGGAAGGGCGGAAGAGGTTGCACTTGACTTTAGAAGCTGCAGTGTTGCCTGCTTGGGAGGGAGAGGACTCCTGAGATCCCTATCCAGTAACAATGGACAGGCATGAGAGGAGCTTAGGAAATACTCTGATCTCATGGCTGACTTCCCACCAAGAAGCAGGTGACATGACCAACCAGGCTTGCAAGGAAAGGTGAATGACGGTATTGAGAGCACCGAGAAGCCCTCAGGGTGAATTGCAGCCTGCAATTCTTTGGGCCAGCAGGGTAGGAACTGTGCTGCTGACACGTAGCCATGGTGGTAAAGGAGCATATCTAAAAATGAAATCGTGCAGCATTTGGAGGGGAAGTATGTCACGGTGCATCTCTTTCACAAGCCCTCAGATTTGCTTCTTGAGGGTCAGGTGTCCAACATAGATAGATAAGTTGTGAGGCAGAGATACAGAGCATCCTTGGTGGCTCGCTCTGTTTTCCATGGGACATTTCTTCACCTTCCTCACCCAAAGCAGGCAATAAAGGAGAGATCTTACTAAAAGCCTTATTTTCCAGAGTAGTTTTATATTTTCTACTTAGTACCAGCACACTATATGAATAAAACTTCTGCAGCCTAAGGTAAATTTGCTTTTGTAATAAAAATGTTTTTACAGAGATATTCAGAAATCAGGAAATTAGACTCTTGTCAACCAGCCCTTTCCTCCACTGATCTCAGATAGCTTTTGAACATATTGACCAATTCCACCCATGCCTGACAGAAAGATATGGGTTATTAGGCTCCCACTGACTTCCTCAAAAGAGATGCTGTGAGGTGGCGAGGGACCTTTCCAGGTTTGATGGAAGCTGAAGCACGTGCACAACCCTTGTGAGTCATCAGAGAGTCCACACTGTTGCTTACCTTTAGGACCTCAAGTTTCCATGTAGCTTACAGTACTGCCGCCTGTTGCTTTGCTTGTTTATTCCACATCCTTGTAACTCTTAATCAAAAGCATTAATGATGGAACAATTTCCTGTTTGTAAGCTTATTTATATCATTACCTGGACCTGAAAATAAACCTGCACTGACCCTTTTTCTGTAAAGCAGAACGTTTTATTGATAAATATTCCTGGAAGTGTGTAGCTCAGTTTGTCTGCAAACACTTTCAGCACTTGTTGATGTTTATGTTGTAGTACTCTACCCTGAAATGCTCTTGATGTGGTGGGTTGGTCCCTCACCTGTTCCATCAACAACCCTTTTTGGGATGAAGTGGGAGAGCAGGTTTTATTGATCAAAAGCTGATCTACCACCTGCAAGATTTCAAAAAAAATGCTGTTCTGCAGTGTCACAAATCTGTTACAGTCTCTTTTTTAGGATCCATTTGCATCCCCAAAAAGATGAAAAAGAGTTCGGATCACATGAATTGCAGTCCCAAACACCATCATGAAGACAAGATGATTCAGTTTGTTTTCCAAGAAAAAATGTCTATCTAGGTTTATTTCTTTAATTACATTGAAACTTTGATTTGTAATGCATCTAAATGGAGTGGTTATGAAAGTCTTGTGAGCAAACACAAGCCACCCTTTGTCCAGGCACATTGTTAAAATGACAGGGGTCCTGTGGACTGCATTAAAGGCAGTGAATTGGTGTGAATTACCGATACTGCATGCAGACCTTCTCTCTCCAGCTGTGGAGATGAGAGGAGAAAAGGGGTTGAAGGGGCGCTCCACAAGGGTTCTGTCCCTCTCAGGACTGAGCCCAAGCCCGCTGTGGTCCTGCCCGTGCCGCAGACACTGCTGCGTGGAATAGCATCGCCTTTGGTCACACTGCGTTGATCACATCTCAAGCACTACTGCAGCTCATATGCAAATGGCTAAGTTACTTAAGCAAGAGCCCCATTAAAAATGTTTTCTTACTCTCTGTATAACTTATTTAAGAGAAAGTGACATTTCTGTTTATTTCAATGTAACATCTTCACTTAAACCCTTGGGTACGTTGCTCCCAATTCACTAAAACTTCTGTGTATGCCTAACATCTTCTTGCAAGGATAACTTTTTCAAAGTGTAGAAGTCAGCTTAGTTACCATCAAAGCAGTTAAATCCAGTATTTCAATTTTCCTGTTAAAGCTTTATTAAGTCATTAATTGTGCGAGTGCCAGCAGGATATCCTTGCAAACTTAAAGAACAAAGGCAGTTATTTTCTAATATGCACATTCCAGGACATTTAAATTATTGACCGGGTATGTAAATAATTGATGGCTCACAAACGTATCAGTGTAAGAGCCCTGGAAAGCATCGCATTCATTTGCCGGGGAGATGGTGGGGTCAGGACTTGTGTAGCAAATAATGATTCATTCTTTCCTTCCCGACTCGAATGCCATTATCCTGCTCAGCTGCATGAACGATACATTTAGGTTTGAACCAAGGAATAAACCCTTGACGCATGCATTAAGTAGAGGACCATTGTGTAAAGGTGCATTTTAGTGATAAACACGTGAGTCTCTTTTCATTTCTGCCCTGGCCCCAAGCTAAAGTGGTCTTGGAAATGAGGAAGCCCTGTGAATTTCTCAAAGTACAAGCTGGCAAAAAGAAAATGACTGTGTCTGTTAAGGAAAACTGACCCCTACATGTCACCATCTCGCTGCCACCGCTCTGTGCCATGCCTCCCGTGGACTCAGCAGCTCTGCCTCGGCTCAGCCATCGTGTGCAGGACCCCACTATGGGCAGTGCCACGGCTGCTGGGGACGGCAGAGAGATGTCAGCTCCTGGGGGAGGGTGTGGGATCATGCCCATATCTAGCTAGTGTGGAGTATGGGAACAGAGGTGTTTTGGGCTGTGGATGACAAACAACAGTGCAGTCACTGTTGGCTAGCTGTAATGCCAGGCTCTTCCTATCAAGGGACACTGAAACATTGGCGGCATGGGAGCAAGCGGGTCCCTAGACAGTGCCCTGCACAGGCAGGCTGAGTTCCCATCCCCACACCATGGCATTGGCACAGGGCTTGCCAGGGCTGCCTGTCTGGTTGCTCTTTGGGTCTCCTTTGGAGCCAGCCAAGGGAGGACCTCCACTCTGAGCCAGCCAGCACCTGGAGTGGTCTGCCTTGAGGTGAGAGTACATGGTGCGGGAAACAGCGTCAACAAACTACAGACCTACAGCACCATATATGAGCAAAATCCATCCTGCACAATTTTGAAACATGCAAATATTTATGAAGTTGACCAGCAGGATGTAATATCCAAAAGCATATAGGTCACTTGAGAGGTAAAAGCCCTCTGTCCAGCCTGGAGCGGAAAATTCATCCCTTTTCCTAATAGCTCATAGCTGCTGTTGGAGCCAGGCCCACATAAATATTGAAATATTTTTTTAGTTCAGTTTAAGGAATCAGTCTTTGAGGCTGATGCTTTTCCTCACCTGGCTTTTGCCCCAGGCTTGCTGACCATTTTTTAATACTCTAGGTTTAACTTGATGTCTAAGATGGAAGAAGGGGGACACTGAAACACAAAAGGCAATGGGTCACCTAGAAGTAGAGGTGCATGACAAAAGACCACCTGAGCTCACTCTGGGCAGTGGGGTGCTCCAGCAAAGGTTGAGAAGAAAGACCAGTGGCAAACCCAGAGGAGAGAACATCAAAAGAGATTAGAAACCCTTCTTTAGGAGGAAGATGTAGTGTGTCCTTCCTTGCCAAATGAGAAAAAGGAACAATTTCAAGGTCAGGAATGGTGTGGGAAGGTGAAGGGTAAAGAAAGAGCCTGAGACACTAGTGGAAGGAGACAATACCTGAGGGGACCAGCAGCTGCAGAAGCCTGGATCAGTGCTCGCCCAGGGTGAAGGAGCCTTCCTGTGTGCTTTCCTCACAGGTCAGATTTTCTCAGCACTAGTTATTCCCCTCTTGAATCTCTCCAGATTGGCCTCCCCTTTGTCTTTTAAGCGCAACGCTCCAAAAGGGACTTAATACAGTACCTTAGGGCTGAAAAGAGTGAAATTGTGCCTCCTCTCTCTCACAAACGGTATCCCTCTCAGTGTGCCTCAGGCTTATGCATCTTCATGCTACTGATACGTGAGTATGTTTGGACTCATTTTACCCTCCAGGTCTCTTGCCAGTCAGGTGCTCTTTGTTTTGTACTTGATTTTTTTTCTCCTTCTTCAGTGTACTGTTAGCACTCATCTTTGCTGAATTTCTTCTTAGTGATTTCATACCCTCCCTCCAAGTTATTACAGATCGCTTTTAGCTCTAACCCTGTCCTCTAAAGCATTTGCAACTTACGGTTTTGTGTCACCCACTCTATGTACCATCATTTAGTTGTTAACAAAAATATTGAGCGAAAGAGAGCAAATAACACAAGGTCTCTGCCTGACAGTCTCTCTCCCCATATGACAGTAACTCATCAATAACCCCTGTGCTAAAAGCAGGTTTTCAACTCCTTGTGCCCATACCCAAGGCTGGTTACAGCTAGACTGTGTTGCTAAAGCTTGTTGATGAGGACATCTTGTGAGATGATTGTAAGTCATGTTTATAGCTTTCTCCTTAGTCCACAAGGCTGGTTACCTTGTCAGAAAAGAACACCAGGTTCATCTGACATTAGTTCTTGACAAAACCAAACTATGTGGTCTGTTTGTTTAATTCCTTTGTCATCTTCTGGGTACACATGAACTGATTGTTCCCTTGTTTTCCTGGGACTCTAGTCAGCCTGTTCTGTAATTCCCACATCCTCCTTCATATTGAGTTCGCCTTCTGCAGACCTCTCCCTTCCACACAATATAGAAAACAATCGGAAGTTTTGCGTTATTATAACAACATACCCCCATGTACATCGACGCATCTGGGGAAGGGCCGGGTGACATCTCAGCCAGAGTCTGGTGACAGTTTTGGCAATTGCCAGATCCTCCCCAGCACTGGGAAGATCAGTAGTTGCTTGGAGCAAGTAATCCAGTTATAGATGAGAAATAAGTTCGGGTAGATGGATGTGAGAAACAGGGAAGGAAGAACTAGTGCTCTTAGTGACAGCATTGTTTTTGACAAGCTGTCGGTAGCACGGTATATAGGAAAACTGTTTAAAAAACCTGCTGTCGTGATAAGGCGTGTCTTTCTGGTAGTCTTTCTTTTTACTAACTGATATTTGCAGGCACAAAATGAGAAATATGATATAAATCTTCCTTTACAGACGTTTTTCTTTTTGGAGGATCCTGAATGTCTCTGTTCTTCAGGGGGTTATTTTCTTAGTCCTGGTTACAGACTATGTCCAGAAATTCCTCAAAGTCAGGCAAACTGGTGGCATTTGTGTTCCCTCTGGGCCTCCCACTCCTTCTAGACCTCGAGGTTCAGCTAGAGGAGACATGACTGCAAGAGTATCAGGAGGGAAGATAACAACATACTCAAAATGTTTAAAGAGACTGAGGTAATAAGCAAATTTGAAACTAGATAGCTCTCCTATGCTTCTGAAGATCTTTTCTTAATAGTATCTGAAAATCTTATCTTAATAATATATATAATTAATATATATCCTACATATTTTTTAGAAAACTAGAAAATAGATGTCACCTAATGTGTGCATCTGAACATCACCTTGCTAAGTCTAAACTAGTCACCCTAATGTTTATTTATGTCAGTGGAGAGAAATAGGCCCCTCTAGAAGGTAATTCACCAGACTCACTTTATTTACATCTCTTTATGAGTCATTCTCTTGAGGTACCTGTATGTCTCTGTAGGGTACAAGTGGAACCGGGGATGACATGGATAACGTCAAGATGTCCATGGTAGATAAGACAACTGTTCATCAAGCATGTCTGAACTTGTTTTAAAAAATACTAAGAGGTTTTGGGTTATTTTGGTCTTTGATTCACAAAAATACCGTACCAGCACTAAAAGAAGAGCCATGGAAAGCAAGTTAATACACTTTAGCTGGAGGCAGTTGAACCCAGGAGGATTCAGGAATATTCAAATTTCGTTCTTCTAAAAGGCGAACTAATTACCATCATCAATTTTAATGTTACAAAGCTTCAAGCAAATGCAAAAGCATTCAAAGATGAGCCATTTATGTCTGCATTCAGTACAGAAGTAGCTGAACATTTGTTTTCCTAATCCTTTATGCCTACTTTATTGTCATATGTTGTTTGACATTCAGGAAATAACACAATGTTTTAATCAACAATGCAGGATTGCATTAAAACGTGATAGTACATGGCTTAAAGGCAAAACTGAGTAATTAAAGCTGTGACGTAAGTAATAGCTGGAGGGAAGTTCTGGTAAGATATCTTGTGCAAACAAGGGAACTTGCAGGGTTTACCCACCCACCTCCAGGGACACAGAGATGGAGGAGCCACTTACATTGTTTTCTTCCGTCTTGGGCTGTGTAACGAGCCCACCAGTAACTAGACCTCCAAATAGTCATGAATATTGTAGTACAGCGCTCTTTCTGAGGCGCAGCCCATGGTGATGATAGTAGTGAGATCATTGCCTAGCTTACCAGACACGATACCTGTTGGGTTGATAGTCCTGTAACTGGAGTAAACAACAGCAAGCATACCGTTATTGCTAAATATCAAAGCTGTTTCTAGAGCAAGCAGAGGAGGAAAACTCTGCCCTAACCAACCTCACATAGATATCGTGTATCTCTGACAAGTTAATGGGAGGATTCTGATTACAACCAAGAAGAAAATCCATACTGAAACAGCCTGGTATAAGATAGGTTTGCTGTTGTGTCCTGGAGCCCTCTTCCTCCTCTCTCACTGTCACAGGTCATCTACTACATCAGGTATGAAAGATGCCTTAAACTTTAGCTTTGCTGTCGTGTCTGATATAAAGCATGTTTTAAAACTCGTGTCTAGGCTGTCTCATTTGTAACATCTTCTGGTCTACATAATAAAGTAAAAATCAGTTCTGATACCTTAGAAGAACTTTGCCTTTCTGGAAACATTTGTCATCCACATCCTCGCACCCTGCAGTACTCTCGAGTTTGCCTATGGTATGTAGCGGTTAGAAAAGAGCGTCATGGGAAGGAAGAGGGTGACACCATTTTCTCCCTGTCACCTCTGCTTTTCATAATGCTATCGTCTCATAGGTTTGGAAGCGTCTGTAAATGAAAGCTTTTAAACAAATGTCCATGTGGCAAAGTCCTTCGAAGGAGTAAGGGAGTGAGATGGCATAAACATGGTGCTCTGAGGACAGCGTGTCACAGAGCCCTGAAACTTGGCCAGATCTTAGGCAGAAGAGGGAGAAGCGAGGCTGCACTGGCGATGCACTGCATGATGCCTCACACATCTCCGGGGCTGCCTTTCCACCAGCAAAAGGAACAGAGCGCTTAGAGGTCTTCTTTTGTGAAATGTAATCGTATTGCTTAATAGAAAAGCTCTCTCCATAAAGTTTTTAATCCCACTGTAGAATTCAATACACATTTGTTTTGCTTCTGAAAAACAGCTTTTAAAATCTGTAAAGATAAGACATGTTTACGGTTAGTAGCACAGTGGGTAGCATCCTGTGGGTTCTGTCCTTCTTCCATAGGGCATTTCTTCAGGGCAGTTTCTGAAGGCATTCACTCATTTCTTTTCATTTGCAGAATGATTTGGACTTGGGTATGGATTGCAGGGATCATTAAGGAAAAAAAAGCAAAATCCTGAGCAAAGCATGCTCTTGTTCATACAGTGTTTGCTTCTGGCCATACCTTCCTCACATAGACTGAATTAAAGGTCTTGGTTTCTCAAAAGGAATAATGTGGTTGCACTAGCAGTACTATGGCAGGCAAAGGGAAACCTGCAATCTGTATCCCTTTCATTGTTTGATGTAGAAAGATTAAGAGCAGAGGAGCAATTATTTATCGCTGCACCCAAACCTGACCCTATTGTACTTGTTTTGGGAATTAGAAAAGACTTCTTGAAAGTCTTCTTAAAGACATTGTTCTTCGTCCAGGGATAAATTAAGTGAATTAAGTGAATTTAGGTCTTACATGGTACTTCTCAGATGTCTTGTAGAAATGGTATTTTTCTACGCTACAGCATAATAAGTATTCTAAGTAGTAATAGTAATCTGGTCTCTCTTCTTCCCACTTCTTTTCTTTGTGGTATGTAGCTTTGCCCTCTGTCTATCTGGTATTTTGCTAGTTAGTAAATAGGGAAGGAAGAATCACATCTCTGATCTTTATAACCTTTCTCTTAGAGGCTCAGCCCTGAACACAGATTTCTCATATCCCTCAGAAAAGGAGCTTAATTGTTGTTCTCTTCACATATGCACTAGAGTTACTCCACAGTCAGTCTTCAATTTCTGTGTTTCATATGAGATGGTCAGAAGAGATAAAGTAATTATGCACTGAAATTTAAAGTGCCGTTCATCTCATCAGTCTGTAGCACCAGAGATGAGAAGCAGCCCACACTTACCTGAATAAAAAGATTGCCCTGGCTGTAATAGCATTCATTTGTTCATTCATGTCGCTCCTTGTACAGAAAGATGATTCAGGAAAGAAAAAACAGATTTAGAAGACAAAAATAAATGCATTTACCTAGCAACTAACTGGATATATTCCAGTACTTGCTGAACCCCCTGTGGAGCAATTCTTATTGATTTGTAATGGAACCTATCAAAAGACCTTTTTCAATTGTAGAAGTGCTGTCTGTGAGACTGAAACTGGTGAACCGTATCGTGCTCTGCTCCTGGAAACCTTTCTGCTCCTGAGATCAAAAGAAAAATTAAAGTATTTTATAATTTTCCTGTCCTTTTCATATACTGGTGTCTCTTAGCTCAAATAATTTAGATGCTTCTCAAGTGAAGCTGGCAAAGGCTTCAGAGTGGGAGAAATTATTTACTTGTGTGTACAGGTTTGCTAGCAGGTGGTATTCCAAAAAATAACCATGCTAATTACAGGCTGAGATAAGGTCTACATAGTCTGGCTTAAGTTAATCATAAACTGGGTTCTACTGGGTTGATTTCTGCCTTTCACAACACCATTTAAAAAAACCCAACAAAACAACAACAGAAAACCCCAACCTCTCTTCTAATTCAGACCGAAGTTTCAACAGGAATGGATTAAAGACCCTTTACTGAGAAAACTGCACTGACTACTTCTGTGCATGCAGAGCTGTGGTCAGGTTTTGCCTAATGATCTCAGCAGGCTGTCTTGTAATGGCCTGATAGCATCCATTTTTGCTCCGAGACCACTTAGATGTCCATACTGATAAATAAGCAGATTCCAGGACAGACAACCCCTCCTCCACCACCACTGTGGTATTTGGAGAATTATTCAACCCAGAATGGGAAAAACACACTGAGAGCATTGCTAGAAGAATATTGAATGATCTAATTGAGAGAGAGAGAGAGAGTGAGCGGTAAAGCTGATGTAACAGAAATGATGGGAATAGACATATCTGAAAATACTTGAAATTTATGGTGTTCTCATATTTTTTTTTAATACTCTAGAGCATCACAATTTACATTCAAACAGCCTGGTAGGTTTAAATTTTAAATGAGGCTGGCTTAGAATTATGAATAAGGCCATTAAGTATTGCCTTAATAACCTTTTATTGCATGGAACAACATCTATAATTGCAGAGGGGAAAAGAACTTCAAGTATTTGCATTTGAGTAATTGATGGGCAATTTACAATGTTTATCTTCTGATTTCTGGGGAGAAATGAAAGGACTCTAATTCTGTTGTTGACATTTGTTTTTCTCTAGTGGGATTTTCAGAATCCAGTCCCATTGATCTGGAGTACTGTGCAGATCTTATAGAAATAGCCAGCCCGTTTGGATCTTGGAAGAGGGAGATCACTGAATTTTGTGGGATGAGAAGTGTGGCTCTACTTTGGGCAAAGTAGACTGTGCATGATTACTGCTGCTCTGTAGGGTTGTCAGCTCCACCGGTCTTACTAGAGTTGCATCTTGCACTTAATTCTAAGGTTGCAACAACCCAGCCACCAACCCTGAATACCAGATATTCCCCTGGAGATTGGGAAGTGAGAAACAGGAGTGAGAAAGAGTTCTTTAGAAAAACATGCTGCAATATCTGTCCTTTACGTGGGGAAATACACAGTCCCACTGGTGAGTGGGACTGCTGAATCAGAGCAAGTACTACAGGGAAAAGGAGGGTCAGATTGATTGGCACCATCCTGGCATTGCAAACTGGCATTCAAATGCAGCAACAAAGATTAAAATATTGCAAGGAATCAGAACCTCGGTTGGTTTGAGCTATGCTAGAAGTTTGACTCGATCCTTACAATGCTGGCATTGAGAATCACTTGATGGATTTCACTTTCCGCTCCAGGTTCATTCAGGTCAAGGCTAAGCTGTGTTTTACTGGTGCTACCCATGCACTCCTTGTTTGTGGATAAATATTATGAATGTTTTTAGCCTGGCAGTTTTCACAAGCACGAAATAGTTCTTCATGTTTTAATTGATTTCAACAAACAAGGAAAGCGGAAAAGAAATTAGAAGCATGAGGCAGCACAAGACAGAAGTACCAGTATTCAGATTCACCTAATGCAGCTCAATTTCTTAGAAAAAACACTTTGGTTGAATAGGAGCTTGAAATAGTCCAATGTGAAAGTGGAAGAATGTGAAAAACATCTAATTAAAGGCATCTACAGTGACAGAAATTATATTTGGTAAGGCACAAAGCAGAAACTTCAAATTCCTCTGATGTCCAAGTGTCAGGAGCTTGCGAGCTTACTTTTATTAATAGACTGTGTTTTCTAAAGGAGCTCAGAAATTAATTAACTGTGATGCATGACCTCTTGTTTATATATTTGGAGAACTGAAGAGTTTAACTATGACACCAATTCTTGAAGGTGTTTCAGAGGAGATCCGGGAAACTGTGAATAAATACATCTGCTGTGTCTGTACCAGGCAAATCATTAGAAACTACTCTAAAGAAAACACATAAATATGATATATAGGGCAAGAGCAAACACTGCAAAAGCTTATTCCTCAGAAATGTACTGGAGGTTTTTTTCTGAGGAGATCAGCAGAGACGTTGATATAGGAGATCCAACTGCTTAGACTACCAAAAGACATGCAACGAGGCTTTAAACTAGTCTGCTGTGGACATTCATCCTTGCAGATATGTTACTAGCTAAATGAAGAAGGAAGAGAAGTTAGGAGTCTAGATAGTTTTCACACTGAATGCCAATCAGCAGAGGTTTATATAGCTTTATTCTGGGGCTAGTTTGGTCACTTTGACTGTACAGACCCTTCACTGACCTTGAACCCCACTGTGCTCCAACACTGTAAAATTAGAAGTGGTTTTTGCCTCTTTTTATATTTACCTATGTCGAATTTCACCTGCTGTTTCATCACACAAGGTAGTAAAGGTAATGGCTAAATATGAAGGATCTCTTAATACTGTGAGATGAAACAGTGCTGGAATCTGAGCTACCCTTTTTCATGCAGAAGTGAGACGTTGGGGTTATTGTAGACATTGCTAGGAAACTTTGGAAGGGGGAACTAAAGAAGATGATTTTTTTTTTTCAGTAATTATGTTGTTCCATACTCCTGTAGTGTTCCAGCAATCTTGTTCCAGCTCTCAGAAAAGGTATAATAGAACTGAGAAAGGCCGATAAGAGGGAGTGAAGGGCTGAAAGCACAAAAGGAATGACTAAATAGCCATGGACTTTTCAGCCTGGAAGCTAAATGACTGAGACAGGGTCTGGCAGATATTTATAATATTTCTAGCAGGTATGAGGAAGAAGGCTGAGGAAAAACTGCTTGTTGTATCTTGCAGCACAGTAGCAAGGAGTTCTCAAACAAAACTTGTATGTAGCATGTTCCAAACAAACAATACAGTGATTTTCAGGAAACATGTAAATAAACTGGGGATCTTTTGACATAAGATGTTGTGGAAGTCAGAGATTTATATTTGTTCAAAATGCAACTGGATGCATTCTGGAAAAAAAATATGCAAAGATGGCAGCTTTTACTCCAGAGGCCCTTGAGTGAGGGACTGGGGCATGTACCAAGGAAACATCCAGGTACAAATACAGCTGCTCTTGGGCATTAACGTGGGCCAGTGATGGAGACAGAGCAATGGGAAAGATGAATTTGTGAGTTTCCCAAGCTCTTCTGCTCTTCTGTTCCTATATCAATGTTCTGCTGCTCTTCAGATAATGAAAAATGCAAAACCAACGAATTTGTTTTGTCTCTGGTTCTCACTAGAGATTAGGCCTGACGGAAGACAAACTTTGGACAAGAGTGCATCCAGACCCTGTGACCCCTAGTGATGACTTGCTGGGACTGGATTCACCCCAGCAGACGTTATACAGTATGCTGGTAAAAAGATAATTTCCCTGTGATTGATATGGCATTCTATTTGGCAAGTACTGCGCAGCATGTCTCTGGCACTGAATTTTTAATATATTCACTTTAAATGTCCACTAGTTTTCACAGACTGAGCCAGAGAAAGCTCAGCGCTTTTGTTTTTCTCCCTGATAAAGCAAAGAGGTTATAGCATATAAATTCAGGTGATAAGTAGCTTCTGGGAAAGTGTACAAGATGGTAAGACGTGAAGCTGAATAAGAAAACAGTTTTAAATGGCGTTTGTTTTTCCTCTTACAAATCTGTGGTGAGTTGCCTTCAGGTGAGGAGGAACAAAGAATTCAGTGGTTCTTTAAAACGATGACCTCAGATCTGTGTTTTACACTAAAGCAATTTTGAGCTACAGCACCCAATACTTGAGCTAGACTTATTATTTATGTGCCACCATATTACGTGTTTGAGAGCTTCCTCCGGAGCAGCCTGCAACAGCTGACAACCAGGGTAATTGTTTCCAAGTTTCAGTCCTAAATGTGCATTTCCTTTTTGGCAGATGCTATCTGAGTGCAGCAGCGTGACGTGACGTTCAGCCTGCACTGATTGTAGCCTGTGCTTGCCAGTGACTCCCTGTACACACAGGCTACACCGAGCTGAACTCTACATCCATAATACCTCTGATATGTTAAGTAACTCATTTAAAGCTTCCTTGGGCATTTCTGTTTCTAGGAAGCCTTCAACATAGATGCATTGTCAACTGAAAAAAAACATAGCTGGAAATAAAAGCCATATCCTGGGGTAAACTGCAGCCTCCATCCTTTAGTGTCCTCAACTACAGCCAAGCACCCTGGGATTAATATCCTATGATTTCAGTGACTGTGGTCAATGAATCAGATATGTTATGTAGACCATTGCCACAGAGGGGAAGAGGAGGATGCTTGGTACTGTATGGTGAGGCTGGAGATTGAGAAGGCACTCATCTTCCTGCTGGAGTGACAAGAGAGGCAGCCCTGGCTAGACGTGAAGTGCAGTTTTCCTTGTTAAGGCAAAAAGATTTTGGTACGACTGTGTGCGTAACTTCCAGCAATCCAGGAAGATTGCAGAAAACAACTCAGAATGGAGGCTTTGAAACTTGATGCAGAGCTGTCATCTGCAAATGATAGTCACAGACTGTGTTGGGACAGTAGCTTGTGTTACAGATCTTCCTGTGACATATTTTTGCCTTTTTTCCTGTGCTTCTTTCTTCTTTTTCAGTGTTCTATATGAAATTTTTGTTACCCTGAGATGTATGGTAAGATCCTATATAGGAGTCATTCTTTTATAAAGGAGCATCAGGGAAGGTTTTTTGGTCGGGTGGGTTTTTTTCTTTCCTTTCCCCCCCGTTTTTACATAAAAAGAAGCTGTGGCACAAAGGTTCATGAACTTGCACACATTAAGAAATAGGAACAAGTCCAGTTTTGCTCATTTCCCCCTACCTTGGCATCTTATCTGTTGACTTGCATTCACTCTCATACAATAAACAGCATAGCTAATGCCAAATTTAGCTCTGTGAATCAAGGCTTACTGTGGATTGCTGCGCTCTTCATACCTGCTAGCCACTTCATTCAAAGCCCTTACCCATCTATCATCTCCTACAGGTCAGTTCTTGTGCTTGCCATACAGAAGCTGACATATTCTCCTTGTTATTTACTTTCACAGTTGGATATTCAAGGTTATGACAAGTTATTCCAGTCACTTGTTGGATACTTGTTCAGGTAGAGTGAAGGTGTCTTCGTCATTGCCATTGTCATCTCCAGGACCAGCAAAGACACCAGGTGGGGACAGGGCAGGAGATAGTGTCGGACTGTGTCTTTTTCTTTTCCCTTAATGGTGAAGAAATACTTAATGATATTTTTTTTTCTCCATGTTGGAAAATTCCTACCAAGAAATCTCTTTGGAGTAACAGAGAGACTCACTTAGGGAGTGTGATCCATGTTGCGGTTGATCAGAGGGATAGCTTGGTGTGCAGTGTGCATAACTGAAAGTCTCCTCTTATTCCTCTACGCATTTTAGTAATAAATAAGTCACAAACTGAGCACAGAAATATTTTCCTATTGTTTGAACCCCCTCTGTTCATAGCAGTGCCACTCTATATGCCTCAATCTATGCCCTCCCATGACTGCAAAAGGCTTTTTTCAATAAAATATACTCAGGCTAAAACTAAAAGATCATGGATCTTAAAAAAATTATTTGTAACATTAATGGAAGCAAATTACTTCCACCACTTACCATCACTTCCTACGTTCTAAATCGCATCTTAAGAACACACCATTGATGCTGCTCTTTTTCAGTTCAGGATTGACAGATGTCACTGGAATAAATGTCTTGACAAGCAGTTGTCATAATTTTTTTTCCTCCTCCTTTATATAGTAACTGACTAGAAATGCCAGTTTTCCCACACCCTGTGTCGTATGTTTAAGATGCATTATGTATTAAATTACTTTGAAATAGTTGGTACAAGCTAGATGAGATTTCTCTGATAACTTCTGAGGAAGCCAAACATAATATGCATGTACTTTTAAATTATCTATAAACAGTTCTGTTCTGATTTCAAGGGTGAATGCTCAGCTGTATTTCACTTCCAATGCGTTTTTGTTTAAAGCTTTCATTTAAATGTGCATGTAGTAGTACATGGGGGAGAAAAAGGAAACTAATGTATATTGTTAGCATTTCCACAAATTTGAGAGTTTCAAGTTTTATACTTCAAGTAAGAGAACAGAGCATAGAGCTAATTATAACAACAACAATTTTCAAAGGAATTTTAAAGTAGGATCTAAAACTATATAGTTTCAAAACGATATTCTCTTGAATGTGGATATGAATTCTAACTTTTAATGGCATTTTGCCACTTTGCCTTTGAGCACTGCTTTTTCTCTATCAACACCCAGAAGATTTTGGTGAGAAAGCAGAGATGGAGAAACTGTCTCTGTAATCAGAGCTCTGCTTTCTAATCATGAATTGCCCCTGGGTCCATGAATAAAAGTTGATAAGACTTTCTTGAATTTGAAAATGACACTATTTACTAAATTGTTTTCTTATTAAAATGAGACTTAAAAAAGACCTAGATGAACATCTGTGATAAAGCTTAACAGTATAAAGTTGGGGAAATAGTTTTACATTAAAAAAGTTCCTAACATTGCATAGGCCAAAGAAAAATATCAGTAAGGGACCCAAAGCATGGCCCTGCAGAAATGGTCTTCACTGATTCGAGGGGACCAGCTGCTGTGCTTATCCAAACATCTGTCATAAAGACGTTGCAGGATAAGTGGTGAGGAAACTATCAAGTAATGATGTCCCCCAATATGACTGCCACAATACATCCCCAAAAAAGCTGCAGATGGCTATTTCTGACTCCCATCCAGGCAAGAGTTTGGGAGACACATTATCAAAGCTACTCCTTGAATAAACTGCAGGTTAGCATGATTCAAGGGCAAGGGGAAGATTTGCAGAGTTTCAGGGAAACCCCAAGAAAGGACCTGAAAATTGAAAAGAAAATAAATAAGAGGCTTGACAAGCTGAGGCTCTCTCCTGAGCTTGTATTTTGAGGGATGCAAGAAAATGGCAAATACTCATATATAACTGGTCTGATAGATATATAGAGAATAGTTGAGTAGGTTAAACATGTTTCTTTCATTTCTGTCTTTACAAAGCTTTTGAACTGCCTTACTATTTTTGGCTTCTGCAAATAAACATAAAAGCGAATACATTGTGCTAAGAATAATTTTTTGGATATTAGTTAACATCAGGTTATCCCATGGTTATCATGACAATCTCCAGATCACATAAGGCCCCTGGTACTTCAGTGCTTTTCCCCAAAGCAGGGAAACTGAAATGGTGTGCTTTCCCTAAAGATGTTGCCAAGCCTGTTCAAAAGCTGGTTGCATGGAGTTTTACTAGAAGGTGTCTCTTCAGATGGCAATGTGAAACAAAGAGAACCTGCTGAACACCAGGCAAATCTGTAATCAAGAATTGCCTTGAATATTATAATTCATACATCGTAAATCAATGGGAAACCTTGTCTTGGAGAAAGTAATAATAAGAAAGCAAAATACTTGCTCTAAATAAAAATGTTTGTTATCATGCTGATTATGGTAATTTAATTTTCATCATACGCAGAATAAAATAGACAAGTGATTTGCTAATGGGTCTTGGGCACAAAGAAAAATACCAGTTACTTTAAATATCTAACGTATCACCTTGTACTTAGACCTAACTCTAAAGATATCTTACAGCCTCTATAATATGGTAGATGATCTGGAGGATGCTTCGCAGCAACTCTGTCTGAGGACACTTCCCATACAGTGTTCAGGCTCCATTTATAGAAGGGAAGCAGGATTTCCTTCTGCAGCCCAGACCTTTGTCAGTCACTTGTATTCAAGGCTTTTTTGTTTCCTCGCTTCCACTTCACCATTCACTGATGCATAGAAGTGCCCTGGCCCCTCTCCTTGCTCATTGATTGCTGCCATACAGCTCTAGGAGGGCCTGGCGTCCTTCAGCATCACCCAAACTTTGGATGAAAATATACTCATTTTCTCCATTTTTGTTCCGACAAAGTGTTCACCTCTATTATTTGTTTAAACTTTGTAAGCAGATGCTTTTATTTGCTTTTAGTTTAACCTCGCTTGCCTTAGAGTGATTTTAAAATAATTAGCTGAACTCTTATAATCCTTCTGGCAATCTCAAAAGATAAGTTGTGTCTGCTTTTCAGGTTCACAAGCTCTGTACTACATTCCACAGGTTGTCTGAATTCGAAGAGCTTATGTCTCTATCCGTCTACAGAGGATGGTTTGAGAGTTGGTTAAAGAAGGTTTGGGAAAAAGAAATGTTTCCCACTTGACTTTTTCACCCAGGAAGGATCTCCTGCATGTAGCAAGCAAAAAGAAGCACACCTCTTCTCCAAGGGCTCTTTAAATTTCTCATTAATAGATTAATTTCTCTTCTGTAAGGAACGTCATAGAATCATAGAATGGTTTGGGTTGGAAGGGACCACAAAGATCATCTAGTTCCAATCCCCCTGCCATGGGCAGGGACACCCTTCACTACACCAGGTTGCTCAACACCTCATCCAACCTGACCTTGAACACTTCCAGAGATGGGGCATCCACAACATCTCTGGGCAACCTGTTCCAGTGCCTCACCACCCTCAGAGTGAAAAAATTCTTCCTTATATCTAATCTAAATCTGTCCTCTTTCAGTTTAAAGCCATTGCCCCTTGTCTTATCACTATATACCCTTGTAAAAAGTCCCTCTCCAAAACACAGTCGTGTGTTTTGAATACAGGACAACAGTTCCTCAGTAAGTATTGTCCATAATTCGAAAGTGCACAAACAGTTCCATTCTTTTAGTTCGTCTTTTCTTCATTTAATCCATTTAAACTAGAAAAAAAGAGATTAGAAGGCTGTGATAGGAAGGCAGGAACGAGATAAATACAGATTTAGGCTAGATAATTAGGTATAGCTGATAGTGTAACTGTGGTAGCATGGGATTGGAGTAAGAGCATTTACTCCTTGTCTAAGGAGAGTTTGCAGCCTGTGCTGTGCTCATTATGACTTCAGATACTTTACATGTAGCACCTGAGTCAGCCAGCTTAGGCACAGCTACTCAAGCTGCACTATAGCAACCCACATAGTAATAGCACTCGTTTAATGGATAGAGTTTTGAATATTCATATGGAGTTAATTCTGCTTCCTGGAAAAATAAATGGAGTGTGACTCTCGGCTCCAATGACAGGCAATCACTCACCCCCCTCTTGAATATTCAGTAAGGTAGTATGGCTTGGAATATTGTATATGACAATTTTAATATTTGGAGAAGGCGTGGATTTTTATTTGGTAGCAAAGTAAGCAAAAAGCTGTGGTAGGGCACTAAAGACTAAGTAGAAATATAGTTGGCTAGCTTAATTGTCATTAACAGAGGAACCACATGCCTTTGGTAGTATGATAGAATTGAAATATCACTACATGACATACACTTATTACTGTGAATCAGCTTCCTGACTTGTCCATGGCAAATGAATAGGCATCAAATTTATACTTAGAAACCATTTGCTCTCACAGCTGCATGGCCCGTAATCAGGCATTGCGGAAGGAGGGGCAGTCAGTGCTTCCCCCCATACATTGTATTAAATCTCATCATCTAACCAACAACATCGGGGAAAGGATGAACATTAAAAAAAAATTACGTTCTAAGTACCAGCTGAGAAGCCCTGATCATGGTGTTGCAGATGGCTCTTTTCAGCTAAGTAATTAAGTATAATATGTAGGAAGTAGGTATTATAAACAGAAGTTGATTAAACCCTAGTAAAGAGTAGAGGAACATTTTTACAACTCCCCATTTGCTTTAAAGCATTCCCCAAAGGTGACTATATGAAACATAGCCATTCCTGATAGTGGTGATCTTTCCTTCCTCTGGTTCTCAGGAGGTGGGAGGAAAGAGATCCCAGGCCCATATGTTATAAATCCCACCACTCTGCTGAGTCTCAGCCTTGCTAGGTCAGCCTTTGCCACCTGACCAGCAGACCTAAACAAATTTTGCAATTATTAAAAACATTTAATTAGACTGAATTCTCCTGTTTCATAAATGGATTTAATTCTGCAGTGGAGATAATAAAAAAAATAATTCCTTCAAACAGATACAAGAAATCCCATCTTATGTTATACCCTTGAAAGTCCTTTTCATGAAGCTATAAATCATAATGCCATAAAGGCAGCATGTATGGAAATTTGCTGATTATTCAAGATCCTGATCTTGCAGGTTAGTAAGCAAGCTTAAAAGATTTATCTGACTAAATGTAGATGTCTATATCTGAGCTACTCACCTTCAGCTGTCTTCATAGTGACAGAGTTATAGTTGAAGAAAAAGATTCATGATGAATAAGATTCATGTCATCTGAGAGTAGATTTCTAAATTTAACTCAGAGGAATTACTCCTTCAAAGTACCTATTTCCCTCCATCAGACAGAAAGGAGTTCCAGAGTGTCTAGACATCTGTGGTATAATTATCTACATCCGACCTAAAGTGAAATGCCTCTCATCATCAGTGATTTCAAGTTTTGCCTGCAATCACAGCAACAAAAATTATTGGGAATTCGTATCGGTGCAAATACCAAAACTACCTAAACTGTGATACTGCTGAGAAGCCCTGTGATACTTTCAGTATTTGCACTGCAAACTCAAGAGAAGCAAAATCAGTTTGTGAAACCCTGCAACACCCTTTTTCCTTGAATGCCAAGTCAACATCAACCATATGTAAGCGCAAAAGACCCCTGTGGTAGGCTGTGGAGTTTTGTTTGTCTGGGTACGACTTCTTTTTCCTCATCATCCCCTGCAAGAAACCTAAGTGATTTTCCAGGAAGCCTCATTTGGAGCACACCTTCTGTGAGGGGTGTCTGACCACGTTAATGTTAGTATTTGGTTTGAGTTTTTTGAATACAAAGCACCAAATACTCAGCTTTCTTGCTTGCCCTGTAAAACTCACTGGCCTATGGCTGAAGGTGATGCTGAAACAGAATCACAGACTTATACTTTGTTTTAGTGCAGGTTTGAATCTGCCAGCTTCTGTCATCTAGTTTATGGCATCTTCATAATCAAAAAATACTATCAGTCTATGGCTCTGGATGTATGGGATGGAATAGTTCGTTTCTACTGATAGACTTTGCAAGGCTTACACTTGTGCATCTAGGATTGGTTCTAGGAGGCAGCAGATATCAAAAAACCTTCTGAAGACGTTAGCAGTCAGAGTTTTATTTGGTGCCAGGGTTGGAACTGAGAGCAGGATCTGGGTTTGGAAAATGGGAGCTGAAGAGGTAATTTTATCACTAGGTCTTTCCAGATACTCATGTTTAGAACTGAGGAATGGTGCCTGAAAAGGCAGATTAATAATGTGAAGTGGTCTGTGGGGTAGGGTTTACTTGGGGTGTAGTTAAGGCTATGTTTTGGCTTCATTTACTGTTCAGCTCAGTCAAAGCTACAAATGTCAGGTATTTCTGGATATTTTCTCTAAAAAATGACCTTTGGAGGGAGGCTGAGGTGGGGCTCCAATGGCAGTTTCAGGGACTATAGCTAAGTTCAGGATCAGTGCTTGGCCTTTCCTTAAGGTGATGGACACTCGGGTTGAACAACTAGGCTTTTAGCCACAGAAGGAATATCTCTCTGGCCTAGTTTACGAGTTGGTTTCATAAGAGAAGACTATTTTGTGTCTTTCTGTGGCCTGCAGCTAAGGTGGAGGCTATGGTTAGCAGGGCCTGATGGAAAGTAGTTATCTATGTGGCACTTTAGGGTCAGGACTGGTAGCCAGAGGGCAAGAGCTCAGTCTTTTTTCAAGCTGTGATAAGTATCTTGAGACTCTTCAGACATCAGGTTAGTGTAGTAGATAGCAGGGCCAGAAGAGTGGTGTTTAAAGGTGCAATACAGAAGGCTCTGTGAACCAAGATACAGGCTTGTGCCAGGAGGCAAGAATATTTGTGCTTCTTTACAGCCTACATAAAGGTTTCAAAGATACAATCAATTTTAAGGTTGGAAACAGCAGAGCCTGAAATACTAGTTTGACTATTTGGATCCTTAAAGTTACCATGGCTAGGACTCAGGCAGGTGTAGATTTTGTAGATTCATAATCCAGTCTATAACTGCACCAACTGGAGTTTGGATTTTTGAGTATAAGGTCCTTATGAGTTTGGCTTAATCCAAGAACACGCATACTCTGTCTAGGATGAAGGGCTGTGCAGAAGGTGGAGAATGGTCTTCATACTACTTCAGCCTCCTCCAGAAGGCTATACACATGTATATAAATCATACATATGTGTGTATACTTTATTTATTTATTTTGTGTGTTTGAGTAAAGGGTTAATAATCTGCCTTGTGCTAGTGCTGATAGAGTTATTAACAGCAGGAGCTGAAGACATATTCATGGCTACAGTCTTCAAGGCTTGGTTTCTTACAATGAGGACCATTGCTAGAAAGGAAGAATAGCTTATGTTTTTGTTTTTTTTTTTTTCCAGCTAGGCCTCTCTGTGTTAAGACTAAAGCCTAACTTTATGGATGGGAATAAAGTTAGTGTTTTAGTATGTAGAACTATATACTTTTAGTATATAGGACTAGCCTAAACCAAAGTCAATGAGACTTGTAAAACACTCAAATTTAGAATCAATAGTAGAGAAGAATTGTTTTTCCACCACGGTTGTCCAGTAGTCACATGCTAACCACACTCCTAATGCTAGTTGTACCAAGAGATATGTCCCAGTAGCAGATATATGTGTAAGTAATTTGCTTCCTTTTGGTACCAGTCCTCATCCTAATCTGCTAGGCCTGACAAGATCCAAGTTCTTCAGTCTCTGCTCTCTATAACCCAACCTTAACCATAAACATAACCACAACCCTAGCCACAGGCTTAATAATAATAAACAATTTATCCAAACAAGAAGAAAGATCATAATTTCCTATTGGTAGAAGTCCAGTCCACAGGCATTTCAGTATCTGTAAATCAAACTAGCTCTTCAGCTGCATCTTGGCTTAATAATATAGCCCAGAGCTGCCTCTTCTCTTCAGTTCTCCCTTGAACTTAGAGTAACAAAGAAACCATTCTCACACATGGCGCCACATCTCATCCTCTTTCATTGAATGTTGCACCACTGAATTGAGATCTTCAGCCCCTTTTCCAGAACTCTCATCCCCTCTCCGGTCTTAATCTTAGGTGTAAGTTGTTGTTTCGGAGACATAAAAATTAGTTTAGCTACTGAGATGGACTTGTCATGACTAGCCTTAAGCCATTTTCTCTTTTCAGCATGAATCTCCATCCCACTCCTCTGCATATGACAGATCCATGACAAAGTTGTTCCCACTCTCAGTAATTGTAACCCTAGGGACTACCCTAACCTTTCTTCACAAATGTTCCAGAAGCCTGAAACTAAACGAAAAACAAGCAGGACCCAGCAAATGTCTTAGCAATTTGATCCTTCCAGTCTGGAGCGTCATATTTAAGCCTATCCTGAACTATCCTATCCTTAGTCTTGCCTGGGGCTGGGGAGATCCCTGTTACAGCAAGAAAAAGTTAATTTCCGCGTTGGCCCTTTTTCCGGCTCAGAGTGCCTTGTGTTTTACTTTGACCTTCAGTTGCCTGCTCTTTGCAACCTTATCTCCAGCACCAGTTCTAGCTGTAAATCTAGCAATAGCCCAGAAATATCTACCTGGACAAGAAAAAAAATGTATAAGCTATTCTGTTCTTCTCTTGACTAATTTGCTTTCCGTATCAGTGGACCATGCAGAAATGAGCCTTGCCTCCACTGCTGCATACGTTCATGCCTTATCTCTGTTCCGGCTCATTCTTTTCCTGCCCTACAAGTGACACCACGGTTGCTGCCTCACCTTTGAGTTTGGTCTTTCGCCAAAGACTGTGTGGGAGAATGGTGGGCTTAATCTTACAAACATAGCAGCTGGTCCAGGAAAACACCCTAGATGAATTATTTGCAGACCTCCTGGACATCCTTTTGTTTCAGGAAGAAGACATGTACAATGAGTTCCTGAGAGTCTTTTTGCCCATGGCTGCTTTTCTGCTGGCCAGCTGGAGGACCTGTGCCCAGGAGAGAAGTCTGGCCTGGTGGGATCACATTGTCCTTGAGACAAGGCATGATCAGCAAGGGATGCAAAACTGCAAAGGCCACAGGCGAAGCTCCTTGCTGGTGTTATGATTTCATTGTTACTGGAAACAGGCTTGAGATCTCCTTCTGTGCTCCAGAGAGTGGCTATTTCCCCGTGAAACCTCACAGCCACTGACTCTTAATGTGGGTGTCTGCTGAGGAGGCAGGGGTAGGCAAATCCACTCTTGACAAAGTTGTGTTAAAGATCTCCAAAACTATTTTTGAAACTCTCTACTTCTCAGTAATGAGAGTGGGAAATGAGTATGAACGCATCCAGATGTTTTCTTTTCTTCAGTTCTTGGAAAATACTGGTGTTTTTCATGGGACCCAGTCCAACCGGTGCCTCGCTGGGGGCAGGCAGAGCTGCATCAGCCTCCACGTGCGCTGCAGCCTCCGTGGCTCACCAGCTGGGCCAGCCAGATGAGGAGAGAGCTGCCAGCTCTTCGGGAAGGGGTCAAGTGAATCCCTACAGTGGAGGAATAGCTGTTGTGGTCTACCACCACACTTCAAAGCACAAGTACAGTGATACGCAGTCACCAGTCAGCTAGGGTGTAACTTTATCAACAACCATGGGACATGTTAGATTAACTTGTATCTGTAAAAAATGAGCAAAACTATAGTTAAACAGGAGCTGATCAGATTTCACACACCACCATAGAGTATCCCAGGTTCTTGTGTTGTTTCTCAGGTCCTGGCAACAACGCTCCTTGACATTGGATCCTGATCTTCTCTAATTAGTTTTTTTCTCCACTCGTCTCTCCACATCAATCACTCTTTACCAGCTCCTGTGTGCCATGCAAAACTGTTTTTTACATCGAGTCAGAGGTTTTATCACTTCTTCTATGGGTATCTTACTCTCACTAGGCGTTTCTTTTGACTTGCTACAGTCTTTGAACTGCCTCCATCCAGTTTTTGCTCTTACTGACATAGGTTAAATACAAGCAAGACCTTTTCTGTTACAAGGTCAGCTTTACCTCAGGTCCCTGCGTAGCAGTTCATCTGGCCAGGTTGTTTTGGGACCCGCAATTCAATCTGAATAACAATGCCCTCCATTGCAGCTTGTGACATGTTGCTGAAACCTGTTCAGGCATCTCCAAGAACAAACTGTCCTGCAGATCTTGGTGCATTAGCAAGACGGAATTACAGACCTGTATGTCAGCTTTAATGTTGGGAGTACACTTGGTTTACACCAGGAGGGGACCTTTCAGGTTTGTTTTGTCTATTTACATGCACCAAAGCTACTTGCAGTACAGACCAGCATATCGTAAGTGGGAATAATTACAGGATTAACTTTAAAGAACATTGTAGCTCTAATTTTAAAAGCTATTGTAGACTCACATGGTAACATCCTTAGACAGACTCCAGCAAGCCCCACCTGGACCAACACATCCTGATAATGCTGCTGCTTTGGGCCAGCAGGCAATACGCCTGCCTCCTCCATCTTCCATGCACTACATTTGAACCTTCCCTAATTCATCAGCAAGAGGGGAGCAGTAGTAGACCTCTCATCCCTCCTGTGAACAGGAAGAGTTTTCTCCTGCATCTCATTCTAACTGTTCATGTCCCTGCTGTCCAGCCTCTGTTACCTCATGTCAACTCACAGGCAAATGAGCCCTACTCACACCTGAGCTAAGTTTTAGTCCTCACACACAGGTCTTACTCTAGTCCTTACAATTTTCAGATCTTGCTGCAAACTTCAAATCCTACTGTCAGCAACTCTAAACCCTGCCCAGCCTAAAAGCTAAAGTTAAACCTTCCACCTCATAAACTATTCACATCACTTTCTCCTTACCATAAATCAAACTCTTCACTCTCTGCTTTCCTGAATACTAAGTCTTAACCTAGCCCTAATCCCAGTGCAAGCAGTAATCCTGTTGCCCCAGCATGATTTGGTGCTGGCTTTATGCCAAATGACTGTAACTCTCTTTTTGGAGCCTGGTGCTTAGTTTTTTTTCAAAAGCACACTGTAGCTCATTGTATCCAGCACCATTTCTTTTCTCATTTGTCACCAATTCTCTTATTGATGCTAATGAGCAAATAAAAAGCACACGTGGTCTGGGCTAGTAGTCATGTTATAGTCATGGCAGGGAGTAAGGGTTGGGGCATTTTACCATTCAAGGCCAATAAAAGTAGAATTTGGCGGTGGAATTCGGTGTGAAAGTGGAGCTGAAAGGTTTGTCTTTAACAATGGTGGTACATGTGTCTCTGTGCTATGGGCAGTGCTGAGGATATCGGGAAGTTTGGATTTGGAGTTAGGTAATCGTGTGCTGAAGAGATTGGTTTGCTGCTGGATCATATAGAGCCTGCACGGGTGGTCCAGAAAGGGCTCTCCCTGCAAAGACACTGCCCGCACCAGCACCCAGTGCTGCTCCCTGAGTAACGCAGGGACCTCGTGTTTCCTTCCTTTGGTCTAGTGTGGGGGACAGCTTGGTCAGAGACCTGCTGTGCCTGGCATACCCTGGGGCACTGGGGTGCACTGTTGGGACTGGTGGCAGTGGGCTGCATGCGGGTTGAGAACCCACGACAAATCCCACTGCTTTGTTTTTATTGCAGAAGCTTGCCTGAGAGCAGACGAGGTGAACACCTCCTTCGAGAGAGACATGGTAGCCAAAATTTTGACTCATAGAGAAATAATGTTTATGCCATGGTAGTGTCACCAGTGAAATGCAGACTCTAATAGTCTCATTCTCACAAGGGCTGGAGGGAGTTAAGGTACAAGTGCCTCCTTCATCATCCCTGTTAATTTAAGTGAGCACCTGAAACTCACGTACCGTGCCAGCAGACCTGAGCCAGCATAACAGGTTCTACTTAGAGTTACCATAGCATCTTGTTTAACCTAAAAAACAACAGAACCTGACATTTTCTTGATGTGGCAAGAGGCTAATTTTGCTGAGCCAAAAGGCCAGCGGATAAGCAGGGGTCCTGTGGCAAAGCGTCATTTACAGTGATGGAGGTCCTTAAAAATGGTCCCCGTCTCTACTGGGATTTGTATAAGAAAAAAATTGTACAAACATATTAACGTAATACCTTTAAAAACTGAATGTAAGTTTTGTTGAAACATGCCATGTTGGCAAGCCTAGAAAATGAATTCACCGGTTATGTAGGGCTAGCAGCAATTTATTTACCACAATTTACAATGCAGGCCTGTGTGAAGGCTGAATTCATCGTGGTGGGCTTAGAGGGAGGCTGCATACGTCTCACGAGCAGTTGGATTTTTCTGAGTGATGACCAAATCGAGGATTTAAAAGACAACTTCCGTTCACTTTTTTGTAAAAAATATTTGTATTTCCAAACCTCTCAGCTGCTGATGGAGAGAGGGTAGAAGGGCTGCGCTGTGTGGCTGGGTTTCAGCCATGTGCAGGGTTTGTGGCTGCGTTTCAGCCTGAGACATTACATACAGTGTCTAAGCCCGTAAACCATAAAATCTCACGTGAATAGTGCCATTGATGAAGCTTGCAGGTATGGGCTGTTTGTGTGAATGACTGCTTGAAGGACCCAGCCCTCTAATTTCAGTCTGTAGGAAACTTTCCTAGCTGTGTTTTGTGTAAAAACACCTAAACCTCTGATCCTAATAACGTCCCTGGCAGACTTGCTGCTGTGGTGAAGAAGGTATTGCTGATATCTAACTGACTGCTACGACCGTGGAAAAATGATGAACGGATTAAGACTCTGGCCAGGCTCCCAGCAGAGACGATTGGTTGCACCAGGAACAAAAGCCACTCCTAGATGTTGGAGAGGCTGAATCGTGGGGCTGGGAACAGAAGGCAGAGACTACCCCTGGAAACACTGTGAAAGGAAGCAAAGCTGACCTTCAGGTCTTAGCTTTATGCCCAAAGGAGACGAAGGTGGGAGGCAGGGAAGGGGGAAAGACTGTAGTTAATAAAGTTGTGCTAATGATGTGAGTCATTCCTCTAGTGTTTGCAAAGAGGCAGTTAATTTATCTGCCAGGAATAAATTAACACTGTAACTGCTTTGCCAGTCTAATTACCTTGCAAGCTGAAAGGAAATGAGGGCTTGTTGTTCCTTAATAGCTTTTTCTTCAATGAACTGCTTCAACATTGCACTAAAAATAATGGAGATGAGGAGGTGTGCGTGGAGCAAGATCTGTGTTTTGCTGTTAGTAGCAGGATTTGTTAATTGTTGTGGAAACTGGAAGCACAGAAGTTTTATGTCCTAAGCTGAACAGATACAGTAGATCTTTAAGTTCCCTTCCAACCCAAAACATTATATGATTCTATGTTAAATGTAGCAGACAACTGTCTCAGGGCAATGTACTTGGAGAGAGTCTTCTTCCTTGCCAACGCTGCTCTGTTCCATACAAGAAAAATTTCATTCTCCTAAATGTCTTACATGAATACGAACTATTGATCGTTCAAGCCAACAGATATATAGTGGGTTATTTATTTTTTTGTTACCATTCAATATCATCTTCTGTGCAAGGCATAAGTGGAGGGGTAATTTACTTCACGTAATCATTTGGATTTATATTCCAATACAGTGCTAAATTTTTTGTCATAAAACCTTTTTTTTTTCTAATGCACCTAAGGAAGGGAGTATGACAAGCAATATATTCCTGAGAAAGTGAATTTGAAGGTTTCAGATATCCAGGACTCAAATTCTGTGTCTATTCGCTCTTCTCAGGAAGTTTCAAATGATGCCACAAGTGTGGTTGTGGACAATAGCTGTGGAATATGTCACTGGCTATGGAATATGCAACTTGTCTTGAGGAAAATCGACAGGTAGTCATTTATCACAAATGCCTATAAGTTTCTCTGGACAGACTCAAACATTTTAGTATAATTATGAAGGCCTATGAATGATTACAAAGACCTCTGCAGGCAAGTATTGTGGGATTTAATTTTTTAGGCTGAAAATCTCATAGGATGAAAATGTCACAGAACTAAAATGTTACAATGCACGTAAACGAGAGATGAGCTTACGTGGAAACAACAGTTGAAGAAGCAAGAAGAAATGCACACTGGGAATATTTGTACCTGCAACCCCCCACTCAAAACCAGTATTTACTGTGAACAGGTTTTCAGAGACTGTCTAATGTGACAGTTGGTTGGATTAAGTGCCAATTATTCATTACTTAGTCACCAAAATGTCTGACAGTGCATCAGTTTCTTAGCAATTGTACAGCTGGTTAGGAAAAAAAAAAAATCAATAGAACACCTACTCAGCAGAATTTATTGATTTTTGTCAAAATTAAAATGTTATGTGGAGATGGTTCTGGTTCAGTGGAAGCCACAAATAGAGATTTTCTCCCAGAACCACTGTGCTTGATGAAAGGGGTTGTTGCAGCTCCTTTGCCTTAGGCTGCTCCTCAGGTGAGCTCTTGGCCAAGTGCTCTCTAATGCCCATCCTGCAAAATTAATCCTGGCAAATCAAAGGAGTGGACGGGGAATAACGGGCTTGATTGTTTAAATTTGGTTTAAATGAATGAGGGAGTGCTCAGGTAGAAAAATCCTGGGAAACAGTAACTTCTTCCACTTGTATGGCTGGGTCTGGAGAGGACACCCAGAAGCCTGAATGCCTGTGACACTTAGGTCTCCATGAACCAGGTCTCCTCTTGTCCTTCTGTTGACTCCAGACAGCTTGTTTTCCTGGTTCATCTGGCAAGTACCCAGTGATAGGGCTTGGGAGTTTGAAGCTCTGCAAATCTGGGGCACTTGGTTAAGCAGAGGCTCTTTAGTGGAGATATTAAGTATTTTTATATTGACAGAGAGTTTTCAGTTCTGCTGGGGACAAAACCGTTTTGAAAGGCTGAAGTCTTCTGCACAGAGCAGTTTCATCTCTTAAGATGTCTCTCACCATTTCAAAACTAAAATGACATTTTTAACTGAAAGTGCATTAAAAGGTAGCTCAAAAAAGTGCTGAATGCTGAGATATGGGTTGTTCTTGTGCAAAATGGGCAATCCTATTAGCTGACATGGGATTTCAGGAAACTGAAAGGATGGTAGAATGAGTTTGGAAACTCTCTTCAGAGAGAAATAATTTCAGCAGGCTTTTGAAAGTCTTATGGGCATTTAAAAGCCTCTGTCACCACCCTTCTTCCCTTGTTACGTCTCTGAAACAGAAATAGTAGGATAGAAGAAGGTTGAGTATGAAGTAATCTTCACAAAATCTGCATGAAGAATGTACTTTGGGGTAAAGAATTTAATGGAATCAATAGAAAACTAGTTTGCCACAAAATGTCTGGATTTATACTATGATACTTCTCTGAAGAGCGTGTTTGAAATATGGAGCCTTCCTGTGTTACAACAATGGGTCTCCCACACTGTGGTCATATAGAGTGGAGATGCTGCTCAGAAAAGCTGCCCAGTTTCTTGTATGTCTGTGAAGCATGTGGTTTCTATATGTATGATATACAGCAGTATATCACAAACAAGGTATTTTGTAGATCTTAAGCTTCTGTCAGAAAAGCAGTAAGGCCAAGAGAAGATTATTTTATCCTCAAATCTTTTACTGATGGCACTAATTCAGAAGATTAGATATTCAAATTTTGCTATTCAGATTTAACTGTTTGGAAAATTTATGAGTTTTGGGGTAAAATTACTTGAATCTTGCAAAAAAATTGCAGAAAGAACTAGTAATTGAGTCTTCACTTAAGACTGTGCTTTCAATCTGTGTTTAAAAACATTAAATGCTGTCACCTAAAAAACCACATTCATCTCATAATTGTATATTTTGAGTAAAATAGTGGTCTTATTAAATATGTTTTGCTTTCATTAAATTCTCTTTCCAATTCTTGATTTATATTCCTATTAAATAGGTTTTTATATACTTGCTAAAACAATGTTTCTTGATTTCAAATCAAGTTGGCCAAGGAGAGAGTAAGGAGTCACGGGAAAAGTCATGGAGAAGAAATTTGTTTGCTGGATTTTCTATAAGAGAACCAAAATTGCTCAAAAAAAACAGATGAAAACTTTGCTTTGTGGTTTGAATTTCAGTGACAATGTTCTTGTGCATTGATTTTGTTTTCTGACAGATTCTACGTTGGTCAGATAAGTCCCAAAGTACCGCTGTTGATTTTCGAATTTGTTAGAGATTTTTAGAATCATCCCTACATGGGGGAGAGGGAAAGAAGAAGGAAGAGTGCTAGAGAATTAAATTATAGCTGAGTATGATTGATTATATCTGTATTTCTTTCTGTTTGTTTATAATGTATTTTTCTCTTAGAATAGTTTGTCTTATGTGCCAAGATGTCAGGAAAATGTTTGTATAGTAGTCATAAATCTTATCTTAAACCTAGAAAAGGAGATAAATAAGTAATACCAAATCTATCTTAACTTTTTATATCCTTTCTCAGTTACTGAGAACTTCCATACGAGGTTAGATCTTTTCCTGCCTCCAGGATACATTGGTGTGTTCTACTTTCAACCTTGTTATCTGTCTCTAGTACAGGAGTAAGTGTTCAGCAGTTCATATGCACAAACATTTTGAAGATTGCTCTGCAAATATTAGACCATTCTACTCATCTGTGGAGCTGCTTTTTGTGCATATTCAGAACCTTGTTTCTCAAAAGACAGAAATAGTCAGAGACTCCAGAGTGTAACAGGAGAACCACTGAATCGACTGCTTAGTGTCACTGAAATCCAAGGTTTCTTGGTAAAAGGTTTTGCCTCTGAATGCAAGCATGAATGAAGATATGTCTGCATGAGTGTGTGCATCTTATTTTTTTTAATTACTAGAATCTGAAGATATCTGGATAGATATACTGGGTTTATAAAGTGTTATATTTATGGGGTGAATTGTTAAATTTTGCATGCCAGAAAAAAATTCTTTCCTTAGCTGCAAATTCACGTAAGTTAAAATGAATATATAGGTTTGAATGAGAGCAGAAACTGACATGTAGGTTTCTTATTGAGAATAACATAGAAGTAAAAAACCCAGGGTGAGTTTCTAAGACTCCCTTGTGATGACCTCCAAGGGTTATCACTGTTGCACGCAGGCAGAATTCTGTCAACAAGAGACATTTGCCACAAGACCAGGCAAGGAAGATCTGGAGAACCTCATCTGAGTGTTGTGCTGGGAGCTGAGAGACATCTCCTAGTCCTTCTTGGAAGAGGAGCTTGTCCTCCAGGTGACAGCATAGGATCTCCATGGGGTCTTCTGCAGTAGTTCCATTCCACCAGGAGAGACTGTGTGGGGTCATCCCTGTATCCACTCTAACATAAGGGCCAGGATGTGCATCAACTGATCAGTGCTCTTGGGGAAAAGGGGGGAGTAAAACAAAAATTGAATGAAATGGGAAGAGAATATTAGTAAAGTTAGTCAAAACTCAGTAATTCATTACTACTGTATACAATATTTATGGCATTGCACCTGGCACACTGGTTTTGACAAGTGAGCTGTCCAGAAACTTTCATTACATCGTGATGACAAGTGTTCTTATAATAGAGTTCTTCAGCCTAGAAGGTGGTCATAAGAAAGTTCAGTGCTGAAACTAGAAGAATTATACCAGAAATAAAATACATAAGGACATTGAAAATGCTTACATAAGCATAGTGGTTATTCAGTTATAAAACCCCTTTAATTTAGTAAAATACCTGCTGTTTAGGAAAAGCTGGAATTCATATAAAGGTTGCTCTGGGATTTAAAATCTATTAAAAAGATTTATGAATAATTACTTGCAGTAAATGTTACTGACCTCAACTCATAAGACCTGATGTACATTGGCTTAATGTTCATAATAACAGGCCTTAAAATCCAGATTCTTCTGCTTTCAAATGTCCATAATATCCTGAGCTATGAAGTCTTAGATTAAGATTTTGTTGGATTAAGATAATCCAATATATGCTTTAGAATCTGCATGAATCTTATTATAAGAAGTCAGTTATGTTTGTCCATAAAAGCACTACAGAAATAATGAAACAATTTTCAAAATTTGTGATACATTTTAGAAGACGGAAATAATCTAGAGTCACGCTTTCTCATGAGCTCTGAAAAACTGATTAGCTTTTCTTCTTTTGCCTTTTCCTTTCTTCTTATAGCATTGTTCCCTCTTTGCTCACGGAACCAATGTTGCTGTGCAAAGATGAGTGCCGGGTTTTGTGTGTCTTTGGCTCAGGACACAGACAGGAGCTGTTGCAGGGCATGGAGAGAGCAGAGCAGGAGAACCTGGCTGGAAAGACTCAGGCACACCCTGGGACAAAGGGCTGCCATTGCCAGCCAGGCTTTATGAGTATGTGGCACTTCCTCTGTAACACAGAGAGAAAGAGAAAGTGAAAGACAAACCCTGTAGAAAAGGGACTGTGATGCTAACTGCCAATGTGATTGTCCTCCACAAGGAACGGTGCAGCACATAGAGGTCCTCAGCACAGCGAGCACAGGGAAGGTCCCTCACATGCACATGACAGGTGGCAGATCAATGAAGAGGCTGTATTTCCACCACACAGGCAAGCGTGTTGACCAACTCTCATACACACAGCTGAACAAAAGACAGAGCCATGCGATGAGAGGGCTTGCAGAGTCTCTTGCTCTGATTTGAGCTCAGTGGGAGAAACTACTTCCATATGCTGAAGGTGTGTGATCAGCCACTGCTTATTTTCAGGGACATTCCTTGCTCTGCTTCATTGTGATGTGAGAGTGGACCAAATCAGCCTTTTAAGCTCTGTCTAAGGCATGCTGTAGTTAAGGGTTTAGAATCTATCTTCAGTGTGATCTGTCTTCTCTGAAGGCACTTGTCTTTAGTGTGAAGAGCTCCACTCTTTGGATAAAATCAAGAAAATCTGTCTTCTAAAGAAAAAGCCATTAAACCATAGCTGAGGATGACAAACCTTACCAATGAAATTACGATATTACACTATGCATCAAGTGTTGTACCTGTACCCCAGGTAAAAAAATCTTCTGTGAGGAGAAGAACTTCAGAGAAGTTTTGTTAGTGACTATGTAAATGTCAAACGTGATACGCTTTATTGCAGAAGTCAATTCAGCATTTTACAAAGTGTGTGCTAGAGTGTGATGGTATGTCAGTTCACTCGAGCATGGCATGGAAACTTATGCGCAGAAGTCATAACAAGGCTTTCTGGAAATGTTCGTCTCGCAGCCTATAAATAGGTGAGACCCAGAGCCCATAAAGAGTTACTACATTACTGGCACTTTCTGAGCAGGGAGGGAAGTCATAAAATGAGGGTTTCATGACTTGGTCATGTAACTGGAAAGAGAAAAACATTGCTTTCAGAGCTGGGGAGAAGAATTGAGCGAGAGTTCAGAAAAGATGTGAACGGGAGGACACCTTCAGAAGACCTGGGAGTGAGATTCCATAGACATTGTCCAAAGGCTTGTTGCTTGCCCACTGAAGAGCCTAGCTTGGCAAAGGTCAAGGTCTGGGCAAGACAGAGAAAGGTTTTACTTCTCTGGAAAAGTTCTCTGACTTTCTGTCACTTTTGTCTCCAAAATAGCTGTAGCTTATGCAAAAGGCTAGAACCTGTGATTATGCTTCAACAGTCGAACTAGCAGGATCTAAGGGTGACTTTAATCCCAATTGTCATGACTTCAATATTGACCAAATAGAGTACATCCATGGTCTGCAAGCTGGTTGTGAAACAAGACCAGTTTGAAATACTAGTGATGTGTCATTGTTTTGGCTGGTCTGCATGGATCATGACCATGAGTATGATGGTAGCCTTTCCCCCAACATGTCCACTCCTGCCTGTGTTTGAAGAAATGCTCTGCATTGCCTTCTTGAGCAGAGGAATGATTTTGCACGGATCAGTTTGGGTGCATGAACGTAAAGCTTATTAGCACATGCAGAAAATATTTCTTTATGACTGATGGGGTACTGTCAGATGTAAGAGGGGGGGAAAATGGAGTAGATTAGAAAAAATAATTGTAATATAACTTCTACAGACTCAATAGATTTTTTGAGAGAACAACAAAAATGAGCGTTGGAAAAGCAGCAAACAGCAATCATACTCTCTGCAGCCATTCGTATAAATCTCTTGACTATGACAACAAATTCAATAACGTTTTCTACCCATTTCTGAAGCAATCTAGCTTTTTAGAGGGAGAGCTTCATCCACTGTGAATAACATGATCCTCTTTCAATTTAGAAAACAATTAAAGTTTGTGGCTACTAGTACCTCAAAACCCTGGAAATATCCAAATGTTTCCAACATTTATTGTTGGGTAGGTAGAAGAGAATAGTGTGCTCTATAAGTGGATAATTTCAAGACCTCAGTGAAACAGCATTATGAATATTTAAAAATATAAAAATTACACTACAGACTGATGGTTTGAGCTTTACTGATGTATAGCTGCTTGCAGTTGCTATGGCTAATGTTACTATTTAGAAAAAGACCTTTTGTCTGCAAATTTATAGACAATAAGAAGAAATATTTGCTTCCAGCTACTTTTATGGATCATACATAGCTTAAATCAGGGGACAAATGTACTCCTGAAGTTGATATAGCAAAACCATTTGATTGCTTTTCTGCAGATCCTTAGAAAAATTTGGGAATCATTCTGTCATCTCTGAATGTGTGGAAACGTTGAGGTATACCCTAGTAAGATGTTTATCTCTCCAGTCTGCAGTGAACAGGATCTTAAAATATTTTACAGCTCCTATAAGTTATTTCTGCACATTAGGTAAGTCTAAAATAATTAAACTTCATTTATTAAGGATGCTGAAGAGACTTTCAGTAATTGCATAATGCTTCTCTTTAACAGCATACCAAATGGCTTATGATAGCCTTAAAATCAAAATAGTCGCGTCTTGACTGTGATATGTTGAAAGAACTACTATAAATATATTAGATCATTAAAGAACTGATGATAAATATTTTGGTTATAAGTGTACCCATACAAAACACAGTAAGATACAAACATGTTTTATGTGACTGTCTGTACTAGCTCTGAAATACCTGACTTCCTTTTGATTTCAGAAAACAATTGTCTTTTAGATTAATTCATCCATGTTCTCTGGAACAACAGTGTAGAGTTCAGGCAATCTACTGCTTACCCGAGTTTACGGACTTGGCAGAAGGTTGGATGCTGTGTTGGCGTGACAGGTATTATGTACCAACAGACTGAGGAGTACGTATTTACATGCTATGGGAGTGTTGATTTCAGAAATGGTATAATTTTCTATGTGTAAAAGCTCATTTTCTCAGTTACTCAATAAAGTCTATAAATACTACATTCATATCTACTCCTGAAGTAATAGCTTCAAAAATATTTCCCTTGGGTAAACTGGTTTGGATATACTGTGGAAAACTGATAAATAACGATTGTACTGAGGCTAACTTTCAACTAATTTATATTGCATGTATAAGGAATGGATTTTTGAAAATCTAAAATGGATGAACGTTACTTCAAGTAATAGGTAATTGCATTTCAATGCATAAAATGTACACTTGAGAGAAAAGTACCTGATCTGTTGAGAAACATTTTGTCAAAATCCCTCTTAAAAGACTTTTGCAAAGAGGAGTGAATAGTTCATTCTGTCTGGGGGTGGATATGACAAGAAAGATGTCTCACCTTGCTGCGAGGTTAGGCTATGGAAAAATCTTCCCAATGGTAAAACTAGAGAAATAGTGGAGCAGATTGCCTGAGAAGTCCTTCAAAATTTCTAGACTTCCAGCTGTGTAGAGCAGACCAGACAACTATCAGGAATTATATACAAGTACTTGGTTTAACTCTGGAGGAGGGCTGGTAAATTATTTCCTGGGATCCTTTTAGCTTTGTTTTCTTTTTTTGCTCTTTTCCTTCAGCCCCCCTCAATAGGTTGGTCCTTAGTCCTTTTCAAAAAAGGAGTGAGCCTTCATACAAATCCCTGAAAAATCCGTGCAACTTGGATTATAGTCCTGAGGTATCTGTATCACCAGCAGTGAGTCAACTACTAAACCGTGCGCCGAGGCATCTCATGCAGCTGGTGCTTCGAGGTCTTTGTTCATGGACATGCTTTCCTCTCACCCTCAGATTGAATGAGGAAATACCCTAATGTGGGCTTTCCTCTGCGATCTGACTGTGGAGTCAGAGCAACCTTCTGGCAACAAATTGGGCAATCACTATTGGCTTATTCCCAGGGAAAGCAGATTTGTAAAACCAGCCTTTAGTGGCCATCTGGATTAGAGATGTGCCAGACTAACCAAGACAAATTCAGCTACCTCTTAAATATCAACAGAAATAGGTATGCCACACAGTTACGTGGAGTCTCATGTGACCTTCTTAAAGCAGCTTGTCTTCCTGTGATTTTCATTTCAAGCAGAGAAGGGCTTGCGGCTCACAGTCAATGTCTCACATTGAGATGTTCACCGTCTTTGGCAAGATGTCATTCTTCGAGTCTTGGCCTTCTACCTCAGGATCAATTTTTAATCCATTTGTTTCTTTTTCTCAAAGAGCATGTAAAAAGATGGGGTAACTGGGGCAAGCACATTAATTTTAAAATGCGTTCTAATGCATTTTTATGTTACTCATTAGTAAGAGGTCCTGTGCTTCTCCCACACTTCACAAAGTGGCATCTAGCTTTACTGACAATGTTCTGTCAACTTCTAGTTATCTTGTGATTTGTTGGGCACTTCAGATTTTGAAATTATGCTGAGTGGCCTATAATTTTCTCAGGTCGTACCTAGTAGCCTTCTTTGGTAATCAGGTAATTCACTTGCTTTCTGTGTGTTTTCTAAAGGCTTTGAGATTGCTTTGTACTTTTTTTAAACAATGATATCTTGGTATTCCTCAGACTTTGTTTTAGTGCTTAGTACAATTGTTTTGCTATTTATGTTGCATTTAACCAGCGGCAACAGCAAGATTGTCTTTGTTCCTTTACACTGTAGGTTAATTCCCAACAACACGACTACTAATAATAGCTAGCTTGCAAAGACAGAAAAAGACCAATCTCTTTGAAAACACTAGAATAAGTAAGAATGAATGAAAGTAAGTTTACTGATTGATTTATAAATGGGGAAATTAAAGTTAATTTATAATGGCTTATTTAATCTCTAACTGAATGTAGGCACTTTCTAATGAGAATAAATACAGAATCATAGAATCATTTAGATTGGAAAAGATCTTTAAGATCATCGAATCCAACAGTTAACCTAGCACTGCCAAGCTCACCACTAACCATGTCTCTAAGCACCACATCTACATGTCTTTTAAATACCTCCAGGGATGGTGACGCAACTGCTTCCCCAGGCAGCCTGTTCCAATGCGTGACAATCCTTTCGGTGAAGACTTTTCTCCTAATATCCAATCTAAATCTTCCCTGGCACAACTTGAGGCCATTTCCTTTTGTCCTATTGTTTGTTACTTGGGACGAGAGACCAACACCTGCCTCACTACAACCTCCTTTCAGGTCATTGTAGAGAGCGGTAAGGCCTCCCCTCAGCCTTCTCTTCTCCAGGCTAAACTACCCCAGTTCCCTCAGCCATTCCTCATAAGACTTGTGCTCTGGACCTTTCACAAATTTCATTGCCCTTCTTTGGACACACTCCAGCACCTCAGTGTCTTGTAGCGAGGGGCCCAAAACTGAACACAGTATTCAGTGAGGTGTGGCCTCACCAGTGCCGAGTACAGGGAGATGATCACCTCCCTAGTCCTGCTGGCCACACCATTGCTGATACAAGCCAGGATGCTGTTGGCCTCCTTGGCCATCTGACCACACTGGCAGTTCATATTCAGCCAGCTGCCGACTAACACTCCCAGGTCCTTTTCTGCAGGGCAGCTTTCCAGTCACTCTTCTCCAAGCCTGTAGTATTGCCTGGGGTTGTTGTGACCCAAGTTCAGGACCCAGCACTTGGCCTTGTTGAACCTCATACCTGACCATGGATCCAGCCTGTCCAGATGCCTCTGCAGAGCCTTCCTATCCTCAAGTAGATCAACACTCCTGCCCGACTTGGTGTCATCTGCAAACTTACTGAGGGTGTACTCAATCCCCTCATCCAGATCGTTGATAAAGTTATAAATCAGAACTGACGTCAGTACCGAGCCCTGGGTGTCGTGGGTTAGGTTGAACCTCCCACCCCCAGCCGGTCACTCCCCCTCCCCCACCCCCAGGAATGAGGGAGAGAATTAAAGGATAAACGGGAAACCCGTGGGTTGAGATAAGAACAATTTAATACAGATGATTTAATACACAGTGTAGATGCTCACCACCCCCTCGTATGCGAAGCCCGTCTTGTCCTGAATCACGGATGAACGCGAGGCCCCGAAATAGAGAGAGGCAGAGAGAGAGAGAGAGAGTACTCCGAGAGTGGGAGTACTGGGAGAGAGAGGGGGAAAAAAAAAGCAATAGAGCAAAAGCGCAGCAAGCGCGAAAGAGCAGAAGCGCAAAAGCCCTTCTGTCTGGCTGACCCTCACTTTTATACTGGGCATGACGCTGCATGATATGGAATACTAATTGGCCAGTTTGGCCTTCAATCTTAAGTTCCACCACAAATCACAAGGGGAATTGTGGCCCCCTTGTCCCAGCTATGCTCCCCCCTTATCCCGCCGTGCTTCTGCGCTCCGGCACACTGAAAAGTCTTTGGAGTTTCACGTCCAACCACAAACATCAGCTTGCTATCAGCATTCTTCTCAGAGCGAGCCTCTGAGTAAAACCAAAACACGGAGCTCTTCTAGCTGCTAAAAAGAAGAGCTAACCTGGTCCTAGCTAAAACCAGGACACTGGGAAACACCACTTGTGACCGGCCACCAACTGGATTTAACTCCATTCATCATAACTCTTTGGGCCAGGACATCCAGCCAGTTTTTTACCCAGCAAAGAATACACCTATCCAGGCCATGAGCAGTCGGTTTCTCTAAGAGAATGCTGTGGGAAACGCTGTCAAAGGCTTTACTAAAGCCTTTACTGAAGTGTAGGTAGACAACACCCACAGCCTTTCCCTCATCCACTAAGCAGGTCACCTTGTCATAGAAGGCGATCAGGTTAGTCAAGCAGGACCTGCCTCTCATAAACCCATGCTGACTGGGCCTGATGACCTGGTTGTCCTGTATATGCCCCACGATGGCACTCAAAATGGCCTGATCTGCTCCATAACTTTCCCTGGCACCAAGGTCAGACTGACAGGCCTCTAGTTCCCTGGATCCTCCTTCTGGCCCTTCTTGTAGATGGGTGTCACATTTTCTAACCTCCAGTCAACTGGGATCTCCCTGGTTAGCCAGCACTGCTGATAAATGATGGAAAGTGGCTTGGTGAGCACTGCCACCAGCTCCCTCAGTACCCATTGGCGGATCCCATCCAGTCCCATAGACTTGTGTGTCTCTAAGTGGTGTAGCAGGTTGCTAACCATTTCCCGTTGGATTATGGGGACTTCATTCTGCTCCCCATCCCTGTCTTCCACCTCAGGGGGCTGGGTATCCAGAGAACAACTGGTCTTACTATAAAAGGCTGAGGCAAAGAAGACCTCATCCTTTGTCAGTATGTTTCCTGCCATGTCCAACAAAGGATGGAGATTCTCCTTAGCCCTCCTTTTGTTTCTAATGCATTTATAGAAACATTTTTTTTTTGTCTTATATGGCAGCAGCCAGATTAAGCTCTAGCTGGACTTTGGCACTGTTAATTTTCTCCCTGTGTAACCTCACAGCATCCTTGTAGTCCTCCTGAATGGCCTGTCCCTTCTTCTGGAGATCATAAGCTCTCCTTTTTCCCCTGAGTTCCAGACAAAGCTCTCTGTTTAGCCATGCCGGTCTTCTTCCCCGCTGGCTCATCTTTCAGCGCATATGCATAATAATATAAAAATTAAAAAACATAGTACAGATGTTTAGGGATTTGCTAGTCAATTAGTCTGTGTTTTTTAACCAGTGGCTTGAAACTAGTAACAAAATAAGCATGTTGTACAACGTTACAGCTGTAGGACTTTTAATGCTGGCATAGGAGTGCTTGAAGAGATGGAGAAGTTGCTTTTGCCTTCAGACCGGCTGCAGGCTGTGGTGTGGGTAACACAAGGATTTCGGCAACTGCTACCAGTGTGGTCTTAATGGGAAGCTACGCCGAAGCAGAAATTCAATTCAGTTTGGATTTATATTGTATTTTCTCTCCTGAACATTCATACTGGAAGGTGGCACTGCGTCTGGGAGGACAGACTCTGTCTGAAGGACTCAAGGTACGTATAGGCATCAATCAGAAAAAATATAGGATGCAGAAACAATTCACTGAAAATTGGTTATCTGAACCACAGCCACATCAAGCCTTTCTCCTTCTTATAGGCAACGATAAATCTATAAAAATTAAACTATCCTTCCCTTCTTGATCTTTGCCAAGAAGTTACACAAAATTTCCAGATCAGCATTTTTCTCAGTGCTTTTTCTCAAGGCTTGATGTCATAACTCATCTTTATTTAAGCCTGGAATAGTGCCAGAAATGGGACTGAAGAATTGTACCTCAGTCATTTCAGGAGGCACTGCCTGACTTTTGCCCAGTGCAAAAGAAAAACTTCCAGAAAAAAGTTTATTTCTAATGACTGGAGAATTCCATGTGCCTGCAGCCCTCACCCTGGAGACCGTGGAGCCTGCTTCCTCCCAGTGCTCCAGAAGGACACACCATCCCAAAGGTGCAGGGAGGAGGTGGAGCTGCAGTGGCATTGTCTCCCTCAGCAGTAAGCCAGGGTGTTGGCTGGCCTTCAAAGGAGGGAATAATGAATTACTGAAGCAGACGGCAAAGCCTGGCTTCTCCTGCTCTTCTCCTCTACACCTCCCGCAGATGTACCTGCATCCTTTGATATCCTTAAAATCAAAGGGAGCTGCTGAAAAGTCTGCCTAGGACTTTCTAAAATCCTCATCAACAGGCCTTGCAGGTCAGGTAAGATTGATAGCTGGGTATGCCCTGGTTTCATCTTTTTTTGATCAATACAATTGCATCAGAGGTTGCTGGTGCCCGGAGGTAGGGAGCTGGGTGCAGTACAGCGCACACCCACGCATCTAAATGAGCTGTGTGACCAGAATGCAACAGCACGGTGTGTTTGGGATACGCAAACCCTTAGAAACAGAGACTGCCAGTGTCGGAAAGGATCTAACTGTTGAGAAGTACAAGCCAAACAGCTCTGCAGTTTTTTGGAGGTTATGTTTTCCAGCCCTTATGTTTTATGAGCGATGCTTAGGCACGGCAGAAGTGGCCAGGATGTGAAAAGAACAAACAGTTCAATGTCAAAAGCGAATCATGTGGCTGCAAGTCAGCCTGCTTGCTCGCTGCACTAAAAGTGCAGCCAGGTTACTGCTGGAAATTCCCACTTGGGACATTAAATTGGAAACTGTTTGGCACTGAAAACAGTGGGGGCATGGGGGGAGACAGCCATCCACTACAGCAGGGAAACTCCTATATTCTCAAGAGGGTCCCAAGAACACGGAAAATCAGATTTCGGGATGAAAGTGAAGCAGCAAAGGTACCTTGAGACTTCACTGCAGTCCACTGACAACCTTGAGTTTAAGCCAACTATTGACCTTGCCGCACTGCCCACGCTGCTCGCACCTGCCTCCAGGCTTCCTCCAGCAGCAGCTGCTCTCCCATTTGTGCAACCCCAGTCCCACCGGGCTGTGCCCGCTGCCTCACTGCCTCCGGGCAGCCCTCGGCACGCATGGGATGGTTGCAGAAACATCTGATCAGATAAAACCAATGGGAACTTGATGCTGAAGCCCAATTCGATTCGCACAGGCATACACCAGCAGAAGAAAGCCAAAAAGGCCTGGGCAGGGTTTTCTCTGTAGAAGTGCTTTCACCCTTCTTCCTTATTTTTGGCAAAGATATTCCCCACGCTCGCTTTAGGAGTAGATTGACAATATGCAGCAAGCCCTTTTCAACGTTATGCTGCTCTCAGGGCAGCAGGACTCGCTTCTGCTTTCTCTCCCTGTTTAACAGTTAATGATCTGGAAAAAGAAACGAGGGGTAAGGTGACATTGGCAGCGCTGCAGCTCCCCGGGGAGATGGGCTCTCTGCGGGAGCTCATGCCCTGTCTGGTGTCCACTCATGTCACGCGGTGCGTGTGCTGGGGAGGCACGTCTCTCCCCTAGGGCCACCTAACCCAGGCCTATGTGGGCCCCACAGCACCCCAGCAGCTTGGCTGGGACAGGTCAGGGATGGTGGGGTGCTGGTGTAACCCAATTGGCAGGGCATGGGATGGACATCCTGGGCAAAAGGGCTTGCAGGTAGAGAAGATGGCAGCGGGACCTCTGTGAGTGGGTAGCAAACTGGGAACAGAGTTCAGGCGGTGGCAAATGTGGGGAAGGATGCAAAGAGAACTTGAACTATACATATTGCGAATGTAAGCCTGTAAGAGCAGCCACACCACGAGGTCAGCATCGCCCCAGGTGGCCCTGAACCAGGGTTGACACCTTTGTATTAGTTGTGGCTGAACTTTTCTTATCAAAGCATGTCCCGTTGCAGTAACGGGCTGGTAAAATCACAGTGCACCGTTAGGAGCTCTTGTAAGTGTGGGTTGCACACTCAGAAGACAAAGGCTATTAAGATATCATGGCTGCTGCTTGAGCAGGGACTGAAAACTCCAACCAGCAAGGTATCATCTCTGTGGCAGCACCTCACACGTTTGGCACAACCCAGCCTGCCCACCCCTTTAGTGGCAGTGGTCACAACACCAGTGCATATGCGCTTTTCCTTTCCTGTGGGTCACCAACGCCTTTTTTGCCACAGCAGCTAGTTTAAGCAAAAGTCAAAATGTTTCCATTCCTCTAAGCTTGCTGGGCTCTCATGGTAGGGACAGCAGCAGCTAATGGTTGTGTTTCCTAACAAATGCGTACATGCGTGTGACACATCACCTGTGTACGTGTGTGTGGACATCATGTTGCAGGGAAGGGGCTGGTGCCCCAGTGCTCCATGGGGGTGTTTGCCCTTCAGCAGGGCTCTGAGTGCAGGGCTTGTCCAGGAGCCACCCAGGAAGAAGCTCAGGTCCAAAGAGGGCTCAGCCCTGGCATTTTTTGCCTTCATAAGAAATGACAGCAACAGCAGCAAGGAAGAAAGAGCAGCACAAGCTGCTTTTGGCAGTAGGTACCTCTGCACATTTCCAACCTTTGCTGCACGAGCTTTACCATGTCTTGCCTTGCAGAGCAGCCCCGTTGTTCACTACAGAGGTACGGTTTCCACAAACAGCGTGTCTGTCTAGTCTCGAGGCGTGAGATGGGCAGACAAATATTTTGAAGGTTGAAACAGTAGAGACCGGTGACGAAGAGAGCAGCCTTTGCAGGATGCAGGCAGAGGCAGCTCTCCTGTGAAAATGGTGGTACAGCAGCAAGTGTGGCAAATGGGCTGTGGAGGACTGCAAGTCACAAACGGTGACTGTTGAACTTACTGCAGCAGCTAATAATTACCAACAAAGCATTAATTCAAATGAAATTAAGATACACTTGACATAGTTGCTTGGTGAAGTTGCTTTTCATGTCACGCAGAGTCAAAGGTGCTTCAGCATCTGCAGGAAGAGCTGTCAGAAGCACGCTGGGTCTTGCAGTGAAACTCAAATCTGGACAGGTCCTGAGATGTGAGACGGAAGTCTTACAGTGCAGTAACAGGAGTTCAGGATGACATCTCTCTTGTACAAAGTGAATGTCAAAGCTTTCAAATTCAGGAGCCTAAATGTGAGGTCACAAATCCAAGCTTTAGCACATGAAAAGGGACCTGACTGATTTTTAAGATAATGTTAAGTAGCTAGTAGTTCCTAGTTGAATTTGTTTAATTACTAATTTTTCACTTTTCTATATCTATGCTGTCACCTTAGAGTAGGTGTTGGTGTTCTCAAAAAGCAGCCAGTTCTCATTGCATCTCTGATCCTTGAGACTGGGATGGGAAGGCAGTACTAGGAACTGCAGGATATCTTCTTTCAAAACCATTGCCGGACCAGGCTTGACCTTATTGGCCCTCCTGGACTTTCAGAAGATGAATTTTCAGAGAGAAAACTATGTATGTTTGTGAGATATAAACAGCCAGCTGCTGTAAAATTGGCAACACGTTGCGACTGCTCAGGTGTCAAGAATGTCAGCAATACGGCAGGGCGACAGGAGCAAGGGACTGTACCTCCTGCCTTGGATAAAAATACCATCATATGACAATCATAGTAGTGATATTCTGATCCTTCAGTTTATACCTGAGAACAGAATCAGAGGTGGCAAGAAAGCATATTTCAGTTTTAGTCTCTCAAAAATATTTCCAGTATATTTATATTTTTAGTTGGGTGAACTGCTGGAAGATTAAAGGCTGTATTTCTTCACTGAACCCAAGTAAATGTGAAACATTAAGAATAAATAAGCATTAATCCCTTTAGTCGTTGTCACTTTAAAGCTCACAGTGGCAGTGCTGCTTGGAGAAGGTGAATGATGTACTTTTTCAGCTTTTGAGTCGCACAGCAGAGAAGACAAAGCTCTTCCTGCTCGAATCCTTGATGGTGCACGGCAAAATGATATGATAATTACATCACATTGAGTGCATGTTCACAAAGTCAGCAGCTGAGTTTTGCTTAGCTTGCAGCATGCAGTGAGCGCTTAGGGATGCTTTTCCATTAGCCAGTGGGACGTTTTGCACAGCAGTGTGGCTTTGGGACTTTAGTCTGGAGATAATCAGAAGGTATCTGCATGATATTTTCAGTTAGACTTTCTCCTTTTGCTCCTTCAGCCAAGTCATACGTGTCTGGTCACCACACTGTTACGGTGCCAGTCTTTTTTGTTCCCAGTTTGTTTCTCTGAAAAACAGTCCTACTGCATTTTTTCAGAGGGATGATCAAAAAATGCAGGTCCCCAGGCTTCAGAAGCATAAAAATGTTGTTGGTTCAGCTGCTTCACTTCAGAAAGTTGAAACCGTAGCAATTCAGACTTCTCAATTTGCCTGCACCTCATCATGTGAGACACCTTAGGTCAGGTTATTTGATCTGGAAGGGCAAAACGCTTGCACAACCCATCACGTGCAGGAGAAGGCAATGAGGACTGCCCAGGCACAAGGACGCGCGGGCTGGTGTGTCTGCAGCCCTGGGGAAGGACGTGGGGCTCAGCGATCAGCGATGCTGCAGTGGGGCAAAGAGAGGCCGTGGCACAGCGCTGCTGCCGGGGTACCAACAGCGCTGGAAGGGGAGCGCAGAGCTGCAGCCGTCGGGCAGGTCTCATCTCTGAACATGGGGCTGAGCGGGCCTGGAAGATTCAGTGTAAGATTCCGGGTGAAAACTTCCTTACTGGTACTTGCTAAGTGATGAGCCCTTTGCTTGCCAAGCGGAGTAATTCATTCCAAAAAGCCATGATCCCAGTTCAGGTATGGCTTCCATGGAGGCTGCCGGGGACTGGTTGCATCCTCGATTCCTGTGCCAGCAGGTTTCCTCATGGGAGCAGTCCCCAGTAATTTTGTTAAAGGGTGTGGGCAAGGCAGGCTGATCAAAGCAGCTCTTTGGAAAACATTAAAATCTTTAGGAAAAAAATTGCCATGTCTGTGAGTTGGCCATGGAAGAGGCAGGGAGTAACTGTTGTTTAAAATGCAGCTCCAAAATGCAGGAACCTGTTGTAGTTTCATCCTTCATGCTCCTTTGGACATTCCTACAGAGCATGGCTTATTCCGCTATGGCCTGTGACGGGGGATAAAGTGGTACAAGCTCATTAATGTGAGCGCAGTATAAAGCAAGCAAGGTTTGCAAAGGAAAGTAATAGGTCTTGTTAGATCAACTGATGCACTGGAAAAAAAAGGAGATTTCAGGTTCTTGGGCCTTTTTGCAGATTGTCTGCTCCTTACACAACCACAGATACAGACGTGGTTACTGCAACACTGTATAGGTGCTTTATAATACGTAGCTGTTCCCATGCAGAAAAGGAAGCATGTACAAATTTATGTACAACAGGTAACAAGTCCTGCAGTAGGTCCTTGTATTAAAAAAAAAAACCCAACACAAACAACAAAATAAATCACACTAACTAAAACAATTGAACCATTCTCAACTCAGTTTGGCTTTAAATCAGGCTTTAAAACCTTTAAGATCATCCTGTCACATATTACTAACACTTGACTTTGCAAACCAGTGCAGGTTCTCCATGCACAGCATACAAAAGCAGAAGCTTTTTCATTGAAACGTAAAGCTGATCATTTGTTTTGCTGACAGACCAATTTACACAAGGCAGGTACACCTGGCTGCTTGGTAGCAAGCAAGATCTGAAGGTTGCTTCAACACGAGGTCAGGTCAGGCTGGAACGTCCAAGCAGCCGCTCTGAAAATTGATGAGTTGCTGCACAATTGTGAACAATGTGTTCGTACATTTGCTTTCCTGGTGCTTCTGGCATATTCGGTGTTTTATGCCGCGGCTGGGTTCCATGCTGTCTAAAAGGTCCATATTGCCAGTTCATCGATATGCCGTAGGAATTGTAAAGGATGAACCCGGAGGATTTTGACTGCTGGCTAGAAAGCAGCTGGCATATGGAGAGGAATACCTTTTCTCAATGGTTTTGGTAGCACAATCAGTGATGAAACAGCTAAAAAACTCATTATCCAAATGGTTGTAGCAGCTTGGTGACCAAGCAACCCATTGAAATGTGTGAGGCAATTCATGCTTTCCAAACACCATTGATTTGGTCTGGCTGCCAACTGCGGGAATTAACGCTGTAGCGATTTGCACTTATTTCATGTTTTCATAGCCATAGATCTGGGGACACAGATCCAAAAACAAAACCAAGCCTTTAAATTTTGGAGGACTCAGGGCCCTGAGCTCCATGGAGTATTGACGAAAAAATATAAAATCCTGGATGTTATTCAGCCGTGCTTGTTAACATAGCCTGTGCCTTTGTTCTTGGCAGCTATTTTCTAGTCTGTTTTTTTATTTATTTCTTTTTCTTTCTTCCAACAGACTTGCAAAGAAATCTTTTAGACCTACAATACCCTTGCAGTGGTATCGGCTTTGAATTGAACCAAGTTTTTCTAGGCATTTGAAATAATAAGGAGGCCGTTAAATGTGAGTTTTGTATCGGGCTAAGCAAACTGAGTAAGAAGTGGTTACAGTGAATGCAATAAGCATCTCCTAAGCAAGAAATTGCTTCAGATGTGGGAGGAAAAAAGTCCTGGCTTTTTTTTTAGCCTTTTTAGAGTGGCCATATAGGCAATAGTTCCTTTAGGATACTCAACTGAAATGTTGCTTATTTGATCTCTCAAGATGATGTAAGATCTCGCAGCACAAAATGCTGAGCCATTAGGAGATTTGGATTAGGGAGAAATCGTTTCTGTTTTGAGAGTAAGGGAATACTGCAGCTGAGATTTCTATTCTATGAAGACTTATAAAGGGCTAGCAGCAGAACATTGTGCTACTGCATTGGGAAGACGACAAGGTTTGAAAGTGGCACACATTGAATAAATAGGTGGAAGAGGAATCTGAATAAATTGCTTTTTCTCTCTTTTTATTTCACTATTTTTCTCACTTTCATTATTGCTGTTAAGCACTAATTACACTGGGATTTATATTACAATCTGTAAGAATAATTGGTCCCGTTTTAAGGCACATCCTGTAAAATGACCATTTTACAAGGTGTTGGCAAGAGGCTGCAAAAGCCGTTCTCGTTCGGCATCCGATACATCTCTGATAAGACATGGCACTGATTTCAAGAATGGACTTCTGCGGGTTTGATTGTTTGTGCAGGATAATCATCCTGATGAAACTTTGTATCATATTAAAAATCAAAGGACAAGACCACATCATTAACGCCTGAATTTATGTGCAAGAAAACAACTTCAACCTTCAACTGACCTCTGGTATTTTTAACGCCACGTTGCCTGTAAAACAATGAAAGCTGAAAGCAAGGATATGGGTACACACAAAGAGTGGTTTTTGCTTTCAGGGTTCATTCTGTCTGCCCTCCTCTGAGGTGCAAAACTACTCATGGGGCAATGTTTTAGGGTTTTTTAAGTGGAGAGGGAGAGGTAAAAGTCAGGTATTAACCAGGGTAATGACAGAAACCACGTGTGCATGCTGAAGAAAAACTGCAGGCATAAATTTGTTCAGTGTCTCCTGCCTTTGGCTGTGGGGGAGAAGGGAGGTTCCTCTTCCCAGAAGGTTTCTGGTGAGCAGACAGGCCCTGAGCTGGCCGAGGGAAACTCCGCTGCTTCTGCCCTTTGCGAGAAAGAGACTGACAGCGGAGGGGTGGGACCTCCAGCAGCCCCAGCGTGAGGACAAAGTGAGAAGGAGAAACAAATCAGCACCTATTTAACTCCAAGCCACGCCGTGGGGAATAAAACCAGCCCAAATGCCCAAGGACATGATAAGGAAAAATTATTTAGCTGCTTAAGCCAAGTGAGGTTTCTAGATAATAAACAGAGGAACAGGAATTGCTCATTTGTGAGCATGAATTCAACAGAGATGCCATCGCTGGCACTTGATGGGAAATTTCTGGTGACTGAAATCTTTAAATCAGTGGTTATAATCTCTTAAGAAAGGTTTAGTGGACAGAAGGGGATGAGAAATGGCACGCAATGACCAATAATAAGAGGGCATGATTTATTTACTAGTGACAAACGACAAAGAAATGATCTCATGGATTGATTTCCCACCACGAAAAGTGCAAAACGGAATATGAGTTGCTGTCTGTGAGAGAGCAGCTGTTTTTATGGAGGAATAGATGACTGACTGAGCTACTCTCTGCAATGTATAGGAGGAAAAAGAAAGTTGCATTTTTGTGGGAGACGTTAATCCAAATGACATATACTAGCAGTCTCCTGCTGCCAGCACTGAAGCATCTTCAGAATCACCAAATAACATTCTTGATTTTATCGCTTAAAAAGCATTGCACCAGAGACCAGGAAAACTCTAGACTAGACTTGATATTAAAGATGCACTTAAGATATTAAACACTTGAGCCCTAAGCTTTATTAAGAATAAAAATAGGGCTTCCCTTCTCAGCCCAGCTGTGCTCCTGGTTGTCTACCAGTGCCATTGGTGAAACAAAAGCTCTGTCACTAACAGCATAGAAAGGGCTTGAAGATATTTATGGATACAAAACAGGGATGTTATAGCACTGTCATATGACTGTATGGTATCTTCCCCTCCAGTAATAATTTGGGAGAGTGCTAAATTGAAGCTAAACTTTTGAAAATGCATAACTTCCCTCCAGGAAACCCTGAGGCTACCGTGAGGAAGCTAACGTGCTAAACCTGTTATTGTTTCAGTGGACACAGCCAGTCGCGAGTCTGTTAGATCTTTGTCACAGGAAGAATAATAGAAACCATGGTGGGGGGACTGGACTGATAGCACTTTGATATATTGAGTGTCAACAGTCTGATAGAAAAATGCCTCCCATCAAACCAATCTGCGAGCTTTGTAATATTGTTATAAGAGGATGCTGATCAAAATAATGGTGCTCTAATACATTTAGACTTGTAGAGGGATTTTTTTCTTGGATGGTACTTGACGCTTGTGTAGAATGTGGCAGCAATACAAAATCAGCATAACACACTGTCCTAGTTTTAGCTGGGACAGAGTTTTTAACAGCTAGAAGAGCTCTGTGTTTTGGTTTTACTCAGAGGCTCACTCTGAGAAGAATGCTGATAGCAAGTTGATGTTTGTGGTTGGACGTGAAACTCCAAAGACTTTTCAGTGTGCCGGAGTGCAGAAGCACGGCGGGATGAGGGGAGAGCATAGCTGGGACAAGGGGGACACGATTCCCCTTGTGATTTGTGGTGGAACTTAAGATTGAGGGCCAAACTGGCCAATTAGTATTCCATATCATGCAGCGTCATGCCCAGTATAAAAGCGAGGGACAGCTGGAAAGAATGGCTTTTTGCGCTTTGGCTCTTTTGCGCTTTTGCTCTTTTGCGCTTGCTGCGCTGTTGCTCTGTTGTTTTTTCTTTCTTTTTTTTCTCTCTCTCCCAGTACTCCCACTCTCGGAGTACCATCTCTCCCTCTCTGCCTCTCTCTATTTCGGGGCCTCGCGTTCGTCCGGGATTGCAGCTTTGGGACGAGACGGGCTTCGCATACGAGGGGGTGGTGAGCACCTACACTGTATTAAATCATCTGTATTAAATCATTCTTATCTCAACCCCACGGGTTTCCCATTTATCCTTTAATTCTCTCCCTCATTCCTGGGGGTAAAGGAGGGGGAGTGACCGGCTGTGTAGGGGGAGCAGTTCAACCTAACTCACGACACACACTAAAGTAAATATGGCCTGCTTCAGCAGAATAGTAAGAAAAAATATTTATCATAAAGTGATGCAAGTGCAATCTCTGAGTAATGCAAGTGCCTTGCCCTTGCAACATTTCATTGGGCTCCTGCAAAGCAACCTCAAGTCTGACAGCTGAACAAGCTTTCAGAAGGGGTGCCACGAGTACAGAGCTAAGCCACTTCTGAAAATGATCAGTTTGAAAAGGTGATCTTCAGTTTCTCCATGCAAATGCTTTTCCTTGTTAAAGCAGAGAAAATTGGTGCCTCGTACCTATTGGTAAAGATTAATATTTTGAAAAATAGAGAAATATAACAGATGTTATAAAAGTGTCATATGGGTAGGGACTTGACAATGTTACCTTTATACAAACAGATATCTCCAAAGGCTATTCATGCATAATGAAACTCGTTTTCAGATTTCATCTTCATATTCTGAGAGTTCATAATTTTTCTGGACTGTTTCTTGCCAATGTTCCTTAACAGTAATTACAGATAAAGGTTGGTGCTTCCAGTGGGTCCTAGAAATAAAGCCTTCGAAATGGAACAGATCAACAAAATAATTAAGTGGTATTTAGTTCTCCTGTCCCCCACCCATCCACTCTGCTAACTGATACGTAAGACAATGACAGCAATTTCTGGCTGTGAGAATTGGAGTTCGAGATGAGTTAAAGTCTCATATCTTAAATAAGATTGAAATATGTTTTAAAATGGCTTCAGAGTGTTGTTAATTCAATAGCACATTCACTCTAGTAATACTAGACTGCATGGAAATGCAATGTGTGTTGAGTGAGTTTGCTCATGAAAGCCACAGGTGGTTTGGGGAATGTCTGCACTTTCAGAGTGAAGAATGGCAGGAGAAGCAAGTTTTGGACACCTTTGTTAGACAAGCATACACATTACTATGTTTATTGATGTCTCGTCTTGACAACAGCACACCCATTGCATTTACAGCAAGGAAAACTAGTTTTCTTTTCACATTTGAAAGGTTTCCTCCACCATCTACAGTCTGTCAAAGAATTCCATATTTATTGGCCAAATTCATTAGGAAATTTTGTTTTTAAATAGAATAAATATAGCGACAAGGAAGTGTCAGGCTGGAAGAGCAGGAGTCAGAAGTGCTCGACTCGTAAAGTGCAAAGGTTGCAGCGAGTAGAGCAATAGTTCCCTAGAGTTCTTCTATGCCGTAACCTGTCTTAGGATCTCACTTTTAAAGAAAGGGAATTAATTATTTTGTTTCTTCTCAGTTAGGATGATAGTTCAGTGCAGGTTCAGCTGAAGTCTGTTTTTCACCAGATTCAAAGCATATTAGATCAAGTCCTAACAAGGCCAAGTGCAAGGACCTGCACGTAGGTTGGGGTGATCCCAAGCACAAGTAAAGGCTGGGTGGAGAATGGATTGAGAGCAGCCCTGAGGAAAAGGACTTGGGAGTGCTGGTGGATGAGAAGCTCAATGTGCGCCGGCCGCCCAGAAAGCCAACCCTATCCTGGGCTGCATCCAAAGGGAGTGTGGCCAGCAGGTCGAGAGAGGTGGTTCTGCCCCTCTACTCCGCTCACGTGAGACCCCACCTGGAATACTGCATTCAGCTCTGGAGTCCCCAACACAAGAAGGACATGGAGCTGCTGGAACGAGTCCAGAGGAGGGCCACGAAGATGATCCGAGGGCTGGAGCACCTCTGCTATGAAGACAGGCTGAGAGAGTTGGGGCTGTTCAGCCCGGAGAAGAGGAGGTTCCAGGGTGATCTTATAGCAGCTTTCCAGTACCTAAAGGGGCCTACAGAAAAGCTGGAGAGGGACTTTTCACAAGGACGTGTAGTGATAGGACAAGGGGCAATGGATTTAAACTGAAAGAGAGTAGATTTAGATTGGATATAAGAAAGAAATTTTTCACTCAGAGGGTGGTGAGGCACTGGAACAGGTTGCCCAGAGAAGTTGTGGATGCCCTATCCCTGGAAGTGTTCAAGGCCAGGTTGGATGAGGCTTTGGACAACCTAATGTAGTGGAGGGTTTCCCTGCCCATGGCAGGGAGGTTGGAACTAGATGATCTTTGAGGTGCCTTCCAACCCTAACTATTCTATGATTCTATGATTCTAATCCAATTTGGTCTCGCTGAGATGCTGGAACCGAAGCAATGCATCTCCCTTTCATCAGACTGTTTGCAAATGTAACTGTGGTTGAAGAAAAAATGCATTAGAATATCTTGCTGACTTGCTTGCTAAAATAATTTTCTCTTTTGGTATTCCATTTTGTCTCCCCTCATTTTTTAAGGCATGCTACAATTTCCCCCCTTCCCTTTCCCCCTCTTTCTTCTTGTGGAATGTACTAGAAAAGGGGAATCTGATTTTCGAGACAAACATGTTGCATGGAAGAAACGCACTCAGCATCTGCAACATTTCAGTATATATTCTGGGGACCGAACAAAGAGTATTTTTGTCTAAGAACAGTGTGTTTCACTGGGTTCCTCATCCGGGAGAGATACTAGGAGGTGTAATCTCCTCTCCCTTTGGCTGAAGATCAGAACAGCTGCTTTGCCTGCTGTGTGAGCAAGTCTCTCCTGCCAGGATGTGCCGTGGCCCTGCTGGGCTGCCCTCAGGTGAGAAGGTCTCATGGTAAAGTGGTGCAGCAGCGATGGCTGCAACATAGAGTGAATGTTTTCTGGCTTTGAGGGTGATTCTGTCAACTGGATGCTGTAAGTCTCAAATCAAATAGGCATGAGCAGAGCTGGGTCTTTGTTCCTCCCTGAGAATGTTTAGACACATTTCTCAGGGCAGACCTTAAGCCTTGGCACATGTTTTGGCCTTGACTGCATAGTCATAGTCAGTGCTTCACACAGCCCTCGTGGCTTTTATGTGTTCCTCATGCTCATGTATGCGTGCTGGCATGGGTGCTTTGAACCTCACCATTGATTCAAGATTCAAGACCAGGACGGGAAATGAAGAAACACCAATTTATCATTGAGTACTTGGAAGCTAAGAAGCCTAATGATTATTACTATCACTATGCTTGAAAACTTTAAATACAAATCTAAGAAAAAAGAGCCCTGAGAAATGCCCTTCTCCTAAACTTAATACTAGCTTTCCTATAGGCCAACACTTCTGCAGAGGCACCAGGTCTGCCCTCATGTCCCCCAAAGACAGCCTTTGCCTTAATGTACTGGGCAGCCCTCTCAGTGACAGCTCTTCCTCCGAAGTACTTTTGATTTGTGTGGCCAAGCTGATGGAGCCCAGAACATTCCCGCCACCACTCGTCTGCACAGCAGGCACGCTGGTGTCCCTGGAGCAGGCAGATTGACTCAGAGCCAATGTCTTTCTCTGAAAGCCTTTTTGAGGTATTTCATGCTCTCCCTGAAGCAGGCTGTATCAGTGAAGTCTGCATGTTGTCAACGTGGTTGTGCAGCACAGGGGACAGGCACAAATATGACAGAGAATGAAGTGTAGCTTACAGCTCAGTTCAACAACATGGACATCCCCCTGCCTGTCACATTCCTGACCAGGGCTGCAATAGAGGATTTAGTTACTTGTCTGTTTAAATATTGTGAAGTTAGATATTTTCTTCTATAAAAGAAATGGCATTTTTTTTTTAACACACTGTATGAAAAAAGCGCGGCACAAACGTTGCAATGCAATTGTGCTTTTTCCCCTGTTTTTTGAGTTAATAACTGCCAGAGTGCTATGACTACAACATCTTTCTGAAGTAGTAACGTCTTCCCTGTTTAAGTGATGCCATTTTCCTTTGTGGTTTATCCTCTCCACTTCTCTGGGGATAAGTCTTAATCTTAAACATTAAATAAAATTCTACACTTTGCGTATGAACAAGAAAGTGACGTAATGGTTCCTCCTTCTAGTCCCAGTAGCAGTGACCATCTGGAGACTTCCCTGTTCAACTCTGGATGAACTTCAGCTGAAGTACGAGAGCCAGTTAGGCTCCATACAAGCTGCTCCAAGCCCCATTGTTGTTATTAGCAGTTTGTCTTAGTGACAGGCTGCATTTTGCCTATTGAAGGTTTGGTTTTAGTGATTCAGCGTGTTTCCATTGTTTGCAGTTGAGAGTAGATCATTCAGGCTCTTGTGTTTCCAGCACTGTGGGTACAAAGCAAAAAGGCAGCTCTTGTTCACAAGAGCTTATTATCCTGGGGTGGTTTTTTGTCGTTATTTTTACGGGGATTTTTGGATAGATGCACAATGGATGCCAGTTCTTTTGAGGGGCATGTTCTTTTCTTGATATCCTTGCACAGCGTTTATCTCAACGGGGCTCTGTTTGCTTGTAGCCTTCAAAGCAAGGCAGTTATGGAATAGAGTAAGGATCGAAATCCCAAGTTTTTGCTAAGGGTGGCTGCAGCTCCTCAGCTTGTGTTTAGCTATTGTCAATGGGCAGCGCATCGTCACGATTTGTCAGGGCAGAGGTGACACTTATAGAGGTCACACAGGAGAAGCTGGATTTTATTGTCCTCTGAGTCCATTGGCAACAATAGCTTGGAAGATGATTGTAATGAGGGTGAAGTTACAGTGATAAGTAAACTTATCTGAAGGACACATTCTTTGTTTCCGATGACACGAAGCTAGGAGTTACTGTCAAAACAGCAAAGAGTTGGACACTACAGGAAAAACTGGAAAACACTGATAATTTGAATAGCAGTAATGAGAAGGAGTGCAGGGTCATGAACCTAGAGGCTTAATAATGAGCTCTCAGCTCATACCAGAAATGCCTACCCATTGAAAGCAATGGAGACAGAGAAAGTCCCGAGTGCATTGGTTAATCATAAATTGGCTTTGAGCTACCGATGTGGTGTAATGTGGCTGAGTAAAAGAAAAGTGTGATTCCAGAGTGTTCTAGGGAGGAATTTTTCAAGAGTGGCGGGGAAATATTAACGCTGTTGCACTCATAAAACTGCACCTGGAGTTGTCTTTACAATATTTGTCACCCATGTTGGAAAACAGATGAATTCAGCTGGGGCAGGTGCAGTGAACAGCTACAGGAATTAGCATTGGGCACTCTTAACATACAGGAGTAAACTGCAAGAGCTTAACTTATTCGTCCGAGCACAATAAAGGCTAAGGAAGAATGTAACTGTGCTCTATAAATATAAGAGTGAATTAAACACAAGAAGTGAGAAGGCATTTTTAAACAATAGAACAACATTGCCTTCAGCAAATAGGTGTGTGTGGCTTGGCTGCGATCAAAGTTCCTAACAAAAGGTTCTGGAATACTAACAGGAGAAAGAAGCCAAAATACTCTTTAGATAGATTTTACTAAATTCATGGAGATGACTGTATGATATAGTTACCTATAAAGCAAAATCGAGCCCATGAGGTTCCTTTTGCAGTGTGTTCCCAGGCTTCCTGAAGTATATTGTTAATAACATGTTTTCATTTTGATTTTTGTTAAGCACGTATTACGTGTGCCTGTGCCAAGCATTATGTGTGCCTGAATAGCACTCACTTTTGGACTAAAACCTTGCAAATGCAAGTCTTAAACACGCTCATCTTGGCCTAAATCAAGCAGACTCTCTCATTCAGAGAGGTACAATTCACAAGGGTACCCACCTTCAAAGATTTCAACTTGGGAACATGAAGTTGGGGTCCCTCCTTCACCAGAATACTTCTGCTTCCTCATTCTCATGTCCTTTATCTATTCAGTCTTCCTCTCCTAAGTCTCTGGCTTCTCAAAGGAGTTACCAGTTCTTATGATCATTAATTCTTCCCCTCTTCTGTGTGTTTTCTACCTCCTGGTGTTTCACAGCCTGCCTAGACAATCTTTCTGTACCTCTCTGTCTCTCCTCCCAAGTTGAAACATCACCTCTTGAGTGGCACAATGAAGTGCCTGGTGTTTTTACACACTGCCGCTCAGGAGCTTGTCTCCCTGTTGGGCTTCACGTTGGCAAACACCAGTCACAACCAGGCAGCTGTCCCAGTTCACGGTAGGGTGCAGGTGGGTGCCCAGTTGCTGCCAGCCTGTACTCGCCACCCACCACTTCAGCTCCAGTTCCCTTATCACTGCACCTTTGGCACTCGCATGCAGCAGCCTTTCAGCCAGTCTTTCCTCTGCCCTGTAACTCCAAGCTCCTTCTCCCTCCCACCACCACACACCCTCCCCTGAAGAGGGGCATCTAACCCGGAAGCCTCTGTTGCCACCCTGGGTGCCTGAGCTGGCATGCCTGACAGCAGGTCATACGCCACGAGCCGTGCGGCGAGGCAGACCGCACAAATCCGTTCACCAACCAACACAGAGACGTGCAAGAACAGTCCCTCTAACTTAACAAATCTCAGCTCCCAGCACTTTGAAGTCCATTTCATCACATACTGTGCTGCAGCACTTGCTGGCGACTCTCCACAGCGCTCACACCCTCGCTGCGCGGGTATCGGACCACAGCCCGGGCTATAAAACGCGTGCAGTCCCAGGCAAAGCCCCCTGGCCGGGTTCCTGCTCTGGACGCCCCGCACCGCTGAGCTAAAGACACTTTTTATCACTTTTTATCCCTGTTCAGCAGCGAGCGCGGGAGGATGCCCATGCTGGGTGGGAAAAAGCCTTTCTTCTGTTTACAAAAAAAAGGGTTAGCTTGGAATCCCTAAATTGCATTTGGACATTAGTCAAGCGAAGGTGTGGTAAGCTAATTAATATGATTGTGAGTGTTTTTCATTTCCTGCCTCTAACATTCCTGTAATTAGATACCTTTTAGTCGAGAGGCATACTGAAAAATAACAAACTTCGCTAACCTTTTTAGCTCATCTGACTCGTTTGCTTATTTCTCTGCCCTCTCTGGTGGCATTGTGGGCACCAGTTTAACACAAAGCATGACTGCTGTATAACCTGATTTTTAGACATGCTGTGTGCACCTTTTCAACCTTTTTTAGTTGCCCATATCCTGTAAGTCCAGTGGTATTGCTCTCAGTACTCCAGAAAGCAGAGCTGCAGGGGTGGGGCCCAGGGACACCTAAGGAAAGCTGCAAAGCCCATTCCCCACTGCAGCTTTCCAGACAGATTTGTTCCTGGGTGAATCATAAAAGCAACGGATAAGTGACTAGCACTATGTAAGGGGAAGCTACAATGAAATTGCAGTAACTATTGAGTGCCCGATGCCTGAAAACTGAGAAATGTGGAAATAGAGAAGTAGTAGCAGTCAGGTTGAATTTTGCTTCCAATTTCTCCTTACTATGACTCTGTCAAGGAAGGTAAGAGAAAAACACAGATGTGGAAACTGTATAAACTGCAACATTTGAGTGCAGTTGTATTAAAAAACATCTTGCAGCAAAAGCTTTTAACAATTTCCTTCTCAAAAATAACTTTTCTACTCTACAATGTCCTTACGGTTTCTCATCACCTGAAGAAAAAAATTTTGCACCCCCAAACATTTAAGCAGATTGCTTGTTCAATAAAGCTCTACCTTTTGTTTCCTTCAAGAAACACTGGAATTATCTGGGCTCACTGTGTGCTAAGGTTACACCTACCCCCTGCTGTGGCTCTGCTGCAATGCCATAAAACTTTCAACTCTATCGACAATTTCAGCAAATCGTTTTTCAAGGTAGCTGTGCAAAATGTTTATAAGGGTAGGATTTTTTTTCCTTTTTAATTTTTTTACCCCCAGACTTTCCTGCTACCTCTACTTCTGTAACAGGGAGTTTTGAGACTCTAACAATCCGTCATAGAAACTTTACTGTTTATACCTCTGAAGCCACAACTTGGCACTGGTAGCAGCTGCACAAAGCTCTACTCAGAGATACTCCTCACAACCACTGGACCTACAGGTAAGCCGGGGTGTTAAGCTACTTCAGGAACTGCTGAGGTGCCCAGAGTCAACTACTCCAAAACGGTTTTCGAATACAAAGACAGCAAAAGTACCTTAGATATCCTCTTGCAAAACTCGAGGACATCCTGAAGGTACTCAACCATGCTGGTTCCCAAGATCTCACCTCCAGCTTGGTGAAATTCCAGCATTAGATAGGGGAGGCCAGAAAGAGCATGAGGTATATGGTCCCTAAAAATGCAAAACAGCTAGGAGTGGGAGCAGGGCTGAAGCCTTGTTGGGGCTGCCTTGAATCTTAGCCCAGAAATTTAAGTATCTACCCAGGAGATTTGTTTCCAAGTCTTTACAACCTTTTATTCAAAGATGGGTCTCAACTACTAACATCAAGTTATAAACACAATGCTATTCAGAGTTGCAGAATGGATGTCTGTTTGTCTGGTTTGTACCTACTCTACTGTGTGTTTCACTACATAGTTATTCTATACTCAGAAATCTACCAACAGAAGAAACTCTGAAGGATGTGTGTCGGAACAGCCAATTGCTCTGATCATCTGAATGCTGGAGACTGGAATTAGAGACCTGCTTAAAAAAAAAATGAGCACAGGTATAAGAACAGTTTCCCTTCACCTCCCCCTCCTCTAGCTGCTTGGGAAACATGGACTGGGGATCTTTGCCTTGATCCAGTTTTTCCATAAGAGTTCTCTTGACATCAGAGGAAGTTCAAAGAGAAAGAAAGACTGCCAAGCATAAGCAGGCATATTCCTCTGGGCCAGAAGTCAGTCCAGAACTAATTTCCAAGGGAGAGTGCAATTCTCTGCTTGTTCTCTTCTGTGAGTAACACTCCAAGGTTCTTCATGTCCCTCCAGGAATGCTCTCCACAGTAAGGATTTTATCTGAAACTCTGGGAAAAAGACACTGACCTTTACTTTTAGAAATTTTAAGTGGTAGGTCTGGCTTTGGGACGTGACTGTGAATCAAAGAGCAGGTATTCCAAGTACATATCCAGGTATTCCAACTTGGATAATGGATTAACCTGAGAGCTCTGGTCAGCAAGCTGCTATAAGACAGGATGCGCACAGTGACAGTATGATTAAAGCATACCTAAATTATTCAACAAGACAACGGTGAAAATAGTCTGTTGAGACCCTCACTTCATCATCACCTGCTAACAGAAAAAGCACGTTCCCTGAAGACTGTTTTATGAAAAAAGCCAGATAGGATCAGACTAGAAACAATATTTAAATTAAAAATTTAATTTTACTTTTAAAATTTTTGTCACGTGGGATTTTTAATTGTGTACCATTTTAATCGTGTGAGAAAGGGATTGGAACAGCTCACCTTGGGGTGTGGAAACTGGTTATCACCAATTCATTTGCAATTTCTAGAAATAGGGTGATTTTTTTTTCCTTTTATATAGGCAACAGTACAGCTAAGACAAGATGTAATTCAGGAAGATTCTGTATGCTACAGTATCAGACTACATCTCTATCATTTTCCCCTGCCTACACTTTTTACATCTGTGCATGTTGTAGACTATGACTGAAAGCAAATCTGATACAAAAACAAATCTACAAACAAAATTCTTCATCGTTTTTTTGCCTTTCGAAAAATGGAAACTACAATATTCACAGAATAGGTTATTAGTTGTTCAGTAGGTCTTCCAGTCTACCAATGTTATAGTTTGGAACTTTGTTTCAAATTAATTCTGTTTTGAATGACTGTCCATGAAGGAATAGGTGGTATTACTCTTATGGAGAGTTACACCGAAAAAGATAATTTCTTTCTTGGTAAGTACTCATTTCAAGTACTGATTATGAAGTACAGTGATCAAGGAAGAAGAAAATAACTACTAAAGGACTACTAGGCATCTTTCCTCAGAAGAAATTTGGAATTCAGCATTCTTACAATCGATGTAACCAGAGTAATCTGCATTATTCGCAAACCTAGAGGTTATTTCACCTCCTGCATGAGTTTGCTAGAAGTAGGGATGGATTTATTTATTTTTTAATCAACTATCTATATGCTATTCCCTTGTTTCTTTTTGTATTTACCTGTTGGTGAACAGGTCTCTGATACCTTTGTTCCATTACAGCTTGTCTGGTTGTTGCCATTACAAACGTCTACACTCCAGAAGGAAACCAAACCCTTTGGCAACAATGCATTTTTCATGCAGAAGTTCAGATTCGTTCTTTAATGGGCCAGATACCTTAGCCACCCTCCGGGGATGGAAAAAAGCAGCTCCACAGGCATAAACATACATAATTTTAACTTTGTGTTTTTAGTATGAGTTAGAAATGGTTCTTAATAACACAGACATGCTTACTTAATGATTCACTTTGTCTTAATTACACAGTAATAAGCAGTCGTGATTCAATCCTCCATCATTGCATATGGTTTTCTTAAAATGAATTATTATTTCTACAAAAGAGAATTAACTGTGGGAATACATTTTAGACCATCCTCACAGCTTTCTTGCTTTAGCTCACTGACAAGTCCCATGTTACAGAAAAGAAGCAGATTTCTGATGTTGAAAGACATCATGGTCGTGCCTCTTCACTTCTTCTAGCTGGATCATTGGGAATTTTACTTGTTTTTCAAACCATTTGGCTACAGTGAGAAGCTGCTTCTCCTGGAATGAACGTCCAATGAACTGAAGCCCAACTGGCAAGCCTCTCTCTGAAAGAGCTGTAGGAACACTTATGGCTGGCAGTCCTGGAGGAGAAAAAGATACACATGCAAAGACTTAATTTTAAACAAATCCAGCTGGAGTAATTTTTGTAACAATTCTAAGAGAACTAGAAAAAAAAATATGTACAGGAAGAAGACTAGTTAAAATAATTAGAGCCAATGAACTAAGGATACTGCTAGATGATCACAAGAAATGAATTAGAGTGATTTAAGGAGTCAGTATCCTCTGAAAAAATAATCACCTCTCCTTAGAAAGAGATTCTAGTTCCTGGAACTTGAACAGATTAATCTTATCTGCAGCCCACATTCAGCTACAAGGTACCTCACTTGAACAGATTAATCTTATCTGCAGCCCACATTCAGCTACAAGGTACCTCACTTTAAAATCTGGTCTCACATTTTAAAGCATTTAATAAATAAAATATCCTTAGACCTGATTATCATTGTAAGACTTACACACAGGGGTGAAAGTGGGTAAATAGCTGAAGGGAATGGACATTACAAATGACGAGGCAGGGGAAAGCATACTTGAATTCCTGTCCCTACTCACCAGCCATGTTTGCAGCCTGTGTTAAGATGTCATCTTGCGCGCTGCGGGTTCTGTTGTCTTCTTTGATGAATTCCGTATATGGCACTGCATCACTCAGAGTGGTAGGAGTTAGTAAAATATCAACACCGCTCTGGAAAACCTTCACAAAGTCATTGGCAATGAGACGTCTGACTTTCTGTGCCTTGATAAAGTAATTCTCATAGTTCCTAGAAAGAAATAGGGATATGAGGGCCTGATGCTTTAAGTCAAAAAATACAGAACTTAATTTCTTAGGTACTGTAGAAAAGACAAGGCCAGTATTCCTTCTGGTTAAAAGACTAACACTGGTACTTGAGTTTTTGATATACCAGAAGCTTAGTCATCAAACATGGTGTTTACACTCTAAAAGCAATGAAACTGTCAGAGAAGGAAGAGAAGAAGGCATCCTGCCAAAGAAAGGTGAAGGGAAAACAAGCCCCTAGTTTACAATAATTAACTAAAACTTAAAAAAACTCTTTTATGACCATTCTGAAACTAAACTGCGTATTGAATTTCTCTGCAGGGCTGCACAGCAAACCCTAGAAACAATACAGAACTAGGCAGGCCTGGAAATAGGCATTAATCATTCAGGATTCAATTCAGCAAGATACTTAAAGCATGTGAGAAAGTCCCATCATCCACAGAGGACTCCAAATTGACTTGAAACTATCTATGTGTTTGTAGTATAATTCTCTGCAGAATACTATAAGGACCTTATCTTCCCCTAACCTTTTTTGCTCATGTAAATATGTGGTCTATGGATTTCTAAACTATCTTTACACAATTCTGAAGCAGAAATAAATTAGTCAGCTTTCCTTTTAACTTCATATGCAGAACTGGTAAATGTGGAATTCTTAAATTCAGAGAAATTCAGTTTCAAAAGTAACTGCCATCTAAAGCCACAATTGTTCTAAAAAAAAAAAAAGGGATAGGGGTATTAACAACTTCCACATGCCAGAGTGTTTGTACATAAAACAACTGAAGCTGCCCAGTTAGAGTAATCTAAAGATTACTGAAAGTAATCTAAAGATTACTGAAGTTTCTGAAAAACTGCAATGAAAATGTTATTATCAATAGTAGACAGCAGATTCAAGTTAAGAAGTTATAGGAACTAGCCCTTTTTCTACAGTCATTTCTGAAATCATCCCAGCTGCTAAATTGAGAAAAACAGTAAAAGGAACAAAAAGGACCTCAAACAATATTTTAAGCTAGAAAGACTATTTTGGGTTAAAAAAAAAAGATAAAGAAAAAAATACTGTTAAACCTAACACTCTCTGTTAATTCTGATACAGTCTTGACGAGCTCCACTGCTTCCTGAATAATCACCTAGTTATTTTACAGATTTCAAAAGCAAACCAAAAATAATCTGTAAAATGCAACATTTGCAAGAAACACAAATGTTTTTTTTCTCTGTTATTTATTCTAAGAATGCTTTCTGAACCCTGGGTTCTGTTCTTTAAAGGTAATTTACTGTGGACAGGAACAAGACTCACCTGTTCAATCTTGATGGAAGCCAACTGTATATTCCCTCACAGAAGAGTGAACTACATGAATTTTAAAGCAGCTTTAGGAAAGCTGATCTGGACAGTTATAACTAGAAGGAGCACGCTTGGCAGAAACACTGGCATTCCATAAAAGCTGGTTGTTACATACTGACTGACAACATTCCTGTCTATGAGAGCAACTAGAAGTCACATCTGATGAATAGCCTTGCTGACAAAGCTCCTTCTGTAGTGCACTTGCTTTGAGACTGATTACACAACTAATATTTGTTAGTATCTGAACAAATTAGGACAGAGATAAACAGCAATTTTAATAACATAAATTAGAACTGTTGGATAAGAAGTGAAAACTAAGAAAAAAGTCAAATTGATTGTCATGGGTTAGGCCGCTCCGGCAACCAAACCCCACAGTCGCTCACTCCCCCTCCCCCAACCCCAGGAATGAGGGAGAGAATTAAAGGATAAACGGGAAGCCCGTGGGTTGAGATAAGGACAATTTAATACAGATGATTTAATACACAGTGTAGATGCTCACCACCCCCTCGTATGCAAAGCCCGTCTCGTCCCGAAGCTGCAAGCCCAGACAAACGCGAGGCCCCGAAATAGAGAGGGGCAGAGAGAGAGAGATGGTACTCCGAGAGTGGGAGTACTGGGAGAGAGAGGAAAAAAAAAGCAATAGAGCAAAAGCGCAAAAGAGCAAAAGCGGCGAAAGAGCCAAAGCGAAAAAGCCCTTCTTTCCGGCTGACCCTCACTTTTATACTGGGCATGATGCTGCATGATATGGAATACTAATTGGCCAGTTTGGCCCTCAATCTTAAGTTCCACCACAAATCACAAGGGGAATCGTGGCCCCCTTGTCCCAGCTATGCTCCCCCCTCATCCCACTGTGCTTCTGCACTCTGGCCAGGACATGGCACACTGAAAAGTCCTTGGAGTTTCACTTCCAACTACAAACATCAGTGCGCTGTCAACATTCTTCTCAGAGCGAGCCTCTGAGTAAAACCAAAACACGGAGCTCTTCTAGCTGCTAAAAAGAAGAGCTAACTCTGTCCCAGCTAAAACCAGGACATTGATCCAGGCACCAGCTTCTCTACATGAGCTGCATAAAAACCTGTCTTCTGTAAAGACATCAGTTCAGTCAGTGCCTGCCTTTCCCTGTACACTAAGGCAAAGAGCTGCAGTTAATTTAATTGCCATATCTTCTGGCTTTCTCTAGGAAGACCTGACTGGAATGTACCAGCAGTTTCTCTATGCAGTTTTAATGAGGTTAACAACTACAGAACTTTTAATGCTACGACAGTAATGGCTTCAGTATTTCAATGTCATACCACAACTTAAGGGTGCCAAGAATACTCTGGTGGGGTGGGAGGGGAATCGCTGAGTTGTTTTACTTATTTAAGTCAGGAGTCTCACTGGTAAGACTAAGGGAAAACATTTTCATTCATTATTACAGTTCACTCGGTATTATATGACTAAACTGGTCAAGGGGCTGGAAAATAAAACTTAGGAGGAGCGGCTGAGGGAGTTGGGGCTGTTTAGCCTGGAGAAGAGGAGGCTGAGGGGAGATCTGATCACAGCCTACAAATACTTGAGAAGGGATGGTGGGAGGTAGGGGAAGGGCTCTTTACATTAGTGATGGGTGATAGAACAAGAGGTAATGGGTATAAGCTTAGTCAGGGGAGATTCAGGTTGGATGTTAGGAAGTATTTCTTCTCTGAAAGGGTTGTCAGCCACTGGAATAGGCTGCCCAGGGAGGTGGTTGAGTCCCCATCCCTGGATGTGTTTAAGAATAGGGTGGATGATCTACTTAGGGATATGGTTTAATGGGGATTAGGGACGGTTGGACTCAATGATCTCTAAGGTCTTTTCCAACCTAGAAATCTATGAAATGAAATGAAATCTATGAAATATAGCTGAAACAATAACGATAATACAAGTAGCTGCTAGTATTAGGATGAATTTTTTTACATATCACGATGAACAATTAATCACCGCTTGCTTAACAAATTGTTAACTTGCCAAATTTGAGTTTCAAGATGTTCCGCTTACTGTTTCAACAAGAAATAGTTTCCTGATAAAATTCTTCCTCTTACAACATCATTAAAGCCTTCTCGTCGTGTTGCAGCATACATGCTTTCTGTGGACCTGTTCATGTCAGAACGGTGTCCTGAAAAGCAAAAACGTTTTGGAAATCAACACTTTTTGTAATCCTTAAGATTTAACAACATAAGGTAACGTTACACATAGTAATGCAACAGGCCACTGTTTGCTGCAGTCCCACATACTACTATTCTGGAAAAACAACAAAGCATATTCCTGTTTTATTACAGAAACATTAAACAGATTTTACGTCCAGACACTCAAGTGTTTAGAAGCGCAATCTAGCAAAACATGTATTTACTCATTTTGATTTGGACCGCATTTTTACTCTATTCTATCTTGGAGAAATAACATCAAACATTCCACCATGAAAAGCGTATCTATTAAAACTAACACTTTTTAATGGCACCCAGCAACGCTTCTATTGTCTGAGAAAGAAGGTTTTTCAAAGGCCTTACCATATTCCAGTCCATCGAATCTGGCCATGTTTGATGCCACTTCTGCTGTGCACAGCACATGATAGCAGACAATTGAGTAACGAGTGTGTGGTAGACTCACTTCAATTACTTTAGCACCTGCATTCTTAAAGAGGTCAGCAGCCTTTGACCAGAGAGCCACAATTTCACTAGAAAGCCCTGGTGCATGATATTCCTTCGAAAAAAAAAACCAAACCAAGAAGGGGAGTGATTTTACGTACTGGTTTACTTCCAATGGACACCAAAATGCAAATACTCCTTGCTAAAAATCCATTGAAACTATTACCTCACCACTGTATGATCTAAAGTACTTATTAAGCCTTCTTGCATCTACTAAGTATTTTACAATCAAGTAGTATTAAATTATCAGGATTCGTTCTTCTTAAGAATATTATGTTCATCTCAGTAGGATTGACCCACACACCACAGACCATGGAATTTCGGCAGTTTCTTCCCTAGGAGGAATTTGTGTATTCATGGAGACTATACTGCACTGCTCAGCAGTTCATGGGTAGAAACTCTTCAGGTTTAAATCCTAGCACTAGGGCTACTGTGAGTAGGAAAAACAAAAGGAAATTATGGCCAGAGCATGTCAGTGGCAGCTGGCATGAAACAAACAAAACAACCCATCAAAGAACTACAATCAAGGAGTTGCGAGAATACTTAGAAAGAGCTACCTTCCTGTTTAAGAGCGAAGTTAAAGATATTCCATTAAAATTCTGTTTTTGAAGATACTTGCTTTAGTTCTAACCCACAATATCAGAGTCATAATACTGTCTCATTTCTGAGTAGCTATGACCCATGTTTAATATATGCATGTATCTGTTTAGGATAGTCTGTAGCGGTAGAAAAAAACTGTCCGAAGGACATGAATAATTAACCAATACCACTATTTTAGATTTATCAAAATCTAAAACAGCAGGCAGCTAATTAATTTTCTAGGCATACATTTTCTGCATTTCAAAGATCCTGAATAATTAACTGGTCAGTGGACATCTCTCTTTACCAAACTAAATCTTTTGGTACACCTGTTCTAGCACAGGTTAAAATACTCAGAATCAAACCAATAAATGTTATTCACACTGTCTCTTTGAAGGCAGAGCCTTTACTAAATGAAAATAGGCAATTAAAAATACGTGGCAGTCCCAAATGTCGTGCCTGAATTACAAGCACCCTTACAGTTACAAACACAACTGAACTGCCTGCATCAGAAGCCAGATTACAGTTGTCTCTTGAATGCTGTTAGAGCTCTGCCAATCACAGCTCCCTGTGCCACTCAACTGCCTTTAAAATTCTACTTCGTATTAACACAGAGCCACTCAGATGAGCATCTCAAAGCACTGCACAAATCAGTACTAACCTCACTGTGTGAGAAGGCACTAACAGCAACTTGTCTGAGGTCATACAGGTGACTCACGAAAGAGCAACAGAGAGAACCAAGAACTGAAGTTCCCCATTTCCCTTGTAATTTCCCGACAGTGCTTCTCACGACGGCAAAATGTCTTAGACTAAGCATTAGCACATGCTCACTCTCAATTGCCTACAACAGGCAACAGAGCACACACTGCTTTCTTCCAGGAGCTGCTCATATATCATAGAATCATAGAATGGTTAGGGTATATTGTCTTCACTGTATTAAGTCATGAAAGACTGGGAGGTGGTGGGCAAGACACAAATATTTTTTGTTAGGTGTCCTATTTGCTGTTTCTGTCCATAACTGGTGCCAGGATTTAAACGTTACCTTTGGAATTCCTATCGAGAGCTTGCTGACATCAGTCAAATTGGGTAGTTCAAATGGCTTAAAGTTGTCCTGAACTGTGGTAGAGTCTTTAGGATCATGTCCAGCAAGCAAACCTGAAATAAGACACGACATAAACAAAACAGGAAAATGTTTATTGGTGTCCTGGTTTTAGCTAGGACCGGGTTAGCTTTCTTTTTAGCAGCTAGAAGAGCTCCGTGTTTTGGTTTTACTCAGAGGCTCGCTCTGAGAAGAATGCTGATAGAAAGTTGATGTTTGTGGTTGGACGTGAAACTCTAAGGACTTTTCAGTGTGCTGGAGTGCAGAAGCACGGCGGGATAAGGGGGGAGCATAGTTGGGACAAGGGGGCCACGATTCCCCTTGTGATTTGTGGTGAAACTTAAGACTGAGGGCCAAACTGGCCAATTAGTATTCCATATCATGCAGCGTCATGCCCAGTATAAAGTGAGGGTCAGCCGGACAGAAGGGCTTTTGCGCTTTGGCTCTTTCGCCGCTTTTGCTCTTTTGCGCTTGCTGTGCTTTTGCTCTATTGTTTTTCTTTCTTTTCCTCTCTCCCAGTACTCCCACTCTCGGAGTACCATCTCTCTCTCTCTGCCCCTCTCTATTTCGGGGCCTCGCGTTCGTCCGGGATTGCAGCTTCGGGACGAGACGGGCTTTGCATACGAGGGGGTGGTGAGCATCTACACTGTGTATTAAATCGTCTGTATTAAATTGTTCTTATCTCAACCCACGGGTTTCCCGTTTATCCTTTAATTCTCTCCCTCATTCCTGGGGGTGGGGGAGGGGGAGCAACCGGCTGTGTGTGGGGGTTCAACCTAACCCACGACAATTGGGTAGCCAGAATTCCACTTGTTTTGAGACAACGTTGTAAACAAAGATATGTTGGACACAAAGACATATGAAGTAGTAATACCTAACACAACTGCTGCATCATCCACACATCTGGTTAGGATTCCTGGCACATCCATGGAGTTCACTAGAGGAATGAGACCATGGCGAGAGATCAGTCCGTATGTCGGCTTTAAACCTACTACACCACAGTGAGCAGCAGGGTTTCTGGTAGATCCTCCTGTGTCTGACCCTAAGGCTCTATGGTTTCAAAAGGATTATCATTAGTAAAATAATTCAGAACATTTTCAAATCAAAATGTATGGCTTTAAGATGCATGGATTTAAAAACATGTAAATTCTTCCAGACTGGAAGTCATAATAACACAGAGCAAATTTCAGTCTGCTCCGTACATCTGCTGTTTTTTGTCTGTTCTCTTATTTTTCTTAGAGCCTCTAAATTAGTCATCCAGAGAGCCCAGTTGTCTCCACAAAGCAGAGGCAGACAGGCAGAATTTAGACCACCTGAATATGGCCCCAAATATCTACATCCACCTTCTCTGTCGGTCTGTTCCACTTCTATGGACTCCAAAAGATATGTCTCGTATGATTTAGTGTACAATTTTTGGAATTGATATCTTATTTACTAAGTAGCCAATACACTATGAAGCAGCATCTTCCAGTACACAAATAAATAGCAATACACTATACTTTTTGCTCCTAATAATAAGGTATCCTTTTCAAAGCCTAGAATGTTTTTCCTGTTTCCAAACCTACAACGCATAACATCAGAACTCCTAGTTTAGAGTATCTTACATGCATTTTCAGAACATAGTTCTTTTTTTAAAAAAAAAAGTTGACTTTTTTTTTGTTCTTTCACAGGTGAAACCTTGTTCTTTCTAAACTGAAATTTTTATTTCAACAATTGTAATGGAATTGGAAGTTTATATTGAAATGAAACCTGCTCTTTTCATTTTTAACAATTTTAACTCAAGTACCATTTAAAAAATAAAACAGCTTTCATCTGAATCTTTGCCAAAATAAATTAAACTTCAAGAGGTGTAATTTTTATTGAAGTGGGTGACTTTTCCCATAGGCATCTGTTTCTGAGATGGCTGAACCAATTCAATTGACTTTGCTAAAGTGGAATTTTTTCAAAGCTTTGTGTTCATATAAAACATCCTCAATTTTGTAGCATTTCTGTACATCCAAATCTCAAATTGAACAAAGACTGGCAGCAATCCTGATGCTTGAAAGAAACTAATAGAGTGGATATACAATCGGTTATAGGCAATAAAATAGCTGGACGAAAAAGCTCCCTGACAAAGTGCTGAGCAGCGCAAAGCGGGAGTTCAGCAGGCCCAGCAACATAAAAGAAGGTGCCAGACCGTATCAGGATCCGGCCATTCTGGCTCAGGACAAGGATCAGCAGTCCTTGGGAATGGCTGCACTGAGTTCAGTTTCAACAGTATTAAAATGTTGAGTATGCTACCTTCCAGTAAAGGGCATTGAGATGAAGAGAGGCATCATTAAAAAAATCATAAAACAAATTGGGTTTTGTATATAAAAATATATTTTTAAAAAAAGCTGTAATCAACATTAGCAAAAAATATTTTAACAATAAAATGGAAGCTTATAATAAAGTCTATGGGTAAACACGGACCTAGTCATCAAAGAGCATTCTTAAACACCTTCCAGTTAAGAGCACAACCGAAATCATCTTCTATAAAACATGCTGCACTATGTAGCTCTAAAAACTGCATAAAATGAAAAGTGTAAAGTTTTAAGGATTAGATTTCTTTTGACAGTTGGATGGGGAAGATAGTATAGACAACTGATTTGTTAAATAGCGTGTTGCTATTCCGTGCAGATAACAATTGTTTTAAAAAAAATTCTGGCTTGTTTAAATTCCTTTTTTAAAAAACTCAAACCAACATCCAAAAAACTAAAATTGTCTTTGAACTTTTTAAACCAGACAAGATCGTAAGCGTCTGTGTAGTAAGTATCTGTGTATCCTTTTGTTAAATTGGGGATTTGAAAGCTTTCAGATCCGAAATCTCATGTATTATCACATAAACCTGCTATAAAAACAAAGCAGGGGAGGAAAGATTACTATACTGTTACAAATTAAGGGATCTCCTCATCTGCTGAATTACATTCTCAGCGTGTATTTGTGCAATGCGTTTACTGAGGAGGAGGATGTGCCACAAACCCCATGTTAATTTTAAAAGACTATGTGAGAATAACAATAAAACTGTCATTCCTTTTCTGCCATCATAATTTTATCTCACACAGTGCACAGTGGTCATATCAGTACGCTGAACAACACTCAAAACGGAAAAGTCTAAATTTGCCTACATGGATTCATTCTGGCTTCATGATCTGCCACAAACAAACTAAGGATGCGGAAATAAATTCTCGCATGTCAGTGCAAATAACCCTCCCATTTCAAACCAGATGATGAGAAAATTATAAAATTAAAATCTTGCAATATATTTTGAGACATTTAATTAAAAACGATTTTAAAAAGCCTCTTACGCAAAACACGTGAAAGATGACACAGCGGCCGCACTGCCTCCTGAGCTCCCTCCTGTTATTACCCAGTTAGACTCTTTGTCCTCAGAAGGGGATTTTGGGACAGATTTTTCCTTGTACTGTCTTGAATAACTCCAGGGATTTCTGACTGGTCCAAATACCCCATCTGTACTTCCAGACCTAACACAGACAGGACAAATAAAGAGAGAAGTGACAGATGACACACTGCATTCACCAAGTTTTTTTGCTTTATCCAATTCTTTATCCTTCATCCTAGCAAATTCAATTTCAACACAAAAAGACTGGTGTACCTAAGTCCTTGTGCAGTCAACTTCAACGTTACGCAGAATTGTAAAGTTTAGAGGTCTTCGTCCCCGTCTGACACAGAACCCAAACTTGTACCTCTTTCTAACTTCTGCTAATGCCTCTGAAAAGAGCATAATCACAAAAACGTAAAACTGATTTAGGCTATGCAGCAGTAAAGCTGCATGTCTGCTTCAAAACAAAGGTTGTCTTTTTTCCTAACCCTGCATTTGGAAAAGGCAAAAGAAGATGACCACAGTCTTGTGGAAAACCATGCTGCTAGAGAGGTGGGGGGGAAACCCTGCAATAGCAGGAACAAGCACTTCTCTGTAAATAACACACTATTACTCACTCTGTAGCCCTCTCCTGAGGCCACAGTTTGCTGGTTCAGAGCACTAGACCGGCTTCTCAGAAACTGGTTGCAGTCAGCCTGTGGTCACCTAAGCATGAGCTGCCACCAGAAGCGGAGGCAGGGGGTATTTTCCTCCTTCCTTGCAACTTCCACCTCATATTCCCCCTGGCTCCAAGGCACCAGTGTCATTAGCCAAATCTTCCGAGAGCACGAGCAGTTGACAACTAACCTTATTGAGACATCATTACTTTTGAGCTGGATCAGTTCCCTGACCAAGCTCACGGTGCAGCTGTGTTGCTGCTCGCATAAGGGACCACACAAACACACAGATCAGAGACGAGAGGCTGGGGGTGGGACAAGCGTTTTTAAGAGAATGCTGTGCTTTAATGAGCTTACATCATCTGTAACACTGCATAACCATTTTTTTCCATGCTTTTTCCCTGCTCTTCCTCTGAAGAGAGTCTCTTTGACACAGGACTGACTTTATCCAAAACAACACAGTCAAAGTATTTCCACCCCATCCATGTGAATTCCCAATCAAACCTTTGTCTTCGGTTTAGGTAAAATAAAAACAAAACCAAAACACAACACTTATTGTTTCTCATAGGTAACTAAACTCCCAGACGTTCCTTTCCAGACCCAGTAGTTGTGGCAACAGGGACTTCCATCCCTAACGGCCCAATGCTGTTCCCTGCTATAGCTTGGCTGCCTTCACTGATTTGCTAGAGAATCAATTTCTGGGAGCATTTTCCAAAGTGCTCCTGACAAAAAGTCACCCACATTAGCTCAGGCAATTTAAAGCGTTGCTTTAGATTAGTCCATCTGCAACAAATCTGGGAGTACTCACACACATCACTCCAGTGGCTGACTGACAAAGGCAGTGACTGCCATCAGCGGCACGACAATAATTAGCTAAGGGCAAAAACCAGCAGTGAGGAGAGAGAAAAAGGCAGCAATTAATTGGTGTTGTAACCAATTATACTAACACACTACTGGATCTGGAAGAAGTTTGCTTGTCCTTGGCCTTCTGCAAAGGCTGTATTGCTTCCTCCCCTCAAACACAGCTGTAGCAAACACTATGTTCATAAAACTCAGCATTTATATCGTTTACACAAAAGTATAAATGTTCGGGGAGAAATTCATGCAATGCCATATACTCTCTACAGGTAAGTACTCATTATTTTCTAACTTCACAAGAAGATGAGTTAAGGATTACAGGTAGATCGGAACAGATGGTGTTTATTCTATTTACTGTGCAATCACACTTTAAAAATAATAAACATCACTCACCCCATTGCAAATTCATCTAGGTTTGTTTTTCCTAAAAGCACAGCTCCTTGATCCAGTAATTTCTGAACTACTGTAGCATTGTAAGGAGAAATATAACCTGAAAACAATCAGAACAATTAACAGAGTGATTGGTGAGACAGAGCTGATTTTTAGAAGCAGCTACTTTGAACACTTCGAAGTTGTCGTTATTTGTGCATCAGAACTGTCAGTTCACAGTGTCAAAATTTCGCTTCAAGATAACGCGAGTAATTTCCAAAATTTAGCAAAAGTTAACCAAATGCTGTTTCGTTTGCAATGTCTTTTTTTGCTCCACAACTTACAACCAAGTAATTCTGGATTATCTAAAGCATGGAGCTAAGACAAGTTAACACAAGGGTAGCAAATTACTGCATTCAGCCAATTTGCAGGAACTGTCTAAAGTTAGAAGAAATGAGAAACAGCTCTTCACAGAAGAGTGCTAAGCTATCTTGAATTATCTCCCATTACCACAAGATAAGGGAGCATATGGTTAACCATAAGCTGAAATACTAACCGGCTATCCTGTGATCAAACGTGTGCACCCTTAACCACTTGGACTCTACATAAACTAGGATGAGAACCATGACACTTAAAATGAGATCCTAGGTAGCAACCATTTCTTATGTGACTATTGACAGGGGCTTCTCCACCCTCAACGGGAACAACAAGGACAATATCACTCCTAACACTCTCAGCCACGACACTGCAATCAACCACAATGGGTCTGAGAATGTGCTTTAAGGAACAGCATTTCAGATATTATAACATTTTTTAAATGGTAAAGTCATATTTTGTTTCTTCTGCTATTAAAAACCCCCATAATCAGACTGGGGTTCCACTAATTTACTTGAGCTATCTTCCACAAACTTTTCAGTTTTACTTTGTGCCGAACAAAACAGATAGAAGATGTGCTTTCTACTTTTGCTTTTGCTATGAAAACATTCTAATGCCTTGAAAATGTTCATGGCATGTTAATAGAAACGATGAGTTTGGATTTTGGCAGACAGAACAGCAGCAAACAGTACTGACCGCTCCTGCTCTCCTGTGGACCTAGAAGTAACACGAAGCAAAACGCGAACTATAGAACAAACCTATTTTAGTATATGGGCTATAATAAACATTGCATTGTAAGAAGCATGTAACTATATTAATAAAGGAGATAACGTGCTCACACAAGAAAAAGATGCATCTGTAATACCAGATGAGCTTGGTGGAAGAAATTGGATAGATACATTTTCTCAAATTAGTTCAGCTCATTTTCTGAAAATATTTAGATTTCTGGAAGACTCCACCCCATAAACCCTGTAAAGAGAAGAGCAAGAGCTCTGAAAGGAGATCTGATTTTACTTTTAAAACTCTGCTGTACCTTTTAGCATGTTTGATGCACATGTTGTCTCAATGCCAGCAGTATTAAAGTTGTCTTTTACTGCAACAGGAATTCCATCTAAAACACCCAGCGGCTGACCTGCATTAGGAATTATTGCAAAAACAACAGTGATTAAAGCAAAGTCTGCTACATGTATAGTCTCCTCATCAATTACAATTATTTTATGTGTCCCTTTGGTGTTTATTGGAAAGAAGAACGCTCTCTACCTGGCATTTGATGGCTGCCAGTTACATTTTCAAGAACCATCTTCCATTCTAACTCTACCATTGAGCATTTTGCCCAGACTGGACTTGACCCTGCAGATCACAGCTCTGCAAATGTGTCTAAGCCTGCAAGACAGGCAGCTGCTTTCATATAGGTTAGCTATCCCAAAAGAGTGCTTACTTCCTCAAATGTGACCACGTAATGCTTGTTTCAGCCATAGGTGCTGCCTAAATCTACTCCATTCCTAGGCTGGGAGCCATAAATTCTGCCTACCTGACATACACACTAGATAGGATCTTAAAAAAAAAAAATTAAAAAGCACTGAAGCAGAGAAAGTCTTCCTTACACGATTGATGATCCACTATCCAGAAAAAAAAAAAGAAATTAAAATGTCTATGTCAGGAAGCAAAACCCTCTGGCTAGCAATTTTCTTAAGCTGTTAGAAGACAGCAAGCATCCAGGAATGAAAGTGTCCCAGGATGGAAAACAAGTACCCTATTAGGTAAAAATTTCCCTTTTCTGTGTCTTGCAGAAAACGCAAAGGAAAATGAGGACGGTCAGTCTCTAAATGCTGCAGGTGACAGGATTTAACGCCGTTCTGTTCACTAGCTCATAACTGCAATTCACAAAGTTGCTTTATTTTCACTTCCTTTCTTAATTTAAGACCCAACAGGCTAAGTTGGATGCTTGCCCATCTCAGCCAACAGGCCTGCAGAAGACCACTGCGCCTTCCTGTGCCAGGTAACTGTTGGCTACCCATCCAAAAGCAACTGCTGAGGCGAAGAAGAGGCGACCAGCAGCAGCGCCGCACAGGAGGCACAGAGCCGCTCACTCTGCCGCGCTCACCTGGCTCGGGCCGGGTTTTGCCTTTGATTTTTTCACCGAGCACCACTGCCCAGTGCCAGGCACCGACCCCTGAGCCGGCGCCCGCTGAGTCCTCAACCGCGGCCCTCATCCCCGAGCAGTCAATGGAGTAGCACACATTCCTGCTTTAAAAGGAAAACGGGCTTCATCTAACACAGTGAGCTCTTCCACAACGGCTTTTTAGGGACCGACATCCAGCAGGAGCAAACATACCTCTTCTGTATCTTCTCTCGGATTCTTCAGCCTGCTTCCGAGCAGTCTCTTCCACTACAGTAATGTAAGCGTTAAGGAACTTGGTGCTTTGGATGAGGGAGAGGCACCTCTGGCAGAGCTCCGTCGGAGTGACGCGTCCTTCCTTCAGCGCCGCCGCCACCTGCAAGCGCACCCGTGTCACGGCGGCCGGGCGACAGAGGCCGCCTCGGGGCGGTGCAGGGATACCGCGCCGTCCCCGCTGCCGCTGCGGGAAGGAGCCGGCGGAAAGCGGCTCCCCGCCGCTCCGGGGAGCGGGGTAGGGGACGACAAGGGACGCCGCGGCGGGCCCGCCTGCCCCGGTCACCTTGCGAGCCCGCCCCGCTACGGCCCCGCTCCTTGAGGCGCCCTCCCCCCGCGCCGCGGCGGCCCGCAGGGCGGGCTGGCGGCACTCACCTCGCGGAGGGAGGCGCGCAGCATCGCGTCCCGCTCCCCGCCGCCTCACGCCCGCCGGCCCACCGCAGCCACCCTTCCCCCGGTGCGGCAGCTGGGCACCGCCATCTTGCCGCAACACCGAGCAGCGTCATTGGCAGGGCTGCCAAGAAGGCGGCCGCTCATTGGCCGCGGTTGCTGCCGGGGCGAGAGCGGAGGGCAGGCCAGAGCGGGCCGGGATCGGCCGGGGCTCCCGGCCCGAGTGTGGAGGGCGCCGCGTTCCCGATCCCCATTCCCCGGTCCCGCGGGGCACCGGCTGCGCGGCCTGGCCCGGCTCCCCCGGCCATGTTGTCGCGGGGGGCGGCGGGCGGGAGGGCGCTGCGCGTTGCAGCGCGGGCGGGCGGGCAGCCGCCGGTGCGCGGCTTGCGCGTCTCTCCGCGGGCGCGGTTCGCCATGCCCTCCTGGGTCATAGACCGGTACGGCCGCAACGACGTGCTGCGCTTCACCAGGGACATGGTGTTCCCCGTCATAGACTTCCCGAACGAGGTCATCATTCAGGTTCACGCCGCGAGCCTGAACCCCATCGACCTCAGCATGAGAAGTAAGTGCCGGGCCAGGCCGGCGTGCTGGCGGCGGGTGTGCTCGGACTGCGGCTTCCACACGTCCCCCGGCGCCCAAAATCCCCCAGACGGTGTCTCCGGCCTGCCCTCGGGCACCGCTCCCGGCAGTGCCCGGAGGGTCCCCTCGAAGCACGTGTTGCCCCGAGCCCTGGGGGAACCCGCCGCTCTGAAACCTGTTTGTTTCAAGTTCCTGGGGAAGAGTGGCACAAAAAGCTCTTGCCTTTCCGAAAACAAGAGTGTGCGTGTGTTGGGAGGGGCGGCGTAAGGTTTTAGTCCAAGTGACTGACTGCTGTCCTCCCCTGGCGTGCGGCTCACCAGTCAGCTCCCATTCATTGGTGGCGTGGCCATGGTGGGGTCCTGGGCATGGTCTTGGCCTTCTCCCCGTCCCTGCCATCGTGGGGGGGGTACCCTCTTGGTCAGGAGACTAGTCCTCCCAAAGAGCAGTGTTCCCCTTGAGAGGTACTGGATTTTCCCATGTCTTTGAGGTGAATGGGGCTCAAGGGCAGTTACCTCAAAGGCGGCACGTGTGAGCTAATCCAAACCAAACCATGTTGTTCGTTGTCATGCCCTTTCTTCCTGAGTTGGCATCTGAGTACCCGCTGCTTTCTGGCCAAAGAAATCTACGTCTGTGACTGACTTAACGCTCTGTATTTGAAACATTTAATCAGATTTTTTTCCTCAGTTTCAAGGTTTGAAACACAAGAAGGAGGTTGTGGTAGTCAAAGACCTTATACTTCATCTTAAGAAGTGACCTTGCGTATCAAGTCAGAGTAGCGCATGCAGAGAGACCTGCAGGAAGCCTACTGACAGAGCTGTAATTTGTGTTCTGGGTCTCTAATAAATTAATTTTAACAAATTCTTTGTATATCATTGTAAATTTGATTGTGGGACATTTGCTGTCTGAGGATTCCAGTTGAATGACCTGCTTGAACTGTGGGGCTGCCACTAGTGTTCTGAGTCAGTATAAAAGTATTTTGAAGAAACTACGTTTTCATCCCACTTTCAAGGTGCCTGTTGTTCTATCCATTTCTTTTCAGTATAAAAACACTTTCTAGCGTAGTAGGGCACCTAGGCAGACTACTTCAAACAGTTGAAGGGGCATATGTGCCCAAATACAGACTTTTTTAGGCTGAACAGAGTTGTTAGATGGATAATTTGCAGCATTTAGCTATTGCTTACTGAATAGAAGTTCAGGTTACTCATCTTAGCATGTGTGCCTTAATAATTTTTACAATTATTTTCATGTTGTTTTGTTTACAGTACTTAATTTTAAAAGGCAAATGGAAAGCTTGGAGGTTTTTTTTGATTCCTAGCTACATGATGCTTTTGGAAAATGGAGCGTTTCTAGCAGACTTCTTAGAATTTCTGACAGTGTTATCACATACTAAATATTTTTATAATGGAGAGCCATTTCATGGACAAATAAGCCAGAACTGAAATTTGCTCTTTTATACTTTTAAAGATTTTACAAATAAATATTGCAGGTTTTTTGAATGCTGAAGTTGTAACAGAAATGAGGCACACTAGGTACAGGCAGTGCTTTCTAACTGGAATTGTTCATTTAATAAATAAAAACTCAGTACAGTGTGTCATGGTTAATTTCATGTTTTGCAGGTGGTTATGGTGCAACTGCATTAAATATGAAGCGGGATCCCCTGAAACTCAAAGGCACGGGCTCTGAATTTCCCCTTACACTTGGTCGAGATGTCTCTGGTGTTGTTATGGAATGTGGACTGAATGTGTCTTATTTCAAACCTGGAGATGAGGTGATACCACCAATCTCATTTTTTTCTAAAATGTATGGTTAAATTACACTATGAGATGTTCAGCTTTCATTTTCCTCTTAAGAAAATTATTTTTTAAAATGTCGTTGCACTCTGAATGAGGACTATGTGGCAGTAAATTCCTAGAATGCTTTCTTCTCTATCCTTTTTCTTTGAAAAACATGGTCTTTCCCAGACTTGCCTCTGCAAGTTAATTCCCATTCTGTTTTTTAATTTTTGGTCCGTTTCAGTGGTGACAAGAGAGGATTTTATTTATTTATGAGTGCACACTCAAGATGCTGCATCATTTTTGACTGAAGATAGAATTCTATCAGTAAGGGATTAGTAGTTTGTTGTTGTTTTTTTTTTTTTTCTCTTGAGTAATTCACTTAGGATAGGAACTCTGCATAACCCAAGAATTGCTTTGTGAGTTCCCACGTAAATACTGGTATTGTTTGCTTTCACCTTCACCAGCTGCTTTCACCTTTCACCAGTTTTAGTATAGCAATTTCTGATTCCTCCCCACCCCATGCCCTACAATCTGGGCTTTCCTGGCATGAAAGTAGTTTGTTTTTTTTGTAAAATTATGTCTTATCCACAGTATAGAATCATAGAATGGTTAGGGTTGGAAGGGACCTCAAAGGTTATCTAGTTCCAACCCCCTGCCATGAGCAGGGACACCCAATGTTACAATTTATTTACGTAGCTCTGCGCTCCTTCCTTTAGTCATTCTTGCGATGGTTTTTGTGTAAAGAGTAAGGTAAACTGGTTTCTGACAAGCAATAGTGAAGACATTCTGTGAATTAGAAAAAAGATTTCTTTAATGAAGAAAACTTTTCTGTGTATCTGCAATCAAAGTCACAAAAAATTGATAGCTGTTTTCTGTTTGGTTTTAGGTGTGGGCAGCAATTCCTCCATGGAAACAGGGCACTCTGTCAGAGTTTGTGGTAGCTAGTGGAAACGAGGTAAACCTTCAAAAATGTGGCTAACAGGCAAACTGCCAAAATCATGGAGAGTGGCACTTTTTTTTTTTATTCCTTCGGTGTCGAGGTAACTGTCTATTTTTTGGTGCTTGGATTGATTTAGTCTCCAGCTAGTTCCGATGATAGCTGAAAATGTGGAATACACAATCTGCAATTCAGTAAAGCTTATTTAAATATTTCAGCGTCAGATAGGGTCTGCTGTGTGACTTAGATACGATTGATTTTATTTCAGGTGTCTTTTAAGCCAAAGTGTCTCAGTCACACAGAAGCTGCCTCCTTACCATATGTAGGTCTCACAGCCTGGTCTGCAGTCAACCAAGTTGGAGGACTGAACCAAAGTAATTGTCGTGGGAAAAGGTAAGTAACTAGTTCTGATGCTAAAAATTAGTGTTTCGTTTTTATACTGATTAGCTGCTTCTAAGATATGTCGGAAAGCCATGAAGACTGTTATACCATGACATTCACAAAGACCAGCTGGCCTGAAGATGCTAGGTTCAATCTGCACAGCTGCTTAGAGAGAGGCTTCCTTAGAGGGAGACTTAGAAGAGGACCCTAACTGAAGTGTACCTAGTTAGTCACTTGCTGCTCAATTCCTCTATGTAGTGACTATATAGAGGTTGTCCAAAGTGTATCTAATGTATAGGACTATATAGAGAATTTAAGGATGATATCTCTAGGAATTCATAGGGACTTTGCCTTTCTGCCTGCTAGGACAGCTATCCGAATATAATATCCTCTCTCTATTTTGGCAACTCACAAAAAGCCTGCTCAACCACAGAGGTGCGGTTCACACAGTTCCTGCATGTGTGGGCCATTTGGAACAGACTGGTTTTCCAGCTTTTTAGAGAAAAAATGAGCAGGTGACTGAGTCTCGTTTGACCTGTAGGCCAGAACTTTGATGAGGTCAGAAACGCAGAAGAGGAGAACATGCGAGGTGAGCAGCCACATCAAGTAGAAAAATTGGCTTTGTTTATCAGCCTGTTAATCTGACAATGGTAGACGGAGGACAGAAGAGGGAAAATGCATTGAAAGATTGGAACAGATACCATTTTCCTCCCGATAATTGAAATTTGCAGTTATTTTGGCCTTTGGATGTTTGTGTAAATAGACAGCAAAATGTTGAGAATGGAAAGAAGGGCAAAAGTGAAAATACTGGGATTGAAAAATAGTCATTAAAATTACTATGCTGCACCAAAAATTTAGGTCATAAAGTAAATATTGGGCAGTAGGAGACTGGGTGCCTGACCTCCTCTTACATTGGATGTTACTGTTGTAATGCAGCGCATTGGAAAGGACACTAGATTTATTGATATTCTTCACCCACCTCTTTAGAAGATAATTGAGTGAGTTGTTTCTATGTCACGGTAAATTTCATCATTAAAATATCAAGTAGTTCTTTGTTCTAAGGATAAACAGCGTTTTGAGAAAATGAAATTGCAAAATTTATAGCAATTTCAAAGGAACTTAATTGAAATTAACTTCCAGCTAGTGATAAAATTCTAGATATGTTGCCTGCCTTTTGATTTGTCACTATTTAGACATTTTTATTATCTTAACTTTCACACGTAAATAGAAGTAACTTAAAGATATGTTGATAGGCTAGCCTCGTTTAAAGTATCTTTCCAATCTTCAGGTAAATGTTTGGATTGTTAAAAGTGAAATTTAAACTGCATTTATATCGTGTCTTTACATTTAACGTTTGCTTTTATGTTCTCAATAAATATTTAATTATTCTGTCAGCAAAACATTTTAATGTACTTATAAAATTATGACGTTTCCCATCTACAAGTTTTGAGTTGTAAAACCAGCAGAGAATTACTTACGTGATGGTAGCTTTTTTTCCCCTGAAAAATATCTTGTAGGAAAATGCATAAAATGCATTGAAAGGGCTGTGCGAAAGTATATTCCATGAACTTTACATTACTCTCTCAAGGCAGTAATTTCAAAAGACAAGAATTTACATTATGTTTTTTAATTTTTGAAATAACTTGATATGTTTGGAAAGAAGTTACCTACATATGTGATTTTATGTTGGTTTTTTGTCTCCTGTAGGTGTATGTAAATAGCTATGTAGAAGGGTGTGTATACACACGAGAGTGTGTCTTATTTTGAAAGAGCAGCTGTATTCCTTGATGAAAGCTACTTCACTGATACTTTATTGCAGTGTTAAGACATCTTAGAAACAGCAAGATTTTTCTGTTGGTGTGTATTGTTTTCTTTGCCTCTTTAAGGTGGAAGGGTGGGCTAACCAGTCAAACATCTGACTGTATGTTGATCTGACAGCAGTATCTGCTGCATCTGCACACACTTTCACAAATTTTGTTTTTAACAAGTTACCTGAATCGTGCTCAAATTGTTCATGATGTTTCCTGCTTTGCTATAACTACAGTCATTTCTCTGTAACTTTTGTCCTACACCACTGTAATTTATGTCAGTATTCTTGCACAAGCCAAAAGCGACTGCCCTTTTTATCCAAAATGTTCAGAATGACTCTGTTGTTTTCAAGTTCTCTGGATAATACATGGAGAGCTTCATATATGTGCCAGTGTCCTGTTTCAAGGACAAAGGGCAAGTGTAGAGTCTTGCATCTGGGTAAGAACAACCCCATGTACCAGTACAAGTTGGGGACTGAACTGTTGAGGAGCAGCACAGAGGAAAGGGACCTGGGGGTCCTGGTGGACAGCAGGATGACCATGAGCCAGCAATGTGCCCTTGTGGCCAAGAAGGCCAATGGCATCCTGGGGTGTATTAGAAGGGGTGTGGTTAGTAGGTCGAGAGAGGTTCTCCTCCCCCTCTACTCTGCCCTGGTGAGGCCGCATCTGGAATATTGTGTCCAGTTCTGGGCCCCTCAGTTCAAGAAGGACAAGGAACTGCTTGAGAACTTGGCAGCGCAGGGCCACAAAGATGATAAGGGAGTGGGGCATCTCCCTTAGGAGGAAAGGCTGAGGGAACTGGGTCTCTTTAGCTTGGAGAAGAGGAGATGAGGGGGGACCTCATTAATGTTTATAAATATGTAAAGGGTGCCTGTCATGGGGATGGAGCCAGGCTCTTCTCAGTGGCATCCAATGATAGGACAAGGGGAAATGGATTTAAGCTGGAACATAGGAGGTTCCGCTTAAACATGAGGAAGAAGTTCTTCCCAGTGAGGGTAACAGAACACTGGAACAGGCTTCCCAGAGAGGTTGTGGAGTCTCCTTCCTTCTCTGGAGATGTTCAAAACCCACCTGGACGCGTTCTTGTGTGATCTGATCTAGGTGGTCCTGCTCCGGCAGGTGGATTGGACTAGATGATCCTTTGAGGTCCCTTCCAATCCCTAACATTCTGTGATTCAGTAGAAAGGGGATATGCTTGTTCAGCAATAGCTGTTAAATTTATCTTGCTTGCTGTATTCACAAAAAGCGTGATAAAACCAAACCTGACAATTTGAGAAGTTCTTGGAAACGTTTACGTTAATATCAAGTAAAGGTCTTTTATGTAAATACAGAGTCAATATTTTATACATTTAAGTATGCTGGGGAGAGACACTGGATTCTGTTACCATAAGCTCTTAAATGTACACTCCTGGTTTATATTGTTACAATGAAAATTTGAATGATGTAATGCCCCAAGAATTTTTTTTTTTCAAAGTCTAAATGTTATTTCATCATTTTATCTGTTGAGAAGTACAAAGTGAGTGTAGGTTGTAAAACTTCTTGATAGGGTAAATGTTTCTTGATACAGGAATAAATCTCTTAGGAACATTTTGTTGGAATAATCAAATGGAATTTAATTTTTTTATATATATATAAATAGATTTATTTATTTAATAATTTATTTTTTTAATTATTTGGCATGTAGCTGAGTCACTGAAAATTGTTAGTTTATAATCTGGAGAAGGTGCTAGTCCTCCACTCCCCACCCCCTGTGTCTTTTGGGGACACACACAGCTGCAACGAGTCCTCGCTCTCTGATGCTAGTTTCTGACCACACTATAGTTCCCTACAGGGAGAAGGGCTAAACTCTCAAATCCCATGGTATGCTCATCTGGAGAGATCTGCTGACTCTCTGATCATCTGAACCACTAGAGCCTCAAAGGGGATTGGTGAATGCTGGCTTGAATTAACGTGCCTCTGTCAGAAGGGAACAAAGCCTGGGGTATGAACGTTTGTTTTGTTCTTTTGAGAGAATCAGTTCTCTTGGATCTCTGTTCAGGTCAAATAATTCGTTAGTTTATTCCCTTGTGCACATGCTTATATGTTAGTTTAGTCCTGAGCTCACCTTTGCAGTGAAACAGGTAGTTTCTCTGATATGTTTTCTCCTGACTGTTTTCCTGAGGCAACACAAAAAAACTGTGCCTGCTTTGGTGCTTTCCGCCATCTGTGGTCCTTCAGTACCGTCCTAACAGGTCCTGCACCTTCGAACGCCTCCCTGCTTCCTTGTCTTGTGCCAAACAACGTGTCTTGCTGTCCTCAGTGCTGTAAAAATCCTGGTCTGTTGAGCTGTGGCACATGGATCTCCTAGTTTATCTCTGAAGCGAAGAGCTTTCTTAAAAGTCACAATGTATGGAGAGAATTTTAATAATTAGAAGGTTTGGGAGAAAATATCCCATGTAGCGCAGGAACAAACCAAATCTGAAAGCATTTCTGCCTGAAGAATCTTAAAGGCTTTTATTGAAGTGGAAAATTAAAACAAGTCCTAGCCAAACAGCTCCCGAAAACTGAAAATGCTTACCTAAATCCTTGAGCAAAATGTACATTTTAAAACAGCAGCTTTCTCCAGAATTTGTAGTGGAAGAAGTGCCCTTGAAGCAAGGAGTAAAATCAGAAGGGCAGTCTGACAAAGTTTTTTTGAAAAGATTTAATTGTGACTGTCCTTTGTAAGGATAAAGATGGACTTAACCCAGTATCTTGAGTGTGGCATTCCTGAGCCTTTTCAAGTATAATAAAATCTAAATATGAATGTTGCTTCAGGCATCTGTCGTTAGAAGCAAGGTTCTGAGGATAATAAGTACTTCTTGGCAGATTTAAAAGCTGCAGGCGTGGTTTCAAATTCTTAATCTGAATTTTGCAGCTTGGATCAGTGAAATAGGAGGGAACAGAATCTGATCAGTTACAAAAGAGGAAGCAATTTAAAACGGATACTGTGACCAAAGCCAAGTCTCTTAGGTTACTTCAAAGAATTTTTGTAAACTGAGACTCTGGATTGTATAGTACAATTTTGCACTGTAAAAAGCAATATCCTTCAACATCCAGCACAGTGAGATTTAAAACAGGAACATCACTAGCTTCTGAAGATACTGAAATTTTTCTGGCAAACAGAGGTTCTGAGAAACATGATGTTCCCCAGTCCTATGCCAAGATTCCATCTTAGATCTTCCTTTTGTCCTAGAATTAGCAAATAGGTCCAAAGTCCAAGCACTGTTTGTAGCTCCAGCAGAAAGGCTTCCTTACTAATAATTCCCTCTCTGAAGTTTAGTTACTAAATAAAATATCCGGATGAAATTTTTGAACAGTGATTAGGTTGCTAGCAGTAAGGTTCTCACACAACTAAACTCGTATTCATTTTTATGAAATTTAGGGTAGTGTGTTCAATTAAAATGAACTCTCACTTGCTAATAATTTGGTAATACACTTCTTGATTTTCTTGCTTTTGTGCCAATTTCCATAACTTGGCATTTACAGGGTCTTCTTGAGATGTACCGAACTAGAAAATCTACTGCCTTTTTGCTAAAGAAAAAGGCAGATGTCTTAATGTAATAGAACTTAAACTTTTTTATGGTAAGGCAACTTCATTGTATTTTTGTCTTTCTTTTAGATAAATATTATGCAATATGGGAAAATTATGTTCCATATATTCTGACATTCCCAGTCTCCCTAGAGACTGTGATACAAAATCTCTTTTTCTCTTAGATAATATTAATTTGTGTAAAATGTTGGTGAATCAGATTTTTTTCTTCAGGAGATATGACAGTAGAAGGGAGATGGAAGGACTCTTAACTGATTTTGTCCCAAAGTAAACAATTTTGTTTGAGAAGGTGAAGACAGGGACAGGGGTTTTGGGTGATAAATGTTACTGCCTGACAGCTCCACTGCCTGGATTTAGTGGAAAGCACGTATCATAGAATCATCTGGTTGGAAGAGACCCTCAAGATCATCGAGTCCAACGATTCACCCTGCATGTCAGGATCCCTAAACCATGTTCCTCAACACCAAATCCACATGGTTTTTAAACACCTCCAAGGATGGGGACTCTACCACCTCCCTGGGCAGCCTGTTCCAATACTTCACAACCCTCTCTGTAAAGAAATTCTTCCTGATATCTAACCTAAATTTCCCCTGGTGTAACTTGAGGCCATTCCCTCTCGTCCTGTCATTCATAACATGGGAGAAGAGACCAACCCCCATCTCCCTACAGCTTCCTGTCAGGTAATTGTAGAGAGTGATATGAGGAAGTCTCTTTGGCTGTGTTGAGATAACGCTCTTGGCACAGGAAACATGATCGGCAATGTTAAGTCACATTGGTGGCTGTAATCTGAAGAGTTAACCTTTAAGTAACACTGAATGACAAATACGATCTTTTGCTTAAAATACTTTTGTGTCAGAGATGTATAAGAAGCATGAGAATAAGTAGTTACTATAGAGTTTAATTAAAGAACTAATATATTTTAATTTTCTCTTACAGAGTATTAATATTAGGAGCTTCAGGAGGAGTTGGTACGTTTGCTGTACAGGTAATATAAACCAGCATGCCCAGGATGCATCTTCAAACTATTCAATGTGGAAAAAAAAAAATATTGGAAGGGAATTGAGGGAAGGAATAGTGAAATAGCAAGCTACTGATCAATCTGATCTATATTTCCAAAAGTGAAATATTTTCAGATTTATTGCTTTCCATTTGTTATGTTCAACTAGTTTAAAGTAGAAAGCAGGGACTTTCAAAGAAAGGAGTTGTGAGTGTAGGTAGTGAAAGATTACATTTCACAGTTCGGGTGCAGGGAATCTCTAATTGGCGTAACTTGAAATATGTAGCCTGTTTTGATTATCTTTCAGTCAGCTCTGCTCCAGAAATATGAAAAGAATTGGGTGTATGAGTAGAAAAACTGATGGAGAATGTATCATCTACTATAATAACTGTTGTAGGTGGTCAAATGATAGGAGAGGCACCAGGCTTTTGTGTGCAGTGTATGTAAAGCACAGCGGCTTAGATTAGCTTTTCCTCACTGTCTTTGCCCTGCTGCCTTTATGTCTCTCTTCATTCCAGGAGCTCTTTGGAAAGTCACCATGCTCTTTTATTGATCCATTAATTGTAAAACATCCTCTTTTCATGTTCTCATTTAATTTGGGCATTTTGATTCTAATTGATGTCATCTCATGCTGGAACATCTTTCTCTTGAGAATGTGAAAAAAATATAGAAGTTGGGTGATTGCATCTCTGTGTTCCATGTTACTAGATCATAAACATAGTGGTTTTGGAGAGGCTTACAGGATAATTTTTAGTGGTTTGCTATTTGCCTGATCCATGATAAAGCAGGTGGCTAAATTAGACCAGTACAAAAGGCTGACCAGCCACTGACTAGTTGTGATTTCTACCTGATTAATCCTGAGTAAACTACATTAATTAATCTGGAATAAATGTAAAAAAGATTACTGTGAATGAAAAATGAGATTACCAAAGAGATAAATAACTAGCAAAAATCCCTTATAACCAGATGTCCTCCCTGTGGTAAATCAGAGATGACTTCCTTCTTTTTCTCGTTATTAATGTTTAAGCTATTTACAGTGAGATAGTTATATGAAATACTCAATGAGCAGGGAGGAATATAAAATATTCAATTATTTTAAAATATTTAATGGTTGATCTGGTGACAGTTTTGTGGATTGGTAACTTGGACAATACCTTTTGGTATACATTTAGGTGGCAGATTCAGATGGCAAACTGAGTATTTTATTTGAAGCCTTATTTATCCTGAGACCTGATATCTGTAAGTGGCAGTAAAAAACCACCCTCCTTCCTCCATATCAACTCCTCCCTCCCCAAAACCTCCTTAAATATTGATAAATTCTAACCATTATTTGTGTGTGGGATGTGTGACAAGTTATCCTGTGTTGGAACACAGTCTCCCCACTCACTACTAAAGGTGCTCATTTATTATATAAATATAATGAGACTTTGGCTTTTTAAGTTGTTCTCAATGTTTCACTAAACTTTAAAATGAACTTTTTGTTTTATGCTTGTTTTTAGCTGTTGAAGGCCTGGGGTGCTCACGTGACAGCAGTTTGTTCTCATGATGCCAGCACTCTGATGAAAAAGCTTGGAGCAGATGATGTGATTGATTACAAATCTGGAAATCTGGAAGAGCAACTTAAAACATTACCCTTGTACGTGTTTGTGTTACTTAATACTGAGATGAAGGAGTTGGCAGTCAGACCTGCCTTTTGATTGCTTGACTCCGGATTATCAGAACTCTCCCTTCCCCTCCACCTTGCCCCCCTCCCCATTTCTAAAGCATTACTTTGTAAAGCAAATTCATTCCAGCCCTTTTTGAATGCAATTTGCCAAGTGGGTATCCCAAGCACAGATTTCATTGTAAGACTAAGCCAGTTAATTGGGCTTGTGGAGGCAAGCTTACTTTCACATGCTTCTCTTCAATGACTGTGATTTGAACAGTTTTGTCAGCTTCCATCCAAGGATCTTGGAGCATTTACAAAGTGTGAATAAATTAAAATAACACTCAGAAATCCTGTGTGAGGTTAATAAGTAGTAAAATGGGTCTTCTAGAGGGAAGAACTATGTCATGAAGCAGTTAAGTGACTTGCCTGAAGGCCTTTAGCTGCTGTGCGATTCAACTGGGAGTGATTTTTCTCTTCTGTAATGTTGGGTATGGCTGCCTCTGATAAACAATCACAGTTATCTTGTCCCAGCAGTTATTTTTAAACTATCTTGGAGGTTTTCTCTAGAACTGAAGTCTTTCTTGCTTTTGTAATCTTTCCATCTGTTTGAACTAGACTACTGTGACTTGTATTTGAATATGGTGTTTACACTGCCCTTTTTAGCTAGATTGAGTTAACTTTCTGGGAGGGGAAATAGAAGCTGTTCGATCTATGAAAGAATCTTGCGATAACTGTGCTAAGAAGGCATGCGCCCTTCAACTGTGGTGTGATTGTCAGTGGGCCTGAGGCCAGCTGAGGGTACTGGCACTGTCTGAATGGGTGGGACATGCAACAACTAACTTAGCACTTTGTAAGCCGGACTAAATCTGCCTTTGTGCGATGCAACGTCTTAAATACCCATCCTAGAAAGTGACCCTTTTTAGGAAATACCAACAGCACTGTCCTAGGGGACAGTTTTATGGTATAGCTAGGCTGATCAGTGAGGTATACTGAGAGGGATGTTCCTACTTCCCTCCCCTTTTCAGTTGTAGGGACTCTTCAGGGTCCACAGTAAGCTAGTTTTTCCTGGAGCATTAGTTTTCATGATTTTAGTTTCTCTTGTTGGCAGCTAACTGTTAGGTTGACTGAACTTAAGCATGAAATCATATCCTCGGAAGAAAGGCAGGAAAGCTGTCTTTCCAGAGATAAGAACTTTTCTATTTAATTTGCGTGAAATATTTTCGCTCTTATTTATAGGTTATTTAGATTAGATGCGTGTGTATATACATATATATTGCAATCTGGGGATTGCTGGAAGTTTAGAGATGAAAATGAGAATGAGCTGTGCATCTAACAGAATAGGTGCATAGCTCCCTGTTGCCCTATTCAGCCTTCACAGGCTCTCATGCTGGCATAATGAGAAAGTATGCTGAAACTGTGGCTTATTGCCAGAGGCTGTGTATTCCCATTCCATGGAGGTAAGGCTTTAGACCCTTTGCATTGTTAGGTTCTACAAAGAATAGGTAGATGCGAAGAAAAGAGCTGTCAGTAGAGGTAAAATGGCCCCAGAACAAATAAGGAGGTCAAAAAAGACTGCTAGAAGTGAAACTGAGAATTGGGTCACAGAAAAGATGTGAGGAGATAGGGGTTAGTAGAGTAATTTGTTTATGTAACTTTGGCCACTGGAGCTGATTTCATGTGAGTACAGCATGTACAGGAGATGTTCCTAGCCAGGGTGTGAGTCCAGACGAGTTCTTATCTGCACATACAGTATTGTTCAATGCTAGGACCAGACCTCAAGACTATTCTCCTTGTCTCAGGAGGAGGACCGACGAGAGAGAGCTCTAGAAGGCTTTAAGCAAGTAGAGAATGTAGTTGTGCATCTAAGAGTCTGCTTTTTGGAGTTTTAAGTGCAGTTTAAGTTATGTAAATAGTCTGCGTTTGCTGTGCAGTGAATGAGCAATAACCTGTAAATTTAACTTCCATTGTACAGTAAAGCTGGGATTTAGCTGAAGACTTGGGACTTTCTTGCCACTATCTTGCAGCTAGATTATTTATTGCATTGCAGTGACACATAAAAATGTAAACTGTAGCCAATTTCTGATATGAATTAGCTTAATTATGATGGAATTATTTTTCCCATATCATGATTTTAAACCTGTTTGTTACGTGTCTGCAGATTTGATTTCATCCTGGATAATGTTGGTGGATCCACTGAGAAGTGGGCACTAGATCTCCTGAAGAAATGGTCAGGAGCAACGTATGTTACCTTAGTGACACCTTTCCTGATCAATATGGACAAACTTGGCGTGGCTGATGGCATGTTACAAACAGGAGTCACTGTTGGTTCCAAAACTGTAAAGGTATTTGACAAAATCCTATATACTTTAATATTATGTAGTACTCTAGTGGCTTCCTTTGTGGCTTGGATGCTAGTCCAAGGTGGCTCATCTGGAGGCATCTGTTATATTTTCCTCATATATCACTGATTACACTTCAGATGCATTTTTATTCTTTCCTTCTTTCTTGCACTTAAAAAATATGTGTAGGCGTGGTGTTGGTTGGTGTATGTGGCAGTTTGAGGGTGCTTTGAAGTTTTGATTCCTTATTGTGCTTTTCAGTGTGGCCTTTTCCATATGACCTCCCTAATGAGCCCTGCTGACAGCTAGTGTTTCATGGTAAACAGAGCAAATCCCTGCCTCATTGAAGTGAGGGTAATTTTGCTGCTTGCTTTAGGCTGGTCAGGCTTTCTCTCAAAACGTTGTTCCATGACTGATTCTCTTCATCCTGTTCCAGCACCGGAGAGTAATAAAAGTGGTTGAGGGTGGCTAGAAAGTTTTTAATCTCTTTCATGTTCATGTGTCTGGATGGTGATACTGATTTTTCTAGTTTTCACAAGTGGATCTTAAAAGGTTCTACCAGTGGCCAGATTAGTGAGGCTTTTTAGAACTTATCTTTTTCTTCTCTCAACATGTGTACTTGCTCTGCAAATGAATGCTTTTCAAGCAGTTGCTATGGTATTCCTGTGATGGCATGGTTGAATGAGATTCAAAGTACTGCACCAATACTTTCAAAGGGAAGCTCAAAAACCAAATGAAAAGGCTGGGAAGAAATAATGTAATACTGTTTCTCAGTGTGCATGTTTCCATGATGAGGAGCATTGTATGCCAGGTATTAAAAATCATCTCTCTTTGGCAGATGATGGCTCTTATCCTGTAATGACTTACTCGGAGGAGGTGCTCTTGGTTTGTGCTTGTGAGATCTTCCCAAAATGCTTTTCATGTGAGCTGCCATCTGTCATTGGACAGTGATGACTTTGGCAGATGTGATGGTGGAAAATTTAGTCACTGACACTGAGGTGGAAGGTTCTAAATGTCACACTGATGGGTTTGTTTCACCCCCTTCGTGAATGTGTATAAACATATAGCACCATTTCTCTCTTATGTAACAAATAACGCTGTGTCTAGCTGCAGAGACAAGGTGGCTGTTTTCCTCAACTAGCTGACTTGTGCAATTGAACACAAAATTCACCCTGATCCTATTGTGGTAATACAACATCCCTGTCTGTACATTTAATCTATGTGCTTGGATGACCTTTTTTTTTCAGACACTAGCATATAATTTCCATGTCTTTTCCTTAAATTACTTCTCTAGTGCTTCTGTCATTAATTCCCATTTCAGTTTCCTCTCATCATTTTTTAATATATTTGTGATCTTTCTTGCAGCATCTATTTAAAGGAGTCCATTATCGGTGGGCATTTTTCACGCCAAGTGGCCCAAGTTTGGATGAAATAGCAGAACTAGTTGATTCTGGAAAGGTATGTCAGTAATGGTTATTTGGGTATTTGTGCTGAGAGAGGTGCTGCTTCAGCAGCCAAAACTAGTTAAGAAATGGCTTGCTTGAGCTTCTAACTAATGCCTTTTGTATGGAATTTAGGAGTTTGTAATCCTTAAGACTGTTCTGCCTTCTCCCTCTCCACCCTACCTGTTTTTGAAAAGACAAAGCTTACTAAGTTATGAGGAAATAATGTCCAGTGATTGTTTATTTTGCCAGTGGGAATCAACTCTGGTGTTGAAAATGATGTTTTAAGAGGCCTCATTTGGTCAGAATGAACATGACTGGTGTATCTGCATATGCAAAATTGCCTAGCCTGGATGATCAGGAGTCCTGCCCATAATGTGCACAGAACTAGAATGTTCAGGTCACGGATGATCTGTGTTGGCAGAGTGGTGAGAATCTTGTGTTTCATTATTTCAGTGCTTCAGAGTCTAATGTTTGTGCTAATTCAGCACAGTGACCTGGAATATTGTGAGCGTTGCTAAGTTTTTGGGGAATCTCTTAGTGGGCTGGGGGGAAAGGCATGAAGCGGCAGATAGATTTCTGCTTTTCTGATCTTTTCAGGTTTATGAGCTTGTTAACAAAATGGGTGTGAATGTGGGTGGTTGGTTGCCTGTTTATGGGACTGTGTGGTGCTGTAGGTCTTGGCAGTGTCCTCTTTTGGAGAATGTCATATTGCCAAGATTCCCAGAGTACAGAATATGGACAACTGCTGTTAATCTTGCTATGTGGTACCTAAGCAGAAGAGGAAGCAGAGTCTGCCATGAGGGCTGGCAATTCCAGTATGTGAACTGTCAGGCCATCTTGTGCTCAAAATTTGTGCATATTAGTAAAATTTAGTCTCTCAAAGTTTGAGTGTTGATCTCCCTTTTCGCTATGTGTTATGCTCCAGAGTTTGGAGAAGAGTAAATAAATTGCTGTCATACTTAAGGCCTGGTTGCTACTATTTGCCATCTCAGTGCTGCTGATCAGAATAAAAATCTTCCTGAATTCAGGCACTCTTATTCCTCTGTTGTGACCAGTGTCACAACTGCTGACAGCCAGTGGAAAGTCTGTTTCCTAAAAAGTTACCTGCTTATAAACAGAAGCTGCAGCAGCAAGTAAGCTGTGGTGAAGTATGTTCCTGGCTACAGCTTTACACCACTCTGCTTTGCATTGTGCCCGGTGCTGTAGGCATTATCTCATGGTTAAGGAGGAGGAAACGTTAGAAGATACTCCTCACCCTGTGATTGCATCCGGTCACACTACTAAATTATAATTGACTGAGGAACAGAAATGCCCTTGCCTTCATTCTTACCGTTTGTCCTGGTGCTAAACCAGTCACAGCTTGTTTTGTGTTCTGCTCTTACCTTGTATGCAAAACAAATGCAGAATATGCCCATGAAAGCCCCTTGGGAAACACCTGTGTATGCCATAGAGATAGGGCTTAATCCGTGTTCTCTGCCTAATCATCTGGACAGGTGAATTGTAATGCCATTTAAAACGTAGGTCATACGTATATGAATGTCCTGATGTGCTTTTTGTTATAAGATGATCATGAGGACGAAGATGTTTGCTTGGTCTTTTATTCTGTGTCTGCAAAAACAGGTCATAATGTCAGACTGTTTATCTGCATAGTCATTATTCTAGCAGTATTTTACTCTCTATTTTGTAAAATGCTGTAAACACCATGCTGTCGTCAGTATTTTATAAGACACAGATGTGTTCCATTTAGACATGTCAGTGAGAATAAGACTGACCTTTATTGTCTAGACACAAGAGTTCTCTTAAATGGACAGATCATCCATTCAGAAAGTAGGTATTTGGAAAAGAGGCAGGAGAGAATTACTGGAGGAAGTGTATCATAATTTCCCATAACTAAATGAAAATAAATGTTTGTGTTTGAATAGGAGTATAATAAATGAAAAATAAAAAATAAAAAAAACAACAAACACTGCCACAAACCAATTTAAGTAGCAAGAAGTCTTGGGGAAGCCAGCAAAATGAGCTCATGTAGTTGAACTTCTTAGTTTTGAGTGAATACAGTTTTGAGTAACGCAGATTTAGTTATTTTGAAATTTCAGTGAATCATCTTTTCTGTTACAGACATCTTAATTTTGAGATTGTATGAAGTGGGAATAGGAGAGCAATTGGAGGCCTCCTGAAAATAAGAGACCTTTTTCAGGAAAGTATAAATAGTGAGAGGGGATTTAAATGAAGGATATTAAAAAGCGTTTATGGTGTTATGGAATCATAGAATGATTTGTGTTTGAAGGGACCTTCAAGATCATCTAGTTCCAACCCCCCTGCCATGGGCAGGGAAATCCTCCACTACACCAGGTTGCTCAAAGTGCCATCCAACCTGGCCTGGAACACTTCCAGGGATGGGGCATGTTGCTGACAGAAATGTTAAACAGCACCAGTCACAGTACCGACCCCTGAGGAACACCACTCGTCACTGGTCTCCACTTGGACATTGACCGATTGACCACAACTCTTTGAGTGCAACCATCTAGCCAATTCCTTATCCACCGAGTGGTCCATCCATCAAATCCATGTCTCTCCAATTTATAGACAAGGATGTCATGCGGGACAATGTCAAATGCTTTGGAAAAGTCCAGGAAGATGACATCAGTTGCTCTTCCCTTATCCACTAATGCTGTAACCCTATCATAGAAGGCCACCAAATTAGTCAGGCAGGATTTGCCCTTAGTGAAGCCATGTTGACTGTCACCAATCACCTCCTTTTTTTCCATGTGCCTTAGCATAGTCGCCAGGAGGATCTGCTCCATGATCTTGCTGGGCACAGAGGTGAGACTGACTGGCCTGTTAGTTCCCTGGGTCTTCATTTAAAGAGATGATGTTATAGGATGTGAAACTTTGAAGAGCATACCCCAAAGCAGTTACAGATCATACTGGTTTGTCAGTGGTTTTTCTTTTAGTCCTTCTGCACCAGCACAGACTTTTAGTTGTGATGAGTTCCTCATCTTCCTTTGCGAAAGTAAAAGGATTCTCAATCCTTCAGTGGATGAAGAATAAGGAGAAAAGTCATTTTGTTTAAAGATACTTGGTTTTCACACGGATGATCTTTGCAGCAAGTAATAGAGATTTGCAAAACGTCAGCCGTTCTTTTAACAGCCTTTTTTAATGAGGAAGGAGAAGGAGAGGATTTGATGAGCTGGTAGTGCAAGGAAGGAGAATCATTTTCCTTTTGTAATTCACCTGCACATCAACTGAGTTCTGGGGATTGTAAAACCATTTTCAGTTTATGAGCTGTTTTCTCTGCCTTGCAGCCAAACATCTTGCAGAGAGAATATTGCCAGTCTGAGGGGCTGGGAGGCTGCTGCGACAGTAGCGGGCACTGAGAAATTCAAGTATTTCCTTGTCAAATTTTAGAGATACTTGCTACTTTCTAAACTGCTGGCAAATCCCCGTTGTGGGTTGGACTCTGCCAGTTAATGAAAGCCACTGAGGATTGCCTTAACGTGGGCTCTACCAAATCAGTCATTGAAGCGCATGGCTGAAGCTGGGGATCTCTTTCCCTGGCAGAACATTCCTGGTGCCTTACAAAGTTCCCATCTGAAGACAGCTGAAATCAACGGAGCCTGTAGTTCAGGGGACAGATTAGCTGGCGCAGTGTTTGCTGAAGCGTCGTCACTGGTCTCTGCTGCCAACATCGTCGCTGAAAGGCTCGTTAGGAATTGGTTTGATGTATTTGTGGTCAGTGGTGTGGATTTAACATTGGCAGTCTTGGGTTTTGCTGCTCGCTTAACTTTTTGCACCTTTCTAAGGATGTGCCGTTTAGTCTGTGGTGAAAATATTCCAAACTCATCTAACTACAGAAGTTTGTGGAAAGCCTCTAGCTTGTAATTCAGCACATTGCCTTTTATAAAGCCTGATGGAGGAGGGCAGGTGCAAAAGATTCCTTAGTGTTGTAAGGGGGAATGCAAAGTATGTTATGTTCCTGCTGGACCATGATCGGATGTGGGTTAACGTGCAGCCCTACAGAAATCTGAAATTTTCATTTCAATTCGGTGCTATTTAAATGCACTGCAGGTGTGTCTGTGCAGTATTTCTGGTGGCTTAATACTCTTCCCTTCAGAGTTGTGTCGGATGGCTAATAGTTGATTTTGGAGAAGGAAGGCTAAAGGACAAGTAGAGTCTCCGACCATTAAATGAATAGATATTTTCTGTGGCGTTTCTTGTCTAGATAAATGTTACAGCACGGGCACACGTAAGAAAAACAATTGCCTGCTTATATTAATGTAATTTGTGTGTAGTGTCGATTATACATTTTGCTGAAGACACTAGATGCTTTGGACTTGGCACCCCCTGTCGTGGTTTGGAGGACAGGAGGCTGATTGTTCTTTGGCCTTGCTGCTCTCTTCCTGTGCAATACCATACAAATCACATAACCTTTTGCTACTGTAATTTCTCTACCTGCTAATGAGGGCTCATGCCCTTTGTCCACCTTTGGTGATTTGCTCTGAGATACCCTGTTAAAATGTGGAATTCAATTGTTTTCTGTTGCTACCCTTTGCCATTCAGGAAGTGTTTGGTCATCCACTTTGACATTACTTGGGTTTTGAGTTGTTTGGATGGCCGTGATTTAAGTCAGATGGCTTACATCCTTCCTGCTAGCATAGGTTATCACAGCCTCTTGACTGTCTGTCCTAACGCGGGTGTATTGATTTGCTTCCAATTCGTCTTGTTACAGTTGTGCAGGTAACTTTTTCCCTGGCCCTTGTTGCACAATTGTTGCAGATTTCTCCGGTCTGTATGAATATCAAACAGCTAATGTAACATACTGAGTCCTTGAACGTTCTCCAAATCTGGCATCTCTAGATGTGGCCTTCTCTGCAGTAATTCCAGTCTTTATGTTTATGGCTGTGCTAAGATATCTTGAGGTGACTCGCCCTTGGGTGGTGTCTGCTTTACTCTCCTTATCTGAAAAAGGACACTAGGGTAGCAACTCTGTACTAAATGTCTAAATTGACTAGAGATCAGCCCTTCTCCCTGCTCTTTAGTCACTCACACTCATAGGATCATAGAATGGTTAGGGCTGGAAGGGACCTTCAAAGGTCATCTAGTCCAACCCCCCTGCAAGGAACAGGGATATCTCCAACTAGATCAGGTTGCTCAGGGCCTCATCCAACCTGGCCTTGAACGTCTCCAGGGATGGAGCATCCACCACCTCTCTGGGCAACCTGTTCCAGTGTTCTACAACTCTCATGGTAAAAAATTTTTTCCTAATATCCAACCTGAATCTACCTCCCTCTATTTTAAAACCATTACCCCTTGTCCTATCACAACAGGCCCTCCTGAACAGCCTCTCCCCATCTTTCTTGTAGGCCCCCTTGAGGTACTGGAAGACCGCTATAAGGTCACCCCTGAGCCTCCTCTTCTCCAGGCTGAACAGCCCCAACTCTTTCAGCCTGTCCTCATAGGAAAGGTGCTCCAGCCCTCATATCATCTTCATGGCCCTCCTCTGGACCCTCTCCAACTGGTCCATGTCCTTCTTATGTTGGGGGCTCCAGAACTGGACGCAGTACTCCAGGTGGGGTCTCACGAGGGCAGAGTAGAGGGGGAGAATCACCTCCCTCGACCTGCTGGCCACGCTCCTCTTGATGCAGCCCAGGATGCGGTTGGCCTTCTGGGCCGCAAGAGCACATTGCCGGCTCATATTGAGCTTCTCGTCCACCAGTACTCCCAAGTCCTTCTCCTCAGGGCTGCTCTCGATCCATTCACCACCCAGTCTGTATTTGTGCCTGGGATTGCCACGACCCAGATGTAGGACCTTGCATTTGGCCTGGTTGAACTTCATGAGGTTGACACGGGCCCACCTCTCCAGCCTGTCGAGGTCCCTCTGGATGGCATCCCTCCCTTCCAGCGTGTCGACAGCACCACACAGCTTGGTGTCGTCGGCGAACTTGCTGAGGGTGCACTCCATGCCACTGTCCACGTCACCGACAAAGATGTTGAAGAGGGCCGGGCCCAACATGGACCCCTGAGGGACGCCACTCGTGACCGGTCTCCACTTGGACATCGAGCTGTTGACCACTACTCTCTGAGTGTGGCCATTGAGCCAATTCCTTATCCACCGAGTGGTCCATCCATCAAACCCATGCCTCTCTAGTTTAGAGAGAAGAATGTCGTGCGGGACAGTGTCAAAAGCTTTGCACAAGTCATAGAATCATAGAATGGTTAGGGCTGGAAGGGACCTTCAAAGGTCATCTAGTCCAACCCCCCTGCAACAAACAGGGATATCTCCAACTAGATCAGGTTGCTCAGGGCCTCATCCAACCTGGCCTTGAATGTCTCCAGGGATGGAGCATCCACCACCTCTCTGGGCAACCTGTTCCAGTGTTCTACAACTCTCATGGTAAAAAATTTTTTCCTAATATCCAACCTGAATCTACCTCCCTCTATTTTAAAACCATTACCCCTTGTCCTATCACAACAGGCCCTCCTGAACAGCCTCTCCCCATCTTTCTTGTAGGCCCCCTTGAGGTACTGGAAGACCGCTATAAGGTCACCCCTGAGCCTCCTCTTCTCCAGGCTGAACAGCCCCAACTCTTTCAGCCTGTCCTCATAGGAAAGGTGCTCCAGCCCTCTTATCATCTTCGTGGCCCTAAGTCCAGGTAGATGATATCCGTTGGTCGACCCTTGTCCACCGATGCTGTCACCCCATCATAAAAGGCCACCAAGTTGGTCAGGCACGATCTGCCTTTGGTGAAGCCATGTTGGCTGTCACCCACCACCTGTGGTGGGTCATTCTGACAGACATCTTTCTCCATGCCGAATTGCAAAGCTTGCACTTTTTTCTCCTTTTATTTTTTTTTTTAATTTTGTGTTTTCGTGTTGCAGTGCTTTTGCTTGCCAGGTTGGTTGGCTAGAGCTCAGAGATGTTGATCAAGGAAAGGTTGCCAAAAGCTTTGTTCAGTTCTTTCTCTTCTGAAAGGTACCTCTATCTGCGTTTTGTCATGGCCACCAAAAAAACCACTGATTTATTTGAACACATCTGCCTCTCTTCCTCCAGGACATGGTAGCTTGCTTATGCTCTTTATGAAAGTGCTGTGTGATTACATCATAAAATATCTGTGAAGAAGACTAATGGAAATTTTGCATACTGTGGAGAGATAGGGTATGAATATGTTAAGCTCACATAAACCATGGTGAGGTCTGGAAAAATTTCATCATATACCAGGTATTTAAGCGAATTTTTTGTCTCAGCCTGATGTAACTGAATATTCTGTAGGAAGTCAGTACTGGTGCTCTGAGCTCTAGTACCCCAGTGTAGGAGGGAACTATGTCCAGCACAGAAGTGAAGTGGGTCACCACGACAGCTCTTGTCTATTGTGAGTTTCATTTGCTGAGACCTGGGGAGATGCAGGTCATGCAGGACTATTCTTCTAATACATATATAAAAAATATATAATATGCTTTCATACATAAATATATATACTTTTATGTATACTTAACTGTACTAAAGTTTGTTCTGAATTATATGGTAGCATTGCCCCAGATTGATTTAATTACCAGCATAAATAGCAGGACAACTACCATGAACATGACTGCTAGGGGATTCCAGAAGAGACTTGCTCTTTCCTTTAGTTAACACTGGTTTTCGGCATAGTTCAGTAGGTAACTAAACCCAGGATCTTCCTCGTTTCTACTGATTGAAGCTTGGGCTAGGCTGGCACACACTACAGTTCTGGTCTTTTTCCAGTTTCTTACTGCTCTTCATTGTGTTCTGTAGAAGCTGTTCTGCCAGGGCTAATTAATGAACTAGATATTTTTTAAGCCTCTTCTACACTCGAACCATACCCTGATAGCCTGCTTAAGTGGAATGTATCTTCTAGCATTTTAATAATTGTAGATGATCCTGAGTTACTGTGGGCTGCTGTTAGAGGCTTGATATGAAAGAATGTACTTTGGCCTGAAAAACAAACAAAACCTGGTAATACAGCTGTTTGTAGGATGACTGTGGGAGTAGATCCCAGGACACATGCCTTCCATTCCTACATCTTAACTGCTGCACCACTGTTCTTATGGGTGTATGAGTCTGGATCGTTAGATCATTTTTACTTCTGTTAGGGACAGAAATACCACATACCTGATGTCCTTTAATGTGCTCTCGGATGAAAGCGTGTCCAACTCAAACCATTCTGTTATTCTCTGAAACACAAGTTAATCAAAACCGTAGTACTGTGTAGTTGCAAAGCTGCTCATACAACATGTGACCAGAGCCAGCTGTTTCAGAAGATAAGAACTTCAATCTTTGTCTTCAGTGAGGGTTGTCCCTAGAACGTAATGATGGCAAGCTCAGCATACGTTGTTGCACGCCATTTTAAGGGGAAGGAAGGATGAAGAAAGGGGTGGGATTAAGACCAAAAGAACATGGAACTTGAGTACAGCAGAGAAAGAGATGCTCAGCTAAGGGGAAGAAATGACAAACAGCAGTGTCCCAACACAGCGTTTTTTTCCATGAGATGAAAATAAAGTACTGAATGGATAACTAAATGTTCAGTTACAGGACAGGGACTGTTCTTTGTAATGATTTCTGTTCCAATCTCTTGTTGACATTGGAGAGACTCAAGGCCAAAGGAGAGTATCAAGCTCTGCATTTCTGCTCTATACTGCATTTGGGCATGGTGGTACTTTCTGGAGGAAGACAGCCTTTATCTTCTAACTTAGCTAGTCAAAATGGCAAGCAGGTCTTTTCCAGTATGGCAAGCCCTCACGAGGATTTTGAGGTTTGGTGGAGCACATCACAGCTCTTGTTCTGTGCACATGCAAGTACCTTTCCCAAAGCTTGTACATGGACTTGTGGCGACTTACTTACCAAGGCGTGAGAGTAGGGTGTGTGCACGGGGAGGCAGGAGCTGGGATGGAGGCACCCTGCATCCCTGCTGGGAGGGAGGCTGCCCTGCAGTTTTGAAACGGCCATCCTTTACAAACCTGGGGGAGAGCCAATGCACTGTCATTGCCCTTGGAGTGAGGGGACTTTTTTTCCTTTTCTGCTTTGAGCTAGGCTTGCTCTGAGGGCCTTTGAGGTTCAGTTGGTCTCTCTCCTGACAATTTCAAAGCTCTAGCTCTCCCTCCAGCGGCGGCAAGCAGCTCCACACTCACTGGAGCCACTTGTTGCTCAGGGTCAAAGCCGTCTTCATTCCCTTCATGTCTTCTCGCTTGTTCCCTCCTGATAAATTCAGACTGTGCCCTTGCTGCCACAGAAACGGGCACCTCCAAGGGTGGGCTTGAGTTTGCCATTAGCGGCAGTGTGTTCCTGCTGACCAGTCAGCTCCTGCCAGTGCCTGTTTGCTGCCTGCTGCGTTCAGAGCTGGCTTGGCTGGGATACCACTTCTGTGCTCCATGTAGGACAGCCGTAATCAGCATCAGCAATTACTCTTTTTATTTTTCTAAACACGAGTTCATTTCAAGGGACCTGAGACTCATTGCTATAGTATGTCCTGCATTGGAGAGAATGAAGAGGAAGAAAATACCTTTCAGGCCCAATCTGTTTTCACATAAACATTTCAATGCGGGTGTGTTAATCCTTTCTCTCCCAGACTTTGGTTTAATCCCTTTTCCATGAACAAATAGGTGTCCTCTGGCAAGGAACTGATGTGTGGCTGTAAATAGGCAGTGTTTTTATTATCCAGTTAATCTTCATTTATTATCACACATTCAACAAACAGCAGACGCTCCCCTACTTCTTTGTCTGTTCACAGGAAGAAATTTTATCTTAGTCAGTGGATTATGGTAAAGGCTGAGTGAATCACTGTGCTGCAACATGGTCAGCCCTTTCAGGGTTATTCAAACAATGGGACTGACCAGCCAGCCAGATAAAATGTTTAATGCTCTAGATTGTCAGGATCATCAATTTAGTATTCATGTCTCTCTATAGCAGTGCCTACAGCCAGCCTTTAAATGGAGCTAGAGGTTACATCAATGTAGCAGATGGGCTTTGAGCGTGTGGTGGCTGCAATACACACGATGTTTTGAACTGTGAGGCTGAATTCAGGGTTCCTCTGAATCCCTGTGTCACCACTTCCCAAATGCCGTGCTTTGAACTTTACCTAGTAGGCTGAGGAGGTAACATACCTCGTTCTGTCAGGTTTATAAGCTGCAGCCTACGATAAATGACTGCAGGTAGCAGAACATTGAAGTGTCTTGTTAATTTTTTTTCAGTTGCTGCATGTGTCTGAAATGAACTCCTGCCTTTCTCTGGAATCCCTTGTGCTCCACGTGTCTTGTGCTGCTGCACAGCCTTCTTCCCCAAATACCCGTCCCCTCTTCCCAGCCAGGCTCATCTGTGTCCGTACTCCAGCAGGCTGAGTTTCTGTATTCTTTTTCTTAACTGAAGCACAGCTTTGTATGTAACTGCCATGAACAATAAGTACTTGTACAAGTGCAGCGCTTGTGCTTGGCTCAACAAGGTTACTGAATTGTTTTTTCCCAAGCTTCTACTATGAAAGCAAGGGTTGGTCTTCTTCAGAACAGTCACTGCTGATCAGCAGCACGTTCCTCCTGCTGCTCGTCACAGCAGCTGCAGTTTACTCTGATGTTCTGTTTACCCAATGCCATTGTCTCATTCAGTGTTTTTTGCTGCCCTGGGTCTGTCTCCCTGAGTTTGCTGATGCCAGAGACGACATTTCCATTCTGTGCTGGATGCTGGCCAGACATGCTTTCACCTTGAACTTGGTCATTGGTGTCCCACCTTTCTTTCCCAGTTGACCAGCAGGAAGTGTTACATGGTATCTTTCTGGCTCCTCTGCTACAGGCCTGTCTATGGAGATTGTCCTGGCAGAACAAGGGGAGGAAATTACCCAGCCTTGTACCCTGCAGCATGGCAAGCCTGAGGCACTTAGTGAATGTATTTATTTGCGCAGTTGCTCTCATAATGATTTGGATGCTAATTCTGACTTTTTGTTTGGAGGGGTTTATTCATTCCTACTTTTCTGCCATGTAGAGGTTCACACTACTTCTAAGCTTGCCTTGACATAATAAAAAGGAAAATCCTAGTGGCAAGACTAGGAGGTACTGCGGTGTAATAGTTTGATTATTGATGTCTTGGGTTACTGTTATCATATAAGCAAAAATCGTAGTTATTTTAGTGCAATAAATAGACTTCAGGGTAAGGCACTGTGTATGAATGCGGAGAAAATGAGAAAAGGACCTACATGAGCACAGACAACTATCAGATTGCATTTGTTGTGCTTTGGGGAGGGTGCCAGGTGATCAGTGCTGCTGCCTGGAACATGTGCACGTGACAATCTCTCCTGGGTAGTGCTGCATGTCTCAGTACACGTCCAACCTCCTAAGCAGAGTGTCCGAGTGTGTACCCCTTGCCTCTGGTAAAAGCAAGCAAGCCTTTTGAAAGACGGCCCTGTTCTGATGCTGGCAAATTGTCTGCCTCCTTATTGCTGTTGTATTCCTTTTCTGTTTAGTGAAATGCATGTCCTACCAGGAGAGGACAGTCACCAGTTCTGGAGTATTCATCAAGATTGTGTGCATGATAGAAGCTGCGAGAAAAAAGCCTGGTGATATTTTTCACTGACACAAGTAACAAGGATCTTTTTCTAGCACAGTAAATAGGGTCTTTCTTTGGATCTTTGTTCCGTAAAATCTTTATTGCTACAAGAGCTAGCTGCAGACTCACCTAGTGTTAATATTTTCCTCTGGTAAGACGATTAGCATCAGTTCATCAATGCAAGAACATATATTGGGCTGGTGTTAGGGGATCCAAGGTAAGAGCCCAGCCTCAGGGTCGGTAGGATCTTTGGAAGGATGTGTGGTATGTTCTTTTGTATACAGGTTTATTTTGGTCTTTGGAAGGATGACTCAGAACTTGATGACAAAAACAGTGTCTTCCCTTGGACCAGCAGTGACAAGTATTTTTCAGAAGCAGCTGGGATTTCTTCTGCTTCTGTCAGTGCACTATGATGTCTTAAGAAAATGCTCGTAGGCTTGTCAGGCTCCTTAGTTAATGATGGGTACAGTGAATAGGGCAGTTTCATCTTCAGTATTAGAAATTACTCTAAAACAATCCAGAAGGCTACTCTAAAAAATTAACACCAAAATCGCAGTCGACGCAAGCTGGGCTTAATGATCTATGCCTACTGGAATACACAGTGGCTGAGTTTTCAAGTGTATCTAAATGATTCAGCAACAACTGTTTGTGGATTTTTTTTTTTTGGACTTCATTTGAGACAAGTGTTTTAAGGGTACTGAGGCATGTACTGATGCAGATAGGCACTAGATTCACAGGTATCTTTAAAACATCTGACCTTTTGAAAATTCTTGAGTTTAACCAGAAAACCGGTAGAGAAATATAAGAAAAAAAAAGTTTTTTCCTTTTCCTCAGTGTATCGTGGACAACAAAAAGTTGAACCACAGTGTCAGCTTTTAAAGGGATTTAAAGTTGGAGCCTTGCACAGTGACTTTATTGTCAGAGTCCTAGGTGAGGGCTCCGAACTGTACTAGTACAGATGTTTCAAAACTAGTGCGAAGAGCAGCAGAAAGCCTTCTCCTGCATGCAGAGGTGCCCCTGAAAAAAAGTTAGCAGCTAGCGACTACATAATTTGGCAACTTCTGCCCTAACTACGATAAAGAAACCTTCCCCCTTTCTTCAGAGAGTTTGGAAGTGTGAAGGTGATACATTATTTTATTCCTAATATGGTGACACTTTTTCTTTGTTCTGTAGATTCAACCAGTTATTGATCAGGTCTTCTCTTTTTCTGAAGTTCCAAAGGCCTTTCTGAAATTGGAAGGAGGACATGCACGTGGAAAAACAGTGATCAATGTAATTAGTAAAAAATAAAGTATCTCTGATCATTACTCTGCCTGCACTCAGTTCTTTACTGGTAAATTACACTTCAACATGAATTGGTAGGTAGCAACTGTTTTTTCTTTAAAAGCTCACACAGGATGCATCATTTTTAAAACAGTCTTGTTTTAGAAAAGCCTCTTTGATTCCTTCATACTTTGCCTGTTAATAACTGTTAATTTGCAGACAAGAAATACTCATGTCTCTTAGGTATTTCTACATGAAAACGATGTTAATATAGTTGTGACTTTTGCAGGACACTTCACTCTTGGGTAAGAGGAACAGCTGGCAGCATTTTCAGTTTGTATGTCTTGGGGTTTATATTTTCCAGATGTTTTAGCCAAGTACTGAAAGGATAAGGCACACTTATCTAATTGTCCATATGAAACTTGTGCTGTCCATTTTTCCTTGGCCTTTCCTAGTTCTGTTCACCTTTATCAATATATATTACGACTTACTCTAGTTCATTCTCAGAACCTGTAAACTCTTCCAGAATTAAGTGGTCACACTGCTGCCTCAAGACCGGTACTTTAATCTCAACATACTTTGACCAAACCTCTCATGGCATAACTAACCTGAATAGAAGCATGGTACAAAATCAATCTGTAACTGGCAGTTATTCTAACTGCCTAACTCCTGGCAGAGATTCTGCTGACTACAGTGTTTATGCAGGTAGGCTAGACATGAATTGTCAGTAATCAGGAGACTCTGTTCCTTCCATGCCCCTTATCACTGCAGGTGAGGGTGAAGCGCTTGAGGCATATATGTCTGTTGGTCTGGTTTTAAACTTACCATTTTGCCAGAGATGGGCTACAGAGTGACTTCCCCTGCAATTATGCAGGAAGATGGAAGGAAAGTGGTAACCTCCTAATTGAGAGCTGCACGTGTGGTACAGCTACGGTGATGGAAAAAACATGTCATGCAGTGCTTCCACCAGTGGACAGAAGCAGCAGCCATGTGAACCGTGGCCCCATGTATGAGTGCACCCAACACGTGCTTGTAGAGGAAAAGCATCTGTTCCTCAGAGCATGCAGCTGCTTCACACTGTGTGTTCACTCCTCATTAGCTAGCTGTTGCAGAGGAATTATGGACAGAGAAGGGCACAAGACAAAAGCAAAACTAAATGGCCAATGTCAGCCTTCTACCTTTAAAAATAATGTCAATAAAAAGTTATCTAACTTAAATTTATTTGTAAAATGCTATATTATATATAGCAAGAGCACATCAATATGACAAAGTACCACTGTTTGGAATCAATAACAACACATTTGCTATGAAGAACTAAAAGCAGCACATTTCAGAGCAACAAAACTTCAGTACGTCTGTACAAAAGGAAGAAAATTAGTAAGGCGCTTCCTCTAGGGTGGTAACAATAAAAGCACCAGTATCCTTTGAGGCAATACAATAGTAATGAAAAAGTTAACCTTAAACAGACTTACTATGCAAGACAAAGGCCTGGATGCTCCTACAGCAGCTTGTAGTAACACTGGGCTAAGCCAGACAAAACACAGCAGCATAGTACAAGACTTTGTATTTTACCTTTTTGCCAATATTATTAAGGAAAACTAACAAAACCAGGTTAAGAGCAGGGCAACAGAAGAACCTCCTGCAGTCATTAGTATGTCTTACTCGTCACAAGCTCTTTACTCAACTAGTAAGGCTTACTTTGAACAGGCACAGTCCTTGTGACTGGGCACGTATCCAGGCTTGGCTATGCCCCTCATTAGAGCAGTCTGACACTTCTGCCCAGCAGCAACTGGGAGCCAGCAGCCCACCGCAGGTGTTGTTCTTCGACATGACCAGAAATACTTGGGAGTCTGGCATTCTCCATGGTAAGCCCAACAGGCAGTGGCCAAAAAACTTAGTAAACACAGCGCTCAGGTGCTGTTGCAGTCTTCCTTTAGTGATATTTTATCTAAGAATTCTTGTTTTCTACATGATTTTGGAGTTCAAGAAGACTGTACTTACTGGAACTGTTTTAAAAGGTAAAAATTTGACTTGGCAAAGAAGTAAAATACTCGTAACTCAGAAAGTTAGGCAGCCTACAAAATGGGCAAGGTCTTCACATTCCGATGCATCCTTTTGTCAGCCCTCTCTTTTTCTAACAAACATCTACTAATTTACATTGTCTCTACATGAGAAAATCTAGATTTTTTTCTAAATGTAGGACTTACTATATTAGCATACTAACTATATTTTAAGCCACATGTTAAAAATTCTTTGGATATGCTGTGTGCTAGTAGTCTTCAAACTTTCAGTAAACGTAAGTTTGTTCCAGTGAAACAAATATATTAATTCCAGTAGTGAATATTTCTCTATACTACAGCCCATAGGTCCAAGTTGCTATACCCACATATACACTGCACTCCTGTCCTTTATAAAATAAGCTTTAATTATTTTTTAGCCCTTATCTCGGTTAAAAAAAAAAAACCACTTTAAAAATAATTTAAAATTATGCTTATTGACTATTCTGGATTAATTACTCACTGACATCATTGTAACTTCATGAGGTCTCTCCTGCCTTTAGTTCTTCCACTCTAGCCTGAGACATACTACCACTCACTCTCTCATATTTGAGTTGTGATGATTAAAAAAAAAAGTTTGAGAGATACTCAAGCTTTTATAGGGATAATAATCTTAGATAGAGAGGCGAGATCACTCTGTTGCTTGTTCTTTTTAAAACTGCAAAGACAAAACTCTCATTGTTGATCCTGTGTCCTTCAGTGATGACAGCAGCAATTCTAGCATCTGGAATAGTGGCTAATTCAAACATCTTCTTTGCTTGTTTGGGTTTATACAACTAGCGGTTCCCAACACTGCGTTAACTTTTCTTCGTTGACTGTGTTGACAACAACATGGTCGCGATCATATTGTGCGCCCCCTGTAAAGAAAAATTTCAAAGAGTGTAGATTATCTTGGAAATCAGAGACGTGTACTTTAGGTCTCAGGGCAACTCTGGTAAGTGCTGGTGTAGACAGTTTCTCCTCTCCCCAAGACACTGAAAAGACAAACTCATTTTCATCACTGCCAGCTTTTAGAATTAATTTTGAAACAAGGCAGCCTGCCTGCTCCTCTGCACCCCTTCAGTAATTCAGTTCCTTGGCTTTTTCAGCCTGGATGGGAAAGGAAGGAAACACGCAACACAGTCAGGTACAGCTCCTTTAAGACTGTCACTTCTCAAAAGTCAAACCTGGCTGTTCAGTTTCCCCTCACAACAGCTGTCAGTTGTCACTTCGCTCTAAAGATGATGTTTACCTGACTCTGAAGATGATGTTTACGTGATGAAATCAGTCCTGCTGCTAACAGACAATACGAGCATGACCACACCAGGGACAAGGTCTGGTGCCCATTTACTCTTTACAGTTGTAATCCTGTATTTTAACCAGCTGCATCACAAGTTGCCATACACAGAATATCACCCAACGTTTAGCTGTTTCCACTGGCAGCTGAACCTACCTGAATGCAAAACACAACCCTTTCTTAGAAGGGTTTAATTTACTCATGTGACACAATGGCAAACATGTTCCCATAGAACAACACCATTAGTATTCTGACTTAAGAAACTCAGAAGCAAAGAAATGTTTGACTAGAGCTAAAAGCCAGAACTGACTTTTTTTTTTCTCAGATCTAGTACATAACTGCAGAAGTGTAGGACATGTGCATCTCATAGTACAACACACCTGCAATAGCAGGTAGTATTCCCACTGGAAGCAGCCATCTGAGCCAAGCGTTTGTACAGAGCACCAGGACATCCCTGTGGACACCGTCTTTCATTCTGCACCTCTGCGGCCTCACCCTCCCTGAATGAGCGAAAGACAAGCCTGGCACCTGAAAGCTTACCATGAGTGTAACAAATGGATTCTAGCCAATCTCAGGAAGACATATGCCAGGCACCTGGAGTCCTGCATGGGCAGGCGCATTTAAGAGCAGCACTTTTGTACTAAGGAAATGCCATCTCAAACACCTTAGCTGTTCTCCACTTGAGGAGTTTGGGGGAGGCTTTGTGGTGCCACTGTCCCAAATCAGAAAGGTCTCTGAAAAGGTTAACACCAACACGACTTCCCTCCTTGCCATCACCAGGCAATTAATAAAAAGCTGTAGAAATACACAGCAGAAATACTTGCAAAGTTCTTCAGAAAGAGGGGAAAGAGAAGCGAATACCAGATCAAATACTCCCGCAGCGAAAAAAACTAACCAGCAGCTACAAAAAATGACATCAGCTATGCAGCTCAGTTATCACTGTGAGTGCAAAAAATATTTTGTAAGCGGTGTCTGATAGAATGTAAACATGTTATAATGGGTAAAGATGGGAATTTTTCTCAGTGGAACAAGAGACTATTTCCTTTGACAGAGCAGTGCTCTGGACAAAGCCTTGTGCTATGGCAGTGTATCCACAAGGTGGCATTGGTAACCGTACAGCTGAACAACTGAGTTCATTTGCCGAAGAATTCATTAAAGCCTAATTTGTGGTCAAGAACAGAACAGCAGAGTTGGCAGAAGCAGGTAATGTTCCCACTAGAATTTCTCAAATAAAAGAAAAATGTTCCTACTCTTTCATATTTACAGTACAGACATGTTTTTTTTTAAAACGAGTGCATCTTACTTTAATCACCAGACTTACCCATTGTGAAGTTCTTCAATTATAAATGCAGAATACATAATTGCTTTTAACGTGATTCACTGAAGACAAGTCAGCGTAATAGCATTTCTGCTTGTTTGGTGTTACCTGGAACTGACTTTAGAAAAAGGTGTGCAGTCATTGTGACTAAAGACTCTCCCTCGAACTGCAGTCTTTTTGGGAAGTTTATAATGATCAGTAGCCTTATAGGGCAGTAAAGAGCATTTGTGAGTATTTGTGCCGGTGCTGTATCATAGAATTTTCTCACAATTCTGCCAGTCTTGTCCTTCTTAGAGTCAAAATGCTGACTTGTTCTCTCTGGTATTTTTCTATTTTTTTGTAATTGCTGTAGTTCATGTCACAGCATCAATCCAAAATTGATTTTAAAACAGCTAAAAAAAATTAATATATGAACAGCTATAGGAAATTATTACTCCCTCCACCCCACCAATGGAGAGTTATGTAAGAACATCTGATAAGGCTAATTCTGCTGACCATTCCATGTGCTGCTTTTACAGACCTTCTGTGAAACTGTGAAAACAAAGTTCAGAAACAGCATCTACATGAATCAAATTGCTTTGAAAAAGCGACTGTAAGATATGCATCAAATGCACACAGACCTCAGGCTGCTGTGGCAGAATCTCATGTTCGCAATAAAGGCATAGCCATTAATAAACAAATGGAAAAACTTTTTGCATCTGATCACTCAGTGTACAGCAGCGTACAGCTTTCCCAATATCCTTTGGCTGTTGCATCTACAACTACTATATAGGAAAATCTGCTCTATACAAATTAAAGTTAATGAGAAGCTAGGTTTTTCTTGCACCAGCATTTTTAAATAGCTATATTCACATCACCCAGTGCCACGTAAAATTAACTGAGGATATCTAGAATGAGTGGACACTGGGAATACAAGATAAGCAAGAACTTTGAGTTACTAAACTCTATGTAGGAAAAATGAAATGAAGTCCTAGGGCCTGTATAATTCGAGAGGTCAGACTAGCTAATTGGGCCTTTTTTGATTCTAGATTAAAGTGGCTGTAACACCATCCTTAATTTATAGGCACGTTTAGTGCCTGTCCCACTGTAAATACCATGTAATTAAGACACAATGTAATGAGATAACACATTTGCTTACCTTTGATATCTAAAACCAGCTTGGGTTTCATCTTGCTGTAAATCCTGCCATCAGGACTAATATGCCAATATTGTTTGTCTTCATTCCGCTCAAATGACAGACCAAGTTTAGAGCCAGGAGTTATAAGATTTCCAACAATTGTCAAGCAGCAATCCTCTGCCATCTGTTATCATCAAAAAGGCAACAGCAATTATTCAAAAGGCGTTACTTCTAGTATTCACTGATTTTTAGTCAGATAGGAGAGATGTCAGCAGGTGAGAACAAAATGTAGGAACTACTTTCCCTAAAGGAATATTTTTTTGCCCCAAACTCAAGACTACTTATTTTTCTTTTGTTCCTGTTTCTGCTGACATTCTCCACTACATAAGACCACTGAAGTAACCATGTGTATCAGATCAAGAGGTACAATTAGCACCTGCCTGTAGCAGTGGCCAATAACAGATGCTATGGAAGATTACATTCACTCTTCTCTTGTATGCAGTATGTTTCTGGTAAACTCTCCCAGTCAACAACAATAACCAGCCCAGGGACTTTTCCATGCAGAGCTGGTACCTTTAACATCTGGATGGTTTCTGTCCCATATGTGAATTTGTTAATCATTTCTCACTGAGATCAAGGTAACCCTTCTACAGGTACACTCTTCTGTATCATAACCCTTCTGTGGCAGGCAGTTCCAAATCTTAACTACCACTATTAAAAAAAAAAAAAAAATTGATAGGCAACTACTACTTTTATGTGGTGCTCTCCCCCCGCTTCCCCTCCTTTAAAATAGGGATGCCTTGTCCATACTACGTTTGTAACGACTTCAATCATATCATTCCTCAAACTTCCCCCTTTGCAGGCTAAAAACTCCTAGCTGTTTCATCTCTTCCTTGCATAGAAGCCCTCCATCTCCCTGGCTCATCCTTTTCTTGTCCTTTAATTGTTTCTAGTTGTGCAATAACCTTTTGAGATAAAGGACATAACTGCACAGTATATAGTGTATGAATTTCACAGTGTATCACAATAATAGTTTCTTCTTCGTTCTATATTCTTTTCCTAGTCATTTGTATTACTTGATTTCAAAACTCTGCAAATATCTTTATCGTTAAAAAAAGAACTAGCAAAACTCAAGCTTACTTGAAAAGAATATCAAGGCTGTATTAGTAGTACATTACAGTGAATTATTCTATGTGAACAGTGATTTTTCAATAGGTCACCATAAGCCACCTTGTAACTTCCAAATGGACTTCAGTGGCAAACACACACCCCTCTGCCATTGTTGATATGGCCCTAAATTATTAAATATACAGTTCTGAAGAAGTAGTACTTCTTACTATCTCAACCTAGAATTGAAGTAAGTCAGTTTAGTTCTGCAGTTCTGAAATCCTCATCTGTATCTAACAACATTCTCTAGTTGGACTTGGAAGACTCAGAGCTTACACATTAGGTCCACTACTCCAAGAAACTCATGAAGAGTGAGGAGACCTGCATTCGTATCTGCTATTCATATCTGTTTCTGACAAAATGAGCAGACTTTCATATCCTGCTTGCTGGTTATCCCACCTGAAACAGCCCCTTCCTTGAAAACCTCAGACATACCTCCAGATACCGTGACTCAGAGTCAGTGAGATGACCTAAGCTTACAGGAAGAAAGGCACAAGTTCTTCAAATGACCTGTCTCTGCCTACGTGCATGTACCTACCCATGCAGGAGCTTAACTGCCTTTTTAAAATGTGATGAAAAAACAATTCTTTGTGCAAAATACAAATTTACTACCATTCAACAGAAAGATGGCAGTCATCCAAGATCAAAGTTGCTAGCTTGCACTCTGCACTAAGCTACTGGATTGCTATACAGCACAAGCTGTGTATTTTCTGTGCACAGAAAAAACACTTTATGAGATACGGAGATGGGGACGAAACCCAAGAGCATTTATCCAAAGCCATATAATACCACATTGTCGCGATATGAACACTTTCAGTGAAGTGTTTGAGAGGTGCTGTCAAGAGAGAAGTCTTTTGTATGAGATACTAAAGCTTTTAGCTTACTTTGCATCATTTTGCTGTCTGCATAAATCCCTTTTACTACTGCATGTGTCCAAACATGTCCAAACAATGCCTTAGCTTATTAACAGTAAGATTCTTCCCTCCAGCATAGATGACATAGTTATAAATGGCTCCTTTGAAGTTTTACAATCCTATAGAAAAAGTTCACATGATTCTTTGCTGTCAAGCTGTTTAACAGTATTAAAGTAACTTAATTTTCTTTGGCCGGCATCCCTACCTAAGACTGTTCATGCTTAAACATTATGAACTGCGCATACCTCTGCTCACCTCAATGACAATTCACACATGATTAGTTTTATGGACTGTGAGAAAAGTAGGACTTCATTTGGAAACTTGTACAGAGGAGCAGAAAAGAGATTAATTCCACAAATACTGGGATAGCCAGAAAAAAGCAAACAAAAAAAACCCCAAACCACAAAAGAGTAGGATTTTATCTTTAAGCTTTCCTGAATGCAGAAGAGGATATAACCTACATTACACTAATCAACCTACCAGCAGGTATGCATAGTTCAAAATATTATCAGGAAGGGTCTGCATTTTAAAAAGGTCTCCCCTGCTTTGACACTTTTGTGGTATTTTCACTGTGGAGAAAGAGGGCATGAAAGTGGAAGGAGCTCATGAAGAACGAGACAATGATCTTCTGGTGTTGACTGTACTTATGAGGCTACTATTCTTTGGGGAAAAAGTAAATCATAACTAAAATCTCGCAAAAATTCATTTACATCAAAAAAGGTATCATGCAACTAGTTTGTATCACCTGAAAAAAAACAGAGTTCAATTAAACAAACTCCTACAAAAAAATTATATTACAGCTGAAACGGAATAAGCCTATAAAATAAATTAAGATGATACGGTAGGAATTGAATTCAGAAAGCCCTACTACTGGAGAAGAAAGGAGAGAATTCACATTGAACTTGAACCTCACCCGGCACCTTATGAATCCATCCTGATAAACCCAAATTTGATCATCTGAGTCTGTATCTTCTGCAGCCTGTATTCTGAGAAGATTCAGATTGTCTAAGTTGCCATCAGCTGACATGAATTTTCCTGTTTCCTTGTTCCGAAGCCTGAAGTACACACGCTTCTGCAGAAAACAACACAACTCTTTAACCACAGTCTCAGCGCAGAACACATCCTGCGCTGGTTAACTACAGAGCAATTACTGTTCAGTGCTGAACCCCGTGCCTCCCTGTTTCTTTCAGAAGGCTCAACTTTCCTATTTTAGAATTCAATTCCCAAGTCCATAAATGCCTAGGAGAGGCCAAGCCTTGAGAACTCACCATTCTGCATGGAGAGTTTTAGGCTTTCCCATGCACTGAGATCAGCACACAGTGGAAAGCTATGAATTTTTAATTCAGAGCAGCACTAACTTCTCTCTGCCGACTTCTTGTATAGATCCTCTTAGCCTTCTTCATTAAGGGTGCACTTGTGCAGTGCTGCTTGTTTCACTGGCACTGAGTATTACACTGCACATTTTATGCTGCAGCTTGTTACAGGTTAACATTTCTGTTTAGACAAGCTCCCAGCCAGGGCACTCAGAATGCATTATTCCTAACTCTCCTTAAGGCTATACAAAGACAAAGCGGTGACAGCACGCAAATGCATTTGCTTACAGGTACAAGTAATCTGTGAATTAGAAAAAGTTGTTTACTCAGTAAATAAAATATGGCTCAGCAAGGATCTCAAACGTTAAAGCTCAGAGGAGTGCTGGACCAAGTCACATGGTTCTTATTAAGAGAACCAAATGAAAAGGACACCGTAAGAAGTTTTGCATTAGATTTGCAAGTTATTCTGCTATGTAATAAGCAGGGAAGGGCCTTTCCCCTAAATCAACACAAAATCCAATTTTGTTGACCAATTTTCTTATTGTTCCAAAAATAATGCAGATAGTACAGGCAATATGCCAGCGACCAGTTTGGGCACTAATTATAAACCAATTTAAAATAATTTTTATATAGTAGTTATAGCCATGATTTGTTAAAATAATGTAGCCTATCCTTATATGCTGTCTTCTGTACTTTGGTTTAAAGCATGCTCAATGAACAGTTTAAGCAGTAGACCTGCAAAGCCATGTAGCATAATCAAATAGCTTTTATTACAAGTGAAATTTCTTTACATAATTGGCATTGCTGAAGCTTGTGACATGCATCAAGACTGTAACATTGCTTTCAACTATATGATATCCCCCCCCTCCATTACAAAATATAAGTTAGTACTGGATAATCTCATGTCAGAGCCTACTTACCTGCAGTAAAGGTCTCAGAGAACCTATCTGACAATAGCCACTCACTTTATACCAATCTGGAATTTCATTTGGTGATAACAACATCTGACGCCCCCTGTAGTTACTATGCTCGTAAATTATCCATCTATGAGAAAAGGGAAAAAAAAAAAAGGCAATGCTTTTACTGCCAAATCCTGCTTTGGAATCAATAAATGGGTTTAACAGAAATTTGTCTCACAAAGCGGTAGTGTTTAAATTTGGAAAGCCAATGACCTTCTTTTTAACAGGTCTTGAAAAACAATAAAATCATGTCCTGATTTAGATCAACAACATGAAGACGGGTACACTGGAGTTCACATTTTAAAGTCCTGTTTTTTAAAAACTGCAAGCTGAATGAAACAAAACATTTCCTTGCCTTAAGGGGAGAACCCAACTTATAAATATCATCTGTCTTCAGGAGGTGCTGTGACTCCTCATGGAGGATACATGTTTATGCTACATATGCTGTATACGCTGGATGGCTGCATCTGCAGAACCCATAGTTCCGTGTGTCTTAATTTGGACAGGCCTGACCCACATGGGAAAGAACTACTAGGGATGCAGAGTGCAACAAGCAAATACTGGAACTGCAACAGCAACAGAGTGAAGTTCTTTAGGGTATTTTGATAGACGTTTTATTTCCATTACCTGGAATCATGGTAACCATGTTCTTGGGCAAGAAGTAACTTGATGTTTGATTTCATGTTATTTCACATTATGGAAAGTGAAAATCAACCATATTGTGGTTATGGTGAAAGATACTGAAACCTCAGGAGACTTAAGAATATGGAGCATGTACCTTTTCTTATGACCTTTATGTTTCAAACTTCAGCTCAGTGTGCTAAGGAAACCCTTCAACCAGCTTATACAGATGGGGAAAATGTTTTGCTCTACAGATCTTGTATTAGCTATCCACTTGAGGGCAGTCTTAAGCTATCCAACAGCATCTCTAGCACAGACCTTGGAAATTTACCTTTTCAAAAGAACATATTTAAATACAAAGCCACAGTAACATGGATCTATCGTTAAAAATATAAGTCATTCTTCAAGGCAGACAAAACTGAACGTATACTTGTGGCAAGTATCTAGGAGGCAGAAGTTAACAACAGGAAAAACATAAAAAAGATAAATTTAACAAATCTGCTGGAACACTGAAGGAAGATAGCACAGTAGTTTTCAAAATGTTTTCAGACAGTTTTTAAACTTCACCACAGACTATTTTTTACATGATCTTCAAAAGAAAATTTAGACAACACAACTGCTTAAAAATAGCTAATGAATTTAACTGCTAGATATTACAACCAAGAGTCTGACTCAATTCCTGAAGTAAAAGGGATTGTTGTTACTAACGCCAAAGGCGCCAGGTCATGATCTGACTGTACCACTGTCCATAACATCTAGATAAAAGGATGAACGTGAAGACTTACTAAAACATTTTGAACTTATGGCACATAACACAGATCACAAACTGAATGATTTTTTTATGATTGAGACCTAAATGAAGAGCACAGAAGTGGGTTTTAAGGATGCTATGCAAGCTGGCTTTCATAATTTGTCATGAGAGAGGACATCAGTTTCCTTGTGAGCTTTATTCAAATTAATTTCAACTTCTAGCACAGCGCACCAGTCAGGGATAACATGTTGAAACAGAATGTGAAAAGGTTCTGTAAAAAGAAACTGCATTAATACCCTGCACACATTACAATATTCTAATTTTATACCCCTTAGTTTCTAACACCTCTATTTTTTCTATTGAGCAAGTACATCATTGTATGGAGTCAGAAAATGATATTGAACTTACACGCCGCCAAGGACTTGAACTGAAGCTATTCGAGGATTGTATCCCAGGAACTGGAGATTTAAGATTTCTGTACTGAATTCAATTTTCTTTCCTTGGAAACCCACCTTTTCAAAAAGAGCTATGCATGGCTCAGACAGCTCCTGCAAAAGGAAGACGAGCACTTTTACAGGATGTTAGAACTTCAGACTGGGAAGCATCACTACTCCACACAGCCCTTTTATTTCAGAGGTTTCTTCTTGACTGTTTAGGATCAAAGACCTTGACCAATATTTCTGCTCTGCAACAGGTTACTTAAAAGAAATTTAAAAAATAATAAAAAGCCCTTACACAAAACACACAAGGGATCTTCTTGCATGGAACATAAAACTTCCTTATCTTGAAGCACACACAATTGTCTCTGTGGTTGATTCTTGCATAATATCTTAAGTATGTTTTAAAATACATTTTAATGTCATATCCCTCTTCCATTGCACTAAAGCCCACTTATAGGAATTTTCATCTTCAGACCTGAACACAGTAAGATAAAATTGATTTCTACAGCTTCAATTGATGACAGCCTTTTCAGCACTGCTTATCACTTACTGCTTTCATTTTTAACTCTTATAGTAGGTTATGGCGACATCAATCTCTGACTAGACAAAAGCTTCAAGATTCATACTTCTGAGGTGAAATTCATGACTCAAGCAAAAACTGTAACATCTGAATCTTCCAAATTGCTGTGGGGAGAGGATTCCTCTCCCTCTCTGTCAAAACACTTCTGGTGTCAAAGGGATTCTGTCCACATGAAGCTCCCTGCATCACTGAATCCATTTTAAATGCCTTCTGGATAATGAACCTTGGACACTCTTCTGTGTGGCAGGATGTCTGTAGTGGACTGGAAATAACATCGCACAATTAAGGCCTTCCCCTGGCAGCTGGGAGGTAAGGGTTTGAAATCCTGCAGGGTAAAGGCAATTAAGCCTGAGTGTCCTGGTGTTACAGTTTATGCCCGTAGATAGAAATGACCCTGCCACTCCTTTTCTCCCAAGTCTTCCGGCAACGACTGCATAAAGCCAACGCCACAGCCAGAAGTGTTCCTTCCCGCCGGCTTGCGTTCAGCACGCTTGAAAGTCATCAAGCGGATCGGGAACGCCCGACATGACGCGAAGTCTCGACAGACTCGCACCTGGCCTCGGGCATGGAAACAGGCGCTCCGAGGCAGTGGAGACTCCATACGCACATGGCAGCAAACACCTGTGCTTCCATGAGGCTGTGTTAGGCAAGACCTCATGTCTACCGATCTCTAGACAGTGCTAAAGTTCCTCTTTAATCTTCCTTTAGATGTTTAAGGGCCCGGATGACAATGTTGCACGAGCGTCACCATGATCTCTGCAGCAGTCCGGGTTATCGCACAGCGGCCGAGCTCTGCTCCCTGATGGCACGCACGCTGCTAGGCTGCGGAAAATGCCAGGAGAGGCCATTCGACTTACTCCAAAATCAGACTATGCTCGTCCCCACCGTGAAAGCTTAACACCAGTTAGACTGTCATGTGTCACCACGGGTACAGAGCCCAACAGGAACAGTTGGACCATGATGATGTCCCAGTGTCTCTGAGCCCTCAGCCCTTTCACAGACCCGCACCTGCACTCTGAGACACGCAACTGGTCAGGCAGCAGCCCTTGAGCCACATGCAATGCTTCAGAAATAACCTACTTACAAAGAACACACACAGACAGAAAAGGAAACCCTCCAATTTTCTGCCACACCTTCCACTCTGGGCATTTTTTAGATTCAGCAGCAACGCTGTTACATAAAATGTTCCCCACAGAGAGAAGTGCAAGGTCAGCTCACGAGTTTTCTTCCAGTAGTTCCCATGTACTGCACTGTACAAAACTGGTGCTCCTGTATATCTACATTTAGTTGTTTCACAGTGTGGCTCATTAAAAAGCAGCATTTTCAGCATGATTCTTCAAGCATAAACCACATTCACAGTTGTTTTTATACTACATTCAGGAAAAAGAATACGTAGCAAATTCAAGAAGGAAAAATGCTATTTTCTATCTGCAGCACAACTATGTGGAGCGTGCAAAGCAAAGACAATCAAGCAAAGGTACAGTGGTATAAAAAAACAGAACCCCTGAGCTTATGAATGAAAACCCTTTTAGCTTTTACTTCCAAGTTCGACAAATATCCCTTTCACTTCCTTTTTTTATGGTCCCTTAGAAATGGATCCCTGCAAAGGGTCGTTAAACTAGATAAGTATAGTAAGGTGACATATTAAAGTAGCAAAGGTGCTTCTTGTATAGAAATGTCACAGAAAAATCACCAGGAAAGCTATGGAAATGGCAGATGGTGGGGAGGAATTAAGATTTGCACTGCCAAAAAAACAGTCCCAAAATAAATCTGACAGGTGAAACCAGTATCTAGAATAATAAGGTTCAAGCTTTTGTAAAAATTATGAAAAATGAACAGAACAATATGATCATTTCCACCTAACTTCTTATTCTCTGTATTCTGGTTTGCTAACAAACTGTGGAGCAAAGCAACCCATTTGCCTCTTCTCTGCAGGTAGGAAGCAGCAACATGTGACCGGCAGACAGATGCAGCTCGGTGCTACTGTCTGAAGTGTGCTAAATTGTAGGGCTAGAACAAGTTTCAGAAGTTGTACAAACTTAAAGAGGCACAGAACTGGCATTTGGCTGTTTTAACACAAGTGTCTCTGTCACAGGTAACAAATGGTCCAAAAGTAAGCTGATACTTCCATCTTGGAACAAGCATTTCAAACCCAAGGACTCAATACTGACATGTATGGAAGAGCCTATTTTAATTCATGGTGATCATCCACCAAGCTTGGCTAGAAACACTTCTACTGTTTTAAACAGGATCTGTCTACTGCATAGCCAGAGAGCTCAGAACGCAGACATACTTGCTGCAGATGTTTGTTTACACTGTACATCAAAATGCTCCAGAGACATGAAAGAGGATGACACATTTTAGTTCTCCTTCATCAACTGCTACATCACTGACCGGTTACCAAAATTACAGGAGTGCAATAAAGTTGCCAAATTCAAAGAAGAGAGTCAACAGGGTACGCCTCCTTTTTTAAAATGAGCACCATCTCTTCATATTGCCGTAAGTTCCTGGATTGTTGACCACATTTTGCTAGTAATTACTTTGATCTTAAAAGATACTTGCAGATTCCATATGTGATCCATCATAATGATTGGTTTTAGGCTTGAGCAAACTCGTTCCTCACCACTGATGAGTTACAAAATATGTAAATGTTGTTTAGTTTGTATCCACAACACATAAAAACACTGTCTGATTTTGCCAAATGGCATTGGGTGTTGCTGCACTTTATCTAGAAGGGTGCATTATTTTGTGATTAACTCAAATTGCATTTCCCTGATGATAGCAACAGTGTTTTATAATTACATGTATTTCATGCAAAGTTGCTTAGTTAAGTCTGCTTTTTTAATATGCATAAAAAACAAGGTCCACAGTATAGACGTTTCTTCACACTGTGCTTCTGACATTTCTCAACCCACTCTTAAGTGGTCTCTCCTAAGGGGAAATAACTTATCGTAGAATCATACATCCCCGACGCTTTTTACAGAAGTCCTTTTATAAGCTGTTATTAAGAACAGTGATGCCAGGCAGCTGCTTCTATGATGTCCTCTCCTTTGCAAAAACAGCACAGAGGTCAAAAAAACCTGACTGCAGCTAGGACATTTAACTGCTGCATACAAAAAAAAAAAAAACCAAAAAAAAACCAAACCCAAAAAGCACTCCTCTGTTGTCTGTGCATTCCTAGCATTTTTACTGTTGCAAAAAACGGGGAGGTCAGAGTCATCAGTGTACTTATCTTTACAATATTTCTAACAGCTTTACTTACAATATTTATAATTCGTAAAGATTTTAGAACTGCTTGAGGTGAACAACCCATTGACATCAGATCAGGATAGATTCCTTCTTCTAACACATACTGGTTACCGGAGAATTCTTCCTGGTCATACACTATGCAGCTGCAGGAGGAAGGAGGAGAAGAAATTGCCTCTTAAGAATTCTGCGCAAGTAAAATGATGCTAGTGTTTCTCAGTCTTTAGCAAGAGCTACTGAAAGAAACATTTTTTACAATGTTTTGTCCTGACAAGCTAAAGATTGATGTGTAAACTACAAAGCATTGCTCTCTAAGTCCTCATATGTCAAACCACTTCAGGTGTTAGAAAGCTGGTTGATTTTTTAAAACTTTTACCATTTTAGTGATTTTGCAATATTCATTCGATATAACTTACCTCCCATCTAAAACTTTTGAAGACTTCACAGCAAATGAATCAATACATCTTGTGTTTTTTTCCAACATTTGGCAGTTACCCTTGAATTCAGGCTCTGAAAATAACTGGACCTTTAAAAAGTTATAAACATATTTAAAACCAATTCATTCTTCAACCTTTGGTAACAGCTCTCTACCAATACTTCTATAACTAGACTAAAACATAACATAAAACACCCAGACTTCCTCAGTTACACATATTTTTTTTGTTACCTCTTCAGTGTTGCAATCCTTGTTCAAGTGCGTAAAGTAACAGTAACAAAAAGTACTTCTGACTGTACATCACTCAATAACATACAAAATAATTAAAACAACACTAACAAAGATAGCTCCTTGGACTATCTGCTGGAGAAGATTTTTAAATTCCCACAGAATGATCATAATAGGCACATCCCTAGTAAAGGGCCATAAACAGTTTTGGTTTAGATTATAAATCCATTTAATCTCCAAAAATACATACTCTTCCCACTAAATGAAAACTATCTGTCTCTCAGAACATAAAGGGTGCATAATCGTACTCAGACAGCATGCCAACAGGCATGGTATATATTCCCAGGGTAGACAGGCTTTATGAGCCTGTTCAGCTATAGTTACAGTCATGTCAGTTGTTCTTTCTCTGCTGGAGGATAACAAAGAAACGTCACCCAGAGTCTTTTTGTTCTTTTTAAAAAGAAAAAAAGATTCTAAGCAGCAAACCTGCTAATTTGGTTACAGGATAATTAACCCTGATCACACAGAAGTCATTCACATTATCACATGCCTACCAGCTTTATTCACTCTTAACAGAGATACAAGTGTGGGCACGCACAGCGTTCTCCAAAGAGGAACATGCTGACGAGGGAGGCAGTCTGTTGACTACAAGCCATTACTTCTTTGTTTCCTTAGGATAAAGTCTTCATAGGCACATAATATATAGATGTGAATATTTTTTCATGCACACAGCTGAAAACAACCAGCCTTGAGATTTTTATTCCCCATAGTTTATACATTATCCCTATGCAGGAGATTCCCAGTGAGGCAGGCTACTAATCAAGAATGCAGAACAAGACAGCTAAGACTTTTCTCCCTAGTTTTCAGTTCCATGACACGCTCACCATTTTGACTGAAATGAAAATAAAAGTAACTTTGTACAGGGGCAAACATGAAAAGGTTCAGAATACGAAAGGATGAAAAAAGTCACCCATTAGTCTCACTGTCAGAACTACGTATTAGTACTTGCACACAGAAGACAGTCCAATGTAAAAGTATATTAACTCACTGAACAGACAAGTTCTCCCTGCCATTTCCTTCTCTTAGTTATTGACAAAGATGGCATAAACTTTTAAGCACAACTCAGCAGTATTTGTGAATGAACCAGATTCCCTTCTATTGCAACCACCATTAGCAGAACTGTTAACCAAAGAACTAGGTTCAAAGGGAATTAAGTCACAACTGTACCATGAACAACGTCATCGAACCTGCAGAGCCCTCGCCTCAACAACAGACTCCAGGTACCTGCGCCTCTGCATAGAGGGCTATGAGCTTCAGCTCCTCAGAACAATCACCGATACCCCAAAACAGCATTTGCTGAACCAAAACATTGCCTGTGCCCTGAATGGCAGCTGTGTATTAAATCCCACCTTCCTTGGGTCTTAACGTGCCTTACTGGAGAGGTTTGGAAAGCAGCCTTCCTTCACCTACAGTTCTCACTCTTTGTCTGACTAGTCAACCATCTGTGCAAATACCTGGGTGTTCACAGTAGTCAAAAAGCCATTTCTTTATTTATACATGTTACAGACACTACACAGTATGTTTCAGGCACTTAGAGAAGTATCTTACCTTGACTTTGCTCCTTTCACTTCCAACAATATCCTGCAAAAGTTTGGAGGGGAAAAAAAAAAAAAAAAAGATTTTAAACAGTGATAAAATAACAAACATACAAAAGTTTACTATTATTGTTTAAAGAATGTAAATAAACTGGATTTGAGAGGAAAAGTATAGTTCTAAATACTTCAGAGAAACTTGCAAAACAAATATAAAATGAACTCCTTACCTTAATGATAGGTTGAACTGAAGATATTTTGCAATTCTTTCCCCCCCATGCCTCAATGCTGGGATATAGCCCTTTAGCCAGTATATACTGCTCCCCCGTAAACTCTGGATTCTCATAAGCCACCCACCTAGGGGAGACAGAAGAAGAGGATGACGAGTAGAAGTCACACTGTTTTTCCAAAATACAGATGTATATATTCATTACTGTCTTAGTGTAAGAACAAATAAAAAATTTCTCCCCTCAAGTGCCGAACTGTGATTCTATTAAAACCTTAAACAAACCCGTGTATCTGATATTCCAAAACTCTGGCAAATTTCACTTCCATTCACCCTACTATGTCGATATGAATCAGAGTGAATAAGCTACAGCAGACTACAAGTTCAAATACATCATCTGCTAAATATCCTAAAAGCTGTCTCCAGTAAGAACAATTCTATTGTTTTATCTCGATCAAGTTCTTCTCTAGAAAAACAGACAGATACCAGAATACATTTTTTTGGATAAAACTTACTTTCAGAGTCATCTGGGCAGCAAAGATAGGAATGCTGATTTTTAATGTTGCCTATACCCACAGTTCAGTTGTGTTTAAGCAAACACACCTCAACAGAAAGCTGAGTTGCAACAACAGTCTTTGCTAATGCTAACATGCTAATAAGAGCAGGCTGTTCCCTCTAGGAATCACAGACATCAGCAGGAAGAACATCCTTGAAAGTTAAGCATTAAAACCATGACAAATTTGATCAGATTAATGTATTTAAATTTAAAGACATCATTATGACTACTCAGTCAGATCTCATGCCTGACACAGGCCACAAACTCAGATTTCTGCATCAAGCCCATAACTTCTGTCTCAGTCAGAATAAGCCTTTTTGAAAGACACTCAGCTTTCAAGAAACAAAACGTGAAGTATTAAAAAAGCAACCAAATCACTACATACATCTCTCCAATGTTCAAATACCTCTGCAGAGCTTTATTTCTAGTCTGAAGTATCTGGTATCAGCTAGTCTTGCTATGCATAGACTTCCACATTCAATAAACCTTCTATTACGGTGTTCTTCTAACCCTGGCTCCATACGGAAAGCCCAGATAAAGCATTCCCTCATTGGCACTACCTTTGGTTTTGTGATAACCTGCATAACTTCTGTTGCCTTTCACTGCTAGACTTCCCAAACTTTCCCATAATTACATTCTGGCTCTTTTTTAAACTCAGTCTTTTTCTTTTGTTTGTTTGGGGCTTTTTTTGAGTGCTGATATTAGAACTGAACACATAACAGCTGAGTTTCATTCATTGTAATTACGCAGGGATCAGGACATCTTGCTGGTTCCTGGTTCTACAAGATAATCTTCTACTCATAGTCAACCGTCTTTTAATTTTAGCCAACGGGTTGCATAACGAGTGTATGCTATGCTCGGTTACGCCAAAACTCACTTTCAGTGCAGTCTTCTTAGAGAGTTTCAACATTAACAAAAAATTTCACATCATAAAGCAGTAAAATGATACGGAACTTATAGTTTGCAGTGGAGGCTAACTCTCACCATTTAAATTCACCATAAAATGATCTACATGTGTCGAGCAACTGGGCTCTATTAAGGTGCAGTTTTATTCCAAGAATAAATGCCAGAGTCTCCGCAGATATAAGAAGTGGGATAGCTTCAAACTGAAATAAAGCTGCATCAACATGTATGTGCTGAGAGTATGAACTTTGTAATATTTGTCCATAGCAAACGCTCATATAGTGATTCACATTTATCACTATTCACATCTCTTGGTTTGCCTCAGATATAATCAATTATTCCAACTCGTTATGCACTAATTACTTAAGGCATATTTCAAGGCACATTTCAAAATCACCTCATTGCAATTCATCAAAGAGACATTGGTATGTACAATAAATCGAGCAGACAGTTCAAATGTCTCAGGTGTGTCTATACCTGTATACCACATATACCAAAAGCTGAGAAAATGAGGTTTCCTTAACTAATTTCTTCAGCAGATGTTCATTAGATTTTTTCAGTGCACAAATGCCAGGGTATAACTACAGTGCACAACAGTTTAACTGGATTGACATCTATGTAAACAAGTGTTTCTGATATTAAGTGACTGATAGGACATGCCAGTTGCCTCCTAAGAACGTCTTGATAGCAGTTATTTTGTTTTCCCCATCTAAAAAGAAGCCTGAATACAGAAGTAATCAACATATCTCACTTAAAGCACACGTTTATGTTGAAATCAATGGGATTTAAATAAGTGAAGTACCAATTTCCCATGCAAGTCAGTCTATGCAGTCAGAGAGTTTCTAGAGTCAGGACTTATCGATCAAATACTTGTGCTTTTCCACTTCATTCAGAAGCCTATACAAGCTGCTGAGAGTAGTAACAACAACATCAAGGACAGGCAGCTGAATTCAGTACCAGCTAAACCTGTCAGACCTCAAGACTATCCTTAGGATGGAGCACTGCCTTAATCCAACTTCTGACTAACACAAAGAAAGGCCTGGAGAGCAAGACATTGCCTCCATATCTGAGCAAGAGAAACACATCCCAGCTGCCAGGCACTACACAAACTGAAGAACTGCTCTGCAGCATGGCAACAACTACCCTGCCCCACAGGGAGTGAGTTCTCCTAACAGAACAGTTTTTGTAACCCCCAGCCCTACAAACTGCCTTCCTTAGGCTGAGCAACAGTCTCATCCCAGGTTGCTGGCAGGGTGGTGCTGGTGACATTCACTACTCTGCACCATCCATGCCCTGGAACCAAAGATGTAGAGAAAAGCATCATTTATATATTGTTAGTACTATTACACACACAGTATCTTTCCCCAATGCTTTCTATATGTGATGTTTAGGAAGCGCAGCTCCAAACAGAATCTGGAATAATGGCCAAGAAAAGAACCCAGTGACAAATAACTTACCAAAACTCAGCTTTGCCTATGGTTAGCCCAGGATTCATCTCATCTAACTTTATCTTTTAAAACATTGGCCATTTCTCATCATGTATGCTCTTTGTAAATTTAGCCAAGAGAGGTAATCCCCCTTTTTGCACGGACAGACTCATCTTGGGATAGGACAGACCACCTGGAGTGCTAAGAAGGACCTTCTCTCTCAGCTACTGAAGAAATGGCAACACCTTCATTAAACTAAATGCCATGCTTGTAAAAAGTAAGCTTTCAGGCACAGCAGCACTCCTTCAGGTCTGAAACAGAATCCTCAATCCATAAAGCTGAAATACCACATGGAGACAATGGGTTTAAATTGGTCTATACAAGCTAAGCAGATAGCCCAGGAAGGCCCAAGAAGTTAACTGGCACTTGCAGATTTCTAGCATGATTAACAAAGAGGAAGAGGTAATAAAATTCTGTTTATAGGAAAGAGAGAAAACAGGTTCTTTACCATACTCTTTTGTGCTTGTGATTCCTAGTATCCCAGGGACCTGTGAACTTTAATTTCATGAGTCCCTGAAAGGTTCTTTCCAACGTCAGTTCAGCTGAGTTCAGAGATGGAGGGACATGGAGGCTTTGGTTGAAATGTTCTCCCATGGGGTACCCACAGGCTCTTGCCCTTTTCAGCTCCCAGTGGAGGTTTGTTCTTGTACCTTATGTCTCTTTAGTTTCACCCATGTTACCATCCCAAGTAACATTACATTTAAATTAAATTTATTACATTCTAGCTCCCGTATATGAACTATTAGTCACCTAATTATTTCCTTAATATCACTATCCATACATACACTAGAAGCAGCCAAATCTGCACTGTGGACTAATTACTTGAAAATTAGGGGAAAACCAGGCTGATTACAGGACCACAGTAAAACAAACGCCTACGTAAAAAAAAAAAAAACCAAACTCAAAATCAAACAACTGGAGAAGCTCTTCCACCAAGTTCAAAAAGGATCAACTAAAAGACAGGGGCTATTGCAGTATTTTTTGGCAAAAGTTTGGTATGTTTATGGATAAAGAAAAGGCACATTTCAACCATGCAATTCTTGTGATTTTGATCACTATTAAACATAAGCTTGAGGAGTTATTAAAGCAGAGAGGAAAACAAAATTGTACAACAGTTGATTTTAGCACTTGCTTAAACTTGTAAAGGGTGTTACCTGCTGCTAGTAAATACTTCCATTTTCCACTACTTAAAATTCTGCCAATTTGGAGGTAAAGATCAAACCCTATTTAAAAGAAGAAAGGCCTCTCCTATTTTCAGACAGCCTGGATTGCTTTCTGCAGCCCCAATGGCAGAAGAATAAAATATTCTGGATTTTATGCTTTGCCAATCTCTGAAGAATGCTCAAGAGCAAAACGTTTTCATTTTTGAAGAAGTCAGTCCTCATCACCTTAGGATATTTTTTTTTTTTTTTGGGGGGGGGGGGGGGGGGGGCGGGTATATCTTTACAGTTGATTTAGCAAAGACATTAAAATATTGCTTGGAAATATTCTCCGGAAACACAATAGCTGAAAGTTTTAATGCAGCTAGTGCTCAATTACCCCAAAATGGAATATTCACTCCCCAAATGCAGAGCTGAGCTCTCTTCAGCATACAGTTTAGAGATGCAGTTTAGCATAGAACTTGTTCAGTTGTATCTGTGCTCTGCAGTGTCAGGCTTTCTTTTCTTTGATATACCCTTTAAATTACAGAGCAATCAAATTAATTACATGAGAAATACAGATTATCTGTTATCTGTTACTGCTATAACTGCTTACCCCAGATACCTGTAGTTAAAAAATTGCTATGAAAGGTTCAGGGCTTCTTACATTTTTGACTTTTTTTTTTTAATGAAATATTTTCAGTATGATACCAGGAAGGTTACTCTGAAATATTATGACAAGTTTTTACTGAATCTGTCACAGTTCACTATGACATCATATACATTACAGTCTAAACAGCTCAGGAAATTGCTCAATGGATTATTCATTGCTCTATGATTGATTTCTTGGAAGGAAAGATAAAAAAATTTTCTACCTGAACAGTTACTTAACACTTAAAATACAGCATTTTATTATCAAGCATGACTTAATGTGATTCATTCAACCCTTCTGACACACATTAGCATTTAGTATGAAAAACAGCACAAAACCCCCAGAAGACTCACAACCTCTTTGGAAAGAAAAGGGTTGTACAACACTGTTAAAGTTGAGTGCTACTCACCTGTTGCGAACAATGCACCTAATTTTTTAAAAGCTTATTGCTACAAATTACGTTTCAAGAGACTACAAGGTGAGGTTACAGGAGCCGTAGCAGACTCATTACAAAAAACCCCTCTTGTCCCATGGACTTCTGGCCGTCTTTACCATCAGAGTATTAGAGTCACTCTTAATTACTAGAATACTCAAACTCAAGTATGATTCCTATCTCAGCTGCAATAGGCATTTACTAGAACAACTACACAAAGGGTGTGATAGGTAACCCACAATTTGTTTCCCAACCTTCAGAGGTGACTCTTTCCCATGAGTCTCCCTTGCATACTACAGAAGACAAAAGGGCACAGTGGCTTCAAAGGTCACTAGCAGAGAAAAAACCTGCTGTTGCACCATATTCATACACAAATTAAAAGCATTTTTCTGGAATGCACTGAGCTTAATTCTGCAATCTTTATCCAGACAAAACTTGCAGAGATATCACACATATCTAACACACAGAAAGATTTAGGGTGCGGCTGGGTAAGGCAGAGCTTTCAGCAAGTCACCTGCATACCAGGCTGTATGTCTCTTACTCTTTTGGTTCTACTAATTTAAGGAATTTTGTAAATTTGGAGATATGATTGCTAATACTTGTTTGTTTTCCAAAATACCTTGATGCAGACTGTGAAACTCAATCTACAATTGATGTACTGAACAAATCAAACAGCAAAGTCTATCAACTTATCAACTGTGTGTGACAACACATGTGGCACAAAGAGTAAGAGTTGTTAATGCTCATGCCAATGCAAAGTTTTGGGATCCACTGTGTTAAAAAACCACAACCAAACAATAAAAAACAACATCATGGTACTAAAACACTATTAACCTACAGGATTCACTGCAAAAGCAATGTTGCTTTTCAGAACAGTTAAAGTCTCCTTAGTATCAGACTGTATTAGTGAGCGTAGTAAGAGTTATCTCCATTTTACACACAACTGAGAGAAAGAGTAAGGAATTTGCCTCTGGTCAAACACAAGAAGTCAGGATATTAGTTTCAAAACTGGAAATCAGTTCCATAACAATTTTGCTGTTGAAACACTTAAAAAAAATGCAGCCACGAGAACAAGCTATTTCAACCTCTGATGAAATGTCATCTCATTTACTTTCATACTTCATCACGAAGCCAACACTTCCTGGGACCATCTGATCTTATCATGAGAAGAAAACCAATATTCTGCACATATTCACAAAACTAGTGAGCTTTACTTTTCACATTCTGCAGTCAAGGGCAGAAAATTTTATCTGAAGACTCCACACAGACATTAGAAGTAAGACTGCTGAAAAAACATCTGCAAATACTATCAAACTCTAAAATTTCAAATTAAGCATTTAAAATTAAACAGTGATTAAAAACATCACTTACACGCCACTTAGCACATTTATAGACTGTGTCCTCAGCCCATATCCAGTGTCTTTCAAATTGGAAATAATTCCTAACACATTAATATTGGAACCCTTTGATCCAAAGTCTTTTTCACTGTACATTATCATATGGGAGCTTGTGAAGTCCTGTTAAAAGAAAGAGAAGCATCATAAGGAAACTGCAACATGATGCACTCAGGAGATGCCCAATGCATGTTCTTGGAACTTACACCAACAATCGGTCGCAGCGACTGCAACTTTTCATCATAGCCGCCCCAGTCTGTCCAATCCCGATATGCTCCTTCTTCCAGCAAGTACTGGTGGCCTTCGAATCCAGGCTTCTCATAAGCAACCCAACTAAACAACAACAACAACAACAACAAGAGTCTGCATATGAAAATGGACAACTGTCACTCTGTGTTGTTACGGAACAGATACAGATTTGTGAAATTTTTTTCTTTTGCTGTGAATATTTGCAAATTTAGCCCAGACATACATCTAAACCCAAAACTTAGGAAAACAGAGAAAATAAATGGGTACTGAATTTGTCCACTGCAATTTCCAGTCTATGGAGTTACTACTTCAGCTGAAGGTGAAATACTGCAGATGTTTTCCCACACTTACACTCCTCCCAGTACTTTCATGGATCCCACCGATGTAAGTGGAAGTCTTGTCTTTTCTGCTGATTCCTTGTCACCAAGCATAAAGATGTCTGATTCTATTTCCACATGTCTTCCTTCAAAGAAAGGCTTCTCATAAACGATTACCTGTAGCAGAAATGCAGTAAAAGAAAAGTTGCAGAGAGCGTAATAAATTCTGACAACAGTCAGTTTCTTTCACATGAGCACATAGAGGGAGAAGGCAAGATTATTAAACTAATTAGTGGGATCTCTGTGTCCTCTTCAAGAGGTCTTTCCCTTGGAGATGCAGCATGAGAGCTTGAATGTGCATTACCCATCTGCATTATCCAGATAGCTGTCAATACTATCATATATGTATGTGATGGATGCATAAATGTGACAGAATTGCAGTTTCATGGTGTGGTCACATATAGTAGGACCAGCCACTAAACCATCACTAGTTGGTACATGATCAAGACATATTTATCCACCCATGTGTAGTTCATGTGTTATGAAATACCTTTGGACAATCAAATAAACACTGACTTTTACCTTTGGCTCTCCACTGAATTCAACTTTGCGACCACCCTGTTAAAAAAAAAAAAAAAAAAGAAGAAAAAAATAAGTTGTCTATAGTTAGACAACTTATAGGCAACTGTAAGAGTCATCGACTCTTCACAAAAAGACAGAATTAAGATGAAACCCTCTTGGAAGAACACAAGTGAAAATAAGAAGGTAGATTAAAGGCAGAAATGGATGCAAGGAAACATTGAAAGTTCAAGAATTTTATAAACTAAAAATTTTGGCTTTTGAAGAGCTACATTTTTGTGAGTCTTTAAAAAATCTAGCCACCTTAAAACATTATTTCTAACACAAAAACATGTGTCATGTAACTAGCAAGTAATAACAGAATTTTACCATTTTCAAGGGCCTCATGGACCTAATATAGGCTTCCTTCTTCTCCCAGAACGCTAAATTAGGATATTCACCAGGCTCCAACATTAAAGGGACTCCCTGGAAACCAGGTTCTTCATATATTAGCCATCTAAAGGTGGAGGGACAGGAGGAGGAAAACAAAAGATAAAAACGCCAGAACAAACATTTCTGATCAGTAAAGAACAAGACAACATGCTTACTTTAGAAAAGACATCATTGTAACCTTAATAAAAACTTTGTTTCTCTACCATCAAAACTGTCAAGTACAAGCTGGCATAATGGCAAACTTCTGTGCCTGTGCAGGAACCACCAATAATGCAGGTTTTTTGTTTGAACAGGCTACAAAGAAAAATCAGTATAATGAAAGAATTTGACTCTGTCTTATCTGAGGGTAACTCGAGTTTTAGACTAAAGTTTCAAGATTTAAGGTTACTCTGTATTATTTTTAGAATAGTTTTAAAATACGTAGAACCAATTTTCAAGTTGAAAGATTTCTACTAACCTAGACTTGGATTTGTTGCAAAATCTTTTCAATAGAGAAAACAGAGAATTCTGAACTTGTGTTGTTTACTAATATGTAGAAAAACCTGAGAACTCCTTAGAAACCTACTTCCTTGTGGTTTGTATCTGCTAGTAAATCTGCTTTGAAAGACATAACTTTCAAAATTCCTGATTGGAACAGCAACAGTAGTTTTTCAAAGCTTTTTCAAGAAAACCTTAGCAAGTAATCGCTTACTAAAAACAAAGAAACATACTGCTGATCTCTGCATGAGGATGGCAATGTATTTCTTCCAGTTAAATTTACTGATCTCTCAGAAGTGCAGTATGGAGCAGTATAAAGCACATGCTAAACAGCAGCACTTTATGCAGCCAACCCTTTACTCATGTAAGGATAATAATTTATAAATCTGGTGATACCAGAAAGATGTTAAAATAATTGATCACTCTATCAAGGCTTAAAAGGCAGATTCCAAGATGATGTAAACTGGCACAAGTTGGTATAGTTTCATGGCAGACACACGGTTCCAAGAAACAAACAAGGAGCTTTGGTTTTATTACTGTCTATAGCCGACTGTTTGATATATTGTGTGTCCTGTAGTTGCACTGCTCAGTAAGCCCTCAACTTCACTGCAAGAATCTGAACACATGGAAGACCAAGGAGACAATACAGTCTGAAGATAAAGGTGCATTGACTCATTTTTGTTGGCAGCTTTTAGTAAACAGTTAAGCATGAACACGGGGAAACCTTAGGAAGATAGAACCACACCCACATGGTAAGGTGACTCAGAACCACAGCTCAACTGCCAATACAATGAATTATGTTATGCCTGTGAACTACAGGAAAGAAAAAACCTTGCAACATGCAAAAAAGCAGCAACCATTCACTGAATTTCTCATGCAAGCGATTGGCAGAAGTGACTTCTTTCTACACTGGACTAACGAAATGACATCTGAGAAAGATTGTTTTTCAAATGTCTGTTTTGCTTCCTGGTGTAAATATTAGTCTGCCTTCCCTCAAGGGATCCAAACACAACAGACAGAAATTAAGACTGTAAGAGTTTACACAGATACAGTGCAAAAACCACTGCCACACTGATGCAAAATAAGGACCAGCCTGAGAGATGTGCACAGACTCTGCTTTCTTTCAGAAAATTTTGTCATTTCACTATTCGCAGAATGCTTTTAAGTAAGGGACAGAAATTAAGTAGAGAGGTAGGTAAAGTCAATTAATAATCAACCTCCAAATAACACATCTGATTTCATTACTCTTGGCAGACGTGTAATTTGGATTACGCTTGCAGTTGAACAGAAACAACCTCCTGTCAGACAGCCAGCTACTTGGACATCTTAAAATTTCTCTGGATACCCAAGTGCTTCATTTTTTCCCCAAATCAAGGTGTAAAGATTTAATCAGATAAAATACCCTTTACCTAACAACTAAAATGCCCCATCCATCATGTGGCATATTTAAATACATCTCTGCAGTGGTATGTAGCACTTGTCTTTAGTTGGGCAGCAAGGCAAATGCTATCAGTGCCCAAACACAACACAGCCAACAGGTAACAACCAAGGTCTGTACACCCTGTAAAATGTTTTGCAGGACCCAACATAGAATCATAGAACGGTTTGGGTTGGAAGGGACCTCAAAGATCATCTAGTTCCAACCCCCCTGCCACAGGCAGGGACACCTTCCACTACACCAGGTTGCCCAAAGCCTCATCCAACCTGGCCTTGAACACTTCCAGGCATGGGGCATCCACAGCTTCTCTGGGCAACGTCATTGAAAGTGGTTCCACTCTCTCACTTTTTCTGAAAGCAGACTCCCTCTTCTGCATACTTTTCCCAGTACCAGTGTGTGGCATATTTTCAGTACCGATTTACAAGTTTTTTCATCAAGTTATCAAACTACCATTGGTACAGTATCTGGATTGTTCCTTAGAGGTCTCCTTTCTCATGAAAGCTTGCGCAGTTCATGACATACCTTACACCGCTAACTCAGATAGCTAGATATTGTCAGGTGATGTAACATACATGTCCTAAACACCACCATGAAAACACTGATTAAAATGCACTGTGAAACACAAGAATGCTTTCCAAAGTCCACGCATGACACTAACCCTTATTTTGTAACACAATGGCTTGAAAATTTTCCTCTTTTAGGACAATGATTCCAAGTTTAGAGGAAAGCCAGTAGAAAATGTGGTCTTAATACAACAGTTCATCCCCCCCACTCTCTTTTATGGCAAGTTTGCCTGAATAAGAAAGAGCAGGAGAGGCAAACTCATTCCTTTGCTACAAACACACAAGGGTTACTCTGCCTTTACTACATGCAAGCAGAAGAAAAACTGGCTGTAACAAAATATTTCCAGAGGTCAGCCTCTCTGAGGGTGAAGCATTACAATGATGTACTAACGCTACAGTCAACGAATACTACTAAAACATAGAACTAGAACAAATACAGCCTGCTTGCATGTCTGATAGGTGTAACCCATGGTTTAAAACAAATTCCTTCCATAGCAGTACATGTTCATACAGAACTAAGCACTTACATGCCCCAGTGTACTTTGATAGAACAAGTCTTCTGAGTGGTGCCGAACACCCCTGTTTCTTCAGTGTCGTCAAAAAAGGAAGTCACGATTCCTAGCCCTTCAGGTTCTGTATACAAATCAATTCGGCAAACTCTGTAATCCTGGAAAAATGAAGATTGCCATAATCACTTAATCTGTGCTGCGAGTTCTGTAATTAAGGTGGATAACTAAATCAGTTTTGAAACACCTGTTTATTTTAAACTGTTTCCCCCTCTTGTCAATTACTACTGCTATTAGATGCCTATAATAAAAGTATAACTAGGACACTTTGCCTGTCTGTGTTTGGACCAAGACACTCAGTCAATCTGTAATCGGCATTTACATTGTTTACTTTCTGCCATCTAGGCAGGAATGTACCTTCTTTCATCAGTTAACATCTCCTCTAGCAAATCAAATCCCAAGATAACACCAAACAAGCCATTCTTGAAGAGAACTGCAATTCAAACAAGAATTGTAGTTACAAGCAATACATATTACTCCTTTTTCCTTTTCTAGTCAAATAACTTTATAGCTCATGCTTGTTTTGGCAACCTGCAAAGGTAACGACTTAATGGTAGGTTAAAAGTGCATGTAGGAAGGCTGTTACACCACGTGTGAAACTCCCTGATACGTCTGCACATACAGGGCTACTTTTTGAGCATCAAACAAGGTTAGGTGTTTGACACTAAAATTTATGTTGACTGTAAATTTGGTTTATATGGAAGAAAAAAAGAAAAAAGAAAAGAAAAAAAAAAACCTCACACACATCTTTTGAAAATATGAGTCTGTGGAATTACTGATGGCTTTCTGGGACATTTTTCCTTGGTGTCCTAATACACCAATCACACTTTGTAGCAGTATAAAACATCATGAAACATTAAGATCTATACAAAATTTTCTTTACTTATATTACTTGCCTTAACAACATGCCTTATTGAACCAATCACTGCAGGCTTTAGAGATTGGCATTCATTTTGCTCTTCAGAAGTACCTGCACCCCAAATGTCTTGGAGTTCCAGCTCTCCTTCTTCCAGAGGAATAGAGGGGCCTTCAAAATTTGGTTTCTCATAGAGTATCCAGCTTAAAATAAAAAATTCTCATTTTTAATAGTGCTTTATCAAGTGTGATTTGCAAAAATGATGCTGCCATTTAACAACTCCTTTCACAAGTAGTATTATTTCCAAATCCTTCTCATCATCCCGATACAGCTGTCCACCCAACACTGCTGACGCAAGCCATTTCAGGTCTCTGTGATACTTTTAAAAGCAACGATAAAAAATAAAGATGCCTGCTGCTGACTTTGCAATTTCATCAAAAACTCCTCCACCTTTTTAAACTGATGATTTGGGGCAGCAAGACTACTGTCTATGAATACCAGACTTTTGCATGAGATACTAATCAGAACCAATTTGTAGGTCAGAAAATGTTGACACTGCAGACTGCTGTGTCATGTATAAACAGACAAGCTACTTGGATCCTGTGAACACCAGCCTTGAGTTCCACACAGGCTGGTACAGATGTGCCAAAGGATGATAAGACTGCTCAGAAGACAAGTGCAACTTTATTTTTAACGGCAGGTTTGAATATATAACTAGATAAAAACTGTATCCATCTGCAAATACAAAACCCTCCCCTGGAGTTCTCAGTTAAGCTGGGGGAGAAAAATCCAGTCCCCTAGTCCATAGTGGGAAACACAACTTGGTTCACACAGATCAAAAGATTTTCATTCCAGTTTTCTGAAGCTAAACAGCAATCAGTGTGCTTCCCAGTACCTCCTACCACAGTTAGCCCTTGTTTCTGCAGCTTACTATCAGATCATTACTTTTGAGAACCTGCTATTTGACTGTATTATAGCCTGGCCACAGCTTAACTTGCCATGCTATCCACACTAATAATGGCTGTTCTGTTAATGCTACAAGGAATGTAGGAGATGAACTTGTTTTGAAGTACTATTACGCAATCCAGCTTTTAGAAAAAAAAGTCCCTCTGGACTTAGCAGAGAAACAGTCAATTATCTCTACAGCACCATCTTATACCTTTGGACATGGAATTAGTCCAATTTGACATGCATCCAAACCCATGCCAGATCTGACTTTAAAATCCTTTGCTAGCCTTTTAGCCCAATCCAAACACTATACAAGAACCCATAAGGGAGAAAGAAATCAAAGGGCAGCATAGCTGAACAGAATCTGTTGTTTCGTATCACACGTATGCCTGCTGAAATGTTGCATACCTCCAGGTGGTAACACTCACTCAATTTGTCAGCAAAATAAGTTTCCTTATTGCATAGGTAAAATCTCCTATTGCATAGGTAAAATGCCACGTTTCTTGCTCATAGGTGTCTACGTTACACTGCCATTTGCAAGGCAGCCTTACTGTGAATTCAATGCTGCTTCTGTTTCAAAAGTTTTTTGGATAGACCAATGATAAAGAGTAAAAATTAATCTCTTACCATCCTCTGATGACTTTAATTAAAATTGTTGGTGACAGAACCCAAGAACTGCAATTCGGAACATCATGAAAAACTTCAATACCATTTTTTTGATAGCCTGATTCACAGTATATCACCAGCTGTGTTAAAAACAAAAACAAACACCAACAACACATAATTCTATCTTGCTGTGCTTTAACTCTATAGTTTAGAGGAACTAAAAGATAATAAACGAACAGTAAAGATAATAAAATTGATCTTACCTTGCCCGGTCTGGGATTTATTTTACTTTGTCCATTTCTTGAAAGTGCCTAATAGATAATGGGGAGAGAAAAGTTACAAAAAAAAACCCTCAAACCAAAAACATATTCAATAAAGATACTTGGCTATAAAAAAGAGCTAGTGAAACAAAATAAAAATAAAAATTACTCTGAATAGTAAAAAGTTGATAACACTTCAGCTACACCTACTTACTGCTTCAATTCCTTCTTCCTCCTGAAGAGCAATATATTGCCACAAATGTACAAATCCACACAATTTGTTTTTTTTTTTTAAATCCTCTGAATTATCATCTCACTGAAGGCAACTAACCTCAGACCTGAAATGCTTTAAAATCCTTCTGATCAGCTTCCTATATATTCCAGGAGTTTCATACCAACAGACCACTTAAAAAACTGGCATTAATAGAGTACATACTCTACAACGATACAGATATTAATGAAAGTTTAAATGTCTGGTAACCATAAAGTATGAAATAATTTTGCAGGAATACATGAAAAGACTGAGGAGGCATGATGGCATGTACCTGTATGAACGAATTAGCATAATCAGTTTTGTGCTGCATACCTTGTAACAAGATAGGTTTCTTCAAAAAGCATGAGACTGCGCAATAAGTGATAGACTAAAAATTCTGACAACAAATACAACATATTGAGGTATACAAAATCTAAAACAATGTTGAAGTCAGTGGTAAATTATACGATATAGAATATATGAGAAAGTTGTGGTTGCATCAAGTCATCTTAGAACAAATCAAGTGCTGCAATTATGCGTTCAGTTTCCTAGCAAGGAGTGCTCATTCTGGGACAGGGTCACACTCTTCTAGGAACCATTCACACAAACAAAAAAACCCAAACAGATCCTGCTCCGTAATAGGTTGCAGCCTAAGATAATAAGCAACATGTGCAAGGAACTCATGAGAAAATATTAGTCAGCACGTGGGGCAGGCAGTGGTCTCATGACAGTTTCTAACCACCATTAGATTTTTGTAGACATCATCAAGACACGTTGAGGCATGACTGATTTTTTAGCCTGTGCTTCAATTCCAGTTAGAACTTGCTCTGTGTTTTAAGGAACGTCAAAGTAATTGTTTTGGGCTGCCCTTACTCTTTTCCTTCACATTACCCATTAACTACTGCATCATCATTTCCTTAGTCAGTGGAAGAGGCACAGTAGATACACATCATACAAACATTTTCAGTTCCTGTCTAACTTGAGCAAGACACTTCAGAGTCAGCAATCACGCTGCAGAAGTCCTGGAACCCTACAGAGCCTAACGGGCTTCTCTCAAGAGCAGTCTTTTGTGTGTACATACCCCTTTGCCATACCAGGCCTCCACACTCTACTGAAAAATGTAAAACCACTCAGGGACAACAGTTCAAGCAGCAAAACAAACAAAAAAAAAACAACAAAAAATCCGAAACAGTACTAGTCATTTAGCTTTAATCTCAGGTTTTGAAATCCAAGCAGAACCATCCAGAGCAACAAAGCATCTTGGAGAGGGACTTTTTACAAGGGTGTGTAGTGATAGGACAAGGGGCAATGGCTTTAAACTGAAAGAAGGCAGATTTAGGTTAGATATAAGAAAGAAATTCTTTACATTGAGGGTGGTGAGGCAGTGGAACAGCTTGCCCAGAGAAGCTGTGGATGCCCCATTCCTGGAAGTGTTCAAGACCAGGTTGGATGAGGCTTTGGGCAACCTGGTGTAGTGGAGGATTTCCCTGCCCATGGCAGAGGGGTTGGAACTAGATGATCTTTGAGGTCTCTTCCAACCCTAACCATTCTATGATTCTATGATCTTTAACTGGCAGCATAAGTCTACACCACTGCAAATAATTCCCCTAATTTTCACCTCCACACTAAAAATCTTCCCATGACAGAAGAATCTACATCCTCAAAATTGCAAAATAGCATAGATGATTTCCTTCTGCAAGGTGAAGAAGTAATTTTTACTACTCCCCCACCCCTTTTAGTAGAACTGTAATGGCAGATAACCATTAGGTTTGGAAAAGTAGTTCTCAGACTTCTCATATGCTGCTTCAATTCCACGGATCACATTAATGCAGCTATCAAACTTTGGAGAACATATTTCTTCCCACAGTTCTTAGATCTCCTGATTATAGTTTTCCCCTCAGGTAACAGTAAGGATCTGTATCAACAGAAATAGCAGATACTACAGGACATTGGCTCATCATTTTGAAAATAGAAATTACAAAGTTCTCCCACATTACAATAAAGTTGCCTTGAAGGGAAAACATAGGTCTGCTTTCACTCATGATGAATACTCGTAATCAAAGGGACAGCCTGCCACCGTAGCAGCACTTTCAATAATCACTACTATCCAGTTCTTATTCTTAAATAATACATATTTTTCTATCATATGCATGGGCATACTGGGAACAAAACAGAGGAGTAAAAAAAAAACAGTTTGCCCTGTCACTCATTTAACAGTGTAATGGCTGAATGCCTTGCTGGAAGAGGAGAGAGATTACTGCCAATAGAAGAAGCAGGCACAAGTTTTCTGAAGTTCACAGAAAGCATTCTACTAATTCACACTAAAAAAAATTAAGTTAGCATGAGATTTGTTTCAAAATAATACAAAATCAAGTACAAATATGCATTCAAACATACACTTTCAATTCATATTTGTGAAGTCTCAAAATAAGGGCACCATGAAGAAACATGATCATGTTAATATATGCCATCTCATTTTCATACGTAGCCAACATCAGATGAAACTGGCACAATATCTACGTTCACCTCTATGTATTTGTAATCTACCTACGTCCCTAAGAGGGGAAACAAAAACCAAAACAATGTACGCACATCGTCTATAGAAAATACAAAAGCAGAATAACTTTCCCGGCAGATTTTAAACAACACAATACTTACATCCACATCTAATAAACCAGGGGGAACATTGGATTCATATCTGCTTGTCCCTAACCAGCTGGAAAAACTTTTCTCAGGGTTCCCATAGTTGGGCATTTGTAAACTTGGTTCTTTGTTTGCACTATCTGCCTGCACGTACTTCTCCACAAAACTTGGAAACTTCATATCTGAAAGAGACTGAATTGCAAAATCAAAATTAACGGTCATTCAGCAGGCAGACAAAATTTTACATGGTTGCATTTCATGAATGATCTTTATTACCTCCGATTTTTGAGGCACGCCAAATGGCCCAGAAGCATCCTGTTGTAAAGGAGGCATCCCTGAGGAGTCAGTTATAAAAGCAGTCGCAGTGTTATTTACTGAGGTGACAGAAGGATTAAAAAACTTTTCTTTAGATGTAGAAGAGAGCAAGCTTGAGAAGAGAGAGCTTTTTTCAAGTCGGGATCTCTTAATTTCGCCATCTGTAGCATCAGTGTTCTCTTTTCCGTTTATTTCCTGAGTAAAGGCAGATTCCTCTCTGTTACATGACTGCAAGGCTTTGAATATGATACTTTGCTCTGTTGATGCACGCTTGGGCCTGACTCTGGCTATCGTTTCCAGGCTTTGCATTTTAATCTGTTGGGCTGGTAACAGGTCCTGTGTTTTTTCCCTCCTCAGTCCCAAACCAAAAGTAAACACGCTAGGATCAAATACTTTCTCTAAGTTGTCTTCATGAATGGGAGGCATTGCGAAGTGGGGTGCTGGGGACTTGGGAAGCTTAGACCTTTTCTTTTTCTGAGGTAAACAAACCGAGCTGTCCAAGTTTTTTATCGTTTCAGCAAACTTCTTCATGTCGGATGGGGAATCAAAAATGCTATCGTCTTCAGCAGATCCATTACAAGTTTTGCCTGGGCTCTTCTGCATATTGATGTTGTGCTCTGATATCGATATACTACCTTGACTGCTGTCATCATACTGCAGTGCTGCAAAGCTCAAATCTCCCGCCTTTTCCTTTTTATCTCCATTTTCCATCTTCTTAAATTCTGAACTAGAAGCCTGATGAGACGGTAGAGGATATTTATCATCATTGCAACATGATAAAACCTCTGTGTTTGGCAGCATCTTTTCTTCATTTCTGCTGAATTCCGAGCCTGCGTTGTTTCTTTGGTAGGAAGCCTCTTGCGTATTTTCACTTCTACTAGGTGAGTGCAAAGAGAGTTTAAAAGGTGAACTTTCTTTTTTAGCTGTGGTTAATTCTGGGTCGGCTTGCTTCGGAGAGACACTCCCAGCATCAATTTTGCTGCTTTGGTTAAAAAGGGATATTGCGGCTTTTACTTTAAGTTCTGTGGTCTTCCCAACGTCCTCATAAGAGGCAGAGCCTTCTTCGTTTTTACCTTTTAATTCCGCAGTGCTTTCTTTCTCTGGTATGCCATTCTCAAATAACTTCTGGCGACTGCTTTGCTTATTTAACGTTTTATCGAGCTGTTCACCCTCCTTAGGTTGTTTTCCAAATTTCAGTTTTGCTCTGCCAACAAACGTGCTTGGTACAGTACTGGTTTTTGAAGCAAGGATGTCAGTAGGCCTCTGGCTCTGGTTAGCGCACTTATTTTCAAACAAGGAAATTTTGTTGGCAATGTTGCTGTTAGTTTTATTAACTGGTTTTTCAAGAGTATCCTGCTCACTTTCTAAACTGTCTTGATTTGTAGGTGTTTTAAAGTTCAGCTCTACATTCTTCGGTTTGGCTGGACTACAGGAGGCAAAGTGATACAGAGTTACATCTTTGATTAATCTCGGAAAGATTTGTAACAATTTTGAAAACAATAACATGTAGCATTATAATGAAATTTTCCATAGTCATATTCAGTTTAAATTTTAGTATCTCAAAAGGAATTAACTAAAAAAAGGAGTAACCATACAAAGGACAAAAAAAAATTAAACACTAAATAAGGAGAATAAATTTCAAACATGTACGTAGTTTTTTAATGCTCAGTAAAACAAAAAACACAGCAGAGTACAGCATATGCAACTGGGGCTGAGAACTTTACTTATGACTGACAGACATTAAAATTTAATAGTGAATAGGCAGAATAAATTATACGCATGCAATTCCCTACCGAGTTTAGGAAACAAATCCCAATTCATTAAGGTGATAATGAGTTGGTTAACATTTGAATATACCTCTCACACAAGGTTTGAAGACATCTGCTCTGATTCTTTGCAGCCCTTACACTACAGAAGCAACCTTAAATTGAGTGAAAGACCTCTTCTGGCCTCATTAGTGCTGGTGGAAAAGGTAACTGTCCCCAGTCACTGCATGACCGCTTGGCTAAGCGAACACCCCATGTGAGGACTCTCCCATTTCTTTCAGGTAAAGTCAGCTAACAATTTAAGTTGTAAAATCAGCAGAGTCAGCTTACACAAGAACTGAATTAGGAAACGCTTATAAATCTTCTGCATCAGAGTGGACAGAGAAGCATGTACAAGTACTTAGCACATAGTACTCATGTACTATGGCAGAAGGCTGATGACATGCAGCTGAGGGTTTCAAGCCTCCTTCCTCTGAATACCGACATCTTGGAAAAATTGTTTGTCCACGTCACTTGCTACTGCAGGAACTGCTTGAACAGCTGTGAAGATGCAAGGCATGTGTGTTCAAAATTTATCAGTCAGACAGAAAGCCTGTGAAGCAGCTCACCACCACCTCAAAGGCAGATCTCCTCTCCAAAGAGGAATCTGGAGATACTCAGCAGTAGGAGAACAGGCAGAAACTGCACTACATGAAAACTGATGATGGTGGGTGATAAAAGAAACTAAATTGCAGCAAGGATCTCCAGGGCCTCAAATGCTCTATCAATCAATGGATGATTCTGGTATTTAAGTGCTTTTTTCTTTTTTACCTACACAAACTGTGTTCATTGAACTCTCAGACAGCTGTTTTGCGCAAGAAAGAAGCGTGAACTAAAGTAAGTTAATATCAACAACCCAAAATCTAAGACCACTCCTCTCTCCTTCTCCTCAAGGAAACCATTCCAAGTAAGAAAGTAAATCCTACTAAAGCAAGGCTCTCCATTGTACAAGCTTCTTTTCTTGGGAAAAGCATGAGGAACAAACTTACTGAAATAACAGAAGAAACCCAAAATCAGCTGCTTACGAATCTATACAGGACACAACTGTTAAAATCACTGTGTCTTTTCGGAGAAGATTTCTCAACAGCACTCACTGTAGCCACTAGCCTGCTCACATTGGTTCACAACTGGAAGATTCTTATGAAGAACACATGATCAATAAAAAGGGAAATAGTAAACTTAAGAACAACTGGCCATACTTCAGATAGGAGCTAATAAAACATACTTGGAAAATTTAAGTCTAAAAATAGGAAAAAATTCTTCCTGAAAGAGGGAAGGTAGTGAGGGAACTATTCACACAGCATAAAATTGAATATATTTAGACCCTACTTTTCATTTGCAGTACGACTGTTTTTCCTAAACTTTTCAAAGTTACATTATTCTGTCATTTTTCTTTTAGGAAAATTAATATAAATTGCAAAGGACCTCTGAAGGTCAGCTAGTCCAACTTCCTGCTCAAAACAGGGACAGCTCCAATGTTAGATCAAGTTGCTGAAGGCTTTGTCTGACCAAGGTCTGAGCATCTCCAGGGGTCAAGATTTCACAGCCTTACTAGGGAAGCATTGCAGAAGGTCAGCCATTGTCACTGTGGATTATTTTTGTCATATATCCCATTGAAACTTTACTGTTGCAACTTGTAGCCATGGCCATTGTCCCTTCACTGCACACCTCAGGGACGAATCTGGCTCTGCCTTCTCTATAACACCTCTATAGGTAGCAAGGTATGATGGAGGTCTACCCATATCCTTCTCTTCTCTCAACAGAACGAATCAAGCTGCTTCATCTTCTCCTCATACATGGTATGGTCCAGTACTGTCACCTTCTTGATGGCTCACCACTAGACTCCTTCCAGTTTGTGAACATCTCTTTTCACAGAATGTTAGGGATTAGAAGGGACCTCAAAGGATCATCTAGTCCAATCCACCTGCCGGAGCAGGACCACCTAGATCGGATCACACAAGAACGCGTCCAGGCGGGTTTTGAACATCTCCAGAGAAGGAGACTCCACAATCTCTCTGGGCAGCCTGTTCCAGTGTTCTGTTACTCTTGCTGGGAAGAAGTTCTTCCTCATGTTTAAGCGGAACCTCCTATGTTCCAGCTTATATCCATTTCCCCTTGTCCTATCATTGGATGCCACTGAGAAGAGCCTGGCTCCATCCTCACGGCAGTCACCCTTTACATATTTATAAACATTAATGAGGTCCCCCCTCAGTCTCCTCTTCTCCAAGCTAAAGAGACCCAGCTCCCTCAGCCTTTCCTCCTAAGGGAGATGCTCCACTCCCTTTAATCATCTTTGTTGCCCTGCACTGGACTCTCTCAAGCAGTTTCTTGTCCTTCTTGAACTGAGGGGCCCAGAACTGGACACAATATTCCAGGTGCGGCCTCACCCGGGCAGAGTAGAGGGGGAGGAGAACCTCTCTTGACCTACTAACCACACCCCTTCTAGTACACCCCAGGATGCCACAGGCCTTCTTGGCCACAAGGGCACATTGCTGGCTCATGGTCATCCTGCTGTCCACCAGGACTCCCAGGTCCCTTTCCCCTGTGCTGTTCCCCAACAGTTCAGTCCCCAACTTGTACTGGTACATGGGGTTGTTCTTATCCAAATGCAAGACTCTACACTCGCCCTTGTTGTATTTCATTCGATTTCTCCCCGTCCAACTCTCCAGCCTGTCCAAGTCTCTCTGAATGGCAGCACAGCCTTCAAGTGTGTCAGCCACTCCTCCCAGTTTAGTGTCATCAGCAAACTTGCTGACCATGCACTCTATTCCCTCATCCAAGTCATTGATGAATATGTTGAACAATACTGGTCCCAGTACTGACCCTTGAGGGACTCCACTGGATACAGGCCTCCAACTAGACTCTGTCCCATTGACCACTACTCTGTGGCTTCTATCCTTCAGCCAGTTCACAATCCACCTCACTATCCGATCATCCAGACCACCACTTCCTCAGTTAAGCTGTGAGGATGCTGTGGGAGACTGTGTCAAATGCTTTACTGAAGTCAAGATAGACCACATCCACTGCTCTACCATCATCCACCCACTGGGTGATGTCCTCATAAAAGGCTATCAGGTTTGTCAAGCATGACTTCCCCTTAGTGAAGCCACGTTGACCACCCCTAACGACCCTCTTATCCTTGATATGCCTAGAGACAGCACCAAGAATAAGTTGTTCCATTATCTTTCCTGGGATGGAGGTGAGGCTGACCGGTCTATAGTTACCTGGGTCTTCCTTCTTGTCCTTTTTGAAGACCAGAGTGACATTTGCTTTCCTCCAGTCCTCAGGCACCTCTCCTGTTCCCCATGATTTGGCAAAGCTGATGGTGAGTGGTCTGGCAATGACATCCGCCAGCTCCCTCAGCACTCGCAGGTGCATCCATTTGTACCAGAAGAGAGTTGGCAGAGGAAGGAGTGCAACTTGATATAATGCCTCAGATGCAGCCTCATGAGCACCAAATATCTTCTCTTTTGACCTGCTGGCTGTGCTCCTGCCAATGTAGCACAGTACAAGCTTTGCCTTCATTTACTACAAGGACGCGCTACTGACACATGCTGAATTTGCTGTTCACCAGGAACCTTCATGTCCTTTTCTGACCAGAAAAAGGTACTTACCCACTCCTTCTACCTGTATTTCCAAGACATATCACTAATGGCCTAGTTATCTTAACAGACTCAATTCCCTATCGGCTTGTCAGCCTGTCCCTTGCACTACTACGTGCATTTCAACATAACAACACGTATCTTCCTATGAAAATCCGTCTTTCTCTGCAAGCCTTGACACAAGCAAGTGCAATGGTTAACACTGACAGTTATCAGCCACACCTAAAACCTGTTTTAAATGCACAGCTAACATCTCAAAGGTATAGTTTCAAGCTTTGCAAATTTACGCAGAAACAACCACTTCAGCACTTTGTATTTTACATTCTGTAGTATTCCTGCACAGCAGCAGCAAAAAAACTGAGGCTGAAGAGCACTAGAACGCTCAGCCCTGGAGCTCCATCCATACAGCTGGCTGCCTCTAATCTTTTCATTACCCCTTTTTCCACACTAAGAAATACTGATTTTAAATACAGCCAGAAGATGCGCCGTATTGCAAGAACTGAGTTTCTAGGCCTGTTTAAAAGGAAGAGACGTTGTTTATCATTTAAGCCTGCCCTCTAGTATGGGAGAAAAGCATGGAAAGATGGATTCACTCAACAACGCACTTCCTTACAAACAGCCCCATGTGGCTGATTCCTACTACCCATTGCTGATCTGCAATGCCAGGAACAAGCAGGCAGAAGAGAAATACTGATGTCCTTTTCTTCAGCTACACCTCGCAGCTAACCTGTGGAAGCAAGCAGCTAAACCTCTCCCAATATAGTCATAAATGGAAGGTGAGTCACATAGCTGAAGCACACTGTCCAAACGACCACGTCAAGCTCGTAACTGATGCCAAAAAACACTGATGCCAAAACATCAGATTGAGGTGAGCAAAGAAAAATGGCATGTTAACAGAGCAGAATAATTCAACAAGTGGGCATAAATGCAAAGGCAACTACAAAACCACGTCTGAACATCAAATATGACAACTGAAGCCAAGATTTCCGTTAAGCACATCAAAGTAAGTACTGCCTGAGGTTTTATTTGCTGGTGAAGATGTACCATCAACGTCAGTTTAGTCTCAAACCTGATAAGCTTCCCTTTCAAAATTTAAAAGCCAAGTATTCTGTGACTTCCAAGTTGCCAAGTATGCAGACATAAAAGGAGAAAAGACAGAACATGCTATCATTATTTGCAGGGAACCAGCAAAACCAACTTCTTTTAAAGTTGTTTCTAAAGAAACTTGATTCCCAGAATTGGCACAATATCATTAGTAAGAGACATTATGCATTTTTAAGTGAAAACTACTTTGATTATACAAAATCCATCTTACAGGAGGCGAACAAGTCTGTGAGTAAATAGGTATTTTTTCAACCTCAAAAGGATTCATATGAAGTATCTAACAATAATTAACCTTTGAAAATGGAAAAGTTACCTGTTATCTAGTTCAAAGCAGTAACAATAGAACACAAACACACCTTCTTCTAGTAATGGCACCATCTTTTTCTTTTTACAGCAGCTTACTCACATCCAGGTTTATAGTTCATGTGTTCTGATGAATGACTATGAATTATACCAGGTAATCTGACCATATCATTTGTCTGCCTAAAGAAACTGTGTGGTACTGTGCAATGACAGCTATCAGGTGCATCAGGAACCTTGCATGCAACACGGCAGTCCCCACCCAGGGCTAAAGTTCCTATAGCAGCAGATAAAGCCAAGACATCAAGTGTCACACACCCCACAAAATCAGGTGAAACAGAACAGGTTGTTTACTCACTGAAACGAAATCTGTCAGAAAGGATACTTGTCATTACTTTATGAGTACAGTAAAAGACAATTCACTGTACAGCAAGCCAAGGAGATACCCAGAAAAACGAAATCCAGCTACGCAAGCATTCCTAACTTCATCATTGCTAATTACAGTGACACAGAGAGAAAAATACGAAAGCTACCTTTCCTTTGAAGTTGTGAAGATATCAAACTTCAGAGTTTAAGATTTGTGATTGTCCTAGTTTCGCTGGGATAGAATGATAAAACCCATTTTCTGTTCAGAGAAGCTACATTTCTAAGGCAAGCTGCATTTTTAAGAAGACTGCAGTGCCAGATTAGATGAGAACAAAGTTGAACACTTTGTTATAGTTTGTAGCCAGCCGTGGTATGCAGGTATCTATAGTGCTCAAGGACTTCTCAACTTGTTTTTGCTGATGACCCAGATGTCCAAGAACCTGGGGGGAGCGTGGTCAGGGCAACTGACACCTGAACTGGCAAATGGGTATTCCATACCATGTAACATCATGCCCACTACAAATTGGAAAGTTTCTTGGGAACAGTCTCTCTCTCTCTCTCTCCCCCCTCCTCCCTTTTCTCAATGGTTGCCATCCCTGGAGGGTCTCGCTTGACATCCTTCTTCCAAGGCCTGCTCTCTCTCTCTCTTCTGGGATTGTGGTTTCGGGACTTGTTTGCTCTAGGATCACTAGCCAGGAATGGGCTGGACACTGGCCAAGGAGTGCGAGCAATTGTACCGTACATCACTTGTCTGTATATATTATCATTATTTTCCATTTTATTTTATTTGATTTCCATTATTAAATAGTTCTTATCTCAACCCAGGGGTCTTCCTTCCTTTTCCCCCATTCTCCTTCTCCAGTGGGGAGGGAGTCATTGGGTAAGAAAATGGCTGGCTATTCTTTAGTCCCGGATTTGGGCTAAACGTAGACAGTGATCTATACTGCCAGACAGCAAAGCATCACCACATACAAAAACACCACCATTTAACTTTCCGTACTAGGTGCTTTTAATTCAATTACAAATTAACAAATCAGATGTAGAGTATTAGGAATCATGCAAAGGAAATTGTTCCTAATGCTCCTACGCTTCTCAGGTGTGGGAAGCATAATTGGAACATATGTGTTTCTCAAGCCACAATGTTAAACCTTCACATCCCTCTAACACAACTGAACGACAATTCTGAACACTGGGTGTACCTCAGGTGGACCTATAGGATTCAATGTACTCTGACACCTATAAATGAACGTACCAGAATGAGGAAAACAATAACACATAGTACTTAGCTGTGACAATCAAACAACAGAAATGACGAATGCAATAAAATGATTCACTATAGAAGAGAACGTAATAGAACCCAGGAAATCAATTGTTGGACTCATACTAGTGATTAAGGTGAAAGTTGTAAAAAACTCCCACTTCTTTATACTCTTAAAGAAAGAACTGATCACCTCTGTTTTACAGATGATAATTTGTTTGAGTGTAACACCAAGTCCTACAAACTAATACATGCAAAATTCTGCAAATGCCTGATGGTATTCACATACATAAAGATTTACATGATTCATCCTGCACATACTATACACATTCAAAGCAACTACAGGTATTCACATTTCTGGAGTGTGATTTATCATATCATTTGAAGGATCAAGTTTTACCTTGCATCCTACATTTCTTCATAAAGTAACAGCAGAACTTATGTTGTTTCAAAGAACAACTTGAACACATTCCTTATTCAAAGATTTTCACATACAAAAATCATCAACCACATCCTCAGGTGGTTACAGAGGACAAAACTACATTAAGGTCAATAACAGCCAAGCTAATCTGAGCAACAACGGAGGCACTGACGAGGATGGCAGAGTAGCCTTTATGTATGTTAAATTATTCCATATAATGGAACTGACGCACAAAGAAATTCCCTATGCATTAAAAAAATGGAAAAAATAATTATTTTTCTAACACATGTAAACTACAGTGCTTGTTAAGTGGTAACTGCAATTATAATAATTTTTTTAAAAAAGACAGTTCTTATCTAGATAGCTAACAGACACATAGCTAGTGTTCCTAGATAATCCTAAACACAGATACAGGCAAAATTACAGCTACAGGGATAAGGTAAACTAGTTTATGTTACTTACAGGCTGATCTTTGTTGTGACTGTTCTAGAAGCATCCAAACTCTTCAGCTTCGAGCTGTCTAAATCAGAATTTGTCTGTCTCTCAGCTGACGTACACACGTCTCCATTTTTAATCCCATCAGTACGCAAGAAAGCTCTTCCATCCAAACCACTACCGTGCTTTACTGCCTTGGTCTCATTTCTGCTTTCAGCAAACGCCAAGGCAGTGTCTTCTGTCTTATCGGCCAAAGAAACTTTGGGAGACTCCCACCTGTCTTCCCCAAAAGCCACAGGTATAGTTCCCTTTTCCACTGAAGTTCTTTTTGTTATTGAGTTACTCTCTGGTGATGCTAAAGGTTGCCTTTTTGAGGAGCAATCTTTTACCTGACTCTTCAAACCAGTAGGGGAAATGGGGACAGCATCTGACTGGCTCTTTTTATATGATCTTCTCCTTGCAGGGGTTGTGTTTGAAATCTGCTGCTTGCCTTTGTCAGCTTCAGTTTTAGATGCCCCTTTGTGAGCAGATCCAACTTTTAGGTCCTGATTATTACCCGAGGAAGAGGAATGCCTTTCAGGAGTCTGTTGAGGAGACTTCGCTTTTCTTTCCGAGTTTATTAACTTGTCTGAAAACACCTCAGAAGGGACATCATCCTCAAAAACAGATTCTTCTCTTGGAGTAGTCTCAGTCTGGTTTCTCTCTCCATTTGGAATGTCACTACACGACTGAGATTTTCTCCTTTTTCCAGATCTTTTATTAGCAGATTTTTTATCCATTGTGTCCGAGTCACTACAATTTTCTTCTGATGTAACAGTCACAGGTTCATTAAGGAGTTCGTCTGTTTTTCTTAGATAGATATCAACTGTTAACACTCTAGCAGAACGTGTGTCTTCACTCGCCGCAGATTCCAACTGGTATGGCAAATCCTTTGGTTTTGCATGCCCAGGCTCCTCAGACACCCACGTGTTCACGAGCTGCTTGTGGCTTAAGATACTCTTTTCTAAGTCTTCACTAGACAAATTTCTCAAGCTTTTTATGAAATCCGGAGTTGTGGAATTATTTATATCTGTGACAGATTCTTTCTCCAGTTCCAGAGTTTCCGCATTCAGGCTACTCTCAAAGAAAGAGTTTTTTATGGTTTCACTGCTGCTGCTCCAATCTGCTGACCACTCACTGTCAGAAGAGACGCCCCTACTGCTCCATTCTGAAATGGTATCACGATACAGTGGTCCTACTTCCCCAACAAAATTATATTCCTGCGTCTCAGAAACCGCACTCACGTTTCTCACTTGCTTCTGTACTTGAGGAGCTTCGTGTCCTTCCCTTATATGCCTACAGTATATCGGCTGCAATCTGTGAGGAGAAATTGACCTCTCCCCTTTACGACGTGAAGTGTGTTCTAGTGAAATTTTGACATTTTTCCTTTTCCCTGTACCAAACAAATTTCCAAGTCTTTCCAAAACTGGTTTCTTTTGTTCTCTTCTCTGGAAGAATCTGGAAATTGTGAAGCGGACTATAAAAACAAACAAACAAACATTTGATTAATGTCAAAATTGTTCCTATAATACACTTGTTTGTATTAGCACCATCTATAAATTAAAAGGATGCAGGGAATGGGAACAAAACAGCTTACTGAACAATACTAGCTCTCAAAAAAGAGCGAGAAAAACCCTCAAAAAAAAATTAAAATCCCAAGATCGTTCTGTATTTTTTTGCCCATGTTTGTTTACGAGTTCGTTCATCTTGCCTTACAATACCAGCGTTAAACATCCCAATTCTCAAACTTTTGCACAATTAGTTAACATCACCCAAAATAATACAGGAAAGTGTCCTGGTGTTTGCAAGATTGGGAACAAACTGCTGGGCCAAAATTTTCCTTCCATAAAGAAGAGTGAGGAGCTTACGTTTTCTCCCTATACTGGCAGAGTCAGTTTTGACACTTGTGCTGGTAAGAAAATAGTTTCAAATGTGTAAGCTGTATTGCAACTGATACGTTTCTCATTAATGAATTCAAATAAATTGTGTTTTGGGCTAGAAAACCCAGACCTATAAAAGCCCCTGCATCATTCCACGAGCCTTACTGGGTCAAATACTGGCCTGTATTACTCTTGCTGAAGTTTTCCCTTACAACTTCTAATTAACATGGTAAACAGGAAACACGCAACAGCACTGCCGAGTATACCCGCACATTTGCATTTTAATACATTAGCACTTTTTACATGCCGGTACGATGAATACTTGTTTTGAGATGTCTATGTCAAAACACCGCGAGTATTTCCAACTTCGGTGGACCAGACTTCCCGAGGAGAGCGGGTCGCTCTCAGCAGCACGGAGGCTGCTTCGGCGCGTTTTAAACTCGGTTTGCTTTGTTTGGTTGGGTTTTTTTGCTGCAGGCGCCCCGACCGCCTGCCAGCGTCCAGGCGCCTCCTGCACCGCCGAGCCCGGGCCGGGCGGCGCCGAAGCACCCGCGCCCTCCGCGCAGCCCCGCGGCCGCCCTCGCCCCGCCGCGGGGCCGGCACCGGCGGGGTCCCCCCGCGCCACCGCTTCCTTCCCCGCAGCGACGGCTACAAAGCACCAGCCCGGCTGGCAGCGCCGGGCCGGCACCACCTCGGCGCCCGCCGCCCCGCGCAGCCCAGCCCCGCGGAGCCGCCGCCCGTGGCCCGCGCGTTACCGGGAGGAAGGAGCCCCCGCGAGGCTGCCGCCGTCCCTCCCCGTCCCAGAACGGGACGAGCGGACGGACGGAACCCCGGCGGACTTCACCCGCCCCCGGCGCGCCGCATCCTCGCTCGACTCCGCAGGTGCAGGTGCGGGCACGGGCGCGGGCGCCGCGCCGCCCTGCCCCGCCGAGCGAGGGGCCCCGCCATCGGTCCCAACACTCACCGCCCAGCCCGGCCCGACGAGGCTCGGCGGTCCCTACGCGGCTCGGCGGTCCCTACGCGGAGCTGCCCCACGCACCGCGCCGCTAGCCGCGCCGCTGCCCCGGCGCCAGCTGTCTGGGCGCTCCGCCTCGGCCCGCCCCCGCAGCGCGCCTCGACCCGCCCCGAGCCACCGCCCCGGCCGCGGGCAGCGGCTCTCCCTGGCCGGGCCACCTCCCTCGGCCGCGGAGGGCGGGGCGGCCGCGTACCGGCCGCAGCGAGGGGCACCGGAAAGCGCGGGAAAGCCCTGGGCCACGGGCGAGGCCTTGGAGGGGGCGGCGGAGCGCGGGTGGGCGCCGCATCCCGTCCGTGCCCGCGCTGCGGCGGCTGCGCTGTGATTGAGGGCAAAACGCCGCCCCGAGCGAAACCGACAAACTTTTGATGTTCGAGGGAGAAGCGCCAAGGGTTTGCGCGCCGGCAGCTCACGCCGCCGCGGCAGTGGCTTGCAGTGAGGGCTGCCCGGCGTCAACCCGCGCCCGGACCGGGAGAGGGCCAGCGCTCTCCCTCCGCCAGGGCGAAGGGAAGGGAAGAGAAGGGCCACCGCAGCCCATGGGCCCTGGCCGGTCTTAGGCCGCCGTGAGAGCTGCAGGCGCCCCGGCTGCCAGGCGAGACCTCTCCCGCGACGGCTGCAGCGCCGGGGTGCCGGGGCCCGCCCGGCCCCAGCCGCGCGGAGCTGCCAGGCCCCAGCGAGGGCCCCGCAGTAGGCGTCGCTCTCCCCAGCCCCGCGACGGGACGGGACGGGACCGGCCCGGCTGGGCGTGCTGGGGCCGGCCCCGCCCGACGGCTGGGGCCCTCGTGGGCGATCTCGGTGCAGAGCCCTGCGGGGAGATGAACCCGCATTTTCCACCTCGCAACCGCGGGGCGGCGGGGCCGGCGGGCGCGGCTGGCAGCCGTCTGCACCCGCCGCCTCGGCCCCGGCCCCGGCCTCGGCCTGCCCCTGGCGCACCCCGCGGGGGCCGGGGCGGCGGGCGCCCCACGTCGAGGCGGCTGCCTCTGTCCGCGGCCGGGGCGGCGTGAGAATGAGTCCGCGGCCTAATGGTTCCGGCGCTCTCCCCGGGCGCTCAATTAGTATTTAATGTTTAATGAATGCTCAGCTCGTCCTCTTCTAATTAACGCTTAATTACTTATATGAAGTGGAACAGCTTCAACAGGAAGGACCACGCAAGTCTCACTTCGGCGCTTCTGAGGACTCTGCGTGGGGGCGGGAGAGACACCAGGTCAACCTGCCTGCAGCTGGCTGGGCAGCCTAGCCCACAGCATGTCTGGCCCTCGGCTATTAATCAGGGCCTTTTTTACACAGTCGCTTTTTCCTCCGAGTGGAAAAGTATTAAGTTAGTTATTTTTGCTTCATCAACAGAGTAACATTTGGCCTCTGTTCTGTAAGTCTCCCAAACGTGAGTTGTGAAACGTTCTTGGCACTGGAAGTGCCCCACAGAGCCTGCTTACTGCCAGTGCAATGGTGTGCAGCAGTGAGGCTTGGCCGCACACATGAAAATACAGAAAACCTAAACTGAGGAACATGTAGAATTAACTTACCGTACTGCAACCAAACAGAAATCCATAGGAACCCTTGTCTTTGCCTACCTTTCTCACGTGTTACATACACAACTGATAAGCAACTGTACCACCAACAAAGTCCTTCATCTGCACACATAGTGTGATCTTCCCCCAGCGGCTTTCAAATAGGCAAGTCTATGATCACGACCCTAAACTTCAGGTTTTGGGTTGTTGGGTGTGTGTTTTAGCTAGAGTGAAATAATCTGCAAATCAGAAAACTTTACGTCTGTTCTTCCCTCCCTTTGCCAACTTGTTTCAACCAGTAGAAGCAAAACATTCAATTAAACAAAGAGCAGCCTTGAGGGCTGCGTTGAGTTTGTGCAGCTCAGACAGTTGAACTGCTTTCATGATAAAGAAAACTACAGATTTTCCTATCAGATGCAACAATCATGAGTAATGCAGCCCAATTACTATCTAATTTCTTGATTCTATGTATTGCCAGTACTAATTAATTATAGGAAAGGGGTCAGGAGACAGTAATGAATATCACTAGCTAGAAAAAAAAAGTAAAAATACAAAGTTTTGAGGAACACTTAAAGCAAGCCAATAAGCCATGTGACACTAATTTATCTGAAAATTCATAGTAACTACCAATGTGAGGAGGATGCCTGTATTGTTCATATTAAAAACCTGTGAAACACCAAAATAGGGGAAATCTAACTTCATTATGGCGTCAATCTGCATATTAATATTTGGATGCATAATAGCTGTTGGTCCTCTAAATTAGTTGGGATACATTATCAACCTGACAGTCACTATCAAGACTACAGTTGGAAAAAATTAGTTACTTGAACTGTGGATCTGGATTTCTCTCTTCCCAGCAGCTGATTTTCATGAAGTCCATGGGAACTTCATTATCCTTGCGACGTCTCCCCCTTTCAAATGTAGTTTAAACTGTCCTACAAGTTCAAAAGGTGTTGGATGGAAGGGAGGCGGGACAGCCAGCCAGTCCAGTCACATAAGCCTTGTTTCCTGAGGGAACGAGGCTAAAGATTTTTTCTTGATCTTGAAATAGCTGCCCTATGTAAACTGTTTTGAAGTAATTTCTTCATACAAAGTACCTTAATTATGTACAGGTCTTTCAAAACACATAAAAGGCCAGGTACTTGCCCTGAAGAGGTTGTATTTTAACTCAGATAAATGTAGGTGAGCCAGTATTGCCAGTGCAATAAGGCACAGAGACCGAGCTTCTCAAGAGGCTCCACAGTGGTGCCCAGCCTGACAGAGCACAGCACAGGAATGCTTGATTTCCAGAGCACAGCACTGGAATGTTTGATTTTCAGAAGACGAGAAGTATCCTTGCTCTGCAGATCAGGCCTCTTCAGCCTGTTCCTGCTCAAGCATTCTTACCCTTGAGACATCAGCCATTTCAGAAATCCCTGATCAAAGGTGTTGGCAACTGAAAAAAACAGAGGACTTGCCTATCCATTCCTCGGACAGCATGGAGGAAGATGTTTCAAGTACACTGTATGAACCTTTAAAGCAGTGTTCTAATCTGAAAGCAAAACACTGCCACCTTAACTAAGAAATGTAAATCTTGTTTGTATTTATATTCATACTTGTTTATGTTAGCATGAAAATATTTCCTCTGTTTTGGCTGCGTTTTTTTCTCATTAGCTCATGGAAGTTGCCACAGCCAAACCCGTAATTTAACAACGTAATTAAACATGTGCTTTGCTGGTCTCCAGTGGAGAGAAAGCATAAAGTACTGCGATTTGTTGAATCAGAACTCCAGGCTGTGTCCCAAGGGGTCAATTGGATGTTATTTTCTTAGATTAGTTCATCTGAGTCAGTTGAACCTGACTGAAAACACTTCTTAGAGCACACATTATAGAAAAAAGTAGTATTTTTACTAGTCATTAGCAACTTTGTGGTAACTAGTAAGTGGTAATACCTAGTGTGGACAGTTCTGTAATTTAGACATTTATTTGCTAGCATTAGTTCACATTCAGAGGAGTAAAAAGCAACAAACAACATTTAGTGAAGAGTAAGTTTGAGCTTTATCATTCACTAGAAGGTCATAAATAACTGGATTTCAAGTAACATGAAAACCTCTGAGACTCTTCTATCTTGACCAATTCTAATAGTGCAGGACCTTTCTAGATTCATACTGGAACGCCAGGAACTTTGGGTATCTTTAAATCACAGTATCGTAATTCTCACAACCATGGGAAACAGAAAGCCTCGGAGTTCTAGCAGTCATGTGATATCCCAAAAGTGCATTAGCCAAAAACATTTAAATAAATAAACTACTACTCTTCAAGCTCTAGTATTCTGCAGCGACTGAGACTCGAGTATGCAACACTAGGAGTGCCAGGCTTTGTTAGGCTGAAAATTTGGAGTATTGCTGGCACAATGTACTGTAAAAATATTAGCAGGAAAACTAGAAGGAAGGATGTACGAATAAAAGCTAAGAGAGAAAAGTCTGAGCAGCACAAGACCCACTCGCGTCCCTGTTTCAAATTCTACAGAGAGAAGATTTCATACCGCTCTCCTACAGGTGAGTGTCCTGACTACCGGCAGAGAGAGAGAGAGGGAGTTGTAGATGGAAATAAAGGTTTGCTGCTTTTCCCGGTGTTCTTATTTAAAAAGCATGGGAAAAAATTATACTTAACAAAACATTTGACCTGAAACAATTTTTTTTGTGATTCAGTGAGGAAAAAAAAGCAATTCTATTTCAAGTTAACCTAAACGATTTCTAAACTTAATCAGTTACCTTGCCATCAGTCAACTAGTTTTGAATTACTTCGGTTCACTATAATAATTTTTCCTTGTTTGTGCTGACCCTTCACAAAGCCACAGAAGAGGGGTTACTATTACAAAAAGTACAACTTAGATTATTTTAACTCACATGCTGCCTTTTTCCAGATAGGAAGAGTTTGGCATATACACATTAAACCTTTTTAGCATTTCTTTTAAATATATCAGATTTCAGGCTGACGGTGTCCTCTTCAGAGGCAGAGAAGGAAACACACTTTAAATTTAACAACTCCATTGTAGCACAGAATTTACTCCCTACCTCTTTTAGCTCTTTGCCTACTACACTTTGCAGAGGATAACAGGACCTATCTGCTTTCAATTTATTTTTTCACTGTAAAACTACATTTTTAGTTGAGACGTACACTGAAAATTGACCACTTTACAACAGCATGTAGACTAATGAGAATACCGAGCCTGCATGTTTAACTGTTTTTTCGAAAGGAAATAATCAGTTCAAGAAGCATTGATATAAGTACAAATGCCATATTATTTCCTAGGTGCCAATCATAGAGATTTAGATATTGGATATATCAAAAAAAAAACAGCAAAACTGAAAGAAGCAAATCATGCAAAATCAAATAAATAGAAATATTTCAAAAAAGCTCAGGAAAGACAAAGAAACATAAATAAAAACTGAACAGATCCTTACATGAGTATTTAGGAAAGGAGGCTGATAAAAAGAACAGGCATGTCAGAAAAGGCATGCCTGCTCCCATCTCCTCTTCCCCAGAGCTAGTTATTTCCATATACTAAATCTTTACCCCCTCCCCTTCTGTCAGCAGTAGCATCTGTCAGTTAAAGAGACACTCTATAAAACTTAATGGAGATCAGTTGATTTTATGATTTTAAAGAATTAATCGTGTATCAACCTAAAGATTTCTGATGGGGTTTAAAGAGGAAAAAAAAAAAGAGTGCTGTTTGCCTTACCATGATGATGATAATTCTTTTTGCTGTTTACAGAAGAATAAACAAACTATGGTGTGTGAGATGCAGTCCTGTGTGTCATTAACCAAACCCTTTTTCTTAGCAATCCTCCCACGCTTTAACCCCTTCTTTCTTCTGGCAGCACTCAGTTAAAAACAAGCAAAAAAGCAAGTAGTATCTGACTCGAGCCTTTCCAACTGATAAAGTCATTTGGCAGACAAATTATAACTATGAAAGGGACTCAATTAGAGGATAGGAGAAAGAGCTGCAGAAGGGTGGCAGCAAGTCCTTCAGTAAGCACCTCTACCCAAGCAGAGAACCTGTTGCAAAGAACTGTGAAGTTAGTGTTGGGCAGACGCCTTACATGCATTAATTAACATGCAATACTAGAATGCAGATATGCAACAGTAGGAAAAAGTATACCACACACATTGGTTCTCACAAACTTGATTACTGTTTTCTGATCCGCATTTAAGATGGCTAAAGGAAAAAAATCACTTGTGCCTTTATTCAGCAAGAGATTGATTTATGCAGGCATCCTTGGTTCTTCAGCTGAGTTGGTATATTAAATCTGTGTTTTTCTAGCGACTCGTGGAAAAACAGTACTAAAAAGGGGAAAAAAAAAAGCGGAAAACAAGCAGCACCAAAAGTAGGAGCAGAGATCATTCAACACTGAAGAGCTGAGACAATATTTAAACTCTTCTGAACTTGGAAGACTTCCAGAAATCAAATTATATGCAAAAAATAGCATTAACATAAATTATTGTACTTGTAACTCTTTGTGTTTCAATGTAAGAGAAAGTGAGACAGTTTGATGTGAGTTAGCCCTACATCTTTGCTCTCAGGATTTCAAGTCTTGCTGCTGGATCAGAGCTGTATCAGTAGGTAATCTACTCAGTGTGAAGATTTAGCAAGACATCACCTCTTTTAAAGTAAAGAGTGAAAATAAATGTATATTATCTGTGTTTTGTCTCAGAGACAGAAACTTGAAAGTACTGTTTCTGTTGAGCAACAGAGGATAAATGACAAAAGTGTTTTGGAGGGGAAGAGAGGGGCTTGGAAGTCTTTTAGGTCTCCCTAACTAGAAAAGACAACTAATAAATGTAACCCCTTTCCTTTTTTCAATTCTGAATGCAATTCAGAATGATAAAGAATCAGTTACATAAGTGGTTTTGCATTTACTAGGTCTCTTTTTTCTAGGTTTGTAGGTGTCTCTTCTGTTTTGTGAGATCATACAGTGTCCTGTCAGTAATTCTAAATAGTGTATATTGGTGAGTACAGATTTAACCTAAATTGTCTAATCCAGATCTACAGAGCACGATAACACTTCCCAATTCCTTTTTGATTAAGTGTTTTTGTCTAATTACTGGAGATAGGAAATAGGATTCTTTTTCTGCAAATCTAAGAGTGTCTGTATGACAGACTAAGCTATAAATCTCCGGAAATCAGCTCTTTCTTAGGCGCCTTCAGTCTTGATCTCTTCCCCTTGGCTTTCATGCAAAATTTTTACTGTCAATAGGAGCTGCATAGTCCTGAAAGTATGACATTAGAAAGGTATTGCAGCATTTCAGAGCACATGCAAGAATTTCATAAAAGCATCAGTAAATTCCCTGAGCAACCCAAAATCAGGTACTATGACAAAGACTGATAGTTTTCACTAACACTACTGAGCTTGCCGTCAAACGAAACCTGCTGGTTAGGACAGCTAAAAATGCACAAGTGACAACTCATTATGTTTGCCATTCTGCATCATTCTCATCCAAGAAAAAGCATTTTAAGTAACAATCTGAATTTCTTTCTTTGCTAGGCACTTAGATACAGTAAAACTGATTATATTCCCACAAGAGAAATTATACACACTGAAAACGCCTTTGAAATCAGACTGTGGAAATTGTATTTAAGCTGTCAGACTCATTGTAATCCTTGGATCTCATTCCAGATACTCTAATCCGTCTACTCAAGACTGTTTATACATTTTTACATTAAATGATTATGGGACAAAGAGGAAATAAGGAGCCACATATATTATTAGCCTTTGCCAAACACGGCACTGATGTGGCTGCTCTGTGCTGGCTAACTGACCTGGCTCCTCCTGGGCTAGCTTGGGCATCGCTGCATGATTCTGCGTGTAGCTCAAGAGCAAGGCAGGATTTCTAATACACTCCTGTGCCCAGTCTTTCTTGTTAGCTACCTCTAAGTGCTCAGCAGGTGAAGGATATAGATTGTCTCGCTCTCTGCTTGCACTAGGTAGGAAACATAGGTCATTACCTGCAGTTTTAATTCAGTCTAGGGAAAACATGCCTAGCAGTTAGTTTAACTAACTAAAGCACCTACGTGTTTAGTCCTTCAGCAGCTCTAGCTCTAGATACCTAAAAGTAACTCGTTACATCATTTCAAATTTAGAAAACTGGGATTCTTTTCATTGGGTAAAACAGATAGTCTGAAACTATAAATGGAAGACTAAAAGCCTTTTGCTAGCAGCACGAGAGCTTTCCCCGGGTCAGGCACAGTAGAAGACAGGCTGTCACAGGCATACAGGGAAAGAGGCAGAAAGCCATCCTTCTGAGCACCGTGCTGCTAATGTGAGACCGTAAAACTGCACAAGTAAGCTGCAAATTGGACTGCTAATCTGACCAAAGCCAAATTTCATAAACAGCAAAGTGAACTGCATGTTTGACATGCTTGCTTTGGGAAGTTGATGTGATGGTCCTGAAACAGGAAAAAAATTACTGTATGTTTATGACTCTGAAAACCATTCAGTAGCATGAAAAATGTCAATATTTAATCAAAGTGTATTTCAATATGAAATTAATAGACTCTCCTCCACAGAAGTTCTCATTAAATAGATAAAAATCATGCAATGTAACTTCTGTTACACATTTTGCCAGGGTACCAATTGGTACCTTTAAACAAACAGAACCTTTCAACTGAAATGTGTCTCAAGTCAGCCCCCCAATATGAAGGCACCCAACATATAGCAGCTGCTTTGGAAAATTTGGGCTTGATAGTCTATGTCCTTCAAAGAGCCCCTTTGTAAAATGTATAAAGTGTTTACACTCCTTGATAGTAAAAGTGAAGTAAAAGTGTGTTTACGTCTTTGATGTACAGATTTTTCATCATGTACAGATGAAGACCATTAAGTACAAGGAGCTATTATTACTGAAATACCTTATCCTGACTTTATAAAAGTGGCTGGACATCTCATTTATTCAAAATAACAGTGTTCACCTAAGGCTCCCAGAATTCCCTCAAACTAATCATTATAATAATTATTACAGAGAATTGACTTATTATTAATTAGAATAAACTTTATAAAACCAGTACAGAGAAGATAGGAATGACTCAAGACACACTGGTCCCCCGAAGTGCAGTGGGCAAAAATTAAATCAAGTGGAATAGTCCTGCAAACTCTTTGCTCTTAATCCCATGATTACATCAGTATTGCCTAATATTCACCATTAAGCAAGAGAAACTTCTAAGAGAAAACGTTTTAATGAAATGCATTTATATTTTAGGTGTGTTTATTTTACGCTCCAAACAGAACTAATTAGTATCTAAAACATTAAAATAAACAATACATGTCTGCCCAGAAAACAGAGACATTATTACTTCTGAAGAAAAAGGGAGATGTATGTTTTCCTGCTATTACTGATATATTATTACAGACATGTTGCATTATCCTACTATGCACCCCAACGGACTAAATGTTTGCTGCTAAAGAGATATAACTACAATAGCATTTAAATTTCACTACTATTACTAGCGGATAATTGGATGAAAGTTCGAATTCCTATCTGGTATTCTTAAAAAAATAAATCAGGTATTATCTCTAAAATGATATTTTGTTGAATAACAATAATGCAACATGGAATTGGATCAAACTGGATGAAGCTCTACTGTTCAGAAATACCAGCATTTCCAGGAAACATCAAGAAATACACAGGATTATTGATTCTGCACTTGAATTTCTGAGTAAGACGTTAGTTTGGGCATAGGCTGATCCAGCACACTCAAGGATTGGCATTGGTGTCTGTGTCTTAGAACAAGAGACATTACAAAGGCACTTTTCAAGCTAACTCTTAAAAGCATCATCATTAACCAAACACAGTTTTAACTACAACAGTTCTAGTGCTGGGCTCAAACTGGTTTAGATCCTTTCTAAATAAAATACAGTAAAAACACTCCACTAACAACTCCCAGAAACCACTTTGTCTAAGTCCACTCCACTATGTGTCAGTGCTTGAGAATATAGGAGAGGGCTGGTTGTCTGCCACTAAAACCTGGTAGTCAATGAGTGCTTCCTGTATGTAGAAGGCAGGCGTGTGTCCTCTCTCCTGTTCCTACTTCACGGCTTCCTTCCCACGCCTTCTTGGCACCTGGTGGGAAGGGGGTGGGAAGACAAATTCCTGCTACTCTGTACGGTTTCCCTCTAGCTACCTACCCTTTTCGTCTGCAAGTGACTCCATCTTTTGTCTCTGCTGCAACTCAGGCTTTCCCAGCCAGCCACATGATGAACCTGACGAGTCTCTTCGGTTTCCCAGCTGTGCACGAGGCGCTGAACAGCAGCCAGCAACAAGCAGGGTGAGCTTCTGTTTCACTGGGCAGCCACTCAGGAAAAAAAAAAAACACAAACCCTCGCAAACTCTCTGTACCTTTCTCATGTTTGGAAAGGCGCTTTTTTTTTTTTTTTTTTTTTCGATTCTGAGAGCCAGAAATTTATCTGATAAAAATTAAGCCTTATATGCCAAAGAAAAAACATACCTTCAGTGTTCCCAGAAGCAAAATAACCAAAACTCCCCTGGAGAAGAGGAGAGGGGAATATCCAGAATTACCACTGATAAGCCTTCTAAAATCACAAGTTTTTCTGGATGAAATACAAGAAAGTAAACAGATCTTGGCAGTCTTTTTATCTAAATTTTGGTTTCTTAACATTTACGGTCTAGTTTGTTCAGATTTTTCAGACTTTTCAATAGCTAGACTTTTCAATCCCTGTTTTCCTCCTAGACAATTATTCTCTTTTCCAGCAAACATACTCTGGAAATCAAATTAGTAAAATGAAAAGGAAAAAAAAAAAGGAGAGGGGGATTGTAGAGATGGGAGGGGAAAAGAGGTTATATTGTATCTGCATGTCATAAGGTATAATGTAGAGGAAGTTAAGATGTCATGTCCCACTATAAAAAGCAATGTTTGTGGAACAAAACATTATATTTAAATCTTTAAATATTGTTTGCAATCACAACAAACTCAAAGCTTATCTGTCGAAATGTTACCCACTGTGATTTTGAAACTTATTTTAACAAAACTAGTTTGTAGGAATGGTAGATTTCTTTTAAAGTCTCTAAATCTCAAACAGTAGTCTAGGCAATTCTTTAATAAAGTGATACTTGAGCTATGGCAGGCCAGGCGCTTGTTTTACAGTGAACAAGCATTCCAGCTTATTCACTATAATTCAGTTCTCATGAGAATAAAACCAGAAAGATGAAGTTTTTCATGACTACCCTTTGCAAACCCATTATTATACTGCAGCTGGAACTACACACCAATACATTACACATATATGTGTATATATATACACATTCCTAATTGTCATATGCATTATATAGCGTATAAAGTGGCAAAAGCCTGGTCAGGAGGAATGAACTATTACTAAAAGCTTTGTGTTGCAACCTTCTCAGATCTGAGGGTGCACAGGTGTACTGTGCATATGCTGAGCCACCTGGTCACGTAGCATGGCAAAATGGAAATAGGGTTACACCCAAGGAGAGAGCATAGCTAGCTGCCAATGTCCTGAAAACCATTCCAACACATTGCACAAGTGTGGAAGTGGTACAAGAAAAGCATGACAAATGCAAAAGAGTCTACAGCTCTCTACACAAATCACTGCACAGTAGCCTGGCGTGGAGGTCAGAAACAAACCCCTGGTGATTCAAAGAGCAGCTTCTCAGGACTGCACTCACCAAGGAAAAGAGGAGGGAGGAGTATGCCCTCCGGGAAGAAGGCAGTGAAGTGTTTGCTGTCATCCTAAGCGTTACAGAGCAGCATGAGCAACACCACTGAAATGCTGAAATGCTACGTAGCTCGGTCTTTGGCATGATGATACATGAAGGTGGGGCAGATAAAGGATGGCCACTGATAACACTGGACTGCCGGGTGCACACTCCCATGTCACCATTACCAGACTCATTACAGACTGTCCATGCTTGATCATTGACGACAGACCTCCTTAATGCTTTGCAAAGCACGAATGGCTCGTTGCATACCACACTGAGCGTGTGGCTATCCGCACTATCTCACTCCTGCACAGCGCAGTATTGTGCCAGTTTGGTACATCTTTTATTTGTCACTGCTTGGAGGACTGTAGACTATTCAGCAATCCAGCCCTGAAGACCTCAGCACTATCACAGTCCTGGACTATTGCTCACGTGACTGTATTTTAAGCCATCACTAACCCTCTCAAACAGAAACACATTTTCACCCACTGCATCCTCTAAATTTGTTCACAGTATTACATGGAGCAAGCAAGAACTAAGATGAAATTCCAAACATAGCTCAACGCAAAGACTATGCAGGATGCAAGTCCAACGTAAAGCTGGACATAGCCTTTTTATAGTTCTCCCACATCAAGGTGGATATGTTGAATTGCTTGGAAGGAGAGTTCTCTGAGTGACACCTGTCTTACTCTTACTCAGCCACGAGTAAATAAATGTAAGCTGTCTAATATAGGTTATAGTTTGGGTTTTTTTTAAACTGCATGTAAAAAAATCCAACAATCTCCTGAATAAACTTCATGAGTACTTGAAGGATGTCTATCAGAATAAGAATTTACTGGTATTCCTACTCTGCCTTCAAATTTATTTATATTCTGGAGGAGTGGAGGGAACCTTCTTGACTGAGTACATCCAAACTGTTAAACTAAGACAGACTCCTATTGCATCAGTATTCCAGGAGCTATGTTCCTTCTATGAAAACGCTAAGTAACTCCATGCCATCTTCACCTTGTCTTTTGCACTTAGCTCTAAGGCCCATGTTAGCTGTCAGCTGTAGTCCTGTACACCTGCAATCAACCACAGCTTAAATGCTCTTGTGCTAAACTCCTCACCAAAAAGCAGCAGAAATACAAGAGAGAAAGATGTTTTTCAAAGTGTCTCTGAATCAGCCATAAGAACTGGACATAATGTAGATGTTGTATTTAGGAAATATGAGAGTTGGTGTCTTGAGCCAGGTTGGAAATAGCAAAATGAAAATCTTTTTAAGTTATTACTGAAATGAATTTGTAGTTCAAATGGGGATAAGAGGAATAATGAGCTGGGAATATGGAAAAAAGTGGACCGACAAGGAAATTGCAATGATGCCATCAGTCTAGTCAGCAGAATGGTATTTTATTAAGCAGAGAAGTAATTTTGTTGAGCAATACTCAGAGAGGTTCTGTCGTGGATAGCTGAAAATCTCTCTTGTGCTGTAATTAGCCATAAATTTCCAGACTGTTTGGAAGATAAAAGGATGAGCAGGTCTTTAGTGAGCTATGTTACAAAGCCAAATCATAATAATCAGATAGTTTTATAGTGGACCTGATGTCCAAGCTTTTTGACATTGGGACTACTCAAATTTTGGTCTCTGCCTACACGGTAAGTATGACTGTGTGTGTATAACTAGCTGCTGGATTCTTCTGTCTTCATTATTAACAAATGAGGTTGAATTGAGGGCACCTGGCATTTTCTTCTATGAAAAAATCATAGTTTTGTATCCAGAGTGCCTCTGCTGCAATGCTATGGATGCCTGCTGTATCCTGGGAAATCTGGGCAGGATGATGCTTAACCAAGGGTACATATCATCATGGATGCTCTTAACTCAGAAATTCTTAATTCTGTTGCGTGCCTCAGACAGATCAATCATGTTAGAAAGAAAATTCTATTATAAATAGCTTACTATTCTGGGGATGCAATTACCAGAATTGTAGTTCTTTAACCAGAGACATAAAATAAACTAGACTTACAGTAGAATCCTAGAAAAGCATAAACCTGATATCAGGTAACGGAAAGTACTTAAATGACAGAAACAGCTTATTCTGTCTTCTGAACACTCCTACTTAGATTTTTGGGTTTGCTTTCTTTCCTATCTGCTATGAATTTAAACTATAAATAATTAATTGTTCTTGCTCTGGTGTTTTGGCTTGCTTTGGTATTTTTGGCTTGTTTTGGTGCAATCTTTTCAGTCTCTCCTCTCTGGTATTCCTCTTGTCCCCTCTCCCTCCTCCTATCGAGGCCTTGACAGTAACAGACACAGATAAAACAATTATCGCAGCCCAAAAGCAAAAGTGCTTGATGTACACAAATTCATATCACGTTTACTTTTATTTTTTTCTTTAAAGCAGTCATGGTATCTAAGTTCTGTCAGCCTGAGAAGCATCTCAATGGTGACTTACAACTACAGATGGCTGTCCCAGTCTCCTGATTCAACATTCCTACAGGTACAACAGTACCCATGCACTATTAAAAGTAAATTGCTTGTATAGGGGCTCTGCTACTTCTATTGTTTTTAGTGTCAGTGTTGAGAAATGTTTATATTAAAAGACAGCCCCATAAGTTATTAAAACTGAAAGAATTAACAAAAATGTAGTTCAGTCTTCCGCTGTTATTTAATATTGTTCTTTAGCAAGAGCTGGTCTACATGTGGGTTCTTGCTAGCAGGTGGTATTACACAAAGCTTATCTGTACGTGCTGGGGCCAGTTGTGCTTTGTTTCCATGATTCTGAGCATCCCTTTCTGTCAAATATACTTATGGTAGTCAACACTGCCACGATGTCTCTATAGACCACGCTTAAATATTCTCTCAATGGAGAATGCTTCGATAGAAGCTATCTTCAAGTCATTTCCCCTGTACTTTGAGGGTTTTAACATTCTACCATATCATTTCAAGTTACTAGTTTATGACACTACTCACCAAATACTGTGGTGTCCTGGTTTAACCCAGCCAGCAACTAAACACCATGCAGCCACCTGCTCACCCTCCCTCGCCCCCAGGGAATGGAAAAGAGAATTAAAGGAGAAAAGGGGAGGTGACCCATGGGTTGAGATAAGAACTTAATAGTAATAATAATATAAAATATAAAGTAATAATAATAAAAGTAATAATATGAATATGTATATAATGATAATAATATATACAAACAAACAGTGCAAAGTGTAATTGCTCACTACTCGGTGACAAACACCTGTCCCATCCTTGTCAAGCAATCCTGAAACAGGTAGATCCTGACACCGCAATCCCAGATGAGTCAGAAGCCCGGGGGAAAGGGGGGGGTGAGGGGGGAGAGAGGGAGAAGTCCGAGAGACTGAGAGTCTAAGAAGAGACAGACAGTCCCCCAAGAAGAGAGATTCCAACTTCCTGGTCAACTCTCATCTATACACTGAGCATGACGTTGTGTAACATGGAATACTCCATCAGCCAATTTAGCCCTCAATCCAAAATCTAAGTTCAAACCATAAGGGGAGTCGTGGACCCTTTGTCCCAGCTGTGCTCCCCCCCATCCAGTTGTGCTCCTGCACACTGGCGAAAACAGGGGAAGCTGAAAAGTCCTTGAGGTCTCAGTGCCAACTATAAACATCAGTGCACTATCAACATTCTTCTCATAACAAATCCCACACTAAATCCAAACCATAGAGCTCTTCTAGCTGCTAAAAAGAAAACTAGGACTGTGTCAGCCAAAACCAGGACACTGTGGACAAGTAATTTAAGATACAGTGGCTTCTCAGAGCTCAAGTATTTGTGGGAGACGTTACTGTCACTTAAATGGCCAGCATTTAAATTCTGTCCCAGTTCTGTATTTTCTGGCTTCCATGATGATTTCAGTACTATTTAAATTCTGTTTGCCTCTTATTGGTTGTGATGTTGTTGTGTTTTTAATTATGAATTGCATATTTATCAACTAAGTAATTCTGAAATAATATTTCAGTATTAATCATCTCAAACTATTGCAAAACGTAGCATGACTCAGAGTTAAGCATCCTATAAACACTTTAAAAGTTTAAAGGACAGAGCAAATTAAATATCTGCTAAGTGTATAAATCCTTTGTCAATCATGGAAGAAATGCTGGCATGGCCAGGACAAAATGAGGCATTCTTTTCCCCTCCCACATCTCTCCACCCTACTCAACTGGTTTGGTTTGAAAATTTGATTTTTTTTTTTCCCCCCATGATTTTATAAGTAAAAACTTCAGTGTTCTTCTCCTATTAACATCACTGTCTTGCCTAAACCACAGCACAGTTGCAACCCAAGAACAGGAACAAATTGCATAGATAGGATAAAAGGAAAAAAAACCCACTTAGATAAGCTATTATAATGTCCTCTTGTTTTCCTAGACATTTTAAACCACAATAAGGAATTTCTGTTTGGGCCAGCACAATAACATCCTATTAAAATCCATACTAGAAGCCATACAGACAATGAATACTGTAGCTATTCTGAATGTTGTCAAAGAGCTCTCATGTCATCCATGATTCATCACATTTGATCTTTTTCCATTCTCTCTACATACTGTTCTCTTCAATTCATACAAATACATCAGCAATCCCAAATCCATGGCTTATGGATAACATCCCCCAAACTTTCTTCAATTCATACATACATTTAAATATATATCCACACATATGCATCTGTATATGTGTATATATATAAATGTAAATAAAATTCCTATATAATTCTAGCCTATAAAAATCTCTATTGCTGTATTTTTCGATTCATCTAAACTGAAGAAATTTATTTTTCCAGATTTCCCACAAATTAGTGCCCTAGAGGCACATAACATGTAGGTAACTCTCACAGGCAGATCTGGCTATTTAAAGAGGTTAAAAGTTATGCTTAAAAATTTAAAACATGGGAGGCTACTCTCTCCTCTACAGGAACAACAATGGGGAGCAACATGATTAAAAGGAGCCCTACCGGAGTGAGCACCAGCATGACTAATCGAAAAGGGAGTAAGTAAATGCCAGCTCTTTGTGGGGATTATCAAGACGTTTCGAATCTATCTGTCTAGTAACAAGGGGGAATTCCTGCTGGCAAAGGAAAGAAAGAAAAGAAAGACAAAAAAAAGGAAAATGATTCAACTTGTTAAGCCCAGGAGGGAAGTAGAAAGTGCGACCATTATTTCGGGGAAACAAGTTCCACTTGGAGGAGGAGGGTGACTAGAAGCATCCTATGGTGGCGATGAACCGTCTGCACTGACACATGTTACTACAACCCAACTTGAGTGACCCTTGCTATTTTGCCCATATAAGGAGTGAAAGTAAATTTACTAAGTAAAGAATACAATAGTTTTACTGAAGAAGAGGGGGGAAAAAAAACCCACAACACATCAAAGTGCATTATTTTATACAAAAGCTGAACGTTAGTTAAGCAGATGAAAACTCTGGCGAGAATCTGGATGTTCAGCACACCACCAAGCAGGCTTTTTTCCTTGTTTGTTTGGCTTTTTCTTTAAACTTTGTCCTGCTGCAACATTTAATCAGCTGAAAATATATAACCTACACCAAATAATTGAGGACCTATTCAGATTTTAAAAGAAAGCAAAACAAACCCAAGAACAAGCTCACCCCCCTGCCCCACCTAGGTCTCTCTTGGTTGACTGCCTTGCTATACCTGCCCTTCAGCTCAAAGGAAAAAAACCCTATAATGTCATCTAATTTCCCCTTCAGTCTTTGCACAAAGCAAGTTAGTGCTCTCCTGAAATTGTCTGGGTTTTTTCCTCCTCTGAGAAAACCTACACCAGGAAATATTCTCAGCCCCTGCGTGACTCACTTTGTAGGACTTTCGCTACAAGCTTTTGTTCAGCTTTCTGATTCCGGGCTGGAGGAGGATGCCTTCTCTTCTTTCAGGCTCAAGTTTTGGGAGGACATCAGTTAACCACTGAAAGGTCTTATCTATTAAAAATTGTGGTGAACCTTAAGGCAAAGACTTTTTCTCCTCAGGGCAGGCTCCTCTCGCCTATCCACAAACTGATAATTTTGTAGTCTGTTACTTTGGAAAGTGGCTAACCTGCTTCCTCACTTACTTGGTATTGGAAGTTTATCAAATGGCAATATAAAATGCTTTGTTTCCACTGTTTAAAACATCACTCTGGGAGGTGATTTGGTAACCCCATGGGATCCCAAATGGACTTTGAGTTTTGTTATTTTTTTGAGAAAATAAAGCTCTATAAGGAGAAGCAGTATGAGGACCTGGGTGGATGTATTGCAAAAGTTTGTCTGAGCAAGGCAGAAACAAAATTAATGAAGCAGATGAGGAATCCTAAACTGAAAATATCCTAGACCTTGGCTAGCTATCATCTTGAAGTATGAGTTAAAAGAGCAAGAGAAATTAGGGATCTGCATATCTGCTGTCTCAGGAATATGGCAAAGGTAGTGATAGAATAAACTCATTTAATCCAGTAATTTGACACAGAATCAAAATGGGCTTCCACAGCCACACCTGGGTGTTAGAAGTACTCCACCCAGTTCCCTTCGTTACATATTCATGTCGTAGGACTGAATCTTTGTGTGAAAGGCAGTGGCAGTGTTCAGGTAGCAAGTAGGTGTGAGAACTCTTATCTAGATGGAGAATCCTGAGAAACCTTTAGACAGGTACCTGGTTAGAGGTCTGAAAATATGACTAATCAACACCTGAATATAAGAGGAGAGGCAGCATAGAGAAACTAAAAAACCCAAACCTAGTTAGACCTAAGTCTGGAATTTTAAAGTCTAGATTTTTTGTGATTGTTGTTCCTAGTGCACAGGAAATGTATAAATAATGAAGGATTAATAACTCTCTTTTCATTCACTCATTTTACTATCAGCAGAAGCCAATCTAAATTTGAAATTGTTCTCTATAGGAATAAATGCCTTTCAGCTGAACTATATGGAAACCTATCAGCTGAAAGCCTATTTGCCTTTAACTACATAATTTAACATCATTTGAGTTTGCCATATCACAGGTAGGACTCCTTCTTAATTGGTATTAGTATTTGGTCACTATTGAAGCTGTATGACTGCAAAATATACATTTATCTGTAATTTGATCCTCAAATGGAATTATTATTTGTTTGGAGAGAATGGAATTCATCAAATATTCAGGAAGTTGTTTCTTCATGCATAGTGAGAACATTGGCCACATTGTTTTATTAATTAAACAGTCTTAAAGATATAAAAAACCTACTCACAAAATTACGGCCACAGCTATCTACTTCATGTCATATAGGTTATATGACAGCTCAAAAAATCTTTAATGTGGATCTGCATAGACATTCTAAATTCTTCCTATTAAACAGCAATCTAATCAAGCTATTTTGCCTTCATTTGCAAACAAACTGAAAGACACCAAGTGCTCCTTTTTAGCTCCACTGAGCAAAACTGGATTGTGCAAAGATAACCAGGGATGGAATGCATTGTTTGGGAAAAGGAATAAGCTAAGTTTTAGAAATCTAGAAATAGAGTCTTTTGCACAACTGACATCTATAAATTATTTCTGGGTTTTTTTCCCTAGTATTTAGTAGTACGTTACCAAACTTCTATTTGCCAAAACACAAAAAGAGAAACTCCTAACCTTCATTTTTGTCAAACAAGTGTTTTGCACATTAAATAGTGTAGGAATGAAAGAGTAAAGAAAATTAAATGTGTGTTTAAATTTGTATGATTGATTAATTTCTCATAGATCTAGTTAACTCCAGTGATTTAATAAACACATGCTAATTATGTATTTGATAACAGCACTTTAAAATTTCTCTTTCCTTGTTATATAGCTGACATTTTCAGTTGTTCAAGTCAGAAGCTTACAATAAAACAAATTGATAAATTCCAGGCAGCCTTGCAAAGGGAAAAAAAGTGGAAGTCTCTGTACAGAACTAGAAATACATCTGAATCAGCATCAGAAGTATTTGATGAGAAAGCAATATTGATATAGAAGGATGTTGCTTTTTTCCTAAAACGATGCAGTGAGAGGAAATATTTTTCCCTAATGATTTGGGCAACACAACATTTACTCACTGAGCAACAATATAAAACAAGTGGTTTTTAACAATTTTTAATTTCCTGCTGTTTTGAGAAACAAAGTTGCACTGTATATCAAGGACAGTTGCTGCGAAGTACAGGAGTAGTTTAAGATGAAGATTTGTTAAACAACCCTGGAAGAAGATGAAAGGGGGGAAAACAGGGTATATTATGATAGAAGTTTATTATACACTAGTTAACTGGGTGGAGAGAAGATTCTTTTTTTGATCAAGCAAGGGAAACATCCGAAAGGACAGAACCTCATGGATTTAATTACTTCTTGGAATTATTTTTTTTTCTGTTGGAAAACAAATGCAAGACAGAGACAGTCCAACAAGTTCTTGGAATATGCTGGGGACAGCTTTTTCTTCTGAAGGTGAAGAAAACCATTAAGGGAGTGGCTATTTTAGATCTTCTGCTGACTAGTAGACATGAACTGGCTGAGAGAGGAAGGGAATTCAGGTGAAAGTGAACTCTAACATTTAATGATCACTACCACAGAAAGGAAAGAGAAAGCAGCAAAATAAAATTACTTTGTTTTGGTTTTTGATTTTTTTTTTTCAGAAAACAAACCAAACCTTAACAAGCTCCAGAGACTGATAAGCAAGGTTTCTTAGGAGGACTGTTTAATTAATAAAAGAATGCAGGAGAGCTTGTCTGTTTTAGTCATTGCTGGAGTCAGCTCTTAATTATCCGAGGTAAAGGGAATAACCTAAATTAGGCAAAGACAGAGGACAATACAAATTAGGCTGTGTAAATTAGTCTGCAAGACTCTACTTAGTACATTCACCTTTGAAAGGCTTATGAACAGATTTCCATAGAGAGAACAGCAAGAGAGAGGAGCCTCGTGCAAATAGCTCATGTTCTGTGTCATGCACCATTTTCTACTGCTCTCCCACAAGAAATGCTGAGGGAAGGCAGGGCTTCATTAAATCCCAATTCCCATAAACCATCTATCATCAGGAGGTGACTGTATATTATTACGCACATTAGCAGATTATCCCAATACAGAAGAAACTGCTGAATTCACACACCACAAACACAATTTCCATCCAAGATAGCAACAGGGTGAATAGCAATTTTTTCTTTTGGAAAGCTAATTCCCCAGCTAGCTCTACTGCAATAGAAATGTCATCCCATCACAGTACTGCACCATTTTTCTGTTTTGTAACTGTGAAGGGTTTATATTTGTGTATTCAACTAAAGACCAATGAGTCTTTTCCAAGGGCTTCATATAGAAATTAGCAGATGAGATTTGCTGGCTTGACAAGACTAGACAATAAATTAATGTATTTTAAAGGCAGAATATTTTAAGCCCTCATCAAATATATTCAGATCAATATTAGTTGCATAACCAAGAAAAAAAGCAACTCTTTCAATTACTGGTCTGCTGTGTACTTTTGCTAATGTGGAAAAAAAGTATTTCTCTCTCCATGGAAAGATTACAATAAAGACAAGAATGGCATTGCACAACCTTGTCTGCAATCTGAAATTAAGTTCTCACATTAGAACATAAGTAATTAGCATTTTCCCTAGCTTGCTTCCATGCAGGAATACTGCTGCCAAGCAAATGACTAACACTACATAAGCAAAATGAACACTAGAGAACAAATGCATAGCCATTTCTCCTTCTCTGGAATAAAACTTAACATCAAAAATAATACAGGTTAAGTGAGAAACTGTAAAGTGTAGGTGCTGTTCCTTTATTAGTTTGGCTTGCATATATTTTATGAACAAAAGGAAAAAGCCATATGGTTTATGAGAGCATGTGGAAGATCTCCTCGAGCCATTTCCTTTGTTGGCTCTTCATGCCAGCTATAGTCATTATGTACCTTCCTTATTTCTGTATATGATATTCATTTGAAAATTTTCCAGTACTTCAAACACAGGTGCTTTAAAGGAAGATTACAATTATACCTAGTGTTAAATTCTGTTTTCAGAACAGTCATCTTCTTTATGATATATATAAGTGTGTGTGTATATATATTTCATGTAAACACAGATAATTATTTTTCTCTTACCTTTTTAAGTGCTGCTGGTAATGAGGCAGTAGACATTGATATCGCTGGAAGAACATAAGAGTGTGGACAGACTACTGATGGCATTTGATTTTCTTGAACAGTACAGCATCTGCTTGATATATCATAGTACCTGAAAGGAGAGCAAACATTGTTCAATTAATACATCCTAGTGAAATAAAGTCTGAGCTAATATCTGCTGTATTTCTCGACAAAGCACACTAAGCTGTTTTCTCCTGTTGTAGTGGTTCCAGGCCTCCAGTACTTCTAAAGTTTATGGCTTTATTTTAGCCAAACTACTTGCTTCTCTTATTAGACATTAATTCGTCCCAGCTACTTTAGCTATCCGAAACTCTTAACTTGTAATTTTTTTCCTGATAACAAAACAATGAAAAAACAAATACAATATTCAGCAGGCTAACTACGTCAGAGCCACAAGGCAGAAAAATTAGTCATCTTATCTTATGTCATTCCACCTCTACAGACACAGCAGATTACAACATTTGGGGTTTACAGTTCCACGTTACATCACATGTTCTGTTCACTTTCCTTCTGGAGGGTGTCTCAGTAAATAACCAGTTGAATTCTCGAAACGGAAAGTCATTTATTGGGAAGATGCTGTCACAATGAAAGTGTATACAATCTTCAAATCAATACATTAATTCTTAGCAAGTCAGCCCTAAAGCTCAATGGACCTAATTTTGCTTAAGTTTATTCTGCAGTGTCAATTTTTAAATTCTGAATCCGAAGAACGTGGAAAAGTTCACTTAGTCTCCTCCAAAGAGAGAAATAAAATAGTAAAACCTGACCGACTTATATCATCTCTTTCATTTCACTGTCTGAAAAATCAAAGTACCAAGAATACAGCATTCTCTGAAGATACGGTTTCATTAAAAGGTTAATAAAAAATGGCATTTTATATATTTAGTCCTTTAGACGATTCAACAAATGGTTGAAAACCAGCTTTTTCTTAAATTTATGTATTTTGATACTTTTATTTCAAAATTGGACTGTATTTTTCATAGGTTCATAGGACAATTCAGGTTGGAAGGGAGCCCAGGAGGTCTCTGGTTCAGTGTCCTGCCCAAAGCAGAGTCAGCAATGGGATCATCAGATAAGGTTGCTAAGGGCTTTAACCAGCCAACTCTTGAAAATGTGCAAGGACAGAGACATCACAACCTCTCTGGGCAATGGTGAAAATGTTTTCCCTTACATCCAGGTTGAATCCCTCCTTTCTTAATTTTTGCCTCTTGTCTCTTGTCCACCTCACCATGCACCACTGTGAAGAGCCTGGGTCTGTCTTCTTGGTGACCTCCTCACACGTACAGGGGCGCCTCCAGGCCCCTCATCACCCCCCAAAGCTGCCTCTTCTCCTAGACTGAACAAGCCCCAATTCTCCACCCTCTCTTCACAGGGCAAGTGCAGCCTCACAGGCAACCCCTGACCATACTGGTGGCCATCTAATGAACTCACCCAAGTTTGAAACACTGAGAGATTTTTAGGCAGAAAATATCCTCACCAAATATTATGCTTTCAGGAAAAAAAAAAAAAAGTCTCAAAATGTTCTTGGTTTGTTTAGTCCTTAAAATATGCATATTTTCCATTTCAGTTGGATCACAACTCCCTTTCCCATAGGCTTCTTTTCCAGACTCATCACAAAGTTCCAAATCCAGCTCTATTTGGACAGCTTTAGTTACAAATTTAGTTGTATAACTGACTGCCATATAGAGTTTTCAAAGACTAAATAAGGGAGCAGAAAAGCCTCAGGTGTATTTATAGAAGTGTTCAGTTTATTGCATAATTGTGGTGAAAATGTTTTGACATTTTAACACACATCCCAATAAACATGTGCAATTATTTTGTTTATTTACCTATTTCTAAGGAAGAAACTGCATCGCTTTCAATAGCTGGTTACCTTCTCCAGGTCATGGCTGACTTTGAGCTGTCCATCTTGATTTTCATTTTCTGCCTCTGTCAATGGAGGTTGCTTTTGAGGTGGTTCCACGCACATTGTACAAGAGATAATTCAAAAGTCATGTTAACCAGCTGCTCACCTAGTGCTGAAAGATTCTGTTACACGCTACCCTGTCTAATGTATGTACTGGAGGCCTCTGTAAGACCAGTCAAGGGAGCAACAGTAGACGGAGGACTATCAACTCAGTGACTCAGAGCAGTTGAACAAGTGACATAGTATGGGCGGGAGACTGGGAAGGCACTTGGTTGAAGTCCGAGTAGGAGGAGGAAAATAATGGCACACCATGGGAAACAGATGGAAGAGCTGTCAAGTGCTGAGGTGACACCAACGCTCTGCGAGAGGCCACCATTCGCAATGGCACTGCTGGGCTGGTGGCAAGCGTCTCCACACCAAGTGCTATATAGCATATGTGTGTCAGAAAACAATGTGCCACCGATCCCACATGTCAAAGTGCCAAGAGGAGGAAGCTCTGGGAGCAAACACTTCCTAGGTAGGTGTCCTGGTTTCGGCTGGGACAGTCAGTTTCTCTTTTTAGCAGCTAGAAGAGCTGTGTTTTGGTTTTAGTATGGGATTCGTTATGAGAAGAATGTTAATAGAGCACTCATGTTTATAGTTGTCACGGAGGCCTCAAGGATTTTTCTGCCTGTTGTGTTCTTCCCAGTGTGCAGGAGCACAACAGGCTGGGGGAGAGCACGGCCAGGACAAAGGGTCCACAAACTCCCCTTGTGATTTGAATTCAGATTTAGGATTGAGGGCCAAATTGGCCAATGAAGTATTCCATATCATGCTACATTGTGCTCAGTATATAGATGAGGGCTGACCAGGAAGAAGGGCTTTTGCTCTTCCAGGGGCTCTCACTCTTGGAGTCTCAGAGTTCTGTCTCTCTCTCGCTCTCTTTTCAGGCCTCTCGCTCATCTGGGATTATGGTGTCAGGACTTAACTGTTTTGAGATCATTTGCCAGGACAGCTCACCAGGTGGTGAGCAATTATACTCAGTATCACTTGCTTATATACATTATTATCATTATATATATATTCATTTATTATTATTACTAAATTGTTCTTATCTCAATCCACAAGTCCCCTTCCCTTTTCCCCTTTAATTCTCTTCCCCATCCTCTGGGGATGGGCGAGGGTGAGCGAGTGGCTGAGTGGTGTTTAGTTGCCAGCTGGGCTAAACCACGACAGTCAGAAGTCACAATGTGTCCCTAGGATCCCCTGTGTCCTGCTGCAGAAGGGGGCTGTGGGGTCCCCAGGCAAGCCAGCGACATCCACCTGGGACGCAGATGCTGTCTCCCCTCCAGCAACAGAGGCCAGGCCACCCCAGGGGCACCCTCACACTCGCCCCCACGGGCCCGCTCCTGGCCATAGTGGAGGACCACCAGTCCCTGACACACAGAGCTCAGGGCGCTGGCAGGTCCGTGGCATGGCCGCCAAGAAGCCTCTACTTTCAGAGCAGGGTGAAGCAGCACGTGTTTCTTTCAGACACTTGTGTTCAAAGGGCACGATTTCATGCCAAAAGCTGGAGCCAACAGAAGCAGTGTGAAAAGTTTCAACTCGAAGAGGGCACGCTGGAGAACAGCCAACCCCACATTTCGAAACGGGTGAGAAAAGGCACTCTTTGAATTTCTCCACAGTTTAAGGTCTATCCTCCCAACAATTTGCTGATGAGCTGAGCTCACCAGAGACTCCCAAAAGCTTCGGTTTATGGCACCAGGCAGCCTTCCAGGGAAAAGCTGCGGTACGCTTCCCGCCCGAAGGCACAGGCACGCAAGCAAGCTCACGGAGGCAAGCTGGGGTGTGAAGGCACAGCGCTGCACCTCCTCTGCCCTAACCACCCAGCCAAATTCTCCCCTTCCAGCCCAAACGGGGAGCCGCTCGCCCCAACTCACTGCCGAGAAGCTCACCGTGGGGCAAGGGCAGGCGGGTGGACAGCTACCGTAGAGGAGCTGACGCACCGCCGACCCACGCCCTGGCTTTCCTCACCTGGGCTGTTTGTGTAACCATACCCACCAGGGGGAAAAGGGTGCTTGCAACACGCTGGGCGCGTTGTGAAACTCTCCCAGGCGTTTTGCAAGGCCCATCAATTGTCCGAGGCCATTTGGAGAGGAGCTTTGTCTGTGGAGGTAAGAATTTTTAAATCAGGAAAAATGGTGGGGTGAATATTTATGATAGGCTGAGTAGTTTATTGTTTGTTACATGTTTGGCTACTAAATAGTGCAACTAATTACATCAAAAGTGCTGGAAGTATGTTTACCTGGTCTACAGCAATGTTTGTCTGGCATGTTTTCATATAGCTAATGAAAATAATAACTAATTTTGCAGTAAAGCAAAGGAAGAGCAGGTAGGAGGCCTTGGAAATTGCCAAGCTTTTGAAGAGGGCATGAGGCATTAAAAGGAAGAAGGAGAAACTCTGTAAGTACATACATCTTCTCTTTACCACTACAGGGACACTGGTTCACAGCACAGCTATTGACTGGACAAGGAAACTACCAGATAGGAATTAAACTTGGAAGTGCTCTCTTTATGGCACAGACCACACACCTTGGCCCCATCGCTCGTACCTGTCCGTGCCTAAGTCCCTAGTAGTGACGCAGTGCTATCCTGTTAACCATCTTAAGATATTAATTGTGTTGAAATATCATGATGATTACAAATCATTTTGAAGGGAATTAACCTGAAGACAAAAATAAATTAAAAAACTATGATAGGACTAATAAGTAAACAACTCACAAAGAAAAGGAAGAAAAGAGGAGATTCCCATATAGGTTAAACTACTGATGCTTACTAAACTGGCATCCTTATAATTTTATAGCCATGGCTTCCCTCATAATCCATCGTATTCAGCCCTGATATCTATCTCCAGTCTGCTGTTTCTTAGAACAGTCTTCAGTCTGTACCTGGGAGATAGTTCTTGCATATTAATTCACGTTTTCAATCAACACTTTTACACAGAATGAGATCATGTTTTAAAAAAGAGAGAGCGTGTATGAGCAAGAACAACTTGATTAAAACGGAAAGACATTTTGTTTGTTTATTCAGATCCTCTGCCCAGTCTCCCCCCTCCCACGCCGCATCAGCACATAAATTTTTCCCTGGGACCAGCAAACATCAATTTGATTAGCAAAGCGTCTGTGCTGAAGATTTGCTGCAAAACATAGAACAACATTAAGAGCAGTAAAGGGCTCTTCCGCAGCTCACCCACCACCTAGGTGCTCATGACTATGACGGGTGCACCTACGCTGCCAAATAATTTACCTCCCTGGTTCATTCCCTGGTCCCGGTCCCCTTGTCAGCCATACTGCACATGCATCACTTTGTGCTTGGACTCTCCTCTCGAGGAAACCAACTCCTTCCCTCCAAGGAAAAGCTGAGGTGCAGCTCTGCAGACAGACTGCCCTACAGATGGTAAAGCAAGGATGGGACTATACCAACTTTGGCCACTCCTGCCCTACACTGTCCCAGCTAGCCTCCTGCCCTCAGGTACCCCCTGTATTCCCCACACCCCACAGCATGCATCACACCTTTGGCATAATGCTATAAAAACACCAGTCTTGCAGGCAGCAAAGCAGCCCTCAACGTTACCTCAGACACTTTGAACTGAAGCCACGAAAATATAATTATGGTCTTAGAGCCACAGGGGCATCAGACCCAGGTCAAGTGTTAGGCAGCACAAACACAGCCAGTTCACTCTAGAGGCGTGTAACCTGGAGAGGTGTGGATGCATACATAAGGATCGCTCCCTGGGGCAGATCCTTTAGCAGTGCAGACTCTATTTTAAACAAAGAGGTTTTTTTATTGCGCTTTATTTGAGTTGCTGTAGTTAGAGTCTTAATATATTTTGAGCATTTCAAACAGCCTGCTCTGGGCTGAAGTTTTCCATACAAAGCTTGTTATTCCTTCTGTCATCTTTTCCACAAAACCTGTATGTGGACTTCCTGCACAGTCTGCAGCAAGCTTCGTACCACATTTACATCACCTCTTCCCACTGCTTCAGCAGTCCTATTACTGTGTCGCCGGTTATAGAAGAGAAGAGCCGACTTCAGCTCCTATACAAAGTGGTTTGTTACACTGGGGTAACTCAACACCTCTTGTACCTACCTACCTACCTACTTACCCACACAGGGTTTCAAGGAGTTAAAAGCTGGAGCAGAGGCACATGTCCTTGAAGGCCACAGCTGTTATATGACTTTCTGCTGTGGGAGAGACAAAGTGCGTCTGTGCGATTTTTATAGGAAAACTGAGCATCTCAAAACTTCTCCCAGGCCCTGGGACTGATGAGTGGCTCTGAGCTCCTCCTGGGCATGGCACTAAGAAGTGACGGGGAGGCACGAACCCTCTTGTGCCAGCACCCTGCCATCTAATGGCCAGGCTTCCGATTCACAGCTGAATCAAGTTTTACCTTTCTGCCTCCACCTTTCTAGATCCTAGAGATAGAAAAGGCTGTTTAAACTACCTTAGGTCACATCTTGTCAGGGCAGATGTATTCCTACTGGCTTACTTCGAAGTGTTTTGTCATACATCTTAATAACAGGGTTAATACCTCACCTAAAAGTACCTTTTGTTATAGTTGCTCCACTCTGCCTTACTATGCCAGCCTAAATAATTCCTTTCTTTGTTTGGCAAATTCACACCATTTAAATATTTGCAGGCTTCAGCTGTATCTCTCACTCAGCCATTATTTAGCATAATCTTCCCTTTGTAAATGAATTCCCATGTTCTCCTCTCTATTTTCATTCTGACATCATCTCTACAGCAAAGATGCATCCAGAGCTGGACACTATGTTCCTGTTCTTGTCACACCAAAAATCACAAAGAGTAGGTCTTCTTCCTCATTGCTTTGTTCCACGATACGTTTTCACACACAAAGACTGCACAGAGCTTTTTCTGAGCTACTGTAACACCACAAACTTGTCATACTTGTTGTCCACTGCCATACCTATATGTATTTGGTTTTTTCAGCCGTACTGCCTTCTCAGTACAATATATTAATTTCAGGTTATTAAATGTATTTGTTTGCATTTGGCAGTTTGTTGAAGCTCTGAGCAACTGCTCATGAGATGAAATGGTTTCAAGCTTCTGGCTTTCTTGTGCTTCAAACGGCATGCAATTGGAAATACTACAGTCATTATTCCTTCAAAACATGTTCTCCCGTGTCCTAACACAGATACATGCTGTTGTTCTGTAGCCAAATCTTTAATACAGTGAATCCAAGCAGCTTCTGGTTCCTTACTCCAAGTGACCCTTTTCCATTTTGCAAAATCAAAAAGCACCACTGCCATAAAAATAGTTGCAGTTATTCATTATGTTTAAGTTAACTTCTTTAGCACCTCTACTAATTGGCAAATAAACCCGATACAGACACTTGAGACTGAGTATAGCTGCATTTGAATTATGACGTTATCATAGAATCATAGAATCATAGAATGGTTAGGGCTGGAAGGGACCTTCAAAGGTCATCTAGTCCAACCCCCCTGCAAGGAACAGGGATATCTCCAACTAGATCAGGTTGCTCAGGGCCTCGTCCAACCTGGCCTTGAACGTCTCCAGGGATGGAGCATCCACCACCTCTCTGGGCAACCTGTTCCAGTGTTCTACAACTCTCATGGTAAAAAATTTTTTCCTAATATCCAATCTGAATCTACCTCCCTCTATTTTAAAACCATTACCCCTTGTCCTATCACAACAGGCCCTCCTGAACAGCGTCTCCCCATCTTTCTTGTAGGCCCCCTTGAGGTACTGGAAGACCGCTATAAGGTCACCCCGGAGCCTCCTCTTCTCCACGCTGAACAGCCCCAACTCTTTCAGCCTGTCCTGATAGGAAGGTGCTCCAGCCCTCTTATCATCTTCATGGCCCTCCTCTGGACCCTCTCCAACTGGTCCATGTCCTTCTTATGTTGGGGGCTCCAGAACTGGACACAGTACTCCAGGTGAGGTCTCACGAGGGCAGAGTAGAGGGGGAGAATCACCTTTCTCGACCTGCTGGCCACGCTCCTCTTGATGCAGCCCAGGATGCGGTTGGCCTTCTGGGCTGCAAGAGCACATTGCCGGCTCATATTGAGCTTCTCGTCCACCAGTACTCCCAAGTCCTTCTCCTCAGGGCTTCTCTCAATCCATTCACCACCCAGGCTGTATTTGTGCCTGGGATTGCCACGACCCAGATGTAGGACCTTGCATTTGGCCTGGTTGAACTTCATGAGGTTGACACGGGCCCACTTCTCCAGCCTGTCGAGGTCCCTCTGGATGGCATCCCTCCCTTCCAGCTTGTCGACGGCACCACACAGCTTGGTGTCATTGGCGAACTTGCTGAGGGTGCACTCCATGCCACTGTCCACGTCACCGACAAAGATGTTGACGAAGGCCGGGCCCAACACGGACCCCTGAGGGACGCCACTCATGACCGGTCTCCACTTGGACATCGAGCCGTTGACCACTACTCTCTGAGTGCGGCCATTGAGCCAATTCCTTATCCACCGAGTGGTCCATCCATCAAACCCATGCCTCTCTAGTTTAGAGAGAAGAATGTCGTGCGGGACAGTGTCAAAAGCTTTGCACAAGTTCAGGTAGATGATATCCGTTGGTCGACCCTTGTCCACTGATGCTGTCACCCCATCATAAAAGGCCACCAAGTTGGTCAGGCACGATCTGCCTTTGGTGAAGCCATGTTGGCTGTCACCCACCACCTCCTTGCTCTCCATGTGCCTTAGCATGGTTCCCAGGAGAATCTGCTCCATGACCTTGCCAGGCACAGAGGTGAGGCTGACCGGCCTGTAGTTGTCCGGGTCCTCCTTGTTCCCCTTTTTAAATATGGGGGTTATGTTCCCTCTCTTCCAGTCATCGGGGACCTCGCCAGACCGCCACAACTTCTCAAATGCAATGGCCAGTGGCTTGGCAAATTCATCCGCCAGTTCCTTCAGGACCCGCGGATGGATCTCATCAGGTCCCATGGACTTGTGCACCTTCAAGTTCCTCAGATGTTCCCGAACCTGCTCTTCAAGTACAGTGGGCGGTGGTTCATCCTCACAGTCCCTGCTAGTTCTTTCCACAGCTTGGGTGGTAAGACAAGAGGCTTTATCAGTGAAGACTGAGGCAAAAAAGTCATTGAGTACCTCAGCCTTCTCTATGTCCCGGGTAACCAGAGCACCAGTATCCTTCCGGAGGGGGCCTACATTCTCCTTGGACTTCCTTTTGTCCCCTACATACCTATAGAAGCTTTTCTTATTGCTTTTTATATCCCTTGCCAAATTCAATTCCTTCAGGGCTTTAGCCTTCCTCACCTGATCCCTGGTCACTCGTACAGCTTCTCTGTATTCCTCCCAGGCTATCTGTCTCCGCTTCCACCCTCTATAGGCTATCCTCTTCATTTTCAGTTGGTCCAGGAGCTCCTTGCTCATCCATGCGGGCTTCCTGGTCTTTTTGCACGACTTGTTGTTCATCGGGATGCACCTCTGCTGAGCTTGGAGGAGGTGCTCCTTGAATGTGGACCAACTTTCCTGGGCCCCTCGTCCCCCCAGGGCCGCCTCCCACGGCACTTTGCCCATCAGGTCTTTGAAGAGGCCGAAGTTCGCCTTCTTGAAGTCTAGGGTACAGAGCTTGCTGAATGGTTTCCTTGCTGCCCCATGGATCTTGAACTCCACTGTGTCGTGGTCACTGCAGCCAAGGCTGTCCTTAAGTTTCACATCGCCCACCAGCCCCTCCCTGTTGGTGAGCACAAGGTCAAGCATGGCACCCCTCCTTGTTGGCTCCTCTATCACCTGCAGGAGGAAGTTATCATCTCCTAGATAATCCAGAAACTCAGTGAATAATGTTTTTAGCTGTGCCAGAAGACCAGCCATTATATAGCTAGTTAAAATCTTCATGAAGAGTAGTGCAGAGCTCGATCTACATCAGGCCTGTACCAGATGCTCATCGCTGTTCCACTCTTTTGCCTCCTGATAATCTCGACTAAGGAATTTAACCACTGTAATAGAATGGTGTCTCCACCATAAGAGAGACACAGATTTGTTGGAGCATGTTCAGAGGAGGGCCACAAAGATGATCCAGGGGCTGGAGCACCTCTGCTACGAGGACAGGTTGCGGGAGCTGGGATTGTTCAGCCTTGAAAAGAGAAGACTTCGGGGGGACCTAATAGCTGCCTTCCAATACCTGAAGGGAACCTACAGGAAGGCTGGGGAGGGACTTTTTACAAGAGTGTCCACTGATAGGACAAGGGGAAATGGGTTTAAGTTGAAGGAGAACAGATTTAGATTAGATCTCTGGAAGAAATTCTTCAGTACGAGGGTGGTAAGACTTTGGAATAAATTGCCCAGAGAAGTTGTGGATGCCCCCTCCCTGGAGGTGTTCAAGGCCAGGTTGGACGGAGCCTTGAGTAGCCTGGTCTAGTTGAGAGGCGTCCCTGCCCATGACAGGGAGGTTGGATTAGATGATCTCTAAGGTCCCTTCCAGCCTATGCCATTCTATGATTCTATGATTCTATGATTCAATTTTGTGTCTTGATGGCATCATAAATATCTTCTCAGCAACTCCACTTTTTCCCTTTTTAGATCTAAAAACCAGATGATTATCATTTTGTTTTAATGTTGCTATGAGGAGATGCATCATAAATTTCAGTTAACATCTATCACAGACAAGCACTTCTCTTTAGTCGCACTTGTAGCTCTTGTTTGCATAGGGAAAAGACACAGTCTAACAAAACCAACACAAACAGCACCTTGGTTTGGTACAAAACCACTTGAATGTATACTGATACGCTTTCTAAAAATTCATTTCAAAGGAGGAACACATTTTGTCATTTGATTACTTGGAGACTACTTGAATTAACTGAAGCTCTTTTTAGTCTGTAATCTGAAGACCATTAACAAACTTTGTCAGCTACTACTTTTAGAGAAACTGTACTCCATGTGCTGATCATGAAGCATACAAAAAAAAAAAAAATTGTAAGATGCTCTCCTTTGATCGTGCTTTTTTTTTCTCCCCTTTTTTTTTTTTAATTAGTCCGAAAAACTCATTATTGTCATCTGGCCACTGGGTGGCACCTCTACATAGATGCCAGATGTGTCCCAACAAACCCATGTGGCCTGTGATAACCACTACGTTCTTCCCCCAGCCAAATGTTGACATTATATCAGCTGTGCACATGCAGCCATGTTTGGGAGACAACTAAAGGTCATTACTAAAAATTGACTTTGCAAAATATTCCTGAAATTTTCCATTATAATTTTTCTACTCCTATTTTTGGGGAAAAATGAAGCTGTATGAAACAACTTGTTAGTGGAAACCTGATTCTTTGAATGTGTGTAAGTATTGGCAGCTTTTGAGAGGTGTGACAGAGGAGATACATAATGATCTTCCTTGCTTTGTATTAATATAAAACAAATCATGTCTGACATTGCGGTAGCATCCAGCGAGCCTAAGCAAAGCCAAATTCCAGTTTTGGTGGGCAACGAACAAATACACACACCTAACATCCTCGCCCCCAGAGATCATTTGTAACTATGCTGCACTGGAGTATCTCACTGAATGCAGAGCTAATCTTGGTATTTATATTCTGGACTAGCTCTAAAGCACTGCATAAACAATAATCATCACATTGACTTAACCTAGCAAAGGTAATACCTCATTTTATATAGTAAGAAGCTCAAAGAACCAGACGAAGCTGTTTGACTGAGCAGACGGAAAGCCAGCATCACTCATTTCTTTAAACACATGATGCTTTTCTTCCTTTGTTCATATTGACTCACCATGACTTGATGAACAGAAATACGTTACCGCACAGTTCTGCTACATTCTGCAGCTACATTGAGAGATACAGAAAGGTGTTTACAAATTCAGGGACATGAAAATACTTCTGAACAAACAGACTCGCACTCCCAGCATTTTTCCCCTGCTCTTTTATGTGAGTATTAGTATTTGGTTCAAAGTGATAGTTGGAAAAAATTAGCAAAGTTTGCGCTCTCTGCTCTTTAAAGTTTGTTGTGAACATCTAGCAATCTGCCTTAGATTTGAAAAAGTCCAATTCATCTGGACATCTCTAAATGCAGTGCAATTCCAGCGGCAAAAAGGAAAGTCTTTAATTCTCAGAAAAAAGTTTCTGCCCACAGGAAGGGACGAAACAGGTTCACATTACACCAAACAGGCCTCACAAGTTCCCACTGGCCAAACACGAGAAAGCCTGTGCAGGACGGGTCCGGAGGCAGCAGGGAGGGGTGCACTAGCTAAACACACCTTAACACCAGGTCCTGTGGCGGGGCCACATCTTGTCGCACAGAAACGACGGCGGCGCCAGGCTGCGGCTGAGGACCGCAGCTGACGGGAAGCTCCCTTTCAGCATGGGATCCTAGAAGATTACACAGCCTTTCAACAGTCTGATGCTGTGGCTTCCCCTCTCCAGCCTCTCCTGCACCCATCGGGCCAGCCAGGAGACCCCCGAGCAGGTCCCGGGAGTGGAGCAGTACGCAGAGGGGCGAAGCCCCAGCAGCACAGCCCAAGGGAATGAAGAACATTGCAGGGGGGTTGGACTAGATGACCTTTGAAGGTCCCTTCCAGCCCTAACCATTCTATGATTCTAACAGGCCAAATGAATGAGGTGCACGCAGGACTGCTGAGGTTTGGCTGGTGCTGCATAAACTCATCAATTTATCTATTCATCAGAATCTTCATAAACCACACCCTGCAATTACAGTGAAGGAACTCGCCTAAAATGAGTTGATTTCATGAGCTAAATTAGCCCACTGTCTAGAACAAAGACAAACAACTAGTGTGGTACCAGCCATTTTACATTCGCATGAATTATGCTAAACCTAATTGAAACTCAGGCTTTTGGCAACAAAGCACTGAGCCACCTTTTGCTCAGTGGCTTATATTCAATGGCGATTTGTGATTACAAATTGCATTAATATAAGAGTTTATTATGTGATTTCTGAGTATCAGTAATCTAAATACCTAGGAAACCTATAAAACAGTTTCGAACGTGCTACAGAAAAAAAGAAAATATATTTTTTTTTAAAGTGCCACTATAGAGGCACTGGTTAAGAATGTAGGTTTGGAAATTTAGCTTTGAAAATTGGCCATTAAGATTTTACTGGGCTTTAAGTAGAAAGGAAGAACAATTTGCTACAACAGCTGAGCAACTGTTTTTGATTCCAGGAATCGAAAATTGAATTAAAATTATATTCATTATACTTCTTATTCAGTAGGAAGTAATAGGAAAACATGAAGTTATACTTAGATAAGTCAGCTCACATAATGTGAGATGTGTCATTGCTTCCAGACTTAATAATGGACTGTATAATTTCAGGTTTCAAATAATGATAACTTCATTGCAAAATATATTAATATAGATTTTGTCATTTACCAAAAAACATGCACCTGAAGAGATTTTAATATAAATCCTAACGTTTTACTATTTTGGTTTAAGAAATCACTGATCACTTTCAATCAAATTCTCTGCATATTTCTATATGGAACAACCGAATGAAGTTTGAATCATGTCTTAAACAGGATAACAATACTCAATCACTATTTATAAATGTGTTCGACAGGCCAAGTCCATGGCTATCAGGTCTTAGAGCAAACAATCATCATGTTATATGTGTATTTACAGTTATATTTATCAGAAAAAAAAACCACTGAAAATGCTTTAACCCAGGCATATTTCAAGATTCAACTTTGAAAAATCTATTTTCCTACTTCCTATGGCTTTTCAAGTCATGAGTCCAGCATGAAGAAGTGGTTCAGGGAAATCTTGGAAATCATTAAGCCAGGAGAACAATGGAAAAGGTGAAAAGGTGACTCATGAGCAATATGTATCAACTGCAGTCACAGATGCAGCATAAAAAGAAGTTTTGTCACAAACTCTAGCACAACACCAACATGAGACATCATTTCAGAGTACATCCTGTAGCCCTATCGATTTATCATCAGCGCTCTTCATTCTTGTATTCTTTTGAGAGCAACACATATAGATATTTAAATTGTCGGAAAGTTACACATCAAATTAAACACGTGGATAAGGGTGGGCTTTCTTCATACCTCCACAGAGGACAGGCTTTCTGCCAGCTCAAACAGACATGATAACATTGATTTGCACTATGAAGTGCTGCTTTTAAGTCATATTGGCTTTTTAGGAAGGACTAACTCACCAAGCAAGTAGCAGCAGACTTTGGAATTCGTCCTGGAAATGAGCTCGCTGCAAGGCAGCCTACCTCTGTCTCTGCATCTTACCTCTACAGAGCCAGAAGAAGGGGGCTTCACTTTCAGAGTTTGTTTTACTTCACCTTTGGAGGCATGAGAAGTTGTCTCCTGACAGTATGACAGTATTTTTGCCTCTTGTCAAACCCATTTATCACTCTCTTCTTTCACCTCCTTCTCTTTTTCAGTTATCAAAAGTGATCTTGCAGGCAGTGAGGGAAGGTAAAAGAAAGGATGTGAACAACAGAAGAGAGGGAGAAATGAAAAATGAACCTGAGAGGATCCTGAGAGAGGACAGGCAGATAAACTAGAGATAATATTTTTTTCACTGGGATACTGACAGCCCAGTTAATTTTGTGTAAGGCTTTGTTATTTAAAATCATGAGCATTTTGTTATAATTCAGTACATTTACTTAATGCTGCTTCCATTTTGCTCATTAGCTAAGGATTAATAAACTACAAGGCCTTCAACTATTGGTTATGAACAGCTCATCTTCCAGCCTCAATGCTTGTTTATTATTTATTATTTAAGCATCCTAGGATGCTTAAATACCTCCTAAGCAGGAAACACCTTCAAGCTAATTACATTAAATGTCTGAGACGGAGACTGCCAAGCGGTTTTGAACACAGGAAAGCAGGCAGAGACTCTTTGTAATGAGTAAAAACAATGTGCTCCTATAATGAGATCATTACATCAAAAGAAAAATCCTAAGAAAAAGCTAAGTAAGTTTTTAACTTTGAGGAAGTTGGTTAAGAAAAACTCTTTATTTCTATCTCTTGCACTCATCTGTGGCCACACCTCTATAAAAGAAATAAATTTATCTTGTCTCTTAGATTTAACAAACAGATAGCCAGAGCAGAGATGGCTAATCTCAGCGCAAATGCACTTCTGAGTGAAAACAAGCTTGATTTGTCCACCTTAAGTGTCAGCTTTCAGCAACATCTACTCTTCTGATTGGGTCAAGTCTATTACTAATGAAAGCTCCCTCTCCACGTGACAAGCAAATTTAGATATAGTCCTCCTTATCTTCAATTAAAGATGTCATCTATAAAATTATAAGACTACTACGGTTGTGTTTGAAGCTGAATTAAGAAGAAAAACTTAAGGGAGTGAACTTGCTCCTACTAGCCTGCAGCTATAGCATCACATATTCTTACCACATCTACCTGACCTGGTCTGTGCCTAGCAGAAGTAATCTCCACGCTGTTTGCTGAAGGAAGTAATTTTCATGTCTCAGTAAGTGTCATGCCTCAGTTCTTTGTCATCAAGAAATGAATTATTTTGGTATGGCACTAAGTGACAAACTATATCGTTCAAGTGTGCACACGTACTATCTCAGTGATCCTGATGCTTTATGTACGTTCAGTGTGTAAGCTCCTGAAAGCTTGTAGTCTTAAAAAGATCACATGACCATTTAAAAACAAACAAAGAGACTAAAGCACCACATCGGAAGTTTTCTGGCGTTCCTTTGAAGGAAAAGGAGTTTATACCATCCTACTATCTCAGTAGGTTAGGTAGCTCAATTTGGATCTGGGTCTTACGCAAGACATCTAATTGAGAGTTGAGTACAAAGTAATTAAGTAAACATCTCAAATCACGAAGAAGAATTCTACTACAATTTCAATCACATTTTAATCTTAAAAAGGTTCACACATTAAACTTTATCCTAAAGCATCATTTGGTACAAATGTATTATGAGACTTCAACTTTACACATGAAATACAAGTTGTCCTGGAGCCAGTTCAAAGACTGACTTAAGTCATCAGGGATGTCCTATTTACAATAGCTTACTACAGAGTCATCTGCCAGCAACTCTGTAGTTACCTGCTAAAACCTTGTATTTTAATTTCTGCATTTGCCTACTTTCAACCTGTAAGGGCTAGAACCAGTTTAACAAGGTTTAACAATTTATCTTGTTATTTGTGATCCAGATGGGGCAACTCCTTCATAAGTGACAAAGAAATTAGAATCTCCCACAGAAAAATCCTTAGGATTTGAGGGCAAAACACTTTTGGTACCGGGTTTTAGACTGTAGAGTATTTTGTCTTTATGATTTTTAAAATTGGAACATAAACCATTCCTTTCTTAAAAAACTCTCTCGACTAAAGGAGCATAGATTCCTTTTCAAAACCCTAAGTAATCTCAAAAAAAAAGAGAAAGAGTAAACAACTAAAGTAATCAATGCTCTTTTACTAGAGTCAGTCATGCAAGGGAAAAGAAAGAAAGTGGTCATGTTCTTGTTGTACTACACACACAGTGAAACAAGTGACAATTTCAAAATCTTTGGACTCGGTCTCCAAACTCACACCTTTAAGCATTCTGAAAGCCTGCTCTAGGCTGCTGTGTACAGTAAATGCACATTTGAAAATAAGTTAACCTGGCAGCAGACCTTTAGGGCTGCAAAGTTTCTTCTTGCAAAGACACAGACTCTAAAATCTCTGTCAAGAGATATTCATTACCCTTAATCGTAGCATCATAGAATGGTTAGGGTTGGAAGGGACCTCAAAGATCCTCTAGTTCCAAACCCACTGCCATGGGCAGGGACACCCTCCACTACACCAGGTTGCCCAAAGCCTCATCCAACCTGTCCTTGAACACTTCCAGGGATGGGGCATCTACAACTTCTCTGGGCAACCTGTTCCAGTGCCTGGAACTGTATTTTCTTCTGTCTTCATATGAGATAATACTTCAAAGAAGCTGAGGATCAGAAAGAAGCAATCAAGGATGACAAATAATTGCTAAATACTTGAAGTTTATTTTCAAGATCAATCAAAGTTTAAATGTGGTAAATTGCTAAAGTATAAATACAAAAATAAAATGGCATGATTTTGCTGAAGCATCATAAAGAAATGACCTTATTAAAAGACTTGATCTGAAATGTTTCCATCAGAAGGCAACACTGTAGCTGGGTCTGTAAGTCTGTTAATTACAAATCTTTCACATAAAAAAGTAAATGAAACATATAATTTTCTATTAATGTTTCTATTAATTAATGGGAAAAAAGAGGAGCTACAGAAACAAGAGGACACTAAGGTCTTGGTCTCATTAATTAAAGCTAGCGTAACATCATTTCAGTAACTCAGGTCTCGCTAATTAATGCGTGCAACATTTTTAGGAACTTCAGAACAACAGTGGCTGGACATATAAGCAAGACCCTCTCATTCCCAGGCAACGATCTCTGGGATAAGTTCAGTCGTACAAAATAACCTATACAAGCATGCCTAATAGTCTCCTCTCTTAAAGATGGGTCACAAGACTAATGAAAATGGAGGCAATAAACACTAATCAAACTTTAGAAATTTCAGCACAAAAATCTAGAATTAATAACTTTCATTTCTTCTTACCACATAGTCTGTGTAATTTAAGTATTACCCCAAATCCCTCTTTATCCTCTCAGTAGTGATGTTTGATTAGAAGTCACAAAATATGTTAAAATGCAATGTCAGTCTCCTAAAATAAAAGGTACAGCCAAGGTATAGCCAGTATAGCCAAACACCTGTCTATGTTAATTGGCATAATACAAATTAATAAAAGCAGTTAGTGTCAGTGATGCAGAAGAAAAGACGGAAGCCCTCAACTAGTAGGTAAATACAGGAAGGGGAAAACCAAACTGATTATGTTACACTCTGTGCTGTTTTTACCTTAATTCCATGTTCTTAGTAATTCTTTTTTAATGCTCTACTAGGCGAATATTCAAGAGTTGGCTCAAAAAGTAGTTTTGCTATAGAAACCTTGGCAGATGCTTAGAAAACTCTTTCTGTTAAAAGGCTCTGCTCGTCCCTCGTAAAAGGTGCGCAGTTTTCATTAAAGAAAAGCTTCAGTTGCCCTTTGTTTTTGTAAGCTGTACACAGCGGTATTTCTGTGCCTCACTCTGTACATAAGTACAAGAAAACAAACAAGCACCCTGAAAAGCCTGGGCAGACTGAACCATAGACCGCAATAACAGAAGATGCAAGATGACTGAAGGGTTTTGTCTTACAGCTAACTCTTGAAACTAGAACCACCTCTCTTCCTCAAGCTTCACCTTCATTATTAGATTGTAATTTGGGCTAGATTAAAGGACAGTAGAGCAGCATAAAAGGAGTGGAAAGCTAACCAAAATAAGCACATTTGTAAAAGGACTCAGGGAGACAAAATATTATTGAGCAGATGAAAATGTTGGGACTGTTCCAGGCATATGAGACATACAAAAATCGGAGCGGAAGAAGTAAAACACTTCTGAAAATATGAGAGATGAGAAAGGTACCTTAAGACAGAAAAAAGAAAGGAGGGTAAGTACTTCCTTAACAATTAATAGACGGAGGTCTCTTCAAGCCATTTTTTTAAACATGTATTTCTTGCTCTTGGAGGAAATGGAAAGTAGTTTTAGGAAAAATGAATTTGTATAAACATCAAAACATTGTCTGTACTGATTCAAGCTTTTGCAATTTGTTATTTTCAGTTGTACACATGCTATATAGGCACCATGTAAAAACTCAGACCCAAATATTAAGCAATACAATGTATTCAACAGGTAAACCATATTAAAGATAAAAAAAGAGGGCATAAGAAGTAAAATCTAGTATTATTTGCACTGTAATCATACTGAGAATCTTCAGACTCCTCCTGTGCTAAGTCCTGTCCCCAAAAGTGGGAAGGGAGGAGATATAATTATGCTGAAACATCTGCAATTATCCTAACAGTTTCAGAACAGCAGCTGCTTCACCAGATTTATGACCACCAAGACTCAACATCTGACAGGGAAGACTTGTGGCATGAGGCATCAACACCAGGTAACAGCAGGTCTGAACATCGAAGCCAACTGATAGGATGTGAGCAAGCTCCTGGGAGCCATCCAAGACATACACAACATATGTACCTCTGTAGTCTTTCAAATCAAGATCATGGGACAATAGTGACAGTCACCCAAACCTGATGGCATTTTTAGTAACCTCCAGGACAACAGATGTATCAATGGTAGCACTTCATTACTAGCTAAGTAATGATGAAGGACAGCAGGGAATGTCACAATGGGGTAAAATATGTCCAGTTGTTTGTCTGGACATGGATTTGTGTTCAAATTCATGTTTACATGGATAAACACACACAACCAGATAAGTTCAACAAGAAGTCTTTAAAAAAAAAAAAGTCTACACAGTCTACAAGGAAAAAAAGAAAAATTACACAAGAAAAAGTTATAGTGTGTGAAATAATGTTACATGTGCAAACCTGCATTTCATTTAAGTGTTAAAAAGACCATATTTAATTTATTTTGTAAATCAAGTGGGGAAAATTTTCCTCTAATTATACAACAGAGTAAATACTGGGCAAAAATTGTCTTTCCTGTCTTCCCTAGGCAATCTTATTAAGCTCTGAAGTCTAGGATTTATTTTCTCTTACTGTAAGCTTACAAACTACAAATTTTTTAATTTGTAAAAATTATCCAGGACTTTTCTAAAACTAAGCTGCAGCATTTGACTTCATGTGCACCCTAGGCAATTCATTTCAGGAGCTGTCAAAATGCAACGTCATTTATTCTTCCTTTTAAAAAAAAAAAATGCCTTAAATTTCCTTGAATAATTTGGTGATTCTTTCATTAAAGATTTCATTAAAGGAGTTTAAACATATATAAACCAATACTGTTTAGCACATTTATAAAGAAGAGATTAATATATTTTCACTGTTTCTTTGGTTACTTGGGTTATTTTGTACAGACCTTTCTGATCTTCAAGTCACCGCTATTTTATTTTTCTCAGTCTTCTGGAGTATGTATGTGCTTAAATCTCATCACACATCTAACTACTATGGTTCTTCCACCAACCTTTCAGTCCAGTCATGCCTTTAGTAAGACAATCTCCACCAACTGATATAATAAATACTTCAGTAGACACCAAATCACTAACTATGGATAAGCACCTAAGAGCACAAGCTGCATCTGGCTGAGATGGAGTTAATTTTCTTCACAGCATTCCGTATGGTGCTGCGGTTTAGATCTGTGACCAAAACCAGCGTTGATAACACATTGATAGAATCATAGAATCATACAATGGTTAGGGTTGGAAGGGACCTCAAAGATCATCTAGTTCCAACCCCCCTGCCATGGGCAGGGAAATCCTCCACTACACCAGGTTGCCCAAAGCCTCATCCAACCTGGCCTTGAACACCTCCAGGGATGGGGCATCCACAACTTCTCTGGGCAACCTGTTCCAGTACCTCACCACCCTCAATGTAAAGAATTTCTTTCTTATATCTAACCTAAATCTGCCCTCTTTCAGTTTAAATCCATTGCCCCTTGTCCTATCACTACACACCCTTGTAAAAAGTCCCTCTCAAGCTTTCCTGTAGGCCCCCTTTAGGTACTGGAAAGCTGCAATAAGATCACCCCGGAGCCTTCTCTTCTCCAGGCTGAACAGCCCCAACTCTCAGCCTGTCTTCATAGCAGAGGTGCTCCAGCCCTCGGATCATCTTCATTGATGGTTTAGCTATTGCTGAACAGTGCTTGCGTAGCGCCAAGACTTTATCCATTTCTCATGCCGTCCCCCCAGCAAGTAGGCTGGGAGGGAACAGCTGACCCAAACTGACCAAAGGGATATTCCATACCATGTAACAATAAAAACGCGTGTGCTGAGGTGTGTCTTTCCAAAGTAGCCACAGCTCAGAGACTGGCTGGACATCGGATTGCTGGTGGGAGTTGGAGAGCAATTGATTGCGCAATCATTTTTTTTTTCTTTCCTTCTCCTTCATTTATTAAACTATCCTTATCTTGACCCATGAGATTTTCTTACTTTTGCTTTTCCATTTCTCTCGCCCATCCCACTGGGGGTGGGGAGTAAGCGAGGGACTGGTGGGTCAACCCATCACAAATACTGAACCTTGACAATCTTTATGTGGCACTAGCTACACATTTGACATTTTTTGTATGTAGTTTCATGTTCTTTGCACCAACATGAAAAAAGGCAGAGCACGCCTAAAATTTCACATTCCTTATGAGCATGCGAGTCCAGGTTGCCTTATCTGTAGAGAGTGGTTGCAGAAAGTGCTTGTGGACAACATATCTTCAGGAAAGCTAAATAAGATATTAAAAAAAATCCTTTCCTCTATTCGTGATTGTCCACAGGCACACACATGAATAATTACAAAGGAATAATCAGTCAACTCAGAAGTGGGAGTTAGAAGGGAGTCTTCAAGGACTGTTTTGCTGAACATATCATCAAATCTGGATGCCCTGAGAAACCAGGTAGTATTTTATGAATGTGAAACTGTAACACTGTCCTTTGCAATGCTTAAATAAGATAAACACAGTTTTTAACCATGCTGGAGGTGATACTTCCAGAGGACCGGCAGCCTTGGTCAGTTTGGCAAATCCATTATCCAGAGGTCACTTGTTTACAGGCAGACACTGTTCCCAGGGCTGTTTGCTGAACCTCCTACAATACTGGCTGGCTCTTTGATGTGGTGATATGTTGCCATTCTGTCACATCTTAGACCTTAGCTCTGTGAAATCTTTTCACTCAGAGGGTGCTCATCTACAGACAATCACCTCCTCTTGAGAGGATGAGCTGGGAACGGTATTTCCAACACCTGTAAACTCAGTCACTGTCTTACAAACATCTTCTTCCACTGGGGACTGCTCCTGGGTGGATGCAGGCCTGAAGCATCCCTCATTGGGCCACCCTGTCCACCACGAACACTCTGCACCTCTAGACAGTTTCCCTCTTCTTTTTTCAGAACCCACTTACATTGTCAAAGACAGAGAAGACTTCCATCCATCATACCCTCCTAGATTCCTGAAAATAGCAAGGAGTCACAGAGAAAGACAACACCCCTCCTCCACAGCGATAGCCTTGGTGCCAAAGGCAGCAGGAACATCATGTGAACTGAATGCCGTCAGCGATGCAATTTCAGGTCCTGGAGCATTAGTCAGTGTTACCTGCTGCTCAGATGCTCTGACATATCCTGGGCTCTCTGTCAAACATAACCTGGCACCCTGAGCTGTGCCAGCACTGGTACTGAATGCCAGAGTGGTTAACAAGGATCAGATAACAAGATGCCATAGGGAGGATCAGTGTCCGAACCATTTCTTTATTGTCATTTTCCTGTCACCCAGCCCTGGGAGAGAAGCAGAAGGCACCTGCAGTACCACAGCATCTCTTTCTCACCTAGGCACTTTGGAAGCAGGTCACCAACAGCAGAAGCTGAATGAGCACCTATGGAAAATATTCACGCTTCCAGTTTTGGGAGGTGCTCGCTAATCCTCCAGATGTCCCTAAACACTGTCTTGTTTGTTCATGCGTCCTTCAGTTCTGTGAAATCTGTGATGAGGGACCTAAACCAAGGGACCCAGGCTTATAAAAACTATTGAAAACTGAAGTTAAAAGCTCCCCAAGAACAAGAAGCTTGCACTAAGGCCGAGGAGTGACTGAAACACATGAAGACGCTTAGCTGTTTATTCCTCTGATATGAAGCAAAGGTGGCAGCAGCAGATCTATAGATACCTACAAACACCATTAGATTCCAAAGTTCTTAATCAAGACTCTCCAACGTTTCGGTCTTCATAGGCTATAATTACAAGAAAAACAGAGGCAACCAAGGGCAATCCAGGGAAGATTAAGAAACGCTAAATCAAGTAAGTCTGTCTGCACTTCAATATCCCCTTAGATAGTACTTAATTTCATGACAGTCAATATCCTTTATGTCACAGCTGTTTTCCCTGACACTCTTTACATTATAAAATAAAGTTTAGTATTAAGAAGTAATTCAGTGTGGGATTTTTTAGTTTTATGAGTGGCATCCAGACCACCATATAAAGCATAGGGAAGTTTCTTAAAGCAAAGTGATACACTAACACTGCCAACAATATTACAATTTACTGAGAGAGATGAATAAGCCCACGGAGAGTTCAAAAGGAGAGCTGGATGTTGCACTGCCTCAGAAATATGGAAAATATGACAGGAGAGGCAAAGGCAACTGCCTGTGTTCTTCCCACAAACTGAGTAAGATGCTACTTGGAAGAGGATTCGAAATTCTTTTCAAAGTAGAAATGACTCAACCACTAGATGTAATAGCCCATTGTGAAACAATAACATTTACCCTTGGACAATCACATCCCGATTGCTTTTGAAAGGAAAAAAGTAAGCACGTGTATTTCACGCACACCATGGCCTGCTACTGCCAACACGTGGCTGCTCACGCCTGCTTCATTAGATGACACGAACACCTAATTTGTCATCAGCAGTAAAATTTATTTATAATCATGTTCAAGTGTAATGGACATCCTGCAAGTAAGAAAATGCAGTCAATAAACCCAAATGTATACCTCAGAATGAAAACAGATCAGATGGTGGACAGCCTGGGGACTATCACATCCAGAAGAAAAACTGAAGGAGTTGCAGGTTGGTAAAAAATAAGCAGTATTACTGATGAGAGAGAAATCCATCCATCCTAGTTACAGAGAGCCACAACCAGGAAGTAAACGTTAAACTCTATCAACTCTAACATTCTGTGGAACTAAGTCAGAACTGATACCTCTCACTGTGGGAAGAAATGAATACATGATAATAGCTCATTGTATTGGCAGCTGTCCCAATGTAATGACCAGAGGGTTCAACTTCAACTGGAAAATCATATCCAATGCACCGTTGGAAGAGAAGGAGTTCCAGGGACTATAATAAGAACAGTGGGAATAAAATTTCTGGACTTTGATAAATCTTATGGACCATGAAGAAACAAATTATCAAAATGGGGAGTCTTCAGAGCATAAAGCACTTGCTTTAAGGTGGATGCAAGAAAAGCACTACTTCTGCAGAAAACATTGTTCAACAGAATTACACCAAGGAAATATGCCAAAGGTTGACAAATAACTCTTACCTAACTTCGAAGAGATTAGACATGTATAAACAGGTATACAGAGGTTTCTTTTTCTTTTAAAACCAAACAAAACCAAGCAAAACAAAAGCATAGAGTACAGCAGGTTAGTCTCTTACAGCTGTAGTGCTGTTAAGGAACCATCCTGATCAGATTTAGTAAAATCACCAAGAAAAAAATGAAAACAATTCCAAAGTAAACAACTGCTAAATAAACCTAGGATGACAAACTAGACAAAGAAAACTGGCAAACAGCAGAGAGAAGTGACTTAGATACCTTTCCAATAGTAATAAAACACTCCTCATGGACTAATTGTATTTTGTAGTTTTAAAAGAAACTTGCCAGAATACTAAAACATAAATATTCATCACAAAAATCTGATTAAATCAGGCAATCTATGCTATCAACAATACTATTGTGCTCAATATTTGAACTTGCTAACGCTCAATTCACAGAATCATAGAATGGTTTGGGTTGGAAGGGACCTCAAAGATCATCTAGTTCCAAGCCCCCTGCCATGGCGAGGGATACCTTCCATTAGATCAGGTTGCTTAAAGCCCCATCCAACCCGACCTTGAACACTTCCAGGGATAGGACAGCCACAACTTCTCTGGGCAACCTGTGCCAGTGCCTCACCACCCTCACAGTGAAAAATTTCTTTCATATATCTAATTACCCTCTTTCAGTTTCAAGTCATTGCCCCTTGTCCTATCACTACATGCCCTTGTTAAAAGTCCCTCTCCAGCTTTCCTGTAGGTCCCTTTTAAGTGCTGGAAGGCTGCTAGAAGGTCTCCCCAGAGCCTTGCCTTCTCCAGGCTGAACAACCCCAACTCCTTCAGCCTGTCTTCATAGCAGAGATGCTCCAGCCCTCCTCTCTGGACCCACTCCAACAACTCCATGTCCTTCTTACATTGGGGTCCCCAGAGCTGAACGTAGTACTGCAAGAGGGGTCTCAGAGAGCAGAGCAGAGGAGCAGAATCACCTCCCTTGACCTGCTGGCCACACTTCTTTTGATGCAGCCCAGGACACAGTCGGCTTTCTGGTCTATAAGCGCACATTGCCAGCTCAGGTTGAGCTTCTCATCAACCAAAACCACCAAGTTCTTCTCCTCCAGGCTGCTCTCAATCCATTCTCTGCCCAGCCTGTATTGGTGCTTGGGATTGCCCAGATCCATGTACAGGACCTTGCACTTGGCCTTCTTGAACTTCATTAGGTTCTCACAGGCCCACCTCTCCAGCCTGTCAAGGTCCCTCTGGATGGCATCCCTTCCCTCCAGTGTGTTGACCACACCACACATCTTGGTGTCATCAGCAAACTTGCTGAGGATGCACTCAATTCTACTGTCCATGTCACTGACAAAGATGTTAAACAGTGTTGGTCTCAGTACTGACCCCTGAGGAACGCCCCTTGTCACTTGTCTCCACCTGGACATCAAGCCATTGACCACAACTCTTTGAGTGTGACCATCCAGCCAATTCCTTATCTGCCAAGTGGTCCATCTGTCAAATCCATGTCTCTCCAAAAGACAAGGATGTTGTGTGGGACAGTGTCAAATGCTCTGCACAAGGCCAGGTAGATGACGTCGGTTGCTTTTCCCTTATCCACCAAAGCTGTATCCCCATTGTAGAAGGCCACCAAATTTGTCAGGCATGATTTGCGCTCGGTGAAGCCACGCTGGCTGTCACTAATCACCTCCTTATTTTTCACGTGTCTTAGCATAGTTGCCAGGAGTGTCTGCTCCATTATCTTGACAGGCACAGAGGTGAGACTGAGTGGCCTGTAGTTCCCTGGGTCTTCTTTTTTTCCCTTTTTAAAAATGGGGGCTATGTTTCCTGTTTTCCAGTCGGCAGGAACTTCACCGGACTGCCATAACTTCTTAAATATGATGGATATTGGCTTCACAACTTCATCCGCCAGTTCCCTCAGGACCTGTGGATGCACCTCATCAGGTCCCATGGACTTGTGCACCTTCAGGTTCCTTAGATGGTCTCGAACCTGATCTTCCCCTACAGTGGGCGGTTCTTCATTCTCACAGTCCCTGCCTTTGCCTTCTGCGACTCGGGCTGTGTGGCTGGAGCACTTGCCAGTGAAGACTGAGGCAAAAAAGTCATTGAGTACCTCAGCCTTCTCCATATCCCAGGCAACCAGGTCTTCCATTTCCTTCCAGACAGGGCCCACATTTTCCCCAGTCAGTCCTCCTTTTGTCACTGACATACCTATAGAAGTTTTTCTTGTTGCTCTTGTTGTCCCTGGCCGGATTTAATTCTATTAGGAATATTTAATTCTAATTAGACACAAAATTTGAGAATTTAAAGATGCCAAGTTTTTGCTAGATACTTCCTGTTGAATTCCTCCTCAGCAGTCACAGCGAGTGCCTCTGTAATATGCAATCATCGCTCGAATACCGCCGTGTAAGCCCTGAACTATTATTATTCCCTCCAATGCTGCCCCACTGGTTTAGCAGCCTGTGGGACATTCCTCCAGCCCCAGCAGCCTGCCAGCTCCTGACGGGCTCACGCACAGCTTCTGAACACTGTATTGTAAAGTGGGAAGAAAAGAGAGATATCCCATTTAAACAAGGTTCGTTTGGGATGCAGAGCATTCATAAAAATACTCAGGTCTAAAGCACCACGCGCTTTCACAAACTAGTAAACATTTATAACAGAGGCCATTTGCTCATGTTTTCGAAATAGAAGTCTCACTGTCACATTGTATTTAGTATTTACAGAAAAAATGGGACTTTTCGAGTAACAAAAAAGGCTAGAGCTTGTCACCTGACTAGATTTACTTCTGTCAAAAAGTTACATTACGAAGGACGTGCTGATTTTCTATTTTTTTATTTATAAGACATTCTTAGCACACTAGCATACATGGAAAAGCTGTTCTAGAGAAGACTCTTACTTGTTTTGAACTTAAATTTATAAAAGTTAAATATTTTCTAAACTATGCTTTGATCCAAACATAGTATGCTTGCACTAACAAACACTTCTTGAAATTCAAGATGAAAAGTCAGGTATCTTGACAGAAAAAGCATCATTTAGGCTTCAGGGGTTTTTTTTGTTCATTTTATTAACTGTAACAAGCCCGTAGAGAGTGCTGTCGTATCTCTATCTATTTTTTTCCTTTTGCAGAGAATTACAGTGAAAACATCAAATGTCTCTCACAGAATTTAGCTTACTCATAAATTTACCTCATATAAACCACCAAAAATCCTGTGTTAAAACTATTGGTTCTACCTTACCTCAAAGGCTGTATATAGCCAAGATCTCTATTTGTCCCAAGCAAGGAAGATATCATCTAGATCTTATTAAAGAACTGGTTAGTTCAATTACCAGTTGCTCCAAGCCATAGATATGTGGCATAAGATAGTCCTAACAATGAGACACACTCACATGAACAAATAGTACAATTCTGGCTGCCTTTGGATTTCTACTCTACCACAGAGAGGACAGAAACCTCCATAATTCAGATTTGTCAGAACTTTAAAGAGGAAGATTTTCCTGAAAACATCAGGAGGTTTCATCTCAAATACAGGCAATAAGAGCCTCCCTGAACCCCTGGCTATGCTCAGTTTCCATCAGATGTGACAGATATTGGTATTGAACTATTGGGAACCAGGAAGCATTTCCCGTGAATAGACTTATCACCTGCAGGACTGTCACCTACATTATATTTAAAATACACCTGTGTGGAATGTTTATAGGCCTCTCAGCCTCTTTTTTAATTCTTCACCTCATACACACCCTTTCAATTACACAAGGACTATAAAGCTTGATGAGTTCCACTCTGAAATTGCAAATTATATGTATTCATTCAGAGCTTTTGAAAGGTGCCAACTTTTTTTCGGTCTTTTGTGCTGTTATTTACTATTTGCATATAGAAGCCATAGTCAAAAATCAGACTCCATTATTCTAAACATTTGATAAACACACAACCCAAGCCACCACAGCCTGGGAGAGATTACTCAGTAAACTAACGACACAGACAGAAGGTGTGAGAAAAAGATTTCTTATTGCCTAAACTGAAGACACACATGGTTGCCTCCCGTTGAATAAGTTAAGTAACCCAGCCTCAAATTAAAAGAATCCCACAAGGTTAACTCAGAGTGTGTCTACGGGGCCAGGTGAGGCAGACGTGTGTGTTCAATGCGTCCAAGTTTAAATCAGCCTGGCAAAACGCAGTTCTAGTTTGCAAGCCATGTCCCTGTGTGGCTATGTGCTTTGTCTGCGCGTTTGTCCTTGCAGGCTGAATACGTGACCTTATTCTCAGTGCTGTAAAAAAACAATCAATCAGCCCAATCGATCAATCTCCCTCTCTACACAATGTGATAGTGTGAGCTGCTATCTGTGGCTATGCCTCCATACAGAACATACCTTGCTCCTAGACAACTTCTAATCCAGGAAGATTTAACATGCATAAATCTATACCTCTTCTTGTGACCTAGAATACAGAGGACTGCCATCTCAACAGTTCCACTAAATTATCTACAGCGTTCCTGTCAAACATATTTAGAAAAAACAAACTCGACAATTTCTTCCTCTTCAACAAGTACACAAATATTCTTCAAATAGAAAGAGCATAAGGTAGATATTTTTTCATTTCTACTCCTATTTTCTCCTCTACTGCTTCAGGTAAGTTTCAGCATGTATCTACAGGTGTCCTACCCACACCATGGAGTATGAATTATTTCTACTTTATCTGCAAATTGTAATCACGGGTAGATCACCGAAACACTCTCCTTGAAGACAGAGATGGCACGATAATGTTATAGACTCTTATTAATAATCATATGGTTAGGTTTTATGCCAAACGTGCTTATACTGTCCCAAAATTCTAAATATACATTCTGTCACAAGAATTACCAGTTACTCACTAAGTGATTCATAAATAGCACAGGATTCCCAGCCAAGGGTAGGAAAACGTGTCAGCACTGCAATTCACAGAGTACCTCCCTGGCTGTTGTGGAATGTCCACCATGAAATCTCAACTGGTGGTTTCAAGGAATTAAAATTATGGAAACCAAAACAGATCAGTAAAACATTCTGTAAGTCAAAGAATAAGAAACTACAGATATTCTCCCCAAAAATCCACAGATTCACAATGACACTTGGAATTACCTTCTATTTCTCAATGCCAACTCTCTGCAACTTCTTAGTTTTCCCATTAGTCTACTATCAGACTGTCGTGGTTTAGCCCTGTCGTGGTTTAGCCCAGCCGGCAACTGAACACCACACAGCTGCTCGCTCATCCTCCCCTACCTCCAGGGGATGGGGAAGAGAATTAAAGGCAAAAAGGGAAAGTGACCTGTGGGTTGAGATAAGAACAATTTAATAAAACTAATAAGATATTAATATATATATGTATAATGATAATAATATATACAAGCAAGTGATGCACAGTGTAATTGCTCACCACCCAGTGACCAAGGCTGTCCTGTCCCAGCAAACGATCCCAAAACAGATAAGTCCCAACACTACAATCCCAAATGAGCAAGAGGCCTGAAAAGAGAACAAGAGACAGAACTCCAACAGTCCAAGACTGAGAGTCCCTGGAAGAGCAAAGGCCCTTCTTTCCGGTCAACTCTCATCTATATACTGGTGATAACATTGCATGATATAGAATACTCCATTGGCCAATTTTGCCCTCAATCCTAAATCTAAGTTCAAATCAGGGGGGGTTGTGGACCCTTTGTCCCAGCCATGCTCCCCCCTATCCTGTTGTGCTCCTGCACACTGGCAAGAACATGGGAAGCTGAAAAGTCCTTGAGGCCTCAGCGCCAACTATAAACATCAGTGTGCTATCAGCATTCTTCTCAGAGCAAGTCTCAGACTAAAACCAAACCACAGAGATCTTCTGGCTGCTAAAAACAACAACTAACTCTTTTCCAGCTGAAACTAGGACACAGACATTATCAGCAGTGTGCCCTTGTGACAACAAAGGCTACCTGTACATCTCCAGTACAAGACAAGTGTACAAAATGACGTGAGTACAGAAAAGGGCCACCAAGATGCTTAGCTGCTGGAGTATGAGGTACGAGGAGAACCTGGAAGAGTAGAAATTGGCTTCCTAACAGGAGCCAGCCTCTCGGAGGTGCACAGGGACAGACCAAGAGGATAAGGATACAAGTTTCAGCGTGAGAAATTCTTATTAAACCTGAGGGCACATCTTCACAGTCTTCACAGAGAAGTTGTGGAGTCTCTGTCCATGCAGATATTCAACACTTGACTAGACAAAGTCCTGAGCAACCCAATCTAACTTTGAGGTGGGATCTAACCTTGCAGTTGGGTCTGCTTTCTGTGGGAGTTAGCCGGAATGAGCTCCAGAGATTTCTCCCAACCTAAATCAACCTATTTTGTATCCATGGTAGGAGAGCATTCTGATAGTTTCCTGCCAGGAAAAATCATACAACCTCCTCACTTCCTAAAAAGCAGCCTCTCTTCACAAGTCCACTGGCTAATATTAGAGGTTCTCTCTCACTTTCTTAGTGTTAATTAGAAGTCATCTGTGACTCTACATGAGACTGTGTTGCGGCACCTGCTCCTGGCCATAGAAGAAGGGACAAATGCAAAACGATGGTTACCGCTAGGCCATGCAACTTGAACTTTTTCTGCTCAGCTCTTTATATCCTGATCGAGCTCTGTGAGCCTGGGCACTGACCCTCATCGATTTGAATGGCATTGGACAGCGTTCCTCACCTATAGCCTTGCCTCAATAGTAACACCACAGCTGTGGCACCAGCAACAGCCCAAAATACTCGAGAGACAATATAATAGTAGCTTACAAAGATAAAATAGCAACTCTAAAAAAGTTGGTTAAAGGATACACTGTCACCCCTCTGTCTGCCTACAGTTCATAAAGTACTTATGGATTGATTCTAACAGTAGAAGGAACACTGAAATCAACATAAGATATCCTTCAAGACGAAAACCAGATTCTTTTGTCAAAATAGCAGTTGTGCTTCTGGTGTCAGGCTCTACCTGAAACATGGGATTTGAGGCATCAAACATGTCTGGTTTACAAATTTGCATAGTTCAGGACATTCTTTTAAAACTTAGTTTGGTTGCTTTATAACTAAATTCTAGATGAATGAAGGATTCACATAGCAAAAAGTACTATTTTAGGCAACTAATATTCTTTCATTTTCATTTCAGAATTTCCAAGTACAGTTCCAAAGTCAGGCTGATGACAAATGACAGTACTTCTGCACACTTGGGAATGAAGGATATGGACAAGATGATAATTTATTTTCTTTAAATTAATACTATGCTTTTTTGCAGAGGGCACCAAAGGAGACAATTAATCTCTTACATTGATCAGTCTTGGCCTATCTTTCCCTTCTTGTCTTCAAGGAGCACTGAATGATGAAATATTTGATGATGATTGTGTTAGCTCACAGTATGTGGCTGCATGAACAAACATGCGTGAGAAGGTAAACTGTACAGCAGAAAGTTTGCTAGGTGTAAGAAGTGACTTATGTAAGATAGCATATACAAAAATACACTAGGATCACATACATTACACGCACGCAAACCATTGATTTTTTTCTGCCTGTTTTGAAAGCTGGAGAAGGGATTTTTTTTCCCTTGCACAGAAACCTGTGATTATAGAACAGCTCCTCGTGTTTTCATTCTATTCTAAAATGCAAGCTGCTAATGAAGAACTGCCTAGTGTTTAACAGCTCCCCATCTTTCCCATTATAAGACTCCATTTCCAGCAGCCTTTAACTTTCCTAACCATAGCCATTTTGGATAAAATTCTGCATATTGGACCCTGCATCAAGTAGTCTCCTCTACCCTTTCTCCTGCTTGCCCTGTTGTCTCCCCATAATCATCTGTGAAAGGTTTGTTTTCCACAACTTTCCCATGACTTGCCCAGCTTTCCCTAGGAAACACAGCAGAAGTAGGGATCAATCCTAGCTCCCTAAAGAAACTTAAAAACTCTTAACCACAATCAACTGAGTAACACAGAAATTCTGCAGAAAATGAGCCTTTAAAAGCAGGTTGCTTGTGAACAAAGAAGTTTGTCTTAAAGTTGCACACAAAAAATCAGAACAGAGCTTTTGAAGCTCGTGACTGTTTGACTTTGCACTGTAGCATCTCCTGCATGGAAGTACCCGCCTGTGGACTCCCCTTTATCAGGTAACATGGATGCACTTCAGCTGCCAAAATTCAGATGTTGGAGGCATCACCTTCAGGCAGCTTTTAAAGTCAATGAGGAAAAACTGGCACTTCTAAGATACAATTCATTTAGCTTGTTTTAGACATTCACCTTAGGGTGAGACGAATTGCACACCAGACATGCCTATTTGCCCTCCTTGATTATAAAGGGAATAACTAATTCAGATGTAGATATCTGAAATTAGAGGATATGGATCCCATCTTGTACTTGTATATGAAGTAAGTCAAACTAATTATATTCACCATTTCAATAACAGATATTAATTTCTATCTACAAATGTTGTCCTACCTATGCCCTGAGGGCATCACAGGTACAATAAAGCATCACTCTTCTATTTGCTCCATGCAAGCAGGAACCCACTAGAGAAAGAAGGCTGAACTGCTTGATGCAAATCTCAAAGAGGATGAAAAAGGAGGGAAAGATGGGACAGAGAGTTGTAGGCACAAGGGAACGTGACAAGGAGAAAAGGAACAGACAAGAGACAGCAGTGTTAAGAAAGAATAATGAGTGAAAACTGCTGTTTTCACTTCTAGACAAACGATACTCACTGAATATGCATTCAATATTTAAGATTGGTTTTAGTACTTCATGCATTATTAAGCGCCAACTGTAGGTACCTGCATTCAATACGAACTTTTTATTTGTGCACCTTCCTGGGTGGTTTCCACAATCATGTTTTATAATAATAATTTCTCAAAGCACCTTTATATTTTTGTCAACCTTTCAAAGTGTGGATCTGACACACTAAAACCAAAGATGTCAAGACTAGCACCTAGTTTGAGTAAGCTAGAACCTGCTTTTTCACAACAGTCCTTATTTTAATTGACATTTAACTATTCAGTACAGAACTCCTATCACCTCAAGGGTACTCAGCACTACTATGGATCAGATTCACCTGAATACAGTACGGTACACCATCCCTACAAAACAAACATGCAACAAAGGTAGAAGCACCCAACAAAATAAGGAAAAAATCCTTGACTGTGAATGGCATGAGTCTATTGACTCACTTTATTTTTTAAGATCATTTTTTCTAATTCAAAGGAAAAAAACATGAATAAAGAAAGTCATCGATTCTGTTGCACCACAGAAGTCGGGAAATGAGATCTCGCTCTACTCTACCAGTATCTATCCTCCACTGACATCCAAGCAGGCTGATGAGGAAGGCACCAGCAGTCTGGTTCAGATTTTTCAGACTGTCATTTGATTTCTAAAAGGACGAAATGAAAAGGAGAGCACTCTTCATACTGGTGTTTTCACAGCCACCAAACCTGCAAAATCAGCAACACAGAAACAGCAGCTGATGGTAAACTCATGCAGGAGAGGCAGACTACTGCTTTCATGGCACAGATGTTATTATGTAGATTTTCACAGGAGAGTATTTTTTGCCTCTTAAAAATGCAAACAAAGTAACTGAATGTTTTAGCCTGCCATCCCTCTTATCCTAGTATCTTTGTAGAAACGTATTTTTGTAATGAGCACTGATTTCCTCATTAGGTCACAGTATAGATAAAATTAGAGCAAAAAAACATTCTGCATTTAATTATTTGATCATGATAGTTTAAGAGAACTTCTTTCTTCTATAAAACAAAACTAAACTAATAAATCTTTATTCCTAAGTCATTATGCTTACATTACAGAGTACCAAGAATTATACTGCAGACGTAATTACTCATTCCCATTTCCACCTCCCATAAAGTAAGTGCAACCAGGAGCACTTCTAGACACCCACATTCAGTCTTGCAAAGAACATAAGTGAAAGATTCCATTTTTCTTTCAACCAGACAACGCACAAATGTAAAGTTACACGCACAAGTACATTGAGTTGAGGCTTCATATTTTACTATTTAACACAGCTGGCTGTATGACAATCTCCTACATTTTGGTTTTGTCAATCAGTCAGGCTACTAACGTTCTATGTTACTATAAGCTCTGTTTTTCACAAGGTGAAACATTTGTTCCTCATCTTTCTGCAAAATGTAATGTTACATGCGGGCCCTGAAGCACAGTTCCTTCACCTCTTCTAATACAGATATCAAAGAAGAGTAACTCAGAGAACATGAAAGTAGGGATGAGATATCAGATCTTGACCTCACCACCACTTTCTATACTCGCAACACAACATTCCTTCACATTCAATGTATCTCCTGCATGTGTGTGTTCCTCTCCAAGATAAGGTGTAATTATTCCACAGTCCAACTTTCCTTGGACGTAGCCTAATGCTGTTTCCCTTTGCTTATTTTTGTGCTATTACTGAAACTTAATTGATTTTTGTTTCCCTGCCAAATCGTTGCAGAATAACAGTCACATAGGTTTCTTTGCCTTCACCTATTTAATATGTTGATGAAGATGAGCTGAGTTGAATTTAATCAGCGGAGAGGAAAGTACTAAAAACAAGGGGTGTTGCTGATGTTGGCAGTCCTAGCATGCTCAATATCAAGGTGAACATCAAATTATCAGTGTTTCTTCAAAATGAGGAAGCAAGAAGCAGCAAAGATGTCCCCTTTTTTCATGATGATTACATTGACATATTTTAAGCAAGAATATAGCTACTGTCATTTATGTGTTAGCCAACTCATAACTGGACTGAAGTAACTTGTCTGGTCTTGACCATCAAATACCAAAAGTTCCAGATTCATACAGTAGTGCACATTGTGAGAAAGTCTGCTAAACAATCACACCCCAAAGACATACAATTTTCTTTGTCCTCCTGTATCCAACTTCCTGCTTCAAAGTTCAAATCCAAGTCACCATCTTCATTTTTAAAGTTGCCCTTAGGTGGAGATGATTCAATGTCCAAGACAGGACAACTTTGTAGCAACATAAATTCCAAGGGATCAAGTAAAAACTGGACACTTAATGTGATGTGTGGTACAGTTTTCTATGGCATGGTGACAACTATTGTTCTTTTTCATTCTTCTCTTTCACTGCACTTTCTCCTGTGTAGAGGATCCAATTTGTAGCTATTATCTCCGGGAAAGAGATTCTACAAGCTTTTGCTCAAAAAAGAGACCAGAGGAGTTCTTCCAGCTTCCTTGATTTAACCCCAGACACTCATGAACAGAGGCAGTACAGCACAAACTCCACCGAGGCAGGAGAGTGCATGCTTGTAGTCTCGAGTCTAAAGGAGTTGGGCTGCTTGCTTTGTTTTTACGGTAAGATTTTTTTTATGCCATATTGTCTACTGCTCTTCAAGATAAGTAACTAGCAGCAAGGAAAAGTATTGGCTATCTGAAAAAATAACATAAGAATAGCAAAATGGCTCATCAGATTATTTTTCAACTGGAGTATCATATAAACAGGTGTCTTCAAACTGCCAGCTGTCATGCTACTTATGTGCTAAACCATTTCTCTCATAGCAAAAGCTATGGCTGTTTATTAAGAATCTCAAATTTTCAAAATCATCACTGTTAAATGGCCTATATAGCCATTCTTGCAACCATGCATTACAGCCTACCATTTATGTAATAAAACCAAAATACTTCAAACAATGTCTTTTGAAAAATGCTACCATGATCTTCAACATATTAAAAAAAATGCATTGAGTGTTTTTGGCTGTGTATGAAAGGCTTTGTTTATTCCATTTTTTTGAATGGTGGTAGAATGAGGGTGGTAGAAAGCTACACAAACAGGAGAAGTTTATGCTCTCTGAAGATGACCAACTGCAGTTAATGATGGTGACGTACACATGTATTTCCATGTGCTGAAGCACAAGCCCAAAGGATTAGTAGAAGGATTGGTTCTCCGACCAAAAAGCGAAAAACTAGTATTTTGTAACAGGAGTTACAACCCTAACATTTCAGAAGCCTTGTAATTATTAGACTTCACTTGTATTTTAAGCACAGAACTTGATAACAAATTCATGCAGCAAAAACATCTTCCAATTTTTTCAGGTGTAAGAACCGAACCCCAAATCCCATACAGCATTTTTAGTTTTGTTTGGTTTGGCAGTGTAGACCTAGCTAGATATCTGGAAGAAAAAGGAACTCATACCTAGATTCAAGACTTATCCCCCTTTTCTTGCTATTCATTTGGCCACATCTAGATACTTTGTTCAGTTTGGGGTCCCCTGAACACAAAACAGATGTTGATAAACTGGAGTGAGTTGAGCATTGGGCCCCAGGATGCTCAGTGGCTGGAGCACTTGCCCTGAGAGGAGAGGCTGAGGGAGCATGGTTGGTTCAGCTTGGGGAAGAGGTGACCTCGGAGAAGACTCAGCATCTGCCTGGCAATATGCATGTGAGTGTCACCAAAAAGAGCCAAGAGGCTCTTCAGTGGTGCATGGCAGGAGGTGAAGAGGCCATAAATTGGAAGATGATATGTTCCAACTTGGTATCAGGAGAAACTTTCTCACATGTAGGCTGACGCAGCTTGCCCACAGAAGTCGTGCACTATCATGACTTGGAAGATTTCAAAACTCAACTGGACACAGTCCTGAGCAAGCTGGGTCTGAACCTAGAGATGACCATGCTTGGGAGTCCCTTCCAACCTGAGCTACACTATGATCCCCTTCCATTTTATCTGGCTTTTGGAAGGCAGAAGAGGGTCCATTCCTGGTTGAGGTCACCTGCAGCATCACCCTGAGCTTGGCCACACAACAGCACTGTGAAATACATTGTTTCCTGGTTTAAAAGTTCTGAAAAGCAGACTTCATTTTTTCTTTCCTACACACAAGTAAACATAAGCTCAGGGTTTTTTTTTCATTTTTGAAAGATGTTGGCGCTTAAAGTTTTCAGTAACACATTTCAATACCAAATACTCGCATCATTACATAATAGTTAAGTCTGCACATCCACATGATGTCTATTTTAGGCAAGTATTTTCTGTATAACTTCTATATAAACAGACAGAATCACCCCTGCTGTAACTGGCAGATTTCTCAGTCTGAACCAAACACAACAACTGAGAGACCAGTAACTTACAACTTTTTTTCTAAATCCAGGTAGCACTAACATCTTCTTGTTGCCCGGGCCTTGCTGTTCCAATCTGAACAGTATTAACCAAACCAACTCCTGATGTAATCCCGAGTTCGTCATACCCTGCTGTGAATTATCTTCACGTCCAAAGGCTCTACTGCTCAGCAACCCCATCACTGAGCTTCCTCACGCTGCAGCCACAGGCTGTAAACAGTCCCCGAGGAACGCCTGTGTCCTCAAGAACTTAGAAGCCAGCGTGCACTAGATGGTCATTACTCATGGGACACTTCGAACCACACCGAGGAAGAACAGCTACGGGGAGCACTGTAGAAAAGCCCTGTCAAGCCCTTCTCCCTTCTCTCCCGCCTTTACTACCGTCCCGGAAAAGCGAATACAGAGCAAGCCCCCTGCTACTGAAGAGCAAAACCTATTCACACACCCCAGCCACGCTTCGGGAGGCTGTTTTGGGCCACGAAGCCTCCCCCTGCTTCGGGCGCAGGGCGACTGTTACTCATTCACACAGGCGCTGCTGCTCGTCAACACCGCTCAGGCGCCGCGCTGCCAGGAGGCTCGGGCAAACGCTGGACGTGAAGGCGGCTGCGGGACACCCGCTTTCCTCCTCGGGAGAAAAAAAAAAACTGGCCTCCAGCCGCGCCCGGCCCGCCGGCCCCAGGCGCTGCGGCTCCCACCGGGCCTCCCCCCGCCGCCCGCTCTCCCGCTCTCCCGCCCCCCAGCCGCCCGCGGGGAGGGGTCGCGGGGGTCGCGCTTACCGCGGGGCCGGGGAGCCGGGGAGGGAGGCGGGCGGCGAGGTCCAGGCGGGAGCGGGAGCGGCAGCGCCGCGCTCTCGGGAGCGCTGCTCCTTCTTCTTCGGGCGCCAGTGGGGGAACGCGGGACGCCGTTTGGGCGCGGCGGCGGCGGAGGGGCGGCGGCGAAGGGGGGCGGCCGCCCCCTCGGGCTCCGAGTCCTCCGACTCGCTGCGGCCGAAGAAGCGCTGGAAGCGGCCGCGTCGCGCCATGCCGGGCTCCGCGCCGCCGCGGCGGGCGGCGGGGCTGTACGCGGCGGCGGCGGCGGTGCCCTCCCGCCGGCAGCCGGGGCAGGAGCGGGAGAGCGGCGCGGGCGGCGGGAGCTGCTCGCAGCGCGGCGCTCCCTGCGGTTTCGGGCTCTCCGCGGGCATGGACGGGGCGGCGGTGGCAGCCGCCCGCCTCGGTGTATGCGTGTAATAAAGCGATTCCCTCCCTCCCTCCCTGCCCACCGCTGGCCGCGTCGGTCCCTCCCCGCCGAGGGAGCCGCGCCGCGGCAGGCTCCCCGCCGGTCGCACAGGAAGGGAGCGGCCCGCGTGTGATCCGTGCCCAGGGTGCGCATTAGGGACCATTATCTTGTTTTTGTTTTCTGCTAACCCTCAGGTGTGCCCCGCGCCCCGGACACTTGTGCAAGTCGCGGGGAAAGGCTGCGCGCCCGCCCGCACCGCGCTGGGGCAGCACCGGGGGCTCCGCATCCTACCGGGGGCTCCGCATCCTGCCCCGGCCCCGCCAGCATCCCTGCCAGCATCCCCTCCGGCCTCCCCGCTGCCGCCCTCCCGGGGAGCCGAGGGGGCTCCTCAGCAGCCAGCACAGCCCAAACCCTGCAGCGCCGCTTTTTGTCCCGCTGCCCGCGACATTAATTAATTAGCTGCTTATCCCTCTCCTTGGAAATAAATTGGCTTTAATCGTCCTGCCGGTTCTTTATTCCGGCCCGAGGAGGGCCGAGCAAGTGATTTCGCGGGGAGGCAGAGCCGTTCCCGCGGGAAGGGTCGGGCTGGTGCACGCACCTCTGCCGGCTCGCAACGGGGAGGGTCATGTCGGGTCGTATCGTGACCAGCGCCTGCCAGGTCGTGGTGGTCCTGTATGTCCCTCAGTGCTTTTAGGAATCTTCTGTTAAATGACTCCGAGGTCTTCTCCAGCTTTCCTTAGGAAACTCGCTGTTCTGCGCTGCAGGATACCGGCTGTCCTAAATCGTAACTAACCAGCACGCGTTTGTCCGGCATAAGGAGCTTTTAGGGTGTTTTTGTTTGTTCTTAGTTTGCTTACTGCTGATGGGACACGGAGGTTATAACTGCTGAAAATGCTAACATGAGATGATAAAAACGTCTGTGTTCTGGAAAAACTTTAAATTCGTTATTAAAAATGGTCGTAATCGGCTGATAGTTGACAAACAGTACATAAATTGAGACAGACATAAATTAATGCTGGAGTTTTTACAGCAGGAGGACAAGGATGTGAACAAGGCAGGGGAAGACAAAATACAGAAGAGGTTTGGCTGAGCAGCTCAGCTTCACTTTTCCCATTGTTTTACCCAAAGCAGTATGTACACCTGTATGAGGGGCAAATCCAGTTATTTTCCTGAGTTGTGTATAATTTACTTGGCTAGTGATTAACTAAATAGATTAACCTACGAAGAAAGTGATTTTTCCCAAATAGAAGGTGAGTACTATATAATATGTGTCATGACAAAATTGGGCAGAACTGGAAAGGTAGACGGTTGTGCCCTCAGGAAATGCACAAGGGATCAAGAAAAAAATGTCTGTTTCAGTAAAGCCATTTCTACAAGCATAGAAATCATAGAATACTTGAGGTGGGAAGGGATGTCTGGACGTTGTCTAGTGCAGCTCAAGCAAGGACAGAAAGAACAGATTACTCAGGACCATATCCAATGGGGTTTGAGGTGCCTTCAAGGAAGGAGACAGGAGACCTGATGATGAAAGGTAGTACGCTGTCCTTGATGCATGGTTAGAAAGAAAGCAGGAGGTTCTCTTTGCTATACCTGGATAGGGTTTTTAGACACTGACTATATACTGTAAATATCCAAATAGCTTCTTCTCTTATGTTAGCCTAAAATTATTCCTATTTCCTCGCCTAGACATCCACAACTGGCGTAACCATGACATTTTATGACATTCACTGATGAAGAAACCAGATAAATATATGACTGAGTATTTGTATTACATTTCCATTTAGGTCTCAGTTACAACTGGGATTCTGTTGTGTTGGAGCAAAGGTAAATAAAGTGGTGGTGGTGAGCCACTTCAGCTAAACAGCACTGGGGAGAAAGGAGTCTGGGCCGCAGCAGTCCTGGTGTCTCCTCTCTCTGCCACTGTACCTGCTAGGCAGCTGCAGTTCTTGGCAGGCCAGATGGCCAAGGGTACGTTCAACAGACCTGCACTACTTCATTCCACGCAAAAAAAAGACATGTATGGCCTGAAAACATACAGTTTAAATCACAGAACAGAGAAAAGCAGAAGTGCAAGGCATGCATCTTTTCAAATCCTTTCAGATTACCTTGGCAGGGTCTGGGTCAGCATTAGCATCATAGAATATCTATAAAATGTGCAGTTAAGTATCTCCCTGGAGTGACACCTACAAGAAATGAGCCTGCAACATCAACTTTGAGGTATCTAGCATTTGTGCTTCGATGCTAACACATACTACAGTATCCTGATACACAAAAGTAGGTGAATGGGATTTGGTTGACAATACTTGTTCAAACTTTGGCCAAAATTTAAGTTTAGGTGTTAATTATGGTAGTATCAGAATAACATGTGATCTTGATCCAAACAGATTTGTGGAGGCTCAGTACTTTTAGCAGTACTTGTTCTTAGGTTTATTTAGAAGATTTGGACCTCTTCTTTCAGGAAAGGCATTTTTAAGACCATTAGTTAAGACAGAAATTCATTAGAACTAGCCAGTCATTTAGGAAACTTTAAATGATGGTCATGTTTATGTTAGCAGTCCTGACACATGCAACAGAACGAGTCAGTCTAGCTTTTATCTGAACCAACACAGTTTTGCAACAGTTCATAGTAATTCGTATCGTAGAAAGGTATTATGCAACAAATTATCCTTCTCCTGTTTGGTTTCATTCCAACATGGTGAAAAAGAGGATGATTTGGTATCTTTATCGTATTCAATATCCACCTAGCTTGACTGCATACTGTATGTCAGATTTATATTAAAAAAAAAAACCCAACCAGATACATGGTAATTTTGGAATTACAATGAGAATCGGACAAATATAGACTCAAAATCTGTGAAGCTGTTACAGAAACTAAATAACACATAAGTTGAGATAACACTATTCAAATCATGGATCTGCCCTTGTTCTTGTTTCAAAACAGAAACACTCTTCTAATATAAAACTGTTCCAATATATGGCACAATATATGTGAAAAAACACTCTGAAGCCCATAAGGAAATTATAGAAAAATAGGAATGGACTATCATCAACTTTGTCACCAAATATGTTCTCTACTTTTCCAATATAATAGAGGTTTGAAATTTCCTCCTGTAGCAGTACATGCAAACAAACATTTGAGATTTACTGTCAGAACATAGGAAGAGTGGTTTGGATTCCCACACTTTGGAGCTAGTGATAAAAGAGCAATAAAGTATGCAGGGGCCAGAATCCTGCCTATATCCCACATAAAACACGCAAGACTCAAACCATGGTCCTGAAATCCCACATTCATTTGACACCTAACCCTATAGGCACCTAAATTCCAGGGGTGCCTCCCTGTTTGTCTTGAAAGTGCCCCAGGTACTTAGGGATTCACCTCTCCGCATGCCCAGAACTGTCTCAGTCTTCACAGGACTGAGCGTTGGGTGCCTGCTTCTTACCTAAGTCTGATAAGGAGCTAAAAACTAGGTATTGCTTAGCGTATATCTCTGCTGGAACTCCCTGTGGTTGGCATATTTGGGTCTTGTTTCACACACATAGCAAAAGTAGGCTCTGTACAAAATGCTGTACTGGCTTCCATTTTTTCCAAGAGTTCAAAGTACGATATAGAACTAGTGATGGAAATGGTAGCCTTAATTCAGGAATATTCTCCCTACAAAGAGATGTTCTGTCTCACAGTAATATCACCACCAATGTTTTCTTTCTGGCTCAACAAGACTAGAGGTTCCCTGGCTATGTCTGAAAAGAAGGAGCGAGTCCCACTCAGTGCCTTATAAAAAAAAAAAAAGCATAAATATACATTCTCAGTAAATTATCAGACATGGTGGGATGTGGGTGATCGTTCCTGGTTGTTAAAGACAGCCTGGAATCAAAAATGGAAAATGCAACTAAATATGACCAGGGAAAGCCAAGGCTAGGAACCAAATTAGCTCAGGAACATCCCAGCCAGGACTGCAGCCACAGCAATAGGTAGGAAGACAGAGAAGCCAAGAGATACTTAAGACGAACAGCAGGGCAAGCCACATAAAGATCAGCATGTCCATGTCCCAGGGATGGGATTTGGAAAAGCAGCAAGCAGAGATCGAATGAGACTAGGACTAAGGAGTCTGGAAGCAAGAGCCAGGGATTTCAGCTTCAAGAAAGAAGTAAACTTGGAAGGCCAGAGTTTGTGAGATTGCCTTACATACCTGGTAGGTGGGGCAAAACTTCAATCAGGCTCAAAGGGCAATCTTCACTTAGTCAATGTTATTGGCATGCCAGTTGCCATGACTTACCCTGGTCTGTCTGGCGCTGTATGGCTGGATTGCCTGGGGACACGCACAGGTGAGCACGCAGGTGCTGGAGCTGAAGTAGATGGAGGCACCTCAGGCTCTGAGGGACATTTTGGAGTGGGGATGAATGTACATAACCTTATACTCTGAATTTCTTCTTACTTGTACACACTGCATTATTACTTGAGGCAGTACTCTAGCTTTGTGTGTTGGATGCTTTTCATTTCATTTCAAGGTGTCTCATTCTCTTCATGGTCCAATTTGAGATCTTTGGTATTTAACTTCATCTGTGAGCTGGTGCCTCTGTTGAAAGCATGCAATGCCCAACTCTTATGTTCCAGTTATTGATCAGATCAAGTCAAAATGCATGTTTCCTTCGTCAGGATCAAGATTTCACCTTTGTTCTTCCAGTAACTTTGGCTTGTTTGTAATCCGGTTACTCATGGATAGTTCTGCTGAACCCATTGATGCTCCAAGTAAGATTTTTATTCCTTAAACTGAGTAGTCCGCAGCAGATAGGAGTGAATAGAATTTGTAATGGAAATTAGCATATTCAATTATTCAATTCAATATTAGCATGGTTTCTTATTGTTGCTGTAAAATGCAAACAATTTAGCTGAGCCTTTGAGTTGCATATATATGCACATAGACCAAAGGTGTCGTATAGACTCTCCTGATACCCACATGCCTCCTGTCAGCTACTCAAAGAAGAGTACTGCAACCCATCTTTGGGCCTTTAAAGAAGCTTTTGCATCAGAAGCCTACAGCTCAAGGGAAGGAAACAAAATAAGTCAGTATGTAGTTCATGTGGCTGTGTCACTTCAGTGCTTATGCATTGAAAGCGTCCCACAACGTGGCCAAGGTGTAGCATGTGATCTATAACTATAACATGGAGTTTTACAGTGCTAGACACAGCTGTTCTCTTTTTTTTTTTAGTGTAGAAGTGAACTACTTCTGCATTAGTTACTACATCCACATAATACTACCATCGCAATGTTAACAGTGAGAGTGCTCTGTTTGATTTTAATGCCAAGTAGGTGCAGCCCATAAATCCAGATCCAGGCAGATAGCCAAATAGATTTCAGTTATGAAATGTTGAGGAGTTTCCAGTGTGGGACATCACTTGTATTATTGCTAATACAACTGTGGTAGTAGTTTTCATTCCTTCTCCAATCAGTTCACAGAAAAATACTGTCCCGCAGAAAACATTTCTCTCAGGGGTTTCCTTCTCTGTTAGCTGCTAAGTACTTTTCTCACTCTGTTAATGACAATCTGATATTACTTTTCTGTTAATGATAGCTACCTTTTGTTCAAGTGCAGTGTCAGTACAAAACCAGGATAATGCATATATCCCACTTCAGTCTTGCTCTTAGTATCTAAGCATTGTTTTCTCCTGCTCCCCTTGTAAAAGATGACTTTTTCTTCTGTACATTTTTCATCTTATAGTTGCTTCAAAGCTTTCAATCTTTTGACTTGTCAGTTTGCATAAAGAGTTTACATAAAGATTCTGTGCCTGGTCTCAAGCTGAACACTAAAATCTGTAAAATACTAGAGGTATGATATGTTTTTCATACCAGCTCCCTTGAAGTCAACATTGGTTCACTATGGCATTTGTTTGGTATCTAAGGTTTTCCAATAAGTAGTTATTTCCTTCCTGAAACTGTAAGAGGGAAAGATAAAATAGCTATGAGAAAACAGACTCTATAACTAAACTGAAGCAAATTTCATAGAATTTCATAGAATTTCTAGGTTGGAAAAGACCTTAGAGATCATCCAGTCCAACCGTCCCTAATCCCCCATTAAACCATGTCCCTAAGCAGTCCATCCACCCTTTTCTTAAATACATCCAGAGATGGGGACTCAACCACCTCCCTGGGCAGCCTATTCCAGTGGCTGACAACCCTTTCAAAGAAAGTCTTTCTAACATCCAACCTGAATCTCCCTGACTAAGCTTATACCCATTTCCTCTTGTCCTATCACCCATCACTAATGTAAAGAGCCCTTCCCCCACCTCCCCACCATCCCTTCTCAAGTATTTGTAGGCCGTAATCAGGTCTCCCCTCAGCCTCCTCTTCTCCAGGCTAAACAGCCCCAACTCCCTCAGCCGCTCCTCATAAGTTTTATTTTCCAGCCCCTTGACCAGTTTAGTCGCCCTTCTCTGGACTCGCTCCAGGAGCTCAATATCTCTCTTAAAGCGAGGGGCCCAAAACTGGACACAATATTCCAGGTGCGGCCTCACCAGTGCCGAGTACAGGGGCAGGATCACTTCCCTGTTCCTGCTGGTCACACTATTCTTGATACACGCCAGTATCCCATTGGCCTTTTTGGCCACCTGGGCACACTGCTGGCTCATATCAAGCCGGTAGTCAACCAACACCCCCAGGTCCTTCTCCGCCAGGCAGCTCTCCAGCCACTCTTCCCCGAGCCTATAGCGATGCTTGGGGTTTTTACACCTGTGGATGCTGCTCAGAGGAAAGAACATTTCACATTGTGGCAAATTTTTTTCTTCTTTCTTGTCTTAGCGGTTCTGTAGACCAATAGAAACTGAGTGGGAGGTGGGAGATGCTGCTTCTCAAGAGGGCAGGATGCCATTGATTGGCAACATCGTGCTGCTCTGTGCATCAGGGACACCGGGCTCCTCTGGAGTTTAATTTTAAAAGCAGAAAACAAAAAATGTTAGTTCTAGCACTCTGCTCTCCTGTAGTCACACAGTCACAATTTAAAGGTACGCAAGTCAGACCATAAATCAATGCAATTAAAAAATGCTAAAATTAACATAATAATGAGGCATTAGGAGTATAATACTGGCAAATTGTTAATTTACTGCTTAATATCAAGATGTGCTCCTGTTTTCCTGAGCAGGTATAGCTTTGCTGAAATGTGTATGTTTAGAGGTTAACATTTTATCGCCTTTTTCTCTTTTTCTTTCCATTTTTCCACTAATTAGTGTGCATAGTACTGCCACAGTATTATGGTTGCCCAAAAAGCTAGGCTATATCTGATGTTCTTACTTTGCATCCTGATCTAAATTTTAATTGTTCCCTAGGCTGAAAGGAATTCGGAAACCTGTCACCTTAGAGAATAATCTGTAATTTAAGTTTGACTAAATCAGCAACGCTGTTCTATTGTATTTTCATTGTATTCCCATAGAAATCTATCAGCTAGCATGGCTTGAATTAGGGTATGATCTTTGTCTTTCAGTTTTTAAGAAGGAAGGCAGAAACTACCATGAAATTTTAAATTAATTATTTTATAGAGATTCCAAGCATACTACTTTATCAATAGCCCTGGAAATTGAATACATAATTATGGGTTGTTCATTATTGTTTACACTGACTAACAGACAAGCTGGGAAATGTACAAGCCTGCAGGAAGGCAGGTCCCTATCTTCAGCAATTTACAGACTAAAATCGAAATGTTCAAGCTTGAAGCGTAAGCACAGCTGATTAAATTGCTATAGGATGTGAGTGTCTTGTGACAAATCCAAGAGCCATCCAGTCTTCTGTAACCTACTTAGGTGCTAAAGAATCTGCAATTAAATATTAAGCTGACCAGATGTAACTAAAAGTGTAACTGTTCCTATATATCTGCAGATAATACAGGAGCACTGCTAGGAAATTGAAGCTGTCTGTTCATAGTTACGTTTACCAGTCACTTCTTCCTCCTGTCTCCTGTATATTACAAAGCCCTTTCATCTGTGTGAAGACCCTGTGAAATCCATCAGCCAGCACTGCTCTGTGCAGCCATCAGCTCTGTCCTCTTCTTAGATCTAAACCTTGCTCTGGTCCATTGAAAGTTGTTCAAAAGAGGAGGTGTTGAAACAGCCTGATGAAGCAAACCAGTTATCAGGAGTTCCAGGGAGTAGAAGCATGAAGTGGCAGAGCTGTTTGTCAGCATTTGCTTTTCCCATGATAATCAGTTGCGATCCCAGAGAATAAGGGTGCAATATTTACAATAAGCACAGAGAGTGACTGTGAGAATACAGGTCAGTGAATTTCTACCGTCAATAAACAATAATTAGTGAGTTATCTACTAGTTGTTCTACAGAAAAAGTAGATGAAGCAGAATGAGTAAGCCGAAACGTATTTAGTCTTTATAACCATGCCCTTCCCAATAGCTTATCAAAGAAATGCTGCTTATGGGCTGAGAGAAGAAAGAGCTGTCACAGACCAACAGAAAGAGTAAGAGTAATCAATATGAGATGAAACAAGCAATGGACTTCCTTAAACATCTCTAATAAAATTGTTCTTATTTAAAACATTTATTGATGAGCTATGATATGTAGCAAGACAATGAAATTTACGTGGGATAGAAACTTTTTGGGGATAGCTAAAATTAGAGAAGTCCATGATGAATTCCAGGGTATCCAAAGAAAATCCCAAACTGGCTGAACCAGCTCCATAAGGATGAAGTAATGGCAGCTGAGATTCCCTTCTCTACGGGTCTTCTGCTCACCCACCTGGCCACAAGTGTTGCTGCTAAAAGAGACCTTGAGCAAATCAAAAGCGAATGTTGCCATCTAAACTGTGGTAAAGGGGCCAAGTTTTTGTTCCTTTTTGATCCCACCTGTCAAGGAGATGGGCTCAGTAGGAAAGAATATATGTTGCAGATCAGAGCCAGAGTGGCAGGTGTCACAGGCAGAGCCTTGGGCTTCCTATGCCCATGGATCCTCTTCTGGGAGAAAAGACTGGTGGGAAGTGATGAGAAGGTGAGGCAAGAGCACCTTTCCTAACAGTCTTGCTAATCTATTGAGAAAGGCTTTTAAGCAGGTTCATCAGGGTATGGAGATCAAAGTCTAAAAAGAAGTGGAGAAACAGGTTGAATTTAAGATGCTAAGGGAAGTGAGGAAGGTACATAGCAGAGTAAAGACCTGGACTTCAGGAGAGTGGACTTCAGCTTGGTCAAGGAATGGGTTGTTAGGAATCCCTGGAAAGCCAAGAAAGAAAAAGATCCCATTAGAGCTGATCTTCAAATAAAATCTTGAAGCACAAGAATGGTCCATCGCGATGGCACTAGAAGATGGGAAGATACGACAGGAGGCAAGGTTGGCTGAAGACGGAATTTCTAGCTGAGCTCAGACATGGAAAGGAAGTATGCAGGAAGTGGAAGCAGGGATGGGCTACCAGGCAATCTAGCAGCATCACCCAGGCATGCAAGAGACAAATTAGGAAAGCCACACATGCCTGGGGTTGAAACCACTAGGGAATTTGGAGGGCAACATGAAGGGCTTCTACAGGTAAAAAGCCCCAAAAGGAAGATGAAGGAAAACATAAGCTTGCTGCTAGATAGTGCAGGCAAGCTAGAAAGGGCCTGGTGACAAACTATGTGAAAAGGCTGAAGTACTTAATGCCTTCTTTGTCTTGTTTCTGATTGGCAAGGCCAGATGTCTAAGGCTAGTAGCAAACTGAGAGGAATGAAATACTGCCCACTGTACAGGAGGATCAACTCAGGGAGAATTGAAGTAATTCTGGACATGGGACCAGATGAGATGTATCCACAGAAGCTGAGATGGCTGATGTCTTTGTGAGGCTCCTCTTTATCACCTTTGAAAGGCTGTGGCAACTGAGGGAATTCTCCAGTTGCTAGTAAAAGGTGAATGTCACATCAATATTTTAAAAAGCCAAGAAGGAAGACCTACAACCTGGTCAGCTCCTGGGAAAATTAAGGAACAAGTCCTCCCCATTTCAGGCACATGGAGGACAGAAGGATGACTAGAATCAGATAGAAGAGATTCATCAAGGTCAAATCATCCTTGACCAACCTGATTGCCTTCTATGATGAAATGGCTGGCTCTGTGGATGAGAGTTACAGATGTAGCTTATCTGAAGCAGGACTCTCAACACAGTCTTTTGTAGTATACTGGTAGCTAAACTGAGGAGATGTGGACTGGGTTGGTAGACTGCAAGGTGGGTGAAAAACTGGCTGGACTGCTGGGCTCCGAGAGTAGTGGTTAATGGTTTGAGGTCTAATTGGAAGCTGGTTGCTTGTGGTGTTCCTGCAGCATCAATAGTAGGGCCAATGCCATTTAACATTTCTATCATTGACCTGGACAATGAGCTAGAACACACACTTTGTTGGAGTTTTGGATGATACACACTGGGGTGGAGGGGAGTGGTTGATATGCTAGAGGGCTGGGCTGCCGTTTACAGGGATTCCAGCAAATGAGAGGAACGAGCCAGTGGAAAAATCATGGAGTTCAACAGATGCAAATGCAAACTCCCATGCAGCAGTGAAGGCCAAGCTATACTGGGCTGCATTAGCCACAGTGTAGTGAGTAAGTGAAGGGAAGTGATTGTTTCCCTCCCACTCAGCACCAGAGAGGTCACTGGGAATTGACCTCCTATGGAATCAGATAGACTTTAGGATTTTTACTTTTTTTCTCCATCAACACTAACATCCATCCTTCTATTTTATATGCATCGTGTGCTCACTTTCTTTCCTGGGAAATCAGAGTGATTTAACAACTAGCTCATAAAACAGTTGTGCAAATACAACAAAGAGAAAAAACAGGAGAACTTGCATCCAATATTGATTTTAAATTCCCTAAAAAGTCTTTGTAAATTTAAACTTCCTTATGTACTTCATTAATGGAGAAACAAAGATATATCAGAGCTTCAGAACTGCAGTTGTCAAGGCTTTATTACTACGCAATGATCAAAGTGACTTTTCTCACTTGAGAAAAATTCTTTCCCTGGGTAAAACTGCTGAAGATCATCCAGTCATATCACAAAAAAATGGCTTTGTCTGGAATAGAGAAATTCTGTATTTTAATACAAATCAGCAGTATTTACTTTCAGAAAGCTAAGAAACCATGGTCTAGGCAGTTATGGTCAGATGTAATAAGACAAACATCATTAGGTTTACGGAGAATAGAAAATTACTTTTCTGAAGCTGTAGTTACTTGTAAGGGCAGGGAATCTGTCCTGTCGTACCTACGCCACACTTAGCACTGTGTTGTCCATGAATCCATATGATATTTGATACTTTATTGCAATAGTATGTCAGGTGTCGTAAGTCAGCCAATAGACTAGGTTGTAATGAATACGTGTAAATGACAGTGTCTAACTCAGATGCTTGACATTATGTAGAAAAGGAATTAAATCCTCATTGGAAGTATTTTAATACAAAGCTGTACAGCCAGAAGTTGTCTTACTAAGGTATAAAAGATTACTTGCCAATAAACAGCAGTTAATGCTAGTTTCAGTTCCAGGAGTTCCCAAGTACTGGGTGACACAGGTGCTTAGCGCCTTCTTGTACTGAGGACTGGACTACCCTTGTCTCAGAAGTTGACATCCCAACAGCATTAACAGGAGTTTTCTGTTCAGATTCTGGGTGAGAAGTGTTCTTGGCTGAAAATAAACAACCTAAAGGCTGTTCCAATAGCCAAACAGCACAGGATTATTATATTATCTTCCTTGTACTTTTGGTTTACTTCCTGGCCGTGCTGATTCAGCAATAAGATAGTGGTGATCCTCCGTCATATATGGCTAAATTCATGTATCAAACATAGGTGGAGCCAATCCTGTCACACATCGAGATAATACTGACAAAGCTGTTAACCTTTCTTTGTTCCAGTGTTTCCGAGAGAAAAAATGGGAATCATTGGGAATCATCATCCTACTGTCTTCTTGAATACAAGGCACTCCTCTCTGATAAGTGACAATACTTGACAGAGTAAGTATTACTTAGTTAACATGCAGAGGGGTAAGAGTCTTGCTAAGTGAACAGATGGCTGTTGGCACTATTAATATATTAAAAAAAGAAAGCTTATGATCTGATTTATGTTTGTAAGGAATCTCCATACATACATATTGTGAAATCTTTTAAAATGGTATTTCTCTCCCTCCTCACTAAGACCAAGACTTCTTAATGGGGCTATGACAAAGTAGCAAGCACAAGAAATTTTGTTCTGGGTAAATAATAAGCAGCAGACTTAGAACTGTGAGTTCCTAATGTCCAGTCACTTGTTTTAGCAATAAAAGATTATTTTAATAGTTTGAAATATGACTTCAGAATTTTAAGTTAGAATATAAATTGGAAATCAGCAAAGTCAAACGGAGTTAACTATTGTGAGGGAAAACTAGGATGGCTGTCTGCACACTTCAGTTATTTAAACAAGAAAGAGTTTAAAAATAGTCTGGAGTATTTCCGAAACTATTCCTCTCTTCTAGAAGACAAATAGTAGTAGATGAAGAGGGCATGAAAAGAGAAGTATATCCAAGTAAGAGTGATTTTTTGCTTCCAGAAACATATAAATTAAAACTGTATCTGGAAAACATTATGTGCCATCAGACGTGGTACTTGTATCTTGTAATATTTCCAGACAGGTCTTGAATGAATGAATCAGCTTCTCATGTAATTAATCAAATTAATTCTTCACTGTGAGTAGACAACAATGAACTATTTAGCTAGATATAAATAGCAGCATTATGAGTTTCATTTGACTCTTACTGTTGCATATTAAAAGGTGCACGTTAATGATTCTCACAATCTGGTTTTGTTTACATACTCAAAAGAAAATGGCTAAGAAATTAAAATAAAATATGTTTTGCTTTCTGTTGAAAACTCTTAAGGAAATTAAGGGAAAACATTAATAGTGATTGCTGATCAGTTCTTAATAAAGTAACACTGGAATAAGTTAAGTTTCACATATCTTTGTGTGTTTTGCCATTGATGTAATGGAGTCAGGATTTTACACAAAGAGGACCCAGGCCGGAATAAAAGGGATTTTTTCTCCACCTGCCAGGGTTCTTTGCTATACCTATGAAAGATCCTTATTTTGTCTTTACGTAGGTGCCGTAAAATACCAGTTCTATGAAAGCAGCAGGGAATTCATTCCGTGTGATCAAAAGCAATGAATATCAGTTATCTCAGTTATAGCAAAATATACAGGGAAATATTATTTCACATTTTATTTCAGGTAAAATAATGCCAACCAAATGTTGGCATTATTTGCCTTCACCAACGTGATCTAACTTTGTAGCTACTCCTGCTTTTAGAAGGGATGTTGGCCTAGAGGTCAGGAAAGGACTCCAATTGTCCCTTCCAACCTAAATTATACAGTGGCTCTGTTTACAAGTCTTCGTCCCCACTATCATTACACAAAAACATAACTGCCCATAAACATGTAAACCACCTGTTCCATTTCTCTTATTTCTGTTAGAATTAATTTAATTATAATCTTGTTCTTTACAAGCATCTTCACATTCCGTATGTACTCACTAAGAGGTGTTGGATTCGGATGCCATTAGGCAATGACTCACTGTGTGTTGTCTGATGATGACATTTAAAATGGGGGAATACTGCTTGAGGATCTTTGGAATTGGAAATATGTTTGTTGACCTCTTCCCCTTACAATTTAGACTCCATTCTGCTGAGTGATGGTGCAACTTTAAGCTTTAGATAATAGTGTGAAAACAATAGGCCAAAGGAGGCAATTCCTTTTCTATTGTACCTGTTTTGACATTCTATCCTACCAATTATTTTTAACATTTGGATTCATTATTTACGTTATATTCATATCAAAGTTGGCATTCACTTCTGGTTTACTTTATTTGTTCAGTAGTTACACTGTATCCCATGTATTTACCTACAACCAAGTTAATCTCAGTAGCAGAGCCTCATTTGCATATGGAACTGTTGTCTTTATAATCTCACACAGATTTTACAATGGATCTTACTGCACCCGTGTCTGGTAACTACATCAGCAGTTTGCTAGGATGTTTAGATACTCTAAATAGCAAGTTATCTCACTTCATAAATTACTATGTCTGTTCTCTACTTAGCATCTGGTATCTAGATCCAGCAAAAGTCTGAGGCACTCAGTGGAGTTCAGTTTTCAGCCTATGGAGTGGAATCATGCCTGAGTCAGGTGGCTATGTTCCTTATATTCTATATGAGAGAATAATGCTAAAGTAAATGTTTAATCTGGTTGGTAGTTGTCATTAGTAATCATCAGAATGCTGATGACACGGTTCAGCTGGCCAGTGGTGTGCTTTGAGAGCTGTAGCAGTAGAGGTTAAGTTCTCAGGAGTCAAGCAGAGGCAGCAGGGACAACGGGTCACATACTCAGTATATACACACTACTAGTATCGTTACTAATAGCAGTGCTGACAGACTTCTTCCTGCTGATGAGAAAAAATGAGTGGCAGCCATTGTGCCGGTGGATGTTTCTGGGCCATTTTCTCTTCTACACAAGCTGCCATTACCTTTAGTGATGCTGTCACAATGATCAGCCAAACCCTTCAGCACTACCAAAACAACTCTTTCCGATAGCAGTACTCTGAGGGCTCACAGGTGGAAATCCGTATGTGCAAAGCTTTTTGAAAGTTTGTGTATCTCATAACCAGGGCAAACTACTTTTTGCAGTGGTGCTGGCACCTCACAGCAGTTCCACTAGTCAACGCATCCTCATCAGACCAGTTTCAGCGGACTTGTAACAGCATTAACAGGGTTCCTTACAGAAATCTGTAGAGAAGCTCGTAGCAATGAATAGTGCTTGTGGGATAGATGCCTTTGTAACTGCGGGATCAGTTCTGCGCAGATCTCCATGGAAGTGGCCTTCTGCATCCAGAAGTTTCTGTCATTCCAGGTCCACAGGACAGTCATTTCCACACCATTCACACTAGTTAAACTGTTGTGAGTGCCCAGGGAATACTTCGGAGGAATCCCTTCAGTTCCATCACCTCAGTGGTAGCATGCCCTTTAGAGGTGCTGCTCAATACACAGAATCATACAATGGTTTGGGTTAGAAGGGACCTCAAAGATCATCTAGTTCCAACCCCCCTGCCATGGGCAGGGAAACCCTCCACTACACCAGGCTGACCAAAGCCTCATCCAGCCTGGCCTTGAACACTTCCAGGGATGGGGCATCTACAACTTCTCTGGGCAACCTGTTTCAGTGCCTCACCACCCTCAATGTAAAAAATTTCTTTCTTCCTTATATCTAATCTAAATCTCCTCTCTTTCAGTTTAAAGCCATTGTCCCTTGTCCTATCACTACATGCCCTTGTAAAAAGTCCCTCTCCAGCTTTCCTGTAGGCCCCCTTTAGGTACTGGAAGGCTGCTATGAGATCTCCCCAGAGCCTTCTCTTCTCCAGGCTGAACAGCCCCAACTCTCTCAGCCAAGGCAAGTATTTAGGAATATAAGGGAACTGGTCACTTGATACCCTAAAGCCCTCACAATACAGCATGTGCTATGTGATGTCTTTCCCTATGCTTTGGGGTAGACCATACCAAATATGAAGTTCACTCCAGGTTTATAGCAGTTTACCTCTTTTTTTAATTAATGTGTCACAAATCCCTTGCAGAGAAGATAGGGAAACCTTCACTGTCTACATCCCAAATCACAGAAGTGCCACAGTTAAATTTTTGCTTATAGAGCATTAACAAAAAAGAAAACTTTTTAATAATTTATAATAGGGCTCGTGTTCAGAATATTATGTTTTATCAAAAAGAGGTTATCACGACAATCTTATTTAAACTGAAAAAAAAAATCAAACAAGCTCTTCAGACCTCTTCAATCTTTCAGATGACTGAAAAAATACTATAATTCCCCAAATCATATGGTTGAATCAGCAACATACAAATTCATTAAAACGCCAGTCTTTGGGTAAAACCCACAAAAAGTAGTAACCGTAGTTAGTTCTTGAATTCCTTAAGACACCTTCAGCAGCAGTGGCCACTGCATGACATCTGGTGGCCACAAGCCAGCATAGCAAGAACATCGCGCTGCTGAAATCGCAGCGTGTGCCACCCACATCAGGTAAAACCACATTTTATCATTTTTCTTTCAAACGTTAACTGCCAAAATACCAGTTGCAATACATTGGCTACAGTTGTACGCCTTGCTTTGACAACTTCGAAGAACCCAGCTTCGACAACTGCTGGTGGGTGACACATACTAGCAAGGAAGCCATGATACAAATCTTCCTTGAATTATGATGTTCCCTCCCACCTGAAAAGTGCTGTCCTTCCTGTTTACTCCTACAGTTGTAGGACATCGAGCTGGGCATTTGCGGAGTGACAGAATCACAGGAGATGCTCTTTAAAATGCAGAGATGGAATTCGCTGTGAACTTGTGCCCATTGGGCGGATAAAAACCGATCCAAGAGCGATGCTTTGGTATGTAAGAGACGTCCCTGGGGGCGGCAGGTACTCCTCACCTTCCTGTGATCAGGGTATAAAATCGTGGTGTATAGGAAAAGAGAACAATCGGGTAGGAGAGAATAGAGAGCTGAAGTGGTAAGATGATGCTCAAAATCGTCAGAAGGACATTTAAACCCGCGAAGACCCAAAACTTTCAGCGCTGAGCCCCGCCGGCTCCTGCGCGCCGGCAGAAGCGCGGCCTACCGGCTGAGCGACTCCACTGCCGCCTCAGGAGCGGGCCCGGCCCCGGGCCAGGCTCGGTCACGGCTGCAGCCCAGCGACCCCCCGCCTCCGGCCCCGCCGCTGCAGCTGCCACAGCGCGCTCGGGGAGCACGGAGCGCGGCCGGCCGCCTCTTCGCAGGGCGGCGGCTGCGGGACCGGCTCCTTCCCACTGCGATCGCGCCGCAGGGGGCTGCCGCCGAGCCGGTCGGTCGGTCGGTGCGGCGGTACGAGGGGCCGGGCCTCCGCCTCCTTCCCGCCCAGAAACCGTGAACCCATGAGTCTCCACCCACGCGCCGCCCCGCCTGCGGCCCTTCCCCGTTACCGCCCTCCGCCCCGCTTCCGGTTTCCGGCGCCGGCTGGGGAGGGGCGGGGGCGCGCCGAAGCCTGCCCGCGGGAGCCTGGCGGAAGCCGCGCGGAGGACTGCGCATGCGCCTGGGGCGGGGCGGGGGCGGGGCCGCCGTGGGGGCGGGGCCGCCGCTCAGTTCCTGCCTGGCGCGCCGCGAGCCCCGCGCGCGGCCGGTGGCGTGGGCTGCGACGGAGGTAACGGCCGCCCCCTCCCCTGCTCCCGCCCGCTCTCGGCCCCGTCGCGGGGGCTGCTCGGGGCAGACTCGCCCCCCGCGGGACGCCGCTCGCCCCTGGCGGGCTGGGGCGGGGCCGCCGCGGCCCGCCCCTCGGCCTTGCCGTTGCCCGGGGAGAGCACGCCGGGGGCTGCCGCCGTAGCACTCCTCGGTCCGGCGCCGTGCGTTGCTGATTCACCTCGGGCGGCCACCGGGGAGGGAGACAGACAGACAATCCGACCGACCGACCGGCCTCGCGGGGCCTGGCCTGGCCGGGCCGCTGCCGCGGAGGGCGGCCGCCGCCCCGAGCCCGCTGGCGGGGCGCCCCCGGGTTGCAGCGCGGGTCTGGGCGATGCTGGGGCCTGTCCTGCGGCCCCGGTGACCCCCTCGGGCCGGCCCGCGGCCTCTGCGCGCTTCATCGTTCCCGCCGCTGCTTGTCCCGCCTGTCTGCGGACAGCGGCTCTGCTGGCTGCCCGTGGGTCCGGGGCCGCCCGCCCGCGGTGAAGCTGGAGCCTCGGAGTGGTGCGGGAGCGGCGGGACGACTGCGAGGCGGTAACGGGAAAGGCCGCTTTGCCTCTGCGGTTGGGGCGCGATGCAGGCGTAGAAAGCGCTCGTTTACTTGTGAACTACTCGTTTACTTGCCGTCCTCCGTGTGTTTGTAGCTGAGAGTGTTAATTCGGAGGCTTTAACTCATTCCGTTTTTTCTACAAACTGGTGCGTTTAATGTCTCGGTGACAACGCTGATCGTGCTTGCAGGAGTGTAGTTGTGGGAGAACCTTTACCAAGATACATTTTATTTGCAGTCATGCTGACTTGTTTGTTTTGGGGGGAATGGGGTTACAGTTCTAGCTGAAGAAACAAACTGATCTACATGTGCCTCACTGTCCATTGGAAGAATGACAGATGACAAAGATGTGCTTCGAGATGTGTGGTTTGGACGAATACCAACCTGTTTCACTTTGTATCAGGATGAGATAACTGAAAGGGAAGCTGAACCTTACTATGTGAGTATAACAATGGTGGTCACAGATAGTCCGGTGCCGTAGTTAATGCTGGTTTCCTTCATTCTCATCATGTGTGCGACTACATTTTGTGAGACAAACAAACAAACCCACCCACAACTTTTTTCTTCTTATTCCTGGTACCTTCTGAAAGTGAACTGTATGACTTCACTGTGTGATTTGTCTCTCTTCACAGCAGGTTCAAGCTTTAAGCTTGTTTCACCAGCGAGAGACACTTATCACAGATAATTAAGATCTTAAAAAAAAATTATGAAAAACTCAACAGGTAATTAGGTAAAAAGAGAAGTCTCTGTGTGAGTTTCTATGTTCTTGGGTAATGACCAGAAGAAGGGAGAGAACTTTGATGTTATCTTACAACAGAAATAACTTCAGTCAGAGCTTTGTGCAATCTTAAAACACTAAGATCAGTCACCTGTGTAACACAAACCCATAACAAACACTGGCTCCAGTGTTTCTGCTCATGGGTGACTTCTGCTCGTTTTCTTTTCTTTAAGTGCTAGCAGCCATGAGAGATCTAGCTCTGATGTAGGAAAAGCAGCTGTGATGTCTTAACAGTACAGTGTCTCAACTGGATTGGTAGCTGATGATAAAATTGAAGGTGATGGATGTATTTCAGTTGTAAACTGGAAGTGCCTTTTGTGTAATCCTGTGGTGTTTATGTATAGTGCACTCAGCAGTTTTCATTCTTCCAGTACCTAACAGACATTGGACTGATAGAGAATGTTAGCTGATTCAGTGAAACTTGAATTTGAAATGTACCAAGTATGCGGGAAGAAGGTCTTGTACTAGAACTTTTTACCGGATTCTGAAGTCTTGTCATATCCCATTCTACTCTTTTTGAGAGTATTACTGGATAGAAATTATTTTGTATGTTTAATAGCATCTTTATTTCACTAGTTTCTGATTTACACGTGTGTGTGTTAGGTTTTCGAAACCTGGTAAAGCATTAATGCTTTTTGTTCAGTGATGATGGTGCTCATCTTTCTGTTTTAGTTTCACCACTGGTAAAACGTTTACTTGCATTTGGCAATAGGTCAACTGCATGATCTGAGCTATCTAGAAGTCTCAGAATTCAAATTTTATATATATGTATATATACAAGTTAAAATATATGTATTGAATAAGTGCTACATGAAAGATATGAGTTTAAGTAGAGAGACATGCCTAGAATCATAGAATGGTTTGGGTTGGAAGGGACCTCAAAGATCACCTTATTCCAACTCCTCAAAGCCCCATCTAACCTGCCCTTGAACACTTCCAGGGATGGAGCATCCACATCTTCTCTGGACAACCTATTCCAGTGACTCACCACCCTCATGGTGAAGAATTTCTTCCTTGGATCTAATCTAAATCTACCCTCTTTCGGTTTAAAGGCATTACCTCATGTCCTATCACTACACACCCTTGTTAAAAGTCCCTCTCCATCTTTCTTGTAGGCCTCCTTTAGGTACTGGAAGGCTGCTCCAGGATTTCTCTGGAGCCTTCTCTTCTCCAGGCTGAAAAACCCCGACTTTCTCAGCCTGTCTGCATAGGAGAGGTGCTCCAGCTCTCTGCAGTCTTGGTCTGTTTAACATCAGCATGGAAACCCTGAAACCATGTTATCTTCATGGTGTGGCCAACTTTCTAAGCCAAGGAGGTAGTTTGAAGCTGGTGGGATTTCTTTGATTTACTCTGCTTAAAGTGTGCACAAAAATTCTCAAGGCTTAATCCTCTATTGCTGCAAAATCTGGTTATTCACAGATCACAATTCTAAAGTTTTAGCTTCTTCCTTTTTCAGGTCATGTTAGAGCTTTGCCTCTTAAAAGGGACCAAGAATTTATAATAGTAAAAGGTAGAATAGCAGTCAAGGTTTTAAAGCATGGTTTAGCTCTCATGGTTCCAGAGTGCATTTATATTAATGTTTTTGTTCAGATCTGAAGTGCATTTTTGAACCAAGTCTTCATCCTTTCCACTTACTGTGCCCAGGTTTGCATCACGCAGCAGTCTTATAGCCCACAAGCTGATTCATTTTCAAGTGAACTGAAGCAGATAATGTGCTTCAGCTGCTAATGGGCATTTAGTGTATGGAATCAAGCTGGAGCTAAACTGAAGTAAAAAAAATCAAAACCCCTAAAACTGAAGTAAAAAAGTATACGTAGTAAATTTTCCCAGCTGTTCAGCTTTACATGTCTCCTCTTGCCACACCTCAGTACTTGTTAATATAGATGTAACCTCTGCATTCCAGACTGCTTTCCATAAATGAGGGGGCTGCATGGGAAGGAAATATTGGCATCATTGTGTTAAGAGGAGGGAAAAAAGCTTCTGCTCTGAGAAACTTGCTTTATGAAGATGGAGGAAGACATAGACCTGGAGGGTGAGGGGTTGGAATAACGACCCGGAATATGTGTGATGGTTTTCAGTTTGTTGTGAGTGGTATGGCAGGAGACCCTTGCCTGTTAAATGTATTAGCACTGCACAGCAGTGATGTGTACATGTATAACGTTATGGCACTGCATGGTGGTAGCAGAGCTAATTTTAAATGAGCTTGTCTATCTTCTGGAAAGAGTAGTGACATCAAAACTAAGCAGCTCAGGTAAAACACTGTCCTGTTTCTTTGTATAGTCAAGCCAGGTAGGTTTCTGCAGAGTTACATTGGAAATGGATATGTAAAGTTTCTTTGGAGTGTTTCCTACAGATGCTTATGTTTGGTGTGGAAGTGTAATTAGGAACAGCTAGATTGAGCTACCTTTGTTGCTGAACTATCTGATTTTTCCCTAGTCCTAAAATTGTCTGCCTCTTGGTGCAAACAACAGTTAGAAGTAAAATGTGCGCAGAAGTAGAGTACTCATTGTTTGAGATTTGTCAGATGTAAAGAACAAAATTAAAGCAGAAGGCAGTCTTAGAATGCTGCTCTGCCCAAGGGACCGGCCTTTACTGGGCCACTCTTTAAGCTTCCACAGCATTTTGCTCTGCAACAAAAGCTATGGAGATAGCTGCAATATATCTTGACAAAAAGATACATTGCAAGTGTTTACTTGGGCATTAGGAGTTCCTTGCATTTCATTTGATGTCTACAGAAAGCATTCCTGGTTATTGTGATTAAATACTGTAGCAATGGACCATATGCAAAAGGAAGGTGTTGCGGTTTGTGTAATTTGGGGGCATCATGTTCTAGCCTACTAGGATTTATTCTGCCTGATAATGTATTTGGAGATTTACTTTTGTTTTCTGAATTTAATGAGTAGAAGTCCTGATCTTATTTGTTTACCCTACCTCCCTCCATCAGTTTTATATAGCTATTTTTGTTTAAGCTGAGCATATGCGAATTGTGTGCATGTTTTGCACAAGTTCTTTCAAAGCTAGGGCTAGAAATAATATCAAAACCAGTTGATTATTATATCTGGGTTTTAATGAAGAACTAGTACCTGTTTATTTTAAAGGGATAAAATAATTACGTTGGGTAATTGTTCTGGGGGACGAGTCATGCGGCTCCCTTTGAGTTACAAAGCTCAACTGAAAGTGGGGTGTTTCATTTCACGTTTATTTGTTGTGAGTGGCAAGCGTTAGAGTTGTTTGCCACTGATCAGCAGGCAGCGTGGCAAAGTCAGTTGCCAGACAACTTGAATCAAAACGGGATTCTCTCCTGTTTAGTTCCTTATATGTTATATCATGCACTTTCCTATTAGTTACTTTCTCTGATGCACTATTTAAGTTGATAACTATTGAATCTATGCTAAATATGTACTCCATCTATTCATTAAAAATTTTGATACTACCTTGTCTGCATATTTGCCCATGTAGGACTGTAGGTTGTTTAATTTATGATGGGCATTCTGTCTTTTAGCATATTATGTGGTGATTTATCAGTCCTATGTTCAGATTGCAGTTGTTACCTTACTTGCATTGTTGTATGTGTTTGATTTGCATAGCATTGTTCTAACCTTTGGCACAAAGTCTGCTGATAGAAGGTTATTTGTTTGAGGATAAAAAAAAAGTCAGTTGAGCAAATCTGACATAGTTGAATGAGTTTAACTTGGATTAGTATGTCTTGTCATATGATCGTGTATGCTTTTTCTTAATTAGGTAGTACAACCCTAAACCAAGAATTACTGTTATCACTGAATGATGGCTGTTCATTCTCAGCATCTGGAAGTATTGCTGTAGGGTAACCAAAGGCTGAAAGGGTATAGCCTTATTGGCCTGCACGGACAAGTTTAAGAGTCAGTAGCAAAAGTGTCTGTGGGAGAAGTGTCATTCTGATGAATATGGCTTTGCCTAAAAGGAAGGCTCCTTGCCACGTGGCTAAAGTGTTGGAGAAGCTTGTGAGTGTCTAATAGTCCAGAAGGTGAGCTGCTGTGTAGAACGCTGATTTTCATATAGAGGCCTCTCTAAACCAGTGTGATTTTGCTGTCAGAGATGGACTAAGGCCCAGCATATAGTTAAATACATCAACTTTTTTTTTCTAAATATTTTTTATTACCTTTCCTCTGGAAATACTCAGTAATAGCATTTAAAAATTACAGGATTTTGGGGATGAAAATGTTTTGTGTCTTTCACTGACTGTAAGCAACGGGTGGAGAAGGGATATTAAGAGATAACAAAATTAAAATGTCTTTAAAGTATGCTTTTAAAGATCTCGTTTAACAGACTTAGTATGCTTGTAAGTCTAGGATAATTAAAGCTAGAAAAGTAATATAATTGGATCCTTTCATGTCTGCCATGGAAGGGGAAGACTGTAGCAAGGTAGAAGAGGTGGGAAGATCAAAAAAAGAGTTCAGTAGGTGCTGCAAATGCTCAGCATCTCTGAAAAACAGGCAGTCCCTATTAACCTGATTAATGGTTGGGTTTCGAACTCGAAAGAGGCCCATTGGGAGTGCTGGCCACATTCTGTTAAATTCAGTTAAATGCTGCTTGGTTTTTGTCTGTGTCTAATTGTGTAGAAGTAGAAACTGCATTGTTCTTCCACACTGCGAACGGAAGTAAAATGTTTTGCAGAGGTAGGTAGTTGTGCAATTTAAAGGGTTATGTTGAACACTGTTGCAATTAATAATGCTTTGGTGATTGGACTCAATGATCCTGAAGGTCTCTTCCAACCAGATGATTCTATGATTCTAATGCATTTATGACTTCCTGCATGGCTTTGCCACCTGCAGCATGCTGAAAATTAGCTTTTGTAGCAGTCCAAATGGGTCTCGTATCAGAATATACCAGCATTAATTTAACTGTAAATGTCACACAGATATAATATGGAATTATCACAAAAAATGTTTGGGTTTGATTGGAATAGCAAGAACAATCGGTGTAGATATGTGGAATTAGGTTAATAAAGGATAAGATTATATTGTCATCCAAGTCACTGAGGTACCAAACAATTCTCACTTGAGTGTGTACATGGCTTCATTGAATTTATTGAGATTGTTCACATTTTGAAACTGAAGGCTGTGTTTAATTACCTTACTGAATTAGACTCCTATGAAAAAAGGTAGAAACAATATGATGATGGTAATAAGAGCAACTGATGGAAAAAGAAAACCATATGGTTTTCTAAAAGATAGTCATGGTGGTGAGTCTTGATCTTTTATAGATTTATCTAATCCTAACATTTAGTTTTCACAGATGTATGCAGATTAGTAACCTCATGCAGCATTATCTAAAAGACAAATCCGTTCTCTTTCATGAGAACTTACTCTTGATTTACTTGCCATACTTCTTTGTGAATCTGATATTTATAAATAAATTCTAATATCATGGCCAAAATATTATCTAATTTATGTATCAAAATGTGGTCTAATTGTTGGAGAGATTCTGGAAGAATGTTGCAGCAGAGATCAAGTTTTCTGTCAAGCAAAATATATCCTTATATGGTTTGGGATATGTGTACCATAGACATTCACATAAGGCCTAGCGTTATCCATATACTTTAAAGAAAATATTTTAAGAAACAACACTAGTTATGAGAAACACTGGAAAACAAATGTTTCTCTTTCTCTACATATGCAAAATATAATTTATTTCTATTTATTCCTTAGACCCATCTATTTTATTAATAATGAAGAAATTAAAATAACTTTACAGGATGGATATGGTTCATTTAAAATGTCTGCTCCAAAGCTAAATATTATTTTACAGGGAGGTTAATCTTTTCTCATGGGGATACTGAAAGGCATTGTTCGTTACAGACTGATTCATCTTAAGTAAATGTGCTTTACAGCCATCAGTCAGTACACTGATTGATGCAGTCTGCTTAACCTTAAAAAAAGATACTTTCTTTAAAAAAAAAAAAAGGGGGAGGAGGAAGGCGTTGCAAATAAAAATAACACAACATTCTGTTTTGTATAGTGTATAACATTACACTTGAGAAAAAAAGATAGTATACCAGAAAGCTGTAAGAATGCGTCTTGCTTCAACTGATAAAATATTGGCAGTTTTCTTTCTGATTTTAGTAGCTGGGCAAAGGTTAAATAGTGGAGGAGTTTTAGTAACTTTGACTAACATGCTGAATTGGCAAACCCAGTGCACAGAAAATGGAAATTGCCAGCTATTGGAAATACAAAATGCACTTGGAAACCAAACCCTTAAGCAGCTAGTTTTCATTAATTTTTATTTTTTTAAATTTTGTAGGAATTTCCATTTTGAAATAATAGCTGATACGTAGTTGCTTTTTATATTCAATAAGAAGTTAGAACATGTTCCTATCTGTTCATATGAAAAAGGTTAAAAACTTCATTCTTTGTCCTGCTTAGATACAGAAACGCAGAAATTAAATTTCACTTTTCTTCCTCTCATCACATTGAAAGAATCCAGAACCTATTTTTCTACCTTTTTTGTGTGTGTTAGTGTATTAGATACTGCTATTCTGCATCTTCTGAGTACGTAATTTTATAGGCTTTCGTTGACTATTAATAAGTAAACTGTCTGAAAGACATCTCACCTTAAAGAAAGGGGGCGGGGGATACTGACTGAATTTTGGTTATGAAAATGTGTGCTTGTTACATATTTTTATTATTGTAGTAAATTTTATGTATACTTAGAGATTCTGTAACTTTTTTCTTTCAGTTGCTTTTGCCAAGGATAAGCTACTTGACACTGGTAACAGACAAAGTGAAGAAACACTTTCAGAAAGTTATGAGACAAGAGGAAGTTAGTGAAATATGGTTTGAATATGAAGGTACACCACTGAAATGGTGAGTTTATTTAGTTTTGTACCTTTACTCAATTTATCAGGTAAAGAATTAAGTTCAGCACAGTGTGAGAACATTCAAAGATGGCAAAAGAGGAGGAGGTTAAGAAAAGCATGCCATTTGGGGAAAACCAGAAGGTTTAATGTTGAACATATCTTTGATTGTTCTGTTTGTACTTACTATATGTATAAGGCAGAGGTGGTGCTGCACGTGTTGTTTCTGTTCTAGCTGTTACTGTAATATGAAATGCCTCTGGTTTGGGCTTTGCCATTTCTTGCAGTAGAATCAACAGATAAATCTTCCTTTAGCTTATTCTACCTTCTTGAAAGATGCCTAATAATACAGATAGGAAGTAGTATTTCTGGAGTCTGAATGCAAATAAGATACTAAAACATGTGCATAACCTTCACTTTTCACTGGTCATATGTGCTTGCACTGTAAAAGAGATAATCTAATACTGATGCACAGGCTCTTGTTGAATTCAGTTAGTTCAATGTTATTGAACTAATTACTGTTGATTCTGGTTTTGTTCTGTCATATGGTCTACTAAATATCTTTTTTTTTTCCGAGAGGTTGGGGAATCAGACCGCCAGTCTTTAATTTACTTAGTTTTCATAAACACTGCTCATCAGGTTTTGTTTATTTCTGCTTCTGCCATAGAGATTCACAGAAAAACGTTTTGAGCTGCAATGTTTGCTAGCTTTGTGCAAATAGCATCAGCTCTCCAGAAAGTATTTAGTATTTTGAACACTGAAGAGATTTAAAATCTTTTTTTTTTGTTTCCTATATCATAATAAGAAGGAATAATGACTGATTTAGCTTCTTGAACCTGAATTGTCTTGTGATTAGCAAGCATCACATCATGGAGTCCCTTTGGACTTGGTGGTGCAGTAGATCTCTTGTAGCCTTTTGTTTCTTTGAGACTAACCTAGTGTAAACCTTAAAAATACGTAAAAAGAAAAGCATGAAGACGAGCTTTTTTCACGTCTTCGAAACTGGCTGCCCAAACCAGCTTTAGACATCTATTTAAAAAATTACCTGGAATTTAACTGTAATTGGTTTCTTGGTGTGCCATAGTGACCTTGAGTCCCTAAATAACTATCTAAATAAACAGCAAGGTACCATGTTTGTCCCAGTTTGTACATAATCTTAGGTATATAGTGGGAGGAAACTTTAAAAGTTTTCAGTGAAGTTGTAACAAGAAAGGAAAGAGAAGCTTTTTACTTGAACCAAAAATAGATCTGTATTTTCTGTAAGTTTTCAAATACCTTGATGGTTAAACTAGATTTAAAAAAAAATAGAGTATATAGCTATAGAGTAAAATATGAATTATAATTCTAAAATTAAGCAAAGAGTTATTAAACTCATTGAATTGAAATGAAAATGAATAGTGTAATTATCATCTACTGATTAAGGCTCTGATCTTTCAGAAAATCTAAGCATATTCTGCCAGGAACAGCCTCACTAATTTTAAATTGCTTTTCTAAGGAAAATGCTATCTGCAAACTATTATTTTAGCAGAAGGGTAATCCTCTGAATAGCGGAAGCTTGTTCCAGGGAAGACCCAAATACCAAAACTGAGAATTAGATTGAGCTAGTAGTTTGTAGAGAAGGAATAGTGAGGATTAATGCTTAATCTTTTTAAGTATAACTTCTGCATTCAGAATCAAATAGAACTTGCTAGTAATATTGCTTATTCTAAATATTTACTTGGCACTGTGAGGTCATACTACTCACAATCTGTGCAGTTTCGTACCTGGTTGGGATGTAGTCTATCTCTTTTCAGTTGCAGCTCTTCTGTTTTCCAGTGAAATTTTGGAGGAAGTCTGAAGACATAGTTTTAGCTTCATAGTCTGCATCGCTCAGGCCAGGTTCCTGAAGGAGGATGTGGCTCTCCAGGTCTGGAGTTACAGGGGCCTGGGGCCTCCCGCCGAGGTTGTTGGGGCAGGGGAAGATGGTCTCCTCCCTGTTGGAGGAGGGTCTGTGTCACCAAGTTAAGGAGGTGCAGGAAGAGTTCATCAGACTGTGCAGCATCAGAGATTATAAAAGGAAACGGATCGAATAATCTCAGAGACCCTGCAGCTGCAGAAGCCTAAACCTACAACTGCATTGAAGGAGATGCAGACAGAGTCTGTGATTATTGGATTGGAAAATAGTCTGCTAAGATATGGAAAGGCTGGAAGCTTGCAACTTCTGAGCACAGGAGGAAGGCTCCTTCCTCACCTGCATTTTGGTAACTACAGGGTAGGTTCAGTGCTCTGGCTGCAGGTGAGGGCCTCAAAGATCTGTCCAATGGTGCGTCTGAGGTGGCTGAACCTGAACTGTGCAGGGGCACCAGGAGAAAGTGCCAAGTAAAGGCAAAGGCCTGTATTCTGCTTACTCTCCTTTATCAGTCTCTCCAGGATCTTGAACTCTGCCACTTCATAGTCACTACAGCCAAAGCTGCCACTGATAATCGCATCCAGGACTATTTTGTCTTGTTAGTAACAAATTCAACTACAGGTCAGCTCTGGTCCACCCAATGTCTGTATCAAGAAAACTTGACTACTTGCGTCCTACCATGTTGCTTTTCCAGCAGATGTCAGAGATTAACAAGAACCAGGGTCTATGGCGCAGAAACTTCTTGAGTTGTTTAAAGAAGACTTTCTACCTCCTTGCCTGGATTGCATCATCCATAACAAACTCACCATGATGTTGCCCTTACTAATCTCTCCTCTGATCCTGAACCACAACATCTCAACCAACCCATTGTCTGTCCCATTACGTTTCATACATCTAAGTTGCTCCCTCACATGAAAGACAACCTTCTTACCTCATTTACCCTGCCTGTCTTTCCTGAGCAGCTTGTGTCTATCCATCCATCTACAGCAGCATTCCAGTTGTGCAAGCTGTCTGGCCATATCTCGGGTAGCCTAACATTGTCACAGTTACATCCACTGCATGTGGAGCTCTAGTTTCTCCCACTTGTTTCCCAAGCTGTGTGCATTTATGTACATATGCTTGTAGACTCTCTTCTACCCTCTTTTGTAATTTTGAGATCTCTCTTGTAGCTGTCACCTTTCACCACTTGCTTTCCACCCATGTCCATTAATTTCTACTTGTCTGTGGGTTGTTACTCACACCCATGTTTATGATCTAAAGCTCTCTTCACCAGGCTGGCCAATCTGAAGGCAAAAATATTTTTGTCCTGCTTAGATGGATTCCATCTCTCCCTATCAGTCCTTTATCCCCAAAGAGTCTCCTGTGGCTGTAAAAACTAAGTTCTTGATGTCACACTACCTGCACAGTCAGATATTGACCTGAAGTTACTGACCAACATTCACGCCTCTCAGCCTCTCTCCTTCAATGGTGATATTGTGGAGATACCACCTTGCCCCTGGAGCTGCATAGCCGTTCTTGATACACTCAAGGGTTCTCTTGCAGCACTTAAGATTTGTGCCCGTGTGGTCGAACAGCAAGGGCTAATCATAATCCAGGCACAGGACAAACCTTGCCAGTCTGTCTGTAACTTCTTGACAAGCAGCAAACCTCCACAGTTAGCAAGTGAGATTGGCAAATAGGAGAGGGCTCTGTCTCCTGTAGGAGGGAGTCTCCTACTGCTATGACTGCTTCCTCTTGGTGTGCATGTGCTGTTCAGGCTGCTCTGGTGCTTCATCGGAACTTCCAGCCCTTTGTCTGCCATCGCAGCACTGACTGCAGATGGAGGAGGAGTCTGCCCTCTCTTGCCAGAGGTCGCAAGACCTCGATCTTCCCCATCTTGCAAGTCTCTACCACTCCAGTGACTGCAGACCCGCTTTCTGTGCAGCTGGAGTTCAGGCTCTCAAGTCTGCAAGATCTTGGTGAAGATGCCATCAATCTCTGTTTATCTTCCCTGATGCTGTACAGCCCACTGACCTCCTACAGCTCCTTGCCTTGGTGATGTAGCTCCTCCACTAACTCATGCCTCCTCTAGGCAAGGATGTTTCCTTTGTTTGCCCCAGTCCTCAGGAGAGGACCCAAGCTCTCCTGGCAGCTTGAGACCTGGAGAGCTGCATTCTCTCTCAGGAGCTCTGCCTGAGTTAAGGCCTCTGTTGTGCCGTGTGTGGTTTCTTCAGCAGATGGCAGGGGACAACATCCCATAGCTTGTTACCATCCTATTTGAGCACTTGCAGATGGCCTTCAGCAGTTTCTGTCCTCTTTCTGTGCGTTGTGCTCTAGCCCTGGTAGTTGCATAGGTGTCGATCTGCTACCATCTGGATGGATGCTTAACCCTTCCTGATCAGGAATCTGTGGAAGACAAAAGGTCGAAGCACTGTTTGATCAGGCGTAGTCGACATGTTGTTCAAAAATGCTAGCATTTGCTTAAAAGATCTATGAAAAAATTATTTCTTATTGAGTACTAAAAGATAAGCCAAAATTTCCCTCAATGAGACATTTGTTCAAAGAAATACCTAAACACTAGGTTTTGGCTGTTTGATACTGTCGTGGTTTAGGCCAGTCCAGCAACTAAACTCCACACAGCCACTCTCTCACTCCTTCTCCAGTAAAGTGGAGAGGAGAAAAAAAATGTAATAAAAGAACTGAGGGTCGAGACAAGAACAGAGGGAGCACCCACCAACCATGGTCCTGGGCAAAACAGACTCAGTTTTCTTAAAGCAAAGCAATTTATTAACAGTTACTTAAAAAGGACAAAGGGAAACAAAACCGGTTACTTGAGAGGATAAAAAGAAACAAAGCCAGATCTTAAAACCGACACCTTCCCCCTCCTCCCCTTTCCTTTTCTTCCCAGCTCTACCTCCTCCCCCAGCGACACAGGAGGACAGGGAATGGGGGAGTGCAGGTCAGTTCATCCCATGCTGTTACTGCCATTCCTTTCTCAAAGGAGGAGGAGTCCTTACACCCTTTTTCCTTTGTTCCAGTGGGTCCCCTACTCACGAGGAAAATGCACAAACTTCTCCAGCGTGAGTCCTTCCCCATGAGGTTGCTCCAGTGCGGGCTTTACCACAGTCTTGGATTCTTAGGGAGTTGTGGCCACTCGCTCTGGCGTGGATCGTCCCACGGACACTAGATGCCTCACTACCTCGTCGTGCATCCCATGCTCCATTATTAACAGTTACTTGTTGTGCATCCCATGCTCCACAACCTCGCTCAGGCGTCTCTTCCCCGACGTGGGCTTCTTCATGGGCTGCGAGTGGGTCTCTGCTCGGCCGAGTCCGTCCTGGCTGCAGGGGGGCCGCTTGCCGTGTCGCCACTGCTGGCAAGGGAAACTCAGCTCTGGCACACCTCGTCCCATTCCATCTTCACTGACCTGGTGTCTGTGTGGCCGTTTCTCTCAGGTCTTAGTCCTCTCTGGGTGAACTCGGCCCAGCGGGCACCCCGGGAGCGGGGCGCTCCCCGAGTTCCCCAAATGGCTCTGCCGCCGCCATCCTCAGCGGGTGGCGCTGGCCCGGCGCGGGCAGCCACCTGTCCGGGAGCCAGGGAGCGGGGGCAGTGCCCTCCTCCCTTCTCTCCTCTCTCCTGAGCAAAGCACCTTTTCCGGTTCCTTTGTCCCAACTTAAATAGGGCAATTCGCAGAGGTGCTGACTGGCTCAACCCCGAGGGGGATGGCAGTCCGATCTGGTGGCCAGAACCGGATCTGACCCGGTTCCAAAACCAGGGAAGTCACAGGGAGCAAATCCCCTCTCCTGCCACCAGAACCAACCCCCCCCGGCCCCATCAGACCATCACAGATACACTTAGTACCTCAGACAGTTCTGGAGCATAGGGGTTTTTTTTTTGTCCTGGATTTATCAGTTCATGTGACATACCTTACTGAATTACCACAGTAAATTATTCTGGTCTTAAAACAACCTACCAACTCATATGGTCACTTTCTGTCCTGGATTCAGAAATAAATGGTTAGAAAACTATTAATTTTCCTTACTGTCACTTTCAAAAGGATTTTAAGTAACATGGTGTTTTCCCGGACTTCTCTGACACTGCAAAACCACTTTCTGTATAATAATACAAGTAGTAATAAATGGACAATGGCTGGAAGTCAAGGTGCTGTTACACTTTCATAGATCAAAGACTTACCAGAACCAATCATTATTCTAGCAACTCGTAAAAAAACCCAAAACATCTAAACTGTGGTCTCTTAGACATTTTCTCTTTGGTATTTTCCCCATGATTTCCTTTGCGAAAGTTTTGCACAGTCTGCGTGTCCTTGGCTCCCACTCTAGTTAAGACCAGTTTGATTTCAACAATCCAATAATGTTTTTTCAAAATGTTACCTTTCTTGGCTGGACATTTCCCTTAGCTGTTGTTCTGTTTGTTTTCATTTGGGAGGGGGGGAACAAATCTTTAAAGGATCTCTTGGGTTTTTGAATTTTTCTATTTTTTTTTAATTCCTGTGGTTACTGTAGGCTCTAGAGAGCATTTGCGTGTTTCTTCAGTTGCAATGCCTATTTTTCAAATAGAAGGTCAGAAACAGCTTTGCAGCAGTACCCCTGGAAGCAAGATCTTTAATGAGGGAATACTAGCTCATAGCACAAGGCAATACATGCTTAAGAATGGAGTGAGGGAATGCTGGGGTTTTTTATTCCATGTACAAATTGAAAAGTCTTCTCTTCTTCTCAACTTCTCTATTTGTGCCTCCCTTAATTCTCTATCCTGGCTAAGAAATCGGGTTTTATTATGAAGGAAATGTGAAGAATAGCTTTAGTAGTATTGTATGGAATGCTGTTTCCAGACTCTTAAAAAACGCTCGTGACTGTATCTCAAAAATGAGATGTATGTACGGGCATTAGTTAAGGCTTCTGTTGTCGTCAGATTAAATGCCGTTGTGTGAGAACTGGAATTTGACACAGGACATGTCTTGCTTGTCAGAACTGCTTAACTCCTGTTGCGAACATTACTCTTAATGAAAGGCTGCACTTGTGAATAAAAAATGCTTTCTCTCATGGTCGACGATCTTCATTCATCTGATGTGTTCTGCTATGGAACAAAATGTATTTAGGGCTGGCTCCTTTCAAAATAAAAACTATCAACTGTGCAAAGCACAAGGATTTTACTGAAGAAAGTTTGAGTACATGGACTTCGTTTTGTGATCTAAACTGAGTAGAAAATACAGAGGTAGGCCAAGAACTGATGTGTGTGGGGTTGTTTTTTTGTAGCTATCTATTTTGTTATATGGCTTTGGGCAACCTGGTGTAGTTGAGGGTTTCCCTGCCCATGGCAGGGGGGTTGGAACTAGATGATCTTTGAGGTCCCTTCCAACCCAAACCATTCTATGATTCTATGAAAGTAACTGAAAGTCATTGTTAGTTGTTCATTAATTACCAAAGGTTATCTGATTTTTGTTACTTAGCTCACCTGGAGAACCACTCTCTCATGGAACTCTTGCTGAATTACTGTTGAAGTACTCACATGATTGGCAGTTAGTAGTGAAGTCTTAGTGGCAAAAACCTGAGCATTAACAGTGAGTTGGGATAAATCTGGATATGCATTATCTATATTTTTTATTCCCTTTGTCAGGAAAACACAGTTCTAGATACTTTCTTGATATTTCCCCTTATTCTTTGTTTTAAGAAGTTACAATAGGTAAGTTCAAGAATTGTAGTATGTTTGGTTTTGATTTTGCTGTTGTGGTGACTTTGTCTTCGCTTTGGGGTTAGCTCACCCGTAGAGGGTGCTAAAGCACTGTTGCGTGAGAGTTTAGCAGGTCAGAAAATTGGCTTGCCAGAGGTGCTGTTACAGCAATGCTCTTGGTCATGGCTCTCTGGACTTTCAAAACTTATATATGTGCAGGGCTGTGCGTCCTGTGATCAGTCTCATTTAATTCAGAGGAGCTACTGAGTTCACAATTAAGTGTGTGCTTAACTCTTTGTAGGATGAAGAGCTAGTCAGGGTCTTAGTTAAGATTTTTGAAAGATAAGAGAATGGAGCTTGGTATGCTGAATGCATAAAAGAATATTTTATTGAAAATCTTGCCAGTGTCTGCTTGTGAGAAAATTGCAGGAAGGCCTTTTTAGAGTAACTGTGGAAGTTTTGTGTATATATATTCCTTATATTGCTGGAGGCTGTATCTTCTAATGAATTTAAAGGAGTCAAAGCTGTAAGACAGACAACAATATTTGGAGGAAGCAGCTTCTTTGTGTAACTCTTTTAATCCAGAATACACTAAAATATAAACCTCCAATTAAGCTTTTTTTTCCTCCCTTTCCATTCTTCTTAATTTGATAGCAAAGGTAGAGAGTTCATCTTGTTCTTTCCTCTTTCAGCCCTTCTACAGATATGTCATTTTTTCACTTTACTGCTTATTCTCCACAATGACCTCAGACAGGTGAGAGACGGAAGAGATGTTAAGGGTCAATGTGGTATAAACTCATGACTCTTAAATATTGGAAAGTGTGTAGACTTTTCTGTCAGACCAGCTAGTCCTACCATTATCAAACTTTTTAATTAAAATTGCTGTTTTGAAGGATTCCACAGAGCAGCTGTAGGCCACTTGTACTGTTGCAAAACCAGCAGTGTTTTGTGGACACAGCTTGGAGACCACTGTTCTGGATATTGAATGTGTAAATTCCAGACTTGATTCTATCAGAAATTGTCAGTTATTTATACCTGCTTATATAACTTCTCTGAATCAGCAATAATGAATGTTAATTGTGGGAGTCGCACAGCTTATTTTTCTAATTTAAATGCAGGTATCTGAACTGTTGCGGGTAGAATTAAATGCACAGCTTTTATGTTCATTTATATCTCTTTTTTTTTTTTAAGGCATTACCCAATTGGTTTGCTGTTTGATCTCCATGCATCAAATACAGCCCTTCCTTGGAGCATCACGGTTCATTTCAAGGTAAAATTGAAATACACCTTTGATTAAAATAATCAAGCATAGGATTTCATGAAATTTGGAAGCTAGGAAAAAGTTTCATAATTATTTTATAGATAAATGGATGGTGTGACTTTTTGAAGGGGAGAATGTTTATTCTTCAGGGATCATCTAAAGTTTTCGATAAATCTGCAGTGGTTTTCCATGAGATTGTATGTGCTTTCATATTACCTTCCTTTGAAAATGATTCTATTATAATCTGAAAATCTAAAATTGTTTTTCAAGATAAGTTATCGCACTATGTCAGTGTAGTCGAATGGATATAAGGGAAGAACTTTCTATAATGTTCTAAATTCAGTTAGCTTGAGTTGACTGAAGATTGAGAAATGCTCGTCCTTTGGGCCTATGAGCATGGATATAAGATACTGTAGAAATCCTTGAAGTCGGGGAATGCTGTTGTACTTCATGTGGATCCCCTTTAGAGAACTAAGTGAAATAAGTTTGGTCTTGTGACAGTTTTGTCACAAGTTATTTTGGTTACACATAGTAAAACCATTTGATATGACTTCATAGCACTACTGATCTTTGCTCAGAAGAGTACTTGCTCAGGGTTAGCTTTGGTGCAGGGTTCTTTCATACTTCGAAACATTTTGAGAAGGTAATCCCAGCTATGTTTTGAAGTCAAAATCACAAGTAGAAATCATGCTATTTAACTTGGAAACTTTAATTTCCTCATTTAAAAGAAACAATGCAATAGGAAAATTGATTCAAAGGAACACTCTAGCTTAATAGGCTTGATCTTAGTGTGTGAGATTTGAGTTGAAATGAAAAGCATACTGAGAAGCAGGTGAATGTTTTCATTCAAACAGTTCTTCTCTTGAAGATATTTTAGAAAAAGTCTTGCTAACAGGAGCAATCTGATTCTTTTTGGAGGTGTGCACCAAACACATCATAAAAACATATGATTGTTTCCATGTATTGAAACTTTTTAAGTGGCTGACTGAATGAATCTTGGAGATGGGGAGGTTTTTGAAACCATTATGATTGCTACACTTCTGTCTGTATGTTAGAGAGAGATGGGATGAAGAAACTTTCAAAGTGTTTTGAAGAAACTGTCAGGCGTCTAGTTTCACAAATCATAATTTAATTGTTATACATTCTGAGAGCTCTGGAAGATTAACAGTGGCAGTGTGTGGATGTTGTCATCCCAAAGTACAGCCATCTTGAGAAATAAATTGCAGCACCACTGTGCTTTTCAGTTTCATGTAGTAATGTAAACTGACTTTAATGTCCTTATATTACTACTCACCAAAAAGTCAGCTTATTTAAGTTTGTCTCAAAGGTGTACATTAAAGATCAGAAGAAATAACTTACTGCTAAGGCAGTATTATTTTAAAAGCTGATGTAATTTAGTTTTCAAAAGTACAACACCTTGGATTAATAACAACACCTGCTTAATCTCTCTTCCTGTTTTTGCTGTAATCTGAAAGTTTATTTAAATAAACACCTCAGTCCTTAAAATGAAAATGTAACTGAAAAATATCAAAGTATGTCAGAATATTGAAGACACTTTGATGTGTTACAATTTCTTACAGCTAAATAGTTTAGGTGTGGGATTCCTGCCTGGATTATTCTTTTCATTTGTGTGTAGTTGTTCTTCAAATAGCCGTAATTTTTATTTGGCTTAATTGAACAGTATTAGATTTTTCTGGGGTTGGACTTTTGCTGTCATGGTGTTCTCCTTTCTTTTACCAAAGCATGTAGTCAACAACAGATATTTCAAGAACATCTGTAAAGAGTGTTTTTGAACTTCCCCTCCATCAATCTTCTTTGTTTAAAGTTAAAAACATGTAAAAAGATTTTCTGTTCAACAGAATATTGAAAGTTGACCAAAACTTGTAATTGTCCTCCTGTGTTACGTGTGCAGATGAAATAATAAACACTCTTACTGTTTGCATTGAAGAAACAGTTTATTAATTTGTACTTCTGATATGCAAGGAAATAACATGCATTTATATCTCTAGTAAAGTTGAAATACAGTTTCCTTAAATAGTCATAGGAGGATGAGCTTAAGCAGAGTACTAAGGTCTGAGAATCATGAGGAGCTATAGTCTGGAAAGTTGCTTTTGTTACTCAGGTGTGGCTTTATGGGGAGGAGGGAAGTGATATCCCTTCCTAATAATCTCATCTCATGCTACTCTGCGGCATTCTTAGTGCTGTTCATGTTCTCAGCGTGGTAACCAACTCTCCAGATTTTGGGCATTAGACAGGAGGTGGTGAACTGCTCTGGAAATGGTAGCAGGAGAGGAAATTGAGTGTGCCAGGGGAAAGGCTAATGTTCTTCCTGTGCTGAAGCCCTTACCTGCTGGTGCCTGCCTCTCAACCCATGACCTGATGTAGAGAAGGAGAGACTGCATCTGTTCTTGTGTAACAACAGCTGTTGTCTTGGTTTTCTCAGCTCAAAATTGGGTCAGGTGGAGTGAAAAGAGGAAGTACTTTTCCGTGTAGTATATGGATAAATTGTGGAACTGCTAGGAGACGTTGTGGAAGCCAGAGGTATAAATGAGCATTTTTTCAAATTAATTTTTTTTGAAAAAAAAAAAAGACTGCTGATGGTAACTAAACACAAATATATGAATGCTACCTCTGGCACTCTGTATGTTCCTTATGGTTTTTAATGCCCTATTATTGGTGTAATTTTCTGTAAATGTAGCCTATTGCAACTAGACTGTTACAGTATGAACAGATATTTTGTGAACTAGAACTGATAGATAAATATGGGTGGAATAGCGTTATGAACCAGACTGTTGAAATTACCTGCGATGGTTTTGGAACAGTTTTATGTAAGAAGTTATTTAGTGTGCCTGTGTGTACAGATGATACATACTACTTTATGACCAAATTTACGCTGCAAGTGTTTACTGATGTGAAAAACAAAATCAGTACTACTTGAGCTTTCTAAGAAAATCAAAGTCAACCCTTAATAACTTTTATTTCAAAGATACATTACATGGAGGGAGTAAGACATCACCAATAAGAATACTTAAATTAAAGGTGCTTACGGGATCTATTAAAACTTTCAGCAAATCTCATAGCTGGGGTGGCTACCAACTTGTTTACAGTTGTCTCTTCAAGGAACTGAATAAAGCTATTTACATTTGTTCATTATTTCCTCAAACAGAAAGAAGGCAAGTAGAATTAAAAAAAAATAAATACATTACAAGCATATATATTCTATATCTGAGTATAAAACTTATTCTGTTCCCTAGTTTATAAATCAGTGGGGATGCCATATGTTCTGTTGGTAGTCTCATGTAGGTGTAACTGTTTCACATACCTCTTGTAGATGCAGCAGTGTTGTTTTCTAAGTTATCGCTTTCATGTTCAGGTTATTCCGCTTCTACTCACAGTACTGCATAGAAATGTGTCAGTGTTTTTCTTCTAAAGAAAAGAGTCGACAGCACTGAGATTGCAGGAGTGTGTTCCAGTCTTCCAGTGTTATCTGTTAGAAGCTGGGAAGATAAATCATGCCACACCTTTGCACTACTGTGGCTAGATTTTTTTCCACTAGCTTATCTAGCTTTGACCAGTTTTAAATATCTCCTTGCTCTTCTGCAGATCCCACTGTGTGTGTTCTCTGGAATACATCCTCAGGGAGTGACATTCCTTGTAATTTGAAATTCATTGGAAGAAGTCAGCAGGGAGATGCCTACCTGTAGAAAGACAGAAATGTCAAAAAATAACCCTGCAGTTCAATATATTTTGACATAAGTGTAACAAAATAGTTGTTGTAACAAAACTGTTGTTTTCATAAATTTAGCTAAAACTTCAGGTTTTAACTGTGAAAGTCAGTTTCTAGGTTCCTATATTACTTGGCATTAGATACATTCCACTGTTTCATCTTTTTTTGAGAGATGCCGCTGTCTCACTTGGAATTCTGGCATGTGAAGAACTTTTTTGACCTTGAAGTGTGCTGTTTCTGACTTTGTTCTAGATTGATTACCAAACTTTACTTTTTTTGTTTGAGCTAGTAAGTTAAACTTCTAACAGTATTTTACAGGCCTATACAGATGTCAGCTGGCGAGTAACAATCCCAGTAATGTGTTCCATTCATCTTGGGCCCAATTACACTGAGACATTCAACTTTGTAGGGGAGAAAGGGAGCGAGGTCTGCCCTGGAAGGAGAGCTGTCCTTTCTGTTCTGTCCTCTAATGTCTTTATACCTGGCCATCTTCATACGAGAAACAAGCTTTATCTCTGTCCTTAGATTTCTAGTCAGCTCTGCTTACATCAGTCCTAAGTAACAATAGCACACTCTTTGCGACCTTTATACTTCAGTGAAAAAGATATTGGCAGTCTTTTCTTCCCTTTATACTCCCGTTCTTGGAAGATACTCATGCTTTTGATCCACAGTTTCCAGAATCTGGGTTCACTGTCATAAGGAGGAATCACGATATGAAATTCTATTATTTAATTTCCAGCTCTTTTCAGTAACCTAATGAGGAGGGAACTATCATTCTTATCCTCAGAATTTCCTTCAGGTAAGGCAATCCCCAGCTCCCTTTCATATTGCCAAATATTAGTGGTTCTTGGATATTTTGAGTTCCTGTAGCTTGAAGCAGTTTTCACTATTTTTCCTGGTTTTATGTGGAGGAGGGAAGGTATGTTTTTTTCCAGCATTATATTGCTCCTACTGTGATGTGTTAACTATGTTGTAAAAGCCTTTGAAAAATATCCTGTTGTATGTACTTGTATTTCCAAAATGGTTTTGACAGTCCGTCGCAAAAGCTTTTTTAAATAGCCAATTTGTAATGATTAAGAGGAAAGGTCCTCTTGCGGAAAAACAGATGAGTGTTCAAGTATAAAAACATGTGGCAAGCTCTTGTTATGAAGGGGAGTACTAATGATGCCACTCTGGTTTGGCTCCTGGGGTTTGCACTGTTCAGCATGGTCGTAAGCAACTGTGAAAAGAAGATAAATAAGGAGGGGATAAAACATGCTGAGTTTTTAAACCTTTGAAAACTGAAGACAGTGAAGTTGTGATTCTGTATGCTTGTATTATTGTAAAATTGCAAGTGATACTAAGTGTTGATACAAGAAAAATTAAGAGGAAGAACAACCCTAACTATATACCTACAGAACTTCTGATTAGTTAATTTCCAGAGAAATCTTTTTTTTGTACCTGAATGAGATTTACTACTATAATTCCTTAATAAATGTATTAGGAAAGGTAGCTGTCATTGACTGAGGGGATAAAAGTTACCAAAGGAGTGGTAACTGTGAGTCTGCAATGCTGAATGCAGTGCACCAACTCCAACCAAATAAAAGCCGTATAGAATCAAGTCACGCAGGCTAGCAATAGGCATGTATATTACCTAAAGTTGGAGCTGACAAGGTTTTCCAGTATCTCTAAGGAAAATGTTGGTAAGTGGCATGTATGCTATAGTTCATGTATGTGGATGATGATACTTGAAGGAAACATTTTTCAAAGACCTGCATAGAAATGGGTGCTAAACGGCCATTGGGGATCAATAGGTGTTGAGTGCTTGTCACTTACTTCTCCCCCTTTTCTCCTGTTTGTTGCCAGAGAATTGAACATCTCCTTGAAAACATGTTAAAACTCTTCATTTCTTGAATTTCAGATATAAGGGCCTAAATACATCCTCTGATCTGTTTAGATGGATTTATCAAGTTGAGATTGGGTGATTTTAGAGTAATTGCTGGTTTTACAGAAAATTGTTCAGTTTCTGTTTTTCCTGGCATGTTTTTCACTGTAAAACCTTTCTTGTCAGCAGAGTGAGAGAATGGTTGTTACCTTTTTCCATAAGTAGAAGATTCCAGCGTGCTTCTTTTGTATAAACATAAACCTGATTACAATTCCCATTTATTCTTCATCTTCTAAGGTGCGTGATGCATTTATTTCTCTTTTCTCTTTGTAGAATTTTCCAGAAAAGGATCTGCTACACTGCCATTCTAAGGATGTTATTGAAGCTCATTTTATGGCTTGTATAAAAGAAGCAGATGCTTTAAAGCACAAAAGTCAAGTCATCAATGAGATGCAAAAAAAGGATCATAAGCAACTGTGGATGGGATTACAGAATGGTAAATACAATGCATCAAGTATTAATTATGTTTAGGTCTAGCATGCTAATAAATTCTTCAAGTTTTAGTTGTGGTACAGGATGTAAAATGTCATTGTTCTGCAGAATTCTAGTCTAATGTCACAGAAAAGATCTTTTTATTTTTTTAAAAAAAGTTACCATTTATGTGATAATCCAAATGTGACTTCAGTTATTCAAGGAAATAAATTGGGTCATGATTCTGTTTTAACAAACCAAAAATAGCAACAAAACAAAATAAATAGATAATATTGTCTGGTGTACTTTTGTGCAACTGATGGTCTTTATTTGGGAGACAGCTGGGGTGTAAGTGTTGTCCAGTATTAACTGTCTTGGACTGTAAAGTAAAAAAGGTTGTCTCCTCTAGTTTATGCTCAAGGATTGTCACTGATAAACAATACAGGTAAATATTAAAAAAAAGTTGCCTAGGAGATGAATAATATTACTTTTCCCTGTGCCAGATTTCATTTTTTTTGTTGCTGATACTATCGTGGCTTTCACAAAGATTTCTGCATAGATAATTATTGACTTGAAAAAGTCAGCAAAGTAATTCAGAACAGGATGTTCTAAAATAAGTAGTGTTCTTTGCACAGATGGCATGAATCTATATTGCAGCGCAAAATATAACATTTTGGTTTTAGTGTCTCCTCTTTCTTATCATGGTTCTTAGAGGCCTGTAAGTTGAAAAGCTTTGTAAGCACTTCAGAAACTGCTGTCTGGAATGGGTGGTGATACAATGCATTTTCTTCAACTCTTGAAGCTGTCATTGTATTATTATTATTACTAGTAAGTTTATTTTACAGAAGCTGTAAGAATGAAGATATTTATTCTATGTTAAGATACAAAATACTAAACATTTAGAATTAACATCTTCCTGTATGTTTATAAGGAAAATTAAATGAAACAGGAGAAGCTTTGAATGCAAGAAGACTTGAGGCATGTGTTTGCTTTAGACAGTGAAGTTCCAAATTAGTCTGGGTTTGCTGTGTGTGTTTAGTTAGTGTGTGAGGTTTCTATTTTTTTTGTTGTTTAGCCGTACTACCTTTCATATTAAAAGTATTCTTGTAATAATTTTGAAGGTTGAGTGCTTATTAGAAACTCTGGGTTTTATTTTTTTATATAATTGGGAGAGAATTAGAAATGGAAGTATTATCTTTAATTTCCCATTTGAGTGATAAGATCTTCAGGAATGCAGTATGTACCTGCAAAATTTATCAAGTAAGAAATTGCACTTTATCAGGTTCAATTCAAAATACTTCTTGAGAGATTCTGTTTTGTATAGATATTAGCCTGCAAACTGACTGATAATATATCTACTTTTGTGAATTAGCAGTAAATAAAGAGTTCTGGTCCACTGGAAGCCAGAATTGGTATAAAACCAGATGTTTCCCTAAAGCTTACATTGTTACAAATAAATTTAAACTGCAATTTTAATAATTCTATGAAAAAAAGTATTCTACTCTAATAGTATTTGGCTTGCAAGCAGTTTAGTTCAAGAGAAGCAAAATGCTATGCCAGCATAATTTTGTTTTCTATTTCAAGAATTATTAGCTTTATGGCAAAAAGAAATCCTATCACCTAGTCCCAGTGCTCAAGTGTTCCCAGCAGTGCGTTTCATGTGCTCTTTTTATTAATGCTTTTTAAAATTAAAACTAAAAGATCTCTAATAAGTTGTTACATGAATACAATGAGTTATAATAATGGCAGAAGAGTTGGCAATGGAATGTAATGGTATGAGTTAAGGTTCTTTTCTTAACCAGAAGTTGTAGAACCTCGATACCCTCAATATGTAAGGTAAGAGAACAGATACATAGCGTTTTCTTTCTGTGCTCATCTTAGGCTCTTTAGTTGATTATTTGTCTGAGAGTGTCTTTAGTTGTAGGGGAAACCAGAATTTTACTGTTTTGCTTTATAATGTTGAGAGCAGAAGTTGCCTGGCAAGGTTGATTTCAAAAAGGTTTCGCTGTACTTAATGAGAAATCACACCTGTGGAATCTTGACAGCTAAATGAGAAGTTTAAACAATCTTTTGAATACTTTCAAATGCTAATTTTAATTTCTCAGCTCTTCATAAAAGAGAAACAAGAAAAGCTTGTGAAACCAAGAAAACTCTTTTTAAGCATGTTGTATCTTTCAGTATGTTTTTTATAGGCTTTCGTTTGAGATGTAATAATTTTAAATCTCTTTGTGAAACAGAATGAATGACCACAAAAAAGAAAAGAAAGTAGCATTTGTGATAACTGCCTTGTAAGTAATGATGCATCTGCAGTCTTTTTTTTCTGTGAAACTTCAAACAATTTTCTTCAGTTCTTAAATATAGGAAGTGATATAAGTGACAGCAATACTTACAGGATATGTATTAAACTTGCATTTTTTGAAAAAATAAAAAAAAAAAACAATCCATTTTGCTTGTTTGGAGAAATGTAACTCCCAATTACAAGTGTAATTTGGTATAAATGTTTCTGTTAAGAAGGAAGTACTTGAACAGTTAGCATGAGAAACTTTTCAGTTTTAGGGGAAGAGCTGTAATAGTGAATTTGTGACAAAATCTTGTGCTGGTAACAGCTGGTAGGTATTCATAACCACTTTTATATCTCTCCTCCCACTGTTTCTGGTTTTGTGTTGATCTGCTACCAAATCAGAAAGGTAAACACTTAGATTCTGTCTATTGCTTGTGCTGTGGTTTTGCTTGTTCTTCAGACTTCAGTTAGCCAATTTTTGTCCATAAACCAGGTATTTCTTGGCTAGAACACTACTTTGGGACAGATACGACTGTGTTGTTGTAATTTTGACCAGCATCATGGATGTCTGACTGTGGTAGGGAAGTGATAAAGGCAGGCTATATAGCTATAGTGACCTCTATTACTTTGGAAGAATTGTTAAAATTCTTTGGTCAGAATTGATAGAAGACATTACTACTGTTCTTGCTTTAATAGTGTTATGGCCATTTTTATCATGGATAAAGAGGATTTTCAAGTGGGTGGTGTTTTTTTTTCCTTGCCTTTTGTGTGGGAAAAATAAAGACTTTTAGCTTTGAAACATTAAGACTGTGAGCCTAGTGATGACTCAGGATCAAATGAAATCTCAACTGTTTTTAGGGGAGAGCTATATTTTTTCCATGGTTCAAAGAATTAATATCTATAACTTCAGTATATAATGATTCTGATAAAGGAGGGGTTTTAGGTTCAACACAGCTGCTTTTCATCAGTGGTGGAGAGGTATAAGCAACCATACCCTGAAATTTTCACAGGCATCCTTTAAAACCACTGAAGACGAGGCTTGGTATTTCTGATACTTGAGAGGGAGAAATAAACAGTAAAAACTCATGACTATTTTTTAAGGCTTCTTTATATATTATAAAATACAATGAAGTCATTATTTTACTGAAAATATTATGGAAGAAGAATGTAATGCACATTCATACTGTAGAGCTTACCAGAAGTTCAGTGACCATATTGAAGTGTTCTTATTAAAGGAGAAAAATCATGCGAACATTCAGAATACGCAATATTTTCTCTCTTAATGCATGTGAGCCCCTTCTTGTCTTATGGACAGATTCAGGTTTGTGTTTTCTTGCATTTCTTTCTAAATCATATCTAAACTAGTCCTGGGTTTTTGAGGGCAGAAGTTGTGTTTGTTCTGGGTTATCACGTTCCTGTTTAGAAATGTTTGAACTGCTAAAAAGAAACAGTGTCATACATTATCAGCATCCCTTTTGTGCTGTGTACGCGTGGCCCACTCAGGCTTGATATGTACGTTTCTCATCTTTGTAGGGAATTGGTGGGAGCATTGCTGTTCTTTCCCTCAGCCTGAGATGATGAGCATGCTTTGGTAGCTGAACAAATCTCTCATCTCAACTCATCATTTGAAACTCAAATTAGGCAATATGTACTTAGAAAGTCTTAAGGAGTTTAACAGGAGAATGAATGAACAAACCTTTTAAACCTTTTAAATCACAAAATTTCTTCTTCCCTGTATCGCTGCCAGAATGGTAATATTGTTCCATCTTCTATCTGTAGAGGTTTGGTTAACTGTGAAGAAAGACTAAACAGTTCTTCTGGGCTTTAAAAATGAGTGTATTGCTTGGGCTGGTGGTTAAAAATTTCTGGAAATGCATGAAGTTTTCTTGTAATTAGTGTCAATACCTGCTTATTCTGGAGTTAAGATAGCATGGCATACACCAAACAGTGGAGTTGCTGATACTATGGAACCCAGGGGATGTGGTGTAGATAGATTCAAATAGGTCTGCACAAAGTCAGCACGGTTTTGGTGCTGACTTGGGGCTCAATTCAGACATGCTGAACCTGCAGAATGAATCAGATGCATCACAGCAGGCCTTCTCGGATGGTTGGGTGGGGTTTTTTTTGGTGGTGGTGGTTTTTGTTTGGGGTTTGATTGGTTGTGTTGTGTTTTTTTTTCTGGTAATGGGTTGTGACCTAGACTTCAGTGTCAGTTCTGCAGTGTTTACTGGCTTGTTACCCTTTCTGCACAAATGACTAAACTAATGCTTCACCCATATGGGTGCAGCATCATGATTCTAAACTGTCATCCCCCCCGAAACTGGCTTTTGTCTTGTTACTCTTCTTTGCTGGCCTGGTGCCTCCTTGCACAGCTGCCCTTTGTCACAGTGCCAAGGTGGGGAATTGATGGCAGCCTGAATTCCCCCCTTGGCTTTCTCTGCACCGCTCTCAACAAGAGGGCAGAGCTGCTGTTTTAGCAATGCCAGTGGGAATCGGTGGGCTCAAGGGAGAGCTTGAACTGTGCAAAGGCAGAAAAGGGAGGAGATCAAACAGCAGCCCAGCACTTGCAATGCTCCTTTGTATTGAAGTCTCCACAGTGAGAGGAGGTTGTCTAGAGACAGGTAGACAGAGATAGAGATGCGTTCTAGTGTTTTCACCTTCTTGTGTTAGATGTCTGTGTGTCTAATGAAAACTGTTAAATCTCTGAGGGAGCAAGCTTGGAGGTCTCTGCATCTTTGGCACAGGTAATCTGCCAACCATATAATCTATTTATATATATTGGACGGTTTGAATTTATATACCTGTTAAAGTTTCAAGGGCTTTGTGTTTTGTCCTCATTTTGACTCTCTTGCTCCTGGAATATTACTACTTCAGAAATATAGCCACCTTCCAGACTTCCTATGGAAGCAGGTGTGCCTTTCATCTTTAACCCAAATCACAAATAAGCTGATTCTCTGCCTTCACTGCTCCTCTCTTCTGCAGTTTTTTCAGATATTTGGTATATTGAAATTGAGAGAATCTTTGACTGTATCTTTCTAAATTTGTATTACTTAAATGTAAGTGATGCAGAACCTTTGCTTTTTACTACATCCTGCTTTCCTTCCTCCCCTCCTCCTCAAAATATGTCATTTCCTGAAAGACATGTAAGGTCTAACTAAATTTCAAAGTATCTTTAAAAAGCAGACTTCATTTTAAAAATTAACTTTTAGTTGTTGAGGATTTTTTGCTTTGCAATTTTAAATGCTTGTAAGTTACTTTCTCCTAGTAAACTCCTGAATTTGACAGATGCATTAATTTTAAAGTTCCTTAACTTTTAAGAAAAGCTGTGTTAGAAAAAAAGCATAGCACAGGGAAAGCAAAATAGCTTAGTGGTACGGAGATACGCTGCACTGTTTTCAGGTATATAAACAGGGTATATGTAAGCAGGCAAAGAAGAAATTAAAATGTCCAGGTTATCTAGACTTGAAGCAGAGAACTGGGGGTTGGGTAAAATTGTCAGGAGTCCTTTTCTCTTTGACTTATTCAGGGAAGTCTGTAATAAGCCCTGCTGCTCTATTCCTACACAACCTGTAGGTTATGTTTTTCAAAAATGGATTATATGTTTTTGTTTAATAGTCGTCAGAGCTTGCATTTTAGCTTAAGTGGCTGAGACCACCTGCCTTTAGTCTACACAGAAAGCTTAAATTTGGTAGGATGTATGCATTTTCTTATTTAAATAAAGGAAAGTAGTCCATCTTGATAATCTTCTTCCCCTGAACCTTTTCCAGATAAATGGATGACCTAGAAATGAAGGGAGGTGGTGTTAAGGTAACAGTGTACTTAAAGTGAAACTTCTGTTTCGTCAGTACATTTAATAAGTGGAAAGAATGTTGGTAAAATATGGCTCCCTTGTGTATATTAAAAGACAGGAGGGAAAGGCCTTTTTGGATCTGATAGATAATCTGAAGAGTGAAATGCTGCTTTGTCATACAGTTTTCAAAATGTCCTGTTAACCTGCAAAACTTAAGCAATATGCTTTTATTTTTTTAACCTTCAGAACACTACTTTGCTATGAAAACTAATGGATAAATTATAGCATAAAAAAATGTGTTAAATACACTGATCTCAAACCTAACTGTACAGTATTAGGAGAGGGATCCCCCATTTTTTTTTAGGTTCCATCGGTAGCTTACTTTGTAGTGTGGCTTATGAATTAATATATTTTTTTAAACTAGAGTTTACAGCTAACTTAACATAAGGAAGTTTCTCCTAGTTATTCTCTGGTTGTAAACAATGCTGTTAGAAACTTGTTATAGTGCATATAGGCAAGCAGAGTTGAATTGATTTAATTCAATTACAAGATAATAGTACTAAAAAGGGAGTGACAGACCTAGGTAAGCAACCTTGAGGCCTGTACCACTGTACTTGACTATTATTAGTACTTGAGCTAGTTAGCATGATGCTTACTTTTGTAGCGATTCCATGTCTTATGGAGCATGGACAGTCCAAGTAAAGCCTATTTGTTTTTTTATTTTCAAATTTTACAATCTCTGTTGCTTTCCTGTGGTGTTATATAGTAACATGCCAGCTGAATGCGAATTTGGAGGGTATGTAAGACTAACAGGCACAATATGCAGTGGAGATATTTCAGGTAATGACTGTTGTGTAATTGCAAGGCAAAATTATGACTGCTTCAGATATGTACATTCATGTTGAATGTCGTTACTTTGCTATCTATGACACAAAGAATATTTCCACATATTTCTGTAGCTAGCTTCTGTCACTGACATTAATTCAAACAGTTCTAAGGTCCTGTCTCTCCGTATCTGATATTACTCGTGTGTGAAGATAGTCTGAAAAGACTAGTAAACTTGTGTGCCCTCTTCAGTTGTGGATTTGTGTTATATACCATGATGTGTCAAAATATCCATAGCATTTAATTGCAAGAATATTTGAACTGTGGATGGTGACAATATGGAGAAAAAGAAATAATCTTAGTTTTAATGATGCCATACCAGTATTTCAAACTGTGTTCTCAAAAGGCTGGCACTGAACTGTAGTAGTCGGTGAGAGTCAAATATGTATCAGTCTTCCTGAAGTCCTTGACAATCAAAATTATCTGTGTTTTTATTGTACAAGAATAAGAACAATGAGTTTAGATGGCCTAAAGTCATTTAGAGACAGGTCTTTAAATAGCTGAGAAATGAGAGCAACAGGCTGTAAATATTGTTTCTAAATGGCATGCTACAATTAGTTTTGAAGTGTTTAAAATTTGTTTCTTTCATCAACAAAGCTGCTTCATGCTTGAGGCATACTGCACAAAATTTAACTTTTTATAAAAGTTGTTAAAATCTTATAATAGTCAGCAGAACTATGTATGCATGTAGAGTCTTAGTCTTCTTGGAAACAATGTGGAAAGAAAATTGATACTAAATTTTGAGAACACTCCTTTGGCTTTAGCAGTTGACGCAATGCTTGTTAGAGCACAAGTCAGTAGTAAGTATACTTACTTTAATGTTAAGAAAATATACTGGTATCCTTGCAGCTGTAGCCGTCTGCACAGTACAGTTTATTTGTTTATATGTATGCCACTGATTAAACCCTTATTGAGTTTGTTTATGATTGAAGGAAAAAAATTGGAGGGGGCATTTGGCACACTGGAGGGTAGATCTGCTGTTCAGAGGGACCATGACAAGCTGGAGGCCACCAGTAGCCTCCTGAAGCTTACAGATGCAAGTATGAAGTCCTGCACCAGAAAAAAATCCCATACATCAGGGCAAGCTAGGGACTGGCTGAGAAGGAGCTTTGCGGAAGTAATTGTGAACAACAAGCTGAACTTAAGTCTGTCATGTGGTGGTGCAGAAATGAAGATTAACCAGGGAGCTGCTTTAGCCCTTGTACCCCCCAGAATATAGCCAGATGGTAAGTAATTATTCCCTTCGGCTCAAGACTTGCAAAGCTGTGTGGGGAATGCTGTGTCCTCTTTGGGACCCCAGGACAAAAGAAATGTTGGCAAACAGAAAAGAGTCAAGCAGAGTGCTGCTAGGATGATTAGGGGGCTGGAGCATATGCTGTATTAGAAGAGAGTGGAGGAACTGCCTTGTTTAGCCTGAAGATGAGGAGGCTGAATACAGGTCTGGCAGCTGCTTTCCACTACCTAAAAGGAAGGCTTGTGGAGTAGATGGAGTCAAACACCTCTCATGCATGCCTCCATTGGCAGTGGAGTTGAGCATGTGCAGAAGAAAACTGTTACAAGTTGTGGCAGGATTGACTACATTAGTGGACAAGGGAAAAGCTATGGGTGTCTTCTATCTGGACTTCCGTAAGGCCTTTGACAGGGTCTCCGCGACATCCTTCTCTCTAAATTGAAGAAATATGCATTTGATGGGTGGACTGTTTGATGGATGAGGAATCTGTTAAATGATAGTATCCAGAGGGTAGTGTTCAATGGCTCAATGCCCAGATGGAGGTCAGTGATGAGTGGTGTTCCTCAGGGGTCCATATTGGGACTCTACTGTTTAAGATTTTCGTTACTGTTTAGTACTGATTTTCATCAATGACATAGTGGGATCAAGTGCATCCTCAGCAGGTTTGTGGATGACACAGCCTGAGTTGTGTGGTTGACACACCTGAAGGACAGGATGCCATCTAGAGGGACCTAGACAAGCTCGAGAAGTGGGCCCATGTGAACCTCATGAGGTTCAACAAGGTGAAGTATAAAGTCCTGCAGCTGGGTCAGGGCAATCCCAATCACAAGAACAGGCTGGATGGAGAATGGATTGAGAGCAGCCCTGAGGAAAAGGACTTGGGAGTGCTGGTGGATGAGAAGCTCAACATGAGCCGGCAATGTGCGCTGGCAGTCCAGAAAGCCAACCGTGTCCTGGGTTGCATCCAAAGAAGTGTGGCCAGCAGGTCGAGGGAGGTGATTTTGCCCCTCTGCTCTGCTCTTGTGAGACTCCACCTGGAATACTGCATTCGGCTCTGGAGTCCCCAACATAAGGAGGACATGGAGCTGTTGGAGCAAGTCCAGAGGTGGGCTATGAAGATGATCCGAGGGCTGGAGCACCTCAGCTATGGAGACAGGTTGAGAGAGTTGGGATTGTTCAGCCTGGAGAAGAAAAGGCTCCAAGGAGACCTTGTAGCAGCCTTCCAGTATCTAAAGGAGGCTTATAAGAAAGATGGGGACAGACTTTTTAGCAGGGCCCGTTGCGATAGGATGAGGATCAATGGATTTAAACTAAAAGAGGGTAGATTTAAACTAGGTATAAGGAAGAAATTTTTTATAATGAGAGTGGTGAAACACTGGAACAGGTTGCCTGGAGAGGTAGTAGATGTCCCATCCCTGGAAACATGCAAGGTTGGGTTGGACGGGGCTCTGAGCAACCTGATCTAGTTGAAGAAGTCCCTTCTTATTGCAGGGGTTTTGAACTAGATTACCTGAAATGTCCTTTCCAACCCAAACTAGTGTATGATTCTATGAATACTGATGGGTTATTGGGACAGAGGAGTGAAAGTGATTCGAGTGGAAACCCGTGGAGATGGTCAAAACTTGGCTGGGCAAGGCCTTAAGTAAACTCATTTAACTTTGTGTAGACAGCTCTTTTTTGGGCAGGAGCTTTGATTCCAAAGCTTGCCCTCCAAAAGCATTTCTGATCTAAAATTTTTCTATGATTCTGATATATCACTTGGAGAGTCTTCAGTATCGATCTTTGTTAATGTTATGGTTGGTTCTACCTAAGTACTTCTAGCTGTGCATCGTTTCTGTGGTTCATATAGTTATTAGACAGCAGTGAACTACTGAGAATAAACAAAAAATATTTTGTGTTTTTTTTAAACTCAAGGATTGGACTAATTTTTATGCAAACAGCAAATTAGTATTGCTTGCATAGAACTAGAGATACAATTCAATTCCAAGCATTTTTAAAACTTGTTCAACTAGATGTCTTTAAAAGGAAACCGTGAATAGTCCAGACAAAAATTCCTGTGTATATGCTACCCTGAGGGCTACACCTGTTTGTTCACTTTTTTGACTAAAGATGCTGGAAGATAAAAACAGTGAATTACCATTTCCTCTTTGAATTTAAACAATATCTCCCTCATTTCTGCCTTAATTTTTTTCCATTATTTAAACCTTCTCTGCAGCCTTCCTGAAATACATCCCCTTCTAAAGTCAGTATTCTGAGAGCAGTTACATCAGTGTCAAATATAGAAACTGAGTACTTCCTTATTATTAAGATATTTCTGTTTATAAGTTTAAAGATTAAGGTGGTTTGTTTTAGTTCTTTTGCTTGCTGTTCTACTGTGAGAACTGCATTTTAACTGGCCACAGGCTGTGACCACTGTGTCATCGCAAGTTACTTGCAGATATAATTTCTCATTCTGTGATAATTGCTTGTATTCTTTGTTTGTGTATGCTGATTTAAAGCTATGCTACATTGAAATGCATGTGTTGATTGCAAGCACTTGAGTGGTGTCCTTCACCCTTTTAGTGATCCATTCTGGTTACGATTTTTGTAGAGAGTCAGGTGGGTGAAAGAGATGCATCTAACAAAGACCTTTGTGAAATTTCAAGTTATTTGAAGCACGACAGCACTTGAGTGTCAGAGGATGACTGTTACATGCTAGCACAAATAAAACGAATTTTTCTGATTGAAGAACATTACCTGTCAGCCTGAGAAAGAGGCCCATCCTTCAAAATTTCAGCCTGGCTAACCCTTAGTTAACACTGCTTAGTAGTAAAAGGTTCAGCAGTTACTGTTTATTAACAACAAACTGTGACTGGAGTTGCTAACAACTTTTTAAAGTAACAGTTACAAACTTGGATTATTGTCAATGACTGCTAAAGGCTCTCCAGTCTTGCTTAATGGAGGAAACAACAATTCTCAAAGTGTTTTCCTGTTAACAGCCTTCTTTTTAAAACAAAAAACCCTGACTGTTTTAAAGGATGCTTTAAAGGCATGAACAATTTCAGTGATAGATTACTGAACTCTAAGTGCAAACATGACACACTGTATTTGTAAATTCATGTTTGAGACTTAATTTGTCGCTTAATGGATTTGTGTACTGAGATTTTTGTTATGGATGACATTAAGCCCTTGTAGTTTTGCCGACTCTTACTATTTCTGTATATGTAAATAGATATTTCCAAAGCTCTCCTTAGATTCTGTGCATCTCTGTGGTACTGAAGGCTGATGTCTGTCTGGTGTTTGGACATGCAGTGACTGCATTTCTGATGAATGAATATTTATAAATGTAAGTGATTTAGCTGATAGATTTTTCAACTGGATGTCTCCTTCATTATTTGGTTATTAACTTTCTGATCTTTGACATAAAATAGAGAAAATTTTTTATATTTCACTTTAGGCAAAGTTATATAGCAACCATCCTCTCTTGTTTAAGAAATATGATAGCAGAGTCATTTGAAACTTTTATACTGTCACTAATCTCATTCTGTTCGAATCTTGTAGCTGTTAATTTAAATATTGTTATTCAGATATGAACATCTGCCTTTTGCAAGTACTGTTTTTTGCTAATACAGAAACTCTTCAACACATCAGTCAAGAACTTTCTTAAAAACAGATGGATCGTGGAAATTAAAAGTAATCAGATTTGACTGTTAAAAGAGTTTAGATATCATGTAAACTGCATAAGCTTTTCATGAGGGAGGGAGATGAGAGTGTGAAGTGCTTTTGCTGGTAGGTAGAGAACTCTTCCTTGTTTACCAGCTTGATGAAAACTCAGTTTTGTTTTGATTGTCAAACTTCCGGCCAGCACCTTCTGTCTTTTAAGTCCTGTCTAGCCAAAGGGCTAATTAGTTCTTATAGCTTGTTGTAGCATTAATAGCTTAAGTCTGGTTTGCATAAATAGGAGGTACTGAAACACAAAAATGGGAGAATGATTAATTCTTTCACTTATATTTTCAAGAGGATTGAGGGAGGGGTGTTGGGTGGTGTCAGGGTTTTTTATTTGTTTTAAGCTTTGAGTCTTAAGGGTTCTGTGAAAGAGCTATTTTTAGATTTTGTATTTTGGAGCTTTAGGATTCTGGCATTCAGCCAATGCTCCTGATGCTAATAAAAGCTCTTGCCAGGTCGTATGTATCAGTATGCAAACTGGATAGCCTTTTCCTGCTGCTTGCTTTAAAAATTTGTGTTAATTTTCTTACACTCAACTCAGTTTCCTGGCATAAAAATATTGTATCTGTGAAAAGATGTTTGGAGGACAGCAATGTAAGATTATGAGGATGAATTAGCTTAGATGTCTTCAGACAGTGCTGTACACATGTCAAGATATCTGACTCCATTATGTCTAGCTAATTTACTAGAAAGTTTTTCATTCCCTGGGATATCAGGTGGATTGCCACAACATACTTGATTACAAAATGCAACAAGTTTGTCATTCAACTGTTAGAGATTTATTGCTGTTATATTTAGAAACTACAGAAATTATTAGAACTTTAAACATCTTGATAAAACAATAGATTGTCTTGAGCGTTGTCTGAGTGCTCAGAGAATAATCTGAGAAGTATAAATTTATACTTAAATAAGTATACCTTACTTAAGTATACTTAAGGCAGTATGCCTTACTGCCTTAAATAAGATTACCTGCATGATTTCTGGGAGGTGAGGAAGTTGGAATGAAGAACAGAAGTGAGTTAACTATACATTACCACTGTTTAACCTTTTTTGTCTTTCAAAGATTCACTTGTTTGCCATATATGCCACAAGGAACAATATACTTAAGCTCCCACCATAAGTCTGTTACTTGTTCAGAATTTCTTGTTCTTCTGATCCATGAGATGTGTTGCTTATCATTATTGAATTTTGAAGACAGTAAACTCTTTATCCAACTTCCCTAGTTACTGTAATATGAGCATTAAACAAGTAAATTAAATTGATGTTTGTTTTAGTTTTGTTCAGGTAGGATGTCTCCAAATATGTAGATTCCTTATTTAAGAGTCTGCTGAAGCTCACTGGCTTAAGTAGGTCTTGATTATTTTGTTTCATGTATCACCATAATTAATAGTTTTATCAACTGAGTTTATAGTCAGAAGTGGTAATTGAAGTATAAATCGATTAATGTCTTAATGTCTACAGTAGAATGCCTGTCCACACAATCTGTAGTGAAAGCTGTAAGCTGTTCTCAGTGCTGTCTCCAAGGATGAGGGAAGTGTGCTACATCCTCACCTTCCCGCTGACAGGAGGATGCGGTCGTTCTTCATGTCAGACCTTGTAAGAGTAACATCTGACTCTAGGCTGTGATTCCCAAATGCAGGCTTGCTTTGGTACAGTCAGCTCCAGGGTCATCACTGTCACTGCCACCTGCTGAGCTTCCCAGCTGGTGAGCCATGGGGGAGCACCCTGTGTCCCGGCAGCTCTTCATCTCGGGCAGGTGCCTGCCTGGTGGTGCTGGCTCCAGCACAGGTAAGTGCATGTCAAGAGACGCTTCCAGCTGATCAGGAAACAAGGGTGTGGAAGTACTTTCAGAGATAAGTATCAGGAAATGCTCCTGCAGAATACCTGGCAGGAGTTTGTTTTACAGTTTCTTGGAGATTCCTGCCTTGTGTCACATTCAGTCAGGAAAAGGAATGTTTTATAAACTCCGCAATATGTATTAACTATGTCTTTTAATGCTCTGACAGTCATCTGTGCTGCACACTGGAGCGAAGCAAATCTCAGACTCTTAATTTTCGGCAGTTGCTTTAGTTATTATTGGCAGTTTTGGAAGCAAGAAGAACCTTTGTTCTGCAAACAGATTTCTGAATTTTACCTTGCTTCAGTGGGGGCTGAATTCTGTAGCATTTATACTGCCAGGCTTCTTGAGAGTTGGCTGAATGTTGTGCCAAGGAGGGAAGATTGGAGCTGTGTGTTCCTTGTGAAGAAACGTCTGCTGTGTTTGGTTTCTTGGAGAGTTAGGGCCTATAAGGAGACTTGTTCCTTGTTCTTCTCCTTCTAAAGCTGCCTTCTCCATTAACGCTAACGGCAGCTTTGTTCATCTTAGCTCTTCATGTTCCTTTCTGTCGCTTTTGGTATTGGTTGTTTGCTTGACTTGAGTAATTGATTTGCATGTATAAAAGCCTTTGCTGCTCTAGGCCTGTGCAGTCCTTAATTCATCTTAAGCGCAATAAACTATTCAGTTCTTGTAATGTCTGAACAGGATGAAATAGGTGTGCTGCCTTGGGCTGCTTTACTAAACCTAGTTACTTGTATAACATTAACAAAAAAAAACGTGTTTCAAACATAAACTTTTATTTTCAGGTTGTGTCGTGAAACTGGCAGTATATTTTCTGATTATATCACACGTTGTTGCAGATTACTTTAAGTTTTACATGTTCAAATGTAAACCCCTCAAGAAGTTTTTTCTACTGCTTTAGTTTCTTTATACTTTACACCTATTGTTCATCTATAGTAAAGAACAATTAGGTGTTTTTAACAAACCGTGAGGCAGTGTGGACCAGTAGTAGCAGGGAGTGGAGAAACAGGCACTGTTGATTGCGGTAATGAAATTCATAATTTGTGGACTAATATTACCCTAACAGTGGGAGATACAATATGAATTCAGGTTGCTTTCTCTTTCAGTTTGGTAAGTTGCCTCATCAGTGTTTTCATAGGAGAATGCAGATGACTTACCTTTGGCTTCAGGCTAAACAGGGAATAGAAATGTGGGGAAAATAATATAGGTCAAATTTCTGTAAGAAAAGTTTGCATTCCAGTTGTGTCTCATGTACGTTTTTTAGGTGAAAAAGAATATATGGTATTAATATTAACAAAATCTAATTTTACCTTCACAGATAAATTTGAGCAGTTTTGGGCAATAAATCGAAAACTCATGGAGTATCCTCCAGAAGATAGTGGATTTCGATACATCCCATTTAGAATTTATCAGGTAGGAGACAATGAAATAAAACCACTTTTACCAAACGCTTTCACTGAGGTGTCATATATCATAATCTGTTCTGAGAATTATACGTTCCGTTTTCTAACATCATGGTAGAATGTTGTATGCTCATCTTTGCCGGACCTTTGGGTTGTATGAATTAGCAAAGACAAAATAGACTGTGTTTATTCTAAGGTAATTACCATTCATAGTGTTGTAAGTGTGTAATACTTGAGAATGTGCCAAGGCTGGCATAGAATATATTTTTGTTGTGTTGTTGGTTTTTTTTTTTTTAAAAAAAAAGCTAATTCTGTCATTAGAAATAACTGCTAACCATGAAGACTACTGTGGATGCAAAATGCCCTCTGAAAGGTCTAAGCGAAACATTCCAGGAGCAATGCTTTTCTCTCAGCCACTGTGTAGGCTTCTTTTGTTGTTGGCATTATAAGGTGAAAGTAATGGCATAGGTCTTGCATCTAGTTCTTACCTTTGTCTTCTAATTGTATACCTCGCAATCCAAAAGTAGCTTTGAATATTGTTTTTCTATTTCAATACACCAGTGCTCTGTTTTTCTCAACAGTTTATTTGGAGACATGTTCCTTGGAATTCCTTACAGTTTTTTGATGTCCCCTTAGTTTTTATAGCATTAAGGTCATGATGAAGTTTGGAATTCAGTATGGTTAAAAGCTTATACAAAATTTGTGTAGCCTTTCCGTAAATTAAACCGTTCTTCTCTGTTTCATCTTGGAAACATTTTCATCTATTTACATTTAAGTTTTCCACCTGTAACTCTTGAGTCCTTTATTCATAGTACTGAATAGTCTGATACTACCTTATAACTGTTTTAATTACCATACAAACCTATACAATCTTGCAATGGAACTGAAGTCACTTTTAGTGTTAGATATAAGACATTTACCATCATAGTGAAACCTTAGATTGAGAACGGAAGTCAGTTATTCTGTCAGAGATCATAGCAGATGGTAAAGTTTGTGTAAGTATCAAAAGTATGTATCAGAAGTAGTTCACTCACAGTATTTTGTTTAGTCGGTAACTAAGTTGTTTAGTTCTTTGATAGGTGATTGGGGTTTCTTTAAGTCTTTTCATAGAAATCACGTAAATGGGTTTGTGAAATGGAGATTTTGCTGTCTGAATAAGGTACAGACCTTTAAGCTATGAGGAAAACGTTGTATGATATCACATGACTTCATGCTAGTAAAGCTTTTTAAAGAAAAGGGAAAAAAAAAATCTAATTCAGTAATATCTATCCCTTTAACCAGTAGTACTTATCTTGATTCTCATTATCTTTTCAATGGAAACCCCTACTTGCTATAGTTTAAACCCCAAATATCTAACTAAGAATCGAAGACCAAACACAAATAAAGGTGATGCTGAGGCAGCCTTTTAGAAGGTTGGTGTGTATTATTTTCAGTAATGCTGCTCTTAATATTTCTAAACATTTTCAGTCATGTTCCTCTTTTTAAAAAAGTGGATGCAGGTGTTTCTAGCATTTTTTGGTTTTGTTGGTTTGTGTACTGATTACTGCTCGTCATAAAAGTCTATGTATTTAAAGGAACTTTCAGAAAGCGTTAGGAAGGGTGAGATTATAATTTGATTCCAAACGAGGAATTAATTCCTGTAGTTTTAACATAATTTTACAGTACTTAGTGATAGACTTCCATATGCTGAAATAACTGGTTCAAAAGTTTTCTTAAGATGTGTTTAACCCCCACTCTGCATTTAATTTCCATTAGTGCTGGTAGAAGTCAGCTTTGCATTCTAATTGGTTGCTTGCATATCCCTAGATAAATACCTGAAAGCCAGTTTAGCCTGGGTTTTTGTATTACAGTGGATGTTTATTCCCTATGTTTTTCACATAGTGTTTGTGTAGATTCTTAAGGATATAAAGGTGCATGACAGGAAATTACTCGACATTGCCTTCAGTGGGGATAGTTCCTCCTCTTAATCTCCATACCTTCCACTACCCTAAAATTATTAGACGGAAATTCTGTGAAGGGAACTACCTAGATTGTGTTTTGACTGTAGGAGGTGAATGAATTTGTTTTTCTTCAAAGAAACGTACTAGATTATGATATCGACTAAGAAAAATCATTCTTGGCAATGATTAGATGTGACTGGGAAAAGTTGCTGCAGAAAAAATGCATGCAAGAGTGATCTGACATGCTTTTCACTGAAGGCTTGATATTTTCAAAACTCAAAGGGTCTTTCAGTTGTAAAGCTTGTGTATTAAAATACATTTCTAAAGAATAATATGAATCATACCTCGTGTGGTATCTGAATGTGATGGTGTGTGGGGGAGAAAGGTGGCAAAAATATGAACATCGTGCTTGGATAAGTCAGAACTAAACTAACCACAGGTAATTTTAAAAGCCCTTGTCCAGCACCTCTTCTTTTAAGTGTAGCTGCTGAGATTGGACCTGAATCCTGGCACGTACTGTAGACGATGAAGGAAAAGACTGAGTATCACTAAGGATCAACTAATTTGTAATTTTAAGTTAGCTAAGAGGTTTTGGAGATTTTATTACCAGCTGTCATAGTCTAAACTGTCATCCGGAACTTGTACCAGATGAACTTTTGACATGGGTGGAAACTTTGTCTATGAGAGACGGTTTAAAAATAGTGATTTTTGATCCGTCTTTGGCTGCAGGCACTGTGACAACAGGGCATGTCAGGCACCAGGGAGGAGTCTCTATGGGCTGATAGAGACTACCCTGCTGAACTACTGTCCGCTGTCTGACGCTGCAGATGGGAGCACTCTGAGTCTCAGTTGTTGTGCACTTAGTTTGCACTCATCTCTGAGTTTTGGTATCTTGCTCTCTCCCTGTGTCATGCTTACCCACCTGCTCTTGCTCTCTCCCTGTCAATCTTCTTTCTTTCCTCTGGAGTCTGTTCTTCTGAGCTTTTCTAGAGTCACACTTGGCTTAAGACAGGCTGGCTCTTGTGTGTTTGCCAGCCCAAAAGGGCATGATGGGATTGTTTATTTGCTGCTTGTTTATTTGGGTACTGGGATATGCCATGGTAAAGGAATGAGCATTTCGTTTGCCTCTATTTCTAAAGGTTTTGATTAGGCTATTAATTTTGTTGCCTAATTACATAGTAGGCCTTAGCTTTGAACGAGTTTTTGCTATCCTAAGTCTCTTAAGATGTTGTGATTAAATCATACAGTCACAAATTGTTATGATATTTATCTGCCTTACTAATGTGAGTGAAATTCTCCATACTTAATACATCAGTTGAATCCAACACTTTGCTCTTTCTGTCAAAGTTGCAGTACTGAGATGTCTAAATAGATTTAAATATCTACCACGACCTGTCCTCTAAAAATAGCAAGGTGGGAGGGGAAAATAAAGTATTCTAAGACATTATTAACATCTGGCTTAATAAATGAATCAGAAGCCCAAGCATGGCCCTTTCCCAGCAATGGAAGACTGTTTTATTCGTATTTCCACATTAATTGACAGAGCTCAGATAATCAATTGCAAAACCCATCACAAGGATGCAAATCAGCTTTACAATTTGGCCCATGTTATGGCAACTACTCAAAAACTGATCAAAACAGATTGTTTGGAAAGATACTGGGTCCACCTGTAAAGTTTTCAAGTAATAATTAATCCATCCTTTTATGCTGGTAGGCTATTAAAATCTTTTTTTGTTTTGAGTGAAAAGCCTTCATTGCGTTTCAAGGCTGAATTTGTCTGACTTAAACTTCAGTTTCTGGATTTTGTTTTGCCTTACACCACTTTAAAGTCATCTGACTTTCTAACCTCCAGGTTCACTTATGGGGAGATTTCAGTAGCTTCGGTTTTCTTTGGTAAGCTGAATCAATTGAACTCTTTAAGCCTCTTGTCATGAGGTTTGCTTACCAGTGCTGCAATTGTTATTTTAGTCATCTTTTCAAACACTAGCTGGTATTTTCATAATCCTCAAGATTAGTATCAAAGTTAGGGAAACGTAGAGGCCGAAATGAAAGTTTATTTTGATAGGATTTTAGATCAAAAATGCTTTAAGCACTGGTGGGATAGAGAGGTAAAGTTAGCTGTACTTGGAACTGCAAATCTGAAAATTTGTAGGAAAGAAGTTGAAATGCAATGACTCGTCAAGCAAAAGAGCTAGAAAATATAAGTGCTGTCGACCTGAAGAGGGCAACACAACACAGCAAGTTTCAGCGTCTTGTTGGCTAGTGCAAAATGCTCCTGAATAGACCTGTCTTTAACTTTTTTCTTATTTGTTAAAAATGGCGTTTTCATAAAGGACCTCATGAAAACAGATAAATTTATTTCTTAAAAACTTTCTTTTACAAAGAGGAAGTTTGAATGAATAGGAAAATAATGTGAAACGATGGTTGATTTGTGTAACAAGGGCTGTGCTCTACTGAACTTTTGTGCTGAAAAGAAAAAAACAGCCTTTGATTCATCATCAATTGAGTACACAGAATGACTTATTCTAGTAACTGATGGTTCAGCACTGAAGAAACACTAGCACACTTTCACAAGTTTTAAATGACTTCAAAATCAAAGCTCTATGAATGCGAAAGTTTAAAAGCTTTGGTAGGCAAATATTTTCCTAGTGCCTCGTTATTGAGGAAAAAAAAACCCAAACAAATGTCCTTTTATCGTGTTACATGTAGGCAGCATGGTCCCTAAGTTGCTATGAATACTTGTTTTCTGAACTTGATTGCTTAGTTCAGTGCCGGAAGTAATAGCAATTTGACAAGTTGTCACCTTGAGTTGAAGGTCACTGTCACCACAATTAAGGTTCTGTAATTGCCTAAGCTTTTCTAGTCCATCTAAGTGCGAAGTAAAATGGGCTAGCTCAAACCATTGCTGTTAAAGATGACTTCTTTACATGTTTTCTATTAAGTAACATCCATGCAGGTCTTTTTCAAAAGACTTAAGGAACCTATTTGCAAGATCAGCCTTGTGTCTTTAAGAATCGCAGTACAGCATGGAGACTGTCCATCAGATTTTTAAAGAAAAATTCTGAGATAGAAACTGTATTTGTTGTCAGAGATGTGACTAAAGTTTGAATAAACGTGCCCAAGTTATCTGTAAAACTGTCAGTCTGCCTGGTTGAAAGCTATTGTAAAAGTTACTCCGTGCTTGGGGAAGGAGGTGCAGAAGAGATGGGGCAGTGAAACCTTGGCGTGGCCACCTTCCCTGAGCCACGGCTGAGCTGGTATCAGGCTGGACAGTTGTAAGCTAGCTCAGGCTTGTCAACAGCAGCTACAGTCATCCTTCCAAGTCGGATGTAGGTGTAGCTTGTATACAAAGAATAAAGCAGTTTTGCTTGTATGACTAATAATTTGTTGAAGTTCTGAATTACATTGTAACTAGTTTAAAACTATTTAGGGATATATTGGGGAAAACTGGACAGTAGTTTATTTTAAATGCTTTTTTATCTTATCGGATACTCTTAGATCTTACAAGAATCTAAGGAAGAAAATCCAGTAGCATCTCAGTAGTTTATTAATTTTGTGTAAACAGTTACACAGATTTAGTTGTTGTTAGCAAAAGATAAGACAAAATACATTTTGAGCTATGATGAAATAATGAATGCTTTTGGTGGGAAAAAAAAATGTCTATTCCTAATTTAAAAATGCCTTAATTGTACCAAATGTCTTATGCACTCCCAATCATAAATTGGTAGTTACTTTTTCAGCAAATTCCTTTTGTATAAACCTTTAATTTGTTGTTTTTTCTCAGAATTGTCTTACAATAAAGATCTTGGATATAAATGAGTTTCTGTAAATGTTCGTGCTACAGATTTGAATTTAAACCATGAGGCTTTTGAATTCTTGAGGTTCTATTTCCCTAAACTGTTTTATTAAGGTAGTACTGTTGTGTATTTATGTATCATCCTAAATTTGTTGTGAAAATTAATATATGCATGCAATTTAAAAAAAATTATTGCACTTTTCACCTCAATCTTGAGTGTTAATTCTGAAGAGTATGAGTGCATTGAGAGGCATAGTATATTACTGCCTTTTGATCATTAAAGCTGATCATTTTACTTCTCTGTTTCACTTGGTTTAGTCAACACAAACTGATTCTCCACTTTCACTACATACTTCGTTATGTGGTCAGGTTCTTGTTTTGTAGCAAGTGGGATTTTTACTACCTGAAACTTGCAATCCGGAGCTGTATTCCTCTGAGATTGGCTCTCGTACTCTGATGTAATAGCAAAAAAAACCCACCCCAGTTGATGAACTGCTTTGCATTCAGAAAAAGGGGAAAAGCAGATACGGAATTTTTTCTTCAGAGGGATGAAGAATGTAATTTTCGAGGGTTATTTCTGTGGCTGTGCAGCATATGCAGTGCCTATTGCTTAGGCTTTATTCTAGTTTAATTCCTAACCTATGATGATGATGCAAAAAGTTAACTTTTATAAGTTAACTTTATCAACCAGTTCCGGACTTGCTTACAAACAACAATATGAAAATACCTTACTTTTAAAGGGATGTGGTTATGTCATGGGCTTTCTTAGCTTACAGGTCTGCAACCGCTCGTACACACAGTAGACTCAATTGTACCCAGTGGGACTCAGGTTCTACAAGAAGAACTTTTTTTATAAAACAGATGGATCCACTGCACATGGAAGAGAATACAAGCTCTGAAGATCTCATAAGGATCTCAGTGTCCTCACTCATAAATATGAAGGGTTTCCTAGATAACCTTTTAATTCAAAGAATACAGGGAGTTCAGCAGTGGGACCTATGGCAAGGAAGGCTAAACAGTATCTGAGGCTGCTTTAGGAGGAGTGTTGCCAGCAGGTCGAAGGAGGTGATCCTTGCCCTCTGCTCAGCACTGGTAAGGCCGCACCTGGAGTACCGTGTCCAATTCTGGGCTCCCGAGTATAGAAGAGACATGGAACTACTGGGGAGAGTCCAGCAAAGGGCCATTAGGATGATTAAGGGACTGGTACATCTGATATGAGGGGGGAAAAAAAGGCTGAGAGAGCTGGGACTGTTCAGCCTAGAGAAGAAAAGGCTCAGGAGGATCTCATCAGTGTGTGTAAACACCTGAAAGAAGAGTGCATAGAAGAAGGAGCCAGGCACTTTTTCCAGTGGTGCTCAGTGACAGGACCAGAAGTGATGGGCGCAAACTGAAACACAGGAGGCTCCATCTGAACATCAGGAGATACTTTTTTTATGGTGAGAGTCACTAAGCACTGGCACAGGTTGTCCAGAGATGTGGAGTTCCCATCCTCGGAGATGCTGGACATGGCTGCTTGGAAATGGCTCTCTGTCTATAGGTGACCCTGCTTGAGCATGGGGTTTGGACCAGATGTTCTCCAGAGGTGTCTTCCAGCCTCAACCATTCTTGGATTCGGTGATTCAGAATCAACATGTTAGCATGCTGAAAAGCCATTTGGAAAACCCAAAGGATGTTTTTTCAAGCCACAGGAGCTTGAATTGTCCCTTAGGAGCCATTGTTCTTATGAATTCTGTGACAGGCTCTTGCTTGATGCTACAAAACTAAAATCTAGGATTCTTAGAAAGATCTAAGAGGAGTTTGTGCGTTTTCTTCTCCTTTGTGTGCTTACACAATATGATGTGAATGTTTGACGTGAACACAAAATCAATGTGGACAGTCTGATGCATCTTTAGAAACAGTTACAGAAACTGAAGCAATGTCTTCTATTCTGAAGTGTACAATTAAGCCAACCCATTAAACTGTTAATCACTTGAATTTGGTAAAGGGTGTGTTCTAACCAAGCATATATTTTTCAGATTAGTAGAACATGTGCTAGGACTTTAACTTTCAAATGTTTTACGTGGTTGTGATAATTAATTTTGTTGCTACATAAAGCTTTTTCTAAAGGATTGTAAGGAAGCAAGTTGCCAGTTCAAACAGTATGGAAAAGGGTCGTATTTCAAATGGTTCTTTAATCTTTTTATAGATTAGCAGGTAATAGCCCTCATCAACACATGTGGGAGAATTAACTGAAATAGTTGCCATACTTATCAGTAGTTTTGTAACACTGCTAAATTATTGTCAATTGTGTAGGGAGTTAGGACAGAACTGCAGTTGCTTCATACAGTGTGCTCTGTTCAATGAAAGGCTTCAAGGAATACATGAGTTGTTGCCTACACATGATGAGGAGAATAGTCCTTAACCATTCATGGCCAAAAGTTGTTCAATATTATTGTCTAGATATAACTGTAATAAGCCCTACTACATAAATTTTTAACCTTATTCCAGATGTGTTTCTAATTCTAGTTGTGACTTTAATTTGACTACAGTCTTGACTAAGATAGTAGTTAATTCTGACGTTAAGTATTACTTACATCAATTCTTGACATACCATTTGCCACATAACAGCAAGTTAAAGCTTCCACCATGGGAGTACATCATAATAATTGTTCTTGCTTTTAAAACAGTGATCGTTAATGTTAAAAAGCTAAAGAATTTTCAGCTTGTATAATACTGTTAGGAGTGCTTTCAAGAATAACAAAATTTTCACTTTACTTGATATGTGTACGGGTTATCATTCTGACTGCAATTTTATATTTTCTTGATCATGTAAAGTATGCAAATGTAAGAAAATTGGTTTGAGGTAATTCAGATACACACTTCTATAGGAGAAAAATGATCCACTGAGTAAGTTTCTGTGCCCTTCATGTTGTGCAATATTCTTCTAACAGTTTGTTATTTTCATGTCTTATCCATTCATGTTATTTCAAATCCTAAGAGTTCTAAAGATCATAGAATGGCATAGGCTGCAAGGAACCTTAGAGATAATCTAATCCAACCTCCCTGTCATGGGCAGGGACGCCTCTCAACTAGGTCAGGCTACTCAAGGCTCTGTCCAACCTGGCCTTGAACCCCTCCAGGGAGGGGGCATCCACAACTTCTCTGGGCAATTTATTCCAAAGTCTCACCACCCTCATACTGAAGAATTTCTTCCTAAGATCTAATCTAAATCTGTTCTCCTTCAACTTAAACCCATTTCCCCTTGTCCTATCAGTGGACACTCTTGTAAAAAGTCCCTCCTCAGCCTTCTTGTAGGTTCCCTTCAGGTATTGGAAGGCAGCTATTAGGTCCCCCTCGAAGTCTTCTTTTTTCAAGGCTGAATGATCCCAGCTTCTGCAACCTGTCCTCGTAGCAGAGGTGCTCCAGCCCCTGGATCATCCTTGTGGCCCTCCTCTGAACATACTCCAACAGATCTATGATGTATCCAAATACACATTTGTCATGACCATGTTAAAGCGTATGTACAGATGCTCATAGAATTATCTTAAGCTTCAATCTAGTGATATACTTTTGTGCTACTAATTTATGTGACTACTGTGAGTGTAAATTAAATGTATAAAGTGTAGCTTGTTTGTTTAATTTTTTTGTTGTTGTTGCATACCTCTTAAAAATATTAGAGAGTATAAAGTTCCTGTTCATAAGCAGAAAGACTTTTAACTTCGTGAGAAAACCAAAGCTTCCTTCTCGCCACATAACAGCAGAAATCCTAATACAAACTCAATAAAAAGTGAAAGGATGCTTTTTTCCTATAGATTGTTATCAGGTATATATTGTAATTTTTACAGCTACTGAAAATATGTAATTTATTAGAGCAATTTAAAATATATTACGGGAAAAGCAAGTAATTTAACTTATTCTGTATGTTGACTTTACAGCTCATCCTGCAACCCACATCACATTCTGTCAGTGAGTCAGTTTTTCTGATGATTCTAGATAGGTGTGTTGAACATGTTTATACTCCTCCTTTTTGTCTTACGGTTTTTGTTACATGTTGGACGTATAAAACCATTACTTAGTTCTTTCATTCAAAAAATTTCCATTAGTTCTATTTTGTAATATGACATACCTTATTCTCTGAATAGTGATGTGACATTGCAGGTAAGCAGTTCAAAATTCTGAACACTAATAAAAATAGTGCCAGCCTTATTCAAAGCACGCAAAATCATAACTACAGCATCTAGTAGATGGAGCTTGCAGAGACTAATTAAAGAAATACTAGAAATAGTATTTCAGTTTTATCTGGAATGTTGTTCAGTCCTAACAACTTGGAGAGTAAGTGAAATAGAAAAATCATCAAAGGTATACGATAAAGCAATGGTGGCGTGTCTGGGAGAAGCCCTCTATGGCTTGGAAGATTTGAAGGAGGGGAAAGGAGCAATGATTATAAAGACAAATCGTGTCGTCATGTTTTACGCCTCTTGTAATAGAAGCTCAAAAAATACTGATGAAATTTAAAAGGGGACAAATTTCAAATGAATAAAACAACATCATTTCCTTTTTGTGTGTGTGTATGTGTACTTTACCTTGTTGAGCTGAAAATCAAGAGTGAACTTGCTGCCTTACAAAAAAGATTAAGTTTATAGTTTTTTTTAATAGATAATAGATTGAGGGAGAGTGAATTCTTTGAAGCTTCTTTCAGCGTGTGTACATATTTCTTACTGAGTTTCATGTTAGTTGTCCTTTGTATGGTCACTGTCTGCTTGTGAGTGGGATTTGATTTGGAGGTACATTGGATTTGATGTACTTGAAATGCAGAGGAAGAGAGTTTAAGTTCATGTAATTTGTTTTACTGGGGCTCTGTGGATGCCTCTTACAACCTACTGTTTTAATATTTCACATGAAGGCTAGCCAAGGGAAATGAAGGAGAGCAGTTACTGGTTCTTAGCCAAATCTCTGAAAAGGTATAAAAATAAAGGTTAAATCTGAGTAATCAGTTTGTAAAAATCGGAGTGTTTCTCTAATATTGAGAGAGTTTCTTTGGCCCAAACAGCACTAATATGCTTTCTAAGAGAATGATATGTTCCTTCTACCAAAGCAATTGGCAAGAATAAATTACATATGCTGGCGACAGTGTAACCAGTGCCTCTAAGGAAATTATTTAAAACAAGAGAACCACGTTCTTTTTTTTAAAAATAATAGATAAAAAGAGGTATTTTAGTGTGTTTCATTTTGATCCTGGTTGAGCATCAAGTTTCCTGAAGATATCAAGTTTCCTGAAGATAACTTCTTATTTTGTCACTGGAAGGTTCCACATAGTGTGAAATGCTGTGCCTCTAGAGTGGCAGAGACAACCTTGTGCTGTGGCTGTAAATTAGGCTTCATGTAGAAATAAGCTGGTTTTCTTTTTTTTTTTTTTAAAGTGGGACAAGCTTGTAGAAATACCTTGTTACAGTATTCTAGTAGAATAAATATTATCAGCTTTTGAATTTCCTCCCTTTTTATATCTATTTAATCAGAAAGCAGCAATTTGCAAACAGACCCTTAAAGCATTAGTTGAGTGTTGCAGAGTCTTGGGCGTTGAGCAGTTACAAAATAGTTACCTTGCGTTCTTCTCGCAAACTAATCCAAAAATAAAGATATAAACTTGAGCCTGTCTTTCTGACAGTCTCTGTTGGCTTTCACACTGGAATTGTTTCATTGTAAACCTGTGGGCATAAAAAGTGAGAGAGCAGTTTTCCTTGAAACTCACTGACAGCTTGAGAGCTCCTACAGGTCTTTAGTTTTGCTTTTGTTTAAAAAAGAGCGTGATTGGAGATAGGAAGCTTAGAACAGCAGCACTGAACAGTGGGGGAAGAATTAGAAGTATACATACACACGGTTCTGCTTATAAAGCATTTCATTATTTGCTGTGATCACCAGTTTATGCAGCCTGCAGGCATCCCAGTAGCGCAGAATGGTGCCCATGAGTTGGACTGAATGTCCCACCTACATCACTGATGCTGTTTCTTGCATAGACTGCCTTGCTGGCTTGTTTCGGCTATCTGATGCTAGCTGTTTACATATGTAAAAGCTCTCTCTGATGTGGTATTTTTAATTCAGTGGTGATTTTTTCCAGAAGCCAGTCAAATGTTTCTATTGGCCTTATTCTGCAGGTATCAGGATATATGAAATAAGCTTAAGACCCAAGTAACTCTTCTGAATATGTGACCAGTTTGTGAATGAAAGTTAAAATATGCAGCAGTTGAAGCAACTGTAGATAACGTTATGCAAGTTGTAAAACCTGGGACAAGAGGTAGGACAAGTTCAGGTGGGCCACCTTGGCCGTGGTCCTCAGTACTTCATTTTTCTACACACCCAGAAATAGTTTTCCTATTCTGATATGAATTCTTTCTTACCTGAGTTTGTTAGTGATTTTCAGTCTTATCTGCAACTTCCATTTAATCTTTCAGTCTGATAACCTGCCTGTCTAGTTTCAGTGAGTGGCGCCTTTTTAAAAAACAAACCCCACAACAACAGAACAGAAGCATTACTTGTGCCTTTTCCACAAGGTGATTCTGGTCTAATATTAAGCAAAAAGAAGCCAAAGATACACATCCAGAAATACTAGCAGAAAGACTGTGTTTCAGCACCAGTGAAAGGGGAGTATTTCAGTATTTCTGCGGTATCTTGCTTTCAGATAGACATGGTATTGTGATGGTTCTATTAGTACAGCAATTTGTCATCTTTTCAGTTAGTCGCTTTTTCATTGTGCATCGAGATTTTTAATTGAAAACAATTCTACAAAGCAGAAGACTTCTTAAATGAATGGAAAATGTACTTTTGAGTAAATATTTCATACAATTTATATAATTAGTTTTATTTTCAGGGAGTGGTTAATTTTCCTGTACTTTTTATATAAAATAACTTAAATCATTGTGCAAAGTCTTAATATTACTTCTAAAGCTTCTTGATGAGTTTAAATCAGTTTAAACAAAATGATAAATTTAAATTAAGAGAGTATTTTTGGTGTAAAGTGGTTCATTACAAAACAGTACAGGCTATGAACTTGACAAGTTACTGAAAATATGATGGAGTATGGATGGAAGTCTCAAGCTTTACAGTTTTAGGCTGCTAGCTTATGCACATGTGGAAGTTGTAAGGAATTCCTTTTTTACTTCGTGGATATAATATGTATGGTAACTTTTATTTGTTTGAATACTGCTAGAGTAGCAGCAGAGTGTTTAGGCAGAAAATCCAAATCCCTTCTAAATGGAAATACTGGTGACTGTGATTTTTCCAGATGAAAACCCACCGGTTCCTGAGTTATGTTTTTCATTTTAGGATATATACTGTATAAAACATCTGACTAATTAAATTGTGGATTTCATGCAGTGTTTGATGTTCTGTTGGCTCTGAAAAGGACCAGGCAAGCTGACTACTCTTTTTTTGGGCAGGATGATAGGGAAGGAAAAGACATATAATTGCTAGCATAATATGCAACTATAGAGCTTGTCTCTGATCCTGTGAGGCTTTAGGCTGCCTTAAAGGGCCTCTTAAAACTTTCCCTCTTCTCAATGCCAGTGTACAGAATAGGTAATTTTAATCTATTTATTTTCTTACTGTAATGTAATTTTGTTCTCGCTTTCACTTTCCTATCACTGTTATTGTTTAAACTTTCTTTAAAAAGAGTAAAGTCTTCATTTGTTCTGCAAAGCACAAGGTTTGTGGTGCTATGTAGTAGAAGAATGAGACATTTCAGTTGTAATAAATAAGTCCAACTTTCTAGAAAATACATTAACTTAGAGTTGAATATTTGCTTTCATAAAAATGTGATGATTCGATACTAAATAGTGGACATGATCAGTGTAAAATCCACCGCATATTTGGGGGCCAGGTGATTGGTTATCTTCATATGCTCGTATAGTTAACGACATTTCCTCTGTAGACCTGTCATTAGCAATTACTGATTGACTCTCACCTGTGTATCCTGCGAATGCATCCATCATCTTTTGAACAGCTCACAGCTAAGTTTGGGCTGGACTTAAATAATTAAAGTGCTGTTTATTATTTATTTTTTATTCTGTTGCAGCTATGATAATCTTAGTAGGAAAAAATGATGGATACTGTACAAATACATGCTTTAGGCCTGATGAAGATTATTAAAAATCATTGTCAGTTAACAGTTATGCAGTGATATCTTTGTGGGTTAGATTAGAGAGTACTGTTTTGCATGACTGATTAAGCAAATATTGTACAAAACACAACATTATGTAAGCCATTACTCATGTTGGCTATTCCTTCATATGTTGCTGTAGCAAATACTAGAGTAGAAAGCTGTAGTCAAGTTGGGCTTATATTACTAGCTACCACACTTCAAAAGGGGTGATGGTAAGACTTGTCTTAAATGATTTGTACTCCTATATGACTAAGATGCTTTGAAAAGTTATCCTATAAGCATTCTAGATTGTAGGATGGGAGTTTTCTTTGGACTCTTAATGCATAAGGCATCTGCTGCATGGGAGGAAAGATGTGTAAGCATGTTGGGGTAATACTCTGCCTGTAGGATTATATTTGTGAACCACAATCTTCATGTAAACAACATGTAGTTACTTTTATCGTTTTAACATTGATGGAGACCAGTGATTTTTATTTACATTACCACATCTGTATGGCTCAACATTTAAAATACAAAATTGAATTCATTTTCTATGGTGTTTCATGATAACAGCTGAGGATATTGCTTTGCAGCAGACAGCAACTATGTAGGAGACTTTAGAAAATACATCGTTGGCTTTTCTCTCTTGGCATTAAATTATTATAACTAGGAAAAAAATATTGTGATTTATTAATAAATAATGAGAAACTGCAGTATGCACTTGAGAAATTCTTATCTTTAAAGTCTATTGATGATAACCCCCTTTGCCCGCATCCTCCTTCTGTTTTTTATTTCCACTTCTACTGCTTCAGATGGTAGGCACTTGGGAGCTGTGATTAGACTTCTGTGAATAATTGATTTTTTTTTTAATAAACTTATTAGAAAATTGTTTTGGCTATAACTAAATCCTAATGTTACAGGGGTTTTGTCTTTTTTATTATTATTATGTTTTGGAGAGGCACCACTTCAATGTAATGTGCCAGAGTTCACTTCTCAAGTGTGGATCTGAGGTGGATCCTGCTGGCTGTGTGCCTCCCATCGTTTTTCAAATGTTCAGACGTTTCATTAGCACTGTTTGTATCCACATTCTGCTACCCTGAGGACATAGAATTAACTACAGCAGCTAGTCAGCTCTTTCTGACCAGTCTTCATAAGAAAAACTGGAAAAAGACTATTTTTGCATTTTTGTAGACTGTTGGCAAGAAATAACAAGTAGCTGTGTGTCAACAGTTCTGCACTATACTGCCCTGGAATTACTTTGAGGTAGTGTACTACGCTTACGAAAGGACTCCTTGCCCTGCTGTTTCAGAGATGTGAATGACAATTAAGTTGTCATGGTTAATCTACTGCTTGTGGCTTTTCATGTAGGTGACAGTCTACATCATAACTTCCTTTCAAATTAATTTTTAACTTTCAAATTTTTTACTATACTTAAGGTGGAGTTTTTTCCAAAAACCTCCACTAGGAGATAAAATAACTTACTGATGTTGAGTTATGTTGTTTTATTTCTATTTTTTAATTACTGTAGTAGGACAGGAACCACTTTCTGAGTGGTAGGAAACTAAATTTGGAAGGGGCAGTGGCTTGTATTGCTTTTTCTCATTAACATAGTATGTGATAAGTGTTATTTACTGGAGCCCAGTCACCTGTAATGCAGGCTCCATCAACTGCTTTCTGGAGTTATCTCCTAGCAGAAATTTGTCAGCAACAATTTAGGGTTTGATTAAAATTTTTGAGTTGTTTGAATATCAGTTTTTTAAATTCTGTTTTCTGGCTGAGATGCTCGGTTTGGGAGGAGAGGTCAGATTGTCAGGAAAACAGCCTTTTCCTGTCCTTTCAGTATCAGATGCTTCCTGACCCTGGGGTTACTTATACATATAATCAAAGGAGATAACCTTAACGTAACCACAGTTCTTAAATAAGTGCATTTGTAGATCCCGTAAGCTACTTTGCTTCTGCAGCATTGGGAGTGTTACTGCCTATGCTGTGGGCAGTGACTGGCAGTAGTTACTGCCAGTGGATTTGTTTGGGTTTTTTTGTCTCTGAAAAACTATGATGATATGCAAGATCTAACAGGACCCATAGTTGAAATCATTCTGAATTCCTGTGCATATCTGCAGGAGAAGTGGGGCATATATGTTATTTACATCTGACTAATTCCTTAAGTAGGCAGAAGACTCTGGGTTGTCTGTCAAAGCACAGCACCTTTTTTTTTCAATTGTACTCTGCTTCTTGTGGCTGAAATAGCTTGAATTTTTCAACATAAAATTTACTGCAAAAAAAACCTCACCTGGCTTGAGCTATACAGGTACTTGTTTGCCATTGAAAGTGCATAATGTGTTTTTAAAAGGAGGAAGATAGACTATTGCAGAAGGTATTGAATATTTGTTACGGTATTGCTTTGACTTGGCAAAATGTATAGGCATATGTTGAGCTCCTAAGTGTGTGCTCGCGGTTTCTTTTACTTAATTTAAGAATGTATTAAAATGTTTTGTTCAAGCAGATCCTATTCCCGTAACAGAAGGCGCTTTTTTTAAATTAAAACCAAAACCACTTTTGTATCCGTGATACTGTTTATAAATTATCTTCACAGTTTTCTGGAGTGTCAATTTACTTTCAGGTGTTAACAAACAAAAACTCCCTTGCTTTTCATAATATGAATGATATGCAAGGAGAGAGGGGAAAGAAATAGAAATGCCAGACGTTTCTTCTGCTGCAACCCCTTGTTCTGTCCTATCTTCTGCCTGTCTCAAATATTAATACTACATATTTGCAAGGTCTTTAAATTGTTATTTCTTTCTAATTTTGTTATTAAAACAGGCAACAACAGAGAGACCTTTTATACAGAAGCTATTTCGACCAATTGCTTCAGGAGGACAGTTACATACTTTGGGAGATCTGCTAAAAGATGTGTGTCCTAGTGCTATCACCCCTGAAGGTACTGTAGAAATAACTTTTGTCCAACACGGTAATTTTTTCTGTTGATTTATTGTTTGGTGGGTTTTTTCATATGGGGATTTTGGAGGTAGAACTGTGTCTCAGTATCAGAGTTTCAGATTTCACTCATTCCTGGCCCTTTAGTGTGCCCATTATACATCACCTGTGTTGTTCGGAGAGGATAAGATTGAGTCCTTAGGCACTCCTGAAAAATTAATCTCTGGAATTTTTATTTTAAAATTTGTGTACTCTTTTGCTATCATGCTGTTGTTAATAAAAACATTCACATATTATTTTCTGCATTTAAAAAAAAATTCTTAAAGCAATGTCAACAGACGTTTTATTTTGTTACCTTTAATGTTATATTGCATAAACTTTTCGTATGTAAAACTCCAAAATTGATAAAATTTAAAGATGTTTTCAGAATACTTTTTTCCGTGTTGAAGCCCAACCTTTAAAAACGTACCGGAAAATAAATAGATTGTTACAAGTATGTAATAATTTATGTATGGTTACTAACTAGTATTATGTGAAAAGATACCAATTAGTTCACGTAGGATTATATCGTTTCATACAATAGCATTTGTTGATCAGCACTTATTCAGAAAAACAAGCATTTCTGGATGTTATTTTAGCCTCAAAGATTACAACTATTGGAACTTCTACCTTTCTCCCACCTAAAAGGTATATCAGTGTTATTTGCTGAGCAAATCTAGAACAAAATTATTTAATGTGAAATGGTTTTCATCTTGTTCTTGCTTTTGTCTTACCAGTATCTGTAAATGGGTAACTTTTTTTTTCATTCAATAAATTGCAATTTGTTTAGAGAAATGTCTGATATTCTAGGGAGGATCTTGACACAGAATTTACTGGTGTAGCATCAGCACTTTAGAATCATAGAATCATAGAATGGTTAGGGCTGGAAGGGACCTTCAAAGGTCATCCAGTCCAACCCCCCTGCAAGGAACAGGGACATCTCCAACAACTTTTTGACAGTAAAGCACTAAATTTGAAAAAATTTAATCTGTATGATGTTGTAGACAGAAGTTCTATAATTCAGAATCAAATAGTTGTCATGGAGTTCTTTAAGTATGGTGATCTGGGAAATCGACTGAAATCTCCAAGTATTTTTTTTACTCCTGTTTAATACTTTTTAACGTGTAAAAACAATTTCCGAAAATAACAAAAGGTAATAAAAATATGGAATGTTGCTAGCCATGTGTCTGTTTTTCCTAAAGCTACTATAGATTTTAGGTAATGCTTTCAACTAATTGTTCAAAAGATAAAGCAAAAACCAAAAGCTACTATAGATTTTAGGTAATGCTTTCAACTAATTGTTCAAAAGATAAAGCAAAAACCAAATAGATACTTGAATGTTAGCACAAGCATGTTTAACCATCTTTAAGCACTTAGGTGTGAGGATCCTACAGACACTAGTGGAAAGATACGAAGTGAATTTTAAAAAAAGAGTAAGAAGGATGATGCATTTTGACTTGGAAGGCAGTCAAGAGAACAAATTAAAGAAAAGAAACTCAAAAAGCATTTATGCAAAAGTTATTCCAGGATATAATGTATGATAATTTTTATGTGGATTTACTAAAGCTGCAGATGGGGAATGTGCTAGTTACTGCCTTTATTAAAAATGTGAATGTAATGTAATTTTACCAAACTACCAGTGACTTGATGCTTCCCCATTAGTAGGCCTTCTTTTCAGATGTGGACAAATGCACCAAACTTTTAATAGCAGAATAGAAATGTGCTGTGCTAATTGCTTGCTTCATTTTTGTTAAAGGCTCAAATAAAACCCCCACCTTATACTGTTTACACAAGGGGGGCAAAAAAAATGGTAATTACTTCAAAGAAAAGAAACTAAAATAGGTATTATCCTAACACTTAAGGAGGAGCGATTTGAAATTTGACAGGATTTCCATGTATTGGAATATACTTGTCTGTTCCTGTATAAATCTGCTTGAATTTGGCCTCGTTTTGATCCTGAAGGTTCTAATGAGCAACTCGTAAACTTAAAGTTTAGTGAATTTGATCTTTCATGTGAGTGTGAACTATCTAGGATTCAGCAGAATTTCTCCTGTAATGCAGCTGTGTATTGTTGCATTGTTCACTTGTTCCTCTTGTTCTGAATGTTTTCCTCCTCTTTTGGTAGGTAACAGAAGGAAAGCTAAATGCAGAAAATAATGTGAACTTTTGAGGAGATAAGGGGTTAGACTAATACATAGAGCCAGTGGAGGGGAAGGCAGGCTGACTGAACAAGCAATTTGAAAGAAAATGACAGATCTGGGAGTCATTAAATGTGATGGGGAGAGTGACTATAAACAATGTGGCAGGATGAAAGTGATTGGGGCAAAAGCCAAAACCTGACATAATAACTGAACACCTGGACAGAGTAAGTGGGATAGGAGATGACAGAAGGATGAGGGAGAAAAAGCAGCATATTGCATGTGGATCATACACTGAGATTGTGCAAGGCATCTGTGAAAGAATGGCAGTGCAAGTCCTGGCGAAGTGATTTGGATGGCCTGGAAACTGTTCGGAGAAACAAATATAATCAAAAGTTGAAAAGAAGGGCAGTTTGCACTGGCAGAATGAGAAGATGCAGGTGAATAGGTGGTCAGGTGGAGCTGCAGATAGTCACATAAAGGACTAGGGAAAACTTGCCCAGCGCTTACTGTACAAGTAGACTGCACCTCAGACAGGAATACAAAATAGAAAATTAAGCATGGCAACATGGAAAGAAAAAAAGATCTAGGAGATGGATCAAGAAGAAGCAGAACTAGGACAAAATGAAAGGATAATAGAGAAAGGATCAGACTTAGGGAAAATGACCCAAAAAGATAGATGCGCATGACAGCAGTGATTCTTACTGCTGAGGAACAGGCGCAGGTAAGGTCAGTGCACTTAAGAAATGTGAAGGACAGCACTGGTTTAGGCTTGACTGCTTCAGTTCATCATACTCTCTTCACTGATGATTCAACTTAGCCAGTAAGTGAGCTTTGGTTATTCTCTTGCTTGGCTTAATCCACTCATCTCATTTGCTATTCAAGTGTAATGTGCACCAGATTAAGTCTTCATGTTCTAATACAGCTTAGAGCTATTAAAAAAAAAAAAAAAAAAAAAAAACCAACACAAAAAAACAAAACAAACAAAAAAAAACCACTAACTCACTGGACTGCATAGTGCCACTTTGGAGCTTTGCCTATAGAAATCTTAGCAGCCAGAATGAAGATGTGCTTCTCCCTTTTCCAGCAAATGGACTAGGCTCCTGAGACTATAGAACCTCAGCATGTCTGCGCTGCTGAACATGAAACCCATTCCGTCTAATTTTCTCTCTGAGGCTGGCTCAGAGAGTTTAACAAGCTTCCTCTGTCAATAGATGCTTCATCCATCCAAAATGCAAAGGAGATTGTAGAGCGGAGTGCTTCCGTCCGTTTTATGGACATATGAGAATTTAATTTGGAAGCATTTTTTGGAAACCTGGGCAACTATGAATAAATGTTTTCCTTCTAAAGTAGCTGTATCCATTTGAAGTTGAATACTTGAAATTTAGGAGGTGTCAGAGTTGTAGACTGCCTGCACAATCTTAATTTCTATACACATGCACACTGATCATTATACAGCTTCTAATCACTCTCCACCTCTCATCTCCCTTTGTTTTCTGTGACACTTTTGTCTTCCTGCACAGGCCGGGCATGTTTTAGTGACAGTGAAAAATCATTGTCCTGATTGTTGAAATGATGGATGGAGAATGAATGTACTTCAGGAAGTATTATAATTTAGGCAGCTGAATACTGCCTTTGGGAATTGAATTCAGTTCTTTCTCCCATAGGGAGTTCATTCATATGTGATACTAGGCAAGCTGAGAGTTACAAAACCACTCATTTTTATAGAGAGGAGCACCAGAAAAATCCAGTGATCAACGCTGAATGTTCTGCTGAACAGCTTGCGTGTACTTGGAATCAGCAAGAGCTCTGGGGCTTTGAGTGTGCAACTAGGCACTCTCTGAAGTCAAGTTCTAGGCCTGTCATTACTCTTCTCTCCCAGCCTTTAAAAAATGGATACTTCTGGCCATAATGCCTCTTTGACTTCAGTATGTAATCTATAAAATGATGATAATACAGTCTCTTTCCACAGGAAAATCTTGATGAAACAGTTTCTGAAGGAAAAATGGGTTGTGATCAAGACTGTTTGAATTTCATGATATTAAAAATTGTCATCTTTGGACCTTTTTTGGTATTTTCTGATTTAATGCCTGTAAATTTATATGTTCTCTTTTAATCTACAAATTATATTTATTCTGATCAACACATTAAAATAATATTGTAACAAAATAGAATACGTTATCAAAGGTGTATTAGAAAATGATGGCAAACTCTTTTCCATATCTGGATTTTTAGACTTTATTCAGTGTTATCAAAGTTTAGATCTACTTAATATTTCTGAACAAAGGGAAAAAAAAAGTAATATCTCAAAGATATCCTTAAAGACATAATAGATATTGGTGAAGCAAGTTGTTTTCAACCTTTTTCACTCTTGTTTTCAAAAAGTAATGTAGATATTTTTCCAATTCTTTTTCTTTAGCTCCCCTCTTTAGTGAATTACCTGCATCTTTTTTCAGTGCAATACAATCAATTTGAGCTTCTCTATCCTTCTCTTTTTCTTCATCTGTTGAATTTTTTTTTCCTTTTTTCTCTATGGTTTTCTCTTTTTTTTCAACGACTTTTCATTCAACTGAAAGCTGCATGGTAATTGTGGTGATTGCTTGTCTATGGTGACATCGGTAACTGAGCTTTGTGCCGTGGGAACACAGAGAATATATGATTTTCATACTCAGCATTTGTAGCCATATATGCGAGCTGTTCCTGCTGTCAGATACTTAGGGACCACCACAAGAAGAGGGAGGGAAGGATTTCAAGAACCACCCACAGTGTCTATATGCCTTTGCTTTAGGAAACATGGATATAATTAAGTGTCTCTTTTAACTGTGCTGAGAAAAAATATTTCAATGAAAAAATGTTATTTATATATATGTGGATTTAATATATATGTTGATTACCAACTGTTGAAAACACAATGTAAAGAACGTTGTCAGAAGTAGAGCAGGTTGAATAGTGACATTAAAACATTGATTGTGAAAAAGGTCTTTGTTAAATATTGTGTTAATGTTATTTTGAACTGTTAACAGACTATGGGTAACTGATGAGATACTGCGTTTTGTTTAGATTAGCTTATGAAACTATTTACTGAAAGCTTTTATTGCTTGTTGAAGTGCTCAAAAAATGAAAACTTGAGCAGTTATTATTCCAAACCATACTTCCCTGTCTCTCCTCAAACTGGCCCTTTATTCAATTATGTATATATCATCCTGCTTAATGAATGTTGCTCAGTGCTCACCTTTCTGAATTGCTAAATAGTTTCATCTCTTTAAAGCTGTTCATCAGAGTAAAACCGGTGGATAAAAATTAAAGGCTTTTTGTCATGGGCCTTGTTAGATGAAAGGAAAGAGTGGCTTCTACTTAGACTATCCTTTTACTCTTCAGAATGTAAGGAGTGTGAACTTGACTTTTTTTTTTGTCCTTAATCACCGCAGTGGAGCTGTCACAGAGAGTGTAGCAGTTTGGAACCCATTTGTCAAAACGCCTATCAAGCAATTTGTAGTTACTGGTAATGATCAGAAAGTGTGAAGAAAAAGCAGTACTTCGAATTCGAACAAGCGCTAGGAAGCCAATGTAGTTCTTGAAACTTTTGGCAATTGCAGTAATTATCATGACTGTAAAGGATACCCTGTTCCTCTAGAACAACAACGAGAATGGCTGCCTTTATTAGTAGCAAACATCTTTAAGAATAATACAATGTTGAGAAAACCTTCAGAGAAGATGTTCTTTTTTCACTTTACAGTACTGCTACTGCAGTACTGTACAGCACTTCCTTCCAGAAGAGTAGATTAGAACTAATCTAATATAACCTTCTCTAGTTTTCTGTCTAAATGAGTATTTAGACAGCAAATGTGTTATATCAGATATATATCAGACATTTATATCAGATATCAGATTTTCTCATTAGCCAAGTAGTTTTTTCTTTTTCCTTGATGCCTATTTAGCCCCTTGACAGGCAGCGGTTGTGGTTATGTGGTAACAGAAATAGTTAAGACCAAATCATCACAAAGTGCATCACCTTGTGTTTAATATGTGTGCGTTTAATTTGTTTCCAATTTTTTTCTTTGTGCTGATCCTCCTGTGTTGACATGACATTTGGGAAGCAGTGAAATTCTACTTGTCCTGTTTAATAAATACTAAAACTAACATTCTTAAACACAAATTAATCCAGTAGTCACTTCTTCTGTATTGCAGCCTGCTGTAATCTCTCTTTAAGGCATGTTATGATTTGTTTTTTAGTTATTGCAGTAATAAATTGTAATGTATCAGTTACACAGCAGTTCGTAAATGAAAGACAGACAGATATCTCAATCTGAAATTTTACTATAGGTAAACCTATGCTGTGTATTAACACATTTTTTACTATATTTCCATAATTACTATTTACTTAAATTCATCTAAAGGCTGCATACAGTTGAGATTGAATGGGAGTTCTGTGGTTGTGTAGATAATACTTAACTTTCTATTAATGGACTGCTGTTCCTGACCTCCTAGAGTTATGGGGAATCCTTACTAGATGTGCATTTTCATTTGTTTTCAGTCTTCTAAGGTAAAACTTTGGAAGTTCTGCAATTTGAGCATATTAAACTGTGTTTAGTTCTCAGTTGTGATCATCTCCTGTTGGGGAGGTGTGCTTGCTTTTGTTTTTGTTGATTTCTTCCAAGTTGTTCATATTAGAACTGAGGCAAACTGGTCATTTAGGTTTGGGGCAATGTTTAATTACTTCTGATCTTGATCCAGGCGTCATGGAGGAGTGGCACTTATTTCTCAGTTCTTTTTTTCAACTTGTGTTGACCCATCCTATTTTCTTTCATGTCAATGGCTCTACAGCAGTTTCCTTTCTTCTTCCTGCATCCTATTCCTTCAAGACCTCTATTCTGGTCATACACAACTCGTTGTCCTTTGTAACTCTTTTAATACCTGCTTTACATCCTTTAAAATTTGCTTTTCTACATCTTTGACTAAGCAAGCTTACCATATTTTGTATAACTATTTTTGTAGTTTTTCAAACCTTAGCTAATTTCCTAATAGAAATAGATCTGTATCTTCAGGGAAGTAGTTGGTCATTGTCACTTCTGCTTTAGTTTGTTCTTGCTTTCCATCCTTTTGTCGTGTGGTGTTCCGTTGTCTATACTCCAGTTTTCTTGAGTTTTCCAACAATGTTTTTGTACCATTGGATATAAAAATCTAAAATATTTATAAACCTAGGGACCATGTTTCACTATCAACATTCTTCCATTTCCCAGTTTAGATCTCTTGATTTTCAGATATCCTCCAGGAAGACTAATGTCATTGTTACTTAGGGAAGTCCGGAATAAAATCGTCTAGTGTCCCCCTTTTTGTTCAGCATTTTACACTCCTGAAATTGTACAAAGATCCTTTCCAGCCAATAGTGTAAAGTCCTAGTTTTAATTCTCACAAACTGTGCATCGTGTAGTTTTGAATCTAAGCTCATGACAGTTGTCTTTTATTTTAATATGAAACACCCATTCATGAGGACTCCAGGGTTAGAATCAGATTATTCTGATTATTCATGGTACAGCTTGTAAACTTGTCGTCTGATCTTTTTTCCTACACTTGTGGATGCCACTTGCACAGACAAAAGTTGGTGCTTTAATTGGACAGTTCTTGTGTGGTAAAGTGGAATTGTCAGCAGTAGTTCCAGTTCTAGAAGATTAGGGGGGCTTTTAAAATAACTTGAGTTATTACTATTTGTGAGAATATTTAGTGTATTACGGAAGAATAAGCTAAGATGAAGCTTGATATTGCCTGCGGTCTCTTCAAAACTATAACTATGCGGTCTGTACAGGCAATGAAGAGAAGATGTTAAGACCATATTGTTGCCTGCAAATACAGCGTAAGGTCACATAGCTGATATGGTAGAACACATTATTTACGGGTATTCCTCCCATCTGTGCCTGAAGGAGATAACACCATGGCTTTTTTCCCCTACTGTCTAATAACCTCTGGCTTGCTGAAATTAGGTAGATTAGGCTACCTGCTTATGGCAACAATGTCATTTGACAGATTAATAAAATTAAATTTTATGAATCTGTTGCTGCTAGAGAGGTCATACTGCATTTCTGCATGGTTTTAGGCATCTGATGATAGGTGTTCCTGTTGCCAGTTAAGGGGCCTTTGTTTCTAAAAATAGTGATGCCAATTCTGACCAGTTCTCAACTTCAGAGTTCATCAGTTTGAAAAAACTCATGTGAATAATTCACCACAATTTAAAAAAATAATAATTTGTTTAGTAGACGTTTATGAGGTTCCTGTAAAAGAACATCCTAATACTGTAAGTAGTTCATTTAAAAATGGTGACTCATCTTATTAGGAGAAGGGGATGAACACAGTATGATCTAACATAACTACAGAGCAACAACTGCAAGAGGAAATAGTTGTTGAGTTCAACAGAACGCTTTGAAGAGGCGAAGGATTAAAATGACAGAAAACAGTGTTGGAGGGAAAGACTTCTTTCCTCTTCCATGCCAGAAATTCGAGACATTGTGCATAATGCAAAGATAAAAACTGTATCATGCAGAAGGAAACAGTTTTCTTCCACTGCTATCATGTCTAAACAATTCTGGATATAGTTTTAATTTGCCAGTGTTGTTGAAGTCTTCATAAAACTTGTTTTGATTTTTGTCTCATGCTTCCTTGAAGACTCAAATGGTAAACATTTGGACATAATGACGCAAACAGTAGGCTATCAATCAGTCCCAGTTTTCACAGTATTGTTGTTCATTCAGAAAAGCTGTGTGAACTGACCTCTTTCTACAGCAGTGTCATTAGTTCTTTCAGAAATAAAACAAGGATCAAAAAGACTTCCAGGATTTTTCTCTTAAGACTTGCTGTACTGAATGATTTTGTAGAATTAGAGATCAGCTGTTTTCAATTAACTCTCAGCTTTTTTTAATGTATGTTGTATGAGAGACTACACATGAATTGTTTTTGTTCTCCCTCCGTTTTCTAAGCATTGACTTCCAGTAAATTAGTCAAACAGAAAATTGATTTAGATTAAATTTGCCATGTGGGCTCCTAATTTTGATGCCAGTGACAAATAGTGCAATAGAAGGTAAATGTATGCAGTGTGAATGTCTTTGGATTGACAGGAAATGTAACCGGGCCTGCCCTAACTGAGGTCAGACTTAGCTGGACCTGGGGTTTACTGTGGGAGCAGCACAGCACCATCCCAGTCCTTGCTGCTCCGGTGGTGAGCAAACTTAGGAAGCTTTTGCTCCCCGTATCTAGCTAGTAAGTCTGACTGCTTGTGCTTTCTGCAGGCTGTTCTCTGCGTTTCAGTGCTTTGGAGGTACAGTGTTGAAATACTTTTCCGGACCACCTAAATTTAGAAACTAGCCCTGGTCAGTTTTAGGCAGTTTATTAGCCACACTTTCATCCCACATGAATATGACAGTATTGCGAAGGGTTAGAGTTCTTGTAATGTGCAGGCGTTCTAAAAGGTGATTAAAAGCTCACTGGTGATATGAATTCTACTCCACTGTGAGAGTCATCTTGCAGGTCAGAACTGAACTTCACTACTTAAACTATTGGACTCTCCTTGTGTCCTTGACTCAATGGTGCTCTCCATGTTAGAGGAGGTCATCGTGTACGTCTTCTTTCTGGCATGAGTCATTATTTGTGCCTGTTATCCCTTCCTAACCAGGCCATCTGCTTGGATTATCCTTCTGCATCTGCCTTTCATCTGTTAGATTTCCAACTTTTTTTTTTTTTTACATCCGGACACACCTACCTGCTGCAGTAGCATTTTTTGGTTTTTTTTAGTTGAAGTGAAAAGATTATTTTTTCTGTGTTAAAATTGCATGCCTTTTGATTTAGTAGTTATTTTTGATCAATAGGGCTGGAAGTCCAGAGGTTGGCTTGACATTATAGAATTGATAGTCATGACCACAGAATTAATTAATATAGAATTAATTTGTCATGACTATACAGAGAGAGAGTTAATATTGTGGCAGTTGTGCTGTTTATATGGCTTCTTGATAGCCATCTTCATTTCTAAACAAGCTCTTTGCATAGTCAGAGAGGGCTTCTGTATATGCAGAATGTTCTGGCTTCCTTGCTCTCAAAAGAAAAGAAGAAACATGATGGGGATCTGGGGCTAGTTGTGATCTTTCTGCATAGAATTTCTCAGGAAACGGCAAGCATAAGTTGGTTTTAAGGATTGCTCCAACTTTACCTCAATCGACTATGCAAGGATTACCAGTTTGATAGCTTGTGAGCCCTCTGCCCCTTTCCTAGGGACAAATGGGATGAAATTTAACAAGTCTAAATGCCAGACTCTGCACCTTGGATGGAGTAATACCAGGCACAAGTATAAACAGGGAGGGGAGTGGCTGGAGAGCAGCCCTACAGAAAGGGATCTGGGGGTGCTAGCTGACAGCAGGCTCAATGGGAGTCAGCAGCGTGCCCTGGCAGCCAAGGGGGCAAACCCCATCGTGGGATGTGTCAAACACAGCATAACCAGCTGGTCAAAAGAGGTGAATGTCCTGCTATATGCAGCGTTGGTGCAGCCTCACCCTGAATACTGGGTGCAGTTCTGGGCCCCACAATTTAAGAAGGATGTGAAGATCCTTGAATGCATCCAGAGGAGGGCAACAAAGCTGGTGATAGGGCTAGGAGGCATGTCCTGGGAGGAGCAGCTAAGGTCTTTGGGTTCGTCTAGTTTGGAGAAAAGGAGGCTGAGGGGTGACCTCATTGCTCTCTACAGCTTCCTGAGGAGAGGAAGTGGAGAAGGAGGTGCTGATCTCTTTTCCGTGGTATCCAGTGATAGAATACGTGGGAATGGTTCAAAGCTGCACCAGGAGAGGTTTAGACTGGACATTAGGAAGCATTTCTTCACCGAGGTGATGGTCAAACACTAGAAGAGGCTTCCTAGAGAGGTAGTCAATCCCCCAAGCCTGTCAGTGTAAGAGATGTTTGGACAATGCCCTTAATAACGTGCTTTAACTTTTGGTCAGCCCTGAATTCATCAGGCAGTTGGACTAGATGATCATTGTAAGTCCCTTCCAACTGAAATAGTCTATTCTAGTCTAGTCTTTCCCCTTCCATCCAACAACTTTCCTAATATCACAAGAGGAATATGCTTTTTCTTTGTGACTTAGAAGTGGTTTCTGGGCATGCACAGGCATGCACATTCAAAAAGGTAGAATGTAGGAAGAGGTACAGCAAATAGGGAAATAATCCTGTTTCTCAGACAAGCCTTTGGAAATTTGTTCAGCTTCAGCTAAATTTGTTCTGTCGGCCACCCAATAAGTTCTATTAGTATCAGACTCTAGACTCTTCTCTTTAAATTTGTCAGAAGGCCAATTCAAGCGCAACAAAGTTTGTCTGTTATTAACAGTAGTAATATGAAATGGAGAAAGTAAAATCCTCCACAGAGCAGAATAACCTTCTCAAAATTTAGCTTATTCTGTTTGGAATCATAAGCCAGCACTTCTAAAATTCTCTGCAGAAGAGAGGTGGGATTTTTTCATCCTAGAGCAATCTGCTTCATGGACTGCAGTAGAGCTGTGCTTCCTGGGAGCATCAGTGTCCTATCTCCAAATCCCTGATGGAATGCTATGGATCTGAAAATTTAGGCAGTCAGGAAAAAGTTGTGGAAAATTACTTGAAATTGGGCAAGTTTTCTGTCAGTAATCTGCCATGCATATGAGATTTAGGGAAGTGTTTGGAATCAAAGCATCTTGACAAAATGTTTTGCTTGTGGTGAATTTTCAGTTTTAAAAGGAATATTTTTTGTGTTTTAGGAGGAGACCTCAGGTTCTTTGTGCACTGCACAGACATTGCAGTGTGTTCCTACAGAATTTATCGCTTAGACAAAAGATGAGTGAAGAGAGACAAAAAGGAAGGAGAAATTAGAGGCACAGAGTGGTGATGTGGCTTGCGCCTGGTCACACTGAGGTCAGTAGCAGAGTTAAGAATTGGATTTTTTTTTTGAATCCTGATCTAAATCAGTCTGTCTCACTCCAAGGAGATCACAGAGGTCACTCAGTATGACCAAACCATCAACAACTTCACAGGAAAAAACCAAAACAAACCTTTCTTCTAGTTCCTCCTGTATCCTTGCTCACAGAAACAAGCATGTCAGCAACAGCTGAAGTACCCAATGTATATAGACTTACAGGATATTTTTTATGGTTAGTTTCATAGAAAATGTGAGAATGCTCCAAAAGTCCTTTTTCAGTAGAGGTCATCATCCTGTTAATGTTCATATGCTGTATAATCACTTCTGCCTTTTGCTGTAACTGGTGAAAGTGTAACTGGAGACTGTAGTGGGTCTACCAAAGCTTTCAGCAGGCAGCAGTAAACCTCCGTGAAGACTTGCAACATGAAGTTCTCAACTAGGACACTGCAATGCACAACCAGATTTAGACATTGTGGTGTCAGTGTTTTTATTTATACTAGTAAACAAAAGAGGACTAGAACATGTGTTGTTTGTGCTGTATGACTATTAGCAGTTCTCTGGCATAATTTAGGTCTAGGCCAATTAATACTCTCTCAGAAAATCTGAGCAGTGTTCAACACTCTGGGACTATTCTCAATGACTACTATGGAGGAGGAGATAATATAGCTGAATTAGGCATGAGCTGTTCTCTGGCACTTGCCCTGAGCTCCGGAGAGTTGCTTCTGGTTAATTTTATGAGCTACATCTATACCTTTACATTAGGTCTATGTACTGTATCTTTAGGAGGAGGGTGAGCAAAATCATTCCCACCTTCCTTGCTTCTCTCTTGCAGTCTTACTGTATTCTGCCTTAATGTCTATAGGTATAACCTGATTTTCCCAGGAGATAAACATCTTACAAGCCTAAAAAGAAGAGAACCTGCAAAACTAAAGGACTTAATATTTAGGAGAAAAATAGCAGCCTTACCAATAATGTAAAGCAGAGTAATCCACTAATAAGCACTATTTACCCCATCCTACTTCCTTCTCTAAGGATTCAGCAGCACTTATTAATAGTAGTTGTACCCTTCCTGAATGCCTTGTTTTAATCACAGATTTTGATAACTTCACATTCAGTGGATAAATTGTACTTTCTATCTTATTTGGCACCTTTTGCGATTTGGAGAATATTTGTAATAAAATAGAGGTAAAACTTTTCCTTATGTCAAAGCCCAAGTCTTACACAGTGGCTTGGGATGTGCAGAGGGGTGCTATAGTCATTGAAGATTTGAATGCCTCTTGTGCTCCTTGCCCTTTTTCCTGATGGTATCGTCACAACATTTACAATGGCAAAATGCAGTGGTTGTCTGTGCTTTGAGAAACTTCACTGAAGTCCAGTTATCTGAGTGGAAACTGTTACTCACTGGCAACTTAAGCAAAGAAGTCAGATGTGTGGACCGGATACACAAATAGATGCCGTTCTGCCACTTGTGATGTTGGGAATCGGTATCCTCAGATGGAAGAGTGGTGGCAAAGCCAGCTCTCTTTAAAATTGCAAACTAATGCACAAAATTAGCTGTAACGCATTTCAGAGCAGTGATTTGTCCACGTAGCTAATGATTCCTAGTAATATTGCTAATTAATTAATGATACTAACGTAGCAAATTCTGTTTGCAAATGCTGTTTGTATGTGTTATAAGCTTTGTGGATCTACTTTTCTGCTGTAAAGTGGAAAAACACTTTCTGAACTCTAAAATAAAAATAATACTTAAGTTACTAGTCAGACCCTTTAAAAATAAAGATTATATGATAACTATCAGCTTTGAAGCTAACTCTCTTGATATTTTGGAATGGAAAAATTAAAATGAACTTTTGATGAAAATTCACTTTCAGTCTTAACTCTGAACAGGTAGCTGTTTTGTGAGGGAGTTTATGTATTTAGTTTTTCTTAAAGTTACTGTTCAGTGTAAAGAGCCCTTCAGGTATTCTGTTACTCCTTATCCACTCTTTCCTGAAGTTTTCAATACTAAATTTTTTAATTTTACTGTGTTAGAGATCTCTAAATACTTTAATCTGCTAGCTGTTGGAAAGAACTTACAGTAGGTGTACAGAAAAAGATATTTCATGTGTGCAAACTCTATTGCCTGCGCATTAAAGAATTTTATTTTTCAATGAGTAAGGGCCCGGAAGAAGCTAATGTAAGTATTTTAGCAAGGGTTTGTATTTCTCTGATAAACAGCACTCCCCTTCTGTTTGTGATCACAGGATGAAAGCTCTCTAAGCTTGTATATGTACATTTTTACTGCTACATCATGTAGTGTGCTCTTAAGATTGAGATCTCATTCCCCAGGAAGCATTTCTGTCTAAGATTAATTGCCCTTTTAAAATCAGTGTTTGATGTATTCCTTTGGCTATATCCTGACTCAGTTTAACCCTCTTTGACCTGACCCCACTGACTATTACCGCCATGGCTGAAGCAGAAATCCTTCAGCTTGATGTATGCAGTACAGACTTGAGTCTGTGGTTTTTCACATCGATGGATTCAATTAGCCAAGTTTTTACTGATCAACTTAGCAGAGTTGACGAATTTGTTAGACATGGAACAAAACTGTCCGTACTTTGGGATTAATTGAATAGCTCATCTCCATTTTCATGTGTCGTTTGCTTGTGGAGTTGTTTGCTTTGTTAAATATCATAATAATATTGCTGGAAGTAGCATTTTGAAAAAGGCAAAACGAATTTATTTTTCTGCAGTTAAATGGGGGAAAGTACAAAACACGAAATAGCAACCATTTAAGCCTTTGATCTGTATGTATCGCTTATCACTTTTCAGACACGTTTTTAAACTGTAATTATGTCCAAATGTCCACTTTTGAATCTGATTTATTAAACTAGACAAACTAACTATTAGCATTATGGCTAATTTTTGAAAACAAGTAAACATGCTGGTCTTTCCTGTGTCGTCAGTGATTTTGCAGCAGTGGTAATCCTTTGCTTTGCCCTGCTAGGAATAGTTCATCATTTGGTTAGCTGAAAAGTTCATTATAAAAGATGGACGGCCACTAGAATCGACAAATGTTTGCAGGCATGATGTGAATTATGGTAACTTGAAAATGAAGTAAAATAGAGGTTGAAAGTTCAAGAATGCCATTAAAAACCTTTAAAAGTCTATGAATGTGCATATGCATGGGGAGATAGATAATATGATTGTATAGAGAGTTTGCTATTTAATTGTTTGGCATAACTATTTTGAAAACAATGATATTTTAAACGTTCTCACAAACTATTAGCGACAAGAGGGTTTTTTTACAGCAAATTGATTTGCTTTATACCAATCTTTATAGAGAAAAATCTTTATCAAATGTATGATTTATTTTTTTTAAGAATCATATTGCTCACATTTAGCTCCCTAGCTGTATACAGCGATAGCCTTAACTTCTAAACTGTGTACAACCTACCTTCAGAGGGAAGGGAAACCTTCGAATCTAGTTAAGGGCATGGTGCATGAAAGGGTTAACGTATTGTAAGTCAAGATGCCTGCTGTTTTAAAAAGCCACACAACTCCTAAAAGTGATTTAGCTTTCCCTCAGCAATGGAAGACATATCATGGATGAATTGGGCTCAATTTGTCATGCGTTCAAGTGCTTATCTTTTAATGCACACACCTTGCCTGTTCCTCCTGTGTGTAAATGTATTGTGAGCTCGCTTGTTGCACAGAGCAGCGACATGATTTGCATTGAACTTTGTCTCTTTGTTCACATGTGTGTAGCCAAACTTGAACGCATTGGATAAAATTGTTTTATAAGCTTCAGTTGCTAACCCTAGTCTTTTATAAACTAGTTTATTACTAGATTTGTTGCTAGTTCAGAGCTGAGGCTAAGGCACTGATGCTAAGGAAGAAGGGAGAATATTTCCTGGTAGTTTCATTTTATAAAATATCTTTTTTTTTTTTTTCCTCAGCCTGAAGGTAGATGTTTGATGGGAACTATCTCAGGCCCAGTCATTGCTAAAGTCTTCTGAAAACTTTTAACTACTGAAATGTTAGATGTTTAAGAAAAGTGTTTTAGGATTCTGTCATAAATTAGTTTGGGGTTTATTACAACAACCCCATTAAAAAGTGTCTATTAAATATACAAGAATAAAAATTTTAAAAAATACAAACAGTTTAGTTAACTAAAGTTTTCATTTCCATCCTCTATCTGCCTTTCGATTGAGCTTCATGAACTCTTTTACAGGAGGAAAAATCCCCTTGCTTGTCGTAGGTGGCATTACTATCAATGTTAACTGTTTTGAACTGCCTGCAGAATTATTAAGAATAGTCTGCTCAGGGAACCCGGACTTACTGGTGTTTGAGGCCAAATTCACTTACTCTAAAAACTTTCTCAATGGAATAGAAAAAGGTTTTCTAGTTTGTTTACATAATTTCTGGCTACTATTAGCTTAAAAGTGTAACCCAAGTTCTCATTAGCTGCTCCAAAGTATAATGAACTTCTGCTTGTGGTGATTAGTTTTATCCACCTTTTTTGTTATTGTTTCAGAAATGTGGCTATCTAACCTGAGGATAGACTTGAGGTAGAAGATGACAGAAAATAACAAGAGAGGAAAAATTGCATGGAGAAGAAAATGATGAATAGAGGTGATACTAAGTATTTGATTTGATTTCAGTATTTAATGATACTTAATGTAGATGATAACGTTGCATATTCATCTACTTTCATTTTGGGGACAGAGAAAGCTAGGACTGTGCTGGAATATAATCCAGGGGATCTAATCATACTAAGAACTGTGACAAAGAAACTTTTTTCCTCTCCTTTAAGTCACAAATGTCTAAACTCAAGTAGGAGATGTTTATGCCACGAGAAGATCATGTAGAGATCAGCCAACTGTCCTGTGTTGTCAAAACCATGTAAAGAAATACAACAGTAATTAAAGCTAAATCAGTGAACATGGACTTCATGACAGTGTTGCAATGGAGGAATACTTGAGATACCTTGTCTGGAGTTAGGCTTTTGTAATCAAGTACTGTTCGCTGAGGTTGACACAGATCTGGTTCTATCATAGTGTTTTGTACTAAGAAGCAGTAGTTCTTATGAGGGCCTCTGGTAGGATGACATCAAGGCTTTGTAAGGGTGAAATTGAAACACTTAATATGAATGACAAAACATTCCAGGTTGGAGAGAGACTGATGTTTTGAACTGTTTATTTTGGAGAAGTATTTTAAAAGTCAAAATAATGAGTCAGAAAAACTAAGTTAAGCACTGTTGTTCTGTTATCTGTAAGGAGTCATTCCATAAACCTATTAAAAATTAACATTCCTTTCAAAAGAGATTTTTAAACAAAATACAAAGTTGTGGATTTTAATTACCATTAGTTGTCTTTGAGGCCAAGAAATTGCTATAGTTAAAAGCTCTCTGGGATATCTGTATAGATACTAAGAATATCGAGAGCTGGGAATACATATTTAGGAAAACGCTGACCTTCGGTTTGAGCAATTGAACTCATGTTGCTACCAATGGTTAAAATGAGAGATACTCTCTTGTTGCTGCCAGTTAAACAGATTTACCTGATTGTTCATTTATATTCATATTGGGCAGTTGGATTATATCCAGGAACTGAAGTTCTTACTCTCCAAACCACATCTTGTGTTTGGAACAACATTTATTCCAGATACAGAAAAATTTTGAGGAAAAAGACCTGTTCTGAATCATGCATTGACCATGTATTTCTGTGTGCAAGTTCTTCACCTGAAATCAGCATCAGTGGCTTTCCCCGGGGCTGGCGGGATATGTAGGCAGGAAGGAAAAGTCAATCTTGTGTTTTTGTGTCACGTATCAGCCTCTAAATTTTTGAGGTCAGAGGAACCTTTTCTTGTGGCTAGGCTATTTTACAGTCGGCTTTGCAGACTTCTTTGTGTGTTCTTGCTCTCGTTCAGAGGATGTTGAACAGCATATCTTGCAGATTGTGATCCAATATATCATCTGTGTTTCTGTTTAAACTGATAATTGCTCCAAATTAGGGAGAGGAAGGGAATAAGGATTTTGGTAGTTTATGCGCGCTTAAAGTGAGGCGAAAAGTATGTTAAGATTGCTGTGGAAAATCAGTCATTTCTAGCAATGCAGCCTACTACTGTGACGAGCAGGGTCCTTTTTGCAATAGGGTGGAATTCACAGATAAGGAAATCCTGGGATATGATGGCTGAAATAGGCTAGTGTGAAGAGAGAGAATTTAATTGTTCACTGTCTGAAGTATTTGTGCTGAGTTTATTGACAGAGCAAGTGATCGTTTGGCCAAGACATTTGACTTTTTTTTTTGTATGCACTTTCCATAAAATTGTATAGGTATTGAGCACCTGTTAGTACACAGCGGAGTAGGTAAGATTTGTTTAAAATACAAGTTTGTTTTTCTATTTGAGATCTTTATGTTGAGGTCATCGTTACTGTGGAATCTGAACGTCTCATTGTATTTCTGTACTTGGTCATTATTACACATACACATGCCAGAAACTGATTGCAGAAATGTTCCAGTTAGATTTGAGTTTATGAATGGAAAAGCCTGAAATAATATTTTTTAACTTCTAATATTTTTTAAAAAAAGATACTTAAGAAAAGCAAAGCAAAGCATGGATATTTGATTTAGAGATGAGTTGAATTCATTCTGTAGGTAAGCTTGCTCACTAAGCAAAGAAATATTTTGCTGTAAATTAAAAAAGATGTGCTATCTGGCTAAAGTAAATGTTACAAAAGTGATGTGAAAATGTTCATAAATACCCCTTTGCTTAATTTTTTTTGAAGTTTATGGATATTTTATGAGCACATGTGATTTTTGTAGCACACATAATGAAAATAATTGTGAAGCTTGTTTTGTTGTAAATGGTACCCAGTTGTTGTCAATTTTAATAGCAGACATTGGAGCTGTTTTCAGTTTTGGACGAGTTGCTGTTGAAGAACTAGATGTTATTCATCAGTTTCAGTGCTAGCAGCTGAAAGATCCCTATATCGTCAAATTGAACCATTACTGACAATATTGAGGTTTTGGATTTTTTTAGAGATGTTAACTATTTAAAAGTGTAGTGCAAAAAGTGAAGAGCGTTCATCAAGTGCTTGTTTGTTTATATTCTGCTACTGGTGCAGAAGTTACTGGAGGACTACTTCATTAGACTATGAGGCTTGTCTGGGGTTGTCTCTTCTCTGTGTGTCCTAGAATATCCAACCTGAGGTGCCTAGAGAGGGGAAGGATAACTTCAACCACTGTCCTGTTCTTTCTTCCCACCTGTGGTTACAGGTTAGAACATAGCCTTTGAATTTGCTTGCTAATACAGTGTAGTCTTTTGTAAATAATTGCACATAGTTGCGATCCTCTTTGCTAGACCAGAAGCCTAACTTTCAAGTTGAAAATTTTCACCTTTGTTTGCTAGGGACTTAGCCTCACTGAGCTTTGGCTTTAGGCTTTAAAAATTGAGTCAGCAATATCTGACAGTAACTAACTCAGGGGTTGCATCTATGCGTGAAGCACATTACTGGAAGCCGTGTATCTCTAAGTGATTTCCTAAGAGGTACATGAAAATCTTCCCAATGAAGAAGTTGGTGTGTCTTTTCAGATTCAGAGGTGTCCGAGGCACCCGCTGCTGAGCACATGCTGTCCAGAAGTGCTCTGGCTGCTTCAAGGTACATGCACATAAAGGCTTGTTCTCCTGCCTGATCATCTGAGGAGCAGGAGAGGTGGAAAGGAAAGCAGACACACCACAGCCACAAAAGGAGGACTCTGCTCCTTATAACACTGACCCAAGATGAGTTTTCCTACAGTGATGATTTCAGGAATACCTTTAGTATCATATTATCCAGAACATATGATGTATTCTGAAGATAAGCAAGTGTTCATTGCCCACTTCACAGCTGAAAAAGAAACTAGTTCTGCTACGTTATTCATAAGGCTGCTACTGCATGACACTTTCCTGGGTTGTGTATTTACTCCTTAGGCTTTTTAGTATCCTTGTCCAATATAGTCCTGTGGCCTTGTATCACGCAACAAGTGTGGTGTTTTCTCCTAGTTAGAAGCACAGTGTTCTATTTCCCTTTTTAGAGTCTTAAAGCTGATTTTGTAAGTGGTGCTGCCTTCAGTAAGCTGCGATTTCTGCATTGTCCATTTTGGTAACTGCAGGGAGGTTCTGGGTCTTGCTATGCAGAGGGCTTGCATATGGAGGATTCTAATTGAAGTACTCCTGGGACATTTTTGCTAAATCCTGAATATCTTGTATTGTCTGTCAGTGAAAGAATTTAAGCCAGCTAAATTGCCCTGGCAGGTGATTGCTAGAGGCCACAAATAAGAAGGGAGGTATTTCATCCCACTGAAGAATTTTAAGTGGTGCATCACGGACTTAGTCTGGTCGGAGAAGCTGATCGAGTGTAGGTGAAAGGGAGTATGTAGCTGCAGCATTGGTGAGCATTGTGGTGCTAATCTGAGTGAAAAATGGCTGAAATATGTACCTTTGCCAGAAGTAGTGCCTTCTCACTATTCTGCTCATAGGCACTTGAGTCTATCTCAAAAACAATCTTTTCTTTTCCCTTCAATTCTTCTTTTCTAATTAAAAAGATAATTCAGAAAAATGTATTTGGATTGCATCAAGGATATGTGCAACAATCGAAATTCATGCTGAAGAAGTTTGAATTCTTTTGTTTCCTAATATTGAGCGGTTTACTTTGCAAACGGTAACTTACGTAGCTAAAGGAAACAGAAAAACTTACCGTGTGACACCATGGCATTGCGCCATCTTCCTGCCTTCTCTGAAGGCCACAGATTTTTCTCTTCCTTGTTCTTTCTCGGTGTCTCACTGATTCTTGGACATTGAGGGTTTTTAGGGGAAGTTTAGGATTAGCAACAGCAGATATTGTAGTTGTTAGGGCATTCTCCTTAAAGAAGGGAGAGTGGACTCAAGCTGCCTTGAGTTGAGGAAGGCTTTCAACCACTGTTTCAAGGACTCTGTTGAGATGCAACGGCCACTCTTTCTTGCTTCTTTCCAGCAGATGCCTATCTGCAAAAGAGAGTCCTTTGCCAATACTTTCTTTGGCTAGATCGAAGTGCTTTCTGATCTGGAACAGAAGCACCTTATAGGTGATAGAGGAGCAGACCTCTTCTTAAACCCTTCACTTCAGCGCTGCATGTTTCTGTCAATTTTCTGTACAGAGTTGGAAAAGTCTTCTGACTTTACATGGTACGATTTATTAGCCTGAGTCGGATACCTACTTTAAGTGTTGCAGCCTTTGAGGTAGTGTCTAAATTAAGTGATCTGAAATGTCTCCAAAATGTCTTGGGACACAAAATGTAAGCATAGTTATCTGCCTTCTAAAGATGCAACGTTGTTAAGTTTTACCAAAAAGCTTTCTCATCTGTGCTTATCACTTGCCACTAGTGACTTTTGGGGCCTGTAGTGCCTTCTGTATTTATGAATTTCCACCAGGAAAGCAAAATAATTTAATCTTGGGTCAACTGCTCTGAGAGGAGATGACTTAATTGATTTTGAGAGGGTTGGGTTTTTTTTGTAAATGCCCAAACAGTATTTCTTATTTGTGCATCACTTCAGTAATATAAAAATACTCTGATTTTAAGTAAATAGTTATTATGCACACACGTTATAAAAACTGCCTATAAAACATACATTGCTATGCTCTTATTTTTCTGATATTTTCAATTCTTCTTCTTCCTGAGGTTAATTTGCAACAAAGTAAAAGAAACCATCTTCAGGTCGCATGGTAGCTAAATTGTAACTCAGTTCTATCATGATTTTAAAAGGGGGGCATCGGTGAGGGAACTGGAAAATTGAACTACTTGGTTTTAAAGAAATCCTGGTGTGGTTTTTTTACTACATTACCGAATATCGTAAAATAGATATTGACAGTAATGATATTTTCAGGTCTGGACCTCATGCACTACAGCTGAGCAGAGTTATTTGCCCTAAATTTTATAGGCCTAGTCCAATGACATAGAATGGCATTAATCTTCCTTGGAATTAAGTCATTTAAATCTTACACCACTCATTTAAATATGTGTTGTGTTTAGCAACTTGTACACTTTTATAGAGGCATTTTGTCAGTCTAAAAAGATTACTTGTTATCATAGAATATGGATGGGGAAGAAGAGGGCAGCACCTGGTGTGTCAAGATGCATATAAAATAAGCTACAACTCTTAAGACTATGAACAGTAATGGAAGGAAAAATATTATGTAAATCTATTATATCTATAAACCAGGTGGATGAAGCTTTCATGATAGCTAGCAAATCATCCAGTACCCAGATCACAGTGGTAATGGCGGATATGAATTAGACAGCTGTTGAGACAAGAATAATATTTTCCAGTAATATTTTTAGTTTATTTCCTGATGACAACTTTTTGCTACATAAAGCAGAGGAGCCATTTATAGGAGAGAGACTCTGTATGTTATTCAAAATGGGGAAGTTATTGAAAACATGAAAGTTGAGGAAAGTTTGGGTAAATGTGATTTAAGTGAGAGTTTATGGTCCCTAGTAACAAAAGGAGGGAAGAATGCTAAAGTAAAAACAATGGATTTTGCAAAAGTCGGCTACAGTAAATAAAGAATTGGTAGATAAGATCTCTTTAGTCAAGCCTCAAGGGGAAAAGGAATTGAGGAGAAGTGATGCTTTGTCAGAGATAATACTAAAGCACAAACAATGCTAATGCAGAGATTTAGACTTTAATTAAACTGTAAATTCTTCATTGACCTCGAAGACTTTCTCAGTTTGCTGAGGAACAGAGTAAAAGGCTTGTATGAGAAAGGGACAGAGTTGGGTAGGGAGCAGGGAATGGGGACATGCAGATTAACTGCATTTCGTTTTTTAAGCAAGAGGAATAAAGCTAGTACGTACAGGCACAGACATTCAAAAATGTTCTGTCACACAGTAAAAGAGCCAAAGAAAGTGTTTATCATTTATCAGCCTTTCCTCCAATGACAAGAGAATGATACTGAGGTTCTGAAGCTTTTAATCTATTTTCTGTGCAAGTTTTTGCCAAGAGTTAGCTACGTATAGGTGGCTAGCACAGTACTAATGCCGAAACAGCATTCTGCCAACTGGCTGTGCATGCAAATTAGCTGTTTCTGAACATTAAATAATATTATGAAATGTAAAAAAAGGTCACCAATGCTGCGGCCAATTTATCGAATACCACAGATAGATTTGAATTTGAAAGTGTTAAATACGTATATTTGGGAGTTACTTTAATATTAAAAATATTTAGATATTCCCTAACTACTTAGTGTGAAAATTTGGTTTCTGAGATCTTTTCTTTTGGATTTTATACTCTTGACAATCTGACTGATAATGTTTCAGCCCAATAAATACCGCCTTTGGTTGCAAATACCAGAATTTTATTTTTATACGACGTGCTGCGTTCTTCTGACCTGTCTGCAATAAAACCAGAAACCAGCAGTTGTTTATGCTTAATTTGGTGTGATAATGTGTATATTATGCCATTTAGAGAATCAAGCTTTATATATTTAATCAAGAATTTGTGCAGAATGTGATACCATGTGTAAGTAACATGTAACTAATGTTTAATGTTTTATTTTAGGCAAACATTAACTGTCTGCTTCTGCAGGAAGAATTATTACTAGCATAAAGTCAACAGCATATTCAAGGATGATTCTTTCTAGTCTAATTTAGCCTGTGTTAGCATAGATACCCGGTTATAATACTAACTTCTTTGAACAGCTGTCAAATCATTTTGGTTACCAAACAAATGTGGTCTATGTTATAAAATAGGAATTATTCTACAGCTGGGGTAGCTGAATGAAAGAGCCAGTAATGACACCTTCATTTCTAGAATCTGCTCTTTCATGCAACTCTTGGGGAGCATGGTGGTTTGTTCTGTAATACAGACAGTTGAGGGGAGCATATAACACCAATTAGAGAAGACAGTGATATTTTTGAGCGCTGAATGTGGATTTCACTGTGGTGGGTCCATGTGAGAATGCCACAGTATAGTATAAAAACAGTAAAAGGTCACTGCCTATTTCCCCTTTCCCCTCCGCCCCCAACCATTATTTGGAGCATATTTCAGATGCTCTTCCCATCTCAAGACTCTGAAATAAATTTTCATTTTTGGGGTTTTTTTTTAGTTCATTTCATGACAGTTATGTCAGTTGCTTTAGCTGGTTCCCATCATTTGAATCAAAGAATCAAAGTACTTGCATCCTCTGGGACAAGTATAAATAAAAAGAATTGAAATATTCTTAGAAAATATTCTTGTCATACTGGGAGTCATTTGCTAACTTAGCTTTACTAAGAGATGAAACTAATTGAGACAAAGCTGGTGCCAACTCAGCCTTCTGGGTAACTCTGAAATATTGCTAGAGACTTAACTAAATTATTCTTAGCAAAACAAAATTACTTCAGCAATATTACATGTACTATATGTGTGACATATTACGTGTAGTCCAACTCTTTCAGGAGATCACAGTATTAAGAATACAACTTCATTAGTATGTTTTATGAAGCTCAACATCATAAGCGTGAAATTCATATGGCTTATAGCCAGGCGAGATGGACGTGCCTTAACTGCAGTGACACCAAGCTGTGATCACTGTAGGGGAAAAAAAAAAAACCACACCACCAAACTTGCAAATAACAAAGAAGAGTGGCACTTTCATTAAGTTTCATTTTAATCCAGTTTTTTCTTGGAATTAATTTTAACTCAAAGTTTCTGTTTTAGATGATAGAAGTCTCAGCTTTCTCCGTACTGTATTTCCTGCTTTTCATTCTGTTAGACGTTAAACTCTGTAACACCAATTAAATCTACCGTAAATTAAGTATAAGTAAATGTTTAATCTTTCTGTGAACTTGGAATGGTGTACTAGTGGTTTCTCTTTTTCTTTGAATTAGATGGAGAGCAGAAGACTCAAGTGATGATTCATGGAGTTGAGCCAATGCTGGAAACACCCGTACAGTGGCTAAGCGAACATATGAGCTATCCAGATAATTTTCTCCACATTAGTATCATTCCCCGACCTACTGATTGAAACTCAGCTGTATTGGTAATGAGGATCATTCTCAAGCTGGAATTATAAGGGCATGTCAACTTCTTGCTTCCGTCAGTTTTGACAGAGGCAGCCTGACCAGAAGAAAAAAACCAAGAAAAAAACGAAACAAAACAAGAAGTCCTCACTGCTGCAAGCCAAACAGGAAGAGAGATCCTATCACCAGATAAGGGCAATGGGGCTGATCTTATTTTGCATCACCGCTGCTTTTCTTCACCGCTGTAACTAAATCGGTTGCGATATGAAAGAATTTACAGGACCTCTGCGAGTCTGCTGTTTTCTTGTAAAATATAATGAAGCTGAAACCGTCAGCCGAAGAGCAAATGGAAATATGCCACTTGATTGTATTTCTGATTAACAAATAAACAGGGCTGTTTCCTAAAGCGGTAGTGTTTCAACTTTGAGGGTGGAAACATTGGTTTAATTTTCTAGAAAGTTAGACACTGAGAGGTTCAGTTACCAATAGCTTTTTGTAAAAGATCAAATTACTGTAAACCCATCTTTCCTTAATGAGAAGTTCATGTTTACAGTATGTGTATTGGTATGCAAATGATCTTTTAACTTTGATAACAAGCAGTGAGAGATTTTCAAGTAAATCCATGAGCATGTTCTGTCATTTAAAAACATGCACAACTTAATAATTTACAAATACTTTCAGTTTGTATGATGTCACCGAATACTCCAGTATGTTTATTATTCAAACTGGTTTTCATAGACTAGCAATGATGTAGGATAATTTGTCTCAGGATTTGTCATGCCATTTCTTTGTGCTCATCTAAGGTTGATTTTTTTTTCTGTAAGAATATTTTCTTAATTTAGTTTAAAAAGTTTTAAAAAAAAAAGTAAACGGATGTTGCAAACAATTGTATCCTGCTGTTTATTCCCATAGACTAGAAAACAGTTAAATCATGGAATGATGAACAGATGTATTGCTTTTTAATAATTTTGGATTTTGGAAAGCTGAGGCTTTTCCAAGCTAATACTTCCTTACATCTGAGTTTAGTTTTCTACTGTGGTCCCTGAGCAAAGTCTGAAATTTGGAAGCTTCCAATCTCGTTGCACAGATTTTTCCTTAGTTTAGCAGATGTATTTTTAGGTTATTGGATCACTTTGGTTTCTCAATGTTTGTTACCATTGCAGCTGCTACCAGGACTCTGCCATTTTTTTGTGTTATGCTAAATTCATCAAACTGTGTGCTATATTGCTTTGTCTGCAGTTTGTGGCTGTTTGTGGCACAAGACTATGTTTATAGTAGACATATTATCAAATATGTCAAATATTATCAAATATGAAGAAAGCATGATGTTTTTTTTCAAAAATAGCAGCTGTTGACGTTCCTACTCAAAGTCTTGACTTGCAAATGTCCCGGTAACTCCCAGAGCTGTTCCCATTTTGTTTCTCTACTCCCTTTATGGTAGGATACTTACCCATATCTGAAAAATAAGAAAATGAAAATCAATCAAAGAAACAAAAACCTCTTTAAGAAACAATAGGGGAAGGAAGGATCTCCTTGGATGAAGACAGAATTGAGGCTAAAACAAGCCCTAAGGACACAAAAAGTCAGTAGACAAATTACATCATGTTTTAGATGTAAATGAGGAAATAGCATTAAGGAAATGGAAGGGAAAAGGTAATAGTGACATAAACCTATGCTGTATTCTGTGGGTCATGAAGAATTTTTAAAACAAAACAAACCATGCTGATCTGTGTTTATGCAGAAATTGGAACATAATATTCTTACAGTGGAATGATTTGGTTGAGTTATTCTAATTTCCAGTCCTGTTTGGAATTTTTGTTAGAGTGTTGGATTGGCATTTATAAACTTTCTTAGGCAGACACATCTAAATATTCTGGAGAATTTCAAAGTCCTGCCAATGGATAAAGCAAATATTTTGTAGAGTCTTATATTTCAAAAAGAAAAAAAAAATCTTTTGTAGGGATAATTTTTCCATTAATCGGGATAAGAGGCAGTACATTTAAAAAACTGTAAAGATTGTGTTTCCTTTGTTTTAAGGTAAGCTGGAGTAGGTCACTGGCTATTTTAATATATTCTACACCAGCATTTTAAGTATACAGCTCTCTTCTCATGGCCCGTATTTGCTAGTAAATCCAACTTTTAAGGCCTAGCATGGAACAAAGAAATAGCTTGGCTTTGAAACATACTCTTTCCTCTTATTTTAACTATTTAAACTTTATTAAAAAATAAAGCAAAGTTTGAGTCTGTCTTCATTTCCAGCTAAGTAAGGATTTTTGTCATGGAGTGACAAAAACATTGAATTAATGCTTAATAAGTAGGAAGTTCTTAGAGAGCTGACTGGGTGACATACCTGAACAAAAGAACATCATCACAAAAATGAAGGGGCATCTTTGCTTTACCTGATTTATATCATGGTTTTGTAGTTTCTTTTACCTAGTGTGTGGATAACAGTAACAGAGGTGAGTTGTGGCTTAATTAAATACTTTTCTTCACTTTGAAATACTTCAACTTCTGGAAAAAACAGATTTGGTGTAAAGTGGTCAGAATCTAACATAGTGCTCATTAAATTAATTTCAATAATTAGGAAAAGTGTCAAATACCTGCACACACATGCTCCTCTACGTTTATAATTTAAGTGTATCTGGTGAGCAAGTTAAATCATAGTTTAAAAAAGAGCAAAATACAGAGCTTATTGCTGTCTTCACTATATTTCGTGTTGTTTGGCAATGGCTGCCTCTGGTTTAGAATGTTCAGTGAAGAAATTGTGAATTTTCTAGTTATTTCTTTGATACCACTGGCTGTCAGTCAGCCCACTGTCGGCCAGCACACAAGGCAGTGCCTTTTCTTTAAGTGCTAGAAATTGGTTATTTTAGATTTAAATTAATTTCCATTAATTCTTTGGCAAAAGAAAAAAAAAAAAAAAAGAGCCTAAATTTGTACTGGTAAAACGTCAGAGGACATTGCCACTACTGGGAAGAGCGTGAACTTGACATCCGAAGGCCTGGTAACCCCAAAAAATGGAGAATGGGAAAAGATGTTGAACTGAATATACAGAGTGGACACAGGGACTAAGGAGAAGGATGTCTGCTGGGAAATGAGTAGAGCTCGTACAATGGCGTGTTATGCTGCTAAAGCTCCTGTAATCCTGGGTTCCCTTTAAGTACAGAAAATTCAGAGAAGAGGCGGGAATTTTTTCCCGGATGGGCAGTGGTTCTCACATGGAATATTAGGCGGGGGCAGGGGGGAAGTTGTCTGAATGCCCCTGTGCAGAAAGGAGAGATTGGAGCTGGTATAGGGACTGTGCTGCCTTAGTGGCAGAAATGCAGATATCGCTGGCCATGTGTATCGATGTGGTTGGGAAATCTTGCAGGAATGTGAAGAAATATTAAATCTTCAGGACAGAGCAGGCACAGGAACGTGCAGTACGAACTAGCTATTAATAAACTTATGGAAAGGAAAACCATTGAGCTACTTGAAACCCAGCTGCTTCTCCACTGAGAGTTTTGGGAGCTGTGGAACGAGCCAATAGGAAGGGTAAGTTATGGAAAGGATAAGAGCTGATTGCCTGCAGTAGCAGTCATTGGACACGGGGCCTGGGAAAGTCCTTTCAGTTCTGTGTTCCTGCATGTTTTGCTCTGACAGCCAGATACCTATCAGCTGATGAAGGCTTTTGATCATCACTTCCAGTATTATTTATAGCCTGCATAATAATTATGGCCTCTTTTTAAAAAAAAAATAAATTTCCTTATATGGCGAATTACATCGGAGTGAAAACTCCTTCCTTGTGGCACTGATGATAGTTGGTGTTTTTTCATTTCCAATATTTAGGAAAATCTGAATCTTGACTGTACAAGTGTACTAGCACACTCTTAGGAGACTTCCAGGGTCAAAAAATGACTGTTCACTTCGGAGAATGTTTCACAGCTTGCCAGTGATACTTTACCAAATCAAGGCACTGGACAAGAAAGGGATGGGTTAATCCTTTTCCTAGGTACCTTCCAAATTGAACATTTTTGCATGTAATGATTTTAAACTCTCTAAAGAACCTAGATGTTCGCTTGCAAATTTAGTAGTAGCTTACCGATGTATTTATTCATATGCTACCATGTATAGATGTTAAAACTGATTACATACTTGTATAAGTCTAATATTAATATTAGTGATTCTCAAATTATGCCAGAAAGTGAACCGCGCTAGTGATCGTGACAGCTCCCTGTTCTGGTGCTGCAGATGGATGAAATGTGAAGTTTAGTGGATCTCTGGCATTACTACTGCTTTTTCCAACTTCAGCCTTCCAGCTAAACCAAAATTACTCTGTCTTTACTGAGAAAATAACGTTACTTTCTTGACATGGCAAGAGTGTATTTCAGGGGAAAGTATTTCTCCCCCAAAATATTTTTGATTCAAGATTTGTGGCTGTATCAGAATAACAAGGCTTTTGGGAAGTGACTTTAGCCATTGATTTTAGCAGTCCCTGTTTATTTGGACAGGAAAGAGATTCCTGAAGTGATTATTTTTTTCCGTTCCTTAGGATGAGAAAGGGTATGCACAGAGGTTCTTAGAATTTCTATCACATCACATACAGAATGGATTTCTGAATGAAAGCAAGTAGGTGTCTGTTCTGTGTTACAACTTCTGGTTTTGAGACAGGGATGGTGACATTTCAAAATGTCACACTAAACCTGAGTAATATCTCTTGAGACAGAGGTAAAAAGACGTGAAGTTTCAAATGCTCAGAAGTAGATTTCAGATTTCTGTACTTTCGAGTTATACTATCGAATTAGCTTATGGAAGAAGAGTTTAAAATGAGAGAGATGTTTTCTTTCCTTCCCTTGCCTTTCATGTCTCTACGATTCAAGTAATTAAGTTCTTTTAACTGTGAGATGAAACATCGTTTTTTCTAAACAATAGATGAAAGAACGCAAAAGAATACACAACTTCTTTCAGATAACAGCTGTGCAAACAGGTACATGAAGAGGAGTTCTGGGTAGTTCAGGTTTATATATGTATAAAATAACTAGCAATTATATGAAGTTTAAAGGTATCGTTTTCCACTTGGTTTTAATAATATTTATATGGATAAAAGATGCTTAGGGTAGAAAGAGGCAGTCAAACGCCGTGGTAGGGTTGGAGGAGCTTGACTTTACTGCACTTGAAACTGCCAAAATGCGTCAGATTTTAAAATAGCACTTTCCACTGAAGATGTTTAAAGCCTTAATCCTTGCATCATTTCACTAATATAGGTCAACAGATAAAATAAAATGAATACCTTGTGGGAACAAACGTGTGATCTAGTTACCGATACGCATTATATTCTCATCTTCGCGTTCACGGTAATCGTGAGTATCGTACAGTGGAAAGGGTAAAGCTGGTACATGATACAGTTTGCATCTGCCAGCATTGGGAGGATTGCTTGCTAGGCTTTGTCGAACGCGTTTTGCAAGTTCACGTGCACGTCTTAAAAGCCACTAGAAGCTCAGTCCTCTTTCAAAGAAAAGCAGGCTGTGGTGGGAGGAAAGTAAAAATAAAAAATCAATAGCGTTGTTCACTAAATGTTCTACTTTCATGGGAGCCTTACAGTGAAAGGCTCATGGAGAGAGTGCACGTGCAAAAGCTGGTGGTGTCTTATTTCGCACAGATATGTATATAATTCCTATTGAGATTTTGCTGCTTAGGGTCAGTAGTGTCCCAACTGCCATAAAAGAAGATAATTTGTCATTCTTCCAGCTAGAGGGAGGCAGTCATGAGTATTTTCATCTCCACAGAATTAAAGATCAGAATGGAAACGATCTGGCTGAAACTTGCACCTTACATGCTCCTTCAGCTGTAATTAAAATCATCTGCACTTCAGATGCACACACACCCTGACTGGGTTTTTTCCACAGTTCAAAATCAGGGAAATAAGCTGGCGTTCCTTCATTGTAAAGCTCACCCGAGCCTGCACGAGGCCAGTGGGAGGCAGAGCCCGGCGCCGGGAGCAGCCTTGGAGCCCTGCAGTGCTGCCATGGCCCAGGAAGTCACGTACGGCTCCTTCGCTGTTTCGGCCACAACAATTTTATCATGCGAGTTCTGTCCCTTACTTGCAAACTCTTCTTTAATTTGCAGCTTCTCTTTTTTTGTTGTTGTTTTTAGCTAAACCCTGACCTCAGCTAACTAGAGATGAGGTTGAACCTGCCCCTTGCTCCCTGGGTGTCCTACTGGTAACGGTGCCGTCAGCGTGACTAAAACCCCGATCTCTGGAGCACTCCGTGACCCTTCTGGCACGGCTTCTCCTTCGATATCCAAGGCGTGAGCTCGTTTCTGCTGGCTGTTACCACAAACCAGGCAGCCCTGTAGGAAAACAGCAAGAGAAAGGTGCGGAGGAGGGGAGAGGGAAACGAGAAGAACCAAAAGGCGGTGAAGGTGGGGCTGGAGAGAGGAGTACTTCGTGGGGAGTGAAATGACGGAGCTAGATTCTCGATCTCACCTGGGTTTCTCCTTCAGTCATCGTCTTACAGCTCCCACCTTGTGTTTTCCTTTCGGTCCTTTCCATGAAGGCGGTAGTGCACCGGCTCTCACCTGCGACGTCTGGCACCTCCGGTGTCACCGCCTGCCGTGACTGCCTTCTCCTCGGAGCCAGCAGCATGCTTCAGAGAGTGTATTTAACTGTTGTTCCAGCACGTTGCTTAAGAAGGACTTAATTTACAAAAGTTGTTTCAGAGCTTCCTCCTCTGCAGCAGACCCTAGTCCTGGACCTCCTTCAGCTGCGTGGAATGGGAATGTCCTGCGCGAAATGGTGGTGCGACTCACGCAGGCGCTTCTCGTTACTGTTTCGGTATGTTGTGTTGTGGAAAACCGAATGATCAGCACTGCTTTTCTATCCAGGGAATGGATGGTTGGGTCGCTCAAGGACCTTTGTGTCACAAAAATTACTGTTTCATGGTTCCGAAGTTTTACTTTACGTTGTTACGAATATTTCGTACAGAGCAGCAGCATACGTTTTCAACGTGTGTAATAAACACCAAACTCAGTTTTGATCATAAGCCTTTTCTGTTTCATTTTCCAGTCAGAATAAGATTATGTCACGTTAGGTTTACTTGAAGAAAAATATGTCAGTGTTCATAATTGGGCTGTATAGGCAGTAGAAGGAGGACATGTCATTTTTAATCATCAGCATTTCTGCGCTTTACGTCTTGACGCCTTTCAATAGGAAGACACACAAGAACTTCTACTGTTCTGCTGAGGCTTGTATTTACTGAACCACCCAGGCAGTTTCTCTGCCTATTTGGGGGATCTGCTCCTTTATGGAAACCGTCCAGGTTTGGTTTATTGTATATAAATTTATACTTGACAGCTGTTAAGGAAATCGCTGTTACAATAGCCGTAACGGCAATAAAAAACAGCTTAATTTATTGCTCGAATGTCTTTCACTAAGAAATCATAATGTCAGTTTTTAGTGAAATTAGTGATGTCCTACTTGTGGCTGCACGTTCAATTATTTCAATGGTAAGAGGGCATAATCCTAATGGGTCATCTTATACTTTCCTTGAAATATATTGTGTGGTTTTAATTAATATGCCAATAAGAGGAACTATTTGGTCTTTATTTTATCTTTTATTGAGACTTGAACGCATTCAACGGTTCTGCTGCAATTGGCTTCCTTGGGGAAGCGCAGCAGGAGTTGTTTCCCCTCTGGCCTCCATAAATCATGTAGGGTTCGGTGTCTTTTGGGGGCACAGGGGAAAATTTTTCAGATCTCTGAAGCCTAATATATTGGATTTGCGTGGCAAGGTCTTGGTAGCAGGGAGGGCTATGGGGGTGGCTTCTGTGAGAAGCTGTGAGAAGCTTCCGCCATGTCCAAAAGAGCCAATGTCAACTGGCTCCGAGACAGAACCACCGCTGGCCAAGGCCGAGCCCATCAGCAACAGTGGCAGCACCTCAGGGATGACGTATTTAAGAAGGGGGAAAAAACCTGCACAACGGTAACTGCAGCCAGAGAGAGGAGTGAGGATGTATGAGGAGCAGCTCTGCAGACACCAAGGTCAGTGAAGAAGGAGGAGGAGGAGGTGCTCCAGGTGTCGAAGCAGAGATTCTCCTGCAGTCTGTGGTGCAGACCATGGTGAGGCGGTTGTCCTCCTGTAGCCTGTGGAGGTCCATGGTGGAGCTGAGATCCATCTGCAGCCCCTGGAGGACCCCATGCCAGAGTAGGTTGGTGCCCAAGGGAGTCTGTGATCCTATTGGAGTGATAGAGCAGCTGTGGTGGGCACCTGCGTTCAGCCAGGCTCAACCCACCACACTTACCTACTTGCACTCTTCCCTCCCTCCTTACCTAAACTAGGTGCCACAATTTTCCATAACGTAGCCCTTTGGGTATTTTGTAGCATGCTTTGAAAAACAAAGCAGGTGAACTATAGCTACTGGGCATAATGATTAATTCTTCAGCTATCATTTCAGGAGGCTCTGAAATTTAGGTCTTTCAAGTTTTTGAGCCACACCTCTAACAGAGACTTGGTCTGGGGTAACCACAGAAGCTTCTAGCAAGATAACACAAGGCATAAATTAAATGGTCTCTAAAAATTGGCACTCAAGCAAATGGAAGTATCCACAAAGGCAGATACCTGCCTTTGTTCACGCTTGTTTTGCTGTCTCTATGTAATCAGCTTTCTGTGTACTTTCAAGAAGCAAACCTGATTGAGATCGTGTGATGGCATATGGAAGAGGCCTATTGCACAACTCCCCTCCCCCTGCCCACACCCAAGTCCATCCTTGCTTGTGCCACTGCAGGCAATTAACAGTGCTTCAAAACCACATGCGGCTCCTATTCCAAAACACCATTTGATGGTATCAGGAGGCTTGAGAGTTCAAGAAAAAAAACACGTGTGTGTTTTTTTTTTTTTCCTAAAGGGAGTTCATTCTTCATCAGTAGAAGACGCTGAAATAATCAAAGGCACTGAGTGCACAGCATCAGCAAGTAGATCTTTGCTGCAAGGTATTGTCTGAATGGGATAAAAATGCATTCTTCATCTTCAATATGATATGTGCTTGAAATGAACTGTAACATATTTAGACATTCTGCTTTGATCCTAATGGATTGTGAGGTGCTACGCTGAAATGGATGCGGATACCATCGATAAAGGAGAAGATCCTTTATGTCTTAATGTATAGGCATGTGCCATGGTTGCCACATAATAAACAAGGGTGTGAGCTTTTCAGAGCTGCCTCGAGATAGGGAACTTTTACCTCCTGTTGTCCCAGGGTAAACAGGTTGCTCGTGTCTCTGAGAGCAGCAGGGTGCTGTCTCTGGTGTTCGCTGGGGAGGGAGAATGTGAGGATGAATAATTAACTGTGGATTTGCCAGATGTTCTGTAACCATGCATGCATCTTGACCCAATAGTAATGAATCTGAGTGTTCATCTTTACCTGCAGGATTTCTTCTGAGTGATTTTGTTATTTATATCAAAAAGAGTTTTCAGGAATTTGAAGTAACCTCAGGACAGGGATTATTTCATTGACTAGCATTGGTGATAATTATTTGAAGCAGTCTGGTTCTTCTGAATTCTGTCACTCCCCAAGTGATACACACACTCCTCAACAACACAGACACGTTGTTGCTGGCTCAGCACAGTCTGCAGTTTTATCTGGATTCATTGCCTTGCAGAGATCAAGTGTGCTATTCAGTCTAAAAAAACCCTACATCAACAAACAAAGAACATCTTAAAAGTTTTTAAAACTAGAGATAGAAGCCAAGAGCTAGGAGGAGCTAGCAGCAACTCCCATGATGTACCAGAAAGAGAGGACCTCAAATCCCGACACTTTTTATCACTTCACAAGCTTCTTGATGCAGCAGAAGAGAGAAGTTTCTCCATGAGTTGACTGGTGTTCAGATAGGGAAGGTAACTAGGGATCTTACTGCAGCTTATGTTACTGTCAGTACCTGCCACTTTGCAAGCAGAGTTTGTCAGCTTGTGCCATGAAATCTGCTGTCCTTCCTCTGCAAGGATGTGGAAATTCAGCTTCCAGAAGACCTGTTATTTCAGTTTTACTCAGGGAATTAATTGGCAGCAGTTTGGGAATAAAAGACGATGCTTAGAAGGCTACTTATGGCAGAAGGTCCTTCTCAAAGCTGAGGTTAATCCTGCTGTGGAGCAGGCGCTGGTCAGAACTGTGGTGATGTTGAACCATCCACTGATACCTCGAGCGACCCTGTCAGTAGTATCTCGGTGATGCTTTGGAGCTTGGAAGGGTCAGGTGCTATCATGCTTTGCAGTGCAACATATAGAGGGCGTGTGATTGAAGTCACAAGACAGCACGGTTTGGTAAAGGGTGCACAGCCCATACGGTTTCTTTATGGGACGAGTCTTTATAGCATGGTGTTCCGTTAACATGAGAAGGATCATTTTATAATTATCCCAGCTGATGCTCCTCTGAAACTGCTCAGTGACTCGTTTCAATGGACATGGTATGGAAACCATTGCACCAGCAGGTACAATATCTGTTCGTCTTACTTGCTTGCAAATGTTCCAAGCAATCAAGTGTGACACCTTCATGCAAATGAGGTGATTCCCTCTTGGCACTTAGGCCTCTAAAGAAGACGTCTTTTATATCGTAACATTAAAGGCAGACGCTTTGTTTTAATCACTTGCCAAAACAGCTGAAAACAATTATTAATTAATAGGAAACATTGACTTTTAACTTTGCGAGCTCTCCAAAGAAGTGTCCGTGACAACTTGCATCTGGATTTATGGATTAGTTGGATATAGTGAAACTGGGCATCGTACTGCAAAGGTTGACTGCTTTAAATTCATTTTAAGTGTACACATAGCGCTCTTAAAATTAATATGTTTATAAACCGAAATTGGTTCAGTTGAATGCCTTTTGTTCTCTTTCTGGCTTCATTTGAAGCAACAACAAAAAGCTGTGCTTGTTTGTGTGTTTAACCAAAATGTTAAATGCAATTAATCTACCAAAAGCACACAAATATTTTTTGAATAATAGAGGCGCCCTTTCATAGTGTCTTTGGTATTTAGCACTATGGTTTGGAGAGTAGAAGGCAACTTTTTCACATCTCATAAATAAAATGTAAAAAATCTTTTGCTTGGCTTGTTGGATTTGAACCAATGCAATGCAGTACCCTCAGATTTTCTCAAGTGCTTTGATAAGACTGAGGTTAGCATGTATGGTTGAGGGGAGGCAGCATGCCTAGTATTTTAGATCCTGGATCTTACTTTCCCTTCTGGAAAATATTGTGTCTGGCAAATGCATCTTCCAATAAATAAGAAGAGGGAGATGAAAATTGCAGTCTGAGACAGAGCTCCTCTTTGATCTGACTTGGAGGGTAATTATGTGGGGGTTCATCATGCAGATCTACTGGTTTTGCCTCTTTTGTCAAACGGAGTAATAGAATTCCTTGGACTGTCAGAAACAGAGAATATCCAAAATATTTCAACAAGATCAGACCACAAGTGTTGGTTTGTTATCTTAACAGAGAATCTTGAGACATCCCAATTATTTTAACAATGGGAGAGTGGCTGCCTAGCCTGTCTGCTTCTAGCCAGTCCACTTCTCAGTTATTGAGAAATTCATGGGGAATACTGTGACAAGTTTAGTAACTGCAGAATTTTCATCAGTTAAAATCTCTTTTCTAGCAAACATGAGAGCTTTGCGTTATGCATTTGCTACTGAGGCTCTTCTCTTTTAATAAGTATGTGACCTCATCTTTTGTTTAAAATTGTCCTAGTCCCGCTAAACCAGCAACTTTGCCAGGTAACTCCATCTGAGCTCGTCTTCTGTGCATAGGACTTGAGTCTTAACCACTGAGAATTGCCTGGTCACACCATGTATCTTGGTTGACTGACAATTTGGGTGCATCCAGAGTCTGTGCCTGGGCATAGGGAGCCAGGCACCAGACTTCATCCATGTCATTTGAAGAAAGGTCACCTGTTTCCCTTTCTAGGTTGCTTAATTCTCTAGTTTATAACGACTGGGAATCTGCTTAGCTGTCCTTGTCCTTTTGATCAAGATATGACATCCATAGCTGTTTATCAAGCTATGGAAGAGAGACAGATGGGTCTATATAGTCCTATATTCACGGTTAAGAAGAAAACTGGCATGCTGTTCAAAGGTTAGGTTGTGTCTTCAGATAATAACGCTTTGGTTTTCCTGGAGGGTTTTGCACAGAGACTGGACTGGTCCCTGTTTTAACAAATAGTCAGGGTTTAAAGGGCAACGGAAATGGTACCGACAGCTGGTTTCCCTTTCCCTTCTCCTCCAAACCCAGAGCTGCGGTCCTCTTGGAAAGGGGGGTGGATGGTGCAGACATGTGAATGCAGCAAATTAAAAGGCAAATGTATAGGAACAAGGTGCAGTGCTGATGCACTGATGATGGAGTGACATCTCTGCTCTTGTTTATAGCAGTCAATAATCTCAGTATCAGTGATGAGCTAAATATCTGGGGATCTTATGTGCTAAACTATGGCAAATGCACTACTTAAATTGATGTTTATCCCTACTGAAGTCCTACACATTTATCCTGAAATTACTTTTTGTTACGAATGGCGACTGTTTGCACAAAGGACTTCATGATCTCATAGCAGTTATCTTTCTGCAAGTAGTTAATTGGGTCATTACCAGCTTTTCCTCAAAAGAAGGGGAAAAATTGACTCGTCTAAAACTTTTCAAATGCAGACTGAAAGGAAAGAGTAATTTCTGTGGTGGGTCAGCATTCTATGTACTTCTGTTCTTTTCCACCTGCTGCTTGATATACTACTCAGTCTGGAGACCAGTACTAAACATCCACCCTACTAGGCATAGCAGAACAGGGAACTGCACTTGTGGCATCTCCAAAACACTGTGACAATTCATGAAAGCAAGCAGTAGGTTGCTTCTGGTTACTCACTACTGTATTAGATTTCTACTAGCAGAATGATTTTCAGGTTTCTAGGTTGTGTGTGGCAGATGGAAATAATCGCTTTCAGTGTGCTCTAGGGTATTGCTATCTGAACAAGAAAAAGGCAGCGCTGCTTCCCTCTCCTGCCACCCAGGGTTTAGGATATGCCTAGTTGGAGCAAAGACGATCTGAGTTGATTTCTGAGTTTCATTTTGGTGGTTTTCATTGTTTCCACAGAAACAGTTGAGGAATAAACATAAAATCCAAATGTCAGTTTTCAGGGAAAGTGGGAAACCTGATCTGTGGTAGCACTTGTTGAGAATGAATGTAGAGTACTCTTGCTTTTAATGCTTGGTTTTCGCATGGGCTGCAATGATTTGAGGTTTGTCCAGACCAGTGAGGTTCCTTTACGCCAGTGTTAGTTTGTGCCTTTTGAGTGATATCCTTTCCAAAGGCTGTGCCTCAGTGCCTAATCGCAGGCACAAACCCCAAGTAGTGCAAACCTTCCCCAGCTCTTAAGTTTCCTAAACACATTCTGGGATTGCAGCATCCTCTGATTCTTCTACGTGTAAGAAGTTATTAGCACTTGGTCTGTTCCTCCCCGACTCTTTGGATCTGCCAGCTCTGTGAAAATAATGGGATGTTAACATTTAAAAAAATAAAACAAAATTATTAGATATGCCAACTTCAGAAGGTAACTGATGATTACAGTACACTGTTCTATGCTGCCCTCTTTTTGACCACTGTTTTCTGTTACTATACTAGAACGAAATTTGTGTTATCCTCAGTGTCATCCTATGCTTATGGGAAACAGGAACCAGCAGATATCTAGGTATAGAAATGCAGCATTAAACAAGTCATTTGTTCATTTTATGCAGTTGTTGAGAAGGTAAAACACGTTGTGCTACTGCAGAGGAGTTCCCACAGATCTCCTTTAAATCAATCAGCTGTTTGTTTTCATTTGACCATCTTGCTTAAGATACGAAAGTGACTGCTGAGTCTGCTTTGTGGCTTTTGTCTATATTTGTGGAGCATTTTGCAAATGAATGCTGGGGCTTTTGCTGTCCTTGTAAATAATATTGCAAACCCCAATTCCACAACAGGGAAATGCCCCCCTGTCCACACAAGCGGAATTCAACAGATCCTGAATTTTGCAGTTGTTTTATGTCTTGCAGCATAAAAGCCACAGTACGAACATCGAGGAAAGGCCTTTTTCTCATCAAAACTCTCAGGCAATCTTACCAGCGAAGCAAAGCTGCTTCCCCTGTCCTGAAGAGAACATTCGTTAGAGGCAAGGACTTGCAGCAATGAATGAATGAGAAGGTTTGATCTAACTGGTCTTTTTCCTTCCGTAAGATCAGCAGAATACTATCTGCCGCAGTAAGTTGCTAAAATCAGAGCTAAAGGAAACACCAATGCTTGCTCTTTTTTCAAAAAGAAAGAAAGGCTGATTTGAAGAAAATCAACGGAAAAGAATGCAGGAAGCTGCCGATGTGGAAAATTTTCACACTGTGCCGAGACAATCTTTTTATTAAGTTTTTTCTTTAAGGTGTCACTTTGCAAGGTTCTTGCCTATTGCGTGTTGCTGATGTTTTGCTGCTAAAGCTGGAGGAAATGAGGCTGATGAAAATTTTCTGTGTGAAAACCTGTAGAAGTTGACTTCAAACAGAGAAATGTCCGTAAAACACAAATGTGGCAGAGATGTTCCACAGGAATGGTTCAGCTATCAGGAATATGAACTGCGTGGTGAGCATTTCCCCTCTCAGATTTGCATAGATGGAGATGTGTTGATTCAAAACAGAAGGATTTTGATGAACAGATATTAGCTTCAGCCATAGCTGAGTAAAGAGGAAAAAAGGTAGGTCACATTCAAAACAACGGAAACTCAACAGCTTAATTATATGCTACGAATGGTCCTACTTCTTCAGTCATCAAAGATGGAAAAGTCCTTTGTTAAATGTTATTAGTACACATGAAACTGCGGTCTTCAAGCCAATGCCAACTGCTTCTGAAATCACAGCAGTTAATACTGCAAGCTACACTGCAATTTCTTTTTCTGAAATCATGTGCTTTAGCCTACAAGTGAAACTTGATTGGGTCAAATGAAAAGGTCTGGATTTGATAAATGAGTTGGTATCTATTTTATGAACTTTTGTTGCTCCTCTGCCTTTTCAGTCAAGAAATACTAAAAACTTTGGGCAAGATGAGTTAGTGAAAGTAATGCGACAGCTTAGATAATGTAACTTTCATGATGGCTAAAGGATGGCTCAACGTCAATTATACATGATCAGTAATAAGAGTAAGCTAAAATTATAACCTGACAGTGCTTAGGAGGGGACTTGGAGGATGTGCATAATATATTCCCTCCTTCCAGAACTTGTTGGACTAGCAACCTGACTACAGGAAAATCATTGTAATTTAGCTTTTGTTGGCAGTATTGGCAGTGGAATCTAGGGCATAAATATATTGCTTTGTGCATACCTCAGCCCAGATCTAACACGGGAGTTAAGTGAATATGGGAAAGTTTGTGCTGTTGTCTCTTCTCCTCTTCTTAAACAGTAACAGGAACAGCTCAGATTTGGTCATGCTGGAAAGCAGTCATGCACTTAAAAACGTTGCTTTATTTCATCCCAAATATCCTGTTGAATGGAGAGATGAGTCCATGTTTTAGCTGGTCTAATGCAGGGACGCTCTAGCAGACAGCACGGCTGCTCTTGGGCACACTGGGGAAACTCATGATTCAAGGTTTCAGGCAGGGCACGAGAAGGTAGCTCCCCTTGCACCCAGCCCCCATCTGCGATGAAAGCAGTAATTGCTGCGCTCCAGACTGCCCCCGTGCCTCATGTCTGACACAAACATTCCTGTTTCCTTCAACCCAGTCACTGGGAAGCATCTGACACAGCTCATGAGCTTTGCGTTGTGACGTACCTGGGGCAGAGTTTGTTTCTCATGGTAAGTAGAGACTACAAACAAGGAGTACTGTGGTCTTGGGTTTAAATTTTGAAAGAGTAGGGTAGCCAAGCTGTGAACTTGATGCATTTCGTTCCAGCTCCTGTGAGCCAAGGAAGCACTCGTGATGATGTGTTTTGCCAAAAAAATTAGCCTAAGCGGACTCAGATCAACCCGAGTGTGTCACTGGCTGCTTCGGTGGCCCCTTTTGCCCCACTTGTAAGGAACCAAGGGATCGGTGTAATCTGAAGAGCCGACAATTGAGTTTGTGCCAGCATGCACCTGTTAACAGGGCTTTGCTGAGGTCTTTGACCTCCAAACATAGATAAGCTGCTCTTGCGGGTTAGGAGATTTGAAACCGTTGGGCTGAAATCCAGCACATTACATCCCAAGCTCTTTACCTTTTCCTTGGTTAATAGGTACTTGAACTATTTGGCAGGGAGCCAATGAGGTCCGCTAGGCCTGCTAGTGGGGCAAGGAGTTACGTTAAAAGACCTATTTCTGATTAATCCAGGGCCTTTGTAGCTCTATAAGTGGCTTGCTCAGAGTCACACCGGTGAAGGGTCACCAGTCTTCTGAGACGGGGTAGACGAGGCCTCCAGTTCTTCTAAACACTGAACTTCAGTACAGATCATTAGCATTTTGAAATTATCCATTGAAAATTGCTAGAAAATTATCTGTGCAATTATATCTTCAAGGGCAGAAGCCAGAGCAGAGGTAACTGGTGGCTGATGTTTCTCTTCTAGGCTGGAGATCAGCATTGAGGGTAGATTTAATAATAAACTGAAAGAGGGTAGATTTAGATTAGATATAAGGAAGAAATTTTTCACTCCGAGGGTGGTGAGGCACTGGAACAGGTTGCCCAGAGAAGTTGTAGATGCCCCATCCCTGGAAGTGTTCAAGGCCAGGTTGGATGAGGCTTTGGGCAACGTGGTGTAGTGGAGGGTTTCCCTGCCCATGGCAGGGGGGTTGGAACTAGATGATCTTTGAGGTCCCTTCCAACTCTAACCATTCTATGACTCTATGATTGCCCCATGCTCTCTGCTGAGGCTGTTTTGCATGAAAAAGAACTTTGCACTGCACTGTTCTTGGTATAGCTTGTGTTTAGAGGCGATGAGAATGAGGGAGAACTCATAACCAAAATTTAGTCTAATGTTTTTCTTCTTTCTGCACTTCCAATGGCAGGTACTGGATGTGGGGAAATTGCTTTGCTGTGCAAGTCTGGAAGGATTAGAATAGCTTTGACCAAGGTTGCAGGAGATGGTCCTTGCTGCAGATGTGCCTTGGCTTCACTAAGCCACATGATTGTTTTTGGAGTGCTCTTGGTACATAGCAAGTATCTTTCAAAGGTAATCTGTGCCCTCTGGCACTGCAGGATGTCACGCATGAAAACATGATGACCTGGTAGCTCTAATCTATGACAGAGCTTTTCAGTGTAGTAGCATCACGGTGAATACCCCTTTTCAGCAACTGTGAGAGCGTTTGTTAGCAAAATATTACCTAATTAACATGGTAGCTGTATGGTCAGACTGATCAACAGACTCAAAGCCGTGGTGAGCAGCACAGATTCCTCTGCTGCTGGTTGCCACTGAAACGGTCATCGTCTGCAATAAATGGCGATTCAGTGCGGACCCTTGATATACCTACTCATTGCTTTAACTATTCACCCTTAGAGGGGATTTCAGGTCCCTCGAATTTTTCTCGCTCAAAGAGAAAATCTATGAATAGAGGCCGATAACAAGCCTCACACAGGAAGTTTATTTTGCTTATTAATATAGTCTAGTGTGTTTGTTACTACCATGTAAGTTGAGATAAAAGATCTTAGAAAAAGAACTCGGGTTGCCTGAGTCCTGTGTGGTGTAGGCTTAATGAATTTTCATTTAATCATCCATTTATACATATGATAAAAATAAACACGACAATTGAACAGCACAGTACTAAATCCTGTTCCGAAAGAAAACCACATTGGGTAAACTAAAACAACTGCAGTTCTTACTAATCCACACAATGCATTTCACTTAAAAAGAGAATTTATAGTATTTGAAATATCCTACCACATACTGAAACTTTTAGTGTAAACTGCCACTTTCTGGCTATCACATATTGAAATACTTGTGGCGCATAGTGAAATTTATGTTACATAGTGTAAAATATATAGTGAAACCGAACTGATGTATAATGAGACGCACATGTGCCTGCAATGACTTATCAGTTCCATTATTTTCTAACTAACATTATTTTCACGATCATGTTTTTCTGGGTCAGAGAAAGACAATGGTGAAGACCGGGGCTGAGATTACAATGGAAAGCGTAGACCCAAACTCGCACAAAAACCCCATCGAGCTGGGTTATCCTTTGTCCTTTTCTGAGATAAATTCTAAATGCAAAGTCTGCTAATGGTTACAACATGTCTCTCTCTCTCTCTCTCTCTGCCAAAGCTTCATTACGAACATCAACATCACCCCAGCCAGGGAAATACCATCAGCCACAAGTAGAGAGGCTGAGTGCCCAATTCTCAGCGGTTTTTACCAGTACGGGGCTGCTGCATGAGAGACCCTGGTGAGGCCAGGGGGGCCTTGCAGGAGCACCCAAGCGCAGGTGAGGTCGTAGGCCCATTCAGGTCTCACGGGAGGGGGCAGCTGAGCATCTTAGACCTGACCTCCTGCATCCACCAGCGCACGGGACCTCCTGTGAAGGCTCAGGGTGGATGGGCAGCACCGGTGGTGGCTGCGACCTGCAAAACTTCCTTCTCTGCTGTGTAGATTTGGGGTTTTTTTCTGGCTTAAGCTAGGTCCTGACTACACAGCCAAGCATCCCTGTCAGGCAGGACAGGGAGGCTGGCTACTGGGTGTGCCCTGCTGCCAGAGGAGGAGGGCTGTGGCAGCTGGTTCAGCAGCTGGTGGCCTCCCAGCGACCAGAGGTGCTCCTCAGAGGGGCTGTGGTTTGCAACTTGTACTTGTTCTCCAACCTCAGGGACGGTTTCAGCTGAAGACGTCGTCTCCTGGACTGGCTGGCTTGGGATGTGGTTTCATCACTGGTGGACTGTGGCCTTCCAGGTCTCATCCAGTGTGAGGCTATAAGACTTCTCCAGCCATGCCCGTTCCTGCCCAGAGCTTTCCACCAGACTTGGACCACGAACAAGGTGCTGTCTCCGAGAACTGGCCAAAAAAAGAAACTGAGATCCTGATGCTGCTCAACCAAAAGAGGGGGAAATAAACTACAAATCTCACATCTCCTTGACCAGTCCTACTCTGACCTCCATTAGAGAGGTGGTTCTTTTACAGGTTATCTTTTACCTGTTTCTGCACCGATGCCAGTATGACCAAAGGCTTTAACACTCGGAAAGTGGTAACAGCAATGAAGTTCCCTCTTTCTTATCTGTCTCAATAGCACTCGAATCAAGGTGCATTTGTCCCATCCTCGCCATTGGACTATTGGCCTTTGGCTAAACCAAAACAATCATCTTGGCCGTACTGAAATTGAGAGACCTTCCTACTTGGCGGCTGTTGTGCAATCTGTGCTCATCAAGGATGGTTGAAGGCACAAGACAAAACACACCCTGCGTTTGAGGGTAAGGTATATTAACCTTTCCACTTGGAATGCCTAATTGCTTAAATATTGCCAACATTGTTCAAACTGCCAGATATGTTAGGGAACAGGCAGAACTGGAGGGACAACTCTATATAAGGGGTATGACAAATTTATTGAGTAAATCGTATGGGAGTGCTTAACCCTTCTCTCTGTTCTGTTTTTTGTAAGGACAACTGCCAAATAGAGTTGATCATGACTAATTCATGTGAGGAAATAGCACAGAGAAGTTAAACAGCAACAACCAGTTTAATTTCACTTGTTACCATTAAGGCATAACTTAAGTTTCAGAAGGAGATGAAAGGTACTTTTGCCATTTGCTCTCTATGTTTTAAATGCTGCAAGAGATCTTGAAGAGAGATGTGCTCTGAATTGTTAATGTCACCTCTGTCTTTGGAGCAGGGGAAGGAGATAAACACAATTTAATCCCCATGTGTACCAGGACAAAAGGTATCCGGAGCATTGAACTTGTCTTTTGTTTTTGTTCTCCATTCCTGACTTTTTGAAATAATTTTAGAGAAGGAGGTTAGTTATCCCTGAAGCAGGGCAGAGCATATGTGGGCTCCTACATGTGTCAATGCCAAAACTGACCAAGATAATACAGAAACAATGAAGAAATTGTCTTGAGGGAGAAGGATAAGCAAGCAGGAAACATCTTAAGTACCTGAGCATGAACTCTAGCAAACAATATATTAGGCATGAATATTGCACAGGTGGTACAATCATCTGCTACCTCCTTTTTGACCTATCTTCTTATCTCCCCGAATCAAAGGGTGCGACACTGGTGACAGTGAGTGGCTGAGGTACTACCTAATTAGACAACATTTTAGAAGATGATCTATCAACAGGGAAACAGAAACCTTTCATAATGCTAGGAAGAAAATTCATACGGTAATCCCAGAATAATAGATCTTTAATCCTTGGTTGTTTCCTTGTATGATACAAACTACAAGGTGTCATCCACCCCTTTTATCCTCTCTGCAACTTCAGTGAGATAGACTATTTCCTTTTGAAAGATGCTCGGTCCAGACTGAAACATTTACCGATTTCTTCATCTCTGTGGCTAGATTGTTCTTTTACTAAAACAAAATAGAGCAAAACCACTGCATCTTTTCAAAGGAATTATATAGAACTATTATCCCTTTGAGCTAACTTTGGTAAGCCAAGCACATGGCTGAGCTTTCATAAGATCAGGTTTAAACACAGTTCTTTTCATTTAAAATGCTTCTCCATAAACCAATCTTGATTTAAACGTTCACTGCTTGGGTTGTAGATGAAGACTGTCCAAAATCAGGCTGCCAAGCTGGATCTGCCTTCTGCTGAGCTACGGTAAGTCACTGTGAGGAAGCTGAAGGCAAACAGCTCTTACTTAGCGGCTTAGCAACTTTCTTAACATCCACAGGAAAGCTGGTTGTTATCACTTGCCAGTAAAGGGGACGCTTCACTAGCATGGGCCCAGTTATTTGCTTCCCCGCCTGCCGTTATCCAGCCATGGAGATGTCAGTGTGCCAAAAAACAAGAGCGCTGGCTCCACATCGCTGGGTTTTCAGCTCCAGGGAGAAGTATTATCAAAGTAAAATGCATCAAAATAAGGAAAACTCTGAAAAAGGGGGAGTAATTTGGCAATATCAAGCCAGCACAATGCTGAAGGTGAGCTTTTGGCAGGGTGACAGCAGGCTTTTGAGGAGCCACAAAGCATTGTGGATGCTATAGTTTGTCAAGTCATGGGTGAGATTTCATGCCTCAGAGTAAAGTCAGAGATGAGAAACTCTGGGCCTTTCAATGTGAGTGAGCTAGATCTATCAAAATAGTTTCACTTTGCATCTACAGACTGTGAAAAGATGTTCTTCCTTTTTTTTTCCCCCCCTCATAGTGTTTCATCTCACCCTTGCGCTTAGTTAGATGTGTCTTCTCGCTTAGGAGGCATCAGGTTTTCCAAAGAAAAGGCAAGCGTTTCACCGCTGCTCTCTGCTGGGTCATGGCTGAGGAGACCGAAAAAGCCAGTGGCCACCTTCCCCCGTGGCCAGTGTACTGGCAGCACTGGCATGGAGCTGGGAGCCCCAGGGACGCTCACCAAGAAGGCAAGAGGACAGGGCTGGGGGCAGGGAAGGGGAGGATGAGAAAGGTAACAGGGATGGAGAGAAAGAGCGTGGGGCTCGCCACCCACCCGTGCTAGTCTTCATAATGGGTGATGGGCTGCTCCTGGCAGCAGTGCCACAGCCAGCAGAGCTGGTGGCTTGACTCATGGAAAAATGTCAATCCTGCTGCGTTGTACTCACATACCCCAAGCAGGCCACAGAGCAAGACAAATCTCACCTGTGTGCGTGCTTTCCAAAATCCAGGAGCTTGCCCTGACAGCCTGTAAGAACTGCAGCGAGGTGGCAAGTTTGGGCACTCAGAGATTTGAGAAAAGCCAGAACTGAGGCTGTGTCAAGTCCCTATGGATGTGTGTAACAATGTGATCTTTACGGGATGTGTGTTATCTTCCCTCGTGGCCTTCGCCATCGGGAACCAAAGGAGGCTCTAATTAGTAAATTCCACACAGTGATGGTGGTCTCTCTTGAATGGGGTGGGGTAGACGGAGGGGCCATCTCTGCCAGGGACCTGGGTGCTGCCTGGGGGAAACATGTTTTTCACCGGCTGTTACCCAAGGAGTTGTGCATAGCATGGAGCAAGTCACTTCAACTGGATTTTCACAAGCTGTGAAGTATGGTACTCTCTGGTTTTGGGTGCTCAGTTTGAAGGCTTTGAGGATTCCCAGTGACCCCTGAAGTTAGGATGAGCTATGCTGCAGTGAAATAATACTTCAGTTGGGTTACACTCTCCTGGAAAGTCTGGGCACCCAAAGAGAACATGTGACTTGCAAATCTTGTATTTTACTTCTTTTTCTGTCATGCGTAGGGACCACCACCTTCCTCTCCCATGTGGACACTGAGTGACACAGGTGAAGTCTTCAGACATCCTCCTGATGGATCCACCGAAAGCACCAGCACCACCAAGGAGCAACCAGCCCTGGCTGAAGAGCAATGCAGGAACACAAGGACCAGAGCCTCGTGGTCAGCGATGGAGATGGGAGGAGAGGGAGGGCATCCCTGCCCCATCCCTTGCAGGGCAAGCATCTCCTACCTTGCCCACTGAACGAGGTAGAAGTCCTGGGGGAAAATCAGCACATGATCCTGCAAGTGAGGGCTGCTCCTGAAGCTTACATGCTGACAATCTTAATTAATTCTGGCATTTCATAACTTTTTGTTGTTAACCTTTCTCACGATGTGTTAATGTGGGGAGAGAGGAGTGCGAGTGAAAGTAGCATCAGCGTTTTGATTAGAACAAGGTGTCCATCAGATACAGACACATGTCCAACCCAGTACCCGTTTGTTTCCAAGCGATGTGAAGTGAAGGCCCACTCAGTTCCAGCACACTTCTGGGGGCCCGGACTTTTAATAGCATGTAATGTTTCTGGCAACAGATGAGAGCTAATATATTGTGTGTAAATCTGGGACGAGTTGTTGACCAGCTGTGGTCTATGTGCAGAGATATCAAATGCTTTTCTTTGGATAATGTCAGTTCCAGCCTGCAACCCACATGTGGGTCAGAGGCAGGACCGAAGACCAGTAAAAATAACCCATTTAATCTCATGAAGCCATGTCTCTCCCGCGGCGTGTTTGGTGCAGTTGTCCTCTAATGATTTAAACGTTTCAGAAAGTTCTGGGTGAGCTGGCTCCTTTTTCAGTGTTGCACGTCGATTGGCGCTGGTGGGAGGTTTCTGTCCTTCTGTCTGCTCCGGAGAGGTAACTTAGTTAAGCAGAGGCACGAATTATTTGCATGCAGCTGAGGTGGCGAATGAGTTATCTTAACAGCAGAAAAGGAAATGGTTCTCTATAGATTATTAGTTACTGAAAAAGCAAAGGCATGTCTTTTGTTGCCACCACACCACTGGTCTGACTGTTGAGTAGAGATACGGATCAATATCCCCCTTTCCTTCTCACCCCCCGCTCTTCACATTTTCACTTAGGCTGTGGCGAAGAGGTTTCACTTTAATTTATGTCATTCTTGTATTGCCAAATGGCATGCCAGAGCAACCGAACCGGGCGTGATCTGACTCTCTGTTGTGTGTTCTCACATGCGATCCCCTCGTGGGAAAATGCTGAGAGAAAATGGAAATTTAAGCTCTGCACCTAGCCACAGTGGTTTTTTGGGTTTTTAATAGCGCTTCGTTTGTAAGCTGCTTGGGGCAGAGAGAGTTTTTGTTGCCTTCAGGGTAGTCGTGGCCCGTAAGTGAGGGCTTCTAAATGTTACGATATTGCAGATAGCGCTATTAGCAACCTGTTCTCTCTACAAACAACAAAACTACGTGCTGTTACGTATCAGAGGATCTCAAAACAAGGTGTAAATATTCGTTTTACACCACAACTTGCACAAGTCTTGTACCTTTTCTACAAATGAGTCGAGTGTTTTATGGGAAGGTCAACTGACTTGTTCCAGACCTTGCTACCAGTCAGTGGAGGTACCAAAACCAGAACTCAGCCATCTTGGCTCCTGGGTCCCTGTCCTTGCTGCAAAACTTAGCTCTGGTCTTGAAATACTGAAATGTCTAGATTTAAAAAAGAAGTCTGTCTTTAAATCTCCATAGATAGATAAGCCTAAACTTGGATACATTCCCCCATGTAGATGCCCATCGCTGCCTTGGTGTTTAAATTGATCTAAATGATTACATTGAAAATTAATTTAAAAAAAAAAAATAAAAGAAGAAATGCATTAGGAATGGCATCAACAGGCATTCCTGGACTAAAATAGCTTGAGTCTGGGGGAAGTGAGAACCTGTAGCTGAACTTTGTGGCTGGGTCCATCCCTGAATGTATTTTTGGAGTTAGATTCACAAGGGTTTGAGGTGTTCCCTTGTGGCTAATGGGTGCAGAGGGAGTCAGTGGACAGGAGGCCAGCAAAGAACTGGGATTTAGGATGATCATGTCTAACAACGCTCTTAGAACATTTTGCAGAGGTGCCTGCTGCTTCAGGAGAATGGGCTTGATGGTCAGGGAGGACCCTTGTTTTCTGGCCTCCTTGATTTGGACAAATAGCTGAGATTTTGAAGGAAACCAGAGAGCACTGTGCCTTCAGTATGGTCCGCACCCTTAGCTCTTCAGCCTGCCTCTCTGTCAGGTCTTCATTAGCAGAATAAGGATGATAATCCCTCTCTAGACAGCAGAAGGTCCCGTCCCATGTTGCCCCTGCCCTGGAGGAGCCTGGACTGCTTGTGTGCGGCAGGGCAGAGGGAGCTGTACTTGCAGCCACTGCTCCACCTCGTCTCCTGGGCTCCTTTTTAAGTTCAAGCAAGACAAGTGACTGCGCAGCAAACGACACAGTCATTCCTCAATGTTGTATCTGGGGGGAATTAAAAACCTCAAGCAGATCCGAGAGAGGAAGGAAATCTGCACATCGCTCTTGTCTGCTATGTAGGTCATAACTTCATTTGAGAAACATTCAGATATTTTATGAACAAACCTCTCCGTGAATGGTGGCACGTGGCATCCAAGGAGGGTGGGAGGAACTCAGACATCACGGGTGAACCACACTGAACTCCTGAATGGCTCTAGATTCGGGGAGACCTCTTTCTGCAGATTTCATCAGCAACTGTTGACGCTGTGGGGGAGTCTCTCTCTGCAGGGTACATGCTTTCTTGAGGGTAATGGACCACGGGGCTGCTGCCATGGGACCCGTGGCCACACAGGACCCTCAGGCAGGAGACGCAGGGATGGCGGACGTGGGACATTGCTTAGTCACAGTCTACCTGGGGACAGCAGGACAGGCAGCATGGACATTGGTGTGTAGTCTAAAAGACGTGTGTTTTTAGCAAACAGATGTAAAGATAGCGTTGTCCATTGGGAAATCAGCTGCATGGCTGAGCACAGGGATTGCTGTTGAAACCACAAGTCTTTGGAGCCAAACTAGAGCTGCTTCCCAAGGGTCGTGGAAGTACCTGCCCTGCCCTTCCCTTGCTGCCGTCTCTAATCATGGGCACAATTTTGGTCAGTGGCTTGTGGCCAGGTTTGCTCCGGGCCAGCCTGGGGGCAGGATGGGGACAGGAAAGTGCCTCCGACAGCTGCCCGGTTTGCCAGGGCTGGGCCAGGCCCCCACTGCTGGGGCATCGGTGCAAGGAGCTGGAAGAGGTAGTGCAGAGTTTTAGGGCTCTGCTCCCCAGGGTCCTGGCCAGGGCCTCTCTGGGCGGTGCTGAGGTTGCGGCTCTCGAGGCAGCTTATTGCCCCACTGATTGGGGCATGAGGGTTTTGGCAGATTGGGATGCTCTGGTGAGAAAAAGCCCTCTGGTTGTCACCTCACTCACTTTGCTGTGCTTCAAGTGTATTTTCTCACTTTGCAGTGTCAGGGGGCCAGGCGCACCGTGGAGCTATTTGGATTCTGCCTTGATAAGGCGAGTGCAAACTGTCCCCACAGCTCTCGAGAGCAGAATCAAACTGAAACTTACCACTCAGAGTAGAAAGCACGTAACACCCACAGCTACAGACATGCACAAATTGCTGCGATGTAGGTTAGAAAAGGAGCCCTGTTCTGCACCCTCTGGTCTCAGTAAAAACACACACACATATGCACACGCACACAAGGTCTTCTCTGAATGACTATAAGCACCAGCGCGTGTTCCCTCCTGAACACCCAGCTAGCTTGTAACGGCTCATTAAAAAGGCAAATTTTCACTTTTCATGTATCCTTGCTCCCTTTCGCACCTGGTTGCAGTTTCTACAACACTTTTAACCTTTTGTTTTTTTCATGACTGGTTGTGAGTACAGCGAGACCTCTCGGGGACACCACCCAGCCTGGTTCGCTGGGTCCCTACCTGGGGACATGGCCCCAGAGTGACCAGAAGAAACCAAACCTTTGCTTACTAAAGAATTCCTGCACGGTGCTTCGAGGCTGATAAGAAGAGCAGGTCTGGGCTGTAAAGACGCACAGGACCTGTCCTTTAAAAAAAAAAAAGGCCATCTGAATACACAAGGTAGACTAAGGACAGGGGAAAGCAAACATTGCCTGCCTGCAGTTTGCGGAGGGACAGTCCTCACGCTGAAAATTTTGCCATAGGGAAACTGGGAACCAAGGCTATAATATCCAAGAAATCCCAAACAGACTGCAGCCTGCCACGCTCCTCTTCTTGCCCAAACCTACTCTCTGCTTTGCTCATTCCAGTTAGGATTTACTGTGTAAATCTTGGCAAAGGCAGGAACGTTGGGGTGTCCCCAACCTGATTACCTAAGCCCGGTATCATGTTGTGACAGCCAAGTCCTCAGCACGGGTGAACTGGGAAAGAGGTCTCCAGCCTTTGATTTTGTTGTGCGTGGTTTCAGCAGCACAGGAATCGCTTCTCTTCCCAGCACAGCGCAGCCACTTTGGGGCAGGAATGCTGTAAGGAATCTCACTCGGTCCTTGGATAAGGAAATGATCAAGGACTTGCCTATTCACAATTAATGGAAAAAAAGAAGCTGAAGGCCTTTATTAATCGTTGCACAATAAGGAAGTCATACTGGTTTGGCTCCTTTCAATAGGGCTATTTGGTCACACCTAGCTAAGTGGTTTGGCATCCCAACCATCTCCCTGCACGCACCCGGGGGGGGAAGGGGGAGGGCTGGGCCGCTGCGCTGCGTGCCACCACGGTGCCTGGCCACCAGCTCGAGGGGCAGGGAGCAGTGAAGGCCTGTCTCTTTTTCCTGGAGGGCCGGGCATCTCTTTTTAGAGATCTCTGCCCAACACACGCACCAGTGCCACCTGTCCCCATGCTCTGGGCATGGGTTTCTGCCCCAAACTCAGGCATCAAAAAGGAGAAGTTCACGCATGCCTTGTGCCGCAGGTTCTCCCCGCCAGCTGAGGGGGTCCCTGCTGGAGAGGGTCTCCTCCCAGGGGTGCGTGCCACCCGCGCAGTGACCGAAGCTCCTTGCCCTGTTGCTCAGCTTCTGCCCAGGACCTTGGCTTACCTCTGGTGGCAGCCAGTCTGTTTAACCCCCAGCTCCAGAAAGCAGTTTGTGGCCAGATGTGATGGCTGGTGGGTGCTAGGAGACAGATGTTTAGGTGCTGGGCTGTGGCTGGCACACAGGGCTGCATCGCCCTGCCCTGGGAGAGGGTGCTGGGGAGAATTTTATGGTGAGTGGTAGGACAACATCAGCACTAGACGAGCGACAACACTTCAGGAGCCCAGGCTACATCTCCGGTGCCTTTCCTAGGTGAGCTTGTGCGGGCTGAAGTTTGCAGAGCTGAACGGCCCCAGCCAGCTGAGCCTGTGCTGCCTGGAGGTAGAAAGTATCATCTGGGTTTTCCTGTGCACAACACCATTCCACCTGTGCCAAGCTGCAAGATGTCATGCTGGAGGTAAGGAGGCCTGGCTGTGAAGCAAAGGCGATGTCTGCTTGCATGAGCCTCTAAGTCATTGTCATCTGACCCCTCGAGCATGGGACAAGAATATGACTTTGCATCTGAAGTAGGCACCGAGGCAGCAGGGGCTCGGTGAGGATTAGCGGCTTCTCTGCCCTTCAGCCAACACTGTGAATTGCTGGGAAATCTTTCCCAACCTCTTCTAAAAATCAGTGAAAGCAGAGTCCCGCAGCGTGTTGGAAAACTCTCGAGCCTTCTGCTGTTGACTGCTGCCAGTGCAAACACGGCATCGATGAGTGTGCAAATGCGCTATTTGCCAGCACTTCCACGTGCTGCTCATGAGAACAGGAACGGCCGCAGCCGCGCTGTGTGCAGGATGGTCCTTTTTCAGCATCTGACGAAAAATTAAACACCCGTGGTTTTGGCAAGTGTGGCGTCTTTGACAAAAAGTCATGTTTTCCCACTGTTCAGGGAGGACTGGTTAGTGCTGAAGTCATTAAAATTTCTACCTGTGCTCCCCACATCCCAGCCCAGGCAGCTGCCTCTTCCCTGCCAGTCTACTCCAACCCTGACGGAGGAGGGAGACCTCCAGCTCAGTGCCAGGGCGGTTACCTCCATGCCATCGGTGAGTTTTTCTTAGGCCACCATGACAGCTTGTGTTTTGCAGATACCTGCCCCGTGACGGGCACATTCCTCGGCCGCACCGCATCCACTCAGCCCTGGCTCATGCAGTAATTAGCCAAGTGTTTCCTGGCCGCCTTTAATTACAACCACAACTATTTCCCTCGCTCCAATGTAACGCCTCTGAACAACAGCAAAGGTTTTCGGGCTGCATCGAGCGCGGTCCCAGCACGTGTTGGGATGCAGCTGTGCACAGTCAGCCTCTGATTTGAACCCGAAGGGCTCATACCCCCTTGGTGAGTCACGTTTTTAGTTTTCGCTCTCAAGGTTCATAATTGCCCACGCTGGGAATTAGCGGTGTCTCCCCAGCACCCAGCTGAGAGACACCGGGTTTCATAAACCGGCCAGAAGGGCAGGATCCTCCTCAAATCTGTGTTCGGGTTGGTCTCAGCCATAATTTGCCCTGTCCCACGGCAAAGCAGCTCAGCTGGCAAAGCCATGGAAGGAAAGTGAAAGTCACCTTCCTGGCCACGTCACACTTGGTCCCCCAAGGTTTTCACGCCAATGGCAGCGAGGTGGGCGTCGAGCCCCCTGCCCGCAGGCAGCCCATGGCCACGCGGCCTTGCAGGACTGCGTTCCATGGCAGCACCCAAAACAATGAGCTTGTCCCCCCCTGCACCTTGCCACCGCCATCGTGGTCAGCCGACCTGGCGGTGGTGGTGGTGCCGTGGCTGAAACCGGCTGTGTTTCTGGTCGCGATACACGCCTCCCGCGGCTTCCAGCCGGCTCGGGGGCTGCCAGAAATCAAGGCAGCAGCTGCCAGGCTCGGCCTCGCCAGGCTGTGATCTATAACGTGCATTGTCTTTTTATGTAATGTGTTTTATTAAACATCTTCTAAAGCTTACAAGTGTCCCCAGGACATAACTCTCCAGCACAACGTAACGCTTTGCCAAGTAATGAAGTCTGATTTATGGCAGTAACGGTTATCCTATGTTTTTTTAAAGAAATTATTACAGCAATAGCTCTGTCGAATATAAGAATATAACATGCAGCATTTGGCACGTTTATGACAACAGGGCTCTGGTTTTCTTAACTCCACAGTTCACTGTTGGCAGTATTTCAAATTCTTCAGACAGATGTTTAAATGAATTTTTTAAGAGGACAGTGAAATACTTTTAAAACATCATACGGTGCTGAGTGTCTCAATATGAGCAGGAACATTATTTCTTTAACGTTCAGGTAGGGCAGGGCAGCACATGGCCTCTCTGGTTTAGATCTCACGGTAAATGATGGAAGGAGCAAATGTTGAATTAGTTTTTCTGGGGCATCCTGGCCTGTTGTTACTTTTTGGCTGAGAAGGTTGGGGGGGGGGGAACGGACACTCAACCTTCTACTGGATTTAGTTCGCATTCGCGTCTCGTTTGCGAGCAGCGAAAACAGATCCACGTTTGTTTTGAGTGCAGTTCCCACCGTGTTGACACAGGACTAAGTGGTCTCACGCTGACACTTTGAGTGTGTCATTGTGGTCCCAGTGGTTAGGGTTTCGGGCCAGAAATGACAATCATTTGGAAATATGTAAATGAGAACCCTGGTCATATATCTGTGAGGCAGACAGCATTCACGTATTTCCATCGAAACACTGAAAATTCTTGGGTTGTTTTAAAAAAAATGCCTTTTTTTGTTGTTGTTTTTTTTTTAAAGGGTATTGGCTAAAACTGGAGAGAGCGGCACAACTGACGAAGAAGCCAGGGTATTCATTCGGCTCCAGCATTGCTGTTTGCAACTTTGAACGACGGGAAATCACAGCCCAGAAAGGCAGAAGTTGGCACTGCTGGAGACAGCGTCGCCCTGGGCGTAGTGCGCGTTCACGGCTGCGCGGGGCTGGCACCCCGCAACCAGGCTGCGCCGGCGGTCAGTGCAGAGCGATTGAAGACAAGGCAAGCATCAGTAAAGCAATGAACACTTATATTTAATTTACATTTGACAATTTGCACATAAATAATGATGTAAACCAATACGTAAACATATGATAGTTTGTTGTTCTAGCAAAGTAAAAAGCCTGTTAACTTTGGTCAGAGTCTTTCTTAAGAGAGACAAAAAAAAACCCCCAAAACACTGTTGATTGTTGCTACATTCACATGTAAAACTTCTAAGGGAAGGGGGAAACAGTAAAGAGAAGTAACAATTCTTAAAGCTGATGTATATAAATTCTTGTAAAATTTGTATCAAATACAAGAAAGCACTACAGGCAAGTAATAGGAAAAGTGTGTGTCCAGTGACAGAGTAGTGATACTTTGGTTTATCCTACAAGTTAAGCACTATATTTATGAACTATTGCTACATTTTAAAGATGTCAGCCTCACAATCTGCAGGAGTGGAAATGTAATGAACTGTAGTCCTTCAAAAGCTGTGTTGAGACACTTCTATTTCAGGATGGTTTGGGTTTTTTTTAACAGAAGGCATTAAAATGAAGTTTGCTGGAAAAAAAAAAGGCTCCCTGGATGCTGGATGGCTGAAGTGGGCTATTTCAAAATTTGTAAGAATATAACCAGACAAAAAGATAAACATGGAGGGGAGGCGTGTCATGCTACTTAATATTCATGCAAGTTGACCAGAAACGTGCAGCTCGTTTCTGGCAGGGTAAAACGGGACGAGGGGCTCATCCCCACTGACCACCACCCTGCCCTCACTGTGCTGAACACGCCTCGCACGGGTCGTTACTCGGCTTCTTTCCGAGTTCTTTCAGTTACGTTTTCTGGCTGCTCTTCCTCACTGACCACCCGCCTCCTTCCCCCCAGCACACCGGGCAGGGACAGCAGAGGACCACTGACCCCGTCCTGTGCACGGGACGCCGCCGAGACGCTGCATGTGGGTGATGTCATCCACATCAGGTGCCTGCGCGTTCAGGCTTCAGCCAAGCCGCCCACGCGTACTCGCAAGCGGTACATGCCTTAGTACAACCTTCTGGTTTTGAGGTCACTGGTGATATGCAAAACTGGATAACATTTGATGTTCACGCTTAGATGAAAAATAGGTTTTATTACACGGTTTGGCTCACAACTTAAGTGGTATAAATATATATACATATACATATATAGTATAGTGGTATAAATATATCTATAAATATACATGTATTCTTTGCTACACCTCAAACGTCACCGTATCATCTTTGGGCTTAGCAAAACAAAAAGATAAAAGGACGTGCATTCCGTCTTTCCCTGTGCACATTTTGGTTTCTTCTCTAAAGTAGCAAAGCATTTAGATAAAACAGCATTGTCTGCACCACTGGACACAAGCACTGAGGTAATTGTTGTTCAACAACTTTGCAATGCCCTTTTCTTCTTTAATTAAATTAACCACAAAATGTACAAACACAAACACTGAGAAAAATCTGAGTCGTACAGGAAGGAAGAAAAAAAAAATGTATGTGCCAGGACAGGACTTTGTTCCCCACTTCTACCCAGGCAAAGTGGGAGAGGAAAATAAAAGTAAAACCGAACCCCTTATTTCTCAGGGAATCTGACCATCTATTTTTTTTTTATCCCTGGAAGGCTCTGGCCAAAAAAAAAAAAAAGAAGAAGAAGAAGAAGAAGAAAGTCTGCCAAAAAACTCCTTTTAGGCAGAATATTAAGAATATTTGTGTGTTTGCTTTTAAACTGCTTTTGGAAACAAAAGAAGGTAAGTGAGATTTTATTTTGGAAAAGCCACTTGAAGCTGATGCATTCCTTTGGTCATAAAGTGATGTGACAAGGTGTGGGGCTATAGCTGTTTTCTAAAACCCTGTGGTACTGTCCACAGCAGGGAGGTGTTTGCTGTGCCACATCTGTTCCGGGTAGAGCTGCAGGTAGAGGAACCTCTCTCCTGTCCTCGGAGAGGCAGAGGTAGCAGTTTCCTCCCTGCTACCCTGGGGTGATTTCCACATCAAAGTACACAGCATTTTTTTTTCAAACCAACGGATCTAGGAATCTGTATGTCAAATGTCCAACTTTGGCAATATGAAAAACCACATTTGTTTAAAAGACATCGGTACATAAAACACACTTACTGAAACGCCAATCTTAGGTTCTTAAAACAGATGTGCAGAAAAAAATATCTACAAAGAATGGCCGTAAAACAAAACAAAAAAACCCCACATTTAAAGTAAAAATTACAATGAATTTTCCAGTCATTGTAAACATTTTCCTAATTATTGCTTTTAGAATGATTAATTGCATAATAAATTATGAAGTACTATCATTGAAAAAATAATTATGGATAGATGATTGTCTTTTAGTAACTGGTGAGGCAACGCACAGTCCTTTGCCTCTTTTTATGCCCTGAGAACACAGTAACTTTGGAGTTCCTTCTTTCAGCTGGAGAGCGTAGGGAAACTACTGTAAGCCAAGATTGCTTTGCAGCATTGAAACTATGTACAAGCAACTGCTACAGGCACCCTGACTTGCCAAGTCATAAATAAAAAAAAAAAAAATCACTTTGCCAAAAAGTCTTAAGGGTCCATTGGTTCAACTGTTTCTTGCTTGACCTTTACAGGTAACAGAGGTAGTGGGTGACCATGAGGCAACTTCATAATTGACATATCTGATGACTCGTAAAGGTTGCATCCTGAGGAGATGAGTCCATTTCCCAGGTTCCTCTGCAGAGAGACTTTCAGATTAGCTCCTTCCATTTCTCTTCTGAGCATGGTCAGTATATCCTTCTCCACGATCGACGTTAAGTCGATATTGTCCTCCACTTCTTCCAGCTTGTCGGCGTTGTCACTGATGTCAAACTTCTCGATCTCCTCGTTGATTCGATTCAGCTCCTCCATCGAGAGGCCGGAGGCTGGGGCAACGGGGCAGTTGCCCTTCAGGTGGACCTGGAGGCTGCAGAGGTGAATGTAGCTCTTGTGGCAGTGGATGCATTTATGGGGACGTTCCCGGGTGTGGAGACGCTTGTGCAGCTTCAGGTGCACAAACTGGGTGAATTTGGCCGGGCAGAGCTTGCACTGGTAAGGCTTCTCTCCAGAGTGGAGCCGCAGGTGGGTTTTGAGATTGCTGGTGCTGCTGAACCGCTTGTGACAAACCTAATGTGGGGGGTGGCAGAGAAACAGTGAATGAGTGGGAGGGGAATTTATGGTCTAAATCACAGACACCTAGGAAGAGACGGCAGGATGAAGCAGCAGCAGCTTTTTATATCTTCACACTTTCTCACAAGGGGAAAAAAATCCCTGCTTTTTTTATTTAAATATTGCTGAACAGCGTTTCGAGTACGGCCGATGGCAAAACCGTATCAAGCAGATGCTGCTCTCGCAGGCTAAAGGCAGCCCTGCTGTCTCGCAGACGCTGCTGCACCAGGGCTGGAACGGCTGCAGCAGAGGCTCCAGCCCCGAGGAGCTGCCAAGGGTTTGGCACACAGCCCTCCCCGCACACCGTGCGGGCTGTGTGCGGGCCGGCTGTCCCTTTGGCCTCCACAGGAAGCCGACTCTGTGGAGCGTTACGTACCTGACACTCGTGGGGTTTTTCTCCCGTGTGTACCAGATAGTGCTTCTGGAGGTGAGCCAGCTGCGTGAAGCCTTTATTGCAAGTCTGGCATTTGAATGGCCTCTCTCCGCTGTGCACTCGGAGGTGCACCTGGGGAGAAACAAAGCAATTAACAATTTGCAGTTTCCACTGCTGTTAACAAAAGTACTTTCAGATGTTTCCTAAAGTTAGCAGAAGACTCTCATTGTCAAAATACAATGTTACCTAATTAGGTGGTGTCAGTATTAAAACACCATCTTTCCCACCATGCCTTCTTGCTGGGAGGTGCTGTGCTAAGCCCAGACTGAGAAAGAGCCTAAGGAGCAAGGGAGGCCTGTCCCTACTTTTCCTAGATAAGCTACAGGGAGACACCAGAGCCTTCCAAGAAGGCTCGTGTCTTATTCTCCACTGCCTACCTTCAGATTGGAGAGCTGGCCAAAGGTCTTGGAGCAAACGTTGCATTCATACTTGATCTTCCCGTTCTGCTTCTTCAGTGGGTATGGGAGGGTTTTGTAACCAGTCACGTTCCTCTTGCTTTTAATGAGATTCATGGCTTCTTCACCGCCGGTGGCAGCCAACACCACTGAGGTAGGTTTAGGTTGCATTATGTGTTCTGAACTGGCTGCTGTACCAGCTGTGGGTGACCCGCTGGTGGGGCTGCATGGTTTGTCCTTCATGCTGGCAGCAGCGCCCGTGATAGAGAAGGCACTGTTAGGTGCTGGTATGAGGAAGTCTCTCGGATGATCAGGCTGCAGCAGTCGACGGCCTCCTTCGCTGGGCAAGGAACTGGGGAGCGTGGTGGGGTTCAACATGTGGTGGGAAAGGCTACCTCCGCTGAGCAGGTTGCCATAAAGAGGATACATCCTTGGGAAAAGATTGAAATTGTTGATGCCATTGATATTGTTCAAAGCGCTCAGGTTATTACAGCTCATATTGAATGGAGGTAACAGGAATTTGGGGTAGTGGGGGTTATAGGACGGTAGAAAGGCAGGTGGGAGGTGGCCGGGGGGTGCGTATCCAGGATAAGACCCCAATCCTTCTGAGCCATACGATCCGTTCAAGTAAGGGTATGGCTCTCTGTGCTCTTGGGAAGTAGGTGCCAGAGGTGAAACTGTGACCCCCGGACTGCTGTGAGGGCTTGAACTTTTTAAACTTTGGTCTGGGCTGCTTCTCCCGGAAGGACTCGGTGTAGTAGATGTCTGGATGGGCGAGTGAGTAATGTAGCTGGGTCTGTCCATCCCGTATGCTAAGGAAGCTTTCAGATAGTCTTCTGGAATGTGAGGTCGGATCGGGTAGACAACTCGAGGGAAGAAACACCTCTCCGGGCTATAGTTCTTACGCAAATCATCCAAGTCTTTTTCTGGAGTAACTGGTGAAATGTTGGTCTGGAAGAAGTCTTTTCCTTTTGGAGGGCTGGATTCCATTTTCAGGATTTCTTTCACACTGTGCTCCTTCTTTGGGACGCTTTTCTGATAGAGCTCGTCTTTATCAGCACTGTGCTGCTTTGGATTAATGTGGGTTTGTGCTGAAATACAAAGACAAGGTAACGTTTACTTAGATATGCTGCCATCATTATCTCTTTTCAAAACACAATCTTACTCCTACAAGTTTAGTGTGGAGGAAGGGCCACTCTCGGAGATGAGCGATCACTCAACTCACCAAAAAACAGAAGAAATGCCTGCCGGTATTAAGTGTTAATAAAAAGCATCGTTAATTTAAGGGACACCAGCCAGTACATACAGATCTGGATGATGATTCATTTGCAGAGTGCTAGTCTCCACTTCACAAACTGATTTCACCTTTCTTTCCCCTTAAGTTGGACGAGCTTCGCTGTTGAATGCCTATTTGGGCAGCATTTCTAATAAATACCGTAACAAGCATTTGTTCACCATACAGGTTTAACAGAAGGACTTTGCAGAACACAAGCTCCCAGAAATGTTCCTCAGTAAAATAACAAGGCATGACAAACTGGCTTTTGCCAAACCGCAGCAGTCACTTCACCAGCCAGTTCAATTACTTACAGTACCAAAAAAACCATGGCTGGCTAGGATGAAAGCCTTCTTCAAAGAGAAGGTATTCTCCATCAGTAAACAGATCATTACTCATTAAATATACTGCTTAGGAACATCTACAACAAAGCAGACTATTTACTGCAGATTTCTGTGGCATTCAGTCTATGCAAAACTCCTCTGCTTACAGCTGTACTTTATAAAAAAAATGCTGAAGCAAAGCAAAAGAAAGCAAGACTGGTTGGCTCCAGCTTAAGTTGAAATATACTTTTCAGAAAAAAAAAAAGGGGGGCAAAAGAAAGAAGCTAGCATCCATTCGAATCAGTTCAGCACGTACACTGTTTATCTGTATTCAAAGGCTTTACCTTGTTACCTGGACATAATATATTACAAACAGTACACTGAAAGATTTCTTCAAGAGTAAAAGAAGTCTGCTTTTATCTAATCTCCCAAAGTTAATAGTTATATAATCTTGAAATGATGACTTGTAACATACTTCATTATAGGGGAAAAACTACAAGAAGGTTTCATTATTTGTGGTTAGTTACGTGCAAGGTTTTCCATCAGGATGTACAAGTCAACGCCAAGAGGTACGTGACTTGAAAGCATCACAGCCCTTCAGCCAAACTTCTGCGTTAGCGACTGACTGTTCTTACTTCACTCACTGGGCTGAGAAATGGTTATTTCTGATTTCTGGAGCACCGGCTGACCCTTGTGAGGAAGACGGGAACAGGCAATGACCACGCTGCTTTCAACGTGGATTCTTTGCTTCGCTATTCACTACTCTGACGGAATCTATCATTTGGCAACATTACCCTATAAGGTAACGAAACAGCCACTTGTTAAACGTACCCAAGAAAACAGATGTTTTCAAAGCATGCTCCTGCTCACAGCAACCCATTTTTACATTAGCACCCTTTTTCAAATCACATTAGACTAGTAGCAAGCAAATGTAGTTTTAGATACGTGGGCATTTTGTGTTGATTTTCAAGTTGCAATGAAATGCAATTGAACACAGTTATGTTCAATTAAAATATTTATGATAAAACATGGGGCGTGTTGTACAGCAAGCACGTACACACATAAGCGCGCAGAGAGCCTCCCAATTACTTCTCTTGATGCTGAAGTTTAATGCGGAGCTGTTTCAAAAATAAATTAACAGCCTGTTGCATTGTCTGGCATTAAAAATCACCTGCTTTCTTTTGTCATTTTGTCTGTACTTGTGGACTGGTAACTCATTTTCTAAACGTCCACCCAGATTTTTGGGTATAACATACAGGTCCCACTAGGTTCAGGAAGCTCCACAATGGCACTGTGGATAATATTATCTACATCTTCTTATCAGCTGCCTGTCACCACGCCAGTGTCTCAGAGCAAACATTCCTGGTGACACTATCGGCACTGGGAAGTATCGAGACCGGGAAGTATTGAAAGCTGGGCGGGGGGGTGGGTGGGAAGTGAGACTTGTGAAGCTTTGCAGTAGAAAAAAAAAAAAAATAAATACCACCTTATCAGGCCTGTATCAGTTTCTCAGTGGGGTCTGTCAAGCAGGAAGTTCAAATTGACACTTTTCTCTTTCAAAGAAAAAGAATCCTGGGGGGAGGGAAAGAGGAAGGAGAAGTGCTGGTGCTGATAGAGAAACCGGGGCCACTTCGGCTGGAGGAACAGCTCCTGCTGTCACAAGGTTAAACACCAGGGTGGGGACATACGTGCCTCACGCGCCGCAGCAAGCCCGTGAGTGACAGAAGGGAAGCTCACACTGAGAACGTAACCTTCTTTGTGCAACAGGCCCATGTCCCCGCTTGACACACTGAAGATAATTGTTCTTTCCTTCCCTTCGGAGTTCCCGGTAAAGTCTCCCCTCCTACTAACTTCCATGTGTAGACAGAAGTCGCAATATTTAAAGATTATTTTTCAAGTCTAACTGTGGCAGCTCTCTTTAGTTTGCAAGCTATCTTTGGTCCATAAATCCCCTCTTGGCTTTTTACCCTATTACCTGAGCACAAGGGACACTTGGGAACACCAGAGAGATCAAAACATAAACAAGTGTGTCAGCACCGTGTAAAACAAGAGACGGGGCCACGGAGAGGTTCTTATGTTTTATACTGCACGTGGATTTAAACCAGGGCTGAAACTGACTGAGAGGTTTACAGCCTTTCTTGTTGCTCTTAAAGGAGCCATACTTCAAAGTTAAAGAGATAGATTTCTTATAAATGCCTTTTTTAAAAAAAAAAACCTTGTGATTTTCCATTTAAGGTCTTACTGATCATAATGTCTTCCTCTCGCTCTTGAAATGCATTTCTCCCTCCCACTCCCATACACATATATATATACACACTAAATATAGGCAGATACTCTTCCAAGATTTGTCTAGTTTCTGTGGTCAGAGACACACAGAGAAGAGGTTCGTGACAAAACAAGAACAGTGCAGTTGCGTTTGCAAGCTACTGAATCTGAGGGTGGGGGGGAAGAAAGAAAAAACCCCAGACGTGCCTCTTGAGGAGCCTGATCCACTTCTCACCGAGGTCAACAGGTTATTTACTCAGACCTGAGATTAGTGAGTGCGTGCGAGAGGAGAAGGGCCAACACTCCTCTTACTTTTAAGTAAGTATTAATAAAACTTGAGCGAAGGGGCTGCCTGAAGTCACTCCAATGTGGGTGTTGCAGCTACAGACTGCTGCACAGCCATAGGCTTTGCTCTCACGTCTTGGGCTCCGAGCTGTAGCCTGAGAAAGACTTCATAAAAACAATGAACTGTTTTTTCTAAAAACTTGAAAAACGGTTGTAGGCAGACAGTAATTTCAGGAGTGAGATGGTACTGAACACTTCGAGTGGTGGAGCTCAGTTATGCCGATTCACATTTTCGATCTAAATTAAGCACCTCTTTTGCTAGTAGAAAGAGAACCTCGAAGTTGTGAAGCAGGCAAAACAAAGAGCATTTCCACTCAAAATGAGAATGGAGACCAACATTTAGAAGTATATAATTTGATCATCTGTTTTCTAAATGTGTCCAAGGCGGGGTGACATGCCTTTGAAAAAACGTTGCTCAGAGAAGGTCTTTAAGGGAGCCTTCAAATAATCCTCAATATTAAGTCAACTTTAGCCCCAAACTCTGGTTTTGTGAAGACAACCTTTCATATAATTTCGAAATCATTTTCCTGAGCCCTTTTGAAGATTCCAGAAGGTATTTTTTTAAGCAAATGCAGATGTTTCCTCTCAACCTAAACAGAAAAGCTTCAAAACCAGAAAGTGAAACTGCCCATAAACAAAAGGGAAAGCAAGCGGCAGGGCTTAGCTAATGGCCAGCGTGTCAGGGCCAGCAGGAAGAAGAAAAGAGTAAATTACATTTAAGAACAGCATTAAAAACTTCATCTTCAGATAATCTGAAAGATTTTAAATAATACCTCACTAAACCTGTTAATGAAACAAAAAGATTGCCAAATGTTTTGTAAATATGTGATTCGTCTTCCCCCCAACTCAAACTCTTTTTCTGAAGCTTGACCAAAAGATGTCACCTGCCCGTACTTGTCTGAGGAAACAAAGACAGGAGCAGCAGGAAGTTGCATCATATGATTGCAATACATGAACATTATTATCAAATAGTCATGTCCTGAGTCAATGCAATTGTTTGGGTTTTTTTAATTATTTTTTTTAAAAAAAACTGTTACCTTCTCTACCCTCCATCCCAAAATAATCCTCCTACGATGAGGTAGGAATGAAATGCTGAACTACGTGGGACCTCTGAAGCAAATTTCCTTGGTCCATTCACTAGTCCAAAAATAAACCACCACAGACTAGAAGACAATCTGAAGGCCCCAGCTGAACGAGGTTAAGCACATTTAACAAATTACCGAAAATTACTGGACAACGGCACCATCTGAAGGTGACGTATCTCAAATCTTGATAGCAAATAACATCAGTGGCCTCATCACAGGCAGGAAGGAGAAGGGAATTGCTTGAAACGAGACCAAGTTTCCACTGCTGGGATAATGCGGAGTCTTGCCTCTACCACCACTATTGTGCAACTCCTTGGAGGCACTTCAACATCCACTGGCAGTTACGTAGCTCCACTCGAGCTAATCGTGGCCATGAAGGTAGGTGTGTGTTTCAGCGTCTGAAGGACCGGGTCAAAGGCCCCAATTCGAGAAAACAAGGAGGACAGGGTTAAACCCATAACTAAGTACAGGCCTAATTGCTGTCTTGCATCGGATGCTTTCCTTCTACAGCACAAATGAACTAACGCTGGAGAAGTTACCTTTAATTTGAAAGTTTGCTGTTACAGAGGCAAGTAGATGTTATATGCGGATGTGTAAATATATTTATGCTCTAAAGTGGTGGTTCTCTCATTTTTTAAGGCCACTAATTACAGGAAATAAAGCCAGGGAAATTCTCTGATACATTTTTCCCCAGAGACCCATCCCACTTGGGTGCTTAAAGAGGAACTGAGGTGCTGAACTTCAAGACCGCGATCCCCAAACCCCAGAGGCACCTAAAGCAGCTGCCTATATTTCAAGTTGGCAAGACTCAAGCCACACTGGAAGCTCTCTGTAGGTGTGTGTCCCAGGTGGCCTCTCGTGCGCTGGGCCGGGCAACCAGCCAAGGCACAGCTCTTCCAAAGCCTCCTGCGGGCACTGGCATGCTCTGAACACCTAAGACGTGGAGGGAGCGAGCTGGGTGCAACACACCACAGCTGTGGGCTGGCAGTACTGCTGCCCCACGCTTGCACCGGAGCGTGTCCAAGTGGGAGGGAGCCCTGACTTCAGCCTGATCTGGGACCAGGACCCCAACTTTTCCTCTCTCTTCCTCAGAGGGTGCCAAAACCAGCAGCCAGGAGCTAGGAGAGGCGGCGATGCTCACCTGCTCCGAGGGGAAGCCATGCTACTTTCAACACATAATTATTAGTCATCTGTTTGGTGGGAGAGAACCTTCCTGACTTGCTAGCAGGTGAAAGAGGTGACCAGGACAGGGGTCGCCCCAAGCAAGACTGTGTTGTTTTGATGAGGCAAAGCCCCATGTCTGCAGCAGGCACAGGATGCCAGCTACCTGGGGACAAGCCCTCTGCACTTCGATGAATGCTATGTGATGGCACATTGGCCAGGCTTGTGCTAGAGAGACAGGCTGAAGAAGCAGCAGAATGCTCACTAACTTTAGATTTAACTAGAAGAAGTGGCCTGGGATGAAGGGGAGGAAGTAAACTGAACAGTGCTGACATTCACTTTAAACTCATCTGGTTCCAGTACTAATGCTAGAAATAATCATCCCTGCTCACGCTGTTGCTACAGGGCTTTCAGCAAACAAGCATCTTTGAGAAACCTCTGGATTTTTTTCCATACTTTTCAAGAAAGGGCACTGAAACTTTAGAAAACGTCTATTCTTATGGTACCTGTAGGGTTTCTGGCCTAACTGCTGACCTTAGGCTTGAATGCGTTTGTCACAAAGATGAGGCGAAGAGATAAATATCTTTTGAATGTTAAGGCTGAACTACGTAATTGTTACTCAAGATCCATCTCTCTAAGTCCACATATTGAGCTTACTTTTACTAAAATGGATTATTCTGCACACGTCCGGACACCCCTAGTTTTGACCTGAGTAAGAGTAAGCAGGTAATTAGTTGACACTTTACAAATACATTCCTCACAACTTCTGCAAGGCAACCTAAGATGCCAGCAGATGCAGGAAACTGAGGCTGCGTTTGTGTATCCTCCTTGCTAGTATCCAAACGTGTCTGGTTGGATCTCTGGAAATTCCTCATTCACAGGAACTCTTAAGGCTGTTGTCTCATCTCACCTGCAGGCCCCACTGAAAAGCCAATAGTTCATCATATCAGGAAATAAAAGTGCACAGTGAGTGGTGAAATGACGTATGTGCAAAGATGACAGAATCAGTGATATATTTCTTGAACAGGGAACATAGCAGAATAGGACATCCCCTCCCTCTCTTCCCTCTGCCATTAAAAGAAAACAAATTTTCTTCTGTAATTTGTTACATTTAGTAGGGAAATACCAAAAACTGGTGAAAGGACAACATCCATGGAAGACAGATGTACTTTTGATTAATTTGAATGTGTGACATCACTTTCATGATGCAGAATTACATTTTAGCTCTAATGATCCCTAAAGTAACACTGATATTTTATAGCCCATTATTTGTTGCCAAATAATAGCAAACGGTCCTTTTTATAAAAAAAACTGCTTGCAGTTTTTCCTTCAAATTTCAATGTAGGTGCTGGCAGAAGGACAAAAAGAATGCTCTGCTCTATCTCAGAGCAGCCTGCAGGAGGGGAGGCAGCTTAGGAGTCGAATGAGAAGTCAGCAAGAATCTCCCCGTTTCTTCAAGGGGCTCTGGGTGAGGTGCTAGGCAGTGATTAAACTATGAGTAAAGTGCTGAGCTCTGGAAATGGTCAGAAACCACAGAAGAACACAGAGATAAACTCCTGGAAATACCTCTTCCCCCTGCTACCAGTGCTGTTAATTTTGAACAGAAAACGAAAGCTGTGATATACAGCCACGAAATGGGGACAAAATACACTGAGATTAAAAAACAAGTAACCAGATGAGCAGACCACAGGAGGTTTGCTCCCGTAAGATAAGTATGCAGATGCAAGGCTCAAAGAGCATTATACAGTCATACATATTTTGTCAGACACCTACACAGTCACGGCACATGGCCCCTTCCTTGTACAGTGAGGCAGCCCTTTGGGAGCATGACTGGACAGTATTTAGTGCACGCTATCAAAGCAGACTTTTGCTCAACGCACTATGAGACCTGGACTTGGAAAGCCTGACAGTGAACCAACATCCACTGTTCTGATGGCAGAGGATATATTCAGGTTGTCCGTCCAGAATTTCAACAGATAAGACTCAGACTGTAAACCAGTAACTGTTCAGATTTTTTATAATCTGTTTACATTTAAACGAGCACGGGGAACTCATTCTGTTGTGCTGGGTTTTTTAATTCCCCTTTTCCACTCTGAGCTACCTACTGTGACACAACATATGGTGCAGCTGTGTAATTATACAACTTATTATTAGATCACATAGGCAGAAGAGACATTACTAGCATTCCTTGTTTGTACTGTAATCCACTTACTGAGGTTCATCATTGTCAGCTCTCTGGAGGAGGGATAGTGCAGCCTCTCTGCAAAGTCTCGGCAATACCACACAAGCAGCTCTTGGTTGGCAGGGATGGGCTTGATGGTGTAGAAGTAGATGTTCATTCCATTCTGACAAGCAGCCAAGTTCTGTTCCTGAACAGAGTGGCCAGGGTTTACATAACGCATCCAGTTGCTCTTGTCCTCGTTAAATCCGTCAATGAAGTGGTGAAGCTCGCCACTTGAATAGATCTGGAATAGAGAGGAAGAGCCTATGAATACACGTACGCACAATACGCAACACCTGCGCGCAGAGTCCAGAGGGGAAAAATGATAAGCCTTTTTTTTTTTTTTTTTTAAACGAGAAGATATTACCAAAATAAGAACTCAAGCTGGGTTCTCCACTTTCCAACTACAATATCCTCTGCGTTAAGAAGAGATGCTTATTCAAAGGTAAGTCTACAGTCACCTTTTCCATTTCTGCTTAGCCTGTGCCTCTGCCAGTATGGACAAACCAGACCCGAAATCTGAAATGCAGAGTACTCCCTGAGTGAACAGTCTACCTTAGAGTACTTTTCCTGGTGCTATGATCAACAAGTGGGTGATGCTAATGACTGCAGGTCTGAGTGCGTGTTTGCATTAATGCTTTGAGTCACCTGTGTATAAGACTGACTGGCTGTGCTACGTCAGAGTCTTTCTCGCCTTTTTCTATGGCCTCTGTACTTGCAGTTTCCTACCACCTCCGCCCAAAGGTTTAAAGTATGCAAACAACCTCCACCCCCCCAGAGTCCTAAAGCAACACTTGCTCATAGTTGGACTGTAGCCCTTTTGTAGAAAGGCTGGGCGAGGCGAAGATGAACTTCACCTGCCATAACTCAACGAAGACCTGGACAGGGGCCAACCGATGAGAAGTCACTTTTCCTATCGAGGGACGCGTTCTGGCTTGTCCACAGAGGGTAAAGAAAACATGAATCTAAAAACTGCTCAGCAGCTTGGGAGGAAAGAAGCCCCAATCACTGAGTCGTAAGAATAAGAGAATTATTTAAAAAAAAAAAAAAACAAAAAGAAAAAAAATCCAAGAGATACGTTTGTTAAAAGACACATCCCTTATTCTCGGGGGGAACAAGCTCCCTGCTGAATGAAATGGGGTTTCGCAAAACACATGACCGGGCAAAAGCCAGACCTTGAAGCGGGAGCAGCTTGCACCAGCAACGCACCTCGCTGAGCAGGAAACGCCTTTCCGAAGGGGAGACAGAGCTTATCTCAGGGACAAAATGCTCCACTCCATGACTTGTTCCTGCCTTTATGTTCACACTTCTGTCCTTCGCACCTACCTGGCCGGGCAGCGCACCCCGCGAGCGCCCGCCGGCCGTCTGGGACCTGTCCTCTTCTCCCGGAACGAGCTGCCGGCGGAGAGGGGCGAGGCAGCCTGGCCCTTTAACGCGGGCAGTAAACACCAGAATCACTTTCTTTAAGAGTAACTTCCTGTAAACTGAGAAGGGGGAAATACATGTGGCCTCATCAAAGCAGCTTGCGAGAGATTTTGCGGTGTGTTTGTTATGAGAAGATGGAAGGGAGCCGGGCGAGTTGTGCTGCATCAAGAGGAGCCTTTGGGTTTCTCTGCTCACCCTGGCTCGAAAACTTCCAGGAACACGGGGCGCCGGTGCTCGATGCCCGCCGCCGCTTCCCAAACCGGCCCTCTGTGGCTCCCACAGCAGGGCCACAGATGCTGCCCATCACCTTACTCTGGGGGGAAGGTGCCCTACTGGGCTCCCACCTACTCTGGGGAAGGCGAGACCAGATGTGCTGAGTCATGGCGCCGTTCCCTGAAATGACGTCGGCCCCGAGCGGCCCTGCTTCCCTCGCGCCGGCAAGGCGCAGGCAGCGTCCCCCCGCGCGAGCAGCAGATGTTCCTGCTGCTGCCAGCAAGCCCAGGATGCCTTTAATAACATGTGGCAAGTTATCTCCCACAATTTCCTTTGCATATGCAAGCCTGTTTCAGACCCCTAGGAAGGAATTCATTTTCGGTGCAGCAGCGTGTCTTGAACGAATCAAGAGATTCTAACAGGGAATTTAATGATGCTTAGATGGCTCCTAGGATATTATTTCTGAGGATCCCTCTGCATTAAGGCTTAAAATCTCATCATGAGAATGATGTCATCTTTCTCGCTGCAATACATGAATGAAGTCCTGCAAGATGGTTAGCAGCCCCTCTTCCCAATGTTTGCCGTCTTATTAGCAACTGGCCAGGCTAGGGCTGGCATATCAGTCTCTTCCTACACCGGATGCAAGCTCCTGAAAAATTCAGCTACAAGAAACATTTTGTAGCCTTGTGAATGTGAGAACAGTCACCTGCTTTGTAGAAATGCTCATGCAAATAACTGCCTGTGCAACGCTGTATTACATCGCACAAAGGCAATCTGAGAAAACCAAAATGATGCAATTAGGTAGGAAGAAAGGGGTGTGGGGAATGCTGGTGCTTGCCCTGGGTTTCACCTGGATATGAGGCTGGGCTATTGCTAAGGCAGGCAGGCACCCGGGCACAGAGGTTTGGATATACTCCCAAATCCACCAATTCAGACACAACCTAAATGGCTAGAAGGCAGCAAAACAAATCCACGAAAGGAGATGGGGCTGAAGGAACGTTCTCTAACAATTAATAATGGGTCTGTAAAGGAGACTGAGGATTATGTCAACCGATAAACTGGAAGCATATTCCCCAGAATAGACTTACCAAGCCAAAACAAACTGGCTGGTGCTCCCTTCCAGCTTATACTACGGAGTACAAATTAGGCACCACCTCTAGTGTTCGTCTGGCATTAATGGGTTTTTCTCTTTACTATGATCCGTGGGCTGCTCTTTCAACACTTTCTAAAGCGGACTAGAAAAGCTTATGACTTGAACGCTATACGCTCAAGACCACCACCGCTGTGGTATACCAGTTCTATTCAAAATCTGGGAAAAAATGTCACAAAACATATCATAATTCCAGAATAAAAGATGATGCAGTATATTCACAGCTTCTTCACAGCTGGAAAAATCAAGGATACGTGATATTTGCATAAATAAGAATGACTTTCCACAGCGAAGAAATGCAAAATAACCTGCCCCTACAGCAAGCGGCAGAACTATTTCTTTACACAATCAAGCACCAATCCGTTTCGGAAGACAGAGCCGGGAAGCGCTGTGCATCTATCTCCCCTGCTCTCTCCACCCATACAACCCCTGCGTCCAAGACAGCCAGGCTTCCACTCGGCTTAGTTCACCCCACCGGCTCTGTTCGTGCCTGGCAGCACACAGAAGTTGCCCCCTGCATTCACGCAGGTCTGAAGCAGGAAGTGACCCAGCTTCTCAGCTGTACTCATTTAGTGATCTGCTTACTGCAACAACATGGTGCTGTTTTTTCCTGCTTACCCGCCAAAAGTATTTTCTGTTCGCATTCTTGGGAACCGTATCGCTGGTATAGATCTCTCCTACCAGGGGTCCAAAGCGTGTTCCTTTTGGGATGTATTCTTTGCTTATAACTCCAGTGACCTACAAGAAGAGCAGCACAGGATCAGTCCATCACCAGTCGAAATCGAAAAGTCTGCCTTCCTGTCCCCCGAACTTAACAAGGTAAAGCAATCAATGCAAGAAATTTTTAGTGACAGGTCAGCAAAACAGAAATAAATTAACAACTGTGTTGGATATGATACGATCAGCGTTGTTAGATACTAGCATCTTACCGAGACATATGGAAGCCAAAGATGAACACCACCTGAAAAACGTGTTTTTTGGAAATACATTTACAAGAAGAAAGAGTAAGCGAAATGTACAGATACTGTCAAATATCTTCAGAAGTTATTTCTCCTATCAAAGGCAACCCCCAAAAGTCTAGTTCCAGCAAAAAAAAAATGGATTCAATAGCTATCAATCACTTCACTGCTACAGAGCTAGCTTTTCTAATAAGTTAGGAACTGGAATGACTGCTCCTACAGATCAAAATGAAACCTTCCCCCCACCCCCACCTTCACTGCTCTATACCCGTCCTTGACAGCTAAAATGAGAACAACAAAAAAAGACAACCTACAATTCTCTCACGAGCATACAGGGCCACACAAAACAGAGTATGAAATGGCTTTGGGACATGTACTCACAGATCACCCTTTTTTATAAAAAGGAGGCAGCAGTTCCGGTAACACATGTCAAGTGGGTTTGGTCAAAAAGGCGTAAGGGTTTTGATGAAAATGCTCCACTATGCTAGGTCTAAGAAACGTACTCTAGTTGTTCAGCTTCCTTCTTGACAGTAATTATACCAAAAAAAGGCACTGACCACAAATCAGGAAGCAATTCATCATTATTCAGAAGAACGTGCCTTGGAGTAACCCTTTGCAAAACACTGCTGAGTTACTGCTTTTGTCTCTCTCTGTTCCTCACCAATCTTCTTAAATTTAATGTATCCAAACAATGTTAGGAAACTAACAACTCTGTAAACCAAAAACCCCAAGCCTCTTCAACACTGATTCTGCTGCTCAGATAGTGGAAAAAAAAAACAAAAAAGGAAGGTAAAAAGCCCATTAATTTGGTATTACAACCAAACTTTAACAGCAAAATGTATTAATTGTATTCCCTTTACACATCTTGCCACTTGTCTTTTTGCTCACCAGGATTTCAGAACAAGACAGGAACAGCAGAAGTGGCTGACAAACAGAGAGTTGGGATTACTGCTGTCTGTACTCCCACAAGGAATCAACGTTCTTACCAAAGCAGATTAGCACTCATCAGACCCTGGAGATAGCTCACTTCAGCGAGCATTTCCTTCTCTTTGTAACAGTCCTTCGCAGCAAAGGACAGTAAAAACCCTGGACTGTGGATATAGCACCTCACAAATTAACTAAGCCTTGTGATTTTCTCATGCTACATTTTCTTCTGTTGTATCACCCTTGGTGTGAGAGAGGGAGAGAGACAAAGACATACTTGCCTGCATATGTCAAGATTAAAAATCCCAGTAAAGCACTAACACCTAGTGTAACTTCATGTTAAACATCAAAATAAAGGGGACAAATAACAGCCATAGAATCAAGGAGGTAATCCACCTGGAAACAGATTGCTGGGTGTAGGTGATGGCTGTTTGCGCTTGTCTGTGTTTCAAAGTGTGTTTCAGCACTCTACAAAAAAATTAAACATCAACAGTAGAGGTAGTTAAATGCTCCATTGATCTATGCATCTGGACTGAAGAGAGAGAAAAGGGACTTCCAGAAATTTTCCTACACCTACCACAAGCTGAAACAAGCTCAGTGGCTCAGTTTTATTTTTGTCTTGCTTGTACATTTCTCACAGAGAGCTGAAAAAGGCAGATGTTCTTCTCATCTTCCCCATATATCTTCATTTACATCCATCTGCCCTCTCAAGAAAAGTTCACAACCAAGCTACAGCACACCCTACCAGTTTTACTGCATGGGTAGCTCAAGTTTTTTCATGCTTCTAAAATATCTTGGCCTTAATTAAAATGACTTACTGAAATTCTCAGAATCTCTAGAAATCACTCCTCGAACCAGTCAACTTGAAACACTCACTGAACTGGTGCTTCTGACACAGCAGATACTTTTAGATATCCACCTTACATGCAGCGTTTGCTTCTCCCCAGCACAGCTAAACATGGGAGACGATTTCTCACCCTGTACCCATCAGAAGGTTATTTTGGCAGAGGATGTTCTACACGTCCATGTGTGCCAGCACTGAAGTTTTGCTAAACCAGACTAAAGCTGTCCAGATGACTTTTAACCCAGGGTGGCTTTCTGGTCAGCACTTCTTGGCCTCCGTTGTGTCCCCATAAGCTCAGCTGCTGTGGTCGAGGAGGGGTACTCTCCAGGAGAGGGGTGCTGGCAGCACGAGGACAGGCTGGCTCCAGGCTGCCGGCACCCCTCTGCCACAGGCAAAAGGGGCTCCCGCCCTGCCGTAGCTTACCGGGGGGGAGTGAGGCTTAACAAGAGGCCATGAAGTGCAGAGCTGCCAAGAGCCTGTAGGCAAAACAGCGAAGGAAGTCCACGTCCAGTGCTGAGGGGAATCCGTCTCCGGGCTGCCGAGAAGCTGTCGCAGAGAGGCATTTCAGACTTGTGTCCACCAGGTGTCCTTCAGCACACTGCTGGTTGTCGGCAATGAGACCTTCCGAAACGGCCTGATGGCAGGGAGCCACAGGGGAGCATGACCTGAGCTCGCTCCTCACAAATAAAAGCCTACCGCCCTTGGGCAACCTTCTGGGTCTAAACCACGCCGTACGGGAGCAACGTGCTATTTTCAGAACAATGTCCTCTCTACAGACACTTACCCCCGCTCCCTTCAAAGCTCCAACTTTCAACACTGCTGCAAGTGGGCCACTGCCACGTTCTTCCTTTCAGTAAAAGAGCATTTCTAGCACGAAGATCAAGTCAAACGTTAGCCTCAAGCCGTAAGGCCGGTTCCCGGTGCTGCGGGCAACTGTGGCTCCCGCCGAGGCCGGGCCGAGCTGACCCGCTCTCCCCTCGGCTCGAGCGGGACGGGGTGCGCCGAGAGGAGCCGGCTGGCGAGCGGGGGCCAGCTGCAAACCGGAGGCGCTGTAGCGGCGGCGCCCAGCCGGGCTGGCGCGGGAGCCCGGGGCCGGGGCCCGGAGCAGCCCGGGGCGGCGGCCCTGGAACTGACCAGGGTCCTAATGCGGCGCCGGGGGCCGGGCGGCGGGAAGGGGCAGGCCTGGAGCCCGGCAGGCCGGGCCAGCAGGCCGGGCGGCAGAGCACATCCCGCCCTGCCCGCAGCCCCCGGACAAGAGACGGATGGGCTCCGGTTCCAAATTTGATATTAAAAGGCACTTTGAAAGACCGACACTCGTACACATCTTTGTTTGCGGAGAGGGCACTGGAAGTACACAACGACCCCTGTTAATTCTCTAAGAGGAGGGTATTTTGCAACGGCACCACTAAACTGCTTTAAAAAACCAAACAAACCACCACCACCACCACCGAACAAACTCTTAATGGCTTCAGTGAAATAACAGTATTTTCCACATGCAAACATGGAAGGCCACCATGTGTCCTGGAGTAACACTGATTTTGTTGGGTTTTTTTTTCACTACTAGTTCCTACAGTTACATAAATCCACATAAATTTTATCCCTCCATTCAGTGACCAGATTTCTAAAAGAGATGCCACAAAATAAAACACTTTCAGACTGCTTCCTTGGATCATCTATAAAAAAATGAAATAAAAGCAACAGGGGGGGAGCAAGTGTCTGAGGTCAGCGAAGGCACTCTTTTTAACAGCTGAAAATCACTGATTCCATCAAAATCATGGATTCAGGGTCTAAGAAACGGCCTTAGCAGAGAAATGCAACAAGTGAGGGGTTTGCTGAGATATGTTTCTCTCTGTCAAGCTCATGGACCAAGATGGGGCACTAGTAATACTCAAGACAGCAGAATAACTGGCACTTTATATCAAGAAGGGCTGTTTGGGCTTTAAGGGCTGAGACGAAACAGAAAAATTATCGGAAAAAATGTTTTTAAATGTCTCTATGAAAAAGATTGTTCACATATGGCCTTCTAGAACGTGATTTTGGCACTGCATTTCATCATTTTTTGTCAATTGCTAAAACTAGAGGAAAGGATAAATAATTCACACATAGAAATAAATAAATGACTTCACGTAAATCTAGCAGCCTAAAATGTTACAAGCAGTAGTAACTCATTTTTTAAAATGCTGACACATACTGTAAACTCATAATGAAAAATATGTCCTTCAGAAAAATCCTCGATCGAGATCCAAGAATAAACCAGAGTATGACGTGTCATGGACTCCCTTGCAAACTCAATAAACCTTTAAAGAGGAGCTACTCACTTCACAAAGCATGCAAGAAACACAAAAAGCAAGCCTCCCCAAACGACAGCAGTTGTACTTCCTCCCTCCTAAGCAGGCACACAGTACTTTTCCTACTTCAAGTGGAGATACAATACTAGTCATGACAGCACTAGGATTTCATGATCTAACCATGACAGTATTAGTGTTTCACAAGCAATGTATTATATATGTTTTTGTCAATAAACTGACTCAGCATTTAAAACTCTCAACCAGATGAAGCCACAGCTCTCCCCAGTTAGCAAAGAAGACAGCTCACATCTGAAACCCACTGGCAAACACGCACGCATGCATCCCCTAAAGTCTTACTTCATCCTTTCGCAAGTGAAAAAAACCCACCCCATCGAGCCGTCACAACTCCAGTGGTTTTCCATGAGGTCAAAACCAGAACCAGGCTCCCTCGCTGACCCCCACAAACACTGATGTGCAAGAGCAACACGCACACAGCCCTGATCCCACTGAACAAAATCGAACTTGGAAGGCAGACAGAAAAAAATAATGCTTCACGTCGGAAGTTGCCAGAATGCAGGCGGCTTACATCATTTGCAACTATTTCACCCTGTAGACAGGCAGCAAAGCAGAGACCTGTCCATACACTCACAGGACTGTAGCTTTCACTGAAAGGGGGCAAAAAAAGGATCAGATCGGCCCTTTCTTTCAGAGCTACCTTAGAAAGAGTCAGGGTTCGAAAGTTCCTATTGCTCCTTACGGTAGACGCTATTCAGTGCAAATAAAAGACTGAGGGGAACTCCGGAGAACAAAAGGAGGATGTCCTATATTCAGACTCCCACTAGCAGGGAGCTGCACGGGTCACATTTTACAGGGAAGAACCAGGAACCTTTCTACGACTTCTCTCTCCCTCCACCTCTTACACAGAGATGTCAGCAACCCTCCTACCCTGATTCACTGACCTGAGCTATAGCGCAAGGAAATTACACCTCTGTGTTTCCAAACACAGCACTGGGAATTTTGAAAGTTCCTCAGATGTCTCCTGCCACGGCGGCAGGACTGAAAGGGGGCAGAGAGAGCAAGCAGCCCCAGCGGCCAATCAGTCACCAGCTGGCTGCCGAGGATCTGCCCAAGCTATCGCGCTGCAACCTCATCCTTCAACCAAGAAATCCGGCTGTATCACGCAGCCGAGTCGCAGCTTTATCTCCCCCACCTCCCCGCCCGCCAAAGTAAGACCGATGCAATAACACAAACCAAGGTTTCGCGCTTCTTTTCTGGAGCGTGTCCTTTCTCTGCCTTTCTGTTCTGCAGGGCAAGGCAGGGCAGATGTGAAGAGAAGAGTGATTTTGCAGGAGAATTTAGCTTTAACCTCTTACCAAACCTACTAGACACTGTATAAGGCACTGCCAAGCTAAATTCCATAGTGCCAATACCCTCCAGCTGGGAGTCCGGCCCTACTTCTGCACACAGGATTAAACAAGTACCTACTTTGGAAGGAAATATTTGATAGGCACAGATGAGTGCACCTCTTCTTTTCAGCTCTGTGGTCAGTGTGTTTAGCCAAAGCAGAAGCACAGGTAATAGCTGCTATACCACAAGTCTCAGCACAAGGAGAAATGAAGGGTTGTCCCTTGGGTTATTACCCTGCCGAACATCACACCTAGCTATAATAGCTACTCTATACGAAGGAGTAAACACAAAACCAAATTGCTCATCCGGGCTCATTTCTTTCCAGCCCTTCTGAAACAACAACAAAGAATGTACCCACTCCAGGGACACGGATAGGACAGACTCGCACGGCTAGCTACCAGTGAAGATACTGTCCCAGATAAACAAAAGTTAATATAAGCTACGGCCACCCTTCTGTCAAGCTTGCTACGGCTCTACCGTCACTTCCTTAACCGATATGCCGGAGTTTTTAAGAATTTAGGAAGTCGGGCATACGGCAAGCTCATGAAAAGAATAAAGCAATTTCATAACCGAAGGGAAAACAAAAAGAAATAATTAAACACATTTCCAGGAATTTGTTTTTTTTCCCCTCTACTTTTTTTAAAGCTATTTATTGGACAACCGAGGCACTTTAATCTCTGAGCCAGAGGCAATGAATGGTCCTGGCAAACAGCAGCCTAGAAATTGGCACGGAGAACTACCCCACAGTTTAAATATGCTTATTCAGATGCTGTTCAAATTGTGTGAAAATTTAACTGTTTGCGAATTGGTTCAGAACCAGTTTCAGGGACAGACTGGTTGCGATTTCCAGTGAAAATATTACACAACAGACAACCAGCTCACAGTTTCTTAAAAGACTTATTAGGATCTCATCTTAAAAGCCAGCGGGCAGCGTTTGTTGTTGTTGGTGGGGCGCGTGTGCATGTGTGTGTTAAAGAATGGAAGCCAGGGTGAGCATACACTTTCCAAAGCGCTGTGATTTGGCTTGTCTGACTCCAACCTTCCCCAGAGCATTGCCGCTTACCTCTTTGCAGTTAGATGCGTATTTGAAAGTCAAGTTCCTTGGCAAGGAAGCCTCAGCCTGAGTTAGGGTGCCTCCATCGGCACTGGGATCCAGCGGGTGATCATTTACAATGTACGTGCACTTCTCTTCAAAATCGGCTTCCGTCCACAAAGTCATGTCAGCATCCTCCATGTCCATTTTCATTGTCCACTCTCTCCCTTTCACCAGATTCTTGAAACTCACAGCGTCCGAGCTACACTGTGTAACAGCCTGGAAAATAAGAAAACAGCCTTTAATCCTCATTGTCCTTCAGTGTTGTGGTTTCCGTTGAGACAGCGTGACTAATACTGTAGTCTGTGACACTTTAAAAGCGTATGCAGGATAGTTGGTACAGTTGAGTAATAGCCAAAAAGCAATGTAAACGAAGCTGCTCTGACTGAAGCAGCGCCTTAAAACGCCAGCCTCGGTAATAATGAAGGAACAAAAACAAAGAGGAAAAAATCCCTAGTCTGACAATCGCTTTACCTTTTTCAGACCCCTTTCCTTAATGCCTCAGAGAGAAAAAAAAAATCCATGCTGTAGAAACCGTGGGGTCATGGCCGTGAGACCACTTAGTTGCCTGTGGAAAAGCTGCCTCAGAAAAGAAGTGTCACAAACAAGGAGAGGAAGAGGAAAGGAGCTGCTGTCTGCGTCTGAATGAAGCTAAAAATGGAAAGCGCATGTTGGAAGAGCGGAACCCAGCCTTGCCTCTTCCAAATGGGGAAGCCTGAACTTTCCCACCGGCTTTCAACACACAAACAACTTTCAAAACAACCTGGCCCCCCCCCCCCGCCTCCTCCTGACGTCCCCTTATCCTTTGGCATGGAAGGCTGAGAAAGCCGACATCCTGCCAGCATCACCGCAGCAGCAGCCCTGCACAAAGCACTGCAACGCGTTCCCGGGGGCCAAGAAAAAAAAAAAAAAAAATAAAGACACAAAGGAAATAAACGAAATAAATACATTTAAAAAAAAAATCGGGGTTATATCTCTTTTGATTTTAATGGTACCTCCGAAAACTACTATCTCACAGCACCGAATAGGAGACTCCGCAGGACAATTCCACCAAGTCCCTCAGCCTTTCTGTTTATTCAGGAGAGCAGCACTGTTACCAAACCTATCCCCGAACAGGTACTCGGTCGGGCTCTTTCCTTAAGTTTCGTTAGGGACCAAAATCTGTGCCTACACCGGTAGCTGGGAATGACGTTCACGCCCGGCGTAAAATCCCTTCACTTTTCCTTTTCGGATACGCAGCTACTGTGAAATTCACACCCCATCCTCCGGGAAAAACGAAAGGCGAAGACTGAAAGAGCACGACCTTCCGAGGAAGAGGTTAAGGGCTGACTGACTCCACGTTAGCGGGAGACCCCCGGCGCCCCGCCGGGGAGCCACGGCCGGGCCGCCCGCAGCCGCCGGCCACTGCCCGGAGAGGCTGAGGCGAGGGATGGCGGCACGCAGCTCCCCCGCGGCCGCCTGGGGACCAGCCCCCGCGCCCCGTCCCGACTGCAGCCGGGGCGAGCGGTGCGGTGCTGGCTGACCGACTCCCGGCATTAAAAGGGGGAGAGGAGGCTAAGAGCGAAACTCGGGGAGGGGAGAGCGACAGTTGCGCGGCGGAGCGAAAGGGTTAACGCCGATCGGAGGAGGGCTGCCGACCCGGGAGAGCCGACAAGGAAACTTTTGCTCCGTCCTCCGGACGCCGGCGTGGGCGAGAAGAAGGCGCCGGGGAGGTGGGGGCGTGAGGAGATGGGGTGGGGGGGGAGAAGACACCGCGCTCCTTACCGGGGCAGAGTCCGCGCGCGTTTCCACACCGAAGCCCACCGTCGGCGGCAAACCTGGCTCATCTCTACCGAGTAAACATTTCTCCTTCCTTCCAGCGGCTGGGTCCCCGGGAGACTGACTCACACCTCCAGCCGCCGCTCCCCTCCCGCTCCTCCCCCGCTGTCAGACAGGTGCTGCCGCGCGCCCTGCTCTTGCCGCGGCGAAACGCTGGGGGGCCGCCTGCCACAGCGGCCCGCGCTCGCGCAGCCCGCGCGCGGCGGGCGCTCGCGCACCGGCCCGCCCCCTCCCTCTCGCCGGCTCCTCTCCTCACAGGCGCGGGAGGTGGGGCCCTACCTGCGGCCCCTGCCCTGCGCCGGGCCCCCACACCAACCACCGGCATTTTTATTTTTATTATTATTATTATTAGTAGTAGTAGTAGTATTAAAATTTATTAATATTTTTTTCCCGACCAAGATGGGACGGCCGGGAACGGCCGCTGGGGAAGCAGGGAGAGCCGCCGCGCTGCCCAGCGGCCTGGATCTGGCGGGCGGGCACCTCTTCGCTTCACAGAAAGGGCACGTGAGACAGTTTTTACTAGAAATCTGGTTTTTGTGCTATTTTAAGCTCCACAGGTCAACACGTACCCACTTTCGTTCTCCCTCAATTTGACTAGATAGAACACTGTAAAAATTACAATTAAAATTACTCCCAGGTTCCAAAATATCGATTAAAACCCGATTGAAAGCGCTTACTTAAAGCGGTTATTTAAACTGTAGCAATTATAGTTCTTTACTTGATAGGACCAATTTGGGAGCTTCAGAGTTTTGATTTGATCCCTTTCCAGAGTCTCCTTCTAATCAACGCCTGTAAAAAGAATTAAGAAAAACACCTTCTGTTTATTCCTTTAAATAAAATCTTCCCGCTCTCCCTAAGTAACAGCAGGGAAGCTCACAAGAGCAGGGCACGGCAGACAGCATTTCCAAACTCAACACCTCTTTTGCAGCATAGTAAGAAAAAGACCACTGATCTTGCACAGGACAGTACCTAAGCGACGGTCTGGGAGCATGCTGGTGATGGAAGGAGGATCCGTATGCCTATCAGTGGACCCTGCACCCCGTTTTTTTTTCCCCTCTGATCCAAGTCAGCGTGCTGGCTGAAGGAAGGACATCCTGTGATGATGGCATACAATGTCCTGTTTGTTTATTATTAAGAGCATTCCTGCTTCTCATTACAAAACAACCAGATGCCTGACTTCCTTCAGTGGTCCTGTCTCTTCAGCGAGGCGTCCTCGGGCTTAGAGGAACGGTGATGCACAATTCCATTTATAGCCATCTACAGCCCAGTGTGAACGCTAGCTGCTTCACTGTGAGGCAACCCTACTACTTTTCCTTCTTCTCACACGTCTTCAAGCGTGTTTCTCATCGCTTTCCCAGCACTTTACGTGGCAGCTAGTTTCACATTCTTCTAAAACACGTGCACTTATATTTTGGGGTAATTTGGGTGCTACGTATTTCTTCACAAGAAAAAGGGAGAAAGAGGAAAAAAAAAAAGCACGCTTTACGCAATCGAGTGCCTGTCTGTCTCTCTGACAGGCGTACACACATCCCTTTCCTTTAACCTGCTCCTCCTCCCTCTGATAAAAAGACGCGTGGAAGGGATTACATGCCATTTTCGGTCTGCAACGCTGAGAATAGTAGATCTGTGTAAAGACCTTCCGTGTGTGCTAACACAGGAGGGCTCGTGGCAACAGACGTAAGTAGGGCAACTGCCTGCAAGTGAGTGTCCTGGCTTAACTTCCACCACAGCGTAATTCCACAAGAGAGGTGGCCCGAGCACTGGGCTGAAGGATATAAATGTAATTGGATATACCCAGTAAAACCAAGGTGCATCCAAAATGAGGTCTAGGAAGGCTCTGAAGTAGGAAGAACCACTCATTAAAGGAGAGAAATCCGGCCTACTTGATTGGGTTAATTAACTGATGCTGAGTCACACCGCATAGAACAGAAAAACAATGTAGTCATACTGAAGGTGATTATTTTACCGAAAAATAGTCTCACTCTGAGAGGCAGCTGTTTCAGAGCTTTTCACTTCCCTGTTAGCTTGAAAGAAAAAAGAAGGGGGGGGGAGGCAAGAAAAGAAAAAAGGGTTGATGTGTTTCCTTCATGAGCTGATCTTCTTAATGTGAAGGTGAGCAGGAGAAAAGCAAATCTGCCTTTCAAGGAACTGAGAATGCTTTTGGGCTGGAGAAGAAGAGGAAGCAGAGATTAGATCAGATCAGATGGAGTGAAATACCCCTCAGGACAACAGGAGGATGCCAATACCCCAGGTCAGTGCGCTCTCTCTCCCCAGAGCCTGGGGAGGTGAGTACAGCCTATAAAGCTGACGGACTTCAAATAACTCCGTGGCACACTCCGAGGCTATCCTGAAATTAGCTTCAGGTGTCTCAGTGAAGCTGAGCCCAGAACTACCGTAGCACAGGTGAAGGGATTTCACTGGCATGCAGGTCTAGCCTAATGGTGCCTGATCTGGAATAAAACTGAGTTTATCAAGCAAGAAGAGACAGAAACAAATTTTTAAGAACGTATACTAAAGCAAGAATCACAAAGGAAACTCTGCCATTAAAGAAATATATAGACTGACCTTCTGACCTTCCTCCTTAATAGAGAAACATAAAAAGACGCCTTGTTCAACCAGCAGTTTTCTGCTCTTTTATAGAAATCTTTCATACCAGTAGCCGCTATTGTCTGGAATGTGCAATCTCAAAATGTTGTTCATTTCAAAAAGAACATTTTTAGTCATATTTTCATTTTTTCCTTCTCGCTGATAGAAAACCTCAATTACCGTATTAATCAGCATTTCTCAGGCAGCTCTCTCTGCAGCAGCTTTCAGCCTGGCAACAAATCATGAATGGCCCTAACAGCTCTGATCTCAGAAATCCCCATCCATTTCCTTTGATGCTATCACCACTTCAGCTCAACAACAAGCCTGCGAGACTCAGCCTCAGCTGCCGCTGCTGTTCTCCCTGCGCCCGCTGTAATTGTACAGGGAAGAAAGAGGGAAGGGAGACAGCTCTAATAGATGCAACTTCTTTCGAAAGTTGGAGGGGAGATAAAATGCACACAAGAGATTAAAGCAGAGTCTCATTTTCACATCCTCCCCTTCCCCTTACCCAAACAAGGTCAGTGGCAGATTGACCACATCAAGAGTAACTACCAGACCCACCCCCATTTCCCACTTCCTGCACGTAGGCATCCTTGTGCTGGTAAACATTTGGGGACCAGTTGTGGTCATTACTCGGAGAAGGTACATGATGTAGTTGCACGACTGCACATCTTTTATAAAAGCCAACTGAGAAATCAAACTCAAAGAAGAACTCACTTTCAAGTTCTGCTGAGATACACTCATGTTTCGGGGACACATTTCTAAAAACGTGGTTGCTGTCGGATTCAAGGGAAAGAGAGAGACCCAGCACGCTCCAGTGACTGTGCAACAGGAAAAGTTACAGCCGCCTTCTCACAGACTGGCCTGCCCTTTGCAAAACACAGCCTATAGGCTTCAGATATGATCTCAGAGGCTTTGTATGGCCTAGGCGACTTCAGCATGGTACTGCCTATAAGGAGAGAAATGAAAATTGCACTTGAATCTACATGAAGGTTTTTGCAAGGGCATTTGGGGTGGTGTATGTTGTAGCCAGGAGGCTTTTGAATTAGCACATGCAGCTTCCAGGGACTGCCTTTAATTACAGCGCACCCTGGTCATTGCCTCGTAGCACTTCCAAATGCCTTGGTGTTTATTTTTGTCTCAGCTGTGCAATACCAAGAGCAGATCTTTTGGCTGCACTCTCAGATACTGCCTAGTGCAAGCCTCAACATCTCTTTCGATTTCTGTTGGTTTATCCTCTCAAGAAATTTTCCTTAAAAAGAGAAAAAAGGAGTCAAACCGAAATAACGTATCTCTTTCTGTTTCCAGCAAGGCCTTATTAAAATACTGCTCGGATGACTTATTCATAAGCCAAAACAACCCTTCTCCAATGGAAAAAACATTCTTGCAGCACACAGAAGCAAGAACTAAGCTTCAGCCATTTCCTCTTGTTGAGGCTCAAGTTTGAGAAGAAGGAGCCAAGGCTGTCTGGGCCTGCAAGAAGTCACTGTGAGAAGCCGGGCTTCTCTTGGCTGCAAATGCAGCTGAGCAGCAAAGACAAAACTGCCCAAATCCACTCGCTCTTGTTTCCCAGGAAGCAAGCAAGGATGAAGGTATTGAGAAAGCAGCAGCAGCTTTGTCACTGCACTTCTTTTCATTGTGGGAAAAGGAAGCAGACGTCAGGGTCTGGACTAAACGTAAGGAGCCATCTCCTTGTCCCTTATGAGAAAGGAAACGCCTCACAGTGAAGACCACAGATGTTCCCCTCTTGGTTACCATCAACTTTCCTATCACACTTCTGAGCAATGGTGGTCTTGGGAAAGGTAGGGATGATTGATTGCTAGGAGCCCATAAAACAATACTTGTATTGTCTTTGCATGTTTCTACCATCCCAAATTTATACAGGACAAGAAAACCTGAGCACAAAAATCAACCTTCCACATTCCAAACGTAGACTTTTGAATATTCTGCCCATAGCAACTGAGTCTGAGGAAAAATGAATGAAAACAGGCCAACTCATTCCAACCACTTTCCAACCTTACTAGTGGTAGAGGACTGAAAAAAAAGTGTGCTATGGAAAATTTTCCTTTAAAATAGGCTGGTGCCCAGATCTTTATGGAGGAGGGATGGGACAGTATACCTACAGCAGAATGCTCGCTCCTCTGAATATTTCAAAGACACCAGCCCCGTGACAAGCTCATAATCTGAAATAACGAAGCCACCTCAGAAATAACTGAATTAATTCAACTTTCATGTCTCTTCCCAACTTGACAGTCATGACACTTTTTGGGGTATTCTCTCCTCAACCTGCCTGGTAAGTCATAGTCACATGAACCACAGCGACTCTGTTCCTGCACGGTTCAGTTTTCATTTCGGATACTATCCAGGCTGCCCAACCTCACAGAGCCAATGAACACAGCAGAAGGAGGGCGAGATCCATGGGTGGAACCACGCCACTTTTCTCAGACAAAGAACTAGCCACGGAACGCGTTTCAAAACAGATTAACAAAAACAACAGCTACACACCATGACAAAGCGTATATGGTGGAAACGAAAATATTTACCCACAGATTATCACAGATCCAGCAACGCGACTACCGTGCACCTAGGACCAAAGGATTTGAAAGAGTGACTGTATGTTTAGAGCTGATATGGGAATCTGGCAGGGGTGGGCTGAAGGACCACTTTTTAAGCTTCTAAGAGCACAGTTGTCATTTCTTCACCTTCCCTACCCCAGGGTGGTGAAATAACAGTCTTTTCATACCTGTGCGTCGGCTGGGGGAGGGAAGAATTCCTCTGCTATTAAACACAACTTCTCATTAAATAGTTGACACCTTATCCTTCTTTAAATGTTGTAATGTTTACTTTGCAAAACCCAGGAAAGCTTTTAAAATAAAGATAGCAGAGAGATTCTTAAGCCGGGTGTCCTTGCTTATCTGCTCTTTATCAACCAGCTATTGTTTCTGGAGGAGCTCGTTGGGGAAGGTGGAGCAAAGGGGGTTAATGTTCAATAGGGATCTATCAGTTCCCCTGAAGGAATAGCGCTGCTGACAGAAGAGCAACACGGGGCTCTCAGCTACTTCCTGCACAATGCGACAAACCAGAGAGAGGAAAAAAAAAAAAAAACAAACACCCAAAAAAACCGAGGGCTGCAGTTACTTTTTTTTTTTTCCCCTCCCCTCCCCTCCCTCTCCCAAAACAACTAGTTTTAAGAAAGACATTGTCCTTAGGACAGATAATCCCACAATAGAGAGTCCATTAGAGGTATTAAAGCATTGGCAGCGCCTGATCTACAAGAAGGGCTCTGTCCTGACAATAGACAATTAAAGCTGATAAATCTGCACTACTTGTTGCCGTTCTAATTCCTCGTAATTGTATGCTACTTGTCCCTGCCTCCTGCGTCCAGGGATGAAGCATGCTTCTTTAATCTCCAGAGTACCTGACCTAGTTCCTATGTGGTCTTTTCAGGACCTGTTTTCTTCCCATCTGGACTTCTTCCCTCCTACTCTCCTTTCCTGCTTCCCTCCTCTAAGCATTAAGAAGAGGTTACGATAGAGGGCACAGAACACACCAGAGTACAGCACCCGGATCAATAATTCTGGAGCCCCAGACAATGCACTAATCTGCAATAACAGCTAATCATGCTCAATTTGGCACACCAGTGATTAAACTGTACTTTTCATTAGGCTCAACAAGTAGAGCAGACGCACACTGACAATTCAAATTGCCCCAGCAGTAAGAGCTGCCAAACCCGCGTGCACTTCTGCATTTGTAGCTGCTGCATCGCCAGTCTTGCCAGGCTAGGTGCTTTGTAGGGGCTTACCTTTTTTTCTGTTGACGTTTTTACGGACTGGGACTCTTAGCAGTGTTTCCTAGAAAAAGCAAGCCCCTGCCTCACTTGCCTACCCACCACGAGTTCTTCTAGTTGATGTGCTGTGCACGATGCTGAAAAACGAGCATCACAATTGCATGTTCCCTCCTGGTGCTGACAATATTCTTGGGTTTATTTTACGTCTCAAAGATATTTGGTGTTTTTATCAAATTTCATTTGTTTTTTTTAAGAAAGCTTGGAAGCCTGCTGGTGACAGCAAAAGCATGAAAATGTGCATCACAGGACTCAAAAGATGGAAAACAAGTAAAAATTACCTTGGATCTATTTGTTTTTCAAACTGAATTGTTCAGCCAACCTCACAAAGCATTTGTAGACTGAAGAATGGTTTGGCTTTTCTTTTTTCACCCCTGAACTTGTGAACAAGCCACTATTGTGTCCACTTCGGAAATCTACACAGCTATTAACCCTTACATGCCATTTTGATAGTGACCTTCCCATCACCCTCATAGAACAATTTCTTCTGGCAACAATTTCTTCTGGTTATGATCGTACCTAGCAGACTCATTTTGCAAACTGCCCTGAAAGCCTCGCCCAAGAGTTTACCACAGTCTCTCTAAAGCACAGCACCAAATTCCAGAACTCCTAGAGACCGACCCCACACACTCAGGGGTCTCCTTCTGTTTAACTTTAGCTTATCATCCTTGTACTAACTTGAATAAGTGTTAAAACTGCACTCCAAGTTGCTCTTGGAAAAAAAAAAAAAGGGGGAACAGAAAAAAAAAGTGTAGAAGATGTCAAACGAATGCAGGAAATGTCTATTCTACTATTAATATTAATGAATCCCTAATGCGTTTGCAACCCACTTGAGGTAAGTCAGGAGAGTTCTTCTCCTGACAGCTATTCCTCATCAAACTACCACTGCTAAAGATGTTGATGTTTTCCCTTTTGCTTTGTAATCTTTGAACCAAGTTTAAATCACACCAGAGCCGAGCACAAAATAATGTATTTTATCCTAAGTGAACACAAAGCCCTGGAGACAGAGGTTTAAAAGAGAGCACATGTCTGCTCAATTTATCATTTTAAGATAGGAAGCTGCCGCAACAAACAAAACACCTCCTTGAAAGTGGGACAGCAGCAGATTGCGGTGCAGAAAGCTCCGGGATCTTTTGTTTTCCTGGAGAGCAACAACGGGGCTTTGCAGAGAGAGACAACAGCCTCCCCTTGCTGAAATCTAAATCAGTTCATATAGGAAAGCCTGCCAACTGCTAGTGAGATGGTAACAAAATATTGCAGATAATTCACTTTTCATGATAAAGCAGAAACAAGCAGCATGCAGCACCCAGCAGGGGCTCAACTGATAAAACGGTGTCAAACTCAAACCATTTGTCAATTGGGAGGGAAGAGAGCAAGCTGAAAGATGGACTCAGGAAGTAGATTTATCTAGTGCGACACATTAACTAGTATAAATACTATGGAAAAAGTAAACACATTTACCCAGCAGTATCTCCAGCCAGCAAAGAAAAGGCTTCTGAGCCTCAGAGCCACGCTGGCCATCTAACCACTCAGCTGTCAGCTCCAACAGCAGCAGCATTTTTCTTCTGGTGCAGGACTGGGATGCCATTTAATTCATGGCACTAAAAGGTTTTATTAAAAGCGTACATTATAATTAAGCAAAACAAAAGCGTGACTCCTCTGCTGCTCTAGTCTCCTCCCTCCACCCAGTAGCCAAAACAGTAAAACCACCTTGGCAGCAAACGAGTCAGGTAACATAGCCGGGAGAAGAGCACAGATTCGGTATATAATCATTTATTTTGCGCCTGGCTTGCTCAAAACTGCCTTATCAGAAACTTCTGTCCCGGAGACTCCCGAGGCAATGGAGGGGGCTGACAATGCAGGTCAGGCTCCGTAAGCCGCCGGCAGCGTAATGTGGGGCACACAAACAAACTGGGATAACACAGGGCAGAAGCGCTCTCTGGATGTACGCTTTCTACAGGAAAGTCTATAAACAAATAACACAGTTTTTGGACAGCACATCTCTGCTGCAATCACTGGGAAAAAGGAGAACAGTTCAAAGGGATTTAGGATACCAACCCGCAGCTACGTACACACCCCTTGAGCTGGCAAGCCATAATATCAGAGGATGGCACGTCACATCAGCAAACTGTTCTAACATTCAATCTAAGGCAAAACTCCAAAATTAACAGCAAAGTTAAGTAACCTGCCTCACTGCCCCCCCTCCCCAGAAAAAAAAAAAAAAAAAAGAAAAAGGAGTTAATTCACAAAGGAAAACACAGCACAGTTCTTTGTTCAGCTGTACCTTCATGTGTCCACACAGCACAGGTTCCCCACCTCCAGCTCATGCATCTCAGGATTTTAGTCCATATGGAAAGTCTGTCACTCACTCCCTCCCTCTCACACCCTTACACACACACACGCATGCTCGCACACCCGTACACCACACACACCACACCCGCGCCCTCGCTCCCCAACACGCACTGCCTGGAACCGCTCTGAGGATTTTAGAATTTCCTCTTGCTAGCAGATTCCTCCCTCCCCTCGCATCCACTCCACCCCGTTCTGTAATTAGGCTTAACAAGAGCAATTAACAAAACAAACTCCTCTCCGCCTGGTGGCCTGATAATTCTGATTGTCATAATGTATTAAGATGTGTAAGCCAGTTTAAAATATAGGTAAATTACAACATTGCACAAGAGCCATTTTACATCTATTTTTACTGCTTTTATCACAGGGATAATGAACATTCAGACACGCCTTTAATTTAAAGCAGAAAAACCAAAACTCCGATCTGAACAGCAGAACTCAAAATTGTCACATTTGGACCAATGAGACTATTTTGGTTTTTAGCTACTTTATTAGAGGGCAGCTCCCTCCTCTTACGCACAGCAAACTCCCTTGAAACGTGTGTTTCTTTTTTTTCTTTGTGACCCTAAAAATCTAAGATGTAAAATCAAGTTTAAATGCATCTTCTGTCTTTACGGATGTCCAGGAATAAATGGATTGTAACTGTACAGGAGACCAAAGCCTCAAAATTTTTCTCATGGCTTGTCCATCTACTTTCAGATCACTTTACTTCAGCAATCAAATCGAAGAACTTCAATGTCAGAATCATCAAAAAACCAACACTTGAGGACTAAGTGACTGCAGGTGGTCAGTGGAGAAATTTTGTTGTCCTTCGATTTCAGTGAGCTGTGGGTCCAACCCACACAGAAAATTTACACACAGCCTGAACTCGATTGGAAAACATATCTAGTTCTGGTTCTGCTTATACACTCTGGCAGTGTGTAATTAAAGCTGTCAACACAAAATTAGAACCGTATCAAAATCATCAGCACACAGAAAATTCATGAGCAGAAGACCAGAAAATAAAGAGTTTGGTACATGACATGGATCTGGATTCATATGAACTGAAAAAACATTCTGCTTCCTCAGATACGTATAACCTGATCCACAATACCATCTGCCAATTAACCACAATTATTTAAAAGAAAGAAAGAAAGAAAGAAGGAGAAAGAAAGAAAGAAAGAAAGAAAGAAAGAAAGAAAGAAAGAAAGAAAGAAAGAAAGAAAGAAAGAAAGAAAGAAAGAAAGAAAGAAAGAAAGAAAGAAAGAAAGAAAGAAAGAAAGAAAGAAAGAAAGAAAGAAAGAAAGAAAGAAAGAAAGAAAGAGAAAGAAAGAAAGAAAGAAAGAAAGAAAGAAAGACAGACAGACAGGCTGGTGTTGGTAGTGTATTGTTGGAATCCTGCAGTTTCTGATAAGCTAGATATGTTTTCCTAAGTCAATGATTTCATCTCTGCTGGGTGTCAACATTTGCACAAGAATAATTTTGGGGGTCAGAAAGACATCAGCAAATGAGATTTCGAAAGATTTCATAAGAGCACAGATTGCTCAAACACAGGGAAAGGAGGGTTTCGGCTTCCAGAAGTTCACTCTTCTGCTTCTTCATTCCTCCTTCCCTGAAGCTGAGTCAAAGTTCTGTAAAAACGTACAGCGAACTATCAGATTTGCAAGACAACAGCCTCACATAAAAAGCCACACTTTGCAGTGAGACAAACACTCCAAAATGACAGTAAACGGAGACTATGATGGTGCAAAACCAGACACTCTTTCGAATGGCAGGAGATGCCAGGTGTAGAATCGCACACGGAAATTCAGTTCTGCACTCCTGGCATATGGTGCACCATCTTTAATTTTTTCCACCAAATCTCTTCTTCATTCAGTGCTCAGAAAGAAAAGTGCTGACTAAAAAAGCCGTATTTCCAGAATTTTTCTCTCTTCTTTCTCCTGGGAAGGCCCAGTGCCTTACCTTTACCACTGACTGTTCAAATGGAAGACAAACCAATTTTGTCTTCTGTTTTTCCACTTTGCTTATCAGAACAGCAGCCCTTGAATGCCACACAAATATCAAATAATGACTAACCGGATTTTCACAATACCTCCCCCATATGTTGATGAAGATATTATTGCTACGCTTGCTCTGCAGGAGGGGTATGGAGACACAATGACATTAACATCAAAAATGTGCATCAATTTTGAGATGCAGAGCAGCTGATTTACTTAGCACGGCGTACTACTTTCTACGTTCAAAGCGTTTCTCTTCCTGGCATCCCCTGTGATGGCTCTGTATTTTGCAGGGCTTCACATCGGGCACCCTGGAAGATGTCAAAATTAATGACTACCTGCAAAAGGCTTTGATGAGGTGAACTGGTATGAATCTTACTCGGAATCATGGGCAGAAGCAATACTTGGTTCCTCAGAGCAGAGCTCACCTGCCCTGAGAAGAGCAACACTTCTTCCTACCACGGCCATTTCACTTCCTTACACTGCAGTGAACAAGATAGGGCTGAGAGGTGTCTTAAAGATAACATTTTATTACACCACCCCGATTCATCTCCCCTAGCAAGCTTGTCTGATGCCTGAATGAGGCAAGTAATCAGTAGAAAAAACAGTAATTAAATGAGTAATTAAAGACTGTATCATAATGCCTAAGAGGATCAAATTGGGGTTAGGCAAACAACGTAAACTCTGGAGAACCTGAGTTTGCAATTTTAGTAATGTTCCTCAACAGTTTTTGTGCTGATTTTTGAAACTGCAAGTAGAAAAAGCAGACATCCCATGACCTGGCATCACACTGACGCCCACACGGATCATCGGCAGAGCTGGGATATTCTGATCTGCCACGGGCAGACTTCTGCAGGGAAGCCAGCAGACCTGGTTCAGAGAAACCATATGGCTGTTTTCAGCAGGGTCAGCACAAGTACTGGAAAGGACAGGACACTTCTACTGCTGGGTTTCCACAGGTGACATGCTGGAAGCAGAGGAACGACCACTTTCAGGCATCTCAGTTTCACGCCAGGTTTGGCGTGGAGTTTGTTCCTCCTCTCCTCCTGTCTCAGCCCATCCTCCAGACCTCGCCTCAGACTTCTGATTGGTTTCCTTGCCCAGCAAGTCCTCACCCTGTTCCTCCTGACCCCTCTTGTAGTTTCCCTTTCCAGTCACTCCCATTTTCCTCTCTCACACCCAGGCTCCTTGTGCCAGGTCTTCTCATCAAGCCAGTTTCAGTCTCTTCTGGTTCCTCATCTGCACTGCCATTCTTTCCCTTCCTGATCTATGCAGACATGGTACACTCTCCATCTCCACGTGTCCCCTTCCACCTCCACGGCCTGAACAGCAGCATGGTGTAGTCAAGTCTCCTGACATCTCCTGGTGCTCCTCTGCAGGCACATAGTGGTGAGCCCAGTTCACACGTTGAACAGACATGGTGTCAAGCCAACTGGAAGTCCTGTGACTATGTTAGTATGGCACTGAGCCCGAGCTAATAAGCCCTGGTGAGAAGCCGGATATATTAGCTTGGGCTTAGCACCATGCTAATGCAGTCAGGCAGCTTTTGGATCAGAGCTGGCTTACATCCCACCCGCTTTTAACACCAAGCTTGCTCGTCTTCGTCTACAATAACCCACAAAGATAAATCCCTCGGTCTTGTACCAACCTTACTCTCAGTTTCCCTCCTCCCTGACACTGCTGATGTCCAGGCACAGTCTCTCCTCCTTGTTCCTTCATAATCCCCTCAAGGGTCAGATATTCTCCACAGGCTTTTAAAAATAGCTCCTTTTGATGACTCTCTGGGCTCAGGACGGTTTGCAGTAAGCATGCACTGAACGTGCACTCTTCTGCTCTCACTGCAGGTGCTCAGTTCTAGATCCAACAGCGTTCACTCATGGAAGCGAGCCGTGATGCCCTCCTACAGCACCGGGGGGGCTATGCAGCCAGTCGTCTAGGCTGGCTTCTAGCTCAAAAGTACTCTCCTGGGCATGGGAGTCAGGGATGGAGGGGGGAACAGGACTGGTCTGTGTCCTGGTCTTGCTCTGACAGAGACTCGATGAAGCAAACGTGTAGACCCAGGAACTGGGAAGTGCTCCCGGCAGAGTGATGGCATTCGAGCATCCCTGACAACAACGGCCACCACCCTCCCGTGCCACGTACACTGTCCTTCCCCAGGCCACTGAACCTGTCATTCAAACTTCTGCTCCAAAAAATGGAGGCTGTCATGGTGGAGCTTACTTTTCAAAAGAAAAGTCATCACTCTCTTCATGTTAGCAACATAATTTTTAACATAGCCAAGTTCTTGGAAATGGCAGAATAGATTTTGGGGAAAAATGCAGCCTGAGGAAAGTAAAATGTAAAAAATAACTAAGCCACACGTTTAGAATTTGGTAGACTTATGAGCACCTAAAAGTGGGTTCTCCTAATGCAAATTGTCTGTCTTAGCAACAGGTGATGCTACCAGCCCTGCTTATACGAGAGATCAGTTTCCTGAGATCAATTTTAGGGTGATGTTATTGAACATTCTCCTTTGTATGAGAATGAGAATAGTGCCATTGCACATAAATCATACACAAAGCACGTGCATAAATTTAAACCCTACTCCCTTGGCCTGCTATTCCTCTTCCGTGGCCAGGCCAACGCACTAGAATTGTATTAATTATACAACATGGCAAGGTTTGATAAAGAAAGAGAGGATGCTCCTGTTCCAACAAGTTTACATAAAGCACTCCTTTTCATATACGAAATCCGAAAGGGCAATGGAGACAACAAAAACGCTGATGCTGCTATTTTTCATCACTGTTAAGATGAAAGAAATAAACAAGTGACTGTCAAATTGCAGTAGTTTGATGTAATAAAACCAGATCCTTATGTGACTAATCTTGCCACTAAATGATAATAATAATAAAAAATCTTTTTTCAAAGATTAATTTGCAGCAGTCTGTCCCGTCATACCCCTCATGTAGAATTATTAGCACTACGTGCACACAAATCAGGCAACAGGGAGTAAGGGAAGCTTGCAATCAGACCTAATGTCTTCCCTTCCTCTCAGCCCCCAGTACAGGACAGCCACTTCCTTTCTACAAACGCTTTGCTCAGATCTGTACACAAGACAGGCCACATCTTCCGGGGAGGCTCAAAGTCTTTGCAGACACACAGTTGCCTTCAAAGCATCACTGGAAATCTGTGTGGGAAGATTCTGAAATATTAAAACCATCCTATACTCTTTTCTTCTAAGCCAACAACAAACCCCCTCTAAACTTATCTATCACTTCTCTGTTTAGTTTATTCTGGGCTGCAGAATAAACTTTCTGACTACTGAAGAAGATGCACAAATACACAAGCTGTATTGTACGCATGTGCAAAGGAAAACAATAGAGAAAATCTGTATGTCCTTTCCAGAAAGGCAGTTCTTTTCCAGGACTTTAAAATTGTGCATAACCTTTTCCTCTATTACCAAAAGCAGGCAAAAAGAAGGCTGTCAAGAAAATACTGTGCTTCAAAATGTATATTATCTGTCCTAAATCCGAACTGACTCACCTTTTGGATCAACACTCCATGACCATCTTCCCCGATTTTCTTCTCCCAAAGGTAACTGCTTGCTCTCTAGCAGATTCACAAGTTATTTAAGCCATGATCTTCAGTCTTAAAAAACTCCCAGCCTAAAGTCTGCTACGGCACTCGTAACCACAGCCCAGCAGCGAGCAGGACACGACTCTGCTCTTGCTCGCGCGGCGCGCAGGCAGCCAGCCTGTGCTTGCTGACTACAGACGACAGATTGTCATGTTTTCTCAGTTTCCCCACTTCTAACCTGAGAGCTACCCCGTGCTGCGGGATGACTTTCAGAAGACACATCCTTTGTACCTTCTCCTTGCTGCCAGATGTCCTCTGCAGCCAGTTCATGGCTTTCGTTTCATATTTCGCAATAGCTTAACAATCTTGGTAAAAATTCAGACTACTACCACTACTGAAAAAAGAACGTATTATTCTTAAAGAAGGTGGAGGGGCCAAAAGATCGAATCTCAGTTAAATCCTCTGGATTTCTCTCATTTCACATTTCTTTTTGACTGTCAAAGACAAACTTTTGCTAGTCCTATGTGTAGAATGAAATATGGTCAAGCTGACAAGGTAAGACGGTACAATCGAGCTGCTGTTTCCTTGACATACCTGTCATGTTTGCAGTGTGCTAGGACACCAGAAGTGTGTAAATTATCACAACTCCCTGCACAGAGAAGAGTGCCCTAACAGACCTTCGGAGGCTCGTGATCAGTTTCTGAGGATGGATGCTGTAACCCCACAGATAACAGCAAGGCTGGGTAAATTGGTTTAAGTCTAGCCAGGATCTAAAGACAAACAGGTACCAGAAATCCAGTGTGCGTGCTGGTTACTGAAACAGACAAGACACATGGAAAAATTTTTTCAGATTAATTTACAGGAAAACTAGATTTGACTTTTGGATGTACAGTAAACATGATTTTCCAAATCACCCTGTTGAAGAAATCTAAACAAAATCCATCTGCATGCTTATAAACATGTAAAAGTGTTTAAGAGACACAATATGTTAAAAAAAAATCAACGATAATGGTTAGTCCATGCTTCCAATTATATTCTTTCTTCAATTAGTCTTGAAGAAACTAACACCTCTATTAATCATTTCAATTAACTCCACGCACCACATGACATCCGCACCAGCAGCCCATATGTTGCGTTCCAATCACCCAAATATTAAAGCCTTTTTAATTGATTGATCTAAAGAACACTCAACAGGCTCAAGGTGGCAGCCAGCCAGGAAATCCCAAAAGAAGATGACAAAAAGGTGGGGGTGCTAAACCAGCTTCCCAATTTGTTTTTCCTCTTCCTCCAGGGTTCACTAAGTTAATCCAATCACAGCCCATAAAGCCCCTTTTTAATAAAATAAATAAATAGATAAGGGAACACACATGTTGGCTTTCCCCTAGAGAAGCCCCCTCTGCTAAAGCCGGAGAGCCATCCTGTTAAGAAAGTGCCGCATACGAGGGTGCATTTTTTATCCGGCAGAAATATTTAGCTTGGCCGCCCGCCAGGGAATGCTGAAAGAATAGACTGAATTAGGGGATTTACCTTCCACGTGTTTGGCACGCGTCATTAGAGGCTCTGAAGAGCTTGACTCTTTCGCTCTCTCACTCTCTGTTTTTACTCCCCCCCCCCCCCCCCCATCAGAGCTTTGATGCAGAGAATAAAGTATGAGCTATACGAGCAGTCGATGTGTTGCATTTCTAAGCGTTGGGATGGTGGCTTTCCTTCTGTTGGAGAAAACTGATGCCCACTTCCTGAAGGTAATTTTTTTTTTTTTTTTTTTTTTTTAAATTCCAGTCAGGTATGGGGTGATATGTTTCGAGAGCATTTGCTTTAACACAGGAAAAAAGCATGCTATTTTTCTTCCTCTCTTTTCAAAAAAGAAAAGTTTTTGAAGTTTCCTGTCGACAGATTTAAACTTGGAGAAAGTGGCTTAAAAGTAAATTCCTTAAGTGAAACTCCAACCACAGAGTCTTTTAGGAGCTGGTTTGAAAGGTTAGGTTTGGAACAATAACCCATTAATTGCTCTGTCATTTGACTTTTATATGCTGTCATGTGGACTTATGTTATTTTAAAAAACACTTCTTCACGTAAGCACTTTGGTCCTGCAAATACCTCTTAAGCTCTATAACCAGAACATATCAGTAGAGATGGTTGGTCCATACCTCAAGTAACCCATGCGCCCACCTTCCCACAGTTTCTGATTTGCGAAGGGAAAGATGATATTGTAAGTTAGCCTCTGCTCCCCCTTAACTTAGAGGGGGGAAGAAAAGGGGAAAACCCCAGTTTCTAGCTGAATAAATGCATGGAGGTCCTGACACCAAAAGTAAATGCAAATGTTTGCGTCTGGCACGCATGCCAACCCTGTTTACAGAGCCCAGTTTTGCAGAACAACTCCCAGTGCCACTAACACCCATCTGCTGAGCTGGTGTGAGCACCAGGAGAGCCCGGCTGCAGCTGCCTCTGCTGGACTGTCTCATCACACTATCGGATAAATATAGGCCCTATTCACACACGGGTTTTATCATTATTGATTCAAGCAAATCAGTTTAGAAGCTATTTGTTGACATGCTTACTCAAGGCAAGGTTCAAGCAGAGTTTCTGAACTGATGCTGGCTGCGTCTTTATCCTGTCTTTGCTTGCAAATGAATCTGGGTCTGACTTGGGTTCAGCTAAATTCATGTCACCAGATGACAGCATGTGATTTTTCATCTCTCAGTAAAACTAGTTCATAGTGTCTTGCATATCAGGAGATCCAGGGGCTACAGAAAAGCAACTAAAGGGATGGATACTGGCTGAAATACAACTGAAAATAGAAGAAATTAGCTCCAATGTCGGGAGGATGCTGAAGCCCATCTCCTCGCTGAATGCAAAAAAATCTCAGCTGTAGGGACCTCCTCATAGCTGAAGGGCAGGCCCATAGTTTCTTAAATAAATCATTCATAATTCATAGCCAGGTTGAAAACCACACAAATAATGAGCTCTCAGTATTACTCAGCGGAAAGTGAGAACCGGAGTTTTCCACCCAAACCCGTAAAGGCTGACAAGCTCAGACATGTTTTTGTGATCTCCTTCCTGGACCCCACATTTTTAATTCAATTTAAAGAAAGCTAGGCAGCCACTTCCCGCTCTGTCTTTTAAGTAAAGATGCTAACATCCATGCTAATACTACAGCTACCCCTTCTTTTATCAAAGGCTGCAGCAATCGCAGAGGCTTTCTTTTCATCAGAAGGAAAAACTGCAAAAATAAAGCTGCCTACTTCTGCTGCTAACAGGGCAGCTTTGCTCGACACGCTGCACAGATACCAGCCGGTGGCTGAAGCACTGCTTTAGGTTTCCAGCAGAGCATCTTTGCTCCCAGTTGAATCTCCGAACGACTGGCCACGCAGCACTTGACTGCAATAGCAACTACGACAGATAATTCACCACCACTTGTTTCCACTTTATCAGATAGTGGAGGAAGTGTTGTGGACTGACAGACCCAAATGGGATAACTCCTCTGTGGAATTTAACAGGAAATAATTGTGAATTAAGATGCGGGTGCTGCGGGCTTGCATTCCATGTCGAAGCGCCAAGGGGCAGCACGAGCTTTTCTGCACAAATATGTAGGCGAAGGTGTTCAGCGTCTCCCCGCTCCCCAGGCACGGGGCTGGAAAACGTCTGCCAGCGCAAAAGGTGCGATCCTGTTATCTCTGGCCTCCGTCATGTAGGACCACAGGAACACGCAGGTGTCCATCCCTGCGACCAGGAACTCCCTGCCTGCCGTGCCTCTGGAGCAGTTGCAGAGAGGCCAAGCATATTTCAGTACCGTGATCGATACTTTGAAACTCGGGTCAATTAACAGAGAGCGTTGGCCTGACAACACCAGCTCGGTGGCAAATTGACACATTCGTCGTCCTTGCAACAAACTTGTGCTTAAACACAGTGTGCTACACTTATTGTATTTACAGATTAAAAATATGACCTTCAGAAGTGAAATAAAAGAGCTCCTTTCCCCCCCCCCTGCATCTCCTCCCTCTGTGTTTTTAATTAAAACCACAAACCAACACATGTATCCATCCTTCCTTCTCTAACAGTTTGGGATTCCACTCTCAAATACTACGCAGATAAAACGAACCTTTATGTGTTAGCAATTCACAATGCAGTAAATTCTCCTTTCCAAACCTGCCATCTTCATTAAAATCTTATTTGCTTCGTAATCTCCTTTGATCGCTAAAGTTATAAGAAGCCCCCTCCTCTTCTTTTGATACTATCAGTGTAGCTTTTGACCAGAGAGCGTGATGAATTAAATGTATGACAGATATGACAGGTGAGGAGTGCTTGGAGAGGGCTTAAACAGCAGGGATAAGACAAAGCCCCCATTTAAGCACAAAACCCCTACCCGATGGCTAGCCCGTTAATGACCAACCACTCCATTTGTCCTGGTGGATGAGGAGCAAGCTGATACTACAGACAAAGCTTTGTTAGCCACGGGGCTGTTCTTCAATCAGGCCACACAACCAACTAATTGAAATGCCCAGTTTTCCCCCCTCAGGATTTGATATACAAGCTTGGGGGTTTGTAGGTATACTCTTTTTTTTTTTTCCCCTCCTTTTTTTCCCCTCCTATAATGTATTAATTCAGCCACCACAAGTTTACAGCTGGACTAAGTGGAATTACAGCATATAAACCTGAAAATCTATCTGCAGGGATCCAGCTAAGCCCTGGAGAGAGACAAGTCCAGCAATACAAATCCAAGGAATTTTGGAAGTCAATCCATTAGGATTACTAGGCCTTTGATTTTGGAAGTCGCAGGCTCAAAATATGGAAGCAATGAACTCTCAATCTTCCTTCATTATAGCCTCTTTCCAGAGAACTTACTGACCCCATTTTTTTCTATTAAAACACACTGATAAACGCGGACAGAATTATAATGTTTTTCCACTATATTTGCAATGAAGGAAGACAGGAAAATATCTGCTCTCTTGAACTCATGGTTAACACGCCTTTTAAAATTTCATACGTATTTTCTCCATATTTAGAGTTGCCACAAGCAAACTCGTCACCCTTCTTGTCAGCTGAAGACTGTTCTCCCCCTCTTTAAAGTCCACGTTAATTCTCAGCACGCTGTGCTGTACCTAAACAAGGAGTTTCAGGCTCTAGTTACTTAAACTACAGGCTGCCTCCCAGAGGTGAAGAAATCTCTGTGCCCCCTGCTAGACTAGGATTATATTCCTGATGGGCAGTCTCTCATTTTAGCCCACCAATCTGTGGTTAGCAGAAGGCCAGCAGTTTCTCGAGGTAGATGCCAACGCAATATTCATTGTTAAAACCAACTGTTAAAGAAAAGAAAAATTGATTATAGGGATGCAGCAATGAATCTGACTTTATTGCTGCCCTGGATAGAATGGAAAATGCTAACTGAAGCAAGAAGAGTCTTCACTTTCAGAAGAAATTCAATTTTTATCTCTTTGTTCCTTCCTGTTTTGCCCTTGCAGGGTGTTGTAGCTGAATCACAGGTGCTGGTATCAGGAAACCTGTCTTCTGTTCTTAGCTTTGCCACGGGCTTCTTACGTGGCTTCTGGCATGCCTTGTACCCTCTCTGTGCCTCGGTTTCCTTATATAAAAATGCAAATATTCCTACCTGTTTAAGAAAGAGTGTGGTCTAGTGGTTTAAACCACAGAATCAAGACATCCGAGTTCTCAAACTGAACACAGTATCAATTTCTGCTATGGCTTTGAAGCAACTACCCTTACCTACTACCCAAGGGGTCAGCTTCCCCTGGAAAACACTGAACAGCCAAAACCCAGGCTTCTCAGTAGAGTATGCATGCCACTTTCCAAGTGATATTTCTCACTTTTATTTTGCTTACCTGGAGCACAAAAGAAAAGAAGGTTGGAGCTACGACCAGTGAAGCTTTTGGGAGCTGCTCTCACTAGAAGGCTATGGTGACCGTCTCTCCAAGAGGTTGTCCCCAGACCACCCAGCAGAGCTGGCCTGACTCCGTCCCAGTCATTATGGTCCTAACTCAGCCTGTGGAGGCGTAAGGCTAAGTCCCAAATCTTCACCAAGCGGGACAAAGGGCTGAAACGATAGCCTTCCCCTTTCCCCAGGGAGCATCTGTCACTTCTGGCTATTTCACAGCAGACCAATGTGTCTCTCACGCTCTCTCCTCCTCCACTTTTCCTCCGTGAAAAACTCCCCAAAGTTTTGAGTCCATTCCACTCAGAATAAGTAGCAACTTGAAAACTTCCACAAGGCAGAAGAAGCATTTCCTGCCTGGCTCTGTCTCATGGCTCTCTGGCTCACTAGATGCTTGCAAAGGTTAATTAAATAATGCTCAGATATTCATAATATGCAAAGTCCCAGACAAGTGATAAGTGCTAATGTGATGAAGCATAAAAGGGCCATTCAGAGAGAACAGCCTTACAGAAATCTAGAGGGAAATACTATTGATGTCACAGAAATAGGCGTTTCTTCACTACGGACTCCAATAAAGGTAGGCAAAGTCGTCACCATTATCATCACTAACCTCGTACTGAGAAAGACCAACTGATTTTTAGAAAAAGATCATAGGAATTCTGATCAGTAAATTAGGGGGGGGGGGGGGGGGGGGCGGAGGCGGGGAGGAACCCAAAAAGCATTATTCCGGGGTATTTTGGTTTTGAACATGCAAATCTGAACAGAAGCTGCGTTTTTTTAGACAGCTTTCCCATCCCTCTATTAGATATAATGTTATAGTCTTATTACACATGTTGCCTACTAGACGTGCTCTGACTTTTATAGATGTCAACCCCATTTCTTAATTCAAGCCATTTGTCTCTTGTGATCTCTGTGCCTCTGGGTTAGAGTTCCAGCCAAAGAGGTGAGCTAGCTCATATCTGCAATGCAGCCATAAAATCCTCCAGCGCTACATCCCCGAAAGCTGCTGCTGCCCTGCGAAAAGGCCTGGATTTTGTCTGTCTGCAGCTCAGCACCCAGAAAGGACGTTTTGCAGAAGGGCTCAGTGGACATCCAGGAAAACTGCTTTCAGGACCTTATCTGAAGGACAATACTTAACTTTCACCACCTGGGCCTGGCCCCTGAAAGGAAACAGTCACACTCAATTATTGTCTTTTCTCTACAATTACTATTTAATCAAACCTCCAGCTGATATTAACTGGTGGAAAAAAAGGCTATTTTTAGTCAGGACAGTGATTCCCCCTCAGTCCTTTCATCTATGAGTAATGTACTTCCTTTTGCTCTCAGTACCACACACCAGTCTACACCAGATGCTCAGTATTAGGTAAAATTAAAAATGTGGGCATCATACCCTTTGAAAGATGCTTTGAACTCAAATTAATATATCTAAACCCACTATTTAAATTAAAGATATCCTGTCCCTCTGCTGTGTAGTTTTCCCTTTTATCAGAAGGGGAATTTTAGTCCATTTAAAGGTTTTTTGGTTCAGCTCCACAGACCACGCTTTGACTTAACAACACGTTGTAATTTCCTTTTAGCCACAAGAATAAAGGAAATGTATAGAAGCAACACCATAATCTTGTCAAGCACCCTCTTTCGTTTCCCTGAACAAGCCTGTTCGAGAAAATGTGAAGCCTAAGATTTTTTAAGATGTTATCTGGAAGAGGTTTAGATCATGGAATACTTTTATTGAAAGCAGATATATGTATTTTTACGCATCTACTGATGTACTCACACACGTAAAATATATGCCTACTAAACTCTTTTATGGACAAGAACAGAGCAGTCTGCAACCTGCAAAGGTTTTGCAGAGTTCAATCCCCTTGCCTCAGTATTTTACCTTTTCCAGACTTTCGCCCAGAATCCATGCGGATACTTGAGAAAGTCCCACCAGTCCTCACACCCAGGGAAGTAACAACTGGGGAGCGCCTGCACCCAGACTCACCTGTGAACAGGGCTCTTTAACCGCTGTCAGAACCAGAAACGTGGGAGCAGTGTACAACACACTGATTTCTCAGGTACTTCTACGTACATATAAGAAATGGGCTCCTGGACTACTTGTGCCATTACTTGCATCTTTAGTCTTTTTCAAAACACGACGATTTAAATGCAACTGCTCTGTTTCCCAGAGAGCTACAGGACGCGCTGCAGTTTGCAGAGCATATTCAGGCTTTACATTTTACAAGCAAACACTGTCCAGCTTCACATTCAGCCTATCCCCTCTTGATGTCATCACTGACAACACTCAAGAGCACAGGCAGAGGCCAAAGATAAATCTAAGGAAGAAATTTTTTACAATGAGGGTGGTGAAACACTGGAACAGGTTGCTCAAAGGAGTTGTGGATGCCCCATCCCTGGAGGTGTTCAAGGCCAGGCTGGATGAGGCTTTGAGCAACCTGATCTAGGGGAAGGTGTCCCTGCCCACGGCAGGGGGGGTGGAACTAGATGATCTTTAAGGTCCCTTCCAACCCAAAGCATTCTATGACTCTAAGAGCTGCCTCTTGCCTTTGGCACTGAGCCATGGAGCCACGAGTGCCATGGCAATGGGGAGCTGGCCTTGCTTTAGGTCCTACGGGACCACGAGGCATGCCCACACGCACACAGCAAGCCCTGGGGGCACTCAAGCGTGCGCAGGATGCTGCTGCCTCGGCAGACCCTGAGGTCTCGCTTGGTCCCCAGCAGCTTCGCCAAGGTTCGGTTGAGGGACTGGAGGGCAGCTCGGCCCTGGCCACAGCACAGGGAGAGGGATCTGCCAGGAGAAAACACAACCACCAGGCCAGAGAAACCGATGCTGAACCCGCTGTACCAAGCAAGGGGAGAGGTATTAGCTGGCAGCGCTAAGGACATCAAGAAAACGTACTTCGGGACAAATCAAAGGGGCAAGTCAAGCATCTGCGAGTTCTCTCGGTGTGGGTTAGACAGTGACAGTAAGGCAGTTTATCCCCAAGAGCTTTCTCCTCGCTGGAGGTGTTGAGTTAACTGGCGGTGACCTCCCACTGACCCACAGGCAGCATCTGCAAGCAGCGCTGGGCGGTGGTGGCAGCCAGGAAGCCCTTCTCCCAAACAGTGCCCTTTCAAAACACTCCAAAAAGCAACAGCTGAGGTGACCCCAGAGTCAGCCGCCCGGCCCCGTCCAGCACGAAGGACGTCTCCCTTCACCCTCCTGAGGTTTCATCCATCTTCATTTGCTTTTTCTTGCTGCCATTTCCTCTGACTTTTCAAACTTGGGACACGGGTAGCTATTATTCATTCTCTGGTTTCTTACCCGTCATGCTGCAAAGAGTTGCAGCTTTCTATCCGTAAATACCACATCGGTGTTTATTTAGCCATTATTTTAATCACTGATTTTTTTCTGCTCAGGTATCTCTCGAGCAAAAGCAGGTTTTATGGCATTATTACAGTTTAGATTTCTAAGAGAGAAACATCTCAATGCAATTATTAAACGTCGCTCTGGGTAGCTGCAAAATAACTTGCTAATGAAAACTCTGAATAGGAATAAAAATATAACTGAGTTATGAAGAAAGTAACTGTCCAAACCATTTGAGGTTAAGGGAGTATGAACAAACATCTTCATTGCGCACCGTTTTTGTCTATAAAAAGGGCAAAGAGGTGAAGCAGCAGGACTTATCCCTTCCACCACGAACACTGGTGTAAACACCAGAGGCTCTCCAATTTCCAGCTATCAAATCATTTAGCTCTGGGTAACCCCAATAATTTTAGTCATCAACTTGCAAAACTGCGTAACTTGTACTCCGTTGACACCAATCTGAGTAATCTTGTTCCCACATCTGGTTAAGAATAGACTGATAATAATAGATTTTGGCTTCAGTGGGGAAGGGGAAACAGTGGGAGAGGGGGGAGGGGGGAAATATAGTGTGGGGAATACAGTGGAGAGGGGGGAAATATAGTGTGGGGAATACAGTGGGGAGGGGGGAAACTAGTCCTTCTCTTCCTCTTCACTTCTGAGTGGTTCAGGAGGGACAGGAGAGAAAAGGAGGTGTTGAGGAAGAGAAGGAAAAGTTAGCAGGAGTTCTGGTAGTACACTTGGGCGTGAGATCACGTTCTCCATTCTAAGAATGGACCCCAAAACTCTCATACCTGAACCCTCCTCCCTAAACATGAGAAGACAGACTGTCCAGCTCACACCAGAAGGCAACGACGGTGGGGAAGGTATGCAAACATGCAGTCAGTGACAAGAATTTCTCAGCTCAAGAAAAGACAGAAAGAGTCAGAGATTTTGCGTAAGAGGAATAAATTAAATGATTTCCCCAAGGTTTCACTGAAAACAGGCAGCAGGGACAGGAGCTGAACCCACACATCCTGAATCACAGACCTTCGTCTCAATCACAAAGATTCTCCTTCCTCTTGTATGTCTTGCACTATCTAGAGTAATAAAAAAAAGACATTGCCTTGCCCTCCTCCTTTAGATTGAATACTAAACCTATGTATCACCCAGAAAATTCAGACATCTTGATGGAAAGGTGATGGGTTCCAAAGAAAGGACAAACCTTCCTAATGCTCTGGAAGGAGGGTGTCATTTCCTATGCTGGTCATCCATATACAATCACGATCAATTTAGACGGCAATAGGTTAGAAAATGCAGAGCCTTTCTTCAAAAAGATGCAAGAGAGCACGTCTGCCATGCAGCACGCTCTGCTGCAAAGCCCGCAGAGCCAGCTCCAAGCCTGCTGACTGCGGAAGTGCTCAAGAGAGCGATGCAGATACATTAGCAACTAAGTTTGTAAGTCTTACAGCTCAGAAAAGCACACAAATTTTAAGTCCAGAGATAGACTTACACTGTTTCGAAGGCTACCTCAATTACTGCTCATACTCTTGAAGGCTGCTGAACCTTGTTCCATTATGCAAGGCAAGCTGATCTTTCTTGCTTTCTGGCTTTGACAAGGTTGGGAAAGGATATGGTTGTGCTCTATAAATATGCCATGGGGTAAAGAGCAAGGAGCTATTCCTTGCCTTTTTCAGCTGAGTATTTTCACAGAAGAACAAAACTGACCTGAGCAAGTTCATGTCAGAAGTTCTTCAGTCTGAGAGGGGCTTTTCTCTCACACTGGAGGGGCAAAACAGCTTACCATGGTAAGTCAGGCCTTGTTCATTAGCAGAACAATTTTTTCATGAAGTTGCCTTTCCCATCAGAAGACTGGGCTGAGCGACCAGGAAGACCTCCTCTAAACTCATCTTTTCTACGAAATCTTCTAAGATACTTCTAAGAAATTTGACAGTGGTCTAGATATTCCGATACTTCCAGCAGGATGATCCAGTAAAGCACTGTGCATACGTTTTTTTAGAGCAGACCATACATAATAAAACAAAATGGAATTTTCTGCCTTTGGAGAAAACTCTAGCTGACTCAGCAGTATACATGCATGTGCACGCCCATGAATACACACTATTTTCAGTATCAAGACCATCTTCAAGCAATTTCTCCCTCTTATAAAGCATGTATTTTATGTAAAACAGATGCATGTTGGGCAGGCTTTGTCTTTTAGTCTTATATTGTGAACACCCCTTTTAATTAAAACGGGAAATACAAATTTCCTTGCCTAGTTCCAAGCCTGAAGCCCACTAGCACAAGCAGCCATCTGCAGATTCAGCTGGAATCTTTTCAGCACCCCACAGTAAGTCTGCTGGTTGAATCCAGGATCTTTGGAGACATATAAATCAGTGCAGCTCCACTGAGCTGTGTCCATTTCCACCAGCCGTAGAGAAGGTGAACTAGCAGTGATGTATCCAGCCCGAGTTCCTTAAACAAGTCCTAAAACTCCCATCAAAGACTGTTACATTAGTACTATTTAATACCTGCACAGCAGATGAGAATGTCACCCTGGGTGGTACCACCTTTTGAAGTCACTGCTACGTGCTGTGCCTAGCGGGATGAAGAACAACTAAATGAGAAAAGTACCAAACATAACAAATGGAGATTATCAAACCACGCTAGAAATGAACTGCAGGGGACAACACTCAATGATTCTTAAAGCAAAATAACTCAGACCTATCTTTCTAATTAAAATATATTTATTTTAAAAGTCTTCCCTTTTCTTCCTGTACCCAAACGAAGGCGGAAGCAAGCATTTCCTTTCCCGATGATGGAAGTGATACCAAGTATTATGTTAGTATTAAGTGAACTTCCTCTCATCCATTTCTGTTGAGTTAATGTCATCTGACTCAAATGTGATTAATAAAAGCAGGCTGCTCAGTTCCAACAAACTAAAGCCTTGCAAGTTTATAGACACAATTGCTTCAGGTTCCTCCTATGGCTGATCAGATAGGGTGTCTTTGAGTCCATTCAAAAGAAACAAATTTTCACACCTGTCAGGCCTAGATTAATATCCCTGCTAATTGCACTTTAAGAACGGCCAATTAGTTCTAGTTATAGAAGCTTTCACGGCTAAGGGGGAGAAGAAGCCTGCTATCACCATCAGGAGTCCTTGTCTCCCTGAACAGATTTGTGTCCCAAACTGCGTGTGCCCCAGCAGTGCGACTGGAAGCCCTGCTGCATGCCACTGCCACGTTCTCCCGCACGACATTCTTCTCTCTAAACTAGAGAGTCATGGGTTTGATGGATGGACCACTCGGTGGATAAGGAATTGGCTCAATGGCCGCACTCAGAGAGTAGTGGTCAACGGCTCAATGTCCAAGTGGAGACCGGTCACGAGTGGCGTCCCTCAGGGGTCCGTGTTGGGCCCGGCCCTCTTCAACATCTTTGTCGGTGACGTGGACAGTGGCATGGAGTGCACCCTCAGCAAGTTCGCCGATGACACCAAGCTGTGTGGTGCCGTCGACACGCTGGAAGGGAGGGATGCCATCCAGAGGGACCTCGACAGGCTGGAGAGGTGGGCCCGTACCAACCTCATGAAGTTTAACCAGGCCAAATGCAAGGTCCTACATCTGGGTCGTGGCAATCCCAGGCATAAATACAGACTGGGTGGTGAATGGATCGACAGCAGCCCTGAGGAGAAGGACTTGGGAGTACTGGTGGACGAGAAGCTCAATATGAGCCGGCAATGTGCTCTTGCGGCCCAGAAGGCCAACCGCGTCCTGGGCTGCATCAAGAGGAGCGTGGCCAGCAGGTCGAGGGAGGTGATTCTCCCCCTCTACTCTGCCCTCGTGAGACCTCACTTGGAGTACTGCGTCCAGTTCTGGAGTCCCCAACATAAGAAGGACATGGACCAGTTGGAGAGGGTCCAGAGGAGGGCCACGAAGATGATAAGAGGGCTGGAGCACCTTTCCTATGAGGACAGGCTGAAAGAGTTGGGGCTGTTCAGCCTGGAGAAGAGGAGGCTCCGGGGTGACCTTATAGCGGTCTTCCAGTACCTCAAGGGGGCCTACAGGAAAGATGGGGAGAGGCTGTTCAGGAGGGCCAGTTATGATAGGACAAGGGGTAACGGTTTTAAAATAGAGGGAGGTAGGTTCAGGTTGGATATTAGGAAAAAATTTTTTTACCATGAGAGTGGTAGAACACTGGAACAGGTTGCCCAGAGAGGTGGTGGATGCTCCATCCCTGGAGACGTTCAAGGCCAGGTTGGACAAGGCCCTGAGCAACCTGATCTAGTTGGAGATATCCCTGTTCCTTGCAGGGGGGTTGGACTAGATGACCTTTGAAGGTCCCTTCCAGCCCTAACCATTCTATGATTCTATGATTCTATGATGCCTTTATCCTGGCCCCAAACTGGTCTTAATGACGATGGAGACGGCAGAGGTGACCGCGATTGTAAAAGGAAAATAAACTAGCACTACGCTGAAATTACAAAGCCCAACACCCTTTTTCAAGCCAGAAGTGGTTTGCTGAAATTTCTTAATTATCCCAATTTCTTTTTTGTATCAAGATAAAAATCTCCTTTTCACTCTAAAGGGACAATACTTGATTCATAATAAAACACTTGCTCCTGCAAGGAAAAAAACGCCCAGCGATGTTGCTGAATTTGCAAAAGGGGGATAAGCAGAGTTCTGGCCTTGAAGCAGCAGCCTGAAGAGTGACAACGGCAGGGGCCGCACCACTGCCGGGACGCTTGAAAACAAGTCAGGGACCAAGGGTTAGTCCCGCCACCCGAACGTGACAGGAAGGCTAGTTAATAAACACCAGCTAACCTCTTCAATTACAGCAATAAATTGTCCAATTGGTTAAATGTCCACAGGTTCTGCCCCAAACACCACTGTGAACTGTTTAATTAGCAAACTCTTGCATCACCAGACAAACAGATCTTGGTAAGCATGGCGGGGGGGGGACGGAGACACTCGGCCCCCAGAGAGCGAGGGGCACCGGTGGCCTGTGCGGATCGCCGTCGCATCACGTGACTCCGTAATGTTTTAATGGCTCTGAAGATTACTCATTCATTGTTGCCTATTTTTCGATACAGAATTAAGACGGCGTGGGCCAAATACAGTTCAATCACCATTCTTTCCGCATCGGTTTTCTGTACTGCGACAAGCCGTCCCGCAAACTGCGGCTTCTCACCTGCCGCAAGATCTGACAGCCGGCGCACGCGACACGGGCTACGCGGCACAAGAGATACCCAGTACCTGGAAACTGCACACTGTACAAAACAGACCTGCAGATTAAAAGTCAGTGGGCCTGTTTCTTGAAAATATTTAATGCACTAAATTTCGGATTATCTCACGAAGAGTTAAGAACATTTGAAGCCTTGTAAAATGACTTATCATCGAGATCGCTACTGGCTCTGAAGGGTATTTAGAATATACCCACGAGGCATACGCCACCATAACATTAAATTCTGATACAAAAAAACACTTTCTGGTAAAGGCTGTTTTATACACACACACACACAAAGTTATTTCTAGCGAATAAAGCAACAAGTTTAAGTTGATCATTGAGGATCAATTCAGAGCTCAAGACTCACATCAGTTGCCTTCATTGATCTTTGATCACTTTAATGAACCATTGATTCTACATATTGTGTTACTAACCAAAAACCACACACTGATAAAGGGGAAAAAATGTGTGGGTTTTTTTTCAGCTTTTTACATTAATTAGACCCATTTACCAGGAATTTCATGTCTGAAAAACAACCAGTCAAAGGAGGTAAGTACTATTTGTTACGTTTACACAATGACGAGAAATTGCATCTCCCTGCTGAAGTTTTCTCAATGAACTATAAAACAGGTAAATTTATCACAGTTGGCAGTAAAATAGATACAGTGTTTGTCTGTGGAAAGCTGTAAGGGATCGCTCCCTGCCTCTCTAGTGAAAGTATTTCTTCAGAAAAGGACTTTAGGCAGAAACGTTCGTTTAGAAAGCAGATGTTTTTGTAACATTGAGGAAATCTACCACTTTGCACTTACTTCTGCCTGAGAGGTCAAGCCTGGATCCTCAAAGGATATCCAAAGCACAGACAGGCAATTCAGTTTATCGGAGGACGGGGTTGGACTATGCCCCATCCTCCACCTGGCAAAAACGCACAAATCCTGCTGTTGAACTGAACTCAGGAGCTTGCTGGCTCCTGGGAGTCCTCTCCTGAGCACCATCTTCTCCCAGAGAACCACCTGGAGAGCCTTAGCACCCAACTCATGCTTGAAGATTCTCCCCCAGGTACCCACCACAAGGTCCAGATTCACTCTCGTTGAGTGGTGTGTTACTGCCTCACATTTAAGGACATAAATGGTCTTATTTGATTCAGCATTCACATCTTGCAGAGGCAAACTCAAATTCGGATTGCCAGGAAGGCTTCTCTTGAGTTCAGTAGTCACTGGGACAAACTTGTACAGAGTATTTTGAATGCAAATTTTATGTTGCCAGACCCAATAGAGATAAAAAAAGCTGCAGAGACCCTTTACTGCTAACAAATTACATCAGTTACCTCATGTTTGTACGTGGTGCTTAATGTTAAAAGAAAATAGTTCTGTTAAGTCAGCGTCATTAAGGCTGAAATTAAGGCACTCACTGAAAGAGTTTGCTGAATTCAGAGTTTTAGTATCTGTGCCTCAGGAGAAGACAATTTAGAACTATCCTTTTATTTTTTTTCCTTTTTTTTTTTTTCCCCTCAGTCTTGTAGTACTAAGCGAATTAACATCTCTGAAAAGTCTCGGGGTCTCAGGACAGGCTTTCGGTTGCCATGGATTAGCATAGCATCACTGAATTAAATAGACTGAAGCAATTCAGGCCATTGAGAATCCACCGGGGCAGAGGGGGGAGAAACTGCAAATTAGGGAAAGAATAGAGAACACAATACCAGAACTGATGTCCTGGCACACAGGCTTTTATTCTGGAGATAGTTTACAAGCAGTTCGTAACCTTTGGACTCCAGACAGTCTGTAGAACCAACACGAGGAGGTTCAAGATTTGGTCTGAACTTTCCATCCAGCCCTGGCGCTGTCAATATTTGGAAGGTGCACTGGAACTCATAAAGTCTCCATAAAATGGATGTTAGCGAAACAAAACTTAGATTCATAAAGTCACTGTAGACTTTATTACTTTAATCCAAAAAACTATTAAGGAGATAAATATTTATCACTCTGCTATGCTTAAAAGAAGCATTTCCCAGCAAAATAGAGAATGCATTTTTGTTTAACAAACATGGAGTCCAAAACCAGCCTCTTGTTTCAGATTCCTAATTTCAGATTCACTTCAAAAATTTTCATTTATAATCTTAAACTTTTGTAGTTAACAGAATAAATCATAGAAATGGTCCAAGTGTGAGTTTTCTGCCTAAGAAAAAAGCGACTGGAGAATTCACAAACCAAAGTCATCTGTGTTTCAAGTCTGTCAATGTTTCATGGATCTGTTTAAAATATCTTCACTTTTATTTCATTCTGCATTATAAATCAATTCAGTTATTGTATCAAACCATACTCATGCACGAATAAGTCTGTCAAGAAAAAATAATTAAAAAAAATAACTTCAGGCTACAAATTAAGGTTTTGTTCTTTGATAGTCATTTAAAAAGACTAAATAAGAAAAGATTTACGGCTATGTGTTTTATTTTTGTGAATGAAAGATTCTTAAAATAATCACTATGTATTCTAGAGGCTTTCACGACATGTTAACTAGAAAGTGACATTTACTATTAACTTAATTGACAGAGCCTTTGTGCAACCAAAGTCAAATGAAGTATACCGTTAATAAACAACACAAAAAAAATATAAGAGAGTTGTCATTTAACTCTCTCATCATCTCATCATTTGGTTTGTCACATGTTTAATGCTCTAAGTCAGAGGGAACTTCATTGAATTAAATGTATTTACCCCAGTGCAAGGATAACCTAAATGAAGAGGGAGTTGAATGCCCAACAATGTTTTAACAAAAAATTTTTATCTGGTCAATAAAAATACCTTAAATGCGTCAAATTCTAAACTTCTGTCCTGAACAGAAGCTTCTATTGTGAGCAGTAGATGTTATACAGTTATAAATCCATTACTTTATCCAAAGCTAACAATCTCATTTGTTTGTAGAGGTAAGTTATTTAATTCATCAAGAGAGGAGGAGAAGTTAGTTTGAAAAAATAATCACAAAGAGACGATTTCTGAAGTACTTAACATATCTCCTACCTCCTTCCTCCATGGTCAAAAAACTGAAATACCAAATTTCTCTGCCCATAACTGTGAAAAAACAAAATACATAGTTTTTGCTCTAGATGTGCTTTTCTGCCTTCCATGTCGAGTTCTGGGTTTCTACCTGTAGGAATTAATAATTTGCTTATGCTCAACGAAAGCCCACTGTTCTTATTTCAATGCACAGAGAGAATTTGTGTTTGCCATTTAAAAAAACGAGACCATCGCAACTCATTCAGCATTTTTCTAACAGTTCGAGAACTGTTCAGATTAAAGATACTAACTCAACCCATGTATAAGCCAAGATGATTCATCAAGCTGACCATGCAATGCTATCACTGCAGAAACTGTGCCTGGATGAGACAGCTCTCCCATATATAAAACATAAATTTTTTGCCTTGGTAAAAGTTCAGAAAACAAGATTGTTATCCCATATGCCTTATGAGAAGGAATTTCCACAGTTCTCAAAGCCCCCAGCATATAAGCAAGATCCACAGAGTTTTGACTCACCTGAGCTATTAGGGTTTTGCCTTGTACAGAAAGCTCAAAGTTTCAGCACTATCTTGCCCCTTCATTCACCGTACAGAGTATCTCCACACAGTAACCTCCTACGTAAAGCATGATCTTGCCTATTTCTCTCCCCTTTCTCACAGCGTGAAAGCAAAGTTACGCCAACTATCCGGAGAAGCTTTATCCTGCATTCAAGCACCTGTTCAGACAACAGTCAGTTAAAAAAGCAAAGTAACAGCTGAGTTGAGGTCAGCCACCCTACCTATGAACTTCAGGACATATTCAGAGACCCCACCACCCTCATCCCTCCGTCTTTATTTGAAAATAGCAGCTCTAGTAACGTGATGCCTTCCTTCCCTTCCCTGTTTGAGCAGGCAGTGAAAGCCCTCCTGCTGTCTTCTACTCTTAAGAAGAAAGCATTAGTCTTCAACCTGCACTACGCCTGTCTGCAGAGAAAATAAGACAACTCATCCCACACTGATAGCGTTTGTTTAAGGAGCACAGGTTCAACAGAGGCGGTTAACCATTAGCTAGCACCCATACCGATCGTATTACACTCACTATGCATACTTGTTAACGTATTCTTAAATTAAGTTTAGTTTAAGATGAGCACTTGAGTCAGTCAGTCTTCTCTAAGTGTCGCCAGAGGGTAACACCAACTGTCATGATGTAGGCTGAGCCAGCCTAGGGAACAAGCTCCATGTTCAAAGGAGTGATGTCTGTCAAGTACTTCACTTACACAACTCAAACGTGTATTACTGGTACCCAAACACTGCTCAGAAGGAATTCACAAGTATTAAAAACATGTACTAGAGGTTTGCAGATTTAACAAAATGGCCCTAAAACCAACCCATGCAAAACAAGTTTCGTTCCCATACGTTCAACCATAAGCAGCCCAACTCTAATGGCTGAGCACAGCAACTGTCTTCCTAAAAGTAAGTGGGAAGTTACCATGCTTCTTCTAATCTTTTTTCCTGGAGACTCACAAGTTACTCATGCTGGTCAAAAAGCTACTTAGTGCTGTCATTACTTTGTATTAACCTAAATCTTGACAAAAACTTTAGCTGTAATGATACTCTGTCACGTCACATAAATTATTTTGTCAAGCCCAAAGCCCAAGATTTATTATTATGGGCTTTTATTACAAAACCATCTAGAAGCCACAAGCAAGCACACCGTGCCAGGCATCACGTAAACGCGTAGAAAGAAATCTCACCACCTCAATAAGTTTGCAATCAGATAGAGAAGGGAGACACAACATGAAAAAAGGGAAGTGGCTTTACCTTTGCTTCACAGGACAATGAGAGTAATGTATTGAGGCTTGGAAAGACTAAGCCCCTTCTCTTGCAACTTTAGACTCAGCACGGTGCTATTAATGTTATAGGGCTTTTTATGCATGCCAGGGCTCACCAGTGCCAGGACTGAAGCACACAAGGGATTGTCAATCTCCAGCGCCTGTTTCAGACGTAGGAACTGAAGGCACATCTCTCCTACGTCCTACCCACGATTTTAACAACTCCAGCTTTACCTCATTTTTACACCTATATACCCTTCTTCTTGTGACAGTTGGTGCTACTCTGTTTCTGGTTTATATTAATTCAAGATCCAAATCTAGTGCCTAGCTTTCCAATCTTTGTAGCACAAATAAGATTAATTTTTAATTTTAAGGCCCTGATTCAGCAAAACATTCAACTACGTGCTTAATTCTATCCCTATTCAGTAAAGTACTTAAGTATTTGCTTAATTCTCATTTACTCCGCTGAGACTTGAACATGTGCTTAAAGATAAGCCTCTTCTTAAGTACTTTGCTGAACTAGGGCCTAAACTGTGACCTAGGACCCAGGAAGAAAAGAAAAAAAAATAGATCAAAAATGTCCAGTGTTATTTCCTCACAAATATTAGGTTGCTGAAAGGAAAGGATGAAGAAAAAATTTTTTAAAAATATCACTTTGATTCAAATAGTACATAGAGTTAGTGCAGTTGTTTTATGGGAAGAGACAAACTTTATAAAATCCTATTAAGAAATATCTCTTTAAAAATTCCTTCTTTTTGATGATTTGTATCTACAAAAATGCATTATAGCAAGTAGCTGAGCCAACCACTCACTCTCAGTTACATGATAGGAATCTTAAGAATTTTTCAAGCTAGGTACCTGATGATTAAGTATAAAATAAAATTTGGAGCAGAATCCAATTTAATGAGTACAGAGGAATAGAATTCTGTTTTGTACTACCTTAGGACAAAAACAGCGGAGAAATTGGGAACATGTCAGGGAAGGGACTCCACGGTAAAACAAAAAAAAAAAAGATAGACTCTGGTACTCCACTAGGAAGAAACTGCTAGAGTTGAGTCACAATCAACAGAGATCATGCAGATACTGTGTAATACGTTCACTTGCAAAAAAGTCTCATTATGGGCAGATCCTTGGGCCAGCATGGAAATAATACAAGATCAGGATCAAAGACGCCCTTGGCAGGTAGGGTACAACGTGTCTATACATCTAAGCTTAGGCTTAGATAGCAGAGAAGACAAAGTAGTACATTATTTCAAAAAAGACAAATGTATGTGCCAGTGGCTTACTTTCTTACACATTTGTCTGCCATATCTTTATGACCCTGAATCATTCCATAAGGCATGTTTCTCCAGTGGCAAGATCCTAAATGACCAAACATACCCTTTTTACTGCAGGTTCAGTGTTCAAACTAAAGCTGCCTTGCCAGTTTCTGGGATATCAGTATCAATTCAACTGACATGGACAGAAAATATTGGGAAGCAACATGTCAGGGAAAATATCTGCAGATGAAACTTATGTTCTGTTTCTTCCAACAATGCATCTCTGTCATTTCAATGGCAAAAAGTTTGGTCAAGCTCAAGTACTAAAATTGGATACATGCTGTCAAACCGTAGAAAGATGCTTTTCCTATGTGTGTGCCCACACAACTGCAACTGGATGCCCCACATGCCTCCCACTCTCGAAGCGGCCTGTTAGCATTTTGCCAAGAGAAAGGTCCTTCTCACAAAGACCAAACACTTTCATGGCACTGGCAGGTCTTCTGTTGGCAAGTCTTTCATGTCAGCTGCTGCTGCTGCTCTTCTGTCAGGAACCGCTGTTCTCCTGTAGCTGGGGTCACTGTTTTCATCTACCTTTTGATTTCCAGCAAACAGGAATGCTGTTTAATCTTTGCGATCCCTAACTTACACATATGCTTAACTTCATGCACTGTGAACGGTTCCACTGAAGCCTGAATTACAGTACATAAAGCTAAAACATATGCCGAAGCGCCTGCAGGATTGGGGCCTAAAAACCTGAGCATTTACTAGCTATTATTCTTTTGATGGATCCATCCCACTATAACGATGGATAAAAGTGTTTATAAAAAAAGCTTTGAAGATGAGAGATACTCCGTAAGTACATGTGTGGGGTAGGGGAAGTAGAAAGGGCTAGAGACACAGATTGCATTGGCCATCCTGATGTTTGCCATAGAAACTACACATGGTTATGAGCAGCTGTAGGATTAAGAAGTCTATGTGGTTGAAGAGGTTCCCCATATTTTGGATGAGCACAGCCAGATAGCAGAGGGTGCAGCTCCTCAGCTCTCAACTCAGTTCAGTCCTCGAAAGGAAGATGGCCTACACGGACACACCATTCCTCGGAAGGCTCAGCTGCAGCGATATCAGTGCTCACCGCCGGCACACACAGCCGCCCCCGTCAACGTGGCCTTTGTCTCTCTCCTGCCCGTACGGCAGTGGTCATGGTCAACGGCTAACACAGAGGATGGTAAAGGGATGAAAAATGTTTAATCTGTATTCCCGCTGTCAGAAGGGTAGGAAAGGTCACCCGGCGCTCCCCTTCAATCACACGCAAAGCCAGGTACCTGCCATCCCCTCCTGAGCTGCTGGGGCTGTGGAGGTATAAAATATTTCCTAACAAAAAGAAACTGGATCACATGCCTGGAGGAGCTGTAACGTTTATTCTGACGACAATGAAAGACGGCTTTGATCACCGCAGCGGCCATACGTCTCTGATTGCAGACGGCAAGCCCACCTCAACGCAGTTACAACGCCCGTACCGGCCTCCTTCCTCCCGCCAGGCTGGATGTCAGGCTAATCAGTTTGATCTGACAGATTTTAATTAAATTAATTAAGGCCTTTCTGAATGGACTTGATTAGTGTTCCATAGAGGAATCCCTCGTGAAAAGAAACCCTGCCAGGAAAGGCACTAATATTTTTCTCCTCTCACAGTGAGAAGTTTCTTGGGTTGTTACTGGATTTTTTACTCCATTAATAAAAGCACTTTATAATAAACACATAGTGTATGATGGTTTTTGAAGCTTGACACTCAATTATATTAAATTAACAATAGCCTTCTACCAACAAACAGAAGATTTTCATGTCCTCTTTCAAGTAATTTTGTTACTCTGCAGTTACTGTCAACCCCAGCATTTCAAATTACGACTACTTATTCTAATTTAAAGAGAAATACGCAAAATCAAGATGCAAAACAACTCTGATCACTTCCAATCACAGTAGCTTCTTGTACAAATATTGGAAACTCAGCACGTGTAGAAATGCGGCGTTGCTAACACTGTAACACTGTGAGAGGCCACCTTGCTCTCCACATTGGTTTGAACAAGAAAAAAGACCGTTTTTGTTCCACAGGACTTGACTGAGATTGTGTTGGCATCGTTTTGAAAAGGTTCAATATGGGCAAAACCCCCACTTGTCCACACAGACACAACAGCACCACCGGGTTAAAAGGCATCATCTTGCTTCCCGTATCACATCTGTGATCTGCAGAAGGGCTGACGCTGGAAATCCCCTGGTGCTGGTAAATGACAAACAGTGGTCACAGTCACACCATCCACAAGAGAGGACCCACCATCTGAGACAGGCACAGCTAGTGTACGCCAAGTAACAGGTCCTGCAGCCAGTAATGACCACTGCTGATTCAGAGCTAGTCAAATGGACGTGTGCTTCAGAAGCCAATATTAAACAGTGACATGAAATCCTAAGTTTACAAATAGAAGAGCTCATTGTACTGTATTTACAGTAAGGGCATCCTTGACTAGATGATAACCATAAAAATGCAGGTAATTTTTATGGCTAGTTTAAATTAAACGCACTTTGAAAAGTAAACTCACCTACAAACTTTTTTATTTTTTCCTTGTTTACCAGGCAGAAAGTTGACTTCTCTACATACTTTTCGTATTTCCTGTTTCTCTCCAGTTTGTAGGTTTAATTTAATAGTAAATGAAGCCTCCCAAGAGTTGCAAAAGATTTTCAGTTCAGCCTGAGAGAAAGTAGCAGTGATCTTCTTGTGACTGAAAGGATGCTAAGAGCTTGACAAAACACTACTTCATTTACCAAGACATTCTTTTCCTCTGAAGCCAAAGCAGTCATTCAAAACACTTGATCTTGAAGTGTCAAATGATGGTGAGCCCCACAAATTTTCCTCCGACACAGCCTGAACAGGGAAGGGAACTCTGAGGTGGGAAGATACTGCATTTGGAATGGAAGTGAAAATGAAGGAGAAAAAAAAATAGCAAAACGATAAAAAAAGGAGGAAAAAAGGGCAAAAAATCTCTAGCAATAAGCTAGAGAGAAGATTAAGACACAAGGTACTCTGAGAGAGAGAGTGAGTGAGCTAAAGCAGGAGGTAAGGCTCAGGTTCTCCAAAGAAAGAAAAGATCCTGAAAAAGAGAAAATAGTGTTAACAGACACTTACTTTATTAAATAAGAAAGAGGAAAGAAGAAAAGGCCATTATAATTTTTATGCCATGCCCCCCTGTTTGCTTTTATTTTTCCCATTTTATGTTCAACACATCTGTTATGCTATACATGTCACAAGAAAATCCTGTGTTTTGCCAAGTCAGCACTCATTTACTATAGCGTTTCAATAAACAAAAGCTATTCCAGTTTATCTGCTGGTGAGTCTGAATCCAGCAGACCCAAATGCATTTTCTGGTGCCATTTTGATTAGTCTCATGGTTTTCTGAAGTTCAAATTCATTTATTCTGATCTTGAGCCAATAACTAAAGTCTTCTCATTGTACTGAGATTAGATTTACATGTCGATGTACAAATTCCACTCTCAAAAACATACCTGGTTGCAGCATCTGTTGCAGTTTTATTTTCACAACCGTGCTCAGACAAGAAATATAAATTGGCTAGAGTGTAATTCTGTCTAGTAATTTCAACAGAAACATCTATTTTGAGACTTTTCGGGCTATTTTATAAATGCTTCAAGGAAAGAAGGCAGATAAACAAAGAGGGATAGATTTGCCTTTGCAGGAAACAAAAAAAAAAACAGCTTTGTTTAATAAATTATACAAAGAAAGATAGGTTGCAATAAAAAAGACACATCCAGGAAGAAAAAAAGAATTCAGTACAACTGACCTTCAAGTTCCCTCTACTCTTTCATTAACTGTCCACTGAGGTGATCCCTGGCCAAATACGGGCAATTCAGAGCCTGTCATAGAATTACAAGATGAATTAGAGACTGCTGCCACAAATTTACAGCTACCAAGGCCTCTGCTGATTAAATTTTCCCAGACTCGAAAGTAATTTCACTGGAAACACTCTTAATGCGGCCCCAAGATCAGTATCACGACAAATGAGGAAGGGCAATAACACTTTTCCCTTCCGATTATCGGGCGGTATTTTTCTCCTGTGTGATTTGTAAGCAAATAGACATAATTAAAGCCAGTGTGACATGAAAGTGCCAGACCTAACATAGATTGTTTGCATCCTAAAAAACTTGCCAGAAAAATCTCTGTTTTCAATTCCCTTAAGGAAAGGTGACTCCTGTATTTTCTTTCAACTTCCGACTTGCAGAGCTTATTTAATGACTTCAATTATCACACTAAACAATTACTGACTCACCGCGAAATCAATTGAAAAGCTAATGTAGTTGAAACTGTACACAGATAGCTCACTACTACAGGTGAGTAACTTCACATGCACGAGCAGTGTCACTGCACTGGGTGGCATACCTCATGTGCATAACTATTTGCAAAACCAGGGCCTCAGATTGTAAACTCACTGAAGCAGAAACCAGATCTTATCTGCCTGTAAAGCACCTGGCAGTGCACCTATCTTTGCCACTACATAAATTAATTATCATTAGCATCTGAATTTTGTCAGCTCCAGCATTCTCCCCTAACCTCAAACACCGAATTTCTTCCCAGAGGGACGTCTGTGTGCAGTGGATGATAACAATAACGTATGTGAATATTTAACGATTCTGCGATTTAATGTCTAGTTGTTTCAAAAATTTCAGTACGAGACAAACATGTGTAAGACATCTGAAAAGCTTCCAAGGTCCAAGGTCTGGGTGGGGTAAGGGAAAACTTTAAAAGGTAAAAAATTCACTGAATTGAAATCCTGAAACACTTTGACCTTTAAACGGAACCTTCCTCCCCTCCTGAAGTTTAAGATAAGTTCGGCAAACAAAATTTCACCCTGGGTTTGACACATAATCTGCTCAATTACTGAAGAAACAAACACACACTTTTTCCTTTAAAAAAATCTCAACTTAATTTTAAGGGAAAGACCTCACTTCTTCTAACTCCTGGTGATGGTTTCTACATATAAGCTTACATACGATGTAAAGTACTTTTAGATTTTAACAGGAAATTCGAACTTAGAAAGAAACAGTTGTGAAATAGCAGCTCGAAGATAAGGAACTCAACAAGATGACTTTTGGTCATCTGAAGAAAAGAACAGTCATCTGCTTTAATCATTTCAGACTGATTGCTTCAGTTTGGTAATCTCACCTTTCAATAGGTTTTTACTGCTGAACATACAGAAACGGGGAAGGGGGGACAGGAGAAGAGGGGACTGCAAGTGCTGGTCAGTTCACTCAACCCTTTTGGTACACCTCCACCTCTGCTGATGTTTTTAAAAGGTTTTCCTTCAGAATGCTAGCTGATTTCATTTCCAATGGAAAAAAGTAAAAAAAAAAAAAAAAAAAAAACATGAGCAAGTAAGCTGAAAGGGGAAAAAAAAAAAGATAAATCTAGTGGCACACAGTTCTTTTCGTCAGGAAAAAAAAAAAAACCCAACATATTTGAAGGGAATATTTCCATGTTCGATGATTTGCTGTTTAAATCTTATTCACCACGACAGCAGCTGGCTTTGATGCATGTATGGGTATTCAGGGCCACTCTTTTTCTGCCTCTGCTTTCTCTTCTGAGGTCTAGCCTTTGCTAGTGGACTATTTAGACAGCTCCTTCAACAGGCACAAAATATTTCAGTGAACAGTGAAAGCTACTACGTGTTCACCAGACCAAAACTAAACTAAAATCGGTAAAAATAAACAGAAACAGTGAAAAATAAGTAAAAGGAGTAAGCTCTTCACTCATTCATTTAGGTAAGACAGAAATCCTAACTTAGTAACCACACAACAGTACAGACATTAATTTTAACTGGAGTCACAAAGACTCCGATTAAATTACATATCACACAAAAAGACAGTTTCATTAAAAAAAAAAAAGGCATTAATTTTTATTCTTGTGTCTGAGACCTGCTTGATATGTATGCACACAGGAACTCTTTACCTGCTACCTTATGACACCGTTGTCTAAAAGCTATTTTTCTTTTCTTGTTCCGTAAGTCACAAAAGCTCCCCAAGTCAGTTTCTAGTAACATATCTTTCTTCAAATTCTTAGCTGGGTCCATAAAAAAAGCCTTGATGATATTTTATTTGTGTTTACCATTTCTGTGGGCACTGTGATACCAAGTTCTACAGTGTAGAGCAACACTACTAATTCTTAAGCTTTAAGTCAAAGCAAGCAGCATGTTTTTCAAACATGATAAAAAAGTAGGGAATGTCCGATTAAATCTGTCACAAAAAAGAATTACGGAAGTAACAATGTGTGATTAAAACACAAACAACGACGATGAAATCTGAACTACTCTGAATCTTCGCCCTGCTTGTGCCGTGTAACAGAAAACTGAATACACGCACAATCTCCCACCCCAGAGCGACGAGTCTCTCTTCACACAACATACACCACTTTGCATCTAATAATTATATACGTTTAAAAAAAATGTAATTTATCTCGGAAGAGTGGCAAAACGTCCAACTGATACTTGACTACAAAAGCACTTCCTCGAGTGGTAGATCATCTTGGGAGCTGCGTCCAGCTCAAGAAGGAACCCCTGGCGGCAGCTACTTACTCACGGCTCTTTCTTCCCATGGAGAACGCAAAGCAGAAGCCTCACCTTGGATATAGGTCAGAACATAAAGCGCAGTCCGCTGGCCAGTGCCTGGGGCAGGTGAGAACAAGGGCCGGCCGCTTTCACACTGAGACCCGCGCCAGCAGCTCAGAGTCTTTATCAAGTGGGAAAGTAGAGCAGAAGCTAAGAGAGTACATCTTTTAAGCAGGATATTTAGGAGCCTCTGCAATCCTTTTACCAGACACACAAATGCAACCTGGCTGCCTTTTTTTTTTTCCCCTCCACTCTAAAAATACTAACACCCTTCTCCTGAACTAGCTGGAAGGGAGTCGCGAAGGGGTGGAGTAAGGGAAATCAGTGCAGCAAGTCACCTTTCAGCCACCTATGACATCAGCCCGCTGCCCTGATTCCTTCATTAATACCTTTGAGCTGAAAACAATGGGCCTGCCATTAAGCACCACACAGTTCGAGATAAGAAAGCCCTAAGCAGATAATAATCGGTGCATTTAGCTGGATTTCAAACATTCAGCTGCTTAATCATTTCTTCCTCACTGCATGCTACCCAAACACACAGGGAATGCTTCGGATGCCTCGGGCTAAGGAAGAAGGAGCTGGGGCGTGGGGAATAGGAGGGAGAGAGCGGAGCCACAGGATGGGGATTGGGGGGGAGAGGGGGATTTCATTGGCAATCCTCTCCCTGGGAAATGAAAACATTTCTTAATTGCCATTAGGGAAATAGGTTAAATACAGGCTTGGTAAGCTGCTAAGGGCTGGCTAACAGATTAGAGCTGATGGCTGTTGAAGTATACTCATTTCCATTATATGACAGAGCAGGGAATTCTTATTTTCTTAATAGTCTTCCAAGACTGTTCCTGTCAGGCGCTGGGTGTGAGACTGCTAGTTAGATTTTAACTAGTCACCTTCCAGCTGACGAAATGAGGCCCAACTCTCTGGCCCCAAAGTGACTGCTTTCCTGCTTCATCCACGGAAACAGAAACTGCAGGACATGCTGACGAGGGAGGTATTGTAACATCTGCCTGCTTTGCTCACACAAAATAACCATGACTAATCGCAGAATCAGAGGAACTAAGGACATGATGCAGCATACCTGCCACGCCAGGAGAGGAGGGGAAAAAGCATCTCAGGATCCCCAAATGGTGAACAGACTCATGGGCTCAGCTCCAGCTTAACAGCAGTCCTGCCAGGGCCGAGGAACTCTGCACCTCCGAAACCTTGGGCCCACGCGGGTGGGAGCGTGGGCAACTTGGGAAATTCAAAGGCCACCACTTGCCTGCGAAGATCTTCAGAGCCCTCTCCTTCCCCACGCTCACCCAAGGCACCTCCTTCTGGTGGGCGCCCTTCCTCTTCACCTGTAGGTTCCTCAAAAGCCCCAGCTCTAGCCTACAAGGAGGATGGTAAAAAATTTCCAGCAAACCAAGCGGCAGCAAACAGAAACCAAGTTTCCCTCTAAATGGGCACAGTCTTACTCATCCACAAAACTAAAAAGCAGCTATGAGCAGTGCAAGCTGGAAAGCTGAGACACCATCCCGTAATCCTTCGTCATGCAAAACTCCCTGGGGCATGAATGGGAGTTTTATCTGAGTAAGGTCGAAGTTTTTTAAGGAAAGCCTTTGTTCCGGGGCTCCCTGAAGCCAATATACTGCACTATGCAAACGATCACGGATTGTCAGGTGAAGTCGACAGGGGGTCACTCCAAGAACGAGTTTCTGGCAGCAATGCTGGTTTAAAGCAGTTGCTGCCACCCCCCTCTTCCCACCAGCAGACACCTTTACCTTCCCCCCCCCAGTCTTTCCCCATGATAGAGACACAAGCATTTGTACAGCTGTGTGCAAAATGGAGGCTATAAACTACTCTGGCTGGGTGCTCTTCCACAAGCTTTAACTTACAGTCATAAACAACCCCGAGGCAGAGAATGCTATGGCCAGGATTTAATAAACAAGGAACAGGGACACAGAGCCTACAGCCACGGCTGCAACCATTCTATGGCCCTGCAGACTACTCTCCCAGAAGGGCCTGTGTCCACTCTACCAGCATCTTTTAGCCTCTACAACAGGGCTGCATCCAAGTTGCCTATCAGTGACAACCCCTGGTTCTTTCTTTAACACCCCAACCATGCCCAGGAATTGTCCAAAAGAGTGTTGGTTGAGTCAGGCCAAAACTGCTAGCAACCATCCCAACCAAAACTGCTAGCAACCATCCCCATCAGTGAGCAGTACAGATTTGCAGCACCTAGGGCTCCTATGCCAAATAGGCTAGCACCATTAGCCCAAAGGCTTAGAGACTGATTGCTAAAGGTATTTGGTCTCCTCAGCAAACCGAGAACAGCCCAGAGTGACTCCACCATCTTTTGATACATCCAGTGTGTATCTGTCTGCATCATCAGACATGTTAACGCATTTTAAAGCCTGGTGGCTAATGTTGGCTTCTTCTCACTGAACGTAAACTTCCTGAGAGTGATAAATGTGTTGTAAATGTTGGCTGGCTTCCTCCATGGGCAGTAAAGTGAGCTCTGAGAGAACTCACTCAAATTCAGGCACATGAAGCGGGGTGAAAAACACGACACCACAGCTCCCTGCCCAGAATCACACTGGAGACAACGGGAGACCATGAAATTCAGCTTGGATGTTCTCTCTTCCACATCAATATGCATGCCACAAGATGAGACTTAAAGCACACTTACCTGTGTGTACAGATAGATACAAGATCCCTGTGGAACAGCAACCACATTGGTAACAAAAGCTGTTGAAGGGCGTTTGCTCAGCTGTTTCGCTATCACAGATTCAGCCAGCACGAGCAGAAAGTTCATTCATTTACATTGCACTAGCCAGTGTTTTTCACTTGGCTAGTAATTCCATGCACTTCATTTGCATGGAGTGTATTTCCCAGGAACACACTGGATCTTAATCTGAAGTCAACAAGCACTTTCCCCTTGGTTCTTGTTTTCCTTTATCACCTCTCATTCTGAAATGTTTGCCTGCTTCCCCTACATAGAAGTATCTGTGAATTGACAAAAATCCTGGGGCTATGGATAGATATCCTTTCTGGATAATCCAAGAATTGACAGGAATATATACACCAGGATAACTAGGGATCCAAGGTCATAGTATGCTTGTTTTAAAGAGCCCGGCACAGATCCTTTGCGTGTGCCAGTCACTTCAGGTCAGAAGTTCTTAACATGTTTTTTCCAGTGACCGCATATTTAGCCACGGCCAATCTAAACCAGCCACAGCTGCACCAGAAAGACAACTGAATAATGAAAGTATGCTTTTGCATGGTGGCTGCACATGATATCCTGAGCAACTGAATGCAGCCACTCTGCCTGGGTGTATGAAATGCTGGTTTAGGTCCACAGAAATCAGTGGTGATGAACCGAGTTCAGCAAGCCAAGAATTTGCCTTTTGTATGAACTTCTGTAATAACACTGAAATCTCTTTTTTAAAAAAGAGTTATTAATACCATGTTCATTTGTGCTGTCTCTCCTTTTTTGGTAGGGAGAGAACAGCAGGGAAATAACAGAGGTGTCTACTGTTATCTCAGCCTTCTTGACAAGACTGTTTTTTTTTTCCAGCACAGGTACAGTTCAAGACTATGCATCCTTTCAACTATTTACATCTGGACTTGCAAGCGTAAGCCTTACATGCGAGTGTAAGCCTTCTCAAACACACGACTATGCTACGGTTCAACCCTTTTTCAGCAAACATCATCATGCATTTATCCTTGTTCCAGACCATCAGAGTACCTCTGAAAGGCGCTGCATGCTAAGCCAGCACAATCCTCGTTTCCAATTAAGAAAAAAGATGCTGTCTTAAATGTAATAGAAGGTCAGTTAAATGTGTTTTTTCTGTCATTAAGGAAAGGAAAGGTACTGTTTTGAAGTTCCAGCACAGTGGCAAAGCAGTGGACATACTGTGCTTTACATCAAGTACTTTCCTTGACAACATAAGTAGAATACAGATAAATCGGCTCTTTCTGCAAGTTACGACAAGTCCAATTACTCTGAACCCTACCTTTGGTTTAAGGCACTCGAATTCTCATTCCATAAACACTCTAGAATGCGCATTCCTGTAATAGAACACATTCCTTTTCCCTGCTTATTGCATAAACATTTATACTATACTTAAATCTAGAAATAATGTATCTATATTAATGAATAGTCTTCAGAGTATCACAACATCAGATGGTTATCTTTTGATGGCATAAAATTAATAAGGTCAGTGGAAGAAGCAGCTTTATGGCAAGCATGGGGACTATTGCTGCAAACAGGGCTCCTGATTCCCATATATTAAACATAAATAACTCCAGATTTTTTTTTTTTAAGTAATTATTTACAATTTTTATATATATATATCTTGCGTATCTAAAGAGAGCATCTCTATTACAATATCATATTCTACAGGAAGGAAAATTAACCTCATCAGCCATTCTGGAATCCCCCACATTATGAATTGCATTTCAAACCACACTTGGCAAACCAAAACCGCTTTGAGGAATCCTGGACAAGTAGCTGGACAGAAGTCTACTTATAATTACATAAATATGTTGTGCTGGGAAATAAGTTGCTTGTGAATTAACTAGTAAGGGTAGACCATTTTACATCAAGATGTTACTTGCATCTAGTAGCTTTACACCAAAGTAAAATGAGGAGCAAATGGACCGTATTCTACTATAGGTGAAAATAATCTTCTCAGCTACACTAGAGCAGCTCCACTTCAGCCTAGTACAGACACAGTAGCAAGAAACAAACTAGACAAAGTCGTAGAGAAATAAAGTGAAATTTTAAAGATTAAGTTGTATTTTAAATAAATAGTGAACAACCTGACCGGGGGTTGGGGGGGGCGATATGCATTACTTAATGTCTTTGAATCAAGTTTAGATGGCTTCCTAAAAACAAGCTTTAGCACATTTATTTAGAACATGAGATCTATGCAGGAATTACTGGCTAAATTTCTGTAACTGATGTTCTGATGAAGATAAAACTACCTGATCATAACAAATTCAGTCTTTAAATTCTATAAACCTGGGAATGTGACCCACCGTTACTTATGATGTGAAAAAAGAGCTCCCTCAACTATTTATTCAAAAAGGAAAATTAATTTTAAAGACTATTAACTGAGCTTTTAATTATCTGAGTACAACTTTTTTTTGCTATCACACTCCTCTCCCTTCTTTTATTCAAAACACAAATACACAAGCCTATTTCAAGACGAGATCATATTAATGTGGGACTGACTTTGTGCATGAAAGGAAAAGAAGCCTGGGTTCCTATAAACCTTTCAAACTTTCATTCCACCTCCCTTCCCAGTTTGCACGGAGGAGTCTATTTTACAACTTTATCCATGTAATGGTCCTGCAGACTGCTTCTTCATGCCAAAATTTCTCTTTGAAGTTTGCTCTCCCATTAGCGTTTCAGTGTAGGTATTCAAACTGATCGCGCAAGCACAGCAGAACTCCAGAACTGTCCACGTTCCATCGAATACAGTTGTTTCATGTTGCCTGTGATTTACAGTCTTAATTAATGCTCAAAAGAAGAAGAGCACATCTTTGGTGGAGCGTCCCCCCTTCCACACACACGCATACCCCTCCTCCTTTTTTTTTTTTTTTTTGTACAAAACAGCGCTCTCAGGGTTTTGTTGGACATTGTGCAGGATGGCTTTGCCAAGCAGAATGGAACACACTTAATACTTTTCCTTTATAACCTTTGCAATAAATCAGCTACCACTCCACTTGCACGAGAACGGCCATTAGTGTCCTGTCCCCTCCCCCAGCACTTCCCGAATTTTAAACAAAGTAGGAATAAACTGAAGCTGAGCAGAGCCAGCGAGCCCAGTAAATCAGTTTAATGAGAACTGAATCAGTCGTATGAAGTCCACTACTGAACAAATAAGGTGGACAGGAGAGGCTGAGCTTTCCATGGAAGTACTGGGGATGGGGAAGCAGGGAAGCACTGCTCACATACTTCATCTTCCGCTGTGATGCACGCCTGTTGTGAACGCTCTGTTCTTTAAAACCACGTTTGCTGCAGCTTGCTGCTGCAATTCATTGTTTAGATTTGGCTGTTTCCTCTCCTGTTTGTGGTTTTGTTACTCCATGTTTTCCCACAGAAGTGGAGTTTTCTGTTTACCCATTTTCACCACTTATCTCCTCTGAGATTCACTTTGACTATTCATTTATCCTTCTCAGGTCTCCCCTATTTCCACATTTACTGTAAGTGAACACATCTACACATACTACTGTTCCATTCAAAAGCCAGAAAGCAAATAATCCTGTATTTGCAGGAATGCAGAATATCAAAGAAAGCACATCAGCTTCTGTATATGACAGCATGCAGACTCTGGGCATTTGGCATCGAAAAGATCTTCTCAAAAGCGTAAACACCTCCCCCTCCCCCCAAAAAAAACCAACAAAACAACCAAATAAAACCAAACAAAACCCATTGGTTCAACCATTTCTTCAAACCAAGAGGCAGGAACTTGCACAAGTGGGGCCAAGTATGAATTTTCTTAGTCAAGGGGGACCAAGAGGCCTTTTACCTCCCACGTATCAGTCCCCATCTCAGTGCCACAGCTTCTCCTTGAGTACACTCAGCCTTGTGTACTCAGAAAAAGGAGGTGAAAAGAGACACTGATGGGCAAAATCAGAAATTAGTATGTTCCCTCTGCACAGCGTTGTGCTATTGTCCTGTTCCAGCCACAAAAACTGACGGATGAGGGAGGGCATGGCCCAGCCATTCAGATCACCTCTGTGTCTCTTCCTCGGGGCTGCCAAGTCTCCTTCACTTGTACGACAACCCCATCCTATCCCAGGTGCCCCAACCCCAGCTAAAACTCTCTTCTACTTGAAACAGTCAATCCTTTTCAAAATCAAGGGCAGAAATATGGATCACCTTTTCTTTTCTGCCTTCTTACCTCCTCCAGAAAGAGCAACCAGAGCTCACTCGGGAGATCTTGCCATCACGAGTCCCAGCGTTTGGCCCAAGGTATAAAAGCCTGTAGCACTTATTTGTAAATCTGGTCCTGTTTCCGTAACATTACTGTCTTCACTGTGAGACTAGCAGAAGAATGGCATTTGATTCATCTCTCCAAAGCACTTAAACACAATACAGCCATACTTTTAATCCTAGCAGACTGGTCAATGAAACCTACTAGAGCATCCTGTGCTGCTTCTCTGCCAGTGAATCCATTTCTCAGATGCACTAGTGCCCGTTCTTCTGGATGACTTGAAAACTTTTAGCCTCTATTCAATTTCCAGACTTGTCGATAGGAAAACCTGTTATTACTGGCAGCCCTCCACCACCTCCATGACTTCTGGGAAAACACAACTAATTAGAGCTGCTAATTAGAGAGACAGATAGAGCCCACTTTGCACCCTCCTGCCCCCTGCTTTCTCCTTTCTCAGTACAAAGGAGAGAAGAGGACACACCTGGAGCTGCCAACCTGGCCTGGGAGATGGAGAACCTCTGCCACTGCAGGCACAGTAGAGATTATTCTGTACAGTTAAGGGTAGCAGGTGCTTCTTAACAGTTTATGAGCACAATAGTTAAGGATGTTAAGATTATATCTGTCAGATGAGGTGAGGAACAGAATGTATTTATTGGAGTTACTTTGGAGACCCTGCTTATCTACCATCAGCTTGTACTTTATGCAAGACCAGTGGTGTGAGCTCTTAAGAATTCTACTGTGAGTCTTGTAAGACAGGCTTTTTTTAAAGCCTTGTATTAAAAAATCATGAGAGAAAGAAATTGTCTAGTCGTCTTGGTGACAAAGAAAAGCCTGAAACTGAAATCTAATAGCACCAAACCCAGAAGGCTAATTAAAGAACTCAAAATATTACTTTCATAACCTGTGACTTTTAAGCCAACTTCATGACCTTAGAGCCTGACTTACAGTTCTTGGAAGCTGGGGCTTGATTATATTACAAGTGATAATCTAAAGACTCCATATTCTCTGCACTGACTTAATTTTTTTTCCTTGGCTTTTCTGCATGTAAAAAATTCTGTCTTGATACCCTAACTCACAATAAGCTCCTTTCTCCAACCTCTATACCAGTGCTTTGCTATTCATTGCATTTAGCAGCTCTTCTGGTAAAGCTTGTGGTTTTCTGACAAGGCAAGTGCACTATGTACGTTGTTCTCAGTAAAAAAAAAAACCAAACCCAAATGATAAAAAAAAAATGGATGCAAAGCAAGTAACACTAAGAAATAAGCAGCTTCAAGCTTCTGTTCTGCAAAAGCACGTTGAAGAACTCAATATATAACACATTAATTAAGATAAACTTTGAACTCTTCTTTCAGTCCCTGCTGTTCTCTCTGTCTCTTCTTCTGTGTCATGGCTACCTGGGATGTCCTGTGGATCCAGATAATCCGACAAACTGAGCAGTTAAGGAAAACAAAAAAAAGAACATTAAAAGCATTAGAAGTCTTTGGCACAGCTAATTCATTCTTCATTCCAAATGGATACATATATCGCTAATCTTTGTAAAAAGAGAGAAGAAAAGGTACTGCATTCAAAGTAGAATAGTACAACAGTCCATAAATTATAGTTTCAAAGAGTTTGGAAAAGAGATTTCACTGGAAGGCAGCTGAAGGTTGTTCTTTCTCTTCTCACCAAAACTTTGCAGGCATCTGTAAAACAGGGATCTAAAAATGATTTATTGTAACAGACCATCATTCTGGTCATAGCCACCGATGAGCCAGATCCAAAGCCCTCTGTAATGAGAGTCTCCCTGTTGATTTGATGGCTTTGGATCCAGACCAATGTTTGTGCATTTCTTTCAAGAAACAATTTTTCCAAATAAGCCAGGGTTTATTTGGAATTATTCCAAGGGCTACGTGACACTTTCAAGAGTTTATATTCATCCAAGTGACTTTTAGGAGCCAGTTCTCTGTCTTTTTGCATGGAAACAGCTTCGGGGAGGAGGGGAGGGAAAAAGAAGCACTGTGTGAGTCCATCTAGGCTTTTCTAGATCCTTCTTTGGAAGGTGTCCCTCAGGTCTGGTAGCACAGGCAGGGCAGGCAGCAGCACACCATCCCATCCCTTCCCTTCCCGTCAGTCTTTCTGAGGAGCAACCACAACCTCCTGAAACAGCTCTGTCCGGGGCAGGTTACGAGGAGGGAATTAGTTGCACTGTCCTCTAGAAGAAACGTAAAGGGCTAAAGTCCTCTGTAGACACTTCTGGGGCTGGGGACTTGGCTTGTGCTACATTTGCTCCATGGGTCCGGAGCAGGACAGGTGGGAGCTTGCCTGCCACGGGGTGTCTCCCAGGTGGGGTGAACCCCGCACCTTGCTGTCCTTTCTGCCTACAGACCTACGTAGGGAACGCCCGGCGCTAGGGCCATTGCAGCAGTATGGCGATCCCGAACTACCAGCGCAGCTCCTTGGGCACTCTACTTCTCCAGAGCTAAGTGTCATCATCCGCTTTTTCCAGTCGGCTTCCAGTGCTCAATTTTTTGGAAGCGCCAAGTGGCTGAGTCTGGACTGGTCCTACGGCTGCTGTAGCTCACATGGTAGGCTGAACCAGCCCTCAGCTGCCACCAAGTGAGGAAGAAGAGGGAGGAGAGGAAGAAAGGTGATGTAACATCTTCCTGATCTTTCACTTTCCCTGCACGCTGGGACATCAGAGGCTCAGCGCACCCGCTGTGGGGCACGCTGTCTCTCAGCACAGAAAACCTCTTACCACTGCGTTTTGATCAGTATCTCCCTCTTTACTAGAGAGGACCATTGCACGCCTCACTGTCTTCAGAAGAAACGTAAAGGGCTAAAGTCATTACATTTGCCTCCCCACGACAATATCAAAGCAACCTGGTAACTGCTCTAAAGCGTGAACAAGCGAAAATGAAACACCCGTTCTCACAGTCACAGGGCGTAATCAGAGGTAAGGCTGAAGAAGTCCTGCTTACTAACTGCAAACACTATTTTTTTTTAGTGCTTAGAAATGCTTGTGATATGTTTAAAATAAATACCCAGCTATGAAAACACTGTTAGCATTAGAATTATGTGAAAAATTCTCTGGGATTTACCCAATCAACATTCAGTACCAGAGTGCTTACAGATACATAATTAACACAGCTTGAACCATTCAGTACAAATGTTAAGCAGCCTCAACATTTACAGTTCTACAGCAGAACTTCTGCACAGATGGAGTAATACCATGATTTGTTACAGCAGCAGCCTGATAGAATAGCAGTGAAGACAAGACAAGATCTTTATTTATTAAATCACTACCTTCTGCACTCCTTTTTTCCTTCAGTGAACACAGAAAGGTATTCAGGCCCTTCAGTGCTGGAAGAGTATTCAGGTGGTCTTTAGGGCCAATATCCTGAGGTAGTTAGGTGCTTAACCTCCCTTGAAATCAAAGAGTTTTCTTAGTATGGGAGGGACTATATTTTAGATCTACCAAATTTATATTGGCTAATCCAAGCAGAAAATACTGTGCCCATAAAAAATGAAAAACATCTCGATTCAACACGAGTCGTTGTATAGACCTGCTCTTACTCACTCTGCGATTTTGACTGCCTCTTGCAAGCACTACTGTGAAAACTCAAAAGCACTTTTTCAAATGAAAGAAAATCAGAGTATCTAGTGTCGGCAAGCCTTGTAAAGTCCATACATGTTTACACTTGGCATCAGATTACACACATTTGACTTCTTGATTTAGTGTGCGCACTTGTGTTTTCCCTTCTTTTGTCAGAAATAAAATACAGCTATTCTTAAGAGAAGTCTTTGTTTTTAGAAAGACCTAATTTGTACTGTATGTTAGGAGAGTTCACTTTTCGCCCCACCCAGAGAGTGAGAAGCCTGATCCAAATACAGGGAGGAAAACAGCAAAACTCAGAAGAGGTTAATTTGGGTAACGGCGACGTCTGTTTGCAAGACATAGAGAAAGACAGAGCAAGAACGCAAACAGTGGAGTCCTTGGACAGGTTGTTTTTTTTTTTTTTGCTGCATCACAAAAGCAATTCTGCTGAAATCTTACTCGGAACATCATCTGAGTAAAAAAGAGAAACACAGTTCTTAAATTATTTTGTACTTTCCATGTATAGGGGAACAGTCAGAACTGTATGGGGTTTTACGCCTTCTTAGTAGCCAGCTTATAAACAGCGTAGCTACCAGTCTTTCCATAGGAAAAACAATCTTCTGGGGATAATAATAACATGACTAACTGCTCAAGCTTCAGGGGCAAAGAAAGCCTCCTACCTAAATAACATGTGGTATCTGTCCATCTATTCAGTACCAGGCAACCGGTAAGTAATAAAAATAATAAAAAAGAAACATTAGACCAGAGTCAGGAATTGAGGAATGGTCTTGCACTGAAAAAGTTTGTACAGGTTGACCTTTCTCTTAATACTGTCATTCTCCAAGAAGAAGATTACATTAAAATTAGATTAAACAGAAGGTTTTTTTAATTTCTACACTGTGTGTTAACAGGCCATCAACTGGAACATTGGTACATAAGTGTTTGTACAATCAAAGTCATAAGGATAGTAGTAGCCACAACAAAGTGAAGAACTAGGTGAGACCTGAATTTTTCAACATGTTTTTATGGATATTTATTTGCAGGAAAATGAAACTCATCCAAATGTAGAAACCAGGTCAAATAAAAACAGTTGTATCATTTCCAAGCTAATTCTGACATTACCCTATCATTGATCATTATGTAAATAAAGAGCAAGTTTAATAGAACACCATTTGTGCCTGTTAATAATTTGAGGGAAAACTATAATCCAAACCATTTTTTCCAAATGTAACAAAGCAGATTTGCCTCAGAACATGGCTTGATGTCCTCTGCACACAGCCAACCTAAGATCAGCCCAAAATAAACCATTCATGAGCAAGTAAGCAAACAAAACACTTGGTTATGAATCCTACTACCTCTCTAAACTGCCTATCTGACAAATGAGTATACTTAGCTTTGCTGCCATGGGCAATCTTATTGAATGTTTGCAGGACCGGAGCCTTACTTAGATTCCCCCTATCTATATTAATCTAGAGAGGAAAAAAAAGACAAAAATAATGCTTTCTATGTGCAATACGTTGAACCTATACTTTTTTTCAAAGTTTGTTAGCCCCACAGCATTTCTCATACATTTCCTGTAGTATCTCATATAGAAATAAATAGTGCTTCTTTCATAAGAATCTATCACAGTTCAGTACCAAATTAACAGTGACAGAGAAATGTGTATTTTCTTACTTCTATGACAGTTCATGTTGGAGGTTGTGCTGTTGAGAGCTACTGTGAGCACATGAAACAAATTCGGGCCCACATAAAACTTTCCTAACAATGCTGCAAGTGATAAGCTATAAATCACCTTTGTGTGCTTTTTGTGTATGCTGTGAAATTGTCGATAGCTTAAACATTTGCATTAATTCATGATCTTGCCTTGAAAGCTCATGACTGAAAACAAAATACATGGTCTCAATACAAAGCCAAGTTAAAACTGTGTTTTTCCCAATTGTCATTTTGCCATTTGTTCAGTGCCAGAACCTAGAACTGAATTTGTAAGAGAGGACATGGACACAACCTGAATACATTATTTGCAGAAACTTATGGAAAAGAAAACTTTGAAGTTTTGTTTTCAGTTGTGAAGTCAAATATCCTCCTGTGAATTGGTATGAGGCAGCAATCTGGGACCTCTACGTTCAATTTGCAGAGTTATTATTTAGACTCAGAGGCTACTACAATAAATAGCAGCCTTACACCTTCTCAGGAATTCTCTTTGTTCTGGTAGAAATCTCTGCTCAGGCAGTCACCCACCCCTATGCTGGGGAAAGCTGCAGCTTTGTTATCCGTCACTCTTCCCTCATCTAAGAAATCTTAAACCAGTGGTATAGCATAGCATAGCATGCAAACAGCTTGTAGAAGCAGAGAAACCACATTTTAAATTATATATATTAGGGCTCATTTTAATGAGTTTCAAAGAATTTTTCCCATCCATTTTATTAGATTTTGGAAAATAAACTGTGTGACGTACTGATGAAATTCAAAATAGGAAGGTCACTACAGTTGCCTTGTTTATATGAAGAACATGAAGGTTTCTTTTTAGATTAGCAAAAGAGAAAATGGCATTTACTGCACAGGAATTTATTCTTTTATCACTGATGTGCAAGCATTTTAGCAACTGAGCTGTGTTCTTGAATTTAGAGGGGCTGCTTGTCTGTTTTAATAATCATACTAATAACAGTTTTATGCTGAATTCTCTGAAAAGAAGAGATGTTGCAAGAGTAGAAGAGCACACTTCCTCACAGGGAATTTTGTTGGGGCATGCAAAGAGGTGCTCGCAGACCCTGGCACAAAATCCCAAACTACTTTAAAATTTTTTTCAAGCATTTTCAAACAGAAGTGGACTAACTGGGACCTCCTGCAAACATGGACCCAACTGCTTACAAACCAGAGCTGCCATGGTACGCATTCCTGTGGTGGCTACTTCTTGGCCAATACCAGGTGTCATTCCTAAATCACCATAATCTATCAATGTCTGAGATGGCTTGCCATTTCGGTCACAGCTTCTGCAAGCAAGCACCCTGGAAAAAGGAAGCTGTGTAAGTCAATGCACAGCAGCCAAGGATCAGCCTCCTCTACTCTGCAGAAAACAACTCAGGAGAAGCTCACTGCCATCTACTTTGCATTTCCGCTGCTTGTGATTAGTACTAGAGTGCTGCACAAGCTGAGGAACTGTGAAGCTTTTTTCGCTCGTGTTTTTTTTTTCTTTTAACAATCTTTATTTTCCAATGCCTGTTGACATATTTTTAAACTAAATAGTAAGGGTATTTCCAGTTTCTTCGTCATCAGGATTCAAAGATGAAACTGCATATGAGACCCTCCTCAAAGGCTCATATGAGACAGGTGCTGTAAGAAACAGCCCGTGTTTAAGCACTTCAAGGGCCTGCAGGAGACACTATTTAAAAGTGTGCTGTGTGTCTTGAGATTGTTCACCTATGGTTTCTGGTTAAGACCCATAAGCTTTTGAAGTACTACGGCATTTCTATGCTGGGCAGGAAGGAAGAGAAATAACTAGGATGTAAGACCTGAAAGTGTAACCAGAGAGCTTTGCACAATTGACACGGTGTTTGCGGTTCAGATATTAAATTACAATTTGATTAACCTACCTAGCAGAGTTCAGATGATAAATGTGACTTTGGTGAAACTATTTTGCTGGAAACAAAAACTTCTTTACACTACTTACAAGACATGAGAATGTTAAAGATTGTTACAGTGATTTAATGAGTATTTGGTTTCACTGCAATACTGGAAAATCAAACAAGATAGTTTCAATTTGAGCTTGAGTAGATTCTGATCAAAGGCTTTCAGTATTTTCAGTTTTAACAAATTTTATAATTTTTGTATTGTTGAATTTTGTTGACGTTATTAATGAAAAGTATCTGTATTGTACCAAGTCTGCGTCACTTTCGTTTTTTGCTTATGCTGAGCAGTAACACACTTCACACATCAGCCTTTCCAACTGCACCTCTACAGATAAAATACTTCAGTCTTTGTGCCTCCCTCCTGTCCTGCTAAGCACTGGCCATGGGGCCAGTTTGTTCATTTTGTTTTACCATTTGACTCTTTCGGATTAGCCTGTGCCTGCAAGACCTCCACCTTCCAATCAGTTCCCTGTTGACATACAGTGCACGCCTGTGCCTGTGGCTTTTGGAGAGCAGCTGCTTTTAGCCCATTATGGTCAAGGTCCTTTGCACAGTGATTTATTTCATAGCGCTGTGTGACAAGGACTGTGTAGCTCCACTGACTGCTTTGGTAGGTGCAGTCTCACCTGGAACCTTCAAGCTCCAATACAGACAAAGGTAACTGAGGCAAAAGAAATACACCGATTAGTAACACTAATTTCACGAAAACTTTGCGGCAACTGAGATTGCCTTAAAAAGAAAGAAAAACTTTTAGATAAAATTCGCAATTGCACAGAATACCTCCGTCATGGTAGCCAGATGGCAATGAGAAACAGGAAATCTCACTTACTTGCCTAAGTGAGAAAGGCTAGAGACCTTTAGTAGTCTAACTATAATTTCCAGTATTTTGTATTGCTCACTTTATGGAGCCAGAAATAGATGAGAGACCCCGTATAAACATGAAACAGTATTACAGGAAACATGCGTTTTTCTTAATTTTAGGGAGGTGCTTGCCACATTTGTTTATGGAATCACTCATTCTGTTTACAGGGACTTTAACTGCATGAGTATCATTTTTCCTCTCTGTGATTTTTATACACTGTGCGCTCATTCTGAAAGTAAGTCAGCGGACCCCGGTTTATGCAGTTCAAGCCTCGAACTACAACATAGTCATTACAGTGCTTCCTACATGCATTAGTTATTGAAAGGGCTGACCCCAAAATAAAACGATGCAAATCACACTAGCGCTCAAACCGAATGCCGCTGTGCTGGGAAAAACGGAAAGGCACGGGGCTGCGGCAGCACGACAGCAGCGGGGGCTGCTCAGCCAAGCCACCAAGTCCTCTGTTGGGGCTGGGCAGGAGGAAGCAAGCCCAGGGCTCGCAGCTCCGAAAGGAGGAGAGAGGGGACCAGAGGATCCGGCATAATCACAGAGAAGAAACGAAAAGTAAAAGGCAGAACAAGAGAAAATACGTGCTAAAACTTGAAGGAAAACAGAGCAAAAGAAACAGGTGTGGACACGTAGATAAACAGTGAGAGGAAAAACAATCAGTCACCATTCTTATTTTCAAAAATAAAAGAGTGGATGAGAAGGGAGGAGCGAGCCCATCCTTTAGATCGGACACAGGAAAAGGAAAGGTGAGAAGGAAGGTCAACATGAAAAATGGAAAGGAAAGAGGGAAAAGGGAGAAAAACATCAAGAAAAATGAGAAAATGGTGAAGCTTTTTTCTCCCCCTCCCAGACAAAAGTTCTCCCTTGGCTTGTTTTTCTCTTGGCAAAAAAAAAGGCAGACTGAAAGAAAGCAAAAGGATGATTACAGTCTCACAGTAAGGAGATAAAGGAGGGGAGCAAATTGGATATCAACCGTATTCATCAGAGGATACGTAAGGGAGCAGCTGAATTCAAGAACACCGTAACGCAAAAAGAACATTTCTTCATGAAGGAAAACTATCTGTCCAGCAGAATTCCTGTAATATTACTGCAAGCCCACAACTTTGTCCCAAAAACCAGTAAATAAAACTTCTGTCTGAAACTTTTCCCACCATTCCACGACAGTTGGTATTTAATCTAAATAACCTCCTGCTGAGTGTTGATCGCAGCCTGTAGCTCTGCAATCCAGCCTCATCACGGCCCAGTCTAAATAGAGCTTTAATAAATACTCAGCTTAAATTCAGTCAAATTCCAACTTGTTTAGAGTATGATCTCTATTTCTGAACCCGTAATGGCTAAACCGACTTCTTGATGTCTGGGGAATGCTGAATTTTTGTGTCAGGTCTCCAGCTTTAAGATTGTTTTGAAACCTCTGCTGTTTGGTGGCTTCCAAATTGTTTCCAGCAATTTTGTCTGGAAAAAATAGGATGTGTTTTCAAACATATTGTAAGTCTGCAGCTATGGCCAGGCTACTGTATTGAGAATGACTCGATGGTGGGCTCACTGGCACTGCATCTCAGCTAAGGGCCGTTTTCTGACTGCACGTATCGGTCTCCATTGTGGGGAACAGGGAAAGGAGACCAGAATTGTATTTGTTTCAGCCCAGCTTCTTCCCGCCTTGCTCCAAATGCTGCTTTGTGCAACTGGTTTGCTTCTACCCCTCAGTATTCATTTTAATGGAACAGGCACATCACTGCCTGTTCTGTGCCTACCTTGAATCCTGCTGAGCCACCCCCCTTCACAGCAAACCCTCACTGAACAGTAATGGATTTAGGGACACACCCAGGGGTCCGAACATGAGAAAATTGGGTTTGTTCAAATCCAAACTTCATAGGAAACTGGAGCCTAAAAAACTGCAGGCAACATTTCTACTTACATGGGCATTTTTAAACTCCCTAGAGACCATACTGCCCTGATGACCAGATATTTTTTCCTCAAGGAAAAAAAGGGAGCACGCCTGTTTGGAAGCAAATGAGGCGGCCTCACCCAGTCCTCACTTAGATGCAAAGCACTTGCTGCCGCAAGAGAGCTGGGACTGCAGTTGATCCTTCAGCCAGATATCTCATCAAAAATAGCCTGTTCCCACCTGCCAGATCCAATCAGCGACTCGGAGGATGGCTTTTACAGAGTCCAGCTATCGTTTCCTCCTGCTTTAGATCCAGCGACCCAACACTAACACCATTCCCTGCTCCGACATTACTGCACTGACTGACAGGGTCAGTCCTTGCTAGATGTCACTAAATCAACATCCCTCCGGGGTCTCTTTCCAAAGGAAGAATACGCTCTCTCGGGTGACCTTCGGAGTTCACAAGTGACTGACGCAGCAGCCCCATGCCATCCATCACTCCGTCAGGAGGGGACATTTGCAGAGGGTCAGAATGGCACGGGACTGCCGTGAACTTCCTGCACCCTGTTTCCCCACATATTGAGCCCCGCTGCTCCCAGTGATTCATTTCTCTGGAGGAGAGAACAGAAGGTGAAGTCAATGAAGCCGCAGCACACGCAGAAGAGGTCAGGCCCAGAAGGGAACCTGGAGCGCACACACATGCATACACAAGAGACACAGAGAGAGGGCAAGCATGTTTTCTATTAGCTGCCTGCTATAAATATTACCTTTCAGGTCAAATATTTTGTTTTGAAAATAGCCAAATCCCAAGGATTGCTTCCACCCATCAATCTAAAAGGAGGGGAAAGAAATGTCAATGCTTTCTTCATCCAAAAACTAGCTCAAAACAAACAAGGTCACGGCTGCTTCATGGCTAACAGCGATGAGCGACTTCTATCAGCTCCTCTTTTGTTCCTTCCTGAAGTAAGAGAAAAGCCAGATTTCTGATGCATGGAGGAGCAATTCCCAGGGTAATCTGTCCCTCATGCGAGCTGTGATCTGAAGTGCCTATACAGTAGATCTAGAATTGATCAAACTGATTTGTGATGTGAACATGCAATACAGCTAATGCTGTAGCATACAAAGATATTAAACCATACAATCAAAAGATTATATGGTGAATTAATTTGCCAGGAGGTGAATTAATTAATTTATTTTGATTCATACCTCCTTTAAAATTAGTAATTGCCTCTTTAAAAAAAAAAAAAAAAAGGAAGACAATACAGCCTCCTTCACCTTACGTGTTGCTCTGCGGAGTATTTGGGAAAAACCAACTGCTTGGCTGACAAGTGACACCTAAGGCTTGATTAACAGCCCTGTTTCCCTTAACACAGCCCTCATCAGGGTTAGGAGGAGTCTGGGGGACACAAATCAAGAGTCTGCCTTCCAAATTCCCTCAGCCCATCCTGTTTCAGCAGCTGTAACAGCTCACAGCCCCAGCTGCAGGCAGGCAGCCACTGGGAATACACCTGCTGCCCACGTGCCAATGTGGGAACCACACTGGTCACCTTTTCCACTGGTGTTTTTTCCTCTTCATTTGCAGACCAAATGACATGCAGGAGGCCTGTGTTACTCTGCTTACAGCGACACAGAGTGATGGGGGTCTGGGTACCATGGGTACCTCGAGTTGGCAATTCTGGCTTCTACGAAACCCCCGTTTGAAGACACTCCTCGGAGAGCCGAATTTTCACTCGTTTACACTAGGTGCTGCGCGGAGTTTTGTATGGTAGTGTGTAAACATCACAACATCAAAACCCAAAGCAACTCACTCCCCTCTAAATACACCATCACCAGCTTGACAAAGATGACTTTTTTCATTCTCGCAGCTGCAATTATACATGATAACTCTTCATAGTGTATTTTTTATGGATGCTCTGCAGTATGTTTTGAAAAATAAGAGAAGCCTAATAAAAGGAGACCACTCTCTAGCCCGGGAGCAGAGTGCCCTACCTGTCATGCTAGCCCTGCCCTATGAGTCTGTGGGGTGGGAGGAAGGAGCCCTCACCCATCACATCCCATCCTCGTACATCCCCATGGCTAACAGAACAGGCAGCTCAGTGCTCAAGCTCCTTTCTTGAGTCCAAATATATGGATTTTCCTCAAACGCTAGCAGTTACGCTGCATAACTAACTGGTGACTACTGATTTTTACACACTGATGCAATCAGGACTGTCTTGGCAGAGCTGGAAACTATCAGCACTTTCCTGGGATAGAGAGGTAAGGAGTGGGACAGCGGAAATAGCTATTACCACCAGTTTGCCTGGGTCGTGCATCAGTAACTTGGCAGTTGGAATACCATTACTCCCTCACCGGACATCCAGACTTGGAAGCCAGTGAAAGCATTTTTCCAGCGCAAGCCTGACAGCTCGCTGTGCTGTGCTCCGGCTCTGGGTGCAGCAGGGATCCGGGAAGGCAGCAGCCCTGGGACCACCCTCTGTGCTGCAGCACCCATAGTCGCTGCACTGAGAAAGCATGCTGATGCATGTGCTGCAATAGCAGCTATTCTGCCATGAAAGTATGTGGGATCCTCTGAATTTTCAATAATCAAGTTGAGCATGTCCTTAACTAACTCCTAAATCCCATTTTCTGTCATCTCTACAGAGAGCCTCAATATTGAAAGAAGTGAAAACCCTCTCATAAGCATGCCTGACTGGCTGCCCTAACACAAGCAGTACTTATGCAGCAGTTCCTTCTCAAACCAGCCAACACCATTTCATGGCTGAAGTATGAGGATCAATGATCCATGTAACAGTTTAGTTACATTAGTGTGACTGAAGGGACATTTCTTACATAGCAGAACACCTAACTCCTTTTTTCCAAAACAAAGCTTCTTAAAAGGCAGTGGTAGTGTGAAAAGAGTACAGCAGAAGAGCAGTGAAGTTGCCCCACTAGAGGCTTTTAGTCATTTCATCCTTTACTATTTTCCTACCACATCCACTGTCTACAAAAGACAGTGCTGGAAGGTTTACCATATTCATATCTCCAAGTATAAAAATCTAATCTGTAAATAATTATGACTGAAAGAGCAGCGCTGTCCTGTCTTACGCTGTCAGATCAGGTATACCAAAACTAGCTCCTTTATGGCAACCAAATGCCTGGCCAAAGGAGGACCATGCAAGAGGTAAGCATGAAAGAGAGACCTTTAGGTTCTTGCTATGTAGGTCTTGCCCCAGGCACAGAATCTGGTAGGAGCAGCAGTGGGGCAAAAGGCAATGCTAATATTAAGAAGGGGCATACATTTAGCAGAAGTGTGAATTCATGCAGATAAGGAAATTGCCACGTGTGCTAAGAACCAGAGGGATTCACTGAGGCCTCGTTTGCCACCTGAGGTGCTACTCTCTGGGCACCAGCATTTGAGGTGCCCCCTCCTCCCCCAGCATCTCCCATGGGTCTATGTCTGCAATAAGCAGCTGCTACGCAATTGTTTATCGCTGTTATGACTGCTCTGGTTTATGCACTGGAATGGGATTATCCGGGCTTTTTAGGTGATTGGGCTGGGACGAGGACTAGCTGGCTGAGACTCAAGACAGCCAAAACAGAGATCACCCCAGAGGTGCAGAAGGCGGGTGGGGGTGGAGAGGACAGGAAGGATAAGCCTGTATCAGCCCTTTCACCCAACAGTACAGCCTTTTATACACAAATCAAGTTTGCAGCACAGAGGTCTTGTTAGAGACAAAGCTGATACTACACTACAGCCACATCAAAGAGCCTTTTTTCTTTGTGCTTGGTAAAGAGCAAGCGACCTCTTATTTCAGATGTGGATTTCTGACATTTACCATATTCTGGTCACCTCAGGAACAGGCAATTGTCGCGGCTTTACTTGTTCTGCTCCGTACGATTACTCAGAAGCTGAAATGAAATCCAACACACGACAGCCTTAAGCGTGGCTTTATGATTACTTATGCATGACGGGTTGCAGGTTCAATTTAATGCAGTGGTATGGGTTTTTAACTGTAAACACTTTCAGTTTCCTTGAGATACACGCCTGCCTATGCTGCCAGAATAGAATTCAATGGTACTATATGTCTGCATAAGATTACTGCTATGCGACAAGCAGCATGATCTAAATGCTAATCTTGGGTTTGTAATCAATTCACTGGGGAGGAAGACTTCTCTTCTTGAGTTGTCTTTGCTATTTTTGCACTCTTCTCTCAATTTTTCCTGGTTTTGCTTGGTTATTGAGACTGTTGGCTTTATATTTCTTAGTAGAGATAATTTTTACATTAAGTATAACCAGGCAGAAGGAGGACTGCTAGTCTATGCATCTCTGAAGTAATAATATAAGCATCTTATAAACCATTAGGCACTAGATACTGCAACTGAGTACTTTGAATTTGGTGGTTTCGCTGTATGTACCTATTATATACAAAAGTTACGCTGTATGATCATACAACTTTCACAATTCCCTCTACAGTGAGATGAGCTGTGATAAGATAACAGCGTCTCACACAAAATTCATGCCTAGAAATTATGCATATTTAAATACACAAAGTTATATCATAGTCTCCAAGACACATCTCACTGCAAAGCAAACTCAACATTTCTCCTCAATATAAAATAATGTAGAAGATATTACCTCTCCCACCATAAAATGTTTTTTCTCTTTCCTATCATCATCATCATCATTCCAAAATGGAAAGTGCTGAAAAATTTAGTTTTTCTGAAAGGAGTTTTCTCCAGAACACAACAGTTTACAAACTTCTAAAAAGTTCAGTAACCATGCTCATGGAAACAAACACCTCTGCAATGTTTCCAACACAAATGGTGCAGCAAGATGCTGGTGTATGAGGACCAGAAAGTGAGATGGGAGCTAAATTTAACAACTTTAGTGACATGTTCTCAATTAAGAAACACCTAGGAAATAAGCTAAAAGCCTAAGTAACTAAAGAAGTAACAAACTTGGTTTTATTCTGAGAATCCACTTTTGTAAAATGGATATGCAGTTTATTATTAATTTTAATTACTACCAGCTCTGAATGCATGTTAAGTATCTGTTCTTGCCAAGCTGACCAGTGCCGAGTGCAGCAGTATAAACAAGTTTTATTTTTTCAAGTCAGGAGACATTCTGCTGCGTTGCTTCCCCTTCTTTTTTTCAAAACTCTGGAAAGTTTGCTTCAGTAACTTCAAGCCACACTGAGATACCAGATGCTCTACTACTCAGATCCAAGAAAGGGACACAGAAAAGGGGGTGGAGGGGAAGAGGAGAATTGTCTCAAAACCAGTTAAGAAAGCAGAAGAGTTTTTTTCTGCACAGTGAAAAAGTTTTGGTTTGGGACAAATGAATAATATTAAGCTATGTAAAACGAAACATGTCTCATCAAGGGTTCCCAAAGTAGATTTGTGTATTTAAAAAAAAAATACATGTTTTATTTTGAAAGGGATGCTCTGAGATGCTGCGCTTTGAGAATGATTAAAGAAATGAAAAGCTTAAAAAAGTTTCAACTGAAAACTCTCCAACTCGTAACCAGAACAACAAATTGAATTCATAACCAACCAAGTTAATTGCTTTGCTTTCCAGAACAGCACATTTTGGCAAACAAAATATTAGTAACGAAAACCTCTTTTACCCAACTCTAGCTAAAGAGCACAGGACTGTTTCCTCAAATTTAAGGGATAAAAGAGCTGCTGCGACTGGGTTCAGATCACAGTACCGCCTCTCTGGTTGCCAAAGGCAGCCAATGCTCTGCAGAACTCCAACTACACCTTATTTTCCCTCCACTTGCTTTAGAGATTGGACAGCCAAGAGATACAGGAAAGGCAGGGGAATTCCTCCCCAAGAGGAGGAAGGCCACAGGGGAGGGAAGCATGCCGGGAATTTATTTCATATGACACGAATTTCCTGGGAGCCACCCAGGCTGGGGCATTTGCACAAAAGCCACATTCGGTGCCTGCAAGAGAGCTGAGGACTATGTATCATCACTCGCCTCCTATTTTTTTCACTTGTTTTAACTCATGACAGGACTTTACCACTACGCTTACTTTAGCACCTTTGTGAAATATTGTATCGAAAGAATATGCAAGGCTTTCAATTTTTGTTTTCATACATTTCTTTTGCCCTATGTTTCCTTCAGCACCATGCAGCACAGCACGCCTTATAAAACTCATGCTACTACTCAGTGTCTATTACACTTCTTCATTTTACTTACTAGATACCATCAGTTAGTGGGAGCAGAGATTGTTCCTAAGAATTATTCAGCAGCATAGTCATTCTTCATTAATCTTAGGGGAAAAAAGTGTAACTTGTATTATATTAAAAGTCTATTGCTCCCTATGTTAATGCTTTACAGGAAAACTGAAGGTGATTATTCTTATACCTACCACAGCCATTTAAGTTGCTCTTCACTTTCTTTAGAAGTCACTACTAAAAAAAAAAAATCTAAACTTGGATATATTTCAATGTACTTTGTAAAGCTTTTTCATTTCATTCTTTGGGGGAAGGAAAAAAGGGAAATTTGTTGCCTTTTTCCAATTCCTCAACTTCATAACTGGCAGTGAGTAACTCCTGGATGGTTATTTCCCTCCATCATCCATTGTGGTGAAACTGACACAGTAATTCCTAGCATACAGTCGCTAGGAAAACCCCCACGGTGTGTTAATTTTCATTATACAGTGCTAAAAGGACGTGCAACTGTGGCTAAGGAGCTATCATGTAAAGCACTGACACTTATATCCTGTTTCAAGCCAAGCACTAAGTAAAAGCTTAGCTTCAAGAGTATGAATGACCCCACCCGTTAAACCAGTACCTCTCATGGAAGCAAAGCTGAGGATGCCAGAGGAGGGGGTGCCAGTACTGAAGAGTGCCCGAGCTGAATCTCCTGCATCATCAGCAGCATGACCCTGCTACAAAAAATACCTGCCTTTACCACCGGACTCTCAGTGACAAACACACCTGCATTTCTAAGCCCAGTTGAACAAACGACAGCAAACATTTAAACTGTCCATCTGAGGGACTTTTTATAAGGGCATGTAGTGATAGGACAAGGGGAAATGGCTTTAAACTGAAAGAGGGCAGATTTAGATTAGACATAAGGAAGAAATTTTTCACTCCGAGGGTGGTGAGGCACTGGAACAGGTTGCCCAGAGAAGTTGTAGATGCCCCATCCCTGGAAGTGTTCAAGGCCAGGCTGGATGAGGCTTTGGGCAACGTGGTGTAGTGGAGGGTTTCCCTGCCCATGGCAGGGGGGTTGGAACTAGATGATCTTTGAGGTCCCTTCCAACTCAAACCAGTCTATGATTCTATGATTCTATTCTGAGGACAGCCAGAGTTACTGAAGTGCAAATTTGCTGCCGCTCAGGCTGAGCACCTCAGCGCTCACATCAGCACTCTGTGATGCACAGAAAATCGAGGAGGAAAAAAAACAAACAACGAAAAGAAAACCCTTTCGCCGACTTTCAGCATATAAAGTTGTTGCAAGAGGTGCCAAAAGAAATCGTTTCGAGCCAAACAGCTGGTTTGATGGCTCCGCTAATTACAGGCCAGGGCTGCTCCTGCTGCGCTGAAGAAGGCCAAGGCTTGTTGTCAGGCAGACGGATTAGCCACTGTTGCCCATTAAGGCCACCGCTTGAGTGTAGACAGAGACGTGGAAGGAAACATAAGAAGGCGGCATGTGCATAACCAAACAGGCTACCTTGCTGAAAAGAAACCCCCTAAAGCCACATTCTGCTTCATTAGCACATGAAAATAAGGTAATTGAATACTTCATTCTCCCATCCAGAGCCAAGATCCATCACTCATGGAAATGGAGTTTTGATAAGGTGGGGTGTTTAAATGAGGCAGAAAGAGTCTTTGAGTGTGTGTTACTTTGTTTATCCGAGAGAAATCCCACTTAAATATAAGTGAAAGACATAAAAATCACTTTATCCTATGAATCACTGGAACACCACAAAGCCTCTCTGAGGATGAAACTTCGATAAACCCATTTTAACATTATTCCGAGGACAGAAGGCATTATGCTTGTTGCTGCGTTTATTTCTGTGTCAGAAATCCACCTCTCTCTCCCCTGTGTTTTTTTTTTTCCCTCCTCTCTTTGAACGCTCCATCTATTTTTGCTGGCTTTTAACATCACATATATCAAGAGACAAAAACTTAACCAACTGGCAGGACAAAGTATTTTAATCAGACTTTTGTTGTTGTTTAAAGTTATGCATGCCAAACACTCTGGTTTCGGGTTTTGATTTTTTTTCAACACTTCAGCTGATGACCAAAAAAAGAAAATAAATTTAATATAAGATTTATCATTCCCAATTCCAGATAGGGGGGAAAAAAAAAAAAAAAACAACAAAACGCAACACCACCACCACAAACCAACAGATATTTCAAAGGCAAAAACGTTAAGCACAAAGTATTTTCTTCTTTAGCAAGTAAACAGCAACTCATTTTCTCCCACTGGCTGATAACCTTAAGTATGAAGTACAGTGTGTGGCACTTCATCCAGAAAAAAAATGTTTACGTAAATACTGCAAATAGACTCCTTGCCTCAGTCAAAAATGCCTGCTATGGTATTGCCAAGCCTTTTGCAGAAAGCAGAAGTTACAGAAGTACAGAGCTCGAAAGATTGCACCCTTGTTCCTTGGGTTTAAGTTAAAGTGGTATAGCTTCCTAGTTTGGAAATTGTTATACTGATATATCATGTTCAAACATAATGAAAAATAATACGACAATATGGACCAGCTCTCAGTCACTTCAACCACAAGGATTTTGATAACATTTAAAACAAACACACACACCCCCCCCAGGCCCTTTAACACTGATGCATAAAGCATCCCTCGCTTTTGTCTTGCTCTCTCATGTGTACAGACGTGATAAAACAATGAAAAGGCTTTCCTGCTTAAATAGAAATACGTGTAATAACCACAGTGCTAGGAAAGAGGGTTCGTGTTGCTATGAGCTAAGCTGCATTTTTACACCACCTGCAAGGTAACTAAACTGCGCTGGTGCTAGGGCAGTGCTACCATTCCCCTTGACCAGGCTGTCTGCTCCCACCACGTCTCTACTGCTGGTGGTGGAGCATGTCCGCTCCTCTGAAAAGCCAGTTCAGGGAGATAACGCTGCAGAAAGCTGCTTGATTTTCTGTGGCTAAGTCAGCAGGTTGAGGGCGGTAAGGTGGCTCGTACGGGATCAGCTGGGAACCAGCTCTAGAGCAAGGGAGAAGGCAGGAACTGGATGGAAAGACAGAGCTTAAGCTGCTGTGGACCTGCACCTTTTGGAGCAATGCCACTTTAGCCAAACAACTGAAGATGAACTCTATGGAAACCTGAAGGGCTGGGGCAGGGTCCAGTAGGTAAACATTTCACCATCTCTGCTTGTAACCAATGTAATGGTGGGAAAATTAAACAGGTTAGCATCTGAAGGCAAACATCCTTCAGCCTGAAGCTCCAGGAAGCAATCTTTAAGGTAACTAGGTCCCACCACGTTGCAAGCTTTGAAAAACACACAGCAGCACCACCTTAAAGTCACTGTTTCATAGCTTGCTAATCCAAAAAACAGAGGGCTGACACAGCAAGCGTACAGTACCACGGGCTGACAAGCAACCACGCTGCCACTTTCTGAAGAAGCGGTGGGCAGGCAAAGGAGAAGCTGGGCTGAAGGCTCTACTGGGAGGGAATTACATAGTGCAGCCTTGCGATCGTAGCAGCACATGCTGCTGTTGCACCACAGCAGCCACAGGTAACAGCAAGGCTGGTAACTAACCCCTTTTTTGTGCTGATGGCTGAATAGACCTAAGCAAAATCAGGAGGCCACGAATTATCACCTCCGTTAGTGCCTGCCAACAGAAAGCAAAAATAAAATAAAACCATGTGGCCAAGGGTTGTGTGAAATGGTGTCACTGGCCTCACTGTGTATTTTCCCCACCCTTTGACTGAGAGAACACACTGTGAAAACTGTGCAACTAAAGCAAACATTTGCAAATTATACTCAGCCTGTGATTTCCTGTGGAATAAATCTAGATAAAGCAAAATGAGGACTCGATCTGAATCTGTCTTGGAAAGAATATCTTAAATCAAGCTGTCCGAACAACAGTCTTTATCGCCTATTAAGATACTGATTTCCCAGGCCCCAGTACAGTAAGCAAACAATGTGCCCCAGGAATTCATCCAGAGCAAACTGGAGCTGCAGAGCCCACAGGGAAAGGGAAAAATGTGTATTATCAAAATGCTAATAACTTTCCACAACATGTTGAGAAAAGATTGCAAGAGGTCTTACGCACATTGAGCACGGACAGCTCTTGATGCCCACAGTTACCCAACACCCCGGCTTACTCCTCTTACCAAAAGTAACCCAAAATCAGACACACGAGTAGTTTCCCTTAGGCCATGTCTACGCTCAGATTTCCATGTAAAATTCTCACAGTGCTGCTGCTGGCTTTGTTGAGCCAATGGAAAATTCTTCCTGAAATTCCGTGTTGCTGACAAAGCCCCAGCGCTGAAGCAACATGATAAATTACATCATAAGCTGCCAAACCATCTATCATGACCAAATGTTAATGCAACAGAAGCAGAAAAACATTGAAGACTGGGGAGAGTAGTTTTGACTCTCATGTAAAACACCTTTGTTATACAAAAATTAAGTCAGATGTGTCACAGAAACAAGCAAAAATTTGACAATAAAGTCTCCCTACCTTAGTAAATTTAAAAAAGCTAGTATTTCTGATTTAAGCAAATTCAGTTAAAGAAGATGAGATTTACTGCCAGGTCTAACAGCATACATTATTATGACACAAATATGTACCAGCACAAATCCCACATAACCTACATAAAAAGAAAGCAAGCATAGTTCTACTTATTCTGCATATCTAAAATTAAATCTACATCTTTTTTTCTTTTTTTAACTGTGCTTAACAATAGAGGAAGACTTAACAGGTGTCACTGTTTCCCAGGTGCAATCATCTTTTTCATTTGCCCATGTACCAAAAGAAAAGCCATTTAACGAGCAGGCTGAAAGTGATGATTAATTAAACAACTTCCAGGGCCTGGGGGATCCTCCTTCATTTGGGATACATTTCCTTTAGCTGTAAGCAAGCGGGAAGGCAAGAGACAGATGACTCCTCAGCTTTTTGTTTCAGCTGGTAAGGAGTTGTAAAGGGTCGAAGATGCTTAAGTTGGTATGTGTTTGTAAAAGCTTGAAGATGTTTCTCAGCTTACTTGTCAGCACTTCTGGCATCAGTCATCCAGGAGTAATGCTCACTGCCTCAAAACGCAATTTTTTTAAGCACTTGTGACAATATCCCAGCGCCATCCAATGCAAAATTAGGGACCGGTTTTGACATTTATTGGCAGCACTTGCTGATGGTATTTCTCCTTTTAAGCACTGTGACCTGAAGCTGCTGCTTTTTGAACTGAATTAAGTGAACCCCTGAAAGAAAGTCATCTCATCGAAGCAGGCTCGTGACTGATTTTCTAGTGAAAACTTGCAAACAACAAGCAAGACGACAGGTCAGAGTTGGTAAGACATGTGGCCCCTTTCCCTTTTTCTTACTACAACACCACCTAAGGGACCTTTGATCTGAATGTCAGCGGTGAAAATACACAAACAGATATTCTCTTATTATATACTCACAGGTGTACATTCCTAAAACTGCTACATTCCATTACTTTCAGCTGTGCTGGTAAACAATACCTTCAGAAGCTGACCCCTTCCTTCTCTCCTCGGACCACACCAGTATGCGAGTACAAAGCAACACAGCAAGCACGGCATTCTGAACACCGGCAGTGGTCACGCCGGCAAATTCAAGCAGCACATGTAAGGACAGAGCCAAAGTGCCGGCTGAGGTTTGTCCGTGTTTCTTACACCATGCACGGCTGTGCTACTCGCGGAGAAAGGGTGCTTCTCATGCTCAGCAGGAATGCTTCTGGGCCAGGCAGCTGGAGTTTTGATGCCGAGAAGGCTGGATTTAAAGCTAACTCGACTCGATTTTGCCAGTGCGGCAAGAATTAGAAATCTTGTTGAAATAGATACAGCCCCTGCGGACGTTCAGATCACTCCCCGTAACAGCAGGCAACAAATCATTTGTTTGGGCTGAGGCTATCGAACGCAAAAGCATATCCTATCCTCATAGAAATAACGCTTCCACTTTTTAAAAATCAGACTCCAGTTGGCAGCTTAACGTAGGAGACAGTGCTCTTCTTCTGTTAAAAAAATGCCATTATACTTCAGTAACTGGAAAGGAGGGAAAAAAGCGTGAGGAATTTTTTTCCATTTTTCTCTCTGATTGTTCTGCCTGGCGTTTATCAGCAGGCCGGTACTGCATCTCCTTTTGTTAGAAAATTAAAAGTCGAACTGCAAGCGTAAAAGCCACCACGAGCCATGCAATAACCTTCAGGCATTTTAAGAGCAGCAGAGGTTAGAAGGGCAGCTCCTGACTCTAAACAGCACCTATTGTTTCTCTTTCTTCTTGAATAACAAAAGCAGAGCTGAAAGCTATTTACCTGGTTTTACCTCAGTCAGATCTCATTTCCCCCTTTATTTTCAGTAGATGATCTTATCAAATAGTGTCATTTCTAACAATTGCTTTGATCAGATAGGGTTTTTTTTATTTCATTAGTAAGTTCTATAACAGATAACTCAGCATACGAAGTCACAGCAGTAGAGCACTTAGAAGACTTTCGGGTTCTGTGAGTGCATTTTTAAACTGAGGGTAACTATTTTTAAGCTGATAGGTTCATATGCTTTCATTTTGAAATCAAGAGGGCCAACTTCCAGCGAGCGCAAGGCTCTGATTTTGCAAACGCTCCCACACGAACAACTTTCTATCTGCACCGTCCCATGTGTTCCCGTCCCACTGCAATCAGATGCACATAACTGGACACGTAACTTGTGCAAACAAGACTGCAGAGCAAGGGTGCAAGGACAAAACTCTGACTCCGCCAAACTTTTGGGTGTTCTGCTATTCAATGTAGCGCGTCCAATATATTACTCAAATTGTTTACAAAGCAGAAGGGAAAAAAAAAGTTTGATTTCAAAACAAAAACCTTACATGAGTAGGCATCATGCAGAGTTTTTGTGACTGGCTGGGAATGATCTGTAGTTAGTATATAAAATCCTCTGAGATCTGGCCTTAAAAAATCCTTGCTACAGACAAAAGCAATCTAGAATATATAATTTCCTACACTCTTTTATAATATCTGTAAAACTTTAAAAGAAAAAATCTTTTGGAGGTGTTTTTCTACTTGGGAAAAAAGTTCACACAAAAGCAATCATTTCTAGCTTTACTGATCTTCACTTAAAAAAATAAATATTTTTTTTTTATTACTTTCTCTAAATCACTTCCCAACTTCTACCTCTTGGTTTTTGTACACTTCTGCAATTTCATTAGAAAGGTAAATTACTTGAAAATATTTAACAGAAGTCATTCTCCAATTCATGAGCTGCTGTTACAGTCCTATGGAACTGAAGAAATGATTTTATTTTAGCTATAAATTAAATGCCAGTGAAGTATGTGCAGCCCTTAAAACACGATTAGACATAGCAATCTACAATGCAGGTTTATGGCATTTGCTTCTTCATCATCAGCTGCAGTTTGTAAATACCATACAGAAGTTTAAGAAAAGCATTAAAACCAGTGAAATAACAGGACTTCCCTTTGCTATGAAAGCATCTTATAAATTTGTATTTCTAGGAAATTCCTGGATAAAAATCTAGAAGTTCAATTTTCCTTACCATAACATGCTATCTATGAAATCTGACTTCACTGAATGTTACATTAGCAAGACCAGGCTCTCAAGTCAGCACTGTATCAGATCCTCAGCCGCTCTAAACTGTCGTAACTCAACTGGAGCTGATGACCTACCAGGACTAATCTGAGACCTGCAAAGTGTTTCTGACAATAAAATAGATACAAAAAGACTGAAAACGTGTCTTCTTGCACAAGCTGGAAGTATACTGAAGAGACACACATTTTTGAAAATAGGCAATTCTTAACAGCCTTACAGTCAAGTTTAGAGTTTTAGAATATTTAACTTTCTGCAAAGACTGTATCACCGATAGAAAATAAAACCAGACAGGCTCTGAAACATGCTTTACTTTTTTAGCATCGACTTTTGCCCTTTTGCAGCCCCATTTCCATCCAAAGTTTTTCCTAACTACAAACGAAAAGGAAACCGACATCTGAGTGCCTGCAAGAACTAAAATTATCGCATATATTATTGGTTTTCTAGGTATCTTTATTGAGTCACTTGAAATGTTGTAATTACATATATTTCCTGCTTTAATAAAATGTTGGTGAAAGGTTCAGTTACCACGGTCCTTTATAGCTCTGGAAGAACTGGCAAGCTGGAAACTAACTTTCCAGTCAGTTCAAAGGAAATGGAGTGTGCTCATTTCCACTTGCAGAATCCACTCTTTATCAGGCTCTACAGACATTTCTATGTGACCTTCTGCAGTGCAGCATCTGGGCACAATATTTTCATCTTATTACTTTTTTTTTTTTTTCACTGAAGATATTATGAGTTTATAAAGCTCAGGAAAAACTGGCCATAGAGTGAGAAGACATTTGAACAAAAAAGTATAATTAGGCAGTTAATCACACTCTCCTCAAGCTGCTCTGTGTGCGTGTGTGTGTATGTGTTAGTATTTATGATTTCTCTGTTGCTTCCAATCTGAACACACACACTCACAAGTTTCCCATCTTTCTTCAAAACCATCAATTTTGGACAATCATCTAACAAACTTGATTACTTTTCCGCATTACTTAACAAAGCAAATTTTATGCTGAAATTCCAAAAATGGCATTATACTTCAATAGGAAAGAACAAGATTTATCATGAACTTTTGAAAATGAGTGGCTCTCCACTGAAACGCAGTTTTCCCATGTCTAACAAGAACTAGTTTACTAACACTGCCTTCAAAAATGTTTATTACAAGCTTGGAAGATAAAGAAAAATAATTTATTTCTCCTCTTTACTGCCCAAATATCAGTTGAGTCTTCCCACCACACAAGATGTACACACTCACCATTTATAATTACTTCATATGGATGATGCAGTTTAGTAACTAAAACATCAGGACACTTGGCAGACACGATAAAATTATTCTGGGAAATAGATGTGGGGGAGCAACGTTTCTAAACTGCTTGACATGACACAAATTGCTAATAAGAGGGTTACTAACAACAGTATTTAGGAACCCTTAATCTCAAATACAGTACAATCAGGAAGTACTTACAATACACCTGCATCTGGCAAGCTTGGCAAGACTGAAATGTTTCTGAATATAATGACACTTCTTTTCAGGTGTGATTTTGAGGACAGTTACCTTCACAGGCTTGAAGGGGAGTCTAGGGCATATATAACTCATAAAGCATACATCATCACACAAAAGAAAAGCCACCAAAGGCTTAAAAGAGGAGGAAAGCAAGGAAATGTTATCCCATCTTCATTCCACACTTCTGGAATGTGGGCAGATCATAGTAAAAGTTTAAGTGGCAAGAAGATTAAAGGAAAACTGTTAAAGCCAAAAAGGACACTCACATCATCTGGTGTAAGTCAGCCGTGTCTCCACAGACTTCAGTGGAGATATACTGATTTACACCAGTCGGTGTTTTGGCCCAACGGCTTCACAGAAGATACTATTGATTAAATGTGTGTTCTATTGCGATTAAAAGCTTCTCTCACCATCAGAGCACATCTTGCCCCAGCTGGAAGCCACTCTGGCATTTTTCTTTTTGCTAGAAAGTACCCTATAGGCAAATTCCAAAATAATAATTAAAAAAAAAAAGTCTACATAAATTGTCAGCTACTGTTGTTATTATTTATCATTTTTTGGCACACACAGGCCTGCCAGACACTTTACAGAAAACACTTTGAAGACAATTCCCTGCCCTGCAGAGCTTAAAAGACAAGAACTAGACCATTCTGGAAACACAGGGCACTGCTTTACTGAAAATTATTCCAATTACTTCAGCGGCATTCCTCACAGTAGTAAGATTGTGCTTATTATGCATGCTAGCAATTTCAGGTCCCAAGTGATGAACACAGAAAACGACGGACGATAAAAGATACGTTTTAGATAGAAATGGCTCATATGCACTACATCTGTAAATGTTTCTGAACCTGAACACTTTTTCTGTGCATCTCGTGCTCAGTTTTCACAAAAAAAACACCCAAGTCTTCAAAGTCTTATCTTTCAAAATGTCATTATACAAATATATGATGCTTAGCACGTGGTTTCTAATATGATGTGCTGCTAATGAAAAGATCCTTAGCATTGGTTTTAATAAGAAAGAGGAATAAGGAACAGTGGCAAAAATTCTGGAAGAGTAACACTCATATGGTTTCAAGCACAGCCACCCAGCATTGCACGGAGCAGTACAACTGCAAACCCTAACAAGTTTTCTGCCCAGCCTTCAAAGCGAAAAGAAAAGTGGAACATGAGGCCAACTGTGAAACTGAAAGAGCTATCAGGTTTGAGGAGGGCTGCAGGGAAAAAACTCATAAATTACAAGGCTTAACAACGAAGATCACTTTTAACTTCACAGTATTGGAAAGCCACTATCATAATTTCAAAGCATCCAAAAAGGAGTGACCTATCAACTATTAAAAAGCATTTCTAGAAATACTGTGCTTTCACATTATCAAGTATCTTTCCAAATGTTACTTAGAACCAACAAATATTTAGTTTCAATCAATAGGGCAGATCCATACGGTCAAGGAACGACTGAAATTAACATATCTAATACATAGTGAATATATATATAAAGGCACATTCCTTTCTTTGCCCCATTCTCCGGGCCATAGTACTGAAATCTTACCATGAAACTCCTATCTCAGGTTGGGTCTTTAACTTTTACAAAAGCTAACACTTAAATAACTTTTGTTTTGTGGCTATAGTATGATTAGTGACAGATAAAGTGAAAAAAAAAAATCTGTCAGACTTCTTTCTTTGTACAAGGCTTTCATGAAAGTAATTGATAATTTTTCCTATTTATCTATTGTTACTTTTAAGACACAGGTAGTTAGTTTTCACTAGTCTCGAATGAATTTTTCAAACAAAGCCACAAGAAATCCAACCTGTGACATCAGACAGCCTATATCACGTCTTAATTTTGAAATACACAATCTTGACCATTAAAAGCAGCATTTCCAAACTTATTACTCAAGCACACAGCACTGTATTTCAATCACAGCCACAAGCCATGAAACACATTATTATTAACCACTTTAGCAAGCTTATAACAGCTGCTGAGAACATGAGCATTTCTATGGCTTTTGGCAAGATATAGCAGGTTTGGAAATGAGGAAGATGAGATTTGGCAAAAATATTTTTAAGATCAAATATCTCAAAAAATAAAATTCACAATCTAAGCAATCATACATGCAATTTGCAGTTAAACTGTCGATTGTACTACCTGCCTCTTCTTCTGCAGTTTCATATTATGTTGCAATCTTTTAATTCTACAAGGGAAAAGTCAGTATGAGTAGCAGAGGTACTTTAAAACTCTCACTGTGAAACATCTTACTGTTAGCCAGTGTGTACACTTCTGAAATTATATTAGCTGCTTTTTAAAGGTTACCTATTTCAAATTGAAATTGATGGAACAATCATTTTTACTTCCATTCAAAATGCTTTACAGGAATTACAGAGTGTTTGAATTTGTTAAACATATTATACCTGCCTTACCTATTTTGTGTAAAATTATTTCATCTTTCGAAGCGTTTGGTAAGTATTCATTTGAAGTGAATGCGTCCCACACATTCACAGTACCCCACATAAATTTGTTAGTACAGAAAAGCTTAAGAAAATGACACTGCTAGCAGTAGAATCCAGGGGAACATTTCAGCATTAGAAATTCTTTCAGATAATCTAATTGGCTCCTTTTCGCCTGAAAGAAATCACGTATTTAGAGGAGACGTGTATTTTCCAAATTGTTATAGTTCATCTGGAATCAGCTTTTAATATTTATCAATCAGAAAAAAACGGACTTCATCTTAACAGGAGAGCTAGGACTCAGCCATCCACGATTATCACTTGGAAGTTCACTGAGTTTACTAAAGACAACTACTGTGTGATAAGGACAGTAGAGACACTATTAACCATGTCATTTAAATTGCTTGAGTTGGCATCGTGCCCAAGTCCTTCAGATCAGTATATCAACACACTTGTTGCTGGCAGGGACTCACTTAAAGGGAGGGGAAAGGAACTCCCTCAAAAGCGAGTGTGCTGGACAGATTTCTGCAGTAACTCATGAAAACAAGCAGTATTATTCAGTCTTTGTGTCTTTGATTCTCAGACAAGAGAATGACAAAATAATGACAATCAAGTGAAAGACGCTGTTCTTAAGAAAAAAAAATGGGAAAGCATTTTTCCAATTTTCATTTGAAATTACTTGAATTTTCATTTACTGGAATAGCGTATTTTGCTTGTAACCGCAACACTGACGAACAATGACACCCCCCCCAATCACTTGGTCTGCCAAATTTTATGATCCCGTATCTCTCCCACCCTTGCCTCCTCCCCAAGATCTCCTGCTTTCACTTCATTAAGCCTGTAGGAAGAAGAAAAGTTCTGGTGGCTGGACAGAGTTTATTTTCAGAAGAGGCAAGAGTCATTTTCTTTCACTTCAGACAGGAATCATGCCACAAAGCAACGTAACAACACATTTGGGAAAGCTGCAATTAAGAAGGTACAAGGATTCTTTTTTTCCCCCAATTCATACTGAAATTAATACTAACATCTTCGTTGGAAACAACCTACACGTTAAGCTAGGCATATTACTTCCACATGTAGAAAACAGTCGCAAGAGAAACTTTTTCACTATACTCTTCAACTCCTGTTTTCCTGATTGTCCTGATTAAGAAAAGAAAGAGTATCCCTTTTTTGGAAGGGAGGAATTCATCAGCTTAACAATCATCTCGGTGCGTACAGGCAGCTTATTTGTTTGTTAAAAAACGCTGCGCTTCCCAATATTCCACACGTGGGCCAGCAACAGCTCAGCATTCTCCTATTTATCACGACTGTGCTGGCACTGCGGGCCGAGCCGTAGGCAAATACTCAGGTACGCACAGTGCGTGGCCCCGGAGGATACGATTTTTTGGGAAAAGGCTCTCTTACCTTCCACAAATCGTCCTCCGGCGTCTTCAAATGAGCGATCTGGAAACACAAAACCAAAACCCCCTAAAGTAACAGCACTACCGGCAGCCAGCCTCGCAGCTTTGCCGTCTCACCACCCCCCCCAACCCCCTCCAGACCACTTTCCCACCGCTTGCACTACAAACAGCAACTTTCCCGTGGCATTTATTTTTTACTGGTGAGCCATAAAATTGCCTGCTTGTCCAATTAATGACAGCATCATCATTTTCATTTACCTTTCACCATCTCCAGGGAAGGAAAGCGGAGGGGGGAAACAGAAAAGCAAATGCGTAAAACAAGCTTCAGAAACACGAGTTTCAACTCATTTACGATCCCAGATAAAGGTTAATAGTTAAACTCCTTCCTCTCCCTCCCACCCTCACAATTATTGATGTCCTTCAAGAAATGAAATGTTTTTTTGTTCTCGTTTACCAGAGGCTAGACAAACTGTCAACATCTCCACTTTATTTACGGGTTGAGCAAGAGCAGTTCCTCAAACATCAACATTTTTTACGTTAATCCTGGAGAGAATCCACTTCTCTAAAACTACAAAATTTGCCAACTTCTGTAGTATTTATTTTTAACGAACGAGAGCGAGAGCCTAGAGCTATCCTCCCTGCCCTCAGAGGAGGGGAAGGGGGACAGCGCGGCTTCAACTCTCCCAACGTTAAAAGCCCTTTCCCCCTCTTTCCCACACCACTCAGCCCCTGCTCACTCTCCATCCAGCTCCCACCTCCCACCCCTCAAAATCTCTCTCCTCCCGATCTCCCACCTGCTCCACGTCCAGTGGGATTTCAAGGGAGGAAACGAAATCTGCGAAGTGGTTCCTTTCGGGCGATTTCTTTAACCCGTCTGGAGGTTTAAACCTGAAAAACAAACACCTCTGTTGAATGCAAACTAAGCTTTGGGGGTTGCCGAGCTAATTCCTCGGCAGACAGCTACTCTCAGTGTCTGGTTACACAAACATACCTACAGACAGGTTGGAGAGGGTCCCTTAGAAACCGAACGAGGGGGAGAAAAAATAAATCAAAATAGACACAAAGGTTGGAAGGGGGGACTCGGGAGGGCAGGCTGGAGAGAGGGAAGACACGCAGCAGGAGACAGGTTTAATATTGCGATGGGATGGGGAGAGTTAAAGCACGGGGCAACTCGGCAAGGGGCAGAGACCCCAGCGGGGTCTCAGCCGGGGCCGGGGGGAAGGGAAGGGGTGTCCTTTTGGGCGGCGGTGATAACAAGTTTTTGTACACAGCCTAAATAAAACAAAGCAACGAGCAAACCCCGCTGGCCGCGGCGGCACGGATGAGGAGCGGGCTGCTCCGGGGGCGGGCGTCGGCGGGGGGGGGGGGGGGGGCCCGGCGGCGAGTGTCACTGCGCACCGCCGCCCGGCTCCGCGCCCTCCCTGCCGCGGGCGAGGCTGCCCTCCGCACCGGCGCCTCGCCCGCCCGCCCCCGGTACAGGCAGCGGCTGCCCTGCCTGCCTGCCCCCCACCCGCCCCTCCGCTTACCTGCCGCTGCCCCCGGGCGCCGCGGGCCGGCCGCGCCCGCCGGCCGTCGGCCCCTGGCCTCATCGCGCCGGGCACAAAGGGGCGGCGGGGCAGGGCCGCGCCGGGAGCCCCGGGAAGAGCGGTGATAAGAATAACGGTGAGCGCAGTGACAGCCGCGGCGGCGGCGAGGAGGAGGAAAATTAAAAATAATAATTAAAAGGGAGAAAAAAAAAAAAAGAGAGGGAGACCCTAATAAGCCGCCGCGACCATGCCGGGGAGGCGACTCCCTCCTCCCGGGGGCAGCGCTGCGAGGCGCGCTCCTGCCCTGCCCCGCCTGAGGGGGACGCGGCGGAGGGGAGGGGAGGGAAGGGGGAGCCGCCCGCCCTGCCCTGCCCTGCCCGGCCCCACCGCCCTGCCCGCCCTCCCGCGCCGCCGCCTCCAGGGACAGGCGCGAGTGCGGCCGCGGAGGGAGACGCGGTGCGGGACCGCCGAAGGGGGAGGGAAGGGGAAGGAGCGGCGGCGCGGGGCCGCTCTGCGCTCCTGCCGCGGCGGGCGGGGAGGGGGCACCGCAACCGTTAGAAATCATTCCCCCACCTCCCGCCTCCCGTTAATCGCCCGCCGCAGTCCCGTGCGGCCGAGCCGCTTCCCGGCTGTCACATGGCTCCTGCCGCCACCCCCAAAGGGTTTCGGGAGTCGCTTCACTTTCACTTCGGCCCCGCCAAGGGGCTCCCGGGGGACCGCGGCGCCTGACAAGAGCCCCCGCAGCGAGCGGCTCACCCGCGGCCGCGCTCCTTCCCCGCTCCAGAGGGGGCTCAGGGGGAGAGCTGAGCCTCCCCCGCCACTGCCGTGTCAGTGCGCGGAGCCGCGCAGGGGCAGCGGCGGCCCCTCGGGCCCGGCGGGGCGCCGGGACGCCCCTGGGCCCGCGGCAGGGGCGGCGGCGGTAAGGGCGCTGCTCGCCCTCCGCTGTCAGCCCTCCTTTCGCCTTTCAAGTAAGGAAAAAGGGAGAATGCTAAAAAGAGAACCGGGTCTGTGGGAGCTCCTGGCTGGGGAAGGGCATGTAATGCAGCAGCAGAGGGGTGCGGGGGGGAGACTGGTAGGCGTGGGGTGTTTCAGAGCCGCAGGCAAGGACGCTTTCCCGGCTTCTGGTGGGACTGATCTCCTGTACGTCCGGTCCCCGCTCAACTTGCTTGATCCCTTCAGGCGGTTTATCTAGAGGAGCTAGTGAAAATCCCACCGGAGAGCCAGCGGCATGCCTCGCCTCAGGCCATCTCTGGTGTCCCACACAGGGACATGGCAGAGCCTCTGCAGGTCCTCTCCCCACCTCACACCAAAACGCTCCTACCCCAGTCCCACGGGCACAGGCTGCTTGGGCCCAGCAGGATGTCCCACTGGCAGCAAGTCCAGCGACCCACGTTTACGCCAAAGACAGATTTGGCCCAGTGTCGTGGTTTTTTGAGCTCGGAATAAACACTTCCAGGGTCAGAGGCGCACTCCACACAAGTACACCAAATGCTGTTGCCTTCCTATTACGTTTTGAAAGAGTAATTAAATAGTCTTGTGGAGTGGAGTGCACCCCACTCTCGTGCATATGGCCCTCCTGCATGAAGAAGGAGAGTTTCTGTGAGCACGTCTGGTACAAACATTGGTACCGTTCGAGACAGAGAGAAGAGAGCCAGAAAAGAGCAGCAGCAGCCTTCTCCAGCCAGGCTCTCCTTATGCCTCCTGTGAAATGCCCATCACCTGCAACCCTCATGGGCAGGTGGCCATTAACCATGTAACGGAGCCGGTGGCTCCCAACAGTTCCCAGAAGACACAGCAGCACTTCACTAATTATGGCTTCGCGTGCTCTGTGCAGAGACAACGTTGTGCCAAGTGAGTCAACTGGTGTTATGTCCTTGTTAATGCTTTTATGTAAGCTCTTTCCCTCTGGCCTTCACTCAACAGTCATCAAACGTGGCACAACACACGTTCATCGCCTTCAACGATCCAGCCTGTAAGCACCTTCCCCTGAGCCCTGGTCCCAAGCACAGCAGCCACGGAAGCCTGGCTGACGCTGGTGCCCACCATCAGGCTGGGCGCACTGCAAAGCGCTAACGCATGCGTGCGCACACTTGGTTCCTCCTCCTCCTCGCCTCAGCCTGATCTCCCCAAATGTGTGATGTGTTTTATGCAGCACGAACAAGCAAAATATAATTACAGTGTGTTTCATTTTGGGGTTTTTATTTTCAAAGCGCAGTTAAAGAAAAGATTACCACGCAGAATAAACATTCCAGTGACAGCAAAAGAAGTCCCAGCACCACACATTTTAGTATTGTGTCCTGAGGTTTCTGTTTCTGAACTGCAGCCACTAGCCTCGAGATTCACTGTTAAATGGCACAAAAAGGACGGTGATGTTTGTATTTCTTTCTTTTTTTAGTTTTATCATGAGGCAATGAGCAGCACTGATAGATCAGACTGTCAACCAACACTCTCTCAACAGCCATCCAGTGCACGGCCCGTTGTTCTGAGTATTTGCTAACTTGAAAATTAAATTGTCATTTGTGACAATTCCATATTCCGTAGTATTCATTATATTTCCTTAATTTTCGCTTCAACTACAGGGCCGAATTTGACCGCTTTTGTCCATGTTTTTTCTGCTAGAAACCCCCCATGAAATCAAGCTCACTAGACAGCAAGCTACTTCTAACTGGCAAAACAGGGCAGAATCTGTCCCCAGTTATATCGTTCCCTCCTCGCATCCCCTCTCCACTGACATTATGCTCATTTCCCAGGAACAATGGCTCGAAGTTAAGAAAGAAAACATTTTACAATAAGTGAGATGCAGGGAAACAATAGCCTAATTTACCAAAGAAGAATAGTGAGATACCATTCCTGAAAAGAGTGGAGAGTAATCCACATAAAAGAAGGGAGAGTGAAGAGATGATCAGGCAGTCATTCAGGCCTATCTTCTGATGCAGCCCAAAGATTAAATCTGTCCTAACAAAGCAGAGCAAGGGCCTGGAATAATGTTATCTTCCCTCTTCTCTCGCTGCGCCCCCCTGCCCCCCGCCCCCCGCTGCATTTTTATCAAGCTCTATTACCTTCGGATGCCGGGAAAACAAAAGGAAAGGGCGGAAAATACAGAAAGTGAGAGGAAGGAACTTTACTTTTTCTCTTTTAGTTTAAAATAGGCACGAACCTATTTATTAGTTATCACACTTTCATCACAGGGCATTTTAATTTAAATGCTTGCCATCAAAAGAGCATCAGTTCTACTTACAAAAGGATAGAATTAAAGGAATATCAAGTTAAGTGTCCATCAAGTGTCCACGACGTTTTAAGTAAATTGGGGGGCTTTGTTTGTTTGTTTGTTGGCTTTCTTAACATCAGAAAAAGTGGTCTCAAACTAGTGAAACGCATTTTTAAATCAACTGACTAAAAGGCTTTCCATCCTCAAAATCACAGGAAGGAGTGCTGCCTAACAGCAAAAATATTTTCATGATCAATAGCAGAATAAACTGAGGCCGCGAAGCCTGCGTTCGCATGGCGAGGTGCACAGCGAACGCAGGCCAGGGTGCTGAGCAGGGAAAAGAGGGGTGAGCGAGCTCGAAGTTGTCCCTTTGTGTAGTTTTCACACTATTCTAATTTACCAACGTTTATAAGTGAAAAAAAAAAAAAAAAAAAAGAGAGAGAAGGAAGGATAAATTAAAATGTATACCTGGCACATACTTTTGCTTCCAAATGCTTGCGCAAACTGTTTGTGATTTAAGTAGTTCCGAGGTTATTTATGATAATGGTATGCATGAGTCTAAATGGCATCCTGTTCCGAAGAAAAGAGCTGTCAGAAAAGTGCTTTGGGGCAGTCTACACCCTTTTTTGTCCTTCGGCCATACAGACAGCTGATACAGACAAAACGTGACAAAAGCGTGGTGCTGTGTGAGGTGGGCCGGCCGGATTAAATCACTGTAGAAAGGTGGTCTTGCTATGGAAATGAGAGAAAAGCTTTCTGTTCCTGAACTAGACAGACTTCCTATAACCTTGGGCAGGACATTGTGCCTTACTTTTCCTGCACGAGGTAAATAATATTTCTGTGCGTAAAGCAGTCCACCATCCCTCAGCAGTTGTAAGGATCACTGCTTTCGGGTTTGTGACCTGGTCCAGCGGTCCCATGTGGAAGGTGCTTGATCCGAAGTGGCAAGGTGTCTAGTTGGGAAGTTTCCTTCCCTCTCAAACGTCAGTCAGCAGAGGTATTGGGACTGAAGCTCAGTCCGTACTGAGGGAGAAATTACTGTATTAGAGTCGTGGAAATTTACTGCTTATTTTCTTTCTGAGCTTCAAACAGCTTGAAATTTCTGAAGGTATTTTCTTTCAGGGTACGACCTTCCTACTCTTTTTCCCTTGCCTAGAATAGCTGAGTGTTTGGAAGGGCAAAGAAATAGTGTTACAGGTCTGTAAGGGTAGTTTATGAGTGTCAGTAGTTGTTCTTGGCTTTATTTAATTTAAGATTTATTTTTTTTTTTTTAATTTGTTAAGTCACTGTGTTTGTCCAGGGTACTTAGAACACCGGATATGCAGGCACTATCTGATAGTCTGCCCAGATGTGTTAAATTAAAGTTATTCCTATTAAAAGTTAAGGAACAAAAATAAGGGTGGAACTTTTCTCTTTGTAGTTTTAAAGAAATTTGACATTGCATGGTTCTACTCTCTTCTAGTTCCACTAAAACCAAATCTAAGGCCCAAAATTAGAACATAAATATAAAGATTTCCTGTAGCAATTACTTGAATTGGAAGGGAGAGTCAAACTGACTCTGCCACACATGAAGAACCAGACAAACGGTCACAATTCTTATTTTGAATAGGTCGAGGAGGAAACAGTTTGTACATTACATATTGTTATTTAGGCAGTGGATAATGTTTTCAAAAGCTCTGAAGTCCCATCTTCAAAAATCTGGAGACATACTATTTTTCTGACAGTCAATGAGACATCCTAATTCACGTAAGTGCTGTAATAACATGGAGAAAAAGGTAGAACATTATTTGATTTGTGCTGCTTAATATTTAGTTTAGCAAGCAGAGCTAAAAGCTGTCCAGGAAGGAAAGCTGCTCCAGGAGAGACATAAAAACACGGGAATGATCATACCAGCTCAGTCCAAGATGTATCCACTATTCAACCTCAGATTATGGCTGCTCGTGGCTACTTCAGAGGAAACTGCAAGAACCCCAACAAAAAGCATTTATAGATTAATCATGTTTCTTCCTATCTCCTGTTACTTAGAAATGAAGATTTGCATGGCTTCTAAACGTGATATTACAAGAATATTCTTATCTTAGTGAGGACTATAACTCTCAGTATCCATATATTTTTTCCTTGAATTCCATCAAGACCTTGCTTTTAATGGCATCTTATGACAGTGCGTTCCACAAGTTAACTATGCCCTGTACAGAAAATCCCTGAGATCTCTTTTCCATTTCCTCTTGTCTTGTTTACGTATTACTCATACAAGTCATGAGGGTGGGCAAGAAGTTCCTAATCTACCTTATATAACACCCACTATATTTTACACATCTGTGTCATTCATCTGATTGTCCCATGCTCCCCAAAGCAGCCATGGTCTTTTCAAATATCAGTGATGTCTATATCACTGACAATTCATGGTGCTTTTCCCTGAGCCATTTATTTCTGCTCTTTTTCTTTTTGAGATCCTATTCCCGGCAGGGCCTTCCTGCCAATCTATGTGATGACAAAGCTTATGTAAATCTTTCTCCCACGCTTGCCTCTCCTTTCCCTTGCTATCCAATATTTAATTAGCTTCCTTTGCTGTTGCTGCCCTTTGACCAGAGAGGTTCTCACTGTTGTCCACAGTGATGTCCAGATTTCCATCCTGAGTCACTACAGCAAACTGAGCGGCAAATCAGTGAATGTGTTTTTCAAATCTGTGTGTCTGCTGTTCAGCCTTTGCCAAGCTGTTACACATTCTCGTGGCTGCCTTGGGCCCCTCTGAAATGCCTCTCAGTCTGTCAAGCATTTGGCCAAAGTAACCACTTGCGCCATTTAAGACAGATACCACTTAGTTGCACTTATCCTCCTTTCATCTACCAGACTGTGGGCAGGCTGGGGTTACTCGACTGAGTTTGGGAAAGAAAGTGAAGGAGAGCTTCGAAGCCTGAGCCATCTTTGTGTCAAAGGGCCAAACTTTCATCTCCTGATTATGTTCTTCCTCGTTAAATGGAGGTCTCTTGGGCAAGGGTGCCTCCTCTGTGGAACACAGTTCTAGGAGCAGTTGCATTTGCAGCCTTTTGTGCTGTTTGTTGGAATTCTACTTATCACCAGCTAGACCATGGAATTTGGAAACAGTGTGGTTTTTAGCAGAGGGCACACTGAAGTGAGGTCTTTTACTTGTTCCAAAATGGCCTTAAATATCAGAAATACTAGAAGCGATTAAACAACTTGTTTTTCCCTTCTCTGTTTGGATATATCTGCTGCAGGCACAGCAGAGAGCCCTTTCCCTCTGGATTAGTGTTAAAGTGAGAGACATTGTTAAAAGGCTAATAAAAAATCAAGGAGCCATAAATACTAAGTGATTTTTAAGTAAATATGTTTTTTTTTTTTTCCCAAGGAATGCTCAGCTGTTAGTGTTACGTTTGACAGCTTGTAAAAAGGTGAGTTTTCACTGAAGAGCAAGAACAGGTCGAAGAGAGACAAAGGCATGTTCTGAGATAAAGAAACCAAGGCTAGCAGAGTATCTGCTCCACAGATTGAAGGTGTTGCATTACTCGGCGCAATGTCCAGAGAGAGAGAAGTCTGCACAGCAAAATGGTCATAAAATACATTTTTGCAAAGAAGACAGGAAATGTTTCTGTCCAAAAAAAAAAAAAAAAGAAGAAGAAGAAGGAAAAAAAAAAAAAGCAGTCCCTCTGGTGCAGTTTTCCCATCTGGTGAAACAAAGTGAGGCAGATATCTCCCCCCTTCCTAAACAAGGTACCTCAAAACCAGCCCTGTGCCTGGTGGCAGCAGTTTCGGACCCAGAGCTGTGCCGTGGGTGTGGGAAGCGCTGCCAACCCCACATGCACCGGGACAGCTCTGGCACCTTCTCGGGCAGCTTCACCAAGACAGGGCAATCAAATTGACCCGCTATAACATCATGGCTCGTTTAAGTATATAACTCAAAGGTCACCGCGTTAGCTCTGAGCAAAAACACTTGCCGTCTCATTCTTCCCCCAGGGTTTATTGCCAGCGTGATTATATTTTCAGGAGTGACAGGGAGGCCCTGATCTATAAATCTAAGGGAGACAGAGAATGAGCTGATTATCAGACACCTCCTTCCCCACTCCAGAGTCAATAACCTCAGCATCTTGCAAGGTTACTTTCTGGAGGAAAACAACCTCTCAGCCAGGCTCAGCCTGTTTGCATCTGCAGAATTGCATTCGGTCCCTTTTCCCGATAGCGGGGAAACCAACAGCATTGCCAACCGTCCCAGAGCCCCAACAACCCCATCTTTTTTTGTACTAGTGAGAAAGAGGCTCGGGTCCTCGCTGGATTAGGTGAATTGGGTTCGAAAGGGATGATTTAGGAGGAGAGTACGTGCTTTCTTGAAGGAAGATTGCTGTTCCCTGCTCCCAAAATCCAGCGTGTACGTCTCTCCCCCTGCAAGCACGAGATCCCTTGTCTTTGAACCCCCCCAAATAATTCCGCGGTGTTTTAATGACCAGGAAGCCGCTAGAGAAGAGACTATGCAAAATGTTACATTTAGGACGATCCAAGGGAGACATCAGTAGCCTCCCAGTATCTCATTCCCACCCCCGGGGAAAATGTACGGTTAGAAGGTTACTGTTGCCGTACCCCAAAGGCAAGCGGTGAACTCAGCCGACAATAACAGGTCATTTAGCTTCTGAGGGGTGCTGGTTTTACAAACCGTGTGTGAAGGGACACATCTGAAGTAGCGCCGGCGAGTGGCTCCCGGAGCCGCGGAGCCGGTGAGGAGCGGCGGGGCTCGGCTCGGCTCGGTCATCTCCCGCCCCTCCCGCCTCCGGCATCGCGGCGCGGAGGAACGAGTTAATTCCTCGCAGTGAACCTAAACCCTTTGCCGAGGGATTTCCTGTTTTATCACAAAATCCTACACTTGAAAAATCACTTTAAAGAGATTTTTTTTTCTTTCACATAAACCTCCGGGAAGAACAAGGAAAAAAAAAAAAAAGATGCCCACTCTCCTTCCCGACACCGGCCCGGCTGCGTTTCCTGAGCATCAGGACTTGCCCCGCCGGTGGCTGATTCACCCTTCAGCACAGGAACCACCGAGAAGTTCCCTGTTGGTGGTGCGCGCTTCAGAGCAAGCAAAACTAAGGCTGTGCCGGATGGCCGCACAGTTACTCCACCAGCAACTGGTGCGAGGGAAAAGAAAAAAAATAGCCCCAGATGGGGCTGGGAGGTGGGAAAACGGAGCCAGCGACCGCTCCGCTTGTTGCAGCTCCCGGCGAGGGCTCCGCGGCAGCCGCGCCGCGCCGGCGGCCCCCCGGCCGGGGAGGCAGGGGCACCCCGGGAGGGGCGGAGGGGCTCCCCGGCGCCCCGCGCCGCACCTGCGAGGTGTGCCCCGGTGCTGTCGCGCCGCAGCGGGTGAGAGAGGGAATGGGCGCCGAGGAGAGGATCGATTAGCGCAGCGTTAATGATCTCTCCGCCTTCGCACCGCTCTCCCTTAAGCAGTCCTCGCCGCGGCCCCGCTCCGCGGGGTGAACGTGAGAGACCGGACCGGCCTGACCCGGCCCCCCTCGCCTGCAGCTCCGCGCCGACCCGCGCACCTGAGCGGCCCCGGCGGGAGCCGCCGCCGGGAGCTGGAGCCGCTGCACCGGGGCAGCGGCGAGCGGGAGCCGGCTCTGCCTCCCCGCCGCGGCGGCTGGCGCGGGGAGCTCCGGCCGGGGGAGCTTCCCCGGGCCGGCGCTAAGCAAACCGGGCGGGTTCCACCACCCGCCTCTCGGCAGCACCGACAAAAGTACATTGTTCCGAGTGTGTGTGGGTTTTTTTTTGGTTGTTTTTTTTTTTTTTTTTTTTTTTTTTTTTTTTACGTGCACCCAAAGCACTAGGACGGAGAGTGCGTTTTAAATGTGAACTTCGCAGTAATCCTGGCACTTTCGAACCACATTCATTTTCACATCCTTCCCCAAATCTTTTTTGCCTCGCTTCCCTGGCTGCAGTTTGCGTAAACAACTCTACTATGTAACTATCGGGAAACACAAATACACGCAAGTAAATAACAGCGCGGCAACCGGAATGAAAAACCCTGGGCAAGGCGGGCAGAAGAGAGCAGAAAGTAAAGAAATTATCTCCCAGAATGTGTGCCGTGTTTTTATTTTTCTTCCTCGCCAGTAGGGTGAGGTAATTTAATTAAAATATAGGTATTTCTTTTTCTTTGTTTGATGTGCGTTCGCGTAGCAGCAACTTCTTGAAGAACGAGACGACGCAGACGGATTCGGGCGCCGCTAATTAGAAAGCAACGAATGCCGGCATTTAATACACATTTGGGTGGCCGGTGGCGCAGAAGGAGCCCCCGGAGGGGCAGCGGTTTCCGAGTGCGGCGGGGCCAGCGCCGAAACGGCTCCGCGCGGGGGGAATTAGCGCGGTTCTCCCCGCCGGGCTGCGGAGCCGAGCGCGGTGCCGGCACCGAGCCCTCGCCCGCCGCCCGCTCCCTGCATGCGCGCACCCTCCGCGGCGCCGGCGGGACAGCCGGGCTGATTTATCCGCGGGGGGGATCCCTCCCGGATCCCTCCCCTCCCCTGCTCCGGGTTTGGCGGGGGTCTGCGCCGCTGCCCGCCCGCCCGCCCGCGCACCCTTTCTTTCCACCCGAGGCTCCCGCCGCCGTGCCCGCCGCGAGCGGCCGGCAGCAGCTCCGCGCGTCCCCGCGGCTCCCCGCTCCGGGGCCCGGGGCAGCGCGCACTTGGCGGGGGCCGCGCAGCGGGTGAGAGGCGGAAAGCCCCGACCTCCCAACCCCTCCTCAGTCTGTCTTCGGGGGAGCGCAGCGGACAGCCCGAACGGGTTAAAGCAAAAGGCTTTATCATTGCTGAAAAGAGGGGGAAGAAGTGGGGAGAGGAGGGGGCGAGGCAAGAGATGCTGAAGAGTATCAATACGGGAGGGGACAGGAACCACCTGGAGATCGAGCTTCGAGGGGAGTTAAACATGAGCCATCTGTCCATCCATCCCTCCATCCATCCATCCCACTGCCATCCCCTGGAGCTTCACCCTTGTGCCCCCGCAGCAGTGCCAAGAGGTTGAGACCCACCTGGGGAAGGTGCTGCAAGGCCGCAGGTGTGTGGCGCGATGTGTGGTGCAGTGTGCGGTGCAGAGCAGCGTGGAGCGGTGCAGACCACAGGAGAGCTAAGGGCAGCTGGAGCGGGGGTGAGGGTCCGGACCTGCCCGTACACCCCCGGCACCAGTGACCTCCATGGAAGGAGCGTAAGGGGTTCACCTCCGTGGGCTGGGACCAGGGTGGGTGAACTTTTCCCCAGCAGCAGAGTCTGGGGCAGTGTGAGGAGCTGGCAAGGGAAGGGTTCTCCCTGCTTGAATGACACTGGTTTTGCTTGTCCAACACAAGGGACTGCAGCAAGTGGGGAAACGAGAGCCAGCTGAGCCCTCCTGCCAGCCTCGCTGGGGCTGAACTTGAGATCAGTGGAGCGCAAAACTCCTCCAGGGAAGGAGGAAACAAATGTTGATGGATCGGGTATCGACAAACTTGAACAAGTGGGAGGGAAAGAAGGAGAAGGGGCAGTTGGAGCTGCCTTCATAAAACTGTAAACAGCAATGTTGGAACGGAGTTGAAAGGAAATTGCCCAGCAGCTGCTTGGAGTTTCCCTGCGAAGTGCTTGTCGTAGTGAGAGAGGAAAAAGACCTTTACGGGAAACGTGAAGTCCCCCCACCCTCGGTAACTGCAACCTGCGGCAGAAGTTGACCGTCCCCTCGCAGGTTCCCCTCTGGGTTACAGTCAGGCTGGGGAGGGGAAGCTGAACGAGAAGAAACCTCGTCACTGCTGATTAAGGCCTTCGCACGGGGACACAATGGGCTCCAGTGTCCCGGCCCTCTCAGCTCCTCCTGCCAGGCGAAAGGTGACTGCCCCTTCCACAGGCCGCCTCTCTGTTCAGCTACTTATTAAATTGGCCCGGGCCGCTGGCGAGGGGAGAACTTCCCATTGATTTTTACAAACTGTGAAACCTTAAGCCTGTATCAGGTGAAGAGAGAGAGGGGGAGATCAGGGGGTTTCAGCACTTGCAAATCTCTTCATTTCATCACTTTAAAAACGAATTTTTGTCTCCAACCATATTGAAGATAAATGATCTATTAATAACAATAAAAGAGAGTTCCAAGCAGAGAGACCCAGGTATTCAGGTTTTTCAATGGACTTCTGGTTTAGGATTGATTTTCTGAACAACGCTTCAGCGACGGTTTTTCATAAGATACAATATTTGATTTTTCCATGAGATATCAAGAACAGATGCATCTAAGTAAACAGATACATGTAAGTACAGACACTCACAGAAGGCAGTGCTCATTTTGTCCATGTGAGCTTGGAGAATGATTTATTTTTGTAGCCCTTAAGCATAATAATAATAATAATAATAGAACATATGTGTCCATTTTATTGCCATATTTCCAAAGTTCATACAACTCAGCAAGCAATGAGCATTTTTGTTTCAAGCTGGGCCTTAGATCATATACTTTATTAAAACAAAAAATCCATAAACCCCAGAACTGGTAAAACTGTGTGTGAAGGGCCAAGAGCTGCTTTACTGCAACAGTTGTGCTTAACGTATGCATGAAGGATCAGAGCTGGCTCCGTTCTTACTTACTCACCTTACCAGAAAGCCTATGACATCCCAAGCTAAAGCTGTATAATCATTCCATTATAAACCACACGTTTCCCAGTTGTAAAGGGTCAGGGTAAAATGTATTTGTGGCTTAAGTTCAGTGTGGAGAATCTTAGACAGGACATTTTTTTCTGCTCTGAAAGATTTTTAAATTAAGCAATTTGGTCAATTATCTGGGTTTGCAAAGAGTAGAAGAGAGTCCTTTAAACTTATTTCCTAGGTTTTAATACTGCGAAGTGGTCTGGTTTTAAAAGTGATTTTCAGTCATTAGAGAAAGAACTTGAATCTACGCATTAAAGGTTAAGGGGAATTTATGATGAAGTTCAGCAGAAATGAGAGAGAGCTTATTTTTCCTGACAGTTGTATATGGTATGTAGACTGTACACTGGAGGTGAACCACAGCTGAAGTTCCAGAAGTCAATTTCGGGACGTAAGGCAGTGAGAGTAAAAAGTTACTATAAGTCGAATACTTCAGTGTGATACATTCACGCTGTATATGATGTCCCTGAGGATCTGGTTCTGTACCATCCTGCATGGACGGTACATTCTCTTTTAAACTCGTCAGTGAAACCTGGGATGCAGGATGTGGTAACAAACACAGCCAAGCTATGTAATAGGTTGTGGAGGGAAATGAGTGTCATCGTTAGCAGTTAGCCAAGGCTGGGGCTCTGTAGGCCAAGGACCTCACTACCTCTGAGGGTTTTCCACATCACTCCTGGAAATGGCTCTCAGAATGGGATTAGAGCAAAGACACCAAGGTCCAAATAGTTTACAGCTGAACATGATGATCCTGGAAGTGTTTCTGAGTGTGATTGTTTCTTCCTCTTCTGATTTATGTTTGCCAAATAGACATAGGTATCAGACACATTGCTTGGCAGAATGCAGTGAAACCCTAGCTAAAAAAGCCAAAAATACAGGTGTGGGAGGAGAGGATGAAGGAAAGGGCATGGAGGAGAAAATCAACAAGATGCTACATGGTAGACTGACTGACTGAGTTAAGGATGCGACTAGTGAAACTAGTGAAAAGTTCTGGTGCCAAAGGGTAGTCAACCGAAGGAAAATAAAGTCCCAAGACTCATGACATGTCTCCATCTCTATCTGCACTCTATCTGCAACTATCTACAGATCTACATAACTCACTCTGCATCTGACAACTCAAGTTTCTGAGCCTTGGGCTGGCAGCAGGCTGAAATTTCTCCCTTCCCCATGTGCTGGGTAGAACAACTACTCCCTGACAGAATTAGGGCAAAAGCTGGAGAGGGGCACTGAGATGGAACTGCAACCCTGGGTGCATCTAATCCACACAATGCCCCACAATGTTGGAGAACGCTGAACTCGTGCTGGGTGAACTGCTACGTCTGCTCCATAAATGTGCCACTATTTCTCAGGAGAAGGGGTATCAACGAGCTCCACCAACGCTCACAGCTGTCACTGCCGCTTAACTGGGCTGCCTTAAGGCCCTGCTGCAGAATGACTGTATATTGCATATTAATTGAGACTAGATTTCTTGCACCAGCCACGTGCAATGCAGTTTCATTGTGCATTACACGGTCACGGTCACGATCACGCTGCACGTGGCTATCACTAACGCACACCCACAGCGCAATGCTGTGGGACCTTTACAGCGCGTTCAAAGTATCCCACATAATGCGCACTGAAGACTGCTCTTCATCTAGGGCCCACGGCCAGACCCCCCATGCTCATGCCTGGTGTTCACTGTCATTCTTCTGCTCAGGACATGACGCCTTAGTGGTTAGGTGTACAGGGTGACTCCCAGTTCTGCCACCACAGTGGTGCTTAGTACTTCTGGTGTTGCTGGTGTTGGTGAGGACTATGTTGAGGTGAATGGATCACGGGATGAAGGAAAAAGGCTGTGTGGACCTGAGAGGTTAACATCCACCTCTGCATCAATGCCACCATGCCAAGATACTGTAAAAATAATTTTTTAAAAAAATCATCAGTAGAAGTGGGAACTAAAAGGCTGAAAGGGAGTAAAGGAGACTGAGACAGAGTGTGAAAAGGGAGGCAGTTGTAATTTTTCATTTATCCTTAGGTTGACATAGCCAAGAGCAAGGCCAAGGGCCACAGTTCCTGCCAACACCAGGAGACAGGCCTCATTGGCAAGACGGAGTCAAAGAAAACATGGCAGGTTCTGTATGCAATTTTTGTAAATGCTCTTGGTTAAACTAGTTACTGTATTTGTTCTTTGACAGTTGGCCTGGAGTATGCTTGGGCCACTCAAAGCTCCCAGTTTCTGTGGTCCAAGGGTGTCAGAATAAGCAATCAGATGCCCAGTCCGGCACAGGGACGCTGTGCCTGGCCCCACTGCCACAATCGTCTTGAGCAGCTGAGACTGCAGGAGGGCACGTCGTCTCGCTCCATCACAGTGCCACCTCATAGCAGGAGCAGCACCCCCACTTTTGCTCCCCTCTGGTGTCAACGCTCACCACTACTGACACGAGCGGCAGGAGGAAAATCGGTGACTGCATTTCAGTGCTGTGCAATGTACAAAGTTGTGAGAGGCTGTGGAATGAAATGCGCTGAAAGAAAAGAAAATTAAACTCTTTAATTTTCCCCATGCTTTAGTGCTACTCAACATCTGCTAGCTATATTTAATCTAACTTTTGAAAGTGTGAGTTTAGGTACTATCAAATGGATGGTTCTGATCCTGGAAACCTCTTAAATGCATAGCCCTGACATAAATTAATTGCTTTCATTTAAGTAAGAAGATTATTCCTTTATCATCAGGTAATTGATTTAAAAGTGTTTTACCGTATGTTTACACTTGACATGAATTGGTGTGCCCAAGGATTTAATCATTTAATAGATTTAGTCATTTAATGAAATCTGATGGTCATTGCATTACACTAACACCTGATGACGTTTATATAGTTCTTTCTGAGGAGCAACTGCGCATCTCAGCTTGTGTACAGAAAGAACATTTCACGATTCAAGCCTGTATTTTTTCATCAAAGGCTTTTAAAGGGATTACCACGTGTGAAAGGGAGGCCACTGGACTGGATGCACGCACACGAGAGCACGTATTCACAATGCACGCTTTTTTACTGAATGCGTAGAGACACATCGCTGTCTTTGTGGAGTTGTGCCTATACCGATTTGCAGTGTTTCATGGATTTTTTTGTGAAGCTATCTGTTCATCATCAGTCTGCCTGATGGAGTGGGTTTTGTTGTTACTGTCTACCCGGTGGATGCTGGTGAAGACGGTTTCAGAGAAAACACTAAACTCACACTTACGCTTTTGCACCAGTTGTGGAGGCAAGAGGCTGCCAAGTGCCCAAAGCTCCTTTTGAAAACCAAATGCTAAAAAAGCTTTTTACATTTTCATCTTACTGAGGTGACCAGCAGGGTAATGCAATAAAATGTACTGTGTTTAGCCTTGTTCTTGTCAAATAACTTCTATTGATATGCAAGAATGTTTGAGAAGTCTTTCATTCGGCTTCCCATGTGTCTTGGAGTAATTTGCAGGCTGGTAATAGGCAATCTTAGAGGCAGTCTTTGGCAATAGATTTTAAAAGTAACGAAGTAAAAACTCTTTGTAAATAATGTTAGCACTGGAAACTGCCTTTCTGACCAAATGGTTTACTGCTCTTTTTACTTTGAGTTCTGCTTTAATTTGTTGTTGATGACATTCATACCTTTCAAACCTATCAGGTTGTCATTCTCAAATGATAAAATGATTGCAGTTAAGGACGTTTGTGCCTGCAATGTCATTGGCCTATATTCACTTTGGAAATAATGCCAATGGCTTCAGAGAAGCGTTGTTAATGCTCATGAGTATACACAAGCATGGGTTTCTGTTCTTTACACGCTTGCTTAGTGTGGTGTCATTTCTTCTCTCAGGATGTATATAACTGTAATGTAAGTTTATAGCAGATTTGCTTATGACAATGAATATTTCTTTATGTGTGCTACGTTTTTTTCCAGTGATACTTTATCTGTTGATATATTCCATGAACTCTTTGTTAGCTCCCAAAGCAGCAAGTTTCATACTTCTTACAGTGGGGTTATCTAGTTCTTCAGTACCTCATAGCAGCTGTTAGTGTTATCATTGAGAGAAGCTGTAGAAAGACAGCTTCAATTCATCAAACTGTACACTCTCTTCTACTTGGATATAAAGATGCCTTCCTGCTCCCCACCATTGCCATCTTCCACAAAAAAAAAAAAAAAAGAAAAATTCTAAACAGCTCTTACTACTTTATATAATTCCTGTTTTTAAATCAGTCATCTTCTATTCCCGTACCCCCCCTCCAATACCACAAATATGTTACTCAGCCTTTGAGACAACAGCTGTAATTTAGCTATAATTAGAATCTGATCAGAGCAGGGAGAATGGATGAATACAAAAGAAATCATCAGATTTCCAGAAATGTGATACTATAGGCCAAGTCCTGCTTGCTTTGCTAATGAAAGCTGACTTGCATCAGTTAGATGGACATAATTTTAATCGAAAGAAAAAAAAATAATTTAATAGCATCAGCTGTTTCAGAGCCTAAAAAGAAAAAAAAAACAGCTGAAGTCTTTGAGTAAAAAAAATCTTCAAAGGCATATAAAATATTTTGATTTAATCCTGCTAACATCTGCCTGTTTTGAACCCGAAAACAGCCTAATGTTTATCTAATAGTCTTAGTACATTTTGTAATTAAACTAATTAAGGAAAACATCTTAGAGCTTTTCCCTGGAAAGACCCCCCTCCCCCCAACAGAAACTGAAAATAATCTCTTTTGTTTGCAAGAGAGATAAAATGAATTCCCTCTTTACATGTATTTTTCAGCAAAAGCCTTTCAATATTGGAGACTCAAGAAGCAATTGAGTCCTATCCAGGGAAGGCAGAAACTGCTCCCCCCACCCCGCCCCAAACCTTTTTCTACAGAAGGAAAGTTTTTGATCTTAGGAGCTCTGCTTCCCCCGACTCTCGGCTTCCAAAGTCCATAAAAATGCTTCTAAGCAAAATTAGCTTCCAAGTCCATAAAATGGCAATATATCATTTAAATCATGACTTTTATAGCATCCTTTTTTAGTACTGGAAAGGGGAAACCCGTGAAATGGTGTGAAGATATTCTAGGCTTTGAAGATGGTTAGAGATATTATGGCATTTTCAGCACACCTTCTTATTGCCATGAAATGAAAAGTGCTTAGTTGATTAGCAGGCTGATCCAACCGAGTGAACTGCAATTAAAGTCAGTGGCAGTTTTGCCAGAGTGAGAACTGCGTGAACAGCCATCCAGGGACTTCTTAACCACTTTCTCAGAACTGGAACAAAATCTCTATTTTTTTTCTAGTACTCCATCTACTTTTTCTTCCTCTTTACAGCCACTCCTGCTTACCAGACTCTATGAGTTCTGCTATTAAATAGTTTTTATCACCCTTATATATTTAAATAAAACAAAATTTGCAAAGAACACGGGCTTTTTGGCCGAAAGGTTGTATCTATTTTCACCTTTTGAAGCGTGCTGACCCTCGCACATTCTAACTCTGCTTCGTGAACAAGAAAGTCCAGAATTACTGTTTGTGTGAGGATTATGACATACTGAAAATAGCACATTCTATGTTAACATCTAGGTAATATTGGTATTAAACATTACTGATATGAATAGCGTATCTCGCTCCCACTCAGATATATCTGTGAACGACCAGGACACTGTGAACTATAAACCCACTCATTTTCTGAGATGTCTGCAGGTGGCACATTAGACAATGTTAGAAAACTCTGCAAGAATCTGCTTCTGCTGGACCCCACAACAAAATTTCTGTTGCCTTCATGGGGTAAATACGTATCGCCTATTAAGTGTGGGCCCATGCCTGTTCCGGTGAAGTAGGATTCCCTCACTTCCCAGGGACAGGAAATGCATCATGCCTTTGCTCAGCCAGATCTGCTCCACTGAATGGTGAAGATACACAAGGTTGAACCAGGTATTCACCCATTCTGACTTTGAAGGGATCAGGGTAAGACCTCTGATAAACATCAAGGTCTATTCAATGAATAAGTAATTTTATTCCCTGCAGGAAACAAGTAGGTATATTACTTTACGGGATGTAAAGGACAGCATTTTTTTGAAAACAAGTGTTAAAAATGTCAATTACTATTTCCAAGATTTTTTCTCCAGAGTTAAATGCTGTATCTCCCTGTACAGTCTGTTACCTTCCAAAAACATATGGTCATGATCAAGCGTTTGTGATTTCACACAGAGTGTTTGACATGCAGTTATTCTGTACATTGTGCAAGTGAATGGAAATGGCACTGTTAATTTTTCTTTCTCTTTTATGATTTTAATGACTACATAAGGTGCAAGAGGTGCTGAGGACTGTTCCTTTCAACTTCAGCTGATCTCTTCAGTGTCAGGAGAGGTAAATTAGGTCCGAAATGGTTTTGGATAATATATAAACCAACAAGCAGACCAACAACCCCCTCTTCCTAGCAACGATTTCACATATTGTTTCAGCCAGAGAGGCCAACTGAGGAGACGCTGAATTTCCAGAGGCTGCCAAATGCCTGTGCTCAGCAGACTAATTTTAGTTAGTGAAGAGGAACCTTCTCACTTGGTCAAAGAGAATCAGATATTCAAACCAACATTAAACAAGGGTGGGATGTTGTATCTGTCGCTGCTATGGCAATTAGCAGTATTTCGTGCATGCAGCTCTCATCTTTGCTAATAATACTATCCGTTGGCAATGTTACTGCTTTTTAAGTGGAACCTACGAACAGTAAGTATCAGCTAGACTGGGAACAGTTTAGAGGGAATGTGTGATTTTCCCGATCAAGTTCAGTGGGTAGTGGCGAATAAAAGTTTGATGTTTCTCCTTGTGTTCCTGGAGTCGTTTCTGCCTTCCTGGCTGTTAATTACATTGCCTGGTTTCCGTTCTTCTTTTCTTCTCTCCTTATATTTCTAATGTTGTCAAACTGATTAGCCACTAAATTACATTGCATTCAGGTAACGAGATCCGTGTTATTGATTTGCTCTGAAGGCTTTCCTTGACAGACAGACTGGCAGAATCCTTCATCCAGGTTAGAGAATAATCTATTTGAAGGTTTCTTCCAGATGTCACTACTATAGCAACAGCTTCTATAGTGTTAATGCTGATATTAAATAGGGTTCAGCCCTGCATTACCATCCAGCCATATGGCCCTGTTTTTTTAAACTTGAAAATGAGTTTGCTGCTTCTTCCGTGGGGAGGGCTGCCTGTCTGTATCTTCTCTTTATTTCCACTACCTACGTATTTAACTCTTCCAAAACCAGATTTTAAACCTCTTGGAATAAAATTAAGAACAGACCCAAATTCTTTTTTCATCTGTAGATCTGACTAGTCTTCTTCAGCAAATTATGGAAATCTGTGACATTTTATAATTATCTTCCTGTTAAACTCTGTATTTCGGACATTTGCTGTTTGCTTTCAATTGCCCCCTTTCCTAGGGAGGTTGAGTTGTGCCCACTCTGCATCCTCACATCTCTTTTCCATCCCTTATTCACAAGAGTCTCAGCCCAATCTTCTTTGTCTTTTGATTTCTGGAAGCTCCATAAACCTCCAGGAAATTTGATATTCCTGGAGCCCCAGGTCTCCTCCCCCTGCTGGTAGAAACCTTCTCAGTAGGTCCACCCCCACCCTGACACGGTCATCTTTAGTCTTTTTTCCTCCTTCTTACTGAAGTATGAGGGATAAGATTTAGCTAGGCTCTGGGCCGTGACCCCATTTCATTTGTTTCAAGCAGACTCACTAAACACACCACAGGACCAGCCCTGAAGATCTCCAGGGCCTCCTCTCTCTGGCCCTGCTGGGCAGACCACAACCAATGAAATGAGGAAGCCCTACCAAACCAGAAGGCAGTGGCAGAGTGGGTTCAGACGCCTGCACGGAGGGCCATGAGAGGAGCTGTGGCCAAGGCGCAGGGGAGGGTGGTGTGGGGAGCAGAGTAGGCTGGTGCCAGGGTGCAAGCTGGGTGGGAGGACATCTGCACAAGGGTAGGCAGCAGCTTGATGGGGACAAGGAAATGCAATTTCTCAGCCAGGCTCTAGCACCACGGTTTTGAACCCAATGATGGGAGTCACCCGAGATCATGCTGCAAGATGCACAGAAGGCTTTTTCTTCCCATAAAGGATTGCCTAACTTGTGAGGTACTTTACAGATCGAATTGGAAGGGACAGGAAAGATGGTCTTGTAATTATGAGATTCAGTGGCAAATCAGGAAATCTGGGTTTAATAACCCACCATGACACAGCTTTCCTGTGTGACCTTCTCCAGATCACTTAATCACCCTATGACTCAAGTCCCAATTTGTAACATGGGGCAACACCACTTCTTTTCTCACATCTTTCATCTTTCTTGTCTATTTAGGCCGCTCTTACGTGAGGCAGGTGTTTCCTCCAGCTACACGTAGCACCTTGCCCCAAAGAGACAATTTTTAGTTTGGTTCCCTTCTCATAACTGACACTACTTTGATATTACTTCAGTTCATACAAATCGTCATGGGTCCAGCAAGAATAATCAGAGTAGCTGTTTTGGCAATGTGCTTCATGGCCATTTAGCTTTGAGGAGTCCCTTTTCATCTGAAATAACTGTATTTCTCTCAGAAGAGGAATTCAAGTGCGGTAATAAGAGAAGTGATCCCACTGATATATCACTAAGTAAAATCTGACGTGCAGATATAATGAAAACATGAGGCAGTTTAATAATGAAAAATGTATAGTTCTGAGCTAATGGCTGAAAAATGTTTAGTGAAGGATTACACTGAAGTAAAAAACCACAAGAAAGAAATTCAGATAGATTAAACATTGGGAATTCATTTGTAAGTCCAGACAATCTATGGTCTGTAATGTAGTTTTATGGTACGACAGGATGCAAAGAAATCATGTTTCAAAAGACTTATTATCCTTTCTGGTAGTACTTCTATAGTCTTCATCAAGAGCTATGAATCTGCCTTTGAAACTCTTATCTATCCTCAGGGTCCTTTGGTGCCATACCTACTGAGAGATGGGTGGTGGACCAAGAGTCCAAGGCTGTGTGAAGCACTAGAGTGCTGAAAATGCATGGAGTGCGTGCCCCACGTGGACAGCAAATCATGCCTCCACATCCAGAAAACAGGAGGTTTCATATAGTGAGGGAGCTAGAGGGCATCTCAGATCTGCACTGGTAGCTGAGAAATAGGACTTTCTGGGCAAGAAGTATTGCAGGTGAGCAGAGCTATCCCAAGTATTCAGAGAAGCGCGGTGAATGACAAAGGTAGATGCTCATAGCAAAGCCAGAGTCTTCTGGATTATAGCTCTCTTCCCAGGGTTAAACAGATATAAGAATTAACTGAGTTATCAAAGTGGTAATTGATGGCACAGTATTTCATTTAAAAAAAAATAATCTAGAAGTTTAGTGTGAAATGTTGGTTGCTACAAAGTCTCAAGGTGAAGAAAGTCTCTAGAAATATCTCTCCCAATTTTTAGATCTTCCGGTATCAAGGCATCTTGGAAATCGTATTATTTCTATTTTCACTTGGACAGAATTCTGTTTAATTTTCATTTGAGAGAGATGCTCCTGGAGTGTGTGTGCCAGCGGAAGAAAACAAAATCATAGTTCTTTTATTAAAATGCCTTGTCATAGGCCAGGCAGCAGTGGATGATGCTGTGGTGCCTTGGCTAGTCTTCCTAGGCAAGTCATCTCAATCTGTTGTAGCCGTGTGTCTGAACCAAACGTGCCCAGGATTGTATTAGGCATTGTTTCTTCTGTATGAAGATTTGCACAACTGACCTTTTCCTGTTGGCATGAAAGTGATCCACCTTTGTCCTCTCTCTAAAAAAGATGCTTCCCTTTTTCCAACAACTTGCCAATATAAACGGAGATCTGCTTCTTGTATTTGCAGCACCTCAGTGGTTCAACCACTATTTTTTTCATCACCACCCAGTTGCAATTAGTCTCAGCACTTCGCATTAAAAGACTTTGAGAGATGTACTGCTGTTTCACTGCAAGAAGAAAAAGGTCTTATCTGCTGCCTGTGAAAGATACCTTTTTGTTTACCAAAAATGTTGATAAATCCTCTCTTACCTGTCTACAAGCATTCCCTTTTAACTTAACTGTATCTTTGGGTTTTTTTTAAGATACCTCCAGAGAGAGTTCTTCTTTACCTCAGCACTTTTTATCCTCTGAAAACAAACTCTCATCTCAAGCAGGGAAGGGGAACTTCCAGCCCTTTCTGTGGCTCTTCCAGGCTCCCACATGTCCTGGTTGGGCACTGGCAGTCGGGCTGACTCTGAGGATGCCTCTGTGAAGCAGACAGCAGTCCTGGCCGTTCTCACGGGCTCTGAAGACTCTGAGCATCACACATCACTGCAGGCTTCATAAAAAGCGTCTCTCAGGATGGTTTGCTTCCTTGTCCTGTTGCATCTCGCTGTCTGACCCTGCTCCCGGCTGATTTCATTTTGCCACTTGTCCACAGTGGAGGAATGTATAAATTGTTGTCTCCCCTGAAGTGAAGGGTATCTGCTCGTTGCTATCCATGAGCACTGCTGTTCTGCCCTTGCTCTGTTTAATCTTGCTGCTTCTCTTTGGGCTTTGGTTATCTTCTCAAGGGGTTTTCTCCTTTCCAATCACCGATGACTTAATTTTTTTTTAGCTTTTGCCTGGCAGTACATAGTGTTAATTCGGTTATGACGAGGGTAGCGTTTTCACAGTGTTGGGCAGGGTCCAGTGAAGGGTAGGGGCCAATGGAACCAGCTCTGGAGGGTTATGATCAGCTTCTACGGGCAAGAGAAGAGACCTGAGATGCAGGGCCTATCAATGAGCCCTTTTATCTCTACCCTTCTTCTTTTGCCTGAGATGGGGTGTGTTGGATCCCAGGGCTGGCACAGCTCCACATCTCCTGAGGCTGGGCTGGGAGCAGTCTGATGTTCCCCATTTGCTGATTATGGCTTAGGGCTATTTCTTCTCCTCACCGAAGGCTTCTTTGCCTGTTAGCATTATGATACTTTTAACTGGTAAATCACCTCTAGCAGAGCTGCTGCCCGACACTTAGGCACATCTGATGCACCTGAGTGTCTCAGTCAAAGCCTTTCTATCAAGAGCTGTTGGGACCAGCTCCTTCATGGTTTAGTTCTCCAGCTTTGTGGTCTGGGATTAACCCTTCTCACACCTTCACATTTTATAAAACTGATGTCTTTGCAGGAGCCATGATCTCTAACGCTTTCAGAATGTGCCTACCAATGTCTTATTTGAGGAGCACAACACACAGGGAAAATGCTTCACATTACTAAATTACTGGGAGCTTTGTAAAGAATATTTTGTACAATTTTCTGCTCCATTTTCTACTGCAGTTTTCCAGTGTCTCTTTGTGCCTTTGTTTTTTAAAATTTGTAGGGTTTATTTTAAGCAAACAGCTCCCAGAGCATAAAAATCAACATGAAATCTTTTAAGAGCTAGTTTACATTGACCAGCTGTCACAGAAACAGAGAGAAATGTGTGAGATAGTGGCGGACAGTATGTGTACGGAGGAAGGTAGGCATTTTAGAGTTGTTAAATCCTATTGCTAAGCCCAGGGCTTAAGAGGCTTCACATTTTTTGCTCCAGGGTATCACGGTACAGTGAAAGCAAGCTGATGGGCTCCATTAGCATGAATGATAGCTTCCTTCTACACACAAGTCAATTTGCAGGTAAAGTTTTTTTCACACTGTCAAGAGATAAAGAAAGCCTTTCTGAAAATGTCCTGGAGCTGATCTTAGGGCAAGGGAGGGTCTCAGTTCAGTCAAAGCAAATGTTTGCTGACATTGTTCAGCTATTTTGGAAACTGTTAACCGTTGTTTTCAGCCTGACAAAATTAATAAGTGGATTCCCTGAAACTGAACATTAATCTCTGTCATCACCCGCTTCAGTTCTTTAAACTTCAGAAGTGTTTTTGTTAAATTCTTACCCGAATTTAAATAATAAAGGGACCACTTCACAAAGCTCTATTCACACAATAAATGCTGTGTGCATTTTTAGAAACTATTTTTTTAAAAGATTAGAGTGGTTTTATAAGTTCTCTTTGCGGGCTTCCTCTTGCTTCCTTTGCCATTCGGTTCAGTTGGGTCTTTTGCCAATGAATGAAGTGGTAGAGGTGGGAGGACTTTTAAAAATATAGACCATAAAAAGAAAGCAGCCCATGTGTCAGGCTACAGAAATCTAAAGAAGACATTATTAGGACCAGGCGCAGAATGGTTGAAGGATTAGATCCCAAAACAGCATGAGTATTACGTGAAGCATGTTCTAGCCATTAGGCAATGCTTGGTGTCACGGTTTGCACTTTTAAAGAGAAATTTCACCTGCATGCTCTAATGCATCAAAAGAGTTAAAACTCTCATAAATTACTGTCAAAAAAGGCCACATGTGACAACTCTTAAGTGGCAACGCTGCTGTAAATATTTATGGTGGAGTTAGGCACCTGCATATAGCGTCTCCAAAATTCTTTAACAAGCTACAATTAGAGTAGATATCATGGAAACAGTAAAAAAGTAAATAAGATAAATCGCCATATGAGCAATCCAGAGAGTGAATGGAAGCTCAGTGGTGAATTTTCAGCACTTCCCAAGACAGGAAAAAAAAAAAACCCAAACGGCCTAGTCTGAACATTTTGTTTGTGGCTGATCTCAGCTTATTTTCCCTCAAAAACTTCCAGGGTCCCAGTGGTAGCTTTGTGTTGTTCCTTTCATTGCAGCTCTGCGTGGAGCAGTAGAGGGTATTGGTTTGAGTGAGGAGAGTTAGCAGGGCTCGTGACATTATCACTCAGGCTGCCTGCATCCTTCTGCTTCCTGGGGCTTCACCCCCTAGGGCTTAATGTCATTAAAATTGCTGAAAATGCCACAAATAACAAGCGTAGCAGCACTTTCCAAAGACTGATAAGATTGCCTGCCAGCTTCTGCAGATCAGAGTGAAACTCTGGCCCCATGAAGTCAGTGTTAACATTCTGCTAACTTCAAGAAGGTATGAATTTTACTCTTCATATTTATCTCTCTGTTAGAGCATGCCATTGCTGCCCCTTCATGCTCTTTCATTTTCCATTTCATTACTGGAAGGAAACCAGCCCTGGTTCATAAGGTACCAGGAACTAGAAGCGTACAAGGAAATTGGCAGGAACTGACTTTAGGTTTATGGGCAGACGGTCTGCATTTGTAATGAAGCTTGTTACAAGAACCTCCACGGCTTTATGAAAGTTCTGTTCTCTCTCCAAGGACATCATGGGTCTTTCTCATTTATGGGCATGGTGCAGCATGCCTTGTTCACCCAGTAACATTTGCCACAGCTAGACATAACCTTTAATATTCATTTATCTGGGGGAGATAATACAACATGCTCCACTGTGGATTACTAAAGAAGGCGAGTTCTGATGAACAATATTTCTGAAGAAAGCATTTGCTTACATCCCTGACCTGCAAGTTGCTGGAGGCTAGGAGACTGTGATGGTTGGGAGAGTGTACCAGGAAACATTGCTGTATTTTTTATTGTTTTGTACTCCTCCAAAGTTCTCTGCTTTTGGCCACTGTCCCCATGTTTTTTTCCCCTTCAGGTATGGGAAGCAGCCCATCCTTAGTAGAGACTAAAAAATGAAACAAAACAAAACAACGAAGGGAGGAGAGGTGAAGAGAAGATGCCAGAGAGGGAAAAATCCAAAGTGGCCACAACTGGCAAAAATGATAAAAGGAGATATAGAGGAGAGTCAGCAGGTTAAAAATAGGGAACCAGAAGGGGAGATCCCACCTATAGTACTGTGTTTGTCTCTGGGATCGCCAACATAAGAAGGACATAGACCTGTTGGAACAGGCCCAGAGGAGGGCCATGAAGATGATCTGGGGGCTGGAGCACCTCTCCTATGAAGACAGGCTGAGAGAGTTGGGGTTGTTGAGCCTGGAGAAGAGAAGGCTCTGGGATCACCTTCTAGCAGCCTTCCAGTACCTAAAGGGGGACTACAAGAAAGCTGGAGTGGGACTTTTTACAAGGACATGGAGTGATAGAAGAAGGGGGAGGAGATGTGGCAGGGCCAGGCGTTAGAAACAGGACCTACAGTCCCTGCCTGCCAAATTTCCCAGGGACTGTGAATTTGCTCAGAGTGCATGCTGGCCCTTTGATGCTTCTTGCATTCTGCTGGTAGGGAGAGCTCTTAGCACTTTGTGCCTGGGTGAGATGGGCTGATGAGGCAGTGGAGTGAGAGGGCAAGAGCTCTTAAAGGTGTTGGCAAGGTGTGATGCAAAGGTGGACTCTCTGGATATCATGTCTTCTAGAGCAGCATGTGAGGTGGCACCTGGCAATGCTTGTAAACTTAGCCAAGATAAGAGAGGACTGCAGGATTTAAGGATGTCTAGGAAGACTGGGGGATTTAAGCATGCCCTGCAGTCCAGGAGTGGATGGGACAGGGTCCAAGCAGGAGGGGTGTTCTGTGAGCTGGGCAAGCAGCATGGGATCCACCTGGTATTGCTGACCATGGAGACCTGGTTACTCCAAAGAGATTCCAGGTTGTGAAGAAGTCTTGACAGTTTGGAGAGATGCCTGATAAGGCATCTCAGGTTGATGGTAAAAAGTTGTTAGCTGTGTTGGAGCCACTGGAGATGGTGGGAGAAGGCTCATATCATCCTGCTCCAAACTGAATCGCCTGTGCTGTAGAAGAGTCACTGGGATCTGGACATGAGATATCACTCTGTCCTGGTCTTTTCTAGATAAATCACATTGCTCAGCACAGACTCAGGTTGCAGCAAGACGGTCTTCATTTGTCATCTGTGCTGGAGAGCAACTCTGGATGCAGGTTCTCCAGGTTTCAGTGGTCCTCCTTCTTTGACCAGAGGCTGTCATGGTCCTCCTGCACAGAAGAGAGGGCACCCTGCTCCCAGAGCACTCACCCCAGATAGCTGTGAGGTCTGAGCTGGGGATGCCTCAGACCATGTCATAAACCCCCTAGGTCAGCCTGTGGATACCTGGGGATTTTAGGGCAAGTGTGGCAGAAGGCCTGCAAGGATCCAGCTGCAGGGCGGGAGGAGAACGGCAGCACAGGGCAGTAGAGACACAAGGGCAGGGCTGGAGGAGAGACTCTGCCCTTCTCCCTTCCACCCCCCTACTCCCTCTGTGCAGGAGGTGCAGAGGAGTGGAGGAACAGTGGTGGGCAAGCCCTCCAGATGATTTGAGGGCCAGCCTGCACCCAGGCGAAGCTCTGCATGGTTGTGGGGTGCAACACTGGCCACATCAGACCTTCACTCTTGCCAGCTGGTAGTGGCAGTTTGGGAGATGGTGTCAGCTTCCTCCAGCTTCTGCTCTGCCTCTCCTGGTCCAGGCCAAGGAAGAGGAGGCAGGGAAGGAGCTTCAGGGCTAAGAGCTGGTGCAGACAGCACATCTAAGCCCTTCTCCTACTTGCTCTGGCAGAGACAGGATAGCAGGGGTGTGGGACTTCTGTCCCCCTTCCATTGAACCACACTTCTATTAATGTAATTTGCTGAGCAATTTGAAACCCCTTTCTGCGAATCGCAAGCTTTCTGACATAGAAATGAAACTGGAAAGAGAAAGGGGGCGAAAGAAAAAAAAAATCAGAGCAATAGAGAATATGTGGGAGGTTTATACTTCAGAAGGGGTCATCTGCCAGTTTCTAGGAATCGCGATGAAGTCATGTTATGTAGAGCAAGTTAATGGTGGACAGGAATGCTTTGAAAGAGCTGAGACTGCCAGCAGTGTAGATTGTTGGGTGCAAGGCTCACAGCGCTAATCTTCTGCAGCCCTGTCTTTAAAGCAGTTTTGCGTCACTCTGAGGCAGGGATTAGGAGTGATTAGAAGTATTCCATACTTCTAGAGTCTTTCACAGCATCACTACTCATCCCAGAAGAGCAGATTAGACTGCTCTGTTTCCAAATGTCCAAAATTATCTGTTTCCAAAATGTAGAGAGCCTGAAGGAAGGTGAAACCAAATGGAGCTGATCCAGGGATGCAGTGATCATCATGAGTGAAATATTGACTCAAAGAGAATTTTTCAGGGGCTACAATGATGCTGGCGTCAGGTTGTGCCCAGTTGGTTACAGTTTTCTATATGATGTCCTAGGAATGCCCACTGGGACACTTAGAAGTCTCCAGTTTTTATTTCACCCATCATAGCTTCTCCTTTCATAAATAACAAGGACATGGAGCTGTTGGAGTGTGTCCAGAGAGGGCCACAAAGAAGATCCAAGGGCTAGAGCACCTCTGCTATGAAGACAGGCTGAGAGAGTTGGGATTGTTCAGCCTGGAGAAGAGAAGGCTTTGGGGAGACCTTCTATCAGCCTTCCAGTACCTAAAGAGGGCCTACAAGAAAGCTGGAGAGGGACTTTTTGCAAGGGCACGTAGTGATAGGACAAGGAGTAATGGCTTTAAACTGAAAGAGAGGAGATTTAGATTAGATCTAAAGCAGAAATTCTTCCCTCAGAGGGTGGTGAGGCACTGGAACAGGTTGCCCAGAGAAGCTACAGATGCCCCATCCCTGGAAGTGTTCAAAGCCAGGTTGGATGAGGCTTTGAGCAATCTGGTGTAGTGGAGGGTTTCCCTGCATGGTGTTGGAGCTAGATGATCTTTGAGGTCCCTTCCAACTCAAACCATTCTATGATTCTATGAAACACAAAATAGCGGTTCAAGAAATTTTTCCAGCCTAAGTAGTTCAGCAAAAAAAGGGAGCATGGGAAGAGTGAGACTGAGAGAGTATTTAGCAAAAATTTGGGTGGGTTAGGCACTATCTACCATTTCTGATCCATACCATTTGAACTCTGAGGCACTTGCTGTGGCTTGTGTAAGAAACTTATTCTCAGTATCAACTTCCTGGAAAAAAATGAACATACTTTGCGGTAAGAAAACACACATAACGATTTTGAGCCTGGAGCTGGCATTCATGGTATTAGAGGTCTCTTTAATACAATATTGACTGAGTAATTTGTGAAATTTGGTTATAATTTTTGAAGATAAGGTCATGTCCTTTACAGAAAGAAGTGCTGGTTCAGCTGCACGCTTCTGCCTGCCCGTCAAGGTTTAATTATCAGGTTTAGTGGGGCTTGTCTCTAGCCAAGAGTGGGACAAGGATGCAGGCAACCTTCCTTAGACGTAAATTGCTGCAGCTGCTCTGTTTTCTGTTGCAACTCCATGTGGTGGGAAAGGACCCTGCGACCTTCAGGGTGTCAGCCATTGCAAGTGAGGCAGTGGAAGGTCGGCAGTGCCAGAGAGAAAGGCTACTGAAAAGATGGACAGTTACATACAGGCAGAAGTCCTCTTTTGAGTGTTTTTCTGAAGCTCCTTACAGGTGCATAGCCCGTGAGCTGCTGACCTATTGGCAAATCACTGCTAGATTGAAAGCTGGAAATGGGCCAGTCTTCCTCCCTTCTCCAGCGCTCCTTCTGTCCTCTGCTCTGTTCCCCCTGTCCTCTTCCCCAGGCACTTGGCACATAGTTCCTCGCAACGAGATCAGAGTTACATGGGCTTAGCTTCTCCAGGAGGGTTGCTGCTTCAGAAAGGTCTCAAAGAAGCAGTTTGGGAGGAACTGAACTACAGCCCCCGTTGAAGGAGGGACGTCGTTGCTGTCACCACTCACCACACTGGGCTGACTGAGGAGCCTGACATCTTACAAGAGGAAAATCCTCATACTGAACCATATGTAATTTGTTAACATATCTGTTACCAGTATCTTTTCATGTAGCATTTTCGTTATGGAAATATGACTGAATACCTCACAACTTGTGTTACAGGTCCCAGGAATTAGCAGAATTCACCTACTATGTGTGTTTTGAGGATTCTTCTTGTCCTCCATCTCTTGCACAGACAATACGCTTGCACCTGCAGCCACAGAGGTAGCTGACTCTCCAGTTCTGGGCCCCTCAGTTCAAGAAGGACAAGGAACTGCTTGAGAGAGTCCAGCGCAGGGCCACAAAGATGATTAAGGGGGTGGAGCATCTCAGGGGGGTACACTGTCTGTTCCCATGCCTAGCACAGGGATGGTCTGAATTACCCAGTATCAATGATCCTGCTCACCCTAACCCTAAATCCAAGGCAAACCAGATTTATCCTGGTGGGACGACATGAGACCGCTCACTTGGCTGTGGCTGCTCATCCGTGCCCTGCTCACCTGCACCGAATGATACTTGAACTCCTGTTGTTTTTCTCAAGTTATTCAAATGAGATGATTATGAGAGTTTTCCTCTCCCTCACAAAGGTTCTCAGCAATTTGAATTTCAGTTGAAGAGGAAGTTATTAAAATGTGAAGATTAGAAGTGACCTAATTCTTACAGGGAAATTTAAACAAAAGTCTGAAACTTTGCCTGATCTCCACAGTTGAGATTTAATAAATAATCAGATGCTTGTGTGACATGGGGATGTATGTGCCCTTGGACTGAGAAACAGAACCACATTTGAAATGAAATCTGCCAAACTCTGTAAATGGGATTTAAATGATGAAACTTAGTGTCTTCTCTAAGAAACTTTTGGAAGAAAATGAGACCATGTAAAAATGTTTGTTTAAGGCTCCTCAGACTTACCTTATCCTTTCTCTGAAGTATTTTCTTCTTTGAAATTCATAAATGTAACATACGTTGTTATAATTAGGCTGATCTGCATGTACATTGAATGGAGAATGTATTCCAAATACGTCTTTATTAAAAAAGCACTAAAAGTACTATTTTAAGTTCTCTTCATCTTTCTTCCCCAGCCTCTCAGACATCTTTATGTGAGAAAATACCATTTACAGACTGCTTTGTCTTTGCAGAGATCTTTGCGTGGATCTTTGGCTTCAAATCAACAAAAAGAAAAAACAAGCAAACAAATAAGCTCAGTCAGTCTGTCTGATTATCTTAGGCACCTATCTGGGTTTTATAATCTTGTTAGTATCTGACTACGCTCTACAGAAAATCTGCAGCAACAGCACAGTGTCTGCTGAATTCTCCCTCTTCAGAGATGGTTTTCATCATCTCATGACTTCACTAGTAATTTCTCCCGCTTTTTTCTCTCATATTTTGGAGAGTGAAAGCAGATTAATGGAATACAGCAGGGTATCCATTCCAAGTATTTTTTCTGGTGAGAAAACTTTTCTAAAAAGAGAGATTTTGCTGCTTTTCCTGAAGAGGGACAATCTCTGGACTCAGCTGATGTCCTCTGGACAGGAGCTGCACAGTGGGATCTTGGGGCTGGGGCTTGCATCTCCTCTTCTCTCAGCGCTGCTCAGGCTCTACCTGTCTCCTGGCAGCCAGAGAGCTCTAGCTGGCCAATATTGCAAGGTGAGATCCCAATTAGAAAGGACAACTTAAGAAGTCATCATCTTGTCTCGCATATACGTAAGAGATTTCACAATTTTAAATGGATAATTGAAAGTAATACAGTACATCTGTAAATTCACAGTTATTCAAATACCTTTCTCCCTCTAAAAAACCCACTGAAACAATTTCGATCTTAAATTACTAACTTGAGCTCTCTCTTGAATAAACCAATAAATAATTTGTGTTTTAATTCATCTTAAATCAAGCCTCCGGTCATTTTTCAGTACGCCTGTAATCCAATTCTGAGTTAAATAAGCTAAATTTTGTAGAAACAAATACATGAAAAATAAGAAAACCTCTTTTCTTTGTTCTGGTAAATCAGAATGATTCGTACTCCTTATGAGTAGTCTTGATATTTAGTCTTAATATGTTGTATTTAAAGTAAGTTTCCAGAAACACATTTCAAAGTATTTCATAAGGGAACATGAGAACATTAGGATTCTTCTATTCCTACAGGTATTATCTCCAGCAACAGAAACTAGTCCCTGTACAGGAGATTAAAAGTCTCCTTTTCCTTTAATGAAGCCTGTTGCTATTATCCCTTTACCCTGCAACAATAATTTTATCTTAGCTTGTTCAGGACGGAGTTATGTGATTCTCTTGTGTATCACTTTCATCACCATCTGGTAATTATTTCAGCTGTACTTAGGCACTGACAGAGGACGGATATCTCCATACCTTGCATGTCTGCTGTCTTGCACACACTGCTGAGCGAAGCACTAACACAAATAACTTTCAAGATCTGATCTCACTGGCTCAATCCAATAAAGAGCACGGTTGCCTACAGGTTAAATGACACAACACCTGCTGATGTCTGACTTCCCAAACAGAGCCCCAGACGCTGGGGAGGGCTTTGGGATGCTTGAGTCCTTGAGGAGGATTTTGCGTCTCAGAGTAGGTTCCAAAATGTGCAGTTTGGTGACCCAGCTCTTGCCAATACCCTGCGCACAGCTGCCTAGAGTTAGCCAAGGCAGCATCTTGTGCATTGTAGTTTCTAGTACTCCAACGTCTGGCCTGGAAGTGTCTGGCTAACCCTACTCTGGATCTGTCACCGTGCAAGGTGTAAACCATCCTATGACGGTCCATGCAGCTGATCAAGGGTGGCTCTTTTCTTCTGAAACTCTGCAGGAGGGATAAAACACCCCACTTCAGTGCTGTGGGTAGCTGTAAGGGCTCTCATCCCAGTATCCTCCTTATATCCTTCTCCACCAGTGATCATGAAGTAGTCTTGAGAGAAGAGTCAAGAACTGTGTTCTTCCTTCCTGACCTTGCAGCTTTCCCTTCTACTCGGAAAGTCAGCTTGCTTTGGCTGTGGGGTAGGCACGAGGTTGCTCAGCTTTCATTGTCAGCACAACCCTGGTATTGCATGTGGGCCTGGAGCTAAACACCTCAAAAGCTTTTGACCAGCAAAGGCCTTCTGGAGTTTCGATGGCAGCTGAACAGGGTCTTTCGGGGTGGTGGATGTGGGCTATGTCTACAGGAGACGTGGGAGCCGACATAACAGCTCAGCGCCGCGGCCGGGGAAGGTTCCACTCTGACCGTCCCCATGCCCACTACTTCCCATCCCCAGCTCTATGCTCCTGCTTATTTTATGCTGTCCGTCAGAGTCTCTGAACTGATGCAGTTTATAGCCTCGCAGAAATTGCACCTTGCGAACGCAAAAAAAGCTGGATGGGGCAGGAGCAGGCAGCTCACCAGAGGACAAAGAAGAGGAACGAGAGCGCTGTGGGCTCTGGCCCACGTGGGGCTGCTGGCCCACAGCTCGGCTCGCAGCTGGGGAGCAGCAGATATAGTGACTTCAGTCCCATCCCTGTTCCCCACTGCTCGTTAAAGACCTTTTCGAATCTGGTTCAAGATTCAAAAAAAAATCCATTAGAAATGGAAGAGTGCTTCAACCCACATGGTGCCTGAGGCATTTTATCTGGATTTATCCTCCCATGTAGTCCTTCTGGAGACCAGGGCTTGCAGAGGGCTGGTGGATTCTCCACCAGTGCCTGGGTTTTGAGAGTCAAATTCCTGTTTGATAGCCATCGATGTTGTTCTGTGTAGTATGATGAACCTCCCCCATCGCAAATGGGCCATGATGATCTGCGTTAGCTGAAAATCTGCTTTTTATTCCTCTCTCAAATTACATGGAAAAATAAATTCAGTAATAACATCATAGTTCCTAGAATATAAGAGCGGTCCCACAGCTGGTAACCTCTGCTGTGGAAAGAAGCGGAGCAGGACAGTGTGCAAGTCCAGGCTGGAGAGACCTGGCAGGGCTGAGGAGAGCTGGAACAACTCACACAGCATCTGCAGGCGCACCACATATGTGGACCAGCACTCAGAAAAAACAAGGTTGTTAATATGCTACACTGAGAGATAATTTAAAAGCCTCCCCATAAAGAGAAAAGCATTCTCCCCAGAGCAGTAAAAGGTATTCCCAGCTCTGCTAGTCTTTGCTCCTCTTGCTCAGACCCCAGTCCCACAACATGCCTGGAGCCCAAGTGTTGTGGAAGTGATTACGCACGTATGTATCTTTTAGGTCTGCCCTGATTCAGGTCCTCCCCCTCTGCCGTGCGTGTCTGAAGCCATGATTAGCCACCTACTTATGCAGAGGTTAAAATCTGGCCCTTAACCTCTTTCCTTTTTAGTTAAGCTTCCTGCGAAATGGGTTTAACAAATATAACTGGCATGTTATTTAGAGCAATACTTTTAATGAGGTGACTAATAAGTGTAAACAGGTACTTAGTTATTAGCTTAGGTGTATCTGTTTAACCCACCTTATTTTTACCCAAGGATTTTTTCACTTTGGAAATTCAACCGCATTGTCAGGTTGTCAAGTCCTCGCTATCAAACAAGATTTCCCCGTGAGTAAGAAGCCTGATGCCGTAGAGGGAACTGAACATTTCAGGTCAGTGTGTCAGGACATAAGAGAATTAATACTGCTACAAGGCACCTTCAAGAAGCTCTTTTAACTGCAAGACTTAATTGCTCAAAGAGTTTGCACTTGAAAACCGGAGTGTAAGTAACAAGAAATTACAGCAAGGATGAACTGTCTCATTTGCCTTTATGTTCTCACACACGTAAGGTTACAGTGATTACAACACGGCAGTATTTTCACTTCCTTCTGTGAGGACTTTTGGCTTCCTGCTTTTCGACTGTTGGCCCACATACCACTAGAGATCCTCAGACCTCTTCTCCGTGAGTCCCTGGGAGGTACGAGACAAGCAGCCTGAGACGAGCAGGCTTTACTTTTGCTATGCAGGGGTGCACTCTGCTCCTTCTCCGCATTTGACTTTCTCAGAAAAAAAGTTAGGGATATGTAAAAGGATGAAAACCACTGAATTAGAGGCTGGAAAAAGAAACGGTGCTCATACTCTGAAGGTGAAACAATAAATATGATATCAGAAAACAGACTATTATTGCTACATTTCTCTCCAAATGAAAGTAGCTTTGTGGTAATTACGTGGCAGCTCTGATGGCTGATTAATAATAACCCCAAGAAGAACAAGAGTTTCATAGTACTTGCAGTATTTAAGAATCAGGTTGGCAGAAATGTCTGAAACCTTCTTGCTTCGACACGCAACCTTGCCCAGAAGGGAGTCACTACCTCATCTCTAACACTGCTGAGTTGAATTATCGGAGGTTCAGAAAAGCAGCAAGCTCCGCAGGAAATTACACGGGAAATACCCCTTATAAAGCATTGGTCCTGGCTACCGGGGCTAAAATCTTTCATCACCTTTTCTTGTTTCCAAGCACAGAAGTGGCTTGAATGCCCACCCAGCTCCTCTTACTCTTTTGGGAAGTTACAGGTGTATTGTAGCATGGCTCAGCTTTGTTGCTGGTCACCTGCTCGGTGTCTGGAGCATATGGTATTGATACGATGCTCATACGGATATGAGTGTCAGGGCTCATGTTGCCGTGATGCAGGGAAGCACAGAAAGAAAAGCCACCTAAAGGTCATCTGGGAAAGAAAACAAAGCTGAGTTCACTTTAGAAAGTCATTAGAAAGCAAATGAGGACACTAAATGAATGCAAGGGTGAGGAAAAAAAAAGCAGAAGGATGATCGTGAAGAGCAGGCCATGGAATTAGGACATTCTCCAGATGGATTTTGCAAGGATTAGGTCCTAAGGCCATAGTTAGCTAGACTGGCCTTGGAGGCTAAGCTTTCTCAGTAAGCTACTAGTACTTTTCCCCCTTAGGAAAAGCTATTGGTTCTTTTTTTAGGCAACTTAAGTTATTTAAAGTTTCGGCGTTTGTGATACAACATGTTTTAATTAACTGATTATTTAAGAACCAGCCGCGGCATAAGGTCAGTTCAAAACCCAAGCGCTACATTTGATCAGATCGACAGGAGAAAAGGAGTATGTTCCATTTGGATCTGAAGTTGGTAATCTTTTAATTTTGCCCTTTCTTGGAGCATGAACAGTGGGAACAGGCAAGTGAGGAGATGTGGTCCAGCGTAGTGAGAGGCCCTGCTAGAAATGGACATTTAAAACCTCAGAACATCCTGCGCTCAGTAATGGTTTCACAAGCATCGGATGACACTTGATGCTGTTGTCCCCAATTTATAGCTTCAAACCAAACAATTTAACAAAGGAAACAAAAGAAATAGTTTATTGGCTTTATTAGAGGCTCCAGCTATTGATATGCAATGACACTGGTCACAGTGTAATTGAAAGAATTCTCCTACAGCCAGCGAGGGGCCATTAGACTCTAATTAGAATTGGGTTCTATTTTCTGTTCCATCTAAATTTTAAGTTTTACAGAGGCCACTTTAAAAAAAGCCCTTTCTCCCATGTCCTTAGAGAATATTTTAGGAAGAGGGTTCTCAATTTTTGAAAGGAAAATATTCTGTTGTAGGGTAACCCAAACTTTTGCACACATCTACAGTCATGGGAAATGGCATAGGAAAATGACCATAATAAACGTGTTTTTGACTTGGAGGTTGTGGTGTAGCAGTTATTTTAATATCTGGGAAAGATTGGGGAAGTATAGACAATTATATTTTTTGCTTTTTTTTTTTTGCATACTGTTAAGTTCAGAAAATGAAAAGACCTTTCCCCACTACGTACTTGAAATTGTTAGCAAATGTATTATAATTTGCACCAAAAGAAATAGGCAAACCTACTGTTCCATTTACATACAACCTTAATTATTCTATATAAAATAAAAGGGTGCTCATACATATTTTTTTTATTTAGTAAAACTCATAATTAAAAAGAAATTCGAGTTTCTGTACCACTACAGACATACTTTCATTTTTTTCCCAGTAAAATAGGAGCGCTCTTTGGCATCCCTGGTTTTATGTCAGGCCAACTTTGATGTAGCTTGAAATAAAAATCTCCTTTCATTTCAGGCTTTCGAAATGAGAACATCAAAATATTTTGCTTTAAGGAGACACTGAAACAATTCATTTAACTTCCTTATCTAAAAAAAATCTGTTCATTTTGATCAACACAAAATTATTTTTTTTAGCAAATAAATTACCCATGCAAGAAGAAAAATATCATTCCGATTTCTTCTTGCTCCTGTCTGGTTCCTCCTCTAAGTCAGTATTGCCGTTCCCCTGAAGGCAAGGAGACACACTTGGGAGCTACAGGGTTATAAAATAACTGTGAAAACAATAATCTGAGAAAAGGATATTCTCAGCAGTAAAGCATGGCCTGAAGAGGTGAAGAGGCTTTTTCAAATTTCCCTGAGAAAGCCTGGAAGTAAAAAAAATTCTGCAAGGCCTTTTTTAGTTACCCCCAAGCAATCAAATAAGGCACTATTAAAAAAAGATTTGTCAAGTTGCTGCCCAGCTGTGCAGTGTTATGTGCCCGGCATTAGAAGCACCTTCTGGCTCACGTTCTACTCCCTTTGCTTCAGACTACATTTTCTGTAGAGGGTCCTATCCCTGGCCTTCCCGGTCCTTGGCTTTGTTAATGAAGTCATGAAAAACTCATGACAGATCATAGCCCTCTTGTTCTGTCCAGCCCAGGTTTTCTTAGCATTTGCCTTCCAGGGCTTGGGCGTGGGAAACTCCCCTTTGGGGGAGTGAGGATGCTGCTGCAGAGCCCAGTGGGTGGCCAGGATTTCCCCCGGAGCCTTACTGCTAAAAAGGAGGAGACCTGTCCTGGATATGGAGGAAGGATCAGCTGCTGACCTAAACCAGGTGACAGCAGCATAATGGATGTGCCTCAAAATCTATCACATGAATAACCCTGAAATTCTTGTAAAATACAGTATGAATAATGGCATCACTTCTGCACATCCTTCACCTGTTTCAAATTTAGGGGTAAATGTCTTTCACAAAAAATGGTGAGTTTTACTACTTCTCTTTTCCTAAGCTGAACTAATTCAAAAGGCCTTTTTTGGCTTATCAGATATTTTTGGCAAATAAAATGTACAACTTGTTACGATGGTCAATGAATACTCTCCATTTGCCAACAGGGTTTTAGTATTGCCTCAAGTGATCAGTTCGTACCGTAACTTCTGGACACAGGAATAATAAAATTGGACACATGTATTGTTAGACTGTAGTCTCCAGGGAATTAAATCAACATATATTTCAGACTTTTCTTTTTTTAAGTTTATAGTATTCATGCAGTTTTGTTAAATGAAGATCTGTTTACTAGAGATAAATGTTCATATTGCTTTAGCCTGTAATATCCTGGATATCCGTCAGAACCGTGTCCTTGTTTCAATACAGGGAACATGCACAGACTAAGGTTTCTGGTTCACATGTAGGTCTCTCCATGCCCTTGGGGTGCGTGTGAAGCTGACCTGTGCTGCTGTGAAGAAGGGGAGTTAGGCAGTGAGAGTATCGCACAGGGCAGGATTACAGCATAGGTTTGGGTAATATCTGTGGCTGGATTGATTAAAGAGATTTTCTCTTCTCTTGATTAAATGAGAGTAGGCTGCATCTACATGAGGTAGTTGTACCAGTGCTTTGGTACCAGAAATAAGGCTTACACAGCTAAATTTGCTTTTTGTTGTCTTTTCCGTGCGGATTTGCCTGCTTCTTTTGCATTCCTGCACAGAGAAAAAGGATGATTTCAGGACCAGGTCCATGTGTTTCACTGGCTGCAGAGCGGGCAGAGATGTGAATGGAGCCATGCAGACTCACCAGCCCCAAGTCCTTCCACATCTGGACAAACTGTGAACCCAGAGGAGGAGAGCAGGAGACAGTTTTGTAAGTGTTACACTACCTATAGCAATGAATTATACCAGAGAGGATGAAAAAGAGATGGGGGGGTCGGAAAACTGAAATTAGTAAGGATGAGAAAGCCTACCAGTAGCACCAAAGCCTGAAGTTCCTATCTGGCAAAGAAAAGGGTGTGGGAACTGGAAATTAGAGCAAAATTTGTATATTGTGTTTCAGTCCTAAATGGTGACTGAAATAATGAAAGTCTGTGTTTCCCTTCCCCCTCTCCCTGCTTTTTTTGGCATCTTGAGAAAAGGGAAGCTTTGGGCAGAGCAGACATTTAGGGAATTCCCCCGTGGAAGGCCTCCTTTGCTGTGGAGACTTTTCCCTTTATTAGTAAGCCTCAGTCACTGGATGATCCAGACTATCCCGGCCAGGACGTCCCTTCGCCCATCCCATGGGACTGGATCAAGCGTAAATGTCTGCGACTGCACTGCGCCTGCCGCTTTCTTGTGCCCCGTTCTGCGCTCATACTCCATGGCCGCCTCCTTGCTCCTTCTCCCTCCTTCTCTCCCTGCTCTTCCCTCGTTTTGCCGTATTTCAGAGACCTACTGAATTACGCAGCGTTCACAGTGAAGGAAAGGGATTTGGTTAGACCCAGATAATGTCCCAGGCAATTACGGGGTCTAATGCAACTGTGGCTCACCTGCCACCCCAGAGTATCCAACCTGACTGACCAACTGCTTCTGGAAACAAAAAACCCTGTTTCTTCCCATTTTGCACTATCCCAGTTCTCCTCCCTCTTGTTTGTTTTCGTCAAGAGCAGAACATGCCTACAGCTCTCAAAGGGACCAGCTTGAAATTCTCTGAGTGAAATCACATTTTCTGTTTGGCCCAAAACGAAGAGCTTAATTGAATAAAAAATTAGAATTGGATGTCCTCTATCCACCAAAGGGACTTCCCGTTAAAACATCTTGCTGTTTCAAATGTTCTGCTGTGTTTCAAAGTTTTTTTTATCTTGTGCTTCCTACCCAATAAATACTCAGATTTGGACAGAAATATTGTTAGAGCAGGCTACTATTTCTGCAACCAAACCCATGTTAACTCTTCAGTGTAGCCAGTGCGCTATCAGCGCCATCACTTTAGAAACTCTTGACCTAGTTTTCTATAATTTCAAAAAGCCTTTTCATGAGAAGGAGCACAATATTTTTCACATCCTAAGTGAAAAAAATAATATTCTGTTAGCATAGTGCCAGTAACTCCTGAGGAGGAGCATGAAGCACAAAGTAAGGAAGACAGAGTGATGGAGAAGGATACATGAAGGAGGCACTCTGAGAACATGAGTAAAGTGAATTTCAAGTGCAAAACTTTCAAGTGCAAAACTTCCAATGACAGGTAAGTTCATACACCTGGAAAGTACTTGCTGATTTTTTCCTGGAGATCTTTTAGACTAGTTGATAAAAAAGTGATAAAGGACAAAATACATGTGTGAACACGTACGTAGAAAGACACTGGACAAAACCAAATGCACACAGCCGAAATGCTCTGGGGTAGATACCATGTGCGTTAGATAGGACCAGAGAAGCCAGAAGCCAGCGGCTCTCAGACACCCCGTTGTATCATTAGCACTTAACATCATCAGTTGCTATTGCAGAGCTCTGTTTTGTCTGCAACTCAAAAAAAATTTATCCTAATTATGTGTTTATCATAAACTTTCACTCAACACTTTTGCAAAACTGACATAAAGAGGGTGAGCATGGCAGCTTGAAATTCAGTTCTTTAGTTCAGCAAAATGCTTGTAAAGATTTCTGCTTTCACTCTTGCAGCTCTTTCCAGGAGTACCTCTTTTGGCAGAACGATCCCGCGAGAGGGGTGGTTGGAGGAGAGGAGGCAGCGCGGTTAAGCAGGGCCCGAGTGCCGGTGCCCCGATAGCAAATTCACATTTTGCTGCCTTGCATGCTTGCGATCGAGAGAATTTTCTATTTCAGCTGAAATACGCAGAGGTTGCAGTCTAAACTGACAGAGATGCAGCTATCATATCCAAACCCTTCTGAGTTTCTCTCTTCCACCCAGCCAGGAAAGAAAGTGGCCTTTTCAGTGAAATGAAACTTGGCCTGATCAGCAATATTTATAAAGTGGAAGGAGAAAGTGTTGACATCGGCTGATATATTCTGAGTCTGGGACCAGAGATTGTGTCACACCATGTGAGAAGGATAAAACCTTCTCGTCAGTAACAAACATCAAACATTTTGTGGTAAAATCTGCTGCCTAACAATGAGATGATAATGATCAAAGGACATTTTTTCTTATATTTAACCTAGAAGTATGGTATCTCTACAGAGGTACATACAGGACCAGTTTCCAATCTCAATTACATTCTCACATGTTTAGATTAACTTCTTTCTAGCTTTTTGCAAGCTTGCTCTGTATTTGTAAACAGAGAGAGCTCCTGGGAAGTGCCGTGACCTTGGTTTTCCTTCTCTCATAGCTGCTTTGCACGTTTTCTTTTTCACACTACAGAGAGAAACCTTTCTGAAACCTAGCCAGTTGGCTGGGGTATTAACTGTGGGTGCTCGCTAATAGGTCGTCACTTGTGTGTTTTAGAGTAATGGTTTCCACACCAAAACCAAGCAGTCCTTGTAGTCCATTACGTTACTCTCGGAACATATATTTAAGGAGGGGGGGGAGGGAAAAAAAAAAGCAAGAGTCTCCCTGGAGGAGACTACACTAAGGCATTGGATGCATAGGCTGCCTTGCATCGTGCACAGGTGGGATTCATAACAGGCAGTAGGTTAGGTGAGAAAATTACTTAGGTTACTGACAAGTTATGCATTGGAAATATTTTTATTTTTCCTCTGGCATCTATTTCTCTTTCATCTGAATGCATTTTCATCAGACCGTGATGTGAGATTGACCCTGCAAATGTTGTTCAGGCACTTACTTTGAACAAGTTTAAGTCCCCTTAGGAAGAAGAGGGATTGCAATGTGGTATCCAACCCCCACTCTACATCTGTGCTCTGGCCCTGAGCCTGTGGTATTAAAAAAGGTGGGACTGGGCACAACAGATAGCTTCCTTCCTTCCTCCAGATTTTCTGTAAGTGACGGGAGCATGCCTGGGCATTGGTTATGATAGTTGGAATCTATGGGCTGCAATGGACTTCCCTGAGGCACCGTGTCTTTGGTGGCAGCAGGCAAGCCGGGTGTCAGATTTAGGAAACCAAGGGAGCACATTACGGACAACGCACTGTACGTGTCTTGGGCAATTAGCTGGTACCAAACTTGGGCATCTGACATGTCTAAGTCTCTCTTGTGGCTCTAACCTTATGTATCTTATCCTCCTTTACAAGAAAGCTTGATGCTGCTGGAAAGCTGGACTACTTCTCCTGAGGTGCAGTATGGCCATGTATGTGGGAGACCTATGGGAGATGCAGTTTGATTTGGGAGAATGAAATGCTAAAAATACAGACCATCTGAGGCACAGAAACATTCTCAAATGGATCTATTTCCATTTTAGCATATAAAATCACCTCTGAGATCAGCTCTGATACTAATTTTGCTTGGCTGAGTCAAGGCAATCAAGACTTTCAGGGGAAAGGGCATGGTGGACTGTCTGAAGGAAACGATTTGTTTTCTGTGTTTGCTGGTGCTTTTGAATGCGCTTTTGAAAGCTTTTTGATACAGTATGATTTAAAAAAATTTCTCTACACTGACTGTCTGAAGACTGGGCTTTTCTTAGGGTTGGAGTGAACAGATAGACTCTGAAAGTTAGATTGGGCATGCTCTTGAATATGGGAAGAGAAAGAAAATCCTGTGTCACAGAATAGATATGTAGGGAGGGGAGGGGGAAAAAACACGAGATGGTTCTTTCCAGCTAAAATTGTCAGTAATATTGCATCCTGTGACACATCTATAGATATTAATTGCTTCCAGTAAAACACTGTTGCTAATAGGAAGTGGAAACTCCAAGGCCTTAGTTTTTAGTATCCTTATCCTCTCTGCAAAGTTTAAATTCAAGAGCCAAGGAGAATGACAGTGTAATGATGTGTTACGTGACAGCAGGTTATTTGACCTCCTTCCTTTGAAGTTAGCTCTTTTAAGAGAGTTTCTTTGTCTCACTTCTCTTAGAAAAACTAATTCCTGTTCCCATTGTTGTCAGTGCAAGCTTATCAGTGATTTAAAGTAGACGACAGTTTGGACACCAGAGAATAAATTCTTTGAAATCTGAAAACTATCCAGTTTATGAAATTTCGAACCCATCTTTGAGATCTTTGGTTAAAGCTATCATTTAAACACGTGGGATTTAGGGAGCCCATCTTTGACAAGATAGCTCTCTAAGCTACAAAATTAAGAATGAGAGACCAGTAAATGCTCACAGCTTTGGTTATCTCCCCCTTCCTCTTTTTCTTACATAGATCCAGAAACACATTTTACACTCTGAATGTATCACCTGTGCCTGGTGGCTAATGAGTTTGGCCAGAAGGCAAGCTGTCAAGGTAGGCTTACATTTCTGATTTTGAGTAGTTTTGAGAAATGTTAATAAAAGACTAAACATCATTAATATAAGGAGTGTCACATAGTTTTTAAGTGCACACTTTCCTATCCCTGTACCATATTGAATATGCTTCCTTTATTAATCCTCATTGAAAACTTGAGATTTTTTTTCCCCTAGCACTGGGAGAGGTGTACAGAGCCCACTGAGTCCTATCCTTTCTCCTCCATTTGTACCAACCTGTATCACTGGGGGAGCTACTGCCTGTCATTAGACAACAAATACTGGCAAACTTGTCCTTCATCTGGTCACTGGCCATATCTGGTGGGGTGAGAAGAAGCACTCATCATCATCATCACTTCAGTGGGGCTGTTGCCCAGCCAACAGTGGAGACAGCAAGAATTCATGGGGTAACCTGCAGTGCACATGAACACTCTGATTTGCTGCCTGGCATCTCAGAGTAACCTACTCTTCCCTTTATCTGCTTGTTCCATCCCATTTTATACAACTCTTGTATTGTCCTTCTGCTTTCTCCTTTCCTTGGCTGTCATATCAACCTGATCTCTGTCCTCCTCAAACAATACACTCCAGTGCCTCCCTTGAGTCCATAAAAGGAGTGAGATCTTCACCAGTGTTCCCCCTGTCCTTGGTCGGTATGCTACATTTTCCTACTTTCCTCTTCTCCAGATAGTAAGATCATCAGGACCCAAACTGTTTATTTTCTTAGGCAAAGAGAAAGGAAATTCAACAAATAGATTTGCATAGGTTGAGAACAATAGATTCCCATACATCTTACTGCTCTTTGAACTTGCCTTAAGACCACTTGCATTAATATCATGGTCCTTGATGTATCTATGGATATTGCCTTCTAGTAGAGCAGAGTGACTAATGGGAAGCAGGAATTCTATTATTCATATTTTAGTATCCATACATTTGCAGAATTTGTAACTTTTGAACTTGGATGTGTTTTCTGTCACATAGATTTTGAGAAAAGACATTCTCTTTTTTAAGTTATGACATCTTATTTAAGGGATAAAAAATGCAATTGCTTCTTTGGAAGTACTGTTCACTTTGTTTCTGCTCTTGGAAGAAACAGTGAAAATGATTTCTTAATTTTCTGTGCAAAACCACGTCTGTAAGACTATTCGTGTGAGTGAGATGAGTGGGACTTAACCTCAGTTTAGCAGGGGAAATGAAAGTGCAGTATATAAAAAAAATTATATCACTGGCTTTCTGTTCAGACTCTAATACTATTTTTAGAAAGATCAAATGCATTAGTTTTGCAACCTATGTCCTGCCACAGAGTTGCACATCTACGTAAAGACTGACAAAATTCTTGCTTAAATCTTTGAGCAGCCATATTGCGACAGGGTGGGAACGCTGAGAGTCAGACAGCATGCGAGCAGACTGGAAAAATGAGGGCAAGGTACAGAAACCACTAGAAATGCAGATAAGTTAAACACACTGGCAAATTTTCACGGTATATTGCTCATACTGTAGTTATCCAGTTGTGAAGTTAGTTAAGAAATGGATGTAATGCTCCATCTAATTACAAGCAGCTGCCTATTAGGCAGCTTGGCCAAATGTTTTTAATTCCACCCTATGATGATGAAGGAAATGGGCAACTTTGGTCTGTACTGCGTGTGAAATTTATGAACGCTTCTTTGCAAAGTCACAAAGTGTGATGTGGAGCTGAGAAAAGTCTTTTGAATTGACTGCAGGCTTTAATGATGCAATCTCTTCCTACTTTTACCAGAATGTGTTTGGAAAGCATGGACCTGCATAGGAGATCAAATTCCAGTTTTTGTCAACTTCACAAAGTTATTTCACATGAGGCTAGTGACTGCCAGCGGTGAAAGTGGTTTGAGCAAAAATTGGATCAGCTCAATTATAATGGAATTCCAGGCTGAATTGGAAGAAGGAAGCTTGGAGGGTAGGCAAAAGGAAAGCTCTTGGGAACACTTTAAATAGTTGACATGGAAAATAATGCAATCTGGTGCATTTTAGAAGTGGTTTCCTGTAAATGTAAGTCTGTTGTGAATTAAAAAAATAGAGAGTTTTCGGGAAGCCTTCATTTTTTGCAACATATTAAAGCTATCCAAATTTTTGTACCACTGTAATTCTTGCCTAGCACTGATTAGTTTTGCAAAACAGGTGTAGCCACTGAAAATTTTTTACAGGCAGCCTTTCCATATGTCTTGATCTGAAGGACAAACAGTTGAGCACTAGGAACAATCAAGGACACAGAAAACAGGACAAAATGCAAGTTTTGCATTGCTATAATATCCCATACACATTTGCCTGTGATATAATATTGACTTTCTAGACAAAAGACCTATATCAGGTATAATCTCTTTGGACTTCAGCAAACCAATGAATCTGGCAGCACAGTTCAGGCTGGAGAGATGAGGATACGTACAAAAACTGCAGCGTGGCTAGTGAAAGGAGAAGACAACCATACCTGGGGCTGCAGAGAAAATGGCATTAGATGGACGTAGACAAGGGCAGTTCCTGAAGGGCTTGGTGCTGAGGCTTGATCTCACGTCAGGCTCTCCGTAGTGACTTGTTGGGGTATCTTTAATACCAAAGAGAACTGAGATGATACAACAATACTAGAATAATTGGGATGACCTTGAGGGCTGGCATAATAGCAATAGAAATTCAATAATATTAAGTACAAAGTCATCACACTGTTAGAGATTAATGCCAAGAATTTCTCTATATACTGGAACTCATGTTTTGGAAATGTGTTAAGAGGAAGAATATGTAGTCATGGCTCACAGGCTCACATGGCTACTGTGAGCTACCAGCACGAGACAGCCTTAGAGAAGACACTTAAGACATACTCCAGCAGGGAGAGGGAAGTATTGTCATCCTAGTACAAAACAGAGCAAAACTTAACCAGATTCCTATGTGCTGTTCTGGTCAACCATAATCCAGAAGGGAGGAATTCAAAGGGAAAAAGGTACAGAGAGGATTAGGGGAAGAGAAGACTGTCTTCCAGGAGGAGGAGATTAGAAAAGTTTAGCTCTCTTAGCCTAACAAAATGAAGGCCAAAAAGGGATATAATTGCGTACTACAGATAAAACAAGGAAGTAAAAATTGGACTAGATGGACTAGATGATCCTTTGAGGTCCCTTCCAATTCCTAACATTCTGTGATTCTGTGATTCTGTGAAAAAGCAGAGAAGGAAAAGAGCTATATATACACCAAAATCCAGGGCTGGTGCAGGAACAAATGAGTAGAAAGTGGATCTGAAATTGTGGAGGAAAAGAGAAGAAAGTTCTTGACTATCAGAGCAGGGAGGGTGTGGAGCAACCTTTGTGTTGGAGGAACAGCAAAACCTGAGTAACTTTCAGCTGAAGCTCCATTGCTTTATGGGGACATTATATAACCCTGCCAGTAAAGCCAGGAGATGATGAACTCAGTGACTCGGGAAGTTCATTCCAGCTCCTAATTAGCCTACTATTTTAGTTTCAGGATGTTGTAATCACTAAAACTAAATGCATCAAGTGAAGCGTGCACTAAAGGTGAGCCTATTTCTTGTATGTGGGAGCTCTGATTTGAGCTGAGTCTTACAACAGCTCTTAAAACAGACCCATTAGAAGCATTTTTCAGTGCAATTTCACTAGCTATTGCTATACACTAACATGATGTCTATAGATCAAGGCAATTGCACATTCATATAGCAAATTTAACTCTCGTTCAGCAGCCTCGTGTTACACGTGTCAGGTAAAGGAGGAAAAACCATGACTATCTGATAACGTAACACGTTGTAAAAGAAAAATCTCAGTCATAACTGCTTACAGACTTCTCCAGGCTTCTCAAGTTGTTGCCACTATCATGATTTAATCTATATCTGCCTTCACACATCTCTTGAAAGTTGCTGTTGATTCAATCTTCTCTCCTACAAAGCCCAGCGTATTTCTTTAAGCAGAATATAATGAGAAGTCCATTTCCTAGAGTCATCAAGGATTACATCTGTACCTGTACTCCCAAAAGTTTTAATAGGAGTCATCATTATGCATCAAAGGAAGGTCCTGACAATCATCACTAGCTCATAAGGACACATAAGGACATCCTGGCTACGCTTGGAGCTTAATACTCCTTTCAAAGTGTATCATAACCCATGTGCAACTGAAAATTCAACTCTACATTTCCACTGTTGTTACATAGCTGGTAGAAGACATTAACTGACAGAGTCATAGAAAATAAGTGGACAGATTTACAGCTTTGTTAAGGTCTAGCCAGACCTTCCATAGACCTTTCCCTTCCACTATTTCCAGTATTTTTACAGGCTCAGGCAGAAAAGCAAGTCTGAATTTAATGAGAAGAAAGAAAACACTGAATATTGTTATTCTAATTGTCAAATTCAATACAGAATATTTCAGTGGTACAATTAAATAAATATCAGAAAATAAAAAATCAACAAACTCACTAACGCACATAGCAAATACTTTTTGAACTTCGATGAGCAGTTATCTTTTTGTATCTCAGTGCCTAAGGAGCTGCACTGATTTTTCACAGATCTGGGAAATACCTGCAGTTTCCCCTGGAGCTTTATTTGGATCTAAAGCCATCTGGATACCAGCCCCCTTGATGCTTCCCAATTAGCGAGTGTATTCAGCAGTTCTAATTTTAAGTCATTATTTAAAACAAAATAGAGTAACAGAAAGGCAGCTGAACAGTGATTGGAAAAAGCAGGAATCACACAACAAGAAAGAAACTATAAAGAAGAAAAGATGTAAAAAGACATCTTTTTTTTTAAATATACCAAGCCTGTCCCAGTTCAGCTCTGTGCTAAATGAATGTTTTATGTCTTTACTTTGAGAACTCTTCACAGCTTAATGTCACCATGTCTATATGACTGAGGCTTATGGTTATTTTGTGGCTCTCCCTTTAGCTCAAAGACAGTTCTGAGTCTTTCTCATGCATGACTCTCTTAAACATCCCTGATACCTTCTCCCAAAATGCTTCCTAAAGCACCAAAGTTCAAGCAATTACTGTTTGACCTTCCTTCAGCTCTCGTCTCTGTCGTAATACCTACAGCACTCACTGCAACAATTGTGGTCTATCAGGTGAAGAGCTGTGAGTATTCTTCCACTTCCCTACTTCTACTGCTTTTTCTCTATTAAACACAAACTACAGTACTACTATTTGAAAAACTGCACTGGTTCTTCATCCTATTTGTTTATTTGGAAGAGATAGCTAATCCTTCACATGTTTATTATTATTGCTATTTTAAAAACATTTTGTTATTATAATTGACTGGAAAACCCTGTAAAAGGGATTATCTTTCTATATTTACCTTCTACAGAGAAGTCCTTTTCTCAGTTTGTCCTATTCTTTTCCCTAAAGATTAATATAGAGATTACTACCACTGTTAAAATCTGGAATAACCATCCTTCCTGACTCACTGCTGAGTTTTCTGTCTTCTCAGACTATAATACGTGGTTGATGAAACACGTCTTGCTGGCAGTATGGTCTTTGAGCCTTCTGGTTTCATTAAAAAGTTTGGTCTTAGTGTTTCAACAGTTTGTTGTCTGGAGAAGGAAACGTCTCCTCTGGTGTCAATTTAAGGTGGTCATCACAGTCTGAGACAAACATGTGAGACTTTGCTCATCCAAGCCTTTGTGTGATACCCACCAGAAGGCCCCATGCCAGGAAGATCCCTTCTTGACTAAGCGTTAGATCACAGTCTTGGTTTGCAACAAAGATATACTGAAGAAACAGGATGTTTAAAAGATGTTCTTCAAAAGACAGGATGGTGGTCAGGAAGCAGGTTGTTACTTACTGTCCTAGGTAGAAAGTTATTACTTTCCTAAGTAGAAGTCAAAGTAGACAAATTCAATGCCTTTTTTCCACCTAGTTCTTAAATAGTTATGGGAATACTAAGGCTTATGCAAAGTTCCTCAGTTATGCTATCTATGTTGGTTTATTTTTGAGGATTTTTAGACTCGTTCCTTCTTTTTTGTGACTAAAAATGGTGTCAAACATAATAAAGTGGAGTAATTTTTTTTTTTTTTTTTCCCAGTTCCTCTCAGTGGGAAAGGGATGGGGCATTTTTTGAAGATAAAATCATTCTTCTTTATGTTGTTATTATGTATTGATATTACAGTAGTGTTAATAATTCCTACCCAAGCTAGGGAACCATTGTTCTCATCACTGTACATCCTTTGGGAAATATATTCCCTGCTCCAGAGAACTAAACCCAAAAATCTTTCAAATAAGTGGAACAAGAAGACGATGACAGAAGAAAGGTCATCAGTAACAGGAATCCTTCTGCCTATTCTACCTTTATGCAGAGTTTGCAGATACAGAATAGGGTTCTGTTTCCCTAATGGAAGAAGTAATTGAACTTAAATACAAGAAGGACAAGATGGTAGAACACTTCCTGGCATACATACATTTCATCCATGTGAACCTGGTCTAAGCCAATTTGACAGGAAGAGATTTCTATTTTTTTTCCCTTAAAATATTTGAATCACATCGGAAAGAGAATGAGTGAGTGAGGGAATGTAGTGAGGGCATATATGCATAGGACTGAAAGTGTATAGGTTTGGATTTTTTAGTCTCTTGTCTTCACGTCGCACTGTGGTAACATTCTTCCTCTCTTGTGTCAGCACTTTTGGTTTTCACTGTTTGTGAAAGTTCCTCATTTTACAAATGAGTATAGCCTTTTTTCCCCTTGTAAAACAATGCCTACGATGAGACCAGCTTTTTTCAGGCATGAAGCAATCTGTTTTCGATTTTGAGAATGAGAGATTTTATTATCTGTTTAAAGAACTCTCTCTGGTTGCTTATTTTTTTTCCCGCTGCATCAATAATACTAATAAAAATGAGCAGATAAAGATTTGGCTTGCACTGGAGGAACAAACAAAAACATCTCACATGGATACTTCGTATTCAGAAATGCTGCTTTTTCTTTCCACTTTACAGAAAGTCTCTTTCTTTTTGTAACATTTAATGAAATGCTACACCAAAAAATAAGCATCAGATTTTTTTTTTTCAAAAAGATCCATACGCTTCAAAGGCATCAAGGAGTAAACACTGTGTGTCTCATACCTCCACAGATAACTTCAGACTTGCTGAGCTTTATGCATCTGTGAAGATCTAGTTAATCTACAAAATATCTGAGAATGCCTATGGGTGCTGATGTTTATCGTATTAATCATAATCATTTCCCTGTTAGCTTGTGTTCCTCCTGTTTCTTTTAGGCACCTACTCTTGCATTGTGTGCTCACTTTGTAAATCTAGTGGGATGGACTGGGACTGGTTGCTGCTTCACATGAAGACCATGTGTAGCAAAGGGGATCTCAACTGTCAACTGAAGCATCTATTTTCTCTTCACTCAACAATGTGAGTAAAAATAGAGATTGTTGAATGGAGTTTTTCTTCAACATAAGGGCTGTGGGCCTCTTAACAAAACCTCTGTGAAATGAATTGTTGATGTGTAGACTAAATGTGTTGATTAAATTTCCAAGATTTTCTCTGGTCAATTAGAAAGCCACCTGTAATGCATTTTTCCCTTAACCCACTGAGATGCTATTGATACTCTTAAGCTACTGATTATTCAAAGCCAAACTCTGTTTTTATTTAGACAGTTCACAGTCATTTGAGTAGCTCTTCTAAAGGTCATGTGCACATTGAGCTTTCTTCCATTAGTCAGGAATGATCGTCAGCCTCATCTAACCAACAGCAGTTTTTTCTTGACGAATATATGACTTTATGACAACTTGAAAATCTTTGCATGCATTGCAGGTGATCAGAGGAAGTCCCTTCCTATGGCACATGGGACAAGGCTTTGTCTTGTGACTTCCACCTGCCCAGGTGCTGGGTCCCTCATCTCCTTGGACTCAGTTTGCAGGCAGAACTGCTCGCTGACCCTATGGTAGTCCAAAGCCTTTATTAGCTGCCCATGCTAAAGGAAAGTCATCTGAATGACGGTCTATGAGGTCTTACAGGGGTGAGAGATCAAAAGCCTATTTGAAACATCTGGAGATCCTAACCCTGGTTTTGACACTTCAGTGCACTATTTCAAAATGGTGCTGTGCTTGGTAACTGGTTGTGTTGTTCCTTGGTACAAAGATGGCCATCAGGTAGGTCTGGACTTTGATGGTTTTGACAGGATGGCAAAATGACGGGCGTTTGGCAGCTCGGCCAGTTTGCAAACTGGGCACAAACATTTTGGAAGAAAAGTGAAGTAGCAGCACACTATCACCCCTTCTGCTGTGATGGGCAGTTTGTAATCAGCTGCAAGGTATAGACCGCTATGCAATTTACTACTAATAGGTCAGAAACCACTTGGCACCATAGGGTGAATGCTGGAGCTCCTAACCCTTTAGTAGCTCCCGTTCTTACTGGACAAATTCACCCCGGGTTGAATTCACCAAGGGAAAGAGGAGCATTCCCACAGAAGAAACGAGAAATCTGAATCAGAGGCAACTGCTCTGCCTGCCTTGCAGACTGCCAGTGTCCCAGCACACATCACTGGGAAAGATCCAGAAGGAATCAATTTCCACAATCCAGTGGTTGACATGATGTGGAAAACATTCAAGGAGGGTAGAAAACAAACAAACAAACAAACAAAATCAAGAAAAACTCTTCTTGTTTCTTATTGCCCAACAGTTTACTATGGTTATTGTTTCATTTTGGCCACAGACTTGTGACCCCTCTCATTTTATTTAGTACTGCTTTCAATTCCCTTTTTTCAAGCAAAACAAAATGAAACAAAACAACTCCAAGTGTTGCTAAAGCCGTCTCAAACTTATTTACTGCTGTTTGAGTCTCTTGCATGGGCTGATGTTAGTATCACTACCAGAAATAGATGGGACACCTGCTTGCACATGCCCAGTACTGAGCCTCCGGTGATGCGCCTCAATTGGATTTTACAGTATTATATGAAAAGTGAGAGTATGAGTTAAAGGAAGAACTATACTTTACAATTATCTGCATAAACAGGCAAGCTTCCAGCCTCACAATAGCTCTGCTTGAGGTTTTGAAGTGCCGCTAATGCAGGATGAAATAGTCTTTTCACAATCTAAATAAATACCCAGTATATGTATACATATATTCATAATTTCAAATGCTTACATGTATAAATACCCTCATACACATGCAATATATAGGGAAAATTGTGATTGATCAGTGTGAATATCAGGAAAAGTACTGCCTGAACTTGTTTAAATGCGTGTGCAACAAAGCCTTCTCCTACAATTTGCTGTCTTGCCACCCTTATCCTGAGAGCAGCCTGAGCACAGACGTGGCCCAGAGAAAATATATCACTTTTAGGGTGCAATGCCTGATTTTGCAGAGGTACTGTTTACTGCTTCCATGCTATTTTAAGGACTTGGGTGAACTAAAACAGGCCCTGTGGTTCTATAATTTACTCTCGCTCTGATGTGAGCAACCTGCGCACCTCGGCATGAGACCTTCACCCTGGAAACTCAAGACCGGAGTCGGGGGCTGAGCCTTTTCCCGGACTGGCCCCACATCAGGCATTCTCTGTCACCTATAAAATGTCAGAAAAGCCCGGTGGTGTAAATGTGGCTTGTGCTGGCAAAGGAGAGAAGCAGCCCACTGAGATGCAGCTTTGTTCAGGGCACAGATGCCTGTGGACAAAACCCTCCCGGTTCATATTTCCTGGTCTCTGAGAGGTTTCATAGTCTGTAGCCAGGGATTCATCCCTGTCTCTGTCCCTGTGCCCAAGCTTGCTGACACCGCGCAGCTCGGCGTGGGGTTTAAGAGGCCTGTGTCTGCACCCCACTGGAGCCCTGTGGATGCTGGCACTTCCAGGACTGTGTGGCTGCTGGGTGGGGTTTTTCTGGGATGACAGCTTTGGAACTGGGTGCCTCAAGTCATCTACATCTTGCCTTAAGTCCCAGAGCCCTTTTTTTTTTCCTGTTCCTGACTCAATGTGTCTCAGAAGACTTCTGGTAACAACTTGCTTTTGGCTGGAGACACGATGAGAAAATAACTCCCCCAGTGCTATTTTTTTCTGGCGCTCTCTCTCTCTGAGTGCTGGACAGAATTAGGAAAACACAGTCACACCTCCCCTCCTTCAAACTTTGAATCGATTCCTAATCGGGTCACTTTTCCTTTTATCCGGCGTACTGCAGACATCTTTGCCTTCTGATTGCTTTGTTCACGAACTGGACCTTGCCCAGAGTCTCCCCAGGCAGAGTCCCAGCAAGAGACAGGGTTTGCTTTTGCCTTAGACATGGGCCAGCCAGTGGTGCACCACTGCAAGCAGGAGCAGCCAGAAGGAATCCAGGGAAGGAGGTGTCCCAGGTGCCAAAACATGTTGCTAAAGCTCTGCCAACAAATGCAGGGGTGAGCTAACGGCATTCGGAACAGTATTTGCAACTTTTGCTGGTGGCATCAGAATCTGATCTCAATTACTATGAAGTAACCAGGCTAGATTTGGATCTGGATTAGACTGACCACATTTAAGTCCCTTTTAAAAGTTTGCTTCTGCCACGCTACCCTAATGAATCAAGTTGTCTTGCACATAAAGGCATATTATTGTCCTGCTTCCTTAGCATCTTTCTATTTGTTTGTTTATTCTTGGGTTTATGCATGAAATTTTCACCAGTTAAAAATAAAATAGACTTTTAAATTAATTTAATTAAGAAGATACAAGCATCTGTGAAGACTCATAAATTGAATTAAAAACCCATTTTGCTATGGACAGAGCATCAGCATTGCTAAGTTTGTCTAGCACTGCCCTGTATGAGGTTTTTTTTTTTTTGAACAGTTACTTCTGATTGTGCCAGATGTTTGCAATTCTGGATTAATCTGACATTTCTAGCTGAGAACTTCCTAGTTGTATATCTCACTCAGGTGCTTTTGCAGAAGCTAGCAACATGTATCCATCTGTTTTTAAGGATGACTTTAAAGAAAAATACATTGGCAAAAAAATTGATTTTAGTGTGCTTTTGTTCATTCCCTTTTCAGAAGGACTAATGCTTCCATGCATTGGCACTAGGATTTGAAACTTGTCAGATGAGAATCATTTTGTCAGGAGTGTGGTTTTTCCATTTCCCATGAAAAGAAAACTGAATTTTGCATACATGCCATATCTGATTGTTAGAGTTTGGTGGGGGCATTTTCCAAGCATTATGGTCATCTGTGACCTAATCTGCCCTTTCACAATTCCTTCTATGACTAGACTCAGTTAAAGCTATCACACATCTGGGTTTTCCTGGACACATCCTCCCTTTTTTCAGTCTGGAAACTTTGTCAATGCAGATTTTGAGGAATTCATGTACATGCCCTGCCCAGATGGTCTGTGCATGTGCTGTAAGTCTGATGCGCTCCACAAGTCCTTGATTTACTGCACAAAGTAATTGTCCATGGTGTGAGGAGCGGGGTCACGATACTTACTCAATGGGTGCTGTAAAAGACAGGGGCATGTTGCTCTACTTAGGGAATCGTGAGCAAAATGCAGTGATTTGGGAGCACCCGGCTTGCTTAGGCAGACCAAGTGAAGAGGCTTATTTCTCACACCATAGTTTTAATGTAAAGTAAGCACAAATTTTTAATGTCACTTATGTCTTTATTATGAACATAAGCACATATCGTATCTTTTTCTTGGATTAGTGCTGAAAATTACTGTTGCTGGATTGTCCAGTTGAAAGATGCATGGTTTCTCACAGTGAGAAATCTTGTATCTGATGAGTATTTAAGATAATCACAGTAATAGTTTTAATCTAACACTAATACAAATTAAAGCACTAACCACAGTAAATGAATAGTTGGTGACTGAAATGCGATTTCCTGCAAGTAAGCCTGCTATTTGTTGGTAGTAGCAAAGCTCTGAGCAAAGAAAATACGTCAAGTCCAAAAGAAAGCGGATGAAAGCATTATCTAAGATCTCAAATCAGGATGTTCATGCCTAGGATGGCCTGAAAAATGAACACCACCAAAGCAAACAAAAACTTAAAATTACACAAACAAAAGCTATTTGATACCGATGACCCTGAACATCAGCGTCTAAAATTACTACTGCACATGTCATTTCCCCCAGTTTTGGTTTGTGATCTCTGTGCATGCTAATGTGCAAGAAGTGTCTACATATTGGGAAAATTCGTGGCCTGCATTATACAGCGAGTTAGTTACCAAGACAGCCAGTCCCAGGCTCATACATTTGTGGACTTATTTGTAGCTGCGATTTCCCATGTATTGTGTCCTAATACCACGTGGTCATTAAAAACAAAGGAGGTATTGAATTTGCGTGTAGTGCATTCCTTCAAAGTTAATGACTCTACCCTGGGAGACTTGTCAGCGTGATTAGCAACCTCATAGCCTACCTGAACACCATCTCTCCTGCAAGTCCTGGTGCAAAAAGCCAGCTTGGGCAGTGGGCTGCGTGGGGTACCAGGCACGTTCGCTCCGTGCTGGAGGGTCAAGCGCATGTTGTGTTGGGGCTGAGGCTGCTCTGACCTTGCAGGCAAAGCAATCAAACTGGGAAAAGTAGTTGGCTTTGCCAAGAGTAAAGCAGCCTTCTAGTTATTGGGGCTGCTCGGAGCACTAGCCACCATCACAGAGCATAGCTTCCCCTCCTCTCCGTTGTGACATGATGGTTGCCTTCCAGGCTAGGTCCATGCCAGGATGGGTATGCCTCCACCAGCTTGCCTGTCCTCCGGATCACTGCTCTGCGTCACAGCTACATTTGGTCCGTCATTTAGGGATATTCTATTTTTGTTTGCGCTTTTGCAGTTTTCTGTGCAAAGGCTGTTTCACTTCCATAGATGTGATTCTCATCTCCAAGATAAACTGGGACCTGATCTTCTACACTCTGTGAAGATACAGGTAAAGTTGAGGTGGTCAGATTTGGCTCTCCCATCTCACTGGTCATTCTTAATTTTTCTTCCAAATTGAATTAAACATTTCCATAAGTTCCCTTGAAGAAGGAATTCAGGAAGAGCGTTTTTTAAGACTCTTATAATGACAAAAACTTCATACGTCATATTTGCATTTAGCATTTTGTTTTGAATAGTATTTAATCTGTGTATAATTTTTAGAAAAAATATAAAATTTCACAGTATATCAGTACGTTAAGTGTCAATTTTTCCCACAAGCTGCATGTTGAGTTGGAAGAAAGGATGAGATGTATCAGTTCATATTAAACAATGCCACCACACGTAAAATAAAAGGAACGGAATATATCAGTTATGATCATGTTATGATTCTATGTCCTCAATAATGATATGTAGAATTGCACAATATGTCAGAGAGCTGCTGCTATGTCATGAAAAAATGATGCACCGTGAAAAAGGTAACAGCATAAATCTGTTTAGAAACAATAAAAATGAAAACAATTGGAAATATCTTTTTGAGAAGAGAACTATTTATATTTTAAAATATATATTCATGGAGAAATTTTCCTTGCAATTTATAGAAAATCACAATAACTGGTTGACTCTATCAGCCTTATAGAATCATAGAATCATAGAATGATTTGGGTTGGAAGGGACCTTAAAGATCATCTAGTTCCAACCCCCCTGACATGGGCAGAGAAACCCTCCACTACACCAGATTGCTCAAAGCCTCATCCAACCTGGCCTTGAACACTTCCAGGGATGGGGCATCCACAACTCCTCTGGGTAACCTGTTCCAGTGCCTCACCACCCTCTGACTGAAAAATTTCTTCCTTATATCTAATCGAAATCTCCCATCTTTCAGTTTAAAGCCATTTCCCCTTGTCCTATCACTATGTATCCTTGTAAAAATTCCCTCTCCAGCTTTCCTGTAGGCCCCCATTCAGTACTGGAAGGCTGCTATAAGATCACTCTGGAGCCTTCTCTTCTCCAGGCTGAACAGCCCCAACTCTTTCAGACTGTCTTCATAGCAGAGGTGTTCCAGCCCTCGGATCATCTTCGTGGCCCTCCTCTGGACTCGCTCCAGTAGCTCCATGTCCTTCTTGTGTTGGGGACTCCAGAGCTGAACACAGTATTCCAGGTGGGGTCTCATGAGAGCTGAGCAGAGGGGCAGAATCACTTCCCTCGACCTGCTGGCCACACTTCTTTTGATACAGCCCAGGATACGGTTGGCTTTCTGAGCTGCCAGTGCACATTGTCGGCTCATGTTGAGCTTCTCATCCACCCGCACTCCCAAGTCCTTTTCCTCAGGGCTGCTCTCAATCCATTCTCCGCCCAGCCTGTACTTGTGCTTGGGATTGCCCCGACCCACGTGCAGGACCTTGCACTCGGCCTTGTTGAACTTCATGAGGTTCACACAGGCCCACCTCTCCAGCCTGTCAAGGTCCCTCTGGATGGCATCCCTTCCCTCCAGCGTGTCCACAACACCACACAACTTGGTGTCATCTGTAAATTTGCTGAGGGTGCACTCGATCCCACTGTCCATGTCTCCAACAAAGATGTTAAATAGCACTGGTCCCAGTACTGACCCCTGGGGAACACCACTCGTCACAGGCCTCCATGTGAATATAAGCTTATCCAACAAGCTTATATTGCAAGAAAGATTTCCAACCTGCACTCATGTCAAGTGAATGGAAATGAAAGCAGATTTGGGCCTGTGTCTATATGGTTCACATTAGAGACGGGCTCGAACCAAACCCACTAGATCAGAACATTCCCAGACTTTGAGGAAGTTTGGCTCTGATTTCGGTTTTTAAATTCAGTGCTGGCTCCTTTCAACAAGGAACTAAATCATCTGAGCATCGCTTTGGGAAATTTGGATCCAGATCAGTACTTTGCAGCTGCAGCTGCATCCCTCATTGAAATCTAGAGCTGCTCGAGTCCGGTCCAGGGGGGGCCAGGAGAGCACAAAGCTCCCCCAGGGGCTCACCCATGCCGACAGCCCGAGTCATGGGAATAGTCACACTCGGGCTCTGCTGAGAAGGAGATCTGGAAGTAAGAGGTGCATGGAGAGCACACGCATAGTGTAGGGCATCAGTCCTCACAGGAGAGCTATAACATTTTTGTTGGCAACATGAACAGTGGGATCAAGTGCACCCTCAGCAAGTTTGCAGATGACACCAAGTTGTGTGGTGTTGTGGACACGCTGGAGGGAAGGGATGCCATTCAGAGGGACCTTGACAGGCTGGAGAGGTGGGCCTGTGAGAACCTCATGAAGTTCAACAAGGCCAAGTGCAAGTTTCTGCACGTGGGTCAGGGCAATCCCAAGCACAAGTACAGGCTGAGCGGAGAATAGATTGAGAGCAGCCCTGAGGAAAAGGACTTGGGAGTGCGGGTGGATGAGAAGCTCAACATGAGCCGGCAATGTGCACTGGCAGCTCAGAAAGCCAACCGTATCCTGGGCTGCATGAAAGGAAGTGTGGCCAGCAGGTTGAGGGAAGCTCCTCTACTCTGCTCTCATGAGACCCCACCTGGAATACTGTGTTCAGCTCTGGAGTCCCCAACACAAGAAGGACATGGAGCTACTGGAGCGAGTCCAGAGGAGGGCCACGAAGATGATCCAAGGGCTGGAACACCTCTGCTATGAAGACAGTCTGAAAGATTTGGGGCTGTTCAGCCTGGAGAAGAGAAGGCTCCAGAGTGATCTTATAGCAGCCTTCCAGTACCGAATGGGGGCCTACAGGAAAGCTGGAGAGGGAATTTTTACAAGGATACGTAGTGATAGGACAAGGGGAAATGGCTTTAAACTGAAAGATGGGAGATTTCGATTAGATATAAGGAAGAAATTTTTCAGTCAGAGGGTGATGAGGCACTGGAACAGGTTACCCAGAGGAGTTGTGGATGCCTCATCCCTGGGAGTGTTCAAGACCAGGTTGGATAAGGCTTTGGCAACCTGGTGTAGCAGAGGGTGTCCCTGTCCATGTCAGGGGGGTTGGAACTAGATGATCTTTGAGGTCCTTCCAACCCAAATCATTCTATGATTCTATGTAATCCAAATCAGCTAACGCTTGAGTTTATTGTACTGTGGTTTGTGGACTCAGCGTGAAATGGGCTGATCTTTTGCTGTTGAAGGGCTTGGTTTGTACCCTTGAAAAGCAAATTCTTTCTAACAGTTTCCTTTGACATGTTTTTCACTGTTGTATGGTTCCTGTCCTTGCTGTGTAATCGAGGGCTGGGGTGACGAGGGAGCTGCTGGTCAGATTTGCTAGCAAAATCGTTAGTGGAAGCTTCCAAAGTGCTTGATCCTGGAGATCCTAGAGTTGTCAGTCCTGGGGAACTGCTGCTGATGCCAGTGATAGGGGAAACAGACCTGTATCTGGTGCTGCTTTTATACACAGTAAAGCCATTTTTATTACTTTTTTCCTTGAAGTCAGTCAAAATAGTCTAAAATGTTTCTCCCAAGCTGCCTATGTGACCACATCAAAGCCATGGAAATGCTGAGCCTCTGCGGCAAGGACAGCAGATACTTCAAGGAAGGGAATAAAAACACCTCCTAGCCATGGCCTCATCCTCTTTGCCCCAGCAATGTGGCAGAGCTACAGCCGTGTGGGGAGATCCTGCAGTGATGGAGACACGAGGAACAGCACGCTGATTTCCTCCAGACTCAGCATCTGCGTATGTGGAGATGGGAGAGGAACTTGTGGAGATTGCAGCCGGTGGAATGGATCTGTATACTAGGTCCATTCTCAGGACGGCTTACTTACCAGTTGTTCACTAGACCTCTTTACTCCTTCTGTGATATACAGGGAGAAAAATGGTTTTTACTCCTTTGTCTCCTGAGATCTGACTTGACCGTCACAGTCCAAGCTGTTGTTTAGCTAATTCAGCAAGTGCATCTACACTGTTGTAAACAACCTCCATAGTTTGTCATGATGCTTTGCAATTCTCATATCATAAGAAACGAAGACCTTGCAACCTTTCGATGAACACCATCGTCCTGTTTGGCCCCGAGGATCCCTGAAAACTGAGCATGACACAGGAATAAATCATAGAATCATAGAATGGTTAGGGCTGGAAGGGACCTTCAAAGGTCATCTAGTCCAACCCCCCTGCAAGGAACAGGGATATCTCCAACTAGATCAGGTTGCTCAGGGCCTCGTCCAACCTGGCCTTGAACATCTCCAGGGATGGAGCATCCACCACCTCTCTGGGCAACCTGTTCCAGTGTTCTACGACTCTCATGGTAAAAAATTTTTTCCTAATATCCAATCTGAATCTACCTCCCTCTATTTTAAAACCATTACCCCTTGTCCTATCACAACAGGCCCTCCTGAACAGCCTCTCCCCATCTTTCCTGTAGGCCCCTTTGAGGTACTGGAAGACCGCTATAAGGTCACCCCGGAGCCTCCTCTTCTCCAGGCTGAACAGCCCCAACTCTTTCAGCCTGTCCTCATAGGAAAGGTGCTCCAGCCCTCTTATCATCTTCGTGGCCCTCCTCTGGACCCTCTCCAACTGGTCCATGTCCTTCTTATGTTGGGGGCTCCAGAACTGGACGCAGTACTCCAGGTGAGGTCAGAAGACACCCTTGGGGATGTGTGCTTCTCCTTCTTTCTCAAAACCCAGTATTATTTTTACATGATTCTGTAACACCCACTTTGTGTCCATTTTAGCTGTGTAGATTCAAGCTCTTTACTACAGCAACTATCTTCCACTTTCTTGCAGCATGGCATCTAGAGCTCATTTCTAGTTAACGCTCGGTAATAGAATCATAGAATCATAGAATCGTTAGGGCTGGAATACTATATTAAACATGCTTGGTGATACTATATCAAACACGCTTATTCTGCTACTATTGAAATATCTTAACATCATTCAGTTTTAAATATTGATTGAGTCAACAGTCATTTTAATAGGTTACTTATTGCAGTGTCATTTTCCAAAAAGAAGGATTTTGGTCATTGCCAGTTATTGTTTCAGACAGTCTCTTATTCTTTATGCTAAACAATCACTTTAATTGAGCCTATAGACCTCCAATATATTTGCAATGCATCAACCTTTATGAGTGCCTAGAGTTTTACGTTTAAATTAATTGGCAGCTAGTGAACCAGTATGGGAGAAGTTGTCAGCTGCTCTGAGGCACCTATTCCCCCAAATAATAATAATAATAATACACCATGTGCTGTCACTCGTCAAGCTCCTAACCCCTAATCTGGTATGGAGCAAAGCTTTTGACAAGTTCTTCAAAGATGTTATGGTTTGGTTGGTCACAGAGTATTTTTATATAATGTCTTGTAGAAGCGTAACGTTTCTCTAAGCATGTGGAGGTGATAACTGCTGTTACTGACTTACAGAAAGCTATGTTGGTGCATGGCTTTGCGGAAGGCCAATGGAATAGCTCCCAGTGAAACAGCTATGATGAATATTTCCCATGGACCACGAAGTGCTCCTTGCTGAAGTCAGAGCTGTATCTGCAAACGTGCAGCAAGTTGGACGTTTAGTGAGCTGGATGTTTATTTTTCTGCAACTGTTAAATGGTCACTGAAGTAGAACATTTAGTATTTCACTTTCTAAACACTTTAAATAATTTTGAAGCTGCTTTTCACTGTACATTTTGAGTTTCAAATGGGGTTGGTTATGACTAAGAATCACATATTACTTTTTCTAGGACTCTAATTAGCTCAGCTGGCCTCATGTCCTAATGAACTAAGGCAAAAGCCCTTTTCCCTCCTTTTCCCAGTGAGACAAGTGGCATTTACTGAGCTGTTATTTTGTCATGTTAAAAAATTTAAAAGGCCCAATACTTTTACCCTTTTATGATTCCCTCACAAATGGAAATTACATTAAGATTTGGAGTGGGGGATTATCCTCACATTGTAGCCTACCATAATTTTACAAGGGAAATCAGAGGCATGTACTAGTCTGATCTCACTTGTGCCAGGCTAACGGTGAAGTAAGCGAAGTCTTGGAAATGTGTATATAAAAAGCTCACATAGTTAAGACCAGAATCTGCCAAAACCCCTTTTTGCCCCTGGGCTACTAGTCCTACTGTCTGGAATTCCCTCCCTTTTTACTGCCCTGAAATTCTGTTACTTTTACAGTATTTGAGATTTCTAACTCTAATGCTATTATAGTTTTACTAGGGAACAGTCTCCTGAGTAAGATCAGAGTTCAGGATTTGGCTGACATGCTCCATGACTGGCAGAGTTACTGAAATACAGCCTAATCTTCTATTTATGTAAACTCTGCAGTTGTCTTTCCATCTTTTTGGTCTTACCTGGATATATACTTTTTTTTTTTTTTTCTCCCTTGACTTATCTTCTTTCTGCCAATATTATTATTCTTTGGCATCTTTTACAGTTTTGAGGCTGTCTGGAAGAAAACAAAGCCCTAGAGTTACAAAGATTTACGGACATGAATAAGCATTAGACATTTTATTGGTCTGCTGGTTTGCATGCAATTGATAAAAATTAGCTCAGCAACGAGTCAGCTGTGCAAAATGACTCATTTGCATAAGGTTTTACAGCCATAGTGCAACACGTAGCATATGTAATTCAAAATCCGTATCAGTCTGAGTTAAGCACTCTCCTTATCCTTGTGTATTTTGATTTGTCTCAGGAGTCTTAAATAGAAATACATTTTTAGCAGCTTCAACAAATTAAATAAAAATTTGAGAACAAAGGCAGTCCTAAGAAACCTGTCAGCAATGATTATTCTTTTTTTTGTTGTTGCTGTAGGCACAGTTTCAGTTGAAAAAGAGCGCTTGTTGAAGACCGTGTACATTTGAAAGTTAAATCCTCAGGCATAAAAATGCTTTCCGTTGGGTTATCCATTGAATGAAAACTCAGCCAAGCAGAAGTGTTTCCTACCAGGCAGAATTTAACACAACCCTTTTCTTCGCATTGGTGTTCAACTACTTTGGGTGGACAGCACAAATTACAACCGTTTTGTGCTTTAGAGCACATACATAATGTCACCTAAGCTGTCAATGCTGAGAACCAGGGTACGAAAACACTCCGTGCCTCGCAAAGCACTGACCTGCTGGCCCTAATCCCTCAAGGAGCTAAAGCACGTGCTCCCATACAGAGATAGTCCCAAAGATCCGAAGGTAAGTTAATGCGTCTGATCTCTCTTGGATCAAAGGAAGAATGCCCAGCACCTTGCAGGATCACAGAAATGTAGCTCATCTGCATGGGATCAGCCCGCTTAAGTGAAGCCTGGTTAAAAGAGTAAGAAATCTCTGCTTGGTCCAAGACTTGCCAACAGGGATTTAATCTTAGAAAATAGATGATAAGCAGGGGTCAGAATAAAAAATTCGAGATGGCTGAGAAGAAAAAGGGGTTCATTTTCATTAATTTGGTTGTCTAACTTTTTTTTGACTTGAAAACGTCTGCACTGATATAGAAGTAAACTCAGAATATTTGTGCTGGCACTGTTACAGTTGCACCGAGTTCATTTGTTTTTATTGTTAAGCTAAGAATTGAGCTTGCAGCTACACAAACCTGTACCTGTTCTGAAAATTAAGGAATATTAATAAGGATGGGTATAATTTTGTTAGCTGAAAAAATTCATTGTTCTTGCATTTTCCTAGAATTTCCTGCTCTTGGGATGACACCATCGAAATTTTGAAACTTGAGAGAGGGAGGAGACCGAGAGCACGGAATAGCCATGAGACTGGAAGTCATAGCGTTCCCAGGAGATGAGGGAGACTGTCATTTTCAAATTTCCTGTCTTGCATGGGACATGTTAGACATGTTAAGTTGTGCTTTCCAGATTGCAGCAAAATTCACAGATCCCAGGCTATTTGCTAGTTTCATTTTCTCTCTGATCCTAAAAGAATTTCTACCTGGGGTCCAAGAAAACCTCTACAGGAAACAAGTCTGTTCAGAAGAATATATTCCATACAGAAGTTCTTCATGAGCTGTACTTACTATACAAAAGGCCAAAGGGTTCTACCCCTTACACTCGCCTGTTTGTGTTTGGTTCTGGCAGGGTTTAGTGGCAGGCAGTCCAATTTTAATATCTCCTGTTGCTGACACCAGAAAGAGTCCAAATATCACTGATTTCTGTGATGTCGTGAACCCTTGGACAGGAGGACAGGAAGGACATTGGTGGGTGGTGGTGTAAGTGCTGTTCTTTTTCCTTTCTTTCTTGCTAGCCTCTTGTACTTCAGCTGTTTGAAAATCGCTGCTTGGTCCAAGACTTGCCAACAGGGATTTAATCTTAGAGAGGAATGCTACACTGCAGTATGTCTCTATATCAGGACCACCTCTTTCTTCTATCTGGAAATCACTAAGCAGAGCATCAACGAGGTGGCCTTGTGCAGTGCACTCAGCTAATCATCTCTTCCATCCTCATGGGCAGAGGCAGGGCTCTGCTCCAGCCATTTTCTTTGCCCAGGCATCCATCAGCCTGGATGCAGGGCAGAGCACCTCTTGACCAGGAACCCTGGGCTGATGTGCACCAGACAGAGAAAGCCTCGCTGCCTCTCCCTCCACCTCTGCCTGCTGCCAGGGCCACCTGCCCTCCCACCAGGAAACCAGCAGGCACCAGACAGGGCAGAGCTCGAGGACTTGATACGGTCCCTGTGTGGCTCAGATGGCTTACAATACAACAGCACAAGAGGGGGACATGAGAAGGGAGACAGAAAAGCAGAGAGGTGACCAATTTTGCTGTGGGCCAAGCAACGGGCCAGTGGCACAGCTGGAAAGAGCCTGAAAGCTGTGTGGCCTGGCTCCAGTCACAGGGCATGGCAGTCTCTGACCCTTGCCGCCTGCTGCAACTCCTCCATCTCCACTGCGTCTCCTGGACCAGCTTCACCCATACTTCAGCTCTGCTCGTCACCACATTCGTCATCTGTGCGTATGAAAAAACAAACTGGCAGCTGACTGCCATGGCTTGCCTGGGAACAAAACAGATTTCCAAATGGGAGCGAGGTGGGAGTTTTGAGAAGGTTGGAAACTCTTTTGGTGTCTTGCCAAATCATCTCGTCACTTTCAGCTGTGAGTGCAGGGTTATCTTAACCCTAGGGCGTTCAGGGCCTCTATGCAACTGGTGATGGGTGTGCTTTTAAGGAGACCATTGGAAATGTGACAGTAAATAGCATTGGCTATCTGGAAAACTTTTTAGCAGTGTCATTTGAAAGATCTCTTTCTTTGAGTTTTCTGGACTTGATTCTGATCTCATGCTAACGTGACAGGGATGTGCAGATTTTACGTCAGAGCCAGCCACATTAGACATCTTTTTTCTCAGGATGTTTCTCTGATTGTCTGGTTGGAGAAGAGTATTTATATTTGCTCTTTTTTTCCTAATTCAAAACCCACTCCACTTAATCTCCATGGTTTGTATGTCATAACCTTGCAGCCAAACCTAAGACCTGATGCTATTTTACGTGTACATAACTCCACTGATTTTCAGAGCTGCTCCTGACTTACATGAGGAAATCCTGACTGTGAAGACCTTTTATGCCACTTTTTCCAGACTGAATATTCTAGATCTCTCCACATTATGGCACATGAGTCACATAGTGAGTGTCTGACCGGTCATTTGTGTTATGTCTACGGCAGAAAAAAGACCTCAGTGGTTTCACATGAGAAAGTTGAACCCTAAATGTGGCTGGAAAAAAAAGTAAAGAAAAGGGATAAAAAGATGCAACCAGATAAATATAATGTGCATATTATTTTCCTCCAAAAGATTTACTTACGCAAATAAACCACAACCATTTTCAAAGACACTTCTTGGGGTTTTTTCATATTTTAAATGGATCACCTTGAACAAAAGCCATATTATGAAGGAAAAAGAAAACGGAAAACAAGTCTGACCTTGAGCAAATTTGGTGTGGTAGTGATAGTGGCAGTGATTCACCCTAGTGTCATCTTAGTCAGAATCAGCTAATCATAAACCCATGATTGTTATATATATGTGTGAGTGTATTTATACAAAACCACGATTTATGTATGACCAGTCATATTAGAACTAGAGAAGAATACAGCATCTCTCATGCACAACACAAATTAGCCTGTAAGACCCCGTTGAGGGGAGATCTTTAAAATGCATGTAGTAATTCCTAAGGGGCTGCTTAAGTCTAACAGCACTTACATGCTTTTCTGAACTGAGTTGCAAGAGTTTATTTCTACCCACATTGAAATCTGTTGAGAGACCAGCTCAGCGCCACTGTCTCAGCCTCACTCAAGAGCTTCACCTCTGTCTATATAAGTGAAGCCCAAGGTTTTCTTTAAATGCTTAAAACAGAAATACTGTCTTCAACACGGAAATGTAAGCAGAGTTTGGCGTCTATACCTAGGGAAGTTGTCGGTGATTGGCCGCTGTCACCAGCAGGTATCCCTTATTCAGAAGAGGTTTGTGAAATATTTGTCCATTAAGGCTGCTTGTGAGAAGCCCCACTTGCTAGACCATGAAAGCAAACTAGACTCTTCTGATGTTTTGGTTGGACTGGTGAAAGGTAAGAGCTGCTGGGGAGCCAGAGGGGCTGCCCCATTGGTCACCACACATCTGCAACGAGGGCAAGAGCAAGGATTTATGAAAGCCTGAGGGAGAGAGGGAAATAAAACCATTTGTCCCTGTGTGAGATTAGAAAGGAGCAGAAGATATTTGTGCTGGGTGTGGTTTCACATGTCACTTTATGGGCTTTAAGCAATCTAAATAATTACTGGGTTACGAACATGATGGCCCCAGTTGCCCACATTTTATCTTACCTTATTGTTTTTCAAAGAGGTTCAAAACCAGACAGAACATAGTATTCCTCCACACTCAGTAATGTTTATGTTTGGAAATGAGATTAGAAATCTTCAAGTGAAAGAGAGTCTTATTCAGGGAGATAAAATTGCTTATTAAACCTGCCCTTAAATCCAATTGACTGACCAAACCCTAGGTGTTGCAAAGTGCAAACATTTCTGTAAGCTAGAGTTTTCTGCTACTTTCACTGCTGCAATAGTCAAGCTATTGTTAGGCAATAGGTGTAAGGGTACGAGTATATGGGTGGCTGTGTTTGTAAAGAATGGATAATTCCCTTCACAAATCTTTTAAGTTTTTACACTAAACACAACACATCGTCTCACATGTTTGTTCTTTGGTCAAACTTTGTCTTTGACTCATGCTACTTTCCAGAAATGCTCCTATTTTTTTTTTTTAAGAGTCCTGAAGCTATCTATCAAATGAATATTTTTTTCTAAGAAAACTCCCTTTAGAAAGAGGGAAGTAGAAGAGAACAAAGGCAAACAGCCTGTGACAATGACTCATTATGTTCCTTATAAATTATAGCTGTGAAGTCAATGCAAATTGTTTCTCACAGTTTCAAAACCCACTATAAGACAATAACTTAGGGCTATAGAAAGAGGAGCACCTAGAGAAATAATGGCTTTTTTTTCTGTAAACATAGAGAAGTGTGCAACAAACAGCAAAGTTATTTAGAAAGCACTTGAAGACGCACTAGTAGATTAATTTCATGTTGTAGCATGCAAAACTAAAACAGAATCAAACTCTTGAACTTGTAGCTCTTGTGGTATTTATTAAGCCTGAAATTTCTGTAATTTGCTTGGCAAGTTACCATTACATGGGGCATTACTAATAGGGAAAATGTCTGAAACCTTCAGGAAAAGCGGCAGACGTTCGGCCTCTAGAGCTCAGTCTACTCTGACAAGCAGCAGTACCGTTCTCCTCTGCGTAAGGAGTGAACTCGGCGGCACATTAGGGCTGCAGGCGAGCAGAGCGCTTCAGCACATGCTGAACGCTTAGCACACCGCCTTCTTAGAGGGAAACAGAAAGGCTCGTGGGCTCTTGGTCTCTGTGCCGCCTCAGAGTTCAGGTGCTCTGTAATTGTTTCCATGGGGAATGGAAGAGCCTCCAGAGTCCAATGTGCACACTTGCTTTGCTGTGAAGCTTCCCTATTTGCTCTGCTTGCAAAACTGGTGGTGAAGCCCGTGCTGTGATAGAGGCGCATGGGTTCAGTTTCTTTCTGAACCAGGCTGGGTGACAGAGCTATTGAAGAGTGGCATGAGCCTCCAGATGAGTTTGTGGTCGCTGGAAGTCCTGAGTTCTTTCTCAGTGAGATGAAGCCTTACTGCCATATCTTCACAACTACCTTCCCCAAGCTACTGTGCTGGTAAAGCGTCTCAGACAGCATCTTGAAACCAAGCCAAAGATCTCCACAGCTAAAAGCACAAACCTTTATAAGCCTGTTCAAAAGACATGTACCCTGTGGCTATGGCCTGCAATGAACCCGTGCCCTCTGTAGAGCAAATACCATGAAGGGATACCTAACCTACAGTGACTAGCAGAGGGTGGTCTCACTTGATCTGCTCTGCAGTCACCGGTGGCTGTCTCTCAGAGGAGAAAGGTCTGCAATGCAGCCACATCAGTGGTATACCGGAAATCTCTTTATTTACAAAATAATTTTTTATGTCTTAGCTCTCTTTGAGGGTGAGAAAACAGATTTGGAAACTTTCCTAATGTACCGTAAAGAAATGTCTTAACTATCAACATAAGCTAGCTGAGTCACCATCAAAGTCACCATGTCTCTAGGCCTACACTACAACTGTATTTTATGGAAGAAGCATTTTAAAAGCAATTGTGTGGATGCACGTATAGATATGTGCATACAGCCCTCATTACAGTTTCAGACAGTGTGCTTTAAGAATGTTTAAGGATGAACTCACTAAGATTTGGCTGTTACAAATTCTTCAGTAGTGTGACTGAATTCCAGCTCATTCTTTCTTTAGACGAATAGATCTGGCAGTGTATCATAAGGGACGTTTTCCTGTTATTTTAAGAAAGAAAGGTCCTTTTACTTTATCTTTCCATGAAATTACAAAGAGTTTCCTTGAAGCCATACCTTATCATGCCTTCTGGCCAACACGGAAGCACTCACTCTGATCATTACCCATTAAAAGGTCCTTTGAGGAAATGGTTTGAACCTTTGATCCTGAGAAAACTGTTTGATACCACATATTTTATATCCTACGTGTGTTCCTCTAGTGTAGCATTATTAATAGTTTTGCTTCTTCCACCAACTTCTTCAGCTGCTTATCTTTTAGACAACAACTCCCCTTCCATCATTTGCCAAGAAATGACACTTATTTCTTGTTAAAAGCAAGCATAACGTCTTTCCTGTGTTTTCAGAGATACAACTCCATTGACAGTGCACTGGATTAAAGGAATATTATTTGAGGTCATCTTTTCTACAGGTAGTAACGGGAGTGCCATGTCTCTACTAGTTTCCCAAGCCTGGGGCCAGATTGTCACCCCACCTACTCTATCTCCTAACCCTCTGTCACACCCCACACCTTGTATCCATGTGAGCCTGCCTGAGGGCTAGGTGGACAGGGTCGTAGTCCAGTTTTACCTTGCCATCCTGAGCAGTGAAATAGTGCTGACATAAATTAGATAATGCACGATGGGAGGTGGGGAATTCCTGTGCCCTAAGAAATCAAGCCCTCAGCACATGAACAGATATGTGAGCTTAGGAAGGAAAGAGGAAGATAGTTGTCATGAAGGAAATAAAAAGGCAGAAGGCTGGAGGGTAACAGCACCATGAAACACAGACTAATCACATGATAAAACATCTCCTTTTAATGATGATACTGAGCTGCCATCCTTCAGTGTGTGCTGAGGGTTTCTGTACACTCTAGCCTAGCCATGGGGCAAAGTGGCTTCAACCAAGAAAGCTGTATGTCCTTACATCTGGGTGGTAGTGATGAGATACTGGCACAGGAGGAGTGGATGAGTGACTGCATCTGCACCATTTCCTTCTTTTGTTAGCGTACTCTTTGGTTGGTTCTCATTTCACGCAGTTCCTGACCATCCCTTTGTACTTGACAATAAGTGGAAGAGAAGTTAGAATGCAAGCTATTGTAAACGGCTGCACTAATGCTCACTGCTGATGTAATATTCCCTCCTACAGTGTTTTGACAGTAATTTAGTAATTGTTTTCTGAGTGGGTTACTCCTTCTTCTGAGGGAAAGAGTAGAAAAAAAAAGATAGATGTAGATACCTCTTACATTGTAGGGCCTATCCTCAAAAGGCATCACTGAAACTAATTTCTCTGATGACCTAACTGAAGCTGCCTATCAGGTTTCAGCAACCTCAGTAAGGCTGTATCAGTCCAGGGTTTCAACCATCTTCCAGCCATTCCAGAAGTCAGCAGGGCAGCTGTGTAATTGGCACATACTCTCTTACTGCTTTTGCTGAATTTTTGCCACTAAATCCAACTTGTTTCCAGACAAATATTAATTGTTATTCTTGCACTAAACTCTATTGCTTTGTGTTGCTGCAATTGGAAGACCCCACTCTGGGTTGGCTTCTAGCATAGCCTCCATACTCTCTTAGGAATGCCATGTTTATAACGCTGCTAGTAATCGGAGTCAGACAAGATGAGGGAGTTTCCAAGGTTTACTTTGAGGATTCTTTTAAAAAAATTTAATGACACTACCAGCAGCAGCTTCAATTCCTAATGAGTGCGTTATCATGTGCAGACTCCCATCTGCCATGATCTCATGGTCAGTAAGCTGTGCCAAGCATAGGGAAAGCGGCACAGCTCTGGTTACGATATGGAGAGCATGTGACAATATTTCTTGGCACGGAATTGCAGAGTGTGCTCAATGGCTATTGCTTTACCTCTTTAATATGCCTTGGCGACGATGACATATGTATGTACAGTACAGCATGAACTCAAAAGGTTGTAAAATTTGTTGAGTGAGTAAGTAAAAGACAAGGGAACACCTGGATCCTTCCGTAGTGTCTGATCCTGCACACCATGTGTCTGAGCCTCGGTGGGAGTAATTCACCCTCTCCAAACTTCATTCCAAGACATACTGTTTCATACCCTTATTCCACCAGCTAAGTGAGAACTATAGGGTAATGTTTGACAATATAAAGGATCCAAGAGGTGTGTTTTCCTCTCAGGTTTGGGTCTCGGAGCTTCTCCCAGGCCTGTACATTTCTCTTCCCTCTCTGGGCGCATGAACAATTCTAAAAAATATATTATTTTACCTTTTCTTTATCTGTACAAAGCAGAGTAGTCAGTGGTAATGAAACAAAGCAGGAAAAATTTATTAAAGAAATAAATGTCATAATAATACCCAGACAGTTCAAAGAGATGTTTTTATAACTATACCAACTTGGATTTCTTTTTCATCTGCTTTATATGTTTAATTTCACACATGTTGATAGGAGGCAAAAACCAACATCTTCCTGAGGAACTTTGTGCAATTAATGGAGCTTATTCTGAAGATGAAACTGAATCTCAGCACCTTTAGAAAGGTATGAGTAATACTTGAAAGGAACCCAGAGTCCTTTTCTTTCTTTTCATTTGGGAATGAAATGACGAGGAAAAGTATTCGAAAGTCTTCCTCCCACAGCCTCCTGACAGACAAAAAGAAGAAAGAAATAACAGTGGAGGTGAGGAGTAGTGAGAAAACAGGATCTGTGAATGGTAAGGTGGGGACAGTACAATGCAGCATACGGAAGAAAGGAGTGAGTGGGTGTCTGTGTTTTAAATGTTCCCCAGTGCAATCACAGCTCTTCTCAATGACCTCCAGTACCAACAGCAGCCCACAGACCAGTCCCACCTATCTATTTCGCCAGACATCTGCCAGACAGTGACAACACTAGTCTCAAGAAAGAACAGTGTGCATGCATTTGGCGTGTGTGTTTTTCTTTTTCTTTACCTCACTACAAATTTAAGCTCCAATATGTTTCCACATCTCTTAGTTGCCAAGTTCAGAGCTGCAATTCAGCAAAATGTTTAACAGACTACAGTGTGGCAGAGCACATGCTTAAATTATTTCAGAAATGAGATCAAATTTCCTTCCATTTCCACCTCTATTCTTGGTCTTTGTTTTTTTCTCACTTAAATGATTAAATTTATTAATTTTCTCTTCCATATATCTGTAGCCTTTGAGCACCTATTTTTATGCACTTGAAGGCATGTTAAAGAAAGAGCTGCTTTGTTTAGGGTTGTTGATTTGAAATAACTTATAAGAAAACTAGAACTGAACAACATTTTTTCTTATAAGTTATTTGTTTTTCAAAATATAGAACGTCAGAAGATCTGAAATGGCATTTGACATCGTTTTATGGATAGTTTTGTTCGAGTTTTGCATCATTTCCTCTTAACATTTTCTGAAATAAGTTTTCTGATTTTTTTTTTCTTTTGAGGCGATAGTTCTTTTCAAAGCTTTTTTGCCTTAATGCTAAATTTTGAAGGGATAAGAAAATCCAAGGAACAGCTAAAAATTGCCAAGCCGAAAACAAAACATACCATTCTGAGTTGAATGAGAAGTTTCAGTCAATAGTAAACATTTTTTGTTGTCTTGTTATTGTTGTATTGCCTAGTAAAAAATGTAGTTTCAGACTAAACCAAAACAAATGATAATTATTTTTTTCTTGAAAGAACTGAAAACTGAACTTTTGAAAGCTGTAATTGAAACCACACAAGTAAGTTGGAAAGGGAAAGATATATTCTGGTGCAGATAATCTACCCACAACTGATTCAATAGTCGTGGTCAGCCATTGGATGAAAATGAATGGGATTTATCTAATTTAATTTCAGCATCTAAGGTTCTGCTGTCTAAACCTGAACTAGTCCCTGTAAGTTTCTTTTATTGCCAATGACATGAAAGAAATTATTCTCGGAACGTGCGTCACATCAGCTCTCTCCAGTGCCTTTTTAGGATGGAATGGCTCAGAAGTTCCTATTTCTTTCATTTGGCCATAAAAAAAGTCTGGTGACATTGCTTAGATTTATACAATTCATGCTAAACTGAATGGGGTGAATTGCATTAATTACGTCTTTCCAAGAAAACGGAGATCAGGCCCAATGCAGCCGAGTTATGTTATATTATGTCGTACAGAATGATTCTGACATTCATCAGGCATCTTGTCTTTTTGTACGGATGATCAGGAAATCCAGATCTCTAAACAACAAGCTTCCTAATCGCACAAGAATACAGAAGAAGAAGGCCCCTTTGCAAGATCAGAGCCAGTTCTACCAGACATTTTAATGCTAAGTCAGATCAGTCAAGTAATAATTAACTTAATTGGCACACCCACAAACTGTAACATTTATCCAGTGCAGACGAGTGATTTAAATGGGCATTCTTATCTTTAAATGAAGAGAGCAAAGAAAATAAACTTTGAGCAATATTTGTAATACTATCATTGCTATTTTACCTCTGATCTGCATGACTAAGATCAGACAGAAGAGTCCTGGCAGGAACTAGTGCTGCATATTAATTTATGGTCCTTGCAGTCTAACTAACTATAAGCATCACTTATCTCTAAAATGACTCTTACTATGTGTTATCACAACAGGTGTCAAGGGCTGATACAGCTCTTGAGGGAACTGGACTTCGGGGAGCCAATTAGTTCTTACCTGGCTCTCAGGCATATGGTGAGCAACTCGTCTCCCCACACTCAAGTGGAGCAACCCTCACTGTATTTTTACTGGTCTCCTGCTCTTCCTGGTGCTTCAAAAGGGACGATGTATCGGTTTACAAGGAATTAATATCTGAGCTAGACTTGAAATACACAGCTCAGTGGCATAAGCTCAAGAAGCGGCTTTAAACATTGCATTTAAAACCAAACCCAAGTATGAGATAGGCAACCGCTGAATGAATACCTTTGCAGAAGAAGAATAATTTCATTACAGTTATGAATGGAGTGCGATGTGTTTTCACAATCTCCAGTGGCAGGATTTTACCACTGAGTATAAAAGGATGGGACATAAAACACTCTGAGAGAAACAAGAAGAAAAACATACACTGGCTGGAGGAAAGAAGAGGAAAAAAGCAAAAGAAAGAAAACAAATAGAAGAGAATAAAGAAGACATAACAATAAGTCATAGATTTCATAGATTTCTAGATTGGAAAAGACCTCAGAGATCATCGAGTCCAACCATCCCTAATCCCTGTTAAACCATATCCCTAAGTAGATCATCCACCCTATTCTTAAACACATCCAGAGATGGGGACTCAACCACCTCCCTGGGCAGCCTATTCCAGTGGCTGACAACCCTTTCAGAGAAGAAATGCTTCCTAACATCCAACCTGAATCTCCCCTGACTAAGCTTGTACCCATTTCCTCTTGTCCTATCACCCATCACTAATGTAAAGAGCCCTTCCCCTACCTCCCCACCATCCCTACTCAAGTATTTGTAGGCCATAATCAGGTCTCCCCTCAGCCTCCTCTTCTCCAGGCTAAACAGCCCCAACTCCCTCAGCCGCTCCTCATAAGTTTTATTTTCCAGCCCCTTGACCAGTTTAGTCGCCCTTCTCTGGACTCGCTCCAGGAGCTCAATATCTCTCTTAAAGCGAGGGGCCCAAAACTGGACACAATATTCCAGGTGCGGCCTCACCAGTGCCGAGTACAGGGGCAGGATCACTTCCCTGTTCCTTCTGGTTACACTATTCTTGATACACGCTAATATCCCATTGGCCTTTTTGGCCACCTGGGCACACTGCCAAGTCAAAGTGAATGGAATGGTTGTGTTGCCGTATGTTGTACAGAACTGGGCAGAAATTTTTTTTTAAAAAAGTGTATTTAGAAAAAAAACCAGTGGTATATGTGTTCAGCGGGCTAGAAAGGATATATTGATAACAGCATAGACAATAATGCTTTAAAGGGGACAGATGAGTACTTGCAGGCTTTTAGGTATGCTTCCTTTAGTAGTGCATTGTTCCAAAAATTTTTCCTATCAGTGTTGCAACATGCTTTGCAGGAAATATCTGAACGCCATTAAGATTTGACTGTTATATTGCATTTTTTTATTTTGGACAAAATGCACTCAGCAGTGCAAGATTATTTAAGTAAATAAAATAAATTGTTGTGTCGGAATATTTGGACACGCCTTTAAAGCTTCTAAAATGCAGAAAATTGTTATTACTCTCTGCCCCATGAAAGAACCTCTTACATTTCATTTTCTCAGCCTTTCTCTCTCTCTTCATCTCTCAGTCTGCTTCTAATACCTTCTGGGTATCTCTAAGGCTGCAATGAAAGGAAGCAGATGAGTAAGCATTGAGTGGGCAAAACTGAAGGTGGTCAGAGAGAAGAACTTGGAGGAACCAGGGAAAGTGGATTGTGTTACTGAAGACGTGGATGAATGAGTAGCTGTTCTGTATTGATTCAGGTCAGAAATTGAAGAGGAGAGAAAGTCTGATGGGGTGTTAGTTTGCAAACTTAGTTCACAGACTCTTGGTGCAGAGTATGATGAGAAGACAAAAAGGGAGGGTCTGCCAGTGCAAGAGAAGAAATCTGATCCAAAACCTTCCCATTTGTTGCCATGTTTTTTATTATTCTGCCTTTTTCAGTGTTCATTAGAACTACCTCACACACAAACTGTGAGGAGAACAGAAAAAAAAAATAGTTTTCTTTCTCTCGAGAAAGAAATTAATCTTTTCGTAACAGTCTTTGAGATGGAAAATGAACAACGACACGTTTTGGCAAGAGCTGACAGGACAACTACAGCAAAAAAGTACTTTCCACTGTGGAAAAACAAAAACATTAAACTTCTGTGATCAGGGTTTTGCATAACGAACTGACAAAGAGGAGTCAGTAGTATGAAAAGAGATAAAAATATCCTGCATGCTAGTAGAGCAATGAATGGTGTATTTTATCTACCTCTTTCAAAGCAAAATAACCTTATCAGAAAGGTTCACTTCTTACATGAAGATTTATGGTGTTTCTTTTAAATTCAGGGATTCAATCTGTGTTTCCCAGCACAAGAAAATCAGAAGTTTTGTCTGCTCTTGAACATAGGCCAGTCTATGTATTTTCTTCAGAAAGCAAATGGACAGGAAAACACTGATTTAAATAATATCCTTTATGTCTGTTGGCATAACACAAAACGCTATGCTCCAGACTTTACTGCTTTGTTTGAAGTTGACTAGCAATATACAACTTTCAAAAGTTTGCTGTGCAGCTCTTCCTTTAGACTTCTGGGGAGATTTCTTCAAATTGGCATGTTTTAGCCTGTGCTTTGCTTAGATTTGTACATTCTTGGTATGTGTGTACACCCTTGTACTACACAGGGACGTATGGTGGTTGATTACGAATGCTCATCAGGAGACCTGCTTAAGATAGGCATGTGCACAAGTAAACACATATTCTAGAGGCAGCAGAGACCAGGCCTTGAGTATTTGCCCAGATGTCAGGTGCTGCTGAATTTTAATCCTGGGTCTGGCATGGATTTGCTGTGTAGCCTGTGGCAAATCACATAATCTCCCTGCCTCCAAGTCCCCACCTGTGAAGTGGGGATAATAACACAATTTCCTACCTCACAGGCTGTTTTGAGGATTAATGTGTGTCTGAGAGGTGCTTTGTATACTGGAAGTCCTGGCTTATAGGGAGGTATTTTGACTGTGTCTGAGTGAAAATTTGGATCATGGTTTTGGACTTTTCAAGAAGAATAAAAGAATAATTTACAGAAAATAACAGCCCTGTCCAAACAACTGCTTACGTGCAAAAGTCATTGCTTGTCGGCGTAAAAGTCTCCTTGTGCGGGAAGTTCTTGTACACAGGTTCTACTGTTGGCATCAGCAAGTGGCCTCACTTGGGGAAGTGTTTGGAGGATTAACTCTTTTTACTTGCAAATTCTCATATTGGACCCATAGAGTCTGAATAAGGACTTGAGAAACTGTTGAATCGTCTAGTTTAGTTTCGCACATTTTAAATTCTTTCCCTTGGTGTTACCAAGACCCACGACAATTACTGAGAAAGGGCATCACATTTGAGAAGGTACACTCCTGACACACTGGCAAGGTTATCAGAAGAAAAGGAAGCGAGAAGGCCAGAAGATCCACCAGTCAGATAGGAATGCCAAAGGGAAACAGAGCCCATTCCTTAACAGCATTTCTTCACCACAGTGGGAGAAGGTGGGATTGTGCACAGGGAGACCCGAAGGACTCGGAGCTGCCCATGGTTCGGGTAGGAATGAAATGCTTTCGGCTGCTGTGGCAGGGTACCCAGGCACCAGGGCCGGTGCAGTTGGAAGGTGCTCCCGCCTGCCTTCGCATGCCTGCTCTCGCCCCCGGAGCGCACGCCGCCTCCTCCGTGAACCACTGAAGAGAAAAACAACCTTCAGAAATAGGGGAGGTATTTTTAAACCCAGCTGAGCTTGCTAACGTAGGGGCAGCGTGCTGATACCTGGAAAGATACAGTTGAAGGCGGGGGTGGCAAACATGAACCCCTTACACCGGTGTTTCTGCTGAAGTTCCCGTATTGTAAAACTAGGACTTCAGCCTGAGTAGGAGTGTTAGAATCTAGTGCCTTATGTGGAAAAACAGAGACCATGATTCTCCATTACCTGCAACCATGCGTAGTCACTGTTGTCCCTGCAGAGTGGGAGTAAAATACTACCAGTCTGATTGGTACACCCACTTTTAACTCACTTTGCATAGTCTAAAATGACTGTGAAGCAGAGTGTAAAAGGCTGGAATTATTGATGGTAAAATCACAAAACCCCCATGTCGTTTTTTTCTCATTGTAGCTGTGGACTGAAAAAACAAACAAAACCCCCTTAGCATACACAGTCCGATCTCACGAAGGCTCGCATTACTGCATACTTCCTAAAGTTGCACATAACCGATTGCTATCTTGTCTTCCCTAGTAAGCACTTCTGAACGCAATGGTTACTTAAAAATGACTGAGCAAAGACAGAAATACGTGACCCATTACTTTGAAGTGTACGCTGCACTAAGAGAAAGGGTTTTTTGGTAGCATAGTGGCTAACAAGATTTTAAATTACCCTGACTACTGACTAGAAATTGCCAGGGAAAAACATGTTAGCTGGCAGTGATCAAACCTGGGAAGACTTTTGAGTTCACAGTGACCAACTGAAACCTTTTTGGAGATATTAAATGATTTCTAGATGCATTCATTTTAAAACATCGAAATCTTCTTCACTCATGTGACACTTAAAAATACAGCAATCAATATATGTTATGTAATGTCTTTGCTAAGTATATTTAATTTTCCTAAGCCAGACAAGACTGGTAAGAAATGTCTCCACAGAGAAGCTGGCTGGCATCGTTATTGTGCGTTAAGCTGTTTTGTGGCATCTCCAGATCAGATCCCTCTGAGGTCTCTCAGTTCCGAAGCAAAAAAAATTCATTCTGGCACAATTACTTTGCTTAAAGTGTAGATTAATTTTTCAATAATAAAACTACTCTTCTTTCCACATCTTCCATCCCAAACCTGGGAGATATTCTCAAATAAATAATAAAGTTAGGATACTTGTCAGAGTCTTTTGTTTCCTCCAGACTTGAAGAATAAGTGTTGTTTTTAGGCTAAGAAAGTTGGTGAGGGTGGAACATGTTTATCCAAGTTTGTAGTCACTGAATATTTCCTTTGTAACAAGCTGCATCAACAATATTTCTGGGCACAGTTGGACTCTGCAGAAACTGAAAGGTAGCTAAAAGATAGAGGAAATAAAATCCTACGCATTCCACCACTACACGTCACCACATTTCATGGTGTTTCATGATATATCATACACATTTATCTAGCCTTTTTAGCATAACTTTCAATTTAGTGAGAAATCATTGCTGAGGTTCTTTTAGAGTTTTCAACTGAAAAAGTAAAGCTGCTTTTACATAGGTCTCGGGGGTTAAGAGGGACTGGGAAACACAGATGTCCTGTAGAATCAACCCAGGGAACACTAACATACCAGGAAGTTTGTGAAGAATTAGGAAAACTCGATGGGCTTGAAACTATGGAAGCCATGAGAAAGAAGTCCATTCTCACAGACCAGTCTGTCCCTCATTGCCTCTTCTTTGCAGGTGAGGACATGAGTCAGCAGACAGACAGAAAAACTTGAACCAACTCTCAGTCCTCAGAGTGCAAGAACCTCTGGAAATCCAGGACACAACTGCAGAGAAGATCTTTTCTTGCTCTTTTCTTCCTCCTTACAGACATTTACTCCCACTTTTACAGGACGGTTTTCCAGTTGAACTTGAGCTTTTGCTTAGGGCAAGAAAAGTTTTACAAATAAAGAAAAAAGAAAAACAATAAAAGCCCCATCAGAAGTAGATCAGCATCAAACAAATTTAAACCTCCAAATAATTTGCCACTTCAAACATCTGGTGCTTGGCAACGTTTGGATGACCTGCTGAGAGAACAAGAGGAGGGATGTGTTCCTATCTGAAAATCAGTCCTGAACTCAGAAGGCAGCTTCAAAAGCACAAACCCTTCCTTCCTTCCTTCCTTGCCTTCTGCCCGCTCATTTGTCTCTCTTTCTTTCTTAGGAAAGTCAGATGGTGATGACTTGGAGCTGGATGTAAATGCCCTGTCAAAACTCATGGACAATAGCATATCTTCAGGGTTTTAAGTTTTGTCGTTGCCTCAGCTGTAACTCCCAGCTGGACAATGTCTTATTCCTGCTGTCCTGTCCGACTTGATCTCCTAGCTTCAAGAGCAGTAACTCAAGTTTGGAGACAGGAGAGAAAAGTAAGGCTCAAGATAAAAGACGAAGGCATCGAAAGGTGGGTGCATCAACCCTTCTGCTCCAGACCTCTGACCTGCAGAGTGGAAACACAGAGGAGTGAGTGGCTAGAGCCTTTCTTTTGTCTCTGTAGACCACTGAGGTACAACTCCACATCTGTTTGGCTCAGCAGCAAGACTGGCTTCTGTTGTTCCCACATGCTTCGCTCAGCCCATCTCCTCCAGCTCCTTTCCCTCCTTGTGCCCCAGTTCACCGCAGGGCATTTCAGCACCCCGGCTGAGCGGGGTGGCTTCGTAAGCAGTTGTGTCGGCACAATTGAGGGGGTGGCAAGCTGTAACTGGGAGGGCGGAAGTAAAGTGTGGGGGAGAGCAGGACTCTTGCAAGCCTGTTTCACTGCCAAAAAAAATAGATGGAGGACCACACCCCAAGGCACTGCAGCACCCCTGGACACCTCGGCAGGATGATGCAAAGATCCTGTGTGCTGAGCAGGAAGCCACCAAGAGCTGGCCGGGAGGCAGCGGTGGTGGTGGGGAGGTACTGCAGGTGCCCTCACTGCAGGGTAGAGGTGCGTGGGTTGAGGCTGCCAGGGATGCATCCTGTCCACCTGCAGTCTGGCTGGCCTCCTGTGAAATGGCCAGACAAGGCACAGTCTTCAAAACACAGCCTCGAGGAGAAAACCATTGCAGCTCTGGCACCCACCTTTCCAGTACCTTAGTGGTTAGGGCATCAGCTTGGCAAGAGGGAGGCATAGTATCTTTGCCCTCTTCAGCCTTGAGAAGGATGGAGACTGCACCAGAGTGTGCCTGTGTGGTTATTAGACCATTGCTGGAGCAGCGGCAGGGCTGTGCCCTCAGTCCCACTGAAGGTACACAGCTGCATAGCGCAGCTTGTGCAGTTCATTCTTTGGAAAGAAAATGCTCAGGGAGCATCATGCAACCATGTATGGTTCCAACTGTGGAGTCCCATGTTCCAGTCCTTTCATGAGCTGTGTATGAACCATTCTCAGACATGAGCCATTCCCAGCTCTTTGACTAGGCTGATTTTGCAGGACTGTGTTGCAAACCTGACATAAGGCTAAAGTGCAGTTCCCCAAATTTCTTTTGACATGCTTCCTTTCCATTTAAACATGCAAAGAAATGTCGTAGGACAGTTTGGCAGGGCCATAACCAAGTTTCACAAAAAGTTTCAGCACAACTATTTTTCTTGTATACACAGTGTTCGGCTCATTGTTTTCCTGTGGTTATTAGTCGTATCACTCCAGTGATTTCAATGAAAGAACTCCTGGGATGAATCTGGCCCACTGAATTAACCTTAATGAGACACAGAGGAAATTACCAGCTTAAGGGGGAGTCATTAGTCTTGTTATGAAAGAGTTAACACCCTTTGAAAGATTTCAGGAACACACCCTTTCATTGTCTGTTTGTTTTCTGCTCCATAAAGCCTCTTTGCTTAGTTATTCCCTTTCTCCTCTGTTCTGTGTTGCCCACTGTAGCCCAGCTACACCCAGAAAGGGCAACGGTTTGGCTTGTGGTGGCAGTATCCCAGACGCAGACTTCTCACTTTCCTCTTACAAGCTGCCAGTTTTGTTGGCAAACATTTTCTTAAGCGGCTGTCTGACATGACAGAAATGAACATTAGTGAGAAAACAAGGGGGACTTATTTTCTTTTTCTCTCAGGATAGCCAGAATGGCTTCAGGAGGGTGTAGAAGCAATTGGGGGCGCTTGATTTCTCCCCCTCTCATGGGGACTTAACCAAGAGTGCATGGAAGCCAATAAGGAAAACTCCCTTTACTTTGTTTCACTTACCAGCTACCATCACATCTCTTACTGCAGTCACTGCGCTTGGTGAGGCTAAGAGAGAAAGAGAGAGGAAGGTGCATCTAAAGAGTCTCCCTAGACCCAAGGAGAAAGAAACCTCTCTAGCACATGAAAGAGCAGTTTGTGAGCTGTCAGAGCTTTGGCTGGTCCCAGATTACAGTGGGCGCACTGCGCAGTTTTAATGTTGCTTTTGAGTCCCTACTTTGCTCCATGCGCTGGCGGAGCAAGGCCAGGAAGACTCAGCATAGGCAGGTCTAGTCACTTTGCAGGTGGAATTGCACTGTGGGTCCAAAGTGAATTAACACCAATATAACTACAGATCTGCCACAGCCAGAACAGCTGCTGCAAAGACTCACCAAGCAATAACTGCGGGAAGGTTGGACATAGCTGAAAGATACAGGAAAGATCTTGTATTTACAAGGAGCCTCATACTTGAGAAATGCGTCTTCCTTCTTCCAACATATACGACAAAGCGTTTGTTCATTCTTATTATCCCAGGCAGGCTTTGAAGCAGAGAAGTGCCTGAGGACTTTGTTCCAGGGAGGAGTGTTTAGATGCAATCTGAAAGAACCGTGGAGAGCAGCCCAAGCTCTATCATCGAGGTGGAACTTGTCCAGAGCCCCTTTGGAGCTGGCTACACCCTATTACGCTGCAGCGACTGCTGGGTACATATCTACCCCTGTGCGGTACGGCTCCTCATACTATTATTAGTAATAGCACCCCAGCAGCTTCAGCCCGAAAAGCTCCAGTCAGAGGTGGGGGCCTCGATGACGTGAGTCACTAGGCAAACACTTATTAAAAGGACAGGCCCTGCTTTCAATCTGGTTGAGGCTATGCTAATTCTAGACCGCTCAGAGACACCACCTATTCCCAATGATAGCCCTACTAGCTGGTTTAGCTGGCTTTGCTATTCTTTTGGCCCAGATATTTAAGTACACTGAGACACCTAACTGCCCTTGACATTAGATATATTCCTAAATAATTAAAAAAAATCTGCCCATTTGTTCCTGTTAGCTTGCAAAAATGTTTTACTCAGAATGTGGAGTCCAAAAAACCACCCAAAAAGTCTCCATCAGGTAAAACACAGCGGTCTGTTGCAGTAACCATAAAAGCAGTCAGTCACCTTTTGTTCTTCATCACTGCAGGATTTTTTTTAAACCCTGCAAGCAAAGCAACAAGGCACTTTCCTTCAGATATCTTATATTTGATAAGAAGATGCAACATATTAAAAATAAAGTCTCTATGAGAAAGGTGCATGCATGTCTCGTGCTCTGTGATATGCGACGTGAGAACCAAACACAAACGAGTAGCTAGTAGAAGGCAGGCTTCTGGAGTTTTACATGTCACAGATAGACAAGAAATTGCAAAGCCTCAAAGAGCACGCATTTGCTGCTGCTAAAGACATCTCTCTACAAAAGCGAGGTCTGCAGCATCTGTCATATGATGAAAGGCTGAGAAATCTGGGACTGCTGAGCCTGGAGAAGAGAAGTCTCAGAGAGATCTTATCAATGTATGCAAACATCTGAAGGGAGGGTGTAAAGAGGATGGGGCCAGGCTTTTTTCAGTGGTGCACAGTGACAGGACCAGAAGCAATGGGCAAAAAGTGAAACACAGGAGGCTCCATCTGAACATCAGGAAACACTTTGTTACTGCTAGAGTAACTGAGATCTGGACCAGATTACCCAGAGAGATTGTGGAGTCTTCTTCCTTGGAGATACTCAAAAGCTGTCTGGACGTGGTTATAGGCAACCTGCTCTAGGTGGCCCTGCTTGAGCAAGGAATGAGTTGGACCATACCACCTCCAGAGGTCCCTTCCAACCTCAACCATTCTGGGATTCTATGAAAAGCCTGCAGCCATTATTTGATTTTGAAACATTTGGAATATCTCATACACCTATCAGATAAGGAAGTGGGGCAAAACAGTCCATTTTATGTACTTCCAGGAATGCTGTAATTGTCCACATTTCTTAATGACACACACAAAAGCCACTGATGGCCACAAGGACCATTGAATCCAATGGCTGCTTGGGCCAGTGGTACTTGTCCAGAAGGAGACAATCTATGCCGACCTTCTGCAGTCTTAAGTAGACAAGGTACATGGAGAAACAAGAACCCTGGAATCACTTCAATTCTGCTTCCCAGTGGAAATAATTCCTCTTGGCACACGCATTACCTCAGTTTTGCAGCACAGCTCTTTCACAGCTGGTGGTTGAATGGGTGTCGCTCTCACGGGCAGGAGCCAAACAAACTATGGTTCTGCATCTGTGTTTATAATTTTTGGATGAGCCGTATGTGGAATGTTATGTGAAAATGATGTAATCTGGCATAGTAAATTCACTTTTCTGGGAAAAAAAAAGGAAGAAAAGGAAAGAAAAAATAGTTGCTGGATGTTGACATATGTTGGCGTGTGCTATTCCTACCAATGACATTAAAAGAGACTAGGATCTTTTAATCAAAACTAATTGCCTTTCTCTTTATTCCATTACTGATGTGTCCATTATTTAATTATTGGAGGTCTGCACAGACACAAATCCCAAATCCCAAGATATTTAAAACAGAAAGCTTTAAAGTCACTTTTGCTAAGGCAGACAGAATCACATGTCAAGTAGAAGACTATCAGCCTGTTCATTAAGTTATCATAACTGAGTGTGTTTCTTGCTACAGCTACAGCGTGGTGTGTCTTCTTCAAACATTGTAACGTGCCTACCATTCATCTCTCCCTGGGATGCAAATGTGCTTTCCATGTATCCACACACTTGATCATAATGAAAGTGAGTCCCAGATTTTTATGAGCATCTTGAGAGCCTGGCTGTGATGGACCATGCAGTCTAACCATGGTACTTGTTTCCAACACAGCCCTACTGCTGGATCTTTGCCTGGAAGATACATGCAAGCAACTTCTTTTTTTTTTTTTTTTTTTTTTTTCAAACTGAGTAGAGTAAATTTAAGAAAACTGATGTTAATTTAATGTTAGAGAAAATAGGAAATTGAAAAGTTACAGTTCCTGAAGCAGTCTTCTTTTGGCCAAGCTGTGCACTGAAAGTCTATCCTAGTCTCATCTCTCTTGTTCATTGTGTTTGTTTTTCAAAGAATGCCATAAAAAAGGCAGGATACAATGTGATGCTGTAAAGACCACTGGCTTTAAACTTCCTCTTTTTAGAAGCTACAACATGCCCCCACTCTCAAGCAGGATTAGTTATTACAGCCTCAGTGCAGAAGAGGATTTGTGTCAGTTTTCTGCTTGTGAGTTTGTATGTCAACCCATAAAGCACACCAGCCTCACCCAGGGCTATGCACCCTCAAATTGATCCTATATCCTTTTCGCAGCTCCCTTTGGCAGTTCTCCAGGAAAAGTGTCAGAAGGACTTAACACTGTCCTTCCCACGCCACAGAGAAATACAGCAAGTAACAGTGCTATGAACACAAGTCTGCCACAGTGATGGGTATTGACCACAGAGGTTAGGCACAAATTGTACCACGTACCTAGTTTGGCTGATCATAGCCCAGAGGTTTGCATTTAACAGTCTTGGTTATTTACAGAGAAGATGCAGAGGAAGAGGAGAACGATCTTTTTCAGACACAGAGATGGTAACTAAACAAGTTAGTAATTTCTGTAACTTACATTTCTTTAGGAGAAGCGAGATGGTGAAAGACTGCTTTTTCCCTACATATAGCAAGAATCTAAGAGGATGAAGCACAAAATCTCTTTGAAACTGGAACATCTGAAACCTCTTCAGTCAGGAGGAATTGTCTTCTGGAAGTGTCCCTGTGAGAAATGTTGGGAGGCAAGATGCCTCATCTGAACTATGTGCTTAGATTTTATGCAGCTGAAGTTAGCTGAAGCTACTCTCCAAATGCTTTTTTTCCATAACAGATGCTTTATATGGTGAGTAAAGTGTAAGGACAATACTTTCATGTCCTTCCTCTTTCAAGCCATAGTAAGATGCATTTAATTAAATCAGCAAGTCTTTACACATACTTTGTGGGCATTGCAATAGAAGACAGTCCACCACAGGTTGATCTTTCCCCTCTCCTCTGCTCCCCATGGCACCCAGCTCTGTGTTACGTACATAAAACACTAAGATCTGACAATGGAGGTGCTTGGGCTACAGGGAAAGAAGGACATTCACCTCACTAAAATTTGAATGTCTCCACTGGTCCCACTGATATGGAAAGAAAAACTTTCCATGGAGATTCGAGATACAGCTTACACTGATTTGACCAAATAGGGATATGTACAGCGCAGGGAACTACACTACTCTCTCGCTCTAGCTCTCAGCTTTAGCTGAGAGAGCCAGAGAGAAATGGGCACTTTTAGGGCATAATTCACCTGTTGATTTTAGATAGCTGCCTTAAAATGAGGTGAGAAGGGGATAGGTGGATAGCAATATTTTCCTTGTATGCTTTCTCAGATGACAATAGTCTACAGCTCAGGTCTTCCTTGTGAGATCCTTCAGTCCCAGAGATAGAAAGCCTCCCTATGAGGTTGGTTTCTCAAGTAGGCTTGTTTGAGAGTGAAATACTACACTTATTGTCTGCTCTTCAGTTGCTCCCAATTTATCATGTCATAAATGACAGCACAGAATCATAGAATGGTTTGGGTTGGAAGAGACCTTAGAGATCATCTAGTTCCAACCCCCCTGCCATGGGAAGGAATATCTTCCACTAGACCACATTGCTCAAAGCCTCATCCAGCCTGGCCTTGAACACTTCCGGGCATCCACAATTCCTCTGGCCAACCTGTTCCAGTGTTTCATCACCCTCATCGTAAAAAATTTCTTCCTTATATCTAATGTAAATCTACCCTCTTTCAGTTTAAAGCCCTTGCCCCTTGTCCTATCACTACATGCCCTTGTAAAAAGTCCCTTTCTAGCTTTCTTGTATGCCCTTTTTAGGTACTGGAAGGCTGCTAGACGGTCTCCTTGGAGCCTTCTCTTCTCCAGGCTGAACAACCCCAACTCTCTCAGCCTGTCTTCATAGGAGAGGTGCTCTAGCCCTCAGATCATCTACATGGTCCTCCTCTGGACCCACTTCAACACATTCATGCCCTTCGTGTGTTGGGGACTCCAGAGTTAAACACAGTATTCCAGGTGGGGTCTCATGAGAGCAGAGGGCAGAATCACCTCCCTCGACCTGCTGGCCACACTTCTTTGGATGCAGCCCAGGAAGGCCAAGTGCAAGGTCCTGCACATGGGTTGGGGCAATCCCATGCACAAGTACAGGCTGGGCGGAGAATGGATTGAGAGCAGCCCTGAGGAAAAGGACTTGGGAGTGCTGGTGGATGAGAAGCTCAACATGAGCCGGCAATGTGCGCTGGCAGCCCAGAAAGCCAACAGTATCCTGGGCTGGAACAAAAGGAGCGTGGCCAGCAGGTTGAGGGAAGTGATTCTGCCCCTCTACTCTGCTCTCGTGAGACCCCACCTAGAATACTGTGTTCAGCTCTGGAGTCCCCAACACAAGAAGGACATGGAGCTACTGGAACGAGTCCAGAGGAGGGCCACGAAGATGATCCGAGGGCTGGAACACCTCTGCTATGAAGACAGGCTGAGAGAGTTGGGGCTGTTCAGCCTGGAGAAGAGAAGGCTCTGGGGTGATCTTATAGCAGCTTTCCAGTACCTAAAGGGGGCCTACAGGAAAGCTGGAGAGGGAATTTTTACAAGGGTGTGTAGTGATAGGACAAGGGGCAATGGATTTAAACTGAAAGAGGACAGATTTAGGTTAGATATAAGAAAGAAATTTTTCACTCTGAGAGTGGTGAGACAGCGGAACAGGTTTCCCAGAGAAGTTGTGGATGCCTCATCCCTGGCAGTGTTCAAGGCCAGGTTGGATGAGGCTTTGAGCAACCTGGTGTAGTGGAGGTTTTCCCTGCCCATGTCAGGGGGGTTGGAACTAGATGATCTTTAAGGTCCCTTCCAACCCTAACCATTCTATGATTCTATGATTCTATGGTTGGCTTTCTGGGCTGCAAGCGCACATTGCCAGCTCATGTTGAGCTTCTCATCAATCAGCACTCTCAAGTCCTTTTCCTCAGGGCTGCTCTCAACCAATTCTCTACCCAGCCTGTATTTGTGCTTGGGATTGCCCCAACCCATGTGCAAGATCTTGCACTTGGCATTCTTGAAAGGAGGTTCACATAGGCCCACTTCTCCAGTCTGTCAAAGTCCCTCTGGATGGCATCCCTTCCCTCCAGCTTGTTGACTACACCACACAGTTTGGCATTTTCAGCACACTTGCTGAGGGTGCACTCGATCCCACTGTCCATGTCACCAACAAAGATGTTAAACAGCCCCAGCCCCAATACCGACCCCTGAGGAACACCACTTGTCACCGGTCTCCATTTGGACATCGAGCCGCTGACGGCAATACTTTGAGTGCGATCATCCATCCAATTCCTTATCCACTGAGTGGTCCATCCGTCAAATCCACGTCTCTCCCGTTTAGAGACAAGGATGTTGTGTGGGACTGTGTCAAATGCTTTGCATAAGTCCAGGTAGATGATGTCAGTAAATCAGCAGGATCAGAGCCTTTCAATTTTTGATCTACAAAAGGACAAATAGTCTTCCTACACAGGGAAGATAAGCATGGCTGCTGTGTTGATATGCAATCCTACTTCAAATGCTGAAACAGCTTCAGTTTCTCATGAAGGACAACTGTCAGACTCTGCACGTATGTTCTTGTGGCACATTTCCAGCAGGAAGACAATACATCAAAAAATCATTTTTCCAACATGCTCTGACTTCTAGACTTCCTTCAAGTCTAGACTATTTTGTACTCAGAGTGAATTTTTAATTGTAGGACTCCTAGAGATCTTCCTGGAAAATCTCATGTAGAAATAAGGGTTTGGATACTATATAGCACATGCACACGAGTCTGTCACAGCTGGGAAGCACTGTATCAACTGCACATGTACCACACAGATGGCTGACACATGCTTAGCAAGTTCATCATGTCTCCTGTGTATCAGGTGATCCACTATGCGTGCACGCGCTGTACATCTGATGCCTCTGAGGGTGGTTGGGCTTCTTGTGCATTGACCTGTCCATGAGCAGGGGACATTTGTCTGAGCCTTCCAGGCAACAAGAGGGCAGCAGGGGTTGCTTGGCTGCTCTGGCACTCCTGCAGAAAATATGAAATTTCTTCTTCCTCTGAGTCAAAATTTCCAGGTGAGAAAGAGGAGGTCTGCACAGGACACTCAATCTTCACCAAGTCAGCCTGCAAGGAGGGAGCCTGGGCCTCCTTGTCTCATTTATTTGTCACCTGCTCTGGGACACTGTATGAGAACATGGGATGCTGTCACATGCCTAGCTGCATCTCATTTGTGTCTTGCCCTCCTAGAATGGGAATGAGGCTGGTGCTATGTCTCCAGAAATACCTGTGGTCCCTGATGGGATGTGGGGTGGGCACCAGTTACTGAGTTCTTACCTCCCTGAGATCCGACCAGTCTGGCTGTGGAGGCAGGAGGAGGTCTTCTGGGCCCTACCTGTCCTCTTCTCATCTGGTTTCATCAGACACTCTTTCTGGGTTAGCTTGCCGTACAAGATCAAAAAAAAAAAAAAAAGCAAAAGTAAGAAAATTAAGCATAATGCCTAGAAGGAGAATTTGTGGTTGACAGGAAGCACAAGTAAACACAATTGCCTCTGAAACTTCGCTCTTCCCTATGCCCAGCACTTCAAAGATGCAGTGCATAGGAGTTACTCTTCTCATTGGAATAGGACTGGAGCAGTTTGTGTTTGCAGCTATGTCCCAAGACAGTGGTAGAGATAAAATCGTAAAAGCATCTCAAGATGTGAGCTGCTTTGTGTTTTAGCAAAAGCACAAACCACCGTGCCTGGTTTTGTGCAATACAGCAAACAGCTCTGAGTCCTGGATCAGAGTTTCGTGTGACGAAAATGGACATAGTTCTTTTTGATGCTTTAGTGGGAAGACATTGTTTTAACGTAGATAACTGTCTGGGTCACCATGTACTTTGAATTTACCAGCATTTATTTTTAAATCAGGGGAAGCTGCTTGACTTATGAGAAAAGGACTCTGTTTGAAGCATCTTTGGAGTTACTCAGCCACCCCTGTGGAAAATGGGGTCCTCACACTGGACAGACAGAAGGAAAAAGGAATTTGAGATGAATCTCTTCATTAGAAGACAGCATCAGGCTTTACAGTTTGATCGTCTCCAAGAGGAATCTGTTTGGATTGTCAAGGTCAGTGTTTGGTTTGGAGTAATCCCAGTAATTGTTAAGAGGTTTTTTGTTATGAATTCACAACAGGACATATTGTATGAGGTTTCTTGTAAAGCTCGCAATTAGGTGAGTAATGATGCTGGAAAGTCAAGTAGATAATAAGACTGTGAAAATATATTAAAACCTTTCCCCCCTCTATTATGACCATGAAATATAATCCTCCAAAGCTGCAATTGGGCAAATTCATGTAAGGGCCCACAAGTAGGTATCATATCAAATAAAAACATAAACAAAACCCTGACTGATAAATGAAGCCTGCATTTCCCATTCAGTTGCCTATAATTGTAAACATCTGTAATGCTGGATGTTTGCTGTTCGGAGGCTTTGCTGAGAAAACATGGCTTTGAAAATCAAAACAGAGAGCAGAGCTACGCCGTCAAATTAGGTAATTTTATGGCTCTTGACAGTATGGTGCAATTTTTAAATTTTGATTTTATTTTATTTTTTGCAATTAGAAAGGATATAAGCATATTGAAAGTATGACGCAATGAATTTAGCAAGAGCATTAGTACTTCAGGAGGGGCAATTCTTTTCTTCTTGTTCACAGAAAAGTTGGGATATGATGCCTTCTGCTATGAATAGAGTTAGCTAACAAAAACTGACCTTAAGCTTAAATGCCAAGGGGAAAACGGGTGACAATACATCCCATCTGCTGCTCCTGTTTTAAGGTGGACTATGTACATCCTTCATTCATCAAACACAGAAAGACATAGCTGAACTTTCCTCTAAATCACAGTAGATACAGCTTCAGGGTGGTTTTCAGTGCTCTACATTTGATATTCTGGTCTCTTCATTGAATGGAGATGATCGGGACATTAATAATTTCTATAATGAAATCTACATTTCATCTGTCAACATTTTCTTATATTCAGTAGTACTCTGCTTTTTTGGCCTGAAAAATCAAATAGCGTAAAAGCAGAAGAAACATTTGAGCAATTCATATGTCGTGAGCCACATCCCTGGGTACCACTCAGGGACCACAGTCCCTGCTTCTGCACAGCCTCTGCTCCTTGTGGTTAACCCCAAACCTTTGCATGGGGGGGCTGAGCCCAGTGGAGGTTTCAGGTCTGCCTCCACACAGCAAAGCTAGCAGAAGTCAGCTGCTCACTGAGTCCACCACAGGAATGCCACCTACGTATACCAATGCCCCCTCCAAGGATCACAAAGTATTTAGCAGCGGAGGAAGATGAGAAATAGCTTTCCTGTCCACAAAGAGTTTTTGAAATTTCAACATTTTTTCCTTGCTTAACCCGTGACAAAAAGATGTCCTCTTGGAAGGAAACCCAGGAGGATAATCAGGAAAATATGGATCAAGCCAAGGCATTTCATCAAGCAAGACAGACACTTCATTAAAGTGAAGTTGAAAAAATTACTTTAAATTTTTCTACTTTAAACTTCATTCCTTAGTGTAAAATTCTGCATTGAGAGCAATTTCTAAGTGGGAAACAAATGCCTCATTATACAATTGTTACAATGGAAGGCTTTTGTCAACTTTGGAAAAAGAAGTCTTGTTCATCAGGCCAATTCTTCTATGCAAAAAGTTTTAAAATAAACATTTTTCTGATTAAAAAGTATCCAAAATAATTTAAAGGTAAATTGCCCGATCAGTGTTATCTGTATACAAATTAAGGAGATGGAGTCTTGCAAGCATTTGTGAACAACCTTGGTGTGACTCTAAGAGTTCTTTAGATGGATACAGGAAGCAAAAAGAGTCCAATGGCCTGGTTTTGTGGTGAGCTGAATGTCGGGGAGGCAAACGTAAAACATTTTCATAGCATAAGTTTGGAAACGAGTTATTATAAATTCACAATATCAGCAAAATATTTTAGATTTGAAAAATGAGATGGAAAATCATATAGAAAGAAGTAAAAATGTTTTTGCTAAACTCTGAATTTTCAAATCTTCAGTGCTATTGTGCTACTTCTGTAATGGTTATTTTAAAAACACTTCAGTCCCAGTTGGAAGAAGTGCTGGGCACATCCCCATGCCACAGCAACCATAGCTAATCAGGCCTTGTCCAAAGGCAGAATACCTCATCTGACTACCAAAATTGAATCACAGACTTGCAGCTTTGGTTTCACAGTTTGCTGCTCAAAGTATTACACAGCACCATTTTATATAAATTTCAAAAGGTGCATTTTGAAAAACAAAAATATCAGCAGTTTCTTACACAACTTAATGGAAAATATAATCGTGGGCTTTTGAAATACACTTGACAGATGAGAGCAACAGCAACAATACAGCAGGATTTGCGGGGTGAACCTTCACAGAGCAGGCACAGGTGAGGTCTTACTGCGAGCCTCTCTCCTGAACAAGCTTGTCTGCCACGCTAAAACACGCTAAAAAGAGCCCAAGTCCTGCTCCCAGTTCTGTCCTCCACCACTGCTTCTCCAGCTGGAAGATAAGGCTTGACTTTCCTTGTAAAGTGGTTTGAGTGATGCTTTGAGAATCATCCCAGTGCAGAGCAGCTATGACTGTGAGAGTTACATCTGTCAGCCTGGAGTTTATTTTAGACAATGTTTCCTATTTTGCTTTGTTTCTCGTTAGTGCAGTGGAAAAGACAGGGCCAGCACTGGCCCGAGTATCACACTGAACAAGTAGATGTCAGTGAAGTGCAGAGAGCGCCTTGAAAAACAGCATATTTTGAAGTCCAGATGAATGTATGTAGAAGGGCTTGATGTACATCAACTGACTCAGTCTCTGAATTATGTGCCGCCATGTCATGTGCACTTTGGCTACGTATCGCTCTTACAGAGTTAAAACACACAGAGTGGTAATTATCAGAGTCTAATTAAGTATGTGAAAATGAGCAACTATCATTTTCCTCTCTATACTTTCTCCTATACGCAGCGCTTACTAATTTGCACACGCCAAAGTTCAGGCCTAGCAGATGGAAGCAACCAGCTTTGTTCCAACGAGCCTGCCCTGAGACATGACACATACATGGCCCTCGAGTCCCACATGCTCCCTCACACCGGGAAAAGCGTGCCGCAGGCATCGCCGACAGCCTTTGTGTTGCCACAGCGCAACTGGACGGGACCCAGCCGACGGCGGGCACCGAGCCCTGCGGGAAAGAACGCAAGGGTATTTCGGCAGAGCCGCCATCAGAGGCCTGAGGGCCGCAGGCACAGGCTAAGGCAGCGGGGCACAGATTCATAAACACCTTAGGGGTGGGGGTGCTGGCACCTTCTCACTTAAAACACCAGGGCGCACGGGCAGCCCCGGGCTGGTGGCCCGGGGCGCGGCGCCCCGGCTGGGCGCTGAGGCGGAGTCCCCGGGAACAGCCTGCCCCGTGACGTGCGCTGTGATTTGGGTAATCAGTCGTAATTACAGTTAATGACATCAGCGTCCGGGCACCCCTGCCAGAGACAGGACCCCATTGTGCAAACACTTAGCACGTAGATGAGACGTTCAAGTGCTGGGCAGCCTGACGGCAGCACCTGACGAGAGCGCAGAGAGGAGGCTGCCTGGCCATGCTTCAGCCATCTGAGGGAAGCTTGGCAGGAGGGCGGTGTGCGGGCGGCCGTCCGGGCTGTCGATGGTCCTGCAGAGCTGGAGCGTTGGGCAATTTTTCTGTCATCGTGAAGCTATTTGTGGGTTGAGGCTGACTGCCATGAATAGCATCAGGAGCAGAGGGCTGGGGTCACAGAGTGAGGGAGGAAGGGTGCCCCGTTTAACCTGCAGCTCGCAGGAGGAAACGCGACCTGTGGAAGATGGCAGCATGGGCCAGGAGAGCTGGTCCTCTGCCCCCTCCTTCTCTGAGCCTGCTGCCTCTTAGTTAATCTGGGAGACAGAGGCTGAGGGCCAGGTGTCTCATTCCTGTTTACACTGTCCTCTTTGTGTAAATAATGAAACATTAATTGGAGCAGGGTTGAGTGTCCTGCCTGTCACACCTTCCAGGGGAATGTTTTAACTAGAGTGTCAGGAGTCATCCTTCACACTCTTCCTCCACGACAATCTGGATGTTTTATAAGAAATGGGATAGCTCCAAGAGGAGGAGACTGAACAGCCTCTGCTGTGAAATACCCACAAAACACCTCACAGGTTAAAGCCCCCACATCCAGACTTCTGCCTTGAACCAGCAGAGCCTTTAGAAGAGCCTTTAGACCTGCACTAACATATTCCACCTCTCAAGTCACTGTTAGCCGTGAGGTTATAAACACATTGAGGTGTGTCCCTCCTGAGCAGCTGCTCTGTTTATATTGAAGTACTTACACTGTCATGTAGCAAGAGAGTGAAATGGCTTTAGAGTCATGACTATGAGGCCAGCCTGCTGGGAGATGGAGTAGCTGGTCTTCAGTGTTGCTCCAGTGGAGGCCAAAATGTCTGTGCAAAGTAACGAAAGTGACTGCAGTATCCTCATCTTGGGATATTCTCATAGCCTGCTTGGTTATGCACCCCTGAGAGAGACATGGGCAATAAAACCTGCCTCCCGGCTTGTGTCCTGGTGTTTTAAGTGAGAAGGGTGCCAACACCCCCGCCTCTAAGGTATTTATGAATCTGAACATAAGAAAATACTTTTTTACTGTAAGGGTGACTGAGCACTGGCCTAGGTTGCCCAGAGAAGTTGTAGAGTCTCCATCCTTGAAGATACTCAAAAGATGCCTGGGCACAGTCCTGGGCAACTGGCTCTAGGTGGCTGTGCTTGAGCAGGAAGGTGGACAAAATGATCTTCAGAGGTCCTTTCCAGCCTCAACCACTCTGGGATTCTGTGATCTGGCCTCTTCTGTTCCTTTGGATTTCTGGAAATTTCCCAAAGTGAAACATTTTCTTTTCAGTCAAATGCAACATTTCCTGTTGAAAGAAATGACATTTTACACGTTTTCATTTCAGTGAGACCAATTAGATTATTTTAATTCCTTTTCTATCCAAACTGATATGCTTCTACGCCACAATTTTTCAGCCCAGCAGCTCAACTGATAAAGCTCATGATTTGCACAGCCTTAGGGCTACATGTTTAAATGTATGCAAACACCTCTACTGCTCTGCTGAAGTGGGATTTTCAAAAGGACTTTTTGAGGCTCTGACTTTACAGTGTAAGGACCAGATGCCTGTTCAGTGCGGTAATGTGGTATGTTGATGGGTAGCCTTGCCTTGGTCATTAAAACAACAGCCCAGGCGTGCACGACGCTTTTGAGAGCAAGCTGTACACCAGGACCCTGCCCTCAGGAGTTTTCAATCTTATGCAGTCATTATAGCAAAGAGGACAGTAAAGGATGGGCAGGGTGTGTGTGTGTGCGCACATACAAATGCCGAAGATTTTTGCAACAGGAGAAGATGAGAGAAAATGTTCCTGCTACAAGCACATCTTGGTTACTTACATTTTTCTTTTCTGTTACACAGTGTAACCTTTTCATTTCAATAGCCCACGTGAGCTTGACTGAGAACAGTGTGAAGCGAACAAAGAAGACAAAAGAGCACAGCACGGGACCAGGCAGGTATTCCTGCCACCGGGCAAAGACAGATGCCAGGTTATCTGTGAGTGGGGAGTGCCAAACTGTTGAGAAGTAAGGTACAGAAGAGGGGACAGGAAGCTTTGGCAGAAAAAAGGCATGGTAGATTTTTTTTAGGGATTGTTTAATAGTTGTAGTAATTAAGAAAAAATCGACGGTTTATGTTTCTTTACAGAGTGGTAGTTGAATACTACTTCTCAGCCAAATTCGCAACACTCTGTGCTCTACAAGAATTGACTTCAGTGAGTTTTGGATTAGGCCTTTGGAACACAGGCCTGGAGCAGAGTCTGTCAGCCCATTAAAAGAGAAAAAAAGAAAAGGATCATGAATCAATCCTCCCCATATCTGCTCCAGATTCTGAATCAAAACCATCCCTTAGTTCATCCGATTGCCAGACAAAAAGGAAAACAGAAGAAAAAGAAAAAAGTCCTTCTGTGTCTGTGGAAAGACTTTCTCATCTGCAATACCTCAAACTTCTTCGGAGCTACCTGGCGTGTGCCTTAAAGAAGTGCGTTTCTTTGCTAAACTTGACAGTAAGCACAGCTTATGTCTGCCAGCCTCTAATGCTATGCCTACACTATGCTCAGAGCTGCAATTGCAGCATGCGAGACATACTGAAACCAGCTTTCATCTGGCACTAACAATAGCCAGGAAGATACGGTGGGTTAAGCTTCATGGCTCTCATTCTCTTCTTCCAAAACACATATGGAGCTCCTTCCACAGCCTGTGCAGCTGCAGATTCCCTGCCACACTCTTGAAGCTAGCTAGAACATGACCGCGCTGCCGTCACACCTCCGATTACTGAACCATCTACAATGCCTGGCAGTGTTGTGGATGAAGCCTATTTACCTAAGACAGATTCTTGGCCTGCCACTGCGTTTCCACCATTACTGCTCCACATCTTGGTGGAGTCACTCCTGGGTTACATAAATATAATTGAAGTCAGAATCAGACCTGCTGATCCTCATTATTTTGTTGTTTTTTATACCAAGATGGCTGTCTCTAATCATCTATGGGGCACACAGGGCCTGAACTACCAGGTCTCCTTGGTTTTATTCCTTGTGGATGATATTTACTGCTGTATAGAAGCCCGTCACAGGTCTGTGCATGTCTAACTGATGCACATACGTGATGCAGATCCTGGCACGGTTTCATCCACAGTAAATTAAGACTCATTCAAGTTTTGTTGATTGTAACTGATCAGAGACCCTTTGCAGTCTTGCTTAATGGCCCCATACCTGTTGTAACTGAAGCTTTATTACCACATCACAAAAGATGGTCCCAGCCCCAGTCACGAAAATAATATTCAGCTTACAAAGAATAATGTGAAACTACAATCCAGAAAAGCAGGGTGTGCCAAATGCAGGTCGCTATCTTTCTGTCACTCATCTCTTTCTCTTTTACTTCCTGCATTTAAGCATCTCCTTAGGTCTTCCTTTGCCCTTCGCATTCGTCACTTCTGAAGGCTTGTGGAGGATGAATGAATAGCAGGTCCCAAAGCAGGTGTGGGTGCATTTTTAGGGGCAAAGGACTGCAGTCAAGTGTGACAGAAACAGTAATGCTTCTTTCTCTGCTTGACAACAAGCAGGGCTGGGATTTTAGAAAGTTGTGATGATGAAAGTGTTTGGAATGATGTTTGTCTAAGCCATTGTGTTCAGCTCAACTGCAACAAATTATAGAGAAATATAATGAACTAACTAAATAAACGGCATCGGCAAGGTAGATGTTGGATGAGATGCTATGATGTAGGATAAATAATAGAAGACGAAAACTTAATTATAGACCAGATTGCTTCCTTCCACTGAAAGCAGCTCTTGAGTTCCCTTGCAGAATTTTCATAGGTTTCTTCAGCTGAGTAGGTGGGATTTATAGGATTTGTGACAACCTGCTGATACACCCAGGAATTTCCAGACATCTGCTTATTTGTAAGAAGTCTTCTCTCCTCCTTTCAGTTCTCAAGTACCTTCAGCTTTGTGGTGTGTGATTTCAGCAGAGTTGTTCCTCTGGGGCATTTACCCGTACCTCCTCTTTCTGAACCCCTTCTCTCTTCTGGGTTACCACTCTGTGGGCTGTGGAAAAGTTAGAGCTACCTGTTAACATCTAGCTGAGTTTCTTATGGGACCACAGGCATATGGGATGGATGAAAGCCCTCTTCCGCCCATAGACTTGCTCTACAATTTCTGTCTTTTTTTCTGTACAGATCCCTCAGTCTCAAGAGCTCTGGGCCAGTCTAGGAAAACCCTGATGGTACTGTGAGATGGTTGCTTCATTGAGGTGAGTCAACAGCCTTAGACGTGAGCAGACACACACAATGTATGTAGTCTTCTGAGTTAGAAGACACATGGTTTTATTGACAACAGACTTAGTAATGAACTGAATTCCTATGCAGAAGGAGCTGACATGATCATTTAATTTTGGCTGCATAATTCTTTGCTTTCACAATTTCATCAAACAGAGCACAGGGATTTGTCAAGGGCTTCTAAAACAAGTGTCTGATTGCCTCCCCAAGGCTTCTATGAAGAATTGTTTTGAGAGGTAATTTCAAACTTGCTTACTCAGCTCATTCCCCATAAATTTTACCCACCCCATCATCTACGCCCACACCTACATGGTGTTCCATCCCCATTAAGACGAATCAAAACAAATCAAAAGAAAATTACACATAATGAGTGGGAAGGTTCACTTTCTCCTGTTCAACTGAACCTGCTTGCAAACATCTTGCAGGAAGAGGTAATACTTCTGATATGCATTCTAAGCATGAGCAAAAGGGGAAAAATAATGACTTTACACAGAAAATCTTGTATCACAAAGCTCCAAGACTTGTGTATGCTGCATACATATGGGACCAATCATTCATTGCTGTCTTGGAGGTGGAATGAAGCAAAGTCCCATGCCAGCAACACTCTGAAACAAGCTGGTTGAATGGATGTTTCTTTCCAGAGTGATTATATAATAGTTCATAGAGATTTCAATACTTAAAACAGGTGTTTGCGAAATTAAAAATTGAATTTTAAAATCGCAGCTGAAATATCGCTACTGAAAAAAATATTTCTCCACCTCTATACTTGATAGGTCTTAGAGAACCATAGAATCATAGAGACCTTAAAGATCATCTAGTTCCAAACCCCCTGCCATGGGCAGGGACACCTTCCACTACACCAGGTTGCTCAAAGCCTCATTCAACCGGGCCTTGACTTCCAGGGATGGGACGTCCACAACTTCTCTGGGCAAACTGTTCCAATGCTTCACCATACTCGTAGTGAAGAATTTCTTCCTTATATCTAATCTAAATTTCCCCTCTTTCAGTTTAAAGCCATTGCCCCTTATCTTATCGTTACATGCCCTTGTAAAAAGTCCCTCTCCAGCCTTCTTCACTCTTGAGTGATCTCTGCTAGACACAGAAATGAACATTTATCTATTACTCCCATCAGCTTCATTTGGCCCACACAACCACAGATGATTGAAATGAAGGATCTTCTGGCTTCTACAGCATTGGAATAGCCCCACTCAATCTAGGCCTAACTTTCAAATCCAGGTGCCAAACCTGTCATAGTTGCAATAAATTGGCTGAAATTAAATTTTGGCTATGCCTTAAATCTAAAATCTGGGTATCTGCAACTGAAGGCAGAATGAGAAAGTAATTGTTGACTACTTTGTACAGCTCAACGGTGGGGTATGTTGCTAGGCCCTGACAGAAACATAGGAATGTTGTGCTTTTCTTTGCATAGGCAGGTAAAAAATTACAAGACAATATACATGATGTGAGAAAGGCTATCTGAGAGATATTTAGTGATGCTATTCCATGTCCAAGAGTTACCATTGAACTGACATGGAAGAAGATTGAGTCAAGGGTAATATCCAGCTAAGCAATGGCATATTTTGAAAACAAGTACGAAGAATTTGAACTTGCCACAAAGTCTGCACAGAATCTGCCCATGGAGTCTTTGTTGGTGGTAATAACTCTCCAGCTGGGAATAACATGACTTTGACTTTCAGAGCAGTTTTGCAGCATCGAGGCCTAAAAACTTCCAACTTTGTAAGTATAAACTGGCCATGGCTATTCTTGAGGATCAGAGAGATGCAGAAAGCACAACAGCATTTTTCTGACTCTGCCAATTTGTGCTACGTTTTAGACTTGCACATGAAAAAGAAAACTATTTTTTTTTGTATTTTTAAAAATGACAAGTTACAGCCTGAGAAAGAAATCTCCTCCTCGCTTTGGATAGTTAATCAGAAAAGCATAGCCCAGCGAACCATTTGCTATTTGACTATTTTGTCTGCAGTTGTGTTGAATTTATGACCCCAACAGCACAGAACAGTTTCCATCTCTGATATTCTACATATGTCTACTTTAAAGAGCCAGCCTACTCTAAAAGTCTGCTCTTTTAGTTGCTATCTGGGTAACTGTTGTGATAAAGCCTTGCCCAACTTCTCTCCCTCTCATATCTGTGGTAGTGGCCTCATCCTCTCCCAGTGCTGCCAGCCTCATGGCCCATTCCGTGCTTGATTATTTCTGCCCACGGAAGCAGTGGAGAGGAAGATAGGAATGCTTAGATCTCTGGCACATACTGCCCAAATGTTTCCCTTCTCTCTGTGCTATTCCCGCATGCTGCAGATTTGTATAATGTCCTTCAGATGTCAGAGTCCTTTGGCAGTTGGCAGCAAGTCAGAGATGGTGAACCTGTGAAGAAGCAAAGAGCTAAATCCCTTCCTCTTTTACAGTTTGCAAACACCTCTCTCTTTCTCTCTCTCTCTCTGATCTTGAGTCCTGAGGTTTTCTTTGCTGTGGTTTGAACTACAGTTTAAAATGTTTCAATTGTCATCTTGCATTGTGATGCATCACATGGTGCCCCAGCCACAAAAAGAGCTAGTAATTTGGTTTCATCCTGTCACTGATTTTGATGTGTCTGGTGCAGCTGGATGTGGTCATGTCACGGGTTCCAACATTATCTTTAACAGGAAAACAAATGTCAAGAGAGAAATACTATTGTCTTACAATTAGTTTTAAACAAATCAGACTTTGGAGAACAGTATGATTCTCAGGTCTGTATGCCTGTACAAGGAAGTTTAAGATAAAGTTAACATTTAGCATGCATGGCCATTCCTTAGGGGAAAGAAACACAACACTGAGACTTCACAAGAAAGAACAGAAGATCTGATAATGCAGTTCTTGGGTAAAAGCTTTTTGTAAAACTATGTGTACAACAAGGTAGACTGTATCTTCCACCACCTATTTTCCAGAGCAGATATACATTATTTGCTGCAATTGATAAAAACCGCTTTGCACTCCGAACCTGCTTTGCCTGGAGTTGAGGATGGCCTGCTCCAGTTTGGGATGTCTTTCTTCTTGAATAAATAAGAACGAAGGGGACGCAGCAAAGCAGACCTACTGCCAGGTGAGATATTTTAGAATCAGGGGAGCTTTTTACCTCTATCAATGAAAGAGATTAACAGCTTTATTTGCCTTGGTTAGAGGAAACAAAATTGAAACTCTAGTTGTGAATTTTCCCTTCTGCCTGTTCCCAGTACTTTCATTGCCTACATAGCCTTCCCACTCCTACAGCTGTAGGACTGTTCCCAGGTATACTGCTAGAGGAACGATGGTGAATTCTTTTACTGGAAAGAGAAAAAAAGGGATTTTTCTAAGAAAGATGAAGAAGAAGGACATTGTCACTCTCACTTTTTCTTAAAAAAGAAAGGAATAACAGGAAATGTGTAGAGAACAACTAGCCCAAATGTATTGAAACTCTCCAATGGTTTAACACACAGAACTGGTCTTCGATTGTCTGGTATGTGCCTTGATTTGTATAATACAGGATCATGCTCAGGATCTGGCTTCAACTTTTGGAAGCAGATGTTGCTTGGCTTCAGGCCTCTGGTACCATGTTGTAGTGCAAAGGCTCAGTTTGGGAAGAAGCAGCGAAGTGGCACTCGTCCCATCAGTGGTTTTACTTCGTGCTAATATTGATGTTAAAGTATTAATTACATAAAATGGGCTAAAGCTGTCATTGGATTTTGGTTTAATGTCAGTAAAAAGTATTTTCTGTGGATTTGCTGTTCTGGCAAATGAGACAAACGTATGAGGAAACTCACATGCCAATGACATTTTATTAGAATCAAGTCAGTGCATATGTCCTGTTTTCTATGAGTCCTGGAGTCCTCGTCTGTAACCAGGAGATCTCAGCTTCGTAAAAGAGAGAATCACTAATAATATGAGCTTTTCTAAAGGCTGAAATCCTTACATGTTTCTTGGCTAGAGGTAATGAGGACCGGTTCTAACATTTTCCATGACCAGACAAATGAGAAAGAGCCTTGCATTCCTGTTTTGGTGGGTGCATTGTGAAGCAACACTTTTTTTTTTTTTTATCTAGAAGAACATTAATCAATGTATTGGAGCAAAAATGAATGTCAGCCTTGGGAAAAATTAGATTTGGATGGAGATTCAAAAGTGGGCATTTGGACCTATCCCTACTGCTATCCTATGTTCAAAAGAAGCACGAAATGTCTACATTTCTAAATTAGAGCTGAATGAAAAGAATCATAAAATGATTTCCTATATATTTATTTGAATGTCTACATGGATTTAATTCAGCAGTATTGAGCTTCTATTGTATTGAATCAGTGGGAAGCACTTACATTCTGAGGCTGGGATTTACACAGGCATATAGAACACCCATTTAATAGAATTTATTAAATCAGTGTAAGGACCTTTTGTAGACATTCCCTTTGGAAGCTACTCTGTTTCACTTTGTAGAGGTGGAATTTTTATTATTTGTATTTTCATTTCTATTAACTTTTTCTCAGCTGAGACACCCTTTTAACCTCTAGCAAAAATACCCATGTAAGTTTTACAGAAGTACACATCAATTTCCGAAATATTTTTTAGTCAGTCTGATACTTTTGCTGAGACAATTGACTGCAGGGGTTGATGTCTGCCAGAGTTGGCTGTAAGGATAGTGTTGAAATCAAAACACTATATATACATTTGTACCCAACATTATACATTTGTACAGAACGAAGATCTTGCTGAAAGTAGTTGTGTTTTTCTCCTATCAGACAGCAGAAACAATTCCAAGTGATGTATTTGACCATTCACAACAACACCAACCCTGACTCATACACATCAAGTATTCAGGCTATGCTTTTTTTCATCCTCAAGTTTAAAACGTGCAGTGAGAGAGCTATTGAGTGAGCACTTCTGAATCATTACCATCAGTGTTTGGTTTTGGATATTCTGAGAGCAGAAGAGAAAGAAAATCCATCAGGTTGCAATGTCACAATGAAAAATTTGGATCTGCGTCCTAAATAATCTTATTACCTCCTAAAATTAGAAAGAAAAGTCAGTTCAAAGGCATTGCCCTCCTGCTTTTCTAATCATGTTAGATGGTTTGGAACTGATTTGCTGAGGAGCAATGGTGAAAAGAATGGAAGAATGTGATTCTTTGCTGTCAGGGAGGCACAGCAGAAAAGTGAGATCGAGAACACTGAAAGATGTCACATTTCTCAGCCTCACCTTATTGCGACAGGAGACAAAGGTGGCAAGAGGACCAAACTAAGCTTTTCTTTCAGGCTATTTTTAGAATTCATACTACTAATTCATCTTTGTTAAAAAATAGGCAAACGGTTATATACAGTTTTATTGGCAGTAAAACTTATGTCTGAAGCCAATTTTCCCTTTTATTTTACAGACTACAAATACTTCCACATTCTTATTACTAGAGACGTAAAAGCGTAGATAGAAACATTTGAAAGCTATTAGGGTCATTTACAGAATTAATGTGGCTGTGCTTTGAACCCTATTAAAATGTATTAGATCCTATCAACTGTAGTCCGAGTGAAGGGCAGAAAAAATGGCAAAGCAGGAAGGGTTGCTGCTGAGAAAGTGGCAGATCCAGAAAGAACAGGAGAAGCGGGGTGACTGAAAAGGCATACAGAACTCTTCTGGCTCTCTTTTCTGGGCATTTTGCAGCTTCATTCAGACTGGCACTATAGAGCTGATTATGACTACGAAATCAGTCCCAAGGTAACTGTTCTCAGCTTTTCTTCACTTCATTGCAGCGCTCACGAGTGCTGCAGAATACACTAATGTCCTGCAGATGTAAAAGCCTCCTTTAGAAACAAGCAACTAATAGCAGTGGGAAAATGAGTGAGGTTTTGAGGGCACAGTTGGGGTTTTGTGTAGTTTGGGTTCCGCTGCGCAATACAAATGTTAAAAATACCCAAACTTTTCACTCTTCCATCAACTTGGATATCAAATAATCGAGACTCCTTCTCAAGTTTATCTTCCTGTGAGCTGCTCCCAAATGCTGAGCTGAACAGATACCACTGGCCAGTGCCCACTTGCCCATTCTCGCTCTCGATGTGACCAACCCCTTCTGCTGGTGCCTGGGTCCGGGAGCGCGTAGCACAGGGCAGTCTGAGGCTGCCCGGCCAAGGTGTACGTAGAGCAGAAGGGTTCCAGTCCAGTAGGTGGGAATGCCACATGTCCCATCAAGCTTGAATTAACATAGTTCAGGTTTATTGTGTCATAGGTGTTGCCAGAGTGTCTGATACCTCTGAATGTGGACGTGTCACAGCACAAGTTCACGCAGTATGATGAGGCAGTGCAATAAGCTATAATAGTACAAGGGTTATGCAATGTGCTTAGAACCAAAGAGCATAAATCTTGTATTGAAAAACCCTTGAGGAGGTTCTGTTTGATTGTTACTAGCTTTTTTAATTTGCTCTGTATACTGGGATTTTTCCATTTACAGATGAAAGTGCTTGTTACGGCAACGTTGTTCTGAAACAATCAGGACAAAAGGTGCTGGGTTTTTTTCCTGAATGAAAATCTCCGAGTCCCTTTCCAGCAAAGGAAGACCTGTTTGTCAGAAGCAATTCACACACCCCTCTTTTAAATCCATGGCCTGTTTTTACTTGTGCTGTTCAGGGTTCTTCAGTCTTTATTTAATAAGGTTACGTAAGGAGAGGTGGAGGAGGAGGTAATATGTTGTATTGGCAAGAAAACAACAGGCTATTTACATGTCATATAGTTAGCAACAGAGCAGTTTGGGTAACCTGGCTTCACTTGTCTTAGAATAATGAACACATCTGATTTAGGGCTCCATTTGAGGGATTGTAAGAGTTTGTCGTTCTCCAGGTGATTCCAGCGGGTGCTTCTTTCAGGTATCTATACAATCCTCCATGTGCTTTTGTTGGCAGTAGAACTCCTTGGCACCACTATGACCATTTACTTGTATTTTTTCAAAGGTGTAGCCACAAAGCCCTTATTGCCGACTGCATTCTGCAAAGATAGCAAAGAGGCCTTTTTTCCCTAAGGGAAACAGAGTGCAAAGAGTGGGACAAAACCAAGGCAAATTCTGAATGATTATCAGGCATATTTCTTGATAATGACTTCCATTGTGCTGTAGATTAGACTCCAAAGGGCAGAATCAGAACTTTCTGTTTTGCAAGCGTGAAAATTCGACCGGACAAAGCATTTAAATTCCAGTACTGCAGTGAATAATTGACAGGAACGTGATTGAAATGGCCAGATACTCAAAGTCTTACTCTAATTTCTGGGGTTCTATTAGATATCGATTTTTCAGAGTAAAAATCCAGAGGACAATAAAAGTTCAGTCAGCTGTGAATGCTAATGGGAAGCGTACTAGGGAGTGAACCAAGAGCTCGCCAGAGTTAGCAAGTCCACACTCGCTGTGGGGGGGACAGTTTTACTCTGCCTGAAGAGTGCCTTTTTGTGGTTTAACTCAGCCATGTGTCCCTAGGGGTACTATTATAAAATAGCGATGGTGGAATGCTGTGTGTGGAATAGTTACTGCAGAATAACTATTTCAGGCTGTTTTGCTGTGTAGACAAGCCTTACTACTACATTTTGACAAGAAGATGCACCTAAGCTGATCTCTTTTACTTGATGTCTAAGGAGGTTTTAGGTTTGCCTTTGTAGAGTAGGGGTCTCCTGGGAGGTTAGTGCTTGCAAATATTTACCAAAGCATACTACCATGTCAGAAAAAAAGGGGAGCAGGGGTTCCACATTAGTGCAAATGCATTTGTATCACATAGCATGCAGCAGCGCTACTTACTCTGACATTAGACTCTGAGCTGAGGTGACAGAGTGGGGGAGCATATACTCCAGGTCTCTCTATAGCAGGACTACTCAATGTATTTTTTCTAAGCTTGCCTGGGTAATTTTGCAATGGTTTGATAACATACTACAAAGTCCTGCTTAGCAGGAACCAGTATGCTGGCCCCATGTCTACAGCCCTCTGAGTGACAAGGAGGGGTCCTAAGAGCTCCTGCATGAATAGAGTGTCTATCGTGTTTTGGGGATCTTGGGGAGGCCTGGGCAAGATTTAAAACCTTCTCTGTAGTTAATATAGCAAGAGAACCCTCTTGGAGATCTGATCTCAGGTGATCTGGATGACCCTCTGGCATCACCTATCCATTGACGCAACTCACGGCTGCTAGAGGGAGTATACAGGGAAGGTGTAAAGTTGGGCAAGACTTAAGCAGGGCCCTTTGGCTGCTGGGTGCCTCCGTGAAGTGTCTAAACTAAGGAGGGGTAAGTCTGGGGCTCACCTACTGGAGATGTTGGGATATGCAAAGCACTGAAGGAGCTCTTTGATATTAATGACTGAGTATTTATTTTTGATAGTATATGTCAAAGAAATGATCCTGATATACGTTACTTTAGTACATATTTGATGATCATATAGAAGTGTCTTATCTGAAGTGGAAGGGGTGCTTTGTGAGGGTAACTTGATACTGTTTTGGTCAAAATTAACATTTTTTTTTTACAAAATGAAGAAATGCTACATATCCCAGCCAGACTCATAGGAAAGCAGAAATCGTTATTTAAGGGAGGATTTATGCAATCTCTGTTTCTGTCAACCCTTAAAAAAAGAAATAGTAGTATTTGTGAGAGCTAGGGAACTAAAAGCTACAACAGGTTTTTGCAATACTTTCAAAAACTTGGTCTTTTGTCAGCTTTAGAATGGACAACGCTATCAAATAGCAAGGGGTCATGTTTGCAACATCGCATGCAACAAATTCCTGACTCTTTTTTTGATTCCCTCCCACTTACACTAGAAGTTTGTGTGTATATATCCAGCAAGAGGAAGGGAGAGATTTTTTTATGCATCTTCTCCAGGAAATCAGGGAGACTTAGAGACTGAAACTGGAAAACATCAATGGGTGGGACCAGGAAAGTCAACTGAATGCTGCATTTTGCCAAGACACTTTCATCCTGACCTTCTGTCAACTAGGACAGGATGAGAGGCAATGCGTTGGCATAAAGTCTCGGGTCAAAAGTTGAAAGTTGCCCATTCCTAGAATTTTTGATACGTAAACCTTTTGGCTAACCTTACAAATATTTTAGGAAAATGACAATAAGCTGTGAAGCTGTTTATTTCTCTTATTTCTAGGAGTAAACCCCTTCCCTTTCAGCATTTCAGTATCTGAACATATGATGGAAATGGATTTTTGGCTTGAACTGGCAACTTCCACCCTCACAGGAAGACAAATCCCCGAAGAACATGATCTGGGGAGGATTTGTGGGGAGTGGGGTGGAGGGGAAGGAGCTATCAGCAGCACAAATAGCAAAGAGTGGCTTGGCAGCTGCTTTGGCTGGTGGATTCAAACTATGGATCTTGCCAGATCTCTATTGTATGGCAGAAAGGGCAACTGCCAAAGAACACCTGCCAGGGTGGCCCTTAGCTTTGTTCTTTGTATTGAACTGTTGTTATCGCTGATGCTAGTGGGATTTTCCCCCCTGGTACGGTGAGTGAGATGTAGCTACCCACAATTGTCTCCTGAGTGGAACGGCTGTGCTATGGACTTTGGTTGGGCCTGAGATTAGTTTCTACATCTCAAAAAAAATGTTCTCTCTCTGACTGGGATATGTATTTAATCATTGCAAGGAAGGTTAGTCCTAAATGCTAGGACCAAGTGTGTTCCAGTGGTGAGAACATCCCATTACACATGGCCCACTTTAAACACACTTGAGGGCAGGTCAGATATTATTTTAATTTGCAAAGTTGTTTGCTCTGTTTACCAAAGACTTTAATGACTGGAAGCTGAACATTACTGTAAGCAGAACTGGAATGTCAGATGGTGTTGAAAGCTGATTATATAACTTGTACTTTTAGTTTCATAATTAAATTTTATAGGGTGAAAATACCTATTCACCCTATCTACTGCAAATGCAATAAGTGAATGTAGGTGGACTGGATCTTTATTAACCACTGAATGACGGGTTGCATTCACACCTGTATCTGAGTCAAACCTTAGCTCCTTTGCAGTAAAGACTGTCAGAAGATGTGATTGCTCTCTGTTATTATGGATGGGGGTAAATAGAGGGGAAGGAGGAACTTTTAAGATTAAAATGCAGAGGCAGGTGTCAAACAATTGGGTATAAACTCAGTACAGACAGGTTCTGGATGAAGTCCATCAGGGGAGTGAGGTTTTGAAACAAGTTTTCAGCTGGAGCTGTAGGTGCAAAACTGCACCTCAATTTAAACCAGACCTTAATACCCTCACAGATAAGATTATATTGGTTTTTGATGACAGTAGGGTACTGCACACAGGGACCCAGGCAGCTCCAGTGATGTGGTCGGTTCTTTGGTTTCTGTGTATCATCTCTTACATACTAGCATCTCTCTGGATATACTTGATGATGATTAGTACAAGTAGCTGCTTAATCTCTTCCTCTGAGAAATGTATGCTGAGTTTTATGGACATGGCACAGAAGGACAGATTAGAAGGGGATTTGTCTGGGAAACTTCAATAAAAAGATTTTAAACATGCAGTCCTCTTTTCTTAAGCTTGATGGAGCCAGGTCTATTTTTTTAAGTGTCTTGGGCATTCAGCGTGTCAGTGAATGAAGCGTGCTACAGAAAGAGCCGGAGCCGGTTGTTCAGCATGCAAATGAATTTTATCTGATGAGTGGTGGTGTTTGTCTGCTTGTACATGAGTCTCTCCTGTAAAATAACAGGCCAGTGAGAAAAATAATTCAGTAATGTAAATTCACAATTTCCCAATTATTTATGTGATATAAACTCCACCCACACAACAATTCCACCTCTTCCTTTCTCCTTTTTTTCATCTGCATAATGGTGCTAGGTTTGTTTCACTCGTGCCTAGCAAGGAACACACCGCCAGGGCGTGTTCGCCAGGGCTGCTGTGGCCCTGGGGCCAGCCAGACGCTGGGACTGACATCCCAGCTCTGCTCCAACTGCTGCCAGCCGACCACAACATACAGGTCAATCCGCCAGCCCAGGATTGTGGTGGAATGTCGAGGTGGCTCAGACAGACTCACTCGACTTGCCTCCCCACTGCTACTACACCAGGGCCTGGGAGCAGATGTTCACAGCAAAATTCAAACGCAGCAGGGGCCAGGAGCTGGGCCAGCAAGTGCAGCAACTTGCCTTCCCCAGCATTTCTTCCCTTTCCTTAAATAAATAGCAATAACAAAAAAGACCAGCCTATCTGGTCTATATAATACGGCCGACAGTGGTTTCCAATTTCAGTGGCATACCACTCTAGCAAACCGCAGTTTGTGATTTCTAGCGCTGGTCTATGAGTCTGGGAGTAAAACTGTTCTAAGCAACGTCTCTTGAAATATCCATGCACTGGGGACTAAAATGGATAAAATAGATTCAAACAGGTAAAAAGGAAGTGTTTTGGTGACTTTCCTCTGAGACACAAAGGGATCCTTAAGTGACTAGGTCTGGTATGGGGAAAAAAGGCTATGTCCTAATCTCAGTAAGTCATTGTAAGTGTAATTGATGCATTTTGGCGATGGATAGATGAGGTCATTGTAGAAAAAGCAACAATGAATGATGTGGCAGAGCAGGAGGAGCCTTTCTTCTCCCTCCTCTTAGATGTTTTTCTTCCTGTGACCTTGCCTTCGGACCGTTCACATTTATTTGAGTATAGTTTGCCACCAGTTGCCCCACCTCTGAAAACAGCCCTCAAACTGGCTGCCAGTGCCTCTTTGCACGCTCCATACTGCAATGCCCAGTTAATGAGTGGGTACGTGACCTTCTTTCTTTTCAGTGCTGGAGCTGTTTCACAACCCCCAGCTCCCTTCATCTTCCTGCCAGGTTGCCTGTCGTTTTTGGAGAAAGTATTCCTGGGAACAGTGAGGCAGAACAGGTACAGCTTTCCTCACCTCGCCACATGGCCTCTTCCAAGCAGGGAAGTTGGCAGCTGCAAACATGTTTCCAGAGAATTGCACCAGGCTGGCTCCTGTCCTCCAGCAAAGCGCCAACTCGTCTGTGCTGCAAGTGTCACAGGTTTGCCTGCTGCTTGAGTAACTCGCTGCCACCTCTGCACCTCTGGATGGAAATCTTGGCTGAGGTCTGTTGGCAAAGCTGTGTAGGAGATTTCCCGGTCACGTAGGGAGTCTCCTGGGTCGAGGCTGAGCTGAGTGCACATGTCATGGAGAGCCCGCGTGAGGAGACATGACTAGGGGAATGTGGACCCTAACTCTGGTCGTTCTCCCTTGCAAAGGCAAAATGTGAACTGAAAGTGATAATGAATTCGAGCAAGCAAAAGATTTAGGATTTCTGCATTTTCCTTCCCCCTTTTCCCAACATTACATTTCATCATTTACTTTTAAGTAGCAAGTTAATCTGTCCCCCTTTACATTCAACAGGCACTTCCCCCTGTAGGAAATGCTCAGGATAACAGTGCAAGTGAAACTATGTGATTGCTAATAAGCAGCTCCACCAGTGCTTGCCCGAAGGTACCAGAGTAGTCAGTGTTACTAATAAAGTTAATTACTCCCACTACAAGAGAAATTAGTCAGGGGGAAAAAATCAACGTGTATGAACAAGATGATTAGCTGCTGGTTTCACTTTTGCAAATACATTTAATCTACTGCAGTACTTTTATGCTGGTTAACCAGAGTCACAAGGTATTAACGTGCTCCCTCCTTATGAGAGAGCAGAGAAAGAATTACAAAACAGTCACTTCCGTTTCAGGCCCTGTCTGATGAACTGAATGTATCTAAGGTCCTTTGCACTTTGTTCTCTCTTTTAATAATCGGTGCCATTTCTCTCCTGGCCATCAAACTGTGGTCTGGAGGTGAAGTATTTCATAATTGTTCAGCCTGGAGAAGAGAAGGCTCTGGAGTGATCTTGTTGCAACCTTCCAGTACTTAAAGGGGGCCTACAGGAAAGCTGGAGAGGGACTTTTTACAAGGGCATGTAGTGATAGGACAAGGGGCAATGGATTTAAACTGAAAGAGGGCAGATTTAGATTTGATATAAGGAAGAAATTTTTCGCTCAGAGGGTGGTGAGGCAGTGGAACAGGTTGCCCAGAGAAGTTATAGATGCCCCATCCCTGGAAGTGTTCAAGGCCAGGCTGGATGAAGGTTTGGGCAACCTGATGTAGTATGAAGCTTTGGGCAACCTGCTGTAGTGGAGGGTTTCCCTGCCCATGGCAGGGGGGTTGGAACTAGATGATCTTTGAGGTCCCTTCCAACCCTAACCATTCTATGATTCTATGATAATTAAAAGCATCTCTAGTGCTGAATTTTTCTAACAAAATGTCTCTCGTCCACCACCAGGACATCCCATTTCACTTTGTGGTGTCTCTAATCTTTATGCATGTGAAATAGCAAGAACCCATCTCTCCATCAAGCATGAGTTTTCATTGACTTCTGTGACTGTAACTGGTTAATCTCCTAGGAACAACACAACAGCTGGATTCAGATTTACTTAACTCTATTTTCTGATATAGGAAATGAATGAGATAACACAGAAGCAGCCATCACAGAACTGTAACTGTCTGATTTCTAGCTGCTCTTTTAGTGAAAATCTCAAGGTTTTTCTTTTCTTTTCTCTTTTCTTTTCTTTTCTTTTCTTTTCTTTTCTTTTCTTTTCTTTTCTTTTCTTTTCTTTTCTTTTCTTTTCTTTTCTTTTCTTTTCTTTTCTTTTCTTTTCTTTTCTTTTCTTTTCTTTTCTTTTCTTTTCTTTTCTTTTCTTTTCTTTTCTTTTCTTTTCTTTTCTTTTCTTTTCTTTTCTTTCCTTTTCTTTCCTTTTCTTTCCTTTTCTCTTCTTTTCTTTTCTTTTCTTTTCTTTTCTTTTCTTTTCTTTTCTTTTCTTTTCTTTTCTTTTCTTTTCTTTTCTTTTTCTTTTCTTTTCTTTTCTTTTCTTTTCTTTTCTTTTCTTTTCTTTTCTTTTCTTTTCTTTTCTTTTCTTTTCTTTTCTTTTCTTTTCTTTTCTTTTCTTTTCTTTTCTTTTCTTTTCTTTTCTTTTCTTTTCTTTTCTTTTCTTTTCTTTTCTTTTCTTTTCTTTTCTTTTCTTTTCTTCAGAAAGTAGGGAGAATGTGCTCTGCAAATAGTAATGTCACCATTCCCCGGGGCTTATATAACTGAGAAACATCAAAGACTTTGCTCTGAGACATTGTGTTCCATACAGGATCTGCGTATGTTATAAGAGGTACCAATTATTCCCAGTTCTTGTAGTATTTTTTGTAATATGGATATCATCCAACCCAAGTCAAAGAGGGCATCATGCAAGCATCGGGTGACAAAGCTCCTACTCATACTTATCATTAAGGACAGGAGAAGGGAGGAAAAATGATTAATGGCTTCCCATTTCATCCAGTCATAGGTTTACCTTTCCAAATGATTATTTTTCATTTGGTTTATGGCATTTCTGTGTGACATTTGTTCACCTCACCATCAGGAAGGAAAATCTACACAGAGTGGCCAGGTAACCAAGCACAGAAATCCGACACTGAAGTTCCATGCCTGACTGCTCAGAGAAACACTTGCCTGTAGGCAGTTCAGAAAGAGCTCAGGAACCCTCAGAGGTTGGAACGAGAATACGATCTGCACGTGGATAATTTGCAGGAAGAGAAAAAGAGACCACTTAACTGTTTTTAATTACCTCTTGAGGATGAATTTTGAACTGGTGGCAAGACAAACCACTATACAACCTACGATTAAACTTCTGAAGTGTTCAGGAATTATTATTACTAGTGAACTAATTACTATTTCTGTTACTAGAATCTTTCCAAAAGGCTACTTTTCACATATAAATCTATTAGTCAAATGAAAATGAGAATACATTTTTCAGAGGGACCTTCATCCTTGAGCCACCAGTGCTTTAGAAACAGGAGACTGAATTGACATTTGCATTAAGACCTATTTTCCCTCTTGTCAGAGTAATACGCAGTAACATGCTTTGAAGTGGGTGTACCTATCATCTGCCTCTTCTTTGCGTGGCCAGCATGCTTTGAAGGTGTTCTGGTAGGAATGAGAATCTGCTCCTATTTGTTTTATTTACTTCTGTGCTCTTTGATGTTGACTTTTCCCCTCATTCAGTTTTTATTTTCTCCTTCTCCCTTCTCTTTCACACATTCTTCTGTCTTTTATAAAATGCCATTGTTTCACTGTCATTACCTTTCTCCTTTTTATTGAGTATTTGAAGATACAATTATGAGATAACGGAGTATCACCATCTATAGCTACCACCCCTTCCCATAGTATCACAGATTAATCAAATAATGCAGAACGGAAGGCATCTCTGAAGGACACTTGATCTCCTCCAGCCCCCATTCAGGGCAGGGCCAACTTGGAAATTAAGTCGAGTTGTTGAGGGTCATGTCCTGCTGAGTATTCTAAGGAGACACAGTCTCTCTGAACAGCCTGTCCCAGTCTTTGACTCCCGAACTGTGAAATTTTTTTTTGTTCATATCTAATCGGATATCTAATCAAATTTTCCTTGTTGCAGTTTGTGTCTGTTGCCTCTTTTCCTTTCCCTGTGCAACTCCAGAAAGAAGTCTGGCCTCCTCTTCTCTCCACCTTTCTGTAAGGTAGTTGAGCGCAGCTGTTAAGATCTCACCTCCGTTTTCTCTTCTGAAGCCTGACAAACACCCCTTGGCCTCTCCTTGTAGTAGCCTACGACTACCTAGATCACTGCAGAGATCTGGAACTATCTATGGCTCTTGTTGCAAGCAAGACAGTATATCCACCAGCTAGCATTGTTCAGGCTCTTCTAAGGAGAGTCACTTAAAAACATGCACAGTGCTCTGGTACTACTGAGCTATCATGAAACAGAGGAATCAAAAATTAAACAGAAATTAGTTGTAACCTCAACAGAGTAAAAAGTCCCAGAGTTAACCATTGTTAGTGAATAGTTTTTCAGCCGCTTCATGATTCTCCAAATGATCTACATTAGAAGAAACATTTCTGATTCTTTTTCATCAGACTAAATACTTGAATGCACAAAAGAGCTTGTGGCTAGGACAATGGAAGTGTCATTTATGATCTATACAAAATCCTATTGTGTGAGGCACTGTTTTTGTTTTGCAAACAGTTTTATTTATGCACTGTGAGCTTGATGGGGGTGAATTCTTACCTAAAGGAAGTGCTTTGATGGTTGGGTTAGGCTAGTTTTGCAAGAATTACTCCAGCCATTCTATCTTTGGAACTCCGTTTTTTGCCTCCCATCCCAGCAAACCATGGAAGAGAATCAGGATGAGCTCAGACGGCAGGAAGTTTTTCAGGATTTTTGTCATTCCTTAATCACTCACAGAACTGATACAGCCGGAGCCCAGGATTGCAGGAAGGATTCCTGAGCAGTAGAAACCTTGATGTTAAACAGGAATCAGCCACGACACACCTTGATGATAGGGTGGAGATAATTTGTTTTGTTATTAATATTTGACATTTGTGTTCATCATGCGGAGAAGGCAGCCGCACTGCCTGGAAGAGAGGCTGCAGGCAGCACAGAATCTTGCTCACCCCATTGCATAAGGGGCACATTTGCATCCAGATCTTCGTCTGGTGATTAAAAGGTGCGTTACACAACCCAGTGAAAGAGTGAGTGCTGTTGGATGACACCCGTTCTGCCTCTTCCTGAGCTCCGCCACGAGCTCTCCTCCCCAGCATGGGCTGAGGATGTCACGGTGCCTCCTCCGGCAAGGAAGATGGTTTGTCTGTGGGGAAAGAAGGAGAGGCCCCGCCACCCTCCCCACCACCCTGCCTGTGGCTGGAACCCTCATGACAAGACACCGTGGCCTTGGAGGGAGAACTGCAGGGCCCCAATGGCATGGCGGGAGCAGGGAAGGACGACTCCACCCCGAGCGAGAGCGGGGTGTCATTAGGAGTGCCCGCGTCCGCTTGTCAACAGCCCCTGGCCGCCGACCGCAGCCTGAGTCACCGGCACCTGAATGAAAGTAGTTGGGTTGTTGTTTTGTCCTTTCCAGCCTCTGAAGAGTGCATCCTGCCAGGAGGGCTGGTGGCCTGGCTGGGCTGCTGAGCTGTGACCTGACCTCATGGGCGAGGACTGTCCTTTGGGTCAGGAACTTGCAACCTGTTCAAGTAAAGACAACACCTGGTGTACATCGTGCTGCGAATCAACGGGTGGCGGAAAGCAGAAGCAGGCTGGGCCTTTGCCTTTGCTCTCCTCTGAGCGTGGCTCCTTTTAGCGTTGCCATGAGTCCTCGTAGCCAGGAGTGAGGTGAAAACCTGTGAGTGGTTTTCCTGGCTAGTTTCAGAAAGTCAGGTGTTGGAGTCGCACTGCTGGTGGCTGCAATAAAAACATGGACGCCGTGTCTACAGAGGTGCCTTCCTGGGCACTGCAGGGCAGGTTGTATCCACGCTGACAGACTCTCTCAGCCTCCAAATCCAGGCAGAACTTACTATTGAGTGGAGAGATCATGTTTGATGTCTTCTTTTGCGGTCACAGCTCAGCAAGCCTGTGCAAGGCAGGCTTCATTTGATCCATAGTCCCTCATTTTCCCTGATGGTACTGGTGTTAAGGGGTGTTGAAGAAGCTTTTCACCCATTTTGTTCTTCCCAGCAAGATGAATATTAAAAAGGAAGAGAAAGACCTCTCAGCCCTAATAGTCGAATCACAGGAAAGGGCCTGCCTCATTTCATGTCCTGCCTCATACTGTAAACAATGATCATTACAAGTTGCACCTCGCTTGTCCTCTGTGTTTTTCCCCATCCTCTTAGACCATAATTGCCATTCCTTCCCCCTAATTACTCCACCCTGGCTTAAGGTGCAAAGAATGGCCTTTGTTTGGCAAATAAAGGGTAGGCAGAGCTTTGAAGGAACGCATTGCTGTTATGGAGATTCACCCAACATTATGTGGTTGGCTCTTCTAGTTTCTGTTAGAGCCAAGGCTTCAGTCATTTCCAGCAGGGACAATCAGGAGAGGGCTGTCCTACAGACCAGAATGTCTGACCTTCTGCTGTATAGAGGGGAAAAATCCTACATAAATAATTCATTTTCAAGCTCACAATGTGCTGCAAATGACATCAAATAAAAGTGAGTGCATACAATAAAAAAATAGCCTTTATGGTATCTTTAAAATCTTTTAGGAATATCAGCTGTAGCCTGTGAACAGGCTACATTGCCACTTCATCTTCTTTCCCTATACAAATTTGTATATAGATATTTTTAGACTTTTTGAAAGAAAGAATTTGTAACCATAAAAATCCACATATTCCAGATGCACATTTTAGTGCTCTCAGGGCTTGGTTTAAATTGTTTTTCAGATGTACATATAGCTTTGACATTTTAAAGTTTGAGGATACATTAATAACTGTGTGCATAATTTTACATAAACAAATGTGCCTGTTGACTGAAAATATAGCTTTCATTCCTGTTATTTGCATCTAATGAGAATAATTATGAAGACATTGAATAATCATTTTTATATAGGGCTTTACATGCAAGAAGTTTGTGAAGGTGCAAGATAGCTGGATGGCTATATTGAACATTTTAGATAGCTGAACTTTTGGAGGCTCTTCCAGTTAGAGATTTTAAAATTACACCGTTGCACACCTCTAGTCTCAATTCTTTCAAATCTACTAGAGAGTTCTTGAGCATGTTAAAGGAGATTTTCCTGTTGAGAGTGTCACTGAATCAAGTTTGGAATAGGAAGAAGGAGGTGTGATCAGGAACAAGGTCAGTCTGTCCGACTTCAAACACATAGTCACATATTTTTGAAAAGACCTTACATGCATCTGTACCAACACCACGTTATTGATGGATAGCTGAAGTCAGATGTGAACAAAAGGGAAAATCTGTTTAGATCAGAGGTTTCCCAACTTAGTGTGCATCAAAGCACGCAGTGACAGAAACTACTCCCACTTCTGGCAATGGCAATGGGTCCATGTGAGACTGCTTTGGATGTCTTTCTGTTTCAGTCTGTGAAGACAAAAAGGTTGAGAGTGAGATGCAAAGATGCCCTCTCTTCAGGAACTGTCATGGGTCCAGCTTGTCTACCTAGGCTGGTATGGAAACTATGGTAGGAGTACCTCCAAAAGCTGGGAAAAGAGCTGTCAGATAAAGGCCACAGTGATGAGGTCTTACCTTGACAAGGACTTGAGAATGGAAGGAAACAGTATCTCCTGGAAGAGTATGGAGAAGAAAGAGAAAGCAGATAACAAACGAACTATAATAGCAAGAGATAGCAATGGTTGTTTTGTGTTTTCCTACAGAGCATGATTCAAGAATGCCATTATCTGTAGAAGCCATCTGTGTTCAACTATATAGTTTCTTCTGATAGACCAAAGGTGACCGTCTTTGGCTAATGAGCAGCAAGTAGGGAACTGCCAACTCTCAACTCTCTGTACTTCTACCCTATTTCTTTTTCCCACATGAAAGCAGCAATAGCAATAGCTCCCAGATCTGTGTAGTTCCCCTTTCTCTTTTATATAGAGTTTAACCCTTGACACTAAACAGCCTAGATCCTATTTGGAAGAGATTCATGGAAACCTTCGATCTAAATCACATGCATTCTTCCTCTTTCCTCAGAAAGACATGTTTGGCCTTGGAGGATACAGCCATGCATAGCTTGTCTCCAGACTATGTTCAACTGGGACGTGACGAATCTCTTTCCCAACTGCTTACCAAGCCAATGTTTAAGCCTGCTCACATCCAGAACACTGAGCATAGTCATGCTCTCTTCCCCCTCTCCCCCCATCCCCGGCTTCCCATATGATTACTCATGGCTTCTAGTATTTGTTACGACACAAACTTCTAGGAGCTTTGTGAATGTGTACACAAGACACTAACTAACTTATTTAGCAGGAATGGTTCAGGATATTGTATTTTAGCTTTGTATGTCAAGGGTGGCATAAGTTCAGGAAGGAAAGAATTGTGACGTATCATGAAGGTTTCCCAACATGGGACATTATAGCATGATACTGCACAGGTGTCCATCTGGAGGGTAGGAATGACATAACTGTGCCTTTTACTTTTAAGTCAAAACTTTTCCAAAACATCATATAAACACAGATGAAAGTGGATACACCTTGGCTGAGGTGTTACTAGACTGTGAAGGAAATCTCTGGAAGGTATAGATTTGCTCATTGTCTTGAAAACTCCCAAATTTGGGCTCATAGTTCTAAAGGAAGCCTAAGAAATATTCTAAGTGTGCCCTGTTTCTATATGTAAAAGGTAAAGCTTGAAAGCATGAAATTAGAAACAGAAACTTCAAGCATGTGGATCCATTAGAACAAGGCCATGTCACCCTGGGAGAACAGGATTAAGCAAGCTTGATAAGACTTGAATTTATGGCAGCATCACTTTAGGCTCATTCGGTCTGATACAGGCATTGAATTATTGGTATTCTGCTACGAAAGGACACTTGAGCTATGTGAACAAATCTTCTAGTTATTAAATAGTTCACTTTACGCAGTGAAGTCAGCTATGCAGTTAGTTAAATTATACTGAGAAATACCCAGGCAAACGGTGTTTGCTTCATGTATGTGAGTATCATTTTCCAGATAAACTTTTGTTTGTAGGCTTTTAGTTTTAACTCCGTTTGTAGGAGGTGTTTGATGAGAAAGAACTCTATGCATATATATATATATATATATTTGTACATAAACAAATAGATATAATAGGAATATAGAAGAGGGAGAGAAAATGTGACTTGCACTGGTTTGGGCCTGCCATTCTCAAACGCTGAACCGTTTGCATACAGGTAAGACATCCCGATTTCCCTAGTGCGACCCAGTGTCAGGAGGCAGCTCAGAGCACTGTCACTGCCCTGACTTACACTTCATCCATTGCTCATGCCAGATATCCACACATGTACACCATACAGCAGCCCTACACATTACTACAGATGCTTACCTCAGCTCCACAGTCAACATCTGCAGGGGCAAGACCACAGAAAGAGGTTGTAAGGTCCTCATTATCAATGAACACAACACAAATGGTGAAAGTAACCTTTTATTTGCATGTGATATAGAGACATACACACTGCAAACACATGCCACACATCATAAAAGGACAGGATACTTGGGAGATCGCAGCAAAGAAACATTAGCATCTGCTTCTAATAACCAGCGTAAATAGTACATGCTCTGAGTTTCTCATGGTGTTTCTGAACAGAATTCCAGAAGAGCTGCACACACAGCACAGCTGGGCTCATTAACATTACCCGTCGTCCACACACCACTGCCCTGCTCATGGGGCAGAGCTGATGGGGACAACTTCGCACTCCACTTCAGCTCGCTCCCTGCTGCCCTGCCCGTCGCTGCTGCAAGAGGAGCAGTGTGCCGGTGGCCAGACTTAACTCAGGCTTGTGAGAAAGCCCATGCCAGAAGAGATGGAGGGATGCTCTGGAGGAAACATGGAGCTTTCTGGCTCCAGGGGTCCCACGGGTGCAACGTGGGTCCTGTGAGCCACTGCTGCTCACAGTCTGCAATGCAGCACAACCTGGCACAGTGATGCCAGATTCCTGGAATTACTATGCTAAGCACAACATGAAAATGCTGAAAGCAATGCTGTCCAGGCAACACTCACAAGCTAAATCTTCTGTAGATTAGGACGCGTTCTGGAGAAATGAGAAAGAATGCAGCCAACTAAGTAAAGACAGGTGTGCGGCTCTGCCGCCTGGCATGTAAGAACAGAAACGATTGCGGGATGAGATGAAAGCCTTGCTGCGAGCACAGGTTGGTCTGTGGAAACACTGTTGTGGCTGTGTGCGCACAGTGCCGTACAGAAAAACACGGACCAACTTCCCCAACACACACACCATGAGCAGTTATCGAATTAGCTGGAAATTCATCTATCTACACCAGTTCCCTTGCAGTCACCTCTGGCTTCTAGCTAAACCCCTCTGTCGTAAGGCAATTATTTTAACTCTCTTAAACATCTCATTTCTCTTTGTTAAATATTCTAGGGTTGTTTCAGTCATTTGCTTGGTTTCTGGGTAAAAAAAATCCTGAAACCTTAGTTCTATACAGGTCATGACAAAAATCATCACACCTAGGACTAGTATATTTGCCAAAATAGTGGAACCCATTTTCAGCATATCAAGACTTCCTCTGAGCTACATGTTAGTGATATGGCAAGTTTTTCTTGCTCCTGTCACATCCAAGAGGCCTGTAAAGAAGGTAGATGATAGAATGCTGTATGCTATGTGTTGTGCTGGGCCATGGTTTTCTGCTAGTGGCAATATTTACAGCATGTCCTTGACTGGACTGCCCACCAGCAATGTTCACAAGTGGCAACCCACCAACTATTAAGTGCTCTGAATCTTTTTGCCATGCAGCCTGTTTTTAGTGGGTGGGATAGCTTTTACTGATGTGTTTACTTCATGAAACATTCAATTAGCCAGATTCATCATCAGCATATTTGCTTGTACTGCCTTTGTGTTGGGCGTTTCATCAAGCTTTTCCTCATGTGCACAGTTTGCCATCTGCTTGTAGGTTGTTCAGAGTCTGTGTGAAGATTCTCTCTCTCTGAGAAAATGTGTGCTGGTCCATTGAAGTATTTGCTAGTGATGCAATGGCAGCTGTTATCATCGCGTCATATGTGTGCGGGTGGTTGCAATACATGGTATATAGGTTGTCAAAATTTGCCAGGAAGATGTGTTTTTGATTGTGGTATTGTGTGCATGTGTGGTACTGCTGGAGCAGCACGCATAGGACTTGGAATATTACATGAGTACTATGCGTGAGTGCTATATAAACCACATACCAGAGCGGTTACATGCTGTATTGGGTGACAGTAACACCATATTCACACAGCTTTTTCGCATATCTCTTTATCAGCTGCCCATTTTTGGCTGTTCCTCTGGGCCCTGGCTGTTTCCATGTGTGTGCTGGGCAGAGGTCTTCACCGAGAGCACTCTCACATTTGGAAATGAACTTTTCCTTGCCAGCGTTTTCCTTGCTCTGAGTGCCAACAGTTCAGGCTCAGTGGGACAATGGTTCATTTCCAATGTCTGTCAGGATGTTTATGCTGTTTATGTGTAGGCCTTTGTCACCTGGTATTAATTGGATTGTGCCCTCTCTTCCTTTGAAGGCACAGAAGGCTTCAAACTCCTTTTTATTACACATGGTGCTGTGGCCTGTAATACTAATCAACTACATTTGGATACACCATGTTGTCAATATGGGATATGCAGCACCCCACTGCATCTTTGGAGATCAAATAGTCTCGTGGTGGCTGAGGGCTTGCCTGCAGTTTTGACTTTCTTCTTGTGCTCAGAAACCCGTCTGCTACACTTTTGCATTGAGATACCGTTAGCTAAACCTGAGGAAGCCTGTAACCACGACAAATTTAATTTAGCTTGCTCTCCTGATTATGCAGAAGTGTTGGTTTCCCCGAAGTCCTGGATCGTTGCTTTGCAAGCAGATAACTGTTTGGCATGAAACACACTGTTTTTGCTGTATTCCCTGCTTTATTTCTTCTCATCTGTAAAGGCAAATATTTACCTCTAGTGGGTATTGAAAGTAAGGTTTATAATCTTGCTTCCACTTAGGCTGAATGCTGTAGTCCATGGTCCATACTAGTACAGATCTCTTTGACAAAGGTATCTGAGGCAGTGAGAAGGGTTCTGACAGCACTAATTAATGTATCATGCTTTATCCTACTCTCATGTTTTGCCGGGTGATGACTGAGCTGATGAAGGAATTCTGCACATCATTGCAGTGCCTGGCCTCCTCTCATCTTCTCGGATAGATACGTTGGCCATCACATACTGTAGCATGATCAGCAACATGTCTTTTGAGTGCTCATTGAGATTGCTTTGCATTTTTGTCCTTTCCTCTCTTCCGGGTCGAGCAGCCCCAGGTCACAGCAACCTGTGAACGCTGTGCTGGCGGGCACTGGCACTCGGAGTGACGTCACTGCTGCCTGTTGGGGCACAGAAGCTTGGGGCTGATTAAGTTTTAACTTTTGAGTCTGGAGCTATCTGTGTGGGCTCACAGCTGGGGACTACAAAGTGCTATATGGAATTGGCACAGAGAAGAAACACACAGATTGCCTGCTGTCAGGACATCTGTGTCTTTTTACTTTGGGTACATTTAGCACTTATAGTGTTTCACATCTGTCACATATGCAGTATGGCACTGACAGTGGTTACTGTTATATTTACATTTTGCCTCGATCACATTTGTTGTTGTTGTTTACTCTGTCTGCAGAGCCATCTCCTTGGCCGCACACATTTCATTCTTTAGCATCAGGGATGCCTGGCACTGAATGTTGCCACCAGTGGACTTGGTGACACACACATGGCATTAACAACGTGGCATTCAGCTAGTGTATCAACCCTCCATCAGCTGTGTTCTATTTACAAATGCCACCTCCCCAGTTCTGCCTGGATATGCATGATCTTGTCCTGCATAGCACTGGCATGGCACAGGATAATTAAAGAACAGGCCTGTAAGAGATCCCAAGAGGTCTGAAGACCACATTAGTGGCTTAGTTTGTCCCCTGCTCAAACTACATCCACAACATAAGCTAGTCTGAATTTGTCTAATCTAGTCTTTAAAATGTCTAAGCTACTCTTAAAAGCTCTCAGTGACAGCAAATCCAAAATCTCCCTAGGCAATATTTTTCATTCTGTACATGAGAACGTTTTCTGTAAACTTTGGCTGGAAATGTAACTTGTCCTTTGAGACGCAGCACGTGACTTCAGAGTCAGCTGCTGATAAGTCTGACAGAAAAGGAAATATACTGCTCCATCTCTCTCCCTCCTTCCCAGATCGATTCCTCACTTATTTGCTAACTTCCCTGTCATTTTAAGCTCCAGTCTGGAGTTTTTCTTAGGCATCACCAAAGACTGTCATCTTGTATTCCAGGATTTAGAGATGTGAAGTTTAACTGATACAGATGTGTTCACGTTGTGGTAATTTCTGCCTTTGTTCCAGAATATGGCCATGATTTTCCTTCCGTTTCCAAATTCACGGCCTTTATCCCTCCCTTTATACATCTCATACTCTCAGGTTTGTCCTTTCATTGGTCATGGCATATGTTCCCTTATTCTGACTGCATTGCACACAGATTGGGAATAAAATATTGCCTTTTTATACCATATTGCAGCTACTGCTGCTCCCCTGGTAGGCTTTTATCTGCACTCTGGTTGTCTCTGATTGCAAGCGCTATGGAGCTTCCTGATGGGATCAGAAAGAGCAAGTGAGATCACCAGGAGAGCCATTGGATTGACTCCTACAGTGCCAGCCTCAGGCTGGATGGATTAGAAGGCAAAGATTGAAAGCTGCAGTGTTTGTTCTGAGGAGAGCAATGGATCTCTAATGGAAATGGAAATTTGCCATTGCTCTTGCTAGAGCTGTTGAGAAAATGAGGACAACAAGAGGATGAGATTCTTGGAGCCAAATCTGTCCTTGGAATATATCACATCATGAATTTTTCTTGTGACAGAATTCTTTCATTATTATTTTTTAATTAAACCGTCCTTAAAAATAATCCTTGCTTTTAAATCACAAGTCAAAAATGCGAATGTAAGCCCTTGGAACTCAAAAGTCTCAGGCTACGCAAATTTCTCTCATCCCTGCTATGGAAACAACAAAAGATGAATACACAAGGAATGTCTGTTAAGGATAAGTTTTAATGATCATCTGCAACTTGTTATTCCATAATACACGCCATTAATAAACTGAATTATTCTCAAAAGTCTGTCCTGTGAGAAGTGCTATATTTCCTGCATCTGCTGCATCTGTTTTATCACATCTCTGCATCCCTCTGAAAGCACTGTGTAAAGTGTTAAAAAAGGCTCCAGCACAAAGCAATCGCAACTCAGGTATATGATATCTGAGTCTTTCCTTCCTTCACAGTCCTTTTATTCCACTTTTTACTGCTTCTGTATGTGACGAATAGCTTCCAACTGAGAAAAGCTCAGTCTACCTCCTTTCCTCTCTCAGATTGAAAATTTTTGTCTCAATTGTGAGTTCAAAACATTAAATCTCACCCTAGTAAACAGTAGAGTCACCAACAGATTCAAGCTGTCACGTGGATTACTTTGCTCCAAGAGTTCTGCTCCAAGGCCACTGAAGTTAATAGGATACTTTTCATTGCCTGCAGTGAAAACTGGCCTGGGCCTATAGTCAAGCATAATTAGTTAGTGGGAGATGAAAGGGCCATGTTACGTCCCATTCCCACGTTTTTAGTGGACTGTTTGCCTTACCCATGTAGCTGCAAGATTCTCATTCCAGTCTGCTCTTATCTTGATTTGGGGGAAAACTGGTTCGCATAATGGTTTTATTGTGCTAAGGTGTATATTCCTCTTCACAGAATTACATTAACCTCTGTCCTGTTCAGATACGCTATTATCATCATTACTATTAAATCAGTTGTTTCTGAAGCAACTGCAGACAAGACACCAAGCCAGCCCCCCTGGCCGCATTCCACAGGGTGAGCTGCAGCACACAGTTCCAGTGAATGTATTGGGAAATGCACCACTGCAGCTTGAAAAGCTCAGGCACGTCTCTCCTCTCTGATTCCTTGCAGCCGCCCCTCATGCCAGTAAGCTGCTTTCTCAGGAAGGTGCTAGGGAGGAGGTCTGAAGAGGTATAGCCTCATCATGACATGTGAGAGGATCCAGAGGTCTCAGTTCCCTCCTGCGTCCCTGGTTGTGAGCTGATTCTTCTGCTCCTCACGTGCAAAATGGCTATAATGTCTTCTGCCTCCTTCCCTTTTTAATTTCTCCAGCATGCTGTCTAACAGACATTGCAACTCCACCTTCAGTGCAAGCATATCTTTCAATGTCACTTACCTTTTCCAGTTTTTCTTCATTACATCAGTAGTTTTATGATTTACCTAATGAGTAATATTTGCAAGATTTTTCTCCACGGAACTGTGGTATGTGACATGTCACTAAATTAAATGTCACTAAATTAAATAATCATGAACGGTTTGATACAGATAGTGTTCATTTCGTTTAGAAAAAATGTTTCTCTTGTCATTAATGTTTTTGTAGTGCTACTACTTGCACTTTTTATCTTAGACGAGTTTTAGATTGGGCTTCCTTGGATTGAGAGCGGTAAAACTCCCATTCTTTGTGTTTTAAGACTTTTTCTTAGACAACTGGCATGTTCTTAACCAGCAAAAATCTGGGCAGAGACTGAACTTGTATTGTAAAGGAAGCACGATGGAAGGAAATATGCTTTATAAGTGTGAAAAGCCATGACAGAATCCTGGATGTGCAAAAATTAAATAAGGCTAAGAAAGAAGTAAATATATATGTATCACAAATATATATGTATATACGTGTACATAAAGCCAATATCTTTTTCAAGGACAGGTAATGATTTCATGATGTGAACAGTTGACTTCATTACAATAAGACATATGGTTTCATAAATTCAATCCTTACTGTGGGGTATTTGTTCAAATTTTAATACCACACAGTGTTCTAAACTTATTGTGATGAGAAATACCAGCTGATGATGAGAAGCAGAGCTGGGATCGCTAGATCACACCAAGCTTTGCAAGAATCCAAGTAGGTGAAGCTGTCAAACAGTCACCAGTACGTTCCGGCTTCCAGGATGGAAGCCTCTTGGCTGCTCTTCAGCTCTGGTGGCTTGGTACCAATTTAGCGTGGTGGAGCAGCCATTCTGTATGAAACCATGATGTCTTTGCCTTACTGTGAAAATTAAAAAATGTTATTAAAAGCTAGGCACACGAGACGTACATGGAATGAAATCCTCTACCTGCTGTGATCAGTGTGATTTTTGCTAGTGGCTTCAAAAGGCTGGGGTTTCACCCAGAATGTTTTAGTCTCTTTACTTTGAAGTAAAAGACACATTTTTAGGCTGAATTTATAAACGAGCCTACCTTAAAGCTTGTTTATGTGTATGGTAGTGTTACTAAACAGCTTTTCAAGATGCAAACCTTTATAAATTAATAATTGATTTTGTTATTCAGAGAGTAATAATGTAGTAGGTGATTGCATCTTCGAACAAAAGAAAAATTAATTTGAGTTTCAAGTATTTTCTCAGGTTTTGATTTGAATTCTTGCTTATTGTTGACATTTTTCAGAGCTCTATACTGGCATCAGTGCGATGATATAAAAAACTTTAACCAGAGCAGAGCTACCAAAACTTATATACATGTAAACTCAAATGTACAGATTTAATCAGGAAAGGAACTCACCTGAGGCATGTCATTCCTCTGGCCTTCTGTAGTTCTAATGTGTTACTTTTGAGTTACAAATGCCTGTTTTTAGAGGCTTTTGAGTAACCAAGACATATATAAAGCTCAGTGCATTTGTTCACAACAAATACCAGTTTTTAAAACAAACTCTCTATTTCAGCTTGGGGAAAAAATAATTAAAACTGTGTAAATTTTGAACTGTACTGTGAATACCTAGATTCCGCTGGACTATATTTTTAGCAGAGAACCGTTGCTGACACCCTGGCTTGAGAAGAGGGGTCCAGATAGGGTGGAAAGGCTGCAAGAGGCAGCCATGGGCTGGAAAATGTATGCAAAGGCTTAGACAAGGCTTTGGTCTGTGTGAGAGTTCATGATCTCAGACTCCAATATTGTCTACATTTTGTATAATATTTATTTAGTGGATACGTTAGATGAGTCATAAGGTTTTTAACTAGACTTCACTAGAACTTTCATTTTGCAAACAATTGACTGTGACCCTGCAAACACTGATTCATGTGCTTTTCTTTGCACATGACAGTAAACGAGAGCACCCACAATAAGAGAAATGAAGCATGTGTGTAAGTCTGCACAGGATCAGGGCCACAAAGGTGGGTGACACTGATTTCGTACTTTTGACCCTAGCCAAAACATTCCCTTTTTTTTAATAGCTTGCTTTTCTTTCTTGATCTGTAAAGCAGTCTTTGGCTGGTGACAGCTGTGAAAATTCTGAAACCCTTCATGTACCATGGGGACCTTTTCTGATTTCTGTTGCCTTGTAATACTCTTAGAGCAGCACATGGAAAGTGAATAGCCAGAATTTTCTGTTGGTGAAAAGAAACAGTCATCCAGAGGAAGGAGACCCAAGAGAGCCAACCTCAGAGTCAGAGGAGAGGTCTCATTTTGCTTCAGCAGTTCCCTCACAATTCTGTGAGCGTTTTCCCCATACAGTTGTAGTTTTACCAGCTTTACATTGTTCCCTTGCAAACCTATCAGGTCGCGTGACCTGTGTTCTATCCCCAGCATTTGGGAAGCCCTGTGATAAAGCTACAAAACTCTCCTGTTCTTAAAGGGATTGAGATGCTGCGGAGTCCCCAAATATGTTTCTCATACGCATGTCTGTGGTTCCAATTTGTTTTTCATCACATAAGCATGAGTAACAGAGTTAGTTATATTAGGTGTATTTGATGTAAAATAGTCAACCCTTTTAGCTCGTAGGGGGAAGGGAGAAACTTCACTGAGGTTTGTGACTTACTAGCAATGTGTGTTAGAAAGTGGAAACCAGACCCCACGTTGATGAAATGATTTAAAATAATTTCACTGGAAAAGTATGCTCTACAAAATTAACACTGTCTGCCTCCTAGTCACAGATACACTCACATTTGAAGCAGATAGAGGATTATCTTTTTTGATTTGTTAGGATTCCGTTTATGACAAGGAAAATATTCTTTGAATAATAGACACGTCAGAGTAGCTGGGCTGAGCTATAAGGCTTCCTACTGAAACTGATGGAGGAGAGTTTCCCAGATCAACGGACAAAACCTGGGAGATAATAATTGCTCACCAGACTCCTGTGCCTGTTTTCTGGGACAACAGCTAGTACATTTCTTTAGCAGCACAATGCCCTTGCTCCACCTCTTACCCGTTTCTCACCTTGCAAACTGTCTTTGTATAATCACAGCCTTGAGAGACCTCCTGTTTGCTGGGTTGCTGAGTGGGTTTTGTACATGCTTTCTTATGCTACCTTTCCAGACTATGTGTCTTTACTGTAGATGGAGGCCTTAGTGGTGATTGAAGGTGAGAATGTGATTTACCCTAAAAGCCCTGTATCAGCCATGCCTCCAAGGAGTCTAAGTTCAAGAGACAAATAACACGCAGGCCTCTCCAGCCCGGTCAACAGAGAAAAGAAGTCACAGAGTCAATCCTTCCACCTGGAAGATGAGTCATTCCAGCTATCTCCTAGATACTTGCTTAGGATGGGAGTCACCTGTCAAACTTCAGACAGTTCTAGCTTTCTAAATCAGAGCTGATTATCCAGGCTGCCTTTATAAGTCCCACTCTAAGATCAATATCTAAAATAATTGGGGTGAATTGACCCCTGGGAGAGTCCTGTCTCTTCCCATTGACTATTACATGACTAGTGCCAGAGTAAGCAACTCACTCTGAGATGTTTAAACTGAGGTGAGATAAACAACATCTCTTCAGTAAGAAGTCTGAATGCTACCTTGTCTTATTTCTATGGACTGTGTTATATGCCTCTGGAGTAGTAGCTGGACTCTACTCTAAGAATGCCTCATTACTTTCTTGAATTTAAGTCCCATATTGCTCCATTTTATTGAACATGATAAGTGGTCTGAGAACAAGTTTACATGTCTAGAAAAGACAAAAGCCACTGTGTAAGGAAATGGTATGTACAGTACCACACTTTATTCAGGAACTATATTTTCATTCCCTGACACAAAAGCATCGGCAATGCAGAGAACAGTGTAAGTTTGAATAATGTGTGTGAAATCCGGGAGTGTTGAAGTGTGACTCTGGGCAGACATTTGTCTTGGTGACCAGTCAGAGTGGGAAATCACCTCTGTAATTCAGCAGCATAGATTTGCTTTTCCAAATGGTAGGAGAATTGAAAGCTTTGAGAGCTCTGCAAGAGCCTGAATACTGCCAGGGTTCTTAACATGTCTGAGAGGGAGGATCATCTGCAGCCTTGAACACACTAAGTATAGACAAGAGGTACATAAGCAGACAAAGATAACACCACTTCATATCAAGAGCTGCTATCTCGCCCTACACAGGAATTTGAAGAACTGCTAAGGATTTCTAAAGTCTGCACTTGATTACTGCAGGACTTCAGATACCCCCTCCAAATATTTATGATCCTTCACTACAAATCAGTGGTTTAAAGACACCTAAAAATAATGCTGTAAAAACTTCTCCAAGTACCTTAGATATAGAATAATTACTAGATTTGTTTCTGTTTTACATATACATTCTTTGGCCCAAACTATATGTTTCAACACTCTCTCCTTACATCAAGGGCTCTTGAGGGCTTTTTCTATATGTGCTGAAAGACACTTCTTTACCTGAGGTTACTCTGTTAACTTTGAGCACAAAGTATCTCTGGATAATTTAAGCACGTGAGGCACATTCAGGTTTGGCAGATTGTCTCAGGCATTTAGAGTTAACCAATAATAACGCTCCTAATCCTCCAGATTTCTTCTAAGTTCTGCTTCTGTTTGTTCCTAGTGAAAAGCGTGGCATTATCTCATTATAGCAAACTGATTTTCATTATCTAAGTAGGCTGCTGTGTCAGCAAAACCCAGCAATTTGGAAAGGACAGAAAAAACTGCGAGTCATGGATGAATGAGTGATAGGTGGAGAAATAACAGAAGATAGAAGAGGGTACGTTGAGTGATTGAGAGAGCTTGGTAAAATAAGGTGAGGTTTGTGGTAATTGGTTTGGAAATATGGCTCTTTATTTACATGGTAAAATGGGGGAAATCTACCTTTTCCTTTCACATATAACCTGCGCTTAGATGGCCAAAGTTCAACCAGAATTGTGCTGTGAAATACTGTGTTTAGAAGAGGCTAGAGTACTGAGATAACTACAAGATCATGACTAAGTCATTTGACAAGAAAAACTACCTGGCAAGAAGTTGTCTACCACCAGGTTCCGTTTCAAAATCTGCCTTTGAGATGCATTTCCTCTTACCACAAGAAAGGCCTGGAACGTGGGGAAGATCGATCTGTTACTTCTAAACCTTCATTTAGTTATGCTTACAGTGCTGCAGGCATTCCTTTGGAGATACAAGGTTTCAAGACATGATATATAAATTGATAGAGGCATGGAGCACAACGTGCTCTTCTTGGTGTCTAATTAGCTCCAATTTAAACAATTCTCCGAGCTGAGTGTCTTTAACATTTAAAATCTATTGTATATCTTTTCCTATGTGTAAACCAATGCTCAATGAAAGCAATGGGGCTACATCTACTGTAGTAACTGAAATAAACCAAGGACTATTCTCTGGCTCTGATGCCAAGTGGTGTGGCACAGTTTATGTCCATATTGCTCAGCTTTCTTCCTCTTCTAGAAGAACAAGATGGCCACAACCAAATTGCCATTGGGAGTGACAACCCGTGGTTCTGACCCCTGACCACTGCTTGGACAGTGTCAAGGAGACCCAGCACCAGATTGTGGAGCATGTTGAAATATGCAGGGTAGTCCTGTGCTAGTACACTGCCTGAGTTTATTAATACAGATATAGTCTTAGAATCTTTTGATTGGCATCAGTGGACTATGAGTGGGTGAAAATGAGCCTTCTACTGTGTTGGCTCTGTAATGCCTTGAGATTCCCAGAGCATATCGCTTATCGGTTAAAGGGACCTCCATCTTAAAAGAGAAAAAGGAATTTAAAAGCTGCTTTGGGCATTTTGCCAGCTGCATAGCAACATCTGGTTGGCATTCAGAGGCTTCAGGGGCAGCTAATCCTGCTCGGAGCAGGATTAACATCCCTGTTTGAAATGTACTCTTGGTATGTCTGATGGAGCCAGGATTTTGGCTGTCCAAAGCAGAGGGAAAGAGGACAAGAAGGAGGGCCTGTATGATTGTCACATAGCGTTTCCATCCCCACTTTGTTCTCCATGGCTTCAGTGCTTCACCTGATGAAATAAAGAAGCACCACAGCTTTAGCACCCCTGCCAAATACTCATTAAATGTTGGAAAGATGGCTGCCTATCTCCTCTTTACCACATATTCTGCAAGTGAGAGCACTTACCAGCTAGGGATGTGGTTATTTACTGAAGTACTGCTCTGCTTCCTCTAGCATAGGTGAGCAAGATGATATTAAGCACAGATGCACGTAAATCCCAGGTGCGTTTTTTGTGAAATTGTTTTCACCACATCCCTGGAGGTGTTCAAGGCCATGTTGGATGAGGCTTTGGGCAACCTGGTGTAGTGGAGGATTTCCCTGCCCATCACAGGGGGGTTGGAACTAGATGATCTTTGAGGTCCCTTCCAACCCTAACCATTCTATGATTCTATGATTCTATGAAGGAAATACAAGATTTGTATGGAGCAGGATTGTAGCAGAACTCATGGATGAGCTCCTACACAATATTTTCTCACAATTTTTTCCCGTAGTTATGGGCACAGAAGTTAAACGCCTTTGTCTCAAAGTACCGCCATTGACAGGGACTGACTGATTCTCAAAGACCAACTGTGCTGGTTAAACTCAACTGTTGGAAATGATGAGACAACACAGAGGTTTGACACTGCCTTATAAGTTCTGGAAAACCTTGTGCTTTAAGTAGATCCTCTTTGAAACTGGAGGGCTGTGGACTTGTGAGAAGCATGGCAAGCCATAACCATCCTGTCCAGAGTGCAAGGAGAACGGATTCCTGTGGCTCCAGAGCAAGAGACAGTATGAAGGCACACACACTTCACAGCTTGCCCCTGAGAATCTTTATAAGGAACACGTACAATTAAGTGCTTATTAATTAACTGTATGTTCTGAACATGGCAAGCACTCGTATTTGAAAGCACAGTTTCTTCTACATCCTTTCCTTCAAATTTGTGTAGAAGATAAATTACTGGTATACTTCTGTATGTCACTGTCAGAGGCTGCTACATAACTGCCGGTGGAAACTGGTTTGGCTCTGCTCAGAAGGCAGTTCAAATTACAACTCAGCTGAGTATCGGCCTGATATGCTCAGATTTGTAGATACCACCGAGACTGTCATATCCAGGTGCAATATTTGCATACTTACATGCAGTATTTACATATTCAGGTACAGTATTTACATGTTCTTTATTTTGCATGTCGAGACTTTTGACAAATAAAGGAAACACTTCAAACTGTGTCTTTATTTTTGTTTCCTATGCCTCAGATTTTCCAGAAAAATAAGTTGCTACATCCCTCTCTTTCATCCCTGAAAAGGAGCAGGAAAACGAGTGGCTTTCCTGCAGCAGCTGCTGCACCTGCTGTTTACAGTGAAGTTGGACCACAGAAAGGCTCCTTTTCTGGTCCACAACATTTCCTCTAGCAGTCAAAGCCGACACATCAAAGTGAAAGCTCCGAAGGAGAAAAACAATGTGACCTATTGTTCCAAGAAAACAAAATAAATCATTGTAGGAAGTGTAAAAGCTCCTAACTGGATTTTTGAAACACTAATCTTGGGAAGAAGACTGCAAAGCAAATCGTAATGTGTGCTAGATGCTAGACATGACATAGTTTCTAAATTTCACTGTACTGTCACTTGATGTTTTCTAACAATAGGAGCAATGCATACGATGTGTGCCATGATTCTTTGTAGATGCACATCGCAGCTCTAGATAAAAGATAGTTTGGACTCTCTCATTTGCTTCAGTTTCCAGCTTTGAAAAGTCCTGAATTCTGAAATTCTTCAGTCCGATGAGGTTTGGACCTATTCTTGTATTTGGGGTGTTTCTTCTTTTGTTCTTCTTCCTTTCTGTTGTTGTTATTCTTACGATGGAAATACCTTGAGTTTCCCACTGAGGGCCCCATTGTGCTAGACAATTGCGCTGCACAAAGAGGTTATGATGTAAATAGAGAAACCAGTGTGTGGTAGAGGAAACGGAGACACAGAGAGTGGAGAATCATCTTGCCTGTAGTCTCCTGAAAGGTCAGAGGCAGAGGTGGTCAAAACCCCAACTCGTGTTGCCCAGCTTGTAGATCCTTTTTAGTAGTGGAGGAAGCCAAATGAAGATGCTACGTTGTTTCAGCTGGATGAGGAGGATTACACTTCTTCAGAAGCTTAAAATACAACTTGCTTTACTGTCGGGAGGAGGTGTAGAAACATACCTGAATGCCAACCAGGATTTCTTAAGAAACTAAATGCAATCTGGAAGATTGCCTGCTGTCATGAAATCATGTTCTCCCGAGGCACTTGGGTTACCTCCCCTCTCGGCATAATCAAATTCATTTTGACCTTGTGACCTAGATGCAGGTAATAAACCATCAACTTTCTTCTAGCACTACTGCTGCAGCCATGCAGCTGTGGAATGGTGCACCTTATTTCCTGTGATCCCAGCTGGGGTTCTAGTCAGAAAAACGAAGTCACAGAGATGGTGTTTAGGGAGCCCTACCATCAGAGAAAAGGAAATAGAGCAGAAAAGTCTGTCTAAAACGAGAGCTTCTCTGTGAGTTTACTTGAAGAGTCTGGAGTAGCAGATGCAGCACTGTGTGTACTTCATTACCAAGTTACCAACTAAAATAAAGCAAGCACAGTTCTTTCGTAAGAAATGGAAATCCAGAACTTGACTCAGTTTCTTCCCGTTTTAATGAATATCTAGAGGAAATTAGTGAAACCTACCACGAATTTCATGAAGAAAACAGAACAATTCCAGTGCTTTAGTTTAACAACTTCCACACAAAACCCTCAAAGAGCTGATACGTTCTGCCTACTGGCTTCACAGCACCTGGGCCAGGTCTTCATAATACTCACAGGCTGATAAGCTGTGTCTCATGTTGAAATTTTAACACACTAACTGAAACATTTGCAGAACAAATACTGAAATAAAGGACTTTGAATTGGTCAAGGGGTAAAAGTACAGTTTATAGAGCTCAGTGTAGAGATAACTAGTGAACCTTGATGGCTACTGAGAGGCAGGAGATCAGAGGGGTCAGCTCTTTGCCTTCCCTCCACAGCCTTTACGCTGATGAAACCATGAGCCAGGTGAAAGCCAACAATTCTTAAGGTCAAGTATTTACACTCCCACAGTGCACCAGCTTGATAAAAAACTCCAGTAAGAGGCCCTTATTTCTATTACTCTGCTGTATTGATCACCTTGTGATTTAGGAACATCTTTCTCAGACTATGCCTTACTCTCAGCAAAGCTAGAAGTTTCACTACACTTTCACTGTTAACGTGAAGAAACATTACCAAATGTTTTAGAACCATACAGCTAGATCATGTCTCTTGCCATCAAAAAAAAGCCAACTTAATTAAAAGAATATAGAAATTTCTCTGTAACACAAGATGCATTTGTGTCATTAGAGCACAATCTCTTGGAACTGATGGCACAAAACTACAACCTAAATCCTATCTAACCCTAACATGGTATATATATTTTACCATTTAAGAACTGGAAAAGGCTTCGAGGGGCCAACATAGTCTTTTGGCTGTATGTGTACAGTGTTAGTACAGGCGAGTGGGTGCTATCTGTGGCTAAAGCTCTACAGAAACATATCTAGTTAAAGCTGTAATACAGAAATGATTTCTAAGGCCCACAGTCACAGACGGGTGCACAACTCCCTTGGTTTTCACTGAGGCCTTAGGTAATATTCTATACTTTCTTCTAGTTTCCCTCTCCCTTTCCATCTAAAACTAAGATGTAAGGATTATGGCTTTATCCTGCCTTCACAGACAGACAAAAATACCAGTTATAGCCTATTCCAACACCTGAAAAAGTCATCTTTACCTGGAGATGCCTTAAAAGAAACCTAAAGTAAGACAGATGAATTCTGGTGAATCCGGCTCGGAAGTGCTTTAAGGTATTAGTGCCTGCTGTCGTCTGCTGCTCTTGCAGCAGCTGTCACGTCTTCAGAGAGTCAGCAAAGGGGATGAGGACCTACGCCTGGCGGTCCATCACAGAGATGAGCCATTAACTGAGGGCATCTTCATGGCCAAAATGGGTTTACCTCCTTTTTCTCCCTGCGTACCCCACTACCAGGACAAGCAGAATGCCACCAGACAGGCAGCACAAGCAGCTGGGGGGGTACCACACTCATCAGCTGCAGGTCACTCATAATCCTTCCCTTCCTTTCCTTCCTTCCTTCCTTCCCTTCCTTTCCTTCCTTCCTTCCCTTCCTTCCTTCCTCCTGCCTTCCTTCCTTCCTTCCTTCCTTCCTTCTGCCTTCACTTTCCTTCCTTCCTTCCTTCCTTCCTTCCTCCTTCCTTCCTTCCTTCCTTCCTTCCTTCCTGCCCCTTCCCTTCCCTTCCTCCCTTCCTTCCTTCCTCCCTTCCTTCCTTCCTCCCTTCCTTCCTCCTTCTCCCTCCCTTGCTCTTTTCCTCCCTTCCTCTCTTCACGGTCCTTTTTTTCTCTTTTTTCCTTTCTTCCTTTATCCTTATCTCTCTCTTTCTCACTATCTCTCCCTCTTTCCCCCTTTCTCTGTTACTTTTCTGGCTCTCTCACCTTTCTGCTCTTTCTTTCTCTCCTTCTTCACTGCAATACAAGAGTTAGGTCTCAAGAGGAGATCCACCCTCCATACTCCCACCAGCACCCTCCCAGACAATTAAGAATTTATCCCTTTCCCCCTCCCCCACAACATCGTTTTTGTTTTGTTTGTGTTATTGTCAGCTGGTCTCTTGGATTAGGGCTTGCAGCTCGCTCTGGGCTCAGGAAGGCGTGGTAGCTTGGCAGGATTTCTTGCCAGATCACTGATCCTAATGTAAGTGCCAGAATCCTGCAGTTGCATAATGCTAATTTGCTTTTCAGCCCAACATGCCAGCTCACATGCTGCTTAGGCATATCGAGTAGGCAGAAGGAATGCCATGTGCTCTATCCAAGCGAGGAGGAGAGTAATTGGATAGATACCCACTACCTGAAATTGGAAACTAATCTAACCAACCCCCTTAATGCACTGTTGAGCCTCTGGTAAGAGGTTATTAGGACTGAAACAGTTTCAAGCCAATTAGTTCCTATTCTCAAAGCTCTGATTGTGGAGTTTTCACTGGCATAATAAGGTTACAAATACTGCCTCATCATGGCAATATTATTCACTTAGACCTAGATCCCGCCATCCTTACTCATTGTGAGTAAGGGTAGTAGAACTGGACCTTAATGCTTGTGTTAATGAAATTGCTAGACATGTCAGGGTGGGGTGATACTGAGAGATACACCACACCTAGGGGATGTGCCAGTCATTGGGCTAAGTGCCAAGTACTTTCAGTCGACTAGGCGTGGGGCTATCTCATTGCATTGCCACAACTGAAGTGTCTTATTGCAATACTGGTTCTTTCAAAGCAAAACAAAACTAGACTGCCTAGAAAAAAAAACATCACCTCTGTTTTCGTGCTGAGCTGCACCCACACTGATGCTAATATAACTGTGGCATGAGTCCGAGCAGGTGGGACTCTTCTCTGAGTTTACCTAGGTGTGTAGATACATAATCTAAACAGGTTGTCCAGGCTCCTCCTCTCCAATCAATGGAGGGAAATGAACTATCTCTGAAAAATGACTGATCCTTTCTGCATGAGACACCTGTCTTAGGCAGGGTGAGATGGACTGCGCTCTGAAGGTGCCTGTAATCTCTCCCTCAGCTGAAGATCAGCCTGGGCAAGAGGCGCTGAACTGGGTCCTTTCAGTCAGCTGAAGTTTGTGGAAGTGTACCCTCAAACTTAGTGACGAAATAGAGTCTGGTTTGCTTTCCCAACTGATCGCTTGGTCACAGACAGGGAGTGAGGTCACAACCCAGCTGATGCAACACTCCCAACCGCTTTAGGACAGGGACCAGTCTGTGAGACTCACCTCTGGACAGCTCCCAAGCAGCAATGAATAATAAGGGCACCGTGAGAAGCGGCTTTGATTTTTCTCTGTTTGGTCAGCGGAAAAAGCAAGTGCCCTGACCCAACAGGCCATGCAGACACCCTCCTGGGAACGCAACGTGCTGGTTTGTGCAATGGGCTCACTCATGGGTACTTGGTGAGCAGCTCGCTGCTGACATTGTCTTGACGCCCAGCGAGCGGCACCTCAGCACGTGGGAAGGGCTTCGGAGGAGTGCTGAGCACACAGCCTCTAATCTGGGAGGTATGGTGATTAGAGGAAAATTGGGTACGGAATTTACAATGAAGGCTAGGAAATAAACCGGCTGAGTAAAGAAGTAAGCAAGAATTAATGCCCAGCTAATATTGCTTCTAATTTCTTGATCTTCTGTGCTTGGATGTGGCTTTGTTTGGAAAGTGTAGAGGTGAAATTCTCCCAAATTTGTCCCTCTACTTTGTCCTGTGTGATACCTTCCCCTGTGATCCTCACTATTGTAATAAGCTCCAAACGTGTGGAAGGGCCAGGGCTGGAGGGATTCATTATCCCTCGTCAAAGCAATGGCTATGTATTGAGAAACTGCGAAATATTTCCCATAAAGGACTATCTCTACAGAAAGGCTCACTCTCAAGGAAAGAATCCTTTGGCAAGGGGCAGTATCAAAAGATGGATATGTCCCTGGGCAGACCCTTCTTGCTTCAAGCTGGTTGGCCTGATCTCTTGGGTTTGGAGGACCACAGGAAGCTTAACGTTGTAACATCTGACGAAGCGATGAAAGGGGAGTATTGTGAAGAGATGACCACCCACTTTCTTAGGACTTTTGAGGCTGAGAAAAATGTCAAAATCTAGCCATTTACTTCTGCTGTAGCGACAGGCACTTGCTGTCTCATGGGACAGGGCTGTTAAGCTCAAGTCAAAGTGCCAGTTGCTCCCACTGTTGAGTACTTCAGTGGAGGAACACTGCTGGTAGGGAAACCATCCTTTCATAGGAATTACTCTCTAAGTCACCGCCCACTTTTGACTATTTAAGGCATGAGGTAGATATATACAAAAAATATATTAGATTTTCAGCATGATAGAGTTTTAAATAATTCCAGAAGATGAGGCCTCAAAATTGCTGGCTTTCAGATGATGGGCTCATTGGGCTGTCTGGATTTTCTGGGCCTCTCAGGTAGTGTGGTAATGCACGTGCTTATGGGATTACATGATAGGGGAGTTAGATCACACAAAAACCTGCCCCAGCAGCTGAGTCTTCTGGGGGTGAAAAATCTTGCAGAAGTGTTCTAGTGTGGGAAAAGTATAGGATCAATAACAAACTTTTATAAATCTCTGTTATTAGTCACCATTTCTGGTGAGAATGAGGTTAAGAGAAGGAAACCCCGATATGAACAGAAACATGATTTCTCAGGAAATGCTCTCAATTGAAAACAGCCACAGTAAAGCTGCATTCTTTCTTAGGCATGCACACGTTTCTTCTCTTTAGAATCTCTGATTGTTCGGCTGAAGAGGGTGGTAACTGCCACCCCCAGTGATTCAGCATTCTGGAATTTTCCATAAAGGTGGTTTTGAGTGAGCTATGGTTTCTGCCAGCCTTCTCCAAACCTTAAAAAAGTCCTTTTCTCCCTAAAATGGGCAAACTTCTTTGCTTTTTTAATTCAAAGATGGAAAGGGCATTTGATTAACACTGCTGTATGTAATATTTTATCAGAGAGCTAAAAATGCTACTTTTTATTCCCTGTAGAAAATATTGCTTTCCTACTATATTTTACATATTGTGGCAAATATAGGGTATAGTACTAGGTTACAAGGTATTATATTGTAGCTTTAACAGCCAGGAAAACTGATCAGTTTAACAGAGCCAGAATATAACATGGGGGAGAAAGTAACCCAAGAGTGGAAACTAATGAAAAGGAGAGTCAGCACAGACAAAGATGCGTGTGTGTGAATTGTGAATAACCAAATCAGTCAGGCAAAGCACTACAGTGTTCACCATTCTTGTTGCCATCTTCTTAAATACTTTCTTACCTCCTACTTCCTTTCTGGTATCTCCAAGCTACCTACTACTTTATATTGAAATAGTGATTCTTTCCTTTTCTCTTTATCTATTAAAACCTTTCCTCCTCCATGCTGTATGTGTATGTTAAAACTCAAGTTAGATATTAGAAGCTAAAAGAGGTTGCAAAACATTTTTCTTTTTTGCTTGACTTTTAGGCTTGCTGGATCTCGTGTATGTACATGTGTAGGCATGTTTGTATGGCTAGCCTCTGGTACAAATTAAAGTAGCCACACAGAAGGACACAAAAGGCACTAGCCAGGATGAAGGATCTGTCCCCATTGTTTCTCGGAGTGTTGGATCCACATCTTTTGACTCATCATATATTTAATTAAAAAAAAAATTGTAGCAACCCGGAATTAAAACTATTGTCATTGCTAGAGATTGAATGTGCAAAACCCGAGAGATGGGTGTCTAATGTGTTACGATTACTTTTCAGGATATCATAAGCTTTGCTCTTACTGAACCCAATGGGAAAATTCCCACTGACGTCAGTGATGCATAAATGGGTTCTAGCCCTTTATTCAGGGTAGGTTCCCGTTGCAATTGGTAGGTGTGGATAAGCAGAGAAATCCCATTGGAATGAAAAAAAAATTACTTTTCAAAGATTATCATCAGCGTGAGCAATCTCAGTGAAGTCCTAATGACTGTTGTTAACAAACTGGTTTTATTAAGTTCCTGTAAACAATGTGCTTTGAGGGGGAGGGGAAAGAAGCAGGGGGGGGTAATTGTCATTCCAGTGAATCAGCTACTCTGGGAATTTCCAAAAGGTGCGGTTAGCTCAGAAGACTGTGGTCTTTGCCACATTTTTCCTTCCTAAGGCTAATCTTTGTAATTCAAATTAATTTGCTACCATTTAGTTTTAAATCTAAATTTAATATAGTTGATTAAGCCGTATGATTCGTAAATCCACCAAAGGCGCAGACAATGGCAACAACTATAGAAAAAGACTAGGTATTAAATGGAATTCGTTTATTACAAATTCTGAGATTTGCCAGACAGTTCAACACTCCAAATTTATCCATCAAGAAAGTGAGACTATCCAGATCATGGGTTAGAAGATGAAGCCAGCACATCTGTGACGTAAGGGTTGCCACCAGGCAGCAGGAGAACACAGAAAAGGACTGACCAGATGAGTCCCTGCAGTGAACACCACTCAGGAAAGGAAAATTTAAGGGAACTAGCCACCTGGAAGGACATGTAAGAGCCGCCCCAAATAGCTAGAGATTGCAGTGGCTTGTTCATGGCTTGTTCACCTCCAAGCGGGAAAGGTGCATACAGAAAATGGCAGTATTTTTCTTTCTACTGTGAATGTCTAACTTTTAAGAAAGGAATTATCTTCAGAAGTGCAGCAGGAGCAACGTTTTAACTATTACCCATATATATTGACTAAGAAACTACTATTGTTAGCGTCCAAGAAACATGGCAACTTCTTTCCAGCTGTATTATTGTATTATAATAATTTTCCATTACAGAGGTGACTGTTGCTCCAAGCCAGACTATGTAAAGTAGCCAAGATTGGCTCCAGGCTCTGCCATGCACAATGCTAAGCACCTCATGCCTGATGCTGACGCTCTCCAGACTTATAGACTTCCCTGGGAGTTGAAGGCACTCAATACTGCCTGCGAGGCAGAGATCTGTGTGTGGCAGAAAATGTTAGCATATTAGGAAGTAAATGGAGATGATTTATGATGAGACTACGGCTTCTCATGCTGACCAGCATTGTTTCATTGTTTCCTGTGTTCCCTCGTCAGTCGGCATCTATCTTGTGCCTCATGGTGAGTGCCGACTGCAGCTCTCTTGGGGCAAGCCATGGCCTCCGGCGTGGTGGTCGTATGGAACAATGGCCAGGTGCCTCAATCACAGCAACACAGGCTCCTGCAATCACGCAACGGCTGCTTCCTTCCTTCATGTGATGCTCAGCCTGTTTACATCTGTCAGCCTTTTATGAAAGCTGCGCTGCTAGCAGGGCTGTTTTGGGGCTGTTGTATTTTTTTGGTTGTGTTTTTTTTTTTTTTTAAAAAAATTGTTTTGAAGGCTCTTTTTAGTTAAAAAAGTGTTTGCCACCACAGTTAAGACATGGACTGGATTAAAGTTCAAAACCAGCTCACGTCAGCAAGTGGATGGAAATTGTTACCATCTGACAGCTGGTGGCCTGGAAGGAAAGGTAAAGTCACTGCATGAAAGATTGGTTCAGGCAGTGCCACAAGTAGTGACATGGCTTTGTTTTATATCCTGGGAGCGCAGCTCTCTATTCTGCCTGAGTTTTGTTCAGATGAAGTGGGCATGGAGACTAGGAAAACTTGCTGCACCTCTCTCTGGCTGCAGTGGCTGGGCCTTACATCGTATTAAACTCGTGCAGGAGAAGCTTTAGTTTGTGCCACTGGTGATATATGGCAAGACAGTAGGCTGGCAGGCCTGGTTCCAGACATCAAGACTTCTCTGCTGCCTTTCAACCCCCAAAGTCCTCCTCCCAGCCCTCATCTCCTCAACTTCGACCAGCAAACAACTGAATTAAAGAAGATAAATTCTTTTATTTTCACCTCTGACTGCTGTAATGACCAGTTTTATCATTTGATATAAGAATACCCTAGAAAAGTTAACTGCCAGAATGTCTCACACTACCTAGAGTGCATTTAAATCCCTGTTAGACTCCATTACAGAGTACGTAGTACAGATGAGACAGACCAGACAAAGGCTGCAGAATTAACTGACCCACCTGAGATCACCCAGGAATAAATGACAGCGCTAGGAATGGCACTGGAATTGCAGATTGCATGTTGCAGATGCATGTCTCCTGATCCCAGCAATGCCAGCTAAAGAAATGACTGCCTTGAACCTCTGATGTGCCAGAGGGTCATGCTGCTATGCAGAGGGATTCCAAACAGGTGGGAGAAATGGGCTAACAGGAACTTGGTGAAGTTCAACAAGAGGAAGTGTAAAGTACTGCAGCTGGGGAGAAATAACCCAGGTTATTCCCATGCACCAGTAGAGACTGGGAGCTGACCAGCTGGAAAACAGTTTTGCAGAGCAGGACCTGAAGGTCCTGGTGACACGAATTTGAACATGAGCCAGCAATGTCACACTGCAGAAATGAAGGCAAACTCTATCCTGGAATGTATTAGGAGAGGTGTTGCCAGCAGGTCGAGGGAGGTCATGCTTCCCCTCCATTCAGCACTGCTGAGGCTACACCCCAGAGTACTGCCTCCAGTTCTGGGGTCCTCAGTACAAGAGAGGTGTACATACTAGAGAGAGGCCAGCAAAGAGCCACTAAGATGATTAAGGTCTGGAGGAAGAAATGGCAAGGCTCAAACAGCACACCTTTGCCGCTGCTGAAGACATCTCTAAGCAAAAGTGAGGACCAGTGCAGCTCTCCCATAAAAAGAGACTGAGAGAGCTGGGACTGCTCAGCCTGGAGAAGAGAAGGCTCAGGGGTGATCTCATCAATGTATATAAATATCTGAAGGGAGGGTGCAAAGAGGATGGGGGCCAAAATCTTTTCGGTGACAGGACCAGAGGCAGCGGGCACAAACGGAAACACAAGAGGTTCTGTCTGAACTCAGGAAACGCTTTTTTACTGTTAGGGTGACTGAGCATGGCCTGGGTTGCTCAGAGAGGTTGTGAAGTCTTCCTCCTTGGCAATATTCAAAAGTCATCTGGACACTGGTCCCGGATGACCTGCTTTAGGTGGCTCTGCTTGAGCAAAGGATTAGACCAGGTGATCTCCGACGTGCCTTCCAACCTCAGCCACTCTGTGATTCTGTGAACCCACACCTAGAAGCTATGCAGCACCTTTCACCCTGCCAGCACACAGTACTGCCTTCCCAAAATGTGCAAGCCAATTGCAGATGGGAAGACCTCCCAATGCATATCAACCATAGTGAGCTGCGTTATCTTGACAGCAATTTTTTATTGATCCAGGTTATTGTCACTGAAAGAGTTTAAAGAGTGAACATAACAGCATTTGAAGAGGCTGACAGAACAAGAGGTGACTTCTGGAGGGAGGACGGTGACCAGCGGCCATGGCTAGGCTGAGTCCAGTTACCTGTTACCTTTGGCATATATACCTGTTACCTCTGGCATATATGGGCTCAGTGCCCTCACCTCTGAGCTGCTGTGTTAAATAAATACTAGGAAATGGAAGCCAGAAGGACAAGAGAGCCAACAAACTACTGCAAAACTCAAGAACTTTCCAAATGAGCTAAGGAAAACAAACTTCAAGAAAATAAACTGTAGTGACAGCATTTATTCTTGAATTAAAATGTTTGGGCATGGAAGGGGTCAAATAAATCATTGCCTGTGGCTTCCGTACTGCAGAGGATGTGTTGAAATGTTCGAGAGTGAAGGTACAGGCAGCCTGCTTACGTAATCAGGTAAATTACTTGAAGTTAGGAAGCACATCCACGTATTTCAGGAGGAAATACATTTTCTTAGAGGAAAGGAGATGAACGTGATAACTGAGAAAAACACTTCATCCTGAATGAACTCCAAAATAAAGTTCTTTGGAATCTAGATTACCTTTTAATGATGAAATAAGAAATACCATAGAATATTGGATCTGGTAACTGGTACATAGGGCCGCTGTTTTATTATTGCTGTCCACGTTCTGCCCACAAGTTTCTACAGGGTACATGTTTACATAAGCCTTCTTTGCACCGAGAAAAGTAATCCCTGATTTTGGTGTGTGGTCCACTCATATAGAGGTTTGCATTCTGTGTTGTTTACGTATTTTGAGATACCCAGTATTTTAAAAGGCGGATCTCAGAATCTTAGTCCTAAAGCAAGCATAACCTGCTGTGAGGTTTTTCTGATGAGATGGACAAAAGTATACGGCATCTCTCCCTTTGGATTTTAAATAAGAAGTTCATAGTAAATACATGTTAACTTACTTTCCTTGTCCTACCTTACCTTCTGCAAAACCTAATGTGTTGTTTCCAGATTTGTATCAGCGTCAATCAGTAATGCCAGATAGGAAAGGTAGGTTTGTTAAAAAAAATACCGAAAAAAGACAAGACAGGACTTATAACAGAAACCAAAACCCAATGATTTCTTCTCTGTATATGATTTACTTTGTGGTTGCTGAAAGTCATTGCTACCTGTAGGCTGCCTGCTGTTTTCATTCCATTTCCTAATGGGAAAAAAAGTCTTAGAAAGGTCAACGTTAAACTTAATCTTAATAATCTCTTGTGTCTCCAGAAAGGATGGAAAATGGGCTGGAAAATTTTGGGTTTTTTCTCTTGGACAGATATGAAGCATCCTAGACAGGGAAAAGGGGTTTTCCCCTCTGCTGTGCCTTCTTAGTAGGTAAAGCAGGAGTCAGCGCCTTTGAACACTCATAAATGCACCAAGAATAATATTTAAAAATAAGGAAATAGTTGAATGAGACCTGTTGGGTATGTTTCTAGTCCAGAGTTGTAGTGAACATGGAATGCAAAAATCCATTGCTCTGCCTTATTATTTTTATAAGTGCTGTGGTAGAGGCCAGAGGCAGTAATGCCTTGACAGGAGGTGCAGAGCAGTGCCTATGAGTATACAACAATTACCATTCACAGCATTCTACAATAGTACGTGAGGGTTCATGTCTACCAAGGCTCTGAGCTGAGCTGGAACGCAGGGATATAATCAGTTCTCTTTTTGAAAATATGACTTAAGTAAGGGAAGAAAAAAAATAGCTTGCCATCCCTCCTCTTTTAGCCAGTAGCTCATTATTGAGGGCAGGGTGGTGAAGTTTTATCTGTGCAAGGACCTAAATCCACATCATCTGCCACTCACACAGCCCTAAATGTGAGAGTACTGGGACAGAGATGGGATGGGGTTGGGGGTGGGTGATGGAAAAGTCTGCAGTTTCATTTTATGCAAGTTGTTCCTTGAAGCAAGTGTTCATTGAGCAAGAGATGCCTAAACTACACTTCCATTATTCAGTGCACTCACATGCAAAATGACAACCCTTAGCTTCATTCTTTGTTCCAGCGATGTCTTACCATTGTATATGGTGTGATGAGCAGAACAGGCATAGTGGCCACCTTCCCATTTCAAATGTCCCACCTGCAGGCTGAGGAGTCCTACTCATATGTTTGTTCTCTCTCCTTTCTTTCTCCTTTTGTAGAATTGAAGTTTGGGAAATGTTGAGGGCCTTTGCTAAAGATAACGAAGCTCAGAGGCATCAGTAGCTGGGAACAGTCGTGGGAGGTCACCTACTTGAATTTCCTTAGAAGATTGACTCTAACCTCTTCTTACACCATTGCTCATCCATGACTAGGCACAGTGAGGAGCCTGTTGACCATATTTTGGGTGGTGGGTGGTATTTCAGGTATTTTCTAAAAGGTTGCTGAGATGAGAATCTCAGAAGACACCCTTTGCTTATCAGTACCAAGGGAGCATAACATAGACAAGCTCAGGGCTGTTACCACTGAATACACAGGTATCTGGAGGAATTTGTGCTGAAAACCTAGGAGTTTGGAAGGCCTTCAGGATTAGGTGGTGATTTACAAAGGGTATTGAAGGTTGACAATTTTAGAATCAAGTGTTTCAAGCCAAAGTTGAAAAGAAATTATCCTTCTCTTGCGGATTTAGCTGTCAGCTCTCCAGATTTGTTCAAAAGCCTCACCCAATGCATTTATGTTGCTGAGACTTATTTTCTTATTTACTTCTACTTTTAAAAAGGGAATGTGAAATGTCCATACAGGACGATAATATTAATTTTTTTTATTATTTTAAAAAAGTGACTAAGACAACTTCACAAATGACGAAGATAAAATAATAGAGTGTCACTAATGTTATTAATTACAGTGACTGCCACAGGAGGATCCCCCGTGCAGAGTTCATTTTCTTTTGTTGTTAAATGAGTCTCAATGCTAGTTATTGTTAAACTGTGGGAAACAACATGGACTGCTGGCAAAACAGGCAGTCTGCACTTTCTGCATAGTTGTGTTGCCCCTTTTTATAAGCCCTTGACCTACCTAATTCTACTTTGTTCCACCATTTGAAAAGTGAAGAACACATTAACCCACATCTTTTCATATATGCAACTGTAAAGGGTTGTAGAAGTACAAACAAGGATGCTGCTATTGTTGTCACAGAGGTGGTAAATGTAAACCACAGTCTAAATTAATATTTTAATTCTTCTTTGGAAGCAATTTGCCTTACTCTTTCAAAGAAAACATCATCTTTTATAAATATTTCTATATTCCCGGTCAGGCTGGAAATTCTTCAACAGGGAACACTCTGTTCGCTTCATAAAGCCAAAAGATCAGTCACTTTAAGGGGCGTTTTCTAATGCCCTTGACTACGCACTGGAGAAAAGAGATACCCTTCAGCAAAGCCACAATTCCTCTCCCTACATGCCTGTCTTTTTACTAGTCACTTCCACTGCCAGTGGTCTCAGAGAAAGCGGGGTGTACAAGCAGGATCTGAAGTGCTCACGTCAAGCACCAGCACTGGAACCTCCATGTGCACCCGCACGCAGTACTGGAAATGAACAGGCACTAAAAATGTCAACGTATCAGTCATGCAATACTGCACATTTTATGGAGCTCTGTAAAGAGCTGGTACTGGCGCAAGGCTGTTGTTCCACCCATTACTTCCTACCTGAGTACTTGTATTGCTAATGGCTTTTGTTAGGCTTTCTCTTTGAAGGCAATTATGGATACACTAAGTAGGAATTTATCCACTATAATGTTCCTAATACTTATTTAGCCTAATAATTTCATTGTGAATACTGAAACCTGTAATTTGCACTCTACACTTGAGCATGACTTCATGTGTCAGTAGACAGCTCTTCTGCCTCCTCCTTCTTTTTTCTTTGCTGAACATAGTCCTTGTATTATAGTTTTATTTTTGCTACTTTGAATCCTTTTCAATTAGCCTGCACGTATTTCATTCAAATGTGGTGCCCAAAACAAAATCCAGTGCCCTATGTGAAGCCAGCCTACTGTATGATCTAGATACTACTAAATGTTGGACTTTGCATTGAGTTTTGCTCCTGCAACAAATTACAGGAAAGACTCAGAAATATGGTAAGAAGATAAAAATAAAGGTAGAATTAGGGCATTCTCCACCTCCTATCTGCTTTGTAACTGGCTAAGCAAGATAGGAAAAATCAAGACGTCTCAGATTCATTGAATTTCCATGCCGAGTCAAGGGCATTAGTGTTGCTGTCCTGCACAACACAGGAATCCATTAATTATTAAATCTATCAGTCCCTCAGTTCCTCTCTGCACTTATGAGCCTAATAACCGGGATAGTCTCGACATCTGATTCTACATCAATAGTGATGCTCAAATCACAAACTTCTGAGTTTACAGGGGGCAGAGTCGGGATGAAAACATTTTCCTCAGTGCAAAGGTTGTCTGGGTGTATTTGGGAGCTAAAGAGGGAAGAGAAGTCTAGTCTCCACTGCAGCATCAATGACTGGCTGCTGGCAGTAACTGGGGTAGCAGGTGGCCACAGTTGACTGATAATTCTCGCTGTTTGGACATAGGGAGGAATTTCTTCTCTCTTGTCAGAGGTGCAAGGGTTGCAAGGTTTTTCATCTTCCTTGTCGGCATGTCGCATAGGCTGTTTGCTAGGATCATGAGGATCTTTGGACATTGGTGACACCTCAGTCTTTCTTGTCCTCTACCTGAGGCATTCAGCACTTCAGAGAAGAGAACGCTTCAAGAAATTTTACTCAGGACAGACCTACATCTATTATACAGATATATAGTAACTCTACTGTAGAGACCGAAGAAAGGATTTCATAGATTTCATAGATTTCATAGATTTTCTAGGTTGGAAAAGACCTTAGAGATCATTCAGTCCAACCATCCCTAATCTCCCATTAAACCATATCCCTAAGTAGATCATCCACCCTATCCTTAAACACATCCAGGGATGGGGACTCAACCACCTCCCTGGCCAGCCTATTCCAGTGGCTGACAACCCTTTCAGAGAAGAAATACTTTCTAACATCCAACCTGAATCTCCCCTGACTAACCTTATACCCATTTCCTCTTGTCCTATCACCCACCTAATGTAAAGAGCCCTTCCCCCACCTCCCCACCATCCCTTCTCAAGTATTTGTAGGCCGTCCTCTGGGCTCTAGTGAAAAATAGAAGTGCGGTACAGTGTAATGTTACACATGATGCACTGTCTTACTCCTGTCTAGACCTCTTTAAAGATTTCCCAAGTTGTCAAAGGAGTATGTGGTAAAAGTAAGAAATAATTAAAAGATACATATGCTTATGGAGAGTACTACAACTGAGTGAGAAATCTAGTATTTTCTTTAGTATATTTTCATAGACAAAAAAAAGAGTGGTACTTTTTAACCTTTGGACTTAACTTAGTATTATACAGTACATTTAAAATGATAGACTTCCAATAGAGAAAGACCGATTCCGTCAGCCAATATGTGTTACAACCAGCACAGAACTGACACAATTGTGCTTGCAATATAAAACTCAACTCATGGCTTTAGCATTAGAAAAGTGATCAAGTGAGAGCAGAGGGGTGCCATTACTAAGCTTCCAATCTGTAGTAATGTCTTAGTTTCATTTGTGTATTTACTGTTGCCTTGATCATTTCCTTTAATAGAAAGAACTGCAGGAGGAAGAAATACTCCAAAAGTACTGTGAGTAGCTGTTTGTGGTTATCTCACATCATCATCCCCAACTTGAAAAGCCAGTCACACAGCAGATGAGAACGAAACTTAATTTTAAAACACATAGACCCTTGACCACACAACTGGAGCAATTGACTCTCACATAAGCTGAGAGCAACCCTACCTTGGCCCACCAGCAGATCTCTGTCATCTCCTTCTGCCAATGGCATTCCCATCCCAGCTGAGAGGACAATATCAGACACAGAAATTCATTGCTAATGTAGAGAAGTTCATCTCTTTGGGACCAGGTTTCAATTATGGAGCAACCTGTCCCTGCCTTTAGGATGCATGCCAGGTTATAATGGTTATACCTCTATTCTGCCAACCTGTGAAACCACAGCCTTTGTATGCTCCAAAGAATGAAGTATAGGAGGAATATGAAAACACAGTCTGTGTCTTGATGTTGCTTTTACTTCTGTCTTCTCAGGCAGTAAAATGAGTATCCAAAGATCTACGAAAGGATGGATCCAATGATCCATCCAGAACAAGCGGCGCTACTGGCACTGAACACCTTGTATGACTGTACCACAAGTACCAGCCATAGGGTGATTTCCACTATTGTTCATATCAAGTTGGCCACATATGCCCTGTCTACTGTAAGGAAATCTTCTAGCCCTTGGGCGACCCTAGCATGTAGGACTGGTGAGAGAATTATAATTTGGTGCTGCTGCAACATCCTTCCTTAGAGCAGGTGTATATTTTACACTAAGAAAAAAGGCCAGAGTCTGAAAAGTTGCTCTGGAAGTGAGCTGGTCAGACATTTCCAGAGGCTGCTGGGGTGAGAGGGGCAGAAAAATGGCAGGATATGCTGGTGTCTCCATCCAGCCGGAGCACAGGAGGTGATATGGCTCTGGCATTCCAGGATTCTTGCAGCCAATCAGGGGCTGTAAGGACATCCTTACCTTCTCCCTTGTTGTAGTCCCAGGCCCACAGTCACTGTTAGTGCCCCACATCAAGGCCACCTTCCCCTCCTGGACTGGCCAGCACCTTCCTGCTCCCTGGCAGCTGGTCTTGCCGTAACATTGCTGGATGGGGGTTGCCCAGCTCACTGCTCCCTGAGACTCACCCATTGCTCAGCCTCAGTCTGCTCTTCTGATTTATTTTCCCTTCGGTCAAATACTTCTGCCATGAGCATTAGCGTAACATTAATAAAATTTCTATTTCCATTCAGTTCTGTGTTGTTGTGAGCTGCATTTCTCTGGTAGGTATTTGTTTTTGCAATCACAGTGATGAAACACATTTACTGCTTGTAGCAGTTACAGGAATTCCAAATAAATATCTGTCTTTGTTTAATTTCAGTAAATCGGGACATTTCACTAGCATCATAATAATAGGGATTTGGGGAATACTATGTGTCTGTGAAATAATTCTTCAAGCAATTTATTCTTGCATCAGTGCAAAACCCCCTTCAATTTCAGCTATTCCCAGAAGATAAGGGACTAGTTTTCTAAACCAGAGGATTTTAATTTTCTCCCCCCATCCCCCCCCCCCCCCCCTCCGATTTTGCTCTGGGTTTTGTATCTGTTTTGGTTTTGCAACTTTGGGGTGTGAAAATATGTAATTGCAGTTTTCCACTGGATGTAAGTGGTACTATTTATAGTAGTTAGCCTTCCTAACCTCCAGGCTAGCTTCCATCTCTGAAAGGTACCAATACTGCCTGTGTGATCAGTATCACCTTATCGCTCCCTATGAAAACCTAAAGATGTTGTATACAGTGTCAGTGAGCCCAGGTTTGGTAAAATCGTTATCCTGGCTTCCTTTTTGAATTTACTTGTTATGCATTTCCAGGCAGTAGGCTGACACTGTCCAGATTTATACCTCGTTAGCTGAATGGGAATGAATAAATGTAACTGAGAGGTGATTTTAGGAGGACATGAAGGGGACTGTAAACTGATGAAAACACAGGTAATGTTTACTCCATGTTTTCATTTTAAAAACCATTATCCTCTTTGTTTGTGCTTCTTGCTGCAGTGGTAAGGAAGGATGTTGATTTTATTCCATCACTTGGTGCAGTCTTTTTTTAATATTTTTTGTTTGTTTTATATTATTTAAGAAGCAATCTCCAATTACATTGTAAATGTAGAAAAGCTATGCAGTTGTGAAATATTGTTTAGCAATGCTGACCGTTTTCATAGATTGAGGCATTTGATTGATTTCATACATCTGAAATCCAGGGATTAGCTTCTGAGAACTTATTTCCCCACGCTCCCACTTTGATGGAAGGAATCTATTGTTTTTGAGACATGTCTGAACACATGGGAGGCCTGTTTCTGGGAGAACTCTATCATTCAATGAGATGATATGAAAGGCAGAGCGTGCAAAATACAGCTCTGGAGCACTGGATTGTAGGTAACGGATCCAGATTTTGCCAGGACTCATTCTGGATACGTGACTTTGCGCTGAGCTGCTGCAAACAGCAATAACAACAAACTCCTTTACATGCACCCTTGATTTGGAGTGTTTCTTAAATCTGCCTGTGGAAATTTGTTCCCCAAACTCTTCTCAAAGCAGCTAAATGAATTACATAATTTTTTTTCAGGACAATTATCATTCATAACGGTATGGAATATGGGCTTTATTATGTTGCTTTTATGTATGGATATCTACCAATGAATCTATGAGGATTGTTCTGTGAGAAAAGTCCTCAGGATCCTGCCAAATAAATAGTTGCATGTTTAGGGTTGCAAATGGTGTATATTAAATAGGAAAATTCAGTTTGTTTTTCTCTTCATCCTTCAATAACACGTGAAGAAAACAACATGGTCTAAACCTAAGCACAGTACTCATGCTGGCCAACAACCCGCTATTGCGCCACACACAAAATTCCCATTGAGGTCAATGGAAGTGCCCTGAGCAGAGTGTCTCTTGGACTGAGCCCATTTTTGTGTGCATGTATATGTGCTGCGTGCATATGTGCGTGTGGTGTGTGTGTGTGTGTGTGTGTTGAGTAATAATTTTCCACACTGAAAAAAAAAACACCACAAAACAACTTTGTTGTCATGCTATCTTACAAGGAAGCTAGTTTCACCCACACGGAGTTGAAAGCGCATACCACTCTGTTGCAGCACATAAACACTGTTATCACGCTAGTTGCAGAAAGAGCACTGTCACTGGGACATTTTATATGCATGGGCTTTTATACTATTCAGCAAGCTATTGAAAATTAAAATGTAATTAGTGTAGCAAAACAATAGTTTGCATCTTTAATTACCGCTCCATTTTTTTGACAAGATGTTTTAATTATTGTTTTTTCTTCTGTTTCTGTTTTTATTGATTTGGTGCCAGTTCAATTGTGTTTACGAAGACCTCCCAGTACTCAATGAATTTACCTCGGGGGATTCTGCCTTCTTCATTGTTTTAAAATAAACCAGATCTCCAACTACCTACAAAACAAAATTAGAAGTGGAGGAGGAAAGAAAGAAAGACAGAAAGAATGGGAGAAAGAGGGAAAGAGGGGTAGGAAGGGAAAGAGGGTAGAAGGGAGGACAGGAGAGTAGAAGAAGGAAGTAATGACAGAAGGAAGGAGAAAGAAGAGAAGGAAGGAAGGAAGGAAGGAAGGAAGGAAGGAAGGAAGAAGGAAGGAAGGAGGAAGGAAGGAAGGAAGAAGGAAGGAAGGAAGGAAGGAAGGAAGGAAGGAAGAGGAAGGAAGGAAGGAAGAAGAGGAAAACACTGAGCAAGAGGAAGGAAATGAGATAAAAGAATGAAAGGCAGGAAAAAGAATGAAAGAAAGGGAGCAAAAGAGGAAAAAAAATCTGCTGTTATTACATAGTTGCTTTTTCTCATATGTGTTAGTATAAAACTGTTATTTAGCTATAGTATCAGATTTGTTTTCAATTGTTTTAATTAAAAATGTTGTTCTGATTTTTTTAAAAAGTGGTAGAAAAACTCAACTCATGAAGAAATGCATTGATCAAAGTTTTAATGTTACAGTCACAGTAGAAAACACCAAAAAACCCACTACTTTGATAATTTTTCAGCGTAGTCCCTTGGGGAAGAAAATACACGTCCTGAGACGCTAGGTTATGGTAGTGCTGCCGTTCTCTGTGGGTGTGCATGCACTCAATTTATTGCAGCTTTTCAGCTGTCAGAAAAGTGCAAAGTAAGTGGGAAATGACACAGGGCACTGATTTAGAACACTTTCATCTCTATATGGTCTGTTTTTGTTAGTGATCAAGAGAGAGGAAAGTAGCGGTTAGGCACTATCTGTACTACAAAGCAAACGCTGCGGAGGCTATACAGCACATGGTCTTTTGAATGACTGTATACCTCTAACTAGAAACAACAAACACACAAAGCACTGTATTTATTTGAGAGACTTTAATAGCTCCTCTGCAGCCATTTTGTACATAACAGGAAGCAAACCATTCCAATTTCCAGTGTGCTTTGTCCTGCAGTATTTCCACCCAAGGCGTTAGCCACCATGTATTTTGTCTTACTTTTTACTTATTACATTTGTAAAATGTAACAAGTTTTACTTACTTCTTGCATATTTGAGCCTGTATGAAGCAAGACATTATTTATTTACTATGCTGTTATTTAATTACTTAATAAACAGCTCACAGAGGCAAACAAGAAACCCAAACCCAAGAAGATCAACATTGCATTTTCAATAGCGAGATCCCTTGGGAGCCAGGCTCTGGGATTTTCAGAGCAGAAAAATGTGGTCATACCACTCAGAGGCACTAGTGGCGGCTGGGAGGGGCTGGGAGGTGGTAGACATAAGCCCAAATGAGGAGGACTAGTGGAGAACCTGATGAAGTAAGTCAGGAGGGTTAATGCTGTATCTCCCCTGGGGATTCATCGTTTTAAGTTTCCTTCCTTCCTTCCTTCCATGAACATCTGGTTGCCTTTCTTCAGGGAGGATGGCCTCCAGTTACCTCTCTTCAGTAAGCAAAGGAGGTCCACTTTGCAACTTCTGCTCTTTCAGGGAAAGACAGACGCGAGTCTTGCAGTTCACTGCTACTCCTCAGCACTGTCGCCACTCCTGGGTGCAGGGTTGGCAGTGGACATGCCTTGAATTCCAAAGGTGTGAAATATTACCTTCAGTCAATTTTGCATGCTTTTTCTTCCACAGTTTCACAATTCCAAACCCACCAAACATTCACAGCAGTACCACACAAATATTTAAAATTGCACAGTGGGTAGGACCTGATGCTTTTAACTCTCTTTTAACCTTTGCTAAACTGCTGTTCTTTAAATTGCTGTTTAATTTCCCTCCCCAGCATTATTAGTTGTTGGTTGGTTGGCGTTTTTGTTTGTTTTCTTCTTGCTGGAATGGTGGAATAGCCATGTCACAGTGATGCACCAGCCCTGGCGATGTCATGGTCATGCCACAGCAGGCAGCCACCAGCTCCTGGCATTAGCCCTGGTGATGTTGTGACCATATCACAGCAGGTGGAATGATGGCGGTTGGTGACATGGCAGCCCTGGCTGCCAGACAAGTAGCTGGGTGAGTGAGGGCAGGGAGGAGAATGCAGGGAGGCAGGGACTGCTCATGGCAATAGAAAGTGGCTGCTCCTCTTTTGTTGCTTCTCCTGTGTATTATAGCTGGATGGTCACACAGGGACATTATCAGATCATAGCATGCTCCTGTGCTCTTATCCTCCTCTGCCACTCAGCTGGAGAATTGGCAATGTTCTACAGGACAGATAAGATAACCCCAGCCTGTACCCCAATCACATTTTTGCAGGGAGCTGGAAGCTTCCCACAGACATTGGCAAAGAGGTCTCCTCACCTCTTTTCCATAGGTAGGCCGAGCACTGAGCCCCACATGAGCTACTGGCACCAGACCCTACTGACCCTAGTTAGGCAGTGGGCAGAATGCTAGTGGTGGCATGTGTCACTCTGGGACTGGTGACATAGCTGGCTCAGGAAAGGTGTCTCCTGGCTGTAAAGGAGATGTGGGATGGATAGCCTTGGTGGGAGGCTGGGGGAGCCCTGGGCAGGGAGGCAGAGGCTGCCTGTGGCAACAGAGAGGGAGTGCTCCTGTTGTTGATTCTTGTCTTGACAGTCAACAGCCTGGGGAGGGAGATGACCAATTCATAACAACACTCCTCTGCTTCCTTTGCCACTGAGCTGGAAAGTGTAACATTAAGAGCAGTCTTGAGGAAAAGGACTTGGGAGTGTTTGCTGATGAGAATCTCAACGTAAGTCAGCAATGTTCACTTGCAGCCCAGAAGGTCAACTGTATCTGGGCTGCATCCAAAGAAGTGTGGCCACAGTCGGTAGGGAGGTGATTCTGCCCTTCTACTCTGCTCTCAATGAGACCCCACCTGGAATACTGCATTCAGCTCTGGAGTCCCCAACACAAGAAGGACATGGACCTGTTGGAGCGGGTCCAGAGAAGGGGCCGTGAAGGATGATCGGAGGTGCTGGAGCATCTCTTCTATGAAGACAGGCTGAGAGAGGTTTGGATTGTTCAGCCTGGAGAAAAGAAGGCTCTGGGGAGACCTTCTAGCAGTTGTCCAGGACCTAAGGAGAGCCTACAAGAAAGCTGGAGAGGGACTTTTTACAAGGACAAGTAGTAATAGGACAAGTGAGCAATGGCTTTAAACTGAAAGAGCATAGATTTTTATTAGATCTGAGGAAGAAATTCTTCGCTGTGATGGTGGTGAGGCACGGGAAACAGGTTGCCCAGAGAAGGTTGTGGGTGCTCCATTCTTGGAAGTGTTCAAGGTCAGGTTAGATGAGGCTTTGAGCAACCTGGTGTAGTGGAAGGTGTTCCTGGTCATGGCACGGGGATTGGAACTAGATGATCCTTGTGATCCCTTCCAACCCAAACCATTCTATGATTCGAAGAGAGAGAAAACTGGAATTTACTTCTCCAAGAAGACCAATCCTGAACTTCATCAGCATTGTTTGCAATATATAAATATTTAAATACAATAAACTTGATTGGCATTAAATATATGTATTGAGCGACGCTATGAACTATAGATTAGCACTGAAATTTCAGTCTTAGCTGTTTCTTACTGATTTTCTAGATGTTTGCTCTCCCAGAGAGTGCAATTGAAATTTATTAATATCCATCGTTCAACCATGAGCACATATTTACATTTCTCATCTTTTCTATGCATAAAATATTGAAGTGTGAACTTACAGGCTGCTTCTGCACATACATCTGGAGTGAATATCTTTCTGAAGAACTCTCTACACCTCACTCTTGGCCTTTGTAATGTACAGGTCTACATTCGAGGCCAGGCCCCTTCATAGTCAGTGTAAAGAAATACTCAGAGGAGATGATTCATCTGACCTATTTTAGATATCTATGTGACGACAAGATTAACCACGCCCTATAAGTAGCTATTTCCACTTCATCGTCTGTGGAGGAACTTGCTGCACTGCAAACGTCTCAAGTGGATGCAGTGAATCCTCCTCTTATGAAAAGATCAATTATCCTGAGAAATCCCATGCTACTATCTGCCTTTGCTCCCTACCAACCCCACAATATAACCACTTACAACCACTGTGAAGATCAAAAGTTGTAGATGAACATCTTAATAGCAGCATACCCTGGATTTCTATTCATGCATGAGGCTTGGGCCCCATCTCCCCCAAGGGCTTGAATTACAAATGCTGTGGGCGTGGAGCTCCATGTAGGAGAGCTTTTACAGTTCGGGAAGATGGAGCAGCTCCTCAGATGCTGGCATAACTTTACAGCTCAGCCACATGTGTGTGTACAACCTTTGAACCTATGTATCACCACTCCACAAGGCCATGAGATTGTGATGATAAGCTTGTCTCCTTTCTCCCTTCAATTCACACTTCCAGAGATTGTAGCTTTAAGCATTGGCATGCTGCTTATGACACCCTTCTATGCAGAGTCCTTGCATTTTTCCTCCCTTGCCTCAGTCCACTGGAACCATGAACTTCCTCAGGAGCCAGAACTTGTATTCCTTGCCATGAGGTACTTCTGAAGAGTATGACGTTTGTACACATCCAGTCCCTGCACCAAATGGTTTATGTGCTAAGAAGTCAGAGATGGTGGAGTAAAAGAAATCACAACATGCCAATGTTTCAGTATTAATTTGCAGGTGTGAGGGTGGTAAAAGTGGAGTGAGGGAGGAAAAAAAAAGAAAGAAACACGATTAGAAATAATCCATTAGGTGTGATTTTTTTGTACGAGACCCACTCATGCTCAGCAGGGCAAAAGCAGGTGTTCACCAGTAGTAAACCTCACGATACTTTGTTTTCACATCATTAACAAGACAGCCCAAGTCGCCCTCCTCCAACAAAATGTGGTGTTCCTGGCTGGAGGTTTGCTCAGCCAGCTCACATCAGCTCTGATGTTTGTTTACATGCACACTGTTATGAAATTGTTATGCTGTGAACAGAGGTGCTGGAGAAACTGTGGGACATTATTCTGCCCAATACTATTGTCATAAGTAGGCCCTGACCCTGTGGTCTGCTCAGACAGGCAGACCCCTGTGCTGGGGCAAAACATGACGCAGGCTGGAGATCTTACACAAGTGGCACAGCAAGGGTAAGCTTACGTTTCTGATTACGATTTCACAAACATTTGTTTGTTTTTCTCTTTCCCAGACAACTGTTTGGCAATCCATGACCAGCACACCAGGACTCCAACAAGATGGTGTGATAGTGGCCAGGCTTTTTTTGAGAAATGGAAACTGTGATGTAGGGTACTCCGCTTTCCCCAGAAGCTTCAGCATAGTCTTCTTTCCTCTCAAGAATGTTAGCCTAATAGCACACCTTGCCTTGCCAGCAGCAGGTAAGGCTCTGCTTGCTTAGGAATGATGGCCACTGTATTGTCTTTCTTCCTCTGTACTGCCCAGGGTTCCCAGGGTAGGTTGTGGGTTTACTGAAGGCGGTAAAACTGGAGTAAATAACTCGTGGAGATGGAGGAAAAGAGTTGCAGCACAGGAATGATTGTTTTAGGCTGTCTGCTGATTCAGGAAAGCATATCTACATCTACATCATAGGCTGTTCACATCTCCAAAGTGTTTTATTGGGCAGTAAAAGGTAGAAAAGCATTCAGAAACAAGCCTGAGCCTGATGTAATTGAATGGTTCCAAGCTGAAGCCCTGAGCAAGAATGGCTTGCTTAAATTCAGCCCCAGTTTCCCTTTTACATTAAATCAATCATACCCTTGCTATATTACAATAAAACTCACATATCTTCATGTATAGATGTCTGAAGCCTCCTGTGTCTTTGACCCTACTTTCACCTATTCTTATGCCTCTGGTCCTTCATATTTTCTACAGAGAAAGTGCCTGATAGAATGGTTTGGGTTGGAAGGGACCTCAAAGATCATCTATTTCCAATCCCCCTGCCAGGGACAGGGACACTTTCCACTACACCAGGTTGCTCAAAAGCCTCATCTAACCTGGCCTTGAACACTTCCAAGGATGGAGCATCCACAGCTTCTCTGGGCAACCTGTTCCCGTGCCTCACCACCATCACAGCGAAGAATTTCTTCCTTAGATCTAATCAAAATCTGCCCTCTTTCAGTTAAAAGCCATTACTTCTTGTCCTATCACTACATGTCCTTGTAAAAAGACCCTCTCCAGCTTTCTTGTAGGCTCTCTTTAGGTCCTGGACGACTGCTAGAAGGTCTCCCCAGAGCCTTCTCTTCTTGAGGCTGAACAGCCTGTCTTCATAGGAGAGATGCTCCAGCCCTTGGATCATCTTCGTGGCCCTCCTCTGGACCTGCTCCAATAGATCCATGTCCTTCTTCTACTGGGGGCCCCAGAGCTGAACGCAGTACTCCATGTGGGGTCTCATGAGAGCAGAGGGACAGAATGTCCTCCTTTGGCCTGCTGGCCACACTTCTTTGTATGCAGCCCAGGATACAGCTGGCTTTCTGGGATGCAAGTGCATTTTGCTGACTTACGTTGAGCTTCTCATCAACAAATCAACCAACACTCTCAAAGCCTTCTCCTCAAGGCTGCTCTCAATCCATTCTCCACCCAGCTTGTACTCGTGCTTGGATTGCCCTGACCCATGTGCAGGACCTTGCACTGGGCCTTGTTGAACTTCATGAGGTTTGTACAGGCCCACTTCTCAAGCCTGCCAAGGTCCCTCTGGATGGCATCCCTTCCCTCCAGCATGTCAATCACACCACACAGCTTGGTGTTGTCAGCAAACTTGCTGAGGGTGCACTCAATCCCACTGTCCATGTCACCGACCAAGATGTTAAACAATGTCTGTCCCAGTACCAACCCCTGAGGAATGCCACTTTTCTCTGGTCTCCACTTAGACATCAAGCTGTTGCCCACAACTCTTTGAGTGTGACCATCTATTCAATTCCTTATCCACTGAGTGGTCCATCCATCAAATCCATGTCTCTCTAATCTAGTGGCCAGATATCGTGCGGGACAGTGTCAAATGCTTTGGACAAGTCCAGGTAGATGATGTCAGTTGCTCTTCTCTTTTCCGACAACGCTGTAACCTCACCATAGAAGGCCACCAAATTTGTCAGGCACAATTTGCACCTAGTGAAGCCATGTTTCCTGTCACAAATAACCTCTGTATTTTCCATCTGCCTTAGCATAGGTGCCAGGAGGATCTGCTTCATGATCTTGCTGGGCCCAGAGGTGAGACTGACTGGCCTGTAGTTCCCTGGGTCTTCCTTATTTCTTTTTTTAAAAATGGAGGCTATGTTTCTCCTTTTCCAGTGGGAACTTCCCTGGACTGCCACGACTTCTCAAATATGCTGGATGGTGGCTTAGCAGCTTCATCTGCCGGTTCCCTCAGGACCTGTAGATGCATCTCATCAGGTCCAATGGACTTGTGCTGCTTCAGGTTCCTTAGGTGGTCTTGAATCTCATCTTGTCCTACAGTGGGTGGTTCTTCATTCTCTTTTGCTTTCTGTGACTTGGGTGATGGGGCTAGAGCGCTTGCCAATGAAGACAGGCAAAAAAGTCATTGCAGCACCTCAGCCTTCTTCATATCCTGGTAGCCAGGTCTCCCATTTCCTTCTGCAGAGAGCCCGCATTTTTCCTAGTCTTCTTTTTATCACTGATGTACCTACAGAAGCTTTTCTTGTTGCCCTTGATGTCCCTGGCCAGATTTAATTCTATCAGGGCTTCAGCTTTCCTAACCTGATCCCTGGCTGCTTGGACAATTTCTCTATATTCCTCCAAAGCTACCTGTCCTTGCTTCCACTTTCTGTGGACTTCCTTTTTGTGTTGAGTTTGTCCAGGAGCAGCTGTTCATCCATGCAGGCCTCCTGGCGTTTCTGCCTGACTTCCTCTTTGTTGGGATGCACTGCTCCTGAGCTTGGAGGGGGTGATCCTTGAATATTAACCAGCTTTCTTGGGCCCCTCTTCCCTGTAGGTCTTTATCCCATGGATGAATTTCCCCAGTGTTTGGGAAATACTGGAATGAACTAAAATGGAGTTTGTATAATGCTTATTCTTGTCATGTGTGGTTTTTCCTTCTCTAAATTTATGAAGGCCAGACCAGGATTAAAAGATTTAGCTTCACATTCCTAAAAGCAGTGCAAAACTTTCCACTCAAATTAGCTGGAAACTCCTCTTTGGATATCATAAACATAAAAATACGCTTTAAAAGCTGAATCATCTCTGGACAGCTCAGGTGAGGACTAGCAACTCGGTAGCAGCACAGATAGCTGTCAAGCTTATTTAATTTATTGGAAGCACGTGAAACAAAATCTCACCAGGCAAAGCTGCCTACTTTTGGACAACTGATCAGCCTCTCTTTTTTACATTCTTCTTCTATTTGTTATTTGGACTCTGTCGTGGCATTCAAATAGACATCAAATTCTTGGGGTCAATAGGAAAGACACAAAAAGTGTGCAAAACTGTGTGCAAGTACCATCTAACTTCTCCTAGAATCAAACAGTGATGTGGAATGAAATCTGTGATTCTGGGCTGTGCAGTCATTTAACATGAGTGAATACATTATTACATTGTACTAGTAAGTTAGCAAAAGTCTTGGATGCACAAGTGGCATTTCCTCTGCTCACTACCAAGTTATGTCACAGCACTTCCACAGATGCTCTACTCTCAGGACAGTGTTACTGTCCCATGAAAGTGTTTTCACAACTCCCACTGCTGCAGGCTGTGAGGAACCTACCCATGAGGAACTGAGACACACAAGGCTGGTGTCAAGAGTCTACTCGAGGTGCGATCCAGACACTCAGACACCCAGCACGAGGCAGGCAGCGGTGCCTTACAGTGGATTTGAAACCCATTTACACACCAAATGGAGCACCTGAGAGCTGCCCCATAGGAAACACTAGGGCACAGGGTGAGTCTGAGACTCTACCCCGATACCGTCCTGCAGAAGATGGGCCCCGAGCTGCCACAGAAACTTGTGAAATCTGCTGTAAAGCCTAAACCCTGAGCTCCTGAAATTCTTGCAAGTGTGGCCTGCAGTGTCTCTCTTCAGGGCAGACAGACAGTCCGAGCCACAGCAAGAAATTGTCTCAAAAAGAGCCTTCCTGTGCTTTGCAGGACCCTTGTGCCACTGGGTGCTCTAGGGGTCCCAGGAGGATGGAGCCTGCTGCGGAGCTCAGCCTTTTTTCCCATGTATTTGCATGTGGCAGTCATTTAAATCTTTGATTGAAACAATCAGCTTGTCCAGGGCTGAGCTGTGATCCTCTGCCTCCACAAACAGCCCTGGTACTTCAAAGGGATGACTGACATGAGTCAATTGCTCATGGGCCCAAAATCTTAAAGAGCTGGTTGCTCCTATTTTTTTTTTTTCTCCTTTCTCTTGCATGGAGAAGGAAGGAACCGAGGAGTGCAGCCGGAGCTGGAGGCAGGGAGGCCCAGTGTTACGAGGCGGGTGACCCATCAGCCGTCTCTCACTGGCGGCACCTCACCAGCCGCCCGCTGCCACCGCCCCCTCCCAAAGGTGCTCGGCGCAGAGCGGCGCTTTATAGCGACTCGAGCCCAGAGGGACCAGGAGGCCACAGATCCCCTTCTCCCTGGAGGCCCTCCACGTGGTGTCCCAGAGGGTCCGTGGCTCTCTGACAGCTGAAACGCTGCTGCCCCAGGTGGTGTTCCACTATTGCTAATCTGTAGGAAGTGCCCATCCCATGCGGGCGCATTTCCACATTTCCATCAAATCAGCCTGAGCACATGGCATCACATTTGTGCTGTTTTGTGCTGGCTTTATCCTGGCTGTGAGAGCACAGCTGTCACCAAGTCTGGAGCAAGGCTAACAAAACCTCGAGTGGCCAAAAAGTGTTATCGCATTTAGGCTGGAGGCCTAAGGTTGTGATTACTGTACAGCTGAACCGAAACCTCAGCCTAACCTTGTCACCCTGAGCTGCCTCCTCATTTGGCAGAGAGAAATACGCATCTCTGGAAAGCTGCTCTCATCCCAAAGATGTTTCTGGGACAGGAGAGCCAAAGCGCCTCATGAAGGTGCTGCTTTTTATGAAGGAGCCCCAGGTGATTAGCTCTGGCTGGGACAACCACTCTCAGAGAGCTGAAGCCAGCTGAGGTGAGGTCCCCTGGAACACTAAACAAACACGTTATATTGCAGGACAACCTTTATACTTTGCTTGATGAGTTTGCTTCTGTTGTTCCCTGATTCTTGGTTGACCTTTGAAGACATGATCAAAACCCAGTACATCAGCATGCACTGCTGATTTCTGATACAGAAAGTATTTTTTGTTCACTTTAAGTCATCTATTTGGCCTAATTTTAATCTTCCATTACTAGTGGGATTTGTAAAGATTGTTTCCGAAGCGAGTAATGAGGAAAACAGTCCTTGCTAGTACCTCCTGTGGGAGTAGTTGGCATTAATTATTCTGTTCATGAGCAAATTAAATTGCCACTGTTCCTCTGTGTTCTGAACATCTTCTGCATTCAGCATCAGGAACGAATGTATGAGTACAGGTTGTACTTCCGTCTCCAATATAAATGCTTTATTTTTTTCTTCTGGTGAGCACACAGCAGAAATTGATTGTAATTAAGGAGAGAGAAATTGGCAGCAGCCTCAGCTCTTGCTTGGATCAATTTTCAATAACTCGAAGCTTGCCAAGATCTATTTTCAACTTACAGGATGATCTGAGATTGCTTGAAATGCCTCCTTTGCTATCTATTCCGTGGGTTTCAATACTTGTGTTTTTTTCAAATTTGACTGCAGTAGGGTGCCGATATCAAGACAGCTTGTCTCCTTTTGCTGAGTAGTGGAGCAGGAATTTGAGTGGGTGAGGTCTGAGGAGACATTGTTTAGCCTTGCAGTTTTGAAACCTTAGATCTTTACTTTTCCCTTCATGTATTTCCATTCACACCTGAATCATTCATTATACTGGCAAGCTGGGAAGATCCCTCTCTTCTTCAAGGTAACCACACATTTCTGAAGTAAATTATAGGTGTGGAGATTATAGAAATTTGTCGTCTAGGCACACACCCTGGCTCCTTTCCTTTTCCAAAGCATGTAATAATGATTTGTTTTTCTTTTTTTCCCCATAGCTAATGTATGCCTAATGTGGGAACAGTTGTTTTCTTTGTTTTGATGGAACATTAAAGCAGGCTGTGTAACAAGGAAGGAAGAAGTGGCATTTTACTTTTAAACACAGCTTTGAAAATAAGTGGCAAGTCAGTGATCGTGCTGCATTGGTGTAATCATCTTTGTGATTTTCTGCTGGACTGTCAGCTTAGACATAGATTAAGCACGGGACAAAGCCCAGAAGTCCTTTTTGAAGTTTGGACTTGAATGTCAATGTTCAAGGTCACCTCTCCTTTCCCACCCTGTGATATTTTCAACCCAAGTTCTGAGTTCACTCTAAGAAAGGACAAATTAACCATTGCCATGTTATTTTGACCCAAGCTATAGCAAAATAGCTGACTAACGGCTTTTATGATGCTGAAGCCATGAAATGCATTCTACCACTCAAACACTCTACAGAGAGATTCTGGTAGGATTGGAGGATGAAAACATGATGCCTCACTGGGAAATATTCATGTTCATGGTTATCATTCTCTTATACTTCCCAGAATTTAGTGTCCCATGCATAAAGAAGTGGAAAAGATCCAAAGAACTAATTTAAGTACAATACAAAGCACAGAAGGCAAAGAACCTGTTGGAGATGTTTCCACAGAAGTAGATGAGCTGTAAACTTGCCAGATAATGAGAAACTGGGATGTAGTGGCAAGAGTACTTAGATCTTGAGAAAATATTCAGTGTTTGCAACCAAGTATTGCTCATAGTTACTTGCAAGCAGCAGCAGAAAGAATTGGTTTGCCAGCTCTCTCTCAGCCCTGTCTATCAGACCTGACCTCGACAGAGAAGAGTATTACATAAAGGATGAGGGCCAGGACAACCAGAGAGGGAAATGAAACATGAGACTGGGGAGAACCCTTGACACAGAAAGTTTCAGAGGAAACATTTTGTCCATTTTGTTCTCCATAGAAAAAAATAATAATGGGGAAAAAGGAAATAAAAAAGTGAAAGGAAGCATCCAAGCCAGACATAGTAAAGACCAGTTCTGTTTTACATTTTTTTTCTGATCAAATTTACTGCCCAAATAAAAACACTTAGGTGCAGTTTTACTGGGGGAAACATGTTGTCCCTGGAAAACAAAATAATTCCCGAAGAACAAACTTAAAGATAATCACATGTTCTGTTGGAAGAATGTAGTGGAAAATGGTGAATGCAATGACATTAAAAGAGGCAGCTGAAACAGGCTGAGACAAAAATGTATGTGATCAGGACATTCAGGAATAAAGGGACTGCTACGCCGTGAGGCTGGTGCTGAAAATCATGTATATGAGCCACATCCTCTGCAGCTATGTTTCTCGAAAGCCCAAACTGTGATACCTGGGAACAGGCAAACTCTGAACAGCCAGCAGCAAGAGCTTTGCTAGCAAATTAGTCTCAAGCCTTTGATATAACAAAATTAAATGAGTATTTGAAGCCTAGAGGTAAAAGGGCATACAGCATACAGAACATTTCTTTAATTCAGCAAATAATTGTTTCAGACTCTTTATTCCAGAAAATGGACCTTTCAGATCCTTCCTTTGGAGCATCCGTAATGATGTAGATGTGTTTTCTAATTGCTATGTAATGGACTAATGTATTTATTAGGTTAAGGTTGTTTAACAGGGAGGTGGAAATAAAGGTTAGTAAAGTTTGTTGTAGCCAGGAATGAAAATTGCAGTTCTTTTTTCCCCCTGCTCTCTCTACAGTGATAAATTCCAGAAAACACATCTCAGTCCCCTCCAGTCTGAGCCATCTACAGATGCATGTTTTCTTTCTGTAACCAGCTGTAGCTAATTGCATCAGTGCCGCCTCTACTGCTGCACATGAAAAAGAACCTGTAATTTATTGCAACAGACCATACTATTTCTGCTGTACATCTTGCCCATTCTGTCATTCCAGTGAACGGATTTCTCATGGTAAATTGGCAGTTCAGAAGTGGAAAACAACCTTGCTCAGAAGAAAGCTTTCAAAACTCCTCCATATGTTCTATGCAGATATTGATAAAAGAACAAACAGAAAACATATTGCTTATCTGCAGGACCAAGATTTCCCCATCAGCTAAAGAAATACTGAGTCAAACTCATGCCTCATGTACCTTTGTTGTAGCCAACGTAAGTGCAGCGCTCACGATAATGACCCATTCATTTTATTGTTGCTCGAACGGCAACATGGTGCCTTGAAGAACATACACAGGTGAGGTGGTGCAAATCAGTGTCAAATCAGTGGAGCTGTGCCAGTTTATACCAGCAACAGCTCTGGCTCCAGTCTCTGCCTCAGGGAATTTATGAATCATAATGTAACTCTAAGTAGATCTAGTGGCTGTAAAATTCAATCCTGTCTTTAACAGCAGTGAGGCAGGAGAAGGCGAAAGGTGAGCCCTAACCTACTTTTGAAAGGGTCATGTCAAGGGCATGGAAAAGAGCCTTTTAATTGTTCTTACAAATCTGGGGAATGAGGCGGTAATGAAAGGCAGTAAAATCTTAATCACAACAGCATTGCTGGAGTTAGGAATTAAGTATAATTTTGCCTAAACCTGTGGTTTAATGATTCGAAGGCTTCAGAGACTACACTGGTGCGAAGACGTCCCTTCCCTTTCCTCTGTTATCAACACCATCAACATCTAGGGACTAACGCTCGTGTAACGATGTGTGCGGCTACGTTGTGAGCTGGAGCAAGGAACTGCTCCAGGTCAAAAATAACCCAGAAAAAATAAACCAATTAATAAGCTGACGGTGTGCACACTTAATAGCAGAGGTTAGAGTTTGCAGGATGCTGGGAGAGCCTCGTGTGACCGGCATTATATAAGTGTAAGCACCTAGTAATTCCCAGCTATTATTATGTATGTTGCTATTTGTTACTGAGGGTTCGGCCTCTTGTTTGCATCTAGGTGAACATCAAAAAGACTTCACGCACGGCTGTGGAGCCAGGTGGTTGGCTCACAGCTCTGCCTCCTGCGCTCACTGAGGTTGGCTCAGCTCAGACTTCCCTGCGGCCCAGCCACAACTGCTCACTCCAGCTTAGCAGATGCAGAGGCTGAAGCCTCAAGTGTTAATTGCTCTATTACATTAATGTGAAACTAGAGGGATGGAGTGGAAAATCACAGCCATTGTCTTTTCATTTACCCTAATTGACCAAGTGACAGTAAAAGAGTGGCCTGGAGAAAGCCTCTTCTTATAATACGTTGGCACTAATTAGAATTTTAACCGAGGGATTTTTTACATTCTTTACATCCCCTTAGTAATGTAGCTTCAAAGCTATCTCTGAGAGAGGATTTTGTACCATGTAGGTTGTTAGCAGCAAAAGGCAGAGATCGCAGCTGTACAGCTCAACGTAGGCAGCAGATCTGCAGCTGACTCTGGTGATGGCCACAGCCGTGCCCAAGCCATGAGGGTGTTCTGCCTTCATATGCTGTGTCTGGATCAAAGAGCAGAGGGAAAACAGACTTCCTATGGCATGGAGCAAAGTTTGTGGTTTGTATTATGTCACTGTAGCCCAGAGAGTTACACTGCTCTGTGACGCATCCAAGGACTGCCCTTCAGACCAGAGGTACATTCTTCCTTTGAACATGAGTCACCAGAGAATAGTTTTACATTTGAAGAAAGAATCACAAAAAATACGATATGTGGCTTCATTATTGTTTGTCCTCCTCTGTCTATATAGTCTTTTCCTTGTTATTAGCTTGGGATTAAACACTGTTAAGTTTACTGAGGCAAGACCCCATTAGCTTCAATGGGAAGGGTTTTCTTTTCTTTCTTTTCTTTCAAATAAAGACTGAGGGCTTCTATTTTGGTTCCTGCAGCAAGCAGTAACTGGTCACAGTGCACTCCATCACTTTGCTGTGGTCCATTACTGTCCTCGTTCTCCAGCCACACAGCTTGGTGAGGGAAAAGTGAGGAGAAAGACCTCACTTTCTCTGATGCTAAACATTTCAGGTGTGCAGGCCTAGAAGAAAACAAGCTCTGTGTAAAGCTGACAGCTACTTGTCTCATGGAGCAATGGGAAGGCAGCACCAGTGGTCTGGGTCTTTGGGCTGGGAATGGCTCTTGCAGACAGGATGTGCTGTTCAACTTGCAGCCCTCAGTTTCAAGGTGATCTTTGACACAAAAAATTGTTCCCTTCTAAAGTGCTACACCTCAGCAAATACAACCACTAATGTGACTCATTGAGTAGAGTATCAAAGGAGCATATAAGCAAAGAGACTATATAGATTCATAGAATCATGGAATAGTTTAGGTTGGAAAAAACCTTTAAGATCATTGAGTCCAACCATTAACCTAGTGCTGCCAAGTCCACCACTAAACCATGTCCCTAAGCACCACATATACAAATCTTTTAAATACCCCCAGGGATGGTGACTCGATCACTTCCCTGGGCAATCTGTTCCAATGCTTGACAGCCCTTTTGGTGATTTTTCCTAATATCCAATCTAAACCGCCCCTGACACAACTTGAGGCCATTTCCTTTTGTCCTATTGTTTGTTACTTGGGAGGAGAGATGGACACCCATCTCGCTACAACTTCCTTTCAGGTAGCGGTAGAGAGCAACAAAGTCTCCCCTGAGCCTCCTTTTCTCAAGGCTAAACAACCCCAGATCCCTCAGCCACTCCTCATAAGACTTGTGCTCTGCACCTTCCCCAGTTTGGTTGCCTTTCTTTGACATGCTCCAGCACCTCAACATCTTTCATGTAGTGAGTGGCCCAAAACTGAACACAGTATTCAGTGAGGTGTGGCCTCACCAGTGCCAAGTACAGGGGAACAATCACTTCCCTAGTCCTGCTGGCCACACTATTGCTGATACAAGCCAGGATGCTATTGGCCTTCTTGGCTACCTGACCACACTGCTGGCTCATATTTAGCCGGCTGTCAACCAACACCTCCAGGTCCTTTCTGCAGGGCAGCTTTCCAGCCACTCTTCTCCAAGCCTGTAGCGTTGCATGGGGTTGTTGTGACCCAAGTACAGGACCTGACACTTGGCTTTGTTGAATCTCATATGATCAGCCTCGGCCCATCAATCCAGCCTGTCCAGATCCCTCTGTAGAGCCTTCCTATCATCCTCAAGCAGATCAACACTCCCATCCAACTTGGTGTCATCTGCAAACGTACTGAACGTGTCCTTGATCCCCTTGTCCAGATCACTGATGAAGATCTTAAACTTAACTGGCCCCAATACTGAGCTCTGGGGAACACCACTTGTGACTGGCCACCAACTGGATTTAACTCCATTCACCAAAACTCTTTGGGCCCGGTCATCCAGCCAACTTTTTAGCCATATACTAGTAGAAACTAAGTTAGATGTTGTTCCAACTGTGTATTTTGTGCTGTTAATAATGTGTTTTATGCCCTGGTGCATGTCTATTTCTTGTGCGTGCCACAATTAAATAAGCAGTTCTGCCATGCAACTTTTGTTCTCCTAAGAAAATGTAAAGAGGATAATATAGGGCTATGTTTACAGCCTATAGCACAGCAGACTGTCTACTTACTGCATGCTAGGCTTTTCAAATAACCCCTGGGGACAGGCTGCAATTACAGCTCTTCCTTTGCAGTAACATACTGCACATTTTGTAGCTTAACAGGTTCCTTTCTGTTAAGGAGGTTTGTTAACAAAAAGGTTGAATTCAAAGCTGCTGATTTGATGAAGACAGAATGGGCCATAGTAGATTCTTAGGTTATGTCAGCTAAAAGCAAATCTCAGCTGGTCTCAAGTCAAGGTCTGCCAAGCATTCTTGACTATTTCAGGATGTTGTTACATGAATGTTTTCTTCAGCATTCTGGCCAGTACAGCAAGTTCCCACACTCTTCTCCTACCCTACTTATTTGTCCCTATCCCTGTGCTGTTCTTGGCTGTGTCCTCGGTGCCAACTGGCAATGAAAGTATCGATATAACTTTCTGGGAGCTGGTGATGTAGAGGGAATCCCAGCAAGGACCCTGATCAAAAAATGAAAATCTCCATGTGCTGTGTTCTCAGGAGTGTGTGCAGGCCAAACCGAAATACCTTTGTATGCAGAGAGCCTGAGTGAGATGGAATGCTAGTAGAGGTTCATGTTCTTGCTGATAGCATCAAGATGGACAAGAGAGAAGCATGACCAGTGGTATATTTAGAGATGCTGAATTTGATTCTACATAACCACAAAGCTAATGCTTTTCATTTGACCTCATCCTGACATTAAACTAATTAATATGACGAGGAAGCACACAGGTTTCTAAGATAGCCACTCTCTCAAATTTACATTTCAGATGACTATTAATTTTGCTGTGTAGATGTAACACTGGATACACAGGGAACATAGACACTAGAGGAAAGCTTGCAGGATAAAGCAAGGTCCTGGGCCAGCATGGGCGTGGAGACCTTCTCAGGTTGTGTTGTGACTAGGTGTGTGAGTCTAGATACATCTATATATGCCTGGCTTAACAAATGCTCTAGCTAAAAGCAAGCCAGTAGTAGTGAGGATGCAGTGAGTTGGATACCTGTGTGGGTCAGTCTCTTGAAGGAGGGGCATGTTTGTGTTGAATCCCATCCTGTGGACAATTCACTGCTGTTTGTGCTCAAGCATGCCATCTACATATGCAAGCTACAGTCTTATCTTAGATTTGAGTGTGCTTGCAGTCTCAGACCCCATCACTTCATTTTCATAGGGATGAGCCGGAATGATCGCAAATATGCCGTGGCTTGTATAAGGGTCCTCTTTCCTCTGCAGGATATTCACACCAAAGAAGAATGATATATCTTTTATCCTTTAAGGAATTCTTTTTACAACTTGTAAAATAACTAATGTTTTGTAAAGATAGCAAAAATAATGTAAAAAGGTGGCTAAAAGGTTGATGTGACCCAGGGTAAATATGGTGATGATTATGCATGGAATACAAATAACCTATATAAAGGGGACCAATACATAAAATGCATAGTTTTCTTTAAAGAGAGATGAAGAAAATATTTACTACCTTATTAAATCAAAAGAAATATGTAATTAAAAAGCAATCACTAGCTTCAGAGCTGCAATAAGCCTCTTTATTAGGTATTAATAATTTTACTAGGTACTGGATTGCTGGAGGGCTGGGACCATATGAGTTGGTAATAAACCATCTTGATACATCATGTTCTTTCAGTCTTGCCAATGTGACATTTGCTGTGCAGGCACTAGGAATGCTATACATCCGAAGTAAAGCAAGTGAAAAGACCTTACCAATCCTAAAACCGTCTTACCAGCCCAGGCAAATTAAATCTGGGGGCACTGACTTAAGAAGAAAAGATCCATTTTGATGTGTGTTCATATGAGAAAAGTGTAGCACACAGTAAAATTGACTCCTGGTCAAAAACTGGAATGGTATGCCTAAAACCTTCTAAACACAAGAGGGCTTATGGGGGCCTGTTTTCTCTATTGGTCAGGATAGCCGGTCTTGCTGGGACAATACATACCAGGTGATACCAGTGCCATATGCCATATGAAAACTGTTGAGATTTTATATTAAGCCCTGATTCTCACCAAAAAATGAGTCACAAACCAAAACCACTCTGATGCTAGATCCAAGCATGTTCTGTGTAGTTCATTATTGGTGATGACTCCTGGGAAGAAAAATGACCATTAAGAATTGATCCCACACATCCCATCTCCCTCACTCACTCCAACCATGAAATTAGATCTGGACATGTGGGCCTTCCTTGTTCTGGAAAAAACAGCTCTTGGCTTTCAGTGGGATTATGGTCCATGTATCCAAATCTGTTAGCAAGATGACATCAATGAGTTTGAAATGTTGTTCTTATGTTAATGATTCTCTAATTAACGATGTTTGAAGTAGCTTTGCTAAACTAAGAACATATCCTAACCTCAAGCCAAAATTCAATCCAACCCCTCTTTTGAAAAAATTCAGTTCTTTGTCAACATTATCTTCCAGAGCACAACCCAGCTCCCAAGAAAGAAGATAAATTGTCTGTAAGCACCTTCTGCTTTAACATAAAATAATCACATATAAATTAGGCCCTCAAAACATTTCTGCAAGCATTTTCACCTATGACTCAATAGTTTCAATAACATTTTCAGCTTCTACAACTGACTTACCAGTATCTCAATGCAATAAAAAGAAGAGCAAAGGAGTTCAACAGCAACTCCTGTATCTCCAAATCAGTTTTCATCTGTGGGAGGACTGTAACAGAAACATCAGTGGTGACATAAAAGAACCAAAAAACTGCAGTTCGGACTTTCCATTACGGCAGCGGCTGTGGAGGTGGGGCACTCTAGAAACATCCTCTCTTGGACTTGTTCATACAGACATGTTTACTTTCAAGCTGATGTATTTCAGTATCTATTCTATTAATACATCTTTCCAGGAGTATACCCATAATCTGTTAAAGGTTAGCAATAAAAACTCACTCAGAAATGTATCGATGCACAATAAACACAGAAGCTGAGTTATAGTAGCGAATCAAGCAGAAACCCACATATGCAAAAATTACAAAGCTAAGCAAATCTACCTGACAGAAGGGTAAAAAGTGACAATCTGCTGTGCTGTCATGGAAAGCCGCTTTTTGATGGGAGTAGCTACGGGTAATATGAATTATAGACAGATTGACGTATACTTTTTCTCCCTTTTGCTATGGCATGCTAACCTTTTGATAGAAAGGTTTATGTGTTTTAGAACCATTTTGTCATGTAGACTCCATTTTCTTTCTTGTATATTTTAAGAACTGTATGTTTATTCTCTTTGCATCTACTGTTTTTACAGTGTGTCTGGTTTAGCTTTTATTTTTTTTTCCTTCAGAAATTTGACACAGATGTGGCGGTCTTGATTAGAGATAAAAATAAAGCAATGAAGTGTGTTCAAGAGAAAGTAACCCACTATCCATTATGAGAGATGTACATAATTGGAAGATTTTTATCTTAAAACATGGATGGACAGTAATCTCGAATCAGCTAGATTCCACATCATTGTACAAAGGGCATCAGCTCCTGGCAAGCCCACCTTATTATCTCTAATACTTTCTTGACCTAGATAGAGTTTTGATCGTATTCTAAGTGAATATTCAAATCAGGTGTATACGGAGATGAACATCTTGGGCAATTAGTCACTTAGCCAGGTTACAAAGCCATATATGAATGCATATGAAGACATGCTCTGCAAGTAACCAAACCACTTGTCTAATTGTATGACAATCATTGTGGCAAACCATACACAATTGTTCAAACCACTGCATATGTTTTTTCCATAAAAAGAAATACAAAGGAAAATATATTTTATGACACTGCCTTTCACAATATTATGTTACACTGCATAAGCACTGATTGAATGGCTAAGTCATAATTTAACATCTCTGCTCACCTTTGGTTGATTTTAGCTATTATTAATTTTAATCCTTAAGACTCACAGTGTGTCACTAATGTTAAAAGATACTAAATAGCTAGGCCAGAGGTAAGGTTATTTTCCAAAATTGTAAGAAGCAGTTTCCTTTTACTTTCTGAATTCTGGAGTTCATTACAATCCTTTCTTTTTGTCCAGTGACTCTCACAGAACTGCAGCAGCTCTTCACTACAGCCCAGTTTTGAAAAATGCATGTCTTAAAATCTGTTAGGGAACAGACAGATGAGTTACTACTTCTGCTATCACCTGCAATCCTAGTGATTATACACTTGCCTCAGCTGGGTGATTCAGGGAGTTTCCCTAAGCTTGTCAGGCCCCTGTATCTTCTGAGAAGGGCCTTCAGATTTGCCTCCAAAGGGCAAGCCTGGAGAGTCTGAATAAAAGTACCTTCTCTCTCAGATGACCATCTTCATCTGATCTGTTTTATCTACTCACTTCAGGATGAGAGGAGGTGCACTGTGAGCTTGCCTCTCCCTTGACTGAGAAGGACTTCTGGACAAGTAGTTCACATGTAGAAGTCTGTACTGCAGACATCTGCACACAGTCAGACAAAGCTGTCTCTGAATTAGAGATTCACAGACATTATGGTAAGATGCATATACATTCTTGAGACTGAAGCCACATAGAGTTGGATCACCTACAAGAAAAGATACAGCTGGGCTTTGCATTCTCTGCTATGTAACCTGGGGAATGAGGAAAGAAAACTGAAGAGATTCTGATACTTTATCACAATTATACTTTCTTTCTGGCATTATTATGACAGTACTGGCACAGCTCAGTTTCTTACTGGGGCAACTAAATGACAAATAGTATTTGCTGATAATTACACAACACTGTAAATCTTATTGGACCTCTCATATTTCCTGGTACTAAATGTGTGCGACTAATTTGACTCATGGCAGTGTACAGATGTGGAGACAGTTATTCAAGTGATACCTGTCTTCTTCACATTCTAATAAGTATACTTCTGACTAAACCCATGTAGTAATAAAATTTACTGGTAGGTTGTTTCAGTCACACCGCAAACTATCACTTGGTCTCAAATAGACTGTAGAATTAGACACAATAATTCCTGCTGTGGAGGGAATGAACCCTTTCTTGTTTACCAGAAATTTTTTTTTTTCCTATTTATTATCTGGCTGATCACACCACATGACAGAAAGAACAAGAGAAAAGTTACATAGTTCTTTTCCTATGTGTTGACAAGTGAAAAGTTTCAGAGGTTCTCCCCAGTCATGGTTCACATTTAAGCATCCACAGAAATTCTTTCCTGAGGATCAGAGACATGTCCTTGATAAACAGGAACAAATAAACAAACTGAGTCACATGTAATTGGAAACAAAGGTTATGGTCCTCAATTAAAGCTGGTTAAAATTTGTAAACCCTAATTCCATATCCTTACTCTGTTTTCTTCATTTGTTTCTTTTTTTCTTCCAAGTCCTCATATCAATTTGATCATTTTAAAAACCAGTGCTGTTAAGCAGAGTGAAATGTTCATTCATTGTTTAGAAAGCGATGTAAATCTCTTTCTCCTGAATAATGATTGAAACCATTGCAGGCTCATCATCTGTCTGCCGATGGGAAGTAGTGAAGGAATTCCATATTTTGCTTTGCTTGCGCATGCAGCTTTTACTTTACCTATTAAACTGTCTTTATCTGAACTCATGAGTTTTCTCACTTTTACCCTTCTGATTGTTTCCCCCATTCCACTGACTGGGGGTGGGAGGCAGTGGTGAGCAAGTGGCTATGTGGTGCTTAGTTGCTTACTAGGGTTAAACCACAGCAGATAGGCATGGTCATGGGCAAATAAAATATGAGTATATAGCGAGGCCTTGCTAGCCTAGGATAGTTCTGAGGAAGACACATGAAAAAACTATTTCCAGAAGTTTACGCTCAGAAATATCATTAGATATATTCCAGTGGTATTTTAATGGAGACCCTTCTTCAGTGCGGGCTGACCAGAAACTATCAACTCATACTACATGAGACTAAAGACTTGCTTACAAGCATGCACTTGCTGCTGGACATGGCAACATCCTTCAAACAGTTTTTTCCTTTTATCTTTTTCCTTTCTCAGTGTGTAATGGGCAAGGGACAATTACGGCCAGCAGCAACCAAAGTAACAGAGGTCAAGAAAGATGTCAGTAAACATTAGCTGACCAGGGGACGGCAATTCTGCTACATGACTACTTTGAGGTTTAAGAATTTGGTTTTGTTCCATGTTGAAGCAAAACCAGAAATGTTCTGTTGGTTGTGGGATGAATATGTCGCTTTAATAGCTGGGTGGAGAAGGGCCAAGGCAGGCATGTGGAAGACCCGGGTGCAGCTTCCTGCTCTACCTGATTCGGAACAGGGATTTTCCATTCTACATCAGGGATTTGAACATGCTTCTTCCACATGCTCACTCAGCACCATAGTCAACCAGCTCTGGAGTCTTTCCTTTGCATCTTCTCTCTCTTACTATGAAACTGGATAGTTCAGTGCGAATGTTTTGAGATGTGAGGAAGCTTTTTATATAAGATTTTGGGTTTTTCTGCCTTTATAGCCTGCAAGATAAATGATGTTCTCATGATTATTACAAATTGCGAAAATACTGAGGATGGCAAAGGCATCTTATCCTAAGGGCACTGCTCTATAGGTAGTATTTGCAGAGTGTGTTTTCTGTAGAGGGTAAAAAAAAATTTGGACAAAATTGTGGGCATGTTGCAGGAGTTCCTGCAAATTCAGGACACAGCTGATGATAAACTGGAGCAGGAACAACAGAAGTTTAGCAAGAGAGTTAGGAGCATATGACCTGCAATAAGAAACTGAGGCAACTGGACTGGTTTACTCTGGGGAAGAAGATGCTAAGGGGCAATCCAGTAGTAGCCTACACTTGCCTAAAGGCAATGGAGCCAAACTTGTCTTGGCAGCCTCAGACATAAACAAGAGGTGACAGCCTCAGGTTGCAGGTTGGGAAATTCAGATTGGACATAAGAAAAAAAAGTTGGGTTTATTTTATTAGGAAGATGAATCAGCACTTGAGCAGGTCACCAGATGAGCTGCAGCCTTCCACAGAGTGTTTAAGACTCAAAGAGAGAAAACTATGGGTGACCTGATCCTGAGTGGGAGTTAGTCTTGCACTGAGTGGGAAGGTGAACTAGACTGTCTTTAGAAGTCCTTTCCAATGAACAATTCTATGATTCTGTTAATATAGCAATCGAAATACCCATCATGATAAAGAGAGAAAAGTCTGTTGTAGAGAGAATGAAATGAAGCAGCTGGACACCATCTAAGCACAGTTAAACTATCCTGAATCACTATCCTGAACCTGGCTAGTGCTGAAATAAAGAAAGTGAGGCCTCTCAGTGCAGAAAAGCTGGTTTAATTGCCCTCTTTGAATGCCATATACCATGTGTATATGTGTGTGTATATATATATATATACACACTAGTGTCACAACTGTAGTTAAAAACCTCCAGGTAATTCTCTGCAGGGGCACAGCTTGGAGTACAGGAATATGCCTTGTGCTTCTCCTTCTGAGACCTCCCATGACCAGCAACAGTTCATCCAACAACATATGTGATCTCTTTTATTCACAGTACAGAATGTTGTGAGACTCACAAGGTGTCAGCTAAGATGGATAGACAATATAAATGGTTAATGGGGAAAGAATAGGACTACTAACACCACTTGTTAGATTAAAGGAATAAAAGATGCATGATGAGAAACTCTAAGTTGCTTTAGATAGTCTGATGTGTAGCCAAACCTTGACAACATCTCTATTACTTCACAAAGGAGCGTTTGGTCTCTCCTGGGTCTGAGTGCTGCTGGCATCCTCTCTTCATAATGGGATGAGACCAGTGTAGTATGCCCTTTCCCTGCACCTGAGTCTCACACAACATATGCTTAAATTCCTGGAATTTAAGATAAAAAAATTAATCTACACAAGGAAGTGAGCAGAGATGGACTGGACACTTAGCTACCTTACATGAGAACACTGGTCTGTAAGATACTGGGGCACTATAAGAGACATGTAAGACTATAAGATGTGCCTCCAGCGCACACAGTGCTGGACCTGGGAAGCACAGTGATGGGTCTTATTTCAGCAGCAGCACAGTCATGTCAGCAGAGCTATAGCACATCATGCCACTGAACTCATAAGAAGTGCTGAGCTAATAAGGAATCTGCTCATTCTCAGAAATCTCACAGAATGACATTTCCAACCACCACATGACATATAATTCCTTGTTTGGATTTTCTATCACAGGGTTAAGACTGAACTTACTGTCCCACACAACATCCTTGTCTCTAAACTGGAAAGACATGGTTTTGGTGGATGGACCACTCGGTGGATAAGGAATTGGCTGGATGGTCGCACTCAAAGAGTTGTGGTCAACGGATCAATGTCCATGTGGATGCCTGTGACGAGTGGTGTTCCTCAGGGGTCAGTACTGGGACCAGTGCTATTTAACATCTTTGTTGGAGACATGGACAGTGGGATCGAGTGCACCCTCAGCAAGTTTGCAGATGACATCAAGTTGTGTGGTGTTGTGGACACGCTGGAGGGAAGGGATGCCATCCAGAGGGACCTTGACAGGCTGGAGAGATGGGCCTGTGTGAACCTCATGAAGTTCAACAAGGCCGAGTGCAAGGTCCTGCATATGGGTTGGGGCAATCCCAAGCACAAGTACAGGCTGGGTGGAGAATGGATTGAGAGCAGCCCTGAGGAAAAGGTCTTGGAAGTGCTGGTGGATGAGAAGCTCAACATGAGCTGGCAATGTGCGCTGGCAGCCCAGAAAGCAAATCATATCCTGGGCTGTATCAAAAGAAGTGTGGCCAGCCGGTTGAGGGAAGTGATTCTGCCCCTCTACTCTGCTCTCGTGAGACCCCACCTGGAATACTGTGTACAGCTCTGGAGTCCCCAACACAAGAAGGACATGGAGCTACTGGAGCGAGTCCAGAGGAGGGCCACGAAGATGATGCGAGGGCTGTAGCACCTCTGCTATGAAGACAGGCTGAGAGAGTTGAGGCTGTTCAGCCTGGAGAAGAGAAGGCTCCGTGGTGATCTTATAGCAGCTTTCCAGTACTTAAAGGGGGCCTACAGGAAAGCTGGAGAGGGACTTTTTACAAGGGCGTGTAGTGATAGGACAAGGGGCAATGGATTTAAACTGAAAGAGGGCAGATTTCGATTAGGTATAAGGAAGAAATTTTTTACATTGAGGGTGGTGACGCAGCGGAACAGGTTTCCCAGAGAAGTTGTGGATGCCCCATCCCTGGAAGTGTTCAAGGCCAGGTTGGATGAGGCTTTGGGCAACCTGGTGTAGTGGAAGATTTCTCTGCCCATAGCAGGGGGGTTGGAACTAGATGATCTTTAAGGTCCCTTCCAACCCAAACCATTCTATGATTCTATGATTCTATGAACCATCCTATCTTCAAGGCTAGGTGTCTAGATAAGCTTAGGTATCAGGAAGGCGTCTGCATGGTAGGGGGAACTTTCAGCAGCCATTGAAATCACTTCAGAGCTATTGCTTCAGACTACTCAAGATCATTCCAAAGTGTAATTTCTCCAGCACAGCAGGAGAACACAGAGCATCCAGGCAGCATGGGTGATCCTGACTTTCTTTTTCTCTGACTCGACGGTATTTCTTCCTGCTCATGGAACTACGTATGTCTTGATACCTATCGTCCTGTACAATTGCACCTACATCTAAGTACCCATTTATTTTATTAGCATTGATATTTATTCACCGTTTATTTGCTGTCACTGCGACAGCTGCTGTGTCGTGGGTTGGTCTTTAAGGGGTTAGGTGAATTACCATTTGGGGATTTTATCTGAGTTTCTGTATGTTGAGGGTAAGCGTCATGAGAAATAAAGCCACAAGATTATCCTTCCTTCATGTTATTGTAGTTTGAAATGGGTTGGAACTGTGGCAAGCATCTGTGACTTTCTGTAAGAATGAACCACATCTGATAAAGATGACAATCGCTACGGTGTTAGAAAGTTAACTGAAAAGTAGGCTGATCAGCATGAGTCATGCTGTCAGGGGAAACAGTTCTACACATTTATTTTGTTTTGTTATTTCGTGCACCAGCTTCTCAAAAGATATTCCAAGATAGTATACAACTTCAAAGATGACTAAGTGCATTCTGCATGCTGCTGAGTGCTCTTCAGCTCCCAGTGATGGCCGTCATTATTGAGAAAGCACATTTATTTTTCAAATTTGGCTATGAATCCACGAAGGCGAGCTGACAGAGGGGCTCTTCTCCTTTGGTACAACAGCGAGAAATACAGCACAGAAACTGCCTTTCCCTTCTCTTAGTGGCCAGCGGGACTAACTGCTTTGGGAACTTCTTTTCTGTCTTATTCTTGCTGACCCTTTAAATGAGCCAAACAACTTTGCACCTGGGTGGCCATTTCACAAACAGCAGCCATTTGCTCCATGTTTTTCCACTGGAAATCAACTGATCCCAGTTTTCTTTTACTTCTGTCCAGGGATATGGCCTGCATACTTGCTACCTTCTTGTATAGATGGAAGGCAAAATTAATAGCACGTGTTTTTCTCAAGGCAAGCAAGCAAGCAGACAAAGGAGGAAAACCTACTAATCTTGCTTAATTTGCAACTGGATTCCATCCTGCATTTTAAGGCCAGGATCCCATGGTCTTCAGAGAAGCTACAATGATTTATGTCACTGATGTATGACAATTTAGTCCACTATAATTACTACTGTCTCTTCTAATTTGCTTGAACTTTCCATGTTTCATTTAAGCTTTTTCCTGCCTTTGCTTTGCAGCAAGATCTAGAGCTTACTAAACCTAGGTGTCTGTGCAAAGCTATAATGGATTTAGGGGGAGGTTATGGATGCCTCACCCTAGAGTTTGTAGCTATTAGCACAATTTCTTTTGGAGCATATTATAGAGGAGAAAAACAGGCTGAACCAGAATAAAAACGGTGTTTGTAGCAGATCTTGTCATCTCCACCTGTTTTAGTTCCTTGAAAATTCATAAGACAGGAAAATTAGTTTCAAATAAGACTTCTGAACTTCCAAAAATAGTTGTCTTTTTATTATTTATTTTCCTGAAGCGTGAGGGAATCTTACAAAATTAGGCTAGAATATTTATTCATCATCAATTAAAATAGCATCTTTTCAGAAAGGAAGAAAGGTGCTGGCCACATTCTAGCCTGCCAATGCAAGTTATATACTTGCACAGGGCAGCTTGCGTATACCATATCGACTTCATTTCCTCTCTGAACTGAGATTTACTCCAAACTGTGTCAGTAGAATCTACGTAAATTTAACTCCGTTTGGACTCAGTGAACTACAGACATTAATCAAAGACAGAGTAAGTTATAATCTGTCTGAAGGAGTGGCAGCCAGGTTGGATGATCTTTCCCACTGAAAACTCCCATGTTGGGATTCATGTAATGCTGACGGTGCACAATGCACCATGAAGCCTTGCCACCTGCAATAAGCACACTCACCCTCACTTCAGAACGTGCTGTTCTGTGTAAGGATGTGCTATACCAGGTCTAAACAGTAAGTTAGCTTCAGTCAGGTCTGCAGCCCTCACGGTACACAGCAGCAGTCATTTCCATACTAACTAAACAGACCCCTAATACATAGTTCTGCTTTGTTGAAACTGTGATACTAAGCATGCTAATCATCCCACTCGCAGGTCCAGTGGAAGAGGGAGGTTTTCCACAGAAAGCAGTAACTGGATATCTTAATACTCTTGGGCTTCAGAAGCTGCTAAATCATAAAATTAACACTCTTTTTAATAAGAAATTAGCTTCACTAGCTAAAATAAGCCACTAAAGATCCTTTGTTCACTCTTTACAAGCCTGCAAGTGTACATGAGATATTAACAGAATCTCTTTGGGATAAACGTACCTAGGTTTTAAGATAAGAACTCATATAGGTGACATGTTCTGTTTAGTTTACCAGGCTAGTTAGCACTCAGTAGTAAGTAGACAAGCAGAGAAAATAGAGTAACATAATATTACTGATTCTGTAACAAAAAACTCAATGACTGCATAAGATATGTGACCTGAATGGTCAACAGCCAAGGAGTATTTGTCTGGAGTATCTCATAAATCCATGCTGCAGTACTTGTAGTTTTATTGCTTTCAGAATTAATTTCTAGAACTGGATAGTAAATCACTGCCGAGCAATTGTTTTCTTCTTCATCATGTAAAAATAAATCTTGCTGGTCTATGCAGCAAAGTGGACTGCATCTGTAGAAACTGCTTGCATAAGGAAGTACTGATGTCTCTCACATAAATTTAAATTATAACTGGACATGGAGGACAGTTCCTTACGTGCTAGAATCTGTGGTCCCTTCGAGTGAGCAGCTCTGAAATGGGTACAGTCTATGTACAGCTCAAATATAAAAATTCAAGTAGAAATGTTTGACATGGGAGGTAGTAAGAGATAATGACATTTCTCATTTCTCGGTCTGAAAAAGCCGTAAGTTCTGTTCACTGAAGTGAGCAGGTAGCTCATTTTTAGAAAGATTACCAAATATTTCACTGCTGAGATTCTTTTTATCTGCACCAGCCTAGGATAGATTTTGATCTGAAAAATAAAAGAGTAAATCGACCTTTGTTTAGAAACATCAGAGTATTGGTGAGGTCTTGTCATGGTTTAACCCCAGCCGGCAACTAAGCCCCACCCAACCGCTCACTCACTCTCCCGCCGGTGGAATGGGGGAGAGAATTAAATTAGAGAGGTAAAAGTGAGAAAACTCATGGATTGAGATAAAAAGAGTTTAATAGGTAAAGCAAAAACTGGTCATGCAAGCAAAACAAAACAAGTAATTCCTTCACTACTTCCCATGGGCAGGCAGGTGATCAGCCATCTCCAGGAAAGCAGGGCTACATCACGTGTAATGGTTACTTGGGAAAACAAATGCCATCATTCCGAATGCCCCTGCTTCCTTCTTCTTCCTCCAGCTTTATATGCTGAGCATGACGTCATATGGTAGGGAATATCCCTTTGGTCAGTTGAGGTCAGCTGTGTTCTTTCCCAGCTTCTTGTGCAGCCCAGCCTCCTCGCTGGTGGGGTGGTGTGAGAAGCAGAAAAGGCCTTGACTGCATGTAAGCACTGCTCAGCAATAGCTAAAGCATCCCTGTATGATCAACACTGTTTTTAGCACAAATCCAAAACACAGCCCCATACTAGCTACTGTGAAGAGAATTAACTCTATCTCAGCCAAAATCAGCACGGGTCTGAATCTAGCTTGTAACAGAGCCAGTAAGAATGTTTGTTTATCTCACTCCTACTTTGCTGTTAGTATTCATTCAATGCCAACACTGCTTTACAAAAGATGTCCAAAAGACTACCTACTGTCCCAAAGAACCCACTTTTTATAAAAAATAGGCATGTTACTGCTATATCCACATTGATCTTAAAATGCTGACATAGTTACTCTGTGGCTAGCAACCTTCCAGAGAGAAAAGGTGTGCAGGAGCAAAATTGTGAAAAGGAGACTTAAAATTTTCCTTCTCTGTGATAAAGAAGATCTAAACTGAGATGAACCTGCCCTTGGTACAGAAAATAAGTCTTCTTGCTGGCAGAAGCTCTACATAGAGATGACTTCAGACAGCGTAGGGTCCCAGCTCACATGCTGCAGAGGCAAGCCAACTCTGTCCTCTGCACTCTGGGAAACATTGTACGATGAAAAGGAGTAAGGATTCAGAAGGGGACCACAGTGTTCCTTTTCCTTTGCACCAGGACCCAGGCAAAGTAAACACTTGATACACAATGAAAGAAGAATGCTCTGGCTAGTCCAGAAAAAGGAGGAGCTTCATCACTGCCTTTTATTTTTGGACTTAAAATTTTGTAATATAGTATTTCTTCTAAGATCAACATATTAACTTCAGTAGAGACAATAGCAAGAAGGGGAACAATAAATCAGTTTGAACATTCATTAAATCATGCTACAAAAAGAATAAAAAATCTTAATCAGTGACAACTACCTATTAAAACACATCCTCTATATTATGTTCTCTTAAAAACCTTGCAAGAAAGCCCAAAAGATTGCGTGACATGCTGGCATGTCTATTTGTGTAAATGTTGTTTTATTTTCCCAACTCCAACTTTGCAAATGGGAAACGATGATTCCCCAAGGGAAAGTTAGCGTGCATTGGGACGTGCCAGAAGATGGGTGAGTAAAACCTCTGCGCTTGTCCACTGCGTATGTGTGTAAGTCATTGCTTTGCTGGAGCTCCAGATAGCTTGCACAACCTCCTCTTTGGTGGTTTTATTTTCTTAATAAAAACTTATTTGGAACAAGTACAACATTTTAATTGGGGACTGGATCACATTAGAAATGGAATGCAGAGATGGGAGAGTAGCAGTCAGCTTTGCCCTCTGAGCACCTCCTTTCTGGCCTGCCTCCCTCCCCTTCATCTAGGATACCTCAGCTATCCACAAATTACCTCAAAAAAAGAAAGCCACTCTATTATGGTATCTTTTCAGATAATGTATTATTAACAGTGTCTTGCAGGGAGGTAGCATCCTCATGCCCAGAGTTAGTTCTTACACCTTTCAAATACTCTTTGGGCCACATTTTCAGTCCAAACCTTGTATTCAATGCCAAGTGTGCAGTGATTTATAACAAAGCACTCAATTCAGTCAAAACAAATAGAAACAGAGCAATTTCATGAAAAATTATCTGCATATCTTCTTGTCCTTTTTTCTCTCTCTCAGAAGTGCTGGTTATTGAATTCTCATACTATATGCACCAATTTTGTTCTATCCACCTCCTAGGTAGACATGGTAGTGTCCATGGACGAAGGCCAGCACTTGTAACACTGCCTGGAAATATTTCTCCATAGCAGCAGATTTCAGGTAATATAGAAAGTGTGATCTTCGTTCATGCTAGAGAATGTTATGAGTAGACACCTACAGTAGATCTGAAAAAGTAATGCTAGCTGCTTTAACAAGAGTAAATCCTGATTATTCCAATAGGCTGTGTTGAGACAGGACTTTCTCAATGCCTTAGTCCAAGTTTGTGGAATCACCTCTCGCAGAATTTCACCTCCCCAAGTTGCTCTTACCTCTGCTCTTAGAGCAAGTGAACTTCTTTGACAGCTTTTGATAATAAAATCACACAATAAAGAAGATAGAAATACGTATTTTAAAACCCCACAATTTTCCCCTGGGAGGAGAAAGAACTTGACATGGTAGATATTAGTCTTCTTGCTCATATAACGATAGAAGGTGGTCTGATATCATAGCGATGAGTACCATATAAAAACAGAATAGGAAATCTGAAAACTTTCAAAATACATTTATATTTCTTCTAACCTTCCTTTTGTCTTACTTCTCATCTTTCCCTATTTATTGATAGAGGCAGGATTAATTTTTTTCTACAAGTCTCAACACCATGGTATTTGAACACCTGCCAGGAATGGGAGAGCGAGGAGAATCTTGTAGCAACCTGTTAACAGGAGTACTTCTTCATCCCTGGTTGACAGATGGAGAACCAGAAACACAGAGAGGTTATCTGGCCCTCGCAAACTCACAAAGTACATCTGTGGCAGGCCTGGGAGAAAACTCAGTGATTGATTTCTTGCCCAATGAGAAACCATAACACCTTAACCGTAACCATCACTACATCCACTCTTGCCCTCTGTTAAATCTCTGTATTCCTCCTTCCATCACTCAGCATGTTCTCATTTAGCTGACAGTACCGTTTCTTTCTCTGCTGCCAAGCAGCCTCCCAAATGTCACAATGGCCGTTCTTTAGCAAAGCCCGTTTCACACGAGTTCCTTCCCTACTATGTTTTTCTCCTTTATGTGAAAGGAGTAGATCATCAAAGGGCACCTGCCCCAGCCCCTGCAGTGCCCTGTTCTCATCAGTCCTTGTGTTTTTCCACAAGGTTAATTGATTCTTAATGGATCACTTTAAAATATTTTACCCCTTCGTTTTCTGCTATTGCCACTCAGTAAATTGCTAGTAGAAAACAGTAGAGCACTGCACTCCCTTGAATTGATTATTGAATTAAACCAGCCCTTTGAAAAATGTTCTAGGTTCAGTCTGCATCATACAGAAGTTAATGTAACTTTCATTAGCAAGTCTCCTAAACAGTTGCACAGGAAAGAGAAAAGATTAAAGAGAAGCTGCCCAGTAAACATGGCTTTTCCCCTACTTTGTCTAGCGGGGAATGTGCTCCAAGCTTCCATGAGTAAAGCTTCATCTAAGGTCAGAGATACGGTTGCAGAACTGAACTGATGCAGAAGAACCAGCTGTGAGGTTCAGCTGCTCCTCATGTGAGCTGTTTCTATACAGTGCATGAGCCATAGGAAACACCTAGCACCTTGTTAGCTGCCTTAAGAAAGTGGATGGTGTTGAGTGCTTTTTGTTTGAAGGTTTTATATCTAGTTTGACCAGAAGTGATGATTTTGTGCAATTCGTAATTTGTATGAATTCTGTGTTTTTCTTTTTCCTTTTTAAAAGATTTTCCACTCCATCTTCTTTGGCTGCAGGAATGAAGAAGTGCACTATTCGATATTGATATTTCAAGTTTTACATGGCTTGGCTGTAGGTAGCTGTATAAATCACAAGGATTCCTTTCTGTTCCCACATCGTTTTAGCACTACTGTTGTAATAAAACCCCAAAAATCTTTATAAATCAGGCCTAAGGAAATCTCCAGTTATTTATATAACTGAGAAAAGGTTATATTTTTAGGGGAAAAATGAACCTCATTTTTTCACTTTTTTTCATCTTGACTTTTTTTTTACCACATAGATTAGAAATTAGGAAAAAAATGTGGGTTTGGAAGAAATACTGCCTGAGGACATAATTCATAGCTCTGATTTTGTTGTTACTTTAGTGCAGGGAATAGCCTTGACGATCACTCAAAATGAAAACCCCTAGCAGCCCTTCTCCTCTCTGATACTATGAATCTGTACTGAATAATGGAGTATCCATTCATGATACTCCAGGGTATAAGTTTATCATTGATTTTCTCTGAAGATACATACCAATAAAACTTGACCACTCAAACATTTGAAGGTAAGTGAAGACAAGACATAAAAATACAGGTGGAGAGAGTAGATTTTTCCATACAGCTATACAGGATACGCTGCTGGTTTATCGTGAAGCCAGATCCTGGAGGCAATTTGTTGTAAGGGACTCTTGGTCTGTGTTTTTAATAATCAGTTTGCATTTCTAGCCTTCATTGGTGCAGAGGAAAGCCAGAAAGTGTGGAGGGAGTGCACCCTAATGGCTCCAAAATCTGAGAACAAATAAAAGAACATAAAAGGTTTTCTTAAAGCCATTCCCTAGATTTCCCTGACTCATGTTTTTTTAACATTTGGGAGTGACTGTAACGTCAGCTCATCAAACTGTTTTGCTCCTAACAATGCGTAAGTCAGAATTTTAGGAGACTGTAATGAAATGAACTACTTCCAAAAAATCCAGACAGTTGTGCAACTGCAAACCAGTGACCTGTTCAAATCTGTCTTATCTTAAATATATCATTCGGAATGTCGACTCTCTGAGGTATTCTCCATCCTTTAATAGTTTCATTGACAGTCATCTCTCTGCCCGTTTATGAGCACAAGGAAAAATAGGAATTAGTGAATCATTGGCACATGACTTTTACATGGGAAAAAAACAAGTTGTTGCCCAGTGCACTCTTTTTTTCCCATAAAGAAAAAAACATTGGGAAATGTGAACATGTGGGTGCTGCCCACAAAAATGCAGTGAATTATCCCTCATTCTCCACTGTTTTCTGCCTGAACACTTTAAAAGGTAATAAAAAGCTCTACCACTTAAATCTTGCAGTGTACCACACTGTACATTTTAGCAATAAAATTTAAGTACACTTAAATATACATGCATTTCTTTAACTAATACGTTTTATCATTACACTCAGCTTTGCAGCTGTTAACTGCTTTAAGTAGGAACTTTTAATGTTATTTAGAATAATAATGTTATTTCTGGCATCTGTGGCTTTTTTCCATCAAATGTTACTTCTCTAAGCCACTTTATTAGCATCAAAGGCAGGTGAATTATTTAAGGATTAGAATGAAACACCCCTGAGTAACAATTGTTAATTGACTTCAGATTAGTGCTTTGGCACTACTTTATGTAGCTGCTGTAATACAACTTGACAGTGGATGTTAGTTGGTAATATGCTCTGAACCTGCAAACCTATGATGGTCAAAACCAGATTCTCCATGCAATTGAAAAGTCTCACATGATATCTTGCTCTTTTTCTAAAACGAGGAGAAGGGGAAGGAAGATAGACAATTTTTAGTGGAATAGAATCACAAGTCAGTGATTCATTAAATCCTGTTCTATCTTGAACTCATAAATGGATAGAGAGATGATTCTCTGTAAAATGGTGAGCATTTCAATAAGTTTCCTTTTCAAATGATAATTCAAACTAATATAAAGTCCAATAGGTTCCTATTTGTCAAAATATCTGAGGAACAGTTTATTCTAGTGTGAAAAATGTCAATATTTGTCAATGAAAAGAGAAGACTTTTTTTAAGTGGCAGTATCACAAGTTGGGCATCTTCAACATTTCAGTCTCCATCCACACTAGCATGCAGTTTTGTATTTGTCCTTTGAAAGCACTGAAATTTTCAGTGATTTTGAAGTGACGTTTTGGCAACACGTTTTAGAACTTCAAATTTTTTCAGGAAGTCTTTTCCTTTGAATATTTTGACTGCTGCATTTTCAAACATGGCCACGACACAATTAAACCAGCCTCACAAAAGATGCTGATACCTAAGTCAGGCTGGTGGCAGTGGTAGCGATGGAGGGTCACAATTTGCATGCCACTGTAGTTGAAGCCAGCTGTGTGGTCTTTTTGTATTGGTCTGTGGTGAAATTCGTTCCATGGCTTGAACGAGTACAAAAACTGTCACCTAAATCCCGCTTTACTTCAATGAGCTAGGTATAGCACACAGGCAGCATAAGCCTCTGCTGAGGGCTCTCTGGAGCATATAATGAGGACATTATTAGAGCTGCCTCCTGTGTCAGACGAGTGCAAGGTGGAGTTTTTGAGGTTGGATGACCAGTCACTTGTTGCAACCCTGTGGGAAGCTTGAACTCATAACTGTACAATGTGCTAGCTGGCTTTGTAGCATGATTTACCAGGTAAGGCTGTGCAAAACCCATCAAATGCAATTTGCATAGGTTTTGGAAAATGGAGCTGGTGTGCTCACTTCGCAGTGCTTTGGGACATCCCCTCCACTATTTGTACTTCGAGTTTCAGTATTGTGTGAACCTGAAAACTCAAAGTGAGAAAGGCCGTAGCCACGCAGACGTCATTGCTCTGTTGTGAGCAATGAATCTTGTTACTGCTGGTACAGACCGAAGTGTCTCCCATCCCAACCAGAGGCTCTGCAGGAGCCATTTCCAGCCTCTGCAAAGAGGAGGCTTTGGCCAGGGACAGCGCTACGGGTCAGCTGCCTTCCCTCTGTGCCGTGTACCCACATGTACTCCCCGAGACTTTTGCAGCGTTCCCATGTGTATATGTCTGACTTGTTTAATGATTGGAGCTGTGCGGAGGGAGAGAATAGACAGACTGGGTGAAAAAAAAGTTTTCTAGAGTCTTTTTTCAAGTCATTACAAATATCAGAGATTTTTTGCCCAGAGATTAAACCGAGGTAGATTTGCCAGCTCTGTGGTCTGAAGCACTTTTATAACTCAGCTAAATGGATGCTTTTCGTTTTGTGGGAGACTCATTTTTGGTTCATATCAAAAAGCCTAAATTGCTTTAAACTGAACTTAAGGTAATCTACAACTTTAACAGGTTTAAAAAGCAATGAGATGACTATATTTAAACTAGTTAGGAATCCGGAATTTCTGCTAAAGATATAAAGATGTGTATAAGACAGACACAGGCATTGAGTAAGATAGTTTTCTTTGTAAAAACCCAGTGAATATTAAGTGAATAAGAGGAAAATTCACTTAAATTAAATTTCATAACATTTTGTTTAAAGATTTCCCTACTTTCTAGGAAAACAGCAGAGCAACTATTCAGATTTTCAGTTTTGTAACAAATACTTAAGAACTGCTGACAAATGAAAGACAATGAATAAAGATGTAGGTTTTAATGAAAAAGTAAATAGAAATCATCATAGAAATCCACAAAATTTTGATGTTTTCACCCAGCACTAATTTATTACTCTAAATAAAGAGTCTGAATTTACAGATAATGCTGAAACAAGTCAGTATGACAAATTAGTAAAATTCCTCTACTGCTCCTTCACATTTTCCCTACTCCAGTTCTTCAACAGTTGCCACCACTGCTTTTTCTGTCTTACCCATTAGAAAAAAAACAGAGAAAGAGGAGGAAGTTTCCCTAGCAGAGAAGAATACCATTTTTTCCCAGCCTGTTAAACAATGATATTCTAAATGTTGTTTGGCCAAAGTAACTGTTTTTATTAGAGAGGACCCCAACCCATAGTTTTAAGAATCAAGTACCAAATTTCTAGTAAATAGATGTGAGTAGTTGCTCTGAATTTTGGTTCTGTAGAGATCAGATGTGGAGTTTAGCTCTTGGACTGAGGATTCCCCATATTTGTAGATGTGAATGTGTGAGACTTGCCTTTTGAATTAAGACAGAACAGTTCATCCTGCTGAATCATTTAAATCAGCTAAGAAAATCCAACCTGTTAACACTCACCTGCAAGATACAACAAATATTGAACAATTCTGCCTTCTCGAACACTTTTCAGAAGTTACCACATTTACTGCTATGGGGTCAGTAGAAACAAGTCCAAATTATCTTGATCCCCAGCACCTCATCTGAAGAAAATGACATTTCCTGCTTGCATTTCACTCAGTTACTAGTGACTAACTAAACATGTCTCTGGTTCTTTAGCTGATCACAGAATTTTGGGGTGCTGTAAGCAGCTAATGCTGCATTTGTTCTTTCCAGAATTGTGCTCAGCTAAATCTTTCACAAGGCAATTGCATCTCAGGTCTGATTTCAGGTAGAATGAGTACACTGTTGACTGTGAGATGCATCCAGACCGCACCCTGGAAACGGAGCAAGAGGGACCTCGTGGACACACACACACATACACACTTGTGCACATATGCACACATCTATGAGCAAACACACGAAGTAGTTACAGAGCCCTTAGGAGCTTTCATTTCTTTTCAAATTGCCAGGAAGTCAAGAGGAGAAATAGCCTGTAATTCTCAACCAACCAGGCAAGAAGCAAGATAGAGTGGGTGGACAGGTGAGAATTTTTTTGTGAGATGGACTCAGACTCACAAGACAGTCCAGGAACCAGAGTAGTCATGGGGAAGTCTCACTTTGATACTAGCTGGTAAATCTGGTTCAGAATGATCAGCTGAGTTTGCCATCACCACTGTTGGTGAATATCAATGTGATAATACAACACAAATCTCAGCCTATGGTGCTATACAAAGGAAGAAAAGAGTGTAGTTTGGAGGGGAAATCTTCACATGCCTGTGCTCATATGACCACAACCATTTCACGTGTTGCCAGAGTACAACCTTCTCAGCCCCTGTTAATACAAGGACTAAAACCTGGGAGATTTGTAGGCAATATAACCCTGTCCATCTCCTGACCTTTCTGCCTGATGGCACAGGCCAACTGGTTTTGAATGCGCAGAGAGAACCTTTGCCATGTGATTGCTACTCAGACACTGTCTCTGTAATTTAGATTATGAAAGACTTGTGGTGACTTTCAGGTTTTGTCATCAATAGCATGTTTTCAGTGTGGGCGGTGTAGCTGTGACAAGTCCAGTACATCATGATGAGAGCGTGAACTATTTCAGGTACTCTGCTATAACAACTTCACCGTGCTTAATTAAGTCACAGATTAATCCAGTAGGAAGAACAGTCTGGAGTGTATCTCTACTGCCGTATCGGAACTCTATCAAAATGATAAATCAACAGGTGCAGAAATCCCACAAATGGGAACCTGACTTGATGGGGAGAAGGAAGAGCTAAGGTACCCTTGGCACTCCTGCCACAAGGGCCACGCTCCTCTCAGAGTCTCATGGAAGAGCTAGGTGCATAAAATGCCCTGCTTGTTCTGATTGTTTGCTGGCAGCTGATGTTACTATTCATACAGAGCAACTGTACAACCTCCCCCCACCTTCTTCTCTGAGGTACAGGTTTGTTGGGATACTAAAAACCTCCTGAACCTTTATTTCACCCATGGACCCAAGCAGTGACTTGCATTGGTCCTCTCAGCAGATTTACAAAGGAGCCTTCTCCAGCTCGCCTTCCTCCCATCACCCTGCCTCTACTAAGCTTTACAATAGGTGTCCAGTCTGTTCCACCTGACGGTCTTTGGGCATTTGGATAAGTGTGCAGAGATGCTCTTGGTTTGCATATATCATTGAAATCTTGGCTGGTTTTCCCACTCTCTTTTCTTCTTCCCCTAAATTCCAGTGCTTACTTTAATTTATAATCATAGAGAGTTCTTTAATGGTCAGGCAGTGAGGACCGGTCGTATCAGATGGGAGGCCTGTGCATCATTGATTTAAGTGCAGGGTATAAATTCAATGCCATAATAAACCTGAGCTTGAAGATCACTCTCTTTCCTCTGGAGAGGTAACATATCACAGGACAGAACTGCTAAGCCCCACTCCCCACTTTGAGTAGCCATCCACTGTGGTGTATCAAAGCAGGAAAGAGCAGATGACTCAGTTTTCTGCAAGTACAAACTTAATAATACTACACAGTGCAGCCCGGAGAAATGGGAGGTGGTGAAATGCTCCATGCTTGACCCTAATGGGCAGTGTTCAGGATGTTGGTCAATGCTCTTCAAACGAAAACAAGCTCCAGTTTGCCCTATAAAATGAGGAATGCAGCACAGAAAACTGGGTCTGTGCCACAGAAAGCCCAGTGATAGCGGTGACTAAGAATTTTATACTGTATTGAGTAATACTGCTTAGCAAGGCGATGCAGGAGAAGGAACAACTTAGCGCAGTGTATACTCAGATTTATAGAAAATCAGCTTCATGGAAACTGCCAGTAGAGCGGTACTGATGGGTTTGCATTATGTGAGCACAGCAGCAAAGCAAAACAATGCTGGGAAACAGATTGGTTTTGTTCTCAGCTGTTATGCACAGATGAAACTCTTAGTAAGACATGTCGGCTTGCTCTGGCAGCAGCTTGAAAATTACCTCCTAAAATTCTGATGACTTAGGACCTGCTCCCTCTCCCATTGCAAATATTTGTAAATCAGTGTACAGTGAATTGGTACACCAAGGCTTTTGGGGCTTAAGAGAGTGCAGGAACAGGCTGCTCATGTGCAAACTAAAGACAGAGCTGCTACGCTCTTTCTTTCCAGTGAAGCTGCATGCATGGAGTGGAGAAATGTGTAATCACTGCCAGTTACTTGGCAGTTACTTCTGTAAGTTAAAAAGATAATTGCCGTGTTGGGCCATGTGGTCCTTGCAGCTCTCATTGAATTCATGTAGATTTGCCTGGAAGGAGCAAGGGCAGTGTAGGATCACCCTTACGCTTTCTCAGAAGTAGAGAAGGGATGAGAAATCATGCTTTCACCTTTGCCAGTTAAAAATCTCCTTCCTTCCCTAGCTGACAGATGTGCTGTTTCTAGGTGCAGCTGTGCCAAAAGCTTGGATTTTCACCTATGGGCTTTTTCTCAAAAGCAGTGGATTGGTGAGGAATCTGTTCTGAAAAACTCCAGTTAAAAAGACACTTTATACTAAATCACATTGTCTTGAAACAGATTATTTTTTTTTTTAGGCGAGACTTTCACTCTGGCCATTTTAATAATGGAATGTGCTTTTGCAAATAAAACACGGAAAAATTGGTGGGGAAAGCTAGTATCTTTCATTACACAAGCTGGGGAAAACCAGACAAACTGCAAGGCAGACCAGTTCGTCCTTAGATACAAACAAGGACATCCATAAAATCTGGTTTATCATATGGCTGGCTGCATTCATGTCTCCTTTGTTCCATTTTTTCACAGGCACTTCACGTTCATCTGAATGCCTGCTGATGCCAATTTTGTGATCTTTTCAGACACACAAGAACTAACACATTTTGTGCCATTCTCAATTCTACATTTTAAAGGCAATTACTCCAGAACTCACCTCAGGAAAAGAAAAATACAATGCAAACAAAACAACTATTGATTTCTAGTTCATCCACTAAGAAAAGAAGGAGCACAGTATTACAGATGTTGTCCTTTTATCATATGTACATGTATACTTACACTATACGTTGTAGCTTCTAAGTTACTTGCAAAATCTACTGCAGATTGTGTCTTTAAAATTCAGAAAGATATTGTGTTTGGAAAATAACTCCAGATAACTTACATCTATTTTCTAAAACATTTAAATACAATATATGTTCAAATATCACAGTGTATGCTATAGGAAAATACTGATCCTACCTACCTTGCTATAAAATGAATTATGGCTCAGTACTTTCAGATGGTGGCATACAGTCCTACAGATTTCCAACAGCACTGTTGCTATTCACTTCCACCATGATAATATCATGTGGCTCCAGTTAATATGAGAGCCTGTAATTAAAAATTACAATGGTAAATGCTATAACTACACAGTAAGAGACTTGTCCTGAAAATCCTAAACAGCTGGCGGGAGTGCATTTAATACAATTTTCGCTAATAATTGTTGAAGAACTTGCATGCATAAGCTGGAGCTGTGGTCAAACCTCACTTTCAGGTCTGGAGCTTAACCATCTGTATCTGCGTGACAGCAAACAATCTATATGTCTGCACTTCACATCTTATCACACTCTCAGACCATGAATGTAGCAGATGTTATTTTCAGTGCTAAAACTCTTTTTGGACTTACTTGGCATGCAGATTGAAAGTGCCCATGGCTGCATTTTACTGTGCTTTTTTTGACAGATAACATAAGGTTTATTATGAGTTCTGCCAGTGCAATCTGACAGCAGGGTCCTACTGAATTTTTGCGTGAATCTGTGACTGAAAAATTACCTTCTGACGGCTGAATTGTCTACTGACCTCTGGCTTGTATCAATTTCAAATGCACACTTGTAGAAATGCGTCCTGAACGTACTTGTGAAACTGTGTGAAAATCATTGATGAAAGACTAATCTTGTTTTCACTTCTGCTGCTATTCACAGGAGTCTGTGGGATCTTAAATTTGCAGATGTGCGGAATAACAGAAGACTTTTAAATTAATCAAAAAAATCTTCTTTGCACTGGCTGAGTACAGCAAAAAAATTTCTTTAGTTTACTTCACCATGTACTTATTTTTGCTGGTTCATTTCCGTAACCTATAGATCTTCCTGCTCTGATACCTCATAAATTCACATGAATACAAATGCCAGTAAAATTGAGAGATCAGAAATGAGCAGTAGGGTGAAGAGAAAAAGAGAGAAGAGGGCTCACAGGTGTTATTTGGGTGAATTGTACTGTTTGTGCACTGTATCTGTATCCAGATATATGCCATCAACTCTGCTAATCATACTGACTATGTCCTGACATGCGATAACCCTTCATCATCTGAAGCTTCTGGAGATATCTTGGCCTTCAGAATGTTAAAAAGACCCTGGAGGAAGGAAGCTTTATTACCAATTATAATTAATTTTTCAGAGTTAGCATATTGTAAATTATGTTCTTGAAAGGAACTAGATTAACCAGCAAGCAGTCCTTGACCCACTCACTGTAAACCGCATTGGTTCTTCAGTTCGCATGGCTAGAAGGGACCAGCACGCAGCATGAAAGAATAGCTCAGTCCCTGTTCCCATCAAACCCTTGACCTCTCTGTGAGACTGCCAACATGGATACCAGTTATGGAAGCAATTTAGTGCACAAACAAGTATTTACCAGGAATTAAACTGAGACCACCAAACACATTTCACAGTGGAGACCAAACAGTCATTAGGCTGAGGCAATTTTAGGTCACTACCAACTTGGGTCTGGTTCAAGAAAGCAACCTCAAGATAAAAGTCTCTACATCCCATCATCCATGTCCCTGAGGCATTCAGTCCCTGAGTTCCTTTTCTGTTATAAACGGAATTCCTGCACGAGATAAGAAGTTTCGCTGTACATTCAGTAATCCAGGAAAAGATTAGAAACAGAAAGGAAAAAAAAAAAGCTTTTGAAACATTTTGCAGAGACAGAGAAAGCACAGTGTTTGTGTGAAGAAGCAGGAAGAAGCTCCAGCAGTACTTTGTAATGCAAGAGTAGTTAATTACTCTATGGAGGGAGCAGGGATTTGTCCTCCAGGAGCTTATTGCTGACATGAGGCACTTTGTTACTCCACAATGCTCCCTTAATAACATTCCTACGATGAGTTATCGTAATTATCTTTATGTATTTGTTCATCAAACTTCTGCTTTGTTTCTGTCTCCATTTTTTGTTCCTTCTGTGAATCCAAAAGCATGGGTGCATTGCCTCCTCATAGAGACTTCAACTTCTGTGACAATGGGCAAATGTTTTTAATAGCACACTTTTTGCCACGTACATGCAGCTGTTACAAGGAGCAGCAATGAAGAGTACAATCCTGTCTGTAAGCAGCACATACTATCTTGGTGGCAGAAAAATACAGCATATATTTACTGTCTATTTGCATAGCGTGTTTCAGCTCTTGCAGGGAGCTGGTTTCTTTTCCTCACCTTTTTGCACTCACAAATGAAAACTACCCCCCATCCCCACCCTTCTGATTATTTGCTTTCTAGACAAGGAGGCAGCAGCCAGTCAAGATTACAACCGCCCGCCAAGAATGGGACACAGAGGAAATGTGTTTCTGACTAGGAATGCAGTGGGGCACTCTCCTACGCTGTTCAGTACTAGAGCGCAGCCCATCCTATGGTTGCAATTAAATTTGTCAGGCATCAGAAATATTAAAAAGATTATTTACCTGATCTTGTGCCTGTAGATAAGCACTCCTCAGCATTTCATTTTAGCTGTCCTCCCATCACTGCTGGAGAAATTATCTTCGTTGGCACTGGTGCCACCATGCAATGGAAAGGAAAGACATTCTCAGTCTAATCTACCTACCTACCTACTCTACCACTGAGGACAGAATTGCCAGAGGCTATCTGTCATGGCATGGCTCAGTCCTTTACACACAGTTATTACTGGTAATAAGCTGGCTCTTCTCTACATGAGACTTTAAAGCAAGAGAAGTTTCCTAGTTCATTTAACCCAAGTATAAAGACGTGAGTATGATAAAGAGGTTTAGTTATTATGTGTGATAATAGTCAAAGCCAGCTCTTCAGTAGTGGTTTTTCATTCAGTAAAAGTTAATGTTTATAAAGGAAATGTGTACATTAGGTCATTTAGAGAGATGGGACAGAACCTTGAATCTGAACCCAAATATGGTCATTGTAAAACAGTCAGAACTAAGGCTTTGGATGATTAGTATTCTTTAAAGTGGGGTTCAAAATCTGGAGCACATTAGGTTGTGCTCATTAACAGAGTTAAGTTTGAAACTTGATTAGTATGTAAATTCAAAACTGGACTTGAAATCTAAAGTTCAAAATCAGGCCCATTTTTTGCTGTTGCACTGGGATAATACAGATAATTTGATTAGGTAATATTCTGTGTTATTTAATCCAGAAGAAGGTACTCAGTGACTAACGGCTGTAAGTGACTAGTTAGTTCACAGTAAGAGGCCTTTATTCAGCTCCTTTTTTGGCATCAGACGTATTATATCACCAACTAGAGAAATGTCCAACATGTGTAAGACTAATGAGGAAACAAATAAGTCATACATGAAGCTAGTTCTTGGCCACAATGGTAGGGAGCAGCAATTGGCTGTCCTTCACTAGAATGAGGTCAGACTGGGAGAAAAAAAAAAAAAAGAGACTAAGTGGACTTACAGAAAACAGCAATATAATCTCAGTATCAAATTTTGTGATGTCGCAAGAGATGATGATCATGGTGATATGACATGTTCTTTCTGAAAGAAACCAAGCTCCAGAGTGCTCATGTTCTGCCTGAGCTATTCCATTCACAGTAGTTACCTCTAGCTTCTTTTCACAATGAAGTCATAAAATAGACCATCTTGCACAAAACAATTTAGAAACTCTCTTCCTTCCTAGAAAATGCCTCTTGCCATTCTTGTAACTTGAATAAGTCACTGAAAACATTCTTTTTTAAACAGCACTTCCTTCCATTTGCTTGCTTGTTTGTGGTTGAAGTGTATTTATTCACTTCGTAGCTCTCATCCTGCCAAGGAGCAAAGACGCAACACAGGCCTCTAAAATAAACGACAGAGCTCCAAAAGGCAATTTCTGTTATCCCCATTGTAAGTCTGGAGGGAAGCCCAGATCCACAAGCTGTTATGGCTCTGGGGTCCTTCTAAGATGACCTCAATGGACAGCAAAGTACCCAAACTAGACTGAGATCCCCTAAACCTTTCCTTAGATCTTACTTCCACTGATGAATACAGACACAAACTAATATAAATAAGAATACTAAGAAATTCAAAACCTTGATAAAGTGGGCTACCAGATATTTCATCAAGTGTTTTCAGTGTCACAATTAAGCCTATTTGGTAGAAAAGAAGGACAAGTAACCGGAAAGATGGAGCGTGGTCTCTATGCATAACCACAAGGCAGGGGATTTAGCTTTTTGGAGACAAGAAATGATTGTCTATGGCAAGCAAATATTCTTCACACAAAAGAGCTTGAAAATTTTAGTTGGCAAAAAATTTTAATGGAAAATTTCTCACTTGCTAGGACCTACCTATGGTGTGGAGTTGCAAAAGTTAGAACAGCTCCATTTTCAAAGATTAGCATCCCAGTTGATGGAGTAGCAAAAGGTTTCACAAGCAGCATTGGGTCATGAACTGCCTGTAGCAATGAGAACATTTCCCATCACTTGCCCTGCCTTTCTCTAAGGATTTTTAGTGGAAGTGCTAAAAGTGATGCTGCCTGACCTATTCAAGAGTTTCCCTCCTCCTATGACTGTTGCGTGTACACTGCAATAAAGCTGAACCTTACAAACATGCACAACAGGTTCTGCCTCTGGGGAACGGCCAGAGCCAAACGATGGCTTGGCCTGAACACACCTGTGGTGACAGAGTTCGTCTGGAGGAGTGTTTCAGTGCCCCACACCTCCCCAGACATAGCATCCTCTGCCCTCTTCCTGCTGGCGGCACCACACTTTGATGAACAAGGAGCAGACATATCTCTGTGGCAGGTGGACTTGAAATTACACAAGAAAGAGTGTGAAAAGGTATTTCTGCCTTGCACCTCTGTGAAAATCTTGTTTACTATGGTCAGTTTTGCCATATACACAACCCTCGCCCTTCATGTGGTGATGAAGTGCAAGGCCCAGCACCATAGCAGGCACCATCATTGAACGGCCATCAAAAGACTATTCAAAAAGACCAGTCCTTAAAAATTACAAGGCCTTTTCTCCAGCAGCACAGGCAGTAGGCTATTTAGTTTAGGTTGTGTTTCACTGGCTTTCCCTGTCATCATGGAATCATAGAATCATAGAATGGTTTGAGTTGAAAGGGATCTTAAAGATCATCTAGTTCCAACCCCCCTGCCATGGGCAGAGACACCTTCCACTACATCAAGTTGCTCAAAGCCTCATCCAACCTGGCCTTGAGCACTTCCAGGGGTGGGGCATCCACAACTTCTCTGGGAAACCTGTTCCAGTGTTTCATCACTCTCATTGTAAAAATCTCTTCCTTATACCTAATAGACATCTACCCTCTTTCAGTTTGTTTACCCTCTGTCCTTCCGACACTGCCTGCCGCTCCAACAGGCAGACCCGCGCACGGGCTTGGAAGAAGTGCTTAGCATAGGAGGAGTAGAGGCCTGAGGAAAGACGAGAACAGCGTCTGCGTCCTTTGATAAATGCCTGGGATGAAAAGGGAAGGCTGTGCTTTGTGTGCTTGCCCAGGCACTCTGCCAAGTGTCTGCAGTTCAGCTCTTTGACGAAGAGAAAGTTAAACGTATCAATAGGGCCAGTCATGGAAATGTGATCCTTCCAGGGTCACTTTTGCAAGAATGAGAAAATTTATGGAAACGTGGGTAGGAATTTCTTGCTGAGGTGGGGTGATAGTGCCAGGGTGATGAAAAGCCCATGAGGAATGTTGTCCTTGCTCGGGAAGGAAGAGTCTGTACTCTGATTACGACAACAACAGAAAGACCAATATTGAGCATGTAGCTGAGGTTTCAGAAGTTAGCGTCTCATCACATGCAGCCAACCAGATCCAAAATCCTTCTGTTTCCCTCTTCAGATCATTACAGTAACCCGGTTCTTGCTCTCATGTATTAGAGCTCCTTTCACAAGCTGTTCACTAAGCTGAGCTGTTTTAATGGGCCAGGACAGGTACAGCACCTCATAATTACACACCACTTCCCCACTCTGAGTGGTAGCCAAGCCTCTGTGCTGGGCTGCTTATCACAGAGATTAAAAATAGTTTTATAACAATACGCAAAGCGCTGCTAAATCCTGTTCTTGCCACATTAAAAGCAGATGCTCAGACAGGCTGAATCAGATTGAGCAAATTTATTGAGTTAATTTATTGAGTTAATTTAGATGTATAAAAGCTTCACAAGGACTGACTTAAGTCTGTGTTTAAATAGGACTGATGGTATTTTCAGATTTAAGAAAATACTGCTTCAGTGTAGGCTGATCCTTCTTATTTGGGGTTACAGTGGCCTTGAGGTCCAGCCCTGATGAGTGAAATCAGAGGAAATCTAGATGGCTAAGGGAAGAGTTCAGGCTCGGTTTAGGGCATCTTTTCCAACCTGAAGAATATATGTGCAAAAAACCACAACTCGTTATAGTAACAGGAGTTACTATAAATATCCCTAAAAAAGAAGAAATCTAATAAATCAAGTCTTTAAAAGCATTAAAAGTCAGAGAATATAAAATGTTCCGACTATTCACAAGGTTTTAGGTAAGCCTTGTTTCCCCCTCTTTCACTGCTAAATCAAGAGACTCTTCAAGTCAGGAAGCCAGACAGACTTCCAAAATATGTGGTGACGCTTAAGGGGCCTGTGAACCGGAAACAGACATTTACTGCCTTCTTTCCCAACCCAATTGGCTCCAAGAATCTGTAGCTGATGTCCTGGAATTCTGGGTTGTGGCCAGAAGACCTAACCTGAGACATTGGGAGTGCACAGATCATGGAGGTCATGAGTCGTCCCATCTCCACCCACTCTCTTGCAGGGAGAGTTTACAACACTGGCACTTTCACAACAGGACAGAGGAAGAAAAAAAAAAAAAAAGAGGATGTTTTTAATCCATTAGACTGCTGCTGATTCAGTAATAATAAACATGAGTCTGTTTCCTTGATTATTCTGTACACAGCAAACATTTGTGTAACGTGTCAGTTAAGTACGTGCGCTGCAAGGATCTCTCATTGAAGTGCGTCTGCGTCAATAACAAATATATGAAAATGTGCCTTTGTGTGCGTTTTTGCGTGCCTGCATGAGCAAGAAAGAGAGCGAGGACTCAATTCCCAAGACCCTTAGTCATCCTCTGATCTTTATTTCTGAGAGTGATCAAAGTACCAGCTTTGAGGAGATGATTTTTCTCTGCTAGGCTAAAGATATTAAGGTCAAAAGATAACGTGCTTCTTGACAGCTTCCTAGGAATGAAGGCTGTAAAAGTTTGCGACGTTTGCAGGCAGCGAGAGGGGAGTTTGTTGCTGCTGCTGCTGCTGCTTTTGCTGTGCCTCTTGCTGTGTTACAGACATCTTGACTGGCCTCACTGATTTAATGATGAGTGTTTGTTGGCCTGCGAAATGCAAACACATTGTAAGACTGTTTGTATGCTAGCTAAACTTCTGCAGACAGTTTACATGCTAGAATGCTTTCTTTGCACACATTGATCTGTATTCCTAAAGTGTATCTTCCTCTCTCAATGCAGAGACTTTCTTTTGTTCTTATTTCACCTTAATGTTGCAAAACACATTAATGTTGCCTAACTTCTGATCATATGAGCAGTGTAAGGTCATTTACATGACAGCTAGGCTGCTTTACAGTGTGTTGAAAAACTGCAACTGCATTCAGAAACAAAATGGAGAGGACAATTATACAGAAAGGTCAACATTTCATTTTGAAACAGTTCTTACGTTTCAGTATTAACCTCATGTTTTTTTGGAAAGAGCTAAATAAGGACAACACTAAGTGCTTTATTTCAGATAAAACATTTCAGATCAAAGAAAAATGAAATACTACAGGTTTTCCATTTTCCTTTCTCTCTGCTGAAATCCCATCCCTCATTTTTTCCAGCTCAGTCATGGCCTGAAACATTTATCATTTACACAACTGTACCTCACAGACTTACAGAAGGGGAAGCACTTAGCGACTTTGCTGAATCATGACTTATATTTATCATTGGTATTAAAGTGACAATACATTGGAGAACATAAAATTTGAAAGTTTAAACTGAAATACATGTGGTAGCTGATATTGTACCATTATAGTGTATTGATATGAAATTGGGAGTAACCAGATATAAAAAGAAAGACAAGGGAGAAACAACTGCTAATTTTTCTTAGTACTTCAGAATTTTTTTGAACTCCTCTATTTTTAATAAAATGTGATCCACGCTTAGAGTGATGATCTGTGTCTCGTATCTTGGTCTCAGGATAGACCAGAGCTCCAGTACTAGACTACTTCTAGCTGAAGGCTTTTAACATTTGATCTGACTGTGCCTTTGTTCAGTGCATTGCCACTCTGTGTTCTGCCTCAGTCCTTTGAGTCAGGTAAAGTAGGAATGTAGATCTGAATCTGGATCCAGAGCTTTAATACCAGCCTATCTGTATTTCAACATTTTCTGAAGCCACCCCTTGAACAAAACAATTAGTAAAACACAAAGGGTGAAATTTTAGCCCTGCTGAAGTTGATGGTGAAACTCTCACAGACTTTAGGGGAACCTGAACTTCATTCAAAATATTTATGTTCTGGCAACCAACCAAAACTTCTTCCCAGTAGCTTGAGAAGCCACATCTCCCTGTATCTCAGTTGTCTTTCCTTTGTCCAATAATGTGTCTCACCCAGACATAGCGTGCGACTCCTGTTAACATTATGTTTCTCACTCCTGCTACTCAGCCACTAGTGGCTGCAGTTTCCATTGCCTCCTCCCACAAAGAATTTCTGCCATCCTTCCCCCTGTGCCAGAAAAGGACACATCAGACCCAGTCTCCTCTTCCAAATCTCTCCTCAGGACTCCTCTTTTTTGGTCTGCTGTCTCTTGAAATTAGTTTTATTCCCTCGTTTAGAATATTACTCATAAAATTTAATTACTGAAATGACTTCATGAATAAACAAAAAGCAACGAGTTAAAAATGCTGTAAGGAAGTTTCAGGTTAGACGCTAGGGAAAAATAGTAATCTGGAAATTGCTGACATATCTCATAAATATTTGGGAAGCATTTTCTACTTCCAGATGTCATTGAATTTGCTGAGAGAGCTTTGGGCTGAGCTTTATGTTGCAAGACAAGCCTCAGCCATACCAGAAATAAAAGAGGGAAGGCACATGTGAAGCCTGAAGAGGGGACAACATCATCCTATCTGTGCCAACTCTCACAGCCACACAGCAGGCAACGTGCTGTTCACCCCGAAGGTGTGCAGGGCTGTCATACTGCCGTGTCCCCAGGAGCATGGGGGACTTCCAGGAGAGTGACCAACTCTGCATATCCCCATCTTTTTGAAATCCTACTGACCTTAAGGCAACACTTACAATGTATTTCCTAGACATTGTTTAGGATTGGCGCAGAAGATTTGCATGTGTTTCACGGAAGGTGTATGAGTTTGGGAGACCAGGCACTGGCTGAGACGGGAATTTCCATGCAGCTCAGCAATCCTGCGACTTTTTATAACTTATGCATCGTCTGTCTTCAGTCAGCTGGACAACAGTCCCGGCTCCTTGGCGCTTATGGCACATTTTTCCAGTAAGCTCTAATAAAACGCTTCCTATCATCCCATTTCATTGGAATGAGGAGGGTTCCCACAGAAAGTGTGCAAACTTGGCAAAACACAGTAAAGCCAATGTTATCCCAGCAGAGTAAACATGAAGTAAACCTTTCTTATCGTGTAGTAATCAAAGGACTTTTCAGATGACTCTGACACTCCTTTTAGGTACTGTGGGATAATATGTTAGGTGCCAGACTGCCACATTTATCCTCAGTTCTCCTCTGAACTGGAAATAAGGATAAAAACTTCAATGACACTGTCCTTAGACATGGCTTCGCAATGTGCTACATGTCTAGACTGCTGTAAAATTAGGAGGATTTTGTTTGAATGACTTGTTTATATGACTCCCATAATAAATAGCCTGAGTCGCCCTAGTTGTATTAAAAACACATTGAAGTAAATTCTATGCCTGATTATACCAGTGCAAGTCCACCATCAGCTATCAGGATCTACTGCTTCAGAACAGAATTTGTTTTGCCGTATTTGTATTCGTTGTACTGATGAGAAGTATGACTCCAGGGTGTTGTATGCATTGGAGTATCAAGGGGTGTAAAGCTGCAGGAAGTCTAAGGCTTTTAAAATAAGAGGAGAGAATTAAATAAAAAATAAAAATTAAATTAAAAAAAGGAGGTGATTGATGGCAGCCAACATGGCTTCACTAAGGGGAAAACCTTCCTGACAAATTTGGTGGCCTTCTATAACAAGGTTACAGCATTGGTGGATAAGGGAAGAGCAACTGACATCATCTACCTGGACTTGTGCAAAGCATTTGACACTGTCCCGCACGACATCCTTGTCACTAGAATGGAGAGACATGGATTTGACGGATGAACCACTTGGTGGATAAGGAATTGGATGGATGATCGCAGTGAAAGAGTTGTGGTCAACGGTTCAACGTCCAAGTGGAGGACAGTGACGAGTGGTGTTCCTCAGGGGTTGGTACTGGGGCTGGTGTTTAACATCTTTGTCGGTGACATAGACAGTGGGACTGAGTGCAGCAAGTTTGCTGACAACACCAAACGGTGTGGTGTTGTGGACACGCTGGAGGGAAGCGATGCCATCCAGAAGGACCTTGACAGGCTGGAGAGATGGGCCTGTGAGAACCTCATGAAGTTCAATCAGGCCAAGTGCAAGGTCCTGCACATGGGATGGGGCAATCCTAAGCACAAGTACAGGCTGGGCAGAGAAGGGACTGAGAGCAGCACGGAGGAGAAGAACTTGGGAGTGTTGGCTGATTGATTGATGAGAAGCTCAACATGAGCTGGCAATGTGCACTTGCTGCCCAGAAAGCCAACCGTATCCTGGGCTGCATCCAAAGAAGTGTGGCCAGCAGGTTGAGGGAGGTGATTCTGCCCCTCTACTCTGCTCTTGTGAGATCCCACCTGGAGTACTACATTCAGCTCTAGAGCCTCCAACATAAGAAGGACATGGACCTGTTGGAGTGGGTCCAGAGGAGGCCCACAAAGATGATCCGGGGGCTGGAGCACCTCTCCTATGAAGACAGGCTGAGAGAGTTGGGGTTGTTCAACCTAGAACAGAGAAGGCTCTGGGGAGACCTTCTAACAGCCTTCCAGTACCTGAAGGGGGACTACAAGAAAGCTGGAGAGGGACTTTTTACAAGGACATGTAGTGATAAGACAAGGGACAATGGCTTTAAACGGAAAGAGTAGATTTTGCTTAGATCTAAGGAAGAAATTTTTTACATTGAGGGTGGTAAAACACTGGAATAGGTTACCCAGAGAAGTTTCGGATGCCCTGTCCCTGCAAGTCTTCAAGGTCAGGTTAGATGGGGCTTTGAGCAATCTGGTCTAGTGGAAGGTGTCTCTGTCCGTGGCAGGGGGTTTGGAACTAGATGATCTTTAAGGTCTCTTCCAACTCAAACCATTCTATGATTCTATGGTTATAAATCAGCTTTTGACTTCATATACTCCCATAGTTCATCTGCCATAGAGGTGATGCATGGGAAATGGAGAATATTAAAAGATTCAGTAACCAGTTCCCGGTCCAAAGGATAACAAAAGGAAATGTCATTCCTAAAAATTGATGTGTTTGAGACTTCAACCTGAGGAGAAGCAGGCCTTGCAGAAGACCTGTGTCATCCTGAAGATGGATGATTCATTGGAGAAAATTTGGTATTCTTTTATGAAGCTTTCTCTGTGATCCTTTTGTTCTAAGCTTCGGCTGCCCTACCCTGGCTGCACTCAGTCTTAGTCTTGCAAGCCAAGCAGCTCAGATCTGTCTGGTCCTTGGATGGGAGAGTGGTTGGAGGTCGCAGTTACAAAAGTCACAGGCCAAGAAGATACAGCTGAAGAATCCACAGCTGAGTGTGAAGGAACTGGGAGACTGTTCAGCCTTGCTGCCCCAGCCTTGTTTAAGCAGACCGCCAATTTCTACTTTACTATTTGTTTCCATGTGGGGGGATTTTCCCCTCAAGTTATGTGCTGAGAGCTGTAGGGGTCTCTATGCCCCTGTGCATTCATGCCAGATCCTGTGCACTTGGAGACAGCTTCTGCTGTGCACAGGAGAATGCTCAGAAGAATTTAAGGCATGACTTTTCACAGGCAAAGGTCAAAATCACATGTTTTTTCTTTCCCTGTGCCATGATCAAGTTCCTTTGGAGTGGCTGACTCAAACACCCAAGGCTGTCATGAGCCAACAGGTTTCTGTTCTGTAAGGGACGTCCCCAGGGCGGCTGCTGAAGAGCTGGTGGAGGTGTTGCCTCCAGACAGCAACAGTTTTGCCCCAGCATCACCCAAGCAGTTGCGGCTGTGGGTTTCCAGCAGCTGCTGTCTCCTCAGCTTTTCCCCCAGCTGCAGAGAACAGCTGCAGAAGCTGTAGAGAGCAAGGAGGTAAACAAGGCTGAGGAAGAGAACTAGTTTGAGAAGTTGCTTCAAGAAGGGACTTTTCCTGAGCTTCAAAAACACAGCTTGCTGAACTTGACAAAGGTGCACGCTGGGCTGAGGAAAGAAACCTCAGTCGCTGGCAAAAGACTGTTCCAGATGCAAGATGACGAACCGTCACTGCAGAAGGTCAGGATGACACAGGCCACCTTCCAGGAAATCTGCAGGAAGCAGAGCACTGAGCTGCAAAGGCAGCACAGAAGAGGCAGTACAGTAATAGAAAAACTCTCTTATCTCTTCAAAATCATGAAGCCATCACCATCCTGCCTTTTGCTAACCAGGTCAGCTCGGGCAGGTCGCCTGTGAGGCTACTGGGATAAAAGAGTACCAAGATCTCTCCTCTGCGTATGAGGCCTGATGCAGTGGATACGTTAACATTATGGCCAGTTGGTTTGGAAATGTGTCCAGCCCTAAGATCCTTGGGAATTCCCATCTCTTTTTCTCTGATGAAAAAATCCCAGTGTGTGGCTGACAATAGTGCAGCAACCTACAAAGCCTTCTTGCAGTTCTCCAGTCAATGGGAACACTTGCAGAAACAACATCCGTAATGGCCTTGAACCCAGTACAGTGCAGGCAGCTGGTGGGTGCCCAGTGCTGCCTGTGAGCCTGTCCCTGCCTGGAACCCGGCATCTCACATGTGTGTCCCGAGGGTGAAGCAACTCTGCTCTTGACCAGAAGGAGTGCCAGCACGCCTGCCAACATGACAAATTGAGCGTGACAGTGCATGTTAAGCCCATCTACATTGTTTCAGTCTCTCAGCAAGGAGCTGATAGCTAACCCGAGAGTTTATAGGAAGCAGCTTTCCTAAACCCTCCTCTCCTATGTGGTAGTTGGTCATGGGAGCCATCTGATTCACTGCAGTTGGCAGCTGGGAGAAGCTGCCATCTTTCCGATGCTGGTTGCCATCACCTGACTCAGGTATTTTAGGGGAGGCCAGCTGTTTAGGTGAGCCACCTTCAGTTTAGCTTTGCTTGAAGAGACTAAAAGTGCCTATAGCTGGTATGTCAAGTTGAACAGATGGCGTGTAGACAGTGTGAAGGTATGCTCCGTCAGAGGACTGACACAGGACTAGAGCCCTGCTCCACTCCATTGACCTCACTCCTTTACAGGCACTCATCTTTGGCTTTGCATGTGAGAGTACGAGTCAGAAAGCTAATATGTGCTGGAGAATTAAAAAAAGACTGCTCTTGCAGGTGCATCTTCGTAATCCCAGCACAACCAGAGTGTGCCAAATGGCACAGCATTTAGTGCAGACATCCATCTGGAGCCAAGTAAGATGCCTCAAGCACTTTAGGCATGGGATCTACAGCAAGTATTTTCCTAACCGAAGCATGCTCTAATGCTTCAGTGAGGATATCAAGAACATGGGAAGGAGAGAAACTGGATTGATGGCTGCAAATTTTCTATTGAAAGAGAAGATTATCTTAATGATAGTAAAGGCCTGGGAGCAGATGGGATCTGGTATATATCAGTGACACCCAATGTTTTTTGCACTAGCCACAGCTTTTTTAAGAGGTCAGCTTTTCTTTCTAGGATTCTGTATCAGGATACTTCAGGGCATTTTCATTTTGCTTAATTTTGCACACCTAATTTAGTCACTAACATGACAAGTCTATCTCCCCAGACTATCTTTACCATTAAGGAGAGTCAGACTGGTTCTTCTAGAACAGTTTAGAGCACAAGTTTGCCTGAATCCCTCTGAGCTACCTGCTAACTCTAGATGGAGCCTGTAGCCTCATGAATTAAGGATTTGAGTCAGTGTCTAATTCTACGTGAAGTAAACAAGACCCTCTAGGCCCATTTCAAACCCGCTTCATCGATTTCATTAGAATTACTCCAAATTTACATCACTGGTGGCGAGATCAGAATTTGATGTAGCTCTCATCTTCACTCCAGCACCTCTTGGTCTTCATCAGGAGGCTGCTGGTGGCTTTGGGTTTTGTTTTAATGTCGGTGCACTCATTTGCTAGTTTTCGGTTTGAATGGAAGTGAGCGTTGGCTTCTCTGAGATATCTGAGAAGCTTCTCCATCAGTGTGGGCAGCCTCAGCAGACCCTGTCCTTTGCTTTCGCTTCCTATCCCCATGCCTCAGTGCAGCACCAAGCCAATTACATGAATTCATCACATCGTCTTTACTGAGGCAACCGCATAGCAATTACACTAATCCTGAAATCCCCTTGGTGGCACAAATATGTTTAAAGCATATTTATGCTGTGCTACATGGCTATATTTATATAGTCTGATTAGTTCTCCCAGTTCACTCTCGGGAGCAACAGACACACTAGGGGAAAGAGGGAAATTTAAGCTCAGCTGAAGTAAGACATGATTTGATGTGCACACCCAGTGCCACATACACCTCTGCTACAAGCTCACCCAAGCTAATGGACTTACATCAAGGACATATTTGTCCCATGGTGGTTATGTCCTGTGAAAGACCAAGGCCACATTGCAGGTAGGGAAAGCTTGGCTCTGTAGAAGATGAAGTTGACAGCCCCAGAGGGATTCACCCTGTCACAGTGATGTCCTTCTGCCAGACAACTGGCCTGTGTGAACACAAGGTTGATTTGCTTCTGGTCGTGCACCATCAGAAGGCAAACATGCAGCTCTGCTAGCTGGGAGTGGGTGTCTGGTGGCCCAGGGTCCTGGGAAGGGCAGCTAGCCCAAGAGTAACCCATGTCGAGGCTCTGAGTTCAACCAGCAATCATCAAATCATGGCCTGAATCTTCAGCTTTTGAAGGAGGAAAGATGAGTACTGCCATGCTCCTGGTGCCCATTTAACTTTCCCAGCTGTTGGAGAGGCGTCCATGTAATTGTAGGATCTAGGTAGGTGAGCAGCCCTAGATTTTCTGTAGCTCCATGTAGGTGCTAATTATAAAATATGGAGAGGTTCAGAAGTTCCGCACTTTTTCTGTGCTCCTCTCTATGACATACTTATGCAAAATCTCCCTAAAATGAATGGATGCAAAGAGATATGGCCCACCTGGAGCAGGTTAAAACAGTGTGCAAGCAATAACTGGTGATGAATGTCCAGCTAACCCCAGAGACACATGGCTAGATACCCACAACTCCTTCTCCATGAGAAAAAATACTACAAGTATCAGCTTATACTGCATTTAGTGCCAAACATTAATCAGAGAAACAGTCAGAAGTTGTTAATAATGACACTTATTTCAAATAAAGTGAAGAATTTGAACAAAGACTGAGATGAATTCTGTGAATTTATTAGGATGTGGATCAGTGTTCATCTTAATGGAGCTGACTTAAGCTAGGAAAACTGGATTACTCCAAATTTCTTCAAAGAATCATTGGTTAAATGCAGATGCCAGAACTTATAGGTTTGATTATCTGGTGGTCTTTCACAATAACATGTGAATTGGTCATGGAAAAAACATCTCATAAAACTGTTTTTCTTAAAATAAATATTAGTTTGTAATGCAGTGTGCGCCAAGTAATCAGTGAGTTTTATGGTAAGCTTGAAAACCCAAAGTAGCGTAGGAAGTCTCCTCCTTTGTGGACAGTGCCATTATTATCACACTGCAAATAATTACACTGCAGACGCTTGCAAAAATCAGCAAGAAATTATGAGTAAGACACTGAATGAAATCTGGGAGACTTGGCACTTCCTCCTGGTTCAGCCACAGGTTTTCTGTGTGACCTAAAAAACATAATTGATTTCTCTGTTGTCAAAGTTTTCCCTCAGTAAAATGGAGATAACAATATTTCCTTTCTTTCCAACTTCTTTTTCGCCTTTCTTTTCTATTTAAATTGGAAATTTCTGGAAACTGGGCATATCTCTGACTCTATATTCATCACAACAAGCAAAGGCACTCTAGCAAACACAGCAGAAGTAGTGAAATGAAGAAACAATCAAGAAGAGGGTGAAAAAAAAAGGATGACTGGAAACAAAGAAGAAAGAAAGTGTCCAGAATCAAAAAATTAAAAAAAAAAAGAAAGGCAAGGGAAGTGAAAGGGAAGCATGAATTAGACAAATTGAAGAAAAAAAGGCAGAAAGGAGACAAAAATAGAAAAATCAACAGGAAAAAAACCCAGACTCAGAAAATAGAGTGAGGAGAAGAAACAGGGGGAGCAAGACAGAAGACCTAATGCACTGAGGACTAGAAAAAGGAGGGAAAGCAGAAATACAGTGTTAAAAATATTTTTAGTATAGTCTTAGACTGCACTAAAATCCTAATAAGGAGGGAGAAAGTTCAGTATAGACTAAGCTCTTGGTTTGGGTCCCCTCTTGCATACTCTGAATATCTAGAACATCAGTGAGTCAGTTGCAGTTTGGATGTCTGGGAATATAGGCTTGGGCCCATGGTGCACTGGGGAAAAACACACGGAACCATGCCCAGAGCCATCTGATGGAAGAGTGATGTGATGTGATGTCAGCATTGCCTGGGGAAAGAAATGTTTCTTGCAGATCGCTGAAAATCAAAAGTGCTTTCCAGGAAGCAAAAACTTGGCCATTGAAAAAGAGCAGAATCATGCATGAATGATAAGCAAATACAATTCACTTTCAGACATGTAGCTTTCTTTGAGTCACGGAGGAGTGCATGCACCCTGTCTGTTCTGTGACTCAAAATACGATGGGGTTTTTGTAATGTGACAGAAAGTCTTGTGTACCACCTTTCCCACGTGGTATCAAACAAGTTAGACCTATTCCTCTGATGGCAAACCCCAGTCCGGATACAAAGGTCAGATATTTTTAAAACTCAAATTATGTTTCTTTTGTGATGTTCCTCTTGGGGCCTATGCCTTTCTCTCTTGAGGAGTGATAAGAGGGACCAAAAATGGGAGGGGGGGGTGGTGCATATGAAAGAGAGAGGGATGGAGGAAGACTAAGATTGTTTAAAAGCAAGGATGCTCCAAGAACAACTCAGGAAATCCCCTATCCCATGCTCCCATCTCTTATTTTACATCAGAACCTTTGCATTCCAGCTTGCTGGGGCTTGTTGCTGTGCATTACACAGATGCTCTTTTCCAGACAAGTTAAAAGAACACGGGCCCAGTAGCTGGGATTTTCTATGTCTAAGTTTTGACCAATTCACCTCTAAAATAAACACAACAGCAGTACCATATTTACAGACCACAAGAGTCAGTACTGTCTCATGAATGACTTCAATGACACTTCTTCACAAGACCGAAGTATTTGTTCCACATACATACACTTTAAATACCATATATGCAGAAACACTTTCCTACAAGGCAGAACAAAGAAATCATTAAATCCATCGAATGAAGCACAGCTGGATCGTGCCCATAAAGAGATCAGCACAAGGAATTCTTGTTGCTCAACATGCTACTGAAATAAAACCTCTTCTGTCTCTGGAAGAACTTTATCACTCAGCTACACTAAGACTTGTAAAATACTCATTTATCTATCACCTTTTCTTAACTGAAATATTGTGGCCCTTTTTGCATCTTTATACATCAGCAAAATCTCCAAAACATATCACAAATATCTCTCATACCAATGTAAGAGAAAGGTTGTTTTTGAGATTGAAAACATGAGGAATGTAGGAGATGCGACTTTCTGAGGAAGGAAGCGGTCACACTAGAGTGAGTACTTTTATCCTGATGTACCACTAAATAGAAGTACCAGTAACAGCTAAATCACCTTTCAACCTCATTTATACTGTAATCACAATTGAGGCAAATTGATGTAACTGAGTTTTCGGCCATTCTGAATGGTGCTTAAACAAAGTTTGATAGTGATGTAAGTAGACTGACTTTAAGTAAACCTAATTATACATCTGCCAGTTTTTAAGCATAAACAAGGCTTGAAGTTGTAGATGCCCCATCCCTGGAAGTGTTCAAGGCCAGGTTGGATGAGGCTTTGGGCAACCTGGTGTAGTGGGGGTTTCCTTGCCCATGGCAGGGAGGTTGGAACTAGATGATCTTTGAGGTCCCTTCGAACCTTAACCATTCTATGATTCTATGACTGTAAGGCCTTGGCGATGACACTAGTGAATCTTCTCAACCATGCCAGTGAGCACCACTACTGCAGTAAGGAGCTGCTCATTCCTGAGTCAATGCGCCAGCCAGTCTCAGTGCTGGAGGAATAATCCATGAAGCCGAGATTGCAGTTAGAGGCCAAGATGTTTCACTCAAGACGCTGGAGACATGTGATGTTCCACTGAAATGCTGGGAAACGGCTGTACGATAAAGACTTCTATTCCATTGAAAGGGGTAAATCCAGCACAGGTCTCTGAGATACAGCTCTGCCTGACTTCTGTATAGCAAATATTTAAAGCTGGTGCTGAGATGTCTCTTCTCAAATGTGGTTTCCACTTGAGAGATATTTTACTTATTTTTCCTCTCAGTTTATCATGCTTCATATTTTGGGAGTGAATCACTGACATGAAGCAAAGTACAATTTTTACTAGCATTGCCTGAACCTCAGATTGTCGGCTCAGGTCCACATGCTTGAGCAGTCACAAACAGCCTTCTAAGAGACAATGCTCACACTCGAAACTCATCAGTCGATAATCTCATGACTTGTGCAAATAAAATGTATTAAAATATGGATAAATAACATGTATATACGTTCTCATTATTGCAGTCTGAGAGTTTTTGTTTAAGACTGCAACCCAGAATGTACAGGGAAGGGCAGTAAATAGTTTGGCAATCCACTCGGCATCGACTTTCAGATTGATAAAGCTTCAAATTACTGGTCTTCTCTACATGCCATAGGAGAGGGGAGGTATGATTGTTGATGTGGTTATATTCCTTCTGAAGACTGGGAGATAGGTACACAGATTTGGTCACAGACCATTTTGCATGGAACAGGTGCTTATAAATCACCCAGAGTTGCTTCCCAGAGACCAGAGAGGGACAGCTTTTCTGAAAAACAAAGTTAGGCGAATGTTGGGCTCTCAGTGAGCTCATTTCTGGACCTGCAGGACTGTATAGAAATGTATGCCCTTGTAAGTGAAATATTTAGCAGCAACGGAGCTAACCAGGTCACAAGACCTCAGAAGAAATGTCCCAGTCAGGTTTCTGAAGGACAGTCAAAGTCTTAGAGAAAGGACTGGGAGCTAGGAAAGATGCTTGAGGTTAATCACTACAGCTGTGAGAGAGTATTAAAATGTACAGGAACAGGTACCAATTAACATTTGGCAGGGAGGCAGAAAAGCTTCAGGAAGATGCCAGAGGATTTCATCAGGATAAACTTGAATAAGAATTAAAAAGTTCAAGAGCACCAGATGACATTTCCAGAGATACCCTCTGTTATAGGCAAAGATAGGTTCATTGTCTTGCATGTGGGAGAGAAGACAAAACTGTACTATAATTTTCTGGGAAGAGAAGAAAATTGTCCTGTGCCTTTTTGATGAGTAAGAAGGTAAATCCATGAGGTGTGGGTGAAGTGTGAAGCTCTGCAAGCTTCTCTTTGAGTTTCACAAGGGAATGAGTATTTCTCAAGTCCCAGCTTTAAAAAAATATTCTTAAAAGCTTGTTTCTAATGAATACTTGTCACAAATACATAGATCAGCTATATATCAAGTTAAAAAGCTCTCCCATAACCTAAAGGACAAACGAGTGCACTGCAGTGACACTTAAATTACATTGCAGGAAGCTACCTGGATTCAGCAGGGCTGGAACTGACCGACTGACCTGAGCTGATTACACATAGCCAGATTGTTTTCCACTCCATCCCATGTTGCCCATACAAGATTTTCCACTGCCTAGGTAAAATTCTGCCTCCCATTATCCTAAATAACAACAACTGGCTGCATGTGGAGCCCTCAACATGACACGGCACAAAGCATCATCCTCTTACAACTCTGGATCAGACAATGTTATCAACAGTCCTAAAATAAGACTTTAAGCAGAAGCACCAACAGTCTGGAGACAGAATACTGAGGTGGGAGATTTTAGAGTAACTCCCTAGACTGATTCAGTATGACTATACTAGTAAACTATGGAGTGTCAGTGCCATGGACGTGGGTGCTGGAACATGGTCATGCCATCAAAATTTTAGAAAGGTCCCTGGCACAGTTGTAAGCCAGGGCCACTAGCATAGCTCAGGAGTCACCTTGGGTCACAGCCCATGTGCCTGAGCCCCTGCTCAAGGGAATGGGAACATGCAACAGGGTGGCTCTGGCCAGAAGGTGCCACAGAGCTGGAGAGTACCCCAGCACTGCCCCGCTCTTTGGTACAGATGTAGCTGTTTGGTCCTTCGATAAACCTTCTTGAGGCTTCTACATCTCCTCTGTCTTGGGTGCTAAGTCTCTACTCTGTGTGTGAGAAAAGGATTCAAAGGCTTTCGATTTATCTTAATGAGGTACAGATTTATTGAAAAAAAAAAAAGAAAAATAAAGTCTTTAAAAGTTTTCAGAGATAGAAAACATTATTTCCTGCCTGCTTTAGCCTCAAGTCCTCAAAGGATGAAAGTTTGCGTTTATGCTATATTAGATATGGGAGCAACATACAGATAAGAGATTTGTGTCTCTTCCAAGACAAAAATGTGCTGGCTTCAGCCCTGTGTGTTGAAGCTCTTAGGGTAGATCAAAAGTAACTGAAAGTAGGGGCAATGGCTTTCCAACAGCACAGACCAAACCTCCAGACTCTTTTTATTAGCGCAACGGTTCTGAGTCACTTATGGCCAAAGAGACATCTAGACAATCTTGTTTCTATAGCAGGCATGGGGAGAAGTAACTTCTTACCTAGCCTAATGGGAGGCAACTTTTCACAGATGTCCACGGAAGATACTCAGATTTCAGGGATTTGCTTATTGCTTCACGTGCTGAAGTGCGCGAAACGATCAGATGCTCTCGGTGAACCATGTTCCTGTTTTGAAAGAAAGAGGAAAGTATACAGCAAGACATAGATAACTTATCTGTGTTTGCAACAAATTTTCTTCTTTTCTTTTATGCTATATGAGGAATAAAAAACTATTTACAAGGAGTAAAACTTCAGTTTATAGCTAGAAAGATGTTTCTCTGTCTGTGTTGTCTCTGCAAGTGTCAAAACAGACTTGTATTTCATACTAATAAAACATGAATTTCATGCCAAGAACAGCAAGAAACAACACAAAATGAAGCTATTTCCTCAGGAAAAAAAAAATCTGACTCTTACAAATCTGCCTCTGATCCTGTAATTGCGCTGGTGGGAGCAGACACCATGGGAACCCATATAGCAGCCTGACTGTGCAGACCCGTTCCAGTAGGCCCCCCTGTAGTCTCCAAGCCATACTGGGAGGGTGCTTCTTTCCCCTGATTAGTTCCTTACTTCTCAAGTGTTCCAGTTAATTTCAGAGGGTGAAGGGTTGCGAATATAGCCCAGAGTGTGAAATCCAGAGTTATTGCTAGAGCTGGTTAAAATTTTTTCCAAAGGAATGCTTTTTTTTCCATCAGAAAATGCCATTTTGTCAAACCAAAACTGCTCTCTGAGGCATGTTGATTTTCACAACCTTTTGTTTTGGGAAAAAAAATTGGGAAGAAGTATTGTGAGAAGGTCAAAATATTCCATTTCAACATTTTTGGAATGGAAGCTAAGGGGGGAGGACATGTTTTTTCAAAGCTACTTGTAGTGTCATACTGTAATTTGCTTTCTATCACAGAAAGAAAAGTATTGCGATACAAGGATTTTTTTCAGTCATGGCAATTCATTTGTTTTCATTCTGATTCAGAGCAAAGTAAATGTTAATTTCCTAGAACTCCTTTGGAAATGGAAATTTCTTGTGCTTTCACAGTATTAGTTAGGGCTATATTATAGTTGCAAATATATTGGAGATGTATTTTATCCATCAATCTTTGCAACAAGTGCTTACTTAGATGGCTATTCAATCCCAGCAATTTTCTCGGTTAAATGAAAACCAACATTCATACAAACAACACTTGGCTTGAATAAATGTTCACAGATAGTGGACAATGAAGACATAAAACAGGCAAATGCAACAGCTGATAGTGATTTGCCATAGTATTCTCATAGTATTCTTGTACAGATTTTTAACCAGTTAGACAGATTTCATGCTTGTTAACTCTGAAATAAGTAGTAGCTCTTAATACATTTTGAATAATGTTTCTAAATGTGGCCCTGCTTCAGCTAAAAAATTAAACTTATCTTTCAGTTCATCCCAGTTCAATTAGAATGTGCTTAATTAAACCAGGTCTAATTTTTCTTAGGTGATAACTAAATATTTTGTATTGCTTCTATTTCCTTAGTGCGCTCATTTTATTTTAACCATTTGATCTGCTAAATCACACACAGCACATAGGTCTGTCACAAATGAATAAAAGGATTAATCACTCTTTTTGTTATCTGTGCTTAGCTTTGAAATAGCACCTTACAGAGATCTCCTTATATTTCTACTTTTCTAGCTATAGTCCATACCTTGACCAGTTAAATAATCCAGAACTGCGTGCTAACTTACATCACATTTGCATTTCTAAAAGAGTGTTGAAAAACTAAAGGATCAAAGATGTTAGAGTTATATTGTGGATCTAAAACAAAGAGTAGCACTGTTTGTTTGATCCTGTTAAATTTCTAAAAATACCTTCCTCTTTAATAAGAGAGTAGGGTGACTCATAGGAATCTAGAAACTTTGCCTCAGTAGAAATGTATCACCAGCACCTTGTGGATAGAACAGAGAGGTCCAACGCTCCAAGACTGGAGGTGTCGTTAACACGAGGAATAGCCTCTCCTTCCATCACTCCTAATTGTCCAGTACAAGTCAATAACTTCCATGCCAAGTTAGTCCCCCAAAATCAGGAGAATGGCTTAAAAATTTCAGGGTCATGAAAAATTATGAACACCAGGTCCTTTTTTGTTGCCTTTAGACCTTTGAATGTTTTAATTTCATGTTCTGAAGACACGTCTGCAGCCTTAAAGCCCAGAAACTTTATTCTTAAAGACAGGCTGAGATTTCCAGTTACTCACCTGACACCAACAGATGGGATTTTAATGTGGGAGGAAAGAACATCAGAAAACATCAAACATGCCTGCTTCTTCAGACCTACCCAGGCTGTGTCATTTGCAGATGCAGAGGTGGTGAATCCTGTCTATTCATGTGTACACATAAATCCAGTACACCGATTTATAGAAAGTTTATGTGTGCATGTCCTTTTTGGAAGTATTTAAAGGATGAAATAATCATAGAATCATAGAATCATAGAATCATAGAATCATAGAATCATAGAATCATAGAATGGTTAGGGCTGGAAGGGACCTTCAAAGGTCATCTAGTCCAACCCCCCTGCAAGGAACAGGGATATCTCCAACTAGATCAGGTTGCTCAGGGCCTCGTCCAACCTGGCCTTGAACGTCTCCAGGGATGGAGCATCCACCACCTCTCTGGGCAACCTGTTCCAGTGTTCTACAACTCTCATGGTAAAAAATTTTTTCCTAATATCCAATCTGAATCTACCTCCCTCTATTTTAAAACCATTACCCCTTGTCCTATCACAACAGGCCCTCCTGAACAGCCTCTCCCCATCTTTCTTGTAGGCCCCCTTGAGGTACTGGAAGACCGCTATAAGGTCACCCCGGAGCCTCCTCTTCTCCAGGCTGAACAGCCCCAACTCTTTCAGCCTGTCCTCATAGGAAAGGTGCTCCAGCCCTCTTATCATCTTCGTGGCCCTCCTCTGGACCCTCTCCAACTGGTCCATGTCCTTCTTATGTTGGGGACTCCAGAACTGGACGCAGTACTCCAGGTGAGGTCTCACGAGGGCAGAGTAGAGGGGGAGAATCACCTCTCTCGACCTGCTGGCCACGCTCCTCTTGATGCAGCCCAGGATGCAGTTGGCCTTCTGGGCCACAAGAGCACATTGCCGGCTCATATTAAGCTTCTCGTCCACCAGTACTCCCAAGTCCTTCTCCTCAGGGCTGCTCTCGATCCATTCACCACCCAGTCTGTATTTGTTCCTATCAACTATCGTAACTACAGAAAAATCACTTCTTTATAGTGTGAACTGTGTTATGGTTTTTAAAGAGTATAATGTGAGATTCTGTCCTCATTAGTCATTTCTAGAGACAATAAAAACTACAGGAAAAAAATTTTACTCGAAGTTTAAACACACACTCCCTGGCCCTTTCAGGTTGCTTTCAGCATCTTCTTGCTTGCGCTGTCACTACACCCTCATATTCTCTCTTCCTGTGGCAGGACATTGGCACAGATTCCCTATTTATACTTCCATTTCATGCCTACCTCAGAAAATCATTTCTTCATCCCTCCCTAGTTTAGCTAGAATGTTACATTAGTGATGGGTGATAGAACAAGAGGAAATGGGTATAAGCTTAGTCAGGGCAGATTCAGGTTGGATGTTAGGAAGTATTTCTTCTCTGAAAGGGTTGTCAGCCACTGGAATAGGCTGCCCAGGGAGGTGGTTGAGTCCCCATCCCTGGATGTGTTTAAGAATAGGGTGGATGATCTACTTAGGGATACGGTTTAATGGGGATTAGGGACGGTTGGACTCGATGATCTCTAAGGTCTTTTCCAACCTAGAAATCTATGAAATCTATGAACGTGGACATTATTCAGAGGCGCAAGTGCAGAGACATAATCCTAGCAAGCAGCAAGGTGTCCATATAAACTGCACTAGCTTTGTCTGACAATTTCCTGGACTCAGGTGTCAATTCCTCAGTTGATCTTCTGCAAGTTTTTTTCTTTCTATGCTTGTTTTTGATTTAGAAGAATGGGCTAGAGTGACCATTTCCCTCCCTTTTTTGTAATGCCTATTGCCATTTGGATTCCTAGACAATAGATCAAGTTCTGGGCTCTCTTAGGAATTATATTTTTTAAATAACATCATTTCTTCTGACTCAACCATCTGTGTCAAATGCACAGCCCCAGTGGGCTGCTGCACTCAAATGGAGAAGACCGTGGTGTCAACTGTTTGAGATGTTCCACCTTGTTTACAAGGAACATGCTTTTTTGAATTATTTTTTCTTTGAACAGAGTAGGGAGCAAAATAATAATTTTTCAGAAAGGAAGCATCTTAGAGGCTGTGTAGACATGCCTTCGATCAGGTGCGGACAGGCTGCTCCACATGGGCTCCGAGGCAGCTGGAGCCCGGCCAGCTCAGCGCAATAACATTTCTGAGGGACGACATAGACACAGACGAGCTGAGGCTCTCCTCCCAGGTTGGCTGGGTGCACAGGTGGAATGGCACCAGCCAGGGACATCCGGCTGTGTAGGCGTGCCCAGAGTCTTCTCCTGCCCTGAAGGTTTCTTTTCCAGCCAGCATTTTGTCCCAGGCACTCTCTCAGGTTTTCTCAGGCAGCACTCATGGTGCTGCTCTGACTGTGTTCTTGGTCCTTGTGTCTCTCCGGGACTCAGCTCGGCTGCTCTAGCAAGCACTGGCACACACAGCCCCATCCGTCCACACTGCTGCTTCGCTCCCAGTGGTGTCTCTGAGCTGCAGCCAGAGCGGGGCTTGCAGGCCATGCTCTCCTCCCTTCCCTCTGCTTCCAAACAAAGCAATTATCCTCTCCCTCGTTAGACCCAAGTAGAAGAGTTGCTTCTACAGACGCCCACTTACCGAGGCCTGACCCAGCTCACCATAGCAATAACAGCTGACGCAGCAATCACGCACCTTTTATTCCCCAAGTGCTTACTGCTCCCAGCTCATCACCTGGATCCTCTTTTATCTGATGCTCCTGACCTAAGTCCTGTTGTCCTCTTGTCATGCTAATGGGGGTCTGTGTGAGACGAGCTGACTTTTGGGGAGCACCTATCGGGGATACAGGTAGAGGAGCCCTGAAATGTAACCAGGACTCTATCAGCTGCCTAATGATAAGATCAGTGGCAACAGGTGAGACCAAGGACAAGAAGCAGAAGGGAATATTGTGTTTGATTGAAACATTAGGGATAAAAAAACTTGGCCTATTTGTCTAAATGGGATTTATCCCACTTAAGAAAACAACATACCTTTCTTAGATTGCTTGTTTTCTTTGCAGCTGTAATAGGCCCACAGTGCAATTTAATGCATAAATTTGTGTACTTGTGACCTTTAGAAAAGATACCACTTTCAGTCAAATAAAAGCTTTCTGCCACTTGCGCTGAAGTCTCCCTTCCCCACCCACGCTCACATACAAGTCTTCTGCAAACAACATGGCATGCAGCAGGAATCTTGTGTTTGGTAGAAAGTTTTCCACAATTACATAAGTGCAGCCTGAGAGCTGATGCGGAGGTAGCCGAAAATGCGAGAGTGAGATTTACAGTAATATAATTAGATCACTTACAGTAAGAGGGAATGCTCTTTCCCGCGTTAGGATGAATGCCATAGGAGCCTCCCGCTACTCCTCCTCTGAGTCATCTTTCCAGAGGCACTTCTGAGAGGCAGCCACCCTCAGGTGTTGAGCAGCATTTGTTTGTGCTGTGGGTGAAAAACGCATACGCGCGCACACAACCCGAACTCGATTGAGCAAACAAGGGCGAAGAAACCAGAGGGCTGTGGTTTCTTTGAATGTCTGTCTGTCTGCTCAGTGACAGAGCCAATGCTTGCAGTCTCAGCCACAATACCTTGACTCATCAGGCAGTCTAGAAGCAGTGCTTATCCCCAAGGGGCTGGGAGCCGAGCCACGGGCATGCACTGCACAGCGACTGGGAGAGCACTGACAGCCCTTCTCAAGGCTCCTCTTCCGTGCTTGTCCTCGCTGTGGTAAACCGGGTGTCCAAGACTTATCATAGTGGTGTAAGCCAGTGCTTTAACTTTTGCCAGGTTAAATAACTTTGAAAGTGATGCTTTAGCCTCAGGATTGAAACACATGGTTTGGAACAGCCCTAAGCTCCCTTCTAGGCTCTGCCTGGGCAAGTCGTTTATCTTCGGTGTACCAGCAACGGACTACTGTCTCTTGGTTCACAATAAATACTGGCTTGTGTGCATAATAAACCTTATCTACCTCCTAGGCATGTTGTGAGAATGGATGGATGTTTTCAAGGGGAGTTTTGTAAGCTGTCCATGGAACGAGTCACAAGCGTGCAGTATGTAATTATTGTCCTTATCTTGCACAACCATCTGGGTACTGAAGGAGCTCTGGCTTTATACATGCAGGGCAGTAAGGGTGTACTGCAACACCAGACTTGCAGGAAGAAGAAGGAGAAAAGGTTTCCACTCCATAGCAGATTCAGGTGAGCCTCAGTACTTATTCCAAGAGGAGCTAGGTACGGGACTGATGTGATTTTTTTTAATTCTGCATCAACTAGGTGAATTATAGGTAGTGGGTAAACTACCAAAGCTTGGAAGCAGAGACCAGAAGCCAAGACAGCTTTGTTCTGTCAGACTGCTACAGACTCCAGGCTACAGTCATGGCTCCGCTCTGCCCCTCTTTGGTCCTGTTAGCTCCTTTTGGAAATGTGGCGCATCTTTAACTTGACCAGAGGAAAGTGCCCCTGGCCATACTGAAGGGATTTAGTGTTGATGATGAAAGGCATCTGAAATCACAGGTAAGATCCATAGAAATCGCCTGTGCTATTCACCTCTGAGTCATAAAGAGACTTTTTTTTTAAGCAACACACTGCCAGGCTAGAGCACAGCTGCATATAGAGAGCAAGACAGCTTTTCAGGCTATGTTCTGACATAACAGACTGACCTGAGTCATCACAGGCTTGAGCCAAGCCTTGTTTTTTCTATTAGGATATGCAGTTAGAGAACTACTTATAAGCAGTAGCGAGGACAATCACGACAGACAGGTTATTGGATCCGCTGCAAGGGAGCTATATCCTCTGTGAGCAAAAAAAGCTCCCAAAAACCTCAGAGTGGGGCAACTACAAACTATGCCAACTGCCTTGCATTTTATATGACATGGGGCCTAAGTGCACTAGAAATAGGGCTGTGTAAAATTCTGAGTAATCCAGACATGGGTGGTCAAGGGAGATTGTAGCCCATCTCTGGCTCCGAAGAGAGTGCTAACAGCTTCATAGCTCTGAGACATTTGCAAGAAGGTGTATAAGCTTAAGATTTTATCAGTTTACATAAACAAAGTAAGATAAAAGAAGTAATATTCTCCTTATTTTACAGGTAAAACAACTAAAGATCACAAGTAACTTTCTGGAGGTCATTCAGGAGCTTGTGACAGAGGCAAGACCTAACTAGTGCCTTTTTCCTCTCCTTGGGACACCTGTCCTCAGCTTTGAACACAAATGTGCTGATTCCTGAGCTAAAGCGGCCGGTGACAGAAGTGCATCTGTGGGCTATGAACTTAAAAGGAGAATGGGAGGGAGGTATGCTCTGTGGGTGGGTGTGAGATCTGAAAGTGCCTATAGATAAAATGAGGATATGAATTCCTATAGCTCGGAATAAGAAAATAACACTGATGCTTTCTCTGGGAGCAGTAAAGTGTTTTTTGCACTGCTAATGTGTTAGCTTCTGTGTAAGTGAACTTCATCCTCTCCCTGCCTTCCCAGGTAAATTCTTGCTGCATCCAACAATCGTGTAGTCCATAGAAAGAGAGGAAAATCCCTGCTATCGGCAAAATCTTAAGCACTTACAGGATGATTATGTGAAAAAACCCTTCTACAGCCCCTGCAGGACATCCATTTAAACACTGAGCTTTTACTGCAGTTTTAATGGTTGGTCTTTCAGTAGATACATATGGCTCCATCAAAAAATACTACATCTTTGATTATTCTTTAGACCTAGAGATCTTCCAACAGGCTAAAGCACCATCCTACCTTTTTGATGGAGGCACATTTTGCTCATCTAGACCCGTGACGTGTGGCTGAGGGCAAAGGTCTTTGCAATGAGAGTGTAATTCTGCCATCCCATCTCAGAGGCTCCGGAGACGTTGCCCTGTCTATCCACAGCATACAGAGAGCCATGTCGATTTACTGACACAAAACCCCAAAATATTTGCTCCAAACACCTGAAAAGCACTCTGGCACCACTCTCCCTAAGGCTAGTGGCAATGACATCCTTGATTTCAGTGGGAACGGGATCCATTTTAAACAGAGCAACATGAAATTATGTGCAGCTTGAATGTTTAGACTTTGCAACTAGCTAATAGTCTCATGCACCTCATTTCACCATTATTTTAAAAATAAAGTACACTCTTGTTATCCTCAATATGGCAGAGTAACTTGCCAAGGAGAGGCATATTCAAATATAGAGAGAGTTAAATTAATGATTTTGCCCTTCACCGTTACAATATAAACAGCTCAATATTAATGGAATACTCTTACATTGACTTGGTTATTTAATTTAATTTAATTGGAGTTTTTTTGTTTTATTTTATTTTATTTTATTTTATTTTATTTTATTTTATTTTATTTTATTTTATTTTATTTTATTTTATTTTATTGAGTTGGATTTTATTTTATTTCTTTTGATTTATGTTTCTATTTTATTTTAATTTCTTCAGATTTTGCTCTCTTTCCACATGTTGCCAGGGAACAGAAGAGGAAGAAAGAGCAAGAGTCTGGTTTGAAGTCACTGAAATCAGCCAGCAGACTTTCCTTTGCTTCAGCCTTGGATCATACCTTAAGCAAGGTTATGGGCTGGTAAGCAATATTTTGAAAAGTTTTCATTTAATCCCTGACACAAAACCACCCCTCTGCCGCTTTATCAAAAACATAAAAACTACAGGCAATTTGTACTGCTTAAGCACCGGAACACGTTATTAGGAAAAGCTATACCAACCACAATGTGATACTCTGCATGCCAAAGCTTGGCTTTTCACTCAAGTCTGTGGTATTGGTGGTAAAATCCAAGCCCAAGTTGAGTGATTTTTCTGGAGAACTCAAAGACGAGTGTGTGGAGTTCTTGTTTTTTACCGCAGATGTGGTCTGAGTGACAGATCCTATTATTTGCTGGGAAGTAGCATAGCAAGCAGGCTGCGTTTTGCCCCTTTGATCCCAGCAGGCTCGCAGAAAAGGTCCAGTAGTTCTTAGAAGTGGGTCTGTCCTCTTTTAGGTGGGATGGTTGTGCTTTCTGAACTCTGGCAAAGAGCAGCTGATTTTGCAGAAGGGGAATATGCAGAGTGAAACCACTACAAACACTGATCGTACCAGAAATAACCAGCTCTCCCTTCCCACTGTTTAGAAATGGAGAGTACAAAAATTCCAGTGATTCATTCTCTTATCTACCAGAACGGGGAGAAAAAACCCACCTAAATAAAAGTGAAATGTTTTACTCAGACATATGGCTTTACATGAAATTCTGTTTAACCTCTCACTTTGCGGTAGTTTGTAGAAGATAACGAATCCTGAAATTTCATATTCAGTTCCTTCCTAAGAATTCCTCTGAAGTGTGTGGGCTGGCAGGCTCTCCCTGACCAACTTGGTCTCATGGGTTTCCCAATGATCTTCTCTCTCGATAAGAAGAAAACTTTGATGGTTTATCCTGTCTGGGTCTTTTCTTGAGAAGAGACCTGTCTGACAGAGCGAGCCAGCCCTCCTTTTGCTTCTCCCTTACGCCCCCAGCTATGTGGCAGCGATCAGACAACTTCCTCTTGTCCTGAGAGTCCCGAGCTCTTCTTCGTACTGGCATGGTTGCGAATAGAGGCAGAAAGAAAAGTGCCCACATTCAAAAGGTACCTTTATATAACTCAGTTTTAAAAATGGATGCGTATTGATTACATCAGGGGAAGGGAGAACCTGATTTGATTTTTTTTATCTTTTCCTGCTCCACTAGTTGCTGATCATTAGTTAACTCATAATATTAAAGTCCTTTTGTTTCTAACCCAATTACAGTCTTTCATTCCTCGCCCTTTTGATAGCTCGGTTCCTTCATTCATCAATCTGAAGTCAAATGAAATTGTTTTGTGCAAGAAGAAAAAAGGCTGAGTGTTTAAAGTGAATCATATCAATTTACGTGTGTGTGTGTGTGTGTGTGTGTGAAACAGATAGTCACAAACCACTTATGCCGACACTGCCACTCGTGGGATTTTATTTCAGATGAAATGTGTCCTGACTTCTAAGTATTTTGCATCTTTGCATTTTTGTTTTCGTTCTTGTTTTTCTGAGGCCGAGAGAGGTCTGATTATGCTGTAATTCATCAAGGAAAAGAAAAGGATACAAACATATGATTTCATAATGCATCAGATGGTTTGTGGCTATTATGCCAGAACTACAAAGCAAATGTTGTGTGCTAGTTGGATGTGAATGTAGAGGAGAACGGATTTAAACATATGTATGCAATGGGTAGACACCATAGTTGAACCATCAGAAGGTTGCTTAATGAGCCAGGATTTGTATGAGTCAAGAGAAAGCACAATGCAGACGAGCACAGCAGCTGATCCAGTGACCACATCTCAGACGTAAAAAGTCAGAGTGATCAAGACAGCCAGAGAAGTTCCCAAGCAACCAGATGCTGAGGTAAAAGTATCTCAAATTCAGTGTTTGGTCTAGACATGAGTGAGAAGTGAGGAGGAGTGGGAACAAGATTTAGTAATTCTAAGGCACAATGCATTGTCATACCAGGTCAAACAGATTCAATAGTCCATTTTGCCCCTTCCGCTCCTTGTGCATATTGTCTTCTTAAAGCTTCTGATCAGCTCTCCTGCTCTTCTTCCTAGATCAGCTGAGAACTCACCAGTGAAGTGATGACTTAGCACACAGGAAAGGTGAAATTGTGACTGTCAGTCATACAAAATGCTCTCAACTCGTTCAAAGACATGTCATGTTTCCATAACAAATCTTGTAAGTTTCATCGCCACCTCTAATGATAATTCCATCACAGGGAATATCACTTTTCAGGAGATCTTATTTTCATTCCAAAAAAAGAGTAGAAGATTCATTTATATGTATATATATGTGTATGTGTGTGTGTTGTTTGTATCAGTTCTGCACTATAAAAAAGAGAGTTTAATTTAATTGATAGCTTGTACATTCACACCTGTAGTGAATGAAATACATGGAGTTATTTGATGGTCTTTGCCTAACTGCTTAGGAGGCCACTTGCTAAAACTCACTCAGCACTGAAATTAATTGGTACCCCCACTGGCAGTCACAGCAGGCTCGACGGACTTAAGCACATGGACCACTCTGCATGAGCACATCAGAGGTACTGTTGTCTTTCTCTCTCTCATATGTAGCTTAGAGACTTTGGGTTTGACCTTTAAGAGCTCTGTGTTTCACTTATTTTTAGGTGTATGTTGCCCTGCAGTCTCTAAAACACTGATACAAGTCCCCAGACTCTTCATAGAGATTAAAGAGGATCAGCTCTGCATGCCTAACTAATAGCATTACTCCTTTGTTTACTAAATGGCTCAGCAATTAGGTCCCTACCAAGACACAGGCATCTGCCCATTAAGACTTATTCAAGGAGATTTCATATTACTCTTAAAACACTTTCCACTCTCCGTGGAACTGATTGATACTTCTAGGTCTGCTCAGCAAAATGAATTAGGCAACGCAGAGCTCGAGGCCACGACGGCTGCTGCGTTTCTGGTGGAGGGGAAAGATCAGTTCCCTGGAAGCCAAAGCCGAGCTTAGTCAGTGCTGCTGCCGTTTTGCCCTTCCCCAGCTCGCCTGGGCAGGGAGCCAGCTCTCAGGGCTGAGCTAGGTAAAGACTAAGCCTGCAGAGAAAAACAGTGAATTTTCAGCCAGCTTGGCTCCCTGGCTGGGCTCGTGGTGAGGGAGCAGAAACACGCAGCTGGGGGTAGGAGGCTTGTAGGGTCCTCACTGGGACAATTGCCTTTGCTCTGGATCTGGACATTCAGGCACTTAAAAGTTTGAGGGAGTAAGGATACCGTTAAGTCGGGTTTTGAAGATCTTAGTTTTAGAGCAGAGAGTGTAATTATTTTTCATTCTCCAGAGCCCTTGACTCTGCTTTCTGCTCTACATTTCTAATAGGAAAGCAGTATGCAGCTGGCCAGGTTCAGCAGAAAAGAAAATCTTGCTCTGGTTGCAAAGCTGCTGGTGTATTTGTTCCTCTTGCTTTCAAAAGTCCCCATCTCCAGCTGTGATGTGCTTTACGCTACAAAACTGACTGTTCTCAACAGTCTTTGTTAAGGAAGTGGCACAAAAGCTTCATTTGTACAAAACGTGCATTTTGACCGAAGAGATGCCTAGCAGTTGGATGGGCTCACCATGGAGAAACGTAAGGAAACTTTCTCTTGTTACATCCTCCATGAGAAAGCAGGACACAACAGCAGTCTCTCTGCCATGGGCCTGTTTTTTTCTTAATGCCCTTCACGACGCAGGCCACTTTAAAGTCGGCTGGAAGGCACTCTTTGTCAAATTTCTAGTAACACATCATGGATCAAGTTTGTTGTTTGTTTTTTTTTTTTCTCTGAACCAGAGTTACCAGCACTAATTGAAACCTGACAACGTTTCCGAGGCCAAATTTCATGAGAACAACAAAGTTACTTAAAAAAAATAAAATGATTCATTCCCCACTTAGTGCTCTGTCAGTTACTGGTACTCCCCACGCTTAATGCCTGAGGTAGCTAATGGTATTAACATATGAAAGAAATCATCAACATGCTTTTGACTCCCATTGGAATCCTTTATTAAAATAGTCCTGACACTTTTTTCTCTGTTTGTAGAGCTGGTATGCCAGCAGCCACACGACCAGTACTCTGATCAACAGAGTGATAATTCCCAGAAATACACTATTTATTTAGACTGCTCCAGACACAGCCACCTTGACCAGATAACCTCCTCTGGGTTTTGCAATGCCAAATGAGTATCCGTTTTGGCAAGACAGGGCCACGCTCCCGCAAGGAGCACGGCTCTCTCAGAGCTGCATTCGGCAGGCAAGAGGAAACAAAATGTCTCCTGTTTACGGCCATCCTGTGCAGCTGCTCTGGAGACTTTTCCATCCTTTTCCTCCTGCCCCAGGAAGCACATGTTGGCATAGCTTTGCCATGTCATTGGCCGAGGAGGGATGAGGACTCCACAGAGATCGTCAAGGGAACCCACTGGTGCCGGAGGGATGCCCACGGCTGATGAGCAACACACTAGCCATTAGAAAAAAACATGCATGGAAAAGTGGAAAATATAGAGAGTGGTGGTAATATTGTCTTCTGTGGAGCAAAAGTGATGGTGACCTATTGCTGGAAAGTAGTTCCAACAACTGAGTGTGCGTCCTTTCATCTAGAGAGAAAGAAAGGAGGAAAAGTCGGGAGCTTTAGCCTTCCCCTACACTGTGTCCCTGTATGTGGGCCACTGCATTCTTGCTGCTTGCTTTCCCTTCCTACCCTCCTTCCCTCACCCCACTCTAGTCCTTTTCACCCCAAAAAGTGTATGTGCGTGAGTGCGTAAGGAGGAGTGAGTCAATGGCGAATGAGCAGGTCTCGCTGCAGGAGGCACTTTACCCTAGTTATCCTAGCTGTGGATTCACCTCCAGACCGTAGGCAAGAGGTATTTATCTGTCTTCTGATCAGAGGAGTTGAGAAGGGAAGAGAGCTTTAACCAGAAAAAGAAATTACTTTGGAAAGATGCAGAGGTTTAGATAAAAGGTTGTGGTCTTAAACAAACAAAGCATTCATCCTTATGCTCAGCAGATAGAAGTAAAAGCAGTGAATTATAATCTAAAATTATAGCACGCATTTGTACGCGACGTCATATTAAACAAGTGTTTACCTGTTAACATATTGCCTTCCTGTCTCTTGGACTACGCCATAACATTTTACTGCTGTCAGAACTGTAGATGCCCACATCCATTTATGTGTTGGCCAGGTCTTTGTTTAAAATGAACCCGAGACAATCTGTTGCCAGGAAAGTAAAAAAACAATAATCCCAAGGCTGGTAAAAGGCAACTCAGTCAGTGGAAGTGTGTCTAAATCCAGGACATAAATAGTCTAACGCTCAGATGACCTGCTATTTTGGGACAGCTTTGAACTCCAAATAATTGCAAAATCTTACGATGGTGAATCTTCCCCATAGCTTGACTGTTGAACTGAAATCCCTAAGGATTTGTGGGAGAGATTGCTTTCTTTATTTTTTTGGTCTTGGGTGGAATAAAAAGTCACATTTCCTGCAAAGCAAAAATTCCAAAAATTTCAATTTGCAACCACAGAAGCATTTTGTTAGTGTCTTACAGCTAATTTGCAGAGGCTCTTGCAGTCCTGAAAATATTAGACTAACATAGCATATACGGAATATTAACATTTTATTATAGTAGTGTTATTCCAATATATGATATTTTCATGCATGTAGGCCAACACTGCAATTTACCTTAAAAAACCAAAACGATGCCACCATCGTTGTCCCCATGTCATTCAGCAGCTGTGAACTCTGCACACTAAGTAAGCAGACTCTGAGTTGCCTCCCCTCGAATAATCCCTCTTCCTCTGTTTCCCTCCTGCCTCTTGTTTTGAATGGCCTCTCTGCGGTTGTGCCGTGCTGTCCGTGTCTTCCAGAGGCAGCTCAGAGTAGCCCCGACAAGGAGAAGCAGTTACTTTCATGGGGAAAGAATACTTAACTTTCCAGTGGCCCAAAGAACTCATTTTAATCTCAGCAATTGACTTCTGCGCAGTAAACTTCAGCATACGGATCCCTCCTGTGGCCATGGCTCCAGCTCTCGGACACAGGAAAGTATAATTTTACCATCTGGCTGTGGTTAGTGCTTTCTGTATAGTGGTGAGAAGCATTCACCTCCTCAAAAGCCCGGTCTGGCTGGGCTTCCAGCCTTACTTAAAAGGAAAACTGTGAGCACGGGGCAGTATCTTGAGTTCGGCGCTGCTCCAATTTTTAAAGTCAGGTTCTTGAACGCTAATACCCAGTTTCCCCATTCCTTGAGTGTTTGCATGTCCAGTTTTAGTAGTGCTGTGCCCTCATGAGAGTGGCTACCCACGGGCAAATGGCAGATCCTGAGATACATGTCACTCGCCCCCTTCTACAGACCATTTTTTTTTGCATTGCTTTGTGCTTGACCTGGTTTTGAACGCACAAGACCTATTTTTACCAGGCTGCACAGGCAATGCCTGCGTACTCTGAATTAGCTCATGAAATAATTAGCCACTCGTTTGGGATATTAAGCAACTGCAGCCTGGGCTACTATTTGTTCGTGTGTGAGCCTGGCTGGGGCAGGTTCATCTCAGCATGTATTAAATGCTGCAGCTGCCACAGCTAGCAGTGAGCATGGAAGACACTCTTGTTTTTCCCTCAGTCTTGAGATAAGGCAAATGGTTCATTCCAGGACTCTGCATGGAGGTGATTAAAACATCCATCTACCTCAGAGATAAATCTCTGTGCATCCTTAGCTAGGAGATGGAGTCCATAGCTGTAGACCAGAGATTGGGGTAATCACAGAATCATAGAATGATTTGTGTTGAAAGAGACCTTAAAGATCATCTAGTTGCAACCTCCCTGCCATGGACAAGGACACCTTCCACTAGACCAGGTTGCTCAAAGCCTCATTAAACCTGGCCTTGAACACTTCCAGGGATGGGGCATCCGCAACTGCTCTGGGTAACCTGTTCCAGTGTTTCACCACCCTCATAGCAAAGAAATGAGTAATGATCTCCTAACTCAGCTTTAACCTGTGTCACCCCAGGTGCACTCTGGGCCCTGCTCATCAGGAGCTGCAGGAACTGCGCTTCTGCCATGGCCTCTCTTTCTTGTGGCTCTGCCTAGCTCCCAGATCCGATTTTGTGCTTCCCCTTGCGCACTCTCCTCTTTGCTACATGGGTGAGATGTGCCCTTCCTCAGGTTGCTTGCCCAGGGCTGCATTGTGCAAGGCTCCGTCCCGCACACTGCCGCTCCTGGTGCAGCGAGACCTAGCATACAAAGACAAAGCATGGTTTTGGTTTTGGACATGAAAAACACAGCTGCTGGGGTTTAGCCAAAACCACCTTTTCCCCTGCCTGCTTTAGCCTCCACTTTCATCTTGGTGTTCAAAAACGTGTACCCTCTGGGATTTGTTGAGAGACGCGCCATTGGACTAAAAAAGACACAAAAGACCTCTCACTTTCTTAGTGGAGTATTAACAGAATAACAACCGTAAGCAGTCCAAAATGTTCTCCTTGTCCTTTTCTTCTGTCCTGTCATAAGTGTTACTTTTGGTGGTGGTTGTTGTTTATTAACCCCGCAAGCCTCAATTACAAAGTCTTGAAAAAAACAAACCGCAACAGTTGCGAAATTTCCAGAGCTGGCATTGTGTCCTTCTTGCCCACAGCACGTAGTGCTGTTGCTTAACAATCAACCTAAATACTCCTTGTCCCTTCGCTGCTGAATACATTGCACCCGTCTGACGCCTCATCTCCCAAACCAGCTGGGAAGTTCAATTAACTCTATACTTAGGCAAATGTCATTGCAAAATCTCGGGAAGGACGAGCTTAGGTGGACCTGGTGCTACCTCTGAGATTATTGCTGATCTGCTCAGGGTAACATCCCCTGGGTGAAATTTGGTGTCTCCTCTTCCATAGCTAAGTAGGCGCCTGGGCCTGATGGACGGTGGCTCTTTGTGGACTTCACTTCTGGTAATTTATGGAAACAGTGAAACCTTAGAAACCTGGCTGTGAATGTCCACCTTGCTCCTCCAAATTTGAGTGGTCTCATAGCGGGCTCTGCTGGCAGTACTGGCAGTGCCTGAAATGGACTCAAAAAAGGAAATGCAAAAACAAACTGAAAAAAAAAAATCCTCATTCCTATGTCACTTTCCTCTTTTTGCTTAAAAAAAAAAAATTATGCAACTTATTCTTTGCTTAGTAATGCACTTAATCCCCATAAAAGAAACAAATGATTCATTACAGCTCAATGCTTTACCTCTTGGTGTTCTTCAAATTGGGAATGGGTAATTGCTATGAGGCTAAATAACTGAATACTTTTGAGAATAAACAGCCTTCTGAAAGACATGAAATATTGCTCTCCAGACTTTCCATCATCAGATCTTTGAAAAAACATGTGATCTCTTGCAAAGCTGCTGACATGGTGCTGTTAAGTTCAGGGTCTGAGTAGATATAAATGGAAAATCCATACTTGCTCATAGGAAACAAATGCAGATTCCTCATACGGAACATGAGTTGGATGGAAATAATCTTTCACTCTCTGATTAAAACTTCTAATGCCTAAAAAAAAATATAAATGCTTCCCAAAACAGAGTTTGAAAAGAAGAGTGAAGAGGAAATCTGGCTAAGAATCTAGAAGAAAATTAATCCAAGTCTGTCTGAGATAATCTTTCCTTCCACTATTCCCAGATTACAATTTTTTTAACAGAATTCTAATCAAAAGGTTTATCCATAACCTGTCTTTTTAGAAGCATAAATAGATAAACGTAAGAACAAGAATCTGAAAAGGGGAGGAGAGTACTTCATAGTAAGTATTTATTAAATTACATTTTTAATCAGATAGAAAAACCTTTTTGCTGTCTTTCCTGGTCAGTACTTCAGGGAAGGAAACGTAATACTCACAACAGCTAGTTTTTGCTTCAAGTATTTCAAGGATTAAAATAAATCTAAGGTATCTAATAAGAAGGAACTGTAAAAACTATATTTTCTAAAGCATTGAACTGAGAGATTGCAGTTGTTCTCAGTAGCATTGTTCTCCTGAGCACTGAATCTCAATATTCTATTTTTACATGAAAATTTTCACTGACTTAGTTCGGAGAGAAAACCTTTACACACACACACACCTACGCCCCTCCCCCTCCTGCCCCAGAATAAAACTATTTTATAAGAAGATAAAAATAACTTTCATCCTTAGTATTCTCCTTTTGTGCCCGAAGAGCAGGCTGTGGAGTACCAGATTTCATGCTATATTTTACAATACTTTTAAAAAAATCATATACCACACTATTACAACATTATTTCAATTTGGAATAACTCCATTTAAAAAACATGGTGTTGTAGTGACCCACATTTAGAGTAAGTGTAGTGAATCAATCCACACATTTACAGTTTAGCATTCATCTCTGAATTTTCTAAGTTTGTTTAAAAATAACTCTTTTTGTCTTGCAAGCTTTGTACTTTGTAAGCCTGCCTGGCCCTTTAGTAATGATGAACAAGGATGTCAACCGTTACTGCATCTCCATTTAGTTTTGTTTATTAGTTAAGAATTTGTCTTTTGTATCTATTATTTCTTCTTTTAGCATCACCACCACCTGCTGAACAACTTCGGACCTTCCCTGTTCATCTTATACCTTCCGTATATTTAGATGCTACCAAGTATCCTGACAGCTAAAACTCTTCCTGAAAAAAATTCCTATTTGTGTTAATCCAAAAGTTGGTGCAGAAACTCTCGATTCCCTCTCCTACGATGTTCTGCCGACCTGGCTGAAAAATGAGTGTTTTTTTTCTCTTGGAAAATGACAACACAAAAGAAAACTAAAACAAATGCACAAAAATTAGGCTTTTTGTCCAGGCATGCTCCTCAGAGAATATTTAGATTGAAATCATCGTTCTGAAAGGCAAAAGAGACTAGTATAAAACTACAAAACTAAATATTTTTGTTTGAAAGCATGACTGTAATACGTCCTAGAGGTTTGGTTTGGGTGTTCTCCATCTCTCAGGTTTTTAAATCTCTGATCCACGGTCTTCTATATGCAGGTTCTTGGGCAACTGAGATATTAAGAAAAAAGTATTCTGTTTAAGTTGGCCACCCAAGAGTCTGTGCTTTCACTGGGAGATTTAGGGGTGACCACACTGATTAAGCTTGAAAACCGCTGATATATAGCCCAGGATGGAGGTGACGAGCAGCTGCCCATCTGGACATGAGGTTGCTCCACAGGGTTAAAAGGGTCAACATCATTTTCAGACGTGTAAGCAGGAACCTGGCACTAGGACAAGCACTGACATTCTCCCTTTTCCCCTTTTTTGGAAGCTAAGAGTGGAGAGCCAACTTGGCTGAGGCTGCTGCTGGCCAGGAAACTTCATCCACAGAGGCTGCAGCGGTACTGGATGAGGCTGTTCCTGGGGCGTCCCCCGCTCCCCACTGTGACGGGTGACACAAACCCACGTGCACGACACCCTCAGGGAAGAGAGACGGAGTTTCCATTTTGAGACCGTCTCACCACTTGTCTGGAAGCTGGGTAATTCTTACCTGGCAGCTCGGGAGCAGCTGGCACCGCTCTCTCTCCTACTAGTTTTCCAGGAAGGTGACGGGAGGAAACTCCCAGCAGCCTTCCCCAAGGGCAGGTGTGAGTCACGGGATCCTGCAGCTGGGGTCAGATCCTTACAGACCATCTGTCTGTCTGTCTACAAGCGTACTGTAAGCCAGTCTGCTGCAACCCTACTCTCACCCCCGAGGAAGCTGGGCTGTCCCAAAATAATACGGACCAGAGGCAGGAGTCAGATATGGACGGGAAAATCCTTCGCAATAAATCTACATGTCCAGAGAGGCAAGTCGACCCAGCAGGATTAAAGGGTAGGTGTAGGAGCAATGACCACCCATCTGAGATAGGAATAGGAAGCAGCCTTTGGAGCTTCCCTCTCAACATCACATTTGCACATACTGTTCTGGAAAACATTCTCAGAGAAATCCAAATGGGCTTGAAATGCAAAGCGTTTTTGTTGATAGCCTTTAAACTGCTTTTTAAGCATTAAAGTGTGAATTGAAAAGCCTTGTGTTTTTTTTTTTTCTTTTGAAAAACTTGCTTGAACTTTTGCTCTGTACAAAAAGTGACCGAGGCAGAAGTGCCAAAAGTTTAGTGGAAAAAAAATCGTTAAAATGTTCACAACTTCACATACCCAATGCTGAATCATTGTTTTGAATTACAGACAGTTTCTGTGGGTTGAGACATGGGTATGACTTGTTTTCTCAGCAAAGTATTCATATATGAACAGAAAATATATTATGTTTTCAACTTCTGTTGAATTCTGTTGTGATAGTCCAAAAATCATATGATGTTTTCTCCACATTGCCTTGATTGGAGTAATTAAAAGCTATTATCTTTGGTGGTAGCAAAGCTGTGAACATACTCAAAATACATGTTCCCATGAAAAGTCACACTGACTGCGAAAAGAAAAAGAATGGATTTTTCTCTGGACTACATATTTGTTTGTCATTGACTAAAAAAGGGCATCAATCTTCTCAGAGGTCTTTTGCTGTTTTTAAAATGTAGCAATGACACAACATTACGTACAATGTTTTACTGAAATTTCCAAACCCTTTCCCCTGGAAAATACAGTGATTATGTGCTAGGGATAAATACAGTATCACTGAGTTAGAGATTACAAAGGAAACTTGAGGAAATCACACTTTATCCCTCCCCACCAATATCCTTTCTTAACATTATAACTTAAATTTTAATAAGAATTTTTTTTTTTCTGGTAATTTAAAGAGTGTGTTCTGCAGTGCTTATTTTTTGTTAAATTCTTTCTCGATAAGAGAGAGTTTCTAACTGGAAATGCAAATACACTCATGGAATGTGATTCCTGTGCTATGGACTCCAGCTGCAGCTCAAGAAGGTGCTTTGGTCAAGCTGGGTGCTCCTCTCTCTACCTATGGAGACTTCTCAGCTGTTTCACTGCTGGCACCCCAAACGTAATCAGTAGCCAGCAGTCACTGTGTGGCAAAAAGAGACCTTGTCATCATTCACACAACTGTATTTGCACAGCTTACAGGCATTAAAGACAAAAGAGACTAACAGGATCACTTCATATGATCAACAGCAATCACAGGCTATAGAGTTACCTCCAGTAATTCCTGCATCAAGTCTCATAACCTGTGGCTGAATTAGAATATATCTTTTTGCCAGAGCTGTAATCTTGATTTATTGGTTTGATTTGATTTCTTTGCTTTATTCCCTTGTGGTTTGAATTAGTTCCAGCTATGTATTTTTGTCTGAAATGGAATTCCTAAATTCTCAAGTGAAGTCAATCAGGCAACAGGATAGACTCTCAGGCATATCTTGCATTACTGGTCCTGGGCACAGACACTGTGTGAAATCTATCTATAATTTGTCCAGAATGCCCCAAAATCAAAATATAAATGGATGATGTGGCTGAGGGGAACATAGTACCTGAATCAGTCCGTTGGGATTCAGATACGCCTGAGTTGCACTTCAAGTTGTCTTTGGTTGCCAACAGTCATAGTTACAGGATGCCTCGGTGCTGTGGGCTCTCACGACAGGATAGATCACCACAGCTTACCTGTAGGCTCTTGAGATAGCATGGATCAAGTAGAGATCTCTTACTATGTGCCCTTAGGAATGAACACTGTTGTCAGGACTGCTCTACTTCAGGTTCCCTAGATCTGAAATTTACTCCCATTGGAAACTCGCCCTGGCTTCTGTGAGATGGGGTTCCTGGCAGTTGGTGAGGCATGTTTATTTGATTTAGTTTTTCAGCTAATCTTTGCTGTTGATTGATTGACTCCTGCCATGGAGGAAAGGAGCATGACGATGCTACTCCTTATGAGTGATTTTATACAAGATACAGCTTTTAAAACTCTTAGGTGGCCAGCTTCCCATTACAGCTGTAAACCAGCTAAGGTTCCTTTACCATCCTTGTCCCCTTTCCAGACAGCAGTATAGATGGACGGGGGGATGCATTAGTAATGCAGGTACATACTGTTATGCTGTGTTTTCTCTTTACATGCTCGTCTCCTAGAAAAAAATAACTTTAACATAATATAGCATTCTTACCAGAATCATATTTCTAATGATCCAATGTGAAATATTTTACCAATATGTCTTTATTTGGCTGTAAGGAGAGAAAGCAGAATAAAGTCAAGAAAGTGGTAAGGAGTGTATACTACAGGAATATTGAGAAACACTGAGTGGGTGGGGGAAGGAAATGACTTCAGAGACTGAAGAGATGAAAAGAGGAAATGACTTCATTCCCCACATTGCCGTGCAATGTCTCAGCATCCAATCACAGGGAATGAGGCAGGTAAACAGGAAAGGAGAAGAAGAAGTAGGTCGTTCCCCAGTGCGGTGGGAAAAGAGCACTGTAAGTAACTGCTCAGAGTGACTTCAGGAGATGTCCTGACAGTTAAAGCAAGAAAGGATGCTTGCAGCCTACCTGAGGTGGGTCGTAGCAGCTACCTGGCCTTTCTAGCAAGCTATCTAGGGGACTGGAAAAGCTCTGGAGACTTCTCACTGTTAAGTTTAGCCTTAATAATGTGATTTTGATTTAGATTTTGAGACTTTATTTCATTATTACAAAAGTATATGCTTCAAGAAAACCCATTCTTCCATACATAAATCTTCTGCTGAAGCTGACTCTGAATAGGCTAACGAGCAACACATTTCCTTCCTGCGGACACAGTAATCTTTAAAACCAGAATTATGGGCTGTCTCTTGCGTGCCCAGTACAGCTGAAGTAGTCCCTGCAGGTAAGTCGTCACCAGCAAATTAAGCATGACCTGGGCTGCTGTTTGCCAGGAAGGTCACCAGCCCAGGGGTCCTGAGTTCGTTTGTCTCCAAAGCAAGACAGCGGCACGCAAACTGCCCATCGGCTGTGGTCTCTGGCCCTGCGAACTTTCAGTTTGTGCCCCGGAACGGTTTGGCATAGAGCCAGCACCATATAGCAGATGCTGTTCAAACAGTGTCAGAGAGGTTCCATTTCCAGTGCCTGGGAACATTCCCATTTTTATTTGCTAGCACAGACAGAGCCGACAGAGCTCTGCTGCGTGATGTGGTTTCGGGGTTTACAACCCAGGGTCTGTGCATGTGTAATCTCTTCCAATACCTGACATCATCTAGGGAAGTTTCTTTGGCAGACAGTAGTACAGTGGATTAGAGCCTGAACCACAAGAGTCTCCGGGGAATAGGTAGCACATTTGCAAAGCTGACCTAGCCCAGCTAGTGGCAAAGATCTCGAAGGCTGATAGAGAGGCTGTTGTGCCTCCACTGACGGCTCCACTCTGCTCACCCGCTCGGTGACTTTTGCCTAAACCAGCTCTCAGGAACAGGCAGTCTCTGACCTTGGTTCTGCGCCAGCTTCTGCAACCTTGTCCCGTCCTGGCAGTGCTGTGTCCCTCATATGGCTGCAGCCTCCCTTGTAAAGTATGGAGGTTTATTTTATTCTTTAATTTATTTTTTTTTCCCTAACATTCTGAGTCTTCCCTCATTTCCTCCAGGGAATTTCACACCAGCTGGATCAGTTGAATAACTCGACTCAATGATGCTCCATTTTGTACTGGTATCTGTGATTACAGTGATAGAAGCTGCGGTATCAGGCAATGCTGCACTAAGGTTCAGAACACTATATAAAAGAATAGTTCTTTGGGGGCTTCCAGTACATGCAATATATAACGCTGATGGCTGCAGATCAGAACTGTTCTGGTTGCTTTATACAGCTCCACAGACAGTCCAGGTTTATGACTGTTTTGTATCACTGAGACGAGGCAAAGCATCCCAAGCATACCGGTGAATGTGGCCCAATGAACATATCATATTTCTTTATACCTGGGGGAGATCATTGTTCTTCGGACCGGAACGCTGTTTGTGATCTTGAGTCCTTTTTGATTGCAAACATAGGAGCCAGTACAGGAAAAGCATCCTCAAGCCAAGTTATCCCACTCATCCAGCTGTTAAAAAATCCCCAGAGGAAATGAGGGAAAACCCAGACTTCAGAAAAGCCTGAAGCTTTGTATTAGGGATGTATTAATAATTGATTTACTGTCCCCTTTTGGCCAGTTTTGTGTTAACTTTCATTTGTTTTCTGACCCTAAGGCTATAATGCTCCTAGGCATTATAAGCAGTAGGGCTTATGTGGCTCAGGGTCGGATAAGCATCTGATCTTTGGAGAAGGGGCCTTATCCTGACTGAATCACTCTACTTTTTGGTATGCATGTACCTCTGATCAACACCTTCTCAGAAAAAAATTATTTGGAATGTACATGAATCAACTTGGACAGGAGTAATGGCTTTAAACAGAAAGAGGGTAGATTTAGATTAGATCTAAGGAGGAAATTCTTCACTCTGAGGGTGGTGAGGCACTGGAACAGGTTGCCCAGAGAAGCTGTGGATGCCCCATCCCTGGAAGTGTTCAAGGCCAGGTTGGATGAGGCTTTGAGCAAACTGATCTAGTGGAAGGTGTCCCTGCCCATGCTAGGGCGGTTGGAACTAGATGATCTTTAAGGTCTCTTTCAACCGAAACCATTCTATGATTCTATGATTTTAGGAGTTTGGCTTTAAAATGTGTGAAAGTTACATCAAACAAGCTGTGAAGAAAAGAATCAATGTCCTTCCCCAAATCAACTGAATGAATAATTTGCTGTAATCACCTGGCACTTTCTCCTTGTACACACATGCTGAGGAACAAAAATGCTGTTTAAACCACTCCATTGTTTAAGGAGGGTGTTTTACAAGGAAAACCAAGAACATTCTGAATCATATTAAACTCTGACAATTGCTTTCTGGCTGCGTATTAGTTAAATATGTTCCTGGATCTTGTATTTGAGCAGTCATGTTTTTGATTGTGTTTGCTTGATCTCATTCCTGAAAGCTACATAATGAGGAGGAAGCTGTAAGCTGGCTCCAACTAAGCAATGTTTTTCTGAAGAAGTCTGAGCCTTTTATACCTGAGACTTAGGTCCTGACGATGCCTATGGTGCATGGCAGTGGAGGGAGGGCATGACAGTGTGAGGGCTCAGGAGACAGACCAGCAAGAACTAGACCTATGTTAAGGCCTGCTTTACTAAAACGTTAGTTTTGCAGACTAAGTCACATAGTTTCAACAAAACGCCCCTATTCAGAAGATTTGCAAAGCCATCTTCCCTTCCTTGGTGGCAGCAGAGGGGTAAGACCTCTCTAGCATCCTTCCTCTTTCCAGGCCCGCAGCCCTGAAGGCATCCCAGAGTTTCCTTGCTGAGATACAGGAGCTGATTCTCTCTGAATATCCTACGCAAAACAAAAACACATTTGGAAAAAGGATTCGGGATGCTACAGTCCAATATTGGACACTTTGGGAACAGCAGCTGAGGCCACGAGGCAATTCCCTGGTGTAAATCTGCAAGAGCATACATGTAAAACTCCTGTGAGAAAAATCATGACCTGCCCAGGAAACTGAAAGAGAGCTTAACCCATCTGGAGAGAAAGATTCTATTTGTCTGTTGCTTTGGTGTCATCCTGAAAACTGCCAAGGCAATAATTAAGTTATTAGTGCCGTGGCTTTTCTGCATTAATTTCCTATGCAGAAGCATACTGCATTTAGTGTGCTTGTTATGTTGGTTTTAGTGTGTGTCCTGTTGCAACCAATTTTTATGGATGTTTGGAGTGTTTCCCTCAAACCACTGAAAAAAATTGAGTAGTTTACCATAATAAATGGGTAGTGATGATTTCACTACACTCTGTGTTTTAACAGTTGTCAAACATAATTATTAAATGAAAAAAAAAGCTGATGCTGATCTCTGTGGACATCTGCTCCACTCTGGTTGATAAACACATGGAAAAAGTAAGACATTTAAAAAAAAAGAAAAAATAGGTTTAAGGAAATGGATTTTATAAATATAATTTGCTGGGAAAAAAAAAATAATCTTTCTCCCTTGGTTGTCCAGCTGAATCAAACACGGGCTCAATCACACTGTAGTAGCCAGCCCTTGTCTTTGAGGGACCATCGTGTGTTCCACCAGAGCCCCCACAGACAGCGTTTCCCACCAGCTGCCGTCCCCAGGCTCCCCTCCAGTCTCAGTGACCCTCCCTGTGGAGCAAGCCCAGGGACTTTGGTGGAATTCAGACCTTCTGAATGTAGCCCCGAGGCAATCAGTAAAAGGTTGAGTTACTTTGATCTCCACATCCAGAAGAGTCAATGGCAAGCAGCTTCATTCAAGTAGCCAGGGTGTTTTGCCATAGAAAGATACCCTGGGATACATACTGAACGCTGACCGCAGAAGGGTTGCGCTCCCTCAGCTGAGAGCACATTTGCTGTTCTGCTTGGAAAAAATCAACAGCAGAAGCAAGAAACAAATGGAGCTGTTATCTTTAAAATAAAGGAAGGATTTCCAGCTGGCTGGTTTTCTCTTATGAAACTATTCATCGTGCACATTTTTATGTACGGATAAGAATTTTAACATATAAATAAATAAGTTCTCTGATGACTAGTGGAAAAAAACTTTGCTGATCATGCAATCAGTAGGTATTTTTTTATGTTTTAAGTGGAAAGGACAACAAAAAATGGGATGAGAAGTGATGGGGAAGGTAAACAGTCTAAAGAAATTAAGTGATCATATATATTACAACTCTATCTTAATATATAGCTGTCTAGAAATATGAAATCCGTATACCATGGTCTTCTTTAGAGTATGATGGCCCCGAAGACTCTCAGTCCTATTTTCAGCTATGTGAGAGCCCAGACCTGGTTCTAGAGTCACCTGAGCCATTAAAACTGCTGTGGCTTGAGGTTTCATTTTACCTTTGCCATAGCCCTCCAGATCTGTACCGGCAAGTGCTGCCGTCAGTTTCAGGAGGGATCTGATCCAAAAAGACAGTTATTACTAGTGGAAAGGAAAAGCCTGCCTTATCCTTGGGATCATTCTGCTATTGATTATAAATCAGCTGAAAACAAGTGTAGGCAAGTTCCACTCTCATTTTCAAATTAGTTCTTCAAACTCCTGTTTTTTTCCAACAAATAGGTTTCTGGAGAAAACTGGGAAGAGAGTGAAACCCTGTCTGTCAGCTTTACTACTGAGAAGATGGATGGGCTGTGTAAGATCATGGTGCCTTTGCCACCTGCAGCTCTCCCCACTGCATCTGAATGTGCTAAGTCACTTGTTCCTCAGCAGCTCTCCATCCTTCTCATCCTGCTTGGGACTTTCACACAGAATCACAGAATGTTAAGGGACCTCAAAGGATCATCTAGTTCAATCCGCCTGCTGAAGCAGGACCACCTAGATCAGATCACACAAGAATGCGTCCAGGCGGGTTTTGAACATCTCCAGAGAAGGAAGGAGACTCCACAACCTCTCTGGGAAGCCTGTTCCAGTGTTCTGTTACCCTCACTGTGAAGAAGTTCTTCCTCATGTTTAAGTGGAACCTCCTGTGTTCTAGCTTATATCCATTTCCCCTTGTCCTATCATTGGATGACACTCAGAAGAGCCTGGCTACATTCTCATGACAGTCACCCTTCACATATTTATAAACATTAATGAGGTCCCCCCTCAGTCTCCTCTTCTCCAAGCTAAAGAGACCCAGCTCCCTCAGGCTTTCCTCATAAGGGAGATGCTCCACTCCCTTAATCATCTTTGTGGCCTTGCACTGGACTCTCTCAAGCAGTTTCTTGTCCTTCTTGAACTGAGGGGCCCAGAACTGGACACAATATTCCAGATGTGGTCTCACCAGGGCAGAGTAGAGGTGGAGGAGGATTTTGTTAATTAATTAATTTTTTTTCTTTGTGTTAAGGTACCTAATTTCAGCCTTTCTTCTTAGCTGTACTAACAGTTGCTTCTGTGGCATCCTCAAGTGTCTGATGATCTTAAAGTCTTAGGAAAGATACACTGAGTATTTTTTGCCATATTTTACATCAACCCTAGGTTAGCCACTTCTATGCTAGATGTAACTTTACCTACTGCTGCAATCTGACTTAACTGTACTTTGCATTGCTGGCTTAGCTATCCTCTTTAACCCTGTGCGTGGAAAGGAATATTAGCATGCAAACAAGAATTCTCCTTCACCTACCACAAATTCCCTGCAGTGTTTGATAGCGAAATGAATCAAAGCTCTTCTTTTCACATCTCACTGGTTCCAAGTGTAGGCAGTTCTTCTGTCATTCTCATTTTTTACTTCCATTTGGTTTCTAACGTGTCCTGCAAATGATATTTTGGTTGAGTTGCTGAGTCTTGGAATTTGTAATTTTTGTTTGGACATGTATCTGGATACACATCTGACTTACAGTATCCTTTACAGAATCACAGAACTGCTGAGGTTGGAAGAAATGGTCTAGTTCAACCTTCCCACTTACAGCAACATCAACAAAAGTAGGGTGCTCAGAGCTGTGTCTGTTGGTCTTTGAGTATCTCCAAGAATGGAGGCTCCAAAACTTCTCATGGCAACCTGTTCCAGCTCTTAACCATCCTCACAGAAAAAAAATGTTTTTTCTTACATTTAAATGGAAATTCCTGTATTTTAATTTGTGCCTGTTGTCTCTCGTCCTGTCACTGTATACAACAGAGAAGAGCCTGGCTCCCTCTTCTTTACTCGCCCTCAATCACAATCAGATATTTATGTCTATTGACCAGATCTCCCCTCGGCCTTCTCGTCTCCAGGCTGAACAGTCCCAGCTCTTTCAGCCTCCTCGCAGGGCAGACCCTCTAATCCTTTATTCATCCTTCTGGTGTACCACTGCACTTGCTCCCATTCTTTCTTGTAATGGGGACGCATTCTTAAATACTAACAAAAAATCGTTAGTGGAAAGCATTGCCAGTGGATGAGCTGAACGCAAAAGAGGAAACTCTTTGGACAGGTATTTCAAAGTGATCATATAAACTGTGTGCTGGTTTACTCTCCTGATTACACACATTTAGAAGCTGTGATGCCCTTAAAGATCATGCAAGTGCTTTTACATAAAAGATAAAAATGTTTGTTCCAAGACCCGGATGGCAAATAACTGAAAGTTTGGAGCTACACATCCAGCTCCTATGTGTATTAGTTCAACCCTTTCCCTTCCTAAATGAGATTGGTAGCAAAGTATGCTCCCATATACCACCAAAAGGTTTGCAGAAAAAGGACTGAAAAAACAAGGTCTGCCCAGAAGAACAGTAACCGTCAGGAGAATGATTAAGAGAAGTAGATGGCAGATGGCTGAAAGGAAAGCACCGGTTAAGGAGCTAAGTTAATCCCAGAGGAGAAGGAGCCTTCTCTGGTGTCTTCTGCTATAGACTTGGAAAGGCAACACTAAAAGAAAGATTCCTACCAGAATACTGTCCTGCCAGACATAGGGGTAATGAACTACCAGTTCCCCTAGTTGATTTTATGACCTTTATACTAAAGCACAACTTTACAGAGCAGAGATCTCTTCCTACAACAGACCCAAGCCACAGTCTCTTAAATGAACTTGCCAAATCCCAGCATTTGCCTGGGGTTTATTTATTTGTAAACAGGGAAATAAGCAATTGCCCATGCTCCCTTCCCAGGCCCCACAAGTCCTAGTGCATAACCTTTTGCTGCTGTCACCCAAACATTCGTGTGACTGAATTTTATTGCCTGAAACACTTGTTGAACGTTTTTTTGTGGCATGACTTTGCTTTAACATGAAAATATTTCCCTCTTCCTATATATTCTGTGGAACCTTCCTGGAAACTGCTCCCTCTTCAACTTCACAGGAAAAGGAGGTTTTACAATCTTCTGTTTGTTCATTGTGCCAAATGTGCTTGAAGAACTCCATCACTCTGAATGAGTGCCAAACATGCTAATGAACTTCTTCACCCTCTGAAGATCGCACACTTGGGGGATTCTGTAGCAACAAGTCCCTCTGAGCAATCCTCTTGCAGACTCATGATAAAAGTTTCAGGAGCACAGACATCACGTACTGATGTTGACACTCGCTAGTGACTAAAGGATAAATGACATGCAATGCTGTTGCCTTGATATCCTGTATTCTGACCAGATTTAGCTCATCTTCCTGCCTAATTTCCTTTGTCTTGTTTGTAGTTCTTTTTCTCCTTAATTGCTGCTCTAGCCTGTCTTTATAAATTGCATTCCCGCATGTTTACTTGTCAGGGGCACACAGTCACCATGTGACAGGACGTGTGTGCTCAAAACTGACAACGTGTGTGGATCAAAGCCAGCAAGGCAAAGAAAAAGCTTCATAAACAATGCTGTAAATAACATCTGGGCTGTCCAAATATGGAAGAACGTGGTAGTTTTCCCTCTTTGTTGTTATTTTGTTTTGTCGTGGACATCTCCCTATAGACACAAACAAGTCTGAAGTCAGTAATTATGGTACAGATTATTTTAAGCTAATTCTCATCAGCAAATGCATATAACAACATGCTGCAGACGGAAAAAACAGACAAGGTGAAGTGAAACTTCAGGAAATGAATGAACCAGTGTTGGAGAACAAAGTCGGAAAAAAAAAAAGAAACCAAGCCAATTAAGAAACACATGGAAAATGATTAAAAGAAACTCTGTTTAAACATCCTCGGCTCATCCTACTACATAAGATATCAACACAATTTTTCCAACTTATCTCAATATCAGAAATTGTAATACAAACAAAGGAGAAACGTCCAAACCCACAAAAGAGTAGAGTTCAGACCAAAATCAGTCCTGGGTCTGAAAATGCTCCTACTTTTGTTTTGTTTCCTAAGTCAAAGTTGGACTGGATGCTACTTCGCTAGGATTCCTGGCTGCGGGTGTTCAATCAAAGTTGCTGCTGTTGCTTTGGCAATTTGCATAAAGAGGTGGATGAGAAACTCATTTGCCCACAGCCCCAAGGTTATCAGACATTGTTTTTTTTTCTGGATTCAGTAGGGAGAGATATGAGGTGCATATTAAACCCCTCCAGTGGGCATGTGGAACTATAAAATGGCAATTACATTCATTCTGTTGAATTTTTCAGCTTTTTCTGTTGGGGACTTTTCTTCATACAGGGTCCAGCTCTGCTTTCGTTTGGAACCTCATCAAGAAAATGTTAAAGCCAAATAACTTTATAAATGAATAAATTAGTTTGAATGCCTGGATCTATGAATTCAAGAAGGCTTTAGTCTCCATGAAGATTTTAGAGTATGAAAACAAGCTAGATGATACCGAAATATGCTTTGATTTTCAATATTCTCTCTTCAGAGAGGTAAATGGTTACCTCTTGGATTGTGTTAGCTATAACTTAGGATGGCGACAAAAAAGCTAGAAGTTTTTCCTGTACCTTTCCTCAGTCTTTCTGGTCTTATATAAAGGGGGAAACATAATTAATCCTCTTTGTGTGTGAATATAAGATCTCATGCATATTCAGAATAACCTACTCTTTTAGGACCTGATTAAACATATCATTATGTTTTCCTGGACATTTAAACAGAGTTGTTGCTGGGCTCACATAGATCTGACAAAATTTCGTGGTTTCTGGGAGAATGCAAGCCACTCATGACTTGGGTTCATTGCTTAGATGCAGAAAGAAATTCCAGTTGTCACACATTTCTGCCTACAGCAGGCGGTGTTTTTTATATCAAAATCTCTTCACTGCAGGCTGGCAACACACTGCGCACGAGAACCCCTCTGAGGCTGCTAAAATCTCTGCATGACTCTCGTGATCTGATGCCCATCCCAGCTTCAGCATAGAAGTGGGACTTATAGTTACTCAAACTGGTAATGAAAAGGTTAAAATTACTGTTTTCTGTTATAAACTGATCCAAATCTCCGTGAACTCCAACAGAGGATGGTTTTAGACTAGGTCTCAATGAATGCCCTTGTCTTCTGTGAATCCAGTAAATTACTATGAGTCCAGCAAAGATAATCTGTGATTCAGGGAATTTCTGATGCTTTGTGTTGGTGATTTTTATGCAATTAATGCATGTGTTTGTAAATAATTCTGCAAAGTCTGCATGAGGACAACCTACTGTGCTCTTCACAAGTAGTTAAAGTTATTAGAAGACTGTATAAGAAAGCTATTTGCCTGTTCATAAAATCAGATGGATATAGCTCAACAACTCTTTCTGGAACATTTGATGCTACTAAATGCTGACTAAGATAATGAGTATTTGTATCATGTATCATTTATCTAGAAGCCTCTCAATAGAACAGGTACTTTTTGACCCAATTATAATGTGGATTGTTCTATCATATCACCTACATACAGAAATAGTGAATTTATACATCAAAGCCTGCAGCACCTCCTAAAGTTTTCCCACTGTGTCATGAACATTTTGCTTTCTTCCTTGTCCTGGTCAGAGCAAACCAGCTCTCAAGTAAACAAAAATTTACACGAGTCTTGAAGAAAGCAGAGTTAGGGTGAAATTCCGCACAGCACCTTTTAAGAACTGCAGACAAGAACTGAAAAGCTACAGAGGAGATAGAATCATAGAATCATAGAATGGTTAGGGTTGGAAGGGACTTCAAAGACCATCTAGTTCCAACCCCCCTGCCATGGGCAGGGAAATCCTCCACTACACCAGGTTGCCCAAAGCCTCATCCAACCTGGCCTTGAACACTTCCAGGGACAGGGCATCCACAACTTCTCTGGGCAACCTGTTCCAGTACCTCACCACCCTCAATGTAAAGAATTTCTTTCTTATATCTAACCTAAATATGCCCTCTTTCAATTTAAATCCATTGCCCCTTGTCCTGTCACTACACACCCTTGTAAAAATTCCCTCTCCAGCTTTCCTGTAGGCCCCCTTTAGGTACTAGAAAGCTGCTATAAGATCGCTCCGGAGCCTTCTCTTCTCCAGGCTGAACAGCCCCAACTCTCTCAGCCTGTCTTCATAGCAGAGGTGTTCCAGCCCTCGGATCATCTTCGTGGCCCTCCTCTGGACTCATTCCAGTAGCTCCATGTTCTTCTTACGTTGGGGACTCCAGAGCTGAACACAGTATTCCAGGTGGGGTCTCACAAGAGCTGAGTAGAGGGGTAGAATCACTTCCCTTGACCTGCTGGCCACACTTCTTTTGATACAGCCCAGCATACGGTTGGCTTTCTGGGCTGCCAGCGCACATTGCCGGCTCATGTTGAGCTTCTCCTCAAGATGTTGAGATGATGTTCTCCTCATTTGAAGCCCCATGGTGCCTTCCCAACCATGAGCTGTTCCAGGTCCTCGTGACACAGAATTATCCTGGCAGAGAACTGAGAGAGACCTGCAAACAGCCAAAACAATGACAGTCTCCCCCAGCCATCTGACAACCTTCAGCGCTCCCCAAGGCACTGCCGGGCTGCTCTGCTGCCCCCAAAAGCCCACCTCTGCCAAGGGCCTGAGCTTGGGACAAAGCAAGAGATGAAGCCCTCAGGAGGCATCCTCAAGGCTGTCTGTCAGAGCCTGCACAAATGAATCCTTTTTGAGGAGAAACTTTGGCATTACAGCTCTCCAGCATGACTCCAGGTGTTGAGGAATTAGACGAGGATGGATAAGAGATTTTGGGTGAAAGAACTCAGTCTTGGGATTTAGCATTCACACACTGGATTTGTAGTTTTTTACTCAGTTTGGTTTATCTGCACTATGGTGTATTCAGAGGAGAGGAGTTTCCAAAGTGCATTGGTGGGAGATGGGTTTGGGTTTGGATGGGGGAACCATCAGATGCAAAGAGCTCATCCCCGTCCTTTCTTCAGGTCAGTGGCACAATTTTAGTAAGAGGGCTTTGCCTCCTTCCTCCAGCTTTAAACTGATCATGGAGGAGCTATGATACTTCACAAGGCAGCAACTGTGATCAAACTCACCTTAACATTAACATAAAAATAATTATTGGCATCACATAACAAGAAATGCTATAATCAGAGTAATTTTGTTTATTTGTAAACTGAGAAGCACTAAATTTCCGGTGTTGGTAGAAAAGCACTGATGAATGAAAATGATAAAATCTTTTTTTTTGCAAGACTTTTAGTTTATTTGTTAAATAAATTGCCTGATATTGGCATATATCTTAAACAGGGCATTATTTTTGCACATTTTCTTTCATTCTTCAGTCCAAATGACACATCCTTGGAAACATAATGAAGACAAAACAGGAGGATACCATCCCATGTCACATCTAGAATATCTTATTTGGTGACTCCATGGGTGCTTCCTTACATAGATGCTTCCTTACATAGATGCTTCCTTACATAAGAGAGTGACGGCTTTCATTAAAGATTTAAATAAGAAAAAGAATGAGGAGAGCAAAGAAAAAAAAAAGATTTCATTTTCATTAACAAACCAGAAAAGTTTAACAAAACATTTCCTCCCAAAAAGAGACTTTTAAAATTATGTGCCTGATAGTCTTGCTGTCTGTTTCAGTTTCCCTTTTGGAGGAAAGCCAATGGGAAGCTTGTGGTAGGATAGTTATTCCCCTGAAATATTGATTTCCTTAAATCTATTGATTTAGCTTATGAGTCTGACTATTAGACAAAAGTGTCATCAATCATTATTTGTGTGCAAGAGACCACAACGTCTACAAAGTTCTTTAGATTTCTTCTAGTCTTTGATATCAGTGTTTTGAAGATTCATTGATCTGCCTATGCTAGAAGTGGAGAATTTTGTTGGTGTTAAGTAGCTTAGTTCCTGTTTTCTCTAAGGAAATGACCAGAAAGCTACAGTTTTGTCTCAGAGACAGGGTACTTCAGGCAGCTGTTTATTAGCTTTCCTACACGGCATGTGCAGATGACGTCTTTAAAAAAAAAACAATGAGGAGGAGATAAATTTTCAGAAGCAGCCATTTTGCTGATAACCGCCGAGTAAGCTTTCCTATATATTTTATCTGGTGATATGATAGGTAGAAAGCAGGTAGCTTGGGTGAGAGTTATTTAGACTGTCTTAGGTACGTGAGAGAAGACTTTTATGTTCAGAAGTGGATGCCCCACTTGCGTTGCACCCACAAAATCCAAGTGTGCTCCCCAGTCTTGGCAGTGAATCATAGAATCATAGAATGGTTTGGGTTGGAAGGGACCTCAAAGATCATCTAGTTCCAACCCCCCTGCCATGGGCAGGGAAACCCTCCACTACACCACGTTGCCCAAAGCCTCATGCAACCTGGCCTTGAACACCTCCAGGGATGGGGCATCTAAAACTTCTCTGGGAAACCTGTTCCACTGCCTCACCACCCTCTGAGTGAAAAATTTCTTCCTTATATCTAATCCAAATCTCCTCTCTTTCAGTTTAAATCCATTGCTCCTTGTCCTATCACTACACGCCCTTGTAAAAAGTCCCTCTCCAGCTTTCCTGTAGGCCCCCTTTAAGTAATGTAAGGCTGCTTTTAGATCTTCCTGGAGCCTTCTCTTTTCCAGGCTCAACAATCCCAACTCTCTCAGCCTGTCTTCATAGCAGAGGTGTTCCAGCCCACGGATCATCTTCGTGACCCTCCTCTGGACCTGCTCCAGTAGCTCCATGTCCTTCTTGTGTTGGGGACTCCAGAGCTGAACACAGTATTCCAGATGGGGTCTCACGAGAGCTGAGTAGAGGGGCAGAATCACTTCCCTCGACCTGCTGGCCACAGTTCTTTTGATGCAGGCCAGGATACGGTTGGCTTTCTGGGCTGCCAGTGCACATTGCCAGCTCATGTGAGCTTCTCATCCACCAGCACTCCCAAGTCCTTTTCCTCAGGGCTGCTCTCAATCCATTCTCCGCCCAGCCTGTACTTGTGCTTGGGATTACCCCAACCCATGTGCAGGACCTTGCACTTGGCCTTGTTGAACTTCATGAGGTTCTCACAGGCCCACCTCTCCAGCCTGTCAGGGTCCCTCTGGATGGCATCCCTTCCCTCCAGCGTGTCCACAACACCACACAGCTTGGTGTCATCTGCAAACTTGCTGAGGGTGCACTCGATCCCACTGTCCATGTCGCCAACAAAGATGTTAAATAACACTGGTCCCAGTACCGACCCCTGAGGAACACCACTCGTCACTGGCCTCCACTTGGACATTGAACCGTTGACCACAACTCTTTGAGTGCGACTATCCAGCCAATTCCTTATCCACTGAGTGGTCCATCCATCAAAACCATGTCTTTCCAGTTTAGAGACAAGGATGTCGTGTGGGACAGTATCAAATGCTTTGGATAAGTCCAGGTACACGATGTCAGTTGCTCTTCCCCTATTCATCAATGCTGTAACCTCATCATAGAAGGCCACCAAATTAGTCAGGCAGGATTTGCCCTTCGTGAAGCCATGTTGGCTGTCACCAATCACCGCCTTGTTTTCTATGTGCCTTAGCATAGTCGCCAGGAGAATCTGCTCCATGATCTTGCCAGGCACAGAGGTGAGACTGACTGGCCTGTAGTTCCCTGGGTCTTCTTTTTTTCTTTTTTAATTTTTTTTTTTTTTTTTTATTCCCTTTTTAAAGATGGGGGCTATGTTTCCCCTTTTCCAGTCATTGGGAACTTCACCAGACTGCCACGACTTCTGAAATATGATGGATAGTGGCTTAGCAACTTCGTTTGCCAGTTCCCTCAGGACCCGCGGATGCACCTCATCAGGTCCCATGGACTTGTCCACCTTCAGGTTCTTTAGATGATCTCGAACCTGACCTTCTCCTACAGTGGGTGGTTCTTCATTCTCTCAGTCCCTGCCTTTGCCTTCTGTGACTTGGGCTGTGCAGCTGGAGCTGTTGCCAGTGAAGACTGAGGCAAGGCATTGAGAACCTCAGCATTCTCCATATCCTGGGTAGCCAGGTCCCCCATTTCCTTCAGGAGAGGGCCTACATTTTCCCTAGATCTCTTTTTATCACTGACATATCTATAGAAGTTTTTCTTGTTGCCCTTGATGTCCCTGGCCAGTGAAAGACTTCCTGGCCTGTTTTTTTCTGAACACTTGTAGAAGGATACTTATTAAAATAGTAAGAAGAGTGTTTTCTTTACAAAGTGCATGTGCACGTGCTTATGCTCTCTCCTCACTGTAGGATTGCTGCTGGAGACTCTTTCCCCATCCCCATCCTGCCTGGTTTCCTGCTACGTGTTTAAAGAAACTGAATATATACCCTCATAAAAATAATACCAAATCATTGGTTCAGAAGAAATAATGTCACTATTTGACTTAGCAGGAATATTTCCTTCTGCATCAAGAGGCCTGGCTGAGACAGACACGTCTGACTTGTGATCCAATGTCATCCGAGCAGATGTAATTTTGACTTTAGGATGTTAAAAATAAGCCGGTGATAACCGGATAACTGTGTATTTTGAAACAATTATTTCCTTGGATACAGAGAGAGACAGAGTGTGTGCTTCTGACATCTGTACTTTTTCTTATTCATGAGTGCATCAAAACAGGAAAATAGCATGAAAGACCCGAAGTGGAATTTCTGTTGTATCGCAGTTCTGCCAATGAACTTCCACTGGAAAGAAATTGACAGTTTTAATTGTGTTTTTTAAGCATGTAATATACAATTCATTATTGTGTCATGCATCCTATGATTGTGAGATATTCTTTATTACTCATTGTTATATCAGGCAACATTTCTCTCCTGCATACATCTGGTTTTATGTATTCCCTAGCAGTGGAAAAAGCATAGCACATGCTTTGTGGCATCTCTTCACAGCTGAGTTTCCTTTACTTGCTTTTCAGAGAGTACTAAGCATTTGCTTGGAACTTGGTATTTTTGAAGAAAGTCTTTATTTACTAGTGATGACATTATAGATGAATAACACAAAGAGAATCAGTTCAGCAATATAATTTTGAAGTCAATCAAGAAACTCATAGTAATTAATAGATACTTCATTTTAATCTCTTGCAACAGATGCATGTGTTTCTCTTGGCAGTTAACTGCTTTCAGGCACTAATTTGACACCATATGGGTGTCAGATTTCTGATCTCAACAACTGCTTAATTAATTGATGTCTTTATCTTTGAATGGGTTGTGTCGGCTCAGATCAAAAACCTAAGCATGCTATAAAATTGTAAATAGAGAGAGCTTTCCTTAGATACTAATGCAGCATAACATCAAAATTTGGGATATGTTATATTTATGATTGATTTCACTTGGATATCATGTTGCCATAAATGTGAGAAAGAGAGAGGAGCCAGAAACTGAAGACAGTGCTGGGAGGCACATACGTAAAATATTTCTAACTTCCAAAATCACGAATCGCTCTTCCTAGTAAAAACAACTAAACTAAAACAAAACCCAGAGGTGGTCATGAAAGTAGCATGCTGTAGGAACAGATAAGCAGAAACTTCTGATTTTAAAAATTTCTCTAGTCCATTCCAACAAACAGAGCTTAGCCTGACATTTGGGGAAAATGATTTGACATTAGATCCTCCAAGACTGTTCCCACAGCTGTTGCAGTCCACTGCAGTTCTGCTCACCTCATCTCTAGAAGGTACAGTAGAGCGGAAAAGATGCTGAGAAAAGGTTGACAAAGATGATGAGAGGTACAGAATCAGCGAAAGAATTACAATTCTTCACCTGGTAAGAGACAAGTAATACAACAAATCTTCTAAATTGACTGATATAAGGAAGGTGAATAGGAGCCATAGGGGAACAGGCACCGTTTATTCACTATTTCTTAGCATGTAAGAGCTAATTGAAATTTTGAGGTACAGTGTTTAGCAAAAAAGAAGCAAGTAATTTTTCACCCAAAGCTTAATTAACTCACTGTCACAGGATGTTGTGGAAGTCAAGAGATATAAATAGATTCAAAATAGGAATACAGAATTTTACAAAGAATAGGTCCATTGATGAACATCAAAAACAATAGCCCAGATGCAACCTCTGGCTCAAAAATTCTCTAGAATCTTGATTGCTGGCAGTTACGTGGCCTGGCCCAAGGAAGGGTCATTTGAGTTTGCCTGTTTTCTTCCATTCTTTCCTTAGCCCGCCTCAGCTGGTTAGTGTCAAAGAAAGGCTACTGAGCTAGATGGATTTCATTCACCCCATCATGATCTTTCAATTTTAAAAAGAAGGAGTTAATAAAAAAGAGGAATTTTGCAAAAGTTTCACATATCTCGCCTCTGTCAGTCATGTCCTGTTTCTACTGTAATCACAAAACGACAAAGAAAAACTCAAGGGTCTGGGGTGAGGAATCTTGCAGGAAAAAAGACTTTAATTTTACACAAACTTGCACATTCATAACAAAAAAATATGAATTCCATCAGGAGAACCAGAAGAACTATGCCTTGGACCCTGGTCAGGAATTATCATAAACGCTTTGAAAATGTTGCATTTCAAAAACAATTATTTCTTTAAAAAATAAATAAAAATATTATGTTGGGTTTTGTAAATGTAAAAATAAAAAGATTGTGTTGTTTCCTGCAGCTGTATGTATCAGAAAGGGAATTCCCTGTCTCTGTGAGGAACATTGAGACTTCTTCTGAGTCAGGCATGTTTCTTATAACACAGTCTGAGGACAGTAAAATTTAACTTGTGCTTTCAAGTTTGGTTTTAGTTCCAGTTTGAAAGGGGTTTTCTGGATTCAGAGTCTGAGTTCTTGGTTGATCTCTACCAAAAATTTCAGACCAATGCTCAGTATTGCCTTCCCTCCCACCCTGCCCAGGGACGTCCATCTCCACTCACCTACTGTACCGCCGTCCCATGGAACCGCCGGCTGCACTGCAGCCATGGTTAGCTAATTGCAAATAACATCTTGAGTTAGCAGCCACAACCTGCTGACTATAAACTTGATCTTGCTCTTTACCAACGGCTCACTCCCACAGAGGACAGAGATCATCGGAAGCATCCTACGCCGTTTGTTTGGCTACCACTCTTTCTCTAACATAGGGAATTCCTGAGCTTCCAGAGATGTCCCATTGCCAGAGGACGTGCTTTGCTTGAGGCAGGTAGTCCACTGTGGTGCTAGTGTGTGACACTGCTGGGAGGACTCACAATACTCTCAGTGTTTCCTGAAGTTCAGGTTTGGAGTGACTGGGCTACAGCAGAACGGCATGGAGATCATCAGCTCGCATCCTTGGGCAGAGAGAGAGAAAAGGAAAGGTGTCACCCTGCATCTGCAGTTTTCAGCTTCTGTTTTCCTAGAGGTATGATGTGGAAGCATGGAAAACAGCTTTTTTTAATGAAACTGAATAATGCAACTGTAACTTGCCCTATAAAGTGTCACCAGAGGTCTGTGTGGGCCAAGGGGGTGTGTTAGGTCAACTATTTGGGCTCCTTAGTATGACCTCCCTTATGAGCTACTGCTTTAGAAAATATTGTCTCAACTTTATGCTCAAATAGTCAGGTGATCTTTACCACATAAGGGGTAGTATGAAAAATGAAAATGAAAATTTATTGAGAGTTTCGAGAAAAAGGAACGTCCAAATTAAACGTCAATTACCATCAAGTACTGAGTTACTCCAAGTGATGCATGACTAACATTTGGTGAGGTCTGAACTTTTCAGGTTTGTGGTTTCATCTGTATTAGCTATCAGTAATGCAAAAAAAAAAAAAAGCAGAAGTGTTTTCTTAAAATAAAACTTTTACTGACAGTTGTCAGGGAGAACTCAACTCCTGCTGACACAAGTCATGAATCATATTCATTGGAAAGCACTAGAAATAGACTTGGCCCTTCCTCTGCTCTTTCTCCTGGAAGAACGCTTCCTTTATGGTTCTCATCAAGTTTGATGGCAGTAACTGGTCAGGTGTAGACTACCGGCTGTTGTCATGCAAGCTGTAACTGGAAATCTAAAAATGCACCACCAAGACCTAATAGTGAAACTGCGGGCTCAGACAACTGATGAAGCAGAAAGGGTAGGTGTGAGTTTCTAGCATAGGCTGCCTGCTGACATCAGTCTGTTTCCTGCTCACCTTACTCACATGAGTAGCCCTACTGAGATCAGCTAAATCAATCGTGTAAGCAAAACAGCTTTTGGACCTCTTGCTTCTCTGCAGAGATCTCCTAAAGTGAAAGCAGCTGGCCAGTGATTTCATGTACAAAGGTGTTTTCTACCACCCCTTACAGCATCTTACTCCCCTTTTCAGAAGTCAGTTCTTTCCCCTTCATGTATCTTTCCCCATCTCACTCTCTGTTTCATCCCTCTGTCTGGTAGGTACCAGCGGAACAGCAATTTCTGGCCCCTAAATTAAGCGATGTGCTGAAAATGAGTGCTCATACGCAGTGTAAGCAACTAAATGTCATATAAATACTTAAGGGTGGAAAACAGAATTCAGAACAACCAAAGTAGGCGTGTATTTCAATGACTGCACAGGAAACGTTAGTACACAGTACCAGCAAACACAGATGACTGATTGCGTTTGGCCTTTTGCTTGGACTTGTTCCAGATATCCAGCCACACACATTCTGCTCAGTATCTCAGTATGGGATCTTAAAAAGGTGCTGAAGAAGTTGCAAAATTGATGTCCAGTCTGATGCAATCTCTTCTAATAATTTTCCCACAGCCGTATGTTACAGCTCATGTTTCCTGAGTCCCACGTTCATGTCTCTCCTTCCCTTCTCCTTTTATCTCCATCTTTCTTCCCCCCTCTTCCTTTTCCTATTCAACTCGCTCTTCTGCACCATCACCCTATCCTCCGATTCTTCCAGACGCATATTCATCAGTGGGTGTAAATCAACATCACTGCATTGATGTCAATGGGAGTGATGTCAGCTAAAAACCTGGCTGACACCACTTGTTTGAAATGCAGAAACTCAGTCTTGCACCTCTGTCTCTGCTCACCATGAACGCTTTGTCTCTGCACTGGATGTCAGTGCCTGGCATAGCCCCTCCTCGCCACCTCATCGCGTTAAAGCGTGAACCATTCACAGGGCTCACCCTGATGGTTAAAGTTAAGGCGCTGAGGACCTGACATCCCAACAAGAACAATTTTGTGTTGCTGTAATGCCGCCGCTAAGAAATAACAATGCCACGGGCTGCTGTTCTGCAGTGGCAGAGTGGCTGCATCAGGGACTTTAAACCCTAACCACTGCCCAGCAAGACGCCCAAGTTCTCAATATTTCTGCTGGTCTTCCCATCATTTTATGAAGTCCCCAGCAGCCCTTTCACGCATGCGCATCGAATGCTGATGGCAGGCTGGCAGTCTTGTCGTGTTAAGAAAACAATGGCTGAGGTCCAAGCTAGGGTGTTTTTCTTTCTGTGGGATGATCAAAGGGCGAAAAACAAAGGCACAGAGAAGGTCTTCCAGACAAGTTTCTGCAGTGATTGCACTGAGGTTGCAGACAATAAGCAAAGTACAGTAAAGTCAGTGAAAGTGAAAAGGGACTGGTAGGGAAAACAATGTTTTCAGAGGCTCAGAGAGCCCAGTCAGCTGATGAAAAAGTGATTTAGTTACATGTAGCTGGTCGCCTCTGATTTCTGATTAACTCAGGGACAGGCCTCATTAAGAGAGTCTGGGTTATCCCGTTTCATTTTGATTTTTTATCTCTCTTACCTTATGACGCTATTGTTCCAGCCCGAGGCTCCAGAGAGGTCCCATTCGCTCCCCCCTGAACCATTGTAAGAAGAATGGTGGATCCAAGGGTGTTGGAAAAGCCTAGGGCATTGTTTTGCTGTCATGCAAACCTGGCGACATTATCATTATTATCATAGACTGACATCTTTCATTGCCTTTTCTGTTTTCCAAGACAAAAGAACCAGCTGAGACTGGAACAAAGGAGAATACAGGGAAAAGGAGAGAATATATCAAGCAAGAATAGTTTGGAAAGGGCCAAAAGTGGAAAAGGAAGTCTAATTCTAGCCTTATCCAGGGGAAAAAAAGTTTTTTGAGAAATGTAAACAAATCAGGAAATCCTGGCACTTACTCCAGTTCCGATTTGGCGAAACACACCAGCCCTTTCCCTGTGTGTGAGCTGCTGTTTGTGAATGAAATCCAGATTAGGTTATTCATTGAGCCCTGCCAGTCCCACAGTTTCCAGGTTTCCTTTTGCCTATGGCATAGCTTAAACCTTAAAATAATAATAATAAAAAAAACATATGCATGTTATTAGCTCTCCATATTCAAATGGAAATACAATGCTATCATAAATCTCTTTTTTTTTTCTAATGTAAATTCCTTTCTCCAGCATGAAGCTGCAGGAAAGCCATTGTATCTGCACAATCTAAACTTGAAAGGGAATTTTTGTTAAACTAGTTATGATAGGGGAAACATGTTCTTCACTGAGTTGAAAGATTAAAGTTGGTCATAAAAAGAGGTGGAGGGGCTGGGGGAGGATTATTGGTTGCTCAACTAATGATTAGATACAGGGCTTCAAGGACAAATTAAGGAGCACAAAAAGAAAGATTTCTGAAGATAAGTGAAACCAGTTCCAATAATATCAAATAAAAGATGCTTTGTTTATCATGGATTTTAATCTCCCCGAGTTCTGTTCTACCCCTATTAGTTTAATTAGACAAAGAGAGTGTAAACCCCAAAAGAGACAACCTATCTTTTGTAGACCTTGAAGTCTGCCCAGCGTTATCTGTTTTCCAACTTGCCCTTCTTTTGCCTCTCTCCCGGTGCGGGTAATTTCCCTCTGTCTTGTGATTCCAACTTAAACGGCTTCTTTGTAACATTTTTTCTCCACGATTTTATTTTTGATTCCTTGCAGAAGTATGAGACCAGTTGCCAAAATTCCCTTTTTCCTGATTCAGAACGGTTTCTGGCTCATTGACACTGTCTGTTTAGGGCAGGGAAGGGGAGCAGGAAGAGGACAGGGGATTGAATATGACTGCTTTTACCTCGGGCAGGGTTTGTCTGTGCCATAGTAGGGGACTGTTTGGGGCTAAACCAAAGAACAGGTCAGAATCCATAAAAATAAAGTACCTGAGGGAGGTGGAATTCATTGTGTAGCTCTAAATAGCCAAAACAAATTGTACCTTGTCCATGGAGAAATGAGGAAGAGTTTCATAAGTACCAAGTGGTAGCAACGATGAGCTCTTATTCAAAGTCTGTCTGCACAGTGAATTGGAAGGAGTTAAGGAAAAAATCCCAACCTGCCCCGAATACTTCGAGCCTTACAGGAGGCTGTGGCTCAGAACTGAGGGAGCCAGGAGCAATTTCAGCCCTGCTCTGAGGTGGGCACCTGTGTAATGATGCCATTGAGTTGTTGTGCCTGTGTCTCACACACTCTCAGTCAAATCCTCAAGAAATTAAAATGTCGGAAGAGCTGCTTGAATTGCTGAAGAGTTGGAAATGGAACTTTCCAGTAGGAGCCTTGCTTGTATATTTATTTCTCCGTGTGCCTGTGTGTGCTCATGTGTGAGCATGTGCTCTGCTTGAGAGAGAAAAAGACAGAGAAGGTAGTATTTGCACAATCATCTTTACTGCATGAAAACGATTCCATCTTCTACCTGGAGATGATCAATGGCTGTGAGCCATCCTGAGCTAAAATCACAGTGAAAGCAAGGGGGTTTTCATTTTGCTGTGATATTACCATAGTGTCATGAGCCTTTTTTCTTGTGGAAGCTGGACCTTACTGTGATTTACATGGTGATAAAACTAAGGAGACACTGTTTGGTTTGAGTTTCCTTTCTCAGGTAGATGTATTTTTTAGTGGCAGGAACTAGAGCTCCATTTTTAAAAGTGCCACAGCCTAAAATACAATTCTTCAAAGTTTTTCAAATTTTACTTTTCTGGCAGTATTTTTCAAATACTTACATTTTCTTAACACAAATCATTCTGTGGCCAGAAACTGGAAAATGTTACTAACCATCCAGATTTCCTTAAATTAAAAAAAAAAGCTATCAAGCATTTGGTATTTTTATGTTCTCCATTGGTTTAAAACATGTTCAGTTTCTTCATTTAAAGACTGCCTATAGTCCATGGCAGAGCACAAACAGGGGTTACAGCTGCTGCATCGGACACAGTCCTGCAGCTGGTGAAAAATCATTTCTTCCTGTATGGTTTGTCACCCACCTGGGCCCACAAAGGCTGCAACCCAATGCCTGCTCTTCTTTCCTCTCTGAAAGACACTGCTTTTGGGGAGCAGGAGGTGGGAAGGGGCAGAGGAAGGAGGGCTGAGGCCATGGAGGGCTCGTTACACATCACCGTGCTGCAGCCTGGAGTTCCCAGCTCAGCTCCTGCTTCCCAGTCACATAAGCCACAGGGACTGTCAGACAGAGAAATGAGAGCTTACTTAGAAGAGCCATCATTTTGGGGACCTTTCTTGTAGGATTACTACTGCTTTTCAGTGTAGGTAGGATCCCAACTCCTTTCACATCAATAGTGGGCTTTTGTCACCTGCAGAGGCAGGAGCAGTGAGTCAACTATTCTGAACGTGATGCTGTAACAGCATCTCTGCATTCAAAAGAGTCATTTGTAAAACCTGTAAAAGTAGACATAAAAGGTACATTAATTTTTTTTACTTAACTTTACTGCTGTCAGGGCTATAAAACCCAACTTTTTTTAATGCCAGGGCACGATTAATGATGAATAAAATATTCTGGAGAGAAGTGAAGTTACAGACTCATCTCTGACTGCCTTCTGTTGCTCCGGAAAAAAAAAAAAAATCCAGCACATGTGTATGAGCACTCAGAGGAGTGCTTGCAAAAGCCGTAGATGGTACATCTCTGTTACCCTGTCAAGGGAAAACTGCAGCAGTGCTATTAATTTCAGGCTGTTTCTGTAGCCTGCATAGTGCTGTATTCTCCAGTGCGGAAAAGAAGGGAAACAGGTGCTCCATCTCCTCAGCATCTGGTTTGGATGACCACAATACTCCAAACACCTGCACTTTGCAGTCCCGCCAAGCCTTGCCTGCTATTGTATTAGGCAGGACTGGCTGCCTATAGCAATAAAAGACATTGTTTATCAGTTGTACCAGAGGAACATGGGTTGTGAGCAGGGGACAGAATAAACAAACCTGAAAAAAAAATCCAATAAGAAAGAAAATCTGTTCTGTAGCTTGAATGCTTTTGACCATGAAAGGTCTTTTTTGTGTGTGTATGTGTGTGCAGAGACTGGAAAAGGGAGACCAGCCTTGTGGCAGGTTTTCCTGTCTAAACAGTTGGCACTTGTGTTCAGAGGGTGATTGGTTTTTAGTATCAGGTATCAGGTTTTAGGACTTGAAGAGGAACTGTAGCTTCACATTTTAACACAGAATTGTTTTTACAGACTGTGCTGAGTTTAATCTCTGTAGCTCTGACTATAAACATGATGATTCACATCTTACTAAGGATGGATTTAGGGCAATTTAGGATTAAAACTGAAACTTTGCCCAGAACCTTAGATACTGCACTTTATTCTATTTTAGGTTTCCTCTTCAGGGCTGGCAAAGCCATCTCCCTGAATGTGAAACTACTGATACATTTAGCAAACCAAGCCAGGGCAACACATTCCAGAAGATGCCGTAACGTGAGCCGCCCTAGCGAAGTCAATGGTATCACTTACATCCTTAAAATCACGCACAGGTTTTAGGACCTTTTTAAGATGACAAATTACTCGGTACTAAAACAAAGCGTTGCCTGATGGGCCGCCTAGATCCTGTTCTGCAGCCTGCAAGAGTCTTATTTTCTCCCCTTGCGAAAGCTGCTGAATTTAGGGGCGTTTGACTTCTTACCTGAAAAACCGGGAGAGTAATGCTTAGCTAGCTCCTATATTCGCTTTTTTTTTGTGTGGAGGCGCACAGGGCCTTTGAGCTCCTCAAGACAAAGCCTTCTGCCTCCCTTCTGCCAGGGCGGGAGACGCGGTCCCTCTCTCCTCCCTCGCTACCCGGCGGGGAGGCCGGTGCGGCTGAGCGCGGCTCCGGCACCGGGACGCGCCCACCCCGGGACCGCCGCGCCGGGGCCCGGCTCGTCCCTTTGCCGTGAGCCCCAACTAGCGACAGACCGGCGGAGCTGCAGCAGGTCGGGCGGCTGGAGCAACACCGCTATCTTCGGGCGAAGTCGTTTGCGGCGAGGAAAAAAACTCGCTCCCTTCCCCCGCAACTGGGGCTCTTCCACTGGCCTTAAAATATCGGTGGCATTGGACTCACATGCCGAGGAAGATGAGTGTCTTGTCTCTCAGCTTTTTGAAAAGCGCTTCAAGGATGGGGAGAGATGTCCGTACTTGGCGATGATGGCTTTGCTGAGGAAAAGCTCTCCCCTGACTGGCATGAGGAGGAAATACTTCTGTGGAGTGGTGGACATGACGATATAAACAGGTAAAGAAAATCTGACAGTGCTTATGCAAAAAAATAGAGCCATTAAGTACTCAGCTCAAGAACATAAAGGGACACCTGCAAGACAACATGTGGAGCACTGGATTTTGTTAGATAACAGCTTTTTTTTTCTTTTTGTCTGCAATGATCCATCGAACTTTCCAGTTTACTACATCTCACACATAAATGCCAGTGTTTAAGATCCACAGCTACCCATTCAGATGAATGATGGCGTAAGACATAAAGCTAAAATAGACTAAAACATAGAGTGGAAAAATGAGAATAGATGGGGACTATCGTTATACTTGTCAAAGGGCTGATACACAGCACGTACCTGCACCCGCTGCTGCACTCCATGGACATGGTTAAACAGAGAAACTCCTGCTTAGAGAACTTTGATGTTGCTACACTAGTCACATTACACGAGAAAGAAAGTACTTCCAGTTCCTTGGGACTTTTTTTCTCTGTCTAAGCAGATGCATCTTCTCAGATTCACTCTGTTTTTTACAGTAACCACTATGACTAATTGCATATTTGGATAAAGAATGGGGAATCTTATTTCCAGCGTGTGAAGTGTGGTGATTAGCCATCGCTGAATTCAGTCCCGATCTTGGATTAGGTTATGCTCTTGTTGGCCCCTATGTACAAATCATGAAATTTAAGGCTAAGAAGATATATGTCCACATATTATAACAGAGAGAGAGAGAAAGAAAGAAAGATATGAGAAGGTGTACATTTAACTGGTAGGGGCTCATATTTTAAGCTCAGCAGTTTGCAGAATGATGTGATTAGAGGCTAGTAAATCTGCAGAATCATTTTTCAAATTGGTTAAATAATGCAATTGCACTCAAAAAGTTGCTAAACCAACCTCTGATTCCGAGAGACTGAGCACATTGTCTGTCGCTTGTGCAGCCAGGAAAATCCAGTTCTTAGCTATGACCACTTATTCCTGGTAATGATTAAATAGGTTCCACAAGATCATTTGAAAAGTGGTTTGTTTAAATACCATTTATTTGAAGGCCATTAAGTCTCTGGAGTTCAAGGGTAGCAAGGGAGATAATGTCAAGGCAATGATATCACATCTCTGTTTTATGACAGCAACTGTGCCATAGATCATACTTTGCACATGATATAGGTGTGGAGAAAAGCTATTCTATTAATCCGTCTTATCCTTCACCTTCTATCAAGACAGTTCATATGAAGAAGGGAGGTTGGGAGGAGAAGGAAGTTAGGACATTAGCCATAAGCAGTCTCTTTGTCAAAAGCTATAGTCACTGCACTGCAAGATCTTTTCTGCAGAGTGCACATTCTCATCACGGTGCCATAATGTCACACCCCCCCCCTCCTTGATTCACCATCTCTGAAAAGTGATTTTTTGTATTTGCTCAAAATCAATCACCATCTGGCGATGTTTGGGTGCTGTTTCCAGGCTCACTCCAGAGATGCTGTTCTCAGAGGTACCGCAACTTGTCCGTCCAGTACGATGCAGAATGGGTGGAAGCTTGGCTCCGTGGAGGTGGATGGCAGAGCTCCAACTTATGAGTTGAGGCCAGAATCTTTTTCCCATGATGTTCCCATAAAGTGAATTTAAAAAAAAAATGTGAAAGTAGGACACAGCAGAGCTCTCCGTGATCATAAATTTGCACCATATCCTGCCATTCATACGCAGGCACCAGTGCCTTTGAAATCACTGAGTCAATGGGAGATTTGCCTGACAAAGAATTACATCCTCAAATTGTTGAAGTTTCATGTGCATAACTGAACAGAATTTCCTTTGAAATGAAGACAAAAACCTTTGTAAGGTTAAAAAGTGAATCTGAATTTTGTATTTTTCTGAGTCTGTAGTTCTTGCCTTGCATCTCATTATCGGAAATACAGACTTGGATGCAACCCAAAACTTTTTCAGCACCTCATCATTATTACTCGGCATTTCTGCGTGAATGTAAATTTTCCAGTCCTCACTGACTAGACAGGCAGGCAAAGCAAAATCAGTCAGGGCATGCTTGACACATCTACTACAGCAAAGGAAGAAGAGTGAAGGAGCTTTAAAACTGGGCATCAAAGGACAAAGTATTTGAAATGAATGCACTCACCCTACCAAGGCAGTATCAGAGAATCAATTAAAATGATGCCTGATAAGAAGTCTATAGGAAGCAGCAGTGAAGATACAACATTTAAAAGCAGTGAGATTTACTATAAAACAGCATTTCAGTTTACCAGAAGCCATGTGAACTAAAACTGCTGCTACGCATGAGAATGATATTCATCTAAATAGATGGTTTACTATGGGTTTCCATAGCTTGCCAGGATTTTACTGTGTTTATAGTTTCTCTATTGTGGCCATATCATTTCTGACCAGAGCATCTTGGAGAGTAAACTTTAATCCACAAAAACAGATGTTCACCACTAGCTACCTATTTCTGACACACTGACTAAGACAGGCAGAAATCAGCATCTGTTTCTTTTTCACCTTCATGTCTTGCCCAGATCTTGAGCTTGGTGGACCAAGGCACAAAGAGGTCTGGCAACTCAGGCGATTGTACAGCGAGCCAATGGTTTAAGTAGGATTATGGCCTGAAACTCTCCCAGTTCCTACCGGTGTGCTGCAACCACCAGACTTTACAGCCTGCCCCGGGGATGAAGTGCATGGAACTGAGCAGAGAGTGGGAACTGAGCAGGGAGTGGGAGCAGCAGCTAGTGAAAAACTCGACAGCTCCTTTTCAACACTTACTCTCTTTTTTGCAATTCTTGCCATTTAGATTTCCTTTTGCTTAAAGGTGCCTTTATCTGAGAAGAAAGCAACACCTTACGTGTCCATAGGGAGAGGTCCTCTGTGCTTGTTATGCTCCAGACCTGGCAAGGATGTGCCTTCCATCAAGGAAGCAATCCCTACCCCAGCCCAATCCTCGTACCTAAAGGGTAGCCACAGGCTCTCCCATGAATACGTGTGAACATACACTGCCTGGATTCAGTCAGCGACATTTGTTTGGAGATTGCTTTTTAACTCTTCCAGGCAAGAAGTTTTTTATACCACAGGCTCATCGCCAGCTGCCAGAAGGCAGCCCCACTGCTGGAGGAAACCACTAAGCTCCCTTCCTGCCCCAGACACACTTCGTGCCCGCGGACTGCCCCCTTTCTTCCGTTGGCACAAGCATTTGGAGGGGACCTGGTTCAGGGAGTTGGATCATGTCATAGTTGATCTGGCCCACTCAAGAGCTTTTTTAATTTGTTTTTTCTGGACAACTCAGTTTTCTGCTCTGGTCCCACAAAAGCCTCCAGAGAGGGATGAATATGGGGTGGAAGGGAAGGGTTGGGGCATACGCACAACTGATCTAAACCAAATTTCTTAGCAGTAGAGAGGTCTCAAAGCGTCTGTGTGTTTGTCTATAGGTATCAAGAAAACAAGGGAGAGATTAAAGAAAAGAGAGCCTGTTTGTGCCAGTTTCAAGAAATCAATGTGGCATGAGTTCACCCCTCTTGAAGCATCACAGTATTCACATGGGAGACACAAATGGTGAATGAATGCTTCTCTTGCGTATAAAGCTTCAAGCAAAACTCACACCTTATTAGACATCAGAGAACCCAACCACAAGACACAATTCCTCACAGACCAGGCTCTGCTGTTCACAGACCTACTAATTTCTTTTTACTCTCTGATAAGATCTGGTGGTTCACTGCAGTCTAACCTCTATGCAGCGGATGAGTGAAAAGGAGCCAGGTGATCGGAGTATTTTCTGCTCTTGTGTAACCAAGAGCAGTAATTCCTGCCGAGATGTCAGGATTGGTAACCCTACCTATCAGGCTGCCGCACCAGCAGTTTAGGAAAGATCTAAATAGCACCTCTCGCCTTGGTTTTCACCTATTTCCAACCTGTCTGTGTCAGATTTGCAGTGCTGGTTCCCTTGCTTCATTTTGAAAACAAAATGAGTTCTGTATGAGAGGAAATTCCACAAAAAAACCCACACAGATTGATCACAACAATCAATATCATGAAAATTTAGGTTACTCTGGGGTCTGTTGTTTGGTCAGGTCTAATAAAAATGACTGTGTTTTTCACCAGCTCCTGTGGGAGGCAATTCCACAGGGAATTGTGGATCTTACTGTAAAAAGATTCTCCTGCTTATTTCTTCCCTTTTGTTTTTGACATACATGTCTGCACTACCTAAAGTTCTCAATTGTTAGAAATGGTCCTCCTTTAAAAAATACATTTAACACCTCTGATCTAAATATTCTCTCATAAATTAATTCTTTAAGACCCTATGTCATTTTTCATGTAGTTTAATCCAATTGCGGTATGTGTCTTTCTCTGCGGTTAGCAGAGAAAGAACCATTTCAGTGACATCTGTCTGTGCACTACGGCCAAAAATTGTGTTGGTCCTTTTTTGTGACTCTGTCATTGCAGAATAATGTTTAACATTTTGTCCATAACAGCTGATCAAAAATAGTAGTAATGCTTCATGGCAATTTTGAGGAAGACATAATGACTAATTTCTGAGCTTTTGATCATCCCAGATTGAATTTTAGAAGATACTTGGTTTAGGATTTTCTTCCTGTCATATCTTCTCCTTTCCATCTCATGCTTTTTTTTTTTTTTTTTTTTTCCAGAGAAATGAAAAAAGAAGAGCTAGAAAAGGAAGAAAACTTGTTGAATTACCTACCTGTAGTGCTGTTGCCCTTTCCTACCTCAGAGGGACTCAGTCCAGGAGCTGTACTAGAGTCTTCTTTTTCCCCACAGATGTAGTTATTAAATCAAACCAATTTTACCTCTACAGCCTCTTTAACACTCATTTATTATTCTCCATGCTCACTAAGAAAACCTTTCACAAGCCCAGACTATTTTTCTCCCTAGTTACTACAGTTCTCTCCTCTCGGCTCTTCCTGACTTTCACCTTTGCCTGTTTCAAATTACTCAAAATACATCCACAGGACATATCAAAGAGTAAATGGGGAACTGAAAAGCTAATTTGTAAGTATGAAAAGTTTGCTTAATACTACCCGGAAATGAGTGGTTCCTGTTCAAACTGGCAAGAGAGATGACAGATAAATTATCAGGGTGCTAGAAAGCTGATGGCGAAGCGGGCAAAACCGACACTGGCCTGCCTCATGAAATGCCCTGAGACCTTTAGTTAGCGAGAGATTTGTGCCATTTCGATTAAGCCTCAACTGTACAACTGAAATACAAAGAAGCTGTTCATTGGGCATGCTGAGTTCCATACGTGGATTTGGATTACGTGCCTGTTAAAACAACTGTTGAGATTGCTGATTCCTGTTAAATTCTCCAGACCCTGGCTCTCAATCTGGCAAATGAACTTAGTTCAGCCCTGCCTTGTTTCTGGTATCTGAGTTGTCAGTCACAGGCTGGGAGATTTCCAAGGAGTACTTGCAGCTACTGTAAATTTTGCTCATGTCATTGTTCCCTCCTGTCTGCACCTACATCGTGGGCTAGCGTGGGGTCAGCAGGGGCTCTTCTGCTGGAGCTTGCACTGCCCTGACCGTTTCTGACAGTAAAAGCATTTTGTGCAAAACATAGATGTTAGCCAAGATTCCCAGTCAGAGGTTTACTTCACTTTGTAAGATATTCTCCTTCTTTCTGGTTATTCCTGCTGACCTTTCAGTTATTGACAGAGCGGGAAAAAGAGAAAAAAATGCAAACCACAAAATCAAAACACCTACTGTCCCCAGGAGAAATGCAGCAGACCACATAAGCACTGCCTGACTCACAACATTATCCACCAGTATCTTCTAGCAAAAGCAGGGGATAGGGAAAAATGCGGGCCAGACAAGACAGCTCTGGGCCAGCCGCCTTCTGCGCCCTTTCCCCAGGGCTGTCTGTGCCTCTGCCCAGCAGCCCACGGAGGACACAGTAGCCAGACTCCACCCACACAAAGTTGGCCTGTCTGGTTGCCTACATGCACTGAGAAAGCTTCTCCCCTTTCTTCCCTCCAGGATTTTGGAGCCAGGACACAGGGCATATGACATGAACGAGTGTAGGCTCTCCTTTGTCGTCGTCAAATGGTGGTGGTAGCCCTCGCTGGGACTGCATGCATCTTGGTGTGCGAGGAATTGCGACTCATCCTTTCACATATCACCACGTTGGGACTGATGCAGGTCAGTAATGTGACATAGCTTCACAACCCAGAGGCAAAGCCTGTTAATACTGTCTGGGATAAAACACACATGTTCTTCCAAGTCACGCGGGCTGTGAGCGATGAACTGGCTTTGTAGCCTGTTCCCATGGTACAGGACATTTATGAGTGGTGCCTTGCAGTCCTCCAGGATTCACAAAAATACTCGGAAACAAGGAAACTGCCTTGACCTTCCAGGACCTCACAGTAGAGCTCCATGGAGGACAGGCAAGGGAAAATGTTCTGCCACACTGCAATGTGCCAACTGGTTCAACAGCATTTAGTCCAGCACTAACTCTCACTCTTTCCTTTCAGCCGGCCTTCAAATCAGGGCTGGCAACCTAGCCAACAGACCTGGAAAAAAATCATCAGGCAATGCATCTTTGAATAGGAAAGCCCTCTTCAAAAAACAGTATCCCTGTGCCTTCCCTATGACCTGTGTTATTGGACCTATTCTCTTGACTGACTTAAGCTCCTCGCCCATTGAAGAATTGGAGTGTGTGAAGAAACTTGCTTTACACATGGTCTGAGGCAGCACTGGACACATCTCAGACACACAGAGAACAAAATCAGTAATCGTTTAGATTATTCCCGGGACTCCTATTGTCCCAAATAGAAGAAGCAACGCAGAAGGGATGCGAATCCCAGGCTGTCCCCTGGGCTCTCCTTCTCTAAGACAATTTCCCAAGGCATGTCTCAGGATGTCTCCCAGGAGGTGTTTGTTAGAAACCAGGAGAGCAGAGATGTGTCTCTCCTTCTCTTGGCAACACAGCAGCCTGAGCGATGCTGAGCTTAGTGGCCCTGGGACTGGGCAGTTCAGATGAAGGTACTAGTAACAGGCGTGTGGGGAGTGTTTGGGCTGTAATTTTAAGAAGTGGAAGAAGTGGGGAGAAAGGTAAGACCAGCGAGAGAGAAAAAATATAGGTCTGGACCAGCTGCCTACAAAGGTCACATCACTTCTGGAACCTATTGCTCAGCCTTTTTAGATCCTCTCTGGCCTCTGAGCACCAGGTGTGTGCCCCAGCATGCCAGTCCTGAGAGTTTCTAGGAGGAGCTGGGACCAGCCCCACCATGCTGGTGGTGGGAGGCCAGTCGGCTTGCGGCTTGCCTCTCTGAGATGAGCCTCACATCTGCTTCAGCCTCAGCAGGGCCTTTCTAGAAACATCAGCATCATTTTTGCCTCTTCCAGACCTTCCAGCCTTGGTGAAGTGGACACCTATGCCATGCCTACCCAGGTGCAAGCAGTGCAAGCCCGGAGCCATCTGCAGCACTCTGCCCCACTCCCCAGAAGATGTTCTCCTGGCCAGTCTGCTGTCTCCCTGCAGCACAAGACAGACAGCTTCACAGCCTGCTTTTCCCTGGGCGGTGGACTCTGTCTGAACTGAGACAGTTGGGCTTGGCTGGCTTGCGGAGGATGCTGGAGGCAGGAAGAGGACACCACTTCCTAAGAGCATTTGGCAGGACCTGGAGGAAAAGGAGTGCAACAGTGCCATGCTGTCTGGTAAGGAGTGATGGTGTCAGGCCAGACTGCTCTGGCATGTGTTTGTGATGAATGGTTGACCCCCAGGAGCCAGACAGTCAGGCTGGAGCACACGTATCTGGCTGCACATTGTCTCACCCCCCTCCGAACCATCTTGTTGCCACCCTGGAGGTGAACTGGAGGGAAGGCAACCAGCAAGTCAGGACACCACACCTTCTGAAATCCATGCCTCATGGGCAGTATTTTGCATCCAGAGAAAGACCACACCTATTCATGCTTTTTTTTCTGCTACCTGCCTGCTTGTGCACAATGGCTGTAGACAGAGCTTTTGCCCATTCAAAATGCCAGGCTGATGGGACCCGCTTCTGCTGGTGAGTGAGCAGGGGATGCAGGAGGACTCCTCATCAGCCCATGCTCGTGGGGCTGCACCAACGCATGGGTAGCCTGCAAGGAGCTGCCCTCATCTCCATCCTGATGTGGTCTGTCACTCGTCAAACACTGGGAGCCGGGCACCGGTGAAGAAGGGTGGCAGGATGTCGTTGCAAACCAGGGTGCAGGAGGGGAACGGGCTGGTCCCATTGAAAGCTGATGGAGGTGAGGAGAGCCTTGTCCCTAAACATGGATTTCCTTTGGAATGTGACTGAGGGTGCAAGAAGGAAAGGGGGCTGTCGGGTGTGGTGGTTTCTGGGTTGCCGACAGGGATGCTGCAACGGGACAACACAGACAAGGTCTCTGCGGATTAAAATAGCAAATGGTGGGCATGAGCTCAACAGCATCTCGGCCCTGGGCTCACAACAAATAAAACTCCTTTCACTCAAGGGAGAAGCTCTTTTGTTTCCTAGGCTGTGCATCAGAAAGCCAAAGGCTGAAAAACTATCTGTAGCTAAGGCCAAGTAAATATGCATTGACTTTCTGCTTTTTTGCAAAGAGATTACAAAAATTGTGTTTGAAAATACCAAAGAACTCGTGCCAAGAGATTTCCATAGGGAAAAATATTACTTCCCTCATTCTTTTAAATTCTAACAAGAAATGTGCCATGAGTTTAATTTAGGAACACAATTGCTGAACATAAACATAAAATGATGTGAACTTTGGCATATACCTATTGGTGAGCTGGAATTCAGCTCCTCATACTAGGGATGAGTGGATGGGTAAAATATTTAGGAATATCCCTTCTTCTTACTTCACACTATTACAGAACTTCTGCCTGGATTACCAGCTAATAGAATAGTCTAATTGCTCTGATGACTAGCTTTTGAGTAAGGATTTGCCTGTTGGGGGAGAGAGAGGCTGACAACTGACTCATCTCATGAGGTCCCTTTTCTAGGCAAGTATTTATCTTGTTCTTCTGTGACTAATTGCCCACTGAGATCAGGTTCTGAAAATAGTAGATCCAAGCGTAACAGCACTGTTTCGCTTTTGTGTGGATACACTGACGTCAGGAAAGCCACTGGGCATCCACCAGACCTCCCCACAACCCCTCTTGGTGACAGCTGAGCCCAGTCTGGCCTTTGACCAAAGGGAGACCAAAAGGTTTCCAGCATTCTGGAGGACCAAAAAGGAAGGCTAAAGTCACAAAACAATTGGCTGACAATGCTTCATGTTGACCTTGCCCTGCTTTGAGTCCTTATCAGGCCTTTTGAACAGGGATCTACGTCCACTTTGGCACCCAAGCTCAACCAAATGTTTGGATGACAGCAGGGGTTCCCACCGCCAGTCCCAGAGTGCCTTACAGCATCATCAAACAACCCACTTGGGCAAGCCAACAGGCGCACACTCTGTGCTGAACAAGGCCATGTCGTAGGTAGCCAGATCCTCTGGGGAAGGCAGGGCGCCTGGATGGTGAGCTGCCCTGAGAACAACGTGGGTGCATGACACCCACACCTCGGCATCCCAGGGCCAGACACACCGCCTTTGATCATCCCCTGACCTGCGTCTCACCTCACAACGTGCCTTTACCCGAAGAGGCTTGGGTTTGATCTGTCAGGACGTTCTATACCTGGCTAAACAACAGGTGTCAAAATAAATGCAAACTCCTCTGAAGGATTTGGGGAAATTAGGGGTGAAATTTGTTGCCAACCTGTCAAAAAAAAAGTAAACACTAGCTTATTTGTATGTAGCTGAGTCAATCACTGGTTTAGCCCCCAGGGCTATGTTGCTAAATGTTCTTTCAAAGCAGGTTGAACAAATGTCTGAAGGCTAGAAATTGGCCATATGGATCCGAACGGAGAGGTTATACAGTATGAAGAACAGTATGGAGAGTTACACCACCTTAAACGACATGTAATGGTACCCTTTGACTTATGTATCCCTATTTTTAGTGATCCCTATGGCATTTACTTGCTACACCAATGAAAAGTTGTTCCACAATCACAAGACCTACAACTCTGATATGAAAAAGTTGGGTACGTTCAGGGACATACATAAAGTGCCTTTAAGAGGAAGAATCAATGAAGAGAAAAAATCCCATACGGAAGAGGAAATAATTTCTGACAAGTAGCCTTCAGTTAAGGTGTAGGTGTTGCATCTAGTGCTTAAGAGTCCTTCTCTTCCATTGCCAGTCTGAAAAGCCTGGGGCATTTAATTATTTTATCCCTCTTCAGCAGGAAAATAATCTGCCATTTCCACTGAAAGACTGATCTTGTGAGAGTTTTGAAAAGTACTTCTGCAGGTGAATGAAATAAATCACAGATGGAGGCAGGCTGCTGATTTGGATTCAATTACTTTGATGGGCACATACTCTGGTGGTTGTAATCCAGGAAGCCAAAGAAGACAGGAGAGACTGTAGATTAGTACTCCTCATTCAAACTTATTTGAATAACTTTCTTTGACCTCTGTATATTTGTAATGAGAGATATCTGTTAAGCAGACTTTAACACTGACAGAGGGAAAAAATATATCTGAGATATGCTGGCTATTAGGACTATCTGGTCATCAGCAAGCATGAAGGATGAAACACAAAAGCTCTGTTTTCTGTGTAAAAGGAGATAGAAGGTGCCTTTATGACACAAAGATTTATCTAAAAATCAAATACGTACCAGAAGGTGTATGGCTGCTGCTGACACTTTCCAAACCCACCTATTTGTTCATTTCTGTGCAGCTGAGATCTGTTAAAGGTATTCCTTCAAAATAAAATAACCTTCTCTTCCAGCAGATTTATTCCTTAAAGATGCACAGGGTTACCTTGTCTGAACCATTGCCGAAAACTGCTACAGATCAAATACGTTTACTTAACAGGGTGTTTCACAGAAGAGTTGTGCTAATTACCAGATTGGACATACGGAACTATGCTATGTGAACAGGTTTCAAAACGTTTTTCTTTCAAACTCGATGAGAAATGTCTGAGGCACCACAATCAGTTTATTCATTTGGAAGATTTAAGTCTCATGCTGGATGGCTGCTGGAAGCCTGCAACAGTTGTCTAACCTAAGGCTGGGCTGACCATTTTCATGTGAATGATCTGTCATGTAAGATGTATTGGATGCTGACACAGCCATCCTCCATTTCATTGGAGCTCTAAGCACGGAGGAGAACTCAGTGCCCAGGACCTCTTCATCGCTAGGAAAATACTTTGCTTTTGCAGTTTAGGAGGAATTGAGCACCATGTGCTTGTTTGATACGGTGTCAGTGTATGCTGGTTTAGTCTGTCCCCTTTTAGCATATAAAGATAAAGGAAAGAAGTGTAAATCAAGTTTAGGCCAGTGAATTTGAGGATCTGTCCTTCTGGACCCTGAAGATCTCTGGAGTTTGCAGCCCCAGAGCATCGATTGCTGAGCTGGTGACACATGAAGCCTCTCGAGGAGCAGAGACCTGTGCTGGGGGCACAGTGGTGGGGCTCATCCAATACTACTGAGAAGCAAGATTGGCACTGTACTGCTCAGCCATCTGCAGAGAATGCAGAGGATGTTTGCTTACAGATAGCTTGGGAATCTCTCACTCGACACGGGACTGTAGCATACGGTTTTATCATCTGAAAGCAGCCAGCAAACCAGCCTTTAACCGCTCCTGACGTAGTCATTCCTGTGTGGACTCAGCACTGCTGTCCCCACTCAGCACGAGGGCAGCAGTACCAAAATAAAGTCAAAGATTTAGTTAGAACAAAGGCAATACAGAAAAGAAAACCCCCAAACTTACCTCAAAATAGGACACCTATCTGCAAGCTCACTGACTGCCTAGTCACCTTCCTCACGAGCCTCTTGGTGGATTATGCCTTCCCCACTCAGAGCAGTAAATCTTATCTCATGGTCCCTTCTCTAAATTGAAAATCCATCTCACTCCAGCTTCACATACAGTGTCTTTTAACAGCCACTTATCCTGCTTAATCTCCCTCATTCTTTTTCAAGTTTGTTTCAATATACTCTTACTGGGGGAAGCGTTGCACTACCTTCCTGGTTGTTTTTCCAGCAGTCCCCAACAAATGAGTGCAGGAGAGGCATACAGCAAATACTAGACAACATAAATTATTTGACTCATCTCCAAACCAGGATTTTGCAGTAGTGTCCTGGAGACACCAGGAGTTACTATCCATAGGCACACACCTCCACTTCATATCGTGCCCATGACTCCTTGCGGCTCTCATTTCATAAACATGCTATAGCATCTCACTTCTACTTAAATCAGTGCAGCCTCTGTGTGTTATCAAGCCCAAGTAGTAGCCATTTGTGAAGGTGGCTGGAAATCCTTCCACCTAAGTTTACACACCTGCACACATAATTCCTATGGCTTATTTTAGACACGTACCTCCAAATGAGATGAATTGAAGCCCAGATGTACCTATTTCTCTTCACTGCTTCTGAAAAGAGCCTTGAGAACTAACTCAGACAAAGATGCCTGCATGGGAGACATCTAATTTTGGACCAAAAGTCACACCCAGCAGATTCTTATGGGGCTCCATTCTGAGCTAGCCAGACATACACCAGGTCCACTCTGAAAGTCATGTAGCTGTGCTATCCTGGCAGCAAGCCCAGGCTAATAAACCATATTGCTGGAGGAGTATGTGGCAATACTATTGTGGCTACCTGACTTCTGGAAGGGAGTGAGCTAGGTAGGGTACGGCCTGCTCTAATTATAAACACAGTGAAAAGGCAGCTGTCTGCACTTGTTTATGTACATCTTCTGTGTCGCTTAGTCTTTATAAAAACACTTGTGATTGGCACTGCTGGCTCTGTTCTGGGTTCAGGATTTTGATTTAAGCATCTGAATCAAGTGCCTTCTCCAATGTGCTCATTAGGTAAATTATCACACTATGCAGAGCAAGTCAAGAAGCTTAAGCCTTGCCAACTAAAATGTTATCAAGCCTACGACTTAATAACTCTTGAACATCTTGCCAGCTTTGCTATGAAGTGTGAAAAATTCACCTGAAGCGCATAGTCATGCCAAAAGAACTCTAATGTAGATACAATTGTAACAGCAAAAATATCGTTCATCTAGTGTAGTTTGTTTACGTCAATGAAAATTGTAGTTTCTTATAGCTATATTTACTATGCATCCTTGTGTATATAGACACTCTTTTATATATCATACATATACCAGCTGCTATGGTATAGGTACAAATACAGCAGACTATCATTAGCAAATATAAAGACTCCACTGGAGGAAGATTTCTGGGTATGCTTTTTGTGATGTTTGAAATGTACATTGTGTCTGTGGAAAGATCATACACTTCTCCCACTCTTTCCTAACAAGATGTAGGTATAGTGTTCCCAGGGTAGGTTTTTAACTTGAGTTGAGGGCTTTTTATACAAATTAATTTAGTTGAATTTTCCTAAATGGAGAGATGTAAGCTATTAATAGCTTTTCTAGTAAACTTAGAACGAAAACGAAGTATGGTTTGAGACTCAATATACAACAATTTAAGTATTTGAGTTTATTGGTTTGCCCAAGGCTAATTAAAGCCTGATCCAAAGGCAGTGGGAGTCTTTCCACTGGCTTTAGTAGATTTTGGATCAGGCTTGGAGTGATGTAGAAAAAAAAAAAGGGAGAATGTTGTCCCAATTTAGCCAAATAAATGAAAGCATCTGTCACGTATCATGATTCGAAACTAATTGCATGAAAATTATATTTATGCCCCTAGAGATCAGATTGAATCTGGATTCAAGCACTTTCTTTCTCTTGTATTTTCAAATAGTTCATTTTCACTTTGTTAGCTCATTTTCAAGAAATAATCTCAACCCCTTCCTGTAAAAAGAATAGCTCCGTCCTTTAAGAGTCAAACCCAGAACTGATACTCACAGTTTTCTGGAAAAGAAGTTCAATTCCAGTTCTTAGGCAGACTTAGGAAATGGTTTATAAAAAGCAAGAAAGTGAAAACGAGGGACTCCTTTTGCTCTCATTTTCTTGCTCAAGAAAACAAAAGCTCGATTTGGTTGTTTGCGACAGATTTTCAACTTGGGCCAAGCTGATTTGCTGACTAGTCTATTCACTACCTTAAGCAATTGTTCCACTTAAGCGATCAACAAGACTCATCCTGCCATTTCCATGTGCTCTCTATCAAAGGAGGTGAGCTGAAAAGCCCTGTGTACGAGATGCATGTGGGGGATCCAGGGAGTCCTTCTAACAAACCGTGTTACGACAGGCTTTTTGGTACACAGCCACATTCCAGAGTTTCCCTTATGAAAGGGAGACATGCAGCAGCACATCCTCCTGCACACAATCCCGGGAGCTGCAGCAAGCTGTTCATCAGGGCCCTAAACAAGGGATGGGTGAAATTGTTTTGTCTAATTTCCAACCCACTTGAATGTCATGGGTTTTAAAGTTCATCAGCCTCAAATGGTTTTTTGGTTTGCGTTCCTCCGAGGTGAGGCTGCAAGGGTGGGGTGAAGCAGAGAGAGGTCCTGGATGAAAAATGGGGCAGAGCAGACAAACAAAAACAGAGAGACAATGACAACAGGAGCAGAGAGGAAGAAGGAAAACAGTTAAAAAAATGAACCATGACCCATAAGTATCCTCTGTAGGGCATCTTATTGTACAGGGCTGACGTGCTTTAAAGTCAGATGCAGTTGTATTTATGTTTATAAGACTCAAGGCCTTAGGGTCAATTAAGGAGTGAGAGAGTAAAAGAAAAGAGGGGAAAGAATTAGACTTAATAGAAACATGGAATAATGGGCTTTCCCCACCTCAACAGACTTTTTTTTTGGTGCATGTAAACAAACTGGAGATGGGGTAAGGGAAAAATAAAACACTAAAAGCAAAGAGAGTAGTAATTAATCGAGATGGGAGTTTGATTCCTGAGATGAGATTGAATTAGGAGGAGATTAGTTACGTGGAGAGACAAGGAAAGGAGAGGAATCTCAGGAGAAACTCCAATGGCAAGGGAAAGAAGGAGAGGGAAGGAAAAGGGGAGGTAAAAATAGTGAGAGTACTGGCTGGAAGAAGTGGCAGTGAATTGTCTGGCAGTCATGACAGTGTCCTCATTTCTCCTGCAAATTCTCCTCCCATGTAAAAGTGTTGCCAGCTTGGGAGCATCATAAGGACCCTTCCATGGAAGCTTTTTTCCTCTAAATCCCCATCTTCCTCAGGAGGAACAAAAGCTTGTGCTTAACTACACGAATAAACGAGTTCAGTCTGTGCTTGCAGAACTGTGTTTTCAAATCTTAGAAAAGGAAAGCTCTCAGTCTCCTGAACAAGCCCTGAAAACAAGCTCCCGGTGGCTCTTGTTCCCCCTCTGTTGTGACCTGGATTCTTCAGGGAGCATACCTTGGAGAGCAGCAAAACAGCTTTCTCCTGTTCCTGGAGGACCCCTGGAGCCCCCACCGGAGGAGAGCAGTGACAGGGAAAGAGCAGAGCCATCCTTCTGCCATCTTCCCCTTCCACCTTCCCACTGGGGAAGCCCCATGAAGCGGGAGAGAAGGGATGTAGCTGCAGACCCTGTCAGGTCACCTTCTGTCCCTTCCTGCTGCCCGGGAGCCACGGGAGGATGTCCACCTCTCCCACCTCCCTGCCCCGAGCCGACTCAGGGCTGGCGCAGCCCTGCACAACCCTACTCGCCAGCCTGTCTTTAGAGAGCACGTCAAGTTCCTAGCTATTAAAGAAGGGCCTGGAGGTGTTGTGTGTGCTGTGGGACACGTGCATCGTGCGAGATCACTTTTCAGCAGCAGGAGTGCCATCCGCAGTGGATGGGTGGCGCGGGGTGAGGAAACCCCGACAGAGCGTACGCTTTCTTGTCAGGCTCCCAGCAGCGCTCTCACATCATGGATGGCGTTTGGCTTTGCTGGGACGGGCTGATCAGGTGCCTTGCTGCTCTCGATAGCCCCACTTGCAGCTTGCACTTGTCCTCGGCATGCCTACAAGAAAGCTGGAGAGTGTAGTGATAGGACAAGGGGCAATGGCTTTAAACTGAAAGAGGATAGAATTCAATTAGATCTAAGGAAGAAATTCTTCACAATGAGAGCGGTGAAACACCGGCACAGGTTGCCCAGAGAGGTTGTGACTGCCCCATCCCTGGAAGTGTTCAAGGCCAGGCTGGATGAGGCTTTGAGCAACGTGACCTAGTGGAAGGTGTCCCTGCCCATGGCAGGAGGGTTGCAACTAGATGATCTTTGAGGTCCCTTCCAACCCAAACCATTCTATGATTCTATAAGTCTATGATTCTATGTCACTGCCCTGGCTGACGTGGAGCTGGTAGGATAGTCTCTGGTAGGATATGAATGAGAAACGACAGCAAAGTGGGTGCAGTAACAGAGCAAACGTTAATGGGATAATATCCGACTTTCATTATCTCCACCTGCCTTCTATATTCGCTTACCTTCAGAGATAATCCCTAGCATTTAATTTAATGAGCTTTTGTGTAGGCTTGCTAGCAGAATGCTTTCGATTGTATTTTTAAAGCAGAAAAGCATGCTTATCAAGCAGGATTTTTCAATCTCTTGCAGCTGCAATTAAAATGTTTGCAGAAAATAAGAATAACTGTGTGGTTAAGTCACTGATGACATGCTTGTGGTCTGCATTGTTTTCTGGATTCAAAAAAACCACCACTCTCACCTCACATGATAAAACCTGGCAGGCAAGAGGATCTACACACGATGCCTTCCACAAACCCTCCAGAGCAGAGGTTTGAAAGCACTTCATTGTTTTTTATTTAGCATTTTGAATGAAAGTTTTTAAATTATCTTCACTTACTAGAAACTTTTTGAGGGCAGAAAAAAATGACTGCAGAGAAACTCTCCCTTTTCTTTGTCCTACTTGATTAATGGATATTTGCATAATGTATTTGTTGGGCTCTGGGCACTTTCCATTTCTGACATTTCTGTGCCTTCAACAAAGGAAGAACACCCTTTTTTTTTTAATCACTAACTTTTAATTAGAAATCGGAGAGCCTGGCTAATGTCTGTCATTAAAAATGAAACAATGATTATTGTACAAATCTATAGTTTGATAGACACATTCATTAACTAGCAGTAAGGCAGATGGACTCAAGAGTCTCTCTGTTATTGTCATGGCAGCCTGAAACCTGGCATCACTTTTCCACGTGCGGTACCTACACCCAGTGTGAGACAGTCCCTGCCCCAGACCCCTGTGCAGCTGAAATCTATCATTCAAAGAACGAGGAGAAAGGAAGCAGTGCTAGTCACGGGTGGGAAGCTGAGACATCCAAGGGTGCCGTGTAAGTCTGTGCCAGCACAAAAACCAGGACAAGTTCTCTCAGTCCCTGGTCAGTGCCTTTGGCTTAAGGTCCTGTCTCTTTTTTTCTCCACCAATTAATATCACTTTAATGATTTGGGGGTGTGGCAGCCGAAATACTACCAAACACTTTGACATCCTAAAAGCAGACCTGAGAAATCATGAAGGCTATCTGATGGCAGGCTGAGAGAATTGTTCAGCCTGGAGAAGAGAAGGCTCCATGGAGACCTTCTAGTAGTTTCTTCCAGTACCTAAAGGGGGCCTACAAGAAAGCTGGAGACGGACTTTTTACAAGGGCGTGTAGTGATAGGACAAGGGGCAATGACTTTAAACTGAAAGATAGTAGATTCAGACCATATCTAAGGAAGAAATTTTTCCCTCTGAGGGTGGTGAGGCACTGGAACAGATTGCACAGAGAAGTTGTGGATGCTCCATCCCTGGAAGTGTTCAAGGCCAAGTTGGATGAGGCTTTGAGCAACCTGGTGTAGTGGAGGGTTTCCCTGCCAATGGCAGCAGGGTTAGAACTAGATGATCTTTAAGGTCCCTTCCAACCCAAACTGTTTTATGATTCTGTGACGCTTTCAGCAGCCCATGGTTCCTCCTGGAGTTATTTTTTGGCCGAAGGCGTTGCCTCAGATAATCCAGGGAAACGAAAGTACTCGCTGTTCAGCTCCTCAAATGAGCAGATGTTGCTTACTGCTGCCCTCTCTGCCCGCTTCCTATTTCTCACAGCAATCGCCGAGGATTGCTCCTAACCTATCAGGATGTGTCTGTGGCGACGTTCCAGGCAAGTAAACAACACCGGACAGTTTGGGAATACCAGACCAGGAAAGGTTTAGAAGCACCATCATGGGCCGTCTCCTTCATTGTGTTAGCGACTGAACCACCCAGTGCTTGTTTCCTCCAAATAACAGCCCTGTAATTGTTTCCTCTTGTCTCATTCATTTTTAGAACTGTTTTAATTTTGCCTATTGTTGACCCTGCTAGTTTAGTCTATCAAGTTTTACGTACACATGGAAAAAAATAACAGCACCTAACTTCCTGCCTTCCATTAGCCTCAAGAGTAACTCTCAGGGCAACGCACATCAGGAATCAGGAAAGATATATTTTAAGCTGTGATACTATCACAGTGACAATTTAGAAGGTTGAGCTGGGCAGGATTTAAGGTGCAAAAGGGAAGCTCATCCCGTGCATTGTTCACTTGTGTCTCACACTCTGCGGGGAGGTGAGTGTGGCCTCACTAGCTGCAGTCTGAGATGCTGCCCAAGGACTGGCTTGTTGCAGCCTTATGCTACACATGTACTAGTTTGCTCTGGTTTTATTTCACACTTCTGTTTTCCCCCAGACAAAAAATCCAGGCTCCTGGTGAAATTCTTGGGAGATGTTGCCTATTTCAAGATGTTATAATACTTAATATTTTGATCTAAGCTCTCTGATAATTTCTCTTAATATATGTTCTACCTCTATGTTTAGAGTAGTGTAACGTCTCCACCCCAAGCCATTTCAAAAGAATTTAATCTGATTTCCCAACAATCTTCATGTTAGTCTCTTATAAAGTTTTAACAATGTGCTGGCTAAATATTGCTTTCTAACAGCTGGCCTATGCTGGAATGACGAGTTCACTTTTTTACATGCAGCTAATGGAGTAGCTCCTTCATGTGGAAAGACAGCAATTTCTGTTTTGATTCCTATAGGCTTTGGATCAGGTCCTGGTTACTGAAGATCTGAAAGTCTCTCACTAGAGGTCTGTGGCCACTTGCATCCATACCTGAATTCACCCATACCTGGGCTCATCCATATCAGGGCTCATCAATACCCGAATGCCCTCCTAGGTGATCTCCTGGCAACCTTCAGCACTTGATGGCATGTATTGTCCACAACAGAACAAGAATGTACTGAAGCAGCTGGCTCACACCAACGCTAAGCATCTACTACTTAAGTAGAACAGTGTTAGCGCCAAGGTGTCGGAAGGAATTTTAGCCTTACAAGAACCCACACCACACATTCCTGGCTGTGGAAGGGGACTTCACAATGCTGGGTGAAGTCCCTAGGAGGCTGAATGGAGAGAGGTGAGCACCCAAAAATGTATTCCCAGCTGAGTGCTCGACTCAGTATGACAGAACTTCCAAATAAAACCATAATTAGCACTCAAAAAGAGGAGTGAGGAATATTTTTCCCTTGTTTGGATTTGGCACCCTTGTGAAACTGGACTTCAGAGTCTCAAATGCTTTTCTAAGCTCAGGGAAGCAATGTTATGCCCTGTATTTCCTTAAGCTTGGATGAAGAAGAAAGTACCTGTGCTGACCTTGTACATGATGTCATAGTCCCCTTATTCAGGAAGCATGAAATCTGGCTTGTATCCTCAGCCTTGGAGGGGATGACTCCAGAATTCTTACATCCCAGAAGAGCCCCTGTAACCACCAGATCTGTTCTGCTAGGAGAGATGAACCTCCACCCTTCCTGCTGGAGATGAGTCAGGGTGAGCTAAGACAGGTCAAGCAGAAGTTCCAAAAGGACAGAAAATAAGAAAACACCTGATTCTGTGCTCTCCTGTGGAAAACATGCAGCAGGGGAGACGGGGTATTTCCAACTGCCAAAGAGCCTCGGATACAGGGTCCCACAGCAGACAGCCCCAGCAGCGGAGGTTCACGGAGAGCCTTCCTTTGCTGTTCAGATAATTGACTCCAAAGCCGAAGCATTCCGGTTGCAAACACTTTAGTGGGTTTTGTTTTCTTTTTCCAAGTAAAATCTGTTTTCAGTTAACTTTACATAAAAATCCTAGAAGAAGCTGTAAATTTTAGGGGTTTATTGTACTGAAACAGGCAAGCATATAATATATAGACAGAAAGAGCGGGAGATGATATATGATACATTTATATACTCAGCCCTTTTGTTGACAAAGCAATTTTATCATCAAGAAGAACTGTCGTGACTCGTAACCTTAATGACTTTCCCTTGTATACAGTAGGGTGACAAGAAATACACACAAACCCCTCTTTCATTTTCTATACATATTTCTCTTTCTATCTTTTCATGACTTGTTGCTTTCCCAAAACCAGAAAGTGAACTGAAGTCTCCAGTTCTTTTCAACCTCATTTTCCTGATTCCAATTTAATTTCTATTTCTGTGTTTAAAAAGCAACACAAAAAAGGGCCATGAATGTATAAAAATAATCAAGGTTAAATTGAGGTGCTCTCTGTGACCAAAGGCTTGGATGGAAAAGAAGGACCCATGTCTCTTCCATCTAATGCAACTACTACTGGAAGCATGGTTCAGTCACAGGGGGAAGGACTATTAGCACCATTAGCTGCAGAGAAAAGTTTCTGTCACTGTTTTGATTAGGACAATCAGCAAGTTTCATTCATGGCTATATCGGCTACTTAGCACTCTTTGGTTTGCTGCAGCTACAAGCTGTATGGTATTTTCAAAATACAGTTCCAAAAATATCCCCACAGAAGACAAAAGGACACTTCTTTCATGTGTGCCAGTGGTATTGTTGCCAAGCTCTGATTCAACAGTAATGCATGCGCATTTCTGAGAACTGGAGACTTTTTTAGTTCTATTTCAGGGTGCTGCATTAATTTATCATAACGTATGAATCATATGACACCAACATTTACTTGTACAAGCCAAAATCTAACCGTTCCCAAATGCATTGAGCTATCTTCTCTTTCTTTCCATGTTTGTCTCACAAAATACTTCTTAACACTACTGTATACTTCCAGTATTTATACTTGAATGAAAATAGTACTCAACATAGCAATGAATTCTAAGTCAACTCTGAACATGAATTTTGCTGTAATCAAACAAAATGCTAGCAACAATAGCAGAGTGTCCCAACAATGGAATAAAAATCTGGAAGCTTTCAAGTATTTTGAAACCAAATTCACGAGGCCTCATATTAAAACAGGGACATATGGTTTCTCTGCTCGCCAGGCATGCTTTTACCTTCATTGTAACTACATAGCTCTTAAGAAAACAAGGCCTCTTCGTAAAGACAATCGATAATAGGTAGATATTTCAGCTGTTTGAAAAATTGCAAGCATTAACTGAACTGCAACTCTTTAAGCACTCCTGAAACTCCAGTGCTTTATCTATTATCCTGAACAATGTGAGTGATGTATCATGTAGAGCAGAGTGACAGTGTTTGCTAACATTCCCATTTGTAGAAAGCAAGAGGAAACCTAATCCTAAAAGTATCCTGACAACACTGGTTGCCAGACTTCTTAATTTTCAAGGAAAGGAGAGCTACTCAGTGTTAAATTGCATATGCCTGCAAGCTGCTGCTTAGAGAGTAATGCATGAGAGAAAATCCGTTTATCAAGACTCTGGTTGCGTGTTAGTGTGCCCTAAAAGTAAATACACGACAGCTTCGCTCTACTCTCTGTGCCAGCTGATATGACTACAATACTGTTTACCCATCTACACGTGGCTCAGCATGTTGCAGAGCCTATGCCATGATATCATAGCTAGTGCTGTGTCACTTTAATGCCTTTCAGTGCATTAAATGACACAATGAAATGAAGCAGAAAGACTGATGTGACATTTCTCAATAGGAAGTGTTTATCTCTGTCCCATCAGTGTTTAATTGACTTGCAAACCACTCAGGACTCTACAAACATTAAGTGAAGAGATCTTTAGCAGACAGTAACACTTTACACTAAGTGTCTTTAAGTGCCTAGTATAAATGTTCAATAAATAACATATTTTAGATACATACATTGTGAATATTAATAATGACATTTACCTTTGGGTTTCCCTATCTATGTAATTGAAGGAAATTTATGCTGAACATGCTAAAAATATTTCTGGACAGAAAAATCTCTACTTGTCTGTATTACTTTGCCTTACTTTATTCCAGTTTGTGCTTTGGAGTCTAGCTCAACCATCAGAAGTTTACAAGTAATTGTCATTAATGCATTAAGTAGCATGGTTAGCATCTATCATATGCTGTTTGTTCCCTCGTCCACTCCCCAGGAGGAGAGGCACACAGTTGTTTAGATTTGGTACAGAGTTCTGGCCTTTTTATGCCTTCCATTTGTGTTTTTTTTTTTTTTTAAGATACACATTACTATGTGGAATTTAAGACTATCCCACAGACTGGGGTACAGAGAAGAGGCCTAAAAGGATGCTGAGCACATGTATTCCACATGTCCTCATCTACCACAAGCCATATATTTCCCAGCATACCACAGAAAAAAAAATTTGTGAAGGTTCTTGTGGGACTATGTAGTGCCACAAGAAAGGAACAAGAGAAATCAAGATCACTGACAACGTCCTGTTTATGTTTGTTGTTTGGCTTGCTCACAGGGTCGCAGGAAATGATTTATTTGCCCCTCTGTAAAGAATTCCCCACTGCCTCCCAAATACCCATGGGCCTCACCAATTTGGCATGAGGGAGAATGTGTTCCTGATCCCAAATCTGGTGATTACTTTATGCACTCAAGACAGCAGGTTGGAGCCCCAGCACAACCTGCATGATGTCCTTGGTCTTACTGTAGACAATGTTTATTGCTGCAGAGGAAGCAAGAAGAAATTATTTTAAAAATCAAAACAAATCAGAAGCCAAGTTTAATATCAAAGAAGACAGAAAATATCTTTGGTCTCTGCAGGTGGCCAGCAGAAACATGAAGCCTTATGCTAATGTGACACAACTCATCTCATGAACAACAGAGATCACATCTACTTTCTGTGCTCATCAGAAGGTCCACATATGAAACAGTCAAAAACTGATGTTTCAAACATAAATCTGTATGCCGGGTTCATTGTATCTTGCCATATAATCCCATACATAAAGTTATCTTAGAAGTAATTTTGAATTCTTTCTCACGCAATTCTGTTAGGAAGGCTGTTTCAGAACCCTAGAAGGCTATTTCAATGGTCAAAAAATGTTTTCTGATTTCTTTTCTAAATATAAGTGATAGGCAAGGTCCAAGAAATGGGCCCAGATGAGCCAGGCCCTTGGAAGGGAAGTTGGTGGAATTTATGCTATTCCTCAGACCCCACAGGAGTTCATTCATGAGTCTATTTGTCATCTGCAAAGATGGCTATCCTTGTTACACTTAGTTTCACTACATCAAAGGAAAGTTTTTGCTGACCATGGTCTTCACCCAAGAGCACGAGGAGCTCTTGAGTTGTGTATGTAATGGTTTGCAGAAGCTGGAAAAGAAAAGGATTTCAATAGCTTCAAATAACCCACATGCTGTAGTGTCCTATGCCTTTTGAAGTTTCTTCAACGTCGAAAGCCTTTGTACATCACATTGCTGTACTCTAGTGAAAGGACATAAATAAGCAAAGCCAGATATCATCATCTACTGAGATTAGTAGGAAACCCTTCACTGGTCAGAGATGAAAGAAAAGCAGCTGTGTTGTCATTTAGGACAAGCAGGACTTCAGCAATATTTCTAGATTGCAGTCCAAATCAACCTACTAATGCCAAGAAAATTATTCACCATGGCTACAAAGTCACCAAATTGCTTTCCACCATCCACTCACACAATTTCTGTCATGGTTTTATTTCAGATCGATCATATTTACTTATAATTTGACCTGTCCGATAAATGGGTTCTTCTGCCAGTAATAATGTAAAAGAAAGGTGCAAGAGATGTTAAAGATAAGGACTTCCTCCAGGGAGATATCAGTTTAATTCATCGACTTGAAATCCTATTGTTTCTCTCAGTGCAGACAACAATGTCTTGGTTATCATTTTGAAAAGCTAAAAGGGTCTGGGGGACAGAAACGCACGCACATCCCTATAAGCATACCTATTCACTGGAATTATGGAATAATTCATAATTTTAACAAATTAATGTCTGAAAAAGAAGTTTTTTCTGTATCTAAAATATTACTTTCAAGTAGATGAGCTTCTAAATGGTATATAACTCCTCTTGATTTACAAGCGTGGTGTTTATCTCATGGTATTTTACTATGGTATAGTCAGATGTCTTCAGTGCTGACCAGCAAACTATGTGTCTATTAAGGGCAAAGAACACTTGTTCTCTGAGTGAAATATTAGCAATTTCAGCTGAGAAGTCCCCCAGTGGAACTGTCTTTCTTTACATACCACCTCTGTAAGTCTTGAGCTGAGATTTGCCTTGGGTGTTAGGAGTTTCAAAACTAAATTAAAGAACAAGCAATGCAAATGAGCTGCTGATTAATAGGTACCATGCTGTTTGAGAAGGCAACTCACATCTGAACAGTAATTTTTGCAGAGGTGCTTAGTATGTGTTCAGAGCACTCCTTAAATGCTCAGTGCTGAGATAGGCTGCAGGTATTCAGGGTTGAGGAAGATGCTTGGATAAGATTTGGTATCTTCTGTAGCGTGGATGTAAGGATCACAGAATCAGAGAATCACAGAATGTTAGGGAGTGGAAGAGACCTCAAAGGATCATCTAGTCCAATCCGCCTGCTGGAGCAGGACCACCTAGATCAGATCACACAAGAACACGTCCAGGCAGGTTTTGAACATCTCCAGGGAAGGAGACTCCACAACCTCTCTGGGAAGCCTGTTCCAGTGTTCTGTTACCCTTACTGGGAAGAAGTTCTTCCTCATGTTTAAGCGGAACCTCCTGTGTTCCAGCTTATATCCATTTCCCCTTGTCCTATCATTGAATGCCACTCAGAAGAGCCTGGCTCCATTCTCATGACAGTCACCCTTTACATATTTATAAACATTAATGAGGTGCCCCCTCAGTCTCCTCTTCTCCAAGCTAAAGAGGCCCAGCTCCCTCAGCCTTTCCTCATAAGGGAGATGCTCCACTCCCTTAATCATCTTTGTGGCCCTGCACTGGACTCTCTCAGGCAGTTCCTTGTCCTTCTTGAACTGAGGGGCCCAGAACTGGACACAATATTCCAGATGTGGCCTCACCAGGGCAGAGTAGAGGGGGAGGAGAACCTCTCTCGACCTACTAACCACACTTCTTCTAATACACCCCAGGACGGCATTGGCCTTCTTGGCCACAAGGGCACATTGCTAGCTCATGGTCATCCTGCTGTCCACCAGGACCCCTAGGTCCCTTTCTCCGGTGCTGTTCCCCAACAGTTCAGTCCCCCACTTGTACTGGTACATGGGGTTGTTCTTACCCAAATGCAAGACTCTACACTCGCCCTTGTTGTATTTCATTCAATTTCTCCCCGCCCAACTCTCCAGCCTGTCCAAGTCTCTCTGAATGGCAGCACAGCCTTCAAGTGTGTCAGCCACTCCTCCCAGTTTAGTGTCATCAGCAAACTTGCTGACCATGCACTCTATTCCCTCATCCAAGTCATTGATGAACATACTGAACAATACTGGTCCCAGTACTGACCCTTGAGGGACTCCACTGGATATAGGCCTCCAACTGGACTCTGTCCCATTGACCACTACTCTCTGGCTTCTGTCCTTCAGTCAGTTCACAATCCACCTCACTATCTGGTCATCCAGACCACACTTCCTCAGTTTAGCTGTGAGGATGCCGTGCGAGACTGTGTCAAATGCTTTACTGAAGTCAAGATAGACCACATCCACTGCTCTACCATCATCCACTCACTGGGTAATGTCCTCATAAAAGGCTATCAGATTTGTCAAGCACGACTTCCCCTTAGTGAAGCCATGTTGACTGCCCCTAATGACGCTCTTATCCTTGCTATGCCTAGAGACAGCACCGAGGATAATTTGTTCCATTATCTTTTCAAGGATGGAGGTGAGGCTGACTGGTCTATAGTTACCTGGGTCTTCCTTCTTGCCCTTTCTGAAGACCAGAGTGACATTTGCTTTCCTCCAGTTCTCAGGCACCTCTCCCGTTCCCCACGATTTAACAAAGATGATGGCGAGTGGCCTGGCAATGACATCCACCAGCTCCCTCAGCACCTGCGGGTGCATCCCATCAGGACCCATGGATTTATGGATGTCCAGGTTGCTTAACTGGTCCCTAACCAAGTCCTCATCAACCAGGGTAGACTCCTCCTCTCTCCTGACTTCCTCAGGAGCCTCAGGGTTCTGGGGCTCATCAGGATAGCCTCCAGCAGTATAGACTGAGGCAAAGAAGGCATTCAGTAACTCTGCCTTCTTCTTATCCTCTATCACCAGGGCACCCTCCTCATTCACCGGTGGGCCTACATTGCCTCTAGTGCTAGTTTTATCTGCAATGTATTTGAAGAAGCCCTTTCTGTTGTCCTTGACCTTTCTTGCAAGGTTTAATTCCAAGGAGGTCTTAGCTTTCCTAGTTGCCTCCCTACATCCTCTGACAGCAGACCTATATTCCTCCCAAGTGGCCTGCCCCTCCTTCCATGATCTGTACACTCTCTTTTTCCACTTGAGTTTGCCCAACAGTTCCCCATTTAACCATGCAGGTCTCTTGGTACCCTTTCTTGACTTCCTACCTGTTGGGATGCACCGGTCTTGAGCTCGGAAGAAGAGGTCCTTGAAGGCTAACCAACTATCTTGGGCCCCTTTACCTTCTAGTACTCTGTCTCATGGGATTTCTCCTAGCATTTGTTTGAGAAGATCAAAGTTGGCCCTACTGAAGTCCAGGGTTCCAGTTCTGCTAGGTATTCTCTTCCTGCCACGAGATCCTGAACTCCACCATTTCATGGTCACTACAACCAAGGCTACCCTCAACATCAGTGCTTCAACCAGACCCTCCTTATTAGTGAGAATAAGATCCAGCAGCGCTCCTCTCCTAGTAGGCTCATCCACCATTTGCATCAGGAAGTTAGCAATGCACTGAAGGAACCTCCTGGACTGTGGATGGTTGGCTGAGCAGGCCTTCCAGCAGATATCAGGATAATTGAAGTCCCCCATGACAACCAGGGCCTGCATTTGTGAGACTGTTTTCAGCTGCCTGTAGAAGACCTCATCAACCTCCTCGTTCTGATCCGGTGGTCTGTAATAGACACCAATAACAGTATCACACATGCCAGATTGTCCTTTAATTTGCACCCACAAGCTCTCAACCTGCTCCTGGTCCGCCCCTGGACAGAACTCAATGCACCCCAGTTGCTCCTAAATTGTAACGTAGCTTCAGTATAGATTTTTGAGAGTGCATTGTGATTCATCTGTCTGTACAAGCTTACTCCGCGGAGCCAGGGAGCGGGGCAGTGCCCTCCTCCCTTCTCTCCTCACTCTTGGGCAAAGCACCTTTTCCAGTTTCTTCACCCCAACTTAAATAGGGCAATTTGCAGAGGTGCTGATTGGCTCAAGCCTGAGGGGGATGGGAGTCAGATCTGGTGGCCAGAACCAGATCTGACCTGGTTCCAAAACCAGGGAAGTCACAGGGAGCAAATCCCCTCTCCTGCCACCAGAATCCCTTTACACAAACCCAGCACATTCTCTTTCTGGATCCACGAACAACACTGTGGCAAAGTGCATGAAAGTTTTTAGACGTAATCTGTCAGTTCTAGAAACATTTTCCAGCTATGTTACTACAAATACCTTCCTTTTAAATAGGCCCTACTGTCTTCTTTATTTAATCTAATCATAACTGAATTTTCTTTGAGACTCTGACCAAATATTGCAGCAGACACTGGGGAACAGTTAATGGCAAAGTCTGTAAAACTCTGTGCACTGCTCATCATAATTCTGATATGTTAATAAGCTTCATCTGTTTTGCTTGCTTGCTTTTTTTCAAATGTGAAATATTCTTTAGGAAGGCACATGATTCAGATGCCACAGATTTTTGCCTGTGTTTCTGCAGTATTGTAGCAAAACGATTTAGCAAAGCAAGGGAGAGAGAGGTTGTTATTACACTTCAGCCAAGTCTGTATGGTGGTGTGACAGTGCACATGACACTCTCCCTGCTACATAGAACCATAGAATGGTTTGGGTTGGAAGGGACCTCAAAGATCATCTAGTTGCAACCCTCCTGCCATGGGCAGGGACACCTTCCACTAGATCACGTTGCTCAAAGCCTCATCCAGCCTGGCCTTGAACACTTCCAGGGATGGGGCAGTCACAACTTCTCTGGGCAACCTGTTCCAGTGCCTCACTACCCTCTGAGTGAAAAATTTCTTCCTTATATCCAATCTAAATCTACACTCTTCCAGTTTAAATCCATTGCCCCTTGTCCTATCACTACATATTCTTGTAAAAGGTCCCTCTCCAGCTCCATGTCCTTCTTGTGCTGGGGACTCCAGAGCTGAATGCAGTATTCCAGGTGGGGTCCCATGAGAGCAGAGTAGAGGGGCAGAATCACCTCCCTTGACCTGCTGGCCACACTTCTTTGAATGCAGCCCAGGATACAGTTGGCTTTCTGGGCTGCCAGTGCACATTGCCAGCTCATGTTGAGCTTCTCATGCACAGTCAAGACGAGGAACTCAGGTTCTTAACCCAATGCACATACCTCTCTGCAGACAGCTGTTTGATTTGCCCGTGAAGAGCAAAGCTTGTCTCCCCTTCGTCTACCAGTTACCAGGCTGGTGCCCCTTATCTGAATAGGTGTCAAGGAGGCCTTGCTAGCGGCAAATGCTCTCCCAGCAGCTAAAACCTATTGCTTGCACGTCCATGAGAAAACCCATGGGAAAAGGAGCCACCTATGGCACTGCAGCCCCCAGCAGAGCTTTCACAGTGGAGACAGTTCCCTTGTTTCAAAAGGGAATTTAAGCAGGATTTTGTGTCCTAAAATCATGCCGCAAATTGCTTTTCTATCCCAAGGTCCAGCTCCAGGTCAGTGAAGTTTCTTAGTGCAGTATATATTTTTTAGTACCTGATATATCACATAATAGTATGTTACAGCAGTAACGTGAACTATCTTTCTATCAGCTATGCAGGTCCTTCTGAAATAATTTGCATGGCAAACATAAACAGCTACTTTTTTATCCCTTAAAACACCCCTTTTAACTTTCATTGTCACCAAGATAAAATGGCTTCAAACAAAAAAAAACCCTCTAAAACAAACAAACGATTGAAGGGTCATGAATCCTCAAAAATAACAATGCCACAAGTCTATTTTGGTAATTCTCTTGGCAGAGTAATATGGAAGCTTCTCTCAAATGAACTGCTTCCAAGTTTCAAGGGAACAGGTCATAAATAGATTGTTCAGGAAATTCAAAGTTTGGGTACGATAATGAGAAAGCAGCTGATTAAAGGCAAATTTTGAATTTACCTATCAAAGTTACAGCAGCAGTGGACTTGTCCACCAGCATGTTTCTTTTTCTTAACCCTTTATGGTTGTTGGGTTTTTTTTTCTAAATTAAATCTCCATCGTTTTCTTAGCATAGACTATCTCCGGAGCCAGAGATAGCCTTTGAGCCAGGCAAGGCAAAGACACGATACAATAAAGGACACAGAGGTCTTTGTGATGACAACAGGAAAAGCTCAAGGAAGAAAAGAGAGTGGTGCTGAAGGATGTGTGCCAGAGAGGGATGGGGAGGGAGGGGATGCCGGGGCCAGAGAGGGAAGAAGGTGAAGGAGTCCTGGAAGTCACTGTTATTTCAAGAGATGGCACAGATAGGTAAAGAGCAGACTACAGAGCGCGGCCGCTGACCTTTCGTGAGCTTCATGTTACAGCAGCCATCAGCTGCAAGCACCGACAGAGCTGGTCCGTCTTCAGCGGTACTCCAAGACACCCCCTCGTTGCGACTCCTCTCTCCCTTACGGACAATACTCGCTTCCCACAGCTTCCTATTTTAAACCCCTGCGAACCTCCCGATTATTCAACAAGGCTGCGTTCGCTCAGCATAGAGCTGGCAAAAATTTGACACCACGGGACGGCAGGAGGAAAGAACGTTTTGACACACCAGTTTATCTTTAATCATTGTGAAAGAAATCAAAATAGAAGTCTGAAGCATTCCCAATTTTCCTTTTCTTATCAAGGGGAAAATACACATAGGAAAGATTCCATCATCAGGAAATAATTTAAAAGGGACAGAAATTATGTGGGAAGACTTTATCTTCCTTTTCAAAACCTTTTTTTTTTACCGAAGAAAATAAGTTTACAGATTCTATACTGGTTTTTGTAAAAACATGGAAAAACAAGCATTTTTCAATTATTTTTCTATTTTAAATTTTATCTGAGCAAGAAAGATTAACTTTATTCAGGTCACCTCTCCCTATATATGTATATTAAACTGGGAAAAGATGTAAAATGATTGGCATTGTAAAGATTTTTACATTAGCCATAAAAAGAAAATGTCACGTTCAAACTTGCCATGTTATTAACAGCAGAAAATTTACATTAACGAGAACGGTTTCTCCCAAAGGATTCTAAAGCATTTTAGAAAAAAACCTCTGAAGGATATCTAAAGGATACAATGATGTATTATTGTCAGTCAGTCATTCTGCTGTTGAAACTCAGCAGCTTGTTGGCAGCAGCACTACCTGTTATTTAAGACAGGAAGTAAAATGTATTTCATTTAATTGCAGGAATAATGTATGCGGCTAGAGCAATACTTTGATATGGCATTTGGTCACGTCACGCATTTAATAGCTGTGTTATTGTGACAAGAGCTATGCAATTCTCCACAGCCCAAGTGGTCAACATAATTTCACCTGAATGATGGCATCTTCAACAGCAAAGCACTACTCTAAACATCAGCTGGGACACTGATTCAGTGCTGACTCAGAGGGGATATGCTAACGTTCTAAATTACAAACATCGTTCCCTACGCAATGTGTTACCTGGATGTTTTCTCCTCAAAGCAGGATCCTTGTTAAACTGACAAGTTTTGAGAACTGAGAAGAGGTAGTACGTAGCCTATGAAAGCCACCTTCCAAGACCTGGAGTTACCATTCATTCTTAGTTTGCTATTCGGATCTAGGGAGGCTGCAAAACAAAAACAAAAGAGAAAACCAGTCCAAGTTCGGAGAGATTTCAGCACACATTTTATTGCAGTCTGAAGAGAACCTCAAAAACAACTTTCACTGAAATCCACTCTGTTTTCCAGAAAATTTTAACAGAGTTTGCTTTCTTTAGAAGTGGGATAAATCGAAAGTTAAATCTTGCAGCTGGACTTGTTCAAACTTGTATGCAACTGATCATCTCCAGTGCCTACACACACAAGCACCACAGAAGGCATCACAGCGCAGCTTCTTGTGATCTCAATAAAAAGCCTGTTGTGTTTGTTGTTTGGAAGCTTTTTGTATCTTTTGGCTGTCCTCTTGTCCCGGAACTGTTTTCTGAGGTATGTGAAAAAGTATGGCCTCTTAGTTACCTCCCCCAGCCCGTTTTGTGAGAGTAAGACAAGTTAATTGTGCCTGACGATATGGATGACCCTTTCAAGTCATGTAAAATGATACGGCTCTGCTTATCACACAGGTAGATAACCATTAATATTACGTGTACTGTCTATGGGAAGAGAAGGGGTCTTGTTTGTTTCGAATGTTTTCAAAGGTAGGAAACAAAGGGTCCTGTAGGGACACCAGCACACAGCAGACAGCGCAGTCATACAAATTGAAGTTAAAAGACAGGAATCTGCAATAAAAATGGGTGAAAGACAAAAGCCTGGCTCTTTCTTTACAATAAGGCTAAGCCATTTCACTGAGGTGTGCAGCAATACAGAAGTAGAATAACGCCACATTTAACTTAAGCAGAGCTCCTGGCCGGAGCTCCTTCTTGGTCAGTCACTAATTTTACTGAATGAAATCCTCAATTCTTACTCATTTTTAAACAGGCTTATGTGTAATAAAATCTCTTAAAATAATCAGCATATCTCAGAATCCGGACCAGAAATCTTTTGTCCAGATAAGACCCTAAAAAAGGGGGTCTAGAGACTGAAACCTTTGCACTGTTGTAACATTATAGCTTAGGAGCACAGATCACAGCCCTTAAATCTAACTGTAAAGAATACATCTCAGTACAAGGGTCTGTCTTTGCAAACATGGGCATCACTCAGTTTATATTCACTACTGGGGCAAGGCAGGATGAGGAAGAAACTAGTCAGCTGGGTAAGCGATGGGAGGATTTATGAGTTTAATTTCACCCTGGCGAAATACTTTATAGCCACAGAACAGACTTTTCAGCTTGATTCAGTCTTCTGAGACCAGTGGACTTTGGATCTAGCCTTTAAACTGTTTGTTTTAAAAAAACCCAAACAACACAGCTCCCTAAAAAGCCTGAAAGTAAAACACACGTATTTCTTAGTAACATGCAACACGTATTGCACTCTGAGGAATCACATTTTTAAGTCAGTGGAAAATGTCTAATTAGCTTGAGCTGGCTTTGGATCAAGCTCCAGAAAGTTTTGAAAAGACATTGCCAGTGTCTGAGGGCTTCAGGCAGCCTCATTTTTGGAAGCAGGATGTAATAGCTTCTAGTGCTATTTTAAAATTGTGTAACGTGTACAATGTCATTTGTGGTGAAACAATACAATAACAAGTATCAAGTTTATATTTCATTTGACAGATTTTGCACTATCTGTAGAACAAGATTGTAAAGTATAGAAATACCAGGCAGGCGAAGAGCTGACTGAGGAAGCGGATCTCTCAACGGAGGTCAGTGGAAACACTGTGTTTCAGAGAATAATGAAGAACCCAGATCTCCACTGGCTCAGTTGTTTGGAATAATTAAGGGTTCACTTAGTAAGGGTCAGATCATCTCACTGACCTCTAAGCTTTCTGATCTTTAGGAACCTCCTCAAAACAGGCAAAAATCAAACAAGAAAGTACTATCTGCCTTTTTAAGTGAGTTTTCAGGAAATCAAAAAGAGATGATTTCTCTGAAGTTAATTAAAACATTCTAAAGGTTTCTTTTTTGAAGCCTTTCAAAAAGGCAACTGTTGCCCCAGTTGAGTGAAAATGTAATATGTTTCTTACTTCTTACAGAGAAGAATCATAGAATCATAGAATGGCATAGGCTGGAAGGGACCTTAGAGATCATCTAATCCAACCTTAAGTGCAAGAAATGCACTTTTAAAATAACTCTAAAGGAAAATTACCATTGCTACTAATAAAATAACACTTTTTTTCAGGGCAAATATTTTTACATTTTGAAATTTGGTTTTCATTGTGAAAAAGCTGTCAATTAGAAGTGTCTCAGAAAAACAGAAATTTGGAAAAACTCAGAGTCATGGGGTTGATTGTTTTTAAAAATACTGCTGAAATATCACAATATTAGTAATTAGATTTGGAACGGTAAGCACATAAGTATAAAATGTATGGTTAATAAAATATGCTATGTAATAAAAATTAAGATGGTGAAGTGAGAACCAATGAGTGAGTCAAAAGATTCAGTACAACATTTATCTTGCAAATACAGTCATTGAAGTGCTTTGAATCCTTTTGATTTCAACAAAAGACCTATCAATCTTTTTATCAATAATAGAAATCTCAATATCATCGTATTTGAAACACTTTCATAGCATGTCTGAACAAAGAGACATAAAAAATGATGAAGTTGAAGATGAATGTTTCGTTGATGTTACAAATGTAGAAATAAAATTAACCACGTTAATGAATAGTATGAGTTTACTCAATTTACATGAGGTTGTAAAAAAACTATCACAAAGTATTTACAGACTAATAGAATTCAATATTGATACTGCAGCGTTGCATTTGAGCAATAACTTATTATAACAGCTACATGATTTGAATTCCTTTGTAGCATGAGACAATAAAGATTTTAACTTGAAAGAAAATGATGCCATTGTATGCTTTTTTTTTTCCCCTGTGTTTTACAGAACAAATGGATCTTCTGACTATCACTGGACACTCCTGATACTGCCATGAAACATCTATTTAAAATGTTGCATGAAAGCTTCCTTCTTTTAAAAAAAAATTTACCATTGTAAGAATTGCTCTAACAATGTGCTTACCGTCTGCTAATAAAATAGAATATGAAACTAGCAACTTCAGAGAAATTAGTAATTTCTCTGCTACTCTGAGAAAGTATCTCTCAAAAAGAAGTGCCAGAAACATCATGAAATCCCCTTGACCTTGCTACTGCTCTTGATTTTATGTAGAAGGCAGAAAGATTTCAAAGATGCTTATGCACCCAGTCTCTCTGAAATCATGATACTCGTTAGGTGCTTAAATATCTTGAAGTATTTAAGCTTTATACTGCAGTGATCTGCTGTAGTGTGCAAATTTTAGGCAGACAGCAGTAGTTGTCCAAATTCATTTTGCAACACTAACAGGAATACTTGATCACTTTGGTATTCTGAAGTAAATCTCTTTAAAGCAGTTTTGAGGTAAGGTTTACTTTTATCTACACGAAAATCCTCAGATATTTTGCTGAATCCTTCAGGAAAAGCTCTGTTGACCTACATGGAAAATAATTTGCAAGAAAACACTGTGAGCATAAAATTTAGAGCTCTCATAAAACATTATGCATGGGACAAGCGAGGCCATATTACATAGAAAAACGGACTCTGTCCATAGAGTTATCAGTTAGGTTAGTGGTTAATATGTAATCTTCGATCTACAAACCCTGAAAAATGAACTCTCTGCACTCTATATCACCTCGAAAAATGTGTAGGTATAGTCACTTTCCATGATCTCACAACTTTATCACTGATCTTGTTAACCTCACACTACTAAGCTGAATACAAATTATCCTTCCATCTACTTTTCTGCCTCACAGAAACTTTTCATGCTAAAAAACTACTTTAATAGTTCTCCTGTTACAATCAGGTTTTATTATAGCATTTTTACCTAGATAGAGCACTGATACTATTCTATGTTTTCCTAAATTATATAGTGCAAAACTGTAACATAGAAGTATATGAACATCTAGAAGATGTATTTTACTCATCTTATTCAGGGATCTAGTATACCATTTTATATAATACTTATCACTTTAACAAAACTAATCAAGCAGAGTGCCACTAACTTTAAAATTTTTGTGGGTTTTTTTTGTTAATAACTTTTTAAAAGGATAAGATATACTATACCTGTGTATATACATATGTATTATATAAGCCAAGCCTCTATGCCAAGCCTGATTTAAATGCTGGCTGCTTTCTCTTCTCCTCACAAACCATTGGATAGACACACGTAGTGCAGAGTTATGCAGATACCTTTATAACTATTTTGTTTCTTATTACTGCACACTAGAACTAGAAGTCCCAGAGAAATGCTCTTTGTGCTAGGCAAGAATGGATTTGGCAACACTATTTTCCTATAGTATCATCCATACCCAGAGGAAACTGTTACTCAAGTAAAACATACTCCAAACTTCAGGGGAACATTGTGTTCCCTAAAAACCATAAATAAAGACCTCTCCCCTGAATTAAGACCTTATTCCCTAAATAAAGACCCAACGAATCCTGCCCAAGAAACTACGGAAGTGACTGAACTTTTATTGAACCTCAAAGTTTTGGCTTATCTCTTGGGCAATGGCTGGGCTGGTTCTTATTTATATCCCTATTTAAAACAAGCAGATTAATTCTTGGGTTTGCTTTCAAATTTAGTCACACACGGAATGTCTTAATTGTTTGTTAAAGGAACAGCAGGTTGTGGTCAGGGTCAAATGCCCTTGTGCTCAACAGATTTTAACTTTGCATAGTACTAACTCTTGAGACCATGATAAGCAAGCAAAGCAAACCTAGAAGAAGATCTTCATGCTGTATGTGGGAGAAGCGCTGAGTGTGCAGGTATGCAAGGGCAGAGGAAAGGGAGGAGGGGATCTGAGTCCATAGTACTGGGCATTTTTTACCACATTGGACAGCATAGCATGTACTGGTAAGCGGTCTTTTGGTACATGCATGTTGGGGAGTATGGGATTCTGCAAGATGCATAGTAAAACAATGAAAGATGTCTCTACTGCAGAGATAAATTGAGTGTTAGCAGAAGGATATAGGTATGCGGGCTGGAAACCTGGTTCTGTGTTCACTCCTGCTAGTAACTCATCACCTGCTTTGTACGGGAGGCACAAGCTGGACCAGGGACCTGCTGATGGTCCTCCAGCATGCCAGTCCAGAATTTCCCATTTTCCTAGAACAGGTGGGCTCCTCCCTGAGTCACTGTGGAAGGATTTTCACTCTAACAGACCATAATGTATCATGAGATTTCTGCTCACATATGGTGAAGATTCTTTCAGCTGTACGTGAGGAAAGGCAAGGGCCTGGTGGAATGACAGAACCATGAGGTACCGTGGAAGAGCTGGCCGTAAGGATGAGCCCACTGGTTGGACTAGCGCAGTTGTAAGAGCCATGGGCTGGTTAGGTGGTTTCTAAGGCAGAGCCCGGAGGATGAAGACTCTCCTGGTCATTTCCTCACTGTCCTTCCAAATCTGATCCTGCCCATGAAAGGGACTGGAGCGATTAGACGGCAACGAGGAAAATGTGGATAAATCTCTTTTTATGTGACCTATGAAGCGTCAGTCTCAGACGTAGTGCTCCTTGTGATCACCAAGTCCCCCTCCTCATTAGTGAGCAAATCCTCCCAATAAGGAGAAGTTAGCAGGAGTAAATAAGGGGGCCTGAACCTCTCCCGGCTTCACTGGGCCAGAGGAATTGGATGGCTCAGCAGGCAAACCGCCTGTTCCAGCCTGGTGGTTGGCCCAGCATCTTACTTTCATATCAGGTAGCCTCCAGAGAAGCAAAATGGGTTATTTTAACTCAAACATGGTTTCAGTTCTGTGCTTTTCTGCAAGGAGAAAAGAGAGGGCTCTCCTGTGTTTGGGACCAAGGGACTGGTTCTGTTTGTTTTCCCTTGGAGAAGACTAACTGCCAACTTTTCCACTCCCTGGAACGAGGTGGGCTGGCTTCGTTTATTTTCAGCACCCTCCAGGAAATGAGGCTGTTTGTTAGGTTTATTATCCTGGAGCTAGAAGGCCAGGTTCAGTTTCTTTAGTAGGTGTAGGGGCACGGTTACTAAATTTACTGCATTTTTTCCAAAGGATTGAGCCTTGGAGCAAATCTGTTATTCCCACTAATTACCCGATGCTCCGATGTGTCTTTGGCCGAAATCTGCCAGCTCGAATCGTGACCTGCCAGCTTGAGCAAAGATCTTACGTAGGCAGCAACTTTCAGTTAGCTCTGGCAAAAGAGAAATCCTAAGAGCTGCGAAGAAATATGTCTATTTCCGTATGCCTGCGGTCGTGTCTGTGTGATACGGGGCGCAGCGGTGGTATCGGTTAAGGGCAATGGGCGCCCAGTGATTAAGAAAGCTGGTTTACAGCAACATGCCAGTCTCCTACAAGACAAAAAGAAAATCCAGGTAACGTTACACAAGAGAAAGGTACATTTCTTTCTCTGATCTCTTTAGTGCTTACAAGATTTAGATAACGTGCTTATCATGAAGCAAACGGCGATATTTTGCAAGTTTTACTTGGTGTGGTAACAACTATTACCCTTTATACCTTTGTAAATACCCTGAAGTTCGCAAGAGTAAGGGCATAAATGAAGTGAGCAAACACAGTCTAACTCTAAATACCTCTTGGCTTTCCATACGCATCTCTAATTAAATGATGGGCATGAATTTTTTTGAGGTTGTAATAAAATACAATTATTTAAATAAATATCTGAACAAAATAGTCATACAGCCAGAATAAATTACCATCAGATTTTTAATTACTGAAGTAAGTTTTGGTAGGAGGGAATGAATAATATTAAAGGATTTAATTAGTGAATTCAGAGAGGGGTTATTTACAGCATTAACACCAACAACATAACATCTAACATAATTAGAGATCAAAGAAAGTTTACTAGGCAAGCAAGACCCTTCTTGCAGAAGAAGATGTGGTCTCCCAGTCTTTAATTCTTGTATTTCTCTCCTTTAAGTTTCTTTTCCAAGCACTTTTATTTCCTCTGGAATATTTAACCATGGATAATTAAATAATATTTGTAAGAGATCAAATAACCTGCAGCAGTAGCCTGTTGGTTCTAGAGAAGCTAGATGGCAGAAACGGCTGCTGAACATTGACTTCACAATACCACTACATATGAGAGGAACGGGGCAAGGGGAAGCAAGACACATCGCTGTTATTTAGCACAAATGCCAATTTAAATTTTTTTCCCAAGAGGTATAAAGGGTCCTTCTGACCTGGGTAATTTCAACAGCGCATTGGAACAGTAGATCTATAAAGTTGTAGGGCAGAGGTCTTGTTCTACCTTGGCCTTGTTCTGTGCCTTTTGATGGCTCTCAGGCCTGTGCAGGGTTTAGAATAGGACTCCTGCCAAGAGGTAAAAATTAATTAGATTAATTAGATTAAATGAATTAGAAGAAAGCTTGTGAGGACTTTTTTGTGGAATTTTCTTTCACCTAAATGTGTCATACTTCTTTCTGCAATTTCTCTGACTTGCTCCATGTTTCCTGGCTGTGCTCAGGAACACGTTCCAGTCATTGAAAAGGATGTCTCCATCCCCAAGACTGAAGGGAAAGGGAGGACATCTAATGAAAACGTTCAGAAGAGGAATTTATTTTCAATAAATTTGTCTCGATTTCTCCTTCCCCTCATTTTCTGTCAGAATTCAAAATCCTATGGATAGAAAAATTTTTTAAAAAAAAGCTTGCAAAAATTTCATAAAAATTTCTAGGTAAAGAAAAATATTAAACTTGTTCTAATGTGTGTTATATCTTTGAAATTTCTGTTCCTTTGAAATTCCTGCATACTCCTCCAAGAGAAAGAAATAACAAAATGCATCAAAGGCATGCATTTTCAGTTATATTGTTGTAACTAGAGAAACTTAAAATTCATCTGCAAAAGTGACTACTTACTCAGTAAACCACATAGGGCTCCTATACCAGCTCCACGCTACGTTAGAATCTCTGTCTTTAAAAGTTTTGGTAGTAGGTTTTAAAATTAGTAATTAAAAGCTTTTATTATCAACAAATCACATGCTGGAACAGGAGAATAACATGCCCCTGTTTTTCTTCAGCTTTCTGTGGGCTCCAAAAGGCTCTGCCCTCAGTGGCCTTCCCTCCTTCCTCTGGAGAGGGCACCTCCTCTCCGAGGAAGCTCGTCTGTAAACACGAGCCCAACTGCTCGCGCTGATGACTCAAATCCACCCGTATGCTCCCTTCTGTCCAAGCCCAAAGCTCAGCCTGCTTCTGTCTGAATGTCTCGCCGTCGGCTCAAGCTCGGTATGGCTCACCAGAGCTCCTAATCTGTCTTCTAAGCTGTCTTTGCTGTTGCTTTTTCCAGTCGCTGGGGCTAACATCACTGGCCCATCTGCTGCTTGGCTCCTGGACTTGTCAGCACCTTCAGACCAGGACTTTCTCTGCCTTGGCTTCTCACATCAAGGCTCTGTGTAAATCTTGAGACATAAAACTTCAAAGCTATGACCTTTCTCATACTTACCTATAGCTAAAATTACCAGTCCGGCTTTCATCCTTTAGCCATGAGGTGCTTCTCCCTAGTTTTGACGGAGCGCGTTTCCCGCGGGTTTCCTCTCTCCTCCCATCTTCCCACCAGCTCCCCGTCATCGCAACGTAATTCTCCATGTGGATCACCGCCCCACTGCCATCTTTGACGACCCATGGCACCAGCTGTCATCGCACGTTTGTAAACCTTTCATGCCAGCAACGTCCTCTTCCTACGCTGCCCTGCCAGCCTGGAAGGGGCTCTCTGCAAAAATACACAGCACTCTGCCATTATGCACCTTTAAAATCTCCCCGGGAGCTTTCCTTTTTCACACTGTCTGCAAAAAACAGGTTCCTGACATGTTGCAAGTGTTACATGCATGATGACCAGTAACGTTGTATTATTTTCCTCCACATCCTTGTTGGTTTATGTTTTTTACTTTGACCGTAAACTTTAGATCATAAATGCATTGAGCATCTCTAGCACTTGAGCGTGTGTGGAAAAGGGCACAGCGAAGCCCTGGTCCACATCTGAATTCCACAGATGCTGCAGGAGTAGAAATAAAGAGATTTCACATTTAGCTACACAAATGTTGGGAAGACGTTATTCAGTTATAGGACTAGGTTTAGCTCATATTCCTTTAGAGGAGAGGCTAACGTTATCCCTGAATGTAAAAACAGAAAAAAAAAATATTCTTTACAAATATAATCATTTACTGTTTACCAAAATTTGGCACCTTTCTTAAAAGCCACTTCTGGAATTTAAACTTTCTCTTTCCTCTTATTTTTGTCTCTATTGTGGCATGTAGTGGCAATATTTTAAAGGAACTGTTATACAGGGTGGCTAGGGCACTACTGCTTGTGATCATCTTGCACATCGGCCAATGTAGTTTGAATTTCAGATTCAGTGGTCACTGAATTGCATACAGTTTTCTTTCTTTCTTTTTCCCATGTATTGAGAGGTTCTTCTCAAAGGCCTGTGCAAGTCTCACTTGGAATCACATTTCTGGTGCTCTGACTCAAAAGTTTACTTCTTCTGCAGGGATTCACAGTTTCTATAGTGTTGTAACCCAAACCAAATGTTTTCTGAGGCACAATAGAAAGTTCTATTTCTAAGTCATTTGAACACATGTATCTGAAATGTATTAAACATGGATAGATGATGACTGCAGAAGAAGATATTTCTAGATGTGGAGTCTTTTAAAAGGAGCTAAAACTGCTTTCCTTTCCAAGAAAAATATATCAGTTTCCCTACGTTTAGTGTATTTCAAATTCTGTCAACAAGTCATAAGCTGTTAGCAGGAAGCTGCCTTCTGTTTTGCTCACTGCCAAGATTAAGGGTGACATTCCTACCCTCTTGAAATCAGTGACAAAACTTCCTTTGACTTCAATAGGGAGAGGATTTCATCCAAAGCAAGAAAATTATTATCCTTACATTTTCAGAACTGAAAAGAATAAAAAGCCTCCTTCCAACTCATACTTATCTCCATTTTCAGATACGGCCATGTAAGAATTATTTATACTGTCATCCTTTTCAATATAAAGGTTATCTTAGTTGGTTTTGGTGCCTGAAGACAGGAATCAGCTTATGAAGTATTTTTGCAGCATACAACAACAACCAAAAAGACTAGTTTGGGAGGGCAAAAGCAAACACATAAACATAACCACTTCTCTTTCCATTTTCTTAATACAGATTTGCTATCTTTCCACACAAAAGAATGAATATCATTTCATTAGATAGAAAATTATGCTTATCAGGATAGTACTTTTGCAGAGTGATGTTTGGTGGGAGGATATAGAGGAAGGGCTGATTCAAAGATAGTGAAATAGGTAGGGGAAAAAAGTATATAGAAACACTTCTATTGACTGTGCTGGGCTTTATATCACATCCTTCTCCCCTGTAAAATATTGTGTAGCAGGGAAATTTCAAACCCTTCTAACTTTCCTGTAAGAGCCTTCTTAAGAAGAACAGCAAAAAACTTGAGCCATGGAGTCCCAACTGAATCGAATAAGATTAGGATATATTTCCAGAAATGCTGAAGTAAGTATAATCCAGGTGTCAGGAATACACAGTGATCTGGTGCATAAGTAGACAGTACCTAACCTTGCAAACACTGGAGGTCTCCCTGATATCTTATTTAAAATACCCAAACACACCAAATTCAGTGAGTACTGACTACCTACTCAGTGACATAAGGGCCCAGATTTTCCTACATGATAACTGGTATCTGGTGAATCCTTTTTTTAATGGTCAATTGTTATCAGTTAAAAATTGAAGAATAAAATCAAAATGTCAGTTTAAAAAATTTGGTCATCAGCCTCTTCTAGGATTAGAACTTTGTTCATTCTTCACTTCACAAAGAAGGTCACTGCAGAAGGAAAATGTGAGCCTAAACCACCTTAACTTCCATTTGTCCAAAAAAAATTCCTTCAAAGAAAAGTTATTTTTAATTGGGTGTAGTTGCAGTACGATCTGCGTTTTGATACTCACAGTCACTTTAGATATGTTTATCATACCATAATCATCATTTAGATTGCCTACCTGATGAAATACTTTAAAATACTATTTTGTAATTGCTATTCCGTACTAACTCCCCATGTGGACATCTTTCTGTCGCCCAATTGACTTCATAGCACCAGGAGTGTAAGCACACCAATGCAAGCTCCTGCATGATTCTGCAGTTTGCCACTGACTTCAATGCACTCATCCTGTCCCACGGTGCACAGACCAGTTTACCACAATGAAATTGCTTTGCTTGATAGTACTTTCAAATATCTACCAGACCTGCATCATGTAGAACTTTCTGTAACTGAGAAAATAAAACCATATTTTGTTCTGAAAGCTACTTCATAATTCAGCTCAAAAAAACAAGCAACCCTTCAATTATTCATAATCAATATACAATTTTCATAATTAATATGTACAGCAGAGGAACATAATTTAGGAATCAAAGATTCATTGAAAATCAACAGGACTTAGGCACTTGAGTCGGTGCTTCCAAAATAGAAATCCAGCAGAGCAGACACTTTCAGAAGAACCACATTCCTCTGAAATTCGAGTTATTTGTACACCTCAGCACAGGCTAATGATAGTGAAAGACTGAGGTTCTGCTGACACCTGTTGATTAATGTCTGAACAGCAGAACTGCTGTCTTACAATGAGATAAATGACATTGAAAAACATATAATAAAACAGAAGTGAAGGTACAGACCTGCCTTCTTTCTATAGCAGAAAAGTTTCCAGTCACTACTAAGTCATAACGGTGGAGTGAGGTTGGGAAAGGATGAAAAGGAAAGGTAAAAACAAAATTTGGTGCTAGATTTTTTGTCAGATCTTTCCTGACAAGGATGATGAGGTCACTTCCTACTGAGTCAATACACTACTTGCCATGAGTCATTGTGGAGATGCTGACTAAGCTGAAAGAGATTTGCTAATGACTGGATGATCAGCAGAAGTATAATTAATATCAGCAGAGACCAGTATCTGTTTTTCAAATGATCAGATTCATGCTAACATGGGAGTGTGATAAGATGACAGAGACTACCGAGAAATTTTCAAACTTTTTATTTTAAATACAGGAAGATAATTTTTTGCTTACTCAGCAGCTTATCCTCAAAACTCAATAAATATCATATCTGAACTCGGCTGAGGTTGGTTACACCCAAGAAAAGGCAAAACTTTAATAGAGTTTTACTTGTTGCTACAACACTGAACAATTAGGATAGACTTCAAATTTTCAGTTACAGTACAGTCCTGACACTAATCACTTTCAACTTTGTGTTAAGCAAACATACTGAAAAGGGGAGAAGATTGCTACAGCTCTCTTAAGAAGTACTTCTGCTAATAGACTGCACACTGCACTGTCCCTGGTAAGAAAAACATGTTTTGGGAGGCGTTTTAGACACTACGTAACCTATATTAACCGCTTTTCTGATAAGGAAATTTCAGACAGTGCAGATTTGCTCCTTTTGCTGTTCATGCATGATCCTTCCCCGAAACCCCCCCAAAGAAACAAAGGAGAATTTTACAGTCTAGAAAAAATTCACTTTCTGTCCCTGGTGATCACCTTTGAAAGAAAATTACTGCTTGTAAAATACAGGCCCAAAGATCTTATCTTGGAAAACCAGGTACTTGGGTTTCTTTGTATATTCCCCGCCTTCTCTGTACCCAGGATGAATTGGAAGGTATTGTAATGGATAATTACTGTGATTACTGGATGCTTGCCAGCCCATTCAGGAATTACCTAGCCCTGGATTCAAAAGGTTGCTGAAGCCTGAAAAAACACGGCCCCGCTGAGTGTCAGCCGCGCAGTGGTGTGCAGTCGGGCTGCCCTTTCCCGGGAGGTCAGATCCCTTCATCTGTGTAAAGCTCATCTGCCCAAAATTTCCAGTACACCTCAGATTAGCTGCTTTTACAGCATGAAACTCATCTACGGAGAACGTTGTGGAAATCATAGAATCATAGAATCATAGAATGGTTAGGGTTGGAAGGGACCTTAAAGATCATCTAGTTCCAACCCCCCTGCCATTGGCAGGGAAACCCTCCACTACACCACGTCGCCCAAAGCCTCATCCAACCTGGCCTTGAACACTTCCAGGGATGGGGCATCCACAACTTCTCTGGGCAACCTGTTCCACTGTCTCGCCACCCCCAATGTAAAAAATTTCTTCCTTATATCTAATCGAAATCTCCTCTCTTTCAGTTTGAATCCATTGCTCCTTGTCCTATCACTACACGCCCTTGTAAAAAGTCCCTCTCCAGCTTTCTTGTAGGCCCCCTTTAGGTACTGGAAAGCTGCTATAAGATCACTCCAGAGCCTTCTCTTCTCCAGGCTGAACAGCCCCAACTCTCTCAGCCTGTCTTCATAGCAGAGGTGTTCCAGCCCACGGATCATCTTCGTGACCCTCCTCTGGACCTGCTCCAGCAGCTCCATGTCCTTCTTGTGTTGGGGACTCTAGAGCTGAACACAGTATTCCAGGTGAGGTCTCACGAGAGCTGAGTAGAGGGGCAGAATCACTTCCCTTGACCTGCTGGCCACAGTTCTTTTGATACAGCCCAGGATACGGTTGGCTTTCTGGGCTGCCAGGGCACATTGCCGGCTCATGTTGAGCTTCTCATCCACCAGCACTCCCAAGTCCTTTTCCTCAGGGCTGCTCTCAATCCATTCTCCTCCCAGCCTGTACTTGTGCTTGGGATTACCCCAACCCATGTGCAGGACCTTGCACTTGGCCTTGTTGAACTTCACGAGGTTCTCACAGGCCCACCTCTCCAGCCTGTCAAGGTCCCTCTGGATGGCATCCCTTCCCTCCAGCATGTCCACAACACCACACAACTTGGTTTCATCTGCAAACTTGCTGAGGGTAAATACCCAGGATATTTGGATGTATGGCTGCTCAGTCAGAGCTACTTGCAAGTCTGACCCAGCTGCTAAACATCCAGAAATTCTGGACAAAAGTAAAATGCGTTCATCCCGGACAACATCTTCAGGCTGAGAAAGCAGACGTTTCCTTCAGGCAAACAGCAGCTCTGAATCAAATGCCAGGCCTTTGCTGTGCATGAAGTGAATTTGCAGTCAAGACTGTTCAAAACTCTCAGACATACTGTGCACGTACAGCTTATTTGTGTAGCTTTACAGAGGTATTGAGCTAATAATTCTCTCTGTGATGCAAATTTGTACGCATATATAATTCTGTCCGGGAAGCTCTAGACAGAAACGTGGCAGCATTTGCCTGCCAGTGTTTACCTGAAGCAAGTTGTCCAGACAATTAGCAAGCTTTTATCAGCATTGGGCATGTCAAGGCATTGCCATTAACCACCTTGCTGCTTGCATGTTGCTGTGTGCCAGAACGAAAGATGTAGTTGGCAGCTGTGCTCCTGCCTTGCAAAGGGAGATTAACAGAGAAACAAGGTTAGAGGGAAAAATGACCAGAAGAGGAGGGATGAGAGACTTGAAGCTGCGTGGGCGTTGTTTAGCATGTAAATGAAGCTGATGAACGCAGTTATGTCACTTAGTAATGGTGATCATTAAGGGGCTGGCTTATTTCCTCATATGCACACAACCCTAAACTTCCCCACAGGATGCCCAATTAGAGATGGTAACTCTTTTCGTCAAGAGTAAGCAATCAAGGGACGGTTCTGAGGTGGTAACTATAAACGCTCGATGCCATTTCTGAAATGTTTTAGGTGATCATCATTCCAGGCGGTTACTTTATTCGCAACTGTGAACGCTCTTTGGGCTGATCGAACCTGTAAACACCGCGTGCAAACCTCCTCGGCTCCAGCTGGTGCCACGCACCGCACGTACACCCGCGTTTACCCCAGATGAGCTGCAGTGAAGTCCTCCCCAGGCTGACAGGATGTCTTCCTGAAGGGCCACTGGTGGCAACTCTGAGGCAACGACTGGAAGACCAGCAGTTCAGCCATGTTGCTAGCCAAACAACCTGTCCTCTGCATGTTTCCAGTGTACGGGGGGTACACTGGGTCACAACCTGGGAGAAAAGATGTTTTCTCATTTTCTGACCCAGGAAACCCTATTGTAAGATAAACACCTGGCAGGTGAGCCCGAGGTCGCCCACTTGAAACGCCTTCAGTGGGTGCACTCTCATCCAGACCTGCTGCACAGACCAGAGCCCACGCTGGTGCAAGACCAGAGCCCCTGGCACCAGAGAAGATTGGGACGAGCATTCGCCAGCCGGGCCGGTGCGCTGGAGCCGCCGTCCTCGCTGCACCTCGGTGGCCAACCTGGCCGCGGCTTTTGGGACGAGGGGAGCGCCCGGCAGTTTGCAGGGAAGTGTGTTTGATGGAAACGCACTAAGGGTTTGAGTGGACCCCCGCCCGTGAGACAGCTGCTGTTTTCCGGGCAGTGCGGAGAGCCGGAGCCTCCCCCCACACCCTGTCGGGGAGATGAGAGAGAAAAAAGAAAGAGTAAAGAAAACCACTACTTTTTTTTTTCAGTTTAACGTTTACTATAAGTAAGACGAAACCCGCCAGCCGGTCGCTGAGGAAGCGGCAAGCCCTTCCCCGCCTGCAGCACGGCGCACCAGGTGGGGCGAGCAGCGCGGCCGCCTCCTCGCCCGCCCCCGCCCCAGCCCGTGCCTGTGCGGCGGCTCCCTGCAGGGGGCGCTGTGCCACCCGGCCATCCTCCGGCGGCCCGCTCTTGTCCGGGGCGAGCGGCGGCTCGTTGGTCGGGGGCGGGCTGTATGGCGGCGCTCCGCCTGGGCCGCGCCGCACGCCTGCTGCTGGCTGCCGCTCCGGCCCGCGCTTCAGCCCCGGCCTCAGCCTCAGCCACGCGTCCGCCCCTCGCTTCATCCTTCTCCTCTTCCTGCTCCTTCTCTTCTCCTTCCCGCCCCTCGCCGCCGCCGCCCGCCATGCAGGCCTTTCAGTACCCCGAGGTGTACCGCGACGAGACCGCCGTGAGTACGGCCCTCGCCGGGGCAGCCTGGCGGCGTGTGGCGGCCGCGGGGGCGGCCTCTCTCGCCAGGCCCCTCGGCGCTGCGAGGGACCGCGGGCCGCCTTCGGGGGGGTCACCGGCTTCTCGGCTCTCAGGGCTTTGTTCGGCTTCAGCCGTTGAAAATCCGACCTTCTCCCTTTAAAGGGTCTCGGGGCTTAGCGCCTGTGGGCCGTGGCGGCTGCCGGGGGCTTGTGAAAAGCGGGATTTGCGGGCGCTGTGCCGGTGCCTGCGGGCGCGTCCCGCGTGTGCGGGGCCAGCGCCGCCGCCCCGGGCGGGCTGCTGCCCGGCTGAGCCGGGGGGAGCCGGCCTCAGGGCCGTGCCGAGCCGGGAGTGCAAATCCTGGAGTTCCTCGTACTGCCCGGCGTTCCTGGGAGATCCAGGCCTCCAGCTGGGCGGGAGCAGCGTGCAAAGGAACAAGTAGTCTATTTTTATATGATGGCACGCCTGCAAGATAGTCTGTCTTACTGTATTCCAACCGTGACTTGATATGCAAGGGCTGCTGTGTAAGTTTGGCTAAAACGCGTTCAATTTTCTTCAGCTTTTGCAAAAGACTGTACTTAGGCACCAGCCCAGGAATTATTTCCAGAGCTAACATCGCTCTCAAACCAACCACCATAAGCAAACATTGGAAAAACTTAAGTATTTAGTTTCCTAGTTGAGTGAAAGGCTGAACTATACCACTCCTAACAGCAGGTACCTAGTCTTGTTTTGTATACTGGAGGAAGGAAGAAGATAAATTCAGCCATGCGGTTTCATGTTTTGTAGTTTTGTTTTTTAATTTATATATGTACACTTTACTCACGTTGTTTGTGAGCAGCAATAGTAGGGAGGGCTAAACCAAAGACAGTTTTTTGTGTAACTAAAACCATTTTGAGTGCATTCAGTAATTGGGTTTTGTGATTTCACTTGAACGCCTGGATTTGAAGGAGATTTGGGGTTGTTTTGTTTTTTTGGGGGGTTTTGCCGTGTTTTTTTTTTAAATGGCTTAACTAATATATCTTATGGAAGGAATTCATGTTCATGTTCTACATTTCTTTGGTGCTCCATGTTTTTTCTGAGGACAACTGTGCTGCCTTGGTGCCATCACCAAAGAATGGTAATATTAGCAACTCACCTGCAAGCAAGGTGCTGCTTTTCTATTCCTTTGCTTCTTAGCACTATATACTTTTGTGAAATTTCAAATACCCTTCGTCTTCGTGATTATCATTCCTTGATGAATAGAGTTTGCTTATGAGCATGTTTTAAAGTATTCTCTTTTATAAATTCAGGTGTTGGATTACCATGGGTGTAAAATAAGCGACCCATACTGCTGGCTTGAAGATCCTGATAGTGAACAGACAAAGGTAACCTTTCTTTGTACAGGAATGCCTGTTTTGACATGGTTCTCTTTTATGGACCAGGTGCATGGTTACTCTGTTTTTGAAGGATCTGCCAATACTTTTTGAAAACTTACTTAGTGAATGTAGATGTAACTCACATGATCTCTTATGGCGCCAACAGCAATGCCATTATTTTATACTGTTATGTTAATGAGGGAACGACTGGGACACTTGGTATAACCTAGATCACGTAATTTGGAGAACTAAAGCCTTCTTTATCTTGCACCCATTTTCCTAGGCAGTTTGAATGCTCAAGGAGGTGGTGTCACACTGAAGAGAAATGCTCTGATTTTAGAGCACTTTGTCCAGTGTCAAAAGTACATTTAAAATTACCATAATAAAACAGTTAAGAAAGAGTAGAAAGAAAACTCCTTTGACTTGCTCTCGTTGTGCAGTGACAAAGTATGTGAATACATCTTTTCTTTTATTTTTTTTAAAAAAAGGGATCAAAAAAAAAGTTTTCCTCCTGAAGTTAGATGTTATTAATTGCTTTTATTACAGATTGCAGATTTTGTAGTGCTTTCATCCTGCAGTCTGGTATAGCTAGACTGTGCTGCTGGAACTGGTCTTTTGCTGAGAGAGACTCCTGAAAACTAATAAAGTCTGAATGTGAGCCAATTCCTCTCATATTCATGGCATAGAGAATTGCAGGAGTGATGACCAGAAAGTGTTAGGTGGCAGTGTGGAGGGGATTTTCTCTGTAATCGCTAATAACTTTGTGATAACTGTAGTTCTACATCTAAAACAATAGCATCTGTTTAGTATGCATGATTGTGCCAGAAAGATGGAGTGCAGGATATCCATTTAAAAATATCCTGCAGGGTAGCTTTCCATTAGTGAGATTCCTTCTAGGTTTTCTAGGTTCTCTCATTTATGTACTTATATAAGTACATAAATTATAAGTACATAAATGTACATATGTACATTTATGTACTTATATAAAGGTCCTACATCTGGGTCATGGCAATCCCAGGCACAAAAACAGACTGGGTGGTGAATGGATCGAGAGCAGCCCTGAGGAGAAGGACTTGGGAGTACTGGTGGACGAGAAGCTCAATATGAGCCGGCAATGTGCTCTTGCGGCCCAGAAGGCCAACTGCATCCTGGGCTGCATCAAGAGGAGCGTGGCCAGCAGGTCGAGGGAGGTGATTCTCCCCCTCTACTCTGCCCTCGTGAGACCTCACCTGGAGTACTGCGTCCAGTTCTGGAGCCCCCAACATAAGAAGGACATGGACCAGTTGGAGAGGGTCCAGAGGAGGGACACGAAGATGATAAGAGGGCTGGAGCACCTTTCCTATGAGGACAGGCTGAAAGAGTTGGGGCTGTTCAGCCTGGAGAAGAGGAGGCTCGGGGGTGACCTTATAGCGGTCTTCCAGTACCTCAAGGGGGCCTACAAGAAAGATGGGGAGAGGCTGTTCAGGAGGGCCTGTTGTGATAGGACAAGGGGTAATGGTTTTAAAATAGAGGGAGGTAGATTCAGGTTGGATATTAGGAAAAAATTTTTTACCGTGAGAGTTGTAGAACACTGGAACAGGTTGCCCGGAGAGGTGGTGGATGCTCCATCCCTGGAGACGTTCAAGGCCAGGTTGGACGAGGCCCTGAGCAACCTGATCTAGTTGGAGATATCCCTGTTCCTTGCAGGGGGGTTGGACTAGATGACCTTTGAAGGTCCCTTCCAGCCCTAATCATTCTATGATTCTATGATTATATAGTACATCTTGATGAACTAGAGGATGGTTGAATAGAACTTAACTCCAATTGTCAAGAACAAGATAAAATGTGTACAGTTGTGATCCCATTCCCTACCTAGATATCTATCAGGCTCATGTGGATTAAAAAGTTTAATTTGGGATCAGGTTTTAGTGGAAAAACTCTGCCATGGATGTTAACATTGAAAATTAGGTATTTAGCAAGTTGGGAGCGTTTTGATTTCTTTGATTCTGACATCCTTAAGAAACTGTACACATAGGATAGTTTTGTGCCAAATTCAGAGAGGTATATGTGCGGGGAGGCATGGTTATGTCTGTCTTTTATGGAGACCTTACAAATACGTATTAAAGTGTTTTTTGGGATCCTATGGAAGAATTGGGATTGAAAAAAATGCCGAGACCTGACTTTTTGTGTCCCCATGTTCGGTACTCTCACCACATACTGTGAACAGGTTGGGTGAGAACAATTGGAGGAGGGTGAATCTCGTTCTCTAGAGGTTGTAGTTCATATATACGAGGCAAAATAAGTAATGGGGGATTATAACATTCTCATAAAAATGCAGCAGCCCAGACATAAGATGTCATGTTGGTGGAATGAAAAATCTTAAATCTTGCTTGCCTACACTCTAAAAAACACACAGCTTAGGAGAATTTTGCAGTACAGTAGTAGCATGATGCAAAGAGCGGAGAGAGTTTCTTTGTGCATAAGTATGTGGGTATGTCATCTTTTTCTGAAGTTCCAGGAGTTACTGAAAAAAGGGCATTAAAGTATTTTGCTGTTCCACCTCTTTCATAGCAGAGGGCAAAAAAAAAAAAAAAATCTTGAAGGGCTAAACTTTTATCTGCTTTATCACTCACTCTGTGTTCTGCAGCAGAGGTTGCTGATGGCTACTCTTTCTTGCTAGCTTTCTTAATAGTTTTACCCCCAAGTTCTTGAGATAGTTTGCAGGACCCTTGCAGAATAGCCATTCTGCACTTACCAGATCAAAGAATAACCAGAAACTGGTATAGAGGCAATTGAATGACTGTGCAGGCTTCAGAGAGAACTTGAAGCATACTTTCTAGACTTTTCAAGCCTTCAAGTCACTGACCTTGAGACCTGTGCCCTTCCCAATCTTTCTCCAAGTTGCTCGCTCTCTTTATGCATTCCTTAATGTCTAAAACCTCCATTTGTTTTGTGGAAAAGTAAAAATATCCTGTGTACATCTCCAACAATAGGCTACCTTTAATTTTCTACATATGACGTATAGAAGTAGAAGAAGAATTCCTTGGGCATCCATGCCCATCTGTAGTGAAAGAGCCGCTATTCAATTCCTGTTTCCGACACGCTTGTTTGATTTCAGTATGTAACAGTGAAAATTCTCGTTTATGCCAAGAGGGAAGACTGAAGGTCATTCATTTATTAAATTAGGAACCTTTTCACGCAAACAGTCAAAATTGTTTGGTGTGTGCTGTCGAATAGCTACTCAAATATGTTGGAATTCTACTTTTCTAGACTTAGCAGAAATAGTCATGCCAAGCATTGGTGTGGTCACAGAAAATAAACGGATACGCCTCACTTTGTTCTGTGTTGGTGTGAGCCAGTGAAACATCAGGTTACTGTTTCTTGAAGCATGGAGAGAAAAGCACAGGCAGGTGAGATAGATTGATTCTAACTCTGAAATTTTCATGTTAGTTTCACCTGATGTCCACTGTAGGGTTAACAGGACTGAGACTGAAAGAAATTACCCACAACAGCTGTGAGTATGAAGTATCATACTCATTTTTCCTGTGACTAGTCCAAATGATTTTGTGGGCTTTGATAGTTAGCAGCTTACAAACAAATGAGCATGGAAGACTGGGATTTTTTTTGGTACTGGATTTGATCGGGTATTTTTGCAGTAAGAGTGGAGTGCAGATGGTACTGGACCTGATCCACTGTAGTTTGCAGGTCTCCATTAAGTCAGATGGTTCTGTGGTTTCTCTCTGCCCTCCCTTCTCCTTCTTGCACTGACTTCTGTCCCTCCCTTGCATGGATATAGCCATCACAAGGTGATATTCTGGAGGGGGATCCTTTGGTGGATTAGTTTTCTGTTGGCATGCATGCTTAATCTAGGTCACCCCAAGGCCACATGATAGTTGAATCCAAGATGGTTCAAGAACAGCATCTTTCCTTTTCTAGCAGCCCATAGCCTACTTTTAACTAGGTGAAAGTCAAATAGGTCTAGAAACTTTTCAGCCAGGTCGCCAAGATGATCTTCTTTCATATGCATTATGTGTATCTGCTATAAAAAGGAGATTATTGGAATCTGCAGGTGGCTAAGCAAGACTGTTTCCTGTCCAACGCACGATCTTACAGCTCATTAAGCCAGCCATCAAAGCTGTGTGCTCAGTCTCCTGTGGAAAAGCTGTCGTTCAAGAAGTGCGCACTTCCATGTCCGTGATCTGTGTGCTTTGCTATATCCCTTTTTACCCTGTGTGTGCTCGGTTGGAGTATTCGTGCACAGCTGTAAGCAAACAAAACTCCCTTCTCCTGATACGTAAATAAAAACTGAGCCGCTGGTCAGATGAGGAAGTTCCTGCCTCGCTTTGGAGAGAGGAGGTGCAGAAGCTGGATTCATACTCTGCTACTGTTTGGCCACTGACCTTTAAGACAGACTGAGGAAGCATCTCCGGCGTAGTTGAAATATTATGTGACTACACTGGTAAAACACTCCTGGTTGATGACATAGGCCACAACTGCAGGACCACGTTTCTGCTGTTGTCTTGGTTTGGCTTGGTTGGGCTTTTCAACTTCTTGGTTTGTTTTTTGTGGGAAATAAACTCTGTGGGAAAGAGTTACACTTTGTGGGAAATAAACTCTTTCTTGGACTACAGCAAAGTTTTTTGCCGCTGTATGTGTGTCAGCCATATACGTGCAGCCTTAACTCACTGACAGTGTAGGCAGTAATGCGTATCTTGTTTTCAAACATGAGAGATGGACAAGGGATGAAAGAGCAGGCATCATGTAGCATGCACTGTTGAGTTGTGGTATTATGAACAGAGGTATGTTTGGATTAAGACTAGAATTGACATTCAAAGCTACAATTAAATCAATTTGCAGTTACAATTCACCAGTGTTTCATTCACTTGTTTCGATAAATTTCTGATTGCACTTTGAATTTTTCTCTGCTAAATGCTAAAGTAAGTGCTAAGAGGCAAGCCACCAGAAATCTGCTTAGTTTTATTTTGTAATACTTAAAAAAAGGTATGTGCCTCGTTGTAGGAGTTGCACTGACCTACCTTTTACTGAGAAGATATATATATGAAGATTTTGGAGGTAACTATTAAACAAACTGTGAATACTTTACAGATTAGTAACAAAGGCTAGTAATGTTAAAACAATTTCTATCCTAAGACTTCTCCTTGGAAAGTGTACTGTGAGTGGAAATAATTTAATCTTGTCAAGAGAATAGTTTAGGGGCTGTAGAATGCTGATACGTTGTAACAAATCATGGTTTAAAAATTGCAACATGTTTTTTTTTTTAAATAACGATTGACCTGCTCAAGTAGAACATCTTTACTCTTAGAACAACACTTTAGAAATGCTTTTACTTTTCAAATTACCTTATTTTCTGAGACACCCGTAAGCATATGCCTTACTTGGACCCTTATTTTGTCTTTTCTCCTGCTAGCAAATTATGTCCTGGTTCAGGGCTTACGATAGATTGTCAGATGCAGATTTCTACAGGCAAAATATGAATCTTTTCCTATAGGCTCCTGAAGATGTATAGACAGTTACTGTCAGCCCTGTAGCCTGCATGGCATCTGTTTAGCTCAGCATGGTGGATGGAGTTGTTTACCATGAGTTTCTGCTGACAACATCTGTTCCTGTACTTTACCTAGAGCAATATTTAAATTATGTATTGCTTTTTGAATGAGTGCAACCTCATGCTCAAAAGTGTAAGAACAGAGAGTTTCCAGCCTGGACTGGATTCTTCTTGATGGAAGTCTTTCAAAAACCTGTAATTCGTACCTTTTTTAGATAGCAATGGCATTCCCTTTGACAAATAGTCTTAGAATCTTTGGAGCATACTAAGTAGAAATGGGAAAAATATATTAAGTTCCTGTAAAAGCAAATTACTAATGATTCAGTTGTGAGTGCAGTAGTTGGTATGTAAGCATGCTCTTGTGCAACAAATGCTTGTAAAGAAAAGTTTGTGTCTCCTCTTTGGATACCAGTAATGAAAGTAGATGTGGTAAAGATGTGACTGTGCAGTTAAAAGTGAGTAACACACAGTTGCAGTATACCCTTGCAGCAGTGTTACGACTTTGGTCACATTATTGATAGATGAAACAAAGATGTGTCCCAGTTTCTGTGCACTAAATGCAACTGAAGAGTGCTTTTACCTGTCCAGTACAATGGATGGCTTTATACATCTTTTTTTAGGATGTCTTGTCTCTGAAAATGTCACAGCACTTTGAGTAGTTAGTTTATTTGTGTAGCATGCGCTGCCTAGATTTTTGTGTATGTGATCTTTGAAATTCATGTGTTTCCATTTAAAGAAAACAAATTCAGATACTCATCATTCTTGAGTAGATTTGATCAAGTTATTTCATCATCTGATGGGGGCTGGGATGGTTATAGTGGGACAGTGTGGAGGCTGCATGCCATTTTGACTTACCACTGGGATGTGCTGTGCTGCCATGCTGAGTGTTAAAGCTATCTGTGCCAGTATGATCCTCAAAGGGAGAACAGAAGCAAAAATTGGCCTTCCCTTGGCAATGCATTCACTTATTTCCTTCCTTTTTCTCAGGGGATCGTTTGCAGACTCAGTCCTTGCTGATGCAAAAAGTCTAATTTTGAGTAAAGGTCCAGAAGTCACCATTGTTAGCGTTCTGTATCTGTTCCTTTTCAGTGCTGTAGTGCTTGTTTCTTGTGTCATCCTTGAGTGACAACTTGTGTTTAACCAGCCCACGTGTTCTTCAACTAGCATGTTTCAGCACTTAGCCAAGTGCTCTTGGGCCATTACTAATTCTGCACTTACATGTTTAAAGCTTATCAGTTTCTGTATGCTCTGTTAGGCATGAACAAATACCTCTCAAGTGGAGACTGACCATAATTAATGGACTTTTCTCCTTTACCTTTTGGCATGATAAGTCTCTGAAAACAGAGCTTGGCATGTAGTGCAGCTCTTGGCAATGGCGGAGGGTGTCTCTCTGTTTGCCCCATGTGCGCTCACTTCTCACTATGTGAAATATCTGTAAAATGCTACTGAGAGAGTTTTGTGTTCTATTCTTTCCTCTTTTTCACCTGAAGAATTAATAAATGAGTGAACATTGATAACAGTGGTAAATGTGTGCCAGGTACTCAGTTTGTACAGCAGCTGGCTTTTCTGAGGACCTGTGAAACACAAGTTGTGGAATATGGATTGTAGCCCTGCCATTCCTATGGATCGTGCTCTGCCCTGAAGTGTAGCTCAGATGTTACGTACTGATCTGCTTGCTCTGTGACAGTTTCAGGACAAGTAGAAAAAATAGCCTCTTCCAAAGCAACTGGGAAAGAGACCCGTGTAAGCAAGGGATGAGTGAATGGGGTTTCAGGCTGGAGGTGAGAGGCTGGGGTCCAAGAACCATGCTGCAGCCGTCATTGCAACCTCTGGCTGTGAATTACAGCCACACACACTGTGTCCTGTGCTTCCTACTCCGTGTTAGAGACAGAAAAACCTGCATGTCTGCTTCTTCACAGCTGTGGTTCACCTTAAGGTGCTTAGGTATTAATTTTATATTATTGTAATGTGGTGTACATAGAGATGGTGAAACGCCAACAGAGCACCAGTTTTTCCATGTATGCCATGGGAGTGGCAGCCTCTAACAAACAGCTGGAGTGGTAATGTGTTTTGGCCACTGTCATTAAGTGTTTGTGACTAGGAAGTGGAGTGTTTTGATGAAACCAGACTTCTCGAAGTTCTCTTTTCAGAGATTAGATATTCTTGCCTTTAGTAACTATCTGTGGACAGTACTTTGGCCTTTCCAAGAAATACTGGCTGGGACTAATCCTGTGTGTTGCGTTAGTAAGATGAACAGGTGGTGCACATGATGTTTTGTGTCATCTTCCAGCCCTTCACAGCTCCTGAAATAATAATGCTGTCTGTGGGCAAAAGGAACTCTGTTCTTTATCTGTTTGCTAACTTGTTTGTCATAAAGTATTGGAGTATCGTATATTTGCGGTGAAGTAAGTGAAGACGGTGTTTCCTGGGTGTATACTGTAAGTTAGCTTTTCTACACCATTTTGGCAAATATAAGGAGCGTTTTAAAAGCATGAGGTTTGGGTTTTGTATTTTTTTTTTAAAGGGAAATGACAGGATTCTGGCTTGTCTTTGGCCGAACCACTGTGTACCTCAGCGTGTGCTGGGGTAAGAGAGACATTATTCAAGATATAAGATCAGTCTTAATACAATATTGTGATATAATGCAAATAAGTCTGTAAGACTCTTCAGATGTGACACTACCCAACCTGTATGGGGGGAAAGATGCCTGGGATGCATTCCTTCAGAAAATAGTGTTTGCTGTAGGAAATATGCATTTCTGCTTGAGTTCATGTCTTCTGTGTGGGGGGGTTGTTCTCTTTCAGGCATTTGTGGAGGCTCAGAACAAGCTTACAGTACCATTTCTCGAGCAGTGTCCTGTCAGAGGACTGTTCAAAGAACGAATGACTGAACTCTACGATTATCCTAAGTACAGTTGCCACTTCAAGAAAGGAAAAAGGTATGTGAGGAATGTCTTTGTAAGTGGTGATCAATGTGAAGCAAGTCGAAAGCAACTACTAGTTAGGAAAACAAATTATAAATTATACTTGCATTTATTCCTTTATAGTTGGGGAGTAGGCAAAGTAACCCAATGTTAATATATATGGTTGCATGATACAGAGCACAAGATGCTCGACTGCCTCCAGTTCCCAGTCATATTATCTTCTTGTTCTTTTGCTGTCTTTTCTTTTTCTAGGAAGAATTGTGAGACTTTCAAGACTCAGGTAACTTTGTAGGATAACTGTTGTAAAACTTTGACGAGTTCCTTTCAGGGTTGGTCACTGTCAGTATAGTTAAAGGCATCTTATCCTGAAAACAGCAGAAGTCTGTCATGTGCGTGTTGTTCTAAATATTTACTTAAATACTGCTCTTATGTTGGTCATACTTTAAAGAGCTGGTAGGATTTTTGTTTGGTCATAGCCAGTGGAAAGCAGTGGGAATTCCCTTGTGGAAAAAAAGCTCCTGTATCTGCAGGGGATAGGGGAAAAATCATTTGGAGGACTCAAGGCAGCTAATGCAAAAAGATATGTCTTCTAAGAAATAAAGAAATCCTGCTACATTCCAATAGCTAGCTTACTTGTATCCCTTTTTTAATTCTGTGGCTAGATAAAGAGATGGTGCTTCTGTGGCTTACCCAAGGTCTGGAAACTGCAGCTGCTGCTCAATTTTATGTGACCTTTTTTCATAAACACTAGCAATCTCCTAGACAAATGGAGTAACGGGATGAAACGGCTGGTTAACTTAGTAATATAGAAAGATTGTTTTGGCAGTTGAAAAGACGTAGTACAAACAACCAGCCATTTTTAATCATGGGAAACACAAATAGTCTTTTTCAGTATTTTCAATTTGATCTTTCTTGAGTGGGCACCCAGATATAGAATCATAGAATGGTTAGGGTTGGAAGGGACCTTAAAGATCATCTAGTTCCAACCCCCCTGCCATGGGCAGGGAAACCCTCCACTACACCAGGTTGCCCAAAGCCTCATCTAACCTGGCCTTGAACACTTCCAGGGATGGGGCACCCACAACTTCTCTGGGAAACCTGTTCCACTGCCTCACCACCCTCAATGTAAAAACTTTCTTCCTTATATCTAATTGAAATCTCCCCTCTTTCAGTTTGAATCCATTGCCCCTTGTCCTATCACTGCATGCCCTTGTAAAAAGTCCCTCTCCAGTTTTCCTGTAGGCCCCTTTTAGGTACTGGAAAGCTGCTCTAAGATCACCCCGGAGCCTTCTCTTCTCCAGGCTGAACAGCCCCAACTCTCTCAGCCTGTCTTCGTAGGAGAGGTGTTCCAGCCCTCGAATCATCTTTGTGGCCCTCCTCTTGACTTGCTCCAGCAGCTCCATGTCCTTCTTATATTGGGGACTCCAGAGCTGAACACAGTATTCCAGGTGGGGTCTCAAGAGAGCTGAGCAGAGGGGCAGAATCACTTCTCTCGACCTGCTGGCCACAGTTCTTTTGATACAGCCCAGGATACAGTTGGCTTTCTGGGCTGCCAGCACACATTGCTGGCTCATGTTGAGCTTCTCATCCACCAGCACTCCCAAGTCCTTTTCCTCAGGGCTGCTCTCAATCCATTCTCCTCCCAGCCTGTACTTGTGCTTGGGATTACCCCAACCCATGTGCAGGACCTTGCACTTGGCCTTGTTGAACTTCATGAGGTTCTCACAGGCCCACCTCTCCAGCCTGTCAAGGTCCATCTGGATGGCATCCCTTCCCTCCAGCGTGTCCACAACACCACACAACTTGGTTTCATCTGCAAACTTGCTGAGGGTGCACTTGATCCCACTGTCCATGTCTCCAACAAAGATGTTAAATAGCACTGGTCCCAGTACTGACCCCTGAGGAACACCACTCATCACTGTCCTCCACTTGGACATTCAACCATTGACCACAACTCTTTGAGTGCGACCATCCATCCAATTCCTTATCCACCGAGTGGTCCATCTATCAAAACCATGTCTTTCCGGTTTAGAGACAAGGATGTCGCCAGGTATGTTTTCACTGTCATCCACAGGAAAGAGCAGAAGGTATCTCATTGCTTTAAGATTTCTGCACAGATATTTAGGGAGATCTGCTACTCTTTAGTTATCTGTCCTATGCTCTGGGGAGAGTGTGGATACTTGTTAATAAGGGAGAAAAGTCTGTACTATGTGGGGTTTTGTGGGGAGTGAACCCAAGCTGATGTTGATTTAAGTTGTCACTGATGTGGCACAGCATGTCAGTGTTATAGAGGTGTAAGGTTTAAGCCCAGAAGTAGTGGAGCTGTTTAGAACAGTGCAGCATCCAGGGAAGTAAGCCTTGTTGAGCAAGTCAGGCAAAGCTTATTAGTTTGTGTATGATGCTCATGCAGATGTAGCTATGCTTAATCTTATTCTGGAGCAGGTCTGGTCACAGACTGCTCTGGATTCTCTGACCCACTCTCCCTGTGCAGTGCAAACATGCCTGGGTGTGGTTGTCTTCAATGCTGATAAGGCTTGACGTTGCAGAAGTGCTCGTGGCAGTAATGAATAGTCTCCACTAGAGATAAAAAGTCTGAATTTGATGCAGCTGACTGTCCTCCAGGAAGAATATGCCAGGAGCTTAACGTGCTTTAACTTACAATGCTTTACTTTGATTTTAATAAATGTCTTTTTAGTTTTTCTGGATGTTACTCTAATTCTTGACACATGCTGAACTTAAATCACAGTGGTTTAAAAATCATACCAAAATGCCCTATATTTTGGTGTTTGAGGAGATCAAGAGGGCTCTACCAAGTTAAGTAACACTTAGTAAGGGGTAGGAGGAGGAACTATTCTATTGGAAGAACTATCTAAACTTCTCATGACACTTGGAAATTCTTAGATTTAATTACTCTCGTTTTCTGCTGAAGAATAGCTGCTAAAGGACAGTGTCTGAAGAGCCATTCTGTAGAATCTGCAGAACGGAAGAGTGCCCAGGGAGATGCTGTGTCTGTCACCTTATTTGACCTTTGCTTTTCAGCTTAATGCCCAGCATTGCAGAGCTAGAACAGCTTTCTTAGCTGTACCCACATCCAATCTGTTTCTCTTTTGCTCTGACTTTATTGTCACTCAGGCATAACTTACCCTCAGAGTACATGCGTGTTTTAATGCGATGTGCTTGACCATAGCTAAATGAAGCCTCTGTTGGCAAAATTTATTGTAAAAAGGGAGGCAAAAACAGGAATGTTTTTCTTTATCTACGTGATAAAGTTCAAAAATTGACTAGAAAATGTAAGGTCAAATGGAAAATGACGTATCTTCTTCTATTCCTTTGAATCTTTTGGTTTTGTCACTTGCTGAACGTTATTGGTAGTAATTGAGCACACTACTAGTTCAGATTCTTAGCCAGGCCTTTGTGAGTATAATTCCCCCTTCTGAGTTTACCAGATTCCCATGTTTGTGCCGAAGTACTGGAAATATGTGAACTTCTGATTAGGTTTGAACATTACCCATAAATTCCTCTCTGCCCCCAGGTGAAGTTGCTATTTGTTAAGTCATGAGTTTGTGTAGTAAAACTCAAAAGTCCTATGAAGAAAGAAAAGTGTAGCACCTATGAATTGCGTAGAATACAGTTGTTAATTTCTTGGTGCTCTATGGTGTCTTACGATGTGGAGAGTATCCCTTACCGAAGAGAAATCTGCAATTCTCTGTTCCTACGACTTTTTTAAAACACACACAGTTTAAGGGACATTGGGAGATACAGATGAAACAATTTCAGTTCTGTTTCGTTTAAACATCTGTTTGCCACCCGATACAGATTGAAAGCAGCTATACAAACGACAAAGCTTAGAACATAGGGGATGGGAACCTGTGCCAATACTTGTAACAGAAATGCTAGGGCTGCCAGAGCTGCTTAACATAGACAGTTATGTAGAATTTATTGTATACTTAGCTTTGTTTGAAATGCACTATGGCAAATGCAGCTTTTGTTTTTAAAAGATGGTTTGGATGCATCATACAGTCTCTTCTATACTGTCTGTATCACATTGGGATGAGATTCCTCTTATTTTTGAAGACATAAATTGGTGTCTGGCCTTCCTGTGTACTAAGGGGGAGAGAAAGGCACCTACAGAGGATGGTTAAATCCCTGATGGCCACAGAGGAAGCAGTGATTCCTACTCTACTGTGAAGTTTGTATTTCCCTTATATATTTATCTGCCTTTTATTCACTTCATTAAAATCTGAGAAGTTTTTTCTTGCTTGCCTAACTGAAAATATGAGTTCTTTCTACTCATTTTTACCTCTTGTGTTCTTTCAGATATTTTCACTTCTACAATACAGGACTGCAGAACCAGCGAGTTTTGTATGTACAGGAATCCTTGGATGCTGATGCCAAAGTTTTTCTTGATCCAAATAAGCTTTCTGATGATGGCACTGTGGCTTTACGAGGTTAGTGAGACAGCAGTTCCTGCTGAATAAGTCTGAATCTTCAGCAGAAGTTGGAATGGTTTCCAGCTCTTCACCTATAAAAGCATGACTAGAGTGGCTTGTTTTAATCAAAGTAGTCACAATAGCCATATGTGGATTTGTATAGTGTTTCAGAAAAACACTTCTAAATCTATGTTGTATTCACAATTAACTTGTTTCAGTTTCTCAGCATCTCTTTTCACAGCTATGTAACAGGTTTCCACTGAAATATGAACAGATCTTGAGGCTGTCCATAGCAAAGAAAAAAGTTCATGTATTTATATTGACTAATTATCTTAAAATTGTGTTTTACATCTTTAACACAAGCCAGAAGGTTAGAGACTGTGAAGGAATGTAGCATTAACTTTTATGAGAATCACAGTATTACCTGTATTCATTAGGGCTTTAACTTGTGTTAGCTGACCATTTTCCTACTCCGTGTTGGCTTATTGTAGAAGCAAGACTCTTGGACTTAGAAGTCCTTCAAGTTTGTTCAAGGACAGTTAATAAAAACAGAGCACAGAATTAGCAGATGCTTCTTTAAGTATGACCTAGTTGAAAAGGATCAATATGGCTTTTTTTAGTAAGAAGTTGTGCCTTAAACTGTGGATATAAGGAATTGGATTCATATAATCTTTCTGTATTTCTAAAAAGCTTATGACAAAGTCTCTTTCCAAATGTACTTGGAGAAGCAACAGCTGTGGAACAAGAGAGGAAAATCCTGATGGTGTTAGAGAATTGATTTAAAGACAGGGACAGGAATAACTGATCAGCTGTCAAAGTGGAAGTCACCAACAGAGTTCTGTCAGGGACTATGCTAGGACTTGCACTGTTCAGTATGTTCACATATATTAGAAAAAGGAGTGAGCAGTGAGGTAGCAGAGTTCGGTGATGATACAAAGCTATTCCAGGTAAGGGGTGAAGAATGACTGAAGAGCTGCAGGAAGACCTTAGCGATAGTGAGTGGGCAATAAATTACCAAGTAAAAGTCTCTGCAGATAAATTAAGTTATGCACAGGGGACAAACAATTCTAACCTAATTTGCAGAGGAATGGGTAGAATGGACTCTGAGCTGACCATTACCACTTGGGAACAATTCTTAGGCTGTAATAGATCCGTGAAAATGTCAGCCTGGTTCTCGGTAGTAGCCAAACAAGCACATCAAATATCAGGAATGATTAAGAAGAAAACAGAGAACAAAACAGAAAACACCATTACATCAGCAACCCACAGGTTTATACAGTAGCATTGTATACTAAATATAGGTCCAGTCACCTCAGCTCAAAAGGGACTCTGAAATACAGTTCAGAGGAGGGCAGTAGGGTCTGGAGCAAAGGTCAGAAACAATTGAGTGTGCCTGGATCAATCAGCTTGCAAAAGGGACAGTTTAGCAGGGATATAGTAGAGGTCTACAGAATAATTTGTGGCATGCAGTAGCATGGCGAGAGTGAATAGGGGTTGGTTAGTCATCATTTTTTTCTGTTACAAAAATGAAGGGATATCAAATGAAGACAGTGAGAGTCGAGTCCAAGGCAAACGAAATGGTGATGGTTCATGCCGCAGGAAGTAGATTTGTAGAGCCCCTTACCAATGGATGTTGGTAGTGCAAAAAACTTACTGTGGGTTTAAAGACAAGCTGGACAAGGTCAAGGAGGAGTGAAGCATTGAGGATTATTAACCAACTACTTCATTGTAAAGAAGTCTCAAGCTAAAAGTGGTCAGAGGTTGTAAGAATATTTGAGGGAAATGTTACATGTGCTTGCATTGTTCTTACTCTTGTAGACATCTCGTAGTGGTTACTCCTGAAACAGGTAGGAGGAATCTTGTTCTGAATCAGAATGGCCACTCTTATGTTCTTATAGGGGAGAGTATGTTAGGGAGGCACAGTGGTGCCTCTCAAACCTAAAATTTTTATGAAATGCGATTTTTTTTTTTGGTGTGGTTTTTTCAGTAGTTACTTTCAGATCTGTACAGGCCTATGATAATTCAATCTCTTCACTTGAGTTGATTTGCAAAAGTGAATTTGATCCTTATCAACTATGATGGAAGCTCTTCTGAATTTTTTTCAGAATTGTGTTTTCCTCACAATTTGGATAGAGCAACATATATATCAGAGACTGGTCTTTCTGACCTCATAATGTGATAACCTATCAGTTTCCCAAGTCAGGCGAGACCCTTGTGTCCGACTCCCCCTGTCTTTCCTTGGCAGCCCACAAAATTGGAGGGTGTTCATCTAACCTATCCAGGGACGCAGCACCAATAGATGTCAGGAGGTGATGTGACCAGTATACCAGTTTCCCAAGAAAGACAAGACCCTTGTGTCCGACCCCCCCTGCCCTCTGGCAGCCCACAAAATCGAAGGGTGTTTGCCTAACCTATTCAGGGACTCCACCAGCAGTACTATGGGCCAAATTCCTTATATTAATTATGAAGTTTCTGGAAACATATATATAAATTTATTACATATGTTTGTGACAGAATACAGATCAGATTCGAAGATAGCCGGTGATAGTGGCTGACTACAAAACAACTTTGATTAAAATACTGCAGTGATAATACTCAATAGCTAGCAAGGTGTTAGTAAGTAAATGCACATAACACAGAGCTCTTACCCAATAGGCGTCCCTGTGAGGGGTGGAAGAGAGGGCCAGCCCGTCGACTGATCCCAGACATTTCGATGGAGGTCTTCGCCCCTAGCATCCCCCTTCTGTTTTACCATTTTATACTATTTCATTACTTTTAGGTGGAGCTTGAGTGACTCTAGTCGTGCATACCTTTGTTAGGATTGGTGTAAATTTTCCTCGCTTCGATTTAAAGGTACAGGTTAAATGAATTTCAGAGCGCACGCTCAGTGAGGGATGGTCGCAGCCTGGAGGCGGGTAGCTTTTGGGATGGAGGTGTGTTTTGGTATTATAATGATATTATAATGAGCAAAGTTCACCCCAAGGCCAGCCATTTGGCAACCTGTCAAATTTTAACAGGCCCACATGGCCTAGGTGAATGCTTGACTAGGTTCACCATTATTGAGGCGAGTGCTGCGATTTGTCTTCCTTGACAGTTGTGCGGTTACCTTTGCCAGCCATTCTTCTATCCCGGAGAACAGGGACGAGCCATGATACCTTCGTACCACTCTGCTCCCCATTTCAAGGACATTGTATGTTCTGTTCGGCCTGGGCAGGCCTTGGCCATGCCAACCGCATTGTGTTCCTGGGAGCAGCAGCCGCACCTTGCCTCAGAGCTGCCTTTAATATTGCAGCTTTTGAGTTGAACTTTGTGAAGCAGTATTTTTCCATTTCCCCAATTTGGGTTATTTTCCTGCAGAAGTCTTAGCTGAGAACACTGGTGATAAGTCCGTTTGCGTGCTAGTGGCCAGTTTTTCCAGTTACTTCAGTTTTCATGGCTCTGCAGGTCCGTTTTTCAGTGACTCTGATATTGAAGTGGTATTTGCTTTATTTCAGGATGCATTGTTTGCATCTCAATTTCTGTTGGCTTCTTTGGTACTGTTTCTCTCTTAAAATCTCACTTTAAGCTCTCTACCTGTGTGCTTTTTCATTCTCCACCTCTTCCCCTCACACTCAGGGAAGCAGAAGAATTATTACTCAAATCATAATTCAGATGTTGGGCTTAAGTGATGTTACTGAACATGCTTACTGAGTATGCATGCCTAAAGTCAGATCTGTAAACTACTGGAGAAGTCCACAGAGACTAGAAAAGTGCTGTGAATCCCAAATGATGGCAGATTTAGTTGCTTGCACCGTCTTTTAGAAAATAAACCCTCTCCTCTCAGTGTTTGATGAACACAATTCTTTTAACTACTTTCCCCATTTCACCTCTTTCGTTGGCTCATGTGTAGTAAATAATAAAAAGCCGTGTGGCAAAATAACAAACACTTTTTTAAAAAATACCGATTACTTGTGCTAGTTCTTATTTCACCTTGTTTGATTCCAATTCCCTAGGTTATGCATTCAGTGAAGACGGTGAATACTTCGCGTATGGCCTGAGTTCTAGTGGCTCTGATTGGGTTACTATCAAGTTTATGAAAGTAGAAGGCCCTGAGGATCTTCCGGATACACTGGAGAGAGTTAAATTCAGTTGCATGGCATGGACCCATGATGGAAAAGGCATGTTCTACAACTGCTATCCAAAACAAGATGGGAAAAGTGATGGTAAGTATGGCTGTACTAATTGCATGCTATGTGGAAGCAAAATGACCTTTTCAGTAAATTGATGCAACGAATAGTTAGCTCTACTCGTTTAAACTGAAATAACTAGCTATACTAGTTTATACAGTTAAATATCAGATTATGTCTTGTATGACTAAAGCCTATATACTCCATTAGTGTGAGTATCGTCTTCTCTGCCTGTCCGTGTCTTCCTCTTAAAAGTATGCTACTCCTTTTCTTTTTCTCTGCAATGATTTGCTTAGCTTTCATACAGGGTGTTACTGGCTGGAATTTGATGTCTGGGGACAGCTTAATTAGATCTCTTCCCCTTTGTCTGGGCATAGGTGAACTGGCTTGGGAGGTTGACCTAGGGCATAAGGTTTTTGTTATTCAATGAGATTAATTCATCTGTGGTTCACAGCACAGCAACACAAAATGTTTGTACTAGCAAAACTCAAGGAGCAGCTCACAAAGTGGAATAAATTGCTGAGGAGCGTCAGTAGGGAAGGAATTTAGCAGCTCTTATTGTGAGGCAGTGCTACTGAAAAGTTTCTTCTGGAGCTGTGCTCTTTTGTTAAAACTTGGAGAGAGCTGGAATTTTGCCTTTGTATTTGCTTTTGCTGCCTGTTGTTTTGCCAAACTTGCTAGTTAGATACCTTGTGTTTTTTACTTTAAAAAATGTTTGTAGTTCAGAAGCTGAAGTGTTGGAAAATGTTGCAAGAAAAAAAAAAATCAAGTAACACCTCATGCAGTACTTGAAAATATTTCTTTTTTATTTTTAACAAATAGGAAGTATGATGGTTTCTAGGAATGTTAATTAGCAAAAAATCTCCCCTTAGTTGCCCAGGGTGAAATGGGAGCAAAAACATCATTAGAAGGTGGCAGGGACTGTTGAGTGTTTTTGCTTGCTTAGTATTTCTAGACAGCAAAGCTTGAAATGATAAATCTTCACATTTGAAGAATGTATTATCAGCAGTAAAAGGAAAGGGTAAATGCTATTTGGAACAGGTTTGCTGTGTGGTTTGAAGTTGGTTTTGTTTTTTGGACGGGGTGTTTGTTTGCAGAGGAATGATTGTAGACTCCTGATTGCAAACAGTTCCTAGTTCTCTCTGCTGAATTATTCTTCTCTTTTCTATGCAAAGGGATAAAGAAGTTTCTGAGGGTTTTATTTGGTTACTATTGGACTTCTTTGAGAACTAATTGGTTTAAATATCTACATTTCACTAGGTACTGAGACCTCCACTAATCTGCACCAAAAGCTGCATTATCATGTCTTAGGAACTAACCAGTCAGAAGATATCCTATGTGCTGAATTTCCCGATGAACCAAAATGGATGGGTGGAGCTGAGGTATGGTAAACATCCTGAAGCTTGTCACAATTATGTTCAGTTTTTCAAATTCTAACAACTGATAGTAAGTATAAAGTGGAAAATATTTTGTTGAAGAACACTTTTTATTAGTGCGGCAGAATTGACCTTTGAAGTAAGAATCACTGATTAAGAATTTCTGAAAAAAATACTGTCTAGTTTGCTTTAAATCAGTCCTCAAACCTATAATGACAAAATCACATACGCTTCTTCATTGAGGACGTTCTGCCTGATACACATGCCAGGATCCACAGGTCCAGATGGATGCTGTCCAGATGGACAATGTGTCACTGTTCTTGTTTCTTATTGGTCAGTGTTGAGCCCCAGCCTTCACTTCCTATGCAAAAAGCTTATTCCAGTAATCAGCATGTCTGGATATTCCCTACCATGTATTTGTTTTGTTTATATTTATTTTCGTGATGTCTTTCCTGAAAATGAATTATGTCTGTTCTACTGACTCGAAGAATGGAGACATGCAGGTTAAAATCTATTGATACTGTGTACAGTTCGAGACTTTTAAGTTTCCCTACAACAGGTTTTAATAGCACAAATATGGTGTGGACTGTGTTATTGGAGATGGAACAAGTGACTGCTGGAATTGATTTCTTAAGCTTATTTTGTTGAATGACTACTTTGTTGTGCAGAGTCCCAGTGAACCAAAATGATAGGTAACCATGCTCTGTTCTTGCTTACATGAATGATTCAAAAGACCCTGAGTTTTGTGATTAATGTGTAGTTTATTCTTCATATTAGAGTTAGCAGTGCTTGATTGAGTACACTGTTCTAAGTGCTGTTGGAATGTAGTGATGGTCATTCTGTTTATCAGGGAACCGATGTTTTTGCAGTGGATAAAAACTTGTTTTAATTCCTGTACTCTCCTACCTACTATATTTAATCAGTATGTTTTGTTTGTGTACAGGGTCTCTTTTGGTCTGACACTTCTGATAAATATGAAATGTTTTTACCCTGTTTTGGGGTATTCAGTTCCTAGAACTACTTTTCCCTGAGAGTACCTCTTTTTGAACATTTGATCATCAATCTATTTCACTTTTCAACCCATGAAAATGTTGGGGGTTTCTTTCCTGTGGGCTGCCAGAAAAGAAAGGTTCTTTCCAAGAGTTTGAACATTGGGATTCAAAATGAGATGGTGAGTGAGAATGTGAAGGGCTCCCCAGCAAAGTGACCACACTGAGCTTTCTCTATACAAATCAGACTTATCTGTAGATTCTGTGAATAAACAGAACCTTTTTCATATGATCTCATCTATTCATGAAACATACCTTTAACAACTGTGAATTGAATATCAGTGTGAACTTGCAAATGGGGCTTTGGAATTTTTTTTACTGTTCAAAACCTAGTCAGTTCTGTTGAGTTTAACTGACAATAAAATGGAATTTGGAAACCATTATCCTTATTTTTCCCTAGTTCCATAAATAAATGGGCTTTCTGTTGGTGACAGATGTCTTGCAGTGATGTATCCACTGATTCACATATGAAGTGTATTATTGTTATTATTGCTTTGCAGTGTTGTGAGCTAAACTACACATGATGTTGTGAAGGCAAATTGATTTTCCGTGGGGGAGGGCTGTTGCAGTCTGATTCATTAACTATACAGCTTCTTAGGGTAGTGAAAGTTTGCAGTCTCAGATGGTATTAAATCTCGTGGAAATGATACCCTCTATAGTAAGTGCAGAGGTACACTTATAGGTAGCAAAACCTTCTTTGAGACAACAGCACACTAACAGAGCCTTTTCTTATCTAAGTTGAAGAAGCAGGACTGGAGCATTTCAAGATCAGAGATACAGAACCGAATATGAGGACCGTGGAAGAGAATTCGTAGTACAGTGCTTGTAGTGAGTAGCAAACAGTTTGCCTGGCCAGGGTGCAGAGAAGCAGCATCCTGCGTCTCTTGGCTCTTCTGTTGTGAAAGAAAAGCTTGAGGCAGCCTTCAATGTATACATAGTATATTATTTTCTGATACCAAATGCCTCAGGTAATTTTTGTGATTAATGAGAATATATAACCCCTATAATAAATGATCAAAAGGTCTTTGGGGTGGGAAGAGGGATCTGATAGTAGTAACTCTTGCTGTAGAACAGGAAAATAATAAAATGCAGTGCAGCTACCGGTTCTGAAGCCTCCAGAATTGAAACAGCCCCATAAGTATTGGGAAAGTAGGGAGGGCGGTGAATAGAATTAACACCTCACTACTATGGATTCTTATTGAATAAAATTGTATAGCTACTTATGACTGTTTTCTTGACCTCTAGGAGGTATAAACTTCCAGAGATGTTGGTATTTAAGAAGAAATGCTATTTTAAGGAAGAGTGGTAAAGCAGAGATCCACCTTGGTAAATAGTCCTGAGCTTATCTAAGAGAAAGTACTCTAAAACAGCTGATATTCTGGGGTTGTGCTGCAAGCTCCAGCTGTGAAATGTGGCTCTGTTGTCCTGATACTAACGAAAAATTATTTTTAATAGTCAGGAAAAAACATTCTGCAATTAAGAAAAAACAAAACAATGCAGTTGCAAAATGTGGTTTCATCCTTGCACAATGGGTCAAAAATCTTCTTTTCAGGCTATTCAAACTAATTTTCTGGTCAATTTTTTTTAATTATGTGTTTGAGAAAGTAGAAGACCACAGAGTAATGGGGCAAAAATTAAAATATCTTTAGTAAAAATCAAATTATATGGCTTATTGGCACTGTTCAGAGTATTCTTACTTGGTGCTAATATACTGCCACAGATTTTAAAATACAGCTTTGCACAGTTCAACGTTTTATTAAAATCCGCTTTCATGCATTCCTGTCAGATTAATAAACAAATGTGTTTATTTTACAGGGCCTGACCGGGCCAAACAGATAGACACTTGGGTACTTTCGTATTTTACACAAGCTCCAGTGAAGACTGGATTATGGTGTGAGTGGTCTAGTCTGAACTACCAAACCTTTCTCTACAGCCAGAGCAGAGCTTGAACTTTCATACTCAGGTTTAGAGCAGAATTTGCAGGTCTTGCAATTGTTGGGTCAAGGGATAGAAATACCTTGCTTGCAAGTGAAAAGCACCTGACAAGGACATCCTTCAGAGACTGCAAAAGTAATAATGTTGCCATGATACTTCAAAAAAAAGAGTGATCACAGGTGCACTGTAGGGAGTCCGTGTGGTGTGTATTTTCAATGGAGAGAAGAAACTACATCACTGATGAGGACAAAAGAGAGAGGTGTAAAGTTTTGCCAGCTTAATATATTTGCAAGACAACATGCAAGAAAATAGCTTCTGTTTTTTTTTTTTTTCTCCCTACACATTCAACACCAGTGCCAAGTATGCTTGATTTAAACAAAATCTGTGGTGCTGACAATGTTATTGGCATAGAAATATAAATGTATTTCCAGATCCTCACTTGAATGGATTGCTTGTGAGGGGGAAAAAAATCTGTTTATTGTTAGTTAAATATATAAATTTTGAAAAAGAGGCTATCAAATCTTTTTGTTAGTCTAGAAAAAGCATATGTATTTCTGGTACAGATTCTAGGATGATGGGGGTAGCTGGGAAGAGCAGGGATGGAGTTTAGTTGAATAACGTCCCAGTAGAGGGCAGTCTGGTATGAAGATTTTTAAAACCTTAACAATGTCATAGCTACTCTTGGAAAAGAGGAACTTCCCATGCTTCTTTAAGTGGCATGTTCTTGCTTCCTCTGCAGACTCAAAGAGCATATCTCTCTTTCACAGCCAGACTGTTATTCTCAAAGTTAAACAATAAGTTATATAAGAGCCTTTCACAGTTGGTAGTGTTAAAAATCCCTATGGTACTGGCAGGAAAGTAAACAGAAGAAAAAGGAGGGGGTGAGGGAAACCTTGCCATCCCAATTCTGCCAGCTGTAAAGCAAGTACAATTTTTCATTATGTTGTCTAACAAAGACAGTGCACAGTCCCTGAATTGAAAATAAATTTTTTTTTAATTTTTTTTTTAATGTTTAGAGCTGTCAGTTAACATCAGTGGTTCTTAACCAGGGAAGTGATCTTGCAAATGAAATCCAGAGCACAGAGGAGTAAGCTGTGCCAGATGTGTACTGACTATGGTGTGTTTTCACTGCAGGAATGTGGAAGCGCAGCATTCACAGAGGAAGAGTGAGCACCATGAAGGGGAAGTGCTCAAAGCATTGTTAGTTTGCTCAAGTGAGACTCACTGCTGGACTAAACAGAGCTGTGGGAGTTTTTCTAAAGCCTTACACTGTCTTTGTCAAGGCTAAACCTGGAAGAGAAGGGTACTACGAGCATCTTTTTTCAGCCCTGACAGTAGATCTGGAGAATTTTACCATGAAGAAACAGGCAGAAAATCTTTCTGGATGCACATGGGGCTATGATAGATGGTATAGCCAAGTTCATGATGATTTGGTGCTTTCATTGCACTCAAAAGCAGCTGGAAGCCACAGGAAGAATCATGTGTGATGTTTTTTATCTCAGAAGGCTACTGATTTTGCTCTGTGCTAGATTTAAGAAAAAGAATGTATGTAAATATGCATGTACATATTGCTGTGTTCTTCTGAATGAGGCTGTCTCGTGTCTTGCTATAGTTGAAACAGTCATAAGCACAATGATGTAGGGTCAAAGGCCGAGTTTGCTGGTTTTGGTAGGTCTCCTTCAGACCCAGGCTTAGCAAAGGCTCAGAAGGATATGGTCAGAATTGAAATGCTCTTTATACCAGCATATTGTATCTGAAATCAAAGAATAACAATCTACCTGGAATAAGGAAATTGAATTAATGCCAAAAACAGTTTTTCTAATCTGGAGAATGGATGGAGAGAGCGCATCAGCGTGTTGTTTACGTATAATCAGTCCTTGTCCTGCATAGAGTATGTCAGGCCTGATCCTCAGAATGTAGCAAATGGTTTCTGTTGGACCTGGTCCTAAAGTTATGCGTTCCTGTGAGCAACCATCATTGGGTCTTTGAAATCTAGTTGATTAAACCAGTATGCTGCAAATAGAAAACAAAACAAAGCATTTGCAGTATTAGAGTACCAACTTCAGAGGCCTTGGATTTTGCAGACAGTCCCAAGAGCTGCTGAGTGAAATGGAGTTCTTGCCCCAGTCCTCATTTTCTCAAAAGGCTACTAGTACATAAAATGTGATAAGAGCTATATGCAAGCTTCAGTGACCCTCTAGCACCACTGCAAAGATAATATCAGAACACAGGTTTATGTTCCCTTCATTACAACCACCCTCCCCCAAAAAAACCCACAACCTTCAAGATCATTTTACCTTATGAAAAACTGTATCATGTTCTAGGAAAGGAAACAGCTTTGCTTTTTCTAATAGTGAGTTAATAAAAGCAGAATTTGAAAGACTGGGAGATTACAGTCAGGGTTCTGGACTTTGTTGTCATGCAAGCAGAACTTTGTGGTGTGGGATTGTGTGCACATCTGTGACATTAGACCAGTTGAGGCTATTCAGACAACGTAATTGCTCTCATCTTTTACTGACCAAATATTTCAGCAAATTCTGCGGGAATTTTTATTTTTTTCTCTATAGAAGGCTTGTGTTTTGTGGTTTTTTTTTGTGTTCAGTGTTTTACTTTAGTTTTCTGATCCAAAACTTTAAAATACTGATATATATATATAATGCAAGGTGGGTAATTTCAGCATCAATCCAAAGTGTCTCTTCCATGTGGATTCTTCTTGGTCAAATCATATTCAGGTTCAGTGGTGTTATGCAAAAATCTTAGTGCGACATATACGTCAGGTTTAGGAAGTAACCGCTGTCATCAGTCTGTTTTATTCTGGGTGGTTTTGAACTGTTATATACATAGCGTAATGGTGAAAATTGTAGGAGTTTTAAAATGCAGCTTATTGATGCTATGACGTTTTTATTTCCTAGTTAGTTAATGCCATGCATCACATGGATGCATCTTTATTGCCAGCCATCTTGCCTTCTCTGGATGGTTTGGTCTTCTCATGACTGGGTGCACAGAGTCCAGTTACTAATTTGACCATTTGGCTCTGTTTGAAAGCTTTGATTCTGTCTGATTTTGTGAGCTTTGATTTTTTTTGTATGTGATTCATTTGCTCTGTTTCATTGGAAATGCATTGGATAGCAATGGCAGTTGCCTTGTTCCGTATGCAAAGGATGCTAGTGTATTAAGAGCAGTAGTTTGTAAAATTATTGCAGATGCAGATCAGGTTGTAGGTTATAATAGTGTTAACGTCTGCAGTTTAAGGAGAAGTCAGTTTATTGTTTCCTCAACACAGACATATTATCTAATAACTGATTTTTACTTATTTAATTTTTCAATATCTTGTTATGCAGAAACAAATTATACAGTGATTACTTTTTTTCCACCTTGATAATAAAAAGGGCAAAGGTGGTAAAACTTTTAATTGGTTAGCTTAAAAAGGAATGATGTGTGTGTAGTTGCTTTAATCTAATATCGTGCATTCAAAGGGCCCTTATTTGTCAATTAAATATAGAGAGCTCATCTTTATCCTGAATCTTGCAGTGGTGACTACCTAGGTAGTATTCAAAGAACTAGCATTAATGTTCACTGGGATTGCTGTCATGCACTTTACTTGGAAACAAAGCACTTTAATGTTTCTCCTATTGACATTTTAGTTGAGGAGTAATACATAAAGCCAGGAAGTCTGAAAACCTGACAGCCTTCTCCTGTTCATTCTTCTTCTTTTTTCTTTTTTTTTTTTTTGTTTAATTATTTATGAATTTCTGGTCTGAAATGTGCTGCTGGTAGACAAAATATTTAACTTCACTTTTGCTGTGGATCCTCATAGGTGGTTACTGCTGTTATAAATGCATAACATAGAACCCTTTAGGGTTCCTTATCTGGCTTGTGTGATGAATTAACTGTATTTTGTAATGAAAGAAAAAAAAGAAGTTGAGAAACTCATTTTACTAGTTAAACTTCAAATAATTTTTCTTTGTTTGATATCCATTGATTTATTCAAGTTACAGGTAAAGCATTAATCTCTTAATGTTTTTCTAAGCAGTGGTTACTGTTCATCAAAACGGAGAGAACAGGTAGCATTGAAACAAAATTGCTGGTAAAAACCAAAAAATACTCCACTGTAACTCAAAACTTCTCTATAAAGATTTTGCTTTAAAGAGTTTGATCCTTGAAAGACTAAATAGAATGGTACTAGGGAGTACAGCTATGGTAATGATACTTCTGTATGTTTGTATGGTATAAAGGTGGTCACAGCAAAGATTTCAGAAATAACAGATCTAATAAATTCAAAATTGCCAAGTGACTGAATGGCAGCAGGCGCTTGCAGTGAAGCTGCAAACTGTAAACCGACATCAGCTCTTTGAAATAATCCTTCCTTTACTAGTGCTGAGTTGGGGATTAGTGCTGTGTTATGCCAATAAAATCATTGTTGTGCTGCAAGTTTTTAAAAGCTCCAGTTGAAAGGCTACAGGATTTATTCTGTCCTGTTTTGACAGGACCTAAATGTCACTTTAAGATGTCTAATTGCTTTATAACCTCCTTACCTTTTACCAATAGGTGTTGTTTGAAATGACAGAAATTATTTTAATGGGAAATGTGCACTGACTAGCATTCCAGATCTCTCTCAGAAAGTCTTGAGATATGTTTCCTTTTCAGCTTGGATGTGGGAAACCGGGAGAATTTACTTCTGATCCAAGCTGTTGGTTCCGACAGTACAGCTGTCTCCTTTATGCTGAACCATGGCTACATTCTAAGATTTGAGTGAATGCTGGTATGAAATTTCACTTTGTAAGTTTGTGGACCAAGAGCAGGGACTGCAGTTCAGCTCATGAAGATGGTGTAGCAGCGTAAGAATAACCGAAGTGATAGTTGGGAGATCTTATTTCCTTTTGCCATTCCAAAACCCCAACTTTTGTCTGTTTACAGCGTAGAAGAGTCAGTGACATGCAGGCCATGATTACACATTTGTCAGTACTGCCATCTGAGCTGCCTTAAGCAATCTCTGCCCCTGTTATTGATGTTTCCAGCTGCTTTGTGCAGTGTGTTAGCTCAGCCATTTGTGCAATGGCACAGTGAACCTACTGAGATACTAATCTGGTAGAGGGACTTTTATTCTTTTTATTTTTATTGTGTTTTTATTTTTCTTGTTTCTTTTTCCTCCTGGATTCTTCTTTGTATTGTTTGTGGTGTTTTTTTTTTCTGGATTCTTCTTTTTTTTTCTTTTCCTTTTTTACTTTTTTTGTTGTTTTTTTTGTTTAACATGCTATTTTTTCAGGCAGATCAGCTCCCCAGTCTGATTTATCACACAAATGGTAAATGCTTGTACTGACATGACTAGGGGAATGAACTTGCATGGATACAAGCAACCATAGCAGTAGGAAGAACTAGACATGGAGACTGCATAAATTGGTATTGCTGCCAGTATTTACTCATCAAACTGTAATTTTGCAATGTGGATGTCTAAATCTGTGATATAATACTAAACATTTTAGCATGCTGCAGTCAACCGTGTCTTGGCCTGTTTCTGTCAAAGTCCTTTGGGTTGTAGAACTCACTGATGTAAGAATAGCTTTGGTGATAGAGACAGACCTAATTGGCATCCCACCAGCAATATGCTTTGGAAATTCCTACTTCAAATTAAACATAAACTGCTATCAACTCTTCACTAGTCCAGCTGGGAATGTGGAAGAAAAAACTCATTAGACGTACTCAGATTTGTTGTCATCAGAGGTTCTGAATTGCCCTTGAAACAAGAGCAGAAATTTTCAAATAAGTTTTCTTTCTTGGGTAAAGCGAGCAGTCTTCTCTTAACCATTAACTCACAGTGTCAAGAAATTTATGAGGGTTCTGACTACAACTGAAAGAATTTTGTGTCATGCTCTCGAGTTTAACTGAGATTTATGTTTGTATATACCACTTGCAATTATTTAACATGTTTTACATGTTAGTGAGGAAGAGGAGGAAACTTAGTGCTTTTATGACAGTTGTTTAAGCAGCATATTGCTATGCTAAGTCACTAGTTTAATTAAAAGCTTCAGTTAATGTTTGTCTAAAACTGCTGAAGATGCTACTTTCAAAAAAGATCACCCGATCTTGGTTTCCTTTTCTGGATATACTCCCATCTTGGAAAGCGGAGGCAAAATGTCTCAATTTTGCAGGCTGCCCTGTTAAGGCTATCCTAGCTGTTTCATATAATGCCTTTTTTTTTATCCAATTGGAATCTTAGGTGTTCTTTTCGTTTGCCTTGTGAGCTTTCAGCTGTATGGACTTTTTTAGTGGTATAATCAGTTGTTGACAAAATGCCTGTGAAAAATACAACTTGGAAACACTCGTTTGGTGGACGAGAAGCTCAATATGAGCCGGCAATGTGCTCTTGCGGCCCAGAAGGCCAACCGCATCCTGGGCTGCATCAAGAGGAGCGTGGCCAGCAGGTTGAGAGAGGTGATTCTTCCCCTCTACTCTGCCCTCGTGAGACCTCACCTGGAGTACTGCGTCCAGTTCTGGAGCCCCCAACATAAGAAGGACATGGACCAGTTGGAGAGGGTCCAGAGGAGGGCCACGAAGATGATAAGAGGGCTGGAGCACCTTTCCTATGAGGACAGGCTGAAAGAGTTGGGGCTCTTCAGCCTGGAGAAGAGGAGGCTCCGGGGTGACCTTATAGCGGTCTTCCAGTACCTCAAAGGGGCCTACAAGAAAGATGGGGAGAGGCTGTTCAGGAGGGCCAGTTGTGATAGGACAAGGGGTAATGGTTTTAAAATAGAGGGAGGTAGATTCAGATTGGATATTAGGAAAAAATTTTTTACCATGAGAGTTGTAGAACACTGGAACAGGTTGCCCAGAGAGGTGGTGGATGCTCCATCCCTGGAGACGTTCAAGGCCAGGTTGGACGAGGCCCTGAGCAACCTGATCTAGTTGGAGATATCCCTGTTCCTTGCAGGGGGGTTGGACTAGATGACCTTTGAAGGTCCCTTCCAGCCCTAACCATTCTATGATTCGGGTTGTTTGGTTGGATTTTTTTTGTTTGTTTTGAGAGGTCTTTGGTTGTTTTTTTTTTTTGTTAGCTTTCATATACTGAGATTTGGCTCTGTATTCTACTAAATTCCCTTCTTGTGTCTTCAAAACTGTGCATCTATTTGAATAGCATTATAGTTAGGACCAAATTATTCTGAAATCTATTTTTCATAACTAATGCTACAGATATTTTGCACAACTAATGTTATGAATGTTAACCGAAGTAAATCTAAGAAATAATTACAATATATGAATAAGAAGTTTTTTTTGAAGATGTGTTTAGGGCCAAATGGAAAGTTTCCAGAACTGAGATTAATATTTTGTGAGTAGGGGTGTAAATTTCCATTAGATATTGTCATATAAGAATGTGGACAGGAAACAGCCTTCTGTAAAAGCTGTTAATAAAATATCTAAATCTGGTAATTTTGGAATATGCTTAAAACAGCTTAGTCAGGAGAGGGAAGCGAAGTTGATAACTTCGTGTTACTTCCTGCCTTGCCTTGATGGACTTGCACTTTCAACAGCTTTGCCAGGAAACAGAGTATGTTTGCAAAGCCTGAGTAGAAGGGATTGATTGATGACTTTATGCACCAGCAGACACCGTTTTGGAAATTTTATCGTGTGTGTACATGCATGTGCCAAAGCAAACCAAGAAGGTTTGTCAGAAAATTTATAACGTAGTTGTAGCTTATGATGTTCATTTAGCAGCAGCATTAGATTTCTATATGTGTAAATCTAATGAAAATAGCAAAAATTAAAGCTCCGTAAGCATCATTTAGTTTGCAAATAACAATAAGTAAAAGCAGCCTTAAAATTACCAGCTTGGATGGTTTCTAAGAAATTTCATACTGCTTTGTGACAGAAAGCACACCTTATGAATTCCATCACTTGAGAACTTTAGGGAAAATCTTCTATGGATTAAGTGACTGTCATTCAGATGGACTAAGCTGCCAGCCTTCTTCCACCTCTGTGATGGACTTCTGGCAGATACCTTAAGGCAGCCAGAAATCCAAAGGTAACCTCTACCACTTGGGTAATTTTTTCTGTTGTATGTTGTACTGTGAATAACAGTATTAAGTAGGTGAGTATTCAGTTTTTGCCTTTAAAAAAAAAGATTGACACACCAGCTATGCAGAGCAAGCATATTTGACATATGCCAAGTGCCAACCTGATGGTTTCACTGTCCTGCCATTGTGAGCAACTAAATTTTGGTTTTCCCATTCAAACAACAGGTATTGTTTGGATTAAAATCTACTGCTTTGCACGTAGTACTGTGTTGGCATGTGTAGAGATATGCATGTGTCAGCAAAATGATCTTACAGGGCTTAATTCACCAAGAGTGTGAATCTAGAGTCATTTGATGAACCTGGCCATGTTGGAGTTGCTAGAGAGAGGAAATACAGTGAGGAGACTTCCTTGTGTAGAGGAGGCAGCAGTCAGTTTATGTAAACCTGTAAGATGCACTGAGGGCCTGTTTTAAGAAGTTAATGACAAACTCTTTTCTGTTTAGGTTCAATTTAGCTGACAGGTTACACAGTAAAAAAGGACTACTTGCACAGGGATCAGAATAAAGACTGAGATAAGTGCTTCTTTCACTTAAGTATTAACAGTTTTAGCAGCACAGTTTTTCCTTTGATGAGAAAGTGCAGCTAACACCTTTGATGAGCTAACAGAGAGAAGTCCAAAGGCCATCAAAAGGGACTTCAGGGCATTGGGGCGATTGGTCGAAGGGTCAGGAGCCCAGGTAGTGTTTTCTTCAATCCCTTTAGTGGCAGGAAAGAACATAGAGAGGAACAGAAAATCAAATTTGATTAACAGATGGCTCAGAGGCTGGTGCCACCGACGGAAATTTGGTTTCTTTGATCATGGGGAGGCTTTCCCTGAACCAGGTCTGATGGTACCGGATGGAACATGCCTTTCTCAGAGGGGAACCAGGGTCTTAGCTCAAAAGCTAGCAGGGCTCATTGGCTGGGCTTTAAACTAGATTTGAAGGGGGAGGGGGGGAATATCAAGAATGATAAAGATATGCTGGAAGTACCTGTAGAACAGAAGAAGGGAATTCCAGCCGCTCCAGCCAAGAAGTCAGATTCATACCGCTGTCAGCATGGCACCAGTGCCAGCACCGAGGGTCCAGAGGATGAGGAAGGATCGCAAGTATGTTCAAACGAACTTACACTGCCGTCCAAGAGAACCCCTGTCGCTCCAGCCAGCGAGTCGGCTTTGTCGGAGGCCCAGCTGAAGTGTATGTACACCAACGCACGCAGCATGGGAAATAAACAGGATGAGCTGGAGATGCATGCACATGAGCAGGGCTACGACCTTATTGGCATCACGGAGACGTGGTGGGACGACTCCCATGACTGGAGTGTCAACATGGAGGGGTATAAGCTTTTTAGAAAGGACAGGAAGGGGAGACGAGGAGGGGGTGTCGCTCTCTATGTCAGCAACCGGCTGGAATGCGTGGAGCTTCGCCTGGGGTCGGAGGACGAGCTGACAGAGAGCTTATGGGTCAAGATTAGAGGACGGGGACGGATAGGGGATGTTACGGTAGGGGTCTGTTACAGGCCACCTGGCCAGGAGGACAGAGCAGATGAGGCGCTTTATAGCCAGATAGGAGCAGCCTCGCGGTCACAAGCCCTGGTCCTCATGGGGGACTTCAACCACCCTGACATCTGTTGGAGAGACAATATGGCAGGGCACAGGCAGTCCAGGAGGTTCCTGGAATGCGTGGATGACAACTTCCTCCTGCAGGTGATAGAGGAGCCGACAAGGAGGGGTGCCATGCTCGACCTTGTGCTCACCAACAGGGAGGGACTGGTGGGTGATGTGAAACTTAAGGACAGCCTTGGCTGCAGTGACCACGACACGGTGGAGTTCAAGATCCATGGGGCAGCAAGGAAACCATTCAGCAAACTCTGTACCCTAGACTTCAAGAAGGCGGACTTCGGCCTCTTCAAGGACTTGATGGGCAAAGTGCCGTGGGAGGCGGCCCTGGAGGGACGAGGGGCCCAGGAAAGTTGGTCCACATTCAAGGAGCACCTCCTCCAAGCTCAGCAGAGGTGCATCCCGATGAAGAACAAGTCGGGCAAAAAGACCAGGAGGCCTGCGTGGATGAACAAGGAGCTCCTGGACCAACTGAAAATGAAGAGGTTAGCCTACAGAGGGTGGAAGCGGAGACAGATAGCCTGGGAGGAATACAGAGAAGCTGTACGAGTGACCAGGGATCAAGTGAGGAAGGCTAAAGCCCTGAAGGAATTGAATTTGGCAAGGGATATAAAAAGCAATAAGAAAAGCTTCTATAGGTATGTAGGGGACAAAAGGAAGTCCAAGGAGAACGTAGGCCTCCTCCAGAAGGATACTGGTGCTCTGGTCACCCGGGACATAGAGAAGGCTGAGGTACTCAATGAATTTTTTGCCTCAGTCTTCACTGATAAAGCCTCTTGTCTTACCACCCAAGCTGTGGAAAGAACTAGCAGGGACTGTAAGGATGAACCACCGCCCACTGTACTTGAAGAGCAGGTTGGGGAACATCTGAGGAACTTGAAGGTGCACAAGTCCATGGGACCTGATGAGATCCATCCGCGGGTCCTGAAGGAACTGGCGGATGAAGTTGCCAAGCCACTGGCCATTGTATTTGAGAAGTCGTGGCGGTCTGGCGAGGTCCCCGATGACTGGAAGAGAGGGAACATAACCCCCATTTTTAAAAAGGGGAACAAGGAGGACCCGGGCAACTACAGGCCGGTCAGCCTCACCTCTGTGCCTGGCAAGGTCATGGAGCAGATTCTCCTGGGAACCATGCTAAGGCACATGGAGAGCAAGGAGGTGGTGGGTGACAGCCAACATGGCTTCACCAAAGGCAGATCGTGCTTGACCAACTTGGTGGCCTTTTATGATGGGGTGACAACATCGGTGGACAAGGGTCGACCAACGGATGTCATCTACCTGGACTTGTGCAAAGCTTTTGACACTGTCGCGCACGACATTCTTCTCTCTAAACTAGAGAGGCATGGGTTTGATGGATGGACCACTCGGTGGATAAGGAATTGGCTCAATGGCCGTACTCAGAGAGTAGTGGTCAACGGCTCGATGTCCATGTGGAGACCGGTCACGAGTGGCGTCCCTCAGGGGTCCGTGTTGGGCCTGGCCCTCTTCAACATCTTTGTCGGTGACGTGGACAGTGGCATGGAGTGCACCCTCAGCAAGTTCGCCGATGACACCAAGCTGTGTGGTGCCGTCGACACGCTGGAAGGGAGGGATGCCATCCAGAGGGACCTCGACAGGCTGGAGAGGTGGGCCCGTACCAACCTCATGAAGTTTAACCAGGCCAAGTGCAAGGTCCTACATCTGGGTCATGGCAATCCCAGGCACAATTACAGACTGGGTGGAGAATGGATCGTGAGCAGCCCTGAGGAGAAGGACTTGGGAATACTGGTGGACGAGAAGCTCAATATGAGCCGGCAATGTGCTCTTGCGGCCCAGAAGGCCAACCGCGTCCTGGGCTGCATCAAGAGGAGCGTGGCCAGCAGGTCGAGGGAGGTGATTCTCCCCCTCTACTCTGCCCTCGTGAGACCTCACTTGGAGTATTGCGTCCAGTTCTGGAGCCCCCAACATAAGAAGGACATGGACCAGTTGGAGAGGGTCCAGAGGAGGGCCACGAAGATGATAAGAGGGCTGGAGCACCTTTCCTATGAGGACAGGCTGAAAGAGTTGGGGCTCTTCAGCCTGGAGAAGAGGAGGCTCCGGGGTGACCTTATAGCGGTCTTCCAGTACCTCAAAGGGGCCTACAAGAAAGATGGGGAGAGGCTGTTCAGGAGGGCCTGTTGTGATAGGACAAGGGGTAATGGTTTTAAAATAGAGGGAGGTAGATTCAGGTTGGATATTAGGAAAAAATTTTTTACTATGAGAGTTGTAGAACACTGGAACAGGTTGCCCAGAGAGGTGGTGGATGCTCCATCCCTGGAGACGTTCAAGGCCCGGTTGGATGAGGCCCTGAGCAACCTGATCTAGTTGGAGATATCCCTGTTCCTTGCAGGGGGGTTGGACTAGATGACCTTTGAAGGTCCCTTCCAGCCCTAACGATTCTATGATTCTATGAAGTGCAGTCCTGGTACATCTCAGCATCTCTTAAGATACTTGAATTAATATGTATATCCCAAATTACTGATTTTCAATGGGATACATAGAATTGTAGAATCATAGAATGGTTTGGGTTGGAAGGGACCTTAAAAGATCATCTAGTTCCAACCTCCTTGCCACAAGCTCGGACACCTTCCACTAGATCAGGTTGCTCAAAGCCTCATCCAACCTGGCCTTGAGCACTTCCAGGGATGGGGCATCCACAGCTTCTCTGGGCAGCCTGTTCCAGTGACTCACCACCCCCAGAGGGAAGAATTTCTTCCTTATATCTAACTGAAATCTACCCTCTCTCAGTTTAAAGCCTTTGCCCCTTGTCCTATCATTACATGCCCTTGTCAAAAGCCCCTCTCCAGCTTTCTTGTAGGACGCCTTTAGGTACTGGAAGGCTACTAGGTCTCTCCAGAGCCTTCTCTTCTCCAGGCTGAACAAACCCAACTCTCTTGGCCTGTCTTTATAGCAGAGGTGCTCCAGCCTTCTGATCTTCATGGCCCTCATTTGGACTCACTCCAATGGGTCCATGTCCTTCTTATGTTGGAGGACTCAGAGCTGAACACAGTATTGCAGGTGGGGTCTCACGAGAGCAAAGCAGAGGGGCAGAATCACCTCCCTCGACTTGCTGGCCATGCTATGTCGCATGTTACTGGTCCTTCTCATGTCACTGCTGGGCACCATTGACTTCTATAGGATTTGAGGGAGGGAAGGTAAATTTCCTTTTGCATGGAATTGATACCTTGATAAAGGAGTTTAGAAGTTCAGAACTTTTAATGTCATCTTCACAAGAAACTCTTTAAGATTTTTTTGGAGAAAAGCCACAGGTTGTTCCATTGTGCCTTTACAAAGATGGCTGAGTTGGCAAATTCTTTTGTGCAATTTAACATTGGAGTTGAATGCTGACATTATAGAAACTGGACACCTGTCTCACCAGATGTGGCTGCCTTGTAGTTTTCTGAGAAATTTCTATTGAGCTACGTAAAGCTATGTTTTAACTGATGTAGGAGGGTTCTTTTTGAGTACTGTTCAGTAGGACCGTAGCAATCCAGTTGATGACAGGACTAAACAGTGCTTTATATTCAACATAGTGGATTCAATTAAGCTTCTCCATGTTGAAGGTATTGACTGTGAGAATATTTAATGTGACTTGTGTTTTTGATGGTTTTTCCGTTGTGGGTTTTTTTTTTCCTTCTTGCCAGCAGGTTGTAGTTTTAGCCTGTCTATACTGAGCCCATTCTTATTTGCTGAAATGTCAGATTAGTATGGTACATTAGTTGTATTGGGTTTACATGGTAAGGTTTTGGTACTGGGGGGGTGGCAGCGTTGCTTCTGTGAGCAGAGGCTAGGGCTGCCCCCATGTCCTATAGAGCTAATGCTAGCCAGCTGCAGGATGGACTTACTGCTGCCCAATGCTGAGCCCATGAGCAATGCTGGTAGCACCTCTGTGATAACGTATTTAAGGGGCAAAATACCCTGCTCAACAACTATGAGAGAGGAGTGAGGATATGTGAGAGAAACAACTCTGCAGACACTAAGGGCAGTGAAGAAGGAGGGGGAGGAGGTGCTCCAGGCACCAGAGCAGAGATTTCCCTGCAGCCCATGGAGAAGACAATGGTGAGGCAGGCTGTCTCCCTGCAGCCCATGGATGTCCATACCCACCATGACTCATTTAGAGTCACCTTTTTAGCTGGAATACTTTTAATAATAATTAAAAAACTTTTTTTTTTTTAATTCACAGTGGAAGTAAACAGAGAATGCGGTTCGGTTTTGGTCTCCTGAAATGTCAGTAGACTATACTTTGTTAATGTAAGCGATGAGTGTGGGTTCTTGGTGAGTTCTCCTATTCCGTACATGTCTGTTCACTCAACTAGCTGTAGCATCAATTTATTTTTTGGTAGGGGTTTAGGGACTAATTTTTCAACTTGGATTTTTTTCCCAGAGGATCAGTTGTCTTTGATTTTTCTGTAACTTCTTACAGGTATCGGATGATGGTCGATATGTCTTGCTGTCTATCCGAGAAGGATGTGATCCAGTGAACAGACTGTGGTACTGTGATCTACAGACAGAGTCTCAGGGTATATCAGGTATGTGTTCTCTTGCTTTGTAAGTTTTGCTTCATTTTAAGACTACATAAGACTTGAAAAACTTTATTTATGTTTAAATATATATATTTAATTTATGTTTAAATATATATTTTAAGTATGTGTATTGCTTAACGCTCTCTCTTTTTTCCTAATGCAGAGATTATGAGAAAATGTGCACTGCTTCTGCTAGCCTTCCATTTTCTGTTATGTATCAGTAGATGGAAAACTCCATTCTGAGTTCTGTAGTTTGTTTAAAAGGCCACAAGGAAAAATTGAGGTGATATAAGCAGCCTTATCAGTGTATGTTCCATTTCTTTCTGCACCACTTGTACTTTTCCATGTTTAATTTTTTTTACATTTTAAAAATTTCCTCTGTCTCCCTTCAAGCGCTGATCTCCTTTTTTTGAAAAAAATACCTGATTGATAGGTAACATTTTTTTCTCCATATAGTGCTAGGAAAGGAACAAAAATCCCCTAGTATTTTAGTAACATAAGTTTGCTTTGTAGCATCATTATTGTTACAGTAGAACTATCTGCTCACATTTCAAATACATGTTCATCAAATGCTCCTTCCTTGTCTTCTGGTTGGGTTATCCTTTGTTTTTTGTGTATTTGGCTTTTTAGCCTAAATGGCATGGGCTGAAAGTATGGTACTTTGTTCCATATGGCTGTTGTTGATGGTTGGCATAGTTAATTAGTTTACTGATTGGTGGTTTTGTACTTCCAGAGTATTGGATTATTGAAATATCTTCCTCAAGATGTGCTTTGCATATGACACAACTTAGCTCTTTTTGATTCTTTGTGTCTTCTGTCTTCAGAAACTTCAGAAACAGAATAAATGCTGCAGTAGCTCCTTCTTAAATATTAGATCTCAAGAAACTTGTTCTTTTGCCCATAAACAGAATATTCGAGGCTTATGAATGTGATTAGAACTGATAGCAGCTCTGCAACACAGAGTGTGTAGTTCTATTTCTCCCTGCCTTTATTACACTACATGGTTGTGTGATCTTCCCTTAGTTAGTTCACCAGCAAGACTTAGTACAATATTTTGAATTTTGTTGAGTGAAACGTTAGTGATGATATTAAACAGTTTTATACTCCTTTCTGGGGGATTATTAATTTCGTTTTGTGGGCATTTTGTCACTCTCTGCTTTTATAAAGGATATTTCTTGATTGCTTATGAACTTGTCTTGGACAACTGATTAGTTGTTTCATGTTCTCTTGAATGCAGAAAATGTTAGGCCTAATAAAAATTATTACAGATGCTTCCTATGCAACTTTTTTACAATAATAAAACTTTGTAGATAAAACTGTTTAGTACAGTGAAGCATTTATGTAAATGATAAATTGCTTTGTCGTTCAAGTCGACACTTTCCAGCTAGAGAGAGAATACATAAAAAGCATAGCTCTCCTCCCATGTTCACCCTCCCATTTATAGATACACTGGACAACATTGAAGAAAATACTAGCATTGGGCTTGAAAGACCATGGATGAGAGAAAGAAGCTTCTATTTTGTACTACCTGGTATAAGGTAAACCTACAGTTTAACCTTTTCCAGGCTTGGAAATGCTTCCTTAAAAAAGGTTTTTGTCTGAACCAGTCTTTGACTTCCCTTCCTATTTGTTTATTGTTGGCTGGGAGTTGTTCCATCCCTCCAAATTCTCCCTTTTTGCCTATAAAGGAAAGATTCAGCTGTAACTATTTGTTTGCACAAATTCTCCATTTTATAAACTTAGGAACTCTCCATATCTGTCTCACTAAGTTGCCAAATACATTTCCAGTACAAAGACTTATATTTACCCTTGTCTTTCTACCTCCATGTTAGTAAGCACAAACCTAACAGTAAACATCTAGGATGTTTCCTGGAATTGATTTTCCATGCAAATGTAAACACGCAGAACCACTGGTCCTTCAACCTTTGGTGGCTAGAGGCAATAAATTGAGCAAGCAGTAATACATGGAACCTTATATCTTGGCTTTATCAGTCTAGACCACAAGAGGTGTAATTTCAGTTCAACTTGTAATTTTCTGGGACGGGAAGTGCAGAAGAGGTTGCTTGTGAAGTTAGGAGAAATGAATGCCAAACTTCATTATTTAAGCTGTTTTAGACAAGTAAATAAGCAGCTGTAGAATAACGGAGTTTAATGGCAAGTCTTCTTCTTGACTTAAGACCGACCTGCCTCTAACTGCCCATTTGTACAGACTGCTCAGTAATACCTCAAGGTACATTCAGATGGGTTAAGATTAAGTGATGCTTAGAGAATTGTGTATAACAGAAGCACATTCTTAGCAAAACCATGAGATGAAAATACTGGCTTTGTTATGCTGTCTGTAGAATGCAGTGTTCAGTACAAAGGTCTGTGTAAGTATCAAACCATAACACTTGTTATGAAGTGTTAAGAGAATCAAGTGTCTTTGGAAAAGTATCTGTACTTTTGAAACTTATTACATTATCCTTCTGTCTTTTAGAATGGACTTTATTTATGAGTAGACCTCATATCTTTGGTGACATCTAAGATATTTCTTGCCATTTTCCTCCTTCATAACTATCAAATGTTTAATCTGAGCCTTTTTACTTGACCTGTTTACAATGATCTGTTTGTTCAAAAATCCATTCTAGGGTTCAGAATCTTAGTTTTGAAGAAAATATAAAGAAAAGAGAATAGCTAGTGTTTTTCTGGTGTCCTAGATGGTACTTGCTATAGATAAATAATTAGGTTTTCAGACACTTCTTTTTTCTTCCTTATTTGCTCTCTTAATCCAGGTTGTCCAAGAATACACTAGTTCTTTAGAATATTTTCTTTTTATGCTTTAGGTCTTTCAAGTTTCAAACTTTACTTTAGACTTACTCAGAGGGGATCAAACACAAAAGGCAATGAGGCCTTTTCGAAAGGTAACAGACAGTAATATTTTTACATGGCATCCATTAACTTAGACCACGTATTTCTTTGTGGGGAAGTGAAAGCAACTGCTTAGCAAAAGTTAATGGATGAGATTCTAACTCTTACAAAGTTTGTGGCAAAACTCTAATTATAGAATGACATACTTCAACAGGTTGTTTTAAAAGCTGTTCTGTAGCATATATTGTTTATAAAATAACGTTTCAATCATGTAATTGCGAACTTCTCTTTTTTAAAATACTTTCTGTCCCAAGGTAGACATACCGCTGCATAGTTTGAAATGCTACATGTTAAACCATAAGTTAAGGAATTTTCTGTTACTTCAGAAGTGCACAAAAATGCAAAGAACTGATTCTCATCTGTGACTTACTACCTGAAAAAACTATTTCAAAGTGTCATGTTAACTAACTTAGGGTCACCTTTCTTGATTTTTGATTACTAGTAGTGCATTCTTTTCCTTTGACAAGAGGAAATCAAATTTCTTAGTATTTTCATTAATCAGAACATGTTCTCATATTCAAGATATACGACCACTGAAGAGTGAATTTCTTTTCCTTCTGATGTGCTGAGGCCTTGTGGAGTTACCTAGTTCTGTTACTGTTTCTTAGAGATGATGATTGCAATGATAAAGGCTGCTTATTTGGCCCCCTTGCTAACAAATGGCTGCGAAGAAGTCGTGAAGTTCAGTGTTGCAACCTCAGTACAGACAGCCAAAATGCCAGGTGGTTGTCTGGAGGAAAACTACAGGGACATCTGTGAAATGCAGTTCCTTATGGTTATAGATCAATAGTTAATTCCCAGGATGGAGAAACTTATCTTTTCACTGGAAGATAAATATCCATGTTTCATAGTTTAAAAAAAGTAATGTGAGATAATTTGATTAAAAAAAAAAATGCAGTTACTTGTTTACCACTTTGTATATTTTGGTGGTTCAAAAGCAAAGAAAATGAGTTCTGAAAACTAAAAATAAATGATGTTATTAACACTTTCTGCTTCTGAAAAAGCAAAAAGAATTTCTTGGAGATGAGAAGTGTGGAAGTGTCTGTGTCTCATGTTAGAAACTATAATAGCCAAAAACTATAGAAGAAAAGGAAAGTCTTCTCTATCTGTAGATTAAATGTAAATTTGTAGAGGAAGGGATGAAAATAGCAGGGTACATTGAAAGAATGAGCGTGTGTGTGCACATGCCCTAAACAGCTTTCTCCTCTTCTTTCATACCTATGGCAAAGTTTGCATTAGAAAATTCTGCATAATATCTCTTTCAGTGGGAGGGATGTCAGGGCAAGGTAACAAAATATAATCAAAAAGTTGTGTCAGACCTAGGTCCATGTGTGTCCTAATCTACTATATTGAAAAACTGGTGGTTTATTTCTTACCTAAGATGCATCAGATCTTTTAGTTACTGAATCTTTTTGCAGTGTTGATAGTAACTTCTATGTTAGTTTCCTTCAAACTAATATTATTGAAACCACAAATGACTAACTTCTTACCTGTTTTTTATGGTGAGGTAGGTTTCACAGCTTTACAGTTGACTTCTTTAGTGTCACACTTTAACGTTTAACTGTTACTGTACTGATGGTGTTCATTTCTAGACAGAGTTAATATGACAGTAATAGTTGTTTATTAATCCTCAAGATTAAAACTTGCTTTAGAGATGCAGAATAAATACTCTAGAAAGTTCACAATCCTGGATCTGCTGAAGCCTTAAATGAGTCAACAGGAATGTGACAATTTGAAAAATGTAATTTCTTGAAAACAATCCGGCCTTATCCAAAAAGCAGCACTAAGTTGCTCTACTCAGTTGTCATGGTTTAGCCCAGCTGGCAGCTAAACGCCACACAGCTGCTCACTCACCCTTCCCCACCTTCAGCGGATGGGAAGAGAATTAAAGAGGAAAGAGACTTGCGGGATGAGATAAGAACAATTTAATACTACTACTACTAATATATGAATATATACATATGTATAACAGTAATAATACACTGTGCATCACTTGTTTGTGTATAATTGCTCACCACTCGGTGACCAAGACCCGTCCTGGGCTAATGAGAGGAGAGAGAGAGAGAGAGAGCATGCACGTTTCCAGAAGGGCAAAGGCCCTTCTTTCTGGTTAACCCTCATCTTTATACTGGGCATGATGCTGCAAGATATGGAATACTCCATTGGCCAATTTGTTCCTCAATCCTAAGTCTAAGTCTAAATCATAAGGGGAGTTGTGGACCCTTTGTCCCGGCTATGCTCCTCCCCAGTGTGTTGTGCTACTGCACACTGGCGAAACATAGAAAGCTGAAAAGTCCTGGAGGCCTCAGTGCCAACTATAAACATCAATGCACTGTCAACATTCTTCTCATAAGGAGTCCCAGACTAAAACCAAAACAGAACTGTTCTAGCTGCTAAAAAGAATAGCTAACTCTGTCCCAGCTGAAACTGGGACATCAGTGAAGACTGTGCAAAGAAATTTCTCTTAGCAATAACACGTCATCAGCACTGTTCTCTGGGTGAAATGAGAATTTTTTTTCCTTCTCCTAAGGCTGAATGATCATTAATTCCATAGGACAGATTAATATCTTAAATTGATTTTATCCAGATTGAGTTTGACTAATTGAGATGTCTTCATTGCATAGTGTGTACAGTGGTAGAATTTATTAACATTTATTATTTCATACTTTATCTAATAGTCTGGTTCATTAAAACAGTGAAGAAACAGTAAATATAGTCTCTTCCAAAGATGGACCCAAATGATTTGCTTTTTCAGTATTCTGTGTGTTTTGAAAGTTCATAATTATAATTTGATCTTGTCTAATCCCAAAGTGCCTTTGTTCTTGGTTTATAGAAAATGAAAATACAAGCTGAAAAGCACCACGTTAGGGAGCAGTGAGAGAACAGAAGAAAATATATTTGGCGTCTTCAAAGAATAATGTGGTACATTTTCATAGTGTGCCTCTTAATCAGTAGTAATCTCCAAAACTGACAAAAATGATTTCCAGGACAGTTGGGTTCCAATTATCCTAATAACACTTATAAGTGCAATTAATAAACAGATTACGTTCATAAAGTCTTACAAACAAGCAACGTAATTATTGCTGTCCTCACAGGTTGAAAAATGAACTGAGGGCAGCAAAGAGGCAGCTTCCATCTTATGTCAGTGTGTTGTCTGTACCTTTTGTATTGTATTTCTGGAAAAGGAGAAAATGATTGTGGAATACTTGGCACCCCTCTGCGAACGTCCCAGTCAACATACCTTCTGCTCCCTTTTGCCATTGCTGAAACAGAGACATGGCACAGAATTTGCAACCAAAAACAGGGAAGGAGCTATGTAGACATAGTTTGTATTTCTCTGCCCTCGTGAGACCTCACCTGGAGTACTGCGTCCAGTTCTGGAGCCCCCAACATAAGAAGGATATGGACCAGTTGGAGAGGGTCCAGAGGAGGGCCACGAAGATGATAAGAGGGCTGGAGCACCTTTCCTATGAGGACAGGCTGAAAGAGTTGGGGCTGTTCAGCCTGGAGAAGAGGAGGCTCCGGGGTGACCTTATAGCTAGCGGTCTTCCAGTACCTCAAGGGGGCCTACAAGAAAGATGGGGAGAGGCTGTTCAGGAGGGCCTGTTGTGATAGGACAAGGGGTAATGGTTTTAAAATAGAGGGAGGTAGATTCAGATTGGATATTAGGAAAAAATTTTTTACCATGAGAGTTGTAGAACACTGGAACAGGTTGCCCAGAGAGGTGGTGGATGCTCCATCCCTGGAGACGTTCAAGGCCAGGTTGGACGAGGCCCTGAGCAACCTGATCTAGTTGGAGATATCCCTGTTCCTTGCAGGGGGGTTGGACTAGATGACCTTTGAAGGTCCCTTCCAGCCCTAACCATTCTATGATTTGTGTTCTTCTCACTGCCATCCTCCTGCTGGAAGTCCCGAACCCTTCAGATCTTCTGGCTGATTGAAGCATGTGTTCAGGCTTTCCACTGCTTTGTTGTAAGGATGGGGTACGCTGCCTGTGTATGTAACTCAGGGGCTGTGTCTATACAGTAGCATGTTGGCCACAACCTGTACTCTGATGCTGAGGTCAAGAGGTACATGCCAGCTCATCTCTGTGTAACCAAGCTCTCTTCCTCCAAGGTATCCTAACTATGTTCAAGTTGCCTATTGGGAATTAATTTGGCAAATACTGTCCCACAAACTGTTTCTGCATGCTGTCTGCTAGTTGGCACAGACTAAAAATGTGATGGGGAGATGTGCTAGCAGTTAAATAGTGCAGAAGTCGTGGAGCAGTGCTTCAGGCCTGTGCCTCACCTCTCTTTTCTGAACTTATGTATACATGTAACCAGGTTGATTTCACACAGCATCTATTTTGTGTCAATTTCTTCTACAGCCAGGGGTGTGAATTGACCTGGCATTGAGTATAGAATTCTTGTTACAACATGTTTCCAGCTGAACTATTCCAGAGCTGAGATGGCAATGCTGGGTGGTGGAAAGGAAGCAATACAGTTGCAATTTGCCTGACTGAAAGTTATGTTTCTTTAAGGAGCAGTGGTCACAAAACAGGAATAATAGAAATATTAGTATGATGGTAATGACTGTAATAATTTATATCGAAAAACTGTCTTAGGAAACAGAGGTAAACTTAAAAGATGACCTCCATCTCTCCTTCTTTCTCTATGTGCATGTCTAGTATCTTTCACCAAGCACTAATTTGTGAGGTACAGAATTGTTTAGTTTGGAAGGAACCTCTTGAGATCTAGTCCACCCACTTTGCTTAAACAGAGTCAGCTAGAATGGATAGCCCAGGACTGTGTCTGATTGGGTTTTGAATATCCCTACAGGTATTCTCCACAACTTCTCTGAGCAAGCTGATGCCAGTGTTTGACCACTCCACATTAAAAAGTGTTTTCTTGTGTTGTGAATGAATTGCCAATTTTTTGTGCCTATTGCTTCTTCTGGCAGTGTGTGCTACTGAGAAAAGTCTGGCTCACTCTTCTTTATTCCCTCTACTCAGGTATTTATACACATTTGATAAGTTTCCCCCTGAGCCTTCTCGTGTCCAGACTGAAAAGTCAAAGCTTCCTCAGCCTCTCGTCCTGTAAGCTCCAGCCCTTTAATCGTCTTTGTGGCCCTGTGCTGGGCTTTCCCCAGTAAGTCCATACCTTTCTTGTACTGGGGAGGCTGGAACTGTATACAGGACTCAAGACGTGGCCTCACCAGTACTGAGTAGAGAGAAGGAATCACCTCCCTTAACCTGCTGGTAACATTCTTCTTAATGCAGCACAGGATGATCTCGGCCTTCTTTGATACAAGGGCACGTTGGTGGCTCATGGTCCGCTTGTTGTCCAGCAGTACTCCAAGATCCTTTTCTGCAGAGCTGCTTTCCAGCCACTGAGCTACCAGTGTGTACTTGTGCCTGGGATTATTCTTCCCTAAGTGCAGGACTTCATTTTTCTTCCTGCAGAACCGCATGAGATTCCTTTCAGCCCAATTCAGCAGTCTGTCCTGATCACTCTGAATGGCACCGCAACAATCTGATTTGTCAGCTGCTCCCCCCAGTTTTGTGTCGTCTGTAAATGCACACTTTCCCAGTATCCAGGTCATTAATGAAGGTCTTAAGAAGTATTGGCCCCAGTATCAACCCCTGGGGTGCACCACTAGTGACTTGTCTCCAGCCAAACTTCAGCCAACACTGCCTGCAACTTCCACATGCGTAACCAGTTCTTCCTTGTTTGCAAGCAGTGAGTCAAGCAGAGTGCCTGCTTTTCTTTGGCTTCTTGATCAGCTTGGGATGTTATCACCAAGGCTCTCTAGAATTCTCCTAGATTGCTTGAGCCCTGCTGCATTGTCTTTCCAGCAGATATCACAGAGGTTAAAATTTCCATCATGAGGAGTAGGGCCTGTGAACATGAGGCTTCTTTCAGTTGTCCGAAAAAGGCATCATCTACTTCTCCTTCGTGATCAGGAAGCCTATAGCATATACCTACTACAGTAGTACCCGTGTTGGTCTGCCTGCTAATCTTGACCCATAAGCTCTTGACTGGCTCCTGACCTGTCCAAAGGCAGAGCTCCATGAGTTCCAGCTGCTCTTTCACATATAGGGCAACTCCCCTCCTTGCCTTCCCAGCCTGTCCTTCCTAAAAAACCTTTATCTATCCATCGCAGCTCTCCAGTCTTGCGAGCTATCTCACCATGTCTCTGTGATCCCAATGCGGTCATAGCCTGGAGGCTGCACACAAACTCCTGTTTGTTCCCCATATTGTGTGCATCAGTGTAGAGACAGTTCAGGCGGGCACCCAAGCTTGCTGACTCCCCAATACAGGTTTGAGAGCTTTCTCCATGAGACTGTTCTGCAGCACTTCCTTCTTTACATGCCTAAGCTTAGAAAGATCCCACTTGAGCTCTGTTTGGTTGATTGCTATGTCCCTTCTGTTTCTATCACCTGGGCCCTTTGCTTGCTTACCCCATCCACAACTTCCTTACTTCTTTGTTGAAGAGTCTCTCTCTCCTCTGTCATTTCTAGTTTAAAGCCCCACTTACTAGGTTTGTCAGCCTGCAAGGATGCTTTTGCCCTGCTTTGTCAGATGGATAACAGCACAGCAGTAGTACAGGATGAGATAACCTAGAATAGCTGCTGAATCATTGGCTTCTCTAATGGATGTGTGTGGATGGATGTCTTCTGTTCCTTATTTGCAGCTTATTTTCTATGGAAATAAGAGATGTTTAATCCCACTTTGCTTTTTGAATTATTGGCTCCCAACTTCAAGCACTTGTGGTGGAAAGGTAGGAGTCCCAAGGTGCAACCCTCACAAGAATGCATGGGAGGTCAAGTGGCCAGGGAGAGGTGAGAACCTGTTAAATAAGGGCTGTGGCATAAACTTGATCTTGTTATACCTTGAAGACTCACTCAGGTGAGCAGCATTATGAAAGCCTGAGATGTGTAAAAGGCTTCAGAAGAAATTTTTGTCTCGTTAGACTTAAGATACTTTCAGTCAAGATTCTCTCCCCTGTGGGTTATCAGAGACGTGAAAATCAATGGAAATTTGTCCTTCAGCTGTGACATTCATAACAGCTCTCTTCTGTGTGAATGCTCTGATGACACTCTGCCTGTGCTGAATCTTAATATAAATTGAGTTAAAATGTCAACCAACTTTATACAAACCTGTACACCAGGTTCCATTAGTTCCAGTGTCCAGAGACTTACGTGTCTCTTCATTGCCTACAAGATTCTGTTTATGCTTTGTAGTCTTTTAAGAGGACTTTGAAGAGGCACCTTTCCTGTGCATTTGTTTACTCAGATTGTTATAACATTCAGCAGGGCTTTGTCGTTGCAGGAGATTGTGGTGACCTGAGGTGGCACAGTTTCAGAACCGTTCCATGGATTAGAAGGAGCAGCAATAAGCACAGCTAGGTTTCTAGATAGCTCCTTAAACAACCTGTTTTCTCTTCTGTTTCCCAGAGGTGACAACTGTAAGTCATAGCTCAGTTCATAGTGTGTTAGGCAAGTGTGTTCTCAGAGTAGAAATAAAGTCTTAACTGCTGTAACTGAGAAGATGCACTGGAATATCAATGGTAAAGGAATATTAGTTGATGTGGTGGTGTATGATTTAAAAGATACATAGGGTGGACAAATAGGGTAGTTCTGTTTGTGTTTAAACGTGTATGTCCATTTTCATGACTGGGCTAATAACTGGGATGTAGGTTGGGTATGTAATAACAAGGCTAAGTTGCTCTAAGCCACATGTTTGTCAAGTTCATCCGACAGCTAGTTGCATCTTTGCTGTGAAATCGAAAGTATGGATAAGATGGTTAGCGCATTTTCTTACATTATGCTATACTGCAGGAATTTGGTCACTGCCTAATTCTGTATTAGAGTCAAAGTGAAAATTACTTGCAGACCCTGGATGTGTTAGAGGAGAAGATGGACTGAATTTACCTGTTTAGACCATTAGCTGAGGCTCCTGTGGTCCTTCTGTAGCTATTGTGCAGAGAGTCTGTGTGAAATGAGAGTCCTCAGGATGATTCAGTCCATGTGGAATACAGGTAGCCCTCTGGCTGGGTCTGTGCTCTGTGCCGATTGCCAAGGGTACCAGTGGCTGTTAGCTCACATGCTCCTGAAAATAAAGGAAGGCAAAGAAGAGGGAAAGACCACAAAACTGGAAGCTACTTTTAAAAATTAAAACAGGAACATTCCTCCCATGACAATTGAAAAAATACAAAGCTGGGGTGAGAGAGCAGATGATCTGATTAAGATACAGGTGTTCATGAAAGAAGTTCTCCAAAAAAAGAGAACTATATGCAAGACTATTTAAGTGAGTATTAGTTATTTCAGAAATTGTACTGACTGGCAAAGAGGGAATGAAGGAAATTGAAAAATGAAAGAAAATGTCAGGATATTATAGGTAGCCTAGGATCTAGCAGATAACACATCCGATATAGATGCTTCTTGCATGTTTTAAGGACAGAGCACTTTGACAGTGAAACTCCAATTTAGTGACCTTAAAGAAGAGGCAAAATAACATTAGATTAGAAAGAGGAGAGGCTCTCATTATTTCAGTCAAAGTGCTTTTACATGCTGGAGATACTTGCTGAGGGATGATGTGTACAAATAGTCTGAATTTGCTTCTGAAAGCTGAGATGATGACCATTGTATTTCTATTTATTTATTTATTTAATGCCATGTTAAGGTGATACTGACTAAACTAGTTGTTGGATTGTTGAAGTTGATTGACCAAAGAAAGCCTCTGTCAAATGTTTGACACAGGACTGTGGTGTTTTAATGAGGAGAGAAAAAATAACAGCTGGTAATTAAGGAAAAGGACGTAATATATGAAATGAACCTCAAAATTGAAAAGGCATGACTGGTTTTCTGTTATTACAAATGGTCTTGTGGTAATTCTGTGTTTAGGTTATTTTTTCTGCCCTGACCCCTTTTTTTTCCTTTCTTCTGTACTAGACTCCCAACACCGCTGTTCCCTATGACACTTCAGTGTTTGGAGCTGTCCTTTAAAATCTAACAGAGGCTGATTATAGGACTGTCCTTTATCCTTTCAAATTTCTTTGAGATACATCAGGATTTAGTTACCGTTTGAGCAGCGGGTAAAAATAAGTGCATGTGCATATACTGAAGGACTAAAGCCACACTACCACTGTAGAAGCTCACATGCTCAATGTGCTGAGTGTGTTGCTCTACAGCAGCATCCTGGCTGTAGCAGCAAGGCTGAATAGGCAGATTTGACTTCCCTTGTCCAGATGGGGCAAAACAAAAGTAGGGCTTCCCTTAACTACAAAGGGGTCAAAGTACTAAACTACTCCTATCTCGGACATTTTATAGGCATGTTACATGTTGCTAACTCTTCTTGTGCTGAATAGTAATGTTCTGGTTTCTAGATTGAGGCCCTTGTATTAAGTGAAAGGCGCTTGTGTTGTCATAAAATGGTTCATAGTTTGGATCCCTTTGGTGGTATGGTGTATGGCTTATTTAGAAATAGTAATTACTTTTATCATTTTTCTCGTTTTTAAGAAGACCTTAAGAATTAGGAAAATTCCATGCAATATGGCAATATTACGCTGGATATAATTAGAGGTTGAGAGGTGATTTCATATGAGCATATACAACTTCAAGTCTTCTCTGTCATGAATAGAGGTTATTATATAGTTTTTTGTTATTATATTCATTTTTGGGAGTTTGTTTTAGCTGAGCTAGTCTAATTCAGCACACAGATGGGGGGTTATACTCTTGTGGAATATTTCTAGTCTGGTATCAACTAATTTCTCATAGTTCTGAATTTATTTATATTCTAAATTCATAGTTTAGAAAGTTATGTTATTCTCATTGAAGCAGAGTAAATATGCTGTACTTAGGGAGGATTGTTAGAATGGGGATTTGTTTCTAACTTAGTGTATGTTAGAAACATGGTACAATTATTTTGAAATTTTTTTTTACGTATATGTTAAGAGACCTGCTTGCTCAGAGTAGAGTTTTGTTTCATTAATCTGAAAGGCAAAAAAAAGTCATTACCTCAAACAACATTATTCGGTTTAATTATTTTGCTTAAATTTGCAGGATAGACTGGAGAAGCGGGGCAGGGGAGGGGGATCCATCTTGGGAAGAGAAAGAAGAAACAGGAATGCAAAATGAAACAGTATGTTTCATGTGTGGAATTGAAAAACACTTATCAAATATCTGCCTGACAGAACTCATAAGATGACTGTGAATTCAGGGATGAGTCAGCTACTCTGGGAATTATTGAGCAGCACAACACAGCCCATAACAGGCTTACAGGAGTTCAGATATGTCTTTCCCCAGCAGATGGATGGAATACGTAGTCTTCCCTTTTATTTACATGTAACATGTTTTTATAACAAGAAAAATATTTCCTTTTAATTTCAAATTAAATTCATTAGTTTCTGACTGTTTCAAAAAGATTAATGCAACAGAATAAGCATAACCAATTAAAAAAAAAAGCTGTAAAAACTTTTTGCCTCCTTAAATTGTGACCTTTTTTCATATTCATGCTCAGTTACATACCTATCTTGTTTTTATTGGATATCTAGACAATACAAATAAATTAGTAAATCTGCTGCTTTTCCATCTTAGAGGCTGAAAGGGAAGATCCAGATTCTCCCACAAGAATTGGCAAGAACTGGAACAGAATGAAATAAAAAGTTCACTCCTTTTTGCTAACAATCTCTAAGTAGTAGGAACAATGCCTGGCTTTCCAAAGCAGCAGAATAAGCTGCTCTCTTAAGCTTTTCTTTGCTCTCCTGTTCTTGTTTTCTGACTAAGAGTCTGCTAGGCAGTGATGCTAAATCAAAATGCCTTGTTGTTTGAGGTGCCTGACTTAGATTTTAGCTCACTTTAGTTATCTTTGTTGTTTTAAATAATTTCAATTTTTTCACAGAACGTGATGCTTCCCTTTGCAGGAATGGAAGTCATCTTCAGTCATCTTTCTAGCGAAGAGGATTACTATACTGGACCTTACATATAAGGAACATACTATATATTTCCATGTTTTGTCCCATATTGGATAGATCTGTAACATGATCTGGACATTACAACACTGAAATATTTCAATAATTAACTTTCAGATTCTATGCTACCCCATGGAACCTGCAGTCCTGAGCTACATTTCCATTCTATAAAATTCAAACGGAGGCAGGGACCACAGAAAAGAATGCATGATAACCTGCCTGCTGAGCTACTGAAATTAGGAAATGGGCAGTGTTGAGGTGAGAGGGACAAGGTTGAAACTACGTGGGATGTAGGCACTCCATGTTCAATAGGTAGCTACCTCTCTGAGGTATCACGAAACGTGCAAGGAGGTGGTGTTTTTCCCGTAATGGCATAGCGTGGAGAACACATGCTGTCTTTGCTTTCACTGTGGATGTTGTCTCTTGGAATGAGGCTTTGTATTCACTCCATACTTTGCCTTCAGTTGAGGTTCTTAGCTTAGATATTATATATATATTTTAATCAAATCAGAATCTAAAAAGTGACATTTTAAGTACTCAGGGAAAATGTGTTCCTTGTGGAAATCTTCTGGGACCTCTGTCATTTCTGTGCATTTCAGCACAGTATTCCAGGTGCCAATCGATTGAAAGTAAATTGCTTTGATATAGAGGGAACCCCTGGCTTAACTTTCTCACAAGCTATCTTTTTGTGAAACGTGGTTTACCCAATATTTGCCACTTCATTATTGCTTTAGTAATCTTGAGTTAAAGCATTTCGTTGAATTCCTGCACAGCACGCGTTGTGGCTTCTTTTTGCATGTACTCCCTTTAAATGATATGTGAGGAGATAATTACATCATTAAAGGCTGTGCAAGCCTGATTTTTTTTTTTTAGTTCTGCGGTACTGAAGGCAGTTGTATCTTGTGCCTTCATTGATCATAATGTTTCAATGGCTGTGGACCAGCAGTAGTTAACTCGCCCTGTGTTGGCCAGCAAATGATCTTGACTCTGAGTGGAGATCACATCTTATAAATGAGAGTAGACTGTTTCTAAATGTTTAAGAAATTTAAAGGATTTGACTTTCTTGTTTCTACACTTGAAACTTTAAGTGTGTCAGATAGCCCATCTCCCTTTACTATATGTAATTGCTCATGATATTTTGTCAACAGTCATAGGCTAATTGAATTTACAGTGCGATCTTCTGCAGTCATCCTTGTCAGTTTGTTTTCCCTGGAAGATAATCTGTACAGCAGTGTTTCTGTTTCTTTCCACGAGCATTACAGGGAACATCTGAGCGTCTTTTCTGCTTCCTAGGTTAGCTAAAATGTTCTTCATGCTTCCTTTCCCTCCTTCACAATCTTTATGCTGTATACAGACTGAGTCATTTTTCTCTTCAAATATTCAGGTTGCTTGCTAGATTTTCAAGTGGGCTGTTGTGAGCTATTTGTGCCAAGAATACTCCTTTTTAGAATAGGAAATTACTGTGATAAGTAACTTATGACAAACACGTAGCTATTTTTTATGAGAATTTTAAATTAGTCTGAAAAGATAAGAGGTTTGGGGGATATTGTTCTGCCTGCTCCCCTATTACCACATGTATCTTGTGAATCCCACCTGGTTAACTCAGTTTGTGGCTTAGTTTTTATCACATAACTCTTTGTGTTAGAAATGACTAGGTTTACCAATTGGAATTTTATGTTTACAACTAACTTAACCAAATACACTTAAAAAAAACCCTTTTATTATCCCATATCAAAGTGTTTTGCAAATACTCCCTTCCTCAAGACTAGATACCTGTGGTCATAATTCACAATATTGTGGCAAGCCAATATGTGGCAAAAGACACAACCAGAAGAAGACAGCTGGGCTGTTGTTTAAGCTTTTGGGAGAACTCCCTTGCTATACTCTCAAGTAGCTGTGGATGTGGGTGTTTTTCCTTTCATGCTTGCCGCTTCGGTTACTTATAGGGTAGGGTTTAGAAAGACTAGGGAAAATTAAAACAATGGGATTCTTGTCAGGATTTCACCACTCTTTGTCAGCCACTGAACCAAATAACAGTTTAATTTTGCTTTATGAAATTTCAGTAGCAGAGATGTAACAGCTGTACATTGTGTCAGGAAGGACAGCGCTGTGAGTTCATGTCCAAAAGGTTATCCCTCACTCAAGACTCCGGATTTCCCTACTTACCTTGCAAAAGTGCAAAAAGGATTTTCAAGCCTTGACTCTTACAACAAGCAAACCCTTCTCTCACTGCTGATACAAGCCAACATGGAGTGCCGTCCCCTAAGCTGCCTTTTTCCTTTCACAAAACACACTAAAGTGTTCTCTGGCCTTTATGTATCTTGTGATCCTTTGTTTCAGGGATGTAACACCACTCTGGTGACTATGCAGGTCCTTCAGCTGTACCACTTATCTCAACCGTTTCCCATTGTGCTGGTTTTGGCTGGAGTAGAGTTAATTTTCTTCATAGTAGGTACTGTGGGGCTATTATGTTAAATGTTAAGTGTTTTTAACATTTAAAAGTGATCTAATGCTAAGTATTTCTTTAAAAAACAAACACACCTTTCCCCAGTACCTGAACATTGTCAGGCACAGGTTTTTAGTAGCTATTTTCTCAATCTTGTCTTCTAGAATAGGGACGGCACTCAGGTTTGCTTGTATGTTGAGCCGGTCAAACAAGAAAACTTATCTCATTAATCACTTTGCTTAACTGTTCTTCTTGGTATACCTGAAAATGCCTCATATTAGCCAAACAGCTGGATACACAGTAATCAAGCAATTATATATTAACAAACATTGTTGTACATCTTACAAAAAAAAAACACAAAAAAACCCAAAACCAAATGGAAAAAACAGCAGTGCTTTTTCTGTAGCATATCTCTTACTGTTTCTGTGCCTGGTAGTAATTTTGGTTTTCCCTTTTCTTGAGAAATGAGATTGTTTCTTTTCGATTAGATTGTCAGCCTTGACTATTTATTCTTTTGAATGTGTGGTTTGGTGCAGGGAAGAGGGAATTTAGCACAAATCTGTTGGTGTGCAACAAAAAATAAATGAAAGCTCTTTAATCAGCCTTAGCTATGATCTTAAACCGCCATGACATGGCTGATTGGTCTTGTTGAAGTTGTTCTTAATATGGACCTTTTCCTTTATTTTGTATTATGGTAGCAGCTAGGAAGCCTAATAAAAAAATCAGGATCCTCTTCTTGTGAGCACCATAGAGCTAATTTATGAGTCACTGACTCAGAGCTTTGGGCAGAGCCTCACTTGCCTCTTCCTGAGGGATCTGAAGCTCCTTTGTACTAGACTGGTAGAGACAGATTGCAAGAAGGAATATAAGAGCGGAGTTATCAGCCATAACTGATTGGCAGTAATCAGCCAATTTTTATTTTGTTCCTTTGTTTAAAAGGTTGTTCTTTTTTTCCCCACACTGAAGAAAGGGCAGGTGGAAAAACAAAGGTGATGTTTTTCTACTTTCTGTTGAAAAAGCATTATCTGGCCTTTTGCATTTTAGTTTAGTCTTGCAATTTTTAAGGATCTCCTTAAAAAATAAATAAATAAAAAGCAATGAACAGTGCTATATAGAGTGACATCAAAGGGATGAGTCAGTATGTGCTGCATAGCCTGAAAAAATGGATCAAAACCTTTGTAATGAAAATGAACAAGAAAAAAAGGATAGTGAGGAGACAGTAGACATCAGGTAGAAAGTGGAATGTGGTGGGAGAGAGAGTACTTTTCTTTTTTGAGAGAGATTTTTCTGATTGAAGTAACTTTAAGAAAAAACAAACTTTCAAAAATCAATATTGAAACAAGACCCATTACGTCCTAGTTCCCTACCAAATAGAGAGAAAAAAATCAGTTGAGTCTTGGAAAATATACAAAAGCCTCAACAATAGAGTATTTACTTTAAGAAAAAAGTTTCATATCCCTGAAATGGCAATTCCAAAGAGTTTTTGCTTTCAACGTCTTTTTTTTTTTTTTTTTAATTGGAGGCAAATCATTAACAATTAAATAGCGTGCTATTAATTTGAGAAAGGAGATCTTCATTCTGCTACTGTCTAACTGGACATTACATTTATAAATAGTATTCATGATGAAGTTGCTTTTTATGTTATGCATTTTTTCTTTTCTTTGTGTATATTAAAGAAAGAGTGATGTGAGAGAGATCATCCTTGGTCCTGTTCTGCTGCATGAGGACAGAAGCTGTAACTCTCTCAAAACAAAGGATATATATTCTTTTCTCTTGTCTTCCAAGTGGTCATCCAAATGGAAGTAAAATAGAAGCCTTGAAACTGATAGAGAAATCTCTGCTCATAAAAGTGCTTGATTTCTTTCTTCTGGGATAGTCTTTGATATATCTTGACATGTCCAAACTTTTTAACTCAAAGGAATAAATATTGCCTCCTTCCACTTATTTATTTTAAACTGCAAATTCATTAACTTTCTGTGATCATTGAGTAGCCATCATCTGCAGGATGAGCAGTACTGAGAACACTCTCAGTACAAACACAACAAAGTTGCATTCTGTTCAGGGACATCTTAATATCTCCTATCAAGTATTCATTCTCTCACACATTCATAAGTGAAGTCAGGTCCCAAGAGATTAAGAGATCTTACTTTCAAAGAGAGTCCACGTTGTTTGAAAATCTCTCTTGCCTTTGGAGACTGGAGTCAGACGCTTAATTAAATATTTGTGGTTGTGAAGAAGAAATCGGAAGAAAAATCCTGAGTTCTTTTCTGTAGCTGCCTGGCTCAGAGCAAGAGTTTTTGATTCTTGGAGAAGTCAGCAGAACCGCTACCTTGAGCTTCCGGAGGGCAGACTTTGGCCTGTTTAGGTTGACAGAGTCCCTTGGGAGGTAGTCGTGAAGGGCAAAGAAGTCCAGGGAGGTTGGACGTTCTTCAAGAAGGAAATCCTAAAGGTGCAGGAGCAGACATGTGCTCAAAGACGAGCTGGTGGGGAAGAAGACCAACCTGGCTGAACAGAGTGCTTTGGCTGGAACTTACGAAAAAGAGTTTATGATCTCTGGAAGAAGGGACAGGCCATTCAGGAGGGCTACAAGGATGTTGTGAGGTTACGCAGGGAGAAAATTAGAAGGGCCAAAGCCCAACTAGAGCTTAGTCTGGCTGCTGCCATAAAAGACAGTAAAAAATGTTTCTGTAAATACATTAGCAACAAAAGGAGGGCTGAGGAGAATTTCCATCCTTTATTGGATGTGGGAGGAAACATAGTGACAAAGGATGAGGAACAGGCTGAGGTACTTAATGCCTTCTTTACCTCGGTCTTTAATAGTAAAACCAGTTGTTCGCTGGGTACCCAGCCCCGTGAGGTGGAAGACAGGGATGGGGAGCAGAAGGAAGCCCCTGTAATCCCAGGGGAAGTAGTTAGTGGCCTATTACACCACTTAGACACATGCAGGTCTATGGGGCTGGATGTTATCCACCCAAGGGTACTGAGGAAGCTGGTGGCAATGCTCACCAAGCCACTTTCCATCATTTATCAAGAGTCCTGGCTAACTGGAGAGATCCCAGTTGACTGGAGGTTAGAAAATGTGACACTCATCTACAAGAAGGGCCAGAAGGAGGATCCAGGGAACTACAGGCCTGTCAGTCTGACCTCAGTGCTGGTGAAGGCTGTGGAGCACGTACAGGACAATCAGGTGATGCGGCCCATTCAGTATGGGTTTATGAGAGGCAGGTCCTGCTTGACTAACCTGATCTCCTTCTATGACAAGGTGACCCACTTAGTGGATGAGGGAAAGGCTGTGGGTGTTGTCTACCTAGACTTCAGTAAAGTCTACCTAGACTTCAGTAAAGGCTTTAGTAAAGCCTTTGACAGTGTTTCCCACAGCATTCTCTTGGAGAAACTGACTGCTCATGGCCTGCATGGGTGTACTCTTTGCTGGGTAAAAAAATGGCTGGATGGCCTGGCCCAAAGTTATGATGGATGGAGTTAAATACAGTTGGCGGCTGGTCACATGTGGTGTTCCCCAGGGCTCGGTACTGACGTCAATTCTGCTTAATAACTTTACCAACAATCTGGATGAGGGGATCATGTGCACCCTCAGTAAGTTTGCAGATGACACCAAGTTGGGCAGGAGTGTTGATCTGCTTGAGGGTAGGAAGGCTCTACAGAGGGATCTGGACAGGCTGGATCCATGGTCAGGTATGAGGTTCAACAAGGCCAAGTGCCGGGTCCTGAACTTGGGTCACAACAACCCCAGGCAACGCTACAGGCTTGGAGAAGAGTGACTGGAAAGCTGCCCTGCAGAAAAGGACCTGGGAGTGTTGGTCGACAGCTGGCTGAATATGAGCCAGCAGCGGGGTCAGGTGGCCAAGAATGCCAATAGCATCCTGGCTTGTATCAGCAATGGTGTGGCCAGCAGGACAAGGGAAGTGATCATCTCCCTGTACTTGGCACTGGTGAGGCTGCACTTCACAAATGCTGTGTTCGGTTTTGGGCCCTTCACTACAAGAAAGACATTGAGGTGCTGGAGCGTGTCCAAAGAAAGGCAACGAAGCTGGTGAAGCGTCCAGAGCACAAGTCTTATGAGAAGTGGCTGTCGGAACTGGAGTTGCTTAGCCTGGAGAAAAGAAGACTGAGGGTAGACCTTATTGCCTTCTACTCTGACCTGAAAGGAGATTGTCGTGAGGTGGGTGTTGGTCTCTTCTCCCAAGGGACAAACAATAGGACAAAAGGAAAAAGCCTCAAGTTGTGCCAGGGGAGCTTTGGGCCCTCAGCCATCTGAACAGGCTGCCCAGGGAAGTGGTCGAGTCACCATCCCTGGAGGTATTTAAAAGACATGTAGATATGGTGCTTAGGGACATGGTTTAGTGGTGGACTTGGCAGCTGCTAGGTTAATGATCTTCAAGGTCATTTCCAACCTAAACGATTCTATTATTTTGTTTCCTTCCAGAAATAAAGATGAAAAGAAACCTAGAGTTCAAAGACTAGATAGAGAGACTTTGTAAAATTTACCTTAAAAATACAGTGAGGTAAGAAGGAAATAGTATGACAACTTAATTAGAATTAAGATTTTTATCTTCACAGGAATTAAGACCTAACATAGAGGCACATAGACTTCTATTTATAAAAATTTCAGTAAAATGTGTACTTCTCGTAAAGGAATGGAGAAGACATAGAAAATGAAAGAGAAAGTGCTTAATAATGCATGTACCTATGGGACTTCTGCTTTTATAAGGCTCTTTTTGTAGCCTTCAGCTCTTGGAACGGAAAGAGTTAAGGCTGTGAAGTTACTGTCCTCTTATGCTCTACCAGGATGTGCTGTTGTAGATGTGTGTCTGATTAATCTGTCAGTAGCAGAGTATTGAACTGAAAAAGCCTGTTTCTCTTCTGTCTCCCTTGCTGGTTGTACTGAATGCGTTGATCCCTCTAGTTTAGGAGGCAGATGTGTTATAATTCTAGTGTAAAACACACATAAAAAACATATGCTCTAAAGTTACAGTTTTGCATGTGGATACTCATGGTAGATGTTACCACATATATATATGGAATCGCAAAACCAAAATTACACTGGTTTAGGGCTTTTCTGTGAGCAGGTTAGATTTAAAGGCATTTTTGTTTTGATTTGTATTTTCACTACTTAAAAAAATCTTCCTTATTGAATCGGTCAAGCAAATTATCATCTTTAAGATGAAAGGCAAAGTGAATTCCAAATAACTGATGAACAGCTATGAAAATTAATTCCACTTAGAAAGCCATACCTGTAGTTGAGTTGGAGGCTCAGTTGTTAAGGCTGAAGATGACTGACTGTGTTGGTTTGGTTTTTCAGATCTTGTTAGCATGCCAATTATGATTCAGAGACAAACACATTATACACCTAGCTTCCAGTACCTCCCTGAAAAATCAGTTCAGAGTAAAATCTAAGAGTTAAAAAATCTTTCCATGAGTAGAAGTTTACCTGCTTAATGCATGTACTGTTACGAAATTTGAGGTGGAGCTTTTGAGTAGGAAGCCTGTCCCATTGTTATGAGCCAGACCTCTTGGTTCGCTTCCTGAGCATTCTCAGCACTGCTTGGTTTCCAGAAAAATTATGTGACTTATAAAAAATGTAACTGACAAGTTAGAATGGAATATAAATTTAGAGATAACATTTGTATCTTCACCTGATAATTTTGACTGCTAGAGTACATGAAAAAAGCTGAATGATGCTGTTTAAATCGTGAAAACTTTTTTCACAGTATCAGATAAACACCCCTGCCGTTAGTTGATCACTCCAGCCGACACAGTCAAGAGGTTGTTTGCCGTGAATGGATTGTTTGGCCTCTCCATGAAACATGAAATATGAAATATGGAAGGAAGTATTGAGAACATTTTGTGAGCTAATGAACAGTGACTCTCCGCCAGTCTATCCTTTTTGTCTGAAAGAAGACTGATAACAGGCTTTCTGTGATCGTTCTTGCTGTTATAACCAGTTCGTTCAAATTAGCTTTTCCCTCTCCTGTAGTTGTGATCGTTCAGCAACAAAACTGCTTCATCACACAGAGAGCTCTTGGCAGACTAATCAATGTTTTGCTGTGTTCAGAGGCCAGTACAAGGTTGAGGGCTTAATCTGTGATGCTTACTAATATAATTTCCCTTTTGATCTTCTGTGGATCCAAAAATTTTAAGAATTCTGTCTGTAAGCTCCACGTTGCTTTTGTCTTAAGCATTGCAGAAGGGCCAGCTCTGTAGGATGATGACTTTCTGTTGTGTGGCAAGGCTTTATTGTCCATCGAATAAAGATTATAAATCTTCTACCTGCAGTTCCTATTGTAATGCAATTATTTGATGATGGATAAGTGACTGGTACAAAGTATATAGGCAAAAGCATCTATAGGTCTTCAGCAATGTATTTTAGTGGAAGGACTGTCAGAGGAAAGGATTAGGTTACAGCAGTAGTACACAGTAAACTGTCAAGATCTTCAACCTTGTGCTTTCCCTGTGTATAACAGATCTGTCTCATTGTATGCTTACGTGGGTCAAACTGAAATCTTCAGTGGCTCTGGTGTTAAGAATAAAGGAGCCTGGACTACAAATGCCACGTCTCAATGGCTCTCCTCAAAGACAGATGTTGTGAGAGGACTGCTGCTTAAACCTGCAAATCTCTGTCAAGATCCAGTTTTTCACCTCCCCACTCCCCTCCTTTCTTTTAAAGAAGAATGAATTGAATGCCTATCCTTCAACTTCTTTTTGGAGGGCTTTTTAAAGTCACGACTTGAGAGGTACTGTTCTTTTTGTTACTGAGAGACTGTTTGTTCTGGGTTTGAGACTGAAGCAAGAATCCTTCACCTGCCTCTAGATCATGGTAACCAACCTCCCATTCATGGGCCTTGATGCCCCTTTTGCTGGAGTGCTTCAGAGGTGAGGAGGAACTGGTTTATGGAATCATAGAATAATTTGGGTTGGAAGGGACCTCAAAGATCATCTAGTTCCAACCCCCCTGCCATGAGCAGGGACACACTCCACTACACCAGGTTGCTGAAAGCCTCATCCAACCTGGCCCTGAACACTTCCAGGGATGAGGCATCTACAACTTCTCTGGGCAACCTGTTCCACTGCCTCACCACCCTCAATGTAAAAAATTTCTTGCTTATCTCTAATCTAAATCTGCCCTCTTTCAGTTTAAATCCATTGCCCCTTGTCTTATCACTACATGCCCTTGTAGAAAGTCCCTCTCCAGCTTTCCTGTAGTCCCCCTTTAAGTACTGGAAGGCTGCTATAAGATCACCCCGGAGCCTTCTCTCATCCAGGCTGAACAGCCCCAACTCTCTCAGCCTGTCTTCGTAGGAGAGGTGCTCCAGCCCTTGGATCATCTTCATGGCCCTCCTCTGGACTTGCTCCAGCAGCTCCATGTCCTTCTTGTGTTGGGGACTCCAGAGCTGAACACAGTATTCCAGGTGGGGTCTCAAGAGAGCTGAGTAGAAGGGCAGAATCACTTCCCTCGACCTGCTGGCCACAGTTCTTTTGATACAGCCCAGGATACGGTTGGCTTTCTGGGCTGCCAGCACACATTGCTGGCTCATGTTGAGCTTCTCATCCACCAGCACTCCCAAGTCCTTTTCCTCAGGGCTGCTCTCAATCCATTCTCCTCCCAGCCTGTACTTGTGCTTGGGATTACCCCAACCCACGTGCAGGACCTTGCACTTGGCCTTGTTGAACGTCAAGGGAGACGAATCAAGTATGCTGCCTTCATAAACACATTTTTAAATGCTTACTTTTTAAAAGTAAAGAAGCCTTGTTTCTGAGACTCTGTAGTTGCTCTTCTGTTCGGATAACTGAATAGATACATACATGCCACATGACATCATGTACACATTCACTTTTGGTCAAGTATATAACCAGCAGATAAGTATCCATCCAGTCGTATGGTGAGATGTATGCGTGTACCTCTGGCCATTTGGTAAGAATGTACTGATCACACGAGTTTCAGTCATGCAATGGAGAACTGACTGCGGTCAGTGACCTGTTTAGGACCAGCATCCTTGCTCTGACAGAAAGTCTGGGCAGCGTGGCTCCCAATCATTCATCGTTTTATATCCTTTATCACGCTCTTGTGGATTCATCTTTTCTCTAACGTAAGGCATAAGATGTTTTCTTAGGTCATTTTATATGAAAACTGTTTTAGGCCTTTTGTCATTACTTCTGGTCTATTTTGAACCTCCGTTTCCTGTATCTTGTCTAGCTCCTGAGAAGCCTGTCAGTCATCCACTCCTGCAGAGCCCTTTCCGGATGCCTGCTGTCTTTGTGAAACCACATAGTTCTTCTCTCTATTTCCTTAGCTGTCTGCACTTAAGTAAGGCAACTCCTTTCTTAACTATGGCTATATATTCTTTGCTGCCTTCACTGAGTTTCTCAGGTCCCTTGGACTGGTGCACGTGACTTAGTGTTGCAACAAGTTACTTGGAAGGCTTTGTGTTGTCCTGTCTAGATTGTGTGTAGATATCTTTATTATTTTTCCAGATGTTATAATGTGGGTCCTGCATGATCAAACATGCTTTCCCATATTTGCACTGCATGCTAAACTGCTTTTTTGCTTACCTCTGATCACTGGAAAGTCCTCTTCTGATGTTTAGATAACAGCTCTCAGCCGGGCTCATTCATGTAAGAGTGTGCTCTGTTGCACATGTGCAGACGACTTGCTGTAAGTGAGTGAGCACTGCTCGAGGCCCTCAGTCCATAGTTCACCATGCTTTTGGATGTTTAACCAGTTACTGCAGAATCATTCAGCCTAAATTCAGGCAGGTCAAAGCTGCCTGCAGATACCTTCCATAGTATTCAGTAGTCACACATACAAACAAAAGCCAGACCTGAAGAAACAGAAGAGTTATGTTTGACCTACTTGCACAGAGTTTGAATTGAAAGTGCATGGCTGTGTCTCTATCTAGACAGACTTCTAGATGTATTCCAAACACTTCCAGGAAGACAGAATCTTTGACAAATTATGCTTTACGCTTCAAATTGTGTTCATTGAAACAAAAAACTTTATTTTGCAGCATATTTTTTTTTTTAATTATTTAACTCATTGAACCATCTCACTTCTAGGGCAGATAAGCAAAACTGAAGCAGCAGGCTACAAGTAGTGTGGTGAAGGACAAACTCCTCTTTGGCGATGATTAGGTCTTAGCTTAACTCACCAGCAAGGCTGGAGGGCTCGACAGGGAGGCAGTGCCACACTGGTAAACTGCATGGGCCTGCTTCTCCCTTCTGCTGTCACCAACATGGCCAGGGGATAAATGGGTCACGTACCCCTGCCCAGTCAGTTTTCAGACATATCAGTGCCCAGTGAACTGGCCGTGTTGGTCACCAGGTGGTTCTTCCTAGCCCAAAGGAGACGCCTGAGCAGGGTGATCTAAGGCAACTCTAGAACATTCCTTTCAGTCACGGGCCACAATTGGATCAGCTACAACTGGCCATAAAGATGCATCTCCTTATGTCTGATACCTGTCTCATTGCAAAGGGTTTCCTCCTCTCACTGGAAAACTACAGCACGTACTCTCTACTGCAGCGAGTGTACCTGATGTAACGGTCTCAGCTGCCTGTAATTGCCTTGTTACTGCGTCTTAACTTAGGCTAGGCATTAGCATATTTAACTACTTCAGTGAGACAGTGGTTTGCAGGTAATTCATCTGCAATATTTGTCTTCCAAGGACTATATAACATCCACTTTAACAAGGTGAATGCTCTTGATTTTGTAATAACAACTTAGTGTGTCCCTGTAGAATATCAACCCTCTTTGCTTTTTTACTAGCTGTTCATTTGGGAGCGGAGGAATGAGTTGCAAGGCAGTAATGTAAATCCCTGATGTCACATTATTGTCCTTTTTCTTCACAGAATCCAACTCGTGTTGCAGTCATAGAGACTACAGTTACTGTGCACATTTCCCATTTTAAAAAGTGAGGTTTTTTCCAACAGTCTGGGGATTCCTTTTTATGAAGTCTTGTTTTTCTTTAGTAGGATGGTTTCATTCTGTCAGACACTAAAATACAAATGTTCCAATATTGTTTTGGTGTTATACTGCAGCTAAGTTTTTGTTCACTAAAACACTTCTGCACGACTTAAAATCTTAAAACAGTTTCCCTGGTGTATGTTAGAGTTCACTGTAGACTATATTTTCTTTGTTTTACCGGGTATCAAAGCATGCTTTCTCTACAGAACTCTGAGCAACAGGAGGGACTTAGCAAGATTTTTGTTCAACATGAAATCTCTTGAGAAGGACAAAACTTTGGACCTCAGCTTAAATCAAGGTTTATCATGCAATTCATTCACTCAGAGACAGGATACTAAATGGACTGGATTGTCTGAAAAGTTTGTGTTGTAGCTGTATGAAAAGTAGAATTTAATTGGCTAATCTATCACTTTGTATAAAGAGACAGGGAAGTTTTCCTTGAACCAAAACGGCAATTAAGAGATACGAGCTTTTATGAATGTACTAGGCCTGGCTATACTCTTATTACTTTTAATGGGTTTAAAATGACCGTAGCCATCTCACTGCTTCCTCAATTATTCTTTTTTTTTGAAAAAAAAACCTTACTGTAATTACAGCTCGACTATGATCTACTTCCATTATTCTGCTCAGCTTTTAATATTATAAAATAAGCCGATGTGCTGTTTTATTGACACAAACATTATATTATAGAGTTTCATGAAAGGATCTATGCACAGTTTATTTGTTTATACTTAAAAGCAAAGACACGAACTTTAATTCAGGAAAGAGGCAGAGAGTGTGCCAAATGTTATTTTAAGGGTTAAAAGCTTTGATTTCATGTATCAATAAGGATTCTGATTTTTCAGCATAACTAATGTATGAAGCTTATAATAGTAAGTTCAGATGATAGATTAGGTTGTAGGTATAACAAGCATATTACATATCTGATCTAGCCTTGCTGCTTTTTCTTTCTGCTAGCCTCTAAACCTATTGCAAAACAGTAAAATGTGAATAAAAAAGTAGTGGAGTCTTTCTGTCTGAACTCCAATGCTAAGACTGTGGTACAGAGTGAGTAAACTGAGGCAATTGATGTTTCAGAGAAGTGGACTTCTGTTAGTGAGTGTGATATTCAAGAAGGTTGGTACGGAAAATGCAATTTCATTCTTCGCAAACCCAGAAGTTAACATTTTAACTAACTCTCTGTAGTTGTCCTTTGGTGGTGACAAGCTTCCGCAGAACAACACTTCAGGAATGTTGTTTCTGAATTGACAGGGGAAATCTTGATATTGAAGTTTATTGTACTCATTCAAATAGCATAATTTTTATTCTGAGGGAAGTTCCGGGCTTTTAAGGAGGATGCAAAACTTTTCACTTTAATAAAAAGTAATTTTTTTTCAGAAAGAAAAAAGAATTATTTTATAGCTAAACAATAATTGGAAAAAAGCTATTAAAAATAAAATTGAACTTGAAAACTTAGTGCAGGGTCTTTTGACTCAGCTATGACTCCCTGTTCGAAGAAGTCTATACAAGTGGGGGCTTGCAAGCCCCGTTGGCAAGAACCTGATGTGCTCGGCGGCGTTGGCTCCGAGCTCGTGTGGTGGAAGCACCTCTGTAGCAAACATCTGAGAATTCCAGCAGCCCCTTAGGAAAGCTGATGAAACAGTAGCCAGAGTTCTGTCAGTATTCTGTGTGTATTTTGCTAGAAATTCCTCAAAACCAGTATGTTAACATGTCCATGAACTGGCATTTTTCCTCTGCAGCCTATGAAACCGGAGAATTCTTTCTAAGTTCTTAATACTGAGTACATAGTCAGTCCTTTCTGTAGCTGTGAGTACATACTCAGTCCTTTCTATAGCTTCACCTCTCCTGGTCACTGCCATTGTTTGAGAAAGAGGAAGACCTTGCCTTAAGACGTTAAAAGGTTTTGTTTCAGGAGGTAAAGAATTTACATTATGTTTGATCTTGCAGGAATTCTTCAGTGGGTGAAGCTGATAGATAACTTTGAGGCCGAGTACGAGTATGTCACCAATGAAGGAACGGTGTTCACTTTCAAGACAAACCGCCATTCTCCTAATTACCGGTTAATCAACATTGACTTCAGTGACCCAGAGGAATCCAAATGGAAGGTTCTTATACCTGAACATGAAAGAGATGTTCTAGGTAAGAGTTCATGTCAGGTAAAAGACTTTCTATTCTGCTTTTTTCAAATTAATTCAGTAATTAGTCTATTGAATGATCTTGTGCAGACCTTCTTATTTTTTTCCTGAACAAAGTTCAGACTTTGTTTAGGATTTGCGATTAAAAGACTTGCTGAGACTCAAGAGATCCAGGATCCATTTCTCTCTCTAACATCCTGTGTGGCCATAGTGAAGTTGCTTCATCTGTCCTTGTTTTAGTTCTGTGTTTGTAGGAGACAAGGGGAAAGTATTTTCCTGCTTCATGTCAGTGTAGTAAACGTTTACTAGACAGTCAGGGATTACAGCAAGAGGGACTTCGTAAGCAGAAAGAAGGGAAAGAGCAAACCTGGCAGTAGTGCAGCACATTGTGAACAGAGTTGGTCGGAGTTCAAGATAGGATTTTCTGTTGTTCTGGGAATAAGAATAGACAATGCTTGAAAAAAAGCCTCAGGGCATGGAATTCTCTAAGTATACAAGCGAATTCAAAACATAAATCTTTGGTTTTGATAAAATGAAGGTGTATTTTTTTAATCCCAGCATTTTTGGAAAGTTCTATTAAAACTTAGAATTTGTTTCAGATAATACGTAAAAACCTCCTCTGATCTGTTTTTTTTTTTTTTGCAGATGTTTTGTGTACATTTATGTAGTCTGTTCTCCATACAGTACAAGATACAATTATGATTTATCTGACTAGTATAATTATAGCTATTCAAAAAGACTTTTTTTTCCATCTTTATATGAATTCATTCATGTTTGCCACTTTTCCGGTAAAGAGCTGCTTTGTAGCATAAGTAGAATTCTCTCTGCATTTCACAATGTGTCTTGCATGATTTCTGCCACAGCCTTAGACAAGGTGTGTCCCCAGTAACATAAATGGTGACTCTGAGCATGCCCAGAATTGTAGTAGTGTTGCAAACAACTGAGGTTTAGAATATTGCAAGAATTTTGGTAAACAACACCAAAGTAGCAAATTAGAGCTTAATGAGACACAAATCTTTTCCTTATGTGAACTCTTTGGATCATGAACTACCTGCATCCTAAATGAAGTACCTTTCAGGTCCTAAGCAGAGAATAAATAATAGGTGTAAGTGAAATATTGCTTCCAAGTCAAGTTTCTGATTGCATGCAAATTTGCTGACAGTCTGTGAAGCCATGCTTAAGTTATGAGGAACAGCAATTCATAAAGCAGGACCAAGTTGAACAACTGACTTAAAGATGGTGAGTGTCCAAATGGAATGGGACAGAAACATGAGATTGACATGAAATGTGGTTACCATGTGTCGGTTTACTTGAGACGTAGTCTAGGCAGCCAAAGGAGCTTTGACCAGTGGCTGTATAGACACTGGCTATATATTCCTTCCCAGTAAGATTAAAGGACATATCTGCTCTTCACTACACTGCGGTATTTAGCTCAACTCCGTTTTGGCTTCATTCTAAAGGCAAAGTCATGCTAAGTTCATGTTCGTGCACATACAAAAAGAATTACAATGTATGTAACACTCCTTTAATGGCTTACACATGACAGCCTTGACTATACAGACATGACAACTGCATTTAGAAAACCGAAAGTTCGGATAAATGGGTTTGCTGAGGGCACTGGCCTTCAGACTGTAAACACAACAGACATTCAGCTCTTAAACACTTGAAGGCAAACATAATCTGTCATATAAAACCATCAGGAGTCTCTTGTGTTTCATTAAGCTTCTACTGAATTTGAATGTGAAGCCAGAGTAGGCAATCATATGTCCACCTCTCTCTCTCTAGCTTTTTGGAGTGGTATGTAAAGAAATGGGATTAAATTCGCAAATGAAGTGTCTCCATAAGAAGATGTGTTATAAATAGATCTTAGCGCTACAGTAAAGTAAGTTCGAATTGTTCAGTTGCTTCTTTGTGGCAGATGCTTGCAAATTAGTGTTGTGTCCTCAGCACTAAGATAAGAGAATTTTATCATGTGCAGGAGGTTGTAGCCCTGAATAAATTAAAAACACCCACTCTGTCACTTGATGAAGTCAGCAAGCAAGCCAGCCTCTATGTCATGTTGTTTTAATAATTCCAAGATATGGTTTAGAAAGACATAATTATAGCAGAAGGCAGTTAATAATTCATTGTCTTGAAAACCTTGCAGTCAAGTCAATTTGATTTTGTATGATCCAGAGATGACAATGTAATGAAACGCCTTCTGAGAAGCTAGGACAGCAGTGATTCAAAGGGTACATGAGTATTGCTGCTTGTCCAATTTTACATGTGTGTGGGAGTGACTCTTTATCAAGATGTAATTAGCTGTATTAGAATTTCTTTATAAACATAGTTAGTGATGCTCTAGGTCACAAATGTGTTTTCTGGGTTATATAGATATTCGGCTCAAAAGTCTCCTACTCTGATGTGATCTGCCTGGTAGCTATAGCATTCTTCATTTCTATGTGTTAACTTAGATTCAGTTTCATAAAAGCTGCACTGTGCACATATAGAAATAATAAGTTCAGGGTTAAGAATTATGAAGCTGTGCCAGTGTCCCTTAATGACGAAAAGCGAAATTCCACAAAGTATCATAATGGATTCTTAGGGAAGATGCTATAGGTAATATAATCTAACCAAGATTATCACTCTCTACAATTACCTGAAAGGAAGTTGTAGGGAGATGGGGGTCGGTCTCTTCTCCCATGTTATGAATGACAGGACGAGAGGGAATGGCCTCAAGTTACACCAGGGGAAATTTAGGTTAGATATCAGGAAGAATTTCTTTACAGAGAGGGTTGTGAAGTATTGGAACAGGCTGCCCAGGGAGGTGGTGGAGTCCCCATCCCTGGAGGTGTTTAAAAGCCATGTGGATTTGGTGTTGAGCAACATGGTTTAGGGATCCTGACAGTGCAGGGCGAATGGTTGGACTCAGTGATCTTGAAGGTCTCTTCCAACCAGATGATTCTATGATTCTATAAGAAATAAACACACATGCCTACAAGGTGGTGTGAATGTCATTTGGTTTCTTCAACATATTCTTCAAGATAGACCTTTTTTTATTGGCTTTGACCTTTTTGTTTTCAGAACTGTTTGTAAATGAGCTAAATTGGAAAATACAGGAGGAAAAAATACAATCATATTCCTGCAATGAGGTTGTACACACACCTCGTTTTACAGCTCTGTGCAGTAATTTCACACAGAGTTGAAGTAAATTTAGATCTCTACTCTGTGAGCTGAGGGGAAGAAATAAATGACAACTATTTTAAAATGAAATTTAAGGGGGGGCCTTAGAACGTATTGGGGTGTGATGAGACTCATTTCCTCCACTTTGGAGTTTATTTATAAAGTGTTACTTTTAATTTTCAGGGAGTATAAAATAGAACCATAGGAGAGATTCATGTTTAATGTTGAACCAGTTCTTTAAATGACCACATAGCTGCAAGTAGGTGTGCTGAATTAGTTAAAAGGCAGCTATGAAACCATAAATGCAGACTGATCATCACAGACACTGCAACCCTAGTTCTAAGGCATAGGTTAAACCTGCTCTCTTTAGAAGGTTAAATAATTAATTTTGAGAACTGTGACCCCCAAAAAAGTGCCCAATACTGATAGAGCAGGGCAACTTGAGAGTAGCAGTTATATCCAGCCCTGTACTTGTGACAATGAAAAGAAAAACAGAAAATCTCCTGAGTAAAGGAGGGCTGAGAAATAAGACATATTCCTGAATGTCTCATAGATGAGGTGAGTGATCGTGAACAGTTCTTTGAATCTCAGTTGGCCATTTAACAAGCAGGAGCAAAGCTAACAATGCTCCTGTACCTTGTACGCATCTGCACACCTAAACTCAGTGCACGTGAAATGCTTCCCTTCACTCAGCTAGAATGTGTACTCTGAGTAAAAAATAAAGTTTTTCTTCATACCGTTAACATGCTAGTGAATTCATAAATGCTTAAGAGTTCAAGGAGGGGAGTTACTGCAACTTAAAATGTGTCTTTTGGCACTGTAGCGAAACCAGGAGGGAAAGTCTGGAATGAGTACCACAAAATTGTTGATCCTGAATGACAAGGATGTCCATGGGTGTGAGTAGTCCCTCATGTTCATCTCAGCCATCAGGAAGCTTGTGCACTCCGTTACCCCGTGGTGTTTTTCAGAGAACCCGTAGCTTTACACACTTGGCGGTTTAGAGTAACCAACGAGGAGAGGTGCTTTGCTGGACCTTGTTCTCACCAACAAAGAAGGGCTGGTGGGAAACGTGATGCTCAAGGACAGCCTTGGCTGCAGTGATCATGAAATGGTGGAATTCAAGATTCTTCGGGAAGCAAGGAGGGTGCACAGCAAGCTCACTATGCTGGATTTCAGGAGAGCAGACTTCGGCCTCTTCAGGGATCTCCTCGCTCAAGTACAATGGGATGAAGCCCTGGAGGAAAGAGGGGCAGAATAAAGCTGGTTAGTATTCAAGGATCACCTCCTCCAAGCTCAGGAGCGGTGCATCCCAACAAAGAGAAAGTCAGGTAGGAACACCAGGAGGCCCACATGGATGAACAAGGAGCTCCTGGACCAACTCGGGCACAAAAGGAAGGCCTATAGGCGGTGGAAGCAAGGACAGGTAGCCTGGGAAGAATACAGAGTGATTGTCTGAGCAACCAGAGATCAGGTTAGGAAAGCTAAAGTCCTGATAGAGTTAAATCTGGCCAGGGACATCAAGGGCAACAAGAAACACTTCTATAGATATGTCAGTGATAAAAAGAGATCTAGGGAAAATGTAGGCCCTCTCCAGAAGAAAACGGGGGACCTGGCTACCCCCGGGATATGGAGAAGGCTGAGGTTCTCAATGACTTCTTTGCCTCAGTCTTCACTGGCAAGAGCTCCAGCTGCACAGCCCAAGCCACAAAAGGCAAAGGCAGGGACTGGGAGAATGAAGAACCGCCCACTGTAGGAGAAGATCAGGTTCAAGACCATCTAAAGAACCTGAAGGTGGATAAGTCCATGGGACCTGATGAGGTGCATCCGCGGGACTTGATGAGGTGCATCCGCGGGTCCTGAGGGAACTGGCAGATGAAGTTGCTAAGCCACTATTCATCATATTTCAGAAGTCGTGGCAATCTGGTGAAGTTCCCACTGACTGGAAAACGGGAAACATAGCCCCCATCTTTAAAAAGGGAAAAAAAGAAGACCCAGGGAACTACAGGCCAGTCAGTCTCACCTGTGTGCCCGGCAAGATCGTGGAGCAGATCCTCCTGGCGACTATGCTAGGGCGCATAGAAAATAAGGAGTTGATTGGTGACAGCCAACATGGCTTCACGAAGGGCAAATCCTGCCTGACTAATTTGGTGGACTTCTATGAGGAGGTCACAGCATTGATGGATAGGGGAAGAGCAACTGACATCATCTACCTGGACTTATCCAAAGCATTTGATACTGTCCCACACGACATCCTTGTCTCTAAACTGGAAAGACGTGGTTTTGATGGATGGACCACTAGGAGGATAAGGAATTGGCTGGATGGTCGCACTCAAAGAGTTGTGGTCAACGGTTCAATGTCCGAGTGGAGGCCAGTGACGAGTGGTGTTCCTCAGGGGTCAGTATTGGGGCCAGTGCTATTTAACATCTTTGTTGGCAAGATGGACAGTGGGATCGAGTGCACCCTCAGCAAGTTTGCAGATGACACCAAGTTGTGTGGTGTTGTGGACATGCTGAAGGGAAGGGGTGCCATCCAGAGGGACCTTGACAGGCTGGAGAGGTGGACCTGTGAGAACCTCATGAAGTTCAACAAGGCCGAGTGCAAGGTCCTGCAATGGGTCGAGGCAATCTCAAGCACAAGTACAGGCTGGGCAGAGAATGGATTGAGAGCAGCCCTGAGGAAAAAGACTTGGGAGTGCTGGTGGATGAGAAGCTCAACATGAGCCAGCTATGTGCGCTGGCAGCCCAGAAAGCCAACCGTATCCTGGGCTGTATCAAAAGAAGCGTGGCCAGCAGGTTGAGGAAAGTGATTCTGCCCCTCTACTCTGCTCTCTTGAGACCCCACCTGGAATACTGTGTTCAGCTCTGGAGTCCCCAACACAAGAAGGATATGGAGCTGCTGGAGCAGGTCCAGAGGAGGGTCACAAGGATGATCCGAGGGCTGGAGCACCTCTGCTATGGAGACAGGCTGTTGGGGCTGTTCAGCCTGGAGAAGAGAAGGCTCCGGGGTGATCTTATTGCAACCTTCCAGTACTTAAAGGGGGCCTGCCGAAAAGCTGGAGAGGGACTTTTTACAAGGGTGTGTAGGGATAGGACAAGGGGCAATGGCTTTAAACTGAAAGAGAGTAGATTTAGATTAGATATAAGGAAGAAATTTTTCACTCAGAGGATGGTGAGGCAGTGGAACAGGTTGTCCAGAGAAGTTGTGGGTGCCTCATCCCTGGCAGTGTTCAGGGCCAGGTTGGATGAGGCTTTGAGCAACCTGGTGTAGTGGAGGATTTCCCTGCCCATGGCAGGGGGGTTGGAACTAGATGATCTTTAATGTCCGATAATTCCTCTAGTCCAAACTTAGCTATGGAAGAATTCTATGTAGCCTGTTGTAGTCATCAGGGTCATCACTGTCATCTTCAGAAAGAAATGGGCAGTACCAAGGATAATTCTTCACACCTACTTGCAGTACCTATGAGTGCGTCCAAGTGTGTCCATCTCTCTCTAATGCCTGAGCCAAGAGGCTCAAGTGGAAAAGGCAACCTCTATGTGTTTATTGTTTAGTAAATTAAGTCCTTTGCCTTATGCGTTATTGTAAGTATGCTGGACAATAATTGAAAAATTCAGGTGTGACTGTGAGAATAACTGCTCTATTCATTGGTATTAACCGAAAATAAATTGACCCTATACATTGGAGAGGTCTCAGATGGTTGGCTTTTGTAAAAAAACACTTGCGTGAGGGAAACCTGCTCAGCAAGCAATTCATAGTATCCCAGAACAGGGTATCCAAAACAATTGGGTGAACTACATTCTTAGGTAGAAAGGTGCTTATTTCTACCCGCAGTCCATAAGGGGAGCCTACAGCAATGATGTCAGGTTTAGCTTTTAGACATGTGAAGTTTGCAAGCACACAATCATAAAAGCTTCCAGGAGGTACAGAGGCATGCGGGATACATTCTGCAAAGCATGAGCAAAACCAAGGAGGCTGACTGCTAATGCAACAAACTCAACAGCATCTGTGGTTCTCAGTGCTGAGCATAGGAATAATAGAGATTCAACTTGTAGCTTGCAGCCAAAGAATAGCTCTTGTGAATAATTCAGCATTTTTTAGCTTACTGTGTATGTAAGTGTTGGTTCTTAGTGTCTTTTTTCTCCTGCTCTTTCAAGTCTGCTTCAGTGTTTTGCTCTGTTTTGATTTTTGCATTTCTTTGTAGCCTCCATTACTGTAGATTTTGGAGGCAGTTAGCAATGCATCAAAACCAGTTATTATACAAGTATTATACACAGAATACACAGAAACTGTGTTCCTAAATCTTACGGAAAAACTTAAAAATATTTTGCATTGTTTTCTCATCTATTATCTTCTGAGAGCATCTAATTTGTAAACCAAAGAGGAGATGGAGAGTTAATATTACTGCTTCCTAGGCAAGTTTTCCAATAGCAGGAAGCCCCATGTAAGCCAGCAGCCTTACCTCTGAGTAATTGAATCTTTTTAATAAAAGAGTAATATCTCTTCATAAGATGTAAGTTGAAGTATATTTTTACTGTAATAATGTACTTCGACTTTTAATGAAAACATCCATTAAACTGCAATGCTTCATGAAATGAGTAGTGAGGATTTAAGGGTCATCACAATTTAATTTTAAAATAAAGATTGCTTAAGTAGTATTTTTGCTGAAGCAAAACTACATATTATATACATTTGCAGTTGATCTGAGAGTGTCTGTAATCTATTTTGTGAAACTAAGTGTCAGGAAATTTTGAGAGTAAAACTGAAGGTTTCAGTTACAGATGGAGAATACCAATGGGGTCCATGGGATCTCACACTTATTGCAGAGCCATTAATTCTGCAGGCAAAAATAGTGTGTTACTGTAGGGATGCTATTTTTTTAATTCGTATTTTTTGTTAATAAACCAGTTATAGAATCATAGAATCATAGAATCATAGAATGGTTAGGGCTGGAAGGGACCTTCGAAGGTCATCTAGTCCAACCCCCCTGCAAGGAACAGGGATATCTCCAACTAGATCAGGTTGCTCAGGGCCTTGTCCAACCTGGCCTTGAACGTCTCCAGGGATGGAGCATCCACCACCTCTCTGGGCAACCTGTTCCAGTGTTCTACCACTCTCATAGTAAAAAATTTTTTCCTAATATCCAACCTGAACCTACCTCCCTCTATTTTAAAACCATTACCCCTTGTCCTATCATAACTGGCCCTCCTGAACAGCCTCTCCCCATCTTTCCTGTAGGCCCCCTTGAGGTACTGGAAGACCGCTATAAGGTCACCCCGGAGCCTCCTCTTCTCCAGGCTGAACAGCCCCAACTCTATTAGCCTGTCCTCATAGGAAAGGTGCTCCAGCCCTCTTATCATCTTCGTGGCCCTCCTCTGGACCCTCTCCAACTGGTCCATGTCCTTCTTATGTTGGGGGCTCCAGAACTGGACGCAGTACTCCAAGTGAGGTCTCACAAGGGCAGAGTAGAGGGGGAGAATCACCTCCCTCGACCTGCTGGCCACACTCCTCTTGATGCAGCCCAGGACGCGGTTGGCCTTCTGGGCCGCAAGAGCACATTGCCGGCTCATATTGAGCTTCTCGTCCACCAGTACTCCCAAGTCCTTCTCCTCAGGGCTGCTCTTGATCCATTCACCACTCAGTCTGTATTTGTGCCTGGGATTGCCACGACCCAGATGTAGGACCTTGCACTTGGCCTGGTTGAACTTCATGAGGTTGGCACGGGCCCACCTCTCCAGCCTGTCGAGGTCCCTCTGGATGGCATCCCTCCCTTCCAGCGTGTCGACGGCACCACACAGCTTGGTGTCATCGGCGAACTTGCTGAGGGTGCACTCCATGCCACTGTCCACGTCACCGACAAAGATGTTGAAGAGGGCCGGGCCCAACACGGACCCCTGAGGGACGCCACTCGTGACCGGTCTCCACTTGGACATTGAGCCGTTGACCACTACTCTCTGAGTGCGGCCATTGAGCCAATTCCTTATCCACCGAGTGGTCCATCCATCAAACCCATGACTCTCTAATTTAGAGAGAAGAATGTCGTGCGGGACAGTGTCAAAAGCTTTGCACAAGTCCAGGTAGATGACATCCATTGGTCGACCCTTGTCCACCGATGCTGTCACCCCATCGTAAAAGGCCACCAAGTTGGTCAGGCATGTGATTATACATGTGATTGCTGGCAGATTTGTGCAATGACTATGTAATAAATATTTTAAATTACTGCATATTCTCCTGGTTAATACAGCCAGGAATTACTCTATTTCAAAACATGTAATTGGATATAACAATTAAAACGTACAAAATTTATTCTGTTCTCCAGCCTCACTTAAGAAAACATCACTCCAGAGCTAAAATTACACATCAATTACTAATTTATAAGTAGTGTTATGTTGTGCTGTATCTTATTATTTCAGGTGATGGCTTCATGGTTGAAATTTCAGTTAGTGTTGTACTGTGGGACTTTGATTAGAAAATTCCCAGATGGAAGCTCATAAGGGAGTTAGAAAGTCCCGGGGTAAAAAAAGACTGTCTTCAGTACAACTCTGTGAATTCCAATTTTGCTTTTATTGGACTTAGGGGAACTTGGAAAGAAGTGTTAAGATGTGAATAAGATAAAATAGTGTAAAACTGAAATTCAGTCAATTTTGCCTTGCTTCTGTTTTGGTTTTGATGTTTTTTTCCTCCAGTTTTGGTATTTTAAACTCCCTGTCTCACAGCGCTGCTTTAACATTACAGCATGCCCCAGTCAGTCCTACCTGATTTTTCTTGCTCATTTGATTCCATCTTTTCATTTTTTGCTTTCAGCAGATAAGAGGAGACCTTGTCCAATGCTAGTGCCTTGCCTGTGATTTAGATTTCTAGTCTGACTTGTTAGGAGAGAAATTGCACATACGTAGTTGGAAGAGGATAAAAATCAACACCTCACTTAGTTCTACAAACAAAAAAATGTCCCTCATTCCCTCATTCTAAATATTTTTTTCTTTACTTTTAGCCTTGTTTGATTTTTTTCTTGCCTGTATTTGATTTGTGAATTGATGAGAAGTCGAAATGCTTTTTTGCAGAGTAGAGTAATTAGTCTCTTAAATGACAGAAATGCTAATAGAGATGAAGAGGTTTCCATCTTTTTCCTTTCTGTGTGAGTAAATAAATAGATTTGTCACTAAGGATCTGAAGACAGTGGCACAGGAGACAGGAGAGAATATGCCCTATCCCTGGAAGTGTTCAAGGTCAAGTTGGATGAGACTTTGAGCAACCTGGTCTAGTGGAAGATGTCCCTGCCTGTGGCTGAGGAGTTGGAACTAGATGATCTTTAAGGTCCCTTCCAACCCTAACCATTCTATGATTTTATGTTACATTATATATTCTGGGTGAACTGGAACCCTAAAGAGTTTCTACACTTCACAGAATATAAAGATGGGGATTGAAGTGAGATTGAAGTGAGTCCCACTCAGTAAAACTGCAGGGACTTTTGTAGAAATTATCAGCCCAGACCTTTTTTCTTTTCTTTTTTTAAAAAAATAAAAATCAGTTTGAATTTTCCAAAATCTGACTGAAAAAATTAGTAGTCCATTAAGAAGTTGACATATCTCTAGTAATTCTTCTGAGAAACAAACTCAGAATGCGAGAAGTTCTGTGAAGCAGAAGCTGTCGTTCCTGCACAGCTGCCCAGCCGAGGTGGGCAGCTCTGCTGGGGCCCAGGACTGCCAGGAGAGGCATAAAGAGGATGAACCTCTGCAGAGAGATTTGGTCCTTTTGCCAGATTGAGTTCACAGTGCTGCGTCCTGTTCCTACTACCTTACAGTGTCAAGAACGTTGTTTGACAACATCAGCTTCTTGAATAAACATGGATTTTTTTGAAAATGGTGTGTTGATGATATCACCTCAGACTAGCTCTTTTCTTACACCCAGTAGAACTTACTTACAGGAATAGCCTCCTGAATACTTAGGCAATAAACCCAAGATTAATAGTAACCTCTAGGTTCTGTACTTTAATGTGCAATACAGGATGACGTGTCTTTTTGTTCTTACTAGTTTAGCTTGAGTCTAAATCTTACTGATGGTTTTGATTTTCATGCATTTCCATAACTATTGCTAGCAAAGATCAATGTTTTGCTTGGGTTTTGCATTGAAATATGAGATATTTAAGCACTCCAAATGCATAAGCATCTTGGTTAAGCAATTCTTTATTCCTATGTCTGCGTAAATTAGCTTCAAGCAACACGGTTAGTGCATTTCCAAAGAATCATATGATTCTATGATTCTAAATACATACTTAATTTCCAAAGAATGTCAGCCTTTACTTTTGGTTCACTTTTTTGTTTCAAAAAGGCAGGTGACTTCTAAAGATTTAAGAGTTAAATTTAATTCATGTCAGAAATTTTGGTGCATGTTTTGAGGTATGCTAAAGAATTTTAGAATTAGATTATGCCTGTTTTCTTTCTTTACTTTTTTTTTTTTACTGTATTTTCTGTGGCTTTGTTTTAATTTTCCACACTCTGCAGAATGGGTCGCTTGTGTGAGGTCCAACTTCCTGGTTTTGTGCTATCTGCACGACGTGAAGAATATCCTGCAACTTCATGACCTAGCTACTGGTGCACATCTCAAGACTTTCCCCCTAGAGGTTGGCAGTATTGTGGGGTATAGTGGCCAAAAGAAGGACACTGAAATATTCTATCAGTTTACTTCCTTTTTATCTCCAGGTAAGACTTTTTTTTTTTTCCCCTCCTTAGTTATTGTTCCTTTTCCTGAGAACAATATCTTTCTTGTTTTCTGTTGTTTAGCGGTTGTTAGGTATGTCCAAGATGCAGATAAAACTACTTCCCCTCATGTAGTAACTAGTGGTTGTGCACTTCGAAATGTACCAGTCCTCTATCCGTGAAGCCTAAATAAGATGCCTACTAATATTTGAGAGACCTGCATTGAGAAATTACTCAAGACTGACATGTACTAGAGACAGAATTGTAGCATTCTTACAGCTCTTGCTTCATACAGCAAGATGTAAGTTTAAAAATTCTGTTGAAGACAATTGTTAATTAATTTAATATGATTTTCATCACAATTCAAAGAACATTAATAAAAGTCACAAAAATTATTTCTCTGACAGCTTTGTGATTCATTTATTCATAGCCTCATTAAAGCACCCTTACTATCTGTCCTTACAACACTTGGTGGTGTTGAGTTGCTGTAGGAATCCTCTTCGTACAATCCTGCAAAGCCAGAACTGTCCAAAGTGTTATGTAATATGTGTGTGTGGCACACCAATAAATATTCTAGATTTTCAAATAGGAAGAGAGCTTCTACACAATCAAGCTAGTATATAACAAGAATGTGTATTTTCTGTTCTTTCCTTCTTTCCTTCTTTCCTTCTTTCCTTCTTTCCTTCTTTCCTTCTTTCCTTCTTTCCTTCTTTCCTTCTTTCCTTCTTTCCTTCTTTCCTTCGTTCCTTCGTTCCTTCGTTCCTTCGTTCCTTCTTTCCTTCTTTCCTTCTTTCCTTCTTTCCTTTGTTCCTTCGTTCCCTCAAACAATCAATAGCTAATACAGGGCAGGATTCAAATATGGAGAGGGGAGACAGACTCCAGAATCTTTATCTTCTTCCAGGGTTGTGAATGATCATGAATCATAAGATGATCAAGAGTGTTCTTACAGCATCTGACGTGTGTTTTTGCTCTGTTCCAGTTAGAGCACAGCCACATTGCAAAATGGCTGTATAATAGCTGGTTTTGCTAGAAAAGGCTGTGTCAAATTATCAAAATTATGTTTCAAGCTTAGCAGATAAGAAACATGATTAATTTATTATCTTACTGTTTACATAACCGCAGATAAGATATTATGTTTCCAGTTCCTCTTTCAAACAAAGTTTTAAACAACATTTAGATCATTGCAGCTATTGCAACTGGAAGGGAGCTTGAGGACGCTTTTGCATTGGCCTCTAACTTCATCCCAACTTGATGGCTCAGATAGTTCACTTGCTCACATCCCATCTCATGGGCCAAAAGTTGCCAGTCTTGTAAGCCTACGCCATTCATCTCAGCTGTGCTAGTAGAGACTGCAGCTGCTAAACATGTGGAGGGGAAGAGCCTGGAGATCTGATTTTGCCCGTGGCTTGCCAGCCAGCCAGCAATGCCTGCCCTCGCTGCCTGCTGGTTGATTAGGTGGATCTTTTTTCTCCTTCTCGTCCTTGTGTTTTAGCATCTACAGAGAATTTGCCATGGCACAGCTCTGTTAACTGGGACAGAGTGACCTGGAATCTAGAAGAAACAGGAAGGGAAGCAGTGGAGGTTGACTGTATAGGAATAAGGAAAGGGTGAGGAAAGCAGACCAGAGAGGTAATTTGTAGATAGTTGAGTGGAGACTTCTGAATTTGCATGCAACCTCCATTCTCCCTGTCAGTGGAATAACCAGAAAAAAGGTATAGGGCTGATTCTTAATTAACCTAGATCTTCCTACTTTACTATTAGAAATCAATATAATTTGCACTTGTGTTAAGTCACTTTATTTTTCATAATAAGAAACAAATTAACATAGTGATGTTTAATACCTACAACAAAAGCAATGTAAACATCTTTACACTGGAACAGGTTGCCCAGAGAGGTGGTGGATGCTCCGTCCCTGGAGACGTTCAAGGCCAGGTTGGACGAGGCCCTGAGCAACCTGATCTAGTTGGAGATATCCCTGTTCCTTGCAGGGGGGTTGGACTAGATGACCTTTGAAGGTCCCTTCCAGCCCTAACCATTCTATGATTCTATGATCTGTATGAAATAGTGAATAAAGCAGTTCTAAAACCATAGATGCTGACACCGTAAAAATAATGTTTGCTTTTCCCTGAAAAATATTATTATCCCTGCTCTCTGCTCCAGTTGGCCACTTAGGTGAGCACTCTAGTGTTCTGTGTTTATTTAGCATCCACCCAGGAAAAGAGTGCAGGCCCCAACATTACTATGTTTTTGGAAATTAACTGTCGTGCTGCTAGAAATATAACAGAACAAGAGATGTGGTACCAAGGTTTCAGCTGTATGTTACTGTGATATTTGGATCGATTAGCTCCTGAAACGCAGTCTATGACTCTGCTTACAATTCATCATGCAGCTTCCTCATACGCAGCTATTCTGCCTGCTCTGTGTGTAATGTTTGCTAATACAATATCCACCTTGGGCAGCTGTGTATATGTCAAATGACTGCTCTGCCTGTTACCACCTGGTGTGCCTTCCATTGTGCTTTTGCATCACGTTCTGGATCCTAATCTTTAAGGGAAGTGCTGCTTTAATGCTTGTTTGTACCTGTCACCCTGCATTAGGCTTGCTAGTCAGTTTGTGACAAATGAAGAAAAAAAAATTCCCAGCAGATTAGAGTAGTCCTACTTTTATTCCTCTATTAATTCACCATTATGGAAAGAGGCTTTATCAGTTATTAGAAATGTTGGTTTTCATCTGTGTTCCTTTGCTAATCTGTATCTTCTTGATTTTCCACAGTCTATGAAAGTGATTTAATGAGGCAATTCCCTTGTATCACATATGTTTCCTCATTATTTCATGTTTCAATATAATTTTTTACAGCTATAAATAATTACTTCTTGTTTCCTGAAAGCATCTAAAATATACACAATACGGAAGTGTTTCAGTCGAGTCCTGTCCACCGTAGTTAATTTTATTACATTGAGGATCCCTGTAGAGGGCTTGTTGCCTTAACTTCCAGCGTTCTTCTCCCTAATATATGTTTAAAATTTTACAGACATCAGCTTGTTGTAAAGCAAAAAAACCCAAAAATAATTAACACTGAGGTTAGTTTTATGTGTCATATGTATCTGTAGTATATCCATGAATATTATGATTTTGTAGTATGTTAATCAGTGTGCAAACACAATGATAATCACACTGTATGGCACATGGTCAAGTGTTATTAGAGTTGAATGACAGGAAATGTGATGTATAGTTTAAATGCAAAATTCTTCTTGGCACATCTGTGTAGTGTCTAGATTGCTACAGTCTCTGTGATTCTGCCTCTGCTGCAACCTAGAAGTTTTATACTGCTTATAGAAATAAATTTTCTTATGTGCGCAATCCTTTGGAAATCGTAGGTGCAACTCAAGCGAGTGAAGTTGCCATCAAACCTGCAGGATCAGGATGCAAAAACTTACGCAAGACCAAATTCTGTTCAGTTACATAGGTAACCTGTGCTAGTCTGCAACAATTGCGAGTTGATGCTCAGCTATTTGTGTTATCTGCGGGTCCATTTGAATTGTAATTTATAAAATATTTTGTCATAAAGAGAAAAACGTTGACCTGAATGAAATTCTTGATATATTTATTCTCATTCTGGTGACTCTAGAGGACGTGTTTTAAAATTGACTTTATACTTCTTTCTCCCAACGTTATCATTCTCAATAAGTGCTATGTAACTTTTTGAAAACAAATCTTTTTCCCATTTTCCTTAACTCACTTTGGATACCTGGCTTTGTATGGGTGGTGAGAGTTATTCTTTATTTATTTTCTTTCTGTACAGAAAGCCTTTGTACCCTTCCTAGATGGAGTGCATGTATGTATGTGTTAAATTATATATAAACTGAAAGAATGTGTCTGGTGGAGCTACTGTTTTTCACCCTGCTGAGTTACCTTTGCCATTCATTACTCCATCACAGTGCCTTAACCAACATCCTTTTAACGATGGACATACACTAAGCTGACAAACTTGCACTCTGTTTTAGGTATTATCTATCACTGTGATCTGACCAAAGAGGAACTGGAGCCAAGAGTTTTCCGGGAGGTGACTGTGAAAGGATTTGATCCTTCTGTTTACCAGACAATTCAGGTAATAAACATGAATACTGCTGTCTTGCTGTAATAACTTATGCAAAAGTTTTAACAAAATTGCACTTGACTAAGGGGTAGAGTGCTTTGATTAGCTCCTGGGTTGCAGGTCTGTGTGCGCTCTGAAGGAATTCCACCAAGTCTTGTTACAGAGATTGGAACATGCCACTGCAAGTAACTGCAGCAGACTCAATCCTCAGTCGTCTTACACTAATTTTTTCCCATATTATGGTATTCTTTGATGGTTTTTTTAACATCAAGCTACTGCTTTTCCATGTTTGTATTTCTTCCACCAGGGCAACTTGGCGTGGCTCAAGAGGCAGTGGAGAAATACAGGAAACTTGGAATAGCCAGTCATCTTCCCAGTACTTCCACAGTATTCCGGGGCCCACCATGGGAAGTGGCAACAATAGATAAAACACTTCTGTCCCCACCACTTTTGTATAAAAAGAGTAATAATTTTTACCACAACTTCATACTGTGGATCTCTCTTAAGACCTCAAGAAGAAATTGGGAGGAAAGAAGGAAGTGCATTGATTAATTTGTAGCTGGCATCAAATATGAAATCTGCCATAGAACTATGACAGGTCTTAACCATGATTATTTGGAAGGAAAGCAGGAAAATATCTAGTGATGGGAACAGAAAAATCATGTTCATTCATGCTGTGTAAGGATTTCCCACTCTGTCCAGCTTTCCAAGAAGTGCCATAGTATATTGTTTCATTAATGCATCAGTGCAGTTACACTTGGAGCAACTCACTTTGATTTACATAAGAGCAGGATTAGACCCTTTGCTTACAGTGCTGGAACAACTAGAACAAGGAGCAAAAGATAAAAGCAATTAAAAAAAAATATATATGTAATTAACATTTCTAATGTAAAACCCCATGAAACAATTATTGTACAGGTCTAACAGCTTTTAGTATTAGATGTTTAAATGATTAAGGACAGGGACCCTTCCATTCTCCCTGTACACTACCTAGTACTATAAGGTCTGGGTTCCTGGGATATTGCTTCAGTACTTAATATATAGTAGGTTAGCACTGCATTAATATTCTGTTTTAACTGTTTCCCATGGTTCTAATAGTTCATTGGGACTACATGAATAAAGACTTAAAAGACAAACAGGAGACAGAGTTAAGCAACAGCGTGACAACATGGCTTGGAGTCTTTGAAAGGAGATTAGATATTTTTCTTTATCTCTTATTTTTAATTTTGCCTTTGGCACATACACAGGACAGATTCTCTAAAAGCATAAGCACAGGAGTGTGTGTGCATGAGATGGTTGTAAACAGCCCCATCTGTTTGTCTCTGCATCTCTAGACAGAAATAAGAGTGTTATAGAGGACAGTTTGCTAGAAGTGTTCTCACAGAGAATGTGGTTTTACTGCTTCGCTCAAATTCATTAAGGGACTTCCGCAGGATAACTTGAGGGCATAGTGAGCTGAAAAACAGAAACAAAACAACATTCTCTTTAGGAAATACTGCCGTGAAACTTAGAAGGATAATAATGGAATACTTACCCATGTTATTAAAAAGAGTTTAGAAGGGTTGGCCATAAATTAGAAATAATGTATTTTTCTAGTAAGTCAAATTTTATGAAATAGATGTCTGGAAAAACGAAATCTCATTTTACATTTAAATCAATTACATGCTAAATTAAGGTAAAGTCAAACAGTAATACAAATAATTTCAAGGAGCAAGCATCTGTTGCTATCCCCTTGGAAACCTTCACTTTTTAAATCACTGGCAGAGCGTCACCACTAGACTGTAATGGGATGGAAGTCAATATCACTGTTTCTGGTTTTCTCCTTACTCCCTCCTGCTCAATACCAGCTCTAAGGAAATGTGACACTGAGATCAGTGCTTATAAAGGGCGCTCTTCGCTCACCGCTCATCCAGTTTTGCCTTTTATCAACAAATTATCTCAGTGTGGCAACATCTTGGAAATTTGTTTCCCATGTCATTTAGATTCATGCAGAATCTCAGCTGAGCTGTGAAAGAGGCTGTTTCTCAGGGCCAGGGCTGGGACTGCCTGGTCACCTTTGTAGTAACTCAGACTGCCAGTGCCACACACTTCTGCCAGGCTTCAGTCCTCATTTCCATTTGCGGGGTCCCACTTGGACCCTTGATGATGCTTCTGCTTGGAGGAGGGAAAGGGAGGTGGCAGCTTGTCAAAGCAATTTATAAACAGCTGTCAACCTAGATGATAGCCTTGCATAGCCATAGCAAAACTCAGGCAGAGTTGTAGGGAATTGTGAAAGAAACTCAAAATTAAGAATGCAAGAAATTTACTGAGAATAGAAAAAGATTGCTGATTACAGGAGAATGAACAACACTGTAGAATTTATTTCATAATTTTCATTTCCATCAGTGTTACTAAGTAGTAAAAAGAAATGTTGCTGGCTCTGTCTAGATCCATGTCCTTAATGAAAGCCAGGTCTCCTGCCAAGATTCTTCCTTTATTCTCATATACCTGAAGAAATACCTACTAACGCTAGCAATCTTCCTAGCTTTGTGTCTGTAGCATGTATGAAACTTTAATGAGTTGGTTTTCTTTAGCAGTCTTTGAACATGACTGAGTTAAGAAGCCTTGAAGTGTAAGGTGTCATGTGTATATGAAGCCTGAATTAATGGCAATTGGAAAATGCCACAGTGCCTGTTTTTTGCTCATTATTTCACAGACACTGTGCAGTGCACGTGTGAAGCAGTGACAAAGTTTACTACACTAAGTAAATTTGTGGTATAGCAGCTGCTTTTGTAGTACCTGAGATTAAGTTCTTAACCGTTGGCAGTCCAAAGTAGGAACAGATTTGCCAACTTGTCTTGCACTGAAGGGAGAGATGTTTCCATACCTGATGTTTGCACCAGGGTAAGAGCGTGCCCATAGGTTGTTGGCTCGATGTGACACCCTGCAAGTAGATAGTCTAACTTACTGTGCAGTAGCTTGTGCGTATGCCCTTACCTTAAAAGACTCTGTGTGACCTTCATGAAGAAGTCAAACTGATAAATTTTTGCTGTGTGGGAAGCATTTTAATCCTGGCTACTTTTGCTACATGATCTATTAAGTTGTGTTAATAACTTTTCCTCTGCCAAACACTTCTTGAAGTTTGTCTTTGCTTCCCTGCACTCTTCCATCCATCACAGTGACAGACTTTTTCAGGAAGTAGCCTCGGGTAGATTTTACAGGAGGAAAAACACTTTTGCAAGAACTTACAAATGGCACTTGCCATAAGCTGTTTACTGCATAACTAACTCAAATGCTACTTTAAATAAAGCCTTTATTTTATCTTTACAAAGTTGCCAGCTAAGTTCTTATATGCCTCTCCATATTAACACCTCACAGTGACAGTTAATGGATAAGCAGTCTTCTGGCCTGCCTCACAACTCACCTACTTTCTGTCTGATATGTAGGATTATGTGTTGAAATTGCAACAATAAAAATGTTATTTGGCTCCTTTTGCCATTCTTTAAATACCTTCCAGTACTGTCCTTAAAATAGTTTGACATGAACGCAGAATAGATGGTGCTATTGACAGGTGCATTTTGGATTAGCTCTTGCAAAAAAAGCAATGAAATTCATAGCACAACTTAGTTTTACAACTTAACTTTGTTTTAAAAGCAGTTGCTGTTTAGATGTTGCTGCAGAGATGAAAGACAGACAATATCCTTAAAAAGGATTTTTCTTTTCTTGAGGCTGGGATGAATTTCGCGCTCTTTCTTTTGCAAATTATTATTATTTCTTTTGCAATTATTTTTGTAGGTGAGGTAATTTTCATGAGAAGTTTACTGTTCCATTGTTCAGTCTTTCACCCCCATCTTCAAGCCCTTACAGCACTGATTTCATGTTAGGAGTCATTGATAGGGAAAATTTGCCTACAGTCATTCTAATTCCTAGCGGAACTTTATACCATACAGTTTGGCACAGTGGTTAATCTCTGTTTCAGGAAAATACAACGCAGAGACATGATGAGTCAGACTTGAGGTTGGTTGGCAGAGTTGTGGGAGAAACTTGTGCACAGCACCTGCCCACGCTATTCCTGGATCTCGCTATTGCTGGTAGTGTCATTCCATGAGCATTAGATTCCCTCATTAACTTAAAAAGTAAAAGAGGGCAGCAAAGGAAAGCAGTGTCCTGTGAAAGCTGTAGTAAGCTCAACCTGCTTAGCAATGCAAGAGCTGATATTATCACTGTTTTTCAGTGTGTTTATAGAGATGGTTTTAATGTTGTTTCTTTCCCTTATCTACGTGTGTATGAATAGATTACTGGAGTTTGGAGAGAAATTCAGGGGCTTTCAATCTATTTCTGTTGAGAAAAAGCGCTCTCATACCAGGGAAGAAAGGCATGTACTTTTTACATTGATTCTGAGCAGAGACAAGGAATTCTCGCCATTTCTTCAGGGGCATAGGTTGTTTTGGCGTAAATTTCTTCCCTTTCCTGAGAATCCAGCACAGCCAAAAGGGGACAGATTTTTGACGAGTTGGACTTTCTTGCTTCTAACAGCATTTGAGATTTGAATCCTGCTTTGACCTCCCAGGATGGGAGGGTAGAATTAATACTCGGGGGCAACAAGTTGCTTATTATTGTTTGTTTCTGTTTTATTTCCCTGTGGTTCCGTATTGCAGCAAGGAAGAAAATCCAGAAATATTGGGGGAAGCAAGGGAATGTGAAGAAATGCACCAGTTTTAGTGCTCACCACAGTGTGGCAGACACCTGCCCTCTTGCCTGAGGAAAATGAGCTTTGAGCTGCTTCCATCAAAGCTCCCAGGAAGAAGACTGAAGTCTTCAGCTCTGACCTCTGCCAGTGTTTTGGCAATGGCTCTGGTTTTAGAACCAAGACTACAGTCTCACTCTGGAGAACATCAACAAAATCACAGTGACAACTGTGGCAGTATTGGCAGTTTGCCTATGTGGATTTAGCATTTTACATTTCTGGCGGGTGGTTGTTACAAACACCACTTTGATCTGCCATTACCTTTTCTAATTGTAGGTCAGTGAAGAAACACTAACTCCAAATGTAGTCCTCTAGTTTTAAGGCCCTGTATTTCTTGAAAGACGGAGATCGTATATTAAATATGTTACATATTTGCAGCCACGGTACACCCCACTTTAAGGGGGGAAGTTGTCTGTATGAAGGACTTTGTCTGGAATAGTATCAAGTGAAGGATCTCCCATAATGACCTTACGTGCTGTTGAACTTTGAAATCTTTATGCCTGAGCTGGGGAGTAGCAGTTGGCTCTAGACTCATATTTAAGCAGCCCCATCCAATGCACTTCAGATAATTCACACCAGTAATTGTGGCAGACCGTGATATTCCTTAAGTATCTGGAGTAGGAACCAGATCTCTATATGCCAAGTAAGAGGATGAACTGGTAGGCTTTTGCATTGCTTTCTTCACCGGTCCAGTTCGAATTCTGTTTTAAGGTCTAAATACCTGGGGTTGCTTTATCCCCCTTGTACATACCACAGAGGATTGCTGCGTGGTTTAGGATGGGAGCTTTTGTTCAGCAGAACGCAGAACAATGGAAATGTGGTTTGGGATGGACGAGTACAGAGCTGCTCTTAGGAAGAATTAGCACAATGCCAGACCGCACAGTGTGGAGGGATAATATAAAAATACCAGTCTGGTTAATTTGAATTGTCATGTAGGCTTTGTGATTCAGTAGTTCCAAGCTTCTAATATTAGATTGTTTCTTTTTCTGCTAAGTGTGCAAGGAATTGAAGAGCTTCTTAAAATGTTAGAGTCTGTAGAACCTTCATATTCAAGACATTATAAAAACATTAGTTTGCTTTAAGTCTGCAAGCAAAGTGATCACTTAATAATTTAACTAAAATTCATTGTGAAATGTTCTTCTTATCCCTTACTCCTCAGAACTTTTATTTGAACTTGTAGCAGTTTGTTTTCCACTTTTCTAGTGAATGCAGATGTTAGTTGGCATACTTGATGCCAAGCTGCATTCTGTGCTCCATTTCTTAGAATTTCTTAAAACACAAGGTGAAATAACATGGATTAAAACAGCTGCAACCATTGAACACAGTGTAGAGAATCCCTTTTTACACACAGGAGTTTTAAACAAGAGCTTAAAGGATTCTTTAACAGCCTCTCATGTCTTAAATGATCGCATTGTTAATTGTGAATAAAAAATAGCTTTGATTTTTACTATAAATGGCATTTTACCATCAGGGAAAAGATTAAAAATGTCATTCACTCAGACACTGTAAGGAACGTGTGTATTTAAGCCTTCAGGAGTCTCGGTAGGTAGATTCTTTGCTGATACAGAGAGGTTAAAATGAGAATGTTTTTTGAGTGAAAATGCTCGTTTATTATCCTCTTTCTAAACAAATCAGTGAAGATTTTTTCCCTTCTCTTTTTTTCTCCAGCTTTCATATTCACTCCTGTGATTGATCTCACCTCCAGTAATTAACCGTGAACACATTACTATTTTAATTAACTCTCTTACTCACAAGATAAGTAAGAATTCTATTTAATGATTCTCAGCGGGAATCTTCTTTCAACTTTTCTTCTCCCTTTTGTATAAGCATATCAGTGTTATTTCTCAAAGGTAGTGAGTATTATTAGCTTCATTCTACAGGAGCCAGAAACATTCAAAATGAAATTTGTCCATAGCTGCACATTGATGTGAGGTGTTGCACTGGGGATATATTTTGATGGTTTGCTGTTCTAATGGCAGTGGTTTGCACTCCTCGTTTTGCTGATCCTCAGAGTTGAGTCTTCAGATGTGGTTTGAAAACTTAATCAAGCCAGTTATTAAAGTCTTACACAAGTAGCAGTTCGTAGAACTTCAGCATCAATAAAAAGCCCCCACTCCCAATGTTTTTAATAGTATTAAATGCTGACAAAACCTTGTATTTTGATCAGTATGGTGGTTTTGTGTCTTGTATAGGGCAGATTGAACGGCCAATTCCAGTAGTGGTGGAGGATCAAACACGCAGGATACTTCCACAAAAAAATGTCTCCAAAGCTTCTTTGTGGCCGTTCAGTTCTGCTCAGACCAAGCAGTCATAAAAATGGAAAATTTCAGCACACTAAGGACTGCATGTATAGTCCTCTGCTGAAAGAAAGAAGTGGTAGCTACTACTTTTCTTTTGTCTGTCCCTTTGTTGAGGCTAAATGTCAAACTCTGGTATGCCAGAATTGTTCAGAATGAGAGCGCTCCTCTGTAAGTGTGGGAATTTTTCTCCCCATCTGCCCTCCCATTACTTTGCCTCATGGAGCCTACCCAGGAGGGTGTTAAATTGTGATGATGACGCTGCATTGATTGCTCTGGGACCACAATCATTGGTTTTATTCACACAGCTGGCAAAAGATCATTAGATGATTGCAGTTGTCTGTCATCACCGGTGTGGGCCAGCATTTGAGCTGTTGATTTAGCAGGGAAACACATTGAATTCCTTTACCAGGCCACAGAGACAAACTCACTCTTCTGGTTGGCTTTCTCAGTATTGTACCAGCAGTGTCATGTAAGTCTGTTGAGTAGTCATTAGGTTTCCAAAGAAGGAGACTTACATTCAGTAATAGTTATATACACAGGTATATATCTATGTCTGCCATAAGATGGTTTTTAAATTTGAGGAGATTTGCAGAACAATAGTAATGAAAATTGTTTACTTGTTAGTGAAACCCATGCTACTTGAGAATAAAAGAATGTGCACTCAGCTTATAGGTGTTTACATATCTGTAACATATATATGGGCAAGTTTTAAAAGAGTTGATTTTAATTTTAACTTTTACATTTTTAATATTTAAAAATATAAACTATTTTCTGAAATTTATCTAGTACAAATTCTCAATGCAAGTGATGGAATTTCGAATGTATCTCTATTCTCACCAGTTGTTCCCATAGATTTTATTATATATGAGCTCCCTGGATAGCCTTCACATCTCTCAAACAATTGTGGTTTTGTGAAAGGTAGAAGGCAGCAAGAAGGGAGGCACTTGTTCTCTTTCAGTTCTTTTGTCTTCTCCACTTCTACTTTTGAAGCCTCTCTTCTTGAAAGCATATAAAGCATGGGTAAAAGCCATCTTAAAAGATCATCTAATCCATTGCAGTCTCATCTAATCTGCTGTAGTTCAGGAGGCAGAGTATTGGTTTTTCCTGCAAGAAAAGAGGAACCAGTTGTTACCTGGTGATGTTGCAGTTACGAACAGAAAAACCTGTGGCAGAGCTGCTGTAATAACCAAAAGACAGAAAAACTGGGAAAGGGAAGAACTGCAGTGCCTGGACGTGGTTAGAGGTGGTGGCAGCATGGTCAGGTACCCGTGTCCCAGAGCTGGCCATCGTAGCTACCAAGGCTGCAGTATGCTGATCTGTCCTGGGCTCTGTGGCAGGTCATTTCTGCCTTTACCATTCCTGGCTGGCTTTTGTCTGCCTTGTGCTTAGAAGCCTTCAGTCTCCCTAGGTAATGTGTCCCAGTGTCTTACTGTCTGTTCTGTTAAAAAGCTTTTGCAGGAAGGCAGTGAGTGGGGTATCCACCACGAGATCTTAGCTAAATTCCCTTGCTGCGGTTGAAATGCATTGCTTTGTATCCCTCACAGACATGGAAGACAAGTAATTCTATTTCTACTTGTACTTAGACACCGTCACTTCGTGTCCCTGCATTTTTTTTTCTTTTCTTTGGACTGAAAAAAACAACCCTGCACTCTGTTCAGTTTTTTCTAGAGGATTGTGTTTTCTGGGCCTCCTATCACTCTTTCTGTCCCCACAATCTCTTTAGATGGGCAGCGTATGATGTGCCATGGTTTAAACCGAACACAGCACTCTAGCTAAGGCGTTGCAAATGTTGAATACAGCAGAAAACATTACTTCATACATCTTGTGGGTGAGACTTGGGCTCATACATCCCAGTATAGAGTTTGCCTTTTCCCTAGTAATTCATTGTTTGTTCAAGTTCAGTTTTGTGTTATAACTCCAAGATACTTTTCTGAATTTATTATTTTTTTGTCAGTTGTTTTTGCAGTAAGTGACTGCAACTGTCAACTGAGTATAGTATTCTGCATTTCTGGCCTTACTGGATTGCATTTTACTTTTTCAGATAGTTTAGCCTTCTGTTTGTTTCTCCTTCCAGAAAGCACTCCCTTGTCCCCTCTTTTCTGCATTGTCTCAGTGTTTCCTGTTAGCAATTAAGCTTCCCCGCAGCTCCATGTTCCATTTAAATACTTTACAGTGGATGCATCTCTCATTCTGAATGGTGTCCCTGTAGGCTACCAGGGAACTGGGGTGTTTTCAGAATAGAAATGGCTCTGGCAGAGCTGGGAGGTTTGTGTTTCAGAGCTGCAGGCCTCCGAGCACGCCCAAGTTGGTAACTATTTTATGCAGTCTTTTATTAGGCTTGGCATACAACTGATAGGCAGAGGTTTAAGGTAGTACAGCAGTCTGTAGAGAACAAAATAGAAAGTTGTTACTCCTTTATTCACTTGTGTTATCGCAGCTCTTGGGAGTCTTAGTCATGGACCACCTTCACCAGTGTGCTGGATAGCATACACATGCAAGCCATCACAGGGCCCCTACCATCCACAGCGTGAAAGCAGGGCAGAGGAATAAATTACACGTTTGGAAGATTAATAATGATAACTATGCCTTGAGTACATACAGGAGACAAAACCAAATTATAATTGGTAATATTTAAAACTAATGAAAAATGCAGATAAACTTCTAATGTATATCACAGCAGCCCAATAAAATTCTACTTTGTTCACCCAGGGCCAAAACTGCTTGGTGCATTAGGATTTTTTTTGTTGGTGGTGCTAATTAACATTCATTACTATGGTGGAAAACGGATGAATAGAATTGAGAGTGGTGAATATTAATGGAAAATGGCAATTTCACATATTGCTGAGATCTTATATAAGCTTGATTCAGACTTAGTATGAAGTTGTTCATAACCTGGCATCCTCTGCAAAATAAATGAGACTGCATGGCCACTGTTTGGAGCAGACTGCAATTTTAAGGAAAAAAGAGAAGCAAATGATAGCTTATCTTTATATAAACTAAAGCTATGAGCCTTGCTTTCACTGTGAATGTGATTACTTTAGAGAAGGATGCATATTAACCAAGGTGGTCGTATAATAGTTATGAGCAGTTCAGTTTGTACTGAGAAAATAATTTTCACTAAATAGAAATGAGGGAGTTTTGGAGAACCTTGTTTCTAAGGTTCCCAAGTTAAAAGTTTATCTTTTATCAGTGTTCTGTGACACAGTCAAACTTCTTAATAACACGTTGCTGGATGCTTTCAAATGGCATAGTCTCCATTTATAACAAATGCAGAAAAAAAATTGCGCTAATAACATGTAAAACAGAGCTAAAAAAGATTTTTGGTCAATAGCTTTTTGTCTAGTCAGGTTTGGCGGTTTTGGGGGGGTGGTTCTGAAATTGTCATTCACTGGTGAAGAGAAGAGGACAAATTAAACACGAAGTGCTTCATTAAGTGTTGAGAGATGCAGTTGTCAACTTGTGTATGTGGAATACTCATACGACTGAGATTGTTCAGGAAACTTCTCTCTTGTCCCTCAGTATAAGGTCAGAAGTAGTAAAAATTATGAAATCTCGGCGTATTCTGAAAGAATGTTTTTTCCAAGGAAAAGGAAGGGAGGTAGCAGTTCAGTTTCTACCTAGAAACAATTCAATCACTAATTACCTGAGATTTTTTTTCTGTAGGCTTTTGTCTGTCTGTGATCCAGTACAAATTCATCAATGCACAGTTTTATTAAGGGTAATCTAGTTTGCATCTTCATTTAGTGGTTAATTTGATTTTATCAACACTGCCCAGAGGTACTGATAGAATATCATCTTTCCTTAGATTAATTATTTCTGCTCTGTCCTTGAGACATCTTCCAGGAAATTTATGGGACAAGGGGAGCCTCCTAGAAATATCATTATTATTCATAGTAACTAGTTTTTCAACTGTGTAGATGAATGATATAAAAAATAAATAAATAGATTATTTCCTTAGTTCTGGCTTGGTATTCTCACAGATAGGAAAAAATTGATACATAAGTCTTCCCTGACAGCTCCCTGAACTGCTTGCTTTTCAGCCAATTTGTCAATTATTTCGAAAGATTAGTGCACAATTATCACTGGTAACGGCTGAAAATAGAAAAGATGCAGAACAGCTTCAAAGCATAATGGTAGAAGGCCTAAAATCAGGGAATCTTTTACCAATGGGAAAAAAGTTTTCGTACTTACGTTTTTTAACTGTTAGCATTACCTGAAGTTGACTTGACATGATTAGACATTTGATCTATTGATTTATTAGTAGTTGAATTTCTCATGACTGATGGCACGATGTCCTAGCCCATGGCAGAGGGGTTGGAACTAGATGATCTTTAAGGTCCCTTCCAACCCAACCCATTCTGTGATTCTACGATATAAGTTTGTTGAATTTTTCTGTCTTGTTCACATTTTGCACAAGAAATAAGAGACTGCTGCAAGCTGTCATGGTGTTCTTGCTATGAAGTAACTTAGTCTTGATTATGACATCTGTATGGAAATTTCACCGTCAAGTGACATTTTTGCTGGGTTGCTTTCTACTGGTTTTGGTTTAATTTTTTCCCCAAGTATTGTTGCAACAGTGTCACAAAAACTCGTTCTCATAATTCTCTTCTATTTCTTGCGACTCGCTGGATGACTTTTCTTCATTGTACAATGAGTACTGCAAATCTGAAAACAATAGGTGAGCCTGAAGTACTGTCTCCACAGCAAGGAGGTGGACACCAAGACACAACTGTTGAAATCAATAGCATCTGATCCTTAGAATTATTTTCTTCTAAGCTAGCACTCCAAATATTTTCTAGGACTTTAGTTTATCCTTGACCATTCTCGAGGGATTTTGATTTTTTCTTCTGCTGTCATTTTGGGTTTTTTTTAGTCATGTCAGGGCACAAATGGGTAACTTCAAATTCAAGCTTAAATCTCAGAAATTAAATTATTTGTAGCCATAATTTGAGAGAGAAACCATACACGGAAGTGCTTCACAATACTTTTAAGGGACCTGTTTATTTCAGTAAGTTCTTCAGAATAAACGTTCACAGGAGAAGTGTTCTGGGACTGATTTTGAAACACATATTGTCCAGTGTAGATGACCTGTTTCTTTTCAAACCAAAAAGTAGGAATGAAGAGTATCAGCTATTTTTTCAATATTGTACTAGTCACATACAGAATTTTTGTATGTGTTTAGTGATTTATAGCGCCTGTGGTTTTGGGTGGCCAACTTGACGTCTATAAACATGATATGATTCTCAAAGGAAGAGAGAGCAGAGTGCTCTGAAATTGTCCAGCTATTGAAAGTCATAAATAAAGCTTCTTGGCAACGTAAGTGGAATATATGAGTCGTCTTGGGTCTTTGACACAAGCTGGGCACTTGACATCACCAGTGTGAAGACTGAGTTTGTTCTATGCAAGAATTTTTGGATACAGGTTTACAGGTGAAATTGGAGTACCCTGAACTGTGTAGATACCCCTTAGGGAGAGAAACCAACAGGGGTTGTGTCATCCATTTGAAGCTCATAAAGGCTCAATAGCTGGGCTGCATTGAGATAACCAAGCAAGTTTTGAGCAAGATGGAGTCAGAAACAGAAAAGCTGAATGAGCCAGTTACTGTTTGAGTGAATATATCTCTTTCTCAGCATGTTGAATTAGATGTGTGCTCCTACCACAGCGTAAAAACATAAATAAGAATAGTTATTATTATTTAAGCTGGAGAAGGACTTTTTACAAGGACGTGTAGTGATAGGACAAGGGGCAATGGCTTTAAACTGAAAAAGGGTAGATTTAGATTAGATCTAAGGAAGAAATTCTTCCCTCTGAGGGTGGTGAAACACTGGCACAGGTTGCCCAGAGGAGTCGTGGATGCCCCATCCCTGGAAGTGTTCAAGGCCAGGCTGGATGAGGCTTTGAGCAACCTGATCTAGTAGCAAATGTGCCTGCCCATGGCAAGGGGGTTGGAACTAGATGATCTTTAAGGTCCCTTCCAACCCAAACCATTCTATGTTTCTGTGATTATTGTGGAGTAGCTTGTATAAGGTGAGTTCTCCCCCTTGCTTGCCCCATGGTACACTGCCTCTACATTTTTATTCTTACAGTGTTTGTCATTACGACTTGAACTGATTCCCAGCATGATAAAGTTGAATGATGTTTGCTTTCTAATGCCTACGCACTACTACAGTTAGTTGTCTCCTGTTAGAGCCGTTTTCTCAATGAAGTAAAGCTTGGTTTAATGAAAGAAATTGCACTATCCAGCAGCTGTTACTTAGTGTTTTTATTTATAACAGTGTGCTACTTCCATTGAGACAGCCCTTTGTTTATCTTATGCTATACTACTTCATAGTACTATATTTCTCAAACGTGTCAGCACAGAGGTAATTCAAGAAAGACTGCAGCTTTGTCCCTGGGTTTTTTTTCTGCTTAACATGACTACAATGTATATTTAACTCAAAAGGTAAATGTTACTTATCTGGTATCTGTTTGTCTCTACACTGTACTCTTAAGTTTTCTTTAAGGCAAATCGATGAAAGACAAGGAATAACTGTACATGGCAGATGCTAATTATTCTGCGACAGGAAGCTCTGAGATCACACTGAAAGGGGCAAAGGATAAACATTTAGAGAAGAGACAAGAAGTCTTGCAGGTTGCGAAAGTGCAGTAGAAGGGTCTCATTGGATCCCATTTACCACTAAGGTTTTATGTAAAGGAAATGCTGTCTTTTAACTAATCTAGAAAAGTGATTTAAAAGGAATTTCTGCCATGCTGGTCCTGCAGGATTTTTGAACTTCCAGCTGTATTTTCCTCTTGCCTTTCCCTCTCTCCTCCCACCACCCTCTGAGATACCTCCCTGCAGTCATTTGCAGCTAGGCAGATGAACTTAGTAAGGAAGCATTTCTTCTAAAAGACCATCTCCTGGCACTTTGCCTCTGTCAGCATGAGGCTACTTTTTGTCTCAGTGGGTGGGTGGTGAAACAATTTCTTCTAAAAGGTTTCCTGATTATTTTCATAGTGCTTTTGTAAATGTCTGTAGTGGGTGTTCTTCTTTCTGGGTTTTACCTGCTTTAATTTTTACTGTACTGAACTACTTTGCTCCTGTCCAGTTCTGTATTAAACAAGCTCTGCAACCCATACAGAATTGCTTTGAAGCTAATTAAGAGGCTTAAAGAAGATTGATGAGGATTCCCCTCCAAAGAAAGGAAACCTCAGATTCCATGATATGCTGTGTAGTGGTAATAGTTCTCTATTACTTCTTCTGAGTCTGGTTCATCCTGTATATAAGAATACAAAAACTGGTGGTTAGTAAGAGTTGCTCTTACAGGTGGCCATTGGCTGTCTATGAGGCCACTGGTGGTCTTGGGTCTATGCCACTGCTGCAATAAATAAGGCATTTTGGTTGTGACGTTGCTATAGTCTTTAGCCCCAGACCAGTATCAGTTCTTTTGTAAGGTCAGAGGCAATGAGGAATTGAATAGGCTGTAGAGAAGTGGTGTCCACAGCAGTGCACAATTCCGTTTGAATCGATGATACTTCTACCCTGGCATCTCAAGGAGAGGATTTCTCCCTGCCTGCCAGTGCTGAAGTGTTCAGACTGGCTGATGTGAAGGCAGGGTCTTTGTGACTTGCCTTTCTGAAGCACTGGGTAGCAGCTATTCGGACTTGTCAGCGGGAGGTGTTGCTGTGTAGCAAAGTTCAGCCGCAGACACCCTTATCTCTGTACTTAAATACAGGTTTGAACACTGTGATGTCACTGTCTGTGTACGAAAACTTTCTCCAGGGACTACTCCCTTAAGTTTACTCTTCCAATCATCGTGGGCCTTTCGCAAAGCTTTTGTGATGTTTGGGAAAACGTGAGCGACGTTAAGTAATTTACTATGAAGTCCTTATGCTTTTCTTCCCCAAATCTGAAAAAACAAATGTTGGTGTAAGTGTGATGAGAAATCATCATTTCACACTTAATGAAGGATATACTTTATGTGAAACTGGATGCTTGAAACACAGTTCCAGGAAATAAAACCTGAAGTAGTCGTTCCATTTGATCAACTACTCAACACAGCCACGTGTGCTTCACTTGTACCTGTGTCTGCTGGGACTCAACGGGATGCTGTGCTTCTCCAGCGCTGCCTGTAACTTTCTGGTGGCCACTAGTGGAATCACAGCAGCCATGTGTGAGGGCAGCTGCTCTTATCTAGAAGCAGAAGACAATTGTTAAATTTCACAAGACTGCTATGTCCTGTATTTGTTTCAAATGAAAAGGAATTATCTCAGTAAAACTAATATAGAAGACATTGGAACAAAAGACATTTTAAAGACATTGTCGTGATGTTGTTAAACCATTAAACCTGAATTATTGAATACGCATTTTTAGTAAGGAATATTCTAGCATGACTTATATGCCTTTTTAGTTGCTCTTTGTAAAATTCTTCATCATTTCACACAATGGATGTCAATCTAATGACAAGTGTAACTCTTACCTGGTTTTGATCAAGCACACAAAGACATGGAAAGAATTGATATCTCTGGTATGTAGTAGCTAATCTTGAAAGAGAGGTTGAGAGAGACATTTTTAGAATCACTAGTGGCTTTCTAGGAATAATTAGCCTACTGTGACTTAGGGAGTGTTTTCAAGTCCCAGAAGTCAAAGTTTCTTTTCATATGGAAAATTCCTGTATTATCTGCAGGAAATAATTCTTTTTCAAAAGCCAAGCTAAATACTTTTTAATTGGATTTTAATTCTCTTTGCCATTAATGAACGAGTCAGGAAAATGATAAATGGTTTATAGACATTCAGATAATGTTCACAGCTTAAAACTATATGCATTAGAACTGTTTGGCCAAGATTATTTTTTATTTTGTTTTTTACAGCAGTATTTCAAAACTTGTGTTGAATCTTACCTTTATAATTTTAAATCTGTACAAGTTTAGGATTTTTTTTTTTTGCTTGGAAGAATTTTTGGTTTTGTAAAAGTAAGATGATTTCAGGTGTACATGCACTTTTTTCCCTGAACAACTGTAATTAGATGCACCTTTTAACCTCTCCATATATAAACAGGGAAAACATTTCTGAAAGGGAGAAAAAGTGAAACTGAATACTCACAAATCGCTACATTCTTAAATTTTTAAAAATTGAAGTTTCTATTCAATTTCAGTAGTTTTAGGTATTTTTAATTACGTGGCACAATGTGGGTATTCAGGCAGATTAGTTTTATTTCTTTATTTGTTGTGATGATTGTATCACTTCCTTTAATATTCAAGTATACTGATTTCATATTTACTCACAAGAGAAGTGCATAGAGGATGATTGCCAAAAATATTTTTCGTTCTGTGTTTTAAGTCTCATTGTCTGGCTATGTTATCTCTATAGTCAAATGAAAGAAAAACGTTGTCTTTAACCACTCTCTTTCAAAATCTCTTGGCTTTTCAAAAGCTAAAATACTTAGTTTTGCTTCCTGGTGAGTTGACATAGAGAAGATGCTTCTTGTCACTGTAGAGGCAGAAGTGGATAAATTTAAAAGTTTCTGAATTTAAGTCCGCGTCTACAACGCTGATTGTTCCCCTCTTCCCTAAGTGAAGATTCACTTAACATAAATACGGCACATGTAAAGTAAGTAATAATTAGGAGGACAAAGACCTCCCCAGGACTGAATGTACAGAACTTTGTTATCCTATTTAACTCCTATCACACAGCTGTTAACTGTAATTACTTGTAAAATTTACTCTGTAAACTGCCTTGGAAGTAAACTTCCCCTGTCTTTTTTAGGTGAAAATGGAAGGTAAATTACTTTCAAATGCTAAATTTAAAAAAAGGAAAAGAAAAAACAAACAAACAAAACAACAAAAAACTCCAACACTGTATGTACATATGTATGCACTAAAGAAAAATGACTGAGATTGTGTGGTTTATATAGCTTAATCTTCCGTAGTTCTAGTAATGAGTAATTGTGTGAACTATGTTGCTTTCTCCCGGGTCCTAATAAGAAGAAAGGGGCTGTAAATTTATGCCTCAGGTTCCGGCATCTGAATTGAAAGTGATTTTTTTGTGGCACTGAGACCTCTCTGCTGTGTGACAGATAGGGACATTAGCGTGAACTGAAGTTAGCTACAACTATTTCAGAGCAGCTGTACTGCTTCAGTGGTGTGGTCCTAGAATAGCACAAAGGGTTGCATGCAGCAGGAGTGCCCTGTCAACCACACAGCATTGCTAATGCATTCCTAGAGGCCGAAAATATTTATTTTTGGCATGTCTCCCCTTGAATGGTGAGTTTCATCCTTTGTAACAATATATCTAAAACATTGTCTCCAATCCTTTTCCCCCCAAAATCACTGTGCTAATTTGTCCACTACTTATGTGTGCTAACAGCTGTGGTGACACGAGAGTCTTTATTTGAAAATATATGAGCCATGAGTAATATGATGTGGCCAGTACAAGTGGATCACTCCTAGCCACGATAAAGCAGAAAACAGTAGTACCCTTTTATGAGCATTTACTCCTGCGAAAGCTGACAGCTTCTAAAATTAGGCATGAAACATCATCATGGGAAATTCTTTCTAGGACTCGCCATTTCCAGTTTACCTTAATCTTTGAGATAGAAGCATGTCCCTTTATTGGTTACATGAATAAACCATTGGACTTGCTTCAAAGATAACACCTAATTTAAAGGTGAGATTAAATCAGTTGTTGAAAATAGTCTGTTTGAAGAAGCTTAAATAGCTTCACATATCTCGGTGTTTCAGTGAATTGATTTCCACCCCCCTCCCGTTTACTCATCTTGGAGGGAGAGGTAATCATTATTTTAGTGAAGATAGGAGTGAAAACTCTTAAATTGCAAATGTCACCTTGACATGCATCTCTTTTTTTATGAGTTTTCATTTAATGGTATGTTATTTAATTTTAGCTGATGATGATAAAAGCCCTACTGAAGACAGTTTTCAGAGAGTTGTTTAAAAAAAATAAAAATCCCTTTGTTCAGAAAGAAGCAGAAAAATTAGTGGCATCCTTTAATCATCAGGAAAGGACTGGCCAAGTGTCTGGAAGCATAGGAGAGTCAGGTGCTCGCCTTGTGTGAATTGCCAGCGGCAACTGGAGTTGATGAATAGCATTTTAGAGAACAGTCTCTCTGTAACTCCTCATCACCAGCCTCAACAGTTCTTCTGTCCACCAAGTATTTTATTTGCTTTTAGTATTCAGCTAAATACTAAACATGAAAATCCTTTGTGTTATACTGCAGTGAGTTCTGATGAGCGCTTTGTCAGTATAGTTGTGGAAGTAGTTGGAAACAGTTATTTCATCTGTGTAAAAATGCCTTCAGGCTTTTGTTCTGATTTTTTGCATCTGCCAGGAACTGTGAAATACTAAATTTTATCCAGAATATGTCTACAGGTTTTGGTGATGCCTTTGGAGGTAGAAGTGGTTTCATTGGCTTCATTTGAAATTTCTCACGTTTCCATAGCAATGATTAAACTAAAATTAAATGCAATTATTTTGTTTTCAACATGCCATGAGGATTTTCATGTTTCACATTACAAGCAATGCTCAGAATAAATGTGTTGCACAGGTTCATATTACTGTTGAGGTTCATGTGCTATAAAAATAGATCCTGTTGATCATGTGCTTTATAAAGCGTGGTAGGTCTATTTCCTTTAAACATACAGAGGTTGTAAACATGCAACAAAATGATGAGAATGTCATTCTTCATTTTCTTCTTCTTTATTCTAATTAGACTAGAAGCAGTAAATAATGATGCTAAAACCAAAGCAATGAAAAGTAGTCAACCAGAACTTTATGACAAGCAGTAAACTGCATTCACACCCACACGTTTTGCTTGACTGGCAAAATAAGACACGCTGAATCCTAAATTAGAGCATGCAGGCAGATACATGCATCAAAACAAGAAGATATGGGAACTGTGTTAAGCAATTGCAGTCTGTGTTTGTCTACATGGAATTTAGCTTTTAAGTTCACAGAGTGCTATGGCAGTAATAAAAAGACATACGAAAGCATGTGCTAGGTAGATGACATCAGTTGCTCTTCCCTTATCCACCGACTCTGTAAAGCCGCCATAGAAGGCCACCAAATTAGTCAGGCAGAATTTGCCCTTAGTGAAGCCATGTTGGCTGTCACCAATCACTTCCTTATTTTCTATATGCCTTAGCATAGCCTCCAGGAGGATCTTATAGCCTCGGGGTGATCTTATAGCAGCTTTCCAGTACCTAAAGGGGGCCTACAGGAAAGCTGGAGAGGGACTTTTTACAAGGGCGTGTAGTGATAGGACATGGGGCAATGGATTTAAACTGAAAGAGGGCAGATTTAGGTTAGATATAAGAAAGAAATTCTTTACGTTGAGGGTGGTGAGGTACTGGAACAGGTTGCCCAGAGAAGTTGTGGATGCCTCATCCCTGGAGGTGTTCAAGGCCAGGTTGGATGAGGCTTTGGGCAACCTGGTGTAGTGGAGGATTTCCCTGCCCATGGCAGGGGGGTTGGAACTAGATGATCTTTGAGGTCCCTTCCAACCCTGACCATTCTATGATTCTATGATCTGCTCCATGATATTTCCAGGCACAGAAGTGACACTAACTGCCCTGTAGTTCCCCGGGTCTTCCTTTTTTCCCTTTTTAAAAATGGGGGCTATGTTTCCCCTTTTCCAGTTGGTGGGAACTTCCCTGAACTGCCACTACTTCTCAAATATGCTGGATGGTGGCTTAGCAACTTCATCTGCCAGTTCCGTCAGGACCTGCGGATGCATTTCATCAGGTCCCATGGACTTGGACACCTTCAGGTTCCTTAGATGGTCTCAAACGTGCTGATCTCCTACAGTGGGTGGTTCTTCATTCTCCCAGTCCCTGCCTTTGCCTCCTGTGACTTGAGCAATGCAGCTAGAGTACTTACCAGTGAAGACTGAGGAAAAAAAGTAATTGAATACCTCAGCCTTTTCCATATCCCAGCTAACCAGGTCTCCCATTTCCTTCTGGAGAGGGGCCCAACTTTTCCCTAGTCCTCTTTTTATGACCAGCATACCTAAAGAAGTTTTTCTTGTCGCCCTTGATGTCCCTGACCAGATTTAATTCTATTAGGGTTTTAGATTTCCTGAAAGCCAGCAGTTAGTTCAGTTGTCTTGTCTTGGATGCATTTGAGAGTTCTGCAGCGTTATTCCAACTGCTAGGTAATGCCTGAAAATGCACCAAGTGCTACAAAAGTTTCTGTCATGGTTTATGTTACCACCCTGGGTAGGTGAAGCGGTCGTTGAGACAACCTGGAAAGACTGGCCAATGCTTAGTCCACTTTTGCTGGTTATCTCCTTGCTTTGGTGAATTCATGCTGCATGTACAAGTGCTGCGTAGTCAGCTTTTTGCTGTTTTCACAACAAAAAAGTAAGAAACAGTGTCTTCAAAGTTTACTCCTTTGAATTGAATCTGGTATGTGGAGTGACTCCTCTGAGAAATGTTGTTAATGCCAATCTATTTGTACTAAAACCAAAAGTGACTTTTTAAATATCTTTGTTTGTTTTTCTGCTTGTGATTAAATATATGTTTTTACAAGCAAAGACTGCTACATCAAATGATATAAAGGAATTCTTTCTGATTTCAGTGATACGAGACCAGATCTTCAGGGTTTTACGTATTTGTTTCGTGGTAACATAGCTCTCTGTTATCCAGAACAATGTGATGTTTAGTGGAGTCTCACTAAGTCACCACCCTAACATGAGTTTTTGTCCTCTGTCCACTGTTCTCTATTTTTAATTTTTAAAAAGGACACATTTTTATAAATTGTAATTTTAGATTGGAAATCTGGTTTTAATTCTCTTCATTCTCCTTGACAACTCAGTCTTTGCTACTATCATATATGATGGACCATGCAGTTCTTGCATTTTCACAACCCCAGTCTTCCCTTGCAGAGAATCATATTGGTTTTGTAGCGTTTTCTGAAACCCCCTTGTACGTAGAGTGGATGGATAAAATATGTAAAAATGATAGACATACTCTTTGATACTCATTTTGATACATTGTCCAGAGCTGTTAGGCAACCAAGCGGGCGATGGCCAATACTAAACCTGACCTGGGCAATTGGTGCAGATTGTTGTTAACAGCAGTTGTGGAGAGTTCCAACGATAACAGCATTTCAGATTTCTTTTCTTTTCTTGTCTTAGGTTTTCTACCCTAGCAAAGATGGTACTAAGATCCCAATGTTTATTATTCACAAGAAAGGGATTAAATTGGATGGTTCTCATCCTGCCTTCTTGTATGGATATGGAGGCTTCAACATCTCAATTACACCAAGCTACAGGTAAGCAGGGTTATTTTATACCTTCTTCTGAAGTATCTGATGTTAACAACTCTCGCAGACTGAAGGCAGGATGGACTAGGGATCTGACAGAGTAATGTGTTTCAGGTCCCTGAGAGGCAAGATGGGGGGCATAAGGACTGCATATCAGTGTCCAGGCATCATTTGTCTGCTTTGTTAGTTCTGAATTCAAGGGTTTTGCCCAGGGTCACAGAAGAAATCTATATCAGAGCAGGGAAGTGCTGTGCTCTTCTGAGGTTTACAGCAGGCACCCTGCCCTTTGGGTTACACCTCTTCCTGCTCTGTCACTGAGCTCAGCAGAAAAGCATATGGACATATATTAAGCAAGTATTTGAGCCCTTTGCTGAACTTATAGCTTAGGAAGTTGGGTTTTTTCCTGAGTTATACAGTTACCTATGTCTAAATATTATAGAAAATCAAATATTTGTTTAAATGAATGTAAATAATTAAAATCTGGCTGTATTTTCATATTATACTTTTGAGGAGATTACATCAGACGCAAAATCCTACAGTGTTTCCATGTGATCAGGAAAGAGGAAAGATGATTCTGTCTTGAGAGGCACATGATATGGTGCCTGCATATGCAAAGCAACGCATTGTAAACCAAAAACATTGTGTGCAAAACAGGATCTGTAGCCCTCAAAAGCCATAAGCTTTATTGAATAGATGATCTCTTTAAGGAAAAGGCTTATTTCTTCAGCAAGGGAATTTGAATAGACTTCCCAAGAGGCGGTGATTGTCTGTAATACATAAGAAAGGCTCCTAGGCAAGGCAGGGGAAAACAGAAACCCGATGGATTGAATGGAGAGCAGTTTTTCAGATAGTAGAAGAGCAGCTCACCAACACAAAAAATAATCTATTATGAAACCATCCTATTAAGTTTAGGTGCTACCAGTCTTGCTTTAGAGTCAGCACATTTCAAGAAATCCTTTGTAGTGCTCGCTTTTCCAGGTCACTGTGATTGTGTTTCTAAATAGCATTTACAGTTTCTCCTCCTTTCTTGCAAATACCTTCTCTAACAATGGACCTCACATCTTGTGTTCTATGATTATTTGAAAGCTTTTGTTCTGCCTTGTAAAGCTACATTTTTAATTTCCTGTGGTTTTTGAGACACAATTATATAACCAGAGTAGTTTTTAAATTCCTTTTTAGATTAGACTCAAGCATTGATTTATTACGGTTTATTGTAGATGCTGAAAACCGTGATAAAACTTATCATGTTTTCTTTTTTAAAGTAAATATTATGTAGCTATTGATTTAAGGCAAAATTTCATGTACTGCAGAGCTGACATGAGCTGGCTGCTGGCTAAAGGAGAAAGTGTCTCACCGTGCCTCCTTCCACCTCCCATCCATTGGCCTTGGTGCTTGCTGGAACCTTTGCTAAGCTGATTTACCTTGCAGGAATGGCAGAAGACTATCCCAGCAAAACGGAGTGGGTGGTTTTCTGCCCTTTTGGCAAGTTAAAAATTGGCTCTCGTAGGAGTCCAGCAAACAGCAACAAGAGAGTGCAGCTGACAGAAGAGAGGAAGACAGGAGGTGGGAGCAGTGACCTATGTCTTCCTAAACCCTATGAAACCTTGATTATACAGTTCATAAAATAAGAATATGAATCTGTAAGTCCCTTGAAAGTAAGTGCACAGAGATCAGTCACCAAGTGCACAGAGATCAGTCACCTCCAGATCAAAATACATTATCCCGCTGACAACGTAAATAAAACGCAACTGACCACACCTCCTTCCTCATTCTCTCCCTGTAATATCAACGTATTCCTTCTCAGCCTTTCTCTTTCTAAAAGAAAAATAAGAAAAGCCAAACCCTTCAAATGCATCTTTATGTTTTATAACCTGAGAATTGAGGTTATTACTGTCCTAACAGTGAGGACACGTATTCCAAAACTAGACAGGCAAGATCAGGGAAAGGAAATTGTAATAGAGAATTTATTTCAGAACGGCAGGACATCCAGTTCCCCCTTCACCTGGCAGATCCAAGTAATGTTTGACTACATCTCTGTTACTATGTATACTGCAATACTCCACAAGGAGTTCCCAGGTCCAAGTGCTGTTCCAGCCAGAGCCCAACACCACAATTTGCTCATTATTTTTTGTAGATGACCACAGGCACGAGTGCTAGAAAGCAGCCACAGAATGGTCAGGGCTGAGGCTCGCCACGTTCTTCACCTGATCCTGAGCTGAGAGGTAGCTATGGCAGTGCAACTGAGTAGTAGCCTGCTTACCTTTAAAAAAACAAACAAACAAGGAAGTTCCTGGGTAAATACTCCTGACTTTTTATTTGAGCTTAAGGCTCTTCTGACTTTTCACAAAGCACTCCTCCTTTCCAGTGGTTTGGTTTTGTCCTGTATTTCTTCAAGCCAGTACAATGTTTTCTCACTGGTGTTTCACACCCATTAATGTGAGCCAGCTCTCTGACTTGGGGAGCTTATTTTTGCTTAATTCAGAATTGGATGTTGCTTTTCGTTTTTTCTCCAGCACAAAAAATGAAAATAAAATCTTTTTCACTGAAAGCAATAGAAACAAGCCAACAGGTTAGAGGATCTAGAAATAACTATGAGAATGATAGGCCGAAGTCATTAAGTCAGTTACAGTAGTGGTTTATTTTTGAATGCAGGCATGCATCTTTTATATGCTCCTCTGGACTGAAGAGCTGCATTTGGTAGCATTTCGAGTATGGTGCCCGCTAGAGCACTGTCATTAATTATACAGCCTGCATAGCGAGTGCAAGTGAAAGCTGATGGAACAGACACAAGGGGCTTGGCAGAGCTGCTGGGGAAATGCCATCACAAACTCACCAGTAATGCCTCAGATTGGGCTAATTACCCTGCAGGAACCAACGTGTTTCTCTTCACTGTTCTATATGTGCTTGTGTGGGTACAGGCAAAGCAATTTCTAATGCGTCCTGGAACACAGCTGATTGTGAAGCAGACTGTGAAATTGCCTTTTACTGCCACAGGGCCAGGTTGTGCCAAGCCTTTAAGCAAAGAGGTGGTGCCAGGAGAGACTGTAAGCCCAGAGAAAGGTCGAGCAACATAGCAGCCAAGGGTCACAGAGGGCAAGATTACTCTTTTCAGTTGCTTTGTTACCACTCCCTCCTGCTCCACAAAAGCCAAGAAAGCAACCCAGTTCCGTGATTCCCGATTTTTTCCCCATCACCAGTGCAGTAGCATGTGTTTCTCTGTGAGCTGTAACACCTGACAACAGATCAGTAATTCTGGGTGCTCCTTGAATCACAGCTCCTTATGTTGTTCCACACCATAAAAAAAACCATACCTGTTTTCTTATTTTTTGTGTTACGCTCCTTAAGAGCGATAGGGTCTGGAAGGAGCTCTCCAGGGAAGGAGCTATCTTCTGCTCCACTCACCCCTTTCTCAGCAGGGAGCTAGAAATGAGGCATTTCCTCTGCAGAATGAGACATTTCGTAGGCATCCAGGGTGACTGGGCAGTTTGCTGTGACTCAGACACCAAGTTGACTTGAAATCAAATCTGGAAGCAGGAAGCCACATGGAAGAAGACACGAGGCAGTAGCAGGGTTGTGTATAAAACTTGAATTTTGTGCTGTCTGATCACTTGAAATGTCAACTTTTTTATAAAGTTAGTAAGTCCTGATGATATGCTTGTAAAACCTGGTTCCTTGAGCTTAAAAGTCACTTTGAGAAAACTTGTTATAAGCTCTAGGCACATATACCTCAAAGTGTTTGTTAAGTTAGGGTCCTGACTCACTTTACTACTGACCATTCCGGTGTGGATATTAATTAATAGTCATTGGCAGTGACATTACTAGATGTATATGTTGGGGAATATGGGGTAATGTTTTCTGAAGAGCCTAAATACCAGTAGTATCGCTGAGAGTGAGCACAGATATACTAAACCTTACTTATGATTTAGACAGTGGTTGTTACCAGACTCTGGACTTTATCCCATGGAGGGTCTGTGTGACAGAAAAAATGTTTGCTTGTGGAAACAGGGACTAACTTCCTATACTAAGAGTACTTGCATACCCTATGAGATCTTAAGCCACTTAGAGCCCTCCAGAAATTATCATCAAGGTTCCACCTCTGTTAGAGAAGTCCACAGGCAGGACAGAACACACTCAATAATTGGTTTTGCGTTGCTCACAGATTCTTTGCTGGTTAAATATGCTGATTGCTCAGACAGGCACAGTTTCTTTCAGCAAATGGAAGAGGATGGACTCTGTTCTGGAATTTTTTTATTTGCAGGCAATATATTTGGTAGCAAGCTCTGACCTTACCTGCAATTCCTCTACTTGCTACCTTTGATTACTAGGATATCAAGTAAGTTTGGACCAAAAAGTTTCTATTGATTTTGTGAAAGAGAGAGGGAAAAGAAGTGCAGAATATTCTGGGAGGTTTTGTGGCTCTAACATACAAAAAAATTAAGAAGCCACAATCTCATGAGGCAACCTACTTTCAGGCTACTCCACATTAACTCTGTAGCAACCTGTCAAAATCAGGCATCTTGGAGTTTGACAAAATAATGCTCTCTGACCTTTGCACAGTGTGCTTGTAGAATATCAATCTTGCATCTGATCAGCATGTCACAGCAATCTAAGGAAAATACAATTCACAGTGATGGACTTCAGAATTGATTTTACAGAAGGAGAGATAATTCATGCCTCCTGAGCCATCTGATGGCCACAGATAACCAGCCTAGGTGGAAGGTTTTTCCTTTTGATGGATTATGAAAATACAGAAATCTCTTTATCCGTTATCTTTCTGCTTTTCTTTTTGTTTCCTTAATCCTTTGTATATACTCTCAAGAACAAGTGCCAGCACATAGATGATTGCTTGGGAGGTACGAAAAATTTACCTGTTTTGATATTACATCCACATGAAACACACTGTAGGACTGCTGTCTTTCAAGACATTTCTCATAAACAGTAGGGGAACTTAAAGGTAAAAAGGCCAAATCCTTGTTCTTGTGGTTGAATAGGATTAATTTCTGCAGGTGGTAGTTTCTTGCATAAGCAAAGATTTCAAGAAAATAAGAAATTTAAACCTACTAGAGAGGGAAAAAAGATTTCTTGGGATTAAATTTTAATTTTTTACTGGTCTCCTTGGCATATGTGTGGTTTGCTATCTGCAGCTCAGCTGTGTTAAGCTACTGCCTCGACAGATCAGAGATGTATTTCTCTTCTTAATTGTTAAATGTAATTTAAATTACTTCAGTCTCTTTTAAAAATATATCAATAGCTTTGATACTTTTACAATTTGGCATTGTAAAAAAAAAATTCTGCTACTTCAGCTTTCGGCCAGGTTCTAGAGATACTAGGGAAGGCAGAACTTGTAATTTTATTTTTTACTATTTGTTTTGTGTTTAGCAATGCAAGTGAAAAATAAATAAGAAGAGGATTGGCTAAAACTTGACTGCAGACCTGGGCACAAAACAATGGTAGAAGCAGAGTTTTTCTTTGCAAACACAGTTTTATAAAGGTCCCCAAAAAGTACATTAAGCAGAAGTGGAAAATACCTTCTCATAAGCAAAGATCAAGGGCTGATCTTAAGTCTCAATTCTTTGCTTTCTTCATTTGGGCTAAGCCTTCATTTCCTCTCTGAAAAAGCGGAGGAGGAGCAGTTCGGAAAGCTATAGGGGTCCAGTGGTACTGCACAGCTCTAGTCCCTACACTGAAGGCTTTAAAGGTAATGAAAAAAAATGGTGATATGTTCTGGAGGATCTTCTGTTAGGCAGAACCACTGGCCACTCTCCTCCGAAGCGCAGAACTAAAGAAGGAAGAGTGGACCGGCACTGGTTCTTTCCTCTCCTGAGGCTGCAGAGTTTCATTTCCATGGATAACCATTGAAAAAAGCCTGGCTACTCAGGTTTGCCATCAAGGAGGACTTATTCATGATTTTGTCATTGATTTTGGGAGAGATCTTTCCCTTAAAGAATTTTTGTAAAAGTGGGAGGAATACAAAAATTGGAAATTAAAAATAATCCTCTATCTGTTTGCTTTTTCAGTGTGTCAAGACTTATTTTTGTGCGACACTTAGGGGGTGTTCTAGCAGTGGCGAACATCAGAGGTGGTGGTGAATATGGAGAGACCTGGCACAAAGGTAAATCAGTCCAAGTAGAGGAACAAAACTGTGGACTTAGTGAAAATTACAACATTTTGTCTTCACTCCCTCTTCCATACTCACATCTCCTTTTGCTTTCTACTTATTCTGTAGAAAATTAAATTTTTTCCTTACTCTTGTGTTAGATCTGTATGTTGTCCAGTGTTGTCTGATGAGTTTTGTTAGATTGTTTTAATTTTTGCAACCTACTTAAAAATAGCTTTGCACAAACACAATATTTTCCAAGAAAATTATTGCGTTTTTTTAAGCAAGATCAGGTTCCCTAGACGTAAGGATTTGAAAATGCAGCTATTTATCTTGAACTGATTTTCAAAAAAAAAAGTCTGTCTGTTGCAGGAGGCCTGGCTTACTTTGACATACCTCTCTCATTATTTGCAGGTGCCCATGACCCCATAATTCTAGATCCCCAAGACAACAGCACTGACTATTTAGACTCTGGGTACCACACAAAAAAAATAAACCATTTGCAGAACCCTACAGAAGGTGTGAGCTTTTGAGTTTAGAATGCAGCTTTTCCAGATTGTTTTTGCACAATTTATGAATAAACCCTTTTTTTTGATATTTAGTGACTGTGATTGAAGTTCGTACGCAAACAGTCAGCTCCACAAGTGCAGTGACATGTCATCCCCCCTCACTCTCTCAGGGGATCCAACGTCTTGTAGGCAGGCATTTGACCTTTTTGGTTTTTTTTAAGCTGGGTTTTTATGCTGCAAGGAAACCAAGTCACTCACTGCAAAACCCTGTCAATCTGTTTTCTTCTTTTCTTAATACCTTTGATGTATTTTTCTCGCAAGTTTTCCCCATCCAATCCTTGTCTTAATCCTTTGGTCGTCTTTGTCCACTTACCTTACTGTTGACAATTTTCTACATCCCTTCACCAGAGGAAAAAGCTGGAAGAAGTCCTACTCATCACTCTAACATACTCATCATTGTTTAATGGTGACGCCTTATTCATATCCCAAGCATCTGGTGGATAAATTGCTGGAGATGTCAGCAAGGCAAATGCACCAAAACAGTGATGTTTATGATGCAGCAATTTGCCATGGGATTAATCCATAATTTTTTTCTCAAACAAAACGGTGTTCCCAGATCATTACATCTTGGTTTTACTGTTTCATCTGCGGTAACTTTTTGTCTGGGTCATTTCCTCACAATTGAGTTAAATATGTAATAGTTTCATAAATAGAAGCATATATGCTTGCAGATACAGGATATTACTGCTAAAGATGAAGTATCCTTCATTAATTTTAATTTGTCAATTGGCTTGTAATAGGTTTTAATAAAATTTATCTTAATATTATAATGCTTCTTTGGTCCACCTATTTCCTGCTTAATTTTGACCCAAGTCTTTTACCGCAGTTGCTTAATGAGATGTGTATCTGTTCTTTGTTAATTCTAGAAGCAATTACAAAAGTCTGTTTACTTAGGTTTAATCGTATAGATAGGATTCTGACCTTACATCAGACCAGAACTTTACGCAAAGAGTAAGATTTATTTCTCCTTTATTGCCACACACTTGAAGACTTTTTCATTGTCCCAGTATGTGTCTCTTCAATGGTCTTGTTCATGTGAGAATGATATGTATCTGTTAAAAAAAAAAATTAAAAAATTTACTAGTCCCTGTTCTACAAGATCTATATGACTAAATGTCAGAGTTACCTTACCAGACTTTTGCAACATAGAAATTAAGCATCCAGTATAAACTGTGTGTCTAGGATCACTGTACGGACAATGGAGATAAGCTGGAAGTGTTTCTCTATCTCACTTATTTTAGGGTAGAATTAATTGTCCTGGAGGTTCCTGGACCATAGTGGGAACCTTAGGCAATTAGCTTAGAATAAACATCCAGCTTTTACACAAAGCAGGAGGAACTAGATTTGCACTTCTGCATCCACTGAGCCCCTCGCTTATGTGGCTGGACAACCTTTGCTACAGGAATACGAGGATTTTCTTATAGTTCCTATAAGAATAGTTCCTATTTCTTACTAGCATTTAATTGCCTGAGAAAGGACATACTAGGTCTTAAGGTAGGATAACCTTTGAGAGTAGAAGCCAGTTTTTGTCTCTTGCCAAACAAGCATTTAAAGCAAGAAGATTATGAGATTTGGCCAACCGTGAGTTCTCTAGGTTGATATTCTTCTGCTCAAATAGTTGAAAGACTGTAGGGCAAAACCGTCCTTTTTCTTCCCTATCTCACCCTTCATAATCTTTTTGTTTGAGAACTGAAAGTCTTACCAATAGTGTCATCTGGACCTACGCCTTCAGTCGTGATTTATTCCTCATACATCTGATCACGTTTGGACTTTTGTTCAACAGGATGGCAGCATCTTAAGAATTTCCATGTTGATAGTTAATTAATAAAATTTCAAACAAGGATGCAATTCTGAAGTCCCTTTTTGATCATAGCTATATATCATCTGATTTGAAAACAACTAACTGAAAAAAAAAAAAAAGTAAATTACCAGCCACGTATTCTATGTCCAGGAAATTAGAAGTGCTTATTTTATGTAGCTTATTTTTTAAGCTGAAGCTTTATTGCCTTAAGAAACTGTCACAGAGTTTAATGCTGTTGAAGTCCCATTAGATCAAACCTCAAGTGGATTGTATGTGGTCATTTTGTATATATTTTGCAATACAAAGCTTTTAGCTTTAATTTTACTGATTAGGAATGTTACCTGGCACTCACTCCACAGTATGGATATGTATTATTCAGAGTTTCTGAAAGCATTAGAGTTATTGACAGAACCATCTTAAACCCTCTCTCATTTTTGCTGTCTTTCCGAGCTGCATCAATTCTTAAAACGTTCATGAAACTGGAGTCATTCCCAGGGACTTCTGCACACATGTTTTTCTGAAGAGATGGTATCAAATGGATTTTATGGCATCAACCGATTTGTTTTATTTGTGTGCTAGGTGGTATCTTGGCCAACAAACAAAATTGCTTTGATGACTTTCAGTGTGCTGCCAAATACCTCATCAAGGAAGGCTACACATCCCCAAAGAAGCTGACTATTAATGGCGGTTCAAATGGGGGCCTCTTAGTTGGTAAGAACTGCTCGTGTATTTCCTGGGTTTCGTGCGTGGTTTATCAAAGTAGCCAGATAAAAATTTATGAGATCCTCTTTTCTAAAGTTACCAGAATATCAATGTATTAATATATATCAGGTGCTAAATATATACAATTGTACTTCATTTGCTGTTTGCGTAGGACATTGGGATTCTGCGGTCTCTAGCGAAGGCTGGCTGTTAAAAGCCATGCTTAAAAGTACTGTCTTGTGTGGTAGAGCTAACCCTGTGGTAGAATCACACAGTAAGAAAGAATGCTTTAAAAAACATTGGGGTTTTGATTTTTCTTTCTTAAGGCTAACCGTTACAAAATAATTACTGAATAACCAGAAATCTGTTACGTAGCATCTGGAAACTTTGTGTGGTCTGTAGCGTAAGCCAGAATCCCATGTCCTGCAGTCCTTCCTCAGAATTTCTCGTTCACTCTTTCTATAGTCGTGCATTCTTGTTCTTAGAGGGCAAATGAAAACATGACGGTTCTGCGTTTAAAGCCTTTGTACAGGGACATGTAGCAATTTGACTCTACTTTCATTGTGTAGTTAAAACGTGACCACAATAAAATCATTAGTGTCTCTGGTGAGAAACGTAAAACACAATTAGAGCTACTTGAAAAAGTCATGGGCTTTTGAGGGACTGTGTAAATGTAGCACTTTGTAACAAATGCATCTTGTTCACGTATAATTCACTGCTGTGTTCTTAAATTCAAGGACATTAATAGCCACCTCTTAAACAGAAAAGCTTGTCACAAAAACATCTCTTAGTCTAAGTGGTACGTAAAGAACTACAAAATTTATTTCTGATTGAATCACTGTATCTCAAAGTCGTAGAAGTAAAAGGGAGGTGATTTTGTACAATTTTGAAAGAGGGAAACAGAAATGAATAATATCAGGGTTTGTCTGTATTTTTTTTAAACAGCACGAAAGGCATATGACAGAGTTGAGCTACTCACTTAAGAAAGAAAAAAAAAAGCATTTCAAGTTCATAAACCACTGATTTATAGAAAATGAGCAGATTTACTAGGTCCACTCTTTGCTTGCTCTCGTTTTTATACTCTCTATTTATCTGCTGCTGAGTACTGGCTCTATTGATTCTATTTTATTTTTCAGTGAACTAGCATCCAGCATAAGAAGCAGGATTTGGAGTTGGTCTAAGCCATCTTGGCTATTCCTGCATTCTTACTTTTGAAAAGCAATTGTTTTAAAGATAAATAACAAGAACATGTAAAGTAGTATTTTTTCCTTCTTACATGTTTCTTAGTTATGGGTGGCAGGAGGTGTTTGTGCCTTGTAAATAAGAGCACCAATAGAAATGGATGACTATGGTAAAAGATTAAAGGGTTTGCCCACCATTGGGAGTGCAAGCATTGCACAAGTCAATTTTATGTGAGCAGAAATATGTGTAACTTACAACATATTTCAGAGCTTCTGAAAATACTATTTTATGGTTACATGGACTTCAGTTTCAGTCAGGATGAGATTCATCCTACCTAGCTTTAGTCATCAAAAAGCCTGTGTTTCTGGCCGAACAAGTCAGCTGGGCTCGTTGTTTAGGTAAGGGGAAACGAGTGACATCTGCAAAGTGTAGTCATTCAGTAGGAGAGACAGGTGTTAGGAATCTAGACCTCCCTGCTCTGAAAAATGTTTTGTTAGAAACCTTCCCTTGCAGATGGATTATAATCCAGCTGGATTTCTGTGCTCTTGATGAGCCAGATAGGGATTTTCCTTGACTGGGTAGAATTCTGCTTTTTCATCAAAGCAGAACTAAATTTTGCAATAGTTGTTCATGCAACATTAGAGAGTATAAGTCATGCTTAGGTGGAAGCATGACTGCTTCCCACTGCTTCCCCAGCATGACCCACTGCCAGATTTTCTCAGTTCTTGTTTTTTGAAGAAAAAACTGACAAGGAAGAGTATTGTCACTCTTCCAAAATACTGTTTCCTTTTAGTCTGACTAACAGGAGGTGTCTCTGAGGAGTGCAGAGCCTTGAGCTCTTGCTTTATTCAACTGCTGAACAAGACTTGCTTGTCCTGCAGCGTGATCCCAAAGCTGAGTAGAGCAGCACAGCTGTGAGCTGAAAACCTCCTTCATGCAAACGCAGTTTTGACCTGCCATGTTTGCTTAGACAAGCAGTTCTGAGGTTTTGAAATCTTGCTTCTGTACTGAATTTTAAAGCTCAAAGTATGTGTAGACAAGTAAAATTCACAAATAAATTGTTGTTCCAGGTTACAGTTTATTAATACATATAATTGAGTATTATGGCTAATTAAAGGGATGCAGTGGGAATGAATGAGTGTCTACATAAGTGAATTCTTACTGAAGTAACTATTTAGGGAACTAGGAACAACATTTTTTTATAAAATCCTGAGCAACACACAGTGCCTTAAGAGACACTACAATAAAGAGTACTAAAATTAAACGTTATGATAGTTGTTTTGGCTTTTTTTCCTACTAGAATATAATTTATGTTCGTAAAAGGAAATAACATGAAGGGGAGGGATCTGATCAACAGCTTCGGTTAAAAGGATAAAGAGCATTTATGTGGCAGCTACTTAAGGCACTATATATACCTTATGATAATGGCTCAGAAAGGGCCCAGGAAGAGTTAGCATAGTTACGTATCAGAGATCATCCTTCAGAAAATAGAAATCACATTCAAATTAAGAAAATAGGGTAGAGGGTAAACTCTGACAGGGACCGAGGGTAAACTCTGACAGGGACCGATGGACCACAGGAGACTGATGAGCAAATTGCTTCCAACATAAAGATTAGCAATGAAAGCTTTCTATGCACATCAGAAGCGGGAAGCTGGCCAAGAGTATCTGTGGGACTTACTGGTTAGTGAGGTGTAAAAGGAGCACTAAAGAAAGATAATATCAGACCAGAACAACTAAATGGTCTATTTGTACTGATGTTCTCTCCAGAGGAGCATGGGGAGTTCCCTGCACTAGAGTCTTCTCTTCATGGGAAATACTCTGAGGAGCTGACTCAAGCTGAAGCATCAGCAGAAGAAGTTTTGGAATAAATCAATCAAATGGAAAGCAGTGTGTTGCCAGGACCAGATGGTGCACACGCAAGATCCTAAGTGAACTCAGATATGAAATTACAGGCTACTAAGCCTGACTATCTGAGGAACAGAAGGGGTCAAGTGTAATGCCAATTTTTAAATGGTTCACAGTGATCCACAAGCTGCGGATGAGTAAATATGACTTCTCTAATGGGCAAACCAATTGAAACCAATAAATGATAGAATCATAGAATGGTTTGGGTTGGAAGGGACCTTAAAGATCTTCTAGTTCCAACCCCGCTGCCACAGGCAGGGACACCTTCCACTAGATCAGGTTGCTCAAAGCCCCATCCAGCCTGGCCTTGAACACTTCCAGGGATGGGGCATCCACAACTTCTGTGACATAAAAGCTGACATATAAAGGATAATTTTGCACGCTGAAGTTACATCTTGCAGATTTCTGTTAGAGCTATTTGAAGGAGGCAGGGAGCATATGGTGCTTGTAACAGGGATCTAAGAGGAGTTATTCCAGGATTTTCAAAGTTTTTGACAAGATTCCTCACATAAGGCTATGCAAGAAAGTTCTTGCTGAGCTGGAGGAAAGGTCGTGTCATAGCAATATCCTAGTTAGCAGAAGTCAAAGAATGAGAATAAACAATCCATTTTCACGATGGACAAAAATAAGGGGATACAAGTATGTGAGAAAGAGTATACCTACGTGTGGATGCACAGATTAGCTCTGAATTAAGAAAGGGATTCTGGGATCCATTGTAGTAGTTATGTGAAAACCTCAGTGCTCTTATTTCTTAAAATTCAAAAAAAAAGCAGGGGAATTGGTAAAATCACCAGGCAACAGATTTAAATCAGCAACAGAAATTGGAATTGAAGAACTTATTACTGCAGGATATGATGAACATTAGATGAATGAACATTAAGAAAGGAAATAGATGTATGTATGAAGGATATGTGTTTTGATGGCTGTTTAACAGGATGGCTGGAGATAACTCCAACTCAGGGAAACCTAAACAACTGGTTCAAAAAGCTGATAACGTACAGGAAATATCTGTCAGTATTTGCTTAATGCCTTTTCCCATATCATCTGCCAGTTGCCACTCTTATAAATTGAACACTAAGCTAGACGGACCTACTGTGGTTGTTTTTAAAATATATGAGGCAAGCATTATTCTTAAAGAAATTGTCCTTTCCAGTAGTAGGAAGATGGAAATCATTAAAAAAGAAAATACAATGGTAATTTGTTGTATTAAAATGAGGTTATTCCTCTGATTTTGCAGTAGTCTGCTTTTATCAAAACTCTTTTCATATGGGTTTACATAGTAATTATGGAAGAAAATTTTCATCAGGGAGGTTGGATTAGATGATCTCTAAGGTCCCTTCCAGCCTATGCCATTCTATGATTCTGTGATTCTATGATCAGTAAATGGAGGGCTTTTGCTCCTTAATGCCCTTTTCTTTGTTGCTACTAATATTGAAAGTTTAGACAGTGAATGGTTTAGGAAACTTCAATTCAGTATTCCAAAATCTCACATATTTTGAAAGTGCATTTCTCCTTTAAACCCAGTTTGCTAGTTTGGAAAGTAATTTTCAAAGAAGAGCATGTTTGGTGCCTGAAGAATCGGGAAATAGCTCTTAAGATCTTTTGAACATACCATCTTTGGGAGTTATAATTTTTATTTTGCCCAGAGAGGTGGTGGATGCTCCATCCCTGGAGACGTTCAAGGCCAGGTTGGATGAGGCCCTGAGCAGCCTGATCTAGTTGGAGATATCCCTGTTCCTTGCAGGGGGGTTGGACTAGATGACCTTTGAAGGTCCCTTCCAGCCCTAACCATTCTATGATTCTATGATTCTATCCATTTGCATATTTGCCTTCAGTTTTGCTTAAAAGTATATTTGACTTCATGTTCACTGGCAGTCTTCTCCCAGTGCGATTGGGTTTATATCAGATATTTTATACTCAAGTTTTTTGGCTCAAGAGATGATATGGTAATCTATATTTCTTCTCACATTGTTTTAACTTAACAGTTTTACTTTTAAAAAAAAAGAGAAATTTTGAATTTATAAAAGACAGCTTTTCGGAAGTTGGTCTTTCATTAACTTGGCAATGGACCTTTCATTGCTGAGCTTAATTCTTGAAGATATGGATACTAACAGAGTTGTTTTCCTGTTGAAGCTGCCTGTGCTAATCAGCGCCCCGACCTATTTGGTTGTGCTATTGCCCAAGTGGGAGTGATGGACATGCTCAAGTTCCACAAGTACACCATTGGCCATGCTTGGACCACTGACTACGGTTGCTCCGACTGTAAAGAGCAGTTTGAATGGCTGTGCAAGTAAGTGCCTTTAAATACTTCTGTGGTTGTTAAAATATGTAGTCTGCTCAACAGTTTCAGATTGCCGTGATCAATATCTGTTCTAAGAATTATTTCATCCTTTCCCACACTGGATTTGAGGAGTTCAGCATTTCCTTACAAGTCAAGACTGGCTTCAAAGCCCTGTTGAGTCAACTGGTCATATTTTCAAAGACTTTGTTCTTCTAGCAGCTTTAACAACTCGTAAGGTTTTCTTTCTGAATAATTACTCCTTCAGGCTGTCACAACAGAATATTCTCAAGTGAACCACTACATAAATTGTATTTTTTATGATGGGAGAGAGATAATCACCATTGTGTATTATATTATACAACGTGGATGGATATTAATTCATCTCTTAACTCTTTTCTGAGAGGTCTGGAAAGATTATTTTTATAAAAAGAGATGAGAGGCATAGCTGTATGAGAACAGAAATGATCTGCACATTGGATATGGCTAATAATGAGTGTGTTAGAATAAGTGCCATCATTTTAAAATACTTTTCTGGAACCTTGTCTTCTGTTATTGCATTTGTATTCCTTTAATAATGAAGATTGACATTCCAGGAGCATGCTTCAGACACACTAAACAAGTTGGCTGGTCTGAAATTTAATAGAGTGTTTAGCTATTAAAAAGTACATGTGCTGCAAGTACACTAAGATCTAACTTGATCTAAAGCATTTATTAAAATAAAAATAAAAATCAGTGTCATGTTCAAATACTAGATGATCCATTGAGCCCATTGTTTAATTTAAGCTTTCAATGGCAAACATGTTTTTGTAAATATAGTGCACAAAACAATTAACATAATTCATCTTTTATCAGTAGATAACTTAGATAATAGATTAACTGTTATAAAAATGATCCAAATAATCTTCATGATTTTGGACCCTGAAACTTGCCTGCACATCTGCCACTTAAGGTATTCTGAAGAGGTAAAGTAGAAGCAAAGTTTTAAATTCTTTCTGTGATTAGGAGAAATGCATCTGTAGGAAGGAGTCACTCTATACCTACTTACACACATGCTTAGTCACAAAATCTCAATATGTAATTTTAGAAACGTCTTATATGACGATACCTGAAATATTTCTATGCCTCCTTTTCAAGAGCTGACAACTGATTATCAAATGTAGAAAGATATATATGTAATGTTGCTTAGATGTTGCCTTTACGGATACCCAAAAAATACTTCAGGCAAATAGAGTGACGTTAACTTCTTTTCAAAACAAAAGATAGCCTGCAAATTTACTTACATTGTTCCTTAGATGAAAATTAGGAAGCCAGGAATCTTTTAGGTTAGACATTCAAATATTGTCACATGTTCTTAAAAATAATTTGGACTTACTTTCCTCCAAGTGGGAAATTCATTAAAAAATAAAGCAAGATTTCTTTCTGTATTTCCTATCATGAAATAGTGGGGGAGAAATAGTATCCTACTCTTGATTTAAAGAAAGTAACATTAGTCCTAGATGTAGCTTTGTCTAAATGAAGTATGAAATGGTTAGATGGAATTCTTTGTGACTTACCGTTATGTTTCGTTTCTAATGCTACAGAGTACTTGGTGTTGAGATATGTAGACACACCTTTCATGTTATGTTACCGTAGCTAAAAGATGTAAATTCTGCTGCAAAGAACACAAAATTTGAAAGTTAGATTATTCATTGCTCAAAAAATAGTCATCGAGGTCGTATATTGAAAGCAGGAAACTTAACACTTCTCCTTTCAGTTTCCTGCATGGTGTTCCCTCAGAGTACGTGCATGTTCAAAGATGACCTAAGTATTGGAGGGAGCAAATTTAATAACTGTATGACCCTTGTGGCTTACTGTCAGAGACTGCTTCCAAATTTGCATGGGAAGAAGCCATAGTAGTGCAGATCTGGACTACATACATATGCTGGGAAAAAGTCTCTGTTTCCCTGTTTCCCAGCAGGATGGATCCTGCTATGGACTTGACAGCTTTTGCTGTAGTTTCCCTGTTGCCCGTTCCTGGTATTTTTGGCATTTCTATGAAATGTATGCATATGCCTCTCTGAAACTAAAAAAATGTACTTGCTTCACATTTGAGATCCAGAGATCTGTGGCTACGACCATGAATCAGTTGCCAGTAGCGCAATTCCGATTTATGCCGCTGAGAACTGTAGTGTTCTGAGTGCTGTCGAATGCCACTGTCACGATTTTAGTATGAGAGGACCTTCTTGTTGAGTCTTGAGGAAAAACTACGTAAACGTTTGTGTGCTCTTCTCAGGTACTCTCCGCTTCACAATATCAAACTACCAGAAGAAGATGGCATCCAGTATCCCTCTACGCTGCTTCTCACAGCCGACCATGATGATCGTGTGGTCCCTCTACATTCACTGAAGTTTATCGCTACTCTGCAGTATGTTGTGGGGCGAAGCCGTAAACAAACCAATCCACTTCTCATCCATGTTGACACCAAGGCTGGGCACGGAGCAGGAAAGCCAACTGCTAAAGTTATAGAAGAAGTGTCAGATATGTTTGCTTTTATAGCACGATGCCTAAATCTTGATTGGATTGAATAGGCAAAGTGCTTATTACAGTCTCCTTTAGAAAACAAGGGCTTTAACACCGTTTAAGACCAACCAGACTACTACTTGGTGTAGTACTTACATTTAAGAACTGCAGTTTAATATTTTATTGATCCAACCTGCTATGGAGTTTTGATCTTCTGTGCTTCCCTCTTTTTGGCATTTCTTTTAATTTCTTTTCTACTGCGTTCCAAAGTACATTTTGAAAAGCATGTTCAAATAAATAACTGAGATACTGTCAGTGCTGTTGTGAAGATTTAGATTCCAGAGTTAGTGCTAGTTGAGCTTATTTCCTGTAAACAATTTTAATGTATTTTGCACCTATAAACATATCCAGATCATCTGTAATTAAATGTAAGTACTGTCCACATACAAGAACTCTGAGCATACTTTATTTACATAGTAATTTATTTGAGAATGTCAGTTGAAGGTGTTCAGTGGTAACCATGATATACTGAAGAGACAGTAATCTGGGTAATTAAGTCAAATATTATTAAAAAGCATATATTACATGCTGTTCATAAGTGTGTTACAGTCTATAATAATGATGTTGCTCAATTGTTCTTTCTTTCCAAAGAGACTTCAAAATGTCACCAGTTTTCTCTTCTGTCATTTGTTTCCACACAGAAGAGAAAATTGGAGGCTGGAAAATTGGAAGAATTCTTAAATTCTCACTGTAATCTCAGTCAAGCTGTACAGATACTCTTCAACAACCCGTCTGCTGTTAGCTCTTTAACTGTTAATAAAGAGTAGATCAGACAGTGGTTTAAAAAAAAAAAAAAAACACAAAACACACAAAAAAAACCCCAACCATCCAAAACTACAGCTTTGTCTAGCTTGTTCAAGTTCAGTTTTTCCTGATGGCTTTGACAGAATGTTCTCTAACAAGCCAAAATCTGAACATACGTGTATAACCTAGTTCTGGCTGCAGAACAGCAAGAGCTCGTAGTCAGACTCCCTAATGATTTGACACAGGCACAGTATTTGAACTGCCGTTTCATATCTTTTCCATCTAGACTGTAGAGCTGTAAAGTGGATGGGAGTATTTGCCTACTAGCTGTCTAAACTCTGATGCGCTGCAGCAGTTAGGGTTTGATTTTGCAGAGCAAAACAGTATTCTACCAATTATTGTTAGTCTTGTCCCTCCAGAAAACACTGCTGCTGCTCAGTTTTGGATAAACCGACGTGTGCTTCCAGAATCATGCTCATCATTAAATTTATTAAATTAAATTAATACGTAGACCCTAAGGCCTGTATTTTAACTCTGGGTTCAGAAGTTTCATCTCTAAGCAAACAGCATCTCAGCCCAGGAAGAGGAGAGAGTGGTATTTAAAAGAGGAGTAGGCTGCTGTAAACAGCAGCAAAATTAAAAATAAATTTGTACCAGATTCACTCTGTGTTTCTCTCATGCTCTGGAGCTTCTGCTGATTCCCTCTGCAATCCAGGAAGAATCATCCCTCCCAGGCCCTTATTACACATAATTTGATTTTAAGAGGGGAAAAAAAAAAAGTGATTTCTGCTTTCCTATGAAATACCACACTTAAAACCTGTACATGATCTGGGGTTTATTTGTGATCCATGGACGTTACAGTTTTACCAGATACTTTTTGGGCTGATGCATTGAATTAAGCAATCAGAATAGGGAGTTGAGGGAGGGTTTAGTTTTGTTTTTTTTCCTCCAGGCTGTGAAAACAAAGTTCAGGTTCAGCACCACCCTTTTCCCAGAGGTACGTGAACTGCTTTCTATGAGCATCTGGGAATTTTCGACAGCTTCCCCATATGGCAGAAACAAAGCATATAAAGCAATGGCATCTCCACTTGTAACACCTCACAGTCGCAGCATCTGGCCTTTTATTGAATGTCACAGTGTCATCAAGAGGGCAGAGCTTCACCTCTGCAACGAGAGCTTTGCAGGATAGAGTGTATGGAAAACATGGTCCTCAGGCGTTCGTGAAATAGAGGTGAACTCTGTCGGTGCATTGTATTGCAAAGGCTTGGGCACAGCCACCTCAATCATCTCTTAGGTCTTTGTTCCTAAAAATCCTTTTCCTTGTTATCTACCTCCTCAAACACAAAGCTTCTGGCATAGGTTTAAAATCATTCATTTTCCTTCCAAAGCTTTCTGCGGAAGCCGAGTTCCCTGAATTGAAGGAGATGACCCATAATGTGGAGAGTTTGGAAATCAACATTTCTCTTTGAGTGGCAATCAATAGTATTGAAGATGGAGCTGGCTTGCTGGAGACTCCACTCACAAAATAAGAAGTGTTCAAGAGGGTGTTGTATCCCTTGTAGAATGCTGGTATCTCTATTGGGAAAGCATTGTGTTTCTGTAATAGGGTCTTAATGTTGACATTTTAGTTGATCTTAATCAGGTATGCCAAGTCCAGGATTCAGGTGCAGAAAAAGTGATGTTGCAGCGCTGTCCTGTTAGCTGAGTTGCTCCTTTCAGTGCAGAAAGGGTCATGCTCCAACTGGAATCTGTAATTAACTCCAGGTGAGTAATGCACTTGTAATATAGTGGGATTTAAATCTTCAGAGTTTGGCTTAGATAGACCTGGAGCCAAACCATTCCTGCTGTATGAAACCTAATGAAATCTCTGTTCGTCTGGTTTCAACATTAACTTCTTTTCTTACAATAGAAATTCTGTTTCAGGGAGAGGCTCTATATTTTGTGCCTTTTATTTCCAGTATGTGAAGCAAAATTCACTCACTGGGCAAGGTAACCTCCTCACAACTATCTGCTTTTTCAAAATCGCGTTTCTTAGAAAAATAGATACCAGTGTCTTGTGCCAAGATCAAAATCAGAAAAATCTTTAAAGTCCTGGAAGAGGCATATGCTGCATGAACCCAGATCTGGTTTTAAGTGGAAATAAATGAGCTTTTTAGATATCTCTCCTTCTGATAACCCTTCACAGCTAATGTAGAGACATCTTAGTTGTCTTCGCTCCCATGAGAACACGTTTGCATCAGAGTTGATTTAAGTGAAAAAGGTCAGAAGTATTTTTAAAAGCTGAGAGTCTTCATATTCTTCACAGAAAGATATTTGAATGCCTTTGCGTTGGAGTTAATTTACATTTTGGTAGCTGAAAAAAAAAAAAATACTAGCTTTAGATAGATGCTGCACCCTCCCCAGCAATATAACCACCAAGATCTAAGGGTGGAAAAAGGGCAGCTGGCCTGTGGATATGTAACAATAAAGGACGCTGAAGACAGAGTTTGGAGGCACCTGTTCCTGGCATCTAGGACTTCTCTGGTTTCACCAGGATTTTTTTGACTTGACTCTGCTTTGCCATCTGTCTGTAGGAAGGCAGAAACATGAGCAGCAGTCCTTTTGGATTTGATACGGCAAGCAACAGCTTTCAAACATCTATGGTGTCAGGTCATTCATCTATGTTTAGCCTGAGGTAGCCCCTCAGGATTGACTAAAGGTCTGCTTATAGACTCTTCCTGACAGCCTCTCCTTTCCAAGCTGAGTAGGATTTAGAGGGGAGGACCAGGGGAGGCACTCTGAAACCAAGCTAATGGACAACCACCCAATTTTCTGCCAAGCTTTTCTACTTTCTCCGCTGTCTTTAGTAGACAGCTTTTGTGCAATTGCCTCTTTGTGCAGACCTCTCAGGATTTGGATAGTCCATGCTGTTTGAACAGCCAGGTTTGGCAACTTTGTTCTGTTCTCCGTATGTTCTTTTCATTACTTGTGCCTTACTGTACTGCATGCCAGGAAAAGAAAAAGCATTCCTCTGGCTTATTTTTTCCTTGCCCTTGCAAAGGAGGTCAGGTAGCCTTCCAGTTCTTACATCTCTGAAGATAACCATGGTGTGTTCTCAAGATAACATTATTCCTGATTAGCTGTTTCTGAATAAGCTCGTGTTCAGTTTATTCATGGCAGAGAAATCCCAGTGATGGAGTCCTTCAGTGGAAGCTGGGCTAACTATGGGCATCTGCAGAAATGAACTGAAATTCTGGACTAGTAAGACTGTGATTTGGCCATTTCTCCTAATTTTCCGTAAGAAGATTAACTGAAAATTCAACATTCAAAACCGAAGCTGAGCAATGACATGTCAGTGAGAATCTCTGTTCTGTAGACATCCCTGTGCCTTGTTGGGCAAAGGCAAGGAACAAACTTGGTGCTCATGCCCTTACCTGTAGCACAGTGAGTTCAGTGCTGAAATTCTGAATGGCAGGAGTCCGTTCGTGGTGATTTTCACTAAACGTTTCTAGCTTCGGCAGCAGATGCAGCGTGAGAGCTGGAGTCAATGGATGGATGATGTTTCTGCAAATGTGATGTTTTTAGCCTGCCACGTGCTTTTCAGAAGATTACAGTGTGTGCATGTGTCGTGGGTTATGTTGAACCGCCCCACACACAGCCGGTCACTCCCCCTCCCCCACCCCCAGGAATGAGGGAGAGAATTAAAGGATAAACGTGAAACCCGTGGGTTGAGATAAGAGTGATTTAATACAGATGATTTAATACAATGTAGGTGCTCACCACCCCTCGTATGCGAAGCCCGTCTCGTCCCGAAAACTGCAAATCCCGGACGAACGCGAGGCCCCGAAATAGAGAGGGGCAGAGAGGGAGAGAAAGAGAGAGAGAGAGAAAGAAAAAAAACAGCAGAGCAACAGCGCAGCAAGCGCAAAAGAGCAAAAGTGCAAAAAGAGCAAAAGCGCAAAAGCCCCTCTTCCCGGCTGACCCTCGCTTTTATACTGGGCATGACGCTGCATGATATGGAATACTAATTGGCCAGTTTGGCCCTCAGTCTTAAGTTCCACACAAATGACAAGGGGAATCGTGTCCCCCTTGTCCCAGCTATGCTCCCCCCTTATCCTGCCGTGTTTCTGTACTCCGCACACTGAAAAGTCCTTGGAGTTTCACTTCCAACCACAAACATCAGCTTGCTATCAACATTCTTCTCAGAGTGAGCCTCTGAGTGAAACCAAAACAGGGAGCTCTTCTGGCTGTTAAAAAAAAAACTCTGTCCCAGCTAAAACTGGGACAGTATCCACCCCTTATTCCATACCATGCATGTCATGCTCAAACCTTACATATATACTATTCCCTTAGCCATGGGTCATCCCTCCAAAATGTGTCTTCATCTGTTACAGCAGTCTCTCAGGGCAGGAAAGATGACGTGGAATTCGCTCAGTCGGTAGAACGGATGACATGTAGTCTTTGTTGCGTGTGGCGCCTGGAGCTCGTAGTTGGTGTATCCGGCCGCTGTCTGCAGGTTGAAGATGTTGATCTTGAAGAAGTTGCTGGTTGTTTGGAATCAGTTCTGATTCTGACGAAGTTTATTCTTCATTAACCTGGATGATTCTTAATATAATGACATTAGTACAATGTGACAACCATAGTGATGATGGTATGCAGGGACAGGGTTATTCAGCAATTAATATCACACAATTCAATTCATTTTATCATCTATTTTCACCCAACATCAAATCCCCTTGAGGTACACATCGGACTTCCCCGTCCTTCTGCATCACCCACCAAGTACACCCAGGTCCCTGAGCAAAAGCAATCCCACGAATGGGTTTACCTTTACCCGAGGCAGGAATAACCCAAACTGTCTTCCCGAGTATATTCCTCATGTGCACTACAGGGACTTTGTCTCCTTCTACAGTACGTAGAAGTTCTGATTGCGCAGGACCAGCTCGATTAGCAGATCCTCTAGTGTTAACTAACCAGGTGGCTTTTGCTAAATGCGTATCCCAATGTTTGAAGGTTCCACCACCCATTGCTTTCAGTGTGGTTTTTAGCAATCCATTATATCGTTCAATCTTCCCAGAAGCTGGTGCATGATAAGGGATGTGATATACCCACTCGATGCCATGCTCTTTGGCCCAGGTGTCTATAAGATTGTTACGGAAATGAGTCCCGTTGTCCGACTCAATTCTTTCTGGGGTGCCATGCCGCCACAAGACTTGCTTTTCAAGGCCCAAGATCGTGTTCCGGGCGGTGGCATGGGGCACAGCATAGGTTTCCAGCCATCCAGTGGTCGCTTCCACCATTGTAAGCACATAACGCTTGCCACTGCGAGTTTGTGGAAGTGTGACATAGTCAATTTGCCAAGCCTCTCCATATTGATATTTCGACCAACACCCTCCATACCAAAGAGGTTTCAACCGCTTGGCTTGCTTGATTGCAGCACACGTTTCACATTCATGGATCACCTCTGCAATGGTGTCCATAGTTAGGTCCACCCCTCGATCACGAGCCCATTTGTATGTGGCGTCCCTTCCTTGATGGCCTGAGGCATCATGGGCCCAACGAGCTAGAAATTTTTCACCTTTATGTTGCCAGTCCAGATCCACCTGAGCCACTTTAATCTTGGCGGCCTGATCCACCTGTTGATTGTTTTCATGTTCTTCTGTGGCCCGACTCTTGGGTACATGGGCATCTACATGTCGTACTTTCACAATCAGCTTCTCTACTCGAGCAGCAATGTCTTTCCACAACGGGGCAGCCCAGATGGGTTTACCTCTGCGTTGCCAGCTGCTCTGCTTCCATTGCCGTAGCCATCCCCACAGGGCATTTGCTACCATCCAAGAGTCGGTATAGAGATAGAGCATTGGCCACTTTTCTCGTTCAGCGATGTCTAAAGCCAGTTGGATGGCTTTCACCTCTGCGAACTGGCTTGATTCACCTTCTCCTTCGGTAGCTTCTGCGACCTGTCGAGTAGGACTCCATACAGCAGCTTTCCATTTTCGATGTTTTCCTACAAGGCGACAGGACCCGTCGGTAAACAGAGCGTATTTCTTCTCATTGTCTGATAGTTCATTATAAGGTGGAGCCTCCTCAGCACGTGTCACCTCCTCCTCCTCTGGTGACATTCCAAAGTCCTTACCTTCAGCCCAGTTAGTGATCACTTCCAAAATTCCTGGGCGATTGAGGTTTCCTATCCGAGCTCTTTGTGTGATCAGCGCGATCCACTTGCTCCATGTGGCATCAGTTGCGTGGTGTGTAGACGGGACGCTCCCTTTGAACATCCAGCCGAGCACTGGCAATCGGGGTGCCAGGAGCAACTGTGCTTCTGTACCAATCACTTCAGAAGCAGCTCGGACTCCTTCATATGCTGCCAATATCTCTTTTTCAGTTGGAGTATAGTTGGTTTCGGATCCTTTGTATCCTCGACTCCAAAACCCAAGAGGTCGACCTCGCGTCTCCCCTGGCGCTTTTTGCCAGAGACTCCAGGTGGGACCATTCTCCCCGGCTGCGGTGTAGAGCACATTTTTGACATCTTGTCCTGTCCGGACTGGTCCCAGGGCTACCGCATGGACTATTTCTTGTTTAATTTGTTCAAAGGCTTGTTTTTGCTCTGGGCCCCATTCAAAATTATTCCTCTTTCGGGTTATTTGGTAGAGGGGTTTTACAATCTGGCTGTAGTCAGGAATATGCATTCGCCAGAAACCCACAATGCCTAAGAAAGCTTGTGCTTCCTTTTTGTTGGTTGGTGGGGACATAGCTGTTATTTTATTAATCACGTCCATCGGAATTTGACGACGCCCATCTTGCCATTTTATTCCCAAAAACTGAATCTCCTGGGCAGGTCCCTTGACTTTACTCTGTTTTATGGCAAAGCCTGCTTTCAGAAGGATTTGGATTATCTTTTCACCTTTCTCAAAAACTTCTTCTGCTGTGTTGCCCCATACAATGATGTCATCAATGTATTGCAGATGTTCTGGGGCATCACCCTGTTCCAGTGTGGTCTGGATCAGTCCATGGCAAATAGTGGGGCTGTGTTTCCACCCCTGGGGCAGTCGATTCCAGGTATACTGGATGCCCCTCCAAGTGAAAGCAAACTGTGGCCTGCATTCCGGTGCCAAAGGAATTGAGAAAAACGCATTAGCGATATCAATTGTAGCGTACCACCTGGCTGCCTTTGACTCCAGTTCATACTGAAGTTCCAGCATATCTGGCACGGCAGCACTCAATGGTGGTGTAACTTCATTCAAGCCACGATAGTCTACCGTCAGCCTCCACTCGCCATTGGACTTACGCACAGGCCATATAGGGCTGTTAAAAGGGGAGCGGGTCTTTGTGATGACTCCTTGACTCTCCAGTTGACGAATCAACTTATGGATAGGAATTAGAGAGTCTCGGTTGGTACGATATTGCCGTCGGTGCACTGTTGTATTAGCAATTGGCACCTGCTGTTCTTCGACCCTCAGTAACCCCACAGCAGAAGGGTCCGTTGAGAGACCAGGCAAAGTAGACAGCTGCCTGCCTTCTTCTGTCTCTACTGCAGCTATGCCAAAAGCCCACCGATACCCTTTTGGGTCTTTGAAATACCCTCTCTTAAGATAATCTATGCCAAGGATGCACGGGGCTTCTGGGCCAGTTACAATAGGGTGTTTTTGCCACTGCTGTCCAGTTAGGCTCACTTCAGCCTCTAACACAGTCAGTTGTTGAGACCCCCCTGTCACTCCAGAAATAGAGATGGATTCTGCTCCTCTGAAGTTCGATGGTATCAAAGTGCATTGGGCACCAGTATCCACTAAAGCCTTATACTTTCTAGGGTATGATGTGCCAGGCCACCGAATCCACACAGTCCAGTACACTCGATTATCCCTCTCCTCCACCTGGCTGGAGGCAGGGCCCCTCTAATGCCTGTTATCATATTCATCAGAGGAATCAGCAGGATTGGAGTCAGGATGGCTAGGAGGATCAGCCCTCCCATTTTGACTAGTGGACTGCTCACTGTAGACTGGGGCAACAGCTGTCCTGGAGGAATTGGAGAAAGTTCTATTCCTGTTGGTTCTTCCTCCCAACTGGCGTACCCTGGCCTCTAAAGCGGAGGTGGGTTTTCCATCCCACCTTCTCATGTCTTCTCCATGATCACGGAGGTAGAACCATAGCTCACCCCGTGATCTGTACCGTCTCTCTTGTCTCTCTCGAGGAGGGTAACGCCTGGTTCTGACAGCTGAAATTCTAGAACGTTCGGGTGGTGGGAAATCTACTTTTTCTCTTAATTCTCGGACCTCTTCAGACAGCTTTTCCACAGCCGCAACACAGGTTCGTATAGAAGTGTCATCATCATATCGTCGGAGGTAGGTGACCAGATTACCTACGGATAGTGGTGCTTCATCGTCCCCGAAGTCCATTATTGCCAATGAGGTGGAATATGCGGCTGGCGCACTCCGTATAATCTTCTGCCACATTGGTCGTGTGCACCGGACGTCATCTGGATCTTCGAGTCTTGGTCCGCTTCTCGAGTCAAGATAAATCAACTCTCGCACAGCCAGTTCTCTCAGATACTGAATAGCTTTTTCTATGTTGGTCCACCTGCTTACATTACATGGCACCTCGTCCTTGTAGGGATACCTTTCCTTTATAGCTGCCAGGAGTCGTCTCCAGAGGCTGCGGACTTGTGTCTGCCTTCCAATTGCTTTATCAATGCCTCCATCCATGGCAAGGGCTCCCAGCTGCCTAGCTTCACTACCATCTAACTCCAGACTATTGGCTCCCATGTCCCAGCATCTGAGCAACCAAGAGACAATGGGCTCACCTTTAAGGCGGCCATAATCTTTTCGAATATCTCGCAGCTCGCTCATTTTTAGAGACCTGGTGGTTATCCTCTCATCTATGATGTCACTCCTCCTCCATTGAGATTTCCTCTGGGGCGAAACAGAACGCTCCCGCTTCATTTCTCGTGATGGCCCTGGTCGCTCTTCATCATCATCATCATCCTCTCCTCTGCGTTCTGACTTTCGCAGACATTTCCTTGGTTTCTCTTCCTCCAATCGTTGTGATGGCCCCGGTTGTTCTTCTTTGTCTGGTTGCTTTGATGGTCCTGGTTGCTCTTCCTCATTTGGTTGTTGTGATGGCCCTGATTCCTCTTCTTCGTCGTCTAACTTTTGTATACATTTTCTTTTCCTTACGGGGGCAACTGATACCGTTGTAGTCTGAGTAGCTATAGTGCTTGTCATGGGAGTTGAGATGGCAAGCACAATAACCCGAGAAATAAATTGATATACACCCCTAAATGGCCGATTGATTTTGAATATATAGATAATTAAACATATATTCAGGAGACCTTGCAGGACAATCAAACCGGTTAAATTATTCCAATGATGTTCGGCATTATCAAAATCAACGTAAGCTTTTGTGAATGAAAAGTCACCGGTATAATTGGCGATGATATCCGCCAGGTGACGCTCAAAATTAATAAACGAGTTCCACATCACCATCCCCCTCTGCACCGCCGAATACAAAGACTGAGCCGGACCCAGCACCGATGATCTTATCAGAGTTACACCGTACAGTATAGCAAAACCCTTAATTACCGATAACATACTTTTCATGCCGGTCCAACACCCAGAGCCAGAAAAACGCATAAACATTCCGCCTAACATCATATAGGGTAGATAAGACAATAAATTATGAATGTCCGGTAACATGTACGCAAGCATAACAAACAGCATTCCGGCCAGCCACATCGTTATCTCAACCCCTTCGTGCCCCACGTTGGGCGCCAATTAAGACTGTCGTGGGTTATGTTGAACCGCCCCACACACAGCCGGTCACTCCCCCTCCCCCACCCCCAGGAATGAGGGAGAGAATTAAAGGATAAACGTGAAACCCGTGGGTTGAGATAAGAGTGATTTAATACAGATGATTTAATACAATGTAGGTGCTCACCACCCCTCGTATGCGAAGCCCGTCTCGTCCCGAAAACTGCAAATCCCGGACGAACGCGAGGCCCCGAAATAGAGAGGGGCAGAGAGGGAGAGAAAGAGAGAGAGAGAGAAAGAAAAAAAACAGCAGAGCAACAGCGCAGCAAGCGCAAAAGAGCAAAAGTGCAAAAAGAGCAAAAGCGCAAAAGCCCCTCTTCCCGGCTGACCCTCGCTTTTATACTGGGCATGACGCTGCATGATATGGAATACTAATTGGCCAGTTTGGCCCTCAGTCTTAAGTTCCACACAAATGACAAGGGGAATCGTGTCCCCCTTGTCCCAGCTATGCTCCCCCCTTATCCTGCCGTGTTTCTGTACTCCGCACACTGAAAAGTCCTTGGAGTTTCACTTCCAACCACAAACATCAGCTTGCTATCAACATTCTTCTCAGAGTGAGCCTCTGAGTGAAACCAAAACAGGGAGCTCTTCTGGCTGTTAAAAAAAAACTCTGTCCCAGCTAAAACTGGGACAGCATGTGCACTCCTTTCAATGCCTCTCGGGCCTTCTATGTGCAGAAAGGAAGGAGACCTAATTCTTGAACCCCCTGAAGTGGGGAGGTGCGTGCTATTGTAACTGACATGTATTAGGTAGGTATCTGATTGTGCTAACTGAAGCATTAAATTAGGTATTTGTCTATAACATAAACAGGGCAATATTAGGCCCAAAATATGATCTGTAATTTTCATCTTAGCATCACTGCCAAAAAAATGAGGCAATAATCAGAAGAAAAGCAATAGAAAGGACTTGATTTTGTAGTATGCGTATTGATTTGACTCTCTCAATACTTCAGGAGACAGGATGAACATTCACTATGAGGGTTCCAAAATAAGCATTTTCCCCTGACACAGAGGGGGGTGAAATTTCCTGATTTTAGGAAACAAGGTTGTATTACAAAATGTATGATTGCACACAGTGAAGCTACAGACCAGCTGTCGGTTGAGCTGCATGAAACACCTTAATTCAGCAGGGGCACCTGGACTCATAGGAGGTAATTCGATTTAGTTCTTAGCACCATCGTTTTCATGGTGCTTTTCTTTCCCTGCGAAGAGCTGTACTTAACCTCTGACATCTCCTCGGTAGAAGAACAGATGAATATTAAGATATATTGCATTTCAGCGATGCCATCAAATATATTCTCTTGTCCTGTGAGACTTCGAAAGTGTCAGAAGACAAGAGCAACAGTGAAAAAATTAGTGTTTGCTTTGCCTCCCAGCAGTCGTTGAACAACCATGAGCATACTAAATAACAGAGAAATGTATTCATTGGTTAAACAGCAGTTAATGCAGGTTTTTTAGAAGTTCAGATGAGAATCCTTAGCTGGTGAAAAACTGCTTTCAGTGCTGCCACACTTTTAGGCTGTTTCCTGGTGTGCAACAGCAGCATGTCATTTTGACATCAAGTGACCAAGTACTGTAACATGGACCGTTGTTTCCTTCCTGGGAAAGAAACTGAATAAAGGGTTCAGACATTTCACTCTTCAGAATCCTTTGGAGCTGGTAACAGGAGAAGATAAACAATACTTAGGGCCTTCTGATTATTTCAAATGAAGCAGTGTCATTTCTCAACAGAATATGATGTTTTCTGATAGTATTGTATTTCAGAGGAAGCTCTGCTGCAGGAGAAGGAGCTTTGAAATGTAGGTGTGTGCAGGTATCTATTTCAGTAGCTTGGCCAAGCTGTTACGCACTTCCTACTTCATATATTTAGTGTTAATAATTAACATTCTGCTACTGAAATTGCTTTTCAGTTTTAGTTTAAAGCTTCTCAGTATGAAAAATGTGGTTCCATCATACATACAGAACCGGTATAAAGCTGTGGACCAAAGACCATTCATAGGCACCCAAGCTTCAGCTCTTGGATGGTTTACTTTTCATCTTGCATTTAATTAGGTAGACACAGGTACTATGAAGAACTTGCATTACAGTAAAAAAGTGAAATAAACATCCATGATCACTGCAGATATATTGCAGAGGTTGGGAGACTTCTATTGTTGACTATACATAAAGAAACCTCCAGCTGTATTTCCAAATTAAAGGGATTACTTTTCCTGATTAGAGATGCTCAGACCTCCTTGAGCTGTGAGGAAGTGCAGATCCAAATCTGATCTTTGCACCCAAAATGCCTAAAAGCAAAAGTTCTTGACATTCCCTGTATTTGCAGTGTGATTATCCTCTAGTGCTAGCTTGCAGGGATTCGGCTGCCAAGGACAAACTGGAAAACATCCTCCTCTCACAGATGACAGTCACTCACACAACAACCCCGTCATTAAACAGTTTGCTGCCGTGGGCTGGCTGCCCATCCTTCCTGCCCGGCGGAGCCTTCCAAGGCCTCCGTGCCTGCCAGAGGAAGTTGATGGAGGGGGAGGGGTATGGACGTTACAAAATCGCTTCCAGCTAATGAATTAGAAACCTTCGTGAGACCGTTTCATTGGAGAGTTTGGACAGCTTTCATTATTCTCGACGCTCGTTCCCTCTGGTGAGAATAAGGCAGCCTGTCCTGCCCACTGGGGACATCGGCGCGGGGTCACAGGAGGAGTCACCATCATGGTGGGCATCTCCTGGAGAGGCGTTCTGGAAAACGCACTTTCTGTTCCGACGTGCACTGATACCTGCTTTGCTGATCTGATTAGTGCAAGGGAACGTCCATGGGAGCGTTAGCTGCAGAGGGGCATTGTGGCCTCTTCAGCCCCTCCGTGGCTGTGGGGGACAAGACAGCTGTGGCAGCAGGGTCTGTCGGAAGCATGGGAAGCCATCACCAGCCCAATACCAACGTGTGCCGTCTCTCAGCGGGTGACGGGATAGGAACTGTGTGTCTCTCGTTTTCGGATGCACGGGCCTACGGAGCTCCTGCTTGCGGAGCAGAAGGAAGAGCCGTTCCCCCTGCTGTTGGAGGCTGGTTTTGAGATGTGTTGGCTGTAGCTCATCTGCTTAGCCATAGTCACTGAACCATGAAAGTTGTCTATTTGGCTGTTATTTTGGGAGCTGAGGATGATACACCAGTGACTTGAGGGTTGTGACAGATGGAATCATCCAACCACTTGACCACTTTGCCCTGCTCTGCAGGCCCTGGTGCAGATGGGCTTTGTTGCGCTGCCTGCAGGGTGCCACATCTCCGTTGGTGGCCGATGGCACCAGCGTTGAGGTGGAGGGCAGATTTTGGTCAGGAGAGTTGGCCCGCTCCAGCCAGCTGGAAAGGCATGGCAGCCTTAGCTGAGCCTCCCTTTTTGGCCACCACCAAATGTCTGATGGGGTTCTAAACCCAATCTTCCAAGATTGGGACAGTTCCCAGGTGCTACCCCATCTCGGGTTCCCCTGAGGGTTGTAGGTCCTCTGCTTAGCAGCTCCCCTGTTCCACCTGCCAGGTGCAGCCTGCACCAGGTGATGTGGTTACCAAGGCTAAGTCCCTCCAGACAGCCCCGTTTCCCTGCGTAGCAGCTAGCAGTGGCCTCAGTTCTCAGCTGAGGGAGCTGAGAACAAGGGGGACACCAGCACAGACCATGCCCTCACTGATAGGTGCAGTCCCACAGTCAGACCATGGTGGGCAGATCTGGGGCCCATCAACAGCCCCTGACACAGCAAGCAGTGTACCACATCTGGGGTCCAGCCATGGGCTTCAGACAGGAGATGGGGCCAGAGACAGGGCTGGAGAGAAGCTACAGTATCCATCCAAGGTGTCCGTGGGGGAGACAGGCTGGCCACAGCACGGATATAGTAACAGGGGCTATCCAGCATTTGAGATGAGCACTTGCAGGGTTAGTTTTAGAAATAAAACTGAGATTTATTTCCCAATCACTGGATAAATAGAGGCTCCTTCTTTCCAGGAGCAGACATTGGATCCTCTCCTGGGGAGAAAATGGAGTATTCAGATGTCCCTGTAGATGGCTGTGTCAGTGCCCTGGCTGCTGCGGGACTTCAGACCCCCAGGTACCTTGGAATGTAAATAGAAAATACTAAGGTGAGGCAAATTCCAGGGATCTCCCATTTCCCAGTAAATACTAAACTATACAGATGGGGGTGACTCTTTGGGTTTTTTTCCTTCTGGGTCTTGAAATGCTTCATTTTTCTCAGACTAGAGGCAACTGCTTCTTTGAGTAACGGGGATGGAAGGGGGATCTGCTCAGGCTGCGCACACACGTAGGTGAGTTTATTCAGCCAGGCAGCTAAAGGTTGTGCTTCGCAGCTCCTGACTTGGGCCTGTCTTTAGCAAATGTGGCCCATTGTGACAAGTTTTGTACCTCTTCAAATAAATAAATCCCTCTTCCTCAAGGCAGCTTCCAGCGTTGCAGACATCTGGTCAGAATCAAACAGCTGGTGATAAATCATTCTGGAAAAAAAACCCAACATTTCTTTTCTTCCTCTACTTTGTGCCCAAATGTGACATTCTTCCAGCTGGCACTAGCCTCAAGGCAGAAGCCTGGCATTAATTGTTTTGTTGCCTGGCCGCTGTGGTAAAATTCAGAGGGTCTCGCAGGGCTGGGGCACACAGCCCCATGTGAGGGCAACGCACGTGCCCCTGCAGCCAGCAGCCTGGTGACACCGTGCCAGCAAACCTCGGAACAGGCAAAAACACTGCGTGGGGTGGAAGCACTGGGAGCCTCGTCCCTGCCTCTGCAACGCAGAGCCCGAGGAGGACTCCTCGGTGCAGGGCTACCGGTGCCACGGCCCCATCTGCCAAGGCTGAAAGGACGGCAGCTGCCACCCATGTATTTAATACCTCTGTCATCGTCCAGACTGATGCACCGGCTCGCAGAAGGGCTGTGCTGCCTGTAAGCGTGCCAGAGCAACGCCAATGCTTGACGTGGGTCTTGGCTGCAGAAAAAAATGGGCTTATGTGGGAACTCAGGAAATATATTTGGAGCATGAGGTCTCTAGGACCACCTGCCCTGCCTCAGCAGAGGGCTTGAATTCTGTCAGATTATGGGGGCGACCTTTCTCTCTCTGTAAGTATAAACATCTCCTGCACTCAAAGCTATTATTTTTTTCAAGTTTATTAGCATACTCGTCCCATTTGTGGGTTTTCTCCACTATTCAAGATGACAACAGATGTCTAGGAAAGCTAATCTCTCTTATGTCCAAGCCCTAGAAGGCAGTGCAAGCCTTTTGGGAGAGCATGTCATCCTTATTCCAGCACAAATTTTGCTGAAAATGCCAGTTTAGCCTAGAAGCCAGCTTCCCAGGAGTCTTCCTCTCCACAACCAGAACACTGAGCTGATCTCCTTGGCTTGCCAACCCAAGACACACACGGACCTATAGATATCTGAAGGGCGATGCAGCAAGCAAGAAGTCTTCTCGAACCAGCAAAGGCAGACAAGGCGGAGGAGCTGGGGAGCCCCAACCTCTCCAGGACTTACCAAAACCCTACTGCCAGCTCATTTGTTTGAGCTGTCCTGCTGTGCTGTAAAGCACGTGGCCGGCAGGAGAAGAGTCACGCAGGAGCCTGACCCTGCTGTTGAATGCCCAAGGCCTGCCGTTCAGTGCAAAGGGGAAGTCCGGCTCAGGTCAGGGCTTGGGTGCAGCAGAGATCTCCAGCTACCAAGGGAGCTTTCTGGCCCACGTGAGAAACATTTCTGGAAGGAAGCAGTGAATTGACAGGGTTTTCTGAACTACAGTTTCAGACTTAAACACCTAGAGCCTGATATAAATTCTCCTGTTGACTCTGAGCCTGAATCTAACAGCAGCAGCAGCAGCAGCAGTGTCCTTCTCATTCTCCCATCCCATTCTCTCTGCACTGTATTACACCTTACAAGAATACCTTGTTTTCTTTACCTGCTTTGAACTCCACAAGGTGCTCTCATCTTCCTAATCACACTCCTCCTGCTCATTTTTCATTCTTCAACCTTGTTTTAAACCTTGCCTATTACTTGAATTACCTAGTGCTTCGGCATGCAGGAATCACTACAGAGCTTATGGCAAAAACAAACAAGCTGCAGGCTCACACACACGCACACACACACACATGCAGAGACCTTTCCTTGGAGCTTTGCTTAATTTTCTCTCTGCTTTGTTCCAGATCACTTATTAGAAATTCAGAAATCTCTCGAGCCAATTTCTGAAGACTAGCTGTTCTCCAAGGGTGACATATGGTTCCCCATCCGTGGCCCTCCAAAGGACTATGCTTCACTCAAATCTTATTTCTGGGATATAACAGGGACTTGAGAGAAGATGCTTATTTTCCACAGGCGACTGAATCTCACCCATTGGGAATGTTTGGTACCAGCGTTACAATTCCCGTTCTGCCCTCTGGTTTTAATCCCTACTTTCACTGCGCCTTCACCATCTGCTGCTCACTCCAGCTGTCGTCTTTTAAAGAAACACTTTTTGAATGTTCATCGTGGCTCTGACAAACCTTCTCTCCAGGTGCTCTACAAGAATCGAATGTACCTGGTTAACAAACTGTCAGCACCACTGACACACAAGACATACCACTGCTCTGAACTTCCCCCTGGTCTGTTTAATTAGCTCCTCTAGCTGGAACTAGCTGTGGTTTAGCTTCTGTTGTTTTTTCCTTTCCTTCATTATTTCACCAGGGCAAGCTGTCCCTACAGACTGCTGCCACCTCTTGTGCATCTCCTTCATCTTGTTCCTTGAAGTTGCCAACAAAAGCTCTTTGTGTAAGTTTCGCTTTCCACACTGGAAGACGGGCAGCTCACAGAGCTTTCAGCCCTGATAATGTTTTCACCTCTACAGCAGCCACTCGTCCCAGGAATTGTCTCAGAGGCACAGGCCCTCCAAGATGACAAGGTCTTCTCCTCCTGCAACCTCTGTGCTGTTTTCATTACCGCATCTTTTGCAGAGACATAAATAATATGTCTGGCACTACATTTCCCTATTCTCATTTCAGGTAAACACAGCCAGCAAGGTCTAAACAAAGCAAAATCCAACAGAATGAAGCAGTTCGGGCATCCCTTGAAGTGAACCACTGTCCCCCTACCCCAAGTCTTTCAGTACTGGAAGCTGAAAACTGACTGGCAGCAGAAGGCAGTCCTATCCAAAACACAATTGATTCAAATCTTACCATTTTGGCAATGGACTTTCAGATCAGACCCTGAAATAGCAGGGAAATTTTCATACTAATGTAATTTTGAAGTTGCAGCATCAATGGTGCAAAAGGACCCTCAAATTCACTTTGAGATATTTCAATATGATTTACTAGGGCAGTTCTGCCACTGCTGATTTTGTGCTTGTATTTAAGCCAGTCCTTGACCACTCCTGGGAACTGTAGGTTGTTAATTATCATGGCCAACCTCAGCGATGGGGCGGGTGAGAGCAGGCATTAGGAGATGGCTGGAGGAGGGTCTGCACCGTGGGGAGGAGGCCGGGGAGCTGTGACCTGTCCCCGGGATGGTCCATGGCTGGCCTCATGCCAGCAGCTCACTCTGGGGAGTCCTGCAGGCTTTCCAAAAATAGCGGCTCCCTCTCAGCCCTGCCCCTGGGGAACGCTCAGTGTTAAAAAAGTGGCAGCCTGACACCCTGCTGTCACTTCAAAACCCTGGGAAGTCCTAACCTAACCTGACCTATGCACTATCCAGTAAAAACATATCAGCAAACACATTTAGAATTAAACAAAGACTCCAAAACCCCCCAAACTCCAGCCCTGATGAGGAAAAGGAGGGACACTGAAGATATTAAGCCTGCTTTGAAATTTGACATTGAACTGTGTTGGGTCTCCATTGAAAAGACAGAGCAAAAGTAGAAAAACGCATAGGAAAACTAGTCCGTCAGATGTTTGTTAGGAGATACTGAAAAATTAGGAATTTTTCGTTCAGAGAAAAGTGAAACAGAAGGGCACGAAAGATATATTGACAAAAAACATTGTAGAGATGGTAAATCAGATACTGAAATCTGCACTTTCTCTAGAAACAAAAAGACGTTAAAAGAAAATAGAGAGGCAGAGATTTTACAAACAGTGAAGCTTCACACAACACATGACTAATCTGCAGCACTGCCTGTGACAAGATGTTATTGGGTTGAGTGCTTAGCAGAATTTGAAAAAAAAAGGCATGTTACATGCTAGTAAAAACTTGCAATAAACTGTGATAACTGAAACTTAGCAAAAAAATCTGCAGAATTTGTATAAGAAAGCACAGAAGGCAGATGACTGTGCATAGGTCCACGGAGGTAACTCTTAACCACAAAAGTGTGGTTAAAGATGATCTGAGGGCTGGAGCACTTCTTCTGTGAATTCAGGCTGAGAGAGTTGAGGTTGTTCAGTGTGGAGAAGAGAAGGCTCCGGGGAACCTTCTAGCAGCCTTTCAGTACCTAAAGAGGGCCTACAAGAAAGCTAGAGAGGGAGTTTTGACAAGTGCATGGAGTGACAGGACAAGGGGCAATGGCTTTAAACTGAAAGAGGGTAGATTTAGATTAGATATAAGGAAGAAATTCTTCTCTGTGAGTGTGGTGAAGCACTGGAACAGGTTTCCCAGAGAAGTTGTGGCTGCCCCATCCCTAGAAGTGTTCAAAGGCAGGTTACATGAGGCTTTGAGCAATCTGATCTAGTGGAAGATGTCCCTGCCCACGGCAGGGGAGTTGGAACTAGATGATCTTTGAGGTCCCTTTCAACCCAAACCATTCTATGATTCTGTGGTTCTATGATTCTATGAGTAAGCTCAAGTTTTCTTTGAACGTGACATCCCACCACTGATGAGACTTTTCAACCAAAGGAATGCACTTTGATTCTCAGTCCTTGTGTTTCTTTATCCCCTGTGATGATCTGAGGTAGCTTTGCTGGCCTGTGGGAAAGTTAAGCAGCACAGTGTTTTGAAAGAGAGAAACAGGTAAAATGCTCAGAGATGGTTTTATGCAAAGGGCTACGTACACACCTATGGATTATTGCTATCTTACCACTTGGATTCATGCAAAGGTCTATCAAGCAGTTTCCTGAGCTCTTCGCTTTCTGAACAAGACAGAACCAAGCTTTTGATGCCAGCTCTTATTACTAGAAATGCCTTTAAACACCTACACATCTTTTGCTCTACTCACACTTAATGATGAGCTCATTTGACAACTGACACTTAATTAACCTGGTTTCCTTTCATTCTTTTTCCTTCTCTCTTCTAACTTAACTGCCTGCACTATAGATGCTAACAATGATGCCAGTGCAGTCTTGGTCTCTGCCTTTCGCCTCCGTTTTTCATCCCTGCTACTTGTGCAAAACACGGTTTTCAGTTTTCTGGCCAAACTCAGAAATGATGGGTTCAATGTCTTTTTATTTTTTTTCCCTTCACTGAAACACATCTCTCAAAATTCATTTTTAATTTAAGAAAATGTGTCATTTGTCCAGGAAAAAATATTAAGCACATCTATCCCAAAAAAGAAGCAATTTGAAAATGAAATTACTTGACTTTGCCAACATTTTGTGAGACTCCTGTCCACCAATTCACTGAATTTGTCATGAACACATCACTGTGTGGTCTTAAAATATGGGATCCTGTTTGTTCGTATTGTTGCCCTTCACAGTCCTTCATGCACTGAACAATCCTACATTACCATAAGACACCCAAGCTTTTTTTAAAGCATTTGTAAGCTTGTGAGAGATTTTTGGTATGGTTCCACCTTTACTTTTACAAAGCTTTCTCAAATAACAGGTCTGCTTCTGGTCCTCTGTTTTTTCCTACCAGACTGCCACTGGTAGGAAAAACATACAAACTCTCAACAGGAGCTAGTGCACAATGTCATTAATCAGTGCCAACCGCCAAATTCTTGCCAGTATCTCAGAGTAACACTTGGGGCAATGTTTCTCAGCCTCCATTCATAATCAGTGACCTCTTGCTTATTATTTTTACTGCAGTGACGGTTTTGCTGGATCAAGAGACTTCCCCATGTGTCCTCTGTTGGATTTGTAGCAGTTACATTTTTGTCTTCCTAAATTCATAGTTGGCTGTGAATTTCTTCCCTGTCATAAGTCTCATCTTCAAATGCTCTGCCCACTGGATGAAAACTGGTTTTGACCCCTCTCCAGCTTTGTGTGATTGGTCTGCATCAGAGGAGCAGCACACTTTCTTCTTTTCCCCCTTCTGCATGCTTTAGTTTCCTTTTCCCTTACGGTCTCAGACAGAGGCAGCAGGTAAAACTCTGATCTTCAAGGAGGAGTCTGAAACAGCAGTGAGAAATTGTGGGTTTCAGCCTCCTTCATCATTTCCATTTTTCAGAAAACAAAACCTGACTCACAGCCCTGCCATGTTCAGGCATTGTGTCCAGGGCCTGGGTATGTCACCTCCCACCAATGACACTTTCACCAGTGGTCACCCAACCTCAGCAAGGCAGGGCCACCTTTCATATCAGAACATACAGTGATGCCATGGGTGCCACAGATGCACAGGGCAAAGACAGGACTAATTCCAGCAGTAAAAGTCACAATGGGGCGCAGGCAGGGGCTGCTGTTAATGCCGCACCGCATTTCCCAGTAATGTTACTGGAAGCCATGTGTGCACCAAGCTTAAAGAGGCTCAGGACAAAGTTATCAGGATCCTACTGGAAGATTTCTCTTAAGCCTTTCAGACAATTCAGGTTATACCATCCCATTTTTATTTCATTCTTGCCCACTTACCATAGCGCTACAATGCATCTCATGGACACATCTTCAGAGGGAAATGGAAAATATCTTTTAGTTTGCCAGCAGCAAAAACAAATGTTGAGATTAACTGCTGTTGTCAGCTGTTAACAATGTCTTTTGTGGATTTGTCCAATCTTACTGTTATTTTCACGCATAGTGAAGTATTAGCTATTGTCTCTGTCACAAGCAAAAAATTCCGTTTCTTTAGCAATGTGTTAAAACCCAAAAAAAGAAAAATTGTCCTTCGTAATTCCTAACAAGATTTCATTAGACTGAAAGGGAAAAGCGATCTTGTGTTTTACGTACCCAAAAATGATGTCTTAAAGGCTGCAATGCCTCTGTTACGCAAAGAACATTTTTCCACATCAGTGCAGTTACTCTTAGACATCACATCCATTATTGCTCTCCAAGTCTTTTTTCATATAATATGAGAGTGTGTGGAAGACACACAGCGACTTTCATGTCACATCAGAATTAATCAAAATATGACAAAGAAAATACAGGTTTTTTCTCAAAATCTTTAAACCTAATAAATTGTCAACTACGGTTTATAATAAACAGATAATTCTTAACCATCTGAATAAACTACACGATACTGTTGCAGCATATAGTTTCGCACCTCTGGGGTATTACAGCAAAGACAACTGGAGGAATCCATGGCAGCTGAAGATGAAAAGACAAAATCCTTCCCTAATATAAATTCTCCTAACTTCATCAAATTCAAGTAAGCTACAATGATTTACACATCTCCAGAGTGTTTTCAGCACAGTTTCTCTCATAAATAGAAGGGTGAAAGTGGGAATAAGAAAAGGCAGAATTATGGATAAATAAGACAGAGAATGGAGACTGCATGAAGTCTGCTAGGGCCCCCTGTTCAAATGTAATTCACCTAGGAAGTGCATGTGCTTTATAGCTCTGTGGTGTACGAAAAAAAAAAAAAAAACAACATAAGTTTTAAAAAGATCTTTAGAAAAGTAACCTACTACATCCAGCACAGCCCTTGTGTCAGATGAGCTCATCTGTGATTGCTAAGAAATACCAGTTCAATGGTGTGTCATTAGGGGTGCAGTTCAGTTGCCCACACATGGGTGCCTAGTGACATCTGAGATGCTCTTAGGCATCCCCTCAGCCTCCTGGTGTTCTCCCAAAGGGTGCAGGTTTCCCAAGTCTTGGGTGGTATGTGTCAGCCCTGCACAGGCATCACAGACACCCTTGGGCATCTCAAACTGAGCAACCTTCTTACGTCTGGGCACCTGAAATCTGCCCCTGGCGGGGAGCCTGCTCTAGATTAAGACACCTAAATTTAGATGCCTAAATTTAAGCCATCTGAGATGCTCGGGGCTGTCTGCGGGTCCACATAGGGCTGGTGGATATGTCCCAGGCTGCGGAGGAGACCCACTGCCCACTGGAGAGGCAGCTGGAGCTGGCCAGAATACTCCTGGACACCTCAGATGGCCATAGGTGCCCACGTTTGGGCACTTGGATGCAGCCCTAGGTCTCGGCTGACTGTAATGGGAGCCTGACCTCAGCTCATATAAATGCACTACATCTACGCCCACAACACGGACAGTAAGGCTGAAAGACTTTTGCAAGAAGAGCCTTGAGTCGCCCGAGTATTAGCCACCCCAAAAAAAGTTTAGTTATTTTTACCTCCTCTGCCAGAGCAGGGCTTGAAAGTGGCTGCTCAGTCACACCTCTGCCACCTAATATCCCTGTCCTGAGGAGATTACTCATAATTTTACAATCCAAGTGTTTAAAAATGCTTTAATACTACCCTGCTGCCACAAATACAGAATTTATACTCTACTCACTCCCTTGGCTTCAAAAATAGAAACTGTCCAGCAACTACAAATATAAATATAGTGTTTATCAGACAGCATTTTGTTATTTTCAGATGGTTTTTGTCCTGAGATGACAATGAATTAAACTTGGATACCAAGTTAACTCTTTTCGAGGGCGAGGTCTCAGCAGCTGAAGCTTTGTAGTGGAAAGCTTTCTGGTTACTGATGTGAGTATGGACTTCAGGGTGGTTTTGGAGTTACTTCAAAGTTTGGTAGCTTAGTTCATCCGTTCTCATGCCGACTTTTTGCCGTTGGAGTTTACTTCATATGTTCATTTTTCAGTACAAACCATTTATGAATACTCTGGAGGCCTGAAAAGTGAAGTTGTTGTATATTGGCTTCCAAGTGATACTGGCTTGGTTTTCCGAACTCACATTTTCTGCATTCATCTGTTCAATTAAGAAAATATTTTCCCCTGGTTCAGAAGAAGTAGAGATCTCATCCTACACCTGGTTAAAAGTCTCCTGCACTCACTTCACACCTGCTCTGATATGCCCCAAACAGAGAGCTGCAGAAAGGATTTGGGCACCAAGCTATGACTGCCTTGTCTCTGCAGACCTCTAAGTCCAATGCTTAGATATAGACTCTGGAAATTTTTGCTTGGATGATTTCCAATTCTATCATATAAACATTTAGACTTGGGTGCCTAAATTTCTTAAATGCCATCTTTTGGACATTCAGACACATGTTCTGACTGAGTTTAGAAATAAGGTATCCAGCCCATACTTAAACTTTGTTGGGTCCTACAAGCCAGACACTCAATACCTTGCATCTAATACCCACCTGGGACATGCTACCAGGGCACACACTCACCCTGTCCCAGGTGTAACATGGGTGAAGGCAGCAATGCCTTCTTCCCAGGTGCTCCCTGAGAAGGGCTGGGGTGGTGCCCCTGCGCCACTGACTAGTACCAGAGTAAACAACAGACTAAAAAGTCATGGTCACTCACTCACCACTTCAATAAATAAGAGTCTTGGCTTCAGCTGGAGAAAGAGTGGACTACACCTCTTCTTCCTATAGGCTACTCCAAAGACTGTGAGTGAAGGAAGGATTGAATTCATGTCCAGCCATATCTCACAAGGGCAGGTGAACAAGGGCCAGTGGGTAAGAAGAGGACTGATGCCACCTTCTCACTTGGCTGTGAGGCAAATGCCCCTGTTGTGAGAAGGGGCAAGCTCTGGTGCTTATCACAGCCTCATGGCAAGGTAACCCAGCCACAGTCAGTTCCCTTTTTGGAGCCCTAAATCCATCTATGTCCCAGGGTGGAACGTGGCATTTCCATTAGCGTTTCTCAAACAGCTCAGGCAGCTTCCCAGGCAGTGTGACGGCTTCACCAGTGGCTTTTCCTGGTATCTGTACAGACAGTGGGGATCCACAGAATCAATTCCAGTCCCAGAAAGTGCTGAAAAGTCACGAGCCTCAGTGGTTTGCTATTTGGGATTGCTATCCTATATAGTTATTCTTCTGCCGATAGTGATCTAAAAGTAGGCTTTTTGTCTATTTTCTAAGAGATTATTTCACAGAGGAATGATTGGTCTGGTTAGCAAACAGTGCAAAGGGCATCCAGTCTATACAGAAAAAAACAACAAGCTAATTATAAACAGTTCTGTCTATACCTCCTATTCCATATTTTTTTAAATCCTTGTCTGATTTAATTTCATTTTAGTATTGTTTCAGGGAAATAAGATCTTTTGCTTTAAGACTTCATCTGCTCTTGCTTGTCATAATTTAGAAGCTAATAATCCTCCTCATGACATCACACACACTCACTGAAACCCATTATGCCAAGGACAAAGTATGACAGTCTCAGGCGTGGGGAATAAGAACAACAGATGAGAGGCAGCAACAGATGCAGATTAACTGCAAAAGACAAAGAATTATATTGTACCCTTCCATAAGGAAACTCCGGGAGGAAGGCAAACAGCCCAGCAGTGCTGCCTGTACCCTGGGGATGCTTTCTAAAATCCCTCACCCATCGTTAGCAGCAATGGAATTGATCAGACCAAAGCTTCTCTTCTTCGCAAAGGAAATGTAGCGGGCGAACAAATGGCAGCTGAAACACGGTGTTAAACACAGCCTAGCACTTAGTGTAACCAATTCCTGGTTAGCCTTAGGTTGCTTTTAGCACTAAGTAAAAGCATGGCTTTACTCCAGATCATAGTGTTATCTGTTTTCCCATGCAGTTTGAAATTATGTTCCGCACTTTTTAAACACTTGCATTTTCCTCGATCGTTTCTAAAGGATAGATAGTGCTGTGAGCTGAGCTGGGTAAAAGTGATAAAAATGATTGTGACATTTTGATAGCCCCCAAGCCCATTCAGTCTCATGTTTAATGTGGTTTTGGCCAAAGGAGTCCCATGTTTACTGAAAAACCTAATGCTGTTAGTAACAGGGCATTGTACATCAGTCTAGTGGTAGAAACATGTTCAGAGACCGTCGTGGTCACAAACACTTTTACTCAAATAAAGGGTTGCCCATAAGTTCTCTCAGCTGGGAGAGACAAGGAAGGAAGGTGAGTTGGAAGGGTGCAACACCAGGCTCAAATGTAAAGGATCAAATAGAAGGTTCATCTTTTCACGGAAGGTTTCTGTTTCCAAAGTGCAGATCAGGAACCACTTATCCTTGGCCATAAGAAGTTTGTGGGGTTTTTTGTTTGTTTGTTTTGGCTTGATTTTTTTAAGTTTAAAATTATTTTTATAAACATAAGAGCAGAAAGGTTCTTGAAGGTGGTGCCTTGTCTCCAGCAGTGACTGCAAGAAAGTGTACTCTGGGGGAGAGTACAAGAACATGGCAAACACGCATGGTCCTGCTACCATTCACAGCATCCTGTAATCCTCAGCGAAGCTCTTTTCCATGAGCTTGTCCTGTGCCCCTTGAGTCCATGCAAACTTTGAGAATCCATTATGTCTGTGAGCAGGAGTTCACAGGCAAAGGACATCCTGAGGGTGGAAAAACATCCTGTGCTGTCAGCTGAACCTGCCATCTACTACTTTCATCTGCCAGTGCCCCATTTTCCTGCCAGGAGGAGTGTGCTGTTGATCCCCTCTATCAGTGCTTTTCATGATTTCATAAACTTCTCTGAAGCCCTCCAACATCTAATTGTCTTTTTTTCAGGCTGTTTTGTTCCCTCTCTCATTGTTCCTCATACAGAAGCAATTTCATAATTTTGATCATCCTTGTTGCCCTTTTCTGAAACTTTTTGCAGCTTTTCTACATATTTTTGAGAAAGAAAGATGAGAACCGCATGCAGAATTGAAGGGATAAGCAAATCATGGACTTATATAGTGGCATGATGTCCAGTTTTCTTAGTCTTTCTTTCCTGGCAATTGTTAATGCTCGCTTTGCCTCAAATGTGTACTGATAGCAAGCATGAATAGTCTTCCTGGAGCTACCTATCACAACCCAGAGCTTTTGCTACTGAGGGAAGCAAACAGCAATCTTTTTATATATGAAATTATGATTGTTTTTCCTCCACCTTCATATTTGTCTACATCAAATTTCATCTGTCATTTTATTGCCCAATCAATCTAGCAAGCTCCTTCTGCAACTCTGCACAATCATCTTCACTGTCCTGAATAAATTATTAACTTCGTATCATCAGCAAACCTCATTCCTCACCCCTCTTCCATGTTGTGTATGATGGCGTTGAACAGCACAAGTGTCAGTACAGATTTTCTTGCAGGACTCCCCTTACAATCTCACTTCACCATAAAGGTCGACCGTTTGTTCCCACCCTCTGATTCCTTTCTTTTAATAAATTATTTATCCACACACAAACCTTCCCTCTTGCCACATGGCTGCTTTGCTTCCTTAAAAGCTTTTGGTGAAGGACCTTGCTGAAAGCCTTTTGGAAATTCAAGTAGACAGCATAGCCAGCTTTTTCTTATTCAAATTGCTGCTGACATTTAACTGAAGGTCTGAGAAGGTGATGCTCATTTATAAAAGCTGTAACAATTATTCCCTAGCAGAAAGGATTGCTGTTACTCCAGCCAGGAAAATTTCCTCAGTGAAATGACAATGCAGGGAGCCCAGCACTGATAAAATGGCTCATTTTCTGTATGGTATTACCCAGCACTCATTTTGAGAGGAAATCACCCAGGTCAAGAAGTCAACAGGATTCAAAAGAAGGATGGGCAACCACAATCAAGAGTTCTCCTGGCTTGTTTTCTACCACTATAGGAAGGGATATTGGAACTCATGAATCAGGGCTTAAATGATTGTCTTAATATAAAAGACCAGAATGAGATCTAATGAAGCTTAGTAGATGATCCCCTTATTTTCTGAATACTTCATTTGGACCTGATCAGGCAAAAAGAAGTATAAAACTTAAAGGGTACATTAACAGGAGAATCAGCCGCTCATCGGACACGGAGCTGCAGGCTCTAGAGCTGGTCAGAGGAACTGCCTTCCTACTGCTCACCAGGCTGCAGCACCACTCCCGTGGCCTGCACATGAGGATAAAGACTAAGACTAAATTATCTGTGAGGCTTTTCAACAACTTGTTGAGCTTCATTTGAATGCTGACATTTGGGTTACAATATAAGCTATCTGAGATCTCAAAATCTTGATTTACATGACAAAATATCCCATTTATAATCCTCATAAAATAACTCATTGCACTCTAAACCATCTAACCGTTTGTGCTTGGTATATTTCTCATCTTCCTTTTCCCTTCCCTTCCCTTCCCTTCCCTTTCCAGCAATTGTTGCAGCAGGATGAGATTTTCACACTGTTCAAGCTGGATCTTGTGACATTCGTGTATCACAGCCAGTGCTACAGCATTTCTTAATGATAAACATAAGAGCTCATCAGCACATTGGGAAGTATTTTGGAGCTTTGCAGACATAACACTTCCTTGGGTTTTTTTTTTGGTTGTTTTTTTTTTTTACTTTGTTGTTCCTTTACTCCACAGTAAAATGTAGTAGGGTAAATTATGTTTCCACTTTTTTTTGGTTTTTTTTCTGTGTAATATTTTGTATTCAGTGCAAATACTAACCAAAAGTAAAATATTAACCCTCTAGGTTCCACTTGGTTTCTCAAAAACTTCTGGTCATGATTTCTAGAGCATTTATGTGCCCCCAGGACTGAGCTCGCACACGCAACTCTGAGTTAGCTTCACGCTAACTAGATACATCCACTTTACAACTGTTGCATAGAAATATCCTAGCACAGAAAACTAGCGTGCTCAGAGGGCTGTGATTTGAAAATTAGCTTGGATAGCTCTCTGATAGGTATCCGTCCATACATGTTTACTTTTACTTCAGAAAGGTATCTACTCCTTAGAATAGAAGCAGGAAAAAAATTAGCGCAAGGTATTTTTTATTTACTCTCTGATTTCCATATGCAGCTGATCACTGTAGTATCTGGGCATGTCATCCCTGTTCAGATACTCCAGACAAAATTTTCTGTGCATGTAATAAACTCAAAGGCAGTGCAATTTTTAGTAGCATTTATTCATTATTTGTGTGCAGTGATACATAGTCTATTGGCATTATGGCAGGCAATCTATGTCAACAAGCAGGATGACCTTCCCAAATTTCCAGTCTTCAAGAACACAGTTCAATTGTCATTTTCATAAATACTTCTGAAGAGCTTCATTTTTGAGTGCCATGCCATTGACACTACATTTTAGCCTATATGTCTGCGATTAGATCTGTCTGGGTTACTCTTTTGGCTGAATGTGTTTAGCCAAAACATACACTGCAGATTGTAAAGAGAATGCCAGAAAAGACTAAAGAAAAAAACATTCTCAGTTGCTATAAATAAGGGCAGGCAAACATGCCTGAAAACAGATTATGAAAAGAGTAATTGAGATACTCTTTTAAAGTAATTAAGCAACTAGGAGAGTTAACTCAATTGAAACACAATATCCTTATTAAGGGAGAACAAGATAAAGGAATATGTTGAAGTGGATGACACTTTCCAGAAAGAATAAGCTATTTCTGAAGTCCCTAAATTGAATTTCGATTGTTATCCATTTCTTATCTAAGCTTGTATATGTGCGCCCAGTATGTGTACATGTATTCTGAACTCCATCCTCCCTTAATGTATTGATTTTCCCTCCCACTGGGCTGGCTCGGTAATATATTTGTGCCACTAATATACAGCCAAGGTACCTAACGTACATGCTGTTCACTGAGAACAGCATCATGTTCCTGTTTGGTGAAAAGAAGTCCCCAAGCCCTGACGTACTGATACTCACTGATCTTTCACATTCTGTTGCACTTGCACCTTCCTGCTGAATTCCATGGCATAGAAATGTGCTTTCATAGTCACAACAGAGCTCATTAACCCAGTAATTGCTTCTTTGCTGGCTGTTTCCCTCGGTCGGTCTGGTCCTGCGTACCTCATCTGGAGGTGAGGAGGAGGGAGTAACCTGCGGGGACGGTTGAGAAGCCAGATGTTCTCTAGTGCCATGGAAGCCCCAGGTGAGGATTTTGGAGGAAAAGGCAGCTGTCCTGATGCCCCATCACACAGACAAGGCACTAGCTCTTCCTTGCTTATATCTTTTATCATCTGTACCTGAAAGAATGAGGAAGGCACAAGCGAATTCATGCGTCAGGAAGCTGGTCATGGCTGCTACATCAGGCTAATGAGCCCGGTCAGCCAGAGGCTTCTTGGCAGTAACAGGAAAAAATATATTTTGCCAAAAGTAGCCAAGTATCTCTGGCAAGGACTGCTCTGCCCAAGCAGACCAAGGAGAGGGAGCCGGTGCCAAGTCAGGGTCTGGCTCCAGGAGGAGATGGCCACCTCCCCGCAGCCAACACCTCTGCCTTCCCTCACGTTGGCTCAGGGAGAGCAGCTGTTCCCAGCTCTGCCCAGACACACTGGCTCCCGCAGCCTGCGAGGAGAGAGAGAGGGAGGGCAGTCTTCCCGCGAGCCTTTACTTGGGTGTTCCCTCCCTCCATGCCGTGCAGCCCATGGGAGCTGCTTCCCGACCACGCCACAAGACTTAGAGGCACTTATCGTCCTGGCCTCCATCCGCCTGCCACCCGTGGCAAGTGGCTGCCTCATCCCGGCCGACCAGGCTATGGGACCTCACAGCTGAACGTGACAAAGTCAGTGCAACAGCCGGGAAGAGGGTTTTGCCCCGTGCGAGCATTTTTAACAGTAGGACCTACCCCAATTTTTTCCTCATGTAGAGCCACATCTACACTCCCCTGAACTCAAGAAGAGTCTCCTTTTCCATAATGGATTTGGAGAGGGCTCTCCCAGAGGGAAACTAAATTTAGTTCACTGACTAAATTCAGTGAACTGCATGTGCAAAAACAATGGCAGGTTTGAACCAAGAAAGAGGCATATTCTTCTAGTGGAAGGTGTCCCTGCCCATGGCAGGGGAATTGGAATCAGATGATCGTCAAGGGCCCTTCCAACCCAAACCATTCTATGATTCTATGATTCTACAATATTAATAGGTGAAGGAAATAGTGTTCCCTTTACTGTTTGGGGGTTTGTTGTGGTTTTAGGCTGATCCAGCAACTAAAACTCACACAGTCTCTCCTTCTCCAGTAAAGTAGAGAGGAGAGAAAAAAAACCAAAGGGACTGAGGGTTGAGACAAGAACAGAGGGAGCACCCACCAGCCATGGTCCTGGGCAAAACAGACAGGTCTTTCTCAAAGCAAAACAGTTTATTAATGACTACTTAGAAGGACAAAGGGAAACAAAAACCAATTACTTGAGAGGACAGAAAGAAACAAAACCAGATCTTAAAACCGACACCTTCCCCACCCCCTTCCTTTTCTCCCAGCTCTACCTCCTCCCCCCAGCAGCACAGGGGGCAGGGACTGGGGGGGTGCAGGTCAGTTCATTCCGTGCTGTTACTGCTGCTTCTTTCTTAAAGGAGAAGGAGTCCTTACACCCTTTTCCCCTGCTCCAATGGATCCCCTACCCACGAGGAAAAATCCACAAACTTCTCCAGCGTGAGTCCAGCCCACTGGAAACAATCCTTCCCCACAGATTGCTCCGGTGTGGGCTTTACCACAGTCTCGGGTACTTAGGGAGCTGTAGCCACTCGCTCCAGCGTGGGTCGTCACGCAGACTCCAGATGCCTCTCTGCCTTGTCGTGCACCCCAACACGACCATCCTCAGGCTCAGGCATCTTCTCCCCACGGGCTGCGAGTGGGTCTCTGCTCCACCGAGGCCGTCCTGGTTGCAGGGGGGCCGCCTGCTATCTCACCATCAGCCGCAGGGGAAACTCGGCTCCGGCACACCTCCTCCCGCTCCATCCTCACTGACGTGCTGTCGATGTGGCTGTTTCTCTCAGATCTCAGTCCTCTCCAGGTGAACTCAGCCCAGTGGGCACCCCGGGAGTGGGGTGCCCCCGAGTTCCCCAGCTGGCTCCGCCGCCGCCATTCTCCGTGGGCGGTGCCGGCCCGACGCAGGCAGCCACCCGGCCGGGAGCCAGGGAGCGGGGGCAGTGCCCTCCTCCCTTCTCTGCTCGATCCTGGGCGAAGCACCTTTTCCGGTCCCTTTGTCCTGACTTAAATAGCTCAATTCACAGAGGCGCCCTATTGGCTCAACCCCGAGGGGGATGGCAGTCTGATCTGGTGGCCAGAACTAAGCCTAACCCGGTTCCAAAACCGGGGAGGTCACAGGGACCAAAACCCCTCTCCTGCCACCAGAACCACCCCCCCCTCCACATCAAACCATGACAGGTTTTTTGATGTCATTTTTTCCACATGTAAATGTTACACTTGCAATAAAAAGAGCACTATCAAATGCAGTCAGCTGTGGTTCAGGTGTTCTGCCTTTTCTTTGTCATCCAAAACATGTACAACATATTAAGATTTCAGAAGCCTTTACTCTTTCCTCTTCTGTAAGTTACTCTTTTTGCCACAGTCTGTGTACAAGATAACTCTGAGTATTTTACTAAACTCTCACTGGAATCAAGTATTTTTAATACAGAGAGTACATAAAGGATGGATCCTTTATGTCTGGATGTTCTTCATAATAGATTAATTGTATCTTGGTCTTTCCTTTAACTTTCATTGATTTTAGCTGAACCGTACACCCTGAAGACATTGCATCTGACAGCCAGGTGTGGTACATTCCTACTTACTTCAACCCTTCCCCATTTCCCATCATTGTAAATTAGTCACTTCACGTTATGCAAGACAAACCATACTAAATCAATTCTCTAGTGCTTCTTTCTTTCCATGTAAATGCATATGTTGACTTACTGGATTAAAGTAATCTTCTTACTGACACCTAAGTAGTTGGGTATATGAACGAACATCATTAAGTACCGTCATTGACATGAAGACGATCAGTGCCAAGGACAGTTGGCAGTCAAGGTTCTCTGTGTGTTTTGTGCTAGGAAGCCAAAAAGAAATACCTAAGCTCAGGATTTACTTATTTAAATTCAGCGCAAAAGCATTTTTCTATGCCTGTGACCACTTTCATTAAATCAACTCTCATCTTTCAACAATGATGTGAACACCATTATACAAATAAGTAACTGCTTTTCAGACTTGCAGAAACGATGACACCTGTGCAAAGAGTTCTGAGGCTCTTTAATACTGGCAGTTGCTGAACTTTATAATAAATACCGATTTGTAAGTATTGCATTTGGTGATAATGATTTGGTGATTTTTTCTGTGAAACTGGCCACTTTTAAAGCTGTATCTCGAAGCTGAGAACTAATTAAATGTATAATATTCTGGAATAATTCACCTCTGTGCATCAGAATGTTGTAAAAAGGCTCCCATCTGATGACGCCTGTAGCTGGCACGGTATGCTTTGCATTTATCACAGTGCCCCAGATAATATTAGTCTTTAATGACTATGCCCTGATAAGCTGAAACTGGATGAATAGACTGTCTTCCATCTCATTCTGCTTAAGGTGACATAAACTTTAATTTATGTCACAGCCACTTGCAGCTGTTCAGACACACTCTAAAAATACTGGAAGGAATACTCTATCAATCCACAACTCAATGAATGACCATAAGAATGAGTCTGTTGTCTTACTGTCTTTGGATTGCTTTAATAAAAGCATTTGTATTCCAGCAAGGAGGCAAGAACAGAATTAATCATTGACACAGCTGAATAGGCACATTGTCTAAGTGATTCATTAGGAAACAATTTCAAGAATATTTATTTTGATAATATACGCTTTATAATTCATTAGCAACATAATAAAGTGAACACTCAAAAAAATCCATTTCCTATTTTTATACCTTTGAATTAAATATAACTGCATCCTTGCTATTTGTGGCTCTCTGCAAAGCTTTGTGTCTGAAGTAATATTCAAGAACAGTGATCGTGATGGATATAGTCAGTAACACTGGGAATTCATATTTACAGGGGTGAAGTCTTTTTTGTATTGATGACCACAACTAGACCAGAAATATGATATGCACAGTGAAATTCAGCCCCACCCTTCAGCATTACTGATAACAATCTTGGCAGATAAGTCTAGAACTAAACGAGCACAATCACGTGCCAAACCAGATCTCTTGGCAATGCATTTTTCCAGGCTCCAGCTACACTTAAATGTGTGCAGAATATGGGCAGAAGGTGAGAAACAGCAGTGCAGAATTCCCTGTGCCACCATGCCACTCTCCTGTACCCACATGGAGTCAGGGCTATATGGAAGTGACTTGGTATGCTACATGATATTTCTCTCTTTGAATAATTCAAGATAGAAAGTTTGGTTGGAATAGGAGGCTTTTTTGACAAATATTTGAGCAGTCTTTCTTAAACTCCATAAGCCTTCATGGCAAATCTGCCCATTAGGGCTTACCTTGGTTCTCTTTACTGCTAGGGCTTGATCACACACGTTACCCTTAGTTTTCACCTGCAATTAATCTAACACTTTTTGTAGATGCATCTTCCTAAGACTGAGATGAGAGCTACAGTGGATGAAACAAGGGCTAAATAACATTGTATGTGTGTCAACTGAAACTGGTGCAACTCTGAGCTGGTCCAAACTTGTTTTTAACAAGACGACAGGCTGTCTCAGCCAAACAGACCTCTTGTATTGGCCGGCACATCTGGTCATCTGGATCTTTCTAAGCAAAGATAATAATTTATTTAAAAGATCTTTATCTATTCTTAATGGCAATGCTTGTGAAAATAGCTTGATTGGTAAGGACTGCAACAGAGGCTTCTGGGAAGAGACGAAGAGAGAGCTGGAAGAAGCTAAAAAAGCAACATGACCAGTGAGAGTATAAAAATAAGGAATTTATATCTAAAAACTATTGAAATCATTATGTAACTACTAAGATATTTGACATGAAAGCTTAGGCTGGGAATTACAGGTTTCCATCCTTTTTCTAACAACATCTAGTAGGAGGCTGATGACAACTCAGAACTTCAGCAAGAGAGAGTATCAGATACGGGTATCAGAATCCATCTCCATGCCTGAAGAGTCTTTAAACATTTGCAATCAAAAGCATCTGCTTTATTTGCCTGACTATAACATAACCTTTTCATTTTCACAGTTGATGTCTTCCATAGTTACATAATGCTTTGAAGAGCTTTTAGATTTACACTCTGTATTTTTAACTTCATATTCCCACTCCTGAGCAGACACCTTGAGGGATGGACTGAACTACAGCTTTGCACTGATGGAAACATCAGCCCAATGAAGCACCTCATCTCACAGAGCCACATTTCAGCCGCATCCCTCTCCTGTGTGGGCAGCCCACCTTTTACCTGTCTTGTGGTTAAAGCACCCTTCCGAGAAGCTGGAAGTCTAGAACAATTCAAATCTACATCCCTTTTTGCCATACAAGCATTTACCATGCTATATTTGCCAGCTTTTGAACACGTGGAGATACTCAGCATCATCGGATGTATCTGAGTGAGGCAGAGGTGCCACGGGGCAGTGGTTTTGGCACCCAGTCCAGCTTTCATGCTAGTTTTCAGATTCGTTTCTGTACTTGGCATTAAACTGTATTCAGCAGCAAAGTGGAAACAATCTTGAGAAAATGCAGGTCTTTCCTCTCCCACGCTGAGTGCCTTAAGCACTGGGCTTTCAACCCACGTGGTCTTTGCACCCTTCTTCTTAGCCTATAGAAATCTTGGACCCTTCGCTGGTTCCTACATGTAACAACAGCTGAACTTTGTGCAGGGCTCAAACCTTTGAGGATGAGAGAAGCAGGCTCTGAGCCTGGCCTTGGCTCCACCGCCACCAGGCACTGCGACTGGGCTCAGCAACGGCTGTTGCAAGTGCCCTGAGCAGAGCAACTCCGGCCATGTACAGAAACCAGACAGAGGGACCCTCTACAAACCTAAGGCCAGCAAAGTACTTGCTGAGTGATTTTAAACATCTCCAGCAGCAGCACCCACAGATAGATATGATTCACCTACCTTTGTTACAGCTAGATCCTACGTTAGGGACTTCTTCCATCTCTTCTAGATGCTAGCATCTGAAATGAGCTCAGGTTCAGAAGAGCTGGTTTTGAGAAGGAGAAATCCCCTTCTCTGTGGTCAGGCTGCTTCAGGGTGGGAAGTCACTTGGTTGGGGAACTACATCCCCCATACCCTTGCTTATGGAAACCTGGGTGAAGAAGCAGCTAGGGCTTTCCACCTTAACTGCAGCTGAGGATATTCAATTTCAAGTCTATTATCGGAAAGCCTTTAAAAATGAAAAGACAAAAAACTTAAATGCACTAGTTAGCATTTTATTCAACTGATGCATAATAAAGTGCCTTTTGCCTACATTAAAACTATTTCATCTCTGCCTGACAGAGAATGCTGTTACTTGAATGACGTTTTCAAAAAGGCCTCCAATTTGAATTTTGCTCAGTTCTGCAGGCTGCATATGAGCCGAACTACAGGATTAGATCGTGTTATAACATGACCTGGTTGATGTCTTGCTTGTAAAAGGTAGCAATAAAAACTAGTTTACCACCTGAATGCAATCCTGATTCTTCCCACTTCAGTTGTACCCACAAATAAAGGGAGGAGGGGTTTCTCAGCTACACAAAAGTCTGCTAAAACCTTTTCAAAGTACATCAAGGGTTTAATTCTCATTCCAAAATGACGAAGAGCTCCTACACAAGAGCTCTCTTGTGACTACCTGGGAAGTACAATATTACACCCATAGAGGAAAAGCACATTGCTTCTTAAAGAGATAATTCATCATGTCACCTGCTGCCATATCCTCCTGCTTCATAACTTTTTTTTATTGACCAAGGACAATGCAGGCAAAGAAAAACTGCCGTAGAGATTTATTAAACATTAAAAAAGTCTAAGAAAATAGAAAAAATCTCTCCCTTAAACACAGTTATTGATAACTTCTCCTCCTAGAGTACAGCATGATGTAAGAAACACCATGACTTTACTTCAGAGATACTGGAGAAGGCAACCATCTGATGTTGTGAGTAAGTCCCTCCTTAAGCGGTTACTGAGGAAATAGATGAGGCTGTTTTCTAGACAGTGAAATCATACACTGAGCTTTTTTTGTCCTCTGTTCGGGGGAAATCACTGGCACACCCAAGGGGAGGTCTGGTGCCAGCACTCAGGGGCACTTTCGGGTGCCTGCTTGGGTAACTCTGCCCTGACTGCAGCAATACTACGAGCAGCGTCTGGAGGCAGGGCTGTCGAGAAGTCAACAGCAAGGCCATCTGCATGTTTTATGGAGCTGTCAGACTTCTCATAGGACGGATCATGCCCAGAGACAGGTGCATCTAAGGTACTCTCATAAATCTAACAGCAGGAATGAGAAGAGAGTTGTTTACAACCAGCCAGAAACTCACACCGTCCAGTCTCATGGCTGGGCAGTGGGACTGGCCCAAAGATGCCAGCTCAGAGGTGCAGGTTCCTGTCCAGCCCAGGACAGGAATAAATCTTGCGCTTTCCTTTGCCCCTTCCTATCCGGCCCTTGCTGGCTCCTCGGCCAGGTGCCCTCCCACCCTCTGTGGAGAGCGTTTGCCACAGCTGAGCCTCTCCCTCCACCCAGAGCCACAAAGTCTCCCGCGGCTTTTCAGGTCTGATATTGGATTTCTGGGTCTCGCCGCAGGCTCTTTTGTCAGCCTGCCTTTAAGTATGACCTTTATATCTTGCCATGCTGCTGCAAAGAATAATATTGGTTATAATTTGGTTTTACATTTATTACATTATCTGACCTTTTAAAATAGTCATTTTATATCAGTACCACAAGCAGTTTTAAATATATCGAAGAGTAGCCTAATCACTCGAGTGGCTGGTTCAAAGCACACTGGGCAGTGATGGCTTTGCCATTTTATTATTGCCTCCCTTGGATCTCTCATCCAGGCCTGATTTTCAAGGCTAGAATGAGAAGGTCATTTGTAGTCTCAGTCTGACAGTGCTAGAGAGTATTTGATGTGGAGTTGATTGAATTAAAATAAAAATTATCGTAGTAGAACAGTTTCTTGGTGGAGAATTATGATGACCATTGCTTCCAACTAAGTACAACTCAAAAAGCATCTTACAGATATGCCATCAAGATATACTGATTTTCTCACTTCCTTTATAAGGAACATGTTTTAATTGCTATAATAGTGTTTATTAGAATAATGGAATCTCAGTAGATAAGTAGATGCAACAAAAAACATTAGCCACCTTCTTTTATTACATATTTCCCCCTCCCTTTGCTATCATCCCAATGAAGAGTAAATTGATGCCTAATGCGACTGGGGATAACTCTGAGTAAGTGGTCAGGTGCTTTCAACTCCACCCAAGAAAAAAGAACAAAAAGAAAACAAAAAGTAAATCAGCACTGCCTCAGGTTTACCATTATAGAAATCTCTCAAATGATACTGCTAAAATTAAAAAAGTTGTAAGATATCATATGCAAAGTGTGTCTGAAAGGTAAGTATCTGGAGCTACACTGCCAAACCTTTTAAATGTTTAATTAACTACAAGAACCTTAATATATACTTGATTAGATTTATAAAAAGACTCTATCCCTCCCAAAAATAATAAATATAAAAATAAGTACTGCAACCAGATAATGAAGTTTTGAATATATGTAACTCAGGATAGTTTTCAGTTAAACTGCTCTGGTTCTTTGTTTTCTCAAGTTTTAAGAGAATTGATTATTCCAAAAATTTATGCACCTTCTACCCTGGTAAATACAGAGACAAAAATCTTTGAAAATAAAGAACCCCCTTGGGAAAGGAGTTTCACAAAGGTGTTAAGAAAAGCCCTCATCCCTCTGTCTAGAGCATGTCAGGTTGCTCTGTGCTTTTACTTCTGGAGAAGTTCAGGTCTGTGCATTGCCCTGCATCGCCCTGCTGCACGACGAGCATGCCAGCCTACCGTGGGACCTTGGAGCTGGCCGCCAGCAAGCCCACGAGGATCTCCATACTCACTATTTAAAAGATACTGTTGCTCGTACTCCATTTATTGAGAAATAGCTTCTTTAGTAAGAGGAGCTGTGCATTCAATATGCCATGATTTTTTTTCTATATTAACAACGTGAAAGTCTGTCTCCTTCAATCAGTGTATTCTCTCTCCTCGAGATGCAAAGCGGTCACCCGAGCAAACGCATGGCTAGTACGTTGAAGGGCTTATGTATGGACACCGTACCACCACTTCTAACTACATTCTCGGTGAGGCACACGCTTGTTCTGAAACGAAATAACTGAAGACTGTGTATGAACAGGTGCACTAGTCATGTAATGAAGGCAGCCCTGAAGGCACGTATCTCCCCTCTGAAGAAACACGCTGCAGGTGAAAGGGCACGAAATCGTGTTTTTAATTATTCCAAACCAATAGTTCCAGACAGTTCCGCCCGAGACAGCAGTACCAAAGGAGACGCCTTTCTCCGTGTGTCTCGAAAGCCGCGGGTTTTGCGCGCACGTCCCGACCGAGCACCGGGGCCGCACCACAACCGGCTTCAAGGTGCGCGACTTCAGCGGGCGGCACCGCCGCGGGCTCCGCCGTCCCTGAGGGGTCGCCGCAGCCGGTGGCGCCGCCCCCTCCTTCCCCTGCCCGCCCCTTCGAAGCCCTTGGAGCCCACCGGCGGCGCGGGGTCGGCGGGGAGCCCCGCGACGGGACCGGCTGCCGGGGGAGGGGGAGCGTGGCCGCCGCCCCCCGCCGCCGCCGCAGGAGGGGCGCGGCGGGCCGGGCGGCAGCTCCCGCCGCCTCGGCTGCCCCGGGCTGGGCCGGCGGCGCGCGGCTCGCCTGGGGTGGCCCCGCGGCCCGCAGCCCCCCGGGGCCGGCGGGAGGCGCCTGCGCGCTGCGGCCGCTCGGTGCTGGCCCCGGAGCTGGCGCCGCCCGCAGCCTCCCGCCGGCTTCTGCCTATTTTAGTCACAGCGGCGGCTCGGTGGCCGCGGCGTCGTCGGTGCCGGGAGCAGCGAAGAGCGGCAACCTGAGTCCGTTCCTGTCCCGTCCCGTCCGGGAAACTTTTGCGGGCAGGGGCACGGGGCAGGTAAGGGGCACGGGCAGGGCGGGGGCCGTGCCGAGCCGGGGCGGGCTGAAGCCCCGGCGCTGCCTCCGCCCGCCCCCGCCGGCGCTGTCCAGTGCGGCAGCGCGCGCAGCGCCGCCCGCTGCGCCCGGGGCCGGGGGCGAGGGGGAGCCGAGGCTGCCGCCCGCCCGGCCGCGCTCCGGGGACACCCGCTTCGGGCGCGGGGCGGCGGCGGGAAGTGGCCGTCGGGGCAGGGCTGCCGCCCCGGGGGCTCGGCGAGGTGCTGGGCGGTGCGTGGCGGGAAGAAAGGCCGGGCGGGCCGGGGCGCTCCCGCCGTGTGAGGGGCGCGCTCCTCCCCAGCGCGCCCCGCCGGTGCGGCCCGGCGGCGGTAACCGCAGCGCCCGAGTTCAGCCTCGGCGAGAAGTTGGAGAGCTTTACCGCGCCCGCGTTATGGAGGAGCGGGGATCACAGCCCTGCTCCTCCCCTCCCGAGGGGTCTGCCTGAAGCGCGACTCCGCGGTGTAGGTCTCGGGTTAAGGGTTTGTTCCGTAGGAAAGCGCCGGTTCCTGGTTTCTCCTCGGGTGCAGCTGCAGCCCGCGCACAAGAGCTGAGTCGGGGAGTGTCTCTGCTCTCACGAAACCAACTCGGGATCCAGGGATTTCTTCCACTGACTAGGGCTTTGCTCCGTAGGCTGCCGTTGTTTGATTCTTCCCTCTCCCCATCAGCAAATGGTAAGAGCAGATGAACCCGAAATTAAGATCTGGTTTTGCATTTGCAGTTGTTGCTTTCCAAAGATGAAATGAACGATGCAAAACACTTTTTTCCCCCAAACTACAATATTTTCTTCCAAACATATTTTTTCAAACTGTAATATTTTTACCACGTTTTCTTCAGCTGTTCTGTAAAGCTTTGTGTGCGTTCAGGCTGTCAGTCACTTTATGGGCAAACATTTTATATAGCTGATCTCTTGTAATACTGAATCACGGACCACCTGGTAGTGTTATAAAGATGTCATTGATGGAATTGGCTTCCAGAACTAGGGCTTCTTGCCACTCCATTGATTAATTGGAATATGATTGTATACATGCAAGTAAAAAATGTTTTCACCAATGTTTTCCACATCTGCAGAACTGTTGCTGTTCAGGATTTCCACAAAGTTCTGTGTAGTGCCAAATAACAAAGTAGCTTAAAATGCAAAGTTTTTAAGAAATGCTTTGCCTGCAAAATAGTAAGTACACTGCAAGTCCTGTGGTGAGGAGAATAGATATTTAAATAGAAAGAAAGTGATCATTGTGAAGGCAAAGTTTGTGGCAGGGAAACCTTTTGTCATAAAGTTAGAAAAGAAAGTTTCTTAGGGATTCAAGAAACGCGTTGTTAGCTGAAGCTACACCGAATCTTTTGATTAAGTGTGCAGGCTCTTCAGAGATGAGATTTCATTTTATCATTTTAGCGTGTTCCACTACCTTGCGAAAAAGAACTCTGATCAGTGTGTCCAGGTGGTGATGCAGTACCTGTAACTGGGCATGCTGCTGTCACCCAAACAAAAGTCAGATATGGTACAGTGAACAAAGCCTCGGTTTGTGATTATGTTATGTGGTGAAACTAAGAGTATTCTGGCTCTTATAGGTAGAAAGCTAATGAAAGTGATGCTAAACCAGTGCCATGTGCATGCTTCTGCCTGGCTCTGTTTTTATGTAAAGCCGTGTGACACTCATTCCAGTAAAGCAGAGGGTAGAACTATACTTCAAACCCTCCAGTAAAGATAAATAATTTCATCAGCTCCATTAGGGCATCTCCACTGCCTTTCACTGTGTTTCACTTTGGTCTAGAGCTCACAGGGTACACAAACGTGGCGTTTCATGGCTCAGCATGCTGTTTATCTGTTTGAACACACGGCTTATGACACTACTCTGTAATCCAGTTGTACGTGCAGGGGTAGTGTGATGAACCAAGCCTCTGTTTATTTCTTTTCTGGGAAACGAAGTTCACATCAGGTGGTTGGTTTCATGGGAATACATTCCTGTCCAAAGGCACTACTACACCATATAAACTCATTTAAGCTGAATTCTGCAGAGTTCAGCTGTAGTTCATTAACACAGTTTTAAAGTATTTGTGAAATATGCATTGTAGCTGCTTTCTCTGTTGTTGTTTTCAAAGTTGAAAGCTTGAACTTGTGCTTCATCTTGCAGTTTTTATTATAAAACACAATAAAATAGACCCCCTGAATTATTATCTGGCCAATGCTGTTCAATATACAAGAGCCTTGCTCAAATTTACCCAAGTGCTAGCAATCTATAGTTAGTTTGAAAAATGTCTGTCATTCCATATTCATGTTTCCTAGGAGCAAAAGACCTTAAAAAAGGGAGAGAGGGGATTATTCTTCTTAGTTTGGCAGGAATACCACATGCGTTTATGGTTCATCAGTTCTGATGCAAATTGGAAGAAAATCGGTAATTTTTTTTTTTCATATCAGGTACTGTCTAGATGATGAAATAGATAGTATCTTCAATATTGGCTTTGCAACCACAGAGGGTTGCAGTGTATATTTCACAGTGATAAACAAGGAACCGGTCAAGTGCTGTAAGCTGCGTATAGTAAGCTGGTCTTTAAATATTTAAAGACTAAATAATAGCAGCTTCACTGTATGCAGTGCTTCTAATGAACCTTAAACTATTCTGTATTGCTGTGGGTTTTCTTTCCCTCTTGATGCCTCCCCTCGCCCAGCTTTTTTCCACTTCTTAAAAAGATTAGTAGGAATTTGAGCAAGTTGTAAGTAGAATCAGGCCTTCCCAGCTGCAGCCAAACAAGCTCAATGAATTGAAAGGCCCATGAAAAGGCTCCTGTTAAAGCACTTCTGCTTTGGAGAAAGCAGATCTGCATCTGCTGCGGCAGGGAGGCAGGAGTCAGACCCAGCCTGGCGAGGAGGACAACCAGTCACCAGCCTCGTGCCGTTGGTAGGTCATTCATGTGGACCGTTGACTGCAACGTAGAGATGGCACTGGGGTGTCTCCAGGGTTAGACAGCAGCTGACTGATGGGTGTTCCTGGTTGAACAACCTTGAATGTGGGAGCCTAAATTCTGTCTGACCAAAGCAGGGTTTTGGCCTTGAAAAGGCCGCTTGGTTGGTGGAGGTTATTCCTCAGAGCTGCCCTGCAGGCAATGAAGAACCACTGATGGTTGGATGTGCCCCAGCTGCTTGTTTTGTAGCTGTGAGCATTCCCAGAAGGATCGCTCTCCAAGAAGGTATCATTTCACACGGATGCTCCAGGGGCAGGGGTCCAATTTGGCAGTTGCAGCCTGCGCAGCCCAGGGGGTACCAGGAGTGGGAAGGGTGAGCTTTGACAGCTTTTCCTACAGCCTGAGATGCTTTACATTCCAAGTGGCAGCCTGCACTCAGAGCACTGATCCAGGGAGTGAGACACAGCGATGAGACATCAGTGAGACACAGGATGCCTTCCTCAGCCCAAGAGAGTGCAAATCCATCTTCCCTGCTCCCGGAGTAACTCATTTTGACTCCCGTCGGTGGGTCACTTTCTGCCCCTCTTGTCGAAGTTGTGCAGAAAGGAGATTGAGGGAGGGAGAACTGCCCTGCAGTTGCTCTTTGTTCTGTGGTGGGGACACTCACCTGGGGAGCAGGACCCTGAGGCTCCGGTGCCGGGCTTGTATACGTGTTTTATGTTAAAGCATTCATTGATAAACATCCCTTTCTTTGAAAAACATTGCTAGGAAGGGATGCTGGCTCCACATGGATGAAGGTTTCTTCTGGAAGGTCTATATGAGGAATAATTTCAGAGATATACCTGTCTTCTGTGTTTGCTGTTGGCTAAAGTAGCTGCTTAGTTTGTATCTGAGACAGGCTTCTGCATTTCGTTGGGAAGACCAGCTACGTAACTTTCTAGGTACATCCGACTTTTTTTATATTAAGTAACTTGAGACAAAAGCCCAGAAGACATTATTGTGGTCATCTAATCTGTCTTCCTATAGAACAAAAAATAGAACTGTAGTGAATAAATTAATTTTTCTAATAATAGCATATCCAGATTTATTTTAGGTACCAGACAGCATCCTGATTCCTTAATTCCCAGCAAACAAATCTTTAAAGCCATCCCATGAATTAATTACCTCTGCTATATATGCTCGAGTGTCTTTGTAATCTGAATATATCTAGTTTTATAGTGATTGCTTGTCTTGATAGCTTTGTCTTTTGGATTGAGTGGTCCTTTTTTTCCTCATCCTCCTTCTGTCTCCCTGAATAGATGTTATGGACTGTGATGAAGGTACTGTAGCCTTCCCTATATTGCGCAGGCTGCATTTTCGCAGGGAAACCATGTGTCTTCCAGCATTATAATTACTGCTTTCTCTAGGATATAGTCTCAAGAAGTTAAAGGTAAGGTAGCTTGTGTAGTTAGTTACTGTTAGTTACTGTCCTAATTGCTGCATGCATGTTTTGAGCCTGGAGTGGGTTCAAGGACAGTTTATCACTGAAAATAGCTTGTTTATCTGGCCATATTTGCCTATAGGCATATAGCCATACCTCTCCATAGGTCCATAGCTCCTTCATGGACAGTGCATTGCAGAGAGTTTGGTTGTGTCAGTCCCTTTGGGTATCTAACCCCAAGTGAACAACTGCAGAAGGAAAGTAGCTTGGGGAAAACGTGCTGCATGAACAACCATGGAGAGCAACAGGTGTCAATAGAGGGGCAGAGAGAGGATTTCAGAGACGTAGGGGCAATGGAAGGAAGGGGTACATTAATCGACATATGCATTTCATTCCGTGTTAGAGGAAGAACTTGCTAAAATTAAGGAGCAGCTTCTTCTTAGACATCTAAATGATGGCCAGACCAGATGTTGATCAGCCTAGACAAGGGTGCTCAGAGCTCGTCCCTCTGGAAGCGGGGGCCATCGCAGCTGAGTTGCTGGAGCAGCTTCACTGACTGCTGAGCCAGACTGTGGCCAATAGGTCATGTATAAACGTCTACGCTGTAGATGGCTAAAACTAGTGAGATAAATCCTGCTAAATCCATCATGATCTCATTTTGTACATGAAAGTGTGTGTGCTGTAAAGGGAAGTCTGCCCTTTTGCTTCCAAACCTGTAGCAAGCAATTAGATGAGGCTTTGAGCAACCTGGTGTAGTGGAGGGTGTCCCTGCCCATGGCAGGGGGTTGGAACTAGATGATCTTTGAGGTCCCTTCCAGCCTAAACCATTCTATGATTCTGATTCATCCAGGCTGGTTACATGATCAGCACGTACAGCTCTACAGCCTGTCAACATGTACAGTGTGAAAGTGCTGAGGGCTTTCTGGCTGAATACTTGGGACAAGACAACTAAAGAATGGAGTGTTCAAACTCTGAATAGCTTTACTTTTGACTTAATTAAAAAGCCCAAAGCGAGAACTGCTGGTGGCCTCAGTGCTTTTAGGGTTTATCTTTTGCGGAAATTTTTGTCATCCAGATACAGTGACTAACATTCAAAGCTTCTCAGAGTTGAACTCGAGTCATCAGTGATAAAAATGGGGTAAAGTATCCAGTTCTCAAGCAAATTAAAAATGTATGTAATCGGTAATTCTTTGTGGGAGTACTGCAGGGTATGGGGAAAATGCCCATTTGGGGAGAGGGAGGTTATACTATGTGCATTTAAATTACAATATATATTCATTCCGTTTTGACTGGTTTAGTATACTGCTCATAGGAAGCTTTAAGTTGCTGGCAGGTATTTTGGAGAGTATAAGTGAAATACTCCATTTACTGCTTTGAAGCTCCAGCAAACTCATTGCTTTCAACATTTTCTGATGACAGCTTAGTCCTTTCAGCAGCGCTGTTGTTTGTTTTAAAGAAGTCCATGCTGCTGTATAATGCTCACATCTCTAGTCTGGGCTGATTTTTCCCAGCACTTGATCTGCTCCTGCTGCAGAGGGTGAGATGTGTGGTGGGGCAAAACACTCAGAAGCATCTCAGTAATTCAGCCTGTTTTGGCAGGGCATGTCTCCTTGAGTTAGGAGGAGACCTCTTTCATGCACCACTGGCTCCAGCAGCCTACCAATGTTGATGGTGTGTTATTCTGAATACAGAAGTCATATAGCAGAGACTGTGCTTGTGCATGGTGCTCCTTCTTCTCCATAGGCAGGGGACCGTAGAAAGTATTTTACGTTTAATTGGGGAAGATACAGTTCTTCAGGCTTATGATCTAAGATATCTGCTTTAAATGCAGTTTCCCGCTGAAGCTTCCCTGATCACCACCATCAAATGAACCTTTAGCAATAACTGTTCACCACAAGCAGGGCAGCTGAAGCAGAACGTCAAATAAGGCTGCATCAGTTGTCATCTTCTCTCTCCTGCTAGCTAAGAATGCCGAAGCATCTCAGTGAAAGGATGGTGTCCCCTCTGGGTGATTACAAACTTGGTAATGCCGTGCTACTGTGGGCACTTTGTAGACGGGTCCTCAGTGGAGGATGACTCACAGTTGGTACCACAGCTTTTTGGTTTGGGGAATTTTCTCCCCCAACGCCCACTTGCAGTAGATGAATGGCTTAGAGTGACTGTTCTGAAACCCTCAAGAGTTTAAATTTTGGACTTCTAGGAACTATGAAGAAAAATGTGAAAGGCCTTACTTATCTAGCACTAAATAACAGTCACAAAAATTTTACTATACTTAGGCCCATAAACACTATTGTATCTGCTGTATTTAATACTCCATAAGAAAAACTACCAACAATTTTTAGCTCCCAATTCTTAGAATAATTTCTTGATTAAAAAAAGATGAAGCCTCTCTTTCTGCCTGCAGTTCACTGGCAGCCAGCATGCCTGCTTTTCATGGTAGCCCCAAGAAACAAGCTTCACTTAGTAGTAGCCTTCATTAGCATTTCCAGAGGGTTTGGTTTTGCCTGCTATCTTTACATAGCTCAGGAGAACGTCATGTTGATGAGGCTGTGTTCTGTGCTAGTGCTGGGAGGCCAGGGCTCCTGTGCCCTTCCACTTGCTGGGAGAGAGGGAAGCCCCCCGCACGGGTGATGCTGTAGCACAGTGCTGTACCATAAAAGTTTGCCTTGTGCAGAACTACTGAAATAAGGGGGAATTTTGCATACAATCTGTTTTGCATACTGTCTTTTTGAAAAGGAGACAGGTCCCATTCCAAAAATAAACAGTTACAAATTCAGGACAGTTTTTCCAGGGCTTTGTTTTTGTGTATGATGACCCTCTGTCTGTGTCCTAGTGGTGCGCTGTTCTTTCCAAATTATTTTGACATGTCTTGTCATGAATAGATGTTTTGCAGCAATGCTCTGAGCTGGAGTGTGGGCAGACTGTGAATGCTATAAGCAAACGGGAAACTGAACATAAATTTTGTGAAATTATTGCAACGTCATTTCAGACTATTGCAATGAGTGACTTCATATGACAAAAAGACGTTGGTAATGGAAAGTAGATTACGGTACAGATCCACGGTGTTTTTGTTTGTGGAGTGCATACAGCTCCCCGTGTAACTTCTCAGTCATGGTTCCGTTCAAAACACTGAATTTTTTGTAGAAATTAGGGTCTTCATGAGAACTGCTTAGAGCAAAATGTTGGCAATAGAGTAGAAGTATTAACAATAATCCAAAATCACTGTTATCAGTGATTCTATTTGAAAAACAAATAATCAAACAAAAAACTTCTGCTGTCAGTGTCTGACCGTGCAGTGGAAATGCTGACTGGATTGAGAACACAAGGTCTGGGAACTGCATGTTCCGATTTTATTTTCTTTTGGTTCAGAAATCTTATTCCTTGATCATAGAAATACCGTCTAACGTTCCCCGTGCTCTTACCATGCCTAGGTAACTTCTTCGTAGCTGATGCAGTTCTCGTCTCGCATTCTCCAAGGGCTAAATCCTGTATCCAGGAGTAATCCTGTACCAGAGAAGAGTACTTGGGTAAAGAGGCAAAACAGAAAACCTTATAGTTACAAATATACCTCATTCTTGTAATGTCGTTTTTTTCCACTGTAGTAGGATATCGAGCATTTTAATTTGGAGAGGTTCCGTGCTCTTTAGCTGTGATATTTTTATGGGTCAGTGACTTCCCTATCACCACTCCCAGAGCTGGAGACCTCTCCTCCTGACCTTTTCTTCTGAACTCTCTCGCTCAGTTGTTTGGGATTTTATGTCTTCATTTAGCATTAGTGTTTTTGAATCATGGAATTAATGTTGGGGCTTGAATAAACTTAAAAAAGTAAAGCTGTAGCAGCTAGGAAATGTGATACGACTTTGGTCTATTAATGTCTTAGACCTGTCACTGTAGAAAACCCACCACTGAAAGCCCTGCTGAATAATGCTGGGTGCTTCACTGCACCAACAATACTTTTTAAGTATTGGCTTCTGTGGCTCTTGGGAAAAAAAATGAGCTACCTTTGATAATCTAGAGAATCTAATATTTAAAGAGCAAGATATTTCTCAGCTTCCCTGATGTTTTACCAGGAAAAGAATCAGACAGTTAAAGACTTTGGTGGGTTTCAATCCTGATTATACTACTGATAGATTCTGGCTTTGCAATTTCTACCATAGAATCATAGAATGGTTAGGGTTGGAAGGGACCTAAAAGATCATCTCGTTCCAACCTCCCTGCCATGGGCAGGGAAATCTTCCACTACACCAGGTTGCCCAAAGCCTCATCCAACCTGGCCTTGAACACTGCCAGGGATGGGGCATACACAACTTCTCTGGGCAACCTGTTCCAGTACCTCACCACCCTCAATGTAAAGAATTTTTCTTATATCTAATCTAAATCTGCCCTCTTTCAGTTTAAATCCATTGCCCCTTGTCCTATCACTACACACCCTTGTAAAAAGTCCCTCTCCAGCTTTCCTGTAGGCCCCCTTTAGGTACTGGAAAGCTGCTATAAGATCACCTCGGAGCCTTCTCTTCTCCAGGCTGAACAGCCCCAATGTTACCATGTCTAATCTCACATTCAAGCACGTATTTTTACTTTAAAAGACAGGCATAGAAAGCTGGGTTTGACTTTTTAAATTTATTCTGGGTTTATTTCCATGCTTTCAAGTTGTGTATTTTTTTATTTAACTCTTAGGAATACATTATCATATGGAAACAAATAGCATGCTTAACATTTTACAGTGTTGAACAATAAAATTATGTGGTCCTTGGCAAGAAATTATACAAGGTGGAACTTCAAATGTTATAAAATTGCTTTGTGAATGCCCTTTGAGAATTATTTTGCAGGGCTATTTACCTCATGTTCTAATAACATAATCTGTATAAAGCTGCCTTTAAGCTTTGTAGTCTTCCTTATACATGACAGCTTTTTGCCTGTCATCCTTGGAGTAGAAAAGACCATCCCCGTGATACGTGGGTTTCCCTTGTTTTGGTGTTTGAGGATGTAGTTTGTTGTCTCCAGGGACAGAGAGCAACGTTGCTCAGCTCATTAATGAGAGTGATTTGACAGAAATCCAGAGTGAGATAGATGGAGGAGGTGAACAAGGAACAAAAGTTCCCTGTCACTGCTTGTCCAAGAACTAGGTAGGGCATTAAATGAGACTTGCAGGCAGCAGGTTCAGGACCAACAAATACAACTGCCTTCTCAGCAGTTAGGTAGTGGAGAGTTGTGTATGCTGGGATGCAATGCACAGGTTTGTATGGATTCAGTGGCAATTCGACAGTTGCTACAGAGTTCATAGATACAGAAACATGATCTTCAATTGAATGAATATTAAGGTTTGATCCAGGAATCCAAGGGCTACAAGGGAAATTGGAAGGTTGTAATGCAGTCTGTGGTTTTAGACAATAAAAGCTTTGATAGAGTTTAATTGATGAAAATAATTTTATAAGTAATTCGTCTTCTCTTCGCTTGTCTAGATCAGATGAAGCTACAGATGACATGGCCAAAATCAAAACAATGCATGAACTGATGAGAAACAGCATTGCCTTCTGAGAACATTAACTTCATAGTTGCTGGAAATATTAAGTGCAACTTTACTACCAAAAGAGACCCTGACGTTACATGGTCATTGATCAGAGTTTACAAGAATGGAAAAGCAAAGGACGCCACTAGTTGCATCTCATAAATAAAAATTTCCAAGATTCAGCTGAATCGAAAAATTATTCCAGCCATGGGAGAAAATGCAAGTTTTTGGCAAAGTTTGATATATGCACATCCTACCTGTACCACCTGGAAGCAAGATGCAGAGGGATCTATCTACCACCTAGCCAGTATTCTCTTTGTTGTGGGCTTCATGGGTGGAAGCGGATTCTTTGGGCTTCTCTATGTCTTCAGCTTGCTTGGATTGGGCTTTCTCTGCTCTTCTGTTTGGGCTTGGCTGGATGTCTGTGCTGCTGATATATTCTCCTGGAATTTTATACTGTTTGCTATATGCTTCGTCCAGTTCATTTATGTTACCTACCAAGTTCGGAGTGTTTCCTTTGATAGAGAATTCCAGGAACTCTACAGCGCTCTCTTCCAGCCTCTGGGAATTTCCTTGACTGTCTACAGGAAGATCGTCTTGTGCTGCGATGCAGAAGTGATTACCCTGGAGAAGGAACACTGTTATGCCATGCAGGGCAAAACACCTATTGATAAACTGTCCTTGCTTGTGTCAGGCAGGTTTGTATAAGTTTGTTCCGACTTACTGCAAATATCTTTATTTTTTGCTCCTTCTTGAAAAAGCAAAAAAATATGCCCGATTTGTGTATTTTTTGTTCATTTTCCAGTACAAAAGATTAAATATGAATACAAGAAATATAAATTTTAATAGACTAAATACACTTGTCTGGGACAGCACCAGTATAAAAACACTAAGCACAAAATCTGTAATAGCATAAAGAAGAGGATTTTAAAGCATTCTTTTCCAGACCACTGTGTCATAGCATTTAACAGGTTAGGCAGATAAAGGGAACGAATGTGTGCTTCAGTCTTCAGGCTATGGTTTGCCACCTATCTACTGCCTAGCTGACGAACGCAGCATCTTTTTTATTTTTCTAGTATCATCTGAATCAGGACTAAAAGGTAGTTATGAAACTGAATATACTGAGATAAACTCTGTTTAATAGACATCTTGACATTGATACAGATTGTATTGGGTTGCTTTCTGGGGGATGGGAGAAGAGAGGGAGTTGGGGAGAGCAGGAGGCCGAAAAGCACCTTTTCATGACAAGGGGACATAGTCGAGCCCTATCAAGATTTGCAGAACTGAGTCTACAGTTACCGTATACTGTGGCCATTAGTTAGACCCTGAGGCGATAAATCCACCTGCTTGTACTGTCTGCTTACTGGAGACCCTTCTGGCAGCCTGGCTGATGTTTTCCTGAAGGGAAATACTAGCTTTCATACTGCATACAAAGTGGTATACAGTAATGGACCACCACAAGAGTAGATGGGATATCCAGAGATGATGGCCATGGTCTACCTTTGATGGGACACTTTGTAGGTGCATTTTGCCAGCCTGCTGCATGGACAGATGGAAAGCAGGCAGATAGACAGCTTGAAAAATTCAGCTGATTCAGGACTACTTGCAATGAATAATATGGATTTTAGGTGTTGGTCCTTATAGACAGCCTTGTTCGGTGCATTCTTATAAGCTGTCTAGAAAGTACCACGTGGAGGTTGCTTTTGATCATAGTCATACTGAAGGAGCGGTGTCCATCCTTCTGCACACCCAACCAGTTAGTAATCATGCTACCCTCCTTCATGCAGTATAGGGCTGCTGCTTCTGATTTGGTAAGAAGCATTAATCTCGGTGCAGAGCAGATGTAAAAAGTGGACTCCTACAGCTTGCCTTTTTTCTTTTAGTTCATGAGGTTTAAGCATACATTTCCTGCTTTTATGCCTTCAAACTTAAATATGATTTTAAAAGTAGAAAGAAAATTTTTCTTTGGCATCTGCAGAAGGCCACAGCATTCACACAGAGAACCCATACCTCCATGCTCTTCTCCTGGCTCCAGAGATCATCCTGTGGCCATGTAATTCCTGTTAAACATCAAGAGAGCCCTACCTAACACATGCTGTGGGGAACTCCTGCTTCCCACTCCCTGCTTTGCCACTTTGTTCCCTCAGAAATCCATATATGCCAAACCTAGCAGTATATCCCCTGGCTTTCAAGTGAGGGAAGCAAACGGTGTTATGTGCATTGGTCTTTCACCTCTTCAATGCACGCTCGCCTTTTCATGATGAAGCTTGCATCTCCCTGCACGGACCTGCCCCAGGGAGAACAATGTGACTTGAATAAAGCCTGGAAAGATTTCCATTTCAGTTGCACAACTATCTTACATTCTCTTTCAACTGGCCTGATCAAGTTGTGTTCAAAAATACAATTAGGATACTGTTGGCCAGTGATTGTTTTTCGTGTTCTCAAAGCTATATTTAAACTCCTCATATAGTAGAAATAACACATTCTTGTTGGCAGTTTTTGCTGCTGTGCAGGTAGTACTAACAAATTAACACATCTTATCTTGGTAGGATCAGAGTGACAGTTGATGGGGAGTTTCTGCATTATATTTTTCCTCTTCAATTTCTGGATTCTCCTGAATGGGATTCACTGAGGCCCACAGAAGAGGGAATTTTCCAGGTAAAAGCTGAGGGTTTTATTTTTTTTTTTGAACACTACAGAAAACTGTGGAAGTACTAATTGGTTTTGAAATAAGTTTATTTCATTTGTGAAATTATACAAACAAGTGGCATTCCATTATTTTGGGGAGGGAAGTCCTCTCTACTCGTTGCCCCGGTTATGCCGTTTGTGTCTTCCTTCTGTTTGCATCTTGTTGTTACAACAAACACGGTTTTTCTTAAAGCTAATCCGGGAGGTGGACTCTGTTTGCGTTCTTTGGCTGTGCTAAAATCCAGCCCTGAGAAACCCAGTTTGCAGGAGGTGGGTGGAAGTCAGTGCTGAAGAGGCTTCTTTACGGGAGGTGACCCAGCAAGCACGGACTGCGGAGAGGCATGCCTGCGGCACAGCTCGGCACGGGGAACAGCGTGGGACCCGGTGTCCCTTGGGGCTGCCCGCTGTGATCCGTGAGCCCTCGCACCACTGTCACTTGATCACAGCAGGATCTGCGGGATCTGACACCTCGTGTCACGAGGGCAGATGGCATTTCTGGAGAGCTTCTTTAGACCTGCTGTTGCAGCCCGGGCTGCCGAGAGCAAAGCGGGGAGCACGGGGTGTGCCGCCAGCCTGTGTCCTGGCCAGGGCTGCCGCTCGGCGTTGGCGTCCTGTCGCTGAGGCTGACACCATGCAACCATTCAGTCTGTTCTCAGTCACCCTTCTCGCTTGTCTTTGGCACGCAGCAGACCCTCGCAGAGCTCTCTGGCTGGATTAAATGGCTTTAGTTTAATTTAATGGCGAGGTGTATGCTACAGAGGCAGCCTGCGTGCCTGCTGAGAGAGGGGCTGCTTTCTGAGCAAGGGCAGCAGCGGCAATGTCTCTGCCTCGTAACCTAGCTGATTTTCATTTTCTGTTTTATAGGTAACACTTACGGCAGAGACAGACTGTCGGTACGTGGCCTGGAGGAGAAAGAAGCTGTACCTGCTGTTCGCTAAACACCGTTTCATCTCCCGCCTCTTCTCAATTTTAATTGGGAGCGACATTGCTGAAAAACTGTATGCCTTGAACGACAGAGTGCACGTGGGGAATGGCTTTAGGTACGACATTCGGTTACCGAACTTCTACCACGTCTCACTGCCCGAGAGCCCTCTGGTGCAGCCCTCCCACCACCTACAGAGAGGGTCCCCCCGGCGCAAGCCCGTGGGGGTGACAAACTGCGGCTCCTTCAGCACACAGTCCCAGGAGGGAAAACTCTGCGGCAGCCATTCCCCAAAACAATGAAGGGGAACGCAAAGCGGTGGAGCAGAAGAGCAGAAAGATGAAGCAGAACGAGACCCAGTCAAGCCAAATTTGACTGACAAGTGCCATTTACTTTCATTGGAGTAGCTTGAATTCTTCCTCTGTCTAGAGCCAGCGGGTTGGCTTCTGCATTTTGACTGTTTTGTGTAATATGTTTAGTTTCTGTTGATTCTTTTGTTCATCGCCTTACTTTTGGAGGAAAACAAATCATAACAGGCTGAAGTTTTACTGTAATCGTGGTGGCCTCTCTGTTGTGTTTTTCAAAAAAACCCAAACCTATGGTATTTGTGATTATACTTTCTCAAAATTATTTGCCATAATGAAGTATAGTCAGTATACTCAATGAAAACAAGTAAGTTGTCTGAAATATAGTGACTTGCTTGTAACATTCATATTTATGTTACGTGATCGTTGTCTCAATTAACATGAAGAATATTGCAGAAAAAGACTAAGAGACCGATTGTATTGGTTTTGTTTTTTAAAGAAATTAAAGATTTTGAAATGCACAGCAAGATTCTTAAAAAACAAACAAATTGTGTCCCACGAGCGACTGGTTTCTCTCTGGCTGTCCTAAAGAGGTATTATGTGAAAACAAACATAAAAGTAATTGCTGGCATTAGAAAAGTAAAGCAGTTGTAACTGCTGCAAATAGAGCTTAGGGAAATGATTATGTAGTGTTTCTGATACAATGTGATGCTATAGGACCTAGGCTTCCACAGTGTCAGTGCCATTTGTGACATGTACAATAAATACTGTTAATCAACTGCCAAACCATTGGAGTTTGTTTTACAATATCCTTTTTAGCCAGGTTTGTCAGGAGGAAACTAATTAAGAAACAGACACAGCAATAGATACAATTTTTAACCGAAACATTCTTGTTTAGCTTCCAGAGTCACTTCTCTGTGCCTATGACATTATTGATTTAAAAGGTATTGTCTCCCTAATTCTGTGGTGTTTTAATAATGTAACGGAGCACCAGCTCATGCTTCAGTAGGAGAAAGCTGGTTTCGACCCTTGAGGTCACTGTGCCTTTGGGGAGAAGTGTCTGAATGTCTTTGCTAACTCACCTTCCTGCTGCTATGCCTGATGCCTGCCAGTAATCAAAAAATAAGAAGCATTACTATTTTATGAGACTGTATTGCTGCTTGATAGATCTGGAGGTAGATCCCATTTTTAATATTTTAAAATTGCTGGACTGTTTGGTAGGACAGCTGTTGTGTGTTTGTGTATGTGTGGGTATGCACATGAATTTAGATCTTGGGAGTTGTTGCTGGAGGACTTAAAATAATGATACAAGTGCATGCTTGAAACATAATCGTGCAGTATGTATAAGCAAGCTATTAGAAGTGATAAGAAACACCTCCTGCTTGAAGGATCTTCAGCGTAGAACAGATAGCGTAAGAGTTTTGCTTTTAGCTTTATGTCGCTTTCTCGGAGAGGAAAATCTGCCAAACAGAAGTACCATAGCATGCAGTGTGATGATCCCCAAATCCTGCTAATAACCCTTCCACACGATGTGTTCTGTATGTATTACTTGCTGTGTGAAGTCCCTGAGTCACAAAACTACTTTGTCTTGATCAAAAGAGAACTGAAAAAATGTGAACAGAGAGTTCATTCATGGTGATTAAAGACCGGCCCAGGAAATAACTAAGGCACAAAGTGCCAGAGGCTGGCAGCGTGTAGCAAGGACGTACAGCTGTGTGTGTCCTCTTCCTATACTTTTCATGGTTAAAGGACAGGATAGCAGGCTACCTGACCCACTGGTATGACTCAGCACAAGTACTCTCATGTAACTTTAGTGCTGTGATTAGTGCTGCCTTAGTTGTCAGTGATGCCTGGTGCCTGAGGCAGGTAAGAAGTGTGTCATCTCTCATGGATGTGGTCACAGTTTGTGACCGCATTCCCTACTTCATCCAGCTGAGCTGCTCCTGCTGACTACCATGTGCTGAAAACCTTGTACTGGCTTTTAACAGGTGAATCAAAAATAGCTCCCCACCTCTTATTCTGATAAAATGCTATAAAATGCATTGGACCAATATCAAGTTTATACTTAATATTTTATGTGTTAACAGTCTACAAACATAAAAAGCTTATAGCCTAGAAACAGAAAAATATGGTATTCTAGACTTAGGCATAGTATAAAGCATCAATTAATGCTCTCCTTAGTTTTCTTGACTATATGGTCTTGTCCCATAGATGTCTGTAAGAAAACTTGCCTTAGGGTCAGCATTTAATAAACTAGTACGATGGTCTTCACCTTCAAAATAAGACCAAGGAGTTTTGCCCACCCACATATTCTATTTAAACTATAGTATACCTGCTCTGGAGTGATGGGTGCTTCATTACATACTTAAATAATTTTTTCTTCTTCATGACTGGTGCGTGCCTTAGTTTCAGCCTGGTTTCCAACCACAGTCCTCTGTGATAGGTTTCTCTGCTGGAATCAGTTACTATCAGAAATCTCTACTAGGACATGTCTGAGTCAGTCTCTGAACATCCTCTTGGCTAATCTTGTTTAGCTCTGTGCTTTTTGGGCTTTGAGTCACTTTTTAAAAATTGTTTCCAGTTTTCCAGCATCTGTTTGAATCATGACTAGGAAAACATTTCAGCTGTAGAATTCAGGGCTGCAATAATGTAAGTACACACGAAAGAACCGGAAGCAAGACAGCAAGCCCTCTACACCCCTGTTTTTTTTAAATCTGGACAGCACTTCTAAAATGTACTGTAAAATATGCTCTGGTATGTGACTCATAAACCAGTGATTTGGGAGAGCTGAATAATCTACCTAGGTAAAGATGTACAAAGACTGATGTCAGTGAAATAATACAATAATTTATGATATCATATATACCCAATCATTAGAGTTGAGGTTGTTCAGCCTGGAGAACAGAAGGCTCCGGGGAGACCTTGTGGCAGCCTTCCAGTACATAAAGGGGGCTTATAAGCTAAGGGGTAATGGTTTTAAACTAAGAGAGGGTAGATTCAGACTAGATATAAGGAAGAAATTTTTTACAATGAGGTTGGTGAAACACTGGAACAGGTTGCCCAGAGAGGTGGTAGATGTCCCATCCCTGGAAACATCCAACGTTGGGTTGGACGGGGTTCTGAGCAACCTGATCTAGTTGAAGATGTCCCTGCTTATTGCAGGGGGGTGGGACTAGATGACCTTAAAGATCTATTCCAACCTAAACCATTCTATGATTCTATGATTATTTATATGTTAGTAAGCATTTGGAGCTAGATAAAGCTCTGACTTGAGCATCATCCAATTTATGCCTATGTTATTACTCAGGATTAACTAACAGTGAGGTGGTCAGGCTCCTTAGTAACTGGTTTCTCCTTAATAACTGGTTTAAGTGAATGGATACTGGAGTCTGTTCTGCTTTGTGAACTGAGGGCACTATCACTGAATCCTTTTCTTGATCTGCAGTGATTCCCCTTTACTCACATTTTACATTTTTAACAGTTCCATAATCTTCTATGGGGTTACGTCTACATTTGTATATTGTTATAGGTAAGAGTGGCAGAATCTGGTGCACATGATGATTTGCACATTCATCAGCATCACTTGATCTTCCAGAGCTGTTGTAATTGCGAACATCGTGCTCGAATTGCCCTTAACAGCCTGCAGAAGGGTTCAGATTTACATTTTTACAAGCTGAAAAAAATACATGGCCTAGGACAGTCCAAAGACGGGGGAAAAAAAAAAGGCGGGGGGGGGGGGTGGTTGGGGGGGAAGAGAGCACCACTCAACTTCTTAGAGGTTTTATCCAGGAGAGGTTTATTTTAAATTGGGATTGTGGCAAATTAATTTATTGGATGCAGCAATGTGTTGTGAGAGCTTCAAAGCGAGTCTTGCTTTTTTATGGGCCCCAGCAGCAGGCAGAGCAACGCCTGTCTGATAAATGCCTTAAATAAGCATGGGACTGCCCCTGCAATTCTTTCATTAGGTAGTACTTGATTAACTACTAGTAGTATAAGTACAGGTAACAGATTCTAAGCGATGGTTTAACTCCATCATGCAACTGTACTCAAAACTACAGAAAAAAACAGAGAAAACGTATCCCAATGTATTATTATAGCTAATAACACTACGCAAGGCAAACTGTAAGTGCTTAATGAAGAAGATTATTTTATGTGGTTGCCTATAATAATGGAGGCTGGACTTGGTGATTGAGGAGGGCCATCCCAGTCCTAAATTTGCAAGAATTAATTGCCCTGCACCAAACCAGCAAACGTGGCAGTGATCAAAGGAAACTCAGTACTGGGAAGAATGATGGCAAGCTATACATACAGATATATGGCCCCTGCTAGGATAAAGCTAGGAAAGCTGAATACCTGCTTAGGTGAAATGGTATAGCTTTGCCACACCACAAAAAAGGCATATGCTTGCAGTAATGACATAATATGTTGATGCTACATTTCCTGAAAAAAAATGCTCTACAGTTTTTGATTATTGTAGATGAATAAATATAAAATGTATTTAGGCTCAATATACATGAAAATTTAAAATATAATGTTGTACTGCTCATATAAACAGGTCTTGCAGACCGTGTTAGAAATGAAACAAATCCATAGCTATTTAGATAGAAGAAAACTACTTAAATAGAACAGGAGAAATTAATATCTATTTGCTGAATTCAGACATTAACAGATTAAATATTTTTCTTTCTATTCCTGTAATAATTGAATGCATATTCTTCTGCCTCAGTGTTACCGTATAACAGATACTTTTTACAGTACAACAAAATAAATACCTTATTAAGCTGATTTGTTAATCCCTCTTGAAAATACTTACTTTGATTACATTAATATGCATAAAAATATAGTAGGGCTCCCAAAGGAAAGCACTCATCTTTTTTTCTGTTTGTCTAATTCTCATTAACTTTTCTTTCTCATAGATTTTTGTGTGTCTGCAGTTTTTGCCTACTGTAATTCTACTTCTGTGTGAATCAAAAGAGTTAACTGAACTTAGCCGTAAATCAAGCCACCTCATCCCGATGAATCAAACCGTGTAGGTGGAGCTTCATCAGTAGGAGTGTGTAGGAGAAAGGCAGCGCAAGCACATCATCTGTGAGCCCCAGGCTTTGGGGTTGCATCCCAAACCAGGGCTGGCAAAGCCCATCTAGAGGGTAGCTTTGCAGGTGGTGCTGCCAGCAGAGGGTTTGGACCCAAGTCATCACTCTGCCAGCCACAAATGTTGTTAAACGTTGTCATTGACCAGGAAAAAGATGGGACATTCCTAAAAGGTTGTGGGAGCAGAAGGATTTTATAGCAGTTATTCCTCTGCTGTGGACTTCCAGGCAATTTTATTCAGTCTTCGGCTCCACCACAGCTCTTAATTTAAGGGATCTGTGGTGTATTGTAGGGACAGGACTATTTCCCTACCTGGGTGGGATTTTGAAGCTAAGCAATAACAAAAAATAGATAAGAACTCAGACACTAAAGTCGTATAAATAAACAACTGCAATAAAATAATGGTAAATGCCTATTTTAGCAGTCAATCTCATAGTTTTCATTGTATCCACTATTCACTCTCCACCCAAAGTTGTCTAAAGCCTGGGGGATATAGTAATTTTCTGGGAGTAAGGCACCTTGGGCTGAGAAAGACACTCAAGACAAAAATCCCATTTCATGGATAAATGCTCTAACTATGTCATTGTACAGAAGCGGGCAGCACTGTTGCCTTCTGTAGCAGCCACACGTCACAGGAGAGCATTAAAACATCTCAGTTCTGCAAAACGAGGTGAGTGGGTCCCTGTCCCCAGGCAGGGATTCTGGCTGGATGATCCCAAGGAGGTGGCAGCCTGCTGGAGCCGGGGCTCGGTGCGGGTGTGGGACATGTCTGTGTTTAATCATATGTAGGTTTTAGGGACTCCTAATAAGCGTACAGGACAATCTAGATACATGATGCTGGGTATGGACTTCCAGAGGTTAACCATAGGACATGGCTACAAGGGTGAGATACAGGCAGGTAAGCTATGGCATGGGTTTAAAACATGTTAGGTATGACCCCATTATCTTCCCATATGTGTTCTCTTATGCTGGAGTAAACATAAAACAAATGATCCCGTAACAAAAGTGAGACAAGCCAGTTCACATCTGCTAGGATACACAAGGATGAATATCAGCAGATACCATCAAATAGCCAGAAATCCTTACTGCTCTTTTTTCATTTAATTTGTCCATGTTAAAAATCCTTAAAAATTTTACTGAATCCAGTTGTAGCAGATACTCTATTTTACTAAGAGATTTAGCTTAGATAAAGTATTTTGAATACTTATTTGAATATGAAGCAGAACTGTCCTGTTTTCATTTCTAGAAAGCTCAGGTCCTCCCAGATGGTATTTTTAAGCAAATATCCCTAGTGAGGTGAACAGGAGTGCTTCTTAAAAATCAGTCATACAGCACTAGGCTCTCCTTTTTCCTAGGTCTCCATTTTCATGTTTGGTTATGGCTTTTCAAAAACATAGTGTCCTTTCAGTATATATATATATATATATATATATATATATATATATATATAAAATTAGATATGGAAAATAAAACATTTTGTAGTGGTTTTGGTTTTACAAATTATTAGTATTTTTCTCTTTACCATAGCCATTGCCATTTTAATTCTGAAACTGCTTTATACAGTGTATATGTACTTAAGCTAATAATACAGGCAAAAGCAATAATCATATATATAGAATATCTGTATATTTACTGTGGTCTGTATCCCTGTTTTTAACCCTATGTAATAGGGTTTTGTTTGTTGCTTTTTTTGTTTTGTTTGTTTGTATAATAAAACATTCCTCAGAAGACTGGTCTTATTCATTCATTGAAATTAGAGGAATTTTTCTTTTTTTAATTCTGTGTTTGTCTTTACTCTCATAGATCACTCAAACAGTAGCAACAAGCAGTTGAGGTATACTATAACTCTGCACACATTTCGATATTCATTTACGGTATGCACAGCTGAAGTCCAGCATCTGGATGTACAAGGCAGCAGAGCTGGGGTGGACACTAAACGTGGACCAGGTGTTCCTTAGCGACTGTTTGATGCTGACTCTTCTGAAATGGTAGAGGAAGCAGCTAATCCAGAAATCAAATGCTTATTATCTCCTTGAGGTTTATGCTCAAAACAAGGAGTATTTCAAAGACCCTTATTTAGGACTGCTAATCTGATCAAGTGCATAAAATGCTCCTGCTTGATACTTGGGCTACCTCAACCTATTGGACCAAACTTGTGCATTCCTGGTTTGCTTTTTGCTCCTGAACTTCTGTTCCTAGAATTTATTTTTGCTTACTTTCTTCTCCAGTATGTTTCTTCACGGCATTGTCCAGCTTCTCCCCACTCTTGCTTTCTTCTCTCTGTGTCTTTTTGCAAAGAAAAAAGGAACTTCAAAAAAGCTACCTCACGCCCATTCATAGTTCTTCTGAGCTAATCCATTTACCTTTTCTTCCCCCTCAGAGTGTGGAATATTTTCATTCTGAAATCCTACATGCTTTCTCTGTCACTTGTATAATAATCCCATAGACTCATCTTCTGCCTCCTCTCACTTCCTCTTCGTCCTCCTTCCTTAAGTTTTTAAGTTAGACCTTTTTGATCTTTTTTTTCCTTTTGAGTTCTGGCTGTCCTTCTGGATGTGTTAAACGCTTGTTATGTAGTTCCCTTTTTGTCTTGAAATAAAATTTGAAATCCTTATCAAAAATTTTTGAAAATCCTAGAAAAAGGTAGCTTTTAATGATGCTGACATCCAAAGTCCTGGAGATTCAAGCCTAGCCTTCACTTTTCAAAAACAGCCACTGGTGAATATTAAAATGCACAGCTAAAAAGGACTAATATGGCAACAAAACGTTAATTCCAATTGTACCAACACCCAAAAGCACGTGTACATTTATACCCTGACAACATTTGCAATTCCTTTGGTTTATACAGCCAGTCACACAGGCTCACAACAATTCACACAGATCCCTGCAGAGAGCACATTGTGAGCTGCGGTGTAGATGGATTTACTGGTGGATTAGCCCTGACATCTTTGCGTGATTATTCTGAAGTTTCTTTGTGCGTGGAAGTTGCCCAAAAAGGGAAGAGAAAAGTCACAGCCAGCTCAACCAGCACTGCCAAATCTGCTGTAGCAGGGATCCCTAAGAAAAGGGCTGTCACCCAGCGAGGGGACAGATGCGATGCAAAAGCACAGCTTGATCACTCGTCTTCCAACTATGTGTGAAGTGAGATCTGCCTCACGTTAACCAAGAGCAACATGTCGATAGCAACTGGAGTCCTGGACAAGCAACGTGGTCAAGACCCGTCTCTGGTACTCCTCTGTTTCCAGAAACAAGCAGACCTGTTGGGGACAGGCTTCCCGTTACTTCCCGGTGCCGTTAGCAAGCTGCCCAGCAGGGCAGTGACAGGTGCAACGTGACCCCGGCCTTAGGAAATCCAATCGGTTTTACAGCAGCTCTCCGTGGGTTTTTTTTTTTGGGGGGGAGAAGCATGTGATTGAGGTACAGCAAGAACAAGCGGAGGGGGGCCCTCCAGCAGCAGTCTCAGGAAACGCTCTTGCCACCAGCTCATAGGCTTGTGTACGTTCAAAGGAATCATTCCCTGAGCAATTTCAAATAACGGACATGCAAATTAAATTGTCAGCAGGAGACTGCTCACACATAATTCGGAAACAGGGATAACTGCTAAAGTGCGACTGAATAAATTGTTTACTGTGCACAGTTTAGATAACTTTAATAGCAAACAATTTTACTCTGCCCTTACACCTCAGGATCGTGTACCCTTTGCATAAACTTCCACGACAACCAGTGCATCTGATAAAACTTGAGTGTACTTTGACAGATCATTTTAGAAGAAAGTTGGCTCCTGGCTCTAAGTTTGTAACAACTAATTACTATGTTATCAGTCAGACACTTGGAAGCCCCGGGATGTGACGCTTTATATCTCTAATTCAAACAAAGTTCACGAACAGATAGCCCTTCTTGTATAAACAGGAGACAGCTTCCCTGCAGGTGTGGCATGGGAAAAATTGCCAGACTATATTGCGATACATTGGAAAGTAAGTGGCCATCAGAGTGTCTCAAGTGAAAATGCACCAGAATGCACACATTCCTCTTGAATAAATTTCCAGAATGTTAAAGAGCTGGGAGAGTATTTTTCATTCACAATCTCTTCCGTACAAACTTCCTTCTAATAAAACGTAATTCTCAAGGATGCTTTCAGGCAAAACCTAAATAAATATTTTTTTTCTGTGGAAAATATGTGCAATTTTTCAGTTATATGGCACATAATTTCAGCATCTAGGATGGGATTTGTCTCACTGAAATGTGGCACTTCTGAACTATGCTAGCATATTTCATACCACTCCAGACAGTTGTCAAACACACAGAGGATTAATTACTTTCTAAAAGAACTCCCTTGCATTGTCTATACAGGGAGTTTAAAGAATTAGTTTAGAGTAGGCATCATTTAGCCTGTAGATGCTGAGTATGCTTCCTGAAACTATAAATGGAAACATTTCATAGATCTCAGCATTGTCTGAAAATAGCCCTGTCAGCTTGGCACATCTGGGATCCCGAATACAAAGTGTTTGTTCTCTTTAGTGAAAACTTTGCCTAAAAAAGGTTGAGGAATGGGGCTCTCATTTGGGAGAGGCAGAGCACTTGCAATTTTACAAAAAGATCCTTTAGAGTCTCCTTAATAAAGCCTGTTGATGCCCAGATAGGCTGAACTGAGAAGCAGGAGAGGGAGGCTCCGGTCTCAGCTATGCCTCTGAACTCCTGCCTCACCTCTGCTGAGCAGCATCATCCCCATACCATGACTGGAGAAAGTACTTAAGCTATCAAGACTTCAACAGCAAGAGAGAGAAACACAACAGAGAGAAAACCGACATCAATGAACAGCTGTAATACCATTAGACCTGTCTTTGCTAACAAAATGCATCAATTCAACACAAATCTCTAAAAATTGATCTGGCTATTTGAAGCCAACTCCTCATCAATGTAGACGCAAATGGTTTGTAGTTCTTGCCTCTGTCAGATTAATTTATATTAGCAGATTTCAATGAACTCGTGCTTTACTGACATAGACAGGAGGTTAACCCAACTCTTTAAGTCTTTACAGGGGTTTAACAGTAGGACATTAAACTGATTTAATTAAACCAGCCCATTCTCCTACAGTACATTAGACCTTGGTTTAAGAGAATTAACTTAATACATTGTACTTAGAGAATGTTTATGTTAGCTATGTAAATATAGATAATGCTATCTACGTAACTATAGATAATGTTATCTACATCATCTAATATTATGTATGTCACTATGCATGATGTATGTATGTAAAATTATGGCCATTAATATCTACATAGGACTATGTGCTGTTATCTGTATAAAATTGATGTTAGAGAAAGGAAGGGTTTTCTTCTGAGTGCACCCCGCAGCACAAGACCAGAGGCCATCAGAGCCCTGTCAACACTCTTCATCTGCTTACGGTCTATCCTGAAGAGCCAGGAGACAGGGGCAGCTCTCAGATCCTCCCTCATTTCTCGCTTTCTGCTGGCAGCTGTACTAGATGCCACCGTTTACCTGACTCACGCAGCCTTCGTTCTTACCGCTCTGCTGTGCAGGCGAAATGACATTTAATCATGAATATACTGAAATATAAAGATCCCAAGAAACTAGCTGCAATCAGGACAAAGTTCTCCACCTTCACATGGCTGCAAATATTATTTCATTGCAAAGCTTTCCTAACTAGGATTTGCTCTACTGGGCTAAGTAGATACTGTTTATTACCGAGGCTCCCCACAAAACCAGAGAAGACCTGGAGGGTAATGAGAGAACTACGACGACTATGTAAAACGACACAACTAGTACAAAAACTGTGTTTCTCCAATGCACAGCATTCAGTAACGTGCTAGAAAATGCTTACACGTCAGTCTAGGTTTGGGTAGGAGCTCTCTGACAGGCTGCTTTCTTTTGGAAGCTATCTGGCTTTGCTCCAGCAATCATAGCTGAACATTATCAATCTCAAACACATGCTAGATGCTATCTCTCATGACTGTTCCTGTGGCCATGCTGTCCTGACTTGCTCTTCCTACCCTTCTTTTTCCAGCTCACTTACTCTGCTTATCTTGGGAAAGACTGAATACACCTATAAGAATGACTGCCCAGTCAGAGGAAACACAGTCCCAAATTGAGTCCTTCATAATAAAATCGTAATATATTCTGGAACATGAGGCAGCAGGATTCATATGGCACACATCACTGGAAATACCCAGATCTTTGCTCCAAGACGTAAGGGCAAGAACAACCATAACAAAGCCAGGGCCTCATGGGACCCATGTTGAAGTGTGCGTGTATAAACAGTTACTTCGAAAATTTTTCAGGATTTTGTGTTTTCCTTTCAAAAAATATTTAAGTATACCGCCAACCATATGCTCTCGGCTGCTGGAAAATACCAAACCGCTTTGTAGCTAGCTCATCAGAACGTACTGAAAGACATTTTCTGCCTTTGCAGTCCTCATTTACCACTGACAGTCAGGTTTCGGGACAGGCTGGGATGCCCATAGACTGCGTCTGCAATGCCTTCCACTGCTGGACGCGACACGCCAACACGCTGGAGACGAAGGCAGGCTCGGGGGCTACTTTGCCTGTCCCCCAAGACTGGTGGTGCACGAGAAGGCCAGACAGGACATCAGCAGAGCAATCTGCCCACACACAGGGACACAAGTGACCCGCTCTGGAAGCACATAATTTCTGGGAGCTGCCAAACTGCCACACAAGCAAACTCGGTGGCATTTCTTAAACATTAACGCTCGTGACAAAGCCACCACAGCAGGTGCCAAGTTGAGAAGAGCAGTTTTATGAAGGCTATTGTGGCTCCTTGACTCACCATGTAGGGGAAATACCGCCTGCCGCTCCATTAGGGGAGAATTCAGCTCTTCTAATTTTATCCACCCAGACTCGAGGCACGCTGCCTGCGCTCGGGGATCACGGAGGCACCTCCGCGGGGTGATGCACCCCACGTGTTTTAGATGCCGGAGCTGGGTACTGCTCAGGACTTACCGGTTTCAAACCGGCAGGGAATATCCGGAGGTATCGCTCACAGTCACAGGGGGGCACGGAGAACAACCCACGCTCCCAAACCCCCGGCCCCTCACGCCGCCCGCCCCCTGGCGGCCCCGCCTCGCCCCGCGGCCCCCCGCGGCCCCCGCCGCCCGCAGCCCCCCGGGGCCGGCGGGAGGCGCCTGCGCGCTGCGGCCGCTCGGTGCCGGCCCCGGAGCTGGCGCCGCCCGCAGCCTCCCGCCGGCTTCTGCCTATTTTAGTCACAGCGGCGGCTCGGTGGCTGTGGTGGGACGTGGTGCTGGCGGTGCTCGGAGCGGTGAGGACCGGCAGGCTGAGCCCGTCCCGTCCGGGAAACTTTTCCGCGGGCGCGGGGCAGGTAAGGGGCGCTCCTGCCGGTGTGCGCCGGCAGCACCGGGGTGGGGGACGGCCCTGCGGCGGGCAGGGAGCCTCGGAGGGGGCAGTCCCTCTGCCCCCGCGGCCGGTGGTGGCGGCAGGAGGAGTGGGCACCGGGCTCCGTGCTGGACCTGCCCTTCCGCCGGCGACCGGGAGGGACGCGCCCCGTGCCCTGGTGTCCGCGTTCCCCGTTCGGGCACTCGGGGGCTCAGAGCGACTCGCTGCGGGCGCAGCTGCCGGGCGCGGTCCTGCCCGCGCCGGTCCCCGCCCCGACGGGCGCCCCGGGCACGGGGGCTCGGCCGGTGTCCTTCCCGCCCAAAGGCACTGCCTTGGAAATGGCTCTTTGCGGGGGGAAAAGGACGGATTGCCTGATTTATTCTTATTCTTCTTTTTTTTATTATTATTATTTTTTTGCATAAACGGTGGGTTTGGTGTTCGCACGCTGTGGGCTAAAATGACGCTTCGGAGGCAGGGGTGAAGAGCAGGGCTGCGGGGCGACTGGCGGCTGTGGTTGCGTCCCTCAGCTCGGTTTTTCCGCACATCTGTGTGCAATGTAATCCAAAGGGAGAGCGAGCTCAAATGCCGGTAACAAACTTCCCTTGCCATGGTACAGCTACCCTGCTGTTATGTTGTTGAGCGTACGCAAGAGTATGTCTCATGGCGTGGATGTTTTTGTTAACTGTGCCGAGTGAAAATGTTGTTATTTTTTTGTCTAGAATAAAGTAGAGTATGACTACTGTATTTCTGTAGTTAATGACACGTTTAATGGAAGTGAACTTGCCCCAAAGAGCATATCGAAATACCTCTCCTCTTATACCACTTTTCCATTCACTCCTACTTCATTATAAAAAGGAAATTCGTAACTCAAACTGTAATTAGCTTAATTATGCTAGCATTAATAGTTTGTCTTCAGCTCACAGAAGCAAAGAAATTTATTGGTTGTCTAAATTCTTTATGCAGCTTTTGTGCCATAAGACTGTAGGAAAGTAGTTCAAGTTCTGCAGGTATGGTTTAATAAAGTGATTGCTGAGCTTGATTTCCCCCCCCCCCGATTTTTATTTTTCTTTTGACTCACAAAATCCATCTGCATAAATGATGGACTGTAAAGTTGCAATAGTCATGAAGTTATACTAACATACTCGAGCAAAGCTTTAAGAAGCCCACTTGAATATGTTGAGCAGTAAAGCTGTGGGATATGAATAATCTCAATAAAGTGGAGACAATGTGAGTGGAACGCTCTGCACTGTCCCGTGTCAGCTTGGCTGACCTGTTCTCACTGTAGAACCAACTGCTTTAAACTTCTCTGCGACGTCTGTCTTCTGTGAATGTTGTGTAGGTACCCATAAAACTTCCTTTTTTTTTGTTTGTTTTAAAGGCATCTTTGTGTCTGAAGATTTAGGGACTAAATACTTTTGGGAATGGCTTTCAGAAGTTCGACCTCTTGCATAAAGATGTCCTCAGTACAGAAAAACCCTAGAGTAAGCTCACCTCATTTACATTCTGAGAATTTGTATATTCAGACCTAAAACTATGATCTATTGCCTTAACTCTCTATCAAATTCATCTACACAAAAAAAAAAGGCTTTGTTTCTAACTATACTAATTTCTGATATGTTTAGTGTTAAAGTGTCACTGAGTGGAGTTTTTTCGATATTGGGTTTTGTTTGAGTTTTTTTTCCTGTTTGGACAACAAATTGCTTGAGTTTTCAAACAGCTGATTCTTCAAACTCTTACTTTGGCAAATCTAAATCCATCTGAAGGAAAAATTACTTCACTGCATATTAAAAATATTTTTGTAATTATTTGTCTTATGCTTCATAAAAACACATTTCAGTTGACACTATTTCCCCAATTTTTCTAAAATCATTTGACCATGTTGGTTGCATTTTAAACTTCTGATGTTAATACATGTTTTCTTGTATTAAAGACTTAACTATAAGACTTTGAAGTCTTATGCTGTATTAATCTTTAGCAGACGTAACCCTAAATTAAAGTTCTAAAGGCCTGATTCTATATTTCCAAAATTAATTTTTGACTTTTTGTTACCTGTGGACAAACGTTTTTAGGTCAGAGCTTGTAACTCTGCCTGCCTTTTTTGTTGGTTCTCGAACAGGCTCCCTAGTTGAAATTCACGGGCGGCTCTTCTTCAGAGCCGGTGTCACAATCGGTCCTTGTGTCATTTTGCAGATAACATCAATCTATTTCTGCCTGCTTTAAAATACCATCTTGACAGAGAAGTTCTGCAGCTTCCTGCTATTTTCCAGTGCGTTAGCTGTGCTGCAATGTTTGTGAGTACTGAGTTAAGTTCAAATTAATGTCGTCATTTGAAGTTCATGTAACATCTTCAAGGTATTAAAGACAAAGCTTATTAAAAAACGGAGGTGGCTAGATTTAAGTTCCTAGGTTCTAATGTAGGCAAGTAAGTAGGTGGCCCAGACTTTCAATGAAAAAGCATTGAGCATCCTCTTGTTACGGCTGGGGATGCTTTATTGTCAGAAGCTTTAAAGGACTTGTTGGAGAAACATCTTCCTGTTACGACAGTTTATGGCTGGTGGGTTGTGGCATTGGTATCTATGGCTAACAAGGGGAATGGTGTTTTGGCTGGGTTGTGAGGAAAATGAGGTTGTCACGTTCTGTGTAGTTGATTTGGCTTGTTAGGTTTCCAGGCTTCAAATGTGTGATGCTTTGTGGCCAGGGCTTAGAGTAAGGCAGGCTCTCTTCTCCTTGCTATACAGTACAGAATTTGGCTATTTTATTAAAAAAAAAAAAAAAAAAAAATCAAGCCTCTGGAAAGCTTTGTAGATTTGTAATCAGATGCAGCTGAAGTTACTTCTCACACCTCGTTCTGATGAGTTGATGGACTTACGGCTGGTTCTGCTACCACGTGACGGCACATTAAGTGATGCTTGTGTCAGCAGATTACAGGGCAGTGGAAGACCGAGTGTACGCAGAAACTCAACTGATAACTTTTTTGCAAGAGGTCTAGAGACCCTGCTGTTCCAGTGTAGGGAGTTTATATAGTTCGAAAACAACAGGAGCACGATGATGAGACATGTGTAAGATGAGCACAGACACAGTTACCCAGTTAGTGATTATCTTCTGTTTATGAGCACATTAAAATTCCGGCCCTGCAGCCTCGTATGGGCTCGTGCTTTCACTCCATGTGTGAACGGCTTCGCGAGGACAGTGGAGCTGCTCTGGTGGCTCCTGTCGCTAAATCTGTGCGAAAGAGCTGTAGGAAAGTAGGAGCTTGTTTGGATGGTGCCTGTGTGATACCTGGATTGTGAGTTTGTTCGGGCACCGTGATTATTGTTAACAATTTAGTGCAGAACTTGTTTGTGCAAAAAACCCCCATGTTTTAGACATTTTAGTTACCCTTTGTGCATAGCTACTGTAGGAATCAAAAGTGGAAAATGAGCTTTTCAGGAATGTGAATTACCTATTTTGGTGAAAATCAGATATATTTTTTTTTTCTTTGAAAATCGTTTCTATCCACAGTCCGTGTACGCTGTGTTCACGCTGGTGTTTGATCCTGCAAGCTGCCTCTGTAGCGTGCCTTAGCTGTGACAGGCTCTGGGCATCAGAGAAAAGCTATCAGAGGACTGAGATTTTCTTTCTGATTTCTTTCTTCCCACGACGTTAAAAAGGGGTTTAAAAGACTGATTAATTTCAGAAACTGTCCAGCTTGCTTATGCCTTGTACAGAAGTTGGTTGAGGGGGAAATAACCAAAAGAATGGATGAAGCTGAAGCGACTCAAAATTCCTTCACAGCCCAGGAAGCCCTTTCAAACAACAGGGAGAAACACTGAGCGTATTCCAGTCTGAAGGAAATACTGAGTGTGTTAACCTGCTGAGCCGGTGAGTTACAGGGCGGTTAGTAAGCGCACACGGCGGGGACGTGCACAGCCCCTACAGAATTTGTTTGAATGCAAATCCCACCGTGTTGTGTGTTACGGAGCCTGTTGGCTCGGTGATACGTGTGTGTGTTTCATTAACGAGCCTCAAGCCGAGCTCTATGTAATTTCTACTGCTGCGGCAGCGAGGGACCATGCATGCCTCGCTGGAAGTAGGGATCTCCTGAGTTCCCGTCTAGGAACAGCCGTGTTCCTCCAGCTGGGAACTGCACTGGGTTGAGAAGACCTTCTGGACTGCTTGTGACACTGACTGCAGTTCCTTACAGAGACTGCCTTTTAAGATTTTTAAAGGTTGTGTCTTGAAATATTCCAGTTTCTTTTTGTAGTTTGTTTTAATAGGAATTTTTTACTTTGTTTTGGGAAGATATTTGACCACAGATACCTTTTTTCCTTTTAATTGACACAAAAGGAAAATATGCTAGACTTATTATTAGAACAACAACAGCCTATTCATTTTTAGATTAGAAATCAGCTTTTTTAACTGTCTCATGTTCTCCAGGAGTTCTACAGACACCCAAAGGTCTTGCAAGCTTGCTTACACTAGGTAGACCAAGTGATTTCCCTGAAAGACTGACAACCTTGTCATAACTTAGCAGCCTGGGTATCTCTCTTTCTGATTTAGTAGCACCTGATCAACTAGGAGGAGTAGTATTTATTTACTGTTCTCAAAAGTGATTTGGTTTTTTTTTGCCTGCTCTGGTTAATGAGTGCAAGATGTTATGTGGCTTAGGAGACCTCCAAATGATGCTACAAGAAAGCTGGAAGTTGAGACTGTCTTTGGTTTTGATTTTGTATGGTTGTTGGCTTTTTTTAGTCAATCAAACAGCGTGTGTTCCTCCTTTAAGACCTTCCATTCCTTATTCAGAACAACAGCTTTGTGTGCCATAAAGGAGACTTACACTACATAAGCCTTGTTTTTTTGTTTTTTTTTTAATTCCACACCCCTCTTTCAATTCTCATGTGGGATGTTAAGTTCTTTCAGTATTTTCTTTGCATAGATGAAGGACCTATTCAATAAATGGCAGAGCAAAATATGATTTTTATTCATGTAAAGCTAGGAGGAACATATAGGATGTTTTACTGAGCAACGACAGTCATGGTCGCTAGTGTTCAAATGGTGTTGTTTATGCACATATGGTCCAAATTTTGAAATGTACCATTCTTCAAGTCTAACACTTAGGTGAAAGAAATAGTAAAGCATTACTGAACTATAGATCTAGCTTACCCTTTTAAAGCATTTGCAGATTTTTTTTTTTTTCCATGAATGGTGGTGAAAAATATGCCCTGGGAAGAGACAAAATAACCCAAAATCCATGTGTATGCCTAATATATTTCATTTTAACACACAGTGATTTTTATTTTTTTTCCTTTCTCTCTCTTGTTGCAGGAGTCTCCAAGATGAATACTACAGCAATGAGCCCACTTACTGTTACTCCACTAGGTTTTATTCCAGACCTAAAAAATGCCACCCTCGTGCCTTTCAATGAGACTACGTGTGAAAACTGGAAAGAGATTCATCATCTTGTTTTCCATGTGGCAAACATTTGCTTTGCAGTTGGACTGGTTATTCCAACTACTCTGAACCTTCATATGATTTTTCTGCGAGGTCTGCTCACCATAGGTAGGAAAATTATTCTGGAGAGATTTACAGACTTCTTGTGATAGAAATGGCAGTTCATGAATATTACGGAGTTTTTTCCTGTTCCCTTCAGCTCACAGTGAAATTCCAGCACATATTCATGATCACTGTACTCTGCTGAAGCTGTTTTCAGTGTAAGTGGAGGTCTGTTCTGACCCTGACAGATGTTTTCTAGAAAGGTTATATGCTTCTAGGCTCTTAAAACTTCCCAGAAGTACAACTTATGTTTTCAAACCTGTGTAGATGCCAACTAGGAAACGAGCAGATCTCATTTACTTCAGATATGACCGGTTTCTTAAAATTCATTAAAGTCCAAATCATATTTAAATCTATAGATCCTTAAGACCTTATTTTTAGGTTTCAAGTAAGTACATAGACTGGTATATCTGTAATAGATAAGGTTTTCCTTGAGAAGCTTGATGTTACCCCACGTTTTGTTTAAATGTGGGTTCAAACACATGCCATTTGTGGATCACCAGCATTATTTTCATTGCCGATTTAGAAACGTGAGCTTTTGATACAGAGTGCAATCTATGTTCTCTTGAAGTCAGTCACGTTTCCTCCACCATTGTAGACATCTTGTGATAAGAAATTTTGACTTCAGAGGAAAAACTAGGTTTGGCATGCTTGCGACTAAGTGAGCATGGTTTCATTTGTAACACTCTTGCAGTCCCACAGCTATTTCAAAGCCCCTGTACTTTGTGTGGGATAAGGTCTTTGTGATCAAAGGAGAAGGAGTAGTGACTTACTGCAGTGCAGAAAAGATAGACCTAGGTGTGTCACAACACAGAGCATGCTTAAGTACTTTTAAGTGAGAGAGATTATTTGTGTAATACCGTGGGCCAGTTTTGTGATAGAACTTCTATGGTTGAAGTTACCGTGACCTTGCCTTTTCTTTTTTATAGCTATTACGGGATGACTTGTTCACACAGACTGCACTGATGACTGAGAGTCTGAGCATTGCAAGACCTTTTGTCTGCGTAGTTCTTGTTTTAAAAGCAGTAGGATCTCTGCACTTGCTGAGCTTGCTGGTTTGGTCTGCAGGTCTTGTTGCAGTTTGAAAAGATACGAAATCAGTTTTGCAAGCCAAGATGGCAACTGGAAGCAAGTGTATTCTGTGGGCAACAGAAGTAACAAAACCTGGTTCCTAGGGATCTGTCCCTTTTGCTTTGGTGGCCCTACCTCACCTCTGTGCTGCTCCACAATATCACTCTCCTTCAATTCTTCCAGGCCCCGTATCCTTCCATCCCTTGTAGTCTAATTAACCAGCTAATCAAGAGTCATAACGTTTTGATTTTTCTCATCCATACATAACGGCTGCCTGGCCAATCAGCAACCCAGACAGAATACATAATACTGACTTCATTAATTTGGAATTGTCTTCAGGGAGAAAGGGGAAAGGGACACTAGTTTGACACCTTCTGCTTCTTCTTGTTGTCTTTGCATAAAACTTAAGGGAAGATATATCTGTGACCTCTACAGCCATCTCTCAGATGGTAGGTTCACAGTTATCTGGGACAGACTCACTGATGCATGATCTATCATTTGATAAGTATTGTCTTTGTAGGCTAAAAATAGTATTCCTAATGATACAGAATGAATAATGACAATTGCTTTAAAAGATAAGGCAAAGTAAAGCAACTAAAAAAAGAGTAAGCATTTGAAATTTTTCTCTTTGATGTCATAAAAGAGAATTCAGTTTCTTGCTGTGACCTTGTCAAAATGCAGCAATGATGCTTCCTTTACATTTCCAGAAATATCTGTGTATGACTTTAGGAGGGTGGGGTTTTTTAGGCTTTTGTTTGTCTAATTAATGCAATACTAGTAATAAAGCTTTGTGAGCTACTGAATTCTTTTTTTTTTTCTTTTTGTACTTAAGATACACTCTTCCCTATCCCATTTCTACTTCGTTTTAGTAACAGACCTTTGTGGGCTGCACCTTTCTGCTTTCCTCAGTCCTGATCTGAATTATCGTCGCTCCAGTATTGCAGTTCCACACAATAGGGCTGCAATCTGCTGTCGGCCTCTTCTCAGTGCCTGTTCATAGCACTGTAGTGATTAGCCCTGCTACCAGTGCATGCATTGATCCTCAGAGCCTAACTGTAGTAAAGCTTATAGAATATATTGCTTTTCAATGTAGTTATACCCCGTGGACACACGCTTGATGACTTTGTACGAACACATTTATTGTTCAGTGAAATTTAACGTCCTTTTTTAATTTTTACAGGTTGTGTATTGTTCATCGTGTGGGCTACACTCTACCGTTGTGCCTTGGACATAATGATCTGGAATTCTGTGTTTTTGGTTGTCAACCTCTTACATTTCATATACCTAGTGTATAAGAGAAGACCGGTATGTATAACAGCTAAATCGCATAAGCAATCTAGTAAGATGCAAGAAAAAGGAAGTTTTGCCCATGTTTGCTGGACAAGCCAATTAATTACACAGCAGTTCTTGAATTAGACAAGAGTTCTTCTGGATGAAGTCCTCCAGAAGGAGGATCCAGATCATGAGTATGATCTGATGCAGTACATAATTATTTCCCTGAAATCCATGTTCTTGAAAAATGATTTAAATGATTTGACTTTAGAAGCTACTGCTGGCTGGTTTTGACTGTTGTATTTGGCTTTGGAGGTAAGGAAGGAGTTACATGTTTTCTTTCCAGAGAGACCAGAAATGGTAGTTGGGATTTATGTGTGGTTCTTTTTTTTTTTTTCCTCTTTTTTTTTTTTTTTTAAATTCCTTTTGGTCATTTTCCCCACCCTCCCACTGACAAGAATACATGCAGACAGACCTCCTGAAATAAAACCTGACTAAGATACTTGAAATTGAGCATTCCAGGACAGTAATTTTTTAAAATTAGGAGTTTGGGAGGAATCAAACTTTCCTACCTCACTTTTAAGTCTTGAACATCCTCTGTGATGGGAAAGGAGACTGATAAATTACAAGTGCCCTGACAAACTCTTATTTCAACATAGAAACAAATGCTGATGTCCATTTATAAATGACCTTCACACTCTTTGCTTTGCTGACAAGTGCTTTAGCCTCTATGTTTTTGTACTGCCACATTACTTTTAAATGCAAATGAAAGATAAATGAGATGCTGCCACCCTTTTTGAACATCCGTGAGACTCAGAGATAAGCAGCAAAATTGACTAAGCTGTGGGAAGAGCAGTATTAAGTGAGATAATCCTTCCTTTTATCCCTTTTAGTGCATTCATTGAGTTTTGAGGGTCATATCTGGGAATTTTGCAACTCCTTTTGTTGCCTTCAGAAGGATGCGTTGGGATAACTTTCTCCAAATGCACTTTACGAATATATTTGAAATGTATACCAAAAGTACAGGATTCTTTGCCCTGCCTTCAGCTAAATGTATATCCAATAGAAAATCAAGTTGTTTTCTTAATGTTATTCATCTAGAAGTATATTCTGTTTCTGCAAAATAATTAGCAACCCAGCCTTCTGTTGGTATATGCACATCAAAACTAGATAATCTTTAATATAATAGTTGCTCTTATGTGCCAGTCAAACATCAATGAAGTGCTAAGTGTTCAAAATGTTAATATTACATTCTGTAGCCTTCAAATCTAAGGCAGATAGATTTATAATGTGAAGATTACAGGAATATGTATGGGTTTACATTATCAGCAGAATAACTCTGCCTTTGCCCAAAATCAGACACATTCTGGAACTATGTAAAGGTTAGTGCAAAAAAAAAAAACCAAAACCAAAACTAGCTGAAAATAAACTCTTCACCAAGTCAATGCAGCATGTGAAAGAAAGAAACTAGGAAGTTAGGAACCTTCTTCTTTCTTAGCAAGACAGTGTAACGCTTGACCTCTGTCTTTCCTCAAGGGTAGCTTAAAACTAACTAGACTGATCTACTACTATACTTTTATAGATGTGTAGTAAATACTTCTAGTCACTCAAATTACTCTCTCTGAGAGTAATATTACCAGTTAAAGCGTAAGTTCCTCTTTGGTTTCTATTGCTGATGCTATTATTTTAGACTATTCAATCCATTTATGTGTCATTACCGAGATACAGCAGCGTGATGATACTGCATTGTATTTCTGCTAGTCAGCCATGTCCATGCTGCCCAGTGCACCACACACAATAACGGTTGTGATAATGTAGAGCCACCAGTGAAGCCAGACTCCACGTGTTTGTGTCTGCAGTTAGATATCCCATGCAGGTACTCTGCTCTTTAATATGGGATGAGTTCATGTTGCATTCTTTTCCTTCAATGAAGCCACCAAGTTAGCATGTTCTGCTTCCCCTCAACCCACCCACCGACTTAGCCTTTTAATATCACCTTGAGGCCTCTAGTCCGTCGTCAAATGGGACAGGAATTGGCTAACAAAGTCAGAAATTATTGCAAAAGGCAGGAGCACACAGCTGATATCAACTCATTTCCCTAGAAAACTAGGCCTTAAAACTTACCTGTGTTTTTAAAAGTGAGTTGTGGTGTGTTAGAACATAGGTAATGGTCCTTGGGTTCATACCCATCCAACTCTTATCAAAAATCTAAATAAAAGTTTATTAGGTAGTGAAAGAGCATCTTGGGAGAAGGACACACTGTTTTGTACTTGAAGAAAAAAAATCACAATGTGTAAATCAATACTGAAAAATGAAAAATGTATTCTTCTGTGATTACAATTGTATACTAAAAGCTATGTTAGCATAGGCTAGGAGTTTTTTGTGCATTATAGTGTAGAATTCATCCTGTTGAAGTGCTGGCTATTTTGATGGCAGGGGATTGGAACTAGATGATCTTTAAGGCCCCTTCCAACCCAAATCATTCTATGACTCACTAAATCCTCTAGTAAAATTGTTAGCAGAACTATTTGTAGGAGTTAGTATAAGTGATAGAAGTGGATGAAGTACTCCCTAGGTGGGTTTAAAAAGAAGGAATTGTGTGAAGACATGAAACTTGATTGATAAACTGTCAGTTGCCAAAGTTGGAAGAAAATTACTCTAAGAGAGGAAGGACTGGAGGACCTGCCTTTAACTTTACGCTCTGTTTCTGTATCCCTTACCTACTGGCTATGGAACCACAGCAGAATCGAGGTGGTCGGCACTCCCATAGACTGTGCGCTATGCAAACGTGATTCAAAGCCACAGCTATTCTTATATAGCATAAACTAGAATTCTAGGTGGAGAACATTAGAGGAAACATAGAAGAATAGACTTTGGACATGTGAAAATGCTGTGGAAGTTAAGGATTTCAACTGAAGTAGAGCCAGAGCAGGCTGTCAAAGGAAGAATAATGTAAAGTAAATGAAAGAGAGATGGTAGAAGGGCTGAAATCTTTACCAGTATGTCTAGAAACAACTGCAGAACAAACTCTGATAGGCAACCACAGCATATAAAAAAAAGGCTAAAGGTTAAATTGCATCTGTCTACAACAAGTTAATAAATTGAGTACATCTACTTATATGTGTTAACAAAGGAAGGTATTCTTCCAGTATGGAGCACAGATTCACCCAAAGGCTACCATCTTCAGGGCAACATGACCTTTACAACTTAAAGCTTAGCCAAGAATTAGTTCTGATATACAAAGAAACAGCACTACGTGGATAGTCTGTTAAATTTAATAAATTACTGTATTTATGAACATTACATGAAAAATATTACACTATTTTAATTGGTATAATACTTAGTATTTTCAGTAATTATTTTTAAATCAGAGGTTAGATTTTTTTTGTTAAGACTCACCTACACACCTATAACACTAGTCCCTTTTCAGTGAGATGATACAGGAAGATCTTTTTCAGAAGACCTGAAAGGAAACTTAGTGTAAGATAAGTCTTAATTTTTTTTTTGTGTAGAATTTTATTCAAGGCACATAATTTGGGCAGAACTTCTAAGAGTGAATAATGGTTGAGTTGCATAACAGCTTTGGGTGGGACAGGATGAGAAACACTGTGAAATAGAACACCATCCAGGCTTAGGGAAGTCCTGCATAATAAGTTTATTACGTGGTTCTTGTTAGAGCATGACTAAATACTTCCCATGTCCTGACAAGAACACCAGACAGTTCTTTGCACCCAACTTGATCCATGCTGTGGAAGCTCTCCAGACAGCCACATTGCTACTTCTCTGGCTCCTGAATTAAACCAGAGGACAGCAGGACGTCAGAGGGGGTTGGAGTTCCACCTGCACCTGTAGACAGCAAGCTTGTGCTTCAGCCAGTGACACCCAAGATGTGGTTCAGCCACAGACTCTGCTATTGGGCCCGGCCCTCTTCAACATCTTTGTCGGTGACGTGGACAGTGGCATGGAGTGCACCCTCAGCAAGTTCGCCGATGACACCAAGCTGTGTGGTGCCGTCGACACGCTGGAAGGGAGGGATGCCATCCAGAGGGACCTTGACAGGCTGGAGAGGTGGGCCCGTACCAACCTCATGAAGTTTAACCAGAAGTGCAAGGTCCTACATCTGGGTCGTGGCAATCCCAGGCACAAATACAGACTGGGCGGAGAATGGATCGTGAGCAGCCCTGAGGAGAAGGACTTGGGAGTACTGGTGGACGAGAAGCTCAATATGAGCCGGCAATGTGCTCTTGCGGCCCAGAAGGCCAGCCGCGTCCTGGGCTGCATCAAGAGGAGCGTGGCCAGCAGGTCGAGAGAGGTGATTCTGCCCCTCTACTCTGCCCTCGTGAGACCTCACTTGGAGTATTGCGTCCAGTTCTGGAGTCCCCAACATAAGAAGGACATGGACCAGTTGGAGAGGGTCCAGAGGAGGGCCACGAAGATGATAAGAGGGCTGGAGCACCTTTCCTATGAGGACAGGCTGAAAGAGTTGGGGCTCTTCAGCCTGGAGAAGAGGAGGCTCCGGGGTGACCTTATAGCGGTCTTCCAGTACCTCAAGGGGGCCTACAAGAAAGATGGGGAGAGGCTGTTCAGGAGGGCCTGTTGTGATAGGACAAGGGGTAATGGTTTTAAAATAGAGGGAGGTAGATTCAGGTTGGATATTAGGAAAAAATTTTTTACCATGAGAGTTGTAGAACACTGGAACAGGTTGCCCAGAGAGGTGGTGGATGCTCCATCCCTGGAGACGTTCAAGGCCAGGTTGGATGAGGCCCTGAGCAACCTGATCTAGTTGGAGATATCCCTGTTCCTTGCAGGGGGGTTGGACTAGATGACCTTTGAAGGTCCCTTCCAGCCCTAACGATTCTATGATTCTATGATTTGACTTCCTCCTAGAACACTGAAGGAGCACTTGCATAGCTAGATACCTGCTGGGAGGCAAGCTAATAGGTCTGGCATTCACCTCAGTGCAGTGCCTACGACACCATATGCTCACGCTTGACTGTGTCCTAACTTGGATACGACACCATCAGGGGACTTTCCTGGCCAAGGTCTTGGGCTCATGCTTGAGTCCAGCAATCTTTAAATAGTCTTTGTGGTGGTGGGTTTTGGATTTATTTTTTTTTTAATATTCTAATCTGTCTAGTTCTTCACATGACTCCCATCACTGTATCTGATCATGGCGTAGGATTTGTGCTTTACTTTACAGTAATGTGTATACCAAATTGCAGTGAATGTAAAATTACTCATTTCACCTTTGTCCCTGTATGAATTTCTAGAGTGTAGCTTTTTCTCTCTGTCCATAGCAAAACACAGCATTGTTCTGTAGGGAAGGATGAGGAAAACTTCTCAAACTAAAAGCATTGGAAATATCTACTGAAAAATCTATCTTGGACAGTGAGAGTACTTATAGTTCTCTTAACAAATGACAGATAATAAGTATTAAAGTCAGCTGTATTTAAAATAATTTTTCTGAATAGATACGCTAACTCTACATATTCCACCATGATCAATATATGGTCTTCCACCAATGCCATGAACAACAAAAGTGACATGGTTGCATTGTAAGTTTTGTCTTTCTTGTTTGGTCAAGTGAAACCTCTCTGGCACCGATGTCATAGATAGTCATTTAGTCCTGACCTTTGTAGATGTGCACGCTCCCCTTTGAAAATAGATTTTTGTGGTGGTAAAGTTTACAGCACTTACAGTACTTAGTTCACATCAATGCCCCCAGCTCCATACTCCAGATCTTGAATGGAAGAGGGAGCCTGCAGGAATGGTCTGTGAAGACTTCCTAGATGCTTCTTCTGGTGAGACTGCAGTTACTACCAGAAAAGCTGTCCTAAACCCAATGTCAGTTCCGTTAGCTCTAAAAAGGAATGACCGCATCTTGACATTCTCTATCATTTTGGATAGAGAGCAAAGTAAAATAATGAAACCACCACCACAGATGCCTCTACTGAATCTCTTTTTCTTTCGTCTTCTGCACTATTGAACTGCTTTCTAAAGACAGAAACATGCAGGAAATAGAAACAGTGAAATGTAGGAGGAATATCTCCTACAGTATTACTTTTAACTGGGAAGTGCTCTACATAGGCATTGACTGGTTTTTTAGATAGTCTCAGTCACATTCTGATACTTGTACTGAAATATTACGTCATTCAGGACATGGGTGCTCCCAGAAACAAAAGGCCTCAGAGAGGGTGTGTAATATTTGAGTCTAACAGTTAAGAACATTTTCAAAGAATATAGGTAATTATTTGTGGTCTCTGCTTCTGCAACAGTGGCCTTATACAAAATAGGAATTGGAATCATCTTGTCTCACTCAATCCATCTCTAAGTTAAACATCCAGTTTAAGCTGGTTGTCCAGTGTAATTCAACCCACCCACTCAAGATCTGTTTAAGATGCGATAGTGACATCCCTCTCCACTGGCTGGAGAACAAGCCTACACAACCGTTATAAACTACTAACCCAGCTTTATGTAGTCATAGGTGAGATGCACTTCATTGCTGCTCTCTAGCAGTAGGAGGAAAAGAAACCAATTTGTCTTGTGCTGATCTAAACTATAACACAGTGAATAACAGACTCTGGCTTTCAGATTTGTATTCCCACCACTGCAGTGTGGTCTGGGAAGTGTGGGTACTCAGCTTCTCTGAAAACTGGACTCTAAATACCTAGTAAATTATATGAGTTTAAAAAATAGTTGAAATTATATGGAATCAGGGTACTATCTCAAACAATATATGAGTCTCTTTGTTACAGACTATGATCATCAAGCTTACTTGAAGTGATGCCTGGTAGTCACAGGTGTCTTTTTAGTGGTCTTTCCACATTCTGTTTATTATGAACTTGAAGGCTGTTCTTAAGTGCTTTTCCTATAGCAAGCTAGAGAAGGAGGGGGGGGAATAAAAAAAAAAAAAAAAAGACATTCTCAGGAACTAATTTTGAATGAGATTTTTCTGTCTGTAATTATTGTATTGCCCATCTCAAAATCAATTTTATTTAGTCATCCTCACAAATGATGTTTTTAAGGAAAGAAAAGAATGGAAGAATAATTACAAGTTAGTCATATTACAAAATGAATAATTGATATGTTCAGTTGTTAAATATTTATTTTATTAAATGAAGCATGCAAAATAGCAGTGAGTTTTTCTTCTGACCAGAAGATTATTTCTGTAGTTTTGACTCCTTGGAGCTTTATAGCTTTGGCTTTTTTAGTCTGAGTGGAAGTTGAAAGAATCTAATCGGTGTCTCTACAGAGCTCTGACTCGGAGCTCTGGCAGCATCCCAGAATATTTCAGCCACTGCTGAACAAAACATTGCACCTACCCGTATGGCTCATTTGGAATATGACCCACAAGCATGACTGGAGAAGCAGTCAGCTGTGCTTGTGAAGGGTGAATAGTCCGTTATGAGGGACACCATCTAAAATAATAGTCTGTTACAAGGGAGACCGTCTAAAATATATTTACGGTGTCCGACCTGAACAATCTTTAAGAAAGTGGTTATGCCTGCTTTCTCTCGTAAGTATTGTACATTAGAGGAAGATCAAGAAACCTGGATTGTGTGCTAGTTAAGGGATTGCATTAGCACTCCCGGGCCAAATCCTGTCCTCAAGTCTGTACGTGTTGTTTTGAATTCATGAGTCTTGGGAGCTACTTGTATGTTCATCTGAGAAAGGAGTTTATCTCTTCAAGTTGCAGTAGTCGTGTGTAGAAAGAGGTGCAAATTAAATTGGTATGGCTGTTAAAAATGAGGGAGTTCCTGGAGAACTGGTGGACAAAACCAATTGTCATCTAACTTCACAGGTATAGGGAACGTATTTCGAAATCAAACAGTTCAGGGTGATCCCTGACACAAGGCAATTTCTCTTGCCAGTTTAAATTTAATCTTTGTTCTGTCCATGTAGATGTCCTCTGAGGTGTTAAAGACTGTGGTGTAAGGAACACACAGGAAATTAAAAAACTCGGTTCCATATAAATATAGTCACTGGTGGAAGATTTAATTAGTAATTAATCCAGTGTGAAACCAGTGTAACTTGAGGTCAGGTGACATACTGGACATATGTCAGGGTATATGAGCCCTGATGGCATGTACCCAATGTACCCACGAGTGCCGAGGGAGCTGGCTGATGTCACTGTGACACCACTCTTGATAGTCTTTGAATTATTGTGTTGACTGGGAGAAGTGCCTGAGGACTGGAGGAAACTGGGTGCTACTGTTTTCTTCGAAAAGAGCAAGGAGAACCCAGGGAACTGTAGGCTGGTCAGCTTCACCTCAATCCCTGAGAAAGTGATGGAACAACTAACCGTGGAAACCATTTCCAGGCACATGAAGGACAAGAAGGTGATTGGGAGCAGTCAGCATGGATTCAGCAAGGGGAAATAATGTTTAACCAACCAGGTAGCGTTCTATGATGAAATAAATGCCCATGTAGATGAGGAGAGCATGGAGGCTATTGTCAGTGTTAACTTCAGTAAGGCTTTAGACACTGCCTCCCATGAAAGAAGGTTGAGCAGCCAACCGGAGAGACCTCTGCAGACTGGAGAAATGGATTGGCAGGAGCCTTTTGGAGTTCAAAAATTGTGAAGTCCTGTACCTGAGGAGGAACAATGGACCTGATGTGGACTGACCAGCTGGAAAGCATCTTTGCAGCAAAGGACGTGGAGGTCCTGGTAGACACCAGCTTGAACATGAGCCAGCAATGGGCCCTTGCAGCAAAGAGAGGCAACAGTATCCCAATGACAGGACCAGAGGCAATGGGCACAAACTGAAACACAGGAGAATCTATCTGAACATCAGGAAAAACTTTTTTACTGTAAGGAATGATAGACCACTGGCACAGGTTGCCTGGACAGGTTGTGGAGTCTCCATCCATGGATCCTAGGAGATATTCAAAAGCCATCTGAATGTGGTCCTGGGCAACCTTGCTCTAGGTGACCTTGCTTGATCAGGATGGTTGAACCAGATGACCTCTAGAGTTCCCTTCCAGCATTCCACTTTCCAGAATGGAAACATTCTATGACTTTACTGTTAATCTTGTCTGAATATTTATGTTCTAGCCTTCCTGTTCTTGATTCTGATAGCATTTCTCGGACAGAGATTAATTTGTAGGAGGAGGGAGACATGTAACGAAATGTTGACAATGTGATGAAATGGAAAGGTCCATTTAGATGTTTTGAGGAGGCAGTAATTCACATTTGATTGAAGCTTATCTATGGACAGATCAAAAAATCAAACAAACTGAATGCTTGTGGGTGGTAAATATACACAGATACTGTCCATAAAGTCGACGAAAAGTTCAGCTATGTGTAAGGAAAGAAAGTTCTCAGGAGCACTCTCATGGGAATTTTTTACGTTAAGCCCTCGGAAACAGATATCAGTGTGTGTTTAGGTGAAGGCTGCATAAAAATCCTCATGGCTTATAAACTTGCTTTTACTTTTCATGGTTTGAGGCTATCTGGGTAAAAAAAGAAGTCTTAAGGTTTGGAGTATCCTTTTGTTGGGCTTTTGTGGAAGTATAAAGGCAGAGAAGTCGTGAAATGATAATGGCAGGGTCATATAAGCAGCCTTATATCTTCCTGCTTAGCAATTTAATAACAAACTGTATACTCTTTCTGTGGGATTTACCAACCATCTCTGTCCACTGGATTGTTACTTCCAGAGTGATTCTCAGTGCATTCAGTGGCCCAAACGTGGGATGGATCTCATCGGTGACTGCGGCTGAGTATGAACCCTGAATACGGTTCCACACGTCTAGAAAGCTTCTGCCTCAGCTTGATTTGTCTGTACTTAAATAAACTTGAAATGTAACAAGGAAACCTTGTCAGTTTTCCAAAAACTTTTCATTATGCTTAGTTTACTGTTTCACACACACAGGTAATTCTACCAAAAACAGCTCAAGGAGAATTTTCTGTGTGGAATACATACATCTCTTAAGGGCTAAAGACTAATATTTTCACCCTAAAATGCTCTCCTGGGGAAGGGACAGTGACAGTTTGAAGCCCTGATGGGCCTCAGTCAACCTGGGGCCTCCCATGGTCATTCTGGATTCCCTACCTTCTCCAGCCACAAGGTGACCAGAAGTTTCTCGGTTCCCACTGTTGGCTACCATCAGCTGAAAAGTGACTCCTGGACTCCTGTGAGGCCACCTTCTCTCCTCCCCTGTTTTTAATAGTGAAATACAAAAAAAATCTAGAAAATTGTGTGAACTTGGAATATTCTTATTTGGTTAAGGGGTCACTCCTTTTCTTGTTTTCCTGCCTTTTTCCCTCGTTTGCTTCTCCTTACTCTCTGTTCTATGTATATATTTTTTTTCATTATCTGATGCTTTTTTTTCTAATTTGTTTTCCTCTCAGCAAATATGCAGGCTTTGTTCAGGCTGCCTCTGCTTTTGGGGAAGCTGGGACACTGTCACATTCCCTGCTGCCTTCATTCAAGAGGGACTTCCAGGCTTGGGATTTCAGCCAACGTCCTTTCCCTCGTTGCCGCTGCCTGAATTTGGGTGGGCTCCTAGATGTGGGATGTTCAGCTGGCAATGTTTTTTTTCCCTCCCTCATCACACGTGGTTTCAATATGTTGGATTTGTTTTTCAGGACTCATAGTACTGCTTTTCTACTGCAAGTAAGCCAAGAAGCTCAGAGATGAGAGGTGCTCCCATGAGAGCCTGAGAGATGGACAGAATGAGGGGGATGTGTAGTATGAGAAATGCAGGCAACCTCTTTTTTTTGTTTTCCCTGTGTAATTCTGGCCCAAGTCCTATTTGCAGTTACATCAATAGACATCTCCAAAGACTCCTTGTGTCTGATTTAATGTGCCACTTGGATGGAACAGCATCCTACCAGTGTGCCAGCCTGGCTAATTTTAGATAAGGCTTTGGTCACCCTATCATACATAGGCAGTGTTTGTGGATAGATGTCACATGTTTACCAGTTCTTTCCTTGCCTAAACATATCAAAGATGTTCCTTAAATGTAGCAACGAAAACATGTGTGCAGTCTTACCCTTTTTTTAACTAATGCCTCTGTGTTTATTGGTGTCTTTTTGTTTTTGTGTTCTAGATCAAGATAGAGAAGGAGCTTAGCAGCCTCTACAAGAGAATGTTTGAACCTCTCCATGTGCCTCCAGAGCTCTTCCAAAGACTGACTGGACAATTCTGCAACATTCAGACTTTAAAGACAGGTCAAGCCTATGCTGCAGAAGATAAAACATCAGTCGATGATAGGCTAAGCATCCTGCTGAAGGGGAAGTAGGTTCTGTAAAGCCTGGGGACAGTCTTATGGTTTGTGTGATGGTTGAACAGATCAGAAAGGTTTTTGGGCTTTTATTAGCTTTATAAATGACATTCTTTGTAGCACGTTGTGGTCTATAGCTGAATAGTCTGTAGCCATAGACTATTTTGTGACACTGTTTTCAAATGACAGCGATGTCTCTTACTGGGAGCATATTACGTCTCCACTTGTGTGTGCAGCTGCATGGATTTTAGTGGGAATTACATTTGTATGGTACCAAAGGCAGTGTCTTCCAGAACGAGCAAGAGATTTGTCTGAGTCTTAGGCATCTAAGTCGTTTTCTCAATGTGTTCACAGGTTTTAAGTTTAAAAAATATTGTGCATGAGGGAAAGAACAAATATCCCTCCAGTAGACTTTAAAACAACAGACTATTGGAATTGATTCACGGCACATGTACGTGCAGGCAGAGAGGAGCAGGTGCGCTGCCCGGAGACTGACAGGACCCAGGGCAGAAAGGGTAAAATAAATTCCCATGGCCAGGCTGTGATCTTGAAGCTCTTGCGAAGTTCTGGCCAATATTTTAACCAGTTTCTGATGATGGCAACAGTGATGTCAAGTTTCATTGTTGTTTTCTTTGAAGTCATTAGCCGCTCGTTACTGCAAAGCTGGTTATCTAAAGGAAGCCTGATTCTGGTCTGGCTGTACAGCGTAATCCTTCAGACCTTTTTCATTTCAAATAGTGTTTTGAGGATACACACCAACATCTGGCAACTTGAACTGGCTGACTGCATGTTCTGCATGGAATTGGTGGAGGTTTAGGCAGAAGATAGGATAGCTCTGGGGCTGAAATTCCAGAAGATGGACATATTTTTGCCTGTTACCTGCTGCTTTACCATTGTTAATAATGATATCTGAATTTAGAATAAATTAATCAGCCTCCATGATTTTAAAATGTTGTTTCATGTGTTTTATTTCCAGAATGAAGGTGTCTTATCGAGGGCATTTTCTGCATAATATTTACCCCTGTGCCTTTATAGATTCTCCTGAATTTCGATCAACACAGATGAACCGGGGTGAGAAATTCCAGGTATACTTTGGTTTAAAAGTCACTGCGTATGAATCATAGAATCATAGAATGGCATAGGCTGGAAGGGACCTTAGAGATTATCTAATCCTACCTGGCCTTGAACACCTCCAGGGAGGGGGCATCCACAACTTTTCTGGGCAATTTATTCCAAAGTCTTACCGCCCTCATACTGAGAATTTCTTCCTAAGATCTAATCTAAATCTGTTCTCCTTCAACTTAAACCCATTTTCCCTTGTCCTATCAGTGGACACTCTTGTAAAAAGTCCCTCCCCAGCCTTCCTGTAGGTTCCCTTCAGGTATTGGAAGGCAGCTATTAGGTCCCCCGAAGTCTTCTCTTTTCAAGGCTGAACAATCCCAGCTCCCGCAACCTGTCCTCGTAGCAGAGGTGCTCCAGCCCCTGAGATCATAAAAACCCAGAGTATATATTTGATCAACAGTGAACTATTTGGCCTGCATAATTTTGCTAGCTTTCTAGTACTGGTGTTTCATGATGAACCATATCAAGAGTAACTTTTTAAATGAAATGCTGCAAAACAGTATTATGATGGTGTTCACTGAGCAGTCTGGCTTTTGCTATTCTGTTTTCTTTTACCATTTGCAAGGTTTTTTTATGTTAAGAGATTATTCAGGACAAATAATTTGAGAACTTTACTGGATAAGAGAGGATATGAGCCATCACTTTTTCGAAAACAGGAAAAGAAAATTAGTTATTGTGATATTTGGTGTTACTAAAATGAAAGCATAAAAATTCGGGCACTAGTAGTATGAAATCGGTGTTTATCTTCTGTCATTTAGTGCTTCTGTCATTTTGAAAGTTGTTAAAGCAACATAAGCTGAAAGAGATCACATTATTTTGAATAAAAATACTCGTATGGAGGACAATACGGGTATATGTCTCTAGCAGTGTAATTATACTAGCACATTAAAGGATATCTTGCAGTATAGCTTGTGGGGGAAAAAGTACTGTTAGGGAAGTTTTTTTCCCATAATACTGAAACAGCTGTTTTGCTGCCTCTTGCTTGATGTTCTTTAACTGTGTATGTGTAGTAATGATGGGACAACAGCTGACTGGGTGCATCTGCACAGATACCCTGGCAGAAGGGGAGGGAGGGGCAGCAATGTAGACTCTAAAATCAGTGATTGATGTCATATGTTCCAGTCAAACCCTAGGCTTAACGCCAAGGAGAGAGAGTTGTCCCGAGGTATTCATGGTGCGGCAGCGAGGCGTCCTGCGGCACGGCCGCCCTCTTGGCACAGCCCGTTTCTCTCCTAAAGCAACTGGGTGTGAATCGGCCTCTCTGAAGGGAAAAGACTCACGCCTCAACTTCTGCCTCCCTTAAAAATTGATTGTAATCTGGTACAGCATACATCTCACGAGTTCTGCTGGTGTATACTGGTGTATACATGCTCTCAGCGTTGCAGTTGCAGGAGGAGGACACGGATTCAGTCTTAAGGACCCCATCTGCTGGCAACGCCGGCAAATTCTTCCTCAGCCTGCGTGCTTGTGTTACGGACCGTGAAGTTAAAATCTGTGGATATGTGACAGTTTCCCATTATTTTTAGGCTTTATACATTTTTAATTTTCAAGATGCAGCGTTAGCTTGTAATAGCAGAGTGCACCTGGTTTCTTTGTAGATTACTGACTTTCCTTCGCAAAACAAGGAATACCCGTTGGGTGTTGGGGAGCTGTGCAGGTTTTGGTGTGCCATTGCCCTCTGCTGGCACAGGAGGACGAGCTTGGCACGTCCAGCCACCCTGGAGAAGGATGCGAGTTCCACTGTAACTGCTGATAGCTGGATAATCTGTAACTGAGCAAACGGAGCCATAGCTCAGCTGCTAGAAGGTGGTACTTGTGGGATCAGCAGGGCTGACAGTGAAGAGAGAAAGGTGAAACTTTAGAAAAAAAAATCACTAAAAACTCTTTGATGGAGACATCTGGATTATACCAGTTGTTCCTGTTTGGCGACAGCGACATAAAATAAAGCCAAGCAACATGTAGGCCTATTGGGATGCGAGGAGCACCGTTACCGTAGGACTGACTTTACATGTAAATCTTCTCTAACATAAATGCTTTCACAGTTTGTGAACTTATGAGAGATTTTCCCCTATTATCTCCCTCCAGGTTTCCTGAAAAACAAACTGGCCATGCCATTAAAATATGGTGCTATTAAATACCTGAGATGTTTTACACTTGTTATATAAATATCACGTTCTAAGGGATACTGAGAAGTTTTATGGCTTTAAGAGTTATTTTAACTGGAGGCAAAAATGAAATGGTATCGCTTATTTTAGAACATGTTTAAATGTGCTAACTCTGAGCGTGTATTTCTCAGGTTACCATTATTGCAGACGATAACTGCAAGTTCCTGTGCTGGTCCAGGGAAAGACTGACCTATTTTCTGGAATCTGAGCCATTTCTTTATGAGATCTTTAAGTATCTTATTGGCAAAGATATTACAAATAAACTCTACTCATTGAATGACCCAACCTTAAATGACAAGGTAAGCAGTGGAAGTTTCCTTTGGGAATTTGCCTCTCACACACAAATGTATTGTTACTTCAATTTTAAATCCTCTTAAAGCACCTTTTTTTAAACTTGCTACTATCAGCTGCTGAATCCACACTCATTGCCTTTTAGTGCCAAAGTCTGAGTCAGTACAACATTTCTGTCAGAAACACAGTTGGTTAAAGTTAGCACAGTCATGCGCAAGAAAGATGAATAACTGAAATTCAGAACTGATCGGCTAGTGCAAATATTTCTGGCCAACTAGTAGACGTGATGGCCAGTAACTAAAAAGGTCCTTCTCCTTGGATAGCCTGTCTCTTTAACAAATGGGTGCCTTCATAAAAAGAAACTTCAACTGAGGGGTAGTGCTGATTGCCAAGAAGAGTGATTTCAACATGTGTTTGAGGGTTGCAAATAAAAAAAAAAAAAAAAAGAAAGGTTGATATGATGTAGTTAGTGGAAGGAAAATCTAAATAAATATAAATACGTGTAAAATATTCAGTGGTCTGAATATAACGTGTTCTTCTTGCATGTAGAGGGAGTGTGTTTTAGGTGTCACTGGGTGGTCTGGGTGTAGTCATGGATATATTGATCATCTTGTTTTACTTTCATTTTGTCTTCTTACTTAGTTACATGACTTTTCAAGATTTGGATGGTAACTCAGCTGCTGGTGTTTTTTTTATTATTTATGTAGTGGCTGTAGGGTTCTCATATATAATTTATTTGGAGAACTTTCACCATCATTTATGAAAAGCTTTATAGTTTTATAATACAGTATTTGTGTATTCTGTCTGTATTGATTTAACTCACACTAACTCAGAGCAAAAATCCTTCTCATTAGATTGCCATAAATATCTCATATATAGGTTAAATAGTTGCTTCTGCAAAGTCATGAATTAACTAGAAAACGATCCAAAGGAATGACTGCCACTGCTACCGTACAACAGACTTCGACAAGGCTTAACTTGTATTGTCTTTATGGCTAATTAGACATTGTAAGTTTTCTCAGTTTTGTACTGGCTGTAGAAAGAGAAAAGGAAGAATTGCTGGAGAAACAATTTAATAGCAATAAAGCACTGCTTATTCGGCCCTCTGGTCAATGAAATTGAGAATTACACTGTCTTGCAATCAGACCCTCAAAACTATTTCAGATCACTATTTTCATCTTACTGATGCACTAAGATAAAAATTATCTAGCAGAAGTGTGCCATCTATAAAATACATCTTATGAAGTGTGTGGTTAAATCTTTTTTTTTTTTTTTTTTTTAAATAAAGAAGGATTACAGAGAAATGATCTGTATTAAAACCCACATCTACATAGACAGTAAGTGATTTCTGGAGTATGGCACCTGAAAGGAATATGTAGTGACAGGCCTGCTGTGTGTGCATTCAGATTTCCTCTCCTGGGAAACTGCTGTTCTTCACACTCCTCCTCACCTTGCCTTTTTCTTTTCTTTTCCTCTCTCTTTTTTCCCCCCTCTTTCTTCTTTTTTCTCCTTTTTTCCCCCTGCTTTCCTTTTTCTCTTTTTTCCTCTTCTCTATTCTCTATTTTGTTTCCCTCTTTTCTCTCCTCTTTTTTTCCCTCATTTTCTCTCTTTACACATGGATGTCATGCCTAGTATACGCAGTCATTTGCGACAAACTTGTGCTGCTGTCTTCTGGCACTGTAGAGCTTCAGTACTAGTATAAGTATTTCTCGAAATGGAAGAATGGTAGAATACTCATTGTAAGGTTGTAATTGGTTGATTTTTAACTGAAGGGTCCTTATCATACATTCGAAGTATTTAAAAAAACCTACCAAACTTTGCCCCTCCTTTGACTTAACATCTGCACGCTTTTATAAAAATAGCAGCAGACGCGTTTGTCATCAGAACATTTGCTTTAGGCTTCCTTGCGAGAGCAGCGAGCTCCCCTGGCTTCTCCCTCCTCCCTTTTGCCCCTCCTGCTGTGGCACAGACACAGGTGTTGGTGTCACCGAGTGGCGGTCCTTGTGGTTTGAAAGGTTTATTTTGATGAGCACCGTGTTGTATGTGCACAGCCTGGAAGATCAAATGGATGTCCCGCCTGCTGGGCTAGGCGAGATCAAGGCTGAAACAGAAAAGTTCCATTTAACTTTATTCCAGCTAATAACAGTTTTGTCATTTCTATTTGCTACTTTGTTTAACGGACTGAGTATATATTTCACTCACCATCTTAAAATCATATACAGATACGCAAATCTGGCCTCACAATTTTATGTATATTTCTTAATTATATGATATTTTCACTTTAACTTGAGTTTGTACCATGTTTTTAGTGAAAATAGTCACATGAATTTAAGATAATTTTAACCGTTTTATCACAATAACTTTTGAAACTGTACGTTATAAAAACTAAGAGTGAGCATTTGGGAAACTTGTAGTACCTCTTTATTCTTCTTCAAATGAAAATCCTGTGACACAAGCCCTTCCTGCATAACGTAGGACAAGAGCTATCTGTCAAGCAAATGCTCCTTCATTTCCCCATTGCCAGCAACCTATGGGTATGTCACTTGTCAAAGGCTTCATTGTCAAATATACATATTACTCATGTCTTTAATGCTTTTTAGCTGGTTGCAATCTCAACAGAAAGTTTTGTAGCAGACTTCTGTACACAGGGGACGTAGAAGAGAACAACTAACCAAATCCGGTATAGATTATTCATAGTCAAGGTGGTAATAAGAAGGTAAGAATATCAATTCATCGTATGTTGGAAAAAAGAAGAATATCCTTTTATTTATAAGGAACTTTGTGATTTTCTCCTACCTAAGGAGATTTTCAGTCTGTTGGGAAAATAGTCATTCCTCCCTGCATGAAACAGGTTGCTAATTCCTGAGAAAGTTCAGAAAAGTGGAGTTATCCATTATGCTTTTGTCATTGATTGCTACCTTTCACGTACACCTAAAACAGCATTCTGACTTGCAGTAATACTTGACAAGGTACGATATATGGTTTCACATAAATATTACAGTACAAAGACTTCTCAGGAAAGCTACTCAAAGCAAATGGAAGCTCCAAAGACCATTTGACAGGTAGAGGATAATGTTCATGTGATGCATTTAATCTGTCTTCCGTAAAATCAAGAGCCAAATGGCCATCTACTAGGAAGGAATGACATTCACTGTTTTCTAACATGATGAAAAGCCAGGAAAGCAAATGAGTTTCTGTTAAGATATAAATTGCTAAACTCTATATGTAGCATGCTGTTTTGTTTAGCAAGGAGGAGGACCAGGCTTATCATAAAGGCTGTATTTAATTGCAGAACACCATACCTGAATAATGAATTATCAAATAATAAAAATCAACCTTTCTGTAGGAAAATACATGAAAAGTCCAATGCAAAATGAAATTAAAATTGAACAACTAATATGAAGTTTCATGCTTGTCAGTGTTCCAATTCCAATATATTACTGGCATCTTCTATTTTAATTTAAATCAATTTACACTCCATAGAATCTTCTGCTCTAACCAGCTTCTTGATTCATGAATAGTCATAGCTGAGACCAGAGCATCTACTACAGAGGAAACAGTTATTTTCCATTTTTATTTTAATTTACTTGATACCTTTTTTAAAAAAATACTTTTTTTTTTTTTAGGCTTCAAAAAAGATCGATCGACAGCCTAGTCTTTGCTCACAGCTCTCTGTGATGCAGATGAGAAACAGCATGGCCAGTACCAGTGACAGTGAGGATGGCTTGCAGATGTTTCTTCGTGGGACTTCCTCTGCATCCTCTCTTCGTGAGTGCTCAAAATAGTTCACGCCAGCTTTGAACACAGCTTGATTGATGATCATCTATGACAGATGACCATCTACCTAGTCTCTGTGATTGTAGCTTTTTGTATGCTGCTGTTCATCAACTAAGTAGAGGGACCTAACTGTAGGGAATTCATAGGATGCGTAAGGCTTTGTATGCCAACTGAAGCTACCTCATGTAGATACTGGCAACAAAATCAGCATGTATGATAGTAATTTTTGGCACAACGTTGATGTGTAGACATAATATGGAATGTTTATAGCAACGGGGCAAAACTCTGCATGTATGGTGCCTGTCACATTAGTTTCTCCATTGGTCTGTGACTGGTGCTTGTAGAAATTAAAAAGCTGAAGAAAACATTTCCTCTCAGCCACTTGGTGCTCTGCTTTTCCTCCTGAGATAATTTGTATTGGCAGAGTCTGGAGAAATGTGTACAACCAATATTTTGATGCCACCTGGAAAATCTCCAAATATCCTGTTAGGCTCTCCTCTCCTGTGCTTTGTATGACAGGAGTAGTAAAGAACAGATGAAGTGAGGGAAGAAACCGTGTCTGACCTTTTTGCTTCTACTCTTGGAATTTATTCCCTTATAGAAACCTTTTAAATTCTTTCTAGGCTTTTGCTATTGTTTAAGTCCCCTGAGTCTAAACTCCAACAGTAGCCTGAACTCTGAAAGCAGCTTTTGAACAAAAAAAAAAAAAAAAACAACAGAAAATGCTCAATTTTCTCATTTGACATAAGCTGTTAGTTTAATGAGATTTAAAAGGATCATATAGGATTATTTATTTTGATTTGGGAAATATTATTCTTCAGTAATAAGAATACAAATATATGAGGAAAAAATCACTGTCAGTTATTTATTATGGTTAAACTCTCTGCTAAGAAGAGAAGGTATTTTAATGTATTTGCACTTTCCTGTTTAATTATCTGTTTTCCATTGTGTTCCTCACAGTTCTCATCCAGGAACAACTTCAGACTTGGAGGGCCTATCTGTTTTCACTCCTTAATGTTGGTATAGGCTGCATGCCCAGATAGATAGAAGCAAAAGCCCCACTAGTGTTTCGCCCTACTAGAATGTCGAGGGTGACACCTGGGATATAGTTTGATGAAAATTCCAGTGTTGTTTTCTTTTTCTCCTCTGTTCCTTGAAAGGACATTTAGAATCACAGAACGGTTGAGGTAGCAACCTCTGGTGATTTTCTAGTCAACCCCATGTTCAAAGCAGGGCCACCTAGAGCAGGTTGCTCAGTGCCTTGTTCAGTCAAGCTTTGAATATTTCCAAGGTGGAAGATTTCACAGGCTCTCTGGGCAATCTGTTCCAGGGCCTTACCACCCTCATGGTGAAAAAGATTTCCCTTATTGCAACTCATGACTGTTGTCCTTTGTTCTTTAGTGCATGCCTTCGAGAAGAGTCTGGCTCTGTCTTCTTTATACACCTCCATTAGGTAGCCTACAGGAAGACAACAGTAAGATCCCCTGAGAACCTTCTGTTCATAAGGCTGAATGCACCCAGTTCTTGCAGCCTCTCCATGTACATCATGTGCTCCAGTGCCTGACCATCTTGATTGCTCTCCATTGCACTCACTCCAGTATGTCCATGTCTTTCTTGTACGGGGGAGCCCAAAACTGGACACAGCGCTCCAGATCCTGTCTCACAAGTGCCAAGTAGAGGGGACTAATCTCTTTCATTGACCTGCTGGCTATGCTTTTGCTAATATGACCCAATATATGGATGGCCTTCTTCACTGCAGGGGCACTGTGCTGACTTGTAGTCCATTTTGTGTTCACCAGGACCCCCAGGTCTGTTTCTGCAATACTGCTTTCCAACCAGTTGATGCCCAGGCTGTACTGCTGTGTAGGTTTGTCATGTCCCAGGTGCAGGAATTTGCCTTTGTTGAACGTCCTGTGGTTTCTGTCAGTTCCTTTCCCCAGCCTCTGAATGCCCGTTCTGACCAGCCGCCCTACCAGTTTCCCTCACTACTTGGCTGTTGTCTGTGAACTTGGAGGGAATGCACTCCGTCCTATCATCCAGGTCATTAATGTATTAACGAACATTATACCTTGGTATTGACCCTCGAGGGACACTGACGGTAACCAGCTGCCAGCCGGGTTTTGTACTGCTGGTCACCACCCTGTGAACTCAGCAGTCCAGCGAATTTTTCACCCAAGCTGTAGTCCATGTATACAGTCCACTTCTCACTCATTTGGCTGGAAGAATTCTACGGCAGGCTGTGGAGGACCATGCTACAGGTCAGGTAAACAACATCCACTGTACTCCCTTCATGCACAGAGCCCATCATCTCACCACAGAAGGCAATCAAACTGGTCAGGCACGATGTGCCTGTGGTACATCTGTGTTGGCAGTTCCCAGTCACCTTCCTGTCCTTCATCTGCTTGGACATGGCTTCCAGGAAGACAGGCTCCATAATCTTCCTGGGGACTGAGGTTAGGCTGATAGGCCAATAGTTCCCTAAGCGCTTCTCTTTGCCCTTCTTGAAAATGGCCATGGCATTGGCCTTTTTTTCTCTCCCCTGGCTGCCATGACCTTTCCAAGATAACAGAGGGGGCTCTTGCAATTGCATCAGCCAACCCTCAGCGCACTTGGATGCAGTCCTTGTGATTCCACAATCTTGTGTTTGCCCTGTTGCCTTCAGTGCTCCCCAACTCAGTCTGGCTTTCCTGTAAGTCAGGTATCATTCTCCTAATCTCTACCACTGGACTCAGAGACCTGGGAGGCCTCAGGACAAACCTGTAAAGTAAAAAGCGAAGCAAAAAAGCTATTGAATATCTCAGTCTTTTCCATGTCCCTAGGTCCCGTGCCCCATTGATCCATGGCCTCACAGTTTCCCTGGTCTTCCTTTTGTTGCTGATGTATTTGTAGAAGCCTTTCTTGTTGCCCTTCACTAGATCCCAGTCCAGCTGAGCTTTGGCTTTCACAATTCCATCCCGCATGCTCGGGCCATATTGTATTCCCCCCAAGCAGCTCATCCCTGCTTCCACTTTGTGTGTGCATGTTTGAGCTCTGTCAGGACTTTCCTGTTCATCTATGCCAGCCTTCTACCACGCTTACTCAACTTTCTGTACACTGGAATGGACTGTCCTTGTATTTTGAGGAAGATGCCCTTGAAGATCAACTACCTGTCCTTGGACCCCCTTGGCCTTGCAGGCCATGTCCCATGGGTTCCTGCTAAGTAGATCTCTAAGCAAGCCACAGTCCCCTGTCCTCAGGTCCAGGGTTGTAACTCTAGTATTTGTCTTGCGTGTTTCTCAGTATCTTAAACTCCACCAGCTCCTGGACACTGCAGCCAAGGTTACCATCAGCCTTCAGCTCTCTGATGAGTTCTTCCTTGTTCATCAGTGACAGGTCCAGCAGAGCACCTGCCCTAGTTGGCTCATCGATCACTTGTGTGAAGAAACTGTCTGCTACTCTCTCCAGAAATCTCCTGGACTGCTTGCTCCCAGCCCTGTTGCCTTTCCACCAGATACTGGGGTGCTTAAAGTTCCCCACGAGGACCAAGGCCTGCGATCATGAGGCTTCATCCAGGTTTCTAAAGAAGGCTTCCATCTACTTGCTCTTCTTGATCAGGCAGCCTGTAGCAGATACCTGCCACGATGTCTCCCATGTTGGTCTGTTCTGTGATCTTTACCCGTAACCTCCTGACTGGCTTTTCACCTGTTCCACGACAAACCTCCATGAAATAGAAGCCGCTCCTTTGTGTAGGAGGACAAATTTGCACACTCGGAAGCCTGAAAGAAATTGTAAAACTGTTTGTACAAGTAGCTAGAATTAAAATTCTCTTTCAGGCTTAGTAGCAAGACACTTACACGAGTATTTCAGCTTTGGGAGAAAGTAATCTAAATGCATGACGTGTTCAGCAGTAATTACGTTAACCCCTAAGATGCATCCATGCTTAGCACATACGTTACAAATATGCTTTTCTCTGTTGTACTTTTTCTTGGTTGGCGTACCGTGTTTTCTGGTGCACATAATGTACTTCCCCCAAAAGAGGGCTTTAAATGTCTTGTATGTTCTGAAATTGCTCGGTCCAGCAGCGGTTGGTGTGGTTGATACTGCCACCACCACCACCCCCCTGGCAACAGCAGGTGTGGCAGCAGCCTCCCGAGTCCAGTGTTTCCTGTACTTTTGGGGAGGCAGAGGGGTTACCCGTACAGCAGTGTATCGTGCACCTCAGGAAATGCCGTCATTTTTTTCTTCTTTGCATTTTGATTAATGCGGAATTTCTGACTTCTGTAAAAGGTTGATAAAACTCTTGATGAAAGGTTATTTATCTCACTAGACTGTAATGCTTCAATCTTTCTTTTTGCCAAGATAGCTTGTTAGTTATTCCTGGGTACTGTCATTGCCAATGATGGGTTTGCTACCAAGGTGAGCTCTGCTTAAAGATTTGTGTTCAATGTGAATTGTGGCCATATATGCACTCTTTCTCAGATCAGAGGGAAGACTGAACAAAAAAAGCTGCCATTTACCTTTCCACTGTTGTGTTTTCAAAAATCTTCTGGGTGCTCTCAGTGCTGCAGTCAGTCTTTTGGTTTTGATCTGTTTTTTAAGATTCAGTGTGAGGTATATGCTGAGGCTTAACTGTCCCAGTGCTGTTCCCCTGGCTCCTCCTTCTGCAATCATACATTTGTTTATTTAAAAACAAACAAACAAGCAAAATCTAAAAACCCACAGAAGATTTAGTGAGGAACATATGGAAATGACAAACTTTTTTTTATTTTTTTTTTTTTATTAGAAGAAGAAATGAATAAGAGAAACTTATCTGTACAGGAGCTCTGCAGGAATATTGTCTTGTCATTGCTAGGTGATCGATTGTTGTGTGAACAAAAGCTTCCCATTACAAATATGGTATTTAACTACTACCATACAAATAAGTTTTATTCTCCTGATTTCTGTATTCTTGAAAAATTGAGCATTTATATTTTTGTATAATTCAAACTTTTTAAATTATACTTTTATCTGTGCGACAAACAATAAGCTTTGACTCATTTTCTCAAGAAATTGTTATAAAGCTTTTTTTCAAAGTGTTTAGTAGTGAAAGGGTGAAAAATACTAATTAGTAAGTCCCAAACTATGATTACTAACAAACCTGTGTTTTGAATTTAATTAACTAAGAAACCCAACTAACTGTTCGCTTTTATATTAAGGAAATAACCAACAAGAGTTCTATAATGCTTATGGAGCGAGTCGTTTGCAGCATGATGTTTTCTGTTGATAACATCACATTAACCCAGCAAGCATCCTCAAAAAGGTATTAAAGTGGGATTTGTTTATCATGCGATACTTGTGCTTGACATCCATGATCCATCTCTGTGTATTTTATTGGTAAATGAAATTGATGTATCTCTTTTTCCAAAATTGGAGTTAAGCAGAAATAGTTCAACCTGATCACAAGGGTAGCTTCACCTGACTTTCAGTCCTTTAAAAAACATTTCAGTATTAGTTTCTGTTCAGTAATTCTATTGCGTGATAGTCATTCATATACATATTAGTGACATGGTATCTTTTTCTATGTTGCTTGGTTTAGATCTCTCCAGTTTGCTGGTCTATGAATTGGTACTTGCAAACTTCTAAGCTAAGCCGGAATGTAGAAAGGTTTTGTTTTGGTAATGCTTTTCTTGGTATTATCTCATTACGTGTGCTCCCTATGTTATACCCAGCTTGTGGTTAAAAGCAGGATTGGGTTTCTTGGGAAATGCCATTTTAACATGTATTTGGGCTTAGGTCTTAAAGAGAGGGCAACAGAGTAGAGTATGGAAGGCCTGGGTTTGAGGTCTGACTCTCTCTTGAACACCTGTCCAACACTGGATAGAGGCCTCGGTAGACAAGGCTTTTGTATTTGAAGAAAACAAGGGCATGTCTTTCAACCAAACAGCTCAACAGTATTAGACTTTATATTGGATCTTGTTGAACAGACTTATGACTTCTTACTTCTGATTTCTGGAGAGACCTAAGCACTTCTAAACAGAAGAAAACCATTCTTAAAATGGCAATAAACTATATTAATGCAAAAAATCTTAAAAAAAAAATAAAGCCGAAACTGTAATTCAGCATTTTCAGGCATCATTTCACCTTTGAGTGTAATTTGTTGGTGTCTTCTAGCAAAGTCAATTTTCTATCGAAGTGTACCCGCAAACCTTGGATTTAGACAATTAAATGATCTCATCATCACTTCCTTAGGCCATAAAAACCCATACTTGTGAAAAGAGGTGCTTAACAATTCCAGTATTTAAAAATGTGTTTGAGTAGCCCTTTATCATGGCAGTTAAAGTAGTTTTTGAATGTCAAAAGAAAATACTAATACATTTTTAACATAAAAAGTTCTGAAATGCTAATTCCAAACAGTGTGTGTGTGAGTGTGACTTAAAAATGCAGTAATACGATACAGCTACAGGCAGGACCAGTGAGTTATTTTGTTCTGTGCATGTAACACATGCAGCACACAGGTGTCCTTCTTCATAAATAGGCTTCCTTAGCACAGCATTTTACTGTATATCTTATAAACTTATTTTAAAGCAATAAGAATAGCCCTGCAATAAGAGTATGTTATGGCTATCAGTATTTTTTTCAAGAAAATTTGTATTTTTAGCTTGTATACAGACGATCCGTCAAACAGGACCACTACCTCTTGCTTTTTTTCTTCTCAAATGGTATTTCTAATCTTTTTGGTTATCATGTGCTAGCTGTTTACAACCTTCTACCATTGTGGTAGTTTAACTCTAGAAGAGAGTACTGAGAGAAAAAAAAAACTAGAAGAGCAGAAGCAATTTCAGAGTGAACAAGGGAAAATAAACCTATCTGGCTGATGTCGAAAGAGTTCTGTGGTTAAACCCTCATGCTGAAAATTTAACTACAATAGAGGTAGTTTGCAGCAGTAACTTGCACAAAAACCTCATTTAATGTATTATCAGCAATGGCTGTTGTGTGTGCTCTGCTCTGGCAAGCTTGATGAGTTGCTCCTTTTCTAAAAGATTCTCTTGGAGCAATTAAATCACTGTCAGTCAAAAGTCACCTGGCCTTCACCTGTTATTCTATCTTTTTTTATTTATGTTTTTTATGGGGTATTATATTTTCCATAAGTTTTACACTCTTATGCTTTAAGGCTGTTAGGGCTGTGATCGTGTACCCACCCGAGCTTTGCCCAGTACACCAAGGAATGTTTTCACAGGCAAGGCAGGTGTGCAAATGTACATACCTTTTGTACTTAGGGCCATCATTCGCGTCGTCGTTTGTGGACAGGAATTAGTGGGTGAGCGTAACGGTGAGAAAACTATTGCCAGGGACACAGCGTTGGGCATCTCATGCAGTCAGGATTTGCAATGAATTTGGGGACAATACCGTGCCTGTGGCCAGCCAAAGGATCTGAACGTCGGAGGCGTTGCTGGTTCCTAGCAGCGTGGCTGTCCCACGTCTAGGGTTCCTGATGCCTGTGGCCAAATAACAAAGGAACCTTCATTTATGAAATCCTCCCATAAGGGGACTAGGACAGGATCATCAGATTGCGTGCACCTTGTCACAAATAGGTGTATGTAGCATGTGTGGTTAAATTAATTGGTAATTTCTTTGTAACCGTGGCAGGCCCGGGCCGGACGTCTCCCTACCTGAGAACATCAGCAAAAATGAAACCCATAGAAGAAAGTGTTGAAGATGACGTCTTTGAAGCACCATCTGCTGATAAGCTTGAACTCCAGCGGCTGCCTTAAACAGATGTGTCCCCAGATGCATCAGAGCTTGTACAAAGCTCCAGTGCAAGAGGAGGAAGTTGAATTTGGGAGGAATCTGAAAGCTAGAACCACCTCTCCATGTCTGAAATTACCACAGCGTATGTCAGTGACCTCTAGATGGAAATGTCACACTTCATTTTACTTCTAAATAAAGTAAAATAAGTAAAACCCCAGAATTTTTATGGGTTTTATTTTTGTTTTCTGGACATGGTTATTTGCTTTATTTCTACTTTGCTTCTTGCCATCATAAATTTAGTATTAAGTGGCCGACTAGCCTGAAATGTCTAGAGACTTACTCAGTGGAGAATATCCCCAGTTTAATTTCCCTAAGTTTCTTAGAAGCCTGTATCTTGGTGCTTTTCAGTTGGAGATTTTTAAACTGTGTTTCCCAAGACATGTTGCTGTTACCTGCCATCATTGTTGTGAGAGTCCGATGTGAAATAGTACACACACTTCTGCACCTTTTTGTAGGTATTTGCTGCTATTTTTGGCATTTCCCAACCTAACTGCTTGACTCTACAATGATAATAATGACTTCAGTTTTTCTTGGCCAAATGTTTAAACTCAATGTTGCCTTTCCAACCTTAACTCTTGCTTCTTTAGGTAACTGTATTACACTGAAGTTTACTCTTCCTTAGTCTTACCCATGGAGTGGTTGAGCTGTTCTGGATTAGTCTTTCCACACAGCAGTAAGTGAGGTACAAATGACATCTGGTGTAGGAAATTCAGTTCAAACCTCAAAACTGTTGCTGCAAGTACAGTAGAGCAGAGTCTCATAATAGGAGGCATTGTGATGCCTGTATAAGAGGCACCTGTAGCAGTCCTGTCTGTGATATATGGAGATGCATAGATGGTAGCTGTCCTTTTGTGCCTTGACAATTCTTGAAATTTGTAATGCAACAAGTAGTATGTTTTAACTAAACATAACAGAAAATAGATACTATTCCATTTATTGAATCACACAAAACTCTGCTACGTACAGTAATAGAAGTTTGACGTAAACTTTCGAGCAATCAGAGGTGTCAGAGTCCGGGTTTTGCTGGTTTGCATCGTTCCATTTTATTTCTAAAATTCACCCTGACAAAGCATCCTTGCAGCAGCTGCGTCTGAGTTATATAACCCATTTATTCCCTCATCAAAAGCTCGTGCAGTATCAAGATGCGCAGTTAAACGATTAGAAGTTCTCGACCCACATCATCAGTGTTCTTGCTTCTGTGAACTTAAATCCAGTGTTTAATATTGCATCAGTATGTCTTGTGATTCGGTCAGTTTTGCGTTATTAAAAACGTCACACTGAGGTGAGACATACATACTAATTTGTGTAAGGAGGTTAAAGATGGAAAACATCTTTATGCCACGCACACGCAAAAGAGAACACATTGGCTTCTGTTGGAGTTGATGTAGTTTATAATTTAAATCTGATTTAATGTAATGAAATTCTTCATAGGTAGAAGATAGGAAGTCCTCCTGCAGCTATTAGAACTTATGCACAAGTGTTAGTTGAAACAGCTTTTAAAACCAAATCAAAATTTGGTTTGATAAGCCAAAATTATAGGTAAGATCAGTTGCGAGACTACTGGTGTACAGCTGTGATTCAGCAACTAAAACATAAATGTTTTGAGTTTTCCTGATGTCCTGTTTATTTCATAAAAAGAAGAATACTTGCAGAACATTCCAATAGGATAAATTATAGAAATACAGACTGACTTAGTTTGAGACGTCCACAGGTCATCTGATTCAGCCGCCTGCTCAAAGCAAGGTCAACTTCCACATGAGTGGAAGTGTTAGTATTTTCATCTCCATCATTACAATAAGTGCTGTATCCAGAACATGCCTACATGTGAGGATCATATGTCTAAAATGCTTATCTTCCTTTTGCATTACAACACAGCTAGGTTTTGTAAATAAAACAATTCCGTATGTTTTTGCAGGTTTTACAAAAGTTGTTCCAAGTAGTTGGTTATCAAGCTGTGTAAGTTACAGAATGGTAAGAGATTCACAGGTCGGTGGGTGAAGGCTTCCTTGCTCTGGGCAGCGGTTCCAAGCTCTCCTTAAGAAGTGATGCTTTACTCTCATTCCAGGCAAAACGATCCCTGTGGATAAAACATGCCAGTTGGAAGAAGGATGCTGCTACACGACTTTTAGTGGATAGGACTAAAAAAAAAATCTTAATGACCTCATTTGACCATGCTGAAAATATGCAAAAAACCTCTCCTGCTTCCTGAATCACAAAGAAAAGGTCTTTCATACGTATGAAGCAAGTACATCATTTGTTTGATGTCTCAAGGGTGGTGGCTGTATTTCTGAGGTTGCCTCTTGGCTACTGGGAAGGTGAGAGAGGAAATGGGAATTACTTTACTTACGAGGAGATACAGGGCACCATGTCCTTGTCCTGATGTACTTTTCTGTAACTTCTGCTGGTTTTCAGACTCCTTTGAAGAAGAAAACCAAACTGGTGGAATAGAGTTCATACTGTTTAGCAAGTGAATAACCAGAAAAGCAGAGTGGCTCTAATTAAAATAGTGGTTTCCTTTCTTCTTCTCTCTCCAGCAGAATAATTTCTTATGTATTGTTACAAATTCAAGCAATATTAAATGCTTGGAGAGATAGTATCTGTTGAACAGAATTTGTCTTTAAAATCAGGAAGGCTCTGCAGGAGCAGAGCTCTGCTTCCCAGTTGTGTATCCCAGCCTCAGGATCGTAAACTGTTGTCTACTGGGAATAAGAACCAAGTCATCTTTATGCCTGCAAAGCATCTGACATGCTAAGGATACTACAGCAATAGCAGTGCAAATAATGATAAGTAACTTGTTAGTCTACCAGAAATGATACATTTTATTATCTAAAAATAAGTAACCAGAAATTTTGAAATTCCTCACGAATGGGTAAAATGAACAGCAAGTAAGTTTACTGGATAAACACGACTTGCAGAGGCTGTTTCCCTCTGTTCCTGCTGTTTCAAATAGAGTTGTTACGGAGACAACAGAAGTTAAAATAGACTGTAGCTTGCTTTTCTGTAGCGAATAGTAAATCAAGCGTAAAACAACATACACTTTTAAACCATAACATCATGTTTTGTGGGTCGTAACTTCTACTACGCAGCAGGTGTGTATTGTACTAGCAGATAATTCTTCTTACCAAGCAGAATGGCTGTCTGGTAGGGAAAAAAAAGTACCTCATCAAAATGTATTTTTTTTTTTTTTCAGGAATTCTATGATTTCAATGCATTTATATAAATATAGTAAAAAACATATTGAGTACCGTGTGTATTGTGGAGACTGAACTAAATGTGTTACTCAGCTGTATCATCTTGGGAGTTTCATTTCAGGCTCTGTCCTGCTCTCATTAGCAAAGCGCTGCTTGTCTCGCTCTTACATCGCCTGGAATAAACTTCACGTGGAGCTGGACCAGCGTCTCTTCAGCTGTAACTCGTACGCTTGCGTACTCCTGCCCCAGGAGGTAAATCCACTTTGAAGAAATTGTCCAGAGCTTGAAAAAAATGATTGGGGCATTTGGAAGAGGATTCAGAAAATCATCTGTAGACCCACGCTCGGGAAGTCAGGCATGTGAAAAATGCTCTGGCTGCGGAGCTGGTGAACCTCTAGACCTTAGTTAACGTAAGGAAAGAAATGTGCTAGTCACTACCCACAGCACATTTCTACAGGCTGAAAACCAAATCTCAGATTCAAGTCCATGATGGATGTTTGTAATACATAGCAAGCTTAGAACAAGTCAATTCAATGATCAAAACTATTTCAATAATATTAATGTAGTTTAGGTAACCCTGGGTTTTTAAATGGTCATTTTATAAAACATTTTATAAAACAACGTATTTAAATTAAAAAAAAAAAAAAAAGTGTGAATCTGGTATGCAAGTACTAAATGCTCCGTTTTTTTCCTATACTGTTTCCCTTTAAGAAATAAGTATAACTAAGTATAATCTCCTTATGGAAGATGGGCTGCTCTTTTTGATATATGCATTAGAAAGCAAAACAAAGATGTAACAAAAGAGATGCTTCAGTGAAAAAATAAATAAATGAAAGAGTAGCAATGCTGACATAGCTCAAATTTGGGCAAGGGCTCGGTTCTTCAGTAAATCTCCGGCGTCTAGAGTAGAGCCTATTGCAAAAGGAAAAACTTGGAATATATCTTCCTGTGGAAGGCAGCAATTTTTGGAGCAACATTGTGCATGCTATGCTGTCACAGATAAATTCACAGATCATTTGGATGGAGTTTCGGGAAGTGAAATTGTAGTGACACATTTTAACCTTATTACCGGAATCACAGCAACAGTTACTTTAATTATTGTTTCAGAAATGTAGTCGTAGGAAGTGCCTGGGAGTAAAAGGTTCTTTTCCCGTCTCTGGTGCCACGTTGGTCACAGCTGCTTCCGATTAAAGGGGAATGAGTTTGCAGTACTTAAGGGATTAATAAGAGAAGACAAACCATCTTAATTAATTAGCCCTGACATTTAAACTTCCTGAGAGCATGATGATGATAACGTGCGAGTCATCAGAGAGTGCAGAGAGGCAATACAGAAGCAAAAGCTGCGGGACCGGCCAGTACTGATTGCAGTACAGTCCCTGGGCTCTTTTGAAAAGACAATGTGGCGAAAGTTGATGGGCTCTTGTTGGGCCATCTAACAGGACAAATTGCTTTTCAGTTGATAAAGTTGTTATAATTACAGGTAGAACAAAGCATTTTCAGTAAGCTTAAATATTACCTGAGTTTTACTTAACAAGAACATTCATTTAGCACTTAGTGAACATAAAATAAAGTACAAATTTAAGTAAGTTTCAGCCATGCTGTGCCATGTCTGTGTATTTGCTAAATACCTCTAGAAGCATGAGAGCTTTCTTTTCCAGAAACCTCTTTAAGACCTGTAAGTCAGAGCTCAAGAAGAAATTGGGGCCTTGCACAGGGATGGACGTGAAGCTGTGTTACAATCTCGGGTCTCCTATGGTAGCTACCGGATGTCTCCCTCAAATGAATACTGTCCAGCCGCTGCCATTTACCGTACTTGAATTCCTCCTTAACTTGCTCCTGGGGGATTAATATCTGTTACGGCCACATCCTGATTTCCTGTGCAAAGTGCTTTTGGGATAACAATTCCCTGTCATCCTTTGTAACAAGCAGCAGATCAAAAGCGATGCCTCTTGACATGTGTCTACTTGTGTGCTGCTATTCCATCAATACTGTTGCGTTCACTGATACTGTGCTCTGTTCTGCTCCAGAAAACTAAGGAATTTAATAATAGTATAGACACTGTCTGCCAAAATACTGCGAAGAAATATGAATCTTCTACGCTTTCAAATGCTGAAGAAAGCATGCTCTCTTCAATTTTTTAAAAATAATTTCCCTGCTCACACCCTCTGGAGTTTTACATTGTGCTTTTTTTTATTGTTCAGTGTACTTGAGCTTCTCTCCAAATGATGTAAAACACATGAGCAACAGCCAAAATGGCTTATGATGAAAGGAAGAAGCAAAACTGATAATACATGAAATGCTCTAACAGAATGAAAACATGTTTCTGTTCTTACTCTGTTCATGTGGAGGTGAGTTAAGATGACAGGTTTGTCTAGATAGAAATAAAGGAAAACCTGGGCAGCTATCAGGTCACATTTGCTCAGACTGGGAAAGTTCATATACCGTAGAGGTTTATGTAAAAGTCAGCCCTCATGCAGGTGTTGCTAAACACAAACCTTTTTTTTTCACCTTCTTGACTTATTCTTGCTACATAAATGAGATCCAATAGTTTGAGAGCATGGATTTCTCTTTCCAGTAGACCCTCAGCTGCCAACCTGACCTGCTTGCTGGGAGCTCAGATCTGTGATCTCTTGCCTTGGCAGACTCTCCACAAACTGAAACACAGGAAATTTTATTTAAACATAAGGAAAAAAAATACTTACTGTGGGGGTGGTCAAACATTGGAACAGATTTGCCGGGAGAGGTGATGGGGTCTCTGTCCTTGGAGGTATTCAAAACTCAGCTGGGCACGGCTCTGTGCATCTTACTGTAGCTGACCCTGCGTTGAGCAGAGGGGTTGGATGAGGTCTCCAGAAGTGCCTTTCAGCTTCAGCCGTTCTGTGAGGCTCTGTCAGCACACCCACTAGCTATCCCTTTGCTACTGCTACTGAGCTGTTAGTCCTACAAATTTTTTTCATTGTTTTTCCTGTAATTTCATTCCTTTCCTCAGCTGTTTTCACTGTTTACCCAAAACTTTTCTATACTCCTTTTCCATCTCAGTTTCATAAGAAATGTTTTATGGAAAGTGTTTACAGAAATATCTTTATGAAAAGCTTTTTCTATAAAAACTTTTATTGGCTAAAAGTTGCCAGAGTTTGGTCACTCATGTCTGAAAATACTTTGGCTTTCAACAGGGACAATTTCTGATGACTACCACTTACTGAAAGCTGACTTAGAAAACCAAACACCAGTCTGTGTTTATCTACCTTTCCCTCCTCATGTAATTTTTCAAAAGCTGCCATGGGAATAGAAAGACGTGATAAGCGAGGAGGGGATCCCTTTTAAAGGGTCCCAAATTTCATTTAGTCAAGTCCCTAACCTGGTCCCTTGGGCTACTTTTCCAGGCAAGGGTAGTCTGGAGAGCTGGCAGGTGGCACTGATCTTTGGCTGGGTTGCTGGCTTAGGTTTAGAAAGGGCATGTGACACACCTGCTCCTGGCTAATTGGGGTATGAAGGTGGCATTGTCCTGATTTCTAAGGGCTTTGGGATGAGGTGGAGATACGAGGCATGCAGTCGCTTCCAGGGGAGTGAGACAGAAACCCTTTGTACTACTCGGAGGCAGGACTTCAAAGAGATCTTTTTCAACGTTAGTTAAATGTCTTAAAAAATCACAGTGTTATTGTTCTGTTGACATTTTGCCATCGCACCTCCACTACCATTTCTCTTTCCTAGAGCATACAGCCATTGACCTGTGCCAAAGCCCAGCTAGGAGCTGAGATGAGGGAACAGGTTTTTTTCCTCAGCAGGGGGATTGCAGTAGGGCCAGCTGCGATGGGCAAGCTCAGGTAGGAATGACTGGTCCATTGGGCTGGGTGCGAGGAGAGGGGAGTGAGCCCAGCCGGTGGGAGCAAATCGACACATGGATGTGCAAGAGGTGATCCCTGTCGTCTTAGAGTTGAGCCAGCCCATCCTCCATGCTTGGGGAAATCCACTGAAGATGCGTTTGTGGGGTGTGCTTAAACTGCTGCTGCTGTGCACATCTGTGGTGGCTATCACCTGCGAGCTGGAGAGACGCAAGTGATCCTGAGCCCAGGGCAAATGGTCTGTGCAGTCGCTGTGGCTTATACCTCTGCAGGGGTTTGTCCTTCTTCCAGCTTTAGTCCTGTGTTCCAGCTGGTATTGCATCTTTGCAAGTGTAAGGAGGAATTGCAATGATATAATTTCTCTAAAATCAAATGGTGCTTGGTGGTGAGGATGGGAAATTTGAGTTGCTCCTCTGGAAACCCTGTAGAGAAATGGAGCTCACACAAGCATTGTGGGGCTTGTCTGGCTACCCCTCTCTTTCCTGCTCCCTTCCCTCTTTCCTTCTTTGAACCAAATCTGGCTGTAGGGGCAGTTATGGAAGGAAATTTCATTATGCTCATTCACAGATTTTTATATGCTCACCACTAAACGGTATAATTAGCAGCAGCAAAAAAACCCTTACAGTTAGCATTATATTTGGAGCAATAACTATCTAATAGATGACTGCTTCTTTTGACTTAGACTGTATTGGATAGAAAATATTTTTTACATACACAAGGTGTGTCGTTATACACCTTGCAGAATATGAAGGTTTAAATACCTATCCTTACTTAAATGTCAAAGCAGAAATCGTATTACTTAAATAGAAAAAAAAAGTGGAGTTTGTTAAAAAGTTGGGCGATCTCCTGATGTGTCTCAGACATCCTTTAATTGCATAAATCTAATACTATGAGCTCTTTTTGAGGAGCGCAAGAGAAGATGTATTTTTAGTCTGATTCTTGGAGAATGTGAATTCTTCTCAACACTCCGCAGTGAAAACCTGCTCCCTCTGATGCCCCATCCTAGAAACAGGAGGTCTGAGCCGTTGGAGGTGAAAAGCCAACATACAAATAAAGACCCCTAAATAACCTTTTAAAGCAAATCTGTAACAAGATGAGTGGGGTTTATTTTTACATTTTGTTGTAGCGGGCTGAGAACCTTGGTTTTCTTCACAGAACAGAAAATAGTTTGGGTTCAGCATATGTAGTCTGTGTCCTAAATAGAATCATAGAATCATAGAATGGTTAGGGTTGGAAGGGACCTCAAAGATCATCTAGTTCCAACCGCGCTGCCATGGGCAGGGAAACCCTCCACTACACCAGGTTGCCCAAAGATAGCACATGAATACCTAAGTGGTATGTATCCTTGGGATAATACCATGGAATCCATGGAATTTTTCTGTTATATTCATTTAAATCAGTTAGTTGGAGCTAATTACAGTTTGTTTACAAGTTCCTTACTTTTGCATCCAGCTCAAACCAGTTTATTTTTACATTGACTGTCTTAATGCATGGAGTCTCTGCTAAACTTTAAATCTTATCTCCACTCATCATAAGCATCTCAAAGGACCAATTGCTTTCTGAATGTTACCTTCAAAATGGAAGCAGCAAAGAGAACAGAATCTCTTCTCTGCTGCAGGTACCTTGTCAGGGTCATGGAAGGTGGAGCTGGGAGGAAGTGTTGTGGTCAGGTCTGTTCCTAAACTGCTTGTAGCTTGCGCTCAGCCAGCACAAGCGTTTCTTCCAGCACAGCCCAATGGCGTGACAGCAGCTGAGCTCTGATCGACTGTCAGATGTTGTAACAGAAATGAGTTATGTATGAGAGCACCCTGGAACTTGTGCTGCTCTGCCCGGCAAAGGAGAAATCTAAAACTTGTTCATGTCAGAAGACGAGAACACAGACAAACAGCAGCCTCCTCTACTGGGGAGAAACCTCCTGTGCTTTGTGTGAATGCGGTCGATATCTGTGGGGAAGCCAAAAAAAAACCCCAACAGTTAATTGGAAAGACATTGATTTGGCAAAGACTGCAGAAGCGCTCACAAGCTTCCAGCTTAGAGATGAGCCAGAAGAGCTTAGAGTATGTCTCACAGTGCCCAAAGTAAGTGATGGATGTAACAATTCTCTAGGCCGGCATGAATAAGTATAGTTATCACAGAATCATAGAATGGTTTGGGTTGGAAGGGACCTTAAAGACAGGGACACCTTCCACTAGATCAGGTTGCTCAAAGCCCCATCCAGCCTGGCCTTGAACATCTCCAGGGATGGGGCATCCACAGCTTCCCTAGGCAACTTGTTCCAGTGTTTCATCACCCTCGTTGTAAAAAATTTCTTCCTTATATCTTATCTAAATCTCCCCTCTTTCAGTTTAAAGCCATTGCCCCTTGTCCTATCACTACACGCCTTTGTAAAAAGTATGTAAAAAGGTACTGGAAAGCTGCTAGAAGATCTCCCTGGAGCCTTCTCTTCTCCAGGCTGAACAACCCCAACTCTCTCAGCCTGTCTTCGTAGCAGAGGTGCTCCAGCCCTCAGATCATCTTCACGGCACTCCTCTGGACCATAAACTTATGATCATAAACCTTTTGAAGAAATTACTAAAATGAACAGAACTGTTTTGATAATTGGTAGATCTGTAAGCTGCCCCAGCAGCAACTTTACCAGAGAGCTCTTCCGATTAAGGAAGCACATAGCTACAACAGCGTACCACAGGTGATGGTGCAACTTAAATCTCACATATCCCTTCCCGATTCCCATCTTCCTCTTAGAGATGCTTTCTCCTCCTCTCCGAGTTAGAAGCAATAGAGTCTACTGAAGAAAGACAAAGGAAAAATCAATCATGCAGTGAGTGACTTAATTGTGTCATGGAAAGAATGATCACTAAGCTATTTGTGTCTTGAAGCAGTTGATCTGAGTTCTGCTTTTGTCCAGCATCTGATGCTATACAGTGCATTTAGAAGTACGAAAAATTGCTGACTGTTGAAAGCAATGGAAATTCCCAATAGAGTCAAGCTGAAAAAGGAAACAATGTATGTAAACAGTCCAGGAAGTACTTTAATGGCTTCCAAAGTGGGGAGCAAATTATTTTTTTTCCCAAAGGAGAAAATGTTTCTGGAGAATTTCTGCTGTCATCTGGTACTTTCCAGCTCTAAATTAAACTTCGGTTTTGAAAATCAAACCCTCTTACATACTGTCTTACACTTTTTTTGTTTTCTTTACCAGCTTATGTATATTAATCTTAATGCACTAATATTCAAGCCCAACTCTGGCTTGTACTATGAAGAGGAAAAGATAACGTTTACTGAGCTGTTATTAAAAGACTTTTAGGCATCTGCAGTATGGCTTTTGTGGAGTGAGTGTTGCCCTCATGGCTGGGTAAACAGGATATTTCTCGTCAAAGCCTGCCTCCTTGCGATTTTGGTACATGGTACATCATGGCAGGGAAGCAGCAGATTAATTTTGGTAGCTGACACTGTGGAGGTCCTAAGGCATTCAAGATGCCAGGTTACTACTCTGCCTCTGCCCCGACGGACTCTGAGCCTTTGGAACAGGGCAGGGAGAAGAAAGACAAACCTGCTTCTCCTGGGCTTGTCTCACCCGACCTGGGAATCCTCCCTTCGTAAGGTCAGATAGGTGGGTGTTCAGTGTTACCTACTGCTGACCTGCTTAAAACTGCCCCAAAAGGAAACTGGATTTAGTGGTTTTTTTTTTCCCTTTCTCCTTTGGACTAGATCAGCTGTTTGTTAGTCCCTTTGAGCCAGCCTTCCCTGTAAAAGAAGGCTGCTAAAAGAGAGATGACAACATCTGCTTCTTTCAGCCTCACCTCATAGCTGGTTTGGTTTTTTTTTTTGCATTTGTTGCTTGCACCAGAAGCTGTCACCTTATGGTGTGGTCCCTTCAACTAGAAAAGCTGCTCCAGCTAGATCCTCAGCACTGACGCCAGAACAGAGCAAATTCCCTCAGATGTTTGCTTATATGATGTTTCAATGTGTATCTTTTCAAACAAACTTATTTCAGCAAGGATTAGGTGTTGTTGATACACATTCAGCAGCTGGCTCATCGCTATTTTTCTATTTTTTATTTCCAGTGCTGCCAAATAATCTGCTGTGTCCTTTGGAAAAGTACTGCACCCTGCTTGGCACTATTGAAATCCACCTCTCTGAATGTCTGTTCTTCGTCTAACCCTATCCTCTGAGTGCCTGCAGTCATCCCTTTTAGTTCCATGCCATCCAAGGGCACTTTCCACCCCCCCGTCGGTGCTGAGAGCATTGAACGGTGCTGGACCCATGACTGGAGCTTTAGATTCCCTTCCAGTGGAGGAAGGCCACCCGTGTAAGTACTGCAGGTGAGACTCAGCCCCGTTAGGGCATTTTTCACTGCTGAAGACAAATTCCACTGAAGCGGAGAAGAGCTATCTGGACATGTTTCAAGAAAGGAGCTGCCTGGAAGAGTGATACAAAAACATATGGGACTTGTAATATTAGTAATTACATGGAGACATGAGGGAAAATACCAATCTTCCTCTTTCATCTATTGCTGCTTTCCAGCAGCAATAAGGCTGACAGCACTGTAGAAAGAAGAAAAACAGTACAGTGCTTGTGTTGGTGTGTGGCTAAACCGTGGGGGTGAAAAATAAGAGCTTATCCTACGGGGACATGAGCTGTGATTCTGCAGTGCCTTGGTGAGGGCAGGGCCGAGAGCCATGGCTGGGCGCTTGCCCTGGCACCAGAGTAATGCCATGTCAGCCAGGGGTAGCCAGGAAATTGCTTAAACATCTCCCCAGGCCCCACCACATCTTCTCATAGAGCTGTGCCTTGAGGCAGCAGGGCTTTTCTTGTCTCGGCTGGCAATGGAAATAACGGCGGAGGTTTCAGGGTGCCAGGCACAAGTTCCTTCTGTCTGGCAGGAGAGAGCTGAGCAGGTGAAGGAGGGGGATCTTCCCACATGTGCTGGCAGAAAAAAAAATTGACTTGAGCCCCTGGGAATCATAAGATCAGCTTACAGAACGGGGAAGGGTTGCTCAAAATTGTTGGCAGGATGTTACTTTGCAGTGTATAACCTCTATGGTCCCACTTCTTTTCCTTGAGCTAAAAGTTATGAGTCTTTATGCTTTCCCAGAAACATACATTGGATACAGGAGGTTACATTTGTTTTTGGGGACAATTCCTCATGTAAGCAACATATACTTGTACAGGCTGCCAATCTGGGTTAATAATGCTCGTCATAGCGACCCAGCAGCTGCATGTCCTCAGATTCCTATTGAACGGGCTGCATAATGTGTGTGGACATCTTGTGCTCACGGGATCCTGCAAGGTGGATCTAGACGTGTACCTAGAGGCAAAGCTCTGAAGTAAGCATCTTTACACAGGGCAGCAGACAGCTTTTATGTAGAATAAATTCAACAGAGCACCACAAAGTCTTGGATGAGGTAAATGTGTGCTGGGGGCTGGATAGTGCGACATTCTCCTCTTGCTTTGAGCTTAAACTATGAATAAAAAAGGTGTCCCTCAAGCAGATGGCCTTGTATTAGGACTGCAGCCTGTGCTTGTCTGAGCAAGAATCATGTCACTGCTTTCTTTGCCTATGTAATCTTTTTTTTTTTTAATGGAAAAAAACCCTAAAACATGAGTATGCCCAGCTATTTCTGAGTGCTTCAACCATGTATAGTTCAAAATCATGCTTTTCTTATATGGCCTTGTCCATGCTGTCCCGAAACACTTCCAGCAGCTTTCTTTGCTTCAGTGAGTTCTGGCTCAAGCCTTACAGCTGAAGGTGAATACGTTACACTCAGAAACCCGCGCTGCTGATACTTTTTGTGTGTGTGAGGCAGTTTTTCTGATGATTTGTGTGGGTTAACTTCATGTGGGACCTTCCAACTCCATTATCTGTAGATGTCTGTGAACATGGCACAGCTGTGTGGTGCCTATCCCATGAGTGGTGCTCCTGGGGATGGATGCCCAGTGGCTCTGAGCGCTCCTCTGAACACCCGGCACCTCTGCAGACCAGGTCCTGGTTTCCAAAATTAGGTCAGCACGTGTGAAAGCTGATGCTTGGAAACAGTGAGAGTGGTGGCAGCAGAGGTGAGGACACCGAAGGAGAAGTCAGCTGCTACTGGCAGCTGGACCAGCTGTGTGAAGCCGCGTCTGGGAGCTTAGTGCCCTGGCTGCTGGCAGAGGGGAGGCAGAGCATGCCCTGCCCTTGTGGCTGTGTCCCCAGGGGGGCAGCCGTTGTGGTGAGTGAGGGATGAGGTGGGTGTTTGAAGAGCAGAAGTGGCTTAACAGTTTGGGAAGTCTGTTCTGTTTCCGGTTTGCAGAAGTGCTCACCACCACACCAGCACACCACGGGTGGAAGGAGAGGAGCTCCTTACCTGGAGGTGGTGACGAGCAGCCGTGACATTGGCACCTCTATCCACCCGTGCCCCCACCTCGGGCAGGGGGATAACCTCGCGATTTCCATAGTTTCTCACGTCCCAAGAACATCTGGTTAGTATCTCTCAGCTGTCGATTCATGTGCCACCCCCATTATTTTGCGGACCACTTGGTAGCCAGATTTTGATGTGTCCATACTTATTGGCTACTGGCAAAAGTTTGTTACAAGTATTTTCTGCAGATAGTCTGGTGTTCCTGGCTCTTCATAGCAGGTGTCCAAACCAGGGGGTCATGACTCAAAGCAGGAATAATGCAATATGTTCATGTTGGCTGGATGAGTGTAATCTGAAAATTTGGCTTCTTGTGCAGTTAATACTATACGTGAATTCAAGACCAAGTATTTTTATAATTGTTGAAGTCAGTTGTTTCAGGAAGCCCTTTCTGTGTAAAAGACTCTAAAATAGAAAAGCATGTATTGTAAGAAGTTAGAGGAGCCATTAGACCTCTGTACACGTCTAGCACTAGTTCTAATATGAAATGTACAGGTAAAATCTTCTCTTGGGCCTTACAGGAAAAGGGCAATTGCCTGTTGACCATTAATAACAATAACAACGTCAAAACAATACCTTGAATTCAAAATAATTAAAGATACAGAGGAGGCATGTGAGTAGATCTGAAAATTCACAGGAAAAATACCTTGCTATACAATCTGGAGGAATAAAGCAGTGTGTGGAATCATACACACAGTTACAGTTAGGGTCTGACCTTGATGATTTAAGTCTACGTTCTTGATGAGCTGGGAAACAGCGATAAAGAGGATAAAAAAGAAAAGGGAGTGTGAGAAGCTGACATTTAGTTTAGAGGGTAGAAAATAATGCTTTTTTAGGCATAGCCAATAGTAAAGCTAAAATAGGCACGTGCACTACTGGTTGTAAACAATCATAACTAAGCAAAGGGCATGTGGACACATCGTGGCTAGAAGAATAGTCTATAAAAACTGCTTGTAACTGTAAATAAAGGTCTCTGTTATCACAATCTATGGAGTCTGTGCATTTCAGCTGCTGCAGCAGTGCACTATAAGGAGATTTGGGATATGTTAACTGTCCTGAGACTCTGAACAACCCAAGTGATGCCCAGAGAACAAAGCGCAAGAGCTGTGATTTCCAGGCCTCTGGTCTCCTTGCCGTGCTGTTCACCAAACCTGCTTTTTCAGAGGAGATGGGCACTTTCTGGAAGCTGCTGAAGCTGCGCTTAAGACATTTCAATCCTTTTCAGGGAAGCGGAGGCTTGTCCTCCACGCTGACCTGTGACCTGGCTGCAGGGGCCTTGCTGAGAGCCAGAGAATAGCAGACAGGGATGAGACGGAGTAATTATGGTGGGTGAATGGGGAAAATAAAGATGGACCTCGTTCTTCCTTTTATCTCAAATAGAGGAGCTAATTTAGGGAACCCATCTGACAAAAGCTCACAGCAACCCAAATCCTCCCCCCTTTGACTCAGAGGGGGCAAAACCAGGCTGAGAAGCCCGTCTGGAATAGGTTAGACGGACACTTAAGAGGCTCGGAGTGATGAGTGTGGGTGGACGCTGGTGGAGCTGGCACAGGTCTGGGAAGTGCTGGTGGGGGCTCTGGGTGACTCCAGGAGCCCCGTGGCCCTGGGGACCTGCCGGCATCTCTCTGCAGCCAGAGGAAACCAATTGAAAGAGACTCTTGACCTTTTTTATTCTCCCACCAGCCCTTCCTTCTTGTATCCCGTCACTTCACTTTCTGTCTCATGCTTCATGGTGGTAGTGTTCCTGGAAACGGACGGTTCTGTTTTTGTTTTGAGTGAGTATAGCATGTCCCTGTGTGACTCACGGGGTGATGAGGTTTTTCTGGTGACAACTCAAGGCTCTTAGCTGCAAGCTAATAAATACCTCGTGTTACTTAGAGGTTCAAGATCTGTGCTCATCAGTGTATTTTCTTCCATTCTCTTCCCTGTTCCTGTTGTGTCTCCCTATCTACCTGTGTAGACACATATCTGCGTACTCATGTAAAAAGAGGCAGGTAGGTTTTTTCCTCTGGAAAATTTCACCTGGAAGTCAATCCCAGTCCCTGCTCCTTGGAAAGCACTGTCAATGCTGTTGATCTGAGGAACTTCTTGCTGTTTACCTGTTTAAGCCTCAGAAACAGACCAGCCTGTTGTCGTTCCCAGCCCCAAAAACTTACTGGTTGCTGGAGCATTCAAAAAATGTGTATCTTACGGCTGAACTGGGAAGAACTCTAGGCCCAGCTTTGCCGCCTTGTTGAGTTGAGCAGCAGGAAATTCTGAGTAGGCAAAACACGGGAGGTTTTATGTCATTACCTGTAGAGATGTCACAGTCTGATGGTCTAACAGCTGGAGGCAGGAACTGAATTTCAACCCTTCCCTTACTACTTTTTGGGATCTGTGGGAGGATCTGTGGATCAGTGCAGGTTTCTAGGAAGAGGTTTTACCTTCCTCTTTGCAACACATGGCCTTTATCCAGCCGGGACAGTGATGCAGAGCGCAGCACCCAGAGGAAGGGTTTTCTGTAGAGGTGCTGTTGCTCAGTAGTACTGGCTCAAGGTGGGATATTCTCAGTCTCTCTTGACTTTGGGCAGGGATCAGTGGTTGATGCAAAAGCACATGGTACCAGCCAGAGCGTGATGCTTTGCTCGGCCATTTGAAAGCCAGACATGCTGGAGAAACTTTTGAAACAAAACCAAATAGTGCACAGACCCACCTGCTGCTTTGGTGCTAAAAGCTTATAGGTTTTAAGCTGCCTTTCAGCTGCCTCATAGCCCTGAACTGGAATCCGAGACAGCTGCTCTTACTAAAGATGTATCTTACAGATGCTTAGATGTCTTAGATGCTCTTGCCAAAGCCTGAAGCCAGGAAGAGATGCTGGTGGCTCCACTGGGAAGGGGGGGAGACTTTCATGGGATCGATGCTCTCAGGACCACAGCAAAGCTTCACAGAGGAGATGATGGGGTCTGTCCTTTGTGCCAAGATGGGTTAGTCTGGTCTGAGTTTAGCTATAGGCACCCTCCTGTCCTTGTAGGTGGCAATTGTACAGCACTGCAGGAGAAATTCTGGGCAGTTGGGAGCCACTCTGATTAATGATCTGCAAATACAGCACAGAGAGGACACGTGCCCTTTGCTGTGGCAGTGCACGTCTTCGTGCTATGGGCCCAACACATACAAAGATATCAAAGGTGCAAAATAAAACCTATTCACGTGAAGTGCTCTAGGGAACAGCTGCAGCGTGTGATTCAGGGCAGGCGTGATGTGAAAAGCATTCAAGCACCCGAGGAAACAGATAAACAGAATATAGGGAAGCAGGGAAGGAAATTGCACATGGGGAAAGATGTGGTACCTAAATGTCTGCTGACAGGAGTGGTCCTCCTCGAGCTGAGCTGTTGAAAGAAACCGCGGTCCGTCTTCTGCTTTTTACGTACTGCTCCCTGGCGTGGGGTGGGTCTGAATCCATATTGCTGGCCCCAGAGAGGAGAAATATTTTCAGCTCTAAGTGTCTCTCGTCATCGCTCAGAACAGTGAGGTGACTTGTTCGTAAAAACAGTGAGATTCATCCAGTAACAACGTACCTGATGCTTCTAATGTAGTTTTTTAGCTTGCTTTAACACCTGTATGCAATTTTCTTAATTGTGTGACAAATTCTTCTCCAAAATGGTTTCTCATTTCAGGGTTTTCTTGCTAAGAATGCTGAGAAATGCTAGCAAAAAAAAAAAAAAAAGGGGTGCACAGCTAAGCTGGTAGAAAGGATAATCTTGGCCTTCCCCTTCCCAAATGCATTATCCAAAACATTTGTGTCACTGAGGAAGCTATGCCAGCCCATAGCAAAGTTCTGGCAGTCCAGCTGTCCTGTCCAGGGGTTTCAGGAGACCAGGGTGACCTGCCTCAGGGAGATGGTCTAAGTGCTCCTCCTGACACATGTGCTCTCTTTAGCATGTGAGTACGTTAAATCACTTCCAAATACACTAATATGGCTAACGGCACTCTCTGGTGTCAGCTGAGAATGACTAAAAGCTCGACAAAAATGACTTGAGAGGAACAAGGCTTTTAGTATAGGGACCAATTCAAGGCCATCAATCCTCCATGAGTCATTGGGAAAAGCGACTCCAATCCCTGGTTTGGAGATGGAGCATGACCACAGCAGGTGGAAGGGGACTTAAGCTTACTGCTGCTCCTCGAAACCCCCTCATAGGCTGTCCCTAAACTCCAGGAGCTGCCAGTAATTCCATTTTTTTTTCCAGACTCTTTGGTCAGAGTGGCTAGAAAACCTTACTCTCTCTTTTTTTTTTTTTTTTTTTTTAAATCATCTGGTGCTGGAACCATATGCCTGTTCCTGCAGCTCTTTTGCTTTAATTCCCCGCAGCTTTTTGCTTACTCAGGAACAGATTCTAGGGCTTGGGGGGATGCTGGGGTGGTGCTTGTGCTTTCACCCTCCCACGCTGCGGCTGCCAAGCAGAAGGTCTCTGTGAGGGAAGCCTCTGCTCAGCTTTGTGCGAGACAGCCGCTTTTCAGGCACTCACAGGCTTGAAACTCCACAGAAGTTACAGTTCAGCAGGCTTGACTGTGACATTTTGTCACAGCTGTCAGTGTTGGTCAAGGAGAGATGAAAGAAATGGGGGTTAGATGGAAAGGAACTTGCTGTGCATCGAGTCCCTGCCATTGCTGTCCTGCCTGGGGGGAGAAGGAGCATTTCTGCTTTCTTTCGCAGGCAGTTTCCAAAATATTTCCAAATTTAATTTACGTCACTCCAGTAACTTTCAGCAAGTATTTCCCAAAACGTCTAGTTAGTTAGTCTGATTGCCTCAAATATTTTGGATGCTCCAATAAAGCTTTTTTCATTTTGTTTTGCTTGGTTTTGGTGCGTGGTTTTTTTTTTTTTTTGGCTAACTGGTTTAAAGAACCCAGGGTGTGATAATTCAGCACATTTCTAAAAGGGAAAGAAGACAAAAGAAGCAGTTTTCTAGAATATTGAAGACCAAGAGAGCGGCAGTGCAACCACCTGCCATACAAATCTGTGTAGTAAGCCAGAATGACTGAAAAACCTGACTTTCATGTAGTACTGCCAGCAACAGATTTACTCAGCATTGGCCAAGATGAATCCCTTAATTCTTTTCCAGCTACAAACCATCTCTAGACATTTAGTCTTGAAAACATCAAAGGAAAGAAGTCACAATCCAACTAGATCTGCCCTATGACTTGGTGGGAGGGATTGTTTTGCTGGTTAATTATCTTCACCAATGGGAATGTCCATGTACTTCTGGCCCAGGTTTTTTGTCTTTTCTCCTGCAGGAAGGCAGTGTTCAACTTTCAGCAGAGGCTCAGTAAATGCCATATCGCCATGGCTAGCGGGACTACGTTGTTTGGCTAGTGCCTGTTTTGGGGTAATGCAGGCTTTCAACCACAGTCTGTCTGACTAAAGTCAAGAGGCTAGTTTCAAAGCCAGAGCTGGATACACTATGCCAGCATCAAAGCTGAAGGACTCTGGGGGAGGAGAGTAGCAAGTTTCTCAAAATGATGATAAAGGAGGAGGCAACTCCTCATAAAATAATAAAAAAAAAAGATGGTGGGTCTTGTCTATAATTTTTAAAAAATTAAAAAAAAAGAAAATAGTTTTGCATTTTCTTACTCACACACAAAGCTTCTTCTTACTCTAGTGGACAAAGACAAAGAGCTGGAAGTTGAGGCCAGAGGAACTGGAAACGCGGCACTACTTGTTAGCAGCAGGTGATTAAAACAAGCTGTCACTGAGCGGAGCACCTCTTTTTTCTCGAGAGCGTTCAGGCCTGATCTGAAGCCCAGCTGGAAAGTATGCTTAAAGCAGTCGAGCAAATAAAGCTCCAGTTAAAGCTGAGTGCTAAAATTCAATAGAAACTGCCCTGAATTTAATAGCCTGTGTCATGCAGCAGGTCAAATTAGATAAACGACTGATACTTTCTAGCTTGGAATTTTGGATTATTTAGAAAAAACGGAACTGTAGGCATCTAAAGCTGGCTGGATACCTAAGCTCAGTACTCATTACTCTTTCCGTCTAGTGCACCTTCTCCTGGCCAGTAAAATGGGAGTAACAGCACCAGTTCATCTGTGTTGGTTTATGAACTGTTTGGCTGCTCCAGCCCTGAATATCTAGGCTAAGCACTGTACAGCAAGTAGTGCCCGGGGCCAAATACTGAACAGCCAGGAAACAAAAATCGACCAGATCCATGTTGAGCATCAGCAGGAGCCTGAAAATGTGCCCAGAGCTCGACGGCAACTACTCTGCGGTCATGCAGTGGACAAAACTTGCAAAAAAAAAAAAGGGGTGCAGAGTAACCTGCTCTTGAGGGAACTGGTCATCCTGGAGGTCAAAAGCATTGCAGGCATCAGATGCCACTGGGCACAGCAAAGTGCTTTGCTAGAAAGGTTTTTAAATTAATCAATCAGGGTATCACCTAAATTATACTAATAAACAGGAGCAGGGCAGCCACAGTGTGAACTCCTTCCTCTCCGACACAGGGCTTCTTCCTGTGCAAGAATACAGGAGAGTTTTAAATATGTAAGCAATTTGAAAGTACATGAAATTATTTGCATCTGGGATATTCTTATTACCAGGGAAAAGACAACTGTTGTGGAGGCAAGGAGATAGGTGTGGAGCCTTTCATGAATTAAGCATAATTTAGAAATGACTGGCTTGTGTAAACAGCTCCTGGTCCCAACAGACTGCAGGAAAAACATAATTTTTTCAAAAAGACTAGATTTGTTTCAGCACTGAGGGTTACAGAAAGGCTGAAAACAGCTTGGAAGCACACATCCTCAGGCCTGCAGAACAGGGACGCAAATGAAGATGCTGCTGCTTTATAATTATTTCAAAGGGCTGCTGTGATTTTGCTGTTGTTACTTTGCCGACTAATCAGGAAGTTTCAACCTAAGAATTTCTCCTCGTTGGCATGAATCAGTATTATCGTTAACACCATGTGGCAGTGACCTCTTCTCTGCCAGGCTGGGAAGGGGAGGCTTGGCTTGCAGCAGTGGACTTAGGTACTCCCGATGGTCTGTCTGCCTAGCACACTAGAAAGGACTTCCTGCCTTTAACATGAAGATAAGAGTTTGTAACTGTTGGGAGAGCTGCTGGAAGGATGAAGACCACCAACTTCTAGATGCTCTGGGAAGGAGGCATGCACGTATCAGAGACTAGATGGGAAGAATTAAGGGTTGCTGCTTTTCCAGCAACTTTCTTTTTAGCTTTGGAGTCAGCCACTGTTAGGCACTGCTGGAGGAAAAGTTTCTCCATTTCATAGAATCATAGAATCATAGAACGGTTAGGGTTGGAAGGGACCTTAAAGATCATCTAGTTCCAACCCCTCTGCCACGGGCAGGGAAACCCTCCACTACACCAGGTTGCCCAAAGCCTCATCTAACCTGGCCTTGAACACTTCCAGGGATGGGGCATCCACAACTTCTCTGGGCAACCTGTTCCACTGCCTCACCACCCTCAATGTAAAAAATTTCTTCCTTATATCCAATCTAAATCTCCTCTCTTTCAGTTTAAATCCATTGCCCCTTGTCCTATCACTACATGCCCTTATAAAAAGTCCCTCTCCAGCTTTCCTGTAGGCCCCCTTCAAGTACTGGAAGGCTGCTATAAGATCACCCCGGGGCCTTCTCTTCTCCAGGCTGAACAGCCCCAACTCTCTCAGCCTGTCTTCATAGCAGAGGTGCTCCAGCCCTCGGATCATCTTCGTGGCCCTCCTCTGGACTCGCTCCAGCAGCTCCATGTCACTTGATCCAAGGGCTTCTTACATCTGTGCGTGTCCAGAGCTGCTCACAGCTCCCCGAGGTGGCTTGCTCCTGCCTGTGTCATCTTGCAGGGTAGTGCCAGAAGTTAGATGGTGTCATGGCCAAGGTGTCCCCTCCCCTTCCCTAAAACACTGGGATCAGGAAGGCTAGAAGCATGTGTAACAACCTGGTGTGAACTGTGTTCTTTAAAGAACCCGCTCGTAAGGCTCTTTTTAAAGAAAGCCTTGTACCTCGCGACTGACCCAAGAAGTGGGACGCGTGGGAGATCTTAGCCAAGGGGATTCAGAGTTGCCTCTTCCCCTTTCCAGAAGAGTGATGAAATCATTTGGCTACACGTTGAGAGTGAGGTGGGGACAGGTCTGGATGTGATGAGACACGTGTTCGGGACACATGTCCATAGCTCACTCTTTTTTTAGGCCATGAATTGGCAGGGGGTTGGAGTAAATGAAGTTTTCTGTGACTAGAAGTGTAGATGATGGAGTGAGTAGATGGTAACCCTTCATGCAGACATTTGCACAAATAGAAAAAAAAAATCTGCCTTGTATTTAACAGTAAAACGTAACAATCTCTACTAATCACCTCCATGTAGAGCCCTGTATTGAACCAGAGGCACTGGAGCTAGCACACGCAAGTGCTCAAATATTTTAATACAGAATGAGGAGCCGACGCTATCCAATTCACTAGTACACTTTGTGTAATTTAGAGCTGGAATTTCCAGGTAATGGCAGATGACAGCACTTTCATTTCTAAAAAAAGCCCCTCCTCAAATGATTTTAAATTAGCATGTAATAGATATGTACAAGCTTATAGATTATGGAAGAAGTAATAAAGATGGGATGAGACTTAAATACAAAGAGCTTTTCATCCCAGAGGATAACCCAAACGCCTGACGACTTTAATGACCAGTGTTTTCTCACAGAGAGTAAGTACCCAACGCTATAATCTTGCAGTTTGATTTCGACAGCTGAATAGGGTTTGGGATGCAATTTCGGCAGCACTGCTAGTATGATTCAGGTACGACTTAATCATTTATTGCTCCCTCCCCCCAACAACAGCTTATATAACTAACACTTATTTTTTTTCTGAAGATAACATCCTAAAACTAAGCAAACATTGGTGCATATGACAAGTCTGCCCAGTGACAGTATGGTGTTTTTATCATGTAAATAAAGAAAATGGCAAAGGCTCGCTGTAAATGCCAACGTTATATGTTTTATTTTTAATCAAGTAATTCTTTTAAACCTCACAATATCCATGACTGACAGGAAAAAAAAAAGACATTAGGCATGAAATGAGAATATAAAATACATGATATGTAGAAAGGCAATCAGTGCTTTAGTCCCTCAAGACAGTAAACAGGTGAAATGACTTTCAAAACTTCAACTTACTGTCTTGTCCTTAAAACATAAAATTCAAGTGATTTTTCTTTTATTTCACCTTGTAAACAACATACAAGTCAAAATGGACAATGAGGTAATCTATACTACAGAAGATAATTTAAAAACACTAGATAAGACACAGTATTAAAGACGTATAGAAATCAGTGTTCACTTTGGTCTCTAGTATGGTTATTGTTATTATTACCACAAGCAACACATACTAGTTTAAGCCAGTCTGGTGATGTTTGTCAGCCAGTTGTTGCTTAACTTAGCAATCCAAGAGGTAGTCAAAACCATTATCCTTTGTAAAGATGGTTGCTCTTACATTTGGTTCAACAACAATGGTAGCAAATACCTTGGTACTTTTCAACATTCTCATAAAAACACTGCCAAAGCTGCTAACACACAGCTCTGGTTTAGTATTTAAAAAAAAAAAAAAAAAAAAAAAGAAGCATGTGTTCATAGATCAACCTCTTGTTATCAGTCAACAGTTGTAACAGGGGTAACACAGCCAAGGGATCTTAACGAAGAGGCTGCTGATATCCTAAGCAAAGTAAGATCGACGCATTTAACAAGGCTCTGCTTGTTTCTAAAACAATACTCAAATCTCATTAAGACTTCTAGAAAATTAAAATCAGTGCATCTGCACATGTACATATCTTCCCAATTACTTTTATATCTAGCACAGGGGAATACATATATATTTTTTTTATGATAAACATTTCTTACAGATAAATTAATTAAATTAAATTTAAGACTCGATGAGATTTCCCATGTTCTTTTATAATTCTTCTTACAAAGAATGTTACAAGATCTATAAACACTTTTTATGGGGCTCTATTCACAAAACTAAGTACGACTGAGCAGGAACTCCAGGATAACACTGGTGCAGAGTAAAACTGGGCTGAAAAAGGTGGCCTATAGAGGGAAGAGGTAGGATCCAAATGTGGTGTTTGGCACTCCCTGAAAGCTGGATAAAAGCAAAATATTGCAAATGGTATTGCAACACCAGAGTTCCCATCAACTGCAGCAAAAGTTATTTGGCTCTTCCTCCAAACATAAGTCTTCCTCATGGCTTAACTTTTGTGGCATGTAAATAAATACCATGACCTCTCCTTGGAGGAGATTAAAAAATACCTCACAACGCCCCTTCTGATTAAATCAAATTGAGTATTTTGGGGTGGGGTAATGGGAGGGAGAGATATTCTTGTTCCGGGTTTAACCTTATCTCCAGTATTGTTAGGAGAAAAATACATCTCTCTCAGCAGATATTTGAACTATTTCAACTCAAAAGAGTTTTATTGTGAAGCATCCTGGCAAGGACAGGCTGGTGAATAGGAGAAATCTAGGCTGAGCCAATGCTGCAGAATATTAATTTTGTCCTTATACATGAAGGAAGAATCCCAAACTCAGTCTGTGCTTCTTCCTTTAAAGGGTTCTTTGCTTATTTGGAGCAGGCTATTGAAGGAGTATAACTAGATTTTTTTTCCTACTGCAGCCCAGTGCTACATAGATACCTGCCACAGCTTGCACTGCTATATGCTTAACTTAGGCATGCACATTTTTGTCTCTTTTGGAGATGTATTTATTTTCGTGAACAGTGCCCATAATCCTTTAGACAGAAAAATAAAAACTTCTAAAGAAATGTTTGGAAACGTCTCATAATTTCAAATGGTTGCTTCATCTTAAACAAGTATTTGCCATAATGTGTGCAGTGGTGAACTATCAGTTACATATTCAGTACAGATAAAAAGTATGTACCATAGATCAACAGCCACCTTTAAGGCTAGAGCAGCACAAAGGTGTGTTTATGCAGTAAATATGAGGTAGCCTTTTGCTGTAAACAGAATAATAATTTTATTGTCACCTATGTAAACAAAGTGGGCTTGATGCTTTTGTGTTTTCCTCTTTCCCCTCCACCCCCCTGTCCCCCATCCCTCCCCTCCTAGAAAAGCTAAGCACCAGTAACTCCAACTGGAATTCAGTGGGAGCTGTGGCTGCCCAGCATCTCTGAAAACTCAGACCCTGTGAATGTAAAGACACAAATGCTCACATAAGCAACCAGTACAGAATACCACTTTATCATTTCACAGGAACTTATAATACAAAATGCTGAGATCTGATTATCAGAAATGTAGGTCTATGTCAACTCAGAGGTAGTTACTAAGATCAGTACATAATACTTATATAGAGATAAAAAGGTCTAAGACTATTTGGTTTGTTCTGAGTAAGCAGGTCTGTAGACTATTCTGTAAAGAAAAAACAACATTACATGGTATATTCCCTGAGCAAAGTTCTTTGTCCTGAGTATGTTATGTAATAGTGATAACATTCTAATATATAAAAATAAAACCTTAAGCTTTCAACAATAAGATAGGGTTTGGTATGTGCTCTTAGCAGTTCAGTCTGACTTTGGTGCACACAGTGATTTCGAAGAGCACCAATTAAAATCTGCATGTTGAAAATATTTCTTTATCTCAGCTCTGAACTTCTTACATATAAACAGGGAATGACCAGTTTTCAAATCCACAATTGCCTATTTCTATAAGGAACTTTGGTTTAAATTTTCAAAGTGACCTAAGTTTTGCATCTTTGCTGTTTAACCTGGTTTTTACACCGGCTAGAAGGTTAAGCAATGCCACTTTGATTTGTCTACATAATTTAAATAAGTTTACTATCCTTACGTAAGGCAAGGAAGTTCTTCTCTATAGATATATCACATTCAATATCGTCAAAGATAAGCTTTGCATTAGCATACTGAGAACTTCAGTATAAACCATCGAGAGTCTCGCAAACACTGGCAAGGAATTCACACAAAGTAAGTTTCTTGAAACTGTGCCCTTCGCTGAGGCGTTTGATTACTACCTGTTTACTGAAGCAGCAGCAGCAGCAGCAGCAACAGTAAAAGTCATCTGGCAGGACAAGTGGGAAGGGGAAGGCCACGTAATGAGCCAGCTGCATACCTGTTGTAACTATCAGCTGCAAGAGAGTTACCACAGGTAGGACTTCAGCTCGTCGTGGCCTTTCATGCGGGCTGTTTCTTTAGTTTGATTATCCAAGCTTAAACCTACCTGACTCTTGCAAGCTTTAACAGCCTGTGTTTATTGCCAATGTTAAGGATTATACAGGTTCCTCTAATTAACTTACATCCGCAATGGGATTTGTCAAAGTACGTTATCTTACGTATGACTTGGTAATTCAGAAGTTACAAATGGAAAGCGACTTGAAGTTTTGATAGGCTCCAACTCTATTAACCCTGAGCAAGGGCTGCAGCCCAGGGAGTCTCACTCTGAGGCCACCAATCTTCCTCCTCTTTAATGCAGAAGTGTGTGGTCCCAGCATACTCTGGACCAAGGCTGGTCAGCAACAGCCTCTAGCTCACAAGAAGCAGATGATGCTCAGGGCTTCTGGCAAATTTTCAGGTCCCTTCACTCAGGCTTGTCTGCAGCAGACACCTGTCCTTCTTGACCGTACATATGCTGTATCATCAGCAAGGCAGGCTGGCTGAGCAACCCCAAGTACTCATCTACCTTCATTCTTAAGAAACTATTTATCCCAGGATCTCACTAGCTTTGCATTTAGTTTTCATTAAAACCAAAACAGATAGCAACAACAAAAATCCCTAGGGAGTTCTCTCCACGGCATTTCAACAGAAAACAAGGAGGAAGTCCCTTCAAACTGAGGGGCACTACTCAGGACCAAGAGAAGTTGCTGCTGCTGCTGCTGCTGCTGCCACCACCAAGGTCCCCTAAACGTTCATAGAATATAAGGGTTAAACAGGATGGTATCCTTATACCACTCAAAAAGGTCTGCTCCGTAACAACTTACACATTCTCCCCTACACAACAGTCATCTAAATTACAGTTACAACCACATTAATTTAAGAAAACATTTTAAGAAACCAGCACAGAAACTACACATTCATTGTCTTTTCTGGAGCTTTAAACTCCTCACCAACAAAGGATGGTGGCAATGAGAGCCATGTTGAGTCATGACACTGCCCTGCATGGGCACAGGGAGGGGAAGGGTTTTGATGCTTGTGGAGATGAGAAAGAAAATAACTCAAATTGATGGTATGGGGGATGTCTTAGTATCTTTAGTACCATATGGCAGCTTTAAAATGTGAGAGTATCCTTTGGTTCACAAGAGAAGTAACAGTCTTGATCTCAGTTCTGTGTGTGGTTTATCAGGTTTGGTTTGGTTTTGAGTGAGATTTCTTGGGTTTTCTTGGTTTTTTGAACACAATTGGAAATAGGTTCTAGGAACGAGTTCAGGAACATTTGTGGATACCGTGTCTATTGCTTCACAGTAATGTCTTGTGGGAGCTGGAGAGTGGTCTGATGGAAAAAAATATATATTTATAGATATGTACACATACACACACGCGCGTGCACACTCATACACACACATACAGAAGGTAAAACATAATGCACCCTGCTCAAATGTATTCTGCTTGGAGTGATTTGTCTATCAAAGAAAAAAAATTCACAGTTCCTCAACAGTAGTTAAAATTCCAGGTCAGCTACTGATAATGAAATTATTTCCCCTGTACTTGCATGAGGTAGACATCCCAAGAGGATAAAGAAAATGAAAAGTTATGACAAATGGTTTAAGTTTTTTTCCTTTTCTGAACAGAAGGCCCCTTTCTGCTCGGTTCTTCGGGGGATGCAGACAACTTACTGGACGAAGCTTCCTGTGGTGACCTGCCCGAGCGCTCCCAGATCTCCAACCTGCCCTCCTGAGAGTACGATGGAGACGCGTAGCCGTGCGTTCCTCCCCCTTCTCTTGGGAAAGCAGAAGTGGAAGGCTGCGGCTCAGCTTCGTGTCTTCCCTGAGAACTAGTGGGCTGCTGCGAGACAGTTTTATGGGGGCAGTTAGCCACCATGTGCATGATGCTCTGACAGTAATGGCACTTCTTTGGCTGCGGAGGTAGACTACATTCTTTAGCGTGGTGGTCGAGACCACCACAGTTGTAGCATCTGAAAGCAAAGAGAGACAGCTAGTTATAAAATGCAGGGTCAAAGGGGAAGATTTTCTAGTCAGGTAAGCTCAGCGTGAGCTGCCGGCTCAGCTCTGCCCACATCGCCGTCGCCGGGGCGCGGCCGCCGCCTCCCGCCCCGCTAGAGGGCAGCAGAGACGCGGGCATCCCGCCGCCGCCGCGGCCAACGGCTCCTCACCCGGGTGTTCAGGGCATCAAACGCCTGCGGGTACCGGGGCTTCAGCGCCTGACAGGACCAACACCGCAAAGAGGGGAGGGAGAGGGAGAGGGAGAGGGAGAGGGAGAGGGAGAGGGAGAGGGAGAGGGAGAAGGAGAGGGAGAGGGAGAGGGAGAGGAGAGGGAGAGGGAGAGGGAGAGGGAGAGGGAGAGGGAGAGGGAGAGGGAGAGGGAGAGGGAGAGGGAGAGGGAGAGGGAGAGGGAGAGGGAGAGGAGGGAGAGGAGGCGGCCACCAGCGCCAGCCTCCTCACCGTGAGGCGGCTTCACCCTCAGGTGACTTTGCCCTCAGGTGGCTTCACCCTCAGGTGGTTTCACCCTGAGGCGGCTTCACCCTCAGGTGGTTTCACCCGGAGGTGGCTTCACCCAGAGGTGGCTTCACCCTGAGGCAGCTTCACCCTCAGGTGGCTTCACCCTGAGGTGATTTCACTCTGAGGCAGCTTCACCCTGAGGTGGTTTCACTCTGCGTGCACCTGCCTCCAGGTCGGGGCTATGGAGACGGTGCTGAGGAGAGATATTAAGCTTCAGATGTAACCACGTCCCAATGGACACACCGCTTTCAGCCAGGGAAACCCGAAGGTGGAGGAGATGTGCAGTGCCCTGTGAGTACCCGGGCTCTTGCCCGGCACCTTGCCTCCTCCAGCTCTGCCACGGCACGGCGAGCAGAGGCAGGGGCCAAACTTTTGCAGTGCTTATATTGCAGAGGGTCCGTAATGGCGTTTACAGTTTTGATTCAAAAGAAAATAAATAAAGCCCCGGCAAGAGTCATAAAACAGAGTTTGCTTGGTTTCTCTGGAAGCTCCCAAACCGCATGCAAGCGGTGGTGTCCCGGGGTGCCATCTGCAACAGGACATGGCTGCCCAGGAGCTGATGGCCGCAGAGGGCCTCCTCCCCAGGTCTCAAAAATGGCTAAAATCCACAAATACTCTTCTATTAACCTTGTTAGCCAGGGGAGTCATGAAGAAACCTCCAGCAATTCCTTACTGAATCCTCTCGCTTTGTAGCACGTGCCAGGAGCTCCAGTCCTTGGGCTACATATTGTAACACATGACGCAAGGAAATAGTTATACGACTTTGGCATGGTGACCTTATGCCAGGCATGTTCACCACTGAGCTTTCTATTTTGGCTATTTTTCTATAGCTTCTCTTTCCTTGTTTTATGAAACTTGCACCGAATGCATAGACAATTTATTATAAGCTAGCACACTACTGGAGAGAACTAAAGCCATTTTTTTTGCTTTCCCTTAACCATCAAATAATTTAAAAAAATAACTGCACAAATACTTATGCCTGCTGGAGTCAACTGAAGGATTAAAAAAGACTGTAACTGTAACTAACAATATGTTCAAAACAGTGCAACATGTTCTGGCTTGAGCCCACATCAAAATGTTTTAAATTATCGGATTCCTGGAAAGTAACAAGGCACTGTTTCAGCTAGTGGTCACTACTAGTCTATACAAAACCAAGAAGTTTAGTCCATGCAAAGCTGTATGTACAGCTGGATTCTCACCTATATAATTTATTTTACCTTCCAAAGAAGTGCTATTGTTAAAACTTGCATAATTTTTAAAAAGGTTGCAAAATGGCTATTAATGTTTGCAAATCCACTACAAGAAACAATCCCTTAGCATCTCCCTCTTCATATCTCTTCTTCACTATTAGCAAGATACTAACCATATCTTTATTTTAACAGACAAATGAAAAAACAGCGTACGTTGCCCATGGCATGCTGTCATGTACTAGAAGACTGACCTATAATTTAGAGAAGTTAAATGACGAACAGAACTTCATTATCCTTTCAGAAAACATTGTAATTAAATTGTCATCTCTTCCCAAAAAGTTAATGAGAAAAAAGAAACCAAACCCATTATACTGAACTCTGCACTTCAATGACAACTGCAATAACATATTTTAGGTGAACTGGTTCCATTTTTATGTCACCGCTGCACTGAAGTTTTATGCAATTTTTCAGTGGAATTTGAAGACTATGCTTACACTAATGTGTCTGCATATACCACATATAACCCATGAAGAGACACAGAATATAAAGCTTCCCTTGAATCAAGGAGAAAATAACATGTACAAGCTCCACTCTCATTTAGTATCAATTTCTCTAGCAAGAACATACTAAATATCTTGTAAAGTGCAAACATCCTGATCTAAGACCAAAACATAAAGCTTTTTTCCCCTATAATTAAAAAAAAAAAGTTTTAAGTGATTAAACAATATCCATCTGACTATTTTTCCTAAATCATTGCAGGTATTTTCAAATTAGTGACCCCCACTTAACAATAGCACTCAGTCTTCTTAACTGGCATTCAGCTGTGTCTCCCCGACAAGCCTTCTAAACATCTTCTGGATAACATATTAAGGAAGTAAAACTTGCAACTAGAAAAACAAGAGAACAGCAACAACAAAAACCCTGAAGTGTTTTACTTTCTCCCCTTCCACCACACCTAAGAATTCACAAATGTGGTATTTGTTGCAATTTAGGTTATATTAAAGAATGATGTTTATTATTATCCTCCTCTTCAGTTTCTAGCAGCGTACTTGCTCCTGGGCTAAGCGTAGTATGATACAGTACAACATGGGAGCACGCAGCCATTCTGGAAATCAAGCGTTTCATCTTAATTCAGAATATAGAATTTTATAGCTGTGAATGCATTTGCACTTGCTTCCTTCCCTTAGTATCACAAGTATTTAGAGTGGTTTAAAAAGGAAAAAAGTTTGAAAATAGGTGAAAGGGCCTCAGTAGCAGGGTAGGTGGTAGCCATGGACAAATCAATTTAATCAGTCACTATGGTATGCACTGTGTTATCCAATTCAGTGAACCATTTCACCTCACCAATTGACCAAGAACCTGCTGTCAGGGCCCCTGCTTCCACTCAAGAGGCCTCCATCACCTTTTGCATATATGTTTATCAATACACCCTACTTGCAAAATACTGTAATTCCCTGCATTTATTCAAATCACTGCTAAAATGTCACCATAAAAGAAAATTCTATCAGAAGCAGTTATGATCAAACTATGATTTGGCTTTTCAGGAATGCTTTTTGTTACCAACCAACTCAAGCATCTGGCTAAAGTGTTGCATAAGAATATATACGTGCCAGCGGGGGTGTGCCTGGACTTAAACAGGAGGGTGGTATTTATTCAGTTCTTTTAACTATTTATTCATTCCTTGTCAATCACTCTTACCAGGAGAACAGATCACACTCCGCTCTGAAATGCCTTCCCTCTCAAGGGATTTACACCAAAATGGAAATGGCCAGCCACCTCAGAGCTCACAAATGATACCACATGGCATCATCCACGCGCATTAAGGTATGGTATTAACCCTTTTGTCCGAAACTCTTCAACTCTTTGCTCCTCTCTGCTGTACATACTTATGTTACAACATAATGAAACCTGATAGTGAATGATATGCACACACAAGCTTACACAACCACATCTCTATATACATAAATACATAGAACAATATACAAGCTGGCTCCTGCTAAGAAAATGAGCAAATTCTCATTTGAGTCTGTTCTCAGAAACTCTGGATTAGTAGAACCATAGGAAGTACTTCTTCACTCCAGAAGCACCATGTATGTTTGCTTAAACACAACATAAAAGTTTATATGTAAATTACATCATGAGATGAATAAACCAGAAAAAGCACTTAAAAGGGCAATTACAGTAGAAGTAACCCTTACAAAAAAACAACGGTAAGAAGGATTTGTTAAAATAGGACTGTCTTTCTCACAGTAGGCTCCTATGAATTACTAGGTAGCTTCAGGCTCAAAAATTAATGCGACAGTGTAAATAAAGAGATGGCAATTATCCTAATGAGGAATCCTTTCTTCACTACATCACTCACAGGAACGTGATTCGGGGTGATTTTCTGATATTAAAAGATGAACATTTTAATAAAGGAACACCTTGAGGAGCTTGTCTAGCATTGTATTGCAATGTTCTCAAGAAAACAGCAACATTAATACCTACTAAAGAAGAAAGCGTGTGGCAACATTAAACAAACACTTCCAAATTCTCCTTCACTGTGGATCTGTGATTGCACAGAGCTATATGTATTAAAGGAAACATGAACAAGCAAAAAGCATACAGATTCCAACATAAACTACGCTCTATTAATTGCAATAAGCTAATGACTGAAATGCATTCACAACCAAATGCAAATGCAAAATAAAATACTCCCTAGTTTTCAGCTTTTTTCCGTGTCCCAGCAGTCAGCTCCGACTTAGGAAGCACACCCTAGCCCCTGTCCCTTTTAAAATGACAATATCCCTGCCTTGCCACAGTAAGAGCTCAGCTGAGCTAAACAGTAAGGAGGGCAAGCACAACTGTTTGCTTCTTCGTTCTGCTTTATAATATGATTTAGATGATAATCCAATATACATGACAAATAGAGAAGCATTTGTGTGGCTCCACACTTGTTACGTGTTGAGAGAAAAAGCTTTAAAATTACGCTGATGACTGACTTTTTCGTGGAAGGGAGGGGTTAACATCTAAGAGGGACAGTGAAGGGAAGAAAGGGTATACTCAAAGACTAAAATAATTCACCAGGATATTCCCTACACCAACTCCTCTTTTGTTTTTCCCTTTTGCATGCTATTAGATATCAAAACACTGTATCTTGGCTAACAATGCTCCATCCAGTTATGTTAATGCTTTGAAAATTGGCATGGTATTCTAACAGCAGGTGTGAGTGAGATGTTTTTACAATACACTGAGCAGTTAAAGCATAAAGGAAAAGTTTAAAACTGTACCTAAATGTGCTTTTTCAGTAATTACTTTCACAACATACCCAAAGAAAGGCCAGTTCTTGCAGACAGAATGTGCAACAGATTGCTTGAACTACCTTATTTTGCTGTAAAGGGAGCTTAAACTATCCATGATCCAACGGAAATATGGATCTTGGACAAAACTAACATATTTTACTCTTCAAGTGACTTGTCTTGAAAATCAGCCCGTGGGGCAGTGGCAGGGGGCACTTCTGGCCAGTGGATGTGGACACTCAGAAAAGCTCGGGGCGGTGTGTGCTTCCTCAGGCACCACCTGGGACAAGTGAGAAACATCTGCAACACCTCCGCAGCATTGAAAAGGGCTGCTGGACTGTCAAGGATCTGCTAATTTCAAATTATCTTTGAGATAAAATGCAAGTATGTTTTAATGGATTACTTAAATATCCCGGTAACCAAATCCTGGATATCAAATCTGTCACAGCAGCACTCCAAAGATGTGACAGGATCACAGGTGATTGCTGCTGAACAGGCACCTCTCGTATGTTACTGTCCTGTAAAAGGACTCATCGCTTTTACTTCACACAGGTACAATACAAGAACTCTTCTTGCCGAGAAGCCTATACTTTAAAGTGAAAAAACCTGTTTTGAGTATTTTTTTAACAGGGCATTACCCTTATGCCTTAAACCACACAGTACATGCAGACCTCCTCCTCCAAGAGCAAAATGCTGAAACTAAATATGAGGCTGCAGTCGTTGCAACTTAAAAACAGGCAGCGACTGTCCCTGGAAAATATATATAAAAAAAGTTTGGTGGGCTGCCAGGGTGACAAGCTGCGGGAGGGGGGGAGCAGAAGGCGGCGGGGACCCCCGGCTCGAGCGGTGGCTCACTCCTCCCTCCGCGGCTGACGGGGGATTCCTTCGCAGGCATTGTTTCGGGAGATTTCTCCCTCCCCCGCCTCCCCGAACCTTTTAAGCAGCATTAAATCCTAGGAGAAATAAAGCCGGCCTGTGGTTTTATTTAAAAAAAAAAAAAACACATAGGGCACAGGAGGGCGCTTGGCGCAGTTCGTGGTCCCGCTCCCTGCACTGCGCAGGGAATTAACACGCAGAGACGCAGCCCCCAGTTGTTTTTTGTTTTTTAAAGGTGAGTCAACGAGATGTACATACGACGTACATACGACGTACGTACGAGCTCTGCCCGCGCCCTCTGAGAGGGAAATTGCTGGAATGTTTCTGCACATCGGTGGGTCTGGTGCCATTTGGTGTATCAACCTTTAACTCTTAAGCCGTAGCTGAATGCCAGAGACAATATAGGTGACTTTGAAAACACTCTAATAAGGTATTAGTATTCGAAATACTTAATACTGAAATAATACTGAAAAAATAATTAAAGGTCAAATGAAATTATCTTGTTAAACAAACTAGAGAATGGAGCATTTAGCATCTTCACCAGAGCTTTTATGGTGTGTCCAGCAAGCAGGGTCATACTAAGACAGAAAACTCGACTAGCACCCTCATTTATCAATCCATGAAAAAAAAAATCAGTTTAATTTTAAAACTGTAATTATTTTTAGCCAAGCATGTTGGAAAATGATGTATTATCAATTCAGAAAGAGGCCCACTGGGGCCACATTTAGATTTGTGCTGATCCTGTGAGTATTTGCTACCCTGAACCCCTCGTTCACATACAACGCTGCGTGGAGGCGACATGCTGGGAAAGTTAATTGCAGGCTGTTGTTCTTCAGTAAAATTCAGTCTGAAAATTTCCTGTCCTTTACTGGCTTTTTGAGATTAACGGAAATATCATCTTCTAAAAAAAAAAAAAAAAAAAGATAACCTCCTAAAGAAACAAAGATGAAGTAAAACAAAAACACTCATCTATCTATTTCTCCTCCAAATCTTACAACACATGATAACATATCAGAGATCGGAGACTTTGAATCTCCTGAGAAAAACAAGGTCCCTCCATTTTTTTAAGCTTGCTTTCTTTCATCTTACAGATAGCCCCGGCACGCTGACACGAACGCACTGTCTGCAAGGCTTCCAACAACACAGGGCCGAGTATTGACGATGTTTACTCTTGTTACAAATAAATACATAAAAATGCTCCCTTGTAAACTCATCAGATCGACTCGTTTTCTGTGGTTAGTTCTAAATCAATCTGTTTTCCCTGGTGTATCACAGAAGTAATATCAATAGGTTACGGTCTTTTGTTGCTTGGGTTTCCCCTCCCCCTCCCCCCCCAACAAAGAAGCTGACAAAAAACGTGGGGCATTTGCCTGATAAATCAGGCCTGTTGGGATACAATTTAGCTTAAGTTCCTGCGGAAACGAATTTGTTTAAAATCTGCTAACACGATTTTACTGGAAGGTGGATTTTTTTTTTTTCTTTTTGAGAACCAAGAACAACAATGAAACAGAAAGGTGGTTCAAAATGCACAAAATGCAGTCTTTTTCTCCACAAGAATGGAAAGGACTACACACGGACACCAGCTCTAAAAAATAACCTCAACGACATTGTTTCTATTCTGTCTTCCTTTCCGTGAAACCTTATCTCTGCTATCCACTCAGCTCTCTTTACAGGCATGGAGGAAAATTATTTTTCACATAATCGCATAAAAATCCTTATGAAATGCATCCTCACGGAGGAATGCTTTGGATGTAGTTTCGCTGGTTACAACAAAAGGGTTATCTTTATATTGAGAGTTAAGAACTCCTGAAATAACAATTTACAAAGCCAGGTCTCTTTTCTAAATAACATGAAAGATGGTTTTGCTTCAATAGTATCAGTATAGCGTGGAAAGAATGTGTATATTTTAATGGCTTTAACCCATCCAGATAAAGCAGATACAAGATCAGTGACGGTTTAAGTAAGTTGTGTTTTAAACAATCATATATCACATGTTTTGAACATGAAATATTACACCGCGATTTCAAATAAGTCTACTACTGTTAACCTTTTGCATTATGAAACCACACACACAAATACTCTCAACCACAAATTTCCCTTGTAAGCCTTAATTTCAGTGGCTTAATAAATAAAAAAAAAAACAAATAAAGCTTAATAATTAAAAAAAAATAATAATTAAAAAAGGATTTTAAATTAAAACAATTCTGTATGTAGCACTTTTAAAAACATTCCATAGTTCATGTTGGTGGAAAGGCTGCCATAAAGATCTGCTGCGGGTACCACTGCAGCGTGTACCCACATTTGCAGCCTGTTGCCAAAGAGAGCTGGGGTGCAGCTGGGCAGGCGTGGGGTGGCCAGAAGTAAGAAGATCTTGGCTGGTGCTGTTTGAAACCACCTTCACCACAGGGTATGCCTGTTTACAGAAGCATGGTTTGGTAACAACAGAAGTCTTCACAGAGGTGGCTCGAGCCTCCTGGCCATGTGGATAAGGACGCACGCTGCAGAAAACCAGCTCAACTCTTTCTGGGTCAGTGAGGTGCTGTTCATGAGCTAAGAGGCATGCCTGACCTTATCTGCCTCTCAGCAGAGCTGGTTCTGGGGTTTCTACACTCACTGATCAGCTAATCCACAGATGAGATAAAAGGGTAGTAGCTAACTGGGAATCGGTTGTTAAAAATTGCCATTTCCCTTTTGTTCCTTATTTTATCACTGACATTAGCAGCAAATGCAAGTAACACCAACTCATCACAACAGCAGGAAACAGCAAACGGCATCCTGACAGTACGTTGGAGCAAGTGGCGCACTAGAGGAAGAGGAAGAGGAGGAAGGCTGCTCTGGAAGTTCATAACCTATTCTTCTTCCCCAAATACCAATTTAGAGTCATATGGCTTTAGGTATCCCTTATAAATGGGTATCATGCACGTAGTTTCAGAAATATCTGGCAACAGGCATACGGACTGCCTTAGATCCCAGCCTTGACATGGATTCTCTTGTTACGTTCATCGAGTTAGATGACTTGCACGAATATAGACTTCACAAGAGTTAAGGACTGCAGGATTTGACCAGCAACTCACATCTTCATTTAATTCTTCAGAAATAAAGGGACAGTTACTGTCTGACACACCCGCGATGAGGAGGCCATGCCAGCTATCTCTATAGGGGTTCCTTCCAGAGCTCATGAAACTGAGAAAGTCAGTCATGTCACACGAAGTACACGCAGGGCTTCCTTTCCCAACTGTGTAACAAAAGGACATCAAACATGGTGGTTGGTTTTCCTTGAAATAGCACCAGTAAGTTCACATTTCAACACATGCAAGGAGGACTACGCCACTCGGATGCTCTGTGCTCACGTTTTACTGGTAAGGGAAATCTGTATCGCTCCCGTGCACTGACTGAGAAAGCAAGCAGTCAGTTCCTAATTCACTTGTCCAAACTTGCATCTTAAGATACCTACAATGGACTAGCTCCAAATATCGACATTACTACTACATGGTTGTGTTCAGCGTTTCCTATAACACATTTTTAAGAGGCTTTCAACATCTTAAAGAAAAAAATTAATTTTGAACCTTTTCACATCAAAATGCAGAAGCAACACTAAAGCGTGAAAAGATTTCGGCTGCGACAGGATTAAGTCTCATATGTTAAAACTTTTAATTCTCGCCAGAGGCAGGTGTTTCTGTTGTCCCACACTACCTGGTTCTTGAGAATTAAAAATGAAATAATGCCATTTTCTACTATTCCACCCTATCTCACCACCAGACTGATCTTCATTGTTAATTCTCTCTATAATTGTGTACATAAAAATAAAAAACACATTTGTGCACGTAATAACACCACCATTATTTCAAAATTTAGTGTTTCCTTTTTCTTAGTTTGGGCTGGGGACGGCAAATCTCATGCACAGGCTTGAGTTTAATACTTCTTTCTCTGAATTTTGTTAATTCCGTGTACAGTTAAAAATAATGAAGCATAACTGAAAGCAGCGTTTCACTACATACGGTAAACACAACCTCTTAGTTGTCATTATGTAGATTAAGTGATATCACTCCAGTAATATAGTAACAATGAAGTCAATAAAACTTTTTAGAAACATTGCATCTTCTCAGGAACAGCATGTTAACGGTCTTAATTCTGCTCTCAGTCACATGGGTGTAAATCCAGAGCAATTTTGATGACTTCACTGAGCTTATTCTCCATGAACTTTAACAGTGCAACCGAGAAAAGGATTTCCCACTGTGTAGGAATGCTGCAAAGTCACATCACAGTAGGCAAGGCTGGCTGCAGAGGTCGGGCTGACACAAGCTGCAAGGCAACGCAGCAATGCAGGCTGAAGCCCCTCGGCTCCACCTGTACATCTGTGTTTGCTGGCTGATGTAACACTTGAAAGCATAATGCAGCACAAATCACAAAGTTGAAAAAACCCCAGAGAATTATGGCCAAGGTAGAGGAGTGATGTGTTTGATTCATCTGCCCATTTATGCTCAGCCTTTCAGGTTAAGGAAGAATGAATGAACGATTTCGGAAGGATGTTTATAGGCCAAGGATCAATTTTCATGGCATGACTGATGAACTCTGCATCAGGAGATTTAGATAGGAACCCTAGAGTTAAATAAAATGTTTGAAAGCAAAGAATAATTCAGATAAGGGCACCTCAGTCGTGATCAATGCAAGGGGACAGCAGATTATAAGTCGGACACTGAGAGCACTGGCCAAAGAAAATTGCCATGGATACGCTCACCAAGGACAAGACAACCAGCTATCTGTAGTTTTGATCAGAAATTCATACCCAAGCCACAACTTCAATAATGGAAGCCCTGAATTTACAATTTTGAAAGCAGTCACAAACCAGAAGAGTGATGAATGACAACATCGTGTCTGTGCCTTAACAATTCATCTATACTCTAAACCAAACAACCTTCCAGTTATCCAGCAGCATTTGCTGTGCAAGGCAGGAAAACCGTATGTTAAGCCTGGAAGTGCATGGAGGCAGAAAGTGCAACACATTTTTAATGCAAGCCCTGGAGTTGCTAGCGATGGATCTGACCTCTGGTTGGGGTAGAAGGCGGCATGTATGTCCCTGCGCCACTTACGTGAAGCGTGCACAGGCCAGCAAGGTACTGAATTTCTATAGGGGGAATAGCTACAAGTTCTTCCGTTTTGGAGTGCAAATCTCAACTTCTGGCAAAGTAAAGGATTACTCAGCTGTGCTGGTGGCCTGTCAGATCTCCTCCGATCCCAGTCTCTGGAGGAAGGTTAGGAGACATGGAAGGGTGACTGGGACATACTGCAGTGGCTAGGAATGGAATATATAACATGTCAAATCCATAGGATTTCATTAGTCCTGACTGAAACCCAGTTTCTTCCTGTTTTGGCTAGGATAGAGTTAGTTACTAGTAGCTGGTATAGTGGTGTGTTTTGGATGTAGTATGAGAATAATGTTGATAACACACTGATGTTTCAGTTGTTGCTAAGTACAGCTTATACTAAATCAAGGACTTTTCAGCTTCCCATACTCTGCCAGCGAGGAGGTGCACAAGAAGCTGAGAGGGAGCATAGCCAGGACAGCTGACCCAAACTGGCCAAATGGGTATTCCATACCACATGATGTCATGCTCAGTTATATGAACAGAGGGGATGTCAGCTGCAGGGCTGCTACTCAGGAACCAGCTGGGCATCGGTTGGTGGGTGATGAGTAACTGCATTGTGCATCACTTGTTTTGTGTATTCTGTTGTTGATGATATTATTATTATTATTCCCTTCCTTTTCTATTCTATTAAACTGTCTTTATCTCAACCCATGAATTTTACTTTTTTTTCCTCCAATTCTCTCCCACATCCCACTGGAGGAGGGGAAAGTGAGCAAACAGCTGTATGGTGTTTAGCTGCCTGCGGGGTTAAACTGCAACAGTGATTATTTGCCATACTGCTACGAGGTTATGGAGACAACTCTCACTATTCATTGAGCAGTTAATTATTCCAGTGATAGATCTTCCGCAGGAAAAATTGGGAGCATCCTTCTTAAAATATTGCAGCTGAACCAGCTGAGGCAGTGGATTTGAACTCACAGGTAGACAGAGAACTGGATCTATTTTTTTTCCATTCTAGATAACATATCATTTCACTTGGAGAGGGACTTTTTACAAGGGCGTGTAGTGATAGGACAAGGGGCAATGGCTTTAAACTGAAAGAGAGAAGATTTTGATTAGATATAAGGAAGACATTTTTTACAATGAGGGTGGTGAAAGACTGAAACAGGTTGCCCAGAGAAGTTGTGGATGCTCCATCCCTGGAGGCGTTCAAGGCCAGGCTGGAGGAGGCTTTGAGCAACCTGGTCTAGTGGAAGGTGTCCCTGCCTGTGGCAGGGGGGTTGGAACTAGATGATCTTTAAGGTCCCTTCCAACCCAAACCAGTCTATGATTCTATAAATGCCCATTGCTGGGTAGAGGGAGCAGGGTGTTCACGGGCAGGCAGAGTGAGGGAGCCCAGCTGCTCCGCACCAGCCCTGAGCAGAGCCCCTACCACCCAGTCAGCATCCTCCATTTGCGTGAACCCTTCCTCACAGCTGTTCCTGAAGGGTGATGTATAGGTGCCACAACCCTCAATCTGTGCAGTAACAAATTGTGTTAGGTGTCAGGTATCTGTATCACTGCACCACTGCAAAATGTACACCACCAGTCTTAGGAGATGTCGTACACTTTGTAGCTGAACTCTTCACCCTCCTGCCCAGAGCCTCCATCGCTGCCTGCCCTCTTCAAGCACAGCCTCCGCCCACACCTCCTGGTGCTGCTTCCACCACTGGGTGTAATCTCCTGGAAATGGTCAGTGACCCCTGTTCCCCAGAGAGTGAAGACGAGAAAGCCTTGTCTCCTACCTACAATCTACTAAACCTTCTTCAAAAGGCTGAACGATGACCATCTGGAGATCGCAGAAACCTCTTGACGCAGGGAAGACTTGCATCCAAACATGTCTTTCACACATGATGAACCCTTGGGGACCTTTTGTGTAGGTTAAAGTGTGCTCACTGGCTGGGGCCATACGGGTGAAGGGGAGGGCTCAGGAGCCAATCTGATAATTTTGCAGGGCTCAGCTGTAAGCTACAGCACTGAGTTGCTGGCTGTCCAGTAGAAACCCCAATGGATACAAGACACAGAAGCAAGTAAATTCGGGTTTTGAGGCTCTTGGCAGCACCCAAACATTAACTCTAGGAATCCAACATCTTCTGTGTGGTTGAAAATAGTAATACCTGAACAGTTTTAGCCATAGAAGACACAGGACCAGACCTTTAAAAGTCTGACACTTCCCACACTACTCCTGGACGCTTCCAGGAACAAACCAATTGTTTATTAAACCAGCCTCACTCTTTAAAATCTGGAAGACGAGAAAGCCTTGCTCCTAAATCAAGATCCTTTTGGCCCTCCTCCTTACAAACTTTCTAATTCTACATATCCCAAACACCTGGAAATACCCAGTTCCAAATAACCACAGAATGGAGGGAGACTGTGTCCCCCACCCAGGACTCTGGACCTCAAGCACAGCCTACAAATTTCCCTCCTAAAGTCTCATCCTTCCCAGGCTCAGAAGCTGGTGATGGAGAGCATGGCATCCTCTTCTTTCTCTGTCACAAGCAGCCCATGTGACCCTGTTGTGTATAATCAAATATTTAAAGGTATTTAAATGCCTAAGTCCCACCGACTTCAGAGGAAAGCAAGATCCTCATAGCTTTGAGGATCTGAGTCTGTGCCCTTCATGATTATATCTGGTAAAGGAAGAAAAAAACCAGAGTACAACCATATGGTAATCAGGTCACAAGCTGGCATTCACTGGACTAGAGCAGGGATCAAGCACATCCTGAACAATCCATAAAACACCTGATTTGGAAATTGTCGTCTTTGTTCTGGCTATTTCAACTGCTGTCCAACTATTGGGATGAAAAGTCATAGGCAAGTTGTGAAAAGTCATATCACTTATGTCTACAATCCAAACGTTACATGGAAAATGAGGGCTATCAAGAGCTTAATTGGACTTTGCACAAACACAGAAAAACCCTCCACAGATCTTTTTTGTTTCCTGTTGGCAGGAAGCACAAAAATGAGAATCAGATGCAGAAAACACACACTTTTTACATGGTGCAAAAGTCTGAACCAGTATGTCTTCAAGAAACTACTGTGCTTAGCTTTCATCCCAGTTTCCTGCAAAGCTTTGCACAGCGAGTGCCACCGCTGCTCGCTGTCTTGGCAGCATCAGCGACAGCTCCTGGGGCGCCCTTCTGTTTTCACACTCCGTACTGCGAAACAAGCCAGCAACAGTACGCTGTGCCAGGCAGAACACAGGGAACTGCCAGAGATCCTGCTTGAACGCAGCAGCCCATCCAGAACCAGTAAGCAGAGATCAGGACTCCAGCTCAACTACTTTGCATTTCATTCATAGCTTTCCTTTGGTAACGTGAAAATAAACAGAAGATAATCGCCCAGTAAACAGCCCCCTTTTCAAGAAGAATACGCCCAAAGACTTACCATCTCCCAAGGATGATCCATGCAGTAACTAAAACTCCTAGCCAATTCTCAACAGCAAAGTTTTCCTTTAATTCATCTACTTTTTTCAGTTTGCTGTGTTTGTTTACCTTGGTTCACATCACACCTCCAGTTTCAAGACAAAATCATAAACCATTGCATTGGCACAGCTGTGGGTGTGATAAACAGTGGCAGGAGGTGGGAGGGAGTAGATTAAGCAGCGAAATTTCCATCGTCCTCAAACACTCCTGCCAGAGGAACCGCAATGTGGAACCGCATTCTGTGTCCGGGACTTACCCTTGGTCACAGCACACACGTGTGCTGTGTGACACGCGTTCACACAAATCTATACTGGATTGCTACCTAGGTTCATAAATATGTCAATCACAATATTTCATTTATCTGATCTGCACCTGTAGGAGTGTGTATGTAAAGGATGGATTAAAGAATCACACATTGGAAGTCCAGGCACAAGATGCAGATGTTGAACATCATTGTGTAAACTGGGTAACTTCTCCTTTTTGTCATGGTTTCACCCAGCTGGCAACTAAACACCATGCAGCTGCTCGCTCATCCTCCCCTGCCCCCGAGGAATGGGGAAGACAATTAAAGGGGAAAAGGGAAGGAGACTCATACGTTGAGATAAGAACAATTTTTTAATAATTATAACCAAAACAACAACAACTTAAAATTAATAATGATATAAGAACAATATATGAATATATAATGATAATAATATATGCAAACAAGTGATGCACAGTATAATTGCTCACCACTCGGTGACCAACACCTGTCCTGTCTCAGCAAGCAATCCTGAAACAGCTAAGTCCCAACACCATAATCGTGGATGAGCAAGAGGCCCGAAAAGAGAGCGAGAGAGACAGAACTCTAAGAGTTCTAGAAGGGATTGAGAGAGTCCCTCCCAGAGGAGAGAAAGATTCCAACTTCCCAGTCAACCCTCATCTATATACTGGCAATGACCTTGCATGATATGGAATACTCCATTGGCCAATTTGGCCCTCAATCCTAAATCTAAATTCAAATCATAAGTTAGAAGCTGCGGGCCCTTTGTCCCAGCCATGCTCCCTCCAGCCTGTTGTGCTCCTGCACACCAGCTAAACACAGGAAGCTGAAAGGTCCTTGATGTCTCAGCACCAACTATAACCATCAGTGTGCTATCAATATTCTTCTCAATAACAAATCTCATACTAAATCCAAAACACAGAGCTATTCTAGCAACTAAAAAGAAAAACTAACTCTGTCCCAGACAAAACCAGGACACTTTTCAGTTGGAGACGATGAGCTGGAAAATAATTTAATTGACCAAAAAGCAGCCGAGTCAGCTGCAAAGCCTGCCTTGAGTTAAACACACGCTAAATACAGCACACAGAGATGCGTATTTTCCCTCCTCTAAGTAAATATGGTTTTACACCATTCTTTTACATACTCCTGATAAAATCAGCCATCCCTGTTTCAGGTTAACTAATCCTTTTACTGTGACCTCCGCCTCTACTCACGTACAGCGTAGCTGGGGCATTTCCCACCTTATGCTCATGCAAGTGCTACCTGCAGCTGGACAATTTCCCTTCTACCTCCTTCACAGGTTCTGCCTTGCTGCATTATTCCTTCTTCATTTTCCTTCCACTGCAGTGCTTGGTGTGGAAGCATTGCACCTGTCAGGACTCAGCAAGAATAGCTCTCCAACTATTTTCTTTCTGTGGCTATTGTGAAGATCGGGCTTGAGTCAAAAGCTGCTGCTCACGGACAGAGAGCAGTCTGGTAGCTAAAAAGGGAGAAGAGAAGGGAATGTCAACGGTTTGTGACCAATTAGCCATGAGATGACTTCCCAGCTCCATTTACTCTGCCTGTAGTTACCTCAGATGCAGTGGGCAGGACGCCTTTGAGAGGACATTGGCCACTTTGACTGTCAAATGGCATCTTAAAAGTAATCACGGCTATTACTACAGGACTGCTGCATACACTAAAGTGTAATGTTTAAGGATATTCCTGTCTTTGTAAGAGATACGAAAGTGCAGCACAGAGGGGCCATGAGGGTGCATCAGAGTTGGACAACAGAGGAGGGAGAGGGATAAACGAGCACAGGGCCATCCACACCGACCCCTCAATTAATAGCACGTAACGGAGGCCACCAGCAGTGACACTGGCTCACCTGTGGGCAAAACCTGGAAGGCAAGAAGCAACTCCAGGGCTGTTCAATGCTGGTGAGGCTGAAGCCAACCTTTCGGCAGCATGCTGGAGAGGAAGCGTGCCCCGTCCCAGCGGTACTGCACAGCTCACCAAGGAGGAAGCTCGGCATGGCAGGATGCTTGCCCAGGACCTGCTAGGGTAACTGTTAGTCAACAACGTCTGCTGGTTTCATGGTATGCAACTTTAATTGTTTAACTTCAGGAGGAGTATGAAGGTCTGCTCCATTACTGAACTCATGAGTTATGGCTGAAGGCAGCTGAGATGGCCAGGTTTCCTGTGGTTTCAGTCATCCAGTGCAACACTCGCCCTGCTCTGCAGAATGCCTTAAACACCTCTGCAGCAACAACAGATGTATTCTCTGTCTGGAAATTACCCTAGATCTTCACCACAGAGTTAACTGCTCAAATGTTTGCCTTATGTATCATAAAACAGCTTCACAATTGAATTATCAACTTTCATATTCATTCAATAACAACTGAATTTTTATTTAAGAATGGAACAGCCTGTAGGACAGTCAGGTTCCCTTGAAGCATCTCAAAGCTCTGACAAAGAGCATGATTTCTGCAAAATGCTGTGATAATTCCAATGCTTTATTACACTCAATGGTACAGGCCAACATACCTGTTGATATACCACTAGCTCTATACAGCTAAAATTTTTTGAAGGTCATTATTTGCCAAGGTTAACTATGCTATTACCCAAGTATTTTGGTGGCTCTGAAAGCAGAACGCTTTACAACAGAATAAATTTCTGTGCATCAATATCTCTTTCAGCTTAGAAGTGGATTGGACTTTTCAGGTTACTGTACCAGAAATGCTGATGGTAACATTGCTCAGGCCTCTAATAGTTGCTGCTGCTAGCTGAATACAGTCACTAATATTACAATGTCCTTAAAATATTTTGAGTAAACAATTTTTGACTGGAAATCTAATTTGTTGACAGGCATTTTTTTTTTTTTAATGATTTAGCCAAAAAACTTGCACTTTCCAAATAGTACTTACAAATTATCTAAATGCTACTACTCTGTATCTTTCAAAGAGCATCAATACCAAATGTGTTTACCACACATGTTAGGAGACCCTTGCCACGTGCATTCCAAGCAGTGTTCCCTCCGGTCCGGCTCCAAAGTTAAAGCATCTGAAGTGTAAATTGTGTGTGACAGAGCCAAGGAAACCCACTTTACTTTAACCTTGCTAATGGTGAGCCAGATGGAACTGCTGAGGCCACCCATTGTTTGGGTTTGCATTTTTGTGTAATGCCATGGTGTAGGTCCATAGGGCCTCATGAATTCCCCTCCTCTGAATATATACTGTGCTGTTAAAGGCACTGAAAGGATCAAGCTCTGCTCTGAAAGCAGCTGGCTTTGTATTTTTTTAATGGCTGTTAGGAGCAGCAGCAGGTCCATTCTACTCCCCCATTCTTCCTCTGCCCTTCTTAAAATCCTGATCTGTCAGTTTTTGAGTGAAACCAAGCCCTAACTCTGTCCTATGCAGCACATCATACACCACCTCAGGTTCATTCCCCCAAACATCCATCAAAAAGTCTCAGATTCTCCGTTCCTTGGAGCCTCAGACCCTGCCCCAGTGGTTCTTAATTACACAAATAATCATCACCGACTTAATCAACAGGCAGGTCATAATTTCTTTCCTACCAAACCCACGTAAACTGTGCCTGCATAATTTTTGTTACTCATCATCACTTTCTGAAAACTTGGTCAAATTTCCCTGTCCTGACCTCTTCTGTGCCTTTGATGAAATGGAAGCAAGTGGAGTTTTGAGTAAAGGTAGCCCACAGCAGACTCCTCAGTCTGAGAAATAAGGGGAAGCTTGTGAATTGTTACATGCCAGGACCCATCTGCACGGTGGCCATGATGTAGAAGATAACATCTCACAATGCCTGCACTGTGACGCAGCAACGTCAGACATTGCTGATGAAAAGCTGCAACACGTGATGTAAGAGAGGTAGTGAAAAACCCACAGGGCTATGGCTGGCTGCCTCGCAGGTTCCAGCTGTGGTGTGATATCGTAAGGTGTCAGCAGTCAGGAGAGGGGAGTACTGTTCTCCCTGCTTACTCCAGTTGTGGTGCAGGCTGTTCCGAATGGGATGAGAAAAGCGGGAAGCCATCCCTCCAGCCCTTCCTCCTCACTGGCTCTGCCATCAGAAAAACAAACTGCACCTCGTGAAAAGGATCCTGCAGCCAGAAATGCCTGAACTGCACCAGTAAACACGAAATAACGCACCTGCCTCTTTGTGAGAGGACTTTAACGTACTGGCTCCTGAAGGCAATGCAGTTAGCATGACCCGTGAATGACATCAGAGGCGTGCTGCAAACAATTATCTGTTGTTACAGAAACTACACAGAGGCTTTTGCAACACTAGGGCTGATCATGTTATTAAAAGGGATGACAAACCATAATCAACACCTTAGAGCAAATTCCCTGGCCAGTTCAAAGGGACTTGCTTTCGTACTACTCTGGCAGAGTAAGGAAGGAAATCCCCCTACCAGATCCTCAGGTCAGTGCCCCACCTGGTGTAGGAAACACGCTACTCATTGAAAAATGTTATATTCCTGCTGTTCCCAGCTGGCCCACCTGCCTTCGGGAAGACGAGCCAGGAGGCACCTGAAGCTCAGCAGCGCTGAGCCTGCTCTAGTGTGAACCAGAGTGGAGAGTTAAAGACCTGATTGTCTCTCTTCTTTTCTTTTTCCAAGCTGCTCTAGTCACCATTGGGAAGAGCAGCTTCCCTCTTCCTGTGTGCTCCCCAAAAGCAGAAAAATGCCAGCCAAACTCCTTCCTGGGGTTCCTGTAACCTGACATAAAAGCTTTGGGGCAACCACGGCTGGCTGCCAAAGGAGAAGACCAATGAACTGGGGAACCACAGGAAAGACACACCACCAGGAAAGGCAGGACATGGTAACCTCTACTTTCTCCCTGTGGGAAGAAGGTCAGTTTAAATCCTGTCCCTCACCCCTTTATCTTTCACATAAATAGCAGGGTGCAACCAGGGTGCAAACTTTCCTAAGTTTCTTTAATATGGCTGTCCTTGAAGGCTGCCTAGATGCTGCGAGGTGGCTCAGTGGGATACAATGCACAAGGCACGGAAGTTTTATACTCACTATGCTGCTAAAAACATTTCTAATTCCAAACCACGTGAAACTCTTGGGCTTAGTAAACTATTTTTTACCCATTTCAGAGTTCATGTGGTAAACCTTATTTTGACTGTTAATCTTCCCTCACACACTGTAACAGATCCTTTTTGAAGGCCAGATTACCTTTAGTACGTTTTCACTGTCTAAGAAAATAATCTAGTTAGCAAAATACAACTGCTAGGTAAGGTACAATAATAAGGTAAGGCACGATTTACAACTGATAAACTAACATTGCACTTCACTCACTTTTTCTGATTTTTCCAGGTCTTCTCCATTAGTAGGATGCAAGGCTGTCATATATAATTTGGGATCAGACCAGCTTGATTGCCATTGCCTGCAGTTTTTATGTCCTTCTTTCATGAGCAGTCTTTAGCCCTAAGTCTATATCCCAAAGCAAAAGCTGCTAATAACCCTGAACTGACGTGTTGCTCGGTACTTTAGCACCCTAGGATGGAGATTATATGCCCCCCTTGATTTCAGCATGTTAAGCTTCCTTGAAGCTTTGTTTCTTTCAGAGGCAGCTGTCTGCAATTCCATACCTCACCCTCTCTCTTGCCACCAGAGTTAAAATCACATGTGTATCAGTTAGAAAAAATAGCTGCAAAATTATTTTTCCTATGAAGTTTTGTAGAATGAACTAGTTCAGCTGGTAACTTTCCTTTAATGATGATGACAACAAGAAAACTTTAAGCTGTCTTATAGAAAGGAGACTCATCAATAAATCAGGACTTTTGTTGCAGATATCACACTCTTTGCATAAAAGGAACTCTGAATAATATTGGTGTCTCTGTAGAGCTTCATCAGAAATTATTTTTAAAAAATGAACTTGTTCTTTTGAATTTTTGTTTGTTTGTTTTCTTTTTCCCCCAGGTTTTACTTTCCTGGTAACTAAAGGTAATAGAAAGATTTGCAATAAAAAACTAGTTAGCTATCTCAATGCAGCAAATTAGCATTTTGTAATGTATTTTATACTTGATTGGTATTTATGAATGCTTTGAAAACTCATTGATTCCTAGGAAAGACTAGGAAAACATGCATGTCTGGAAATAGCAGGGAATATATGCTTTCCTTTTTTGGAAGCCTGGAAAACACAACATTGACTGAATTATATACTGAGTTTCACAAGGTTACTGACGCTTATGTGTGCTTTTCAGTGTTACAGCACTACTAGCTTTAAGTGCTGATTTTATATAATTCTTTCTTTCCATTCAGTGAGAAAATTTCCTTTGAAGAACTGTTCTTAAGAAACCTGAAACATTAACTTCTTGTGTATTACACACAAACACTCTGTAACTGATGCATATAATGGAATTAGATTGAAAGAATATGGTTTCTGTTACCATGTGTGAAATTTATGTTATTTTTCCCTTGTCACGAAGAAGGCAGGTTATCATTTTAGTACACTGAAGTTCTAAAGTAAAACCCTGAAACTGTAACACTTAAAATAATTTGAGCAATGTGAAATTGCAGAACACTACAATAGGAAATGTGAGTTTTAGTACATATCTCCAATTGTCTTCGCATCATTCACAGCAGTTCAAAGTAATGCAACAGAAGCAGAAAAAAAAACAAAAAAACAAACAGATTGCTTAGAGGAAGCTGGTGGGGAAGGAAGAGCTGTGACTACACCACGGGCTGCACTCCTCCAAGCCTACTGGTTGCAGTTTGCAAGTTTTGAGGAGCAGCTGCTGAAAGGCAGGAAGGGAAGTGAGAAATGACCATTGCATACGTGCTGCTCTGCCATGCTAAAATGCCAAACTAGAAGTTAACAGTGAATTAAGCCTGATCACTGCAGCTTTTAAAGGTTGCCCTTCTGCCCCACAGAGATGTCGGGCGCGGAGCTGAGGAACGCTGCTCACCTTCACAGTCTGTCACTGACTTCTGGTACCGTACAGTTTAATAGACAAGTTAATGGTGCAGTGGCACCAAAGCATCTAAAATAGGGAGGATTTGCTTTTCGCATGCCGTTTGCTTCCTCTGGCCAGGAAAACCACAAGCTGCAGCCCTGCTAAAAGCAGAGACCATCGTTCTTGTGGGGAACGGGTGTGCAGCGGGATCTGGTACTTTAGATCTGCATGGCAGTCCGACAGGGGAAGCTCAAATACAAAAGGCCTTGCCCAGGACATTCTCCAAATCCTCTGCAAGGTCTTGCCAATGCTTATTCACACCTTGGGCCTTTTGGAGGCCAAATCCAACTTCCTGCTGGGTTTTGTACTCCTGATGCTTTCCTTCAGTGAACCCCCGACGGCTCTTAAATCATCACCTGCCACCGATGAGGGCAAACTTCGCCATCGCTCCTACTACAGGGGCCACAAAGCCACCACCATTTTGCAGGGAACATCTCTCCTGTGCCGAGCAGAAAGCACAATGTGTTTCATGTTCAGCTGCCTGTTGGGCATTTCGTACTCAGGTAAGCCCACCAAACGCAGAGCTGTTACCAAGAGGCATGCCCTGCTCTGCCACCATCCTATCCGTTTGCTCCTCAGTACCGTTTTTTTTTTCCCCAGGATTAGTTTCTCTCAGTTACACTCCCTGAACCGACCCTCTGCGGGATTAGATCAGCACCAGTGACCTCGAGGGGAGAGGACCACAATGCTGGCTGGGGGTGCAGGGGGGCACGGCAGTCGGCCGGCCCCGGTAATGTGAAACTGCACCCTGGCAGAGATCTGGCTTGCAGAGTCAGGGGCAACATCCATTTGTTTTAAAGTCACAGCTCCCCTACAGGAAAAAAAAAACGAATGGGGATTCAATCTGTTAATGTTGTCTAGTACCTGGGAAATTCCTGTTTCTTCAGCTTGTACAGTGCAGTGCAGAAGAATCAACAACAATGACAAAAAAGCCAGTATGCTTTATACTTAAAACCAGTGCAGTGTTACTTTCTGAAATTTATAGTATTTTCAACTTAAAAGTGTCTCTCTAACGAGGAAAAACACCCTGAAAGGCACCATTTGTCACTCACAAAAAAAACTAGTGGGCTTGTGAAGCACAGCTGTAGGAGTCTGGCTGAAGAGTTTTGGGGTGATTGTTGGGAGAGTTTTGCCAAGCCTGGGCCAGATGTAGCTCAACACTAGCTGTGTCTCCTTGAGGGATGTCAGTAAAGAGGAAGAGTTCCAAGACCCAGTTATGCTAAAAGACAGGCACTTGTAAAATCCCCCTCTTGGTATTTCAGACAGGCAGCACTCATGACACTGCCAAACACACCCACGGGCTGAGGCTGCCAAGATGGTCAAGCAGTATGGCCAGCCAGGAGAGTTCTCCTGAAGATGCTGTAATGGATACAGCCCTGGAGACCTGTTTGGCAGAACATGCCAATAACTTAATTCTGCCTATGCTGCTGCAGCCTCTTTCTACAGAGTTTTTACTCTTTTGAGCCTCTCTGGAAGAATTATGAAGTCTGCAGTCTGGTCAGGTCAGCTTTCCCCTACCGAACGCAATTGGATTGGATGTACCCCTCAGCAGATGGGGAAGGTACAGTTGGCCTTGGCCCAACCTCAGGCCATATCCTTTCTTGTGGGGAGGGGATTCAAGACAGATTCCTTTCAGATTTGGGGGTTAGCTTAAAATATCTTGTGTCAACAACGGTGTTCTTAAACGTGCAGTAAATGTGTACATTCAGGTTGTTCATAGATTCATAGATAGATTCATAGATTTCTAGGTTGGAAAAGACCTTAGAGATCATCGAGTCCAACCGTCCCTAATCCCCATTAAACCATATTGCTAAGTAGATCATCCACCCTATTCTTAAACACATCCAGGGATGGGCACTCAACCACCTCCCTGGGCAGCCTATTCCAGTGGCTGACGACCCTTTCAGAGAAGAAATACTTCCTAACATCCAACCTGAATCTGCCCTGACTAAGCTTATACCCATTTCCTCTTGTTCTATCACCCAACACTAATGTAAAGAGCCCTTCCCCTACCTCCCCACCATCCTTTCTTGTTGTCGATGTAGGCATTGAACATCCTGAGATTTTTATTTCCCCCTTTGTATGTCCTTGTAAATCATGTATGCCAAATACCAAGAGCATAAACTTCCAGCGGCTGGTTCTGTATCTCATGCCTGTGCCTGTTACCTGTCACGCTGACCTGACCAGAGTGCAGACTTCATCATTTTTCCAGAGAGGCTCTTTTACCCTGTAGATTATTCCTCATCTTTTCTAGGGGAAAAAAAGGGGGCAAAGGAAGGTGAGCACTACAGCCTCCCTGATTTGGGGCAGGAGTATGCTGCTGAAGATCTGTCTATGGGCACTGGAAGTCACCAGTCCACAGAAAGAATCAGGTCAGAAGCAGCTCTGCCTCTGTCTGCCATGGAGAGGTGAGCCTGGCCCACCTACCACTTCCCTTTAATCTAGTCAGCCCCAGTCCCACAAACTACCTAGCTCATATCCAGCGATCCCTTTTACCACATTTCCTCCTCATCTCCAGTTCTTCACGCCCCCACCTTCACTGCCATCCCAAGTCTGCTCCTAATCGTCACATTCAGCTTTTACATACTGATAGGCACGAACCATTTCAGAGGTCACAGCTGGCTGCTTCAAGGAAATAAGGATTTTTAAACTGACAGGCTTCAACTATAGTCTAATAAAGCAGTGCCTTTTTTTAAAAACAAACAAACAAACAAACAGATTTGTTTCAAATCTTTACACCTAAATCTGTCCCTGTGCAATCTTTTGTTTCTTCTTTAACTAAATGGAAATCTGCTTTAAGAAAACAATTCCAAGTTAAATGAAAATGAAAACAGATTTATATGCCACACACAAACTGCAGTCCTCTACAGTGTAACAAAATATGCAAGCTTAAGCAAATTTACCACCTGCTACCACAGAAAGGGAACATGGTGGTATCCTGTTCCCAACACAGCATCTCATTATAGTAGCCGGATGTCTCCACTACCGTGATTAGTGGGCATACAGTGTCGCAATTAATTTCCAGCATTAATACCACTTTACAAATCATATACTTTTTCACTTACAGTCTTAAATCATGATCTGTCATTCAAGAATTTTTTTGCAGGTTTCTGAAAACACTCTGCTGACCTTCTTACCTGGCAAGACCGTAGATGCAAAAAGGGTATGTCATGACATCATTACTTCTGTTGTTAGCCAGCCTGATGACAGCAAGCTAACACAGCTATATTGCTATAGCTTCATTTTGACTAATACCTCATAGTGCAAAAGGGGAATAACGTAGACCAACACACTCTAGGATGCACCAGCAGAGAGAATCGGGAGAAAGAAACACATGCTGTGGCCACAGTGACTACACAGGCATAGACTGGGGACTGTTGGCTGGTCAGAGGAGGATGTGCTACCAATGCAACGCATGTAGCGTCTTTTAGAAGAAGCCAGTCATGCAGCCTCCTAGCTACCAGTCACTGCAATAAACTAAACTGGGTTATAAAGCCAGGATTTGCCACTTTCCCCAGTGTCACTTTGGTACATGACTATCTGTACCAAGCTCACCTGGTGGAAATTTGGAATAGAAAGAAAGTATAACTGTCAGCATAAGAAAGAAGCACTAAATAGTTCCTATCAGTTTTACCTTGCAACTATAAAAATGTTTGTTTGTGTTTATTTGTTTGGGGTTTTTTTAATTGATGAGGTCATCACATCTCATTCTGAAATGATCTCTTATTAAGTCATCTTGCTTTTCATAACCACTTTCTTCCATGCAGCTGTGGTGTCCTTTCATAAATCTACTGTGTATACATTTATGCGTATACTATATATGTGTATACAACACATATGTATACAACAGGTTTAATACGTTTTTTTCTCTTCAAAATTAAAGTCAATCTTCTACAAAATGCTTCTTAACATTACACTAGTGTGAAGGCTATTATTATTCTGCCAAATTCAAAAGCTTTCAAATTTGACTTATTCATATTTTATGTAAGAATTAAGCCAAAAATGTACATCACTAAGAAAAATGAGATGTAACAGCTTAGATATATTACGATACATTTCTAAAGATTTTATGAATAGCTATCATCCGAAGTATCTCATAGACATTCAAGTTCATCTGGCAGTTGGGAATAACTATAGCCACTACTTACAAAGAAAGCCAACATGCTGCTTTGCTGGCTTCTCATTCAAATTAGCAGCTAGAAACAGAGGAGGAGCAAAAAAACCCCAACAGTCCCTTCAACAAAAAAAGCCACCAACAATTCAGATTCCTGAAACCCTCTGAACTCGACTGCATTACTACAAAAGGTATTTTCTGATGAGTTCTTATTTTGGAAAGGAGGGGGGCAGTGCAGGCTAAACCCTAGAAAGCAAAGCAGAAGAAATCATCTCTTTATGGCAGTTCGTGGTGAGGAAGTGACTCAGCTGAGGCAAATTACAGAGTCCATTTGGAGGCACTGATTCCAAGAGCACTGGGGGCTGCAGTCAGAAATCTGGCGCAGCTGCACTGCCAGAAATTTCAACCTTCACAAGCACATGAGCCTCAAAATACTATTTGCAGCAATTCTGATGAGTTTCGTCTCGCTCTGCAGCAATTTTTTGTTGTGATAAGAATATGTGAGGGAACTCAGGATATATTCTCTACCTATTTCTCACACAGATCAAGTGAAAAACAAAGCAGGGTTTTATCATAAAAAGTCAAATATCATTTCAAAATAATTCAGAAATTGTAACTTCTCTGAGTTTTGAATTCCCCCTTCCTGAAACTCATCAAGCAGCCCACTCTGCCCTGCAAACTACCGCACAAAAAACTTGAGGCAGTTCTTAGTACATTTAGAGCTAAAGCACCGATAATTAAGGGATGAAAAACACGCAGCACCCTAGAGCAGTTTTCAATCTGTAGATCTCGGGTATCTCTAGAATACTTTTAAGGGGTGGGCAAAAGATCATTAAGAAAAGCAGGTTTGTGGACAGCATGTTTGACTCATCGAACACCGTGAAACAAGAGTGTACACACACCCAACAAAAATCCCAGGGAGAAGGTCTTCCAGATTAAAAAATGTGTGTGCGTATCACTGCTCCCTAATAACTCAAATAGCCAAGAATCATAATTACTACTATAATTAAAACCAGCAGTGATTTTAAATATTGTATGGACGAAGAAGGAAACCAATTCTGCATTGAAGAGTTTACTACCTAAACAGACAGTAGAGAAGGCAGGTACGGAAAGGGCTTAGGCAAACAAGAAAGTTATCTTAAGTCGTGTCAGGCACACTATCTTTGTAGTCACTCAACTTTTTTCCTGTATTCATTAACAAGTCCTCTGTTCCTTCACAATGACTCACATGTTCTTGTAAGGGGGTAACTAAAGCCGTTCTGTAAAACAGAATTAGCTCTCCATCCATCGATCCTACCGACTTCTGTAACCACAGGGAGGGCTGACTAGCAAGAATCACAAAATGGCTGATCAGAAGCCACCTCGTTTTATCCCAAGAATTAAAATGGGGAACAGATCTCCAAGATACAACAGCCTTCAGGGCTGGTCCTGCCTCTACTCCTGCGGTACTCCTGGGGACGTAGGCCACAGCTGGTGGCGGCGGTACCACCGGGGATGCAGAGCACACCGGTCTTGGCAGCACCGCCGAGGTGGCGGGGCACAGCCGGCTGCGGCAGCCCCCGCAGCTGGTAGAGCTTCTCCAGCCACCCCAGTGAAACAGCAGGAAGGAAACAAGAGCAGTGGCTGCGTCTGTGGGAACGGTCCATGGGCTGCTGCCATCCACAACAGCTACTCCTCCTTTCCCTTCCACAAAGGAGGAAGAAACGATGGTGATCATTTTGCTCAATTTCCCCTCAGGTGCAAGTCAGGGCTAAAATCTGAAAAAGGAAGCTTTTAGCCTTTGAAGGAATAGCTTGGAAAGTTACAAGCTTGCAAAGGGGTTTAAATCTCATATCCTTCGCAATCAAAAGAACAATAATAACGAGTGGAGGTTAGACTGAGGCTTACAGAGAGCTGTGTGCTTGAGTTTAGCTGTATTTTATAGTACTTTAATTAGTAGCCCTACCTAGAGGAGAAGTACCAGAATCCATACACTATTAGTCAGAGCCTGAGCTGTGAGATATCCACGACTTTTCGTTTTAATTCCTGCGAGGTGGGTTTGCACACTGAAACACTAGTCTGGCTTTGGCATGTGGTACTGAAACCACTTTTGTTTGCACTTTAAACAAGCAAGACAAAAATGTGATTGCTTACACAAATCCTTGAACTTGCATAATTTTCAGATGTGGAAAATTGTCTTCTTCTAGATAATAACAACTTTGAAATCAATTGTACAGATGAAAGATGAAGTCATTCCTCTAAAAACACATACTAATGAATTTTGAACTATGAAAGACAAGAACAAACAGGCAGTGCTGTTTTCTTTTAAATCAATTTATTTTCTATGAAAGAACATTCCTTGGTGACAAGTTTGCATAGGAAAGGTATTCACATTTGAAAAGCTGTAACAAAAAGAAATGCTTACAAATGTTTTTAAGCATCATAGCCAGGAAATTTTAACATGGGAATAATTTTTCCCATGTACCTAGAGCACCTGTATTCTCCAATGAGAGTAAGGGGTCCTTCAGCAGACCAGAAGCAAGATGCAGGTTCCACAACACTTACTATTGCTGTTTGTAAGAAACAGAGCTAATTAAGTGCATACAGACTGTAATATCAGATCCTGAATTATTACCCTAAAAAAACGTTGCACAAAAGCTTTTGGGATAAAAAATACATAGTGCATTTACTCTGGCATTATGTTTCTCCAATAAAAATAAATTTTGCAACGTTATTGTCTTCAAATAATATAAATTGCTTGCGTCAACAAACACAGTACAATTAGCTTGTTACCCTTAAACTGAGTTTAAAATAAGCAAATTGTTTGATGACTTTGATGTTTTCCACCCAAAATGTGCTGGCTAATTTTTCCATTCCAGTTCCCATTCCAATCTTTTAACTGCCTTAATCTCCTGCCCTCAGATGTTGACCTCCTAAGAACAGAGGTCATAGGTTAGCACAGACAGACCTCAAAAGATCTGGACTATCAATTCATGCCTGAAAGATTTCTCTTCCACAAAAGAACCACTAAAAAAGCAAATTCCAAAATCCGGCTCCACAGGCTGCATAAAATATAAACTTGTTGATATGTTACATTCATAAATATTCTAAAAAGACTGGATCTAAACAATACAAATTCATTTCTGTAGCACACAAAAATAAATAAAACCAATGGCATTGACACAGAATAATGACTGAACTTCAAAGATAAAAAAAGAAAGCTCTAGACAGGAGAGAATTAAGAGTCTGCATCTTTAACCACAGATATGTATGTTTTAAATGTTTCTAACATCTACCTTTGAAAGTAGCACTTTTCCACATCAGGCATTTTTAAACACAATTTGTTTTCTTCTAAGTGTGAAAGTATGAGATTAGCTAACTCAAAAAATGAAACAGCACCAGTTTATACAAATTTTACTGATTACTAGTGAGACTACTACCTCATTTTCTTGCCATAATCAGCCATACAACAGATTCCTTGCTGCTTGTTTGGTCAATGAGCATACAGCTCTCATTAAGAAAAAGCCAGATGTTTCTTTTCTATGCATAAATGAAATGTATAGATTGTAAAGGAAAAAGATAACTTCATGAGGCTCCAGTGAGTTAGAAATACAGGGATAACAAGAATGAATCACTCGATAAAATTATTTCTGACTCCAAGTAAAATTTGTACGTTACACAATCTCCAGAAGGTCAAAAATTCTAAAAGTGAAGTGATTGATGATACTCCCATGTTTAATAACATAAAATCCCATTGAACTATTTAGTAAAAAGTAAATTAAAACACTCTGCGGGTCCTTTTTTGACTTAGAAAACTGAACTGCTTCACATATTTTTAGTAATTATTAAGAGGAGACGTAGGCACATATTCCTAGCATTAATTATGCGAGCAGCTAACCATGATTCTCCAAAAATATATCAAAGCACAAAAATATGGAAAAATGAGTCTGATTAACAGGAAATTAATGATTTTTCATATATATGCTAGAAATAAGTGATTTACAACAACTAGCTCAGGAAAAAGAATACAATTGAACCTTTAAATAGGTTAATAAATAGGCTTTTCCTTACATCTGAGCTATATACAATTTCTAATCCTATTGTCAACTACTGATGATTCCCTCCCATTAACGGAAGAAATTTTACTGCATAATTTTATAGAACTTGTCTTGTTATGCAGACACAGACTGACATACACGCTCTCTATTGTTTTGGTTTACATTATTAGTTTAGCACAACAAAAAAACAGAGGTACTAATTTTAAACACTAGCAAATCTGAACCTGAATTTGAAACACTGAATTATTTCAGCTTTTTATATTGGTCAAAAGATACCCATTTATCACTGAGGAAATCAAAGCATTCTGGTTAAACTTTGATGCAAAGGCTATTGCAACATTAATTGCAGACAATGAAATAAGAGCAGTCTGTGGTTTGCTATTGTTTTCAGAGCTGTCTGAAGTAAATTAAATGCTTAGCATTTAAACTGTCCAGCAGCTAAAAGAGTAAAACTCCAAGTAACTTCTAGGCTAAAGAAAGCCATTCAGTACAAGACTAGTGCAATTTAAATCAATATCTGTACGTTCAGCTATTCAGTGTAAAAGTTCTAGTGCCAGGAGACTCAACACCAATAAGATTATAAATGAATGGAGATCAAAGAAAAGAAATTGTTTAGCTCACTCCCATATTTCATAGTGACCCTTCACAACTCTTTCCTCCTTAACTGTTCCTCAGGTCTGTTACTGAGCAAACCCAGCTCCCTCTACTCCATCAATAACACCGGCCTCGACTCGCTATTCCTCCGGCTCGGCCACGGCCACCTTTGTTCTCTCTTGCACATGGATGTGCGATTTCTTCCGTGAAACCAGCCCCTTCATCCTCATCTACAGCGTCACAGTACGGTTCCAAAGAAAAACCAGCTCAAACCCCAAGCCTAGCCGCTAGTCAGAGGAGCGTTCAGGCTAATTTCTACCCCTTACCTACGAATTCAGCATTCAAAAAAGAAGGAAACAATTTACACTGTAGTAACAGCTTATGAAACATACGATGACATGTAAGTTCTCCTACCCCACCTTTTCGCATTTGCTGCATGAAATGTAAGACAGTTATTGTACACTTCTTTAGCGTACTCAATTCAACGCCTAGACTCACCACTAAATCCAGTTAAATCTTAAATCCAACACAGAAGTGCTGATTTTGGGGCTCTTACTAAGATAGCTTCATGCATTACAAATATTAATTACTTTGCAATGGCTGTAGGAAATTGCGTGGTTTAATTGGTCTTAAGAAAACGCACAGGATTCTGGAGCACAAGAAAAAAGCCAAAGCTGTTTTCCAGAGGAGCCTCATTCTAAGTGCCCAGTTTGAAACATCAGAGCCCACAGAACAGTTACTATTTTATAGCACCCGGTACATTTAGGGCAGAGCAACTGTTAGAGCTGGGAGCATTTGGTGATTCTGCAAAACAAACTCCAGATGCGTCACATTTGTCACCTGGTAAATGAGGAACATACAATAAGCAGACCACTGCAAAAAGTCCCATTTCAGATCAACCCTGCCAGATCCGCTGGAATCCCCTCAGCCTTTGCAGGGCTGCAAAGGAGGAGCTCAGCTCCCGCTCACGCTTCAGCTCCTCGTACATTAGCTCTTGACTTGCAGCAATCTTTCAAAATGGAGGAAACTTTGATTCGATCCCTGTTTGTGCCTGAGGGGATTCAGGCTTCTCCCCACTCCCTGAAGAGTGCTCAAACTACCAGCTTTGAGGCGACTATTTGGAGACCGGGAAAACTCTGTGCTTCTCAAATTGACACCATTTTCAATGGTCTGTGCTCCCCTCCCCAAACCCTTCTCTTCCCTCTCCTTCCTCATCTCCCTTGTGTCTGTATTTTCATATTTTTGCTCCTTTCTGATCTTCTCCTTATCCGTTGCCCTAGAAATATCTTCCTGTCACCCTGCCTGAGGGATTATGGACATCACAGGAGCATTTCTGAGCTCCACAATCTCGTCTCTGAACAGCTTCCCATTACCAGAAGAAACAACTGCAAAGTCCCACTCAGTCCTGCTACTTCTGGATGGAGGATGCCACATTGCTGTGTAGGGGTGGCTTAAATCAGTACTTTTTTTTCCCCAAAAAAGCCTACCTCTCCTGGTGTAAATATGCCCTTAAACCCATGATTTCTTTCAGGAGATAGCCTGTGTCTTATTACCTGCTTGAGAAGTGCTCTAGCACACCATAGGTGCCCTTGGGGAGGTGGGGGGTGTGCGCGGTGGGAATAGCAGCAGCGTGCCTGCACCACCACTACCGAGATGACTACCTCTGTGACACATTCCTCTTATATAACGAGCTGCTAAGCTTCTTGACAAAATAAGATATTGAAGTAAATTCACATTTTTAAATGATTCATCTTTAAGTAGGTTTGATCTTTAAGTGTCAAGGACAGAAACATGAAGCCACAGCTAATAAAAGAAACAGCTGTAGCGATTTGGAATTATATTACTGCACAGACTTTATTAATTTGAAGTTGAAGGGCTCCAGAACTTTCATTCCTTCTGAAGAGCTTCAGATTCATCTACAGTGCTAAATCAAAGGCAATGTTTTGGGAATATCTGATTCGGCAGCTATAATTCAGTTTTCTCCAAACTTTTGAGTTCTTGGTACCTTTTTCAACAGGCCAAGATACATGGCAAATTTTTCCATCATCTGGAATCACCATTATCATCTTTCCTTAGTGTTATATGTTTATTACATGCTTTGAGTACATTTGCTAGGTGATGCTCGAGTGCCACACATCAAGAAAAGCAAGGAAATGCAACTGTCTTCGTAAAATAAAAAGGATTTGGGGTTTAAGCATTTACACTGAAAATTTTTGTAGTAAAATGCAGCACAGACTGCGTGCATCTTTTAAAAAGACAATTCGTCCTGCAAGCACTTCTGTTCCCAGTTCATTGACAGCTATAGCATAGCACATGAGCAAAAAGCAGCAGTCTATAGGTCAGGGTCAACATCAGCCTAAAACGAAATTTCCACCATCAGGGAAATCTTTTCAAATAATGCCCTCTTCCCTACTACTTTTAAAGCACAATCTTAAGTATTTACTGAGTTGGGACCTGAAAATAGATGCACTTTTTTTGTTTGTTCTTGTCTACTTGAAAGTAGTATAGTAGCAAGAAATTAAACAGCAAGAGAAGTTTGAATTAAGGAAGAAGATGCCAGTTATATTAGGAAGATTTTTAGAAACAGAAATGTTTTGTAAATTATTTACTAAAATACTTTTAACATATACTCTTCTGAAGTTATGCATAGTCTCTGTTAAATTGTCCAAAATTCTCAATTCTTTCTTGCTTCTAAACTCCTTGAGTATAGGGAATCATAACTACAGGACCAGAAAAAAGCAGCTGCTACATGTTCATAAAGCTGGCAGTTCTTTCTTCTTGAATTAACACTATAAAGCACTGTGCTCGGTAGTGTATATGCTCTGTGCAAAATAAGCTCTCATGAGATGCCAAGGAAGTATGCAAGAGTATGTGTTTTCCAGCAGTGATCTTAACTGTCTTCTTTCTTATGGAAAGAAACATTACTGTTTTGATTATTCACTAAGTTGTCTGAAGAATATACAAAATGCATAACCAAATAATTTTTATTCAGCATATCCTTAATTAATTTTTTGAATCTTCTGTGATACAAAGATGTTAATTCAAGTGACTAAAAGAGATGAACTTCTCCGCTTTGCCTCAAAATCTCCTCAAAACAAAGAAATCCATCACCAGTAAAGTATACACTTGTCTCACTGACATAAAAACGAGCGAGTCCTATCAGAAGAGTTACAGTCATAAGCATATGGTATGAAATATCACCATAAGCTCCTCTGATTGCAAGAGGATCTTAGAAGCTGACCAGAACAGCAGCAGATTAAATTGGGATGGTTCAAAAGGTTACCCCCTTTCTTCTCCTACACATTGCTGACCCGTGGTTTCATCATTTATGAAGCAGCTCCCAGCCTGCTGCAGTTTGCAGCCAGGCATATTAAAACAGTTCAACTGCCTGTAATACTTTTTGTAGCCATTTTCTTGCCCAGTCCCAAACGTGAGACTTTAAGTGATCATTAGACGTCTCAGTACACCACAGCAGAGACATGAATATATACCGGTATTTTACTGTATAGGAGAGAGAGCTCCTCCCCTGATGAAAGGGCGTGAAATACTCAGAAAATACAAGGCCTGAGAAGACAACCTATTAAAGAAAAATATTTTGCATTCTGAAAACAGTGTATGTACTTAAGAAATCCATCTGCTGTGCAGGGACAGCTTTACTCTACATGAGGCTGTATAAAAACGACACCTTCCTACTCACTTCATCTGTTCCTTGTACATTTTCATAATTGTATCTACTTACTTTAGCATCAAATTTGGATTTCTTATTATAAACACCATGAAAAATTTGGGGCCTATCTCTTCTTAACTGTGCACTCATATAAACAGATATCAAACCCAACTTTATTCAGGCTCTGCTCTGTTCTTTATACAAGCTCCCAGTGAAGAAAATTAGGCTTGGGTATCACTTGGTGGTACCACTGCCACCAGGTTCCTAGCTCTCACTTTAGCACAGAAATCTGCATTCACTTGAAGCATGTAAATAGCCCTACCAGAAGGCACATCTGATAGAAAGGCAGCACATATTTTCATGTGTTTTGTTGATTTGTGTGCTTAACTGCAAAGCCCAATTCCTGCCTGCACCCAAGTGAGCAGACTGAAACACCGCGTGGCCATGCAAGTTCACTAGCAACGCGGGATCTGAAACAAGTCCTTACTTTCAAGTTGCCTTGTGATGAATTTGGTAGCTAAAAATACGTGAAACCAGAAAACTGCCCTTCAAATGAACAAGGAATTGCCTTTATCACCGCTCAGCATACTACAGCGTGCCTGGGTACCCCAAAATAACTCTTAACTGATCTTGGTCTCAGAAGCAGTGCAGCTGGTAACGGAACAAGCTTTGTAGCCTGCATCTAACTACGAGCACTTGGTTTTGCAAATTAAACAATGTTCTCTACATCTGAAATTTGGAATGGGACTTCTACATGTCTTCTGAAAGACAAAACCTTTTTTTCTAATATTATACACATTGTTAACGCAGAAATGTAACCATTCCTACACCTAGCTCCAACATTTGAGTACTGATCTTTTGGCTCTGTATCCTGGCTTCCAACTGTTTGAGCACCTTCTACGACAAAGTAACCAGCTCTGTTGATGTGGGGTAAGCGGTGGACATTGTCTACTTGGATTTCTCCAAGGATTTTGAGATAGTTTCCCACAGCATCCTCCTTGAGAAACTGATGCATTATGGTCTAGATGAATGGTCTGTACGGTGGGTGGTGAACCAGTTGACAGGCTGCACCCAGAGGTGGTGGTAAATAGCTCCTTTTCAAACAGGCAACCTGTCACAAGCAGGGTTCCCCAGGGATCGATACTGGGGCCAACACTGTTTAGTATCTTCATAACTAAAGAAGATACTAAACTCCATGATCTGGATGATGGGATCAAGTGCACTCTGATGAAGTCTGCTGATCATACCAAACTGAGTGGGGAAGTGGACACTTCAGAAGGGAGAGCCACCATGTAGGAAGACCTGAATAGGCTGGAAGAGTAGCCTAACAAGAATCTTACGAAGTTCAACAAGGACAAGTGTAAGGTCGTGCATCTGGGAAAACATAATCCAGGAGTACAGCACAGGCTGAGATCTACTCGGCTGGGGAGCAGCTCTGCGGAAAGGGACCTGGGAGTCCTGGTGGACGAATATGAGTGAACAGTGTGCTGCTGCAGCAAAGCAAGCCAACAGGATGTTGGGTTGCATCAACAAGGGCATCACCAGGAGAGATAAAGAAGCCATTATCCCACTCTATGCAGCGCTTATCAGGCCAAACCTGGAACACAGTATTCAGTTTTGGTCGCCACTATGCAAAAAAGATGTGGACAGACTGGAGAGGGTCGAGAGAAGGGCCACAGAGATGATCAAAGGACTAGGAAGCCTGCCATATGAGGATAGGCTGAGAGAAATGGGTTTGTTCAGCCTTGAGAGAAGAAGGCTTAGGGGAGACCTTTTCACCATGTTCCAGTATTTAAAGGGTGGCTACAAAGAAGATGGAGACTCCCTTTTCACAAGGAGTCACATGGAAAAGATGAGGGGTGATGGGTGCAGGTTTTACCTAGGGATATTCTGATTGGACACAAGAGGAAAATTTTTTACAATGAGAACAATCAGCCATTGGAATAATCTCCCCAGGGAAGTCATAGGTTCCCCAACATTGGACAGTTTTAAGATTCGTTTGGACAGGGTGCTGGGCCATCTTGTCTAGATCGTGCTTTCGCTAAGAAGTGTTAGATCAGATGATCTTTGAAGTCCTTTCCAATCTGGTATTCTATGATTCTATGATCTGAGTCATCTCAGATCTATGTTCTGTTCTCATCAGGCTGGACAGACCAAGTCTTGGAAGCATGTCGTGTGTTTGGTATGCAGGAAACTGTGGCTGCTGAGCTCCCTTAAAGGCAGATGGATGATGTAAAGATTTTAACAAGGGCTGGCTAATGAATATATGCAGTAAGACTTTTCAGAGGCTTCTAACTTAGACTTGGATGGGTGCATACAAAGACGAGGAAAGATTAACACCCTGCCCTAGAGATCCATCTCCAACCCAGCTTTCAAGCTTCCGATCTATAGCACCAAGTGGCAGCTATTTTTAAAAGCTAACTATTTTTTAACCTTATTAATAAAGCCCTCTGGTTTTATCCCACTCTTGGAAAAAACAAAACTGTTGCTAAACCTTCCAAAAAGTTGTCAGCCTGAAAAAAAGAGCAATTATGGAAAATGTACTGCAAAGTTCTCAGGCTTTTTGAGTTTTTCCTTTTTTTCCTTTTTTCTTTTTTTTTTTTTTTTAAAATCTAGCAGTCTTCTGCTGGTCCTGTTACAAGCAGTTCATACTAGTTCAGTGGCTTATTATGGCATAGTCAGCAAATACCAATAAGATGATCATGTAAGAAAGCACATCGCAGTCTGCTGTTTATCCCCCTTTCTAGCCTATTGTCTATATGTGAAAATTATTAACTATAGAAAACTCTGCACAAATAATCTCAAATTTTGCTTGAGGATCCAAGAGGATGTTGTATCCAGCAACTCGGTACTTAACACACCATCTAATTGTCTTTTGCAGATTAGGTGTTGATGCTGAAGAAATTACTAAACCACTAATTGCCAGAGATTGAAAATCTCTCCTTAAATACGTGCTCCTGTTGGAAACAGGATAGTAGACCAGAGGGACCTCATTTCATATGGCAGTTTTCATGGAAGAGAACAAAAACTACAGTGGTCTGTGCAGTCTGTAAGCCTGTGAGGGGTCTCAAACTTCACTGGAAAGAGGAACTAAACACCCAACAGAATCACTGTGATCTGAAAAAGCAAACAGCCAAGAAAATGCCCTATGCTTGAAAAATGGGAAAAGCAAGAATGAACACTGGAAAGAAGAAAATTCTTACCATCTAAAACCAGGTGAAAGAGTCAGGGAGGAGGTGTTCACGTTTTAATTTCTGGAACACCACCCTCTAGTAAGGTCCTTTTTAAGGCTGTATCTTTAAGAAACCTATGTAAATGCCATGCAACTTCTGCATTACTTCTGTGCCAGCTTTCTCTTTAGAAAACGGTGGAGCTGTGAACACAATCTACCTTGGAGAGGAATAGGAAAATTCAGCCCTTCGACAATGACATGCTGACACCATTTTGTGCCAAAGGTGACAACTCCCTGAACTTTTCATCTGTTTCTCTGGACGGCTGGGCGCTCTTGCTTCCTCTGCCTCCCATTTTTCCCTGGTGCTCTTCAGGACCTGCCCAAAGCGGGTCCCCAGGGCTGGCCAAGGGCAGGAATGGACATGCACCCTGAGGTGTAGCTGTGTGTGGTGACCACCAGCCTGGCCTTGCCTCCCAGCTCTCGGGCAAAGGGACTCTGGCAGGCTTTCCTAATCCACCTTGGCCCCATCTGCCTGTTAAGCATGGTTTTTATGAGCTTCTCCCATATTGGTACTAGTTCAGGGCTCTCCTTCCCAGCCCGTACCACTCCCATTACTCACGACTCCTTCACAAAAATCTGCTTGGCTTGAGCCGTAGGAGGCTTTTGTATGAAAATTAAATGATACAGTTGAGCGTGATTCAGTCAGTAGAGATGGAATTCATATAATCTCAAGTTTGAAGTGACTTTGTATCATGTAACTTTGCTGTCCTAAACTAGCTCTCCTAGCCCTGTTAATCCAAACGTCCTCCACAACACTCCACCATGCCATCGTCTCTGCCTGCATCACACTGGTTTAGTAGCTGTTTGTGCAGATCATGAGCTTTTAAAGAAGATCTTTAAGATTTTCTTACTATAGTCTGACTTCAGATCATCTTCAGATATTAAATTTGTTTTCTGACTCAGACACAAACTAATTGTAAATGACAGTTCATCAGGGAAGTATTATATTATTTAATTACAGCCCCCCTTCCCTAAGTGGCTGTATTTCCACCCAATCTATGGTTCAGAAATATGTTTTTCTTCATTTGAAAATTATGTGTTTGGTCATGTCCAAGAGCTACTGACAAACACCATTTATTACATCTTAACACAAAACCACTTCTTTTCTAGTTGTCTCTCCTTTGTAGATGTCTACATTGGAAAAAAGGTTTTTGAAGTGTTAGTGCAACGCTGCAGTGCTTATTACCATTTAGCCAACTGAGCTATAAATACACAGCTATTTCACTGGCCACATTCCCAGAACATAATTCAGCGTCACCGTTTATCCAGTGGCAATGCTTCGTTAAGCTCCCTCATTTCCAGCAGCTCCCATCTCACTCCCTCACCGTTTACCTGCAGGGCTGTGCTACAAACCAAGTCAGTGAATGTTTCATGTCAAACCCAAAATCTCAAAACATACTGCTCACTTATTACATCTTTAAATCCAAACCACTTACTGATACAGGTCACCCGTGCTAGAAAGCTTCCCTGCCACAAGTGTGATGTTAGGGGAGGGTAGCATAGGACTGAAATGTCATAAATTAGAAGTGGGAGATGGAGCTATACACTATACCCTTAATTATTTCTTCCTTGTACCTTCCTTCTTGCTTTATTTTGTTGCTTCCATTTTGGTGTAAATACTTCAAAACTAAAAAAGAAAAAAAACCTTGTCATCCCCTGAAACATTCCACATGAAGCAAGTGCCAAGCCGAGCAGATACAACACTATAGACACTCTGCTGAAAAAAGATCCATCTTTGAGCTCCTATTACGAATATTTACAGATTATGGGTCCCAAAGATAATTCTAGTTTCTAGTCCTGTGAACATCATGCATATTCTTTGTTAATATTGTTCCGTAGGCCTGTAGGTCAAATTTGTTTAAATATACATTGCACTAAATAATATTTTCCCAGCTATATAAATTTATAAAAATAATCTTAAAAAAATTACAACTGATAGAATGGTCCTTTATCCACTTTCATTTTAGGTCACATACAAACACTGTGAGTGGATGGATTTAAAAAAAAAAAAAAATAAAGAGCATAAATTTTTTCCCTTCCTCCAAACCTTATTCTGAGATAGTGGGCTAGGTTCTGATTTCTTTTATTCTACTCTAAATCAAGACACTGACTTGTCTACAAGTTACTGAGCAGGTGATTAAGGTATGAATTCAAAGTACTTCATCCTTTCTGCAACAGCTCCCTGCGGTCATTCCTAGAGAGCGGCATAGTGTGCCTTTGTGTCAGCTCACTGTCAAAGTTGTGCAAAACACACTGTGTTTGGCATGTGTTAAGAGCTCCTACGAAGGGAGCCGCAACCTGCCGCAGTGTGACGCGTTGCAAATTCACCCCCTGGCTTACTTGGGTAGAGATCAGCCCCAAGAGCTGCCACTGGGCATCTCTGCCATAAAACACCTCTTCTGAACCCAGCACTTGTCAGACACAAATTGCAGCCAAGTCTTATTTAGAAGTCTCCCCTCTAGCCCAGGTTACTCTAGACACTGTGGAAAAATATATACATAAGACATATGGATATTACAATAGCTTAAAGTAAGGTCTGGGAACCTAAAGCCTGCAGGCTGCTTATAGCCACAGTTTCATTTCACACGGTGAACCACAAAAGACTTTCTCTTCCTTGTACTGGCATGCTGGCTGAGAAAGATGCTGAAGCAGCCAATATCACCAACAATGACGGAGTCTTCTCACCCATGTTATAAAATTAATGTGGCCCACGATAACTCTGAAGGGGAAATATTATCATAGCAAGGTCCCCACAGCAACAATATTCTGCAAATTACAGAGGCTCCGAATCTATTGTGGAAGCACCACAAAATCTACCAAAAAGCATCAGTAATTGGTAACCTCAGTGTCATGACTTTCCCTCCCCTCGCGTATACTGCTGCTTTTCCCTTTCTTTTTCCCACCTTTGCTATCTCTAACTCTTTCTGTCAGTCTTCCCTTCTGCCTTAAATCTTGCCTACACCATTAAGAGAGTCATGGTATCCATTCAAATGGGATCCATTTAAAGGGACGCAGTGAGGCTCAGCCCTCACATTGTTACACTGATAATGTAGAAAAGAGACAAACACAAGAACATGGAGTAGCTTTCATAAACGGGCAGCTCTCACAGTACAACAGCAATCTTCAAGAAATTTTCTACTACTCTTTGGAGATGCACTTTTTTTATTGGCTGGGTGTTCAATCAAAACAAATTTTCCTTCAAGCAAAACCACTGCTCCTCACTGAGTGACAATGTCAATGCTACTTCAGACATTTCAAATTCCAGACTTTTTTGGCGTCTTATGACTTAAGCATAAGAATTTTGAGACAGAAGTGGGTAGATGTTTCTGCCCACGTTTTCATATTCAAGTTAATTCTATTCAATTTTGATTTTTTCCTTCTTTAAAGGCAAGTGAACATGAAAGAGCACATTGACTCATGGATCACCCCTCTGCACTGTTTTTAGGGTATATCTGCTCAATTTTTTTCTATGCTTCAGCTATGAAAAAACACCACTGAAAGTAGGATTTATCTCGTCTAGCTTTAGAGACTTGTAAGGGAAGTATCTACATCATTGGAGCTAGGCTGCCTTTGTAAGTCCCTGAAAAGAAACACCCACAAGGCAAGATTCATCGCTAATATTTTAGATGCTTCCCTAGGATGAGATGAATTGCACTCTGACAGTACAGCTTCCTCTGCATTGAGTACACTGTGCACTGTAGACATCTACATTTGTTCAAATCTCCGTCTCCTTCAATATGTAGTCTTCTCTGGTCTACTTACAACCTGTCCATTTAAATTTCAAGGTTTTTGAAGCAAGGACTGTCTGTCTTCATATACGTGTGCAAAACCCAGGAGGATAGCAGTATCGTGACTGCATGACTGTGGCCTTTATTTGCTACCATAGTATGAAACATCAATAACAATGGTAACTCTAATACCCTAAACAGATTAGTAATTACACTTCATGGAAAACCAATTATTTAAGTAAGGACTATATTAGAAGACAGGCTTGAGGGGGGAAGAGGAAAAAAAAAAAAAGAAAAAAAGATTTTTCACAGCCATTGCATGCAACACAACTCCGAAAGGCCAGATATGGTGAGCAATCAAAAAGAAAGCTTTGTCTGGCTTACAAAGTCTCTCCTTGTTGTGGTTATGGACTCTGATCTGTTACAGCAGCAATAAATTTTGTTCATGGCCTGTAGCTTTTACAAAGAAGGTGAAAGAGGGACAACTATCATGTTGTCTCCAGTCCTTAATTAAAAAAAAAAAAAGAGGGGGAAAAAAAGAAGCTTTTAACAAAGGTGGGGACAAGTGGAGTTCATCTGTAACCAGCAAAGGCCATTTCTTGAGGCTGGGCTACACTGTCTTTCCAGGTGGCCCCCTCTTTCCGAAGCTACTCTTTGCTTCAGAATTTGCAATGGAAGAGAGCCACCTCTCAGTCATGCCATACACCAAATAATGCAGGCAAAACTTGGCTGTATGGATGTTCTTACTAGGATCTTTCACAAACTATATATTACCCTTGATTTCAGTCATTACAGCTACTGCACTGGGCAATACCATGAGGAAAAAGGAAGATTCACCTAAATACAAGAGCTTTTGGGCAGGAAGGCTGTCCTTGGGGAACTAGGTGCAGGACGTTTTGTAGCGAAGAGGATTACAGAACTTTTCCAAGCCATCAGAGGCAGAAAGTAAAGTGAAACAGTGCAAGTCAGACTGCTGCACTTGTATACAAAGAAGTGCAGCTCTCAAGACTAACCTGGAATTTGTAAAATACTATTACAACAGTTCTTCAGACCACGAGGCATTAAAACTTCTGGAAACCTCTGATGCTCTGTTCAACAAGTGAAAATATAATCAATCAAATTATACACATCTCAACTCCGACTGCACCACTTACATTTTCTTCTGTATGAAACTACTGATGCGCAGTTTAAAACCCCACTGCACACAATAGTCTCTTTAGCATACACAATTCTCACCTAAATGTGACATTATTTCACCTGTATTCAGACTGACCTCCCTTCTGAGCAACAGCAAATTTTCAAAATACTAATACATTCCTTTGCAGGCTCCTTCTAATTCAATAAAACCTTCTCAAGTAAAACCAATCAAGTGGGAGATTTATGTAGTTGTGTAGGTACAGCTTAATAAGTTTAATCAAATTACTAGGCTACATGTAAATTTACATAGAAGGGTTTCCTTTCACAAATGAATAAATGCTCAAAACATAATTTCAAGAAAAACTTGCAAAGAAAAAAAAAGGGGGGAATAGCAAAGTAAGGTAATTACCTATCTCCCTTTGGTTTTCTTTTTTGTACTGTCTTCCCTTTGGGTCGTCTTTCACTTCCTAAACAGGGGCTCCCACCAGGGCCTGTTACCCGTATTGATTCAAGGCCTTTGGAAGATTTCTTAAAAGTAAATTCCACTGGTTCTCCTTCTTTTAGGCTTCTAAATCCTTCCATGTAAAGCTTGCTCTGTAAATAGGAAAAATACTCTTGGTTACCATTGCCTTAAAAACAATATTTACATTCATAATCAACAGGACAAATTATCCTGTCTACTATCCTAGAATACACACAGGTTGAATAACAATTTCCTCTGTGTGAGCTACAGCAGACGATACTACAAATTATAGTCCTGGACACACTGAAAACACTATTCAACACTGAACAAGTAACAAAACCCTATTTTCAGTATCAACAAAACTGAAGTAACATTTTCCTTTTCTGTGATGACTGCTATAGACGCACGAAGCACAGAAAATACTGTATTCTTAAACCCTCTGTATAACAGGCATTGGGAACTGACAAGGCTTTTTTAACAAAATGAAAAGCAAGTAAATGTTCACTTCAGACCTCATTTGTTTATGAGCAAAATGATCATAATTGACAGGTCTTATATCTGGGACTTGGCTCTGCTGCTCTGAAAATGAATCAAAGATACAACGGGCACACGAGGCAGGAGGAAGGCACTCTGAACGAAGCCCACTGAAATGGGCAATTCAAACATCCCTAGTGAGCTGCTAAATTTCTGTTCACTACCCCAAAAATCTTATCTAGTTAGCATGATTTAGGTATGGATTTGCATTTTCATTCATAGAAAATGAAATTATAATCATCAGAGCAAGTGAAATAAATATTGATAAATCTTTTGATATTATACTGTAGCAGCAAAATGTTGGACAAGTTACAGTCAACAGGAGCTCACCATTGATTTTGATGCAGTGAAAATTTTTGTCTCGATTCCTAATAAATTATGTACAATAGTAAGTCTACATCCCAGGACAAATCTGATGAATCAAACCCTTAAATAAAATGATCATCAAGTTAAGTAAGAAATTTTTTGGGGGGGAAAAAGATAAAATGACAGACACTGGTTGCACTAAACGTTTATTTTGGAAGTTACAAATTACATTAATGAGACCAGTTGGAGTCACAGAGAATATTACAAAATCCGTCAATTTCCAAACACATGTAGTTTTTTGCAGGAGAGTTATGAAACATGTTTTTTTTTCTTTGCCCATAAATACTTCACAACAAAGAGAAAAATATATCTTGACTGATTCTTACTCCTTTCTCCAGCATTCACTTGGCCAAACTGTGGAGTCGAGAAGGGAATCTTCACTGCAGGTGACATCCCGCTCTGTCACATGTCAAAACCAGTTGAGTGACAGTCGACTCTGGAAGTCACATCTACTACCTGACAAGCGCAACGAGGGAACATGTTTGAATCAGACGGCATTCTCTGACATGGGCTCCCTGCATTCACCTTATGGGTGCGGGAGGCCTGCAGCACACAGACACTATTTTAGCAGAACACAAGAACTGACACCTACAGAGTTCATAGGTCATACACGAAGAGGGAGCTTGTCTCTCCTCAAGGATGCATGGAGAACGGGACAGGAGGTGGTAGGCCTGAGCTGCTTCAGGGGACATTCCATCCAGACATGAGGAGAAGTTGCTCACTATGAGAAGAATTAAACAGAGAAGCTCAGAGAAGGAGTGTAGTTCCCTTTGCTGGAAATAGCTAAGCCTCAGCTTAATAACCTTAATAACCTAATCCAAGGCCCTGCTTTCGGCAAAAGGTTGGACCAGACGATGTCAAGAGGTCCCTTCCAATCTAGACTTTTCTGTGATTCAGATATTTTAATCCAGAGCTCAATCACACCCAGTGAGACTGGAAAACAAGATGCCAGTTCCTGGTTCTGCAACAGAGTTACCCCGGGGACCTGTGTCACTCAACTTCTCCCTGTCTTTCTCAAGAGGGACACCACTGCAAAGTCTGTTTCCCACAGCACTAGCAGACTCAGTTAAAAATGATAAAATAATCAGAAATATTTATTTTAATGAAACCATATGAAAGCACACGTACTTTTGCTTTCAAAAACTCCGAGTACTGCACCAGCTGAGTTCTCACCATCTACCCAGCAGCAACCATTCATAAAACACAACGAGACACTACCAATGCCCGTCTGGCGGAGGGACTCAGCTGCTTGTAATTTTTCCAGCAGCCAAAAGTAAGCAAGAACGCAGCTCCCCTGGTTAGGAGGAAGGCTGTTTTTGCTTATCCAGTTGTGCAGCTCTGGTACATGTGGCTCTTCCAGCAAATGTCGTAACAGTGTGAAGCATGAGACAAATAGATGACTTTCTAGGTGAGAGGTTGAGCACTATTTAAAAAGGAGGAGGATGGTACGGAGGGAGGGAGGTGACACTCATGAAAAAAGAGATATATAATATCTGTTCCCTGAATCATAAGCTTGGCTGTTTTTTGAAATTAATATATAAGGTATGAAAAAGGAAGTATGCAAATTTTCTCACTAATACAACCGGAAGACAGTAATTCTACGTAAGCCAATGAAACAAACCACTCAGGAAGGCAGTATTACATCAAGCAAGCCCTCCACTTTGCATTGCCTGCACAACAATAAGGGGATCTTTGTCACCATGAAGAAACATCCAAGTTCAGAATATGCTCAAAGACGACACCACCACTCGTCAACTGAAACAACAGCTTCTGCTTGTGGTGTGAATCCATCCCTCAGTCCATCCACACTTCTTCAGTCTTCACCAGCCACCAGGGAAAATCTTGTTAAAAGGAAAGAACTGAACAACATGTATTTTGTCCCAAACTAAAACATAGCTAATTGTTCCAAAACTAGACAATCATGACAACAGATGGGTACTAATCACAAGAGGAACCTCAAGTAGATAAACATAAGCCCTTATTTCTCAGTAGTACTGAACACGGTGTGGATGCTTTTGTCTTTTTGCTTAATGAAGATACAGTTAAGCCTCAGCAAGACTTCTGCGTTTTTCCTTTCTGAGTTTCACTGTTACAAAACAAACATCGAAATGTTGACATCTGATACACACATAATATTATGTCTTCTACTTCACTTCAAAAGAAAGAAGTACTTACTTAAACACAACCTAAAACAGGGCATTATTAGTACTCTAAGATGTTTTAATTTTTCTCCTTCCACTTAGCAATAGAGCTTTAATTTCCAAACAAAGCACTATATTTACAAGAGGGATTTTTAAAATATATTTAAAAGCCAAAGTAATGGAACAATTATGCTTTCATAAATCACATATTATGCAAGAGTACATTTTTTTGCATGTTTATTTTTTCAAGCACTTTTAACACAGAAAATGTTGAAAAAAACCCACTCCAAATGACTTGCACAGTACTCTCCTTGAATACACCTCAACAGCTTTTCAAAGTTATAGATGGATTTGGTGCCGTTTGACTTTTTGTGTAAATGCATACTACTATGCTGTCAGCCAGCTCACGGTGAGATTCTCTGAGGGTGCAATAACAATTCAAAGCCATAGTGAAAAAAAGGCATGTGGAAACCAGCAGAACAAATCTAAAACTGGAATCCTTCTCAACTTGTCTGAAGAGTTGGACAAAAAATGTCTGTAAAGTTGATAATTTAATGTCAAGAGGCCTAGCTCAGTATTTTCCTCACATTACTTAAACAAATAAAACCCACACAATTAAAAGCAGCCAGAGTTTCAAGTCAGTGAACCATTTCTAGAGCCCTGAATGGGGTGTATGGGCATACCGCCAATGAACAAAGGGAAAAACTTAAAAGCAACATGCTTTTCCTCCTTTCTCTCTCTTTCAGCTGTCAGAGACTCTGCTGTTATTTTTACCAGCAGTCAATACAGTGATTTCAGACTAGAGTTTCTTTTTCTTTTTTAACTTGACACTGCTATTTTTTTTTTTTTTAATGGGCATCCTATAATTTCTTGGTATTTTACCCTATAACATAAAGTCTCACACATTTGTCACAAGCAACAGGCTTGGTCCAAAATGCTGGCAGTTTCATAAGAGTATTAGCAAACACAAAAAATAAGAGTGGAAAAATCCATGATCACAAATTCTTCAGAAGCATTCCCTACTATGGAACAAAAACCAAAACATAACGAATATAAACTGTATTAGCAAGATGGTCCCAAAGAAAAGTACCATTTCCTGAGCAGTGTCAGGGAGTGCTTACAACTCTCACAAGGCTCTACAAAAGAAAGGAAGTTTGGAATTAAGGCTCATTACAGGGGCCCAATCACCTCTGATACGAGTGCGTTACTTTTATTAACGTGTGGGGAGGGAAGGGAAAACAGGGTCCCAGTAAGCGCCTCCCCACAACAACTTTGCCATTTCTAGTCAGGGCTGTGAACAACTGCTGTCGCAGACATTAAGTTCTTTAGGAGGGGAGAGAAGTTATTCAGTGGTGTTCTGCTTAGATCGTTTATTTTCTGTATCTCTCATTTCTGCCCCTTTTTATCTAGTGATTGATTGATTGCTCGGTACAATGACCAGATGCCACCAGTACGCCGAGTTTCCCAAAGTAGGAAAACAGTTTTCCCTCCAAAATTATCTACAATTAAATCCAGACGTGAAGGAAAGCACATTCTGAAGCCCAACTGCACTGAAGACAGTAAGAAATTCTCTCCAAAACAACCTTGTACAGCTCCGTCAAAAGCCAGCAACCTTTGAGTAAAGCAAGAGTAGAGAGTTAGAGGACACAGAAGTTAAACCGCTTACACTGGATCTATAGTAGTGCTCTTACTTGCATTAGATCGAAACCAGAATTTAACTGCTGTACACTGCAAATGTCAGTGGAAGCGCTGCAAAGCGCTACATGTCCTGCTGCAAGGACTTTTGCTGTCCACCAAAAGTTCATTTTAGGAGGTTTGTGAACATCATGTATTTTTGCAAGCAGAATGCTAAAACAAACACAAAATCCACTACATTGAACAACAGCGCTTCTGAAAGCAACACGTAGCTCCGCTGCACTAACACAGAATTTGAAGGCGGAGCACCTACAAGACAACTCACCATTGCTCCCCACTGACCTCAAGGGCTTTTTCCTGCTCCTAAAGGCTTATCTTGCACCAAATCTGGCACTTCTTGGTCCTCCCCATAAGCCAATTTAACTCACTAATCTGACAGGAAACAAACTCAGTTTAAAAGGCGGGGGAGGATAAGAGGAAGAGGAAACAGGGATAGATTTTTGTTTTTCCAGTGAGCTAAATCTGTTCACAGAAAGGTTCAATGAGCTCCAGGGCATGCACAGTGGAAACAGCAACTTCTGAGATCAGAATGTGTTCCTTAATATTTTGTGTAAAAAAGAAAGATCTACAGTATTACAAATATTTTTTTTTAAAGCTCAACATAATATAAATGAACTTTACTTCAAACATAAAGCTATAAACCACTCTATTGCTCCAAGATTTGCTCTTCAACTCTCAGGCAATGAAGAGCCATGTACACTACATGTATACAATGTTTATTAGACAGGGCGAACTATTGCAAATAACTTTACAGTAGGGAAAGAACTGGTACATAGGCAGTTACCATAATGCAGCTGGTATACTGCAATTTCACATCCTTATTTATTTGGAATTTGTTTCTGTCTTGAATTTCCACCTCGACCGTAGTCATGCTCATAACCTTGTTCCAATCCATCATCCTGTCGCTGTCCCCACGCTGTTACTCTTCTTACTGAGAATTATGCAGAGGTATTTATTTAGCTTTTGAACAAAAGGCGCTCTCTAATTCAAAACCACCATACAACAGAAGAATTTCTTCTTTCTCAATTTATTTATATGTCTAAAGAAACTTTTACTAACTGCTTTAACTCTTAAGAACTTTAAGTAAATTTTAACTCAGCTTAATTCTTTCAGTTCTTGTTCCAACAAAATTTCCAAGAACTGACTTCCTTTGATAATCTACTCCTTCCTTTACGTTACCTTTTCTCTACCAATATCCCTCCCAGGACAAGGTTCTCTGCTAGAAGGATTAGATAATTTCCCACAATTCTCCTTTTCCTTTACTTGGGATTCCAGTTGAACCTTTTCTCCATTTAAGCCTCCAGTACTTCAGCTCACCTATGTTCGCCAACCAGTTCTCCTAATTTAACAAATGTTCGCCTTAAAAAAATTGTTACTGACTTTTTATCATCCCATTTAGCTTAAACCAAATCAACCCAGTTCATGCTTTGTCTTCATTTTTAAACAATTAGGTTTTCTATAAGGTCAGCAATTCCTTTCAAGTTCAAAATAACTTCTACTCTGAATTACTCTCTTGGTAAGAAAACTATTCACTGTCATGTACAGAAACATCACATCATTATAATATCATTTGTGTTTAAATATAGATCCGGCCTACTACATAGCCTACCTATAATGTTACTATTCCTACAAGTATTCCTCTCTCATAATATTGTTATTACACTGTCTGTATATAAATCCTAAGCTAGATGTCTACAACAGGTCTTTCATAATTCTTTCCAAAAGTGATTTTGACCAAACAGATTCTACTGTGTCCATGCAACTGTTTGTTTCTTTACATGGTGCCATTCCATTCAATACACCTTACTAATTTTATGCATAATTTTAATTATTTGTGTTCAGGCCATGAATGCTTTTATGCAGTCTTTCCGCTGCCTCTGTATCTGGTTACATGTTCAGCACCAGCTGTTCCAGTTTTGTATACTAATGAAAAGAGCCTGGATAATAAACATCTCATTTGCTTCTCCTCCCTGATAATCACCCTCTTTTCTCACTATAGTAAGTGTATTTTTTTGTTAGTGTAGCACCTATACAACTAGTCGTCTACACTAGTTTTTGCCCTTCCCTTGCTCCTTTGCGTAGACCATTTGTGTTACTGCATATGTAATTCTCATTTACTCAATTTTCCTTGCTCTGTGCTTTAATATCTGGCGTGAAAATTAAGCTGGCCTCTTCTCCCATTTCTTAGTTTAAGTATTTTCTCATCAGTCATGCTAGGCACAAGATACAGTTTTAGGACTCAGTTTAGTCAGTTCAAAGGAGTGGTTCCTCTTCCCCCACCTCATTCTCACATTGACTCAGGAAGAAAACCGTTTACCTCTTCTTGGTAATGTCAGGTTTTCTCCTATGTTTCTGCTCCCTGAATTGGTTCTATGCAGAGACAAATTAACCACACCTCGAAAGAAGCCGCATGAGTGTGCGGCCACGGCAGGTACAGCTGTCCTGTGCAGCACCTTGCCAACTTACCACTTACATTGCCTCAGTGATCTCCTAAAACCACGCTGTTAATCCCAAACAGTTTATAATACCCTCTGAAGTCCACCCATCAAGACGTATCATCTTCTCTTGACAGTCTCTCAACAGTCAAACACCTCTAAGCTCCCTTCTCACAAGTGCTCCCTCGCTACCAGCTGACCATACCGCCTTTGGGAGCCCCACAGATCGTCCCCCAGGACGGAGGCCCTTCCCTCCCTTCACTTGCCACTGAGCTATTCCACCCTCAGGCAAGCACAGTCACTTCATGGAGCTGAAACTGCCCCATTTTCTGTTACACACACTCTTGTGTCTGCTCTAAGGCAGTTTTGCAAGAAACCTGAAGGCTCTTTCTACAAAAATCGGGAACAAACGGACATGACCTTTTATGCAATCATTAAATAGGGAAGATTATCCTCTTTCTATTTTCACTGGGAGGAAGCACTATTTTTTTTTCCCTTTTTTCTTCTTTCATGAGACGAGGGCCTGAGGTGCAGATGAATAGGCTCTCCAAGGCACCTTGACATTCAATTCATTTTTGTGAAGTGTCAAGTGCAAAACTTCCCAATGGGGGAGAAAACCAGCACGGCTAGGCTGTGGGCACAGTGCACCTTTTCCACTGAAAAATTCATGACAGCGGTGAGCTTCACACTTTTGTAGTGTCCATCTAGGCAGAGTATTTTTCAAACCTCCTTTCTGTTAAAAACCCAAAGCTCCTAGGCAGAGGTCAAAACAAGTCGTTCTTACAGCTCTTCTTCTATTACTTGGAAAAAGGTGCCACACGGAGTCCTAGACCTTCTCCCACCCCATTTTGGGCAAAGAAAGAAATAAGAAAAAAAGCGTGGCTGAGCACTCTCCTGTCTGGCATCTCTGCCATGAGTTTAATGGTGAGGACAGAACACAGTACAGCTGCGAAACACACTGAATATACTGGAACACAGTTCTCCCTTAACAAATCTAAACATCAGGCAACTTCAGTGTAGATTGTCCCATAAGCACAGGTGGAAGCGCAAGAGCACAGGAAGGCGCAATGTACAACCCACACAGTTTTTCAAGTACTGAAAACGTACGCTGGCAGAAAGCACACACTCAATGGCAGAGTTATTCACCTAAAACTAAACCACAGTTTCCTCCAGATTTACTACACCTCTCTGGTGTCGTTAACCACATTTTCAGAAACAACTGCAGCACCTCTATTTTCCACGCCTGCCCTATGATATCTGTAAGCGTCGTTTCTGTGCTCCTCTACATATTCCCATGCATGGGAATGACAATCCTCTGTGCCAGGAGATGTTCTAGCTATATAATGCTTTCCTATCCACCTCCCACCGTCCCAAGAGACTGCACATAATTAAACAGGAATTAGGCCCAGATTATCCTCTGCTAATTCAGGTATAGCGGGATCTCTCTCTGCACAGGCACCTTTCCCTTCTTCTGCATTAAAGCGGCCTGAGAGAGTGCCATGTTCTCTTACTGCAAACCATTAACATCCATCTCTGGGAAGCTGTTCTTAACCTTTAAATTGAAAATCAGTAGCAAAAAGCAGTACCAGGAAAATACTGGGAAAGCAATTCATCCACCTTTTTGCATCCCAGCTTTGCACGAGAAACCGAAGTGGTTCAACGCCTCGCCAGTGAACAGAGGAATGGGTAACACTGTGGGCAACTACAGAAGCCACAGGCTGACACTGAAAAAAGGCATTTCATACAAATGATTCAGCAAGTTGGCAGTACAGAGGGTGTCCTGCACCTGTTAAGACAGTTCAGCTCACCCTGTTCTCATGGTAAAATATATCCTGATTATACCAGCCTGCCTCTTTCTTCCTGAAGCGTGGCTAAGAGATAGTTACCAACAACTCTGCAGACCAACAGGGCAATAGCAGGCTGGGGAGACACTAGCTGGGTTGTGTTGGTAGATACAGGCTAATACATACCCAGGACAGAAAGGATCTTACTTGTGAGCAGTAAGTTGAGGTAGGACTGTGGGGTGGGAAGGATGAAGGTAAGAGAGGATGGTGGTTGGATGATGTGGAACTCGGTAGCTCAACTTTCTCAGGGAGCAGGGGACAGGGTGGTGGAAGGGCTGGGCCATGCCAAAAAACCAGGAGTGTTAGCCCACAAGGAATGGGCTGGGGCAATGGACCGGCTGATGATTCAAGCTAAAACTGATCTATGAAAAAGAAGCGGCTGACAGTTACAGTGGCTACAGGTTCTCGAAACCACAGAAAAGCCAACTCCCCTCTCTTCCCATGCTGCAACTGCACAGAGCTGCTCAAGTCCTGCAAGGAGAATGAGGATTTACAGCCTAAGCCTGACTTGGACTGTGCTAGCAGTTCACCCCTGCCACTACCTCCTTTTCTTTCTCCTTCTCCTCTGGTTGGTCCCAGCTACTTATAGGCTGGAGCCCGAAGAACTGTCCTCACACCACCACCACCTCTGCCGAGCGCTGGGCTGAGAAATGGAGCCCACCAGCCCAACACAGTGCCACGACTGCAACCTCACAGGTCCCTCACCTCAGAAACGCGAGATCCCTGCCGTGGAGGATGCTTTTTGAAAACTGCCAGCAGCTGCATTAATGCAAAGCCCCTCCATGCTTCAATAACCTCTTCAACTCTTCAGAGAGAAGAAAGCTGTCTGTTTGAAAGCTACTGCGAGCCCAGGAGCAAAGGAGTAAGTGAGCATGGATGATATTTTAGCCAACTGTGAGTAACTATGCCCTAAGCAATCCCAAAATAAAAATCCATTATCTTGTAAACAGGAGCCCTCTCTTGAACTATTCTCAAGCCTTTGGGCAAATACTATTTTTACTTTTATGATACAGGTGTCCTTGGTTCCTATTGAGGACTCATGTTGCACTATGCAAGGTCCTGCACAAATGATACAAGAAGGCACAGTTTACCAAGAGGCAGTACACCAATGCTGCTAAATCATCTGGAGGTCAGAAACTACATATACTATTTAATTCAATTTATTTAAAATGCCAATATATAAGGGAAACACAAAAATAAAATACTGGTTAGAATATTTGTTTACTAAAAGTCACCGTGCATACAAAAATAAGACAAGAATACCTCACAGAATTGATGGGGTTCAAATGTCATTGCTTATAAAGCAAAGAAGTGATAAATAGGCTGAAATTTTTGGGGAGGCTGGTTTATTTTTAAGTTGTAGTTATTTTCATAACATTATCAATACTGTAAAACCAAAACACTTTTTCCAATACTGAACAGCAATAATTATACTGTATTAACAATTTCTGACTTATGATTCAAGTTCTCTAGTATTTCTATGCTTTTTTATTAAGGTTAATCTTCCTTAGCTATTCTTGTACAGCAGATTATGCATTTACTAATTTTTTATTTTTTTAATCTAGTATCCCATCAGTTCTACCAACTTAAAGTTATAGTCAGCTATATCGTAATTAGACACAATTTTATTAGAATTAATAATATTGATTAGATATCCAGATATTTGAATAAAATAATACTTTTGTCTTGGAGGAAGAATGAGCACAAGGTTATTTAATACTTCAAATCTTTATTGCTTTTTTTGCAGGGAAGGGAGTGGCAGATCATCTAAATATGTGACAGTTAAGGTACTAGAGAGCAATGAAACTAGTAATAAATGTCTAACATGGTCTAGACACAGCAGGAAATGAATGGGTAACTTCAAATGAAATTATTTTTTAGAAATACCCAGCAGCAGAAGGAGATAGCGTTGATGATTCAAAAAGTAACTTGAACTTAGCAGCACCTTTAAATTATTATTTGCGAGAGTATTTAATTTGTAACTTTACTGTGAACTGTTCTCTAAACAGCTGCGTTTTAAAAGCTGACAGAAAGGGCTGGTTCGGAGCCACTTCTGTTATCAAAGCATAAGCTACAGTCTGCTACAAAAGACACGTCCTGTGTTTCAATGAAACACCTCCGAATGTACAGTGATACACAAATAAGAAAACAGCATTTAAGGCAAAACCCTTCCAAAATAAATGGAAGGCAGATTAAAGTGATTTTAAGAAAGACAACACAGAATTTTAACTATAAAAGATAAACTATTTACATTTATTAGTATAAGTATTGAGGAAGTACTCAAAAATGCTTGAAAAACTTTACTTTTAAAATAGTTTCTTATTACTATACTTATATTTATTGAGGAAGTAATTGTGAAACTGGAATATCATGCATACAACTGCATTAATCAAATGACAGTAACATTGGTTTCTGCGCAGACTACACAAGACAAGACTACGTAAATATTAAGACTCCAATATTGAATCTGTCTTTTTTATGCCCTAATTTTAGCATGCTCTGCCAAAGAACGTAAATGTTTTCCAAGACCTTCTGAAAGAGAGTCAGACCAGCTGCAGCAGGAAGACACAAAAGGGTTCCTTAAGGACAAGTCCTTCCTCTTACAATCTGCTGACACAGCTCCCATTAACACTCACGGGGTGGAGCAGACCCAGAAGTATCAGCTTGTTAATTCTCAATTTGTTTGCTTTTGTGGGTTGGTTACACCTCAGACATGCCAGACATCTCATTATGAAACACTGGCAGGTGACTAGCTTGATGTAGTTACAAGCCAAACGTTCCGCAGGAGAAATCCTTTCAAACACACATTTATGGTTTAGCTGCATGGCCAAGTAATATCCTTTCAATACCAGGATTTGAGTTGTAGACTCTCCCCTGTCATAGAATCATAGAATGGCATAGGCTGGAAAGGACCTTAGACAGCATCTAATCCAACCTCCCTGTCATGGGCAGGGACGCCTCTCAACTAGACCAGGCTACTCAAGGCTCTGTCCAACTTGGCCTTGAACACCTCCTGGAAGGGGGCATCCACAACTTCTCTGGGCAATTTATTCCAAAGTCTTACCACCCTCATACTGAAGAATTTCTTCCTAAGATCTAATCTAAATCTGTTCTCCTTCAACTTAAACCCATTTCCCCTTGTCCTATCAGTGAACACTCTTGTAAAAAGTCCCTCCCCAGCCTTCCTGTAGGTTCCCTTCAGGTATTGGAAGGCAGCTATTAGGTCCCCCCGAAGTCTTCTCTTTTCAAGGCTGAACAGTCCCAGCTCCCGCAACCTGTCCTCATAGCAGAGGTGCTCCAGCCCCTGGATCATCTTTGTGGCCTTCCTCTGAACACGATCCAACAGATCTATGTCTCTCTTATGGTGGGGACACCAGAACTGGACACAGTATTCGAGGTGGGGTGTCACAAGAGCTGTCCTTCTTTCAATACTAAAAGGATGCTGTTGCACAGAGCACCGGTGGTGTAGGTGGCACGCCGTTTCTCCCCTGCCTGTAAAGGGTACAGATCCTGGCTGACAAAGGGACTGAGTATCTTCTCTTCCAAATACCCTTTTCAGGCCAAGGTATCACAAGACCAGGGTCACTGGTTTTGTAGTAGTTACGTTTTCTTAACTACTGAGAACTTTGTTTCTGTTGTATCCATCTGTGATAACATTAAAACAGTCCTCTAGGTAATAATTTTATTCCTTTCAGTTCTGGCCGAAGACTTTTCCTTCTCATACTATTACACTTCATATGGGAGAAAAAACAGAACTGTATAAATATTCAAGTTTTTTCCCTACACTGTATTTATGTTTCCACTCAGTCTTTTTTCTGCATAATGCAATGGTCTGGTCTCATAGACTGCCCAACATCAGTGAAAGCTGATAATCCTCCCCTCCCCACACCAACAGCTCCCATACCCCCAAAAAACTGAAACTCGTGATAAACAAAATGCAGCCTGAAATCTCTACCATCTATATTACTCCTTTACAGGTCCAATAAAAGTTGCCTGCTCCCTGAGCTGTTTGCTTTTAATACCAGAAGTAAACAAATTCCAGGCTCCATTTTTATTGAACTGTTTGAAAGAGAAAGCTCCAAAGGCTAAAATCAGAGGTACATTGCAGAGTAACTATGACGCAAGAAACACGGCTGAGTTGTGGGAAACAATAAATTCTGTGTATTATTTTGACTCCTTTCAGTGACACATCTTATGACCATATTCACATCAACATTTATTTTCTGGCTACTATGTAAGATGCAGCCATTTGTAGCTGAAAGCACGACACATTATGTCGGGGGAGTAGTAGGTGATCATAAAATCAAGTAGGTACAAATTAAAGCAAGAGAAATAAAAAGGAGTTAGACTTGCAGCTGTATGTGCAACTTCAGCTTCAGTATTTCCCAAGCTTTTTCTCCCTTGGTTATACAAACACAGTTTTCCCTTATCACAGCTTATATACATGTGTATGTGCATCTGTGTGCGTGTGCAAACGCACGTGTAATTCAAAGCCAACTCCATAACCTAGCTTGATCAAATAGATAAATCAAACAGAGGCCAAATTAAACACTAGGCCACACAAGGTGCCCATTACAAAGTATAATAAAAGGTGAGCTAGAAAGCTCTTGCTGGCAGAAAAAATAACTTGCCAGTAACCCGAGTTCTGCAAATGCCTCTTGCATACATCATGCTAAGGAGGAACAGGTATTTTGCAGTATTTACCACAAAGGCTTTTTTTAATCCAGGCAGTGCCTACGCTAGACGCATATGCACTGCAGCCCTTGCACCAGCAGCTTCCACAGAGGTATGCCACTGGGAGAGGAAGCAAGCAGAATCAGAAGAGGCACAGGAGAAGAAAGGCTCCTGAGCAATTGCTCAAGCTCTGGTTAAATGAACTCTTAGAATTACCAGTAGGTTCACCTGAGCATGGGTCAACGTCCATTTGTGCACTCTCCGACTCTCAGTTATAGCTACAAATAGCTGTGGAGATGCAGTGAAGTAAACTTACCAGGAAAGACTGAAAAACTATCTACGTGTGGGGATGACTCAGCTTTTGGTAAATGTGGTTTTGGAAGACAGTAGATGAAATTGTTATGTGAAATAACCTGGAAAACCTTGAGTAGGAACACGGTGAATCCTCAGAGGTTTGTTACTACTGTCCTCTGCAATCCCCAAAATACCATGTCTCTTCCCAGAAATATAGTACTAGCAAGCAGATTGTCACCAACACATGTGGCAGTCCTACCTGAAAGGCCATTCATGTTCCACCTTAATTAGATCTCTGAAAGTACTGTAACATAGAATTAAGAGAAGATTTTAAGTACCAGTGGTGAGAACACAGAGTAGACGCTGTGCTCTATTTCCACCAGGCTTGGATGTCTGGAGAACATGCTCACTTTTTAAGCTGAGTCAGATTTTGCTCACCCAGTCTAAACCAATCTCCACCCTCAGGTGGAGACTCAAAACTCCTACAGATAAGAAAGGGAACGAGCAGGATCTACCAGTTGTCTGGGGCATCCAGGCTCCATACAATGATACGGATTTGTATTGCACATCCCCCTCCTGCTCGAGAGCCCTAGGGTTGTACAGGGGGTGCCCAGGGATAAGCTGGGGAGCAGACCTGCCTGCCTCAGCCAGATGGGAACATGAACAATGGAGAGTCTCACCTTCTCTTATAAAACACATGTAGGATTAAAACCATAAATAGATGAGCAGGTAGGAACTTCATTGACCAAAGGACAATTAAGGTATTTATACCCAAGCGAGGCTAAGACCTCCTCCAGAAAAAAATCCCAGCAATTTTGGATAACACAATAAATACGTCTCTAGTTAGGCACAACCTAAGATGTTCTGTGGTAGAGCTCTTGCATTTCTGTTCACTATGCTGACAAATTTAACCCAGTAAATCTGCTTGTTTGGTGTGCTAAAGGTTCAAAAAATACACTTCTACTGGCTGTATCCACAAAGTAGTGATGCACTGATTCCAGAAACTGATGACCACTTTACACAGCAGGGAGAAGATGACAAAGCTTTTGCACCACCTTTTCAGTGTCAGAGAACACGACGATTATCCAAGCGTGGACATGAAGCTGCATAAAGTACTACATGAAAACCTGGAGGGCTGTGCAGGACGTACCCAGCAGGCACCACAACACGATCACAGCTGGCCAGTGCCCTGGACACCATGAGCGTGAAGTGTGCTCAGAGTGCGATTCCACACCCCAGGGAAAACTCACACAGGACAGTTATGACAGACGAACAACTGCGTCTTGCAAGTCAGAGATAAGTAACGTGGTCTACAGGACCATGCAGGCTTGGTAAACATTCTGCTTATGAGCAAAACGTGCTCATGGACAGAGACATGGGGGGCGGGAGGAAAAAACAACACAAAACTTAGGAGACTTTCCTACATCTGTTCAGGTGAACACATGTGAATCATTTTGAGGCCAATCCCACATAATTTATTTCACTTTCTTAAACACATATCCCTTCAATTCAACAGATCTTAAGGACAAATTAGTAAAACAGCTTTTTACTTTATAGCTACGCTGTACTTCTGCACCTCCCAGAACACTCCGACATGACCACTATGTCATGTGAATAGTTATTTTAAGAACGCAAGGAAAGCATAAGATTATGTTCATGATTAGTCACCTGTGAAGTTTCTGCAGTTCATATACCATGCGGGATTTCTTACAGCTGGCTTTGTTCTGCAGACACAGGAATATTCTTCAGAGTAATCAGGTGCATAAATGTCTGTTATGTAGACAGGCAAGATATTTTTGAGATAAGAAATTAAAAAAAAATGTTAACATGAAAATAGAAAGTCAAGACAACACAAAATTAAAGTCAGATTGTTTGGGTTTTTTTAAGTTAACACAAAGTAGCTTGATTAATCACCCTCAATGTTTCCAGAGAAGTAAGCCCTTGAGGCTAACAAAAAGCATGAGAAACTTGAAAGAGAGGGAAGGGACAGCTCCCGGCAGAGTTAGAACATTTAAATGCACGGAAAAGAGACACCATAAAAACAGATACGGAGCTGGGAGATGCATGATTCTTCACAGACTCAAGACCTCAGGCATTCCTCCTGTAACTAAATAAAACTAGGAACAGCTGAAGATGCAAGAGTTAGTCTGGTATCTGTACAAGGTGCGTATTTTCTGTTCAGCTGTTGATTTAGAAGACTTAAAAGAAGTATAAACCGCAAAACGGACATCCCAGCAGAGCTTAAGACCTGTTGTTTTTTTTTCCTCAAATGACAAAACCTAAAGTGAATGAAAAGCTTTCTTAGTAAAAATGGGGATTGACTGCTGTCCTGTGGATGCAGCTCTTAAAAACTAACAATCCTTCTGCCCTGTCTTCCAAAGGGCACAGAAGGAAAACGGGCATCTAAAAACTTTTCTTTCTCATCAAAGAAAACATATACAGTGAATGTCCTCACAGACACTAAGCCACAGGTATCTTTCCTGGGAAAAACACACTTATCCGATCCATTTTTCATGGCCTGATATGATACAAGAATGAAGGCACACAAAAACCAAACCCAGTAGCAAAATCATTTGTGGTCTAGTAAAAGCGACCCAGAACCAGCTACGTATGATCAGACAAGTAAGCACATGGCCAGGGCAGTGACAGAAAACTCTCCAGCCGTGCTCCACATAAGAACAGCCCAGCAAAGCAGCAAGCAACAACTTGGACAGATGTTAGGATCCAGGATGAAGTAACACGAATATTCAGCTTGGAAATGAAAAACAAACACTGGAGAGTTAGAAAGGCCCTTCTCAACGGAAAGGGCAGGGTCACTGTTCAGAAACTAGAAAGATGGCCTGGCCCAAAGGGACTTCACCTCAGCCAGCTAGAGAAACTGTGCGTTACTTAGCCCAGGAAATAACAAAGCATGACATTTCATTCACATGGTCTCTGGCTCATGGATTTTAAGATTCTTTTCTCTCTGTTGCTTTTTGTTCTATAAAATTTATATTTGTCTTTGAAGGTCATTTCTGGTCACTGATTACCACATCACTGCTCTTAAGGGAATAAAATGGCAGCTCATGAGCCCAGTCGCACTCGCTGGGATTGACACTGAGCAGGAGCATCACAGAATCCTTTTACAAGAGTCAGGATGACTAGGGGCCAGAAGCCAGCTGGGTCGCAGCTTTGGCCTGGAGAGCCTGGCCTGGGCTAGCAAGGCAGCCTGCCTCAGTGCTTGTAACACATGATGCTCCCATGTTGTGGGAGCAAAAATTTTGTTAGGAAGACAGAGGTTTGAGTATTGTTGAAAGTTTCAGCATATACAGAGCCCAGAGCTTGCCTGCTGGAGGTTTGGATTGCTTGCACTGAAAATGTCACTAGTTTTATTACAACTCACAAGAGTCCCCACTCCTTGCACTGGTCCTTTAGTTTTCTGCCTCCTCCCTCTGCCCTGAGAATAAGACATAAAGGCAGAAACATTGGTTTTGGCTATACAAAGCTTCAGTCAAGGTTTGGTCTCAATTACAGCTGCTGATGTTTCAACAACCGTAAGTATCCAAGCCCTTGACTTCATAGGAATAGCTAGTATTTTCACTGGTCAAAATGCCTCCTGCTTCAAACCAGGGTAAAACTCAGCTGAGCCAACAGGAGCTTCACTCACCAAGTCTCACAGTTTAAACTATCACTACTGGATAGATGGCCATCAGTGGTGTTTTTCTGAAATCTGAAAAACTCTTACCCACCACAATGCATTATTAATGATCTGTTATATATATAAAAAATAATTTGTTGCATCTGTTTTATGTTACTTTTTCTACATCAAATAGTAACACTGCATCGTTTCTGATACAGCCTGCCCCCAAGTCTTGAAAACCTTCTGACTCAATCATATGCTATCTAAATAGCAGAAATATTTTTAGCTTCCTTAACATGCTTCAACTTCAGGGCTTAACTGGAATTTCTAATAAAGAAATGGTAATATGCTTAATAATGTGCTTAGATTTATAACATATACTAATTGCCATTTATGCTGTAACAACCTGTACTCATAATTGCATGTAATATTTTGTTTTGCCCCTGTTGTTTTCTGTTCCATTTTACTTAATATGAGAAGCTATACAGGCAAGTATTTTTGCCGAATATTACACTTTGGTTCTTAAAAACAAACTAAATCAATCAAACAAACCAAACCAAAATATTACAAATGAACTGTTTGTAAAATAAAAATACCTGGCTCTTTAAACAACAGCTTGAATCTACAATATCTTACTAAATTCCTAAGAATATGTGTGGACAAAGACAGGGATATGAGTATCTCTATGTACATATATACAGAGTATCCTATATCTTTAGAAACCGAGTATTTCTGGAATGACAACAAAACTAAAATGTTAGAATTACTCATATAAACTTGCTAATGTCATTTTAATTTAAATGACGGCCTTTTCAGGAAAAGGGAGTTGCTCCCTTCGGCTGTTTCCAGCTGCAGATGCAGATTCCTTCCTCCACTCCATGTACGAGGTTTGGCATTCGTCTGACTCATCGTTAGTTTACGTAGCAATGTCAGGACAAAATTAATTCTACAAAAAAAGGGTTGGTTTTTTTGAGGGGTTTGTTTGTTTTGTTTTTAAACAGGTTTAGCTTGCTGAACTGACTCATGCCAGTCTGGGCCAGCATAGAAAGAAGCAGCTAAGACTGCTTCTTCTGATGCAGCTAACCTAAATGGGCTAAACTGTAACGTCAAATCAGACCCCGAGGGTACCGGTCACCTAAATCTTTAAACGATAAATAAAGTTCAGTAAATAATAGCAATTTCAAGATATTTTTCTTTGTGGAATGTTTCATTGAAGTAGTCACACACGATGGTCAGAACTCAGAGGGACACAGATGAACTCTTCATGGAAAATTTGGAATTTGTGACAAAACCTTTCCATCAATAACTACAAAGACCAGTACAGACCTCTACACAAAAAGAAATTTTTCAAAGTGAAAAAAACACTTTACTGTGAAGTAAATCTGTTTCTATTAACATAATATACCAAATCCATGCAATTCATATCTGATAAACTCATTAGCTGATGAGACAATCAAGATATTATTTTTTTTCAGCCCCTTTCTCGTGTCATCTTCACACATCCATTGCCTCCGAAATCATGGATTCGTAAATGCTAACATATTGAATTAGAGGTGGCAACTACTGTTGGAGTAAGTCTGGGTAAACAGCTGAGCTTCTTAGTAACTGGGAACTAATATAAAGCAGGAATGAAGAATATTTCTGAGAGAAGATCAAGCTTGTGAAGGAGCAGTGAACTACAGGGCTTTAAAAATTATTGCTACAAGATCCCTTCAAAAAGCAATTAAGTGACAAGATATTTCTACCTCAGTATCGGAACTCAGCCTACAGAATAGCTAATCAAATAAAACAGTGCTGTGCATAACGTGCTGCTCCCTCCTGCTCTGCAAAAGGCGTATCAGTGATAGCTCACACAGCTGTTTGGAAAATATAGGCAAGAAAATTAAAACTACCATCCTGGCTAAGTTCCACTCGGACTGTGGATGTGGCTAAAGTTAAGCACTCCATTCATTGTATTATGAAGAAAATTATCAGCCTCCTGTAAGAATCAGTAATGCTGACAATCAAATATGAACTCACATTTTAGACTGTAACTGTGGGCTCATCTCCACTACTGTTAAATCAATTGTACTTAACTCAATTACAATGAGGTAATTACATTAACATGAGTCAGTGCATCCACACATGGCATTTGCACGTGTGCTTAGTGAATTGCTGTTACCTCCCACATGGCACAAGTACTTCACTCAATCACATTAAACAGCACGCAGCTCAGGACGCTTTCACCTCTGCTTCAAACCAACACCAAACCACGCTGCCAAATGCCTCTATCCCACTTGCATTGGGTACATCTATTGCAAAGCTGTCCTTAAGCAGGTACAAACTAACCCCTACTCGCTGCAGGGACTCTCATCTTTTAAAATTTACTATGTCTTAATCCTTTTGGAAAGGGAACAAAAATACCCATCTTTGCAATCTGTTATTATTAAACAGAAAGGTGAGGAGAAAATGAATAATATTAAATATAAAAAAAAATCAACAAAACTGTGTGAGCTACAAAAATTACCACAAATACCGTGATTCATGGACTCTTGACTACATCTGCTGGCACCACATATGCATCCATTCCAAAGTCTCTCCTGCCTCTCCGTCCCTCTGTGTCTCAGGCTACATACATGTTGCTTGATTAAACAGCTTGGGCATCATTCCCTGGCTCTGAAGCAAGGTGGCACAGCATAATTTAACATCCATCTGGCAAAATCCTTTCCTTCCCCATCTCCACCTCATTCCCAAAAGACCGGGTAGCTGTGCTCAGACTGCTGACCAGAGCAATGCCACCAGGCACGCACTCTGCTGCCAGATGTGCCAAATGCAGTAGCAGTTGCTGTGGGGAGGAAAAAAACAGTGGGGAACAACACGCTACCTCTCACACAGCATAGAGGATCACGCTCCACTGCCTCAGCCTGCCCCTGACCTTGGTTTATTTATCATCAGATGCAGTCTTAAAGCCCACAAAGTGAGTAATACTAGTTTGGTTAATAAGGGAGACCTTCTGCTACTAATCAGGCAACTATTCACAGCAATTATGTTTAGCTGGCCCATGCCTGAATTTAAGCAAGAACCTGTAGTCTGGTATCCGTAAGCGCAGCTCAGCAGCGGTCCTCTCTCGTCTCTGGATCTCAACAGAAATCTCTGCACAGCTTTTAATGCAAGCAGTTGCCAAGAAACTGAATCCGTAGTCAGATGTGTAAAAAGCAAACCCACAGGTACAGAACAACAGCAAACTAATGCAACATGTGTTTTCTCTTAAAAGATTGTTCAAAGTCATTTAACACAGTATTCAGGAGATTCTATAATCAGATACTGTGCTTATTTCACAAAACTTGTGAATGCCTCCCGTCGTTGTATGTGGAGAATCATAGATGACAATCATGGAAATGTAATGCCAACTACAGACTACCTTCCCTGATGTTCAGGTGTATGACATGGTTAACAAACGGTAGTGCTAAATTCTATCAAAGGGAAGATGAAACTCAAACTAAAGATGGGTATGACTTTGGAGACGTAAGGACATGAGGAAGGTAGGTTTCTTAAGTTTGTCTAAAGAAGCACTTTCTAAAACGCTTTTAAATAACTTCATCATCTACTCAACCAGCCAGGTATCAGCATACTTCATCACAAAATACAAGTATTTTCTGCTTATATTCTGTAAATGACTGCACTGTTCTACAGACACTGAACCTACAATACTAATGTCAAGAAATAGGTTAAATATGTTAATACAAGGTTATAAATATCATTATTACAAAACACTAATTTAAGGTCAACTTCTGAATTAAAAAGTGTATTTATGCACAGATCAGAGATGTCATCTCTTAGGAATAAATAAAAGGCATTTGTTTGTAAGGACCGATTAATATTTAAATTGTGTCACATGGTTTTCAAGGGTTTATCTTAGGGAAACTCGTTTAAAACAGAAAGGAAATAATCATTCCATTTGGCGCTTGCCTGCCTTTTCAGACAGAGTGCTTTTAAATATTCTTATTTTTTCTGAATTGCGATAACAAATCACCATTAACAACAGGTCTTAACGAAATCTATTTAGGAATTTTTTACAAATAGCTGTGCTATCTTTCAGTATTAAATGTTCAACAATCTGTACAAAACCTCAAGCCCTGGCTTAAGACTACTGCATTATTTTATAGATAAAACAGTAGACCTTCACTTTCCTTTTGCTGCCTTTGCAGTCTTTTTCCTGACTTGTGCACTCTTCTTTTAATCCAACAGTAGTATTCTCTGATCTTACCAGTGTCCTGTGTGGCTACAAGCTCACACAGAGGGGTCAAGAGAGAGCACAACCAGAAAACTTGTGAAAAAGGAAAACAAAATGGAGGAGGGGCACCCACAGAAGATGAAGGAAAGCCAGCAGAAATGCCTACAGCGTGCACTGCATTTTGCTCAGCTCTCCCCAAGTAGTGTTTCCTTATCGCTACTTGAGAATTGAAAAAAAGGTGTTAAAGAAAAACTTGTCCTTGGTCAACCTCCCCAGATTTCCAGGGTTAATTCTGAAATTATTTATTTACTATCAGTTATATTCTATTTGTAAAGAAATCAAGTGTTTATGGTAAAATGCTAACCCACAAATGCTAAGCTAGGTTTCTTCTTCGTGAAATCAGAGATTTACATATTTTTGCTCAGAAAAGGTAGATATCGTTTCATTTTGGAAAATGAAGAAAATTCTGTGCTATGCAAATACCTTTAAATGCAAATTAAATTTACATTTTATAGTCACGAGTTTTTCAAACATTAGTTTCACAGCTAATACTCCCTTTTAAAAATATTTTCTCACTTACAGCTTATTCTTTCTTACATTAAATTTTCCATTTGTTTGCAACATACCCTCCCCCGACCACTAAAAAAAAGATAAATTGCTTACTGTAAATGTCACCGTGGTAACTTATTATAACTACCTGAAATTTGGAAATCAATAATGACCCGAAGAACAACCTACAAATAAAGATAAATGATATTTTGTTCACTTAACTCAGTCTTTGCTAGAATAATGTGCCAAATAATTCAATTTGTTACAGTATACCCAATATTTATATCCTCCTTATTCTTATCTGTGTTCCAGAAACAGCCATACCTACTTTGGTCAGTATTATATTAAGGCAACTGTGTACAGTCATGACCCACTTAGACTGTGTATGCAATATGAGTGCACAAGGTGCATAAATTATTGTTTGCAAGAGAAAGTGCCAAATTGACTACTTTAATCAACCATTAATCTACGCAATAAATGAAGGTTACTGAAAAGTGTAATGATTCCTCACAGTTATATGTTGCACAGAATTTTTTAGTGGCGTTTGGCAATTTTTCTTTCTAAAATAAACACCCGGATGCATTTACAAGAAAAGCAGCTACAAATTCAAACCATATATGGTTTTATATATGAAAGACAACTTTGTTGTGAGGATCCTGATCAAACGCTATTAAACACAGAGCTTTGCTACTGGATAGGCTCCATTCATCAGTGGCAATCTATCTGTATAAAAGAAATATTTCCCAAAATTTCGGGAATACTTTTTTCTCAGTTGAAAACAGTCGCATGCAGCAGCTTCTCCCAAACCACACTGACCCTGCCAGTGTAGACTGTCCGCAGTGCCCTGAAAAGCTGCCGGATCTCCTATCTCCCACCCTGTCCATCCTAGCTGCCTGAGGCCACTCACTCTTACAGAAATGCTATATATAATATATATAGAATATATATATAGAAATAAAGGCTCCTTCAAGTTATGTATATCTGTATTACCTCTTCACCAAACAGCCCTTGAGGAGAGGGGTGGACTCTAACGTACAGTAGCAACATACCGTATCCGTAGCATGGTGCACCTTAGCCAGCCACAGCAAAACTTGTCTCAATATACATTTTGAAGATAAACACACTTGGCTTTTTATTAATCCTTCTGACTTCATGTTAAATTAGCAGCAACCAGACCTCAACATTTTCAATATACCTACTAAATCTGCCCAGGTTACGTATATGCAGCACCCAGCATAATTTCATGGAGCCTGCACAGACAGAATTCAGTCTTACCTCCTCTCAGACAAACTGAGAGCCCATTCTGCAACTTGTCACGCAAGGGAGTCCTGCAGAGAGCTCAGTTCAGCACCTCGATCACCATCAGCCAAGTCTAATGAAGTCCAAGTGACTTCTTAACTCTGTAGACACGGCACAGGTAACCACTGCTTTGCGGCACTGAACTAATAGCCTGAATAACAAACACGTGCATGTGCATGAGAAGTTCTTTCTTTAAAAACACTTCTCAGTTCATTCAGGACATTTCAGTCGTTTATTTCAGTGAAAATATTTTTCAAGTGTCCTTAAAAGAGAAACAAAAATCACTGTTACAGCCTGCTTCGAAGCACAGTTTGGGCACCAGGAGAACAGCTGTTTATGGCTTATTTGATGTAGTACTTGTTGGCCCTGAACTTTAGTCAAAGTAGCCACTGAGTTCAGCTACTACATATGAGGTAGGGTCAGCTAAGAAAGTTTAAATCATGGAGACTCTTCAAGGGAGCTTAACTTGATCCTCCTGTAATATTAAGTAAAAGGTGTGCCTGATAAAAGGAGACAGCTCAATTATACCTGTGAGTTACACACCAGCAGGACAACCACAAATTAAATGTCACCAATGGCAATGGGAAACTCATTCGCAATATTTCTATTTTTAAAAGAGTTACATAAGTAGACACGCCCACTATTTGCAGGACTGGACTGTTAACATCTCTTTCTAACGAAATGAACACCAGATCAAACACAGCACTGATATAAGGCACAGTCACAATGAGTGTACCCCAATGAAGAGGGAGGTTCTGCAAGGTGCAATCGTGCAAACTCTCGCTCTGCCATTTTTTCCTAGATAGCAAGTTAAATCAATGAGACCAAAGAGAAGTTCAGGGAACAAGACCTCCCGTTTTATTTTGGCTCAGTTCCTTGAAAATTACACTCTACCACTGTCCTGACACCAGAGTGGTGATATTCTACATTTCCTCAGGCTGCACACTTCCATTGCTTTCCTCAAGTTAGCTCTGATTCTCATGTAGCAAAATCAAAGTCCTCTGAGCTTGCTGATACACATGAATTTCAAACATGCAAAATAACTAGTTTTCAGCTCAAAGGGCAAAGGATTGTCATTCCTTCTGCAGCTACAAGGCAGCGGAATTGACACGGGAGTCCAAGTGGGAATATGAGGCCAGGGTGGAGGAAGGGATGGGTGCGATTGCCTCTTCTAGCAAAAGTCTCCAGTTAGGTGGCTTCAGGTAATAATGAAACTGCAAGATTATAACAAGCAAGGATTTTGTCCGGGGAAGAAAAAATTTTTAAGACAACCTTATGTTTAATTGAAAATCCACAGCTGGACAGCACATGTGAATTAATTCAATTAAAACTATAGAAAACCTGAGACAAAGTTATCTGTACTGGAAATGTGAAATACTTCTGCTTGACAAACACTTTCAAAAAGCATGTGTCACCTATCTGAAGCCAACAATACAAGTAAAGCAGCCTTTAATCCCTGCACTATTTTGAAACAACCAAAGCAACCATTAGGTCTGTCAGTACAAATTCCCTTCATAACATATACGTTTAAAAAAATTGTTTCCTAGTAAAAATACCAGAAAAAAGACCTGAGATTCCAGTGAGCTGTGTGCTGATGGGGGAGGAAGGAGCAGCTGACACAAACGTATTCTAGATAACGGCACGACACCAAACTCATCCCACAGGAGAGATTGTCTCATGGGGGTGAATCATTACACACCATTCACAGCCTAGAAGTGCATTTTGTATTTTCAAATGTAAAAAATATCGGGTTTAATTATACTATTAGAAACTATAGTCAGGGAACTTGTAAAACAGTTTTACAAAACTCACCCACATAGAAAAATCAACATATTGAGACCCACTCTAAAGATTGCTTGATTTTATTACCTTTGCAGAAGAATTGTTGTGAAAGAAATATATATATTTCATGTATAATATATAAAGTACATATACAAACACCTTTTTTTTTTGTTTTAAAAATAAAAGAAAAATTAATAGATTATCAGTCTTTTCCTCAATTAAAAAAGTATTTTAAGTAGTGAAACTATAGTTATTGCACAAGAAAAAAAAAAAAAAAATCCCATCAAGTCCATGCGGAACTTTGCCCAAGGCCAGACTAAAGCAGCAAACCATTTTTAAGGGGTGAATAGTTATAAAAGTCGCATATTTAAAGTTCTAATCTTGAAGCCTTTATTTACATCAATAGTTCTTACTTTAAAGAACAAGAATTTGCAAGATCGGAATCCTACAATCATTAGTCTTTTTGAATGACATTTTAGCACCAAGGACTATGTTCTCCTTCAAAACAAACAAAAAGCAGGTAATTCTGTTGAATATTTTGCAAAGTCTTTTGTGTTGTCACCTTACAACACTCAGAAGTCAAATTAAAGAGAAATTGTAAGCCGCGAGGTAAAATGCCACTGAAAAGTTCTAACAAGTTTAAGAAAAAAATATTGGTTGTTGGTAAAAATGTATTCACTTCAAAATTTCTCGAATTTCTGTAAACACGACTGCTTCAGAATAGCGTGTTATTTAGTAGCACGTTTTGCTTGATGACGAAGAGGGGAAGTGTAGCTGTTTAGTGAGAGGGCTACGAAAATGACTACATGTCTAACTGTCATACCCACACCGAGCTCTCCACCCGCTATTCTTTTTCCTCCGAGCACCAAGGAAGCAAAACAACAAACGCAACACTCAGCTCAGGCTTCCTACGCTCCTTAAAAGGAGGCTGCACGTTTTCAAAGCCATTTTTAATGGGGGGTCGGGGGGAGGGCATCACCACTGACCATCATCCCCAAGCTCTGCAACTCCTCCGTTATAACGCGTTATCCCGGCGGGCTGGGCTCCCAGCCTAAGGAAAGGGCCGGGTGGGCGGCTCGCTCCCGCCCGCGCCTCCTCAGCAGCCGGCGGTGACCGGCGAGCCGGCGGGAGAGGCAGCGGCTGCCCCGAGCCCGAGCCCCGCAGGGCTGGCAGGGGGTCGGGAGGGAGAGCAGAGCCCCGCCGCAGTCACGCGTCTTCAACCCCGTTAAAGCGACGCCCGCGGGCCGGGCACCGCGCTTCGAGCGGCGCAGCCCCTGCCCCCGGCACGCCTCCCCGGCTGCCCGCCTGTGACAGCCGCCGCACCGGCGGTCCGCCCGCGGGCGCCGCGTCCTCCTCCGGGGCGGAGGAAGGGGCAGGACCCCGCGGCTGCAGAACAAAGGGTGGCACTGGCCGCCCGCCGCCCCCCCGGGGTGGGGCCTGCGGGCCGAAAGGCGGCCGCGGCTAATCGTAACGACAGCCCTGGCCCGCGCCTGAAGGCGGCGGGGCCGCAGGTGGGCGCCTCCGCCGGGTCAGGCCGGGCCGCCCGCCCCGCCGCCATCTTGATGGGCAGCCCCCGCGGGCGCGGTGCGGCGACGGCTGGTCCCGCGGGGCTCCGCCTGCGTGGGATGCCGAGATGAGCACCACGCGTTGGGTGCCGGCTTTAACGCCGGCTCAGCTTAAAAGTGCTGTATAAACAGATGCTACCATGGCGCTAAGCGCCGGGGGAAGATGTTTATTTGCCAGTTCTTTAGTTCGCTTTTGCTGTGTATTAATTTGCTCTGTGGCTGGTGGTAAACTGGTCCTCCAGCATGGGAAACGGCGATCAGCCGTGCTGCACCGGGTGGCAAGTACGTGTTCTACTGCCAAAAAGACCCGGTGCAGCACTAAATCCATTGATTTCACAAGGACTGCCCCCTCCAACCAGTACTCAGACCCTCAGATGGCTATTTTTGATCTATCATCGTTTCGATTTCCAAAGCTACTAACCAGCATTTCCACTTCTGCACTGCGTGCGAAATTACCCCTTCTTTTAAAAAACAATTTAAACCATATTAAAGGGAGTAATAAAAAGAAAATCTTTGAATCTTTCACATCAATCACTTCCTTGGGCCACAGTTAACTACCAGGGGAGGACTGGGTTATAAATGGCCCAAGGAAGCGATAGGCAATGAATAGCCCTGACCCTGGCTTCCCCGCTTGGATCGGAGGGTCTGCAACCTGAGCCGGGAGGGTGCAAATTCCTCCCGTGCCGGCCGAGGGGGGGAGGCCGCCCTTAAGGAGGCTCCTGCCTGCGCGGCGGCTCCGCGGCGCGGCCATCGGAGCCAGCGCCGGCCCGCTTACCGCGCTCCCAGGTACGTGGTCCCTGGAGAAAGAGACCCCCCCCCCCCCCCCCGCCCCCAACCAGCCATATACCTCACTTTCAAATACCTAATTGCCTACCTAAATTCTTTCGCTGAGCGTTAAAACCGGTTACAGGTTTATACCGCTACGTTAAAAACGTACCCCCCACCCCCCCAAGTCTTCCCGCCTGTTTTGCCGCTGGCATGAAAACGAGCGGAACTGAATCATCTCTTGTCTTTAGCTAATCGATTAATCTACGTTCTATAAATTTGTAACTGAGAAGAGGATTTCAGATATTTTGTTCACTACTTTGCTGTTGTTTACGTTCGCAGTGATCATCTTGGATAAAAATAGGCATAAGAACAACGGCAACAATTTTTTGCAGTGATTCCATTCATGCGTGTTTCAAATGAAGAAAGGCACTACGAGCATTTGTCCCACAGTCCCTTCATTACCAGAGCAGTCCGAGGCAACTTTTATATTAGAAGCAACCTGCACTACCTGAATATTGCCAACTTAAAATAAATAAAACATCTATACAAGAAAAATCGTAGCTCGTTCTTTGCAAGACAAGAGGTTTTCCTCCATCCACGCCAACTGAAGCACAGCACAGAAGTCGATAGCTGACTGGCAAATCTTGTCGGCAAGCGGAAAAATTAAGACCCAGAATCTTTACTTTTGGCCCCTGCTTCATACTAATTATACGGATTTGCATGCACTGATCCAAAAGGGGACTGACAAACATAAAACCACTGTGACAATTAGCACCAGTCTCTGCCATGCCTTTATGCAGCAGAATCCAAACTTGCCTACACTGTTAAATGTATTTCCTGAAATAGGCAAGAACACTGTAGAAGATGAAAACAAGGCTTGTATGCAAGTATTTAAGAGATCTTGTATTAATTCATAACGAAATTTGTCTTCCTTTTTTGCATAATAGCTAAATTAATTTTGCTAATTTAATTTCTTAATGCTTGAATGTAGCTTTTTAATGGTAACATTTTATAGCAACATTGTTACCAGAAAGCTCTTTATAAAATGAGTCAGATTCATGGAAACTGGACATTTCAAAATCTGAGTATCTGTTGACAAGAAAATATTTTTCCTAGTAAATGTATCAAAATTATTTTGCAGTATATGTAATCAGTATTTTTCAACAAACCAATTTTTAAAGGAAATAGAGATTATTATCTTTTGTATATATTTAGCAGGTACACTTATTGTTTGGTAATTTACATCCACACAGACTTAATAAAAGGAAATAATTTGCTTTTTTTTCCATCATCATTAAAAAAATTGGCAATGAGATGCGAGTGTGCCACAACAATGAACAATGTGCTAGCAAGCCATACAAATTCAGATTAACTTTGTTAAAATGTTGGAATTAAACAATCACAACAACAAAAAAAACCATACTAAACTTTCTATATGTTAAGTGGAGAAAGCCATAGAGCAGTACATATTTTTATTCTCTTGCACATTATCAGTAAATAATTGTCTGCCAAGTTACTCCTCTTTTAGATCTGAAATGCCAGGAATTTCAAACTTGCCCACAAAATGGCAAAGCTACACTTAAAATAATGAAGACCCCGGTGAAAATGAACAAAGGAAGCCAATGGAGTATTTTCTGCCACATAAGATGTAAATAAAGAGGAGTCACATTTCTCTTAAGGTACATGGTTCAGCCGAATGTGCTGCAAGAAATTTAGATGAACATTCACATATGATAAGTCCATACAAATAATACTATTATATAATTAGTTGGGGGGGCATTTTAAAGGCTGCAAAGCACTTACATAGTAAAAAAAAGTACACTGAATGATAGCTGATATACACAAACCCCTCCTTCTGTTTCAAGTACCTAAGATCCCAAATGAAACTATCATAAAAAAATCATTGAAAGAAATTGTTCATACCTATTGAAACTTCTTCCCTCCTATTTCACTGATTTCACCTGGCTCAGCATTTCATCTCTGAGTAACATTTAGTCCTTGAAGTGTAGCTAAAATATACTGTACTTTTAAAATGTAAGTCAAATGGAGTGAAAAAACAGAAACTAAGCTAAAGTATAACCAGTTTTTAAGAATTTAACAAATAGATGATATTCAACATCCTAAAACCAGAAACATTAGAACAAAATCAATTATTTTATGCCAACTACCTCAGTGCTTCCCAAGAGAATATAATATACTATATAGGTGCATTTCATGACATCTATTGCAGTCAGCGCTGGTTTAGCTCCATGTAATGCATTTATTAATAAAGAATAAATACTAAATTACAGATGGATAAAAGGAAAACAAATTGTAACTATAAAAGCATAGTATAGCTTTATATATAATTAAAGAATTACTGATTTCCGAATGAAAAAAACCTATATTAACATGTAGAAGATCACTGAAAATGTTAAACATTAGTCTACCAAATAACGAACACTAAAGCCAGTTAATCTTTGACAAAAGGACAGTGCTTCAACTGTAGCCATTTAAACAGTCTAATCTTGGTCCATTTATGGTTGTCACCAGTTAAAGAAATCATCATCCAAGGAAGAAGTACTATCTGTGTGAAGAAGATTAACAGTAAACCCACATAAGCATAGAACGGGCTATCATTTTCCAATAAACTATCAATAATTGTCAGTAAAAAAGAAACAACTATATTACAGAAATAAAATAATCTGCCATTTTAAAAAATATGTGATTGCTTGATGAAAAGAAATTAGCAAAGATTAATGTAAAAATTCTTTGGGGAAACTGAATCCACCAATTACATTATTAAATGCAAAGAGATTTTGTTGTTCAAATCAGACTGCGTATTAATTTTGAAAATAATTTGCTGTCTTACAAAAATGTTATGTAGTCATTAAATGTAAAGACATCTTATAAAATGGAAAATGCATTTTTTTTTTACAAGTCTTTGCTAATTTCTACTGAAGACAATGTAGACATAGACTAAATTTAAAGGAACCCTCTGAACCAGAATGTTTTTAATGTAATTGATTTTAAACATTTTCAAATCTGATAGATCAGATTTTAGAATGTGTAGATTCTGTTTAATTCTTGAGGAAAAGAAAGCATTGCTAAGAGGACAATCTGATAGCCTGCTTTCTTAATGTAAGTGCAGGCAAATTAATCACTCCTTAGTGAAAGATGTGGTATTTACTGCTGCATTAAGTGTTTGCAAAAGCATGAATTAACACTAACAAAATCCTATTCCAATTAGTCTAAGCAAAGATTTTATCTTCAGATGTACTATATTTCTCCCTGAAAATCTTGAGAATGATTTTAATCTTGACAATGCACCTTTAAAATCTTTTGCTCCCTTATCATCTACAGTTCAATCCCACAGTCCTCTCTTTGTGACTAGTCCTTTAAAGTCAATGGTGACATGCAAAGTTCTCTATAAAGAAACTCTTCATTAATTGTTTATTCAGGCATCTCCTTTACTCCCAGATCGATCACCTTACAAGTAATGTCTATTTTTAACAAGTATCACTAATTTATGAAGCCAATTAAAAACACTTTTGAAAAAATATTTTACTTCTATCTTTGTTTCCAGGTTGCAAAAGTTTCTAAACCAGAATCACACACAATGAACAGGATGCCCTGCTGAACGTCCTGTTAGTTAAAATTGGTGCGTGTGCTACAGCCACACAGACCCTATACAAGAAACCAAGCATTCCTTACAGGGTTAAACTTCCACCCTACGTTTCCTATCCATTAAACACTTTTTTTTGCAAAGCATGCTACATGAAAACATTAAACAAATGTGATTCTGATTCATCTAAAACAGCTATTACAAATGTAACATGCTTTCTTTAATGAACACACACATGCACAAAAACTTCCAAAACCAAACAATGAAGCAGACAAACAAAGCAAGTTTGGCACAGCCAAACGAGAATTTAACCACTGTAGTGAAGAGCTATTAAGCACTGTGGCAAGATGGAAACTTTTTGACTAACTGCATTTACAAATATTTGAGAACCATAATATGCCCCCAAATCTGTAAACTGTCCATCCCTCCTGCCTGGACAAAGGGTTTAGCTGCTTCTCCCTCCCCATAAGTCAGTGCTCTCCTTTATAGCTGGGTAGGGTCTCTACATCCCTAACATAGGGGCCTGGGAAAAAGGCAGATTGGGAAGGACTCTGCCTGGAGGATTCCCATCCTTCCCCTTATGAGCACAGACACACAATCCTGCAGTTACGAAGTTTCTCAGAAGTTTTCCCAATACCTACCACATCCTATTACCCCTGCCAGAAATCCAGGGTTCTATAGAGGTGTCCCCAACTGTCTCTAGATCACTGAACAGCTGTTCAAGATCCCAAGATGCCCTCACTGTAAGGGTGAACTTCATTCCCCTCCAATGGAACCTTCCTGCACCCATGGTGAGGGGTCTTCTTCACATTGGGAGCATTCAACGAACTACTTCTACCACTCCTTCCTCCTGTGAAGGATTGAGTAATTTTTCAACAGGAAGCTGAAAAACCCCACATTATGATCTCAAGAATTTTGCATCAGAGCAGCCTGGAAGATAAGTGGTCAGGTGAATTTAAGCAAGATATTAAATATTACACATTCACAGTACAAAAAAAGTAGCATATTGTGAAAAGCATATACAAGTTACATAAATTACAATTTCATGCATACGTTTTATGTTAAGTTGTATCATTTTAAGTTAACTTTTAATTCAGCAGCACCGACCCAAACCCTAGTTTACTACTCCACATTTTAGGCACTGTACAGCGAACAAATCAGATCACAATACAGCCCCTAAGTTTCTGAGCACAAAAAAGCACATTTAAAAAAAAAAACAAAACAGAAGGATGTGAACTACATACTTCCAGTAAGAACATTCATATAAGAGATTTAAAATCCACTCCTAATGCTGTCCAGTTTATTGAATAAGTTTCACAGGTTAGTGAGACCACTTCACATGAAAAGATTGAGCGGAATTTGGCCCGTCACATCTGTAATATCCACAGGAAAAGAAGAGATGTCATGGTTTCACTACCTCAAGGAGGAGTTTTTGTTTACTGCTGAAATAATTATCTAATTTCCATTCACCTGATGTACTATTATTTTTAACATCTGGAGGAGAGGGTAGCAAACAGGTTTGTGAATAATTCTTTGATCTTATTCCACTTTAGTGTCAACAGTGGCTTATTCTCAAGATGTGCAATCTGTGTGTCTCAGGCTAGGTAATTAAACAGGGTAAGATAGCAATATGTATCTGTTAAATACAGAGAGTAGTTGGGGGGTCTAATCCAAAGTCTACAGAAGTCAGCTTGGGTCTATTAGGTACGTTCTAGATTAAAACTTTTATGTATTTCTTGTATTTCAAATATAACAAGTCTAAGAATATTCAGAAATTACTACACATGGTCAGCAGAGGCTTTTTAAAACCCTGTATTTCCACTAAGATTGCATTATTACAATTAGCCCATAAAACCAACCAAGATTTTGATTGCTAGCTTGCAAAACACAGTTGTAAAAAGAAATAAAACATTTTTTAAATTATAGCACACATGCACTATTAAGATATTTTAAAGACACCTGTACTTTGAAAAAATACAAGTTCATGCTTATTCTAATCTACTTAAAGTACACAAGGGCTATCACTTTTACTCTCAATTTCAGCCCAGGGATTATTTAGGTGCATGTATTTATATGACCATAAACAAAGAAAGTTATAACACAAATGTTAAAATAGCCTCAAGTGGCACTATAATAAAAGCAATATAGGAAAAAAAAAAAACCTCAATGCTGTATACCTATAAATTACCATCACTAATTAGAAGAGAGACTCTCTGGGAACAGACTGTCTTTGATGTATGAGCTATGTTCATGAGAAGTACACACTTCTGAATGTAATAGCAACATCAGTGTTTTCTAACAGAGCATCATAAGATCTGTATGGAATATTACTCCGATTTTGTAGACAAATTCACACGCTCTATTGATTGTATATACATTCACACAGATTTTCCCTGTTGAACTATTGTAATAGGTGAAAACACTAACCTACGATGCTAACAAAACCAAACCAAACCTTTCAGCCTCCTTCCTTTCAAAAATGTAATTCTAGCACTAGATTAGAATTTTGGATTAGAAAGTATCTGTGTGATTTTCTTGGCTTCTGCACTGATAGCAGAACAAGGATATTTTACGTACTCTCAGACAAAGAACTTTTAAAATGTATCGATGTATTTTGGTTTCAAAGTAATACATATGGAATAATTAGGGAGCTATACTTTTCAGATTATCAATGAATTTCACTAAGCTCTCACCTATCTGCTAAAAAGATATCTCCACATTACTATGACCATGTCCCTGTAAATATACTTACTTCTGCTCTGTAGAAGTAAGAAACACACATTATTGTCATAAATAGAAAATTCTTCCTAATTTTTTTGGAAGTTTGTTTTATAAATAGTGCTGTTTTAAAACTGCAATTCAGTATATTTCAATTCAACTTAACTGCAATTAATAAAACAAGAGAAAGAGAAACGTATAAGATTGAACTGAAACGGGACCCAAAAAAAGATTCCTGAAACATTCCACTTCCAAGGACAGCTCAGATGTTTGTGCTCATTCCAATGCCCACAAGTGCCCTTTTTCTTGAAAAGTCACTCACACTTTTATTGTCTCTCCATCCCCAGCTGAAGGTAACACCATTATTCTGCTATTTTGCACCAGAGGAGACTGCAGTTTCATTCACATTTCTGTGACAGTAGCTTCCAGCCCTCTTTCCTCCTATACATTCAACCTCACCCTGGCAGCTGCCTGTTTGCATCCCTGGCTGCCCTTCCATGGTTCTAACACTGCGCATCCATGTTTGCAGGGATCATGGGGTTTCTCCAATATGAAAAGTTATAAAAATTAGATACGAACAAAATTTCCCCAGCTGGGTTTGCCATGCAGCTTCACAAGCACTTATGCTAGCCCAACAGAGAGAGTGCTATAAAAGCTCTTGAAGCTTACTTAAGCAGCAGCACTGCAGCCAAATGTAAAAGTAAAATCATGGCCATAGGACTCCCACCAAGAAGAGTGGCTGTAGGAGCTTCAACCTCCACCTGTTCACCACCCTGCTACTGCAAAGCCAACTCAGCTGTTTGCAGAGCAGCTGCTGACCTGCTGCCTGTTATATTAGCAAAAAAAATCAAAATCAGTGCCAGTTTTCCTTAACACAGCGGACTGTAAAACTTGCGGCAGTTTCCACAGCTGCTCTGCAAGCAGCTGAGCCATCCCTAGAGTAGGGATCTGGAATTCTCTCTAGCCATCTCCCAAGGCGTTAACCCCCCATTTTAAGTCTAGACCAGCCAGAATAATCTTAGGCAAAGCCTGGACACCAATTTCTCCAAATAAATATAATCGAGCAATCAGAAGCACTTCCCCACCTTCCATGCAGAGGTGTTTACTGATACTCTGCTGATGTAAAAGCAATTTAAGGATTCACTGCTTTCACCAGCGATATCCAGCAAGCAAAACCTTGTCCAGACTTGTCCTGAGTAACTCTCCCTTAGAAAGAGCAAAGGATCACATAATACCTTTCTATCAGTCATGATAACTTTCAGCTGATTTAACAAAAGGAGGAAAAAAAAGCACCTTTAAATACAGGGAATTAAAAATGTAAACAGTATATCCTTATTTCTTTGTGTTCATTTAAGAAACATCGTAAATGGTCTTTATCCTCCAGTTTCGAGATTCCAAGGATCTTAAATTATTCCTTTACAGTCACTTTTATACACCTTTGTAGAAACTGATGGGCCTAATTTTGCTTCTGTTGAAAATTAGTGGGGAAAGATGAAAAGCCTTTACTGAGATGGGTTACATAAGGAAGATGAATTAAACAATATTTACATGGGAGTATACTTTGTAAAGAGTCTAAACCAAACTCTGGATGGCTCTAGATATACTTACTACCTCAGTAATGTAGTTGCAAACCAGGAGAAGCAACAATAACGTTTTTCCCAATTTGACAATTCATTTCCTTTTAGCTTCAGTTCATATATCTGCTTTGATATCTCATGTTTGTGCCTCAGACAAAATATCCTCTTCCTTCCAGTATCCCAACCCCTGTGCACAACTTCCTCAGTCTTGGAGAAAAGGAGGATAGCATGCTTTGGAAAGAGTGCACTTACTGCTCTGCCAAAGAGGGAAATCTCTCTTAGGACAAAACAGTCCCATTGCAGGCCTCTGTCTTTCGGCCACTTGTGATTTTTGCTTGTCAACATTTAATGTTTAAACTTCTTCAGCAAAATCTGATCTGATTCAACACCATTTTAGTTTAATGGGACTTGCCATTCACTTAGATACTACATACATCTATTGATGAAAATGCACTGTAAAGTTGGGTTTAGATGTAAATAGATGAAATCTGGAAGGTATTTCCACAGACGGCAGCTCCATAACTTAAATACCAAATTACAAATTTCTTCAGACAATCATCTTAAACCATCGAGCTCTCAGTGGAGTATTTTGCCATCTATGTGTCCATAAGTAGGATTTAAAATGTAGGACCAGGCCTAATTAGTAGCCAAAATAAAAATAAACAAACAAACCAAACAAGGCTGTACCACTCCACACCACAAATGCATGGTCCTCACAATTTAAACTCAATTTCCTCTGTATGATCCAACACAACTGGTGAGTGACAAAGCTTGGCTCCAGACCTCCAACAGTTACTCATTAGAGATACTACACACTCTGAGGCTGCCGAGCAGCCTTTGACACCCACATCTTTAGCCTAGGTCTGATCTGTGCCGGACCTCCAATACACATGCTCACTGCAGACACAGGGTTTACTCTCCACTCGCTTCCTTCCTTAGCTTCCCTCTCTAAATCCTGCTAGCCACTTTTGTTTTGATTAAGACTGGGCTTGCCTGGTCCCCAGCAGAAGTCAAAGATGACAATTTGTAATAGCATACTCTGCATGGAGACGTCTGTACTTCAAATGGGCATTGCTATGTCATATTTAACAATAAGGAGCAATGTAATATTGATCCCACTTGCTTGCCTAGAACTTCCAGTTATCCTGAGCAATTAAGTAGCTTTTTACTGGCTCCTAATAATGCACAAACAGAAAAGATGTACTAGATGAATGAATGCATCCTTGCAAAAAGCACAGGATCACATGTCACAATATAAGAAAGTCGGCATTCCGTGTATCACGCCATGCCCAACTTCATCCTAGAAAAAGTAGGTAAACTGTGGCCAAAATACTAGGAATTTAAAGAATAGGCAACTGATTCATCATCAAAAAGCACGATCAGTCAAATTAAGGGAAAATACTTTTCAGATGCTGCTTATATGTCTAATTTTCCATTTATTCTTCTGTTTGCAATCATAACTGAATAGTCTCAGTAATTTTCCCTCCTTTTTTGTTATAGGTACTTGCAACAATAAGAGCAAAATTCATAACATACAAATGATAGTACAACACAGAAGGACTCAGTGAAAGAAAAAAGGCTCTTTTCCATTTTTATCAAATCTTGTAATAGCAGTAACTTGCAGCAACAGTAAGAAAGTTCAGATGAAAGTGAAAAATTTCAAACCAACCATGTTACTTTTAATGAGAAAACAAAATACACCAACTCCTGCACACTGCTCCTCCCTTCCTTCCTCTCCCCATCTCATAAAAGAGGATCCCAAAGACGGATCATGTTTAAGGTCTCAGTTCAGAAATCCTGTATCAATACATTAACACAATAAGAATTTTGGAGCCAGGTCCCAACAAACACCTTGTAAACTGAAGAATCCATCTCATCCTGAAAGACCACATTACTCAGAAACAGAATGTAATATTATAACCCTTGATATTCACAAACATGTATTTAATTGCATCTATTTACATCCAACATCCTACCATTCATATCATCCTTAACATCTAGGCTTCACTCTAAGCAAAGGAAAACAGACACGTTTCTAACATAGTCCATACAAAATGTGTGCAAAAGAATCCGCAGCATTTTTGCCTTACAGTCAGCATCCAAAAAACTTGCATATATCTATGTTGTGTGTACAATTCTGAAAATGCAAAAAAAGTTTAACAAACATCATCCTCTTCTCTGATTTTATAAAAGTTGAGCTCTTCTTAGTTCTTAGCAATGAAGACCTTTCTTCATGTGCACCACAAAAGTTTTCACTCACTTCACCTCTCCAGTGTTTTACACCCTTTGACAAATAGATCTTTTTTTTAAATTTAACAAGAGCTGTTCACATGTAACTATGTGCAGAATTCACATCATAAAAGAGGAGCAAGCTATATTATTCATTCCATGCTACCCTATTAAAAGCCCAAATGACAGTACTGAGCTAAATTCAGTAAGGTGCACATTCCTTGGATTTAACAGAGTTAGAAAGGACTAACATTGCTACTCTCCATTATTTTTTGTAAAAGACACAGTGGACTAGGCACATTGCTGCATTGGGCATGGCTTGTCTTTGAAAATTAAATCGGTTTTAGGACTTGTAATTTTAAGACACTGAATGACTCAAACACATGACTAAAAGATATAAGCCGTATCGGAATAAAGCTAACACAGGACAAGAGTGCAAATGTTTCTAAGTGTACCCTATTTACATTATACATATATACACAGATGAACATATATAATGGCTAATGTGTTTCTACCTTGAATACCCATCTAGGTCCAGGCAGCTCATTACCAGAAGGGTAACAGCATCCTGAAGGTAGTTCAGAGAAGATCAATCAAAATGATTAGTGCTGAAGGAAGGACTTAAAAGGTAGAGTTAAAAACTAAATACTGCAGCTGTTTCATGAACAGAACTTTCGTTGAGTAAAGAGGAAGACAACTCCAAACAAAAGCATTGTCCTCTAAAAATATATCAATATATACAATTAGTGAAGCACTGACTTTAGAAAAGCATGACTATAATCTGCATACAGCCAAGGGGGAACTCCAAGATGAAAGCAAATTATTTATGTCAAGCTCAAAAGTCTTGGTATAATGAGCTTAAAACTATTACAGGAATTTTGACTCGATATGCAATAAGTTTTTGCTCATAGCAAGATCTCATAAACTGGGCATAACCTCATCAAGAAAAGGTAAGATAAGGAAGAAAAAATATTGTTGCAGGGTTCAAGCTAGCTTTGACAGGACTTGGACTAAATAAGACAAGAGCTTCTTTCCTCTGCTTACACTGTCTCATTCTATAAAATGATACTAGTAGCTACAAACATTACAGAACGAGTGAATGCAGGCAACGGTATGTGCACACACCTAAATAAATGATGAAGTGTTTTCAAAGCAGTTTTGAATAGCAATATTCTGTTTCAACAGATTAATAAACTAACATCTTTGCCTTGAAAAGGCCTTTTCACATGACTAAATTTTTTCAGTTTAATGAAACTAATAGGAACAGGGTCCAACCACTGTTCAGGCTACAGACTCTGTTGTACAAGCAGCACTGTTAAATAACATTGCTGATTTAAAGACATTTCTATGCTCTGACTGCTACTATTACCACTGGTCAGCTAGCCAGCTAACACAAAGTATTCTATATAGCAATATAAATTATCTAAAATGTATTCTAAAACAAAATAGATACTGCTTCTCTCTGTTACCTTAAGCAGAAAAAATCTGCTTTTGACTGATGGAAAGAAGATTCATGTCACCTTGAAGTTTATGTATATCCTAGATTTAATCAGAAATAAAAAGGTGAAAAACGTATTTTCTTTGTTGCAAGAGCAATCCATCACAGAATACGATTAACTTTGCTCAGTAAGACATTTCTCTAAGCAATACTCACAAGGTGCACAGCCGATGTGGAATGAAACACGTTATTTTTCACTGCATTCTACACTGTGATATGTCTTATAAACCTAAAGGTCTTGATAAATTGTAGATTATTAAAGTGTAAACGAACACATCTAACACTTCCTTCTTGTCCCCTCCCTTAGGGGACACAACTGAAGAGCCACTTCCAAATTTACCACATACTTTTTTATTATTTTCTATGACTACTTTCCATTACGGAACAGCATACCTTGGCTAGTATTACTTAAATGTATCATGTTATCACGCAGTTCAACACTTCTCTATTTCCACAGCTCTAAGAATATCTTTGTTTCCAAATGCATTTTTTTATTAACACTGTTATGCTTCAAATGTGTGTCTTCTATTATTTGAGAAGTGAAAAGAATGGCATGTATTAACACAAAATTAGATTAAGAAAAAGGGTTTTATCTATAAATTTATAGAACCATAAAGAGCAGTTTCACCACCTAAAAATGTACAAAGAAGGGAAAAAGGGAGGAAAAACAGGAGGAAGACTGCTCCTTCTTTGATAAGTATTTCATTCATCCAGTTCTAAAAAGAAAAAGCAGAAGAAAAGAGAGGGGCACCTCAAATGCCAGTCCAAAGCAGAAAACTTAAGAAGTTAGTAAGTTCAGTATTGGATTCTACACTTTGTACATAATTCCAAATGCAAGCAGCTAATGCTGATGTGCAGGCCCTTAGGCGAAGGGTACACGTAAGACAGCAAGATCAGAAATCCACTCCACAGCAGCAGCATTCTTTCTACGTTTCAGTTACCTTTTTATTAACCTAATGAAAGGTGTATTCTTTAAAAGAGCCTGATGAACGTTAGCACAAAATAAGGCTGGGCCACCAAATAGAACACTAAAAGAGAATCACTATATGATCATGGAACACCCCCCTGCCCCGTCATTGCAAACGTCATAGAAAATGGACAACCACGTAAAAAGTTAAGATGCCTTTTTGCCTTCCTAACGTGGCCCCAGCCAACCCCAAAATGGTTTCTTTACCTGACACCGCTCCTCTGTTCTCTGATCACAGAGAAGAAGGGTGAAATCCAAAATAGCGTTGTTGCAATTGGAGACGTAACAGAAGGACCAGGGAAGGTATACACACACTCCTTCTTCACAAACCACGCTACAGACCTTAGGAAAAGTTCCCTTAACCTTATCATTTTGTACGTATCTTGCATCTGAAAGTCCTTTTCGAGAAGGCATTCCAAATTCGAACCCCGAAGGCCGTTCCCACTGCCATGCTTACAAATAAACACAGCGGCCACACACGCCTTCTCTCCTCAACAGCCTCACACACACGCTGCTTTTGGTCCCATTCCTTAATCGTTACCATTTTTTTCTGGGAAGGAATATTTAAAAATCAACCAACCATACCACATGCACGCTTCAGTGTATCACCACAGGGACGTCCAGGTCTGAATTACTGCAAAATAACACTACAATTATGTCTTCATTTCACTAACTAATCTCAGATGAGCTTTTAAAAAGCAATTCGAGGTTTACAAGAAGAGTGTTTAGAACTGTATTCAAATGTTATCTGAATGAAAACCGACATTTATTTCTCCTTTTCCGAGCTTAATTTTAACCAGTTTCCAAGGAAAGGCATATCTGCTCCTGATCACTTTGGTGCCAAACGATAAACCTTGTTAAAAAGAAAAGTGCAGCATTTGAAAATAAATAAAAAGCAGAGGAGTTTCTAAAAGTTTCTAACCAAGGAGGAAGATATGAAGAAACAACATTATCCCTTTGCACAAATCTTCGGCCACAGAGACTAAGAACAATCTAACGACCTTATTTACTCAAACTGTACGCTGCCAACAAAACCAGTCCCTAAAGCAACTTTTTTTAATTACAGATGTACCTAAATATCTAGGAAAAATATGTTACTTCACATGAAACCGGAGGCCCACTGAGCTCAACCAAATTGTGGCAGGCTGAGATGGAAGACAAAAAGAGGTCTTACTTGGTGTACAAAGACATCAACTGGAGACTCCAAGGGGCTTCCCTCTCGGTTGCTCATGGAGATGAACCCGAATCCCATTCTCACATTGAACCATTTGCAATGGCCGGTTCCGTGCAAAACCTGGGATTCCTCCTCTTCTTCCTGCTCCGGCAACTTCCCGGGCTCGTCTCCACCTTTACTCGCCCCTGCTGAGGAAGAGGGAAAGCCGGGGGTGGGGGTGGGGGGGTAGGGGAGGGGGGGGGGAAGGGGGAGAAAAAGAAGGAAAGGGGGGACAAGATGCAAAGCAAAGAGTTAAATTCTGGTAACATCCTTTTGCCACTGTATAAAGGAGTTACTACAGAAGAAACGGGGGGAAGGAAAAAGGAGAACAAAACAAAATCAAAAAGCAAACGGCGAAAAGAGCTTATTTTTTTCCAAAATCCGAAAACAACCAACCTTGTCCCCAAAATACGTAAAAAAATAAAATCACCGGAGTTTACAGAGAGGAAACACTGCGTACGGAGGCTCTCCCTCTCTCTTTGCCCAGGGCAGCCCACGTTTCTGTACATACGTGTATTTTTCCATTTAACTCCATCTTTCAGCCACATTACAGCACGGAACGCGATACTTTACTTGGATATTGCTGGTTTAAGACCGATCCCATTTCTCAACAGAAATTCTCAGCCCAATTAGTCTCTCCTCGCAAGGCGCAGGACCGGGGGGTGAGGGGGGAGGCCGGCCGAGGAGGGGTGGAGGAGAGAGAATAAGCAAAATTGGGTAGATTGCACAACTGGTTATTGCACATGCAGCGCCGAAACCACTATTTTCCAGCGTGTATCCATCCCTCCTTGGAATAAACTTTCGATTAAAGTTGGGACAGGTGTACGGCCGTTTTCTCATCCCACCACTGCAACTGTGCTTAATCAAACAGGAACAATTCAAACAATAGCCCCCTGAAAGCTTTTCAAGTTGTGAATCGGTGTGGGCGGTACGGAACAGTTTCTGAGCTGGGTAACAATGGGTTTGGAGAAAGCCCCCTTGCGCGAGCTGCTAAAAAAGGGTAATGCATAGTTGGGTTAAAAGGGGGGTGGGGGGGAGGGGGGGGGAGAGAGAGGGAGAGAGCGAGCGAGCGAGCGAAAATCATAGTAAAACAATAGAAAAAGAAAATTAACCTTCGGCCATGTTGCCCCACGGGCCCTCTGCTCCAAACTCGTGAGATGAAAACTTTCCCTGTGGATCGAAGTGGTCTTCTGCATTAATCTAACATCCTGATTTTGAACGATCGCAAATTTAGCTCGCATGGTCTAATGTGCTTTCCCTCTTTTGATTTTTCCCCTTCTCTCTCGCTCCGTTTCTGGCCCCCTGCGCACACGTGACTTGGTCAATTACATGCTTTCTTGCTACTAATTTCACATCGGATCCTTAAGGGGTTGGCAGGAGGCAGGAGTAGCCAATCGCCATTGCAACTAGGCTGACACACCAAAATAATTTATGAATGAACAAGAAATTTCCAACACGTCCTTTTTTTTTTTTTTTTTCGACAGCTAATCTGCACGCGTCTTTACGGGAAATCGAGATGACGTATTATTCTGGGGTTTCTGCACTCCTGTGCATGCACAACTACGTAGGAAGATCCGTGAGTTTCGAGATGCAGCCCGGAGAAAAACAAAATATATGCAGAGGCGGACATGCAGATGAGATTATTAGGGTATCTGTGCGCGCTCTAGGTGGGGTACGCGTACACACGCGAATGCAAGAGGCTTACAAACGAGATCCACACGTGTGTACAGGCACGCGCTAGGTATGTTGGGAGGCATCCGCATCAGCGTGTTACCGTCTGCGCAAAACGCGGGCATATCTGCAGCCGGATCGCCGTTTCCACCTGAAGAAAAGCCGCCCAAAGCCCCCGCGGCGCAGCCGGGTCCGCGCCTCTCGGCACCGTCTTCTCCCGGACCGGCCAGAGCCCCGGCGCCGCTGCCCACGCCAGCCCGCGTCCCGGGGGGGGGGGAGGGGGGGGCGGAAATCTGCCTCCTCCAACCCACGTGTGTGTCCGTGTGCGTGTGTCCCTGTGTGTCCCCGTGTGCGTGCACGCGTGTGCCCCGGCTCCCGGGCGACCGCCGCCGCTCACGCCTTCGCTGCACGTTACTAATTTCGCATTCAAATTAAAAGCGCGCCGGAAACGCGATATCACCTTAATATGGCCCAGAATGTGCAGAGGTTTAGCGTTTCAAAACATTTCTGGAGGGGGATGGGGCGAGGAATTGTACTTCACAGGTTCCTCCGCCATCTCTTTCCGGGGGAGGGGATGTGATTAATGACTTCCTAAATAAGAGCCCAGTTTTCAAGCCTAGTATTGGAGTGAACCTCAATCAGCAGCGATTGTTCCTCAGGAGCGCGGGGGAGAGGGAGAGGAGGAGGAGGACGAAGACGAGGACTGACAGAGAAAAGGATTTGCTGGAGAAGAGGAAGGCGGAAAAAAAAAAAAAAAAAAAGCCGGAGGAAGAAGACAAAGAGGGGGAGGAATAACGCTGACCGGGCACTGCTGGTTTAAGCCTTCACTGCCAGCGGGAGGGGGGATCCAACTCCGAAATGTGTTCTGTGTGACGGGCTTGGTACCCGCCGGAGCGCACCCCGTTCCGCAGGCGCTGCCCCCCGCTCTCACAGGTACGCGGCTCGCATGGTGCCCCTGCTGTTGCCGCACTATCGGCCGAACGCTTAGTTTAAAAATGTTTTTAGAAACGTAACCTCCCCTCAGTTAGGTGAGATTCCGTTTTATGTTCCATCTGCCCTATGTCCTTCAGCGTAAAGGTACAGACGAAGATATGGAAACATCAGATTTTGCCTTTTCTGTCCTCACCACCACCATCACCCTCTCTTTACATCCAGTATTGTATAACCTTTAAACGTTGCCTATATCTCGTTAAAACCTGGGCTCAATTACTTTCTTATTAAGACCCTTTCCCCCTCTCCCCCCAACACCTCCCACCCCCCACCCCGGCATCCTCTCTTATTCCAAGGACACACGCAAACAAAAGGCAAAGCAACAAAACGATCCGTGCAGAACCGGACTCCAAGGGGTTTATGCCTTTGCAAAGCACTTGCTGTTGTTTTTGGAAGTGGCGTCGATCAGTCTGCCCAATTAAGGGGGACGCCTCGGCCCCGATGGGCCTGTTTACTCCTTTTGTTGCCTTTCAGGAAAGCGTAAATTCCCCGGCTGTGAAACGCCAAGGTGCTCAGCCCGGTCGTTTGCTGGAAAGAAGGGAGAGTGGGCAAAAGTGTACAAATAGGAGCAGCCGGGCAAGTGGAGCAGAAGCTTTAAATCCTGGAATTCCTTTGCAGTCTTCAACCGTAAATTTCCTATAGGTTATTTCAACAGTGGAGGTCGACTTCCTACACTGACCTGCCCTACGCATTCGTGCAACATCCCACTGCTTTTCGCTCGCAACCTCCCTCCCCCCTTAACAATGGCGATTATTTTACAATCTTAAATCACCAGCAATTTTATATGCTTGGATCTTATGACCGGGACGATATCTAATATATCATAAATGTACGAGATTTTCACACACGTGAAACCCCAGCTATGAACAAGAAATCAAGGTTACCGGATGAAAAAAAATGCTCACACTATTTACTTGCAAGTGCCCAAGACTTCTCTTCTTGTAGCAGAATGGCACATTTATAAAATGCGAGCTTTCCTTGTCCCTCCCCTCGAAAAGAGATAAAGTGTTCTGTTTAATGCCATTAAATGCCAGGTTTTTATTTTTTCAGATTGATTTATTCTACCGACATTTGGTATGAAAATTCCTTAGAGGCTAGAATATTGGTTGAATAGACACAAACGACTTGACTGAGTTCATTAAATGGAAAAAAATGTCTTGTTAGCAAATTTCGGTTAAAAGAGAATTCGGTATACGTTCTTCGATGAATAAATGAAAGACTACAAAAAGATGTGAATAATTGAATGGAAAGATATTTGTTGCAAAGTATTTCTTACATTGCAAAATACACGCAGATTTTGTAAAATGGAGGGGGGGATTTGCAAAGGGTCTTTACTGAGATTTTCAGGCCTCCAGTATTAGTGGAATTAAGGTTGGGGTCACTGGACTGGTCACCGATGTCAGATGTTATCGGCTCATTCATTTCCTGCAAGGGACATCAGCCTTTCAAGTTTTGTGGAAGGTAGAGAGCTTTTGCCAGCTGGGAACTCTCCGGAAAAAAAAAAAAAAAAAAAAAAAAAGAGGGAAAAAAAAAAAGACCCCAACCCACTAACACCCTTCCAAAATCCATTTGCAAAGAATCGGGGGGGAGGGGGGAAGCCAAGAGGATAAAGGGGGAAAAAGTCCTACAGAAAAAAAACAATTCGTGGAAAAATTAGTTTAATGGTAATAATTTATATTTTAAAAAATATTTCTATCCTTACGTTTCGCTAAATAGATGCTAATTTTGGTAAAGACAATTATAGGAAGTCGGACTCTTTCTAAATGCACAATAAGACCTCACTTGAAACTATGTAACCAAAACCAGTGGTGTTGGATTTCCGATTTGTCACCTCCCTAAAACTTTTAAACGCCTAACTCGGGTTTCTTCGAATCCCTAAACAAACAAACAAAACCCGACCGCCAAACCCCCAAACCTAACACGAGGTTAAAAAAAAAAAAAAAAAAAAAAAAAAAGCCAAACGACCAACCCGGGCAAATTTGAAACAAAACGCGTGTTTTACACTTGAAAGCAGAGCTCGGGGTGCTGCCACGACTTCCCATTTCAAAGCGCAGCCAACATTTCTCGCCGACGGGCAGGCAGGAAAAGCAGGAACAGCGCCGGACAGCCCCTTCCCCCCTCCTTTTCTTGACTTCTCGGGGGTGCGGGGCACACTGCGGCGGCACACGCGTGCCGCTCCCGCTGATGTTTGACCGAAGAAGACGCCCGTCGTGTTTCCTACACGGTTTCTATCGAAACCGGCTCTTCCTAACGCGGAGGGAGGAGCGGGAGCGGGGGGGAGGCTTTCCAGTCGCTTCCTCAAGGCAGAGATCCCTGGCCCGGGGGTCTCTGCCGGTGCTAAGCTCTTCCCGCCAAAACCCCCTCTCACCTACGGTTTGAGCGCCAAAACCGCTTTCCCTTCCCGCCGCCGTGAAGCGCTCGGCTCGAGGGCGGGGGGGATGCCACCGGCCCGGAGGGCTTTGCTTTCGGCGGCGGCCGTGTCGCTCTGAGGATGGGGGGAGAGGGAGGGAGGGGGTAGGGAAGGAAGGAGCAGTTTCCAATCGCTCGTCGCCCGCCGGCCGCGCTCCGTCGGTGCAGGCGGGCGCCTGAGGCGGCGGGTCTGCCCCCCGCAACCCTCCCCCGGCGCGGCGTTTTGTTGTGGTTTGTTTTTTCTTTTTTTTTCTTTTTTTTTCTTTTAATCTTTTGTTCGACGCTTCCAGAAAGAAAAATGCTGTTTCTTTCCACCGGGGGATGTGGCGACACGCCTTCCCGCGCATTTCGGAGAGCCGGGTCGGTCGTGCCCAGCCATCGCCCCGCTCTCCCCTTTTCCCTGTTTCGGTCTCACTGCCCTCTGGATTGTTCCCGCGGCATGATTATTATTTGAAAAATACTTTTTAACAAAACACCTTTTGGGAGATTTTCGGAAAGTACGAGTTAAGCGAGCTCCTCTCCGACTCGGCTGCGCGCTTCCCCGGGATAGGGACGATGAGGGGACAGGATTTGTTCGACGTGCATCTGCGGTGTATGAAGTTACCGTGATTATAACGGTGCCTTCGCACCGCGCCCGTCCCGAACGACCTTATATTTTTTTTTTTTTTTTCCGGGAAATGCAGTTTCAAAGCGCAGCAGGCGCCTCTCTCCCCCCTCGCTCCCCGTCTGCCGTCTGCAACCGGCGCACGGTTTCGGGAGCACCCCAACGGCTGCCCCGGCGCTCCTCAGCCGTTACACCGGCGGTAGGCGCCAGCCCCCGCCGCCCCCGCGGGCGCGCACGGCTCCCCGCAGCGCGCCTCTGCCTTCGTTACGGAGACGGGGCGGCCCTTGTCAAAGCATCACGCCGCAGTTCGCGGGCTCCGCTATTTTAATTGACGGCTTGACCAATTATTAATTGGTTTCAAACACGCGCTTTACCGTTGAAATGAAGCGCGGCGGCCGCCGATGCCGGACAGCCCTCCCGTGCGCTCCACCCTGCCTTCCGCGGATTATTGCCGGCAATGTCGGCGGCTCGCGAGCGCGGTTTATAAAATACTGGAAATTTCTCTAATCCCGCCCGTGACCCCAGGACAGAGACGCGGGAGGGACCCACTCGGAGAGCTCTGCTGCAGGATGTGGTCTCACGTACATTAACAGCCTCTCAGCTGTGGATTTGCAACTGATAGCGACCGCTTCCCCGGCGGACTTAAGGAGGCTACAGCCAGTCGACGTGGGCGACCGCCTGACAGCGCTAAAACCCCGCAGGGATGACCGGCCCTTGCGGAAGGGCTGGCTGCGCGACGCTGCTTGTCCGAAGTAACCGCGCCGGCGGCTGGCGGCCCCGTTTTTCCCCGGTTCACCTCCCGCGCTGTAGGCGCGGCACGATTAGCGGGCGGGTCTGCGCCTCGGCCGCTCGCACTTCAGCCCGTCTCGGGACGCACCCGGTCCCGCCGTACGTGTCCCGGCGCTCCCGCCCGCCGCATGGCAGCCTGCGCCAGCCCGGCGGTGACACGGGCAGGTCCTCCCGCCCCAGCACACAGGTAAAACCTGAGCCCTGCCAGCGCCAGCCCCGGGCGATCAACCGCCGCGACGAGCGCTTCCCGTCGCACGGGATTCGCATTCCCGGGGCACGGATGACTCGCAAGTGCACCTGGGCCGAGCGCCCGCCGCGGAGCGGGGTCGCCATCCCTCCCGCGGGCACGCAGCGCCTCTCGGCGGGGACGCTCCGCGCCCCCTGCCCGCCGCCCGCGCATGCGCCGCCGCGGGCGGGCACCGGGGCGCCCGGGAAGAGCCGCGCTCCGCCGCCGCCGCCGGCCGTGACGGGCGGGCTCCGCCGCCGGCCGGGCCGCGCTCGGAGGGCGCTGCGGGGCGGTGACGCCCGGCCGGCGCTGCGACTTGACAGCGGCGCGGCGATAACTCGAGGAGTTAAAACTTCATCCGGCGACCGAGACGCGTGTGGCCATCGGCACGTAGGCGGCGGTGGCAGCCCAAAAGCGTTCTCACAGGCGTGCGGGCTCCTACAATTTACAGCAGGTATCCGACGGTGGGTTACCGTAAATAAACCTTCCTTATGTGACTGTTTATTTGTCTTACAGAAGCAGAACACTCACACTGCATCAAGCAAGGACTCTGAAATTTGTGCACAAAATTAATGATGCCCCCCGCCCGAGAACTACGTGCTGCAGAACGTCAGTTTACATAGATAGAAAGTCAGCCATGTAAGACGCCATAGAGAAGACTGACCTGAGCCTGAGGAGACCTTCTTGAATGACCTCATCGTCTTCTGAGGAACCTAAAATCAAAGAGCTGGAGTCAGTACTGTGTACATTGTACCAGAGTACCATATTTAATTACCTCTTCTCCAGTTTAACGGCTCATTAGAAGGCCATAAAATGTCAGGGCGTTGACTCTGTGAAGTGACCTGTAAACTTATTAACTGTTCGAGACTTACCTAGTTCATCAGAACCACAATGAGATAACCAAGGCATAAGGTAAAAATCAGCCACTGATTTTTATTTTTTTTTTTCCCCCATGCCTCCGTAAGGCAATAGGTCTCTTATGAAGGCTACGGAGTTGATGACAACAGAAGGAAAAGACACAGATTTGCAGGATATTGGAAGGTGTTTGTTTCCTTTATCAATATTTAATTGCAATAGGTAACCTAAGAACTAGTGAGTTGTCTTTTATTACATTTAAATTGTACAAATTAAATAATCAGTCATACCTTGTATATGGTATTAAAAAAAAAATAAAACCGATTCTTCAGGATTCTTTCACGATCAAAATTGTAACTCGATGCCAATTTCGGAGTATCAATAGATAAAGGTTTTCAATTATGCCAGTTATAAAATTGCAGAGCATAATTTCTAATAATATTAAATTCTAGGTCTTAACCCAAACAAAACCAATTAGTCATAAAAATACAGACGTGTCACTTGATTGACACTACATGAAAGGTGTACTTTTGATCTAGTTGAGCGAGGCCTGGCTAATTTTGTATAATGCCAGTAAAAATACCATGCAGAAAATGAGTACTGCAGATGGTAGGAAGCATGAAGGAGAAAACCTTGGTTTTGGAGTAAGCTTGTTACTGAGGCTGTCTAGCTTGTTTAATAAATGAAAGATGAATACATAGGGGCATGCACAAACTCACCTGTTACAAGCCTGTCCTCTTGTCACCCTCTGCTGTCTTTTGAATAATCTACTTTAACAAAAACCCATCTCAAACAAACAAGGAATTACATTATCTTCCATATATAAGCCAATTTCTCTGCTCTTTTAGAGAAATCTGAGATTTGCCTTTTTCCAATTTAAGAGCACATCCTGAGTTACCCTGCTCTCTTACTAAAAAACCAGGATATTCCACCATGAGTGTGCAAAGCTAGAAGACGAATGACCAAAGACAAACGAGAATCAAATTTCTCTAACTTCTTTTCCCCTACAGTCAGTCATCCTGAGTCCTTTCCAACACCGGGAATTGGAAAAGGGGATGGTACAAGCTTTCTTTTCAGTGCAACAAAACTGGCAAGCTGATTCAGTTCCTCTTCCTTTGTAGTAACTAAGTTTTCCACTGGAATCGTGTTGACTTTTGCCTTGTATCAAACCTAGCTCTGCTTTTACACCTCCAAGCGCTGAAGCCCAATCTCATGTCTGCTTCTCTGTTCTGCCAACCTGTGGCTATGTGGCTTTTGTGTCTTTCGGATTTACTTGCATTATTTATGCGACATAATGAAATATGCAAGCATAGAGTAAAGGATCCGTTCTTGGCTTTGGCACGTAGTCTGCTTCAGTTTATGAAGGGATTAAAAATAAATATTTGGGGGAGCGGTACTCAAAGGGGGAAAGTACAGTCCTTAAAAATTGTTGCGGAAGACAGCACAAGCTCAAGTTATTCTTGGTTCCAGTATCGCCATTTTATAACACATTTGTAAGCACCACATATTTTAGAGTATCACATAATCATATCAGATTATTAAGTAGAAAAAAAGGAGATGTACTCTTTTTTATAAAGTAGTTATTATATAAAGCTTCCCAATACAATACACAAAACTTGGCAGAAGGGACATTAGTGTAGAAAAGCCTGGCCATTCCAACTCTATGAACTCATTTAAACCAGATAGTTTAAATGATAAACTATCCGCATGTATTTTACTGCATCCTACTGAAAGCCATAAGAAATCAGTCCCTGACCTAAATGGAAGCAGTTTTGGGCTCATGGCAACTCTCTTATGCCTCCTTAGGCTGTACAAAACAGAAAAATATTTTGGCATTTTAGTTCTGAAGCTATCTCGGCATTACATGAACTTTGTAATTGCAAATAACCAAATAAATGCTGTTTAGGAATTATGTACTAGACAGCAAGATGTTTTTAGAGAAAAAGTTACTTGCTTTGAAAGCAATCCTTGTTTTAACTATGCATTCACAGCATGTGGAAGTATAGTGTAACAGTAGGCACAAAAAATAATGCACCAGAACAGCATATGGAATTATTGCAGGGTAGGAAATACAATGAAAAGAGTAGTATCAGTTAAAGATACACTGACAGACATCCAACAAAGGTAATGCACCTTTTCCTTAAAGGTTGCACATTCTATAATTCAGCTTACTTAACAGCTCATACAGTTTATGTTTTGGCAATTTATTGGTCCGTGGAAAATAACAGTAAGTTTATACCTATTTCAAAATAATTCTTTTTGATAAGCATTGTTCTGAATTCATTAGCTTAAGCAAGTTTGCTGCCAAAAGATTCAGAAACTTAATTTGCTTGGATGAAAGTAAAGCAGACGTAGATAGTTACCTCATTTAAACAAGTTATATGCTTTCATCCAAAAATAAGTTGGAAAAAAAAAATCAGATGTTAAACCTGTTTCTTTCAGAGTCAGTGGTAGCCAGGGGATTGATTTCTTCCACAGAGTAAAGCGAGCAATATTTTTTTTGAAAGAATGCTGGATACTATAAGTACAGAGTGCAGAAGAACTAGAAAACAAAACCCACCAATACTTTATTTTATAAAAAACAAGTATGATAGTAATTCAAAGGAAGAGGGGAAAACATGCTGATGTTAAAGGAGCTCTTTCAGTTAACTCATCAGGAGTGAAGGCATTAAATGCACGAAAGCTACAAAGTATATACAAAATTTAAAAACTTCCTATACAGAACCAAGCATGGAAATAGCATAAAACATCAGCTTTTAAAATACACACACACACAGGTCAGATATATTAACTTAGAAAACACTTTTGTAATTAACAAACTTTGCTGTCTACCTTTTGAACCACTCAGTAAAAATCAACTAACACTTTATTCTCGTTTACAGTTCTTGACTGCTGGTAGAAGCACTACGCACACAGCATTTTGATTTCAAACATCACAAATGAGTATTGTCTTATACTCTGAATTAACCTGTTTTAAGAGTATGTACATGGATGCCTTAATGTAAAATTCTAAATAGCAGATTTCCTCCTGAGATGTTTTCATTGCTCTTTTTCTTTTCGTTTCGTTCAGTAAAATATAGGTAGTTTGAAATGCATAAATAAGAAAAATTAAAATTTTCTGAAACGTACACTCGGATGTCAATGTCCTTATGTAATTACAGAGGGAAAAAAACCTTGAAAGTTCTCAACAATTTTATTCTTGGTCTAGCCATAATTTTCTTTGCTTTTCTTCCATACTTTTCTTCTTACACCATTACAGTATTTTTCTAGCAAGTGCACATGAGATTCCAAAACATTTTACAAATACTGATTCAAGAAAATTAATTGAATAACTAGCAGATTAAAATTTAGTCTTCCTTTACTAATTTCACACAATTTTTGTCACTGATCTGAAGGAGGGTAATTACAGTTCGAAGTAAACAAAATAGCTTGGCAACAGTCCAGGTACACTTTTCTCATTTACCAAAAGAGTCTAAGCATACTTCAGTTTTTTAAAAAATGAAGTACACATTTTTGAAGATCAAACATCCAGTTAGGGACCTTTTAACTATTTGTAAGAATGTCATTTGACTACAGTGAGAACAGGAACAGAGAAAGGTAAATGTGCTTCCACCGTTGTTATGAATCTGATTCTCCTGGGTGATAAAAAAGGAGTAATAAAACCCCCCTCATCAAAATCGGAGCCAACGAAAGCCTGCCAACTACTGGAGCAGGACCAAAGTTTCTCTTCAAAGTTAAATTCTATTATTACATTAATATTGACAATTATTTTAGCATTAAAAACTACTTAGTATTTATTTAGGTTAAAACTTTAATAATGTGTACTAAAGGAACACAATGGACAAGATTATTTTTCTTTTAAGGATTGAAATTCGGTATACACAATTCTCAAATTTAGTGTATTTGATACAGTGTAACCAAGCAACTACAATAATTATTTAATAAAAAGCAATGTAAAGTAATTGTTTCAAACAATATTTTGTAACACTCAAAGATGAAAATTTAAAAATACATGATTTAAAAATAAAACATGTCACCCTCTATTACTAATGTTTTCCTACTTGCTTCATATTTAAAGTATTTTGTTTCCAGTTTACAGTTAACATGGTCATTTTGAAATTGCCACACATTGATTTTCTACACAGCAAATGAAACTATGAGAAAAATACCTTGTGATCAATTAGGTCTGTTTTCAGACGGATTTTTCTTTGTATTTTTAAAATTAACTCGTATCAGTACTTTGTAAGGAAAAAAACTTTAAAAGTCACAATTCCCAAATCATAGATAGATCCCCATATTTTTCGGAGCTTGATGACTGATTTACTTTGTAGTTATTTATTTCTGTGAGAAACTACATATATAGAGAGAGTAAGATTTTATTTTCCTACTTGAAAACTATGTGCAAACAAAACAATTCCAAATGAAGCCCTGAAAAGATAAAGGCCAAATTAAGAAAGAGCCACTCTGGCAACAAGGTGATTTCAATATTTACATTTTTAGTTCAAAGAAAATTGCATTTTTTCCCATTCTCTCTGATTACACTAAATCGAAGGTGTATTGTTCACATTCAATGCACAGAGGTTACATTTTTAATCCCGAATTGTACATGTTTTTTCCTCAGTGCAAAGCTATTCTTAAAGCAAGATTAAATCTGTTCTATAAACAAATGGTATAACTTACAACTTTCATTTAGGCTACAAAAATACTCTAAACAATTAAGACTTTAACATCATCCCCTCAAAAGTGATGGCACTACAGCAAGTTTTATTTTAAAAAATATATTATATAGATTTTTATTTAGTTTTATAACAACTTTAGTATGGTTTGTTCAGAGCTCCCTTCTGACATGTTTTACTTTAATCTAATACTTGTTTTCATGGAATTCACACATCTTTCACATACTCTTTCCTTTGCGTAGAATTTTTGTTTTATTTGTACATGTCATTTACCTACAAAACACAGAATCTTCTTTCTTGGTTTTGAGTTTTCTTGTAATCACTGAATTATTAACTGAGAGCGTTAATAAAGATGGAAAATTTTTTATCACTTGTATTTCATAACATGCTGACCAAATACTGCTGTGGATATTGTGGATTAAAACAATCAAACCAAAGATTATAAAAGTAAAACAACAGATGAGCGTCAGTATTTTAAAGACCAATATTCACATTCCTAGAAGTATGGATAATACAGGGTGTAGGACATTTTTCTCATTTTAACTGGAGTGAACAGCAGTCCTGTATGTCATACCTTCTGACTGAGTCACTGTTTAAAACAACTGAGCAAATAAAGTAATGTAATGGTTCTTTTTAATAAACTTTAGAGCAGACAGGTCACTAAGTCAAACGAGAAAAAAGTACACTGGAACATTGAGGATACATAACTAAAACCTCAGTCTCTAAAATCAAAGACGAAAAGCTTTAAAACTCAGTGCGCACATCAGTATTTGTAGTAGGTACAGGGGACACAGCGTCTGAGAGAAAAGCGAAAGCCTACCATGTGATACAAAAATACCAGCGAGTGTACAAATTTTAACAGTATAATTTGTGGGCATTATCCTTAGGTGTTGCAATACTGCATGTGGTCTATATATACATGACATGTTACCTACAGAATATGTATTAAATACCTGCAGAATATTTAGGAACACTATTTTAGTGTAAATGTGGTATTATTAATATAAATATTGAAACAATCTCTTCAAATTGGCAAGAACCCTAAATCTTAATTACTGAAAGAATACTACACCACATGCAATAAAATGACAATCATCTACACATACTAGTTAAACAGTTTTTAGGTCTGTGTAATTACTGCACAGTGACAGAGAGAATGCTGCAAGCTGGAAGTAGGATTTGTGGGAAGGAAAGTGCTTTACTAGAAATAATAAGTAGGTGGATGAATGCCAAAACGCACGAACCTGCAACTTAACTTTATTGAAATCATAGAATATATCATCAGGACAAACCTCTTCTTTTGATAAGAGCACTGAAAAAAATAGAAAATGGCTACACACTCTTCTCTTAGTTTTCACATACAAATACTAAATACAGATTGTAGATTATTAAGAAATGTATCTAAACGTTTACATGTAGACAGACCTATTTTTATATCAGTAACAGTAGCACAAATAATTCCATACTACAGCCACACTCAAGAAAAGAGGGAATTGCATAAAACTACCTCTATTTCTCTGTTAAAATCGACCATTTAAATATTACAATCCTCACTTTTCTCTATAATTAAGCTTTTGTTCGACCATGAAAAAACTAGAAACTGACTGCTTGAAAATGAGCTGCATGACCTTTGTCCCAGTTTGTCACCTCTGACCTTTAATTTGAAGACCCTGCAAATCAATTCATTCTATTTTTAGAAGCAGAATGTTAAAGTCTGTATATTTTTAAAATCGTTATCTTCCCATATGAAACACATCAGGTTGTTCTTGTCTTTTTTTAGCCTCTATACGTCACACCAGAGTAGCATGTTTACTTTTTACTGTGCAACTGCATTTGAAAAACTAATGTGCAATTACATAAAATGAACACTTGTCCCTGTGGTGAGAAAAAGCTTTTTTATTTTTTTTAATGCAATAGAGATGCTGAAGTATGTTCATGTGAATTTAGAGGAAAAAAAAAAATCTTCTGGATTGCATACCTTTTGAAATTTAACTGCCTTTTCTTAAAGAGAGGTAGAAAGAAAAAAAGCTCGTGTCTGTGTGTGTATTGCTGCCAAGGGATACCTGTTTTTTCTTGAACCTTCCCCACCATATCGGCGGTTATTTCGCTCTCACTGATGACATGTTGTTCTGATATCAGCTTTCAGAATGTCCTTTCATAAACCCAACCTGTGGTTAAAAATAGCCAGCGGCAGCTCCTGTCTAGGTGCTGGTTTCAGCTGCACTTCCACTTTATACAGGTAACGCTATGCCTCGCAAGTTGTGGGAAAAAAAAATAAATCTTTATTGGTGGAAGGAGGGGCTCCTTTCCTGAAGGAGAGCGCGCTACAACATCGCTGTCGCGGATTTCACCGCCGGCGCTCCATACATACCGAAGTGCCACCGGGTACTACATAAATGCTCTCGGTGACAGCGTCACCCCTTAGGATGCAAAAACACTCGGGACGGACGAACGACGAAAGCAGCAGCGCCCGTGACACCTGACCCCCCCCGCCCCGCTCCGCGCTCCCGCCGCGCCGGCGGGGCCGGGCCAACATGGCTGCGGGGTTCAGCACCGCGGCCAGCGGCGCGCGGCCGGAGGAGGGGCCGCCGCGCGCGCCCGCCCCGGGCAGCGCCCGCCCGGCCCTCGGCCCGCCCCGCGCGCCACGAGCGGGCCCTCGCGAGGCCGCGCGGCGACCCGCCGGTCTGCCTGACACCGCGGGGCGCGCGGGCTCCTCGCGGCGGGAACAAACGGCTCCTTCGGCAACTGCCCCCCGCCCTGCGCCCTGCCCGGGGCGTCACTCCGAGCCTCGCCGGTCCGCCCCACACGCCGCGGCTTTTCGCTGCCATTCCAGCGAAACGCTACCACGGAGCTGGGAAAAAGAGAGAGAGGAGGAACAACCGTTGTAACCGCTGGGGCTTTAAAATTCGTTTCTGCGCTTGGGGGTGCGATCTGAAACGCTGCCTGTGACTTACCACTGCATCCTAGCGATGGCTGAGACAGCAGCCGTTCAGGCCTAGGAAGCAGAGGGTTCGGGGCTTCCTTCGTCGTTTATTTATCACCGTTTTTCCTCTTCCGAGATTTTTAATACATGCCAGCTAATACATTTTCAGATTAAAAAAAAAGAGAGAAGTTTTGCTAAAACTGAGATGGCAGCGCATCCCTTTACAGAATGTCTTTCAAAACCAGAGTAGGAAACAGCTATTTTTGTCATGCACGCAGGGGCAGAGCTGCATTTTTGTAACTACTACACGGGGCAAACATCGGCTGCAATCACTACTTCTGCCATTACATACAAGATTTGTTTCACTACAGCAAAAGAAACTTGGCTTCCTGCTGTATTAATAATTGAGATCATAATTTAATTCAATATCGATTCTTACTACTCTATACCAAGGGGGTAAAAAAAGCATCATAATTCTTTAAAGAACTATGGCATAGTTGCATATCTTATAAACAGTTTTCCAAACAAGCTCATGAGTGTCATCTCCTCTGAAGCTTTAAGGTTTTTCTAGTGTGTTTTTAAAAATAAATGACTTATAGTTTTGTAAAGCAAAGCATGCAGGTATCAATCTAATAGAAGACATGCACTATTGTGTTTTAGTACAATATTGTACCCAGATACCACTAAAACTATACACAACTATATTTAAATGAACTACAATCAAATTTAACTATAATTGTTTTCTTAGTATCTGATGACTTGTTCATGACAGGACATTTCTCTCTACTTCCAATTATTAATAGTGTTTCCATGCAAGATGTGAAATACCGAAACAGGCAATTAGATGGGGCAAAAAACCCCACAAACAAACAGCTATGTGTATGGCCTATTTAAAAAGAACAGCAAGATCAGTTACATAAGGAAAAAGTGTAAAGTCTGTAAACAAATTGGTAGAGCGTATTACTATTTCATCCCATCACTGTAAGACCGTCATACATAATTTACTCACAACCACCACCAAGCTAACAATTGCTAAGAGAGAAACCAGTAAATGAATCAAATCTCTTTAGGTAATATGCGTACCAGATTAAAATGGATAACTCCCTCGTGTTAAAGGGAAGAGAGATTTAAACTTAACCTAGCGTTTTCACATTCATTTAGATACTCCAATTTCATATTTTGTAATAGCTCGGGCAAAACATTTACATGCGTTGCTGCTAAGATATTTGCTTATTTTAAAAACAATTTACTGATTTACTAGCTGTTTATCTGATTCACGGTACGATTTACTACAGCCTAATCTCTACAGCCGAATGAAGCTGCTGGCACTCGGCCACCGACGCGCACCGACACACCACCGGCAGACGGGAAGCGCCGGCGAAGCCCCGGCGCAGGGCGAGATGCCATTGTACCTCCCAGCGCGGCGGCAGGCGGCGGCGGCCCGCCCACCCTACGCCCACCGGCCGAACCGACTCCGCCGCCTCTTCCCTCCCCGAGCGTGACACCAGACAAGGAGAAACGAGGTGTTTTGGAGGCACTTCTGCACTTTATTTCTTCTGCCTCGCGCTGCGTCCCGTCGGTACCGGCAACTCCACCTCGGAGCCAGCCGTGAGGCTACACGTGACCGTCACCTGGAAAGCCCGCCGGCCCGCACCCCCGCACCGCCCCGGCCCTCGCCCCGCAGCCCCGCCGGGCGGCCGCCGCCGAAGGCGGGCAGCGGCCGGCTGCGACCCCACGCTCCCTGCGGCGCGGCAGGGAACCATTCAAAATGGCGGCCCCGACACCACTCACGTTTAAACCCCCCGCACCGCGCACACGGCGCTGCGCGTGACACCCGGCAGCGGCGTCCGCCCCGGTCCCTCGCCCCCGCCCGCACCGGCGGTAGTTACCACAGGGTCAAACCCCGCGCCCTCCGGGGCACACCGCCGCGGCCCCATTCTCCGCTCCCCGGCGGCCTCACGGCGGACGCGCCGCCCGGCGGACCCCATGCCGCCGTCCGTCCACTCTCCTCCCCGGCCTTCCCTTCCGCCCCGGCCAGCGGGCCGCGGGCGCTCCGCGCCGGTCCTCGCCCGCCCCGCCGGCCGCAGCGGCTCGCCGGGCGGTCACCCCCATCCGGCGGCGGCGGGGCGCGGGCCGCCCCCTGGCGTCGGGCTGCCGCAGCGTCCCCGCGGCCACTGCACGGCCGTTACCTCGGCCCCGGCCGCCGCCACGGCGCTGGCGGCTCCCGGCGGGGCGCTGCGCCCCGCGCCCCGCTCGGCGGCGGGGGGAAGCTCCGTCCCTTCACCCTTCCTTACTACGACTGCTTTCGTCGTTCGTGTTTGACGTGCGGAGCGGCCCGGCCACCCCGTTCCCCCCCCGTCTCGGAGGGGGAGCCACGGCTCAGGTGCCGGCAGCCGAGCCGGCGGCGGCGACTCCCGCTCCGCTCGAGGGCAGCGGCGGCCGGCGGAGGAGGGGGCGCGGAGCGACGCCGAAGGAAAAAAAGGTGCGAACCCGGAAGTACACCCGCCACGCCACCGCCCGCAGGGAAACACCCGCGCCCAAACACAACAACGCGGAGCCACTTCGCCTCCGCCGAGCGCAACTTTTCCTCCGGCATCGGAAAAACCTGTCTGCCGCCCCCTCCCCGCGGCGCCGCTCGGGGCCGTTGGGCGGCGGACCCGCGCGCGCGCCCCGGCAGGTGCGGCGCCGGCGGGAGGGCGAGACCCGGCGGCCGCCCCGCCGCGAAGGAGAGGTGAAGGGAGCTCGCTTACCTCCCGCGCGCCATGGTGGCCGGGCTAAGCGGGGCTGCGCCGGCGGCTGCCGCGGTGGGGAGGCGAGCGCAGGGGCTGGGGGCACGCACCCACCGACGGGCGCCTCCGGGGGCTCTGCCTTCCCGAGCCGCTGGGAGGACGGAACGGAGAGGGAGGAGGAAGCGAGGCGCAGCGGCAGGAGGGAGCCGGTGCTCACGCCGGGAGGGCGGCGGCAGCCAGCGAGGAGGGGCGGCGGTGGCGGGCAGACGCGGCCCCAGCGCCGGCTCACGCCGCAGCCGCCGCGCACCTGCCCGCCGCCCTCCCCGCGGGCGGGCGGGCGGACGCCCGGCGGCTGCGCGCGGGGGCGCTCGAGGGCAGAGCGAGCCGGCGGGCGGGGCGGGGCGGTGCCCCCCGCGCGCGCCCCCGGGAGCCGCCCGCCGCGCCCCGCCGCCCGCGCGCTGCCCTGCCCTGCCCTGCCGGTGCTGCCCGCCATCCCCCGGGCGCCGCGCTGAGCCGCCCGGGCTTTGTCTTTCTGCAGGCCTCTTCCGCCGCCCTCCCGCCACTGCACGGGTCCGGTTCACCTCGCAGCCCCTTGGCCTCCCTCTCGCAGAGGCTGAGGGCTTCTTCCTGCGGGAGCCAGCCTGGAGGGCCCTGCTTACGGCATCCAACCAAGCGCCTCCTCGCCCACCTTTTGAAGGCGCCTCCGTGTCTCATGGCTGCGTATCGCGGAGGCCGTTTGGCTCCTGTGGTTGCAGCTGGCTGTTAACGTCCTCCGAGAACCGGACTCTCCACTTGCAGCGCGTCCAGTCCACTTGCTCTGCAGCCCACCCCCAAATCTGCCGCTGCCAGGTGGGGCTTTGCTCATGGGTGGAGGATCTTGACAGCTTAACACCACCTTGACCAGCTGCAGCCTTGACCTGCTGGTGGGAGGTCTCATGAAGTGCTGTTCACATCCCCAAAGCAGGCAGGCTTCTAGCTGCACGAGTGGCTTGTCCAGAGCTGGTCGGTTCCCAGTTGTCTTGCACCACGACCAGGTTCCTTTCCCAGCACTTGAAACTTTATTAATCCCAAAGCCTTGTTTTTCTAGCTCGTTCTGACTTACCCACAGAATACCCTAACGGTAGTTTATGTACCATCATGAACACAGTTCCCCCAAGCGTGTGTATTGTTCTAGAAATAGCAGGGTTAACAAAGCTTGGTTACATATGAATTAATGTTCCGTATCCTTTTTCTACCCATCCCCTCTACACAGGCTCCAAGTGTCCCCACTTCCCACATGCACTAACAAAATGGAGATGGTTCCCAGCAGTGTGTACACTGGCAGGTTCACCAGGTGCTTGTGCTGAGGTACCTGGTGAAGTCACACCATCTTTCCTCTGGTGGGGACACTGATAAACAGTCTCTTTTGTCTGACTGCTGATTTTCATGGCATTTAGTATTTTTGAGTCATTTATGCTGAATTTGGCTGAAATTGTAAAAAGGGTTCAAAAGTTATTTGGGAGCAAAGGGATGGATAGCGAATGCAATTGCATTTTCTTAAGAGACTGAGGTGGAAATGTGGCACGTGGAAAGGGTGGCTTTTGGAAGCGCTCGTTTCCTACTCTGTAGTGAGCCCAGGTCACACAGGTTTCTATCATTAGGCATTGGTATGCCTGCCTTGATCACAACTTCCCATTCTTGGACTTTCCTTTGCAGATTTAATTTTTGAGGCTCCAGTAAGACTTTCAAGAATTTATTAGCACTCTGCTTGCCATTAAGGGCCCAGTCAGTGCTAAAACACTAACTGTGCGTAGCTTTTTAACTTCTTTTTCACAAAAGAAAGCTTTACAGAAAGTCTTGCCATGTGATCTTTGCCTCTAATTAAAGAAGCTATGGAGCCTCTTGAGCCTTCAAGTACTGTGCCCTACTCAGCTGAGAAAGGTTTTGCGTTGGACAGGGAAGTATTTTCAAGGCTCAGGAGAGGGTCTTGTGCAGGCAGTCACCAAATGACGCCATTCCACTTAGACTTATCTAGGTGCAGCCTAGAAAGTTACTTCATTCGTGTTTCCCTGTGACCTGCCATCCCCAGTGAAAAAGAAAAAGCACTGAAGATATTTTGCAAAAAAAAAAAAAAAGTATTTGAAAAAGCACTTTTAATTTTTCATGCTATATGTTCCACCCAAAGCAAAACAAAACAATCTATTTGTGTTGTGCTGCCATCTAAAATAATTTCTAGAATAGTTCATGAAAATGTCATAAAATCATTATATATAATATTTCTCTAGTGAGGTCTAGTAAGGCTTTTCAGTAAAAAAACCCCACAAAAGTAGCCACATTTTGCTAATACTCCTAATATTTGACTGTATTACCTAAAATTTAGTGTGCGTTCTGTGTGTGTATATATATTGATAGAAATAAATCTGGACCAATATATAGCTATATTACTCTAACATAGCTCTAGCTATATTTTGCCAATGGTTTGAGAATGCATGGTCTTTTCTGAAAAACACAAAAATAAAAAATAAAACCAAAGCACAATCAGAACTTGATTTCTCCCCCTTTTTTTTTTTTATTTTTATTTCTTTCTATTAGATGAGGAAGAGTTCTTTCCTGGTCCCTGGTATTTTTCAGAAAAAGAAACCTACCCACCTGCTTTGTTTTTATACCCTCAGCATATGACATAATCTAATTTTATAGCAAGTTGTATAAAACAAGTTATATACAGAACATAAGCAGAATTGAACTCTTTCAATAAATAACTGAACAGCAAACTGTTTGAAAGCCTGTGAAAACACTGCACATTCTTTTCTATTACTTTCTATTTCTCAGCTTTTTTTCACTGGGCTTGTTCATAGGGTTTCCCTTGAGAACTTGGTAGAAAAATTGCTTCTTCCTATGCAGATTAAACAGTTCTAGGCATTTTCCTGAGGTACAAGATTTTTTTCCTAAGATGACCTGTTAAAGTGACCTGCCATCCCTGGTGAAAAAGAAAAAGCACTGAAGATATTTTGAAAAAAAAAAAAAAAAAAGTATTTGAAAAAGCACTTTTAATTTTTCGTGCTATATGTTCCACCCAAAGCAAAAAAAAACATTAGTCTATTTGTGTTGTGCTGCCATCAAAAATAATTTCTAGAATGGTTCATGAAAATGTCATAAAATCATTATATATAATATTTCTCTAGTGAGGTATACTAAGGCTTTTCAGTTAAAAAAAAAAAAACAAAACCACAAAAAACCCTCAAAACATTCAGTAAATAGCACTGTTTTCCATTCTGTATGGTGTCTCCAACTGTTGGAAATACTCACTGAACATTTGAAAAGAAGGAGCTGAGACACATGTCGCAGAGGGAATTTCTGAGGTTCCAGGTAACACCTCCAATACATTCCCGGGTTTCAGAAACCAGTCCAAAGCCAGAGATTTTAGACTGAGAGTAGTTGCTCCCCACTGCTACTCAGACCAGAGAGTACCGTTACTCATGACCTTTGAAGGTCTTCCAGCCCTAACCATTCTATGATTCTATGATTCATTTTGTCCCTCAGGGAGAGTCTTCTGTTCCCACAGCTTTGTGCTGCCTCAGGTTTCCCATCCTTTCACGTTTATCCTCTTGGCGTTTTGTTTTGATCATGCTACGTTTCCTTTCCTGAGAGTATTGTCTCCCAATTGCCAGCTCCTTCATTAGTCTTACTTTTTGCCAGCTTAATCGAGATCTGAGCTCTGGAGATTGTGTATAGGTTTATCTGCAATATTTCTATGAACTGTTATTTATTATAGGTGGATGTGTTTGTGTCAGCTATTACTAAAATTGTCTAAAAATTTCCCATTATAAGACAGTTTTCCAGTTGCTTGAATCACTGGCAAGCTAGCTTTTTGGTATGAAATTTTCCATGCCTCCTATTATAGGCTGTTTACATTTTTTTCCCAGTAATTTCCAGGAAAAATATCTTAAAAATATATTTGGTCCATGCTATTTTACTATTTTCTTCAAAGTAATCTAGTGGCCCCAACATGTAGAGCAGGCACTTCAAATCTGGTGTAATGGCAGGAAGATGCCTTTTGTTTTTCTTGCAGGGACTCTGCCCAGATCTGGCTTGTGAAACCGCAGTTTGTGCACACTGAGAGACGTTTTTGCAGCTAAGCCCTACAAAGCTTTGGGTCCAACGAAAACCCGACTCACCTTCAACACTCAACGCTGAGCAGCCTATGTGCACCAAGTCTTCTACAGCGAGTGAGTACAGTTCCCATACATACTCCCCCTCCTTGTCCAGGCTACAGAATCTCAGGGAAAACTTTCCATGGATGCTTTTAGCTGCTCCTTTTCCCAAACAGGTTCTCGTTCGGGAACTAAGAACAAGGAATTTCTCTGTCTTGTCCTTTTAATGACCCTACTGCTAACACTCTGGAAGCATGAAGGAAGAAGCTGTCTGAGTCAAATAGAAAAAAAAGACAAATGCCAGGCCAGGATGAGGAAAAAAAACAGATGAAGAAGAGGAAGAGTCTCCTGAGATCAGAACTGTTCAAGGAGCAAAAAGCTAAGTCTAGAAATTGAGGAGCGGAGGCAGAGACTCACTGGCCAAGAGCATTTTGCCTCGTATCAGTGTGTTTATTTGCCAGCATAGTGTAATCCACAATATGCGAAGTATGAGCTGGTGAAGACCAGGGTTACTGTTGGCTGGAAGAGCTGTCATATGTATCTGTGGGAACTAGCAGCATCTTTCCTATTAGTTGTGAGGAACAGGGACCGGGAGTATGCGTGGGGGAGACTGACTGCAAAACCATGAGGGAAGCGTGGGAAGTTAGTGGGCGAATAGGATACACTAAAAGAAGGAAGAGAAAACGGGTCTGGGAATGCAGTGAAGAAGGAAAGAAAAATATTTCGATGCTTGTCTGCAAAATGAGGATTGCAAGAGTATTGGAATAGATTTGATAAGGAGCTGTGGTAGACGAAAGCAGGACAGGAACATGGAAAAACTTGGAGAGTGGAATCAGTATACATGGCTGGTGTGTGGGGTCCTGTGTGCATCCCCCTTTCTAGCGTGTGGCTGCCTGGGCTCAGGGGCAGCTTAGAGATAGTATAGCTGGTAGCCTTGAAAGAAAACGCTAGAAGAAACCTCAGTGAGGGCCTGCTGCTCCATCTTCCAGGAACTATTTTTAACCTGAGGCTCTCACCCTTGTTCCCAGCTTGAGCTCCATTGCAGCTGTGCTGCAGCGATGGCCATGCCTGTTGATCTGGACCCTGACGAGTGACAGGCTTGACCTGCCTCCTCCCCATGGGCTTGTCTGGCCATAGGGACTTTCAGCTGGCCTTGGCTGCTGCCAATAGACCTGCTCTGTGCTGTGCCCATGTCAGTGAGGCCCCTGTCCCACAGACCTTACTGTCACCCATGGCTCCCAGCTCCCCTTCCCCAGCAGAGCAGCCTCCCCTTGCTGCCCCTGGCACCGTGGACTCTCTGGGGACTTTTCCTATGGCTTCTTGTTCCACCAGTGGTCTCAGGAGCAGTAATGTAGTAAGATTGCCCCTTTGGAAGGTGTACGCCAGGTATATACCTTAATAGTCTCAAGCATCGTGATAAATCATGACTATCTCATACTCTCTATTTAACTTCCTTTTCCTTTATTTTTTAAAAACACATCAAGTGTACTGTAAAACTCAATCAAAGGAAAATTTCTGCAGTTGCAAAGCTAAGCGTTCCCTGCGTGCTGGCAGCAAAATTGATATAAAATGTGCTGTAGAAGGACCCCGCTAAGGGTCTTGTTTTCTGCTTTCTGTTTTCTTTCCCCCAGAACTGCTTGTGCCTCATCAAGGTCCAAACTGTGCTCTGGTTCTTAGCTGGTAATGGCTGTATGCAGTTACAGAACTTTCTCTTTTCTCCTTTTAGCCGTTGGTCTCCTTCTTTGCCCTTTGGGATTGTTCTAATTTTTTAATGATTCAATGAAAATGTTAGTAACAGAGAAGTCTCCTCTATTTTTCTTCTATCTTCCTCCTATTTTATTTGCTTTTGCCAGTGGGGCCAAAGAAAGGAAGTGATTTTTTTTTAAGTTAGTTTGGAAAAGCTGTGCCAAAATATGCTGTTGTGCTTTATTTTGTGGCCTTGTGAAAATCATGCAGAATTTTATGAAGCTTTAAAGTTTAATATAAGATTCTCAAGAATGTTCCTTTTGCAAACCTAGACAGATATCTAAGCACATGGACATTCAATATGGTAATCAGAGAAAAGTATTTTATCACAAATGCCTTTTTAGACATGTATTTAGTTGCAGCCAAGTTAATTGCATTTCAGTCAAGTCTTTATTACAGGCACACTAAGAGCACTCTGCCAAGCCTCAACTATTGACTTCTCCACACCTTTTCTAAACCAATATTTACCACCTTTGCAAGACTACATTTAATTCCAAACCAGTAGCTGTTTTGCCTTCCTTAAATGCTTGATCATTTCTGTCCTTGTTCAGTGGCTCAGATACACTCATTTGAAAGTTGAGGTTATGCTCGTAGTTTAAGCTGGTGCAGAAACTGAGTTGGGTGCATCCAGAAACTTACCATGGCGTCAGCTGTTGATGGGTTGATTAGGAAGAGCAAACCAAAGAGGAAGCTGTGAATGCCTTCAATTAGCGCAGATCCTGCTTTCTGCTTTCTAGAGTGAGGCCGCACGTGCAACTCCAGAAAAAATGTTGACTTGAGCTTTCCTATTAACGTGAACGAGCGTGCCATGTGTGTGTCACACAGGTATTGGTTTTACATCAGGGAAAAAGACAAAAGCAGAGAATATTGGACTACTGCTCTCGATCTGTCTGCTCCTCCCATCGTGTTGTGTTTCATGGATGCAAAATCCTGTGCCTGGGTCTTCACGGCTGATTTGCCTGTTCGGGGATATGGCCATTCTTTGGCCATATCTGAATGAGCAAAATGAGGAGGGCAAAGGCAAATGCCAGAGCACTGGTGGTGCGCAGTCCATGAAGTGGTTTTGTGCCAACCAGGCCTCGCTGAAACAATCAGTGCCAGGCTGTGGCTGGGGAACTAGCGTGGGCCAAAGCCAAGCCCTAATATGCAGATTGCTTTTGGCCTGGTTGCAAGGATAACTGGTTTAAACTCTTGTATGGTTGTGGGATGTGCCAGGCTAGTTAGCCACAGGATCAGAAAATGAGCCCTGTACTTTTTTATTTACCAACATAGACACGGCTTGTGGGTCTTGACCCCTCAATAAGGTTGGTGGGAGGAGAGGAATGGGGTCTCTACTATGAGGACCCCTTTTATAGGAGCCAGCTCCAAAAAGAGAGCTTCTTTTGCTCTCTGGTTGCTGGTCTGAATTGCTTCTATATTTTACATTATACTGTCACTGAAGCAATAAAAGTTAGCAGGGAGGGAGTAAGAGCTCAGGTCTCCTTGGTGTCCAGCTGACTACCCAAAGTGGTTGATCACGGCCAAGTTTTTAAATGTTCATTCTACTTCTGATCCCAGGATTCTGACTCCTGTTCAGACCAGCTCAAACAGAAAAGTTTGAGCATGCTCCTCTACAGAATAGTTATCAGTGATGGTTGTGGCACTTTTTAAAAACAAAAAATAATATGTAGCTTTTCGTCTAATGTTCATCAAAAGCAAAAGCAACAGCAAAGAGTCTGGTGCAGGATGAGAGATTTATGGTAAAGCTGAATTAGTGCAAAGATCTTCAGACTTAAACAATTATTTCAAAAGGACCACAGTCATGTTCAAATACTTTTTTAGGAATTTAGCGACATATACTTGGTTAACCATTAACATTTTAATGCTTTTAAAATCAATATGTGCAGCCTTTAAGAATATCAACCATAAGAAAATGTTAACATTAGGAATAAATTTTATTTTATTATGGCCAAGACTAGTCTGTGGGTTTTATTGCGTTACACTGTATGCAGTTTTCATCAGCTGAAACTGTCTGGCTCCTTCTAACAGCTTGATTTAAGGAGTTTGAACTAGTTTCCTCAGGGAACTGCAGCCTCAAAAAATTGAATTGTTAGGTGGTAGGAAAAAATTACAGAACATTTTTCGAAGTATACAGTGGTGAAGAAAGGAAATGATTACTTGGAGTTGGGGGCGTAGAGTGAGAAAGTGCCTGCCTCATGCATCCGTGGGTGGTAAGCCACAGTTGGTTTATACATTTACTTTATTTCTTTGTCTACCATTACTCCAATCACAAGAACTAATTACAATCATTTAGGTCAGCATTTCTCTAGTCTACTGAATATTGAAAAAACAGGTAGAGAAGTTGACATGATTTAGAAGGAGCTTCTCTGCATCTCCACTGGACTAGAATAATATGCAACTAGAATAATAATTTCCAAGCATTAATTTTCAGCATCACTTTTATTGTTAATCACGATTTTTAAGAGTGAAACCTTAATTGGTAAGCAAGGCTTAAAGTGCTCAAAAATATTGTCTCAAAAGATTTTGTTTTACTCCTGACTTACCTCTGTCACTTAGGTTTGAATCAATCAGAATTCACTTGTAGATTAATTGCTGAAGTAAACCACATTGCTGAAGGATGAACTGATTGAAAGCTAAGCAGGTTCAAATGGAGACTGCTTTCATACAGAAGAGTCTCGCTTCGTATTTCTCATACCCTTATAAATAAATAAATAAAAAAGGGCAACAGGAATAGAAGCATGGTGTTTTAATAGATTTTGAGTTATTTTCTGACTTTCTTTAAAAGTCAGTGTAGTTTAAGTCCCATTGTACTTGCTATCAGAACTAATTTGGAAAACAATTAGGCAGACAGAGTCCAAGCTAAAATGTGAGTGGGGAAGGAAACATGCAATGGAAATCTTAGCAAATCCTACTTATTTAATCTTTTAGATATACAAAAAAAAGTGACAGATAACAAGCAGAGATAAAAAACACAGAATGAAAAGAGAAAAAGAGGTGCTCCTTGGCCAAAGTAAAAGCTGAGCTGAGAAGCAGAGGATCAGCTTTCTGTGGGAACAGAAAGATCTTGGGACTTTTTCCAACAGCTTCTGGAGTATAAATAACAAAGGCATGTCTGAGGCTCAAAATAAAGCGAACAAATTAGTTAGCTACAGAATGGCGATGGAGGCAAAGATTCTCCATGCAATTGGGGAAGAATTACTGATGATGAAAAGGAGGGCAGAGAAACTGGAGCGTCAAAAATCTGACAGTCACTGAAGGACCGAATAGTGTGAGTACCGGCAACATTTGGCTGGTTAATGAAGCCACCAAAGAGAAGACTCTGCGCCAGAGCCAAGTGGACATCGGGGAAGAAGGGAGGCAGGGCTGGCACTGAGCAGCTGGAAAGCTGGATGATGAACTCTGGATATACAAAAAACATCCAGGTGTCTGGCATTTTTCTCTCTCAGGAGCAGCGCACTGGCATCATCTGTTCAATACTCTGAAGTTATTAAGCTTAATAATATAGGCTACTAAAGTGCAGAGCTAAACCTATTGCTAGAAAAACTCCACTGCAGGCAATGGAAGTATCAAAGAAATTATTCTGGACCACCACTACTGCAATTGATATAGACTGATGTGTGTTCAAGTAGCCAAGTGTGTAACTTCCAGCTTTAAAGCCTGTCCTTTTCCCCAAGCAGTTTATCTGTACTTCAGCAACACGTCCTTCATTTAAGGAGCCGAAAGCTACTCTTTTTGTGCGTTTCTTTAAGCACCATGCTTCAGTTTGGATGTGATAAAGTATCCCTTCCTAATCCTAGCTCCATTTTAATTTATAAAAACACATGGACCTGAGTTTCCAGTTCCTCTCTTATTACCAAGAGATGAAAATGGAAGAAACACAAATTAGTGGAGAGACTTTTCTACCCTTACACATACGATTGACTATTCATACTGGGAAATTTTATCCAATAAGTAAGCGTAGAAGAGTCTAATTGTGAATTATTTTGATGAAAGCACATTCATAGCTCTATTCATATATCATTTTCAGGTTATTTATTAGCAGTGGCTGCTTGTGACCCTAATTAAAGTAATAGTTGCAGGTGACCCAAAAGTAATGGAAGAACGATCATTTCCTGTGGCCCAGTTTCATGACCGCATTATCTTCCTTTAAACCCAGATTTCTGCTTTGGGAACAATAACATACCAACACTGTCTAATGAAATCAGCCTCAATTGCCATGACCTTTGGTTTACTCAACCTTTTGCTTCCATCGTTAATTATACAGGCGTTATAGTTAGTGTAGAGGAGATGATTTGATCATTATTAAAAACCTATCAAGCTTGCTTTCTTCTGAAGAAAGGGGAAAAGCTAACAAACAAGCCTGGGAAGAAGTAAGGAGAGAGAGCATTCATGAAAGAGATGAAAACTGAACTCTGAAGCCTGGAACAGTGAAGAGATACAAAGCAAGTAGTGGGTAAGACATTCTTGGAAAAAGCAGAATTATTTGCTAATATACATAGGGTTTGTATTTCCTTTGAGGGTTTTTTCCCTTGTGTAATCTAGTGTAACATCAATAAAAGGTTACAAACTGACAATTCTCTGAAAGATAATCAGATTTACCATATTTGCAACATGGGAAGTAGCTGGTTTCTTGCAAGACACCATCATTTTTTGGTCCTGACCTAGAGGGTCTATTTTCACAAATAAGAGCACAGTTTGGAAGAGGACGTAGCCTTGATGACATGATACCTGTTTCAGAGGCGAGGTTTTGTTCTTTTCCAATGTCTGGTCTCTTTATGTAGGGACACCTTCTCATGCATCAAAATTTGAGCCATTCACTAAACTGGAAGGGCCACTGAAAAAATGTATTCTACCTCAGGCTGATTCTAGTACAAATGGTGCCTTCCCTCACTGAGAACTGGCCTGGGGAATAGGCACGGCTGAAGTACATTTTTTTTTCAGCTAGGTACTTTTTACGGAGAGGTGATTTTTTCAGCTAGGCAAGTCCCATGGTTGTGGTTCGCTGTGGAAGTGAACGAGAGTGAGTTGGGTGGGAAGAGGGGGAAAACAACCCCACCTGTCATGTCTGATTTAGTCCTTGACTTGCTGTGTTCATAAGGCAGGAACAGAGCTATCAAAGGCTGCTGTGGACGTAGCAGGCTCTGAGCCATGACAATGGCATGACGAAACAACGACTTGGGTGCGAGGGTGTCGCAGATCTCTTACTTCATTCTGTCATGATGCAGCTGCTACTCAGTTTCCTTTTCAAGTAAGGCAGTGTAGCCCAGTAGCTTCAAGAGAAGAGGTCTTTAGGATACCTTGAAACTGTTTGTCACTGGTCACTTAACCAGATAGGATCACAGAATGGTTGAGTTTGGAAGGAACTTCTGGAGATCACCTAATTCAGCTCCTCCGCTCAAAGCAGGGTCACCTACAGCAGGGTGCTCAGCGCTTTGTCCAGTCAGGTTTTGATATCTCCAAGAACAGAAACTCTGCAACCTCACCAGGCAACCACAGTAAAAATGTTTTTAATGTTAAAATGTAATTTGCTATATTTCATTTTGTGCTCATTGTTTCTTGCCCTGTCACTGGATACCACTGAGAAGAGCCTTCTTCAAGCTAAACTACCCAGCGCTCAGCCTCTCCCTGTATGATAGGTGCTGCAATTCTTTAATCATCTTAGTGACCCTCCGCTGGACCTACTCAACTTATTATACAGATATACAAGACTGTGACATCACAGAGAATAGTAACAACTGACAAGTACTTTTTAGAAACATATGCCTTTCCCAGGTGACAATCACCTGGTCTAACTGCATACTTCAAATATGTGACATTGTTTAGCAGCTTGCAGTGCCCTTCTGACCCTTTCAAATGTACTGATAACCTTCATTGTTTCAGAACCTGTCATATATAGTCGTCAACTAGGGCATTGCCTTTTCCAGCTTGGGAAAATAGGCAATGGGCACAAGCAGAAATACTTGAAATTCCATTTAAACACACTCTGAAGTTGATCAAATGCAGGCACATGTTGCCTAGAGAGGTTGTGGAGTCTCCATCCATAGACATCATCAAACTTTGACTGGACCCAGAGCTGAACGTTCTGCTATAGATGACCTTGTTTTGAGCAGAGGAGTTGTACTAGATGATCTCCACAGATCCCTTCCTCCCTCAGCCACTCTGTGATTCTGTGATCTCTGAAACAAGGCAAGCCACGTACAAGATATCACAGTAGTTATGGTAAAAATTGCTAGCCTAAGTGTAAGACAGGATATTGAAAGAAATTTGTTTGACTCTGAAAAGATTCATGGATTAATTTAACATTAAAGAGAAAGGAAAGGAAAATCTTAGCAAATGGAGGGAAAGAGGGAAGTGTATCAAGGTGGAAACACCTAGCAAGGCAATGTAGTAGAAGCAAGACTGTTCTGCAATAAACATAGGGTATAATAAACACTAAGTAAAGTGGTTGGGCAGAGGATGGACAGCAGAAAAATGTTACCAAACCAGAAATATGTGATCATCAGTGCAAGGTAAGAGTTTAATAGTAATGAAATAGTAATGAAAGTACTTAACTCAGATGGTGCCTGATCTCCGGGCACTTTCACAGAAACAAAACCCAAGAATACACATGCAGCTGGGAGGGAAGAGGCTTGATGCAGAATCAGAGCATTTTGCTGAAAGAAGCTTGTACTGGTTTTGCCTGGGATAGAGTTAATTTTCCTCATAGTAGTTAGTATGGGGCTGTGGTTTGGATTTGTACTGAAAACAGTTTGAGAATACAAAGATGTTTTTGTTACTGCTGAGCAGTGCTCACACAGAGTCAAGGCCTTTTCTGCTTCTCACCCCACCCCACCAGCGAGAAGGCTGGAGGTGCACAAGAAGTTGGGAGGGGACACAGCTGGGACAGCTGACCCCAACTGACCAAAGGGATATTCCATCCCGATGACATCATGCTCAGCATATAAACCTGGGGGAAGAAGAAGGAAGGAGGGGATGTTTGAAGTGATGGCATTTGTCTTCCCAAGTAACCATTACGTATGATGGAGCAGCTGGGTGGGCCTTAGTTGCCGGCAGGTGTTGAACCATGACAGAGCTCTGTTATAGACTGGTTTTAACCCTGGAAATAACGTATAAGCAAAAAGTGAATTGCAACCTAGAAAATCGTGCTAAGTACAAACATAATCAGAGCCAGCATAAATGGTATAAATTGTTCAACATTAAAAACGAAACATAAATCCGAACTCTGCCCAGAGGACAGATATCTGCAGCTCAGCTGGAGCTGTGTGTAGCTGCATGGGCACATCTGGGTGGGAAAGCTTGCAAGATCAGGGCTCAGGTACGGCTGTGTCAAAATTAAGAAAAGTGAGAAAAACTTAAGTTCTTCTTAACTTAGGTTAAGAACTCACCTGGCCAAGTCACTTGGGTGACTTCATGCTGTCCGAGTAAAGTTTGTAATGGTGGAATTAAAGGGCATTGTGCAAATTGGAGCTGATCAAGTAAGTAAGAATTTGTCTCCTGATTTCAGATGATGGTTTTAAACTGGTCTCTCAAACATATTTTTGGGAGCAGAGGCAACCAGCGTGGCTATCTTGTTCCCTATCTTTCAGTTAAAAAAATAAAGGAAAATTGGAAAGTCCTTTGTTTTCTGCACAGTGTGGAGCAGAGAGCTTTCCAAAAATTGATTGTCATGGAATGGGAAACTGTTTCCTTCCTCAAATCTGCTTACATAAAACAGTGATATATCATATATTGTGGTGTGCAGATCTAATTTTGTCACCAGGAAGTATATTCATCAAATAAATCCTGCTGGAGCAGAGAAAACAGTGCATCTCAGGACTGACAAGTTCCATGTCTTTCTCTGCCTTTTGGCCAGCCAAGGCCAAGATCCACATTATTAAACTAATTTCAAATAGTGGCCAGAAATTGCTGAGAAAAGAGCTACTTGGTTCACTGTTCATGCGTAAGTAAATGAGTAAATTCCTGCATTCAGACCTGTCTTTTGGCTCTGCACAGGAGTCTCTGTGGCGCAATCGGTTAGCGCGTTCGGCTGTTAACCGAAAGGTTGGTGGTTCAAGCCCACCCAGGGACGGTTCCACTTTACCCCCCCCACGTGGCAGGGGGGGTTGGAACAAGGTTGACTTTTAAGGTCCTTTCCAAGCCAAAGCATTGAATACAATGAGACTATCCAGTCCCCTGAGCAAAGGCAGAGGATGGAAAAAAGTAAACTGATAAAATTTGTGCTGATTTTGGTGAGCCCCAGTGCAAACCTCATGAACTTAAACAAAGTCAAGGGCAAGGTGCTGCATGAGAATCTCAATGTGAGCCGGCAATGTGTGTTTGCAGCCCAGAAAGTCGACTGTATCCTGGGCTGCATCAAAAAAAGTGTGGCCAGCAGGTCGAGGGAGGCGATTCTGCCCCTCTGCTCTCGTGAGACCTCACCTGGGAGTACTGCATTCAGCTCTAGAGTCCCCAACACAAGAAGGACATGGAAATGTTGGAACAGGTCCAGAGAAGGGCTAGAAAGATGATCCAAGGGCTGGAGAACCTCTCCTATGAAGATGGGATGAAAGTTGGGGCTGTTATGCCTGGAGAAGAGAACGATCTGGGGAGACCTTCTAGCAGCCTTCCAGTACCTAAATGGGGCCTACAAGAAAGCTGGAGAGGGACATTTTGACAAGGGCATGTAGTGAAAGGACAAGGGGTAATGGCTTTAAACTGAAAGAAGGTAGATTTCAATTAGATATAAGGAAGAAATTTTTTACAATGAGAGTAACATTTTTTACATGAGGCACTGGAACAGGTTGCCCAGAGAAGTTATGGATGCCCCATCCCTGGAAGTGTTCAAGGCCAGGTCGGATGAGGCTTTGAGCAACCTGGTGTAGTGGAGGGTGTCCCTGCCCATGGCAGAGGGGTTGGAACTAGATGATCTTTAAGGTCCCTTCCAACCCAAACCATTCCATGATTCTATGATTCTATGTGTACCCATATGTTTCTCTTCCCAGTATCTGAACGCCTCATAGCCATTAATGAATTTTATTTCTTATAGCGTCCATGAAAGAAAAAGAAGTGTTCTTCTAATCTTACAGACAAGACATATAGACTAAAAAAAAAGTATTTTCTTGTTGTTGCTGATGGCTGTATGTCTGAGTCGGAAAGGGAACTACTATCACTTTATTTTTAGCCTACTAGCCTACTAATTAGACTATCTTTTCTTATAAAGTAATACCTTAAAACGTTAAGCAAAGTAAATTTTATTATACAAATTTAGAGGTTAATTAGGTCGTTAGCAAAGCTGAAAGAACTGACCATTTGAAGATTTACTATAGATCACAGAGATGTGAATAAATAAAACATCAGCTTCGAATACTGCTCCGAGACAACATCTGAGCATATCATGTGTAGAATTTTAGGTTTAAGAAAGTGTTTGGCTTTGCATTAAGCTAAGAGGGATTGCATAAATCCCTTTATTTTATTGACCTGATAAAATAAGCATAAGCTTCTGCAGCTTTCATTACCTTTCAGTTAAAAAAAAATGTATACATTGTTTAAATATTTTGTTGTAACTTCTACACCACTGATTTACTATGTTATCATATGCTAGATCTTTGGGTTCTCTATAGGGATATTGTAACATCAGATTATGATCTGATTTGAGGTAAAACTCCCAACAGTATGATATAATTTTTTTAAAATTGTAAAATTTACAGTGCACTAAACACAAACATAGCAAATACATGATGTCTTAAGTGAACAGGAGTGAACACCACTGTAATTACATGAAATAAATATCATACATCAAGAAAATTGGGGTGAATATTCTACTAGTTTTGAAGAAAAATGTCAATTTTAAAAAAGGAAAGTATTCCAAAGTTACTTTTGCTTACTAAAAGTAAGTAAATTCACTACTCTGAGTTCATCACAATTAAATATCCATTTGGACTGCTTCATGAGAGTCGCTCAAGAGTCCTTGAATGACTGAATAATTTTTTTGTTGGCTTAAGACAGTTTTTTTATTTATTGGTTACTGGTCTAAGATGATAATCAGATATCAGTGTTCTCCTAATTGTACGCGCTGTACTATGTAGCAGTACTACTTGTCACTTAGCATCCTTCTAGTGAGTTAGTTTTGGTACTTACAAAAACATTAGCCTCACTCTAGGGATACAGAATTAAGATGTAAAAGAATAAATTGTACAGCATCACTCAGCGATCACCGACAATATTAAATGTAGAACAAGATGGAATTTGGGGAATCCATTCTGCCTGTTAAAAATTCTCTCTTCCATGGGAATCAGATTCCCTCACTCTTCCCTTTTTATAACATGAGAATAAAAACATCCCTTAATGAAAGACTTCAGAGAAAAGAATTTTTCACAAAGTTTATAACCACAACTTTCACTGCCTTTCTGAAAAATAATTGCCAGTCTGAGGAAGAGTCAAGAAAGCCTAGAGAACTGTCTCTCTCAGCATGCCGTTTTCTTAGTATAGGTGACAAATACTGGGATTCACATACTGCAGCTTGATGACAAGCTGTAAATGCTACTTAACAGCTAATAGTGGAACCCTCAGAGGAAAATTAAATGGAAACCAAACCACAACAAGGAGTTTTCTGTAACTCCTTAGTAGATATAGATGCAGAACACTTCTTGCCCTTCATTACAGCCCTTCCTAGGTCTGGATATCTCTGCTTATAAATTCCTCTGCCATTCAACCATAAACTGACACTTAATAAGGGGAGACAAGTCTCACACAGCTCTGCAGAGCCATCCTATTGTGCTACACCAGACCTAGGAACATCTAAATAACAGATATGCTAACACAGCTGGAAGCCTGAAGGAAAAAGGATTCTTTTTTTTTTTTTTTTTTTTTTCTTTTCTTTTGTTTAACTAATCAGTCAGGAACTATGAGGGGGGAAATAGCAAAAATAAGGAAAGAAGGAAATAAAGGCTTTATCCCTTCATTTTCTCCAAGGTCAGGGAAAAAAAAAAAAGAGTCTATTAAAAACAGAAGAGATTTCCAACTGAGCCTGCATCCTCCTGTGCTGATGCATCCTTCAGGCTCTGTTCATGAAAGGTGAACTGTAGCCATGGAAGTCTTCAACAACTTTTGTTTATTCAAGGGGACCTAGAGCTTAAAACATGAGTGGAGCAGGCAGAGAATAAGTGAATTAGATTATGTAGGGTGAATTCTTTTTCTTGCTTGTTTTTTGCCTACTTGACATCTAAGTGTAAGGGTTCATGCAAATAGAGGGAAAAAAAAGACCATATCTTCAGTAAAGGGTTTACAATTCAAGATAAGAATGAAGATTCAGAAGTAGGAATCAGGAGACAATGAGATAGAGTGATCGTGGAACATCAGTAATCTAACTTGTCATATTTTCTGCAGGCATTATGGAAGAAGTGTAAGGTACCTATCTGAAAAAGGATAATGAAATGGCCTTGCAGTAGACAGCTCCTACTAAGTGCAAGGAACAGCATAGGAAGAATCACAAAGTTTTGGTGTTGTTGGTTTTTTGTGGTTTTTTTTTTTTTTTAATTTTAACAAATAGGCAAAGTAGAGCCTGACCTGAGACAGAAACTAACATCTTACAAACAAATGCCTTCATCACCACAAATGGAGTTCAGTGGGGAGTGGTATGTGGAATGGCAGTCGGAGACGTCACAGTGCTGACCCCTCCCAGAGCCAGTGGTCCTGTCACCTGCTCTCTCCTGTGTGAATGGTCCTGCTGAATCCCTGTTGACAAAGAAGAAAATAAACTGGGAGCAAATCAAACTCTTTGACATGAAGCTGCTCTCTCATTCTCTTTCTATCCCACTCCAAGGCACACCTGACTTCCTCCAAATTTTGTGTAAAGCTAATTGTCCCTTCCTTCCAGTGACTCCTTCAAACGACACTGCTATTTTCTACCCCAGGACTCGGCAAGGAAAGTGAGGACCCTTTCTTCAATATACTTTCAAGAAAATAAATAATCTTATATGTCTTTCCTACATTCTGTGTTAAATGAAATTGGAGACACTGTCTACTGACTTTCACTGGTACTTGCCAAATAAAGTCTGTTATTTGAAAAATCAGCAGGCTATCATGCAAACTACATAACAGTGGCTAATCGATTCACTTTTGTCCAAAAAACTCTACCTAACTAGGAGGACTCTAGCAGCAGATCTGCTCCCCTGTCCTCTTGTAATCTCAAACAAAACCACAACAGAGCACAAAGTAAATGAAACTTGGGACAACCATTTGCTATGCATATGCAAGACGCCAAAGTACTCAGAAGCAAACTTTCATGGAGTAAAGTATCATTGCTCTGCTGACTTCTGAACCTATTCATCTATCAAATGTGACCTACATTACAGATTATGTCCTCACCTCTGAAGTATATCACCACAGCTGTGTTTCTCTTGGACAATTCAAACCTCTAGTTGAAGTAAGGGAGGGATGGAGACAAAAATTTCTCTGTCAAAGAGACACAGAGATAGAGCAAACTCCTAGAGAAGAGGATGATCTACAGTAGGAAATGCCACCAACCCTTCTCTTTTCAAAATATCTTTCTGTCATTTGTGACACTGATCAATGCTAATTTCAATTATTTTTTTCTTCAAAGGGAATGTTAAAGAACTTTTTGTTCTGCTGTTGCCTGATAACCGTTTCACCTATCAATAAAATACTGCAGGAATTAGGCTTTCCAATGACCAAATCGTTAATTTCAAGAGGAAAGGAATTGGTATGCAGAAATATGTTTCATAACTGTGAAATTGCTTTCTTGTCCTTTCTATAGTGCCAGATTTTTGCATACTCTTGAAGCTGGTCATCAGCTCTCCTTCATAAAGAACAAACAGAAAACCCTTCCTCAAAATTTTTTCTTAACTTATAAGAGAAGGTTGGAGGTTTGGTAAAATTTACTGATAATTATCTTTTTTTTTTTTTTTTTAATTTGGTGTGGAAGGTCACTTTCATAGAATCATAGAATCATAGAATCATAGAATGGTTAGGGCTGGAAGGGACCTTCAAAGGTCATCTAGTCCAACCCCCCTGCAAGGAACAGGGATATCTCCAACTAGATCAGGTTGCTCAGGGCCTCAAATTCACATCAGCAAAACTCTGAAGTTTTCTGCTTACATATTTCCCCGCGTTACACCAGAGTTTATGCTTGTGCAGTTGCAGTCTGCCAGTGAAAGTTTCATTAATAGACCTGGCTGAAAAGTAAACCAAAAAATAATCCAGGAAAGAAAAAACATATTTTAACCTGTATTTTTATCTCTGCGCTTAAGCCTCTCAATTATCTGGACTTACATTGGAAGGTGTTGAAAAAAATATAACTTAAAGACCAAGTATAGGATGAGTTTTCTTCCTCAACTGAACTGCACCTCACCTCAGTCACCCCAAGGAACCCATGTATATACAAGATACCACCTGGAAGGCTTCTTGCTTTGGTCTTTGAGGTCCAAAAAGGATATGAAAAATTATTCCCAGACAGCTCTTCCCTGACCACACATTTGAGAAGATTCAGTTGTGCTGTTGAGCACACCACCTGCACTGATACACACAAGCACTTAGGAACGGCTACTGATTTACACACTGTGGAACGTAAGGGAGGAGAAAACAGCAGTGCTGGAGGGAGATACAAGGGAATTGAAAGCTTAATGCCTTTAGGATGTCAAGGCAATATGCTTGGAGATCTGCACATGTTTGCAAGACACAGTGCTTGTCTTGCTGCCCTCTTGTAACTCTATGATAGTTGTGCTCTCAGGCAATTTTGCCAGCTCCACTGTTTCCCTCCATCTCTGAATTAGCCAGCATTTCCACCTCACTGATGGCAAATTGCATTGCCTTCAGTGCCTGTGGGGACATAATTTGGCTTATACATATTTTTCTAACATGATTATTTAAGATATTAGTATACAAATGAACCCAGGAATGGAACAAACTGCAGGACACATTTCCAGTGTTTCCAGGGACTGTTTTACTGCCATATTTGGAACCCAAAATTTCATAGGACTACATTTAAGATGCCCTTTTTCCCTTTAACCAGGAGATTGGTTCTTCCATCAAGGTATCTTCCACTAATACATGTTCTGACAACTCTATGCATACATCCCAGGCTATTCCACTGTGGGCTGAGGATTCAATAATTGCACAGATTTGTTCAAAAGAAAGTTGAGGCAATGAAGCCTAGCTGACTGAGAACTGATGTAGACCTTTAATAAGTCTAAGGTTGTGCTGACAGCATTACTTAGAGCTTCAAAAACTTTAAACTTAAATCCTACAGAGCAGGACATACTTAAAAAGTACAGATCTGCACAAGCTCATTGGCCAAGCTCCCAAGCGGTTACAAAGAAAAAACCCTCTTTTTTGCCTTAGACAGCCTTAGATAGTGTAGTTCACTTCTTGTCAGAATCAGCAGCATATATGCTCTGCCAGGGTTTGAAGGAAGGAAGGAAAAATGTGAGAAAAAGAAAAACATATGTATGATGAACAGACAAAAAGAATATTGAAAACTTGTTCTCACTGCTCAGCTTGTAGGTCTGTCGGGATATTAAACAAACTTTGTGTGACCGCCTAGAATTTGCTACATTGATGCCCGTCCTTCTGTAACTTACTTACTAAGAGTCTAATTTAGCAGAAATAGAGTTCATAGCTACATAAAGTCAAGCTTTTTCAGTGTTGTTACTGAAGTGATTCATCAGCTTAGTTGGCCTGACTTCAGAACTATTAATTCCTGAGACGTGGTTGCGAGTAGAGACTTTGTCAGAATTATCTTTTCTTCCTGTGAAACACTAATCTCCAGAGTCAAAACTCACCTAACACAGCAACTGAAGCTATTTTTGTATATCCAAAGTTAATCCAGCGCTGAGCTACAGTAATGATGATATATCCCTTTAACAACCGGCATGGAAGCTTTACTCTGTTCTTTTAAAACTGTCCCTAGCATGTATTCACTTGCACATCTTGGTTATCTGGCAGGCCAGTATCTGAGAGGTGCTATCATTTTTCCTCAAAGTTATCTAGTAGTTTAAGTAAGGCAAAGATCCAAACCAAAGATTTTTTTTTTTGGATAAGGTCAACTTGAATTTTTGTTTGTGTTTAAGCTCTAGTTAATGAACATTAATTGACTAAGATGAATATATTGTAGACTGGACACACACATTTTTGATTAACCATGTTTCAGGAGCAAATGTTTGAGTCATGAGACAAATATGTAAATAATGTTTACACTATAATTTCTAATTGCATTAATTAACACACATTAAAACAGACCAACAGTTTATGAAACAGCCAGTGGAAAGCCATTATATAATAGGCAATGCAAATTATGGCCTTGCAGTAATTAACAATTAACTCTGTAATTAACTATGTAATTAACTCTGCTGGGGAATAGAAAATGAGAATGATTTTACTAATTTAAATGTAAAGCTCAATATCCTAATCTCCAGCAATGAGCGGACGATGCTCTAAAACATGTTAAAGCATAGAGTGATAATCTCCTGGTCGGTATATTCTCCTAGTCTCTGGCAGTTTAGAGCCAGAGTTGTATCCATGACTGTGTGTAACAGCATTTGATGAACTTTTTTCTAGGAACTTCTCTAGCTGCTTTTTGAACCCATCTATACTTTGGGCTACCACAATGTCCTGTGGCAATTAGTCCCACTTTCTTATGTGCTGTATGAAATAATCCTTCCTTTCGTTCACATTCAGCTTGCTGCCTGGAAATGTCATTTGATGCTCCATAGTCAGTTTGCGTGTGCCTTTTCTGCGCTATTCCTGACTTTACAGAGCTCTATTATAACTTCCTCCTCACCCACAGCTTTGTCTTTGAGTATTTAGAAATGTGTCAGATGGAATCAGTTTCATAACTTCAACCATCCTTGACATCCTTTTACAGCCTTTCTGAGCTGGGTGAGGGAGTAGAACTGCCCACAGTATTCAGTGGTGCAATGACATTTTCTATTTGTTCTTCTCTGTCGATTTACCCAGGAAAATGGATCATTCTCCCATGGAAATACCATGAGGCATCGTTGCCGTCTGCCCGTGGAAGAGACGCACGGTGCCTGCATGGAGATCACGGCTTGTGGGAGGTTTGGGATTCCTCCTGTCAGACCTAGCCTGAAATTTTTTTTTAGGAGCCATCATCAGCTCTTCAAAATTAAATGAACTCACATTTCATCCATGAAGGAGTGGGCCCACCAGCTAATTAATTAAACGAACTAGTAGTTCCCTGAGGCTGACAAAACCAGCCAGTGTTGGCTCTTGCTTTTAAATAAGGGTGGCCATATGCACGCCTTGTTGGAAATCGGCCCTGGCCCTGGCCAATTCCCGAGCTACAACTGGAAATCGCTTGGGAGAGGTGTGCCAGGGCAAAACTCTTCCAAGGACTCCTTCAACAATTTAGCAATACAGACACTTCTGTTCCAGTGCCTGGCAACAGTCCCAGGCGCTGATTTACTTGTACAGAGAGAAGCTCAGGGGCAGTTAAGATTGGCACAGCAACGTGCATGCTGAGTGGGTGCAGGTCCTCCCAGATCTGTGACGTTGTATTTTCTCTGTATTTGGAGCAGGAGAAAAATGTTCAGAAATCAGAAGAGTCCAGCTGTTTTCTTCTACAGTACACCTAGAAGACCTAGCAGACATAATAGCATAAGAACGCAATGCTTAGGATTGAGAAAATGAAAGATACACCTTATTTATATAGAATATATATTTAAAGGAGATGATTCATGTTAACAAGCAATTAAGTATTTATAAGGTAATCCAGGAATCAAGATCAGGTGATTGCAGAGGGGAGGGGAGGATTTCCTCTGATTTAAGATTAGGAATAATCAGGATTAGATACAGACATTAAAGCCTTGGAGTACACAGGTTCTGCAGAGTTAGCATACCCAGAAATCAGATTTTGCTTTATAACCCATTAAAGAATTTTTAGCATACATACCCATATACAAATCTGGCCTTGCAGGGAATAGATATCTCCCTAATGCTCTATTTAAATATTTATGTAAGGGATAATTTATGTGTAAATTGATAGATATTAATTCCTTTATGGCTGGATTCTGATTCCCTTACTCTCAAGGAACAATATTGTGCTCATTATCCAATGCCCTTGTTATAAATAGAAAACTGACGAAAAAAATATTATTCAACCTCTGTTCCAGTTTTATTGAGGGGATTTTTTTAAGGACAGGCACAAAAAATAACGTATTTCTCTTGCATATAGATGAATATGTTTAGAAGATAATTTTTGTTGCTTGATTAATAATTTAGGTACAGTATGAAAAGAAAAGTTTCAGATTAAAGTAGCTATTGTCTGCTTTTATGAACAGTTAGAAACTAGGTCATTGCAAGAACTGAAAACATCCCAGTGGTCTGACATATTCTATATTTTTATGTGTAGGTAATACAGTATATTGTTAATGTGAGATCTGGCATGTCTTATTCTAGCACAGCCTAATTTAAGTTGTGTCGGCTGTGAAACTTGCCAAGGGAAGTAGAAGCCAAGCACACTCTGCAGGTGCTGGGCTGCCTTAGCAATTTTTATGTGTCAGCTCAGAAGGCTCTTGACCTCATGCCCTAAACCTCCTTGCATACAGACATGAAAGTTTCAAAACTCAAGGTTTCTGCTCCATCCCTCTGGGAGAGCTCCACAGAGCACGGTCCTGGTGCTCTGTGCAGCTCTGCAATGTCGCCAGGACATGTGGCCTGGGCACAGGGTTCTGCTGGCAGTATTTTGTTCATGGGAAACTAATTTCAGTCCCTGGAAGACAGTGGTAGGCAATAAATTGAACTCCTCTGTAGTACTTATCTCCCTGTAGCCTTGCGCTGCTGCTGTTTCCTGTGCATTCCTGTCTTCTCGTCCCATGGGGCCACTAACATCACGGGCGCACCATGCCCTTGCTCTTTGCTGTCAGGTGCTCTCTCTAGCATCCCATGCATATTACAGGCAGCAGCTCACTGGAGAGTGTCAATTTTCCTCACTTCTTTAACTCAAGTTACAAATAACCAACCTATGAGAAAACTTTGCCAAATAATCTGTGGCTGTGTGCCACTTTTTGGCTATGGCTACGTCTTCTAGCTTACCACAGCTGCTTTTATCATAGCTGCATTTTTCATGGGTTAATCTTTTTATACATACATTGTCTTGAGAAGAACTGACCCATAAATAGGGAGGGTTTTTCCAAAGTGTAGGAAGTAGACCATTCATCTCACTGATTTCTCTTAGTTGGCCCCAAAGTGCTCGAAGAGGGAAATGACTAACAGCCTAAAATAATAGCTCAGAGTGATGTAAAACATTCTGCTTCTTGTCTTGCACACCCCTTCCTCTCTTCCCAGGATCCACATACCCGCCTTGCTCTGAGGAAGTTAATGAGATGATGACATAAGCAAGGGTGACAAGACTGGGTATTCTATAAAGCTATTTTTCCCAACCATATATCTGTTTTAGATGATTAACTCTTCATTTACAAAGTTGCTTTCACTCATAAAGTTGAATTATTTGGCAACAGACACAACCCAGTGAAAAACTTCTCTGGAAAACTATAGATATTGTAAGAAAGAAAAAATACTATAATAAGAAAAAACAATAAACTTACCAGTTATTATCTTTATTACTTGTGTTCTAGCGCTCAAGGTTTATCAGGTGTTCAGAGAGTAACAGAGAATGAATGACCTTTCCTCTCAAATCTAGATACGTCAAATCATTCTTTAAAATTGATGCTTGCTCAACTTACCCCTGTCCCATGTTTTGTCCCTGCCCATGGCAGGGGGGTTGGAACTAAGTGATCTTTAAGATCCCTTCTAACCCAAACCATTCTATGATTCTATGATTCTATGATTGTGTGTTCCCAAGCCATGGTACCAAACAACCAGCTACCTCCAGGATATATCCCCAGGCTAACCTGCATCTGTTTTCTGGCTCCTGGCTCCCATAGTCCAGCTGCAGCTGGAAGGCCAACTGACCAGCTGCATAGGGCAAGGAGGACAAAGGAAGACACAAGCTGGAGGAACAACCAGCACTACATGCAGGAAAACAGACTCCTCAGCTACAGTTTTGCCCCTCAGCAGGTCCCTTGTTGCATGATGCAGTGCTTCCAGGAGGGAGCAAGCCACAGGAACCTTGTTACACGTCCAAATTCAGGAACAAAAAAGTGGGAGACTAGGATGTTGAGAGGTTTGAATATTTCAAAATCCAAATATGGGTTTTATGTAGTACAGGAGAACATAAAAAAGAAACCTGGAGAAACAGCTTTTTGTGGTTTTTTGGAAGCTGAAACCAGAATAATGCCAAGAATCCAATCTTTCCATGGCCATGCCACTAGCTGTTAAAAAGAAATCTTATCTTGAAGTACACAACATCCCCATTTGCCTGGCTAGCTCTTTAGACACACTACTAAGCCACATCCTGCCCTTTGGGAAACACTCTAGTGCAAGGAGGAAAGCAAGACTGCAACAGAAAACTGGTAACTCTGCATGTCTCACTGAGCTTGGGTTGGTTTGTTTTCTGCCCGTAAGTGCATGTTCTGAAGGTCTGGAGTGATACTGGAAGCTGATGAAGAAGAGAGGGATGAGGGTAGTGGTTGTGAGTGAGTATGTTTTTAAAATCAAAATAAAGTGGCAGAATAGGAAGATAAGGAGTGCGATGAGTAAGCTTAGGAATGCAAAGCAGGAAATTGGTTGTGAATTAGCATCTTGCCATGGGGGGAAGGTATACATTGTCTATCATCATCATCGTCAATGGTTAAAACTGATGTTGAAAGAAACATCGATCTGTAACTTCGTCTTAAAATGTTAAAACTAGAAAATCAAATACTGAGAACAGATGAACAAGTGAGTAACTTTAAAGAAGCTGATTAAGCATTTGGCAAGGAAAAAAAAAACTTTAATGGAATACAGTAACTCTATTAGCTGTCTTCAGTGAAACTTGAGCTTGGGTCATACTGACTAATGTAAAGTTACCCATGAAACCAAGTGCTCTAGGAGCTCCTGGTGTAATTCACACTAGTGAATTTTGTGACACGAACAAGTTCTTTAAATGGCAAATTCTAATAGATTGTGTTTAGAAATGTTGAAAATATAAATACAAGTAACTGATTGGTCTGAAAATTTGATGTTTGTATGTTGGAAGCATGGGACTTTCTGCAGAAAGGGTCTGTGCCAGATACATTTTTAGATAAGTACTGGTATTTCATTGTCTAGCTGACATTTTGTATTTCTCCAGTGGTACTCATTACAAAATAATTGGTGAGTACTAAACCAATGTGTGTTAACTCCGGAGTCTATGATTCTATATCCCTTGTGACTGTGGTAGCAGTCAATACATCTAGTTGCTTTTCAGAGAAGGAAGTACACAGGAAGGAACTGATTTTGTACCAAAAAACAGATGGATTCCAGACAAATTGCAAGACAAAAGTTGAGAGAAACATGAAACAACAGCTTTTCATCCTTTAGCTTTTTACTTTTAATACTTGCAAAGGATTACTATAAGTAAAGGGTACTGTTACAGTAATTGATGTATCAGGAAGAAGCTTTGACACCCGAAAACCTTTTCCCTCCTAAATTTTGAAACATCCTACCATAACACTTTCATTTTACAAAGCACAGAACAGATCTCAGCAGAACATGAGTCATCTTTCAACCAGGCACACAAATAGGCTACGTTTGCAGACGCGCTTCTCCCAGATGGCAGGTGACTTTCAGCCACGGGATGCACATCCAGACTTCTGGAGGCTCCACACTGGTGCATTTCCCACCTTGCCCTGCATGAGTGCGCTTTGGCTGTCCCTGCTTTGCGGGTAGTATTAGGCAGTTGCAGGGTGGTGTCTCTGCTCTCTGTCGACTTCTCACCTCTCAAAAACCCAGAGCCGAGCCCCACAGCATCTTTTATCTGCATATTAGGATCCCCACTCTCTTCATAAAGAAGCAGCAAATGTCCCAAGGGAAACTGGCAACCATTAAACGGTGCGTTATGAAACCTGAAGACACGGCAGGTGAATTAAATTTTAAGGCCAAAGTAACTTTAGCAAAAGTGCTTTCACTTAATACCCGAATGACAAGAGTTGGTCAACTTCAGCTAGGTGGTTTATAAGGCTGGAGGTGGGAGGTGCAGGGAGGATGACAGCCTGGTAAGAGCCCTGTAAGATGGGAGCCTCGAGCCTGATGGCTTGCAGTGAGCCGAGAGCCAGTGAAGGAACTAAAGATTGAGGGCTTAATTTCCTGGTAAGTGTTGCGGTGCCTCGAGGTATTTCAGCTACGAATTGATGTGTAAGGGTTTTAATTGTGTTTTGAGCAACCTATCTGTGATTGCTGAGGGAGCAAATGCTGCAGCTTGTCATCGCATCTCACAATGAAGGAACCAAAAGCAAATCTGGGTCAAAGCACCTTTTGGTGTTTTCTCTGGGTGGTTTTTTGTTTGTTTGTTTGTTTGTTTGTTTGTTTGTTTGTTTGTTTTCCCCAGAGCATGGGTAAGATCCTGCTGGGAAATTCACCTGTTGTGGCAAGGTCACTGTGCAGATTCTGGGTATTACTTCAACTTTTTAAGCACAACTGAAAGACTGTATGGACTGCAGAAAGAAAGAGTTGAGCAGACAAAGAAGCAATCAGCAGTTTTGCTGCAGAACAGAGCAGAGCAAAGCAGCAACAGTGCCAACAACCAGCAGAACCAAAACCAGGAGGTTGCAACTGATGGCAGTAGCTAATGGTAAACCTGGCTAGTGTGAGCAACCATAAGAATGTTGCTAGTGTGAGTAGCTAAAGGCAAATAGTGCATCCCTCAAAAAAAGCAATGGAGAGCATGACTCCTTTGTCAGCTTTCAAATGGTGAACTATGGGGGAAGAGATTGCAAAGTATTCCAGTAACAACGATCAATATCTGTCACTTGGATGTCTCCAAATCTGGACTGGAAATGGAAATCGGACTTTTGTGTTATCTGACAAGCATTCAGAGCTGTCAGATGAGAATGTAGTCAAGAATACCAGGACAATAAAAATAGCTTTACAGGAAAAAGCCCAAAGTCCACCTAGTCTGATGCCCATAGAATCATAGAATGGTTCGGGTTGGAAGGGACCTTAAAAGATCATCTAGTTCCAACCCCCCTGCCACAGGCAGGATCATCTTCCACTAGACCAGGTTGCTCAAAGCTTCCTCCAGCCTGGCCTTGAACACCTCCAGGGATGGGGCATCCACAACTTCTCTGGGCAACCTGTTCCACTGTTCCACCATCCTCATTGTAAAAAATGTCTTTCTTATATTTAATTGAAATCTCCTCTCTTTCAGTTTAAAGCCATTGCCCCTTGTCCTATCACTACAGGCCCTTGTAAAAGGGCTCTTTTCTCCAGCTCTGACAGCAGATGCTTAGAGAAAGAGTGTAAAAAAGAGCAAGCAGGGAGCGACAAATTCCTGCTGCGTCCTTCCTGTGACTCTCAAGCAGAAGATTTATATCTTCATTTTTTTTCTAGTAGAAACAAATGTGCATAGGAACTATACTTGGAGCTGATCGCTCGTTTTTCTGAATATGTTTATGACTAGGACTATTGTTCTTAGATTACTTTCTCCTCAAAATTTTCAGTACAACAAACAGCTTCCCCTACCTAATTCTCTATTGGGAAGAAGCCCATCGGAACAACCGGCTGTACCTCACAGAGGCTGACATCTTGTGGTGGCTTTCTGTATGCCGCCTTCTGCTCAGTTCAGAAAAGACTGAATTTCTCCCTTGGCTTAAATAGCTCTTGTACATCTTCTCTATGTCACTGATTGTATATTAACTACATGATTCTGAAAATTATTCCGTAACCCCAACAGGGAGCTGAGAAAAGAAGTAATGCTGGTATCAAAATATACTTCTATTTTTTTTTGTTTTTCCCAGAGCTTTCTGGTTTTGAATTGCTAATGTACGAAAGCTTCTTACCGCTGCAATCACAGCCCTCTTTAACATGGCTTTGTTTACATGCTGATATTTACCAGCTTAAATGTTTTTGAAACTGCTAGTAATCCCACCCTAGAACACTAAACAAACTTAAAGGCATTGGCTAGAGTAACAGGGGAGTATATTTTAGTTTGAAAATCTCTCTAATGAGGTTCTGGCTTTTGTGAGTTAAAAGCTACCAGCGTCCAGCTGGAGCAGATGAATGTGTGCAGCGAGGTCTGCCTTTTGCAGATGTTTGCTCCAGACAGTTACTGGGAGCACTGCTGTGCTCCCCAACATTTCATCATGCATTTTGTTGTGGTGTAAGTGTAAAAGACACACCACAAACATCTTCAAAATAGGATCCATTTCAGAGCATGAAATACTATTTTTGCCAGTCCAAACAGTACAGTAATTGCTGCATTATTTTTTTTAATCTCAGGGATGGTGTAATAATAAGAGGCTACATCTTCATATTCTTCTGAATTTAAAGTAGAAGTTTCTTTCTTAGACAGCAGTTTGCAACTTGCAATATGTTGATACAAAGCTGGAAAGTAATTTGGACGTTTATCTGAAACTTTCTGATCTCCTATTGGTACTTTATTAGTTTTTTCACAGGCATCAACAATTACTGTTGCAATACCTTAAAGGGGGCTTGGGATACCAAGGGGAGTCTACCTGTATAGCAACAGCAGCAAGTAGCAGAGAAACAGCAGAGCAAGCTTCTTCCATTATTATCGTGTTAAGTAAGGATAGATCAACCTAGTTTTTTCTCAGGTGTATCTAATTCATTCATTTATTTATTTGCTTGAGAAAAGAAAGAAGATTGCCTTCCTTTGAATTTTTCTGAGTGAAAGCTCCCTTGTCTCTCAACAGCTAAAATTAGCCCAGTTTTAATAAACTTCTGAGAAGGAAACTAGTTGATCACGAACAAATTAATAGATTCTGCTTGTCCTTCAAAATAGAATCAGTTATAGAATGATGGCAGATAGTGTCAGCCTGAATACAATTTTTACAGAGTTAACGAGGACCTGTGTCGTGGTTTTAGGCTGATCCAGCAACTAAAACTCACACAGTCTCTCCTTCTCCAGTAAAGTAGAGAGGAGAGAAAAAAAAAAACAAAGGGACTGAGGGTTGAGACAAGAACAGAGGGAGCACCCACCAACCATGGTCCTGGGCAAACCAGGCAGAGCTTTTCTCAAAGCAAAACAGTTTATTAATGATTACTTAGAAGGACAAAGGGAAACAAAAACCGATTACTCGAGAGGACAGAAAGAAACAAAACCAGATCTTAAAACCGACACCTTCCCCCCCCCCTTTCCTTTTCTTCCGGCTCTACCTCCTCCCCCCAGCAGCACAGGGGGCAGGGACTGGGGGAGTGCAGGTCAGTTCATTCCGTGCTGTTACTGCTGCTTCTTTCTTAAAGGAGAAGGAGTCCTTACACCCTTTTCCCCTGCTCCAATGGATCCCCTACCCACGAGGAAAAATCCACAAACTTCTCCAGCGTGAGTCCAGCCCACTGGAAACAATCCTTCCCCACAGATTGCTCCGGTGTGGGCTTTACCACAGTCTCGGATACTTAGGGAGGTGTAGCCACTCGCTCCGGCGTGGGTCGTCACGCAGACTCCAGATGCCTCTCTGCCTTGCCGTGCACCCCAACACGACCATCCTCAGGCTCAGGCATCTTCTCCCCACGGGCTGCGAGTGGGTCTCTGCTCCACCGAGGCCGTCCTGGTTGCAGGGGGGCCGCCTGCTATCTCACCATCAGCCGCAGGGGGAACTCGGCTCCGGCACACCTCCTCCCGCTCCATCCTCACTGACCTGCTGTCGATTCGGCTGTTTCTCTCAGATCTCAGTCCTCTCCAGGTGAACTCAGCCCAGTGGGCATCCCGGGAGTGGGGTGCCTCCGAGTTCCCCAGCTGGCTCCGCCGCCGCCATTCTCCGTGGGCGGCGCCGGCCCGACACAGGCAGCTGCCCGGCCGGGAGCCAGGGAGCGGGGGCAGTGCCCTCCTCCCTTCTCTGGTCGATCCTGGGCGAAGCACCTTTTCCGGTTCCTTTGTCCTGACTTAAATAGGGCAATTCGCAGAGGCGCCCTATTGGCTCAATCCCGAGGGGGATGGCAGTCTGATCTGGTGGCCAGAACTAAGCCTAACCCGGTTCCAAAACCGGGGAGGTCGCCGGGAGCAAAACCCCTCTCCTGCCACCAGAACCACCCCCCCCTCCACATCAAACCATGACAACCTGAAACAGGGATAGATAATGAAAATCTCAGTATATTGCAAACTCTAAATTTGCAGCAAATGCAACAAATAGTTCCACTGTTCATTTAATATGTTTAGGTTGTTGTTCAAGATGTAATGCAGTATTTCAGCATTGTTCACCTTGCAGGTTTCCTTATCGTGACCTCTGCTTGAGTATAGAGATAATGAATTACAGGACCTTAAGTCATGATTACTATTGCAGAACTGTCAATATGCATGTTCTAGAAACATGAGAGAATACGAAGAAATTGCCATAATTATCTGGAGGAAAAAACCCGTCACATCTGTAGAGAGCTGCAGCTGCATAGAATAAAGTTGCAAACACAACTAAGCAAAGACGTGGTAGGGAAAACATGACAGCCAGCAAGAATCTTACAAGAACAGCATCATCAAAGTCAGACAGACAAGGACAGAATGATTATTGACTTCTTATTGCCCAAGCAGATGTTTAGTTGGCTCTTCACTGATTCCACCTAGGCTAATACGGAGAGGAGCATAATGGTTAGCAGAACAAAGGCTTGTGTCTATGTCTTACCCTTTGGTATTTTCTGCTCAAAAATGCTTTCTGCAGAAGATGGGTTTTACTAAAAGAAGAGTGATGGTGTTTTTTAAATATAAGACAGAGTTGTAAGCTTTTCAAGCTCCAGTAAAGATATTGCAAAGTTAAGGGCTATGACATTACGAAAATAATTCAAAGTATCTTCACTCTAATCCTTGCGCACCGTGGATTTGTTTTGAGGCACAGTAAAAACTTCCTTTCGAAAATTAATACAACAGAAATGTGGCAGAAATATGGCAGAAATGTAACAGAACTGACAGAGTTGCTTCGGACCAGAAGCATGGATGTATTAGACAAAGAAAGAGTTAAAAAATGTATCTTCAAGCCCGGACATTTTATTACTGAGAAATTTTAGCAACTCAGCTTTAAGGAAATGTAGGTAGGCGTCAAGTAGCACTAACTGCTCCACAGAGAATAGAAATGGATGTTGCACAAACTGTAATTGACGGTCCTTTAGTTTAGAAATGTTGTTGAGAGTCAGTGTAAATCATGTGAGTCAAAAAATAGACAAAAGCATTTTTAACCTTATGTTAGATTCTAATTAGAATTAAAACAAATGAAAAAAAAAAGATCTGTACCTCTTTTGCAGCACTGTCATAAATGTCAGACAGAGAAAGCAGGAGTTAGTATAGTTCATATAGCAAAGCAGGAAAGAAATGGAAGGAAAGAATCCAGTAGTTCAACAATGCAGATAAAACCGGAAACAGTGATGGGGAGTTTCTTTGATATCCTGACCCATAGCTGCCAGTTGGCAGAATCAAAGCAACTGCAGTGCTTTCAGAGCCTTCTCCAAGTGAATTTCCTCCCCTGATGAAATCTCTTCATAGTAAAACGAAAAGAAACTCGGTCAAAGTATACACAGTACTGCGTTCAGCTCTGGGGGCCTCAACATAAGAAGGACATGGAGCTGCTGGAGTGGGTCCAGAGGAGGGGCAGGAAGATGATCCAAGGGCTGGACAACCTCTCCTATGAAGACAGGCTGAGAGAGCTGGGGCTGTTCAGCCTGGAGAAGGGAAGGCTCCAGGGAGACTTTCTAGCAGCCTTCCAGTACCTAAAGGGGGCCTACAAGAAAGCTGGAGAGGGACCTTTTACAAGGGCGTGTAGTGATAGGACAAGGGGAAATGGATTCAAATGGAAAGAGGGGAGATTTTAATTAGATATAAGAAAGAAATTCTTCCCTCTGAGGGTAGTGAGGCACTGGAAGAGGTTGCCCAGAGAAGTTGTGGATGCTCGATTCCTGGAAATATTCAAGGCCAGGTTGGATGGGGCTTTGAGCAACCTAATCTAGTGGAAGGTGGCCCTGCCCACGGCAGGGAGGTTGAATCTTTAAGGTCGCTTCCAATTCAAATTATTCTACAATTCTGTGATAATTTCTACTTTTCTAGAACATAGTCTTCAATATTATTTGGGGAACTAAGTTTGTCCATTAAAAGAAGATATTAAAACAGTTTTAAGAAATCCCATTAAGTGATTATAAACCAGCATCTTTTTACATAGTATAATATTCTTCAAAAATGAGACAAGACATATAAATAACATCTTATTTTGTAACTAATATTGCTATTACTGTTATTCTTGTTATTATTATTACAGCCTCTATTAGTATTGCTTTGCCACCTATAGTACAAATAATGAGGCTCAAAACTCAAAACTCAAACCAAGTTCACATTTCATTTGGCAGTAGAAATAAATGCGGACATAATCCATATTATTATTATTGTCTTATAAATACCACTGACAAGAAAGTAAGATTGCATTGATTGTTTTTAAGATGGATATGCAAATGAAACAATTGATTTCCAGTCTGGATAACAGATAAAAGTGAAAGAGCTTAATGCTACATTTTCTTACCCTCAATATATCAACAAGGCTAAAAATAGATTTTGGAATCCAAAAAGCATCTGGAAAAACAAGGATTCATGTATATATGTATAAATATATACCCAAATATACATCTATCCAAAGATACACAGCTAATACATCTTGGAAAGGTTACTGTAAGTCTAACTGGAATACCATTTTACATGGTCAGATGTACTAAAAACCAGTTGTATGAATTAGCATATAGTGCAGACATGCAGCTGTGTCAGTAGAGGAATTCACAGAGATACGTATAGATCCTTCATCATTGTTTTCGCTGGGATTATGCATGGTTCTCTGTCTAGAGTGGCTTAATCTGATTTCCTCAGTCCCTAAGAGCATCTATCCACCAGTAAGAGCACTCCTCTCAAGTGCAGAGGGAAAGCAGCATGGACTTGTTTTCTGTGAATGTCTTATGTTCTTTGATGGTAACATAGGAAAGAGGAAGGTAGCTAAAGTAGGTGTCTGTGAAGTAAGTTGATCTCTACTACAATCCTGCAAAGGTCCTCTGTTTCGTAGCCTCATCTTTAGCATGGGCAAGTTCCAGTACAAAAGATGCAGGCAGCTTCCAACCTCAGTCTGCTGGCGTGACCACAAGAAGCCGGCTCAGCTCAACATGTTGCTGTTGGGAAAAATGGCTCCAAGCCACGCTCCGAAGATGCGCTGACTCCTAACACTGCAATGCAGCAAAGAAAATCTCTGCTGGCAGAGCAGCTTCCAGGAAGAACTCAAATTGCACTCATGAGTCCACTGCCAGGCAAGGGAATCAAGGCTAATGGAATTGCAGGGGGAAGCATATCAGATCATGGCTGCCTATCTGGCTTATCCCATAAAAATATCGTCCTCTGTTAGATTTTTAGTCCATTCCTTGTTGAAACATGAGCTACCATGCTATCTGCTCCTTCAGTATGAGTGGTAGACAAAAAAAAGAAAAGATATTCTTTTACCTATTTGTAAATATTTAATGATATTTTTCCCTTCTGAAGAGATTTGACATTTTTTTTTCAAGTAGTCCTGTCTCATAGTTTGCCAGTAACTGAACTGGGCCTGGTAAAGTGAATCTGAACTTTGGCAGAATCTTTTTTTGGTAAAAGGAGGCAATAGAATATAGCTGAAATGTGCTTTCCTGCACATGGAATTTGTTCCTATATTTTGACATCCAGCGATGCCAAAAACGTCCAATTTAGGACTGGGTGCTTGGGCTCAGCACTGTCCAGAGAAGACTTTTTGTGAAGACCTGAAATGCAATGATAGACAAGATGTGTGGGGAAATAACTGAAACTGGAGGGGAATGGGAGAATATTGTGCCCCAAAGTTCAGCTTACATCTCTGTAATATCAGAGCAGCTCTGAGCTGAGACACAGTTGCTGCTCCCAGGAACAAACAAGGCGTACGTAATACCCTTGAAATGGGGAGTAGAGTGGTACGGAGGTATCACGGCTCATCCCTGTTATCAGGGATAAGGGGCGCCTGGTGAAGATAATCATATAATTGCCATCAAGGAAGATGAATCACAACTGCTGCCTCAGCAGTGATAGTGAAATTGTGTTCTTTAGCTACTAAATCACATCCCCATCTCGAAGGCTATCTGCCTCTGAGCTGTGACCACCCCTCATGAGAGAAATTTACACTAATCCTAATAAAAGGTATGTATGACTAGAGTCACTTGAGCTCCACCTAAAAGAAATGAAAAAGTATAAAATGGTAAAAGACAAAGGGGATGTCAGTGATCAGTTGATGGGCTGAACCTCTCTTCTTCCCCTCATAGGGACGCCAATTGGGTAAGAACTTTGTGTTATGCGCATTTACTTACTAACACCTTGCTAGCTATTGAGTATTATCACTGATCAGTAATAGTTTTATATTATTTTAATCAAAGTTGTTTTGTAGTCAGTCACTATCACTGGCTCTCTATGAATCTATATCCTGTCACGAATAAAATTATATATACAAAAGTTCTGCAGACTTTTGCCCTTATTAACATAAGGAGGTTGGGCTATAGTACTACCGAACTGGTGTACTCGCCAAAGTTATTTACACTGAGAGATGGTCGTTTTGACCTCTTAATGTGACAAGATACAACAAAAAAATGAGATCCAAAGTTCACCGAAGTCTTTATGCCACAAATTTATCTGGGCATTTAAAATCAGAAATATCAATATCAATGTATCTCTTTCTTCTATGCTGCAGGCTAACTGGTGTAGAGTGCCTAAAATTTTGTATGTGAAGAAGGTACAGTGGAAAAACAGAGTGAAAGAGCTGAAGGTTTTTATTTTTACTTAATACTGCATTCCCTTTCTGACAACAATCTACGTTCCTCAAAATCCTGAAAATAAAATAATTTTTATCTCTGAAGAAGATGTTGCTTGTAGCAAAATAAATGCCATGAGCTCCACGGTTTTAATTGTTTTGATGGTATTATCTTTTTGAAAAGAAATACAGTCTATCTTTAGTTTTCCCTGAGAATGCTCATGGCAATGAACTTCCTGTAAAATCCAGGGACAGTGTTTCTCTCGTTAGACTGATAATTGATTTGATTTCATTTGCTGAGAAAGACAAATTCCACCAACTGCTCTTAGGCAGTTGAACTTAACATCTTCAGACATGTGAGTGCGATGGAGAGATACATTAGTGTCTGCTTGTCTCAGTATTGAGGAGGATTCTGTTGACCGCGTTCCATGAGTAAATTGACTTTGATTCCCAACTTACCACTTACAGCTTCTTAGTCTTTCCTTGGGATGACATTTTTTTTCCTTGACACCAAGGAAGTTAATAACATTTGGAAGTATTATTGGTGATACCGGTCATAGCGTAACTACTTTCAGCTAATTTTACTACTTTCAGCTAATATTGCCCGGGAAACAATACCATGCAGGTCTGGAAAGGAAGGAGAAAAGTGTGACAAGATCCAGGTAGCAGAACCCTGTGAACAAGGGAAGGAGAAAGCATTGCTTTGGCAACACAGCCAAGGATAGGCACATCTGCTCTTCTGCGTAGATCACAAAGGCATCTGCATGGATTTAAGAATACCAGTCTAGAGCACACGCTCTTCCAGGTAAGAACTGTCATATCACAAAAGGCCAGTCTGGCTTCTTGTGTCTGCCCGTGACGGGTTATGAATACCTCCTCTTACACCTCTTGCATACTTACAGAGTTGACGGACCAAGGCGTGTGCAGTGTGATTCTTCACCTGGTTTCCACACCTGGTTGTGGAAGTCTGTAGTTCAGCGACTGAGTCAGATTGCACCTGCACCCAACATGCTTAAAATCTGCTGGTGACCCAGTACTCCATGAACTGTTTAATTTTTGTTGGAACACACTTTGCAGCCTGGCCTCTGCAACACATTTGTTTTAAGCTTGTTGTCTGTTAACTTTATTTCTTAGCCAGCTTCTTCACACTGATAAGATTTTAAGATTTTGTAAATCTTTATCACCTCCACTTGAATTCACCCTTTTCACAAGCAAATGTCCTAAGTCTTGTTTGCTTTATCACATAGACAAGCCATTTCACATCACTGACTTTTCTTCTTGCTTCTCTTTGTAACTATTCAGAGGTAATAACCCCTTTTTTTTTCTGAAGAAGGCTGACCAGACATGTGCCTACAATATTAAAAATATGCGGGTTTTTTTTCTGCTCTTAATTCCTTTTACATGTTACAGAGCTATAAAAGCAATAGCTTTAAATACTGTCACTTATAATTAAAACTAAAAAATACTTTTCAATCACCAATAAAACCATGGCTTGAGAAACCGATGTAACATTCTTGAAAGTTGATAATCAGACTATCAGATCAATGGAGATAATGAATTACAGCGCTGAAGGTCTTTCACTGTGTATGCCCTTAGCATTCTCCAGATATTTTAACTGACTGACTTTTGGATGGAATACCTCAACTGTTACCAGCTACCAGCAGAGTTCAGGCTGTCATCTGGTCCTAGGAGCTTTCTGAAGATCAGGCAGTGTTATTAGATGTTGTTTTTTTTTTTTTTTTTTTTTTAAGATACATAGGCAGGTTAGCAACCTGGTTTCCTCCTGAACCTCCATTTGATTTCTGTTCTTTTTCTTCTCTTTTTAAAAGCTGTTTTAGAATTTAAACAACTACTCTGTTTTTATCTGCTATCTGTAAGCTAAGTCTGATCCCTAGGAAGCACGATCTCCTTTCTTTCGGCATCAGAGTGTGTTAAATTCACAAGTCTTGTCTGCATAATCAACATCTCAATTACCTTTTAAAAAACACTGTGAAAAATAAATCTGATAAAAGGACTGGAAGCCATCTAACAATTCCTTAGAGAAGACTGGAGTCTAGCCACTGCATGTCTAGTAGGTATTAGTTTGAGACAGGATCTTATTGATGTGGGGCACTAATCTTTCTTTCCCTCTTTTTTGATAGATCAAAAAAGTAAGCCTTAAGCAGTTAGGTATTTAAATTTGTCACATGGAACTATGTATTTCTAGTCTACAACACTATTCCATATAATGCTATCCAGTAGAAACATACATTAAGAAACCAACAGTTATTAAAGTAACATTCAAATAATTAATTTTGCTGAGAAAATGTGTCAGGTTTATGTGGTGGGGTTTTGGTATCAGAGGAGGGGCTACAGAGATAACCCCTGTAAGGAGCAGCTAGAAGCTTCCCCAGCTCCAAGTGGGACTCACCTCTGGCCAGAGCTGAGCCGATCAGTGCCTCTGTGATAAACGTATTTAAGAAGGGACAAAGAAACCTGCACTGTGTGCAACCTGCAGTGAAGAGCAGGGGAAGGCACGGGCAGCTGTCCGTGCTGGGCCCTGTCCCCGTCCCCCTCACCTGGTGGGGCAGCGGCTTGAAGCGCTCTGAAGCTCCCAGGGTGTGGGCTCAGTGGAGCTCATCCCGCCGGGGCCACCAGGGTTCGTTGGGCTGGCCGGGCGGCAGCCCGGCACGGCTGCAGCGGAGAGAGGACTGAGATGTGAGAGGAACGATTATGCAGATACCAAAGTCGGTGAAGATGGAGTGGGAGGAGCTGTTCCGGAGCTGAGATTCCCCTGCAGCCCGTGGAGATTAACAGTGGGGCAGTTTGTGCCAGAGCAGGTGGCTGCACCCAAAGAAGGCCATGACTCCATGAGAAGCCCACACTGAAGCTGGAGATTAACGGTGGGGCACTCTGTGAAGACCTGTGGCCATGGAGGACCCCATGCCAGAGCAGGTGGCTGCACCTGAAGAATGCTGTGACTTTGTGGGAAAAACCTGCACTAGAGCAGGCTATTGGTGAAAGACTGCACCCCTTGAGAAGGGATGCCATGTTAGAGTAGAGGATGAGTGAGGAGTCCTCCCCGTGAAGAGGAAGGAGTGGCAGAAACAGTGTGTGACGAACCAACAGCAACCTCCATTCCCTGTCCCCCTGTGCTGCTGAGGGGAGGAGGAGGTAGAGCTGGGAAGAAGGGAAGGGGTGAGGGGAAGGTATTTTTAAGATCTGGCTTCATTTCTCATTATCCTCTCTGATGTGATTGGTAACGATATAAATTTTTTTTTTCCCCAAGTCGAGTGTTTTGCCTGTGGCCACAGTTGGTGAGTGGTCCCCCCCGTCCTTGTTTCAACCTTCAAGCCTTTTGTTATATTTTCTCCTCTCCACTCCACTGGGGCTGAGGGGAAGTGAGTGAGCGGCTGCGTGAAGTTTAGTTGCCAGCTGGGCTAAACTATGACAGAAAAGCTGGTATCTCATTTATACATTGATGTTAAAGCTTCATTTGTTGTTAGCTTATTAGCATTTTCAAAATAGAAAATTTGCACATCACAAATTAACTTGTAGAGTTCTTTCTTACAATGCCATGGGTGTTGACGTGTTATTTTTGGGATTGGGGATTCTTTTTCAAAGAACGTACAGTATTACTGTGATGTAATTAAGAAATACCTAGTATTTTCCACAGAATTTTAGGAAGGGACTCCAAGGTGGTCATCCAGTCACCTCTTTATCCCAAAGCATGATCAATGGATCTACATCACTCCTCTCACATGCTTCTCTTACAAATTATCTAATGATATGTCTCCTCAGATGACCTATTCTACTACTGCTATGGCTATCAGGAAATATTTTTCTAATATCAAAGCTAAATCTAAGCTCCAAACAATTTGAGGACAGCTAGGAGTTTCCTGAGGCAGGTATGACTTTTATGTATTTAGTTGTTGCATTGGGTTTGCATGGCAAGGTTTTGCTAGTGGGGGGGCTACAGGGGTGACTTCTGTGAGAAGCTGCTGGAAGCTTCTCCCATGTCCAATAGAGCCAATGCCAGCCGGCCCCAAGACAGAACCACCGCTGGCCAAGGCCGAGCCCATCAGTGATGGTGGTAGCGCCCCTGGGATAACACATTTAAGAAGGGGGAAAAAAAAAGCTGTGCAAGAGCAACTGCAGTGGGAGAGAGGAGTGAGAATACGTGAGAGGAACAACTCTGCAGACACCAAGGTCAGTGAAGAAGGAGGGGAAGGTGCTCCAGCATTTGCCGGAGCAGAGATTCTCCTGCAGTCTGTGGTGCAGACCATGGTGAGCCATGCTGTTGCCCTGCAGACCATGGAGGTTAATGGTGGAGCAGAGATCCACCTGCAGCCCCTGGAGGACTCCACGCTGGAGTAGGTGGATGTCTGAAGGATGCTGTGACCCCATTGGAAGCTGGCATTAGAGCAGGCTCCTGGTAGGACCTGTGGAGAGTGTAGCTCATGTTGGAGTAGGTTTGCTGGCAGGACTTGTGATCCCACAGGGGACCCACGCTGGAGCAGTCTGTTTCTGAAGAACTACACCTCATGGAAGAGACCCACGCTGGAGCAGCTCATGAAAAACTGCAGCCTGTGGGTAGGACTCATGTTGGAGAAATCGATGGTGGGCTATCTCCTGTGGGAGGGACCCCATGCTGGAGCAGGAGAAAAGCGTAAGGAGTCCTCCCCCTGAGGAGGAGAGAGAGGCAGAAACAATGTGTGACGAACTGACCACAACCCCTGACCCTGACTCCTGGGAGGAGGACATAGAGAATTTGGGAGTAAGTCAAGCCTGGAAAGAAGGGAGGGGTGCAGGGAAGGTGTTTTTTAAGATTTAGGTTTTATTTCTCATTATCCTACTCTGATTTGATTGCTAATAAACTAAATTAATATTTTTTCTTGAGTCAAGTCTGTTTTGCCTGTGACACTAATTGATGATCTCTCCCTGCCCTTATCTCAACCCACGAGCTTTTCATTGTACTTTCTCTCCCTGTCCAGCTGAGGAGGAGAGTGATAGAGCAACTTTGGTGGGCAGCTGGTGTCCAGCGAGGGTCAACCCACCACAGTTGTCTTCTGTGGATGTTCGTTCAATGAATTTCTCCATTGTTACACCAGTTTTCAGCAATCATCACATAATTTGGCATGAACTGCAGTTGTATTATCTCGTTTTGTTTGCTTCTGAAACTAATTGTTACCAGCTTCTTTCAGTGTCCACTTGCCTGACTGCAGACTGAACAATAGATCCACATCTCCTCTCTGCATGCCACTCATCATTTTTCCACTTCTACTATGTTCTCTCGAGTGTTTCTCTTCCAGACAGCAGAATCCCAATTCAGTACTCACATGGAAGCCAATCCACATCTCTTGATTGCCCTTGTTGTCCTTTCTGAACCTTTTCCAATTCTTAGATCTCTTTTCTCTATTTTATCCTTCCAGGTTGGAACATGTTATGGCATTATCTCACTGAAACATTGCACAGAATGAAATAATGAAACCATTACACAGAATCAGATCACAACAGATCCCTGTGGATTCCCACACACTCCCTTGCATTTGGAAGTAGATCCATTAATAACAACTTGTTAGGGTATGATTATCCCACCATTTTTACATTCTCACTTTACAGCATTTTCATGTAACCTATACTTCCTTGGCTTGCCGAGATTACATTAACACCTGAAGCATCATTAAAGCCAAAATACCTGACATTGAATGCTTCTTCACACTTGACAACATGTATTATCCTGCCAGAGAAAGAAATGAATTGACAGACTTATGCTGACAGTTGCTTCCTTGCACAACTCTAGGCGTCTACAGTTTTTGTCCTGGCATTTTCTCTGGAATTTAAGTCGCATGGACTTGCTGATAAATCCATGGGATTTCCTCCCCCACGTTGGCAGGTACTATGCCTGCTCTTTTCTAACCCCATGAGTCCTCCAGCAGTCCATTTCAGCTATGTCTTGACAAGCTTCAGGAGGGAGCTGATCAGGCACAGCTGACTTGAGAGCACCTACCTGATCTTTCCTTAGTCTATTCTCAGAGTACAATGATTTCTCCTTGGATTCAAGTGCTTTACCTGTTGTGGTTGGGAGTGACAACTGAAAACATAAAAAGACTTGACAAGTAATTTATGAGCGTTTATTCTTTGCTTCTCATGTCTTATTCTATGTATTACTGCTATTATTAACGCCGCTTACAATTTTTTTTTTAGGTTACAGCTCCTAAATCCTTTCCTTTTGTTTACTTTGAAAGTGCTAGTAAAGTCAACCACACTTTCCATCCTTCCTATGCGCTTACTTCTTCATTTTCAGTAATCCCTCATGTTTATAAAGCTCCCAGAGTTCGTCTGGTGAACGCTCCTTTACCCCGGCCTGGGGCTTCTGTAATCAGCGCGGCGGCCCGGCTGCAGTTCGAGGGCAGCGGTGAGGGCAGAGATGCCCTGTCCCGCTCAGGCGCATTTGCCAGGTGCCATGACGGCCCCTCGCTCTGGGGGAACGAAGGCCGTGAAGCGACACTGGCAGGATGACTCAGTAGAGACGACTTCAAAAGGCAGCAGTTTTTTCTTTCGAAAACTGTTAACAAGGAGGTGTTTAAATACCCATATTCCACAGGTTTTGAAATTTCGCCCAACCCTCTTCTGTCCCCCAGGTAAAGAGCAAACGGGAGCTCCCTCCGCCCTCTCACCACGGGCGCAGCCTCCTTCCAGCGCGCGGCTCCCGGCCCCGCCCACCGCGCATGCGCGCAGCCGCCCGGCCTCCGAGCATGCGCAGAGGGACGGCGGCCGCCCCGGGGGCTCCTACGCCGGCAGCACCGCGGCCATGGGCTGAGGGGAGAGGTGGCGGTTGGGGGCGGCGTGTGTGTGTGCCAGCGGCTCCAGGCTGGGCACCCCGAGGATGGAGAGAGCCATGGAGCAGCTCAACCGGCTGACGAGGTCCCTGCGCCGCGCCCGCACCGTGGAGCTGCCGGACGGTAGGAGAGGGGCGGCGGGGCGGGGAAGCAGCAGCCGGTGAGGCGGTGGTGCGGCGGTCTGCCCCGGGGCTGCGGTGGCCGCTGCGGTGGCCTCTCCGTCCTGGCCGTCCCGGCCCGGCGGAGGTGAGCCGAACCGGCGGGGGTTGCCTAGCCCCGCCCGGCGGGGCGGCTCGGGAGAATGGGAATCCGCTGCCTCCTCCGTCTCCGAGGGGCTTTTCTATTTTTAGCGGTGGTAACAACAACAGCAACGACTTCCCCGTCCTCTCCCTTTTCCCGGTGGCTCGCCGCCGGAGGTGCGGGGTGCCCCTGCCCGCCGCTGCCGGGCCCAGGCGAGCGGGTGGCCTGCGGTGCCGGACGTTCCTTTTATCCGGTTTTAAATCCTCCTTAGATGCTTCATTGATGATGCACTAGTGAGGACAAATCTTTGCTGTGATTTTTTTTTTTTTTGAATAGTGCTGGATTTTGTTTGGAAAGGTGTTTTAAGTCACTGTCACTGGTCACAGCCTAATTTTTTTTTGGCTCTAAACTGCTTCTCATGGGTACTAACTTCCCGATATTAGGATGGACTTGATAGTATCAGCTCCAGGCTCTCATGGCAAGTAAAGAGTTCCAGCCAGGTCCAGCCTTTGGGAAGACTACCCCTGCAAAAGCTTTCGGATATGCAAAAGTTTCTGTTCTTGTGAGTCATGTGCTGTCATTGTACTTCAGGGCGTATTTTTACGGATGAGTCTTTGGCTGTCTGTCTGGCAGCTTTCATCTCTGGTGGTGGAGGAAAGGGAGTAGTATTCCGTTTTCTCTATGCGTTCCCTCTTTAGACTTCCTGGCCGTTGCGTATGGACTTACCCCTATGCTGAGCTGCTATGCCCTTTCCTTGGTGTCACCCTTCAACAGTTTCAGTGTCTACGAGTGCAGTTGCTTGTAAACGTCACAAAATGACAGACAAGTTTCAGATGGATTGTGCTGCTTCTTGTAAGCTCTTGAATGGCGGCAGTGAAACCTGACGTAATACTGTTAATGCAAGCTCAGACTTACAGAAATAATGCAGTAGTACCAGTTTAACTAATTGATGATGAATATGAGTAATGCTTAGCATAACCTGTGCAAGTTGGAGCTGCTTTAAATTTACTCCAGTAGTAATGTAGGCAAATTCATTCTGATTTGAGTTCAGCTGTTTTCTTCCTATCTTGGGCATTATTATCTTATCCTTTGAGGTAATTATGTCTGTGGTATTCTCTTAGGAAATGGGAGATGTATGTTTGAACTTCCTTATGCTGAAGAAGGCACTAAATCTAGATATTTATCTTCCTTCACATGTGCTGTAGCCGTTAGGGTATTATATGGATTGTGCTGGCACTTCAAGATTTTGATCTCTGCCAAATCCAAGCCAATATCTTTTATGAGATAAAATAAGTGTATCTTGTCAGGGCAGGATTCTGGATAATTCGTTTTAAGTGAAGCAAGCATTAACACCTGAGTCCAGTGCCAGTGAATACCCTGAGCTGACCTTGCCAATAGGAAATGGTATTGGTTTTGTCATCACTCTTCTGAAGTATCCTTCAGCAGGTGTTTTCAGGGCACTTAAGAGCTTGACACAAACTTCTAGATACTACTGTTAAGGCTCAGTGCCTGAAAACTAGGTCTTGCAGCCCAAAGCTGTAGGTTTTAGGCCCTTTGGCTCTGACTCTGCATTTTGGGTGCTTTTTGGTTTTTAGATAGTCATGACTTGAAATGCAAGCAAGTTAACAAAAAAGTTCTGTAAGTGCATGAGGTGTATAATGCTTTTTATCTCCTTGATGTCATCTACTTTTACTTTAAGTCAATAGGAGTTGACTTATGAATAGGGACAATATTTACCAAAAATAAGCACAAAAGCTCTTCAGTCCCACACCCTTCTAATTATTTCTGTACAGAAAAACTCCAGGAAAATCTGCATATGCTCCACAGTGTAGATTCTGTTAATAGAATAGCAAAGAGCTTAGTTTTGTAACTGTATCATAAACATTTTTATGGCCCAGCTACACTCATATTAACTATTGTCTTTTTCTAGATCACTATACTTGCAATATAGCTAAATTAGGATCAGTATTAAGCCTTTCAGTTAAGTGTGCTGGAATATTTGAAGCTTTTTTTTTTGGTCTCTTTTCTTTAATGGAGCATGATTGTGGAAATATGTAAGGATGTCATGTTCATATTTAGCTGGTGTTCTCAAGTTCTGTTTTTGTTTCAGTTGGAGAGCTTTGTCTTCCTGCCAAGAGATCCGTGGAACAGAGCTCAAGCAAGAAAACTTTTTCAATTGTGTATACTGGGAGCTAAAACCAACTGGAAGATGTTTTTTAAAAGTGATCAAATCTTTTCGACAATGAATACCTTTATTTAGTATCTATTTAATTTTATTTCCAGGACTCTTTCTCCACGTGTGTCCTTTCCCTCCCAGCCTGCCACCGTCCTCACCCCAGCAGTCAAATTCTACTGGTGCATGTTGGGGATGGAGTTATCTGATGCTCACAGAGCTCTGCCATAAGGGACAATCTATAGACAGTTGAAACTCTTGAACTTGGTGGTAGTTAGAATTACTGTCTGCAGTTTTGAGACCTCATTTGGTGTTTTGAGAGGCTTGTGTCTCTTCCACCATGCGTTCATTGTAAACAACATTATTTTTTTTTAAGTTTTTATAAATAATGAAATTAATGTGATTTGAATTGGAACACGATTTACCTCTTTTCAGTGTTCGAAGGTAATAATAGATAAGCATTGCTTCTTTTGTTAGCTACAGATAGACTGCTTCAAAGCGTGGCTAGCAGCACTAATTTTGGAGCGATGTAGAAGAGTAACGAATAGCATAGGTGCAGCATGATAAGGGTTTCTCTGACTCCACTTGTTAATTCTGAAGAATTCTTTGGTGAATGTCAGCCTGCCTACCTAGTGAAAGTAGTGAACATATAGAAGCATGGTACATGAAAGATATGAGAAGCTATACTTGTTTGGGCCTGTTTCAATTCTTCCAGTTCTGATTGCTTTCTAACTTTGGCATTTAGATCAATTAAGACGATGAAGAGGAAGTTCAAAATAAAAGTTTATGAAAACAGTCCTATATTTCCATATCCTGGAACAATATACCTGGATTCTCAGAAAGTGTAGTCCCTCCTGTCATAAGCTGGCATCTATGTGAGGAGTCTGTGGAGATTGTGCTCCTAACAATGGGTAGTTTGCTTCAAGCAGATATAATAGTTACAAATAAATGACAATTAATAATTATAGTACATTAATATTTTTTTTATACATTAAACCCTTCCAAGTTTTGTCAAATTCATTCTTCAAAAATAATATTTTACTCCAGAAAGTCTGTAAGTGACTAAACAGGCATGTCATTCCCATACAGTGTGCTGGTGCGTGCAGTAGTAGTACTGACAGAGGCTGTAGAGCCAAACGTCACACTGTGGGCACCATTGACTTGGATCTTTGTTCTGGCCTTCTTTCATTGCTTCCAAATGTGGACTATGAAATGGATTAGAAATTAAAATGAAATTTATTGCATTCAGGTATTCAAGTTAGAGATAAAACGGAATAGTTCTGGAGCAACTTAATTTAAAGAAGTCACTTTTACAAACTCATAGATATCAGCACTATGGAAGTCGCCTTGGAACACAGGACATTTCCTTTTACAAGAGCTATTTCATTTTTTTGTTGATGCATGCTTCTTAAATACTTTGACTTAACTAACGGAATTGTCCATTTAAGTAAATTGATGCTCTGTTAAAAATTCTGTAATTATGACCTTGTAAAAGAAAAAAAGCCACATGGAAAATTCATGTATTGCAATCTTGTTAATTACCTCTTTTATGTAAGTGTGGTGGCTTTTTATTATAATGAAACATAAGGTACGTATAGCTGGTGTAAAAAAAATGATCTGTTGAACAATGGACACTTTAAAAGGCAAATAAGTTGCTAGATGAATTTATTTTACTTTATGATAATGGAGTAATTTAATTTCTTTGCAGATAATGAAACTGCTGTCTATACGCTAATGCCAATGGTAATGGCTGACCAGCACAGGTGAGAGCTGCTTTAAATTTCCTTTTTTTTTTTTTTAAGTTATGAAAAACCAGCATATTTGCTAGAGTTGTAGCTGCTGGAGCATTCTCAGGAGTTCTACTGCTGAATTGCTGAGGTATCTTCTGTAGTTGAATTTAGTCACTGACTGTGTGCATCCCGGCATATTCTTACTTAAGAAACCTGTTTTATTTTATGCCATAGACTGAAGCTGGAATTAGTTCTACTGATACACATAGATAAATTTGTCCTAGGATAAGAACAAAAGCATTGTTTTGTAACTGGGTTGTCGCTCTGAGTGTTTGTTGATGATGTAGAAGCTCTTAGTCTCGTTAGATGTCTCAGAAAGACATGGAATAAGAGTTGGACAATAAGATTGATGCTTCTGGGATTCCTCAGATGAGCAGCTCTTTTTCTTACCCAGTTGTCCTCAGAGTTGTTGGGACCTGGGGGCTGCATAGCACCAGGTCGGTGGTACTACCTTCTGCTGAGTTTTGTAGCCTGACAGGTGGTAACTCTTACTGAAACTGTGAACTGTTTGTCTCATCAGGATAAACGTTTGTTCTGCTACACAGTATCTTGTGGAGATGTGTGCAAAGGTTTTAAATTAGGTAGTGAGCTCATTACTGGACGTTGAAATCACCAGTTCACTTGCAATTTTGCCTATTATGAAATATTTTTATCTTTAATATTTTATCTGTACTAATTCATTAGGACTTGAAGAGTCCTATACATCTTATCTTATTGATATATCTTATGTCCTTCTACCTCATCAGGATGATTTCACATACCAGTCTTCCTTCTGAACTTTGCCTATGTTTGGGAAAGCTGCAGGATATCTGGTTAGGGTGTCTGTGTTGAGATAAGGAGAAAAATAGCAATTTATTGTTTTTCAAACCGAAGCTGTTACTATTTTTAAAGAAGTGATTTGACCATCTGGTCATATTCTTACTAGTTTACATTTGAAACAGCTACTAAGTGTCACAGTTCATTTTTAATGTACAAGAAAGAAGTGAAGCAGTGAAAGTACTGTCAATATGCAAATACTTGAAAGCTACTGGACCTCTTGTTCAGAAGTTAGTTGAAGGGAAAAGAAATAGTCATCAAAAGTAAGAAACAGGGTACTTGTGTACAAGTTACAGTATATAGTTTGCTTGGATGTTGTGAACTTTTTTTGATTGAAATTATATTTCTATTTGAAGGTCTGTCTCAGAGCTGCTATCAAATTCAAAATTTGATGTGAATTATGCATTTGGACGTGTGAAGAGAAGTTTACTTCATATTGCAGCAAAGTAAGACTTACTTGAGTCCAGTCCAGAAGTTAACAATGAAAGTATTACCACAAATCTAAGGCACCAATGTAAGCTGGAAAACTCTGTAGTATCAGTTAACATTCTGTTTTTGCACTTGCTTTTTGTATTTTGTCTGTTTTTAGCAATGTGCCTGCCTCGTTGAGTGGACAGGTTTTACACATGATATCAAATGGCTTTCTAAATTCTAGTGAAGGAAGTCTTGGTGGATACTTTTTTTCCTTTCTGTGAAATCTCGGTCTGTGAAGAAATGTAGCCAATATCTGTATCCTGTGTAGCTCGGTTACTCTTGTCTCTGTACGTTTAGAGAAACCTTGTCTGCAGGTGCTGCTTGTTTTTAGAGTATGCTAAAACACTTGGATGTTCCGAAGTGCTTCATATGACTGTAACTGAAGGGGGTATAACTTGACTGTTCACTTCTAATAAATTTTTGTGTCTTGGATCAAGGACTTAATTGCAAATTTCAAATCTGTGAGCTAGATTATTTATTATTTATGTAGGTCTTCAAAGGGGATAAATCTGTATTGCCGAGAAACAGCCAGATTAACGTCCTTAGTAGAAATGAACCAGATAGTTTCCTGAAAGGCCATTTCAAAAAACTAAACTTTATACTAATGAATGAGTGTTCTATATTTGGGTCCTGTTTTAAATGTCTTGAAAGGTCTTACGTTTAAACTGTTAAAAAGAAAAAAGAAAGAAATAATATTAGTATTGCATATATATACACCAGGTATTTGGGCATAGTAAAGGTAGAAGTTCCAGCTTTCTGCAGGCTGTTTTAGAAAGACCTGTTTCCCAAACAGTCTATCTCAGAATTACATGCTGCTTATAAAATTTACTTAAAGTACGTTAAGGAAAAAAAAGCAAGCAAATTTTTCGCGTACATCTTAGAAGTATCTTTGAAAAGCTGTATTGATCGTAAAACCCACAAAATTGTATTATGCAGTTTGTGGATTCTTAGTTTGTGGATCTTGGCTAATTGTTGGGTTATTAAGAGGTTATTGAGGTGCTTTTTTTGCAACTTATTGCACAGCTAGGCTTCAGTTTCTTTGGGTTGTTGTGTAGCACTTCTGTCATTAGGAAGACTAATACAATAGATAGGTCGTGATGGATACAAAAATACTATATGTTTATCCTCCCAATCAGCTTTTCCTCTTGGAAGAATTCACAAGTAAGATAAACATATAATGCAAAGTTTCTTTTTTCTTGGTGACACTGATTATCCTGAAGAGCTGCTATTTTATGAAAAGTAAATGAGAGTCGCAGATTCAAAACAAATAGCAAAGAAATATTTGTATGAATTTTAGAATTTTTCTGATATTTGAACTTCTATACATAACTTCCAGATACTGAAGCATAACAAAAAATATATTAGAATTGTTGCTAAATGGAAAATTCAGTCCTCTGAGTAGATTAAAGATGAGGGAGGTAAGAGGGAGCAGTAAGCAAAACATTTTGAACAGTTTACATTTTAAGCAATTGGCATTCTTAAAGATTTGCTGTTGGTTTTAAAGTCACCAAAATCACATAGTATATTAGTATATAGTTCATTAGTACAAGTTACGATCAGTCAGTTCTGACTGTATTTAAGTGTCTTTCCTTTAGCTATGTGTAACGAACTATGAAGGTGTAAAAATGGTTTATGTTAAGATTTTCTACTGAATCTGTACATAGTAATGCAGTTGTCTTTACATCAATATTGATTTATTTTGTAAATCCTTGTTATGGTTTTTCCCTTCCTTATTTTGTTCTTAGCTGTGGATCGGTTGAATGCCTTGTTCTATTATTAAAAAAAGGAGCAAATCCAAACTATCAGGACATTTCAGGATGCACACCTCTCCATTTAGCAGCAAGGAATGGGTAAGAAAAAAGGTTTTAAAACTCTCAAAGATTTTGTACGTAACGTGCTTGAGCTGACACGGTCTGTCATGTTTTTGTGTAGTTCAAACAAAATACTTTGCTTTTCTCTTTTGAAAATAGGGATGGCACACTTACAGGGAACTTGGAGGTCAAAATCTGTACTTTAAATATTCAGAAAATAATTTTATATAAATAGGAAGTTATGTCTGAAGTGCCAATTTCAGTGCCAGTCATTGTAGTGTTTTTTGTTAAGCAGGAGCTTAATGATTCTTACAACAGTGATTGAACAAGGAATGCATTCACCTTCCAGTTAGCTAAGTAAGAAAGGATTTCAAAGAGGACACCGGAGGGTTTGGAAGGGTTCAGAGATTTCAGATTTTTAGTCAGATATTGTCTCCAAGAAAGGCTTTACTACAAGGAAAGGAATACAGAGTTTGCCTGCACAATATTAGGAGAGGGGGAAATAAACCAAAACAGTGAACAAACACCTTTTTGAGATCTTTTAAGATCTTATTTCTTGAATTTCAGTATGTGGAAACACACAGCTGATAATCGTAATATAATCATTTTGTTTTTTGAGCATGTATATGTTACAGTAACTGATTTGTATTATGGTTGGTACCTCAATTGAAGAGGAGATGGTGTTTAGTGGCTTTTAGGTATGTGGGAGAAGTATTTGTAGGAGAAGGGAGAAAGAAGCGACTAAGTGGTCCATGATGAAATGCAGAAATTCATACAGGAAACAGTTATGTGGAAAGGAGGCATGAGAAAGGTGTGAGAGGTACCAAATAAAAAGGAAAATAAACTCTTAAAACACTTAGAGCATTAAAATAACAAACAAAACATGAAGAAGGAAACACACTCCTGGTTTTAAGGCAGTTATTGTACTTGCCAAAGATTTACATAGTGTTACAATGAGTAGCTCATTAAATAATGCTTTAATGGTGTACTGTAAACGTGTTCACTGAAGTGTACAGGCAGTGATGGACTTCATGGATTTCCATTAGCTGAACTCTAGCTTCTTGTCTTGAGAGCATAGTTCATGCTGAGCTGAAGCTGTTAGAGTGCTGGTTAAGTACTTTCATGCTTTCTACAAAAACATTCAGCTACACAACTACATTTCTAGCCTTGTGCTGTCACATGCTACGCTGGTGCTGTATGGGTCTCTGGTGCTACTGATGATCTTTTCTCTTTTTCATGTGCTCAGTACCATGCTCCTTATAAAGTGAAGGAGTACAACCTGCTATGGTTTGTACAGTGATGACCTAGAGTGAGTGGAGCTCTAAGAAGATACTTTGTCTGCTTAAATTATTTTCCCTGGCTGGGTTTTAATGCATTCTTTTACTTATAGCCAGAAGAAATGTATGAGCAAGCTGCTGGAATACAGTGCAGATGTCAACATTTGTAATAATGAAGGCTTGACTGCGGTAAGTGCTATTGCTTCTCATGATGCTCTTAAAACAAATGAAGAATTTGAAGATTCTCATTGCTTAAGCTGCTGCCATCTTGGATGTAAATAAACAAAACTGCTATGTGTCTAGTGCCCTTAAGAATCAAAAGATGTGGTCAAAGTACCTAAGCATCTGGTAATATTATTAAAAGCTTCTTTTTATGAAAACGTTGACAATAGTACAGTCAGGTTTAAAAGAATATTTATGAAATACTTAAATCATTGCTAAAGGAAACATCCATGTTGCCATTTTGTACTTAGATTCATTGGTTGGCTGTCAATGGACGAACAGAATTACTTCATGATCTTGTTCAGCATGTCACTAATGTAGATGTTGAAGATGCAATGGGACAGACAGCCCTTCATGTGGCTTGCCAAAATGGACATAAGACAGTAAGTTTCTAAATTTTATTAACAGATTGGATTTGTAAGGAATTGGGTAACGCCTCAGTGTTGTGTGTGGTTTTTTTTATAAACTTCAGGCTAGTCTTGCACATGATCATGGTTAGAAGTGTGAAGAACTCTAGTGTTTGTTGTAGTATTGACTGTATATGCTTCCATGGGAATAACTAATTTATTCCTGTGGAGATGATTGATCTTGGTGTTTATGGGAGTTTAAGTGACTTACAGTATACTATTCAGCTGTTTGTAGTACTATTATTGCCTTTTTGATTGCAGATTTTGATGTAATGTTAAACCTTTGAAAATGTTCTTCCTTACTTTTTAGGATGTGTTTGATTCATAATTGTACCAGGTATTATGTGCTTTGGAAATCTGAAATGATCTTTATTTGCTGTGAATTAAAAAAAGAACACAGAATTGGGTCAGTTAGATATTTAACATTAGAAGTAAACAAGTTCACATAGACTTTTCTTTTATTGATCTGTGTGAATAAGTTTTAAGCCTGGCATTGCATTAGAGCTGACTATTTGCTGTCAGAGTATAGGTTTGGGTGAGTTACTTGAACTGCGTTACAGCCACGTAAAGTAGTGATCTTGATTATACAGATTGTCCCCAGGACTATTTACTGTTAAAAAAAAAATATCTTTCTACCCAGATCTTTTCTGTTGTCATTGTCAGAGCTTGACTTTGGAAGACCAAATTCTGAGCAACTGTTATCTATAGACTTATCTACTTTATGTGACTGGAATATAGCAGAAGTTATTTTAAAGTCTGCTCAATGTTTCCGTATTTCAGAAATTCCTTACTTATTTCTTTTGTTCTAGTGTGTGTTTAAAACTTCAGCTTGTGATAAGGCTTTTTATGGCTGTCACTAACTTGAGGTTTACTTCTTTAAAAAGTGCCGTTTTCCTTTTTAAATGGCTTGTAGTTTCAGCAGTCTTTGGGATTAGCTGAAGTTCAATAAATGGCATTGTTATTAAAACGTTAAGTTCAAAGGAAGCTTTGAGCTCTGACAGCCATGATTTTCCATATAGCGTTTAGGAATCTTGGTTTTGAGAGTCATTACTGGAAATTCAATCCTTCAGTATAATTAGACATGCATTAGACACTAAATAGTTGCAAGCCATTAGACTTTTCTGTTCCCCTTTTTCTAATGCTGGTGTTTTCTTCTGTTCTAGACGGTGCAGTGTTTGCTGGACAGCGGTGCGGATATAAACAGGCCGAATGTGTCGGGGGCAACTCCGCTCTATTTCGCTTGCAGGTATGTATTCTTAAGTTTTGAATGCTGTGCTAAAAGGGAAATTGATTTTATTGTTCTTTCCCTTCTGCAATAACAATGATTGGAAAGCACAAAATTTAGGAAACATAGAAGCTGACTGGTATTTAATCTTGCCTCGTGTTTGAATGTAGTTTGTGTCTCATATAAATACGTACCTTAGTACTGCAGGTTTAGATACCTCTTTCTAACAGGCGTGTTAAACACGTAGCCGTGCATGTTCTAGCATGAATCATAAATCAATGACTGCTGAAATTTTTTCTAAAAAAAATGAAATCTACCACCTTAGATTATTTTGAGTAAATTAAAAATGCAGCCATTTATAAGGCAAGTTTGACTATTCTTTAGTGTACGTCATGGTATTACAGTGTACATAAAATGTGAATATATGCCTTAAAGTTACGACGTTAAATTGAAATTATATTGTCACTTTGATCAGTTCTGTTTTCTTCACAGTTTAGTTTTATTTCAAAACTAATCACATATGATAAATGACCTTTTGTTTTAATTGGAGCATTTCTGCTATTTGGTATAACACTTAGAATTTTGTAATCTCTGTGCTTTGGTTATAGGTTAAATAGTTCACCTATGATTAAATGTTAATGTAAACAAAAGGAGAAATGGTTTGACCTGGTGGCCTGCCAAGAGTTATGTTGTAGGAGCCTTGGTCTCTGGAGTTAGTGTATGTGCCGACTCCTGGCAGTTCAGAAGGGGAGAATAAATAGCTGCTAGCTAATTGAATGCCTTAGTGCTTGATTTAGGGACTGGTATTGGCATCCACTTTAAAAGAAGTAAGCAACTTACCTCGGCTTGGAGGTTTTACATGGGAAGGGAATGTGTTGCAAGTACAGCAGTGATGTTCTTCTAGCAATTAACAGTTGGAACAGCTGGCAGGATAGAATGAACTGGGTGCATAGCAGAAACCGTGTCTCCTTGTCAGAAGTACCAATTGGTGGTGCTGTCACCGGGAAGAAAGGTTATAGGTTCCTGATGACAGGGAGAGCAGGATGTGGTAGCAGTGACTGGTGATGGCTGGAGAAAGGGTACTGGTGCTCAAAGTCTGACTCTGAAAGCCCTATTTTTTTCAAGGTGTTGAGTTATGCCCTTACTCTAGAGAATTAGAGTGAAGAAATGCTTCAAGTAGGCTGTTAGTCTTAGCTGCTTTCTGAGATCTGGTAGCTGACTCTGAATGCTTGTTTTCACTGGGGCGAAGTCGGGTATGTTAGAGTAACCTGTTGGTTTCCTGGACTGGAAGGACGTGGGTGGAGAGAACTCACTTGGGAACTATGGAGACCAGTGAAGCTACTTCTTGCCCCTCAGCTGTTGATTGTCACTTTTCTTCTGCCCTTCCTGAACTGTTCCTTGGTGTGTTCCAGGACAGCAAATATTAATATTCGTTTGTGTAAGGAGTGCACTGCAAACTAGCTTGCAATCTGAAACTCTGTTGAAAAACTTGTATCCACAACCTTAATTGCTATGTCTCTTGTATCAGTCTTTTGGTTCACCTTTTAGACATGCTTCTGTACTAACATTTGTCAGTATATGCACTAAATATTGGTGAAATCAAGTCAACTTGTCCTTCAATCTGTTGTTAATAAGTCAGCATCTAATCACTGGTGCCCAGTTTCTCATTTTCTTCAGAAAAAAAGGTGTTGGAAAGTATATGCTCTAGGTATTGAGGGATATAAATGTTTTATGAGGCTAGGCTAAGATGAATTATTTCTGAATGGTGAGGGTGACTCTGGCTTGATAAATAGGCCATACCTAATTTTATACTGAAAGGTAGTAGAAGAATATAAGTGGCATTATCTTCCATCCAGTGTTTCTTCTTGGTTTCATACTGTAACTATTTGTTTTCTCCTTACTTATGTTGATTTTGTTTGTTAGATGTAACAAAACCAGATTTATCACTCATAGTGGAGCAAAAGTGCTGTATTAATTCTCTTTCTTCTCTTCCTTTCAATAGCCATGGTCAGAGAGACACTGCACAAATTCTTTTGATGAGAGGAGCCAAATACTTACCAGATAAGAATGGTATTACTCCACTGGATCTCTGTGTACAGGTATTGAATTAGCAACACTTTTTCTGTGAACTTCTATCACTTACTGCAGTGTCCTCATTAGTATTATCTTTTCAGTTTTAAGGCCTGTGAAATATGGTAGTCTTGGCAAAACAGAAATGCAATTTAATTGCAAAAAACTTATTTTTGCACATAATTTTTTGGCAGGTTCCCAATTTGTACCCTTTGCAAAAGTCTTTAAAGATGTCAGTGAGGTCCCATTAAAGACTTTGCAAGATTGGAGCTCATAAGAAACAAAGAATTTGCAGAACTCCATTTGACTAGAAGGTTTGAGAATCGTTGCTCTAACGGCAGTAGACTCTAAGTGCTTAACTGTTAACAAGTAAGAGGTAAAGGCATACAGAAAGGAGTGATTTTGTTCATCTCAACTGATATATTTCTTTATCTCTTGAAGAGATATTACTAATAAAAACCAACAAAGTTGGTGATACTGACTCTTACTTTTCAAAGGTATTCCAAATACTGTATCTGAATGATGAACAAGGAACAAAAGTCTAAAGCATTTTCTACTGCTATGCAAAATGCAGTCTTTCTTGCATGATGCCAAATATTGTTTGTACTGCTTGCTATCTTTTTGTGATTTGTGAACACTTGCATGTTTTTCTGTAGGATCAATTTAAAGTCGGTGTGTAAATAATATGTAATGAATGAATGGAACCTTTTGCTAGTAACCAGCAGACTAGAGAACTATGAACTAGAGACTGAAAAAAAAAAAATCACTGCACTTACTGGACATCATATTACTTACAGCAGTTCTTTTCAAATATGAGAAATCCTAGTAAGTCCTCAACTCCGATCACTCGATGTGCCAAGTCACTGTACTGTATCACTTCTGACTCAACTGTGAAGCTCAGAGTTAGATTTTTTTCTTTATTATGGCAAATTGACTTACTGTTAAAACCACATGAAGTCTATTCAATTTTGAGGCTTCTTTTAGCTGCAGACCTGTAAGAAAGTATACCAGTGTGTACTTTATGGTACTGTTCTTAGTTTTTATGATTAGTGTTTTGAATGTCTGCTTCAATCTCCTGATCTCTGAGACACCACTTTATACATCTAAATTCTGTCAACTTTTTATAAATGTGAGTAGTGACACCTGGTGTTTGCTCTTTTGTAGTGATGATTGTATTATGTTCAAGATCATCTAGTTTACAAGCTTATGGTACTAAGTAGAAAGAGAAAACAAAACATTTTATTTCCTTTTACATCAAGGATTTTATTCTTTGCTTACAGGTTTGCTTTTCAGAGCAGATACATGTTTTTAGAAGATTGAAATTATAGATTCATGTAGTTCTTGTCAACATGATATTACATTGATTTTGAAGAGCTGACTTTCATTAATTCTGGTGGATTCCGAGTGCTTTCAAGTTTAGCACTCAAGTTCATGGCACCAGGAACAACTGAATGAATCTGTTATCATTGAAGCAAGTTATGAACTGTTATTGAAAGAGAAGTACTGTTACTGAAAGAGAAGGAGCTTCTGGAATTGCAGCATTTAATACATTACATGGTCATCTTGCCAGTGTAGAATTTGATGTGTGTTCAAGCGTTAGATGACTGCTTAAAAATGCAGGTGTGTTAAATAAGAGTTGATAAAAATAAACCACAAATTCAAGTTCTGTTCTTTCAAAAAAACCCCTAACCCCTCCCGCAAAAGCCAACCATTTTTCTCAAAAGCTTATGAAGTTAGTCTGAGCTGTTGATCTGAGGCACAAGTGGAATCACACTTGTGTATTAATTTTAAAGTTAAATAACCCTTTCATGAGTTTATCCTATCTCTTCCTTTAGCGAGTCAGATTTGTGCCTTGTGAACATTTAGAAAAATACTTGTTTTGAAGGATTAGATTCTGGATGTAATTAGGTAGACATGTGTCATCCATCAGCAATGGGAAGAGAAGCTAAGCGTTGTGCTGGTTTTAATCTCTGATAAATCATTGAGGGAAGTATTGTTCAAATGTAACTTTGGCTTTCTAAATAGGAAAGTGTTTCAAAAAAAAGGAGAAAGGGAGTGGATATACGTGAGCCAAGATACTGAAATAATTTGATTCCATTGTCTCCCAAATGTTTTGTATCTAATCACGATATGTTATTGAATTTCACTTTATTTTAGGATTGGATTTCTCCATTCATCATTAAAAAACTATATTTGTAATCCTCACTAGGTTCTAATGCCTTCATAGTATAAAACCCAATTCTAATGTTTCTTTTAATTAAAATGGTTTTTGAACTATTGCTTTTTAGGGTGGATATGGAGAGACTTGTGAAGTCTTAATACAATATCATCCTCGACTTTTCCAGACAATAATTCAAATGACGCAGAATGAAGATCTACGGGAAAACATGGTAATACAGTATTGTGTGTCTTATAGTTACTGATCTGTCTGCGTTGTGGACATCTGACTGCTTAATATGAGTGTCCTGATTAGAAGATACTACCAGCAGGTGACTGTCGGTGCCACAGTAGTTGACCACTATGTACTTTTTGTTCCGCCATGGAAAATACAGAGTCTTCACATCGTTTTAAGCACAAGAATTTGGGATTAAATGTAGGATCTATTTTAATTTAGTGTTCTATCTTTGCAAAGCGATCTAGACAGTGTAAGAATTGAAAGAGCGGACTTCTTGCAAGTTTCAATACGAAGGCGCTGGTAGAGTATTCTATATACACAGTTACTATATATATATATATATATATATACATAGTATTCTATATATACAGTTACAGTAATGGTGCCTATTTTCCTTCATTTAGTGGTTATCTACAGATACCCATTCTAGGATGTGTCTCGAGGCTTGAATCATCTAGAATGAACTTGAACATTTGGAGTCTGAGCACTCATCTGTGTGAAGCTGCCTTGTACAATTAGGGTGTAAAAGATTGCAGCTGCAGTTTCATTTGGTCATTATTGCTGGAGATGAAACTGTTCTGTTCCTTTTTCCATGGTTCTTCTATACCTTGTTTCTTTTATTCTTGTGGGGTAGCACAATCTAAAGCAAAGAAAAAGCAAGGAAAAGACTTTGTTTCTTGATTGTGTAGGGGGAAGGAAGCATGGGGTGCTTTTTTCCCCTTTAAAATCTAGCTAGCTGTGGGTTTTTGATATATTGTTTGCTTGAAAGTTACTGCAAACAATCTTACAGACTGTAAATCTGAAAAGAAAAAAATAGAGTAGATTTAGGAAGGTATTAGCTGCCACTTCACTGAACTTGGTTTGCTAGATTTTTGAAGTTTTATTGTTCTCTGCAATCCCATTATTTTCACTTACAAGACTGAGGATTTATAAGTCTGCGTAGAAAGAGTGTTTAAATTTCTGAGACAGGGTTTGAGTTTTACAAAGGAAAATGTCAGAGAGGTGAGAATTCTCAAAGTGTGTATTAGAAACATGGGGAGATGGTGTAGATGTTTTAAAATAGAAGAGGAAGTTAAAGGTCTAAAACCATGGAATGAAGACCACCACCTACAGGAACGTAAATGGCACAATATACTGTTGTAGATTGTAGAAGCAAAAACAATTCACAAGAAAAATGAATATTTTGTCTGAGTTGTGTGCAAAACCAAGATCTGAATGAGAGGATATGCAAAATATTTTAGATAATGCATGGTATAGTTATGCTTCATTACCAAATTGCAAGCATATTTTATGTATGATTTTTCTGTGGCCAAAGTCTTGGATAATGACCGGTTCATATGATGTGAAAGTAATGACATGAAGAGACTGGATGTATGTTAGAAGTCAGGGCTCCCATTTTAAATGTTCTTGACAAACTGGAAAAATTATCGACAGACTGAAGGGAGAATGATATTGCCTTAGATATTTGTAGCTAGAGATTCAACTGAACCCTGAGGAAAAACTTTCACATGGTCAAGGACAGCGAAGCATTAGAAGAGATCACTTAATGAAGCTGCAGGGCTTTCAGAGTAGAAGACATCTAAAAACTGAACAGGGAAATGGGGCAAGCCAGTTTGGATCACAGATACAAGTGCTCCTGCCTTGGGGCAGAGTGGTGGACTAAATTACTTTTGTGAGATTCCTTTTCATTCCACCTTTCTACAGTTCTGTGAAGATTACTGAACTTTCTGAAAGTGAGAGAGAAGGGAGTAAATGAGGATACAATAGGAATGCATAAAGAGCAGTGCCATTGAAGAGTTAATTTATCTGAAAAAAAAAAGTCTAGGCTAGAGAAAAGTGTAGAACAAAGGACCTGAAGACAGGATAGTGTCTGGACGCTGCAACATCTAATCTTTGTTAGCCAAGTGATGGTATTAGCCTAAAAAAAAGGGGCAATTTTGAGAAGAGGGTAATCATAACAATTATTGATTAGCAGGGTATGAGTTCTTATCCAAGGAAGGACATTCAGTATCTTGAGCAAAAATGAAGATTGTGAGAGCAACTGTAGGATCCAAGGTTTGTTTACATTGTGTCATAAACTAACTGAGGAGTGAACTAGGGAGATGGGTAAATTATGAGTTATGAAACTCAAAATATGCTCTTAGCTTTCAGAAGTTGAAAGTGTATCCCACTCGTTTTTCAGATTAAAATAAGTTGTTCTTATGAATTAATAATAACATGGTTAAGCATTCAGCATTCATAGCGTTCTGTAATATTATATATTCTGTAGTACATACATTGACACTAGAAGGTATATATTTTCAGTAATCTTTGTAAATTATAATGAAATGTTAACTGAGTTTAGATTAGACATTGGTCAATATAGGTGTGTGTTAATATTGCTAGATATTAATGCATGGATGATAATGTTCTAAATTACATGTTGATCAGACATTCCATGACACTATGCAATTTCTTTTATTTTAATGTATCAGTTGCGGCAAGTTCTGGAACACTTGTCTCAGCAAAGCGAAAGCCAGTATCTTAAAATCCTAACAAGTCTTGCTGAAGTTGCTACAACAAATGGTCACAAACTGCTTAGGTAAGTGTGAGAGGATCATAAGTAGGTTGATAAGCTACCTGGAAGTTAGTGCTACTTAATAGTTTTAACACTCTAAACTATCTGATGCTGGGCACATGCTGGAATAGGTGGCTCTCAAATCTGATTCTGTATGACAGCATCTGTTTAGATCACTGTATTCATGAGGACTTCAGGAGAGAAAGTTGGTGGCTTTGTATAGCTACTGGCACCTAGCAGTTTGAGTTGTAGAGAAGTGTTTGGTTAGTTTGACTATGTCAGCTCTAGGAAGGAAATTGTCAGAAGTCATGGTAGCTGGATTAGATCATAGGAGACAGGATTTATTTCAGTTTCTTCAGATAAATGAAACTCATTGTATGTTTAGATTTGATTTATTACTGTTATTGCTCCTCTGTAGTGAGCAGCGTTCCCTCAGCATGGCTGCAGAAACAGTGTTTATGTGTCTGTAGGAAAAGTTGGAAGCTTTGCATTGTATAGGATGGGCAGGCGTTTCCAGAGATGCCTGTACTTAGGGTGTCCTGTGGACTCTTACTGGCCCACTTCTCTTTGGTACTTTGTAATATGTCACAAGGGGAATGGAACTATTTTCTTTTTCTATTAAAAGAAACACTTTCACAAAAACTGTCTCTGTTCTCTCCAATTCTATTCCCTGTCAGAAGCTTCAATCTGTACTTCAACTTAGTATTCCTCAGTTGCTTTATACTCAATGTAGTGAAGATGAAGGTAGTGCTTGGTGAATACAGACCTCTGAGCGTGGCCCTCTTTCCACTCTCCCCTCCTTTCAACAAATAGTATGTAAAATGCAATCTGTACATTAAAACCTTCAGTAATGATACTCTGACATGGCTGAACTAGTATCATCGTCGTTAGTTTCCTGGGTGCTATTCCGCAGCCCATTGCTGTTGGGTTTGTTGGTTGCTCAGTTCAAAAGTGTCCGAAGTTCTCTGTGTAATGCTTCTAGCAGGTAGCCAGGAGTGCTACCAAGCTTCTGCTTGAGGACTTCTGCCTTGAATGCCAGCAAGGAGCCTGTTGAGTTAGCATTGCCTCCATTGTTTATTTCCTCTTTCCAAGAAATAATTGTAGCATGACATCATTTGGTCTTGCTAGTGCGTATTTGGCTTGACTGAATGTTTACAACTCTGATGATAGTAAAAGCTTCAGTAAACTATTGAAAGCACTTTAAAGTTTTCCTGTTCGTGTAAGTCCTCTTCTTGGAGACTGAGAAAATTTAAACTAAAATTTCATTTGGGAAACATTGCTGCTGAGGGATGATAAACCACCATTTAAATGTTTTTTCCAATACGTGAGGCTTTGTGAGCACGTGGGCTTTGTTTTCATAGATTCTTTTGGTGTACAAGAAAGATTTTTTTTTTTTTTTTTTTTTAATTTTATTGTATTTTATTTTTTTTCCTAATGCTAGTTTGTGGCTATTACCAAAGCTTCTAGTAATACAGTTATGGCCCACCTGCTAGGGAACTTTCATTACCTGGTTGAAAACTTTACATTCCTACTCTTGAACTGTTTACTCTTCGTTATCATTTCTTAATCTAGGTTTAGGGAAAACTTAATCTGTTTGAAGTCCAAATTGTGATAAAATAGTTGTACTTTGTATATCGATTTGGTAGAATTCTTAGTGTGTGACTTTTAGATTAACACCTTACTGTCAGTCATTAAAATGTGATGCTGTAAACAAATAAGTCTTTTGCTTTTTCTCATGACATAGGGAGAATAAGATCCTGATAAAGGTACTGTGATGTTACAACTAGCTGTGTTTTAGAATTATGAGTTGATGGATAAGTAATTGCATCGGAGGCTTACAGTGTACTCTAAGGTGTCAGTTTTCTGGTGTATACTGATCTTATAGTTAAAAAGCATGCTTTTAAGTTGCAAGTACTTTAAGGACGGAGTTGAATGTATACTCACTTTTATGATGTTTATAAGAGAGTAGAGTTCAATAGAAAAAGTTTCAGTTTATTGCAGTTTTTGTTATGTGTTCAAGATAGAAGAATCCTTACTGCTTGAGGTTTAAGGAAAGAAAACTAGGTTGAATTTGATGGAGAATATTCTGCTTGTGCATGAACTCATGAGTATCTCGGATTCTGTACAGAGTTCAGTGTTGGCCAGTTCAGTTAAGGAGGCATAAAACTTTTCATATATTTGTTGCATAAATAAAAATCATACTGGTGCTTTTATGTAGATTCTTTTAGATCATGTTTTTCTTGAGTAGAAATAGTGCCATCTTTACCTTCCTGATTCCTTGTCTAATTGAGGTAGCTAACTGGCATTTAGGATAGTAACTAGGTGAGGATGGGGTGTGGCAGCATATCTGATTAGTTGGTACACTTTTACCATTGGATGCTATATTTTCTGAGTTTAAAAACATTTTCAACTGGATATTCCAATTTGTTTTGTACATTGAGATCCTTACTTAATAAACTGAGATCCTTACCATAGTAAGTTGAATTTCTTACCAGTGGTTCATAATAAGTGAATGTGTGCATAGAAGCAAATGAAGTATTTTGCAAGACCTGGAATTTGCTATTCTTATTTCACTTCTAGTTTAAATTTTGAGTATGTGTTAGTAAAATCATAGTGCTTGTTATAGTGTTTGATGTTTGGGACTGATGCAGGAGAGAAAAGTTAAAGTTCATTAGAGTTTAAAGCCTAGGGTGTTTTTTTTCAGCATGTTTGTCAGACCCTACCATTAGAGTGCTTACTCCTTAATATACTAAATGGTTTCATCTGGCAAAGAAACTTAAATATTCCATTTTTTCCCTCAGCTTGTCAAGTAATTATGAAGCTCAAATGAAGAGTCTCTTAAGGATCGTGAGGATATTTTGCCATGTCTTTCGCATTGGCCCATCCTCTCCCAGTAATGGAAATGACATGGGCTACAATGGAAATAAAACTCCAAGAAGTCAGGTGTTCAAGGTCAGGAAAGTATATGATGTTGTTAGGAAGATAGACGTTAAAGAGATGAATTTCACAAAGCATGCATTCATTAATCAGACATCTCATGAACAGGAAGTAAGTTTGGTTGATGTCTCTATCCTTTCTTAAGTTAAGCCTACCTTTTTCCTTCTCCTTAATTATTTTTTTCCACTGGATTCATTTGATCACTGATGCACATCTCATCTTATGATTTCTGTTTATTTGTTGTTTAATGTATTGTTTATTACCCAGCTGATTTTGGTAAACTTTGTTTTTATTTCTGTTATTTTATTTAAAAGTGTAGTAATCTCAAAATGTGGTAATGTTAATATAATAGATTGTACTAATGTCATTTCAAAATGGTATTGGTATAATCATTGGGAGTTCTGATAATTCAGTTTTATCCAGCTTCACATGATAAATGCAAATAATTGAATCCTTAGTCTGTCCATTGTTTTCTCTGTGATCATGAAGTTTTTTCCCAAGTTGTTCTTGAATTTTATTATTGTATGCTTTGAAATGTACCAGCTTACTACTACCCTCGCGAGGTTACTGATTTATAGCTGTTTTCAAATACTTGCTTTAGGTGCTTGCCATTTCGATATTTCATTCCTGAAGGTTTTTCTTATACTTGTTGGTTGAGGAATCCCCCTCTGGAAAACCGTAGCTTGCCTTTCTGTAAAGCAGTTCTGGTTTCCTGCATGCCACTCAATCTGCACAGGGTGTGTAACTGACACACTGTTCAGAGCACCTTGATAATAAGAAATGAAGAGTAGTCTCATTTTTTTTTTTTTCCCCTCATCTCACTCCATCCTCCTATATGGCGCAGTTCATGTCACCAAATTTAAATGGCAATGATTACATGAGAATTTTCTTTAACTTCTTTTAGGGTGTTCTGAAAATGATATTTTGAAATTACTCCATTGATTTGATAATATGATGTGTTCATTAGGTTACTTCTAATGTCTTTTAAGACAGCGCTATATTGATAAGGTCGTGAAAGATGATACTGTATTTCCAGCTATATTTAGTTATGTAGCTCAGGTTTTTTGTTTAAATCTCTTCTTTTGGAAAGAAGGAAAGCATTAGACTATTTAAAAAACAAGCACAAATATTTGCTTTTCTGATAGCAAAATAGCTTTAATAACGAATGGGTTTACATAATGAATGTAAAACTAGTGCTTGAGTATGAAAAATACTGTGTGCAAAACGTAATGCGTTGTACAGTATACAATGTAATAATGGTCCTTTAGAGTTCACTAAAATATGTTGAGCTAGATTGGCACATTGGAAGTTTAAACCAGATTTCCATTTTCAAGATAAAAAGCCCATCCCAAATCACAAGAATCATTTTATGAAAGACAACATTTTCTAGCAGTTTTAATGAAAATTGTTTTAAATATACCAGATAACAAGCAGATGTTAAATGCATTTAATACAGGAACTATCTGCCCGGAGAAGTTGTGGATGCCCCCTCCCTGGAGTTGTTAAGGGCCAAGTTGGACGGAGCCTTGAGTAGCCTGACCTAGTTGAGAGGCGTCCCTGCCCATGACAGGGAGGTTGGATTAGATGATCTCTAAGGTCCCTTCCAGCCTATGCCATTCTATGATTCTTTAAATGCTGCTTATTTGTGCGAGTGAAGACCTCTAGATACTGTCTTTACTATGTAGGATGCTAATCTACTGTTTGGTACTGTCTTCTTTCAATAATGCATCTGGAAACTTTTATCTGGAGAGGATTGAGGGTAGCAGTGGCAGGAGTTCTGTCTTGTGGTGCTCTTGTGAGATGTGCAAAGGAACATTTTCAGGCCTTATTGCATGGCATAAGGAATTGTTTCCTTCTGAACACGCTCCCATTAGGTCTAAATAGATCTGTACTTAGTGACCTATGAAGATGTATTTCATAGATCCTTTTAAAAAGCTGGTGCAAAAACATATTTTATCCAGTATAAGAAAAGAAGAAGAACTTTCTTCTGGCTTTTTTCTTAATGCTGTGTTAAGATTTTTCTGTATTAGTATACTGATTGAACATTTTTGAAGAGCTGTCACTGCAATCTAGCTTGGAAGGGATTGAAAATGTGAGTATATCTTGATCTGAGGCTACTGAGGAATGTTATTGCTTGACAAGGACAGGAAAATCACAGGGCATCTTTGCTTTACTGAAATTCCCTCTATGTAATTACAGACCTGGTCAGTTCAGGCTTATCCAACTGCTTTAAAGTGGAAACACTCACTAATTAAGACACATTCTTGTACTGCTCTTGCAAGAAACAAAATACTAGTTGAATTTCAACTCCCAATCTTGAAACAAGGTACTACTAACTCAGATGAGATCCTCCTACCAGTGAGAAACTTTTTGAATAGTAATTTTGACCAGGTTTACATTAATTACTTTTTCATGTATTGCTCTTCCAATTGCTGTTCAGTATGACCACATTAGGGAAACTTGCTGCAAAATTTCTCTGTCCGGTTGAACAAAGTTGGGAAGCTTGAAACTTTTCTGATACTATTATCTTGAGAATTGAATTGACTTCTCTGCTGTGACACAGCCACTTCAAGGATTAGTGATCTCCTGCTCCTTGTGTCTCAAAAGACTAGCTGTCTGTCACCTGGCAAAAGATTTTGCTCCAGTGTCACAGTTTGAATATGGGTTTGATTTCTAGTCCCTTGCCTTCTAGGGGAAGGTATTGCATAGCTAAATCCTTGCATTTCGAGACATGAGGTGTGCGGCTGTAAAAGCTTGGTACTTGATCACACTCATCTATAATTCCAAGGAAACTTTTCTGAAATGTGAGATATGGAAACTGAAGGTTGAGTGGAAATTTGTGTTTAATATGCTGTTTGTGGTAAGAGTTGACTGGAGAATACTGACTTGTAGTTTTGAAAAAATGTTGCTAATGGTTTGACTGAGTATTTCCATTTTATGCTTGAAAAGGTCTGATCATGCAGGCTAACATAAAATGCTGGCAGCCATGGATATAGAGGTGGTGGGCGATATTTAGAGGAGTGCTTTATGTCCTGAAGTTAGACTAGAAAAAAAGAAAGTGAAATGTTGAAGTCACTATGCTTGACTGTACTTTTGAATGAGCTTGTGATAAGAATCTGTGGAAAAACTAGCTTTGGGAACAAAAAAAACCAAAAACCAAACAAACAAGCAAACCAAAACAAAAAACTAAATTGGTTGCAAGAGTTCTGAAAGGCATGCTGAGTCTGGGAAATAACAGATAAACCACAAAATATCAGCAGAAAAATGGTGTTTGGCAAGCTAAGCATTGAAAAGTTGGGAGAAGAAAACTACATTTTAGTATTCTGGTAAATAACTGCCTAGAGTCTCGTGAGTTACACGTTAAGAACCCAGCTGCATCTTCATTCTTCCATGTATTCAATGAATCCCATTTTCCATTAGAAAATTTTTCTACATTATGTTTTGTGGTGAAGGTCTGCCAGGTAGGTCTTGGAAAGAAGCTAACATGATCCTTTATGGCAGACATTTATGCAGGAAATGGTACCTACACTGGAGGTATTCAGATCACCATCTACAGAAATGTGTGGTCACTAGGAGCACAAGGATAAGGGAGTATGATACAGTATGTGGAGCAAAGACTACTGATCTTAGAGATCAGACTGACTTTCCCCAAAATTCTTACTGCGGAAAAAATGGAAGCATAATGGTAAATTTTTTTTAATGCCAAATTTCAACAGTATTTTTTAATACACAACTTTTATGAGAAGTAATTTATTGTGTACTGAGAGCATGTTGCTGTTAAGTGCTCCAGATAGTGTAGGCTTCTCGTACGGTGTGATGTGAAAAGCTTTTACTTTTTAAAGACAACTTTGGAGGACAAGAACGTAACTTTCAGTATCTGCTAAGTCTTTGAATGCTTTCATTGGTGAAAGGTGTTGATGCAACAACAGTAATATACGGAAAAAAGGAGTGTATTTAGATGTTCACTCTTACTTCTGTAATGCTATGAAAGATAGAATTGACTCCCTGTACATCACACATCCCTGCGCTCACTAGACCATATGCTTGCAAAATGTCCCCTTAAACACCATTAAGGGACAGCACAGTCAGCCCAGCCCTTGTGTTTTCTGAAATGCTCATGACAAAGCCACAAGTCTCTCAGCCCTTTCTCTCCTCTGTAGTAGGCCTGCACCTCAGAGCAAATGTGTGATGATGGAATTGTACCAGGTTTCAATTATATTGTTTTTAAGCTGATGGTAGTGAATAAAGAGTGATTCTGTTAAAATAAATTCAAATTTTTAGCTTTAAAAATTGGTAAGTGATTTTATTGATACTTGCTTCTGTTTGACAAAGTTAGGTATTAGTGACCCTTACTCCAAGACATCTGAAGTACTGTCAAAATGGCCTGTTTGAGCTCACACTATGCATGAAGCACATCTTATTAGATATGTGAATGAGTCTGAATCTCAGTGGTGGTGTCTGAGGTTTGCTCCATCTGTGTGGTAGAGGAAGCTTTTTTTGGCCAGGGCCTTAAAAATGAACTGCCACGCTCTTATTCTGGAGAGCTGCCTGGCAGAGAAGGACCTGGGGGTGTTGGTTGACTACCGACTTGATATGAGCCAGCAGTATGCCCAGGTGGCCAAAAACGCCTATGGGATATTGGCGTGTATCAAGAACAGTGTAACCAGCAGGAACAGGGAAGTGATCCTGCCTCTGTACTCGGCACTGGTGAGGCTGCACCTGGAATATTGTGTCCAGTTTTGGGCCCCTCGCTTTAAGAGACATATTGAGCTCCTGGAGCGAGTCCAAAGAAGGGCGACTAAACTGGTCAAGGGGCTGGAAAATAAAACTTCTGAGGAGCGGCTGAGGGAGTTGGGGCTGTTTAGCCTGGAGAAGAGGAGGCTGAGGGGAGACCTGATTACAGCCTACAAATACTTGAGAAAAGATGGTGGGAGATAGGGGAAGGGCTCTTTACATTAGTGTTGGGTGATAGAACAAGAGAAAATGGGTATAAGCTTAGTCAGGGGAGATTCAGGTTGGATGTTAGGAAGTATTTCTTCTCTGAAAGGGTTGTCGGCCACTGGAATAGGCTGCCCAGGGAGGTGGTTGAGTCCCCATCCCTGGATGTGTTTAAGAATAGGGTGGATGATCTACTTGAGAATATGGTTTAATGGGGATTAGGGATGGTTGGACTCGATGATCTCTAAGGTCTTTTCCAACCTAGAAATCTATGAATCTATGAAACTCAACATGTGTATTACTGTGTCTCTGACTGCAGCAGTGGCGTGCTGTGTAACAACCATGAGGCCAAACACTGTTAAATAGTTCAGCATTTCACCCTTTCTGAATCATTTTATCACTCTTCCATCTACTGCTGGATTATTTTCCTTCTATGTGAAACTTTCTTTTTGTGCTCTATGGCTACAAGTGTGGAATTTTTATGAGCGTTTGACTCGTGACTTCTAAGGGATCATTTAAAGCTTTTAAACTTGCATGATATTTGTTTGCCTTAAGAGGATTATCACACCATTAATATTATCTAATGTCAACATGTTCCTTTTTTGTCTGGTTTTGCATGTGTTTATTGCAGCCGCTGGAACTGCTCTGGCATTCTCTGGATGAATGGCTCGTTCTTATAGCCACCGAGCTGATGAAAAACAAAAGGGACTCTGCCAACATTACTTCTATTTTACTGAAGCAAAAAGGACCAGATCACCAGGATGCTACTCCTACGCCTTCCTTTGCTGCTGCAAGAACGGAGGACAGAGAAGAGCTACCCACTGGCACTGGCGAGTCGAAAACATATGATGTTGCCGGGAAGCAGGAAGCTTGTGCTGATTGCCAGGATGTTATCTCCATGACAGCAAACAGGCTAAGTGCTGTCATTCAAGCCTTTTATATGTGCTGCTCCTGTCAGATGCCTCAGGGGTAAGGAGCGGATCCTGTTTGTTACTGAAACTGTTACCATTTTAAAATCATATCTGCTTTCTTGGAAGAATGTTGGTGCTGACCAGATGATATTAGTGATGGTCAAGAGTATGCTTTCTAATGCTTTCACTAGTTCAATTATTTGAATGCCTTTTTTTTTTTCTGACTTTAATGTCACCAGACAGCACAGTAAACTTCAAATTTTCCATAGTGCTGCTGCCAATGAACGTAACTGCGTTGGGGCAGATTTCGTATTGAATGTCTAATGGCTCTTTTTAATCACATGGGGTACTTAGAGGAAATGTAGTTTTATCTCTGGAAACTTAGCTCTTTCTGTTGTTGGCTCTTAATGTGAAATTATCCCTAAATTTAATGTAATTATCCAACAGTAGCTATAAACTCAGAAAATAATCTCAGAAAATAATCTCAATTGTCTTTGTGTAAGAAAATGACAGCTGTGGCAAAACTTGTTTGATGATATTGCAGAAGTTTATAACAAGGAGAGTTCAGTCTCAAAGTAATGCTCACTTGGAATCCTGTCCTGGGTTGGCAAACATAATTTTGTGTGGAACAGGCACTACAACTTAGGGAAATTGAATACCATCAGTGTCTGGGTTAAAAAGTGTGTCCTCTGTAACTGAGGTCTTAGTCTGTGTAAGATTGTTATGTCTTATATTTGTGAACTTTCAAGGACAGGATCCTTTGACCCTCTTCAGTAGAGGACTAGGCAAGTATGGCGGTATTACAGGCTCCCTGAGGAATCTGAAAACAAGGTTCCCATTACATGACAACTCTTGGTTATTCCCAGCCATGGGGAAGCGCTTTTCTTTCTCTGCCAAACCTAGTGGAATAAAAGCTTTCAAGCGAGCCACTACTGTTTGTCTTGGGGTGTGGTACTGTGTGGACACTCTGGAAAATGATCTGGGGATCAGCATGTTCCACAAGCACCTCAGTATTTCCACTTTTAATTTTGCTCCACTTTGAAAAACGAACTGCTGGTTAGCCATTTCCCTTGAAATCTCCATCAAACCATGCTAAGATAAAATGCCAGTAAAGTATTATTTACAGCAGCCAAATGAAAAGGAGAAACACTTCTACAAGTGATTAAGTACATTTCCACCTCCCAATTTATCTCATCATAGCAACGTTCAGTTGGAGAGGTGACTATATCTCCCTGTGTCCAGGTGACTTGCTGATGGGCCATGCCCATTGGATCTGGCCTGTGCATAGTTTGTGATTCAGGTTAGGGAGAACTCCTGTGGATACTACGTAGGTTTAATTGAGAGTTATCATGGAAGCCAGGAGAGTAAGGACTGTTTCAGTCATAACTGGGAGAACTCCCTGGGACGCAGGAAAGTAAGGCCGAGCACACCTGAATTCCGAGTTGCTTTAGGGCATTTCAGAACTGCGTAGAGAAGTACAAAGATCTGAGACTTACTCTGTTTTGCTGAAGTTTTTGTATTAGTAGAAGTAAATGACACAATGGTGTAACTCAACACTGCTACCATCTTCAAATAACATTTAAAATGATAATGACATATTCAAACAAAATTTAAAATGGCTCTAATTTTAGATTTGAGTATCTTTAATGGAGGAGAGTAAACAGAGCTCATAGTTTTTCATTGTTCCTAATAATCATACAATAAAGATGGCATTTCATGCTTAAATGGAAAATGAACTGGTTAACATTTGAAATACTGAGGTTATTTTCTTTTACTTGCTGTGATTGCTGCTGTTCTGCAAATGTTGATATTGAATCTAGACATGCTTTGTTAATATACTAAATAAAATGTTCCAAACATTGTATCATCAAAACTGACAAGTGTATGCTAAAGTTTTTTTTCTTTATGTATTGCGTCTCACAGCTTGTGTGGCAATTTACAGGTAGAGTTCACTTGCTTTCAGGGAAGACTCTTTTAGTAGTTTAATACTTTCAGATCATCTCTCAAGCCAGAAGTGTGTTTAAACTGTTGATATTTAGCTTTTGTGCCAATGAGGGGAAGGATATGGTAAGACTTGTTTCTTCAAAACAGAGTAAGGGAGAGAAGGAAAACAGCTGCATTTTATATAAAATGAGCAGCTCTTGTCTAAACTGGTGTGGGGAACAGTAACAATTCTAGGATTGTTATTCTGAACTTTTTAGAGTACTGTTTTTTCACAGCCTTTCAAGGTATTTGATGAGAGGGTTTTACTCTTGTTTGCAAGTATTCATTAGCTTTTGCTGAAGCTAAAGGATCCAATTAAGAATTTTTCTTTTTAAAAAATGCAGAACGTAGATATACATAAATAGGGTAAAACTTGCACCCGTGTTAGTCCTTCCCTTGTTCTCCAGATATATATATAGAGAAGAAAAAATAAGATTGCATACTAGTGTATGAGACACTTGCCTGACAAGTAATTTTGTTATTTCATGAAGCCTTTAAATAACCACCTTGGCTCTCATTAGGTTTGCTAAGTTTGTAATGTTATTTCTTCCTGACTGTCTTCCTCACTCACAACAATTTACAGGGTGCATGGTGGGAGTTATATACAGTGAACAAGAACATAGAACAATGTGCGTATCATGCATATTGTACATATAGTATCAGTCCTTCCATGTATGTACTTCCATTGCTGTACTGAAAGCTGGAAGGATTCAGTACAAAAATGCATGTCTCCACTAGTTTGAACTTTTTTGTTCATATAGTTAATAACAGTGAGTGGTCAGGTTGCTTGACCTTCTTGATTATTGGCATTTTTGCCTTTTCTATTGGTTTATTATGAAATCTTAATGCTGCTGAGTATTCCGTTTCATGATTGACTAGTTCAACAGCATCAGTTTACGTTTGTGTAGTATGTTATTAAAAAAAGCGCAACAATTTATGCAACTCAAATTCTTCTCAATTTCATTAACCAAAAGCATCTTATGATTTTCTTTAAACAGGATGACATCGCCTCGTTTTATAGAATTTGTCTGTAAACACGATGATGTCCTTAAGTGTTTTGTTAACAGGTAAGCTTCAAGAAATACAGAATTTCTAATTTCTCTTCCTGTTCCCCTCCCAATAATTCAAACTCTTATTCTTCTTCTTACTGACTTGTATTTTTAGGTTATTGTTGTGACATATGTATCGTGCACTTTAATGATCCTGCTAAATTCAAGGGAGTGTATATTAATGATTCAGAGCTCAGGCTTAAATGAAATCTTCTGCATGTGTAAGCAATCCTTTTGTAAGATTCTGTGAGATTTTGTGAACAAAATCTTTTTCACAGAGCAAGAGAATAATTTCCTTTAACAGATTCTTTCCTCATTTTTGTTCCAAATAAAGCTTTCCCTTGCGAGACAGATGAAAACTTTCATTCTTCCTCAAATGTGTTGTATACTTAATGACTTCTTAAAGGAGTCTAAACCATTCTTGTACATGTAGCTGTTTCCAGAGTTCTTCTGGGACTGCCCGGTTTATAACCTTGCTTCTGTCTGGAGTGCTACTTGTGATCCTCCATCCTCAAAGGGTGAGGTAGTGTAAGTCATTTGGAAACAAGAGTTAGGAAAACATTACGAAATAGAACAGTTTGTTGGAACTTTTCTGTGTAACTAGTTACATTGGCTCTTTATGTAGACTTCATGTATCATGAAGCATTATTATTAGATCTCTAACTAACAGGATTCTAACCTATTTTTCTTTCAGAAATCCCAAAATAATTTTTGATCACTTTCATTTTCTTCTTGAGTGTCCTGAACTAATGTCCAGATTTATGCACATCATAAAAGCACAGGTAAACGTCAAGAGATGCTTAGTTTCAACCTCTATGACTACAAAGAGGATGTTTTGTTTAAAAATAATACTTAAAAAAAAAAATATTTGAGGATGATGGATAAACTAAGCATGGCCTCCAGTGCTTCTGAATCTGGGATGTTGAAAGATCAGATTAAACTGACATGGCAGCCAGATTTCTATGCTTGTAAGTCTTTAAAATTGATATGTAAATCCATTTGAGATGACAATATATGCTGAAATGCATGGTTTTGAAAATCATTACCTAGGAATAATGAAGAGACCCTGAGAGCCAGTAACCTGTTTGTTAGATCAACTAAAAGTGCTGTGAATCATGACAGATGAGAGAGGCCACACTTCTGTTCTAACTGTCTCAGAAGAAGGGCAAAATGTCAGTCTGAATACTGAGTCAAACAAGCGAGGGGTTCTCACCTAGGAATTGTTTTGAAAGGTTTCTGATTCCTTTGGGCTGCTTTTTATTTCCAATGAACTTTACTACATGTGACTTGTGCTTCTGTGCTCAGCTGTGGTTGATAAGCAGTAGTATTGCAGAAGCCAGTGATTTGCTTTTTATATAGATGCCTTCCCTGCCCACCTGACCCCCTGCCCCACTCTGAAAGAAGTTTTGTGGTACTTTTCTCCTGTGTGGTGAACTCTGATAGCCATTTCTGAATAACTGGTGGTCCAGTCTTTCTGCATACCAGATTTCAGCAAGCACTGAAGGGCATGTCTAGTCCTTTCCTCTTCCCGAAATACTGTATAGCTTATTGAGGTAGCACCAAGTAACTCTGCACATCTCAAAAATGAATTGAGGCATATGTATGACCAATTTCCAGTTGTGCTTATGATGAAGGAATTATCCAGTTGAACACATCTATATGATATGGTTTACCCCTTGTTTTGTAGCCATTTAAAGATCGCTGTGAGTGGTTCTATGAACATCTGCATGCTGGGCAGCCGGATTCAGACATGGTGCACAGGCCTGTCAATGAAAATGACATCCTTCTGGTTCACAGAGGTATTGTGTTATAAACAGAATTAGTATGTATTTGAAATACATTGAAATGTATTGAATTAAGGTAAGAAATTAATTGGTGCTTTGTGTTTAGATTCTATTTTTAGGAGTAGCTGTGAAGTCGTGTCTAAAGCAAATTGTGCAAAGCTAAAGCAGGGGATTGCTGTGAGATTTCATGGAGAAGAAGGCATGGTGGGTAAAATTGCATGGTTTTCCTTTATGCTCTTTGTATATGGAAATATTAATTCTCTCTTTCATGAGTATTTTTTTGAACTAAATCCTAATTTAAAGTAACTTTTGTACCTTATTAAGAAATACGTGGTTACTTAGCGTAACTGTTTGCCCAGTGAAAGTTCTGTGTACTAATATGTCGTACTCTTTTGACATGCAGGGACAGGGTGTGGTGCGTGAGTGGTTCGATATTTTATCCAGTGAAATAGTTAACCCAGATTATGCCTTATTTACCCAGTCAGCTGATGGTAAGTATCTGCCTTTTTATTTTTCCTAACTTTTCCTAATTTTATAATGTCTTCTTTTTAAAAGTGTTTTTATAATCCAAGGAAAAAGAAGTCACTTAATTCGTTTCAGAATATAAGATTGTTGCTTTTAAAAAGCAACACTGACAGAATTGATCTTGTGTGTGTGTGTATATATAGAGAAGTTATCTATTCATTGTATGTTTTTATAATTACAGATGAAGTATTTTTCTTAATTTGAAGTTTCCTTGATTTTTGCTCTTTCTTTTGTAAGAGAAAAGTGAGTTGTTGGTTTTGAGTCCTTGCTATTTTTGCCTAGTAGTAGAAGGACATAACACTTCAAGAGGAGTATAGAAAGTGTTTTCCTTTCGTCTGCATCTGCAAGGGAACTGTGGACTTATTCCTTTATTTCCTTTTAGAAAACGACAAAATCAATCAGTTAATCTAGAACTGAAAGAGGGTAGATTTAGATTGGATATAAGAAAAAAATTTTTCACTCAAAGGGTGGTGAGGAAATGGAACAGGTTGCCCAGAGAAGTTGTAGATGCCCCATCCCTGGAATTGTTCAAGGCCAGGTTGCATGAGTCTTTGAGCAACCTGTTGTAGCGGAGGGTTTCCCTGCCCATTGCAGGGGGGTTGGAACTAGATGATCTTTGAGGTCCCTTCCAACCCAAACCATTCTATGATTCTAATTTTTGTGGTAAAAACAGATGTTGATCTTCACGGGTCTACCTTGTATTTGACTTTTTGTCAGAGTGGTGCCTTGGAGAGTGGCTAAGCAGTATCATTGTCACAATATAATGTCATTATGTTCTAATATTTTTCTTTCTGATATTTTTTGGAGTAAAGAAAAAAACCCCAAACAATCTTGCAGGGCCCCAAAATAAAACTCTTTGAGTGGTTTCAGATGCTTACTGTATTTGATAAATGTGAATGTCACTTAAAAAAAAAAAGTCATGATAATCATCTTATTTTATAGGAACAACTTTCCAGCCCAACAGCAACTCTTCTGTAAATCCAGATCATTTGAACTACTTCCGTTTTGCAGGCCAGATCCTGGGGCTAGCTCTGAATCACAGGCAGTTGGTGAACATTTACTTCACAAGGTCATTCTACAAACATATTCTTGGTATGGTTTTATTAAAATCCTGTTTATTAGTCAGAACAGTTGTCTGAGCAGTAAACTTTTTCTTTTTTTACTTTTGTGTGTGTGTTGAAAGTGAAAGTGTCTCAGAAATGAATGTCTTGCTAATCTTGTACATACATCAGAGTTACAACATAATAGGGCAGCAATTGCTGTTCCAGTCAGAGCCTCACTTAGAAACTGTTACAGTCGCGAAATGTGGAAATGCGTTAGCAAAAGTGTGTGGGAATTTTATACAGTTAGCAACTTTTAGTAAAATAGCTAATCTTTCAATGTGTATTTGAATATGAATCTTAAAAACAAGGCAGGCATTGTTAATCTGTCTAAAGCATAACCGTATAATTTACTTGTCTTTAATGTTGCTGACCGGGAATGCCTGCAAATCAGACTAGTGCAGCCAGTTGTTGTTGTGGTGCGTGTGATTCTTTGTGTCACAGTTGTGAAATTCATATGTCCTGTCAGGTAATGTCATTCTTGAGAAATGAAAATAATAGTTCTCTAGTTAACTTAAGCCGAACTTAGAAAGTTGGTAGTGTTTACGAACTCCGGCAAAAATCGATGAGGTGTTCTTTGCTATGCCTGCAGAACCTCCCTGTCTACCCACTCCAACGTTTCAGAACTAATGCAGCTTCATCCTGTCTCCTTACCAAGGAAAGTTAATTCAGATGCTTACTGTAGCATTCAAGAGGATCAGTCAGAAATCTTTATAAAAAATGTAACTTTTCCTGTTAATAGAGAAGGGGCCTCTATTAGCTGGTGGTATCTGTGGTTTAGGGCTCTTCTCTGCTCTTCATTGAGAACTTTTCTGCCTCTTGATTGTCCAACATGATGCCTCTCTTCTGCATTGTTAGGGAAAACTTTTCCTCTTGCATGAATATGCGATAGAAGGGTAGATTCCCTTTGCCTTCCTGTTATTCCTTTAAGTACAGAAATTCCTTTGTTGCTTCAGGCAGAATTTCCTTTCTGTTTTAAGCGCTACTCCTTAATGTTCTTGGGAAGTATAAGATAGCTTGATGTCACAAGGTTTACTTTTCCGCAAGAATTGCTTCCTACTTTAACCCCAGTAAGGATTTTAAGGTATTGTTTGCGTCTCATGACGTTCTTCTGTAATTGTGCTGTGTATGTGCAGTCTTCCTGTGATGTTTTCTGGGTCTCAGACAGATCATCTCTTAGCTTCAGATTTACTGTTTCTCTTCTGTGGAAGTGTTCAGGGAACACTGTTGCAGTTTGTTGATAGTGCACGCTCAGTCATCTTTGTCAAGATCTTGCCTAAGAGTAGGGATACATTTTACTTCCCTTCCTTATTACCGCTTTCTGCGCAGGAGGGTGACTGTATAGTGGGCAAAGGCGGTGGAGGACAGCGAATCTGAAGCAACCCCGTGCTGGCAGTGCCTCATCAGGCTTCCCTGGTCATTGATCTTCACATAGGGAAGTGTTTCCAAAGTAGACATATCTTTCTGTGGCACGGTTTGGCACTGACTTGAGGGTTGACCTGTGACATCAAGAGGTTCCGCTGTGTGAGCAGAAGAATGATGCTCACAGGCTGATCTCTGATATATTCACAAATGAGAGAAATGTGTTTTTCTGCTGTTTACTGACAACTTGAGAATAGTCAAGTGTTGCTCTTGTCGCCTCTTTTGGAAATGACTACTAATTAATTTGGGTTCTTTTCTAGTTTGAATCATGATTATTTACTGGATTTGTTGGTTTCTGAATCGACAGGATTGGTCTGTTGTTTACTCTTTTTTTTTTTTTTTTTTTTTCAGTTTGCTGGAGTAACTTGTTCTTATAGTGCCAATTTAAAGATGTCTGCCACTTTTAACATTTAAGGCTGGCTGGAGTTCATCTCAGCTTACCAGATTTGTTCTTTTGCTTCTTACCCACGTGTCATAAAATGATATTTTTGTTGAAGTGAGAAATCAGCACAATATGTAAATAAGCAGTTGGCAAATGAGAAGACAGACAGTATCTCTTCTAACAGAGCATATGACTATCGCAAACCAAACAGCAGCGAGTAGTCTCTGTTAATAAGGTCTCACCAGTCTCTCTGAGTAACGTCTTGTCAGTGTGTTGAACAGGCATCCTGCAACTCTCTAGAGGCTTGTGCGTGTTCAGTTTCTTTAAGTTCAAAAGATTCACAAGTTTTTATCATTTCTTGTTACTTATGAGATGCAGAGAACTGGAAAATTCACACCTCCACTTCCCAAAGTAGTTGTTTTTTCTACCTTGATCACTCTATTACAGACATAGAACTGAGGCAGAAATATAGGCAGAACTTAATATGGCCTCTTAAGTGGTTTGTTGGTGTGTGGTTTTTTTCCTCCCTGCCTAAACAGGGGAGGAGAAGGTAGTTTTGCTGGTGCTGTTGTCCAGTGACTTTGTACTTTTTTCTAAGGAGCCAATTACTTCTCAGTTTGGAAAAGGGAACTTTGACCTCCAACCCACAAAGGCTTATGGCAGATAAATTCCTGACTATGCTATCTGCTGTTAGACTTAACTCCCCTCTCTCACAATATATTAGAAAATACTCCTTGAAAAGGCACAAATAAAAGCAAGAGTTAATTTCTAAGTCAGTGTATTTTGAGCTGGAGGCCTTAAATCCTTGAATGCTTACTGAACTTGTCGCAGAGCTTGCCTGTAGTATATTTTTTGAAGTACTGTGTTGCACAGAAATACCTGTTTATCGCAATTATGCTAAGATAGAATTATCTTCATTTTCCAACTACGGGTGCATTAAGGGTATAGCAAGAGAAAGAGACATAGTATTTCATGGGATTCAGATTTTGTCCTGATAAATCTGAGAGTTTCTTTATAACTGCCGGACTTGAGTCTACCAATTGACAAAATATCTGTTGGCCAGATGCGTGAGCTTACTGCTTTGGTGTCACAGTATGCTGACTATGAGTGTAGTCTCATCATAACACTCTAGTTCAGTTTCTTCTCTAAAGGAGTCTCCAGTTCCTACTTTTCAGTATGCTGCTTTGCCCACATATTTTCCTTATATCCTGCAGAGACGACATTATTTCCACATTTCCTATGTGAAATGCGCATATGCTTACTAGTTGGCAAAACTGAAAGTCCTCTAGAAACTACTAGACAGCTGTTAGTTTTTTTTTTGACAGAAATGACAGCGAAAATTCCTTATTAAACTATCTCTCTCTCACCTAAACTAGAATGTTGCTTGATTTTTCTTTTTTTTTTCCTTTTTAAGTTAGAAAAACAGTGCCTTACAGCTTACATATGCACCATTTCAGTACTAGTCAGCTCTTCCAGGGAAGCAGTGTACCAGGTTTTGCACTTAGATGTTTGCACTGGTTGCTACCCTTGAATTTTGTGTGTTTCTCTGGTGTACTGCTTCTACAGTCCATAGCATGTTACGACCTTTACTAATGGGCACCCTTGTGACACTTGACAATGCACAGAATATGGTGAAGCAAAGAGAACTTCCCAATAATTTTTTGAAACCGAATAGTAGATCTCATAGCAAACATGATTAAAAAGAAGAAAACTGAAGAACAAATGAATTTTCTAAGTATAGAAAACTCACCTTTTTTTTTTCCCCAATTATGAATTCTTTTCTGAGGGAAAAGATTTTTTTTTTGTAAAAAGAAATATGATATTTGGGTTTCTAAAAGTTATGTAGAAAACTTAATTTTTTTTTTTAGGAAACTCATTTAACATTGTATGTTCCATATGGTTAGATGCTTTTACTGAATTCCATTAGTGAGATAAAATTGTGCAAACTGTTGTTCAAGTGTTATGCCGTTTGCTGCACTGAGAATAGCATACAGAGGAAACTTGATTTGTTGATGCTTTTAAAATGTACTAAGTACAGTTCTGGTGTAGTTAGTTATGGTGAATCCCTTTTTGCCTTCTCCTATTTCTGCGTTATTCTGATTTCTCTCTAGAGGGCAATGTTCTACCATATTTTAAGTTAGAACCCGTTTTGCCTTATCCTATTTATTTGTTTTTTTTATCTCTTTGTGTTTTTTTTTTATTTTTTTCCTAGGTATACCTGTAAATTATCAGGATGTAGCATCTATTGATCCAGAGTATGCAAAGAACTTGCAGTGGATTTTAGATAACGATATCAGTGATCTGGGTTTGGAGCTGACCTTTTCTGTTGAAACTGATGTGTTTGGAGCAATGGAAGAAGTGCCATTGAAGCCAGGGGGTGCAAGTATACTTGTTACACAGGAAAACAAGGTGTGTATACAGGTTTATTCAGAAGTTGATAGTATAAGAAAACCATTTGGACTGACTTTCTGAATAACTGGAAGCATAAAAGGTATACCTGTTTTGAAGGAAATAAGCAAAAAATTTGCCAACGTTCTTCCCCTTTTTCTAGCTTGTCATGTTATAGAAATAGTACTATTTAAAATCTCTGTAAGTGTTCAGGCCTGAGGTTTTTTCTTTCTGATGGAACTTTTGGAAGGAAAATAGATCAACTTTAAATGAAGGGTTTATGTTAAAAGTTACAAATATTCCTAAAGCTAAGTCGTGGGTATATATACCAGGCAGGTAAAACAGTTGCAATTGCTAAAAGTGAAATTGAAGGTAAGGGCGCAAAGTGCACAGCCTGCTAGGGCAGTCCATGGCACTGGATTGCTCTGTGGTAACATATGGATAATTGACAGAGTGAAAAGCTGCAGGAATATTTTTTTGGCCATTTGTGAGTCACTCATTGTGTATGGAAAAAAATCTACCTTTTTAATTTACTTTAACAGCTTGGAAAGTCCCTGAGTTCTCTGCAGCATTAGTTCAAAATCTAATATAGGAAAAGACAGCCAAATTTTGAAAATAATCTAAAAATTAAGATTGCCCAGAGAAGTTGTGGATGCCCCATCCCTGGAGGTGTTCAAGGCCAGGTTGGATGAGGCTTTGGGCAACCTGGTGTAGTGGAGGATTTCCCTGCCCATGGCAGGGGGGTTGGAACTAGATGATCTTTGAGGTCCCTTCCAACCCTAACCATTCTATGATTCTATGACATCAGTCTAATTGAATTCTGCAGTTACTCACTAGATAGTTTTGAGTAACTGCAGAAGTACCATGGATGGACCTGCAATTTTTTGTCATTGACTCTTGATCCTTATGTCTGCTTTGTGTTTTGGTTTTTGTTTGTGTTAAGCAAGCCTAAACTTTGTGTACCGAGTATTCATTCAGCTCTACCAGTTGCATAGAGAGCTGCTGTCTTGGTAAATGGCCACTTGGTGTCAGCATTTGTTCTAACAAAATTTTAGTTTATGTTGGAGCAGTTAGCACTGGCTTCTTGTATGCCTAATCCTCATTTTCATTAAGGCAGAGTGTCATTCTAGTAACGGGAATACATATTATTAGTCTGTTTCTGCACTGTTTCCTGCAATGTAGTAATTTATGAAAGAATACAGATAGTAAAACAAGTCTGATTGTGAAGGCAGTGGATGATTAATTTCTTTATTACCTATCAGAGAAAGCAAGGATGTAGATTCTTGTTTCTGGGCAGTTGTAGCTTCTCAACATATAAAATAGATATAGTTGACAAAAATTGTGGTTTCATAACAACTATTTAAAAACTGTTATCAGTTAGCATGAAATTAGAAGTTTGCCCACAAGAGGATATCCTCGGTCATCAGCAGTTTATGCTGCTCTGTTAGCTTCTGACTTGGGGCACAGACTAAGAAGAGTGGTTGAACGTGTGTAGAACAGATACATCCATTCTAGCTCATCGGCCTTCCTCAGCTGTGGCAGAGGGGGACAGGAGTTTTCATAGCTTTTATTTGAAAGGTGGTAAGAAACAGGTGACTGTTCTGGTAGCTTTGAAACTGTTAATATTAATTGATTTTTGAATTTGAAGCTGCAACAAACATCTGTAAAATGGCATTGCCTCCTGTTCGCTGATTTTGACAGTGGTGAGCCAAGTTTTTGAAAATTGTAGATCTGTGTTTTAGTAGTGTTTAGGGATTTTTTTTTTCCCAATTTCTTTAATGCAATGTGGTTTGACAGTATATTTTAGCTTAGCAGTTCTAACAGGTTAAACAGGAAAGTGTCTGCTTTACTTTATAAAACACCTTTTTTTTTCCTACATGAGAGATCTTTTTTTTTTCTGCCCTTACCTGAGGAATAGAGATTGCTGTTTAAAACTCATTGTATTTGCTATACCTCTGGGAGAAGAAAACTCAGCTTTTAAAGAATTTGCTGTGTATGCACACTAGCAGATTACCCATTTACAGGATAGCGTTTTTTTAAAAAACGAACTTATGTGTGAATCTTTATTCCTTGGAAAAAATACAACCAAACCAGCAAACCAACAAGAAAACCCATGCCAAAACCAAAACACTCCCACCTTGAAATCGCCCAAACAATCGATCTCTTGTTGAAAACCAAAATAAAAGAGAGTAAATGCCCTATTGAGGAGCAGTAGTAATAGCTGTTTGTAAAAAGCTATTTTCTTTGAAGGAGGGAATTTTTTTGTGTCAGCTGTGTAATAGGTAAATGGTTGTGGGACCATACCAAGCAAATGTTCCAGTCTTGCAGCTGAATCGTCCATATAGCTCCAACTGAAGTGTTGGTTACGGTAGTGGTTCAACTGTCTTTTGTCATGGTAATGAGAGATTTCAAAGGGAAAAGTCAGGCTTTCTCCAGTGTCCATGCTATGCATTTCTCTTTGTTTTTTGCTTTGTATGTTTTTGCAGCTTTCTAGATACTTTTTAGGAAAAAATAATAAAATTAGAGCTAGGCAAAGTTTGACCATACACTATTTTAGAAAATGATGCAAATCTCCACAATTGTATGGCTTTCTCTGTCCTTCCAGGCCTTGTCTGTCTGTGAGCTGCCTGTGCTGTTTGGCAGTAAAAAAATTACATATTTTTTTAAAACAGCTTTGGAATGGTGCTGCTCTCTGAATCTGAACATCATAATGAACATTGATCCTCAACTCACAGTATATGAGGTTGTGAAATCAGGGAAGCGTGATCTGTGCTTGATTTACCTCAAAGGAAAATACAGAACAACCCCTCACCCAAAATAGACTTTGTCATCGTATTTGTGATGCCTGTGTTACCTGTTTCATGTGTGTTCAATCAAATCTCCACTCTTAAAAGAAGATTGGATTATACCTTTTATGTACTATGTAGGAATGCATATGTAGATCTGAAATTATGTAGATATTTCTGTTTTGTAATATGCTCCTAAGGCTTCTGAGATGGAATAAAATGAAGTGAACAGAGGGAAAAACAAATTGACCGTTTTTTTTTTACTGGCATATATTATGTAAATTCTGTGGTGCAGGTCTTTCAGCATGCACTAGTGCTGATAGTATGCTCAGCTGTTCAAGGCTGTTTAAAACATTTGTTACACCTAAAGCACAGCAACTGTTTTCTCTCGTAATGCAAGTGTTCAATGTAAATATTTTTGTAATGCAGAAAATGTTTATTGTATTTTTTCTAATGGATTTTTTAAAAATAAGATTGTGAATTTTTCTTTCTACAGCCTTGTTTTCTGAACAGCCTAATTTATGTAACGGCAAGTCACAAGATGTAAAACAAGTATTTCTGATCATTGAAGACCAGTATTAACACTACTTCTGATCCTCATATTGCTGAAGTTTCTGATTTCTTCCTAGAGATTATAAAATGTATTCACAGAGGCTGACTTTTGTCTACTGCAGTTAATCTCCTTTGGCTACCCCTCTAATTCCTTAGAGAAGGGAGATGTCTTCAGTTCCACTGACAGTAGAAGCAACCTAGGGAGATTATTAGATTGAAACTAGATTTTTGGGAACAGCTCTGCAGTGGAAGATATGATTAGGTAATGTTCCTCTTCTTCATAGCGCTTCACAAATTATTTGTCTTCTCACTAATAAAATGGTGGTAGTGTGTTTAGAAGTATCTTCCAACTGCAAAGCAAATGACAACCCTTCTATACTTCTGTGAATGTAAGGAACTGCCTTTGAAAAATATTATTATGTTTTGAAATATTTCATACTTTGTTCTGCTTTCCTGAAATGGAAGAAAAAGGTTACTTTGTGCAGGTTCAGAACCTAAAAGTTTGGATTAATGTTTTCTAAAATTAAAAATCAAGGTAGTATTTTTGTAAGATTATAGTCTTGAAGGAAGGTGATAGTTTAGATGGTTTAATTGGGAGGTAGGTTTCGTGATTTCATTATTAAAAAACACATTTAGGAAGTCAAAGCATTACTTGGAAACTGAATACCTTAAATAATCTAGGAATAAATTTTGTTCTCAAGTAGAGATCTCTTTTCCTGAGTAAAGAAGCTTTATTAGACTTGCATAGTTTTGTCAGGGTAGATGAGATGTTTATACAGCTTTAATGTAGGCACTTTTGCCTGTCTCATTCTAAAAACCTAAACCTCCATTAACCGCCTCCTAGGCTTTTGTGTTTTCAACAAAGCAAAGTTCTGGTGGATTCCTTTTCTAACAGGCGTCTTCTGAAGGGAACCCTAAAAGGGCAAAAAAAAGCATGGAAACCATGATATTGGCTATTCACATGGTTATGGTATAAATGCTTTTCTGTTGTTTGTTTTGCTCCCCCCCCCCCCTTTTTTAAAAACAGATTTTCAAGACTTTCTTAAAAATTGAAATTTTTATTAAGACAACAAAGCTTACAGGGATAAGTAATACATTTTGTTAATTTCCAGAGATAGGAGAAAAGCAAGAAAGCTTTTTGGCTCACGAATACTCCTTCAGAAGTTTACCCTTTTCCTGAGCTATGTCAGTTTGCTTAATAGAATATTCTTCTTTACAAATATTGTATTGTTTATGTCCTTAGATGATCATAACGGTGGTTGTATTAGATGCAGGCATGAACAATTAAGTTTTATTCACTTCCCTTATCTTAGTCGAAGTCCCTGCTTTTTGACTGTGTTATGATTTAGACGCTTCTGTTTGGGAATTGTCTTTGGAAGGAAGGAAGGAAGGGGGAAGAGCAGAAGACGCTCTGAACCCGAGGGGCCTTCTGAGTCATTCTGGGTTGCTTCTGTGCGTGAAAAGTACGTAGGGACCCTTAACGTCTTAGAGTAGATGAGATTTGTAATGTATTGAGGACTGCGTTTGCGTGCATGTGAGGGTTTGCATGAGCACTGTGTGTTTTTGCTCTTGTATATCTTAATGTCATTTTCTGCATTGCAGGCTGAGTATGTCCAGCTTGTCACAGAGCTTAGAATGACACGAGCCATTCAGCCTCAGATAAATGCCTTTTTACAAGGCTTCCATACGTTCATTCCACCGTCTTTGATCCAGCTTTTTGATGAATACGAACTGGTAAGCAGAAATGCCTATACTTTTTTAAAAATACTTTGTTCAGCATACTTCATCAGTAGTGTAATGACGTAGAAGTAAAGCTCAGTACCCACAAAATAAATATTTTGTATCTTTCACTCTGGTTTTGTTTCCTGGACATCTATTAGTGAGGATCTCAATATGTGTATTCCTGCTTATCTTGATTACTTAGAATGATCAACTTCCTGGAATGTGACAGATGCCTTAAATTGAAATTTCAAAATGGAATCAGCATGTTGTGGCCTTTAAACTTTTTCATATTTTCTTTCAGGAGTACAGAAGTTTTTTAAGAGTGAGGAGATGTTGTCTATTGTCTTTACTTTTCTGAGTTACAGAATCAAATTCCAATATGTTTTTGTGGTGGTTTGATCTTCTGTAACCAAGGTGTCTCAAGTATTGTCTCAAGTCATGCCAAAACTCAGAGCTTTTTTTTCTTTTAGGTTCTTTGGCAATATTTTCTACCTCTTCATATTGTGTGCTTAAATTTAAACAGATCATATGAAGTTACCTGAATCTGGAAATCTTCTTGTATTAAAATTTAGTCACAGGTTCCATAAGGTTGCAACTAAACAGAAAAAGCACTGTAATTTTTATACTTCTTTAAAGCATTACTTTTTAAAATAACATAAACTCTTGAAATTAATGGTTAGTCAGGAAGACTAATCACAATCTCTGTGCTTCTTCTGAAGGAGCTTTTGTTGTCTGGTATGCCAGAAATTGATGTGAATGATTGGTTAAAAAATACAGAATATACCAGTGGCTATGAGAGAGGAGACCAAGTTATACAGGTAAAGTGTTTTTTAATAATGTAGACTGTTGCATTTTAATCCGAAAAAAAGGTGCTTTTGTTGTTGTCGTCGTTTTCTGTATGTGTTTATGGAAGCTTGTTTTAGCTGAAATTTGTGGAGTGTTTTTTTTATACTATAGTCTTATATTAAGTGACTTAGTTATGCATGAATTTCGTATGAAAATTTCTCTCATTTAAGTAACAAACACAAATATTCAATTCATTGTTTTACTATTGTCTCTTCAAGTACTGCAAGTGCTTAATGAAAAATACAAACTAACTTATTTTTCATTTAGTGGTTCTGGGACGTTGTGGAAGAACTATCTCAGGAAGAGAGAGTATTGCTATTACAGTTTGTTACTGGCAGGTGAGAAGCTCTTCTGTAACAACAAGTATATTGTTTGGATGCTCTTAAATAAGTCAAGAGACTTCAGATTGCCATACAAGATCATCTAACTGGAAACTGTTTTGCAGACTTTGGTTGTTCCATATGTTGATCAAAGTAGACAAAGCATGTGTTAATGCTTTTGCTGCCTGTATTGCCAGCAAAATGATTGATTACTTATTTATTATACTTGACTAATTTGCGAGAGGCCTTTGTATAGTTAAGTTGCTGTCCCAGGCAATTTTTAACAAGGCAGTAGTGAATTTAACTGAGCTTTATATTCTTCCTGTTGCATATTTATGTGGCTCTTGGCTTCTCTAGTAATCAATATAGGCTTTAATATATTAGATAACTAGGTATCACTTCAGTCAGTGTAAACAGAACATCCTTCTCCTAAAAGCTGAGTTGAAATTTAACATTAGTGCAGCGATCAAGTGAAGATGTAACCTTATGCGAGACCATGTTTGATCTATATAGGATTTCTCTCCTAAATCCTTGGTGTTCTTCAGGAAAAGCCACTTTTGTTTCCTTTATGGTTTGGGGGCAGTGGGGGAAAGTTGTGAGCAATAAATGCCCTTGTGAACAGGGTAAGTTGCTGAGTTTGTGTATACAGACGTTTTGCAAAGTGAATCCATAGACGTATATGTGACACCTAAGCTGTGTAATCCATGTCTTTTTCTGATGGCGGGTAGAGATCGTACCACCTTCTTAATTTGATGTTCTGTTCGTATTCTAGGATTAGTAGAGTAGTTGACCTTTTATTTATAAGTTTTGTGGTTAAGCAATGGTAAAATACAAATTAAGATCATCAAACCTTGTCTTTTATACCAAGGAATTTCAGAGTCACGGATGTACCATCAAATTACAAGGTCTTCAAATTCTATTAGTTTCACTTGATTTATTATGAATTTCATTGTTTTTAGGGATCACAGACAATTTAAGAAGCCAGTTCTGTGCACATCAATCTTTTCTTTTTGTCCTCTGCAGAAATGATTCCTGCAGTTCTAACTGCACATCTGTTGCACATCAGCTGCTGGTCTTTCATTTTTAGTGGACTAGTCCATTTCTAAATCTAGATGGCAAATAAGGATCTTTAAGATGTAAGGTCATGTTTCAAATGCTTCTTAAAACATTTCAAGTGATACCGAAGTGGCATTCACTATTTTCATGGCATTTGGGATAATCTACTAGATTCTAAGAAACGCTTTCTATCAGGTAAACAGTTATGTTGTCTGATTAATACGTGCTTGAGCACCATTCATTTTGGTTACAAATCACATACTGACTTGTTCTTACCTATTTCTTGTTAGTAGGAAAGAAATTTTTGGTATCTCTTAAGAACTGTGGGCTAGAATTAAAAAACACATTGCGTAGTTTTTTTCTGTATCAGCTAGTAAGAACCCCTTGCATTTTTTCTTCAGTGATTAAAATATAATAGGTATATTTTTGCATAAAAACTTAACTTTTGAAACTCACCTCTAATAACAGTATGCAGCTGACATTTTTGCACATAAATCCCCAGACAGTCCTAGTTTCTGGGCATAGAAGATTTAAATGTTGAGTTGTCCGTGAGCTAAAGCACCAGTTAGTCTGGTACAGGCCAGTATCTCAAGTAAAACTGTACGCTAAAAGCATACCTGATTTCAAATCGTAATCTTTTTCTGGTGTCACATTTCCTCAGTGAAGAATTTGTTTCTGTGTGTACTGGTTGGCAGGTTGCATTCAAAATTTTCATTGTTTTTTCCATTTCCCTTCTGCATATTCACTTACTTGATTTTTTTTGTGTGTGTGTGTGAAGTGGTACTATTCTTTCTTTCCAATCAAAGAGCATGAAATTAATTTAGCAAATTAAAGAAAACAATTATATTTATGGTTATGTCTTCAGTGTTTCTCTAAGTGTCCTGGTTTTAGCTGGGACAGAGTTAGCTCTTCTTTTTAGCAGCTAGAAGAGCTCCGTGTTTTGGTTTTACTCAGAGGCTCACTCTGAGAAGAATGCTGATAGCGCACTGATGTTTGTGGTTGGCCGAGGACTTTTCAGTGTGCCGGAGTGCAGAAGCACGGTGGGATAAGGGGTCCACAATTCCCCTTGTGACTTGTGGTGGAACTTAAGATTGAGGGCCAAACTGGCCAATTAGTATTCCATATCATGCAGCGTCATGCCCAGTATAAAAGTGAGGGACAGCCAGAAGGAAGGGCTTTTGCGCTTGCTATGCTTTTGCTCTATTGCCTTTTTTTCTCTCTCTCCCAGTACTCCCACTCTTGGAGTACTATCTCTCTCTCTCTCTCTCTCTCTCTCTCTCTCTCTCTCTCTCTCTCTCTCTCTCTCTCTCTCTCTCTCTCTCTCTCTCTCTCCCCCCCCCCTCTCTCTCTCTCTCTCTCTCTCTCCCCCCCTCTCTCTCTCTCCCTCCCCCTCCCCCCCCCCCCCTCTATTTCAGGACCTCGTGTTCTTCTGGGATTGCAGTTTCGGGACAAGATGGGCTGCGGATAAGAGGGGGTGATGAGCATCTACACTGTGTATTAAATCATCTGTATTAAATTGTTCTTATCTCAACCCACGGGCTTCCCATTTATCCTTTAATTCTCTCCCTCATTCCTGGGGCTGGGGGAGGGGGAGTGATCGGCTCTGTGGGGTTCAGTTGCTGGACCGGCCTAACCCACGGCACTAAGTATTTCTTAAACTTTGCTTTTTGTCTTCTTCCCTCGTTCTTCTCCCTTTTTTTTCTCTTCAATGTAATGAAGTCTTGCTTTGGTAGTTTCAATGGAGATACTATTGCATTCATCATTAATACCAATTTTGAGACATCTTCTAACAGTAAAGTAATTGTTGTGAGCAATACTGAATAGCAGGTTCTATGTGTTTGGAGGCCTTAGCACACTGAAGAAAAAGCCTAAATATTATTGTGCCTCGTGTCAGGGATCTGAAAGTTTACTTATGCACTACTTTTTTTCTGGAGACAGCTGTTTGAGATTGTATTGACGATTCCACATGCTTTTACTTCCCCCACTCCCCAATCTGTTTGGTGTTTATAATATTTGGCTAAATTATTTTTAATTATCCATTAGCAACTTTTGATCAGGTTTTTTTAGTTAACAGTTGGAGATAAACGTTGACAGCTTATGATAAATTCTACTTTATTGATATTCTGCAGGTATCAGGATTGCTGTTCAATTTCCAAGGAGACTATAGTTTCAGTTGAGTAATAAGCTATATGCTATTTTAAGGGAAATTCAGCGTTTTTATAAATGTGATAGATATCTATGACTACCTTTTAAAAGTAAAACTAAACATAAGGGAACTGGCTTAAAAGTATCTATTCTACACTATTTTCAGTTTACATTTATGCAAAACTGTAAGTGGGGAAAATAGGTAGAAAAGTTAGGATTCAGATGTAAACTTAAACATTTTAGTAGTATTGAAATTTCCAAAGCTATGAAATAGTATTGTTGCTCTTGCTGAAGGCTATTTACACATGCAGTAAGAGAGGTAAGATCTTGTGATATTTGCTCATATTTGGAAGGCTTTCTTTACTATATTGACAGTGTTTTGCTTGGGGGGGGGGGGGAAACCTCATTCTTGGAGGCATAAATTGGCAGCTACCTGTTACTTTTAAATGTTCAGAGCCCTGATCATACTATATGATTTTTGACCTGTTGTATGAAAAATATTTTAATAAGTTAGACTGTAAAAAAACCTTTTAGATAATAGTGGACTGAATGAGAAATTTTCAACAGTTAATTCTGTGTTTTATTGCTAATTTGAATGTGGAATTCTCTTGGTTCATTGGATGGGAAAAAAAAAGTCACTGCAGGGGAGGCAGCACTGTATTAGAAATGTGAGCCCAAACCATGGTATAAAAAGAGTACTGCTGTAAAATTTTTACGACTGTTCTGAACGGTGGCTGTGAGCACAATTCCATTTGTATGTCAGAAATAGTATGCTGCAAATAACCAGTACTTCCCTCTGTAGTGGTTGCCTTATATACCAGTGCTAGAACTATATGCCCAACATTGCTGCTGTTAAGCTAGGTGATACAGATTTATGTGTTGGATACTATAGGTAACTCTTAAAGGTGCGTTTAAAAAGTATTACTGCGAGCTCTGTCTTAGCTCCTTCATGTTTGGCAGTAGCAACCGTTACTCTCTTGCATTTTTGCCGAGTAGTTTTGCTGTGAGTAGAAATGTTACTTCATTCTTTTCCCATTCTTGCTCCTGTTTTTTACAGTCACTTTGATTTTGTGAATAAGGGAGCATTGTTTTTAATGTAAGTACCTGTAATCCAAAATTCTAACAGCTCTTACGTATTTTATGGAAGGCTTGTTTTGTTTTATCAGATTCTTTCTTTGCTAGCTACAAAATCACAGAATAGGCGAGACTGGAAGAGACCTCTGGAGATTGTCTAGACCAAACCCATGCTCAGTGCAGGGTCAGCTAGAGCTGGATGCTTAAGGTCTTGCCCAGACAGGTTTTGACTGTCTCTGGGGGTGCTGACACCTCAACTTCTCTGGGCAACTTCTTCCAGTGTTTGACCACTTCACAGTAAAATAGGTTTTCTGGTGTTTAAGTGGGAATTTCCTGGATTTCAATTTGTGCCCATTGCCACCTGTCCTGTCACTGGGCACCACTGGATGCTCCATCTTGAGACTTGCACCCCATCTTATTTATTCCTCCCTTCAGGTATTTGTATACATTGCTTAGCCTCCCTTGAGCCTTCTCTTCTCCAGGCTGAACAGTCCCAGCTCGCTCTTCTCCTGTGTTGGGTGCTCCGATCTCTTACTGTCTTTGTGGCCCTTTGCTCAACTGGCTGCAGTATGTCTCTGTCACTCCTGTAGTGCGGAGCTTGGAGTTGGACCCCAGATGTTTCTGTACATAGTACAGGGAAAGGATCACTTCCCTCGACCTGCTGATGACATTCTTCCTGATGCAGCCCAAGAGGCTGCTGCCCTTCTTCGATGCAAAGATGCATTGCTGGTTCTCATTCAACTTCTTTAGTCCTTATCCTTTCATTATAGGTTTGGTTTTTTTAGTTTTTTGTTTTGTTTTGTGTTGATCTTTTGTTTTTTTCTGGTTTTTTTTGGGGGGTGAGGCCTGTGCTAACAACATGTTACCTTGTAATGCCTACAAACTTCAGTTGATGTTACAAAAATAGCTAAATTTTACTCTCTTTGTCAGTTTCACATTATAGAGAGGGACTCTGAAGACTCCAGGGCTATTGTCTGTTTACACCTTGAGTAATCCTTGAATGATATATTGGTAAAAGGAAAAAAAAATGAGTAATATGATTAAGTGAGAATGCATTCCTGAAGATGCTAGTGATGTATTTTTTTCTTGTGTTCTGGTTTTGCCATAGATTGTCACTGGGTGATAACAGTTTTATTAGTTGAAATATTTGGTCTAAAGTAGTAAATGAAAAGATGTGTCAAGGACACTTTGGTCAGTTGTCCCATGGATAGTAATCGGAAAATAAACGTTTTTACGATGCAGTATTTCTTAAATGTTAAATATAAACAACCATAGGTGTTTGTCTAAACGGGGATAACATTATGTTATAAAAACTGGTTGTAGAAATGAGTCCTCTTTGCAAACAGAATTCTCTTAAATATCATTGAAACAATTTGGTGCCTAAGGTAAATGGATAAATGCATTATTCAATATTGTAATCAAAAGCATTTAGGCAATGAGAATTTTGATATGGGTAAGAAGGGCGGGGAACCTTGATTAAAGGATTATTGACTGGCCACATGTAGCAGTAAGAGGTATTTGAAGTGTAAAGATTATATTTTTTGGCTTGTAACGTTCTAGTAATGATCAAATTTCTGTGAATTTTCTCAGTTCCAGGGTGCCTCATGGTGGCTTTGCCCATATAATGGGTGGCAGTGGGTTGCAAAATTTTACAATTGCTGCTGTGCCATATACTGCCAATCTTTTACCAACATCAAGCACATGGTATGTTAACTAGTCTTATTGAAATATCTTAAAAATGGAACTTTGTCATGTCAGTTATAGTCAAAAGTACTGTTCTTTCAAGTATTTTCATTAAAAGGACAAAAAAAAAAATTTGGACAGTTTGTGAAGTATTCACTGCCTGACATGAAAATGGTGGAGTTTAACAGAGATGGTGTTACATTATGTTTGCTACTTCGTTTTGCTTAACTAAAGGCAGTGGGATCAATAACAGAATATTGAAGTTAAATTATTGTGTTACAATTTACTGAAGTGGAAAAACCTCTTAATTTCCTGCAGTATATTCAAATGGTCAATGGTACTGTAATGCAGTATAGGTTAGTTTTCTTCCATAAATGTGACATCTTCAGTGTTTTCCATCAGAAAACTTTATTGTTGGGTTACTTGCTGAACTGTCATGTGATTTTTATATTTTTTTCCCCCCCCTTTTGTTTTCAGTATCAACATGCTCAAGTTACCTGAATACCCAAGTAAAGAAATCCTTAAGGACAGGCTTCTTGTGGCATTGCACTGTGGAAGCTATGGTTACACAATGGCATAATGAGGTCTAGAAAACTCATCTGACTACTGATGCGCAATTCAGAGTGGCAGAAGTAATTTTGGAAACTGTCAATAGAAAAGCAACTTAGATGCTGCAGCCTATTGGCAGGGCTGGGCTTCAGGTTTCGTGCAGGATCATCAGCTTTTCCTCCATTATATGTTGTCAAAGTAACTTGGATGCTGTCACAACAAACTTCTCGATATGCTGTATTTTCATTTCTTTAAAATGACAGATCTGTATGGAAATCAGTTTACATGCTTTTCATTATTACTTCAGTCTGAACCAGAAAGTTTTGTCAAATGTTTCTCCACGGTTTACTTTTGATTTCAACTATATGGTTGAATGACATTTGCGTTTTACTTTGCACTCAGATGGCATACTACTAATGGACAGACTTGTACTTTATGCCTTGGTGCATGTGAAAGTGCCACTTATTTTTGCAGAGAATACTATAGAAAGTTCAATTTGGATATTGTACAGTAAGACAGATCTGATGTATTTTCCATTTCTTTGCATAGTAACAAATAAAATTTTATAACTTTTTAGTATTTTAATGTATATAATATGTAAAGATTAGCCTGTTGTCACTGGAAAAAAAAACAGATGAAGTTGATATCTAATTTATATTAGAATTTACACTATATTCTACTAAATATTTAAAGTACTTGTGACTTTATAGTCAACTTGCAGTTTAGAATTTGTAAATATTATTTAAGACCTATATCCATTGTTTGAATGCCTTTATTCTTTCCTTGACATAATTGTATGCTCAAAAGGTATTATTAAATTTTAATATTTTTACCAGAATCTGAATGTGACAAGTTTGTGTGTCTTTGTGGGTGGTTTATTATTTTTTCCCCAGGATTTTATTCATCTTACTGTGATTTATCATAGAATGGTTTGGATTGGAAGAGACCTTAAAGATCACCTAGTTCCAACCCCTCTGCCACGGGTGGGGACACCTTCTGCTAGACAATCTAAATTGTCATGGAAGCAGCATTTGAGAGGGCATTGTCAAAGTGTATGAATGGACATAAGCAAATGCACAAGGAAGGAACTTGAGCTTATTGAGGTTAACTGAGAGGACTGTAATAATTAGAATCTCATGTCAAAATGTATATAAAATTAGAATCTATTACTGAAATAGTATGTAAAAATACACAGCAATGGCTCATCAGCATGTGTTTTTGATAAGTAGCTGCACATGTTGGGGTAGATGATGCATTTGCATAACCTTTTTTTAGGGACCCTAGGGTAGGTTGATTGGTTTTTATTTTTAAAATTAATCTGATCGTCCCTGCTTGTCATACTTTTGCTTCAGAGAATGCAAACTGAGTTCTTGCCAGGTGAAACTAAACAGAAAAACATCATACAAAAATTTACCAAATGCTAATGGATGAACATCTAATTAGATCTGCAAGACCTAAATGGTCTGAAGAGTCTAAATGGTCTAAATAAGCTCAGGCATAGCAAACCCTCTAAACACATAAACTTTAAGGTTCAGGTCCTCAGCACGAACTGTTTGCTGTGGATCCATTCAAGTTTTCCTACACTAAGTGCTAATACATGTATATCCTGAGTTCACCAGCTGATCTGTCTAGGCTGCTTACCTGGTGCTGTTTTTTTTTCAGATTTTATTTATTTATTTTGGGCGGTCTTGGCTCACTGGGGAAGTTCCGCTGGACTGGAGGCTGGCGGATGTTACCCCCATTTACAAAAAAGGGCGGAAGGAGGATCCGGGGAACTACAGGCCTGTCAGTCTGACCTCGGTGACGGGCAAGGTCATGGAACAGGTTATCCTGAGTGCTATTAATGGGCACATACAGGTTAACCGGGTGATCAGGCCCAGTCAACATGGGTTTATGAAAGGCAGGTCTTGCCAATCAAACCTGATCACCTTCTATGACAGGGTGACCCGCCTGGTTGACGAGGGAAGGGCTGTGGATGTAGTTTTCCTGGACCTCAGTAAAGCCTTTGATACAGTTTCTCATAGTGTTCTGGTTGAGAAACTGATAACTGCTGGCCTGGATAGGCACACCCTCCTTTGGGTTAAAAACTGGCTGGATGGCCGGGCCCAAAGATTGGTGGTCAATGGGGCTAAATCCGGCTGGAGGCCGGTCACCAGTGGGGTTCCCCAGGGCTCAGTGCTGGGTCCAGTTCTGTTTAACATCTTTATCAATGACCTGGATGAGGGGATTGAATGTACCCTCAGTAAATTTGCGGACGACACCAAGCTGGGAGGCTGTGTCGATCTGCTCGAGGGTAGGGAGGCCCTTCAGAGGGATTTGAACAGACTGGATCGTTGGGCTGAGGCCAATGGCATGAGCTTTAATAAGGCCAAGTGCAGAGTCCTTCACTTGGGGTATAAAAACCCCAAGCATCGCTATAGGCTCGGGGAGGAGTGGCTGGAGAGCTGCCTGGCGGAGAAGGACCTGGGGGTGTTGGTTGACTACCGACTTGATATGAGCCAGCAGTGTGCCCAGGTGGCCAAAAAGGCCAATGGGATACTGGTGTGTATCAAGAACAGTGTAACCAGCAGGAATAGGGAAGTGATCCTGCCCCTGTACTCGGCACTGGTGAGGCCGCACCTGGAATATTGTGTCCAGTTTTGGGCCCCTCGCTTTAAGAGAGATATTGAGCTCCTGGAGCGAGTCCAAAGAAGGGCGACTAAACTGGTCAAGGGGCTGGAAAATAAAACTTATGAGGAGCGGCTGAGGGAGTTGGGGCTGTTTAGCCTGGAGAAGAGGAGGCTGAGGGGAGACCTGATTACGGCCTACAAATACTTGAGAAAAGATGGTGGGGAGGTAGGGGAAAGGCTCTTTACATTAGTGTTGGGTGATAGAACAAGAGGAAATGGGCATAAGCTTAGTCAGGGGAGATTCAGGTTGGATGTTAGGAAGTATTTCTTCTCTGAAAGGGTTGTCAGCCACTGGAATAGGCTGCCCAGGGAGGTGGTTGAGTCCCCATCCCTGGATGTGTTTAAGAATAGGGTGGATGATCTACTTAGGGATATGGTTTAATGGGGATTAGGGACGGTTGGACTCGATGATCTCTAAGGTCTTTTCCAACCTAGAAATCTATGAATTTTAATCTAAAGCATACATTGCCTCTCTGGGGGTGTAAGAGAGGAATCTGTGGACCATCTAATTCAGTGATAATTTTCCTTTGGGCTAAGCTTAACACATAGACTTAGCTTTATTTCCTTTCTGGTTCTGTTTGTACACGTGTGCATAAATAAATGTTGGTTTAAATTCTTAGGTGGTGTTTGTGACTGCAGTTTAAGGAGAAAACGGGTTTTAGTTATCAGAAAGAGCAAACTTTTCCAGCAGTATGATCTGGTGAAAGCTAGTTAGACTGTTGCTTCAGTCGGTGGAGAGGTGCTGTTCCTCTCTGGCATGCTCTAGGAAGCTTAGACTATTTAAATAGGTTGGATATTTGAGGCTGTGTGGAGTTTTAGCATTAAATCCTGGTTATCTTGGATCCTTCTGTTAGCGAAAGTACTTTGCTTTTCTGCCCAGTTGGGCAGTGCTTGGTTCCCTGGCTTTATAGCTTATTTCTTTATATGCCTCTGCAATGTAGATTGATAGCAGGCCTGTGTTGTGAAAAATACTTCGTATGTGTTGGGAATTAGGTATTTGTTTTCTTTATGTAAACTGTTTTTTTTTGTCTTTATCCAAGGGTTTTAGGTTTTACTGTAAATACTGTTGTTCATTAACTACTATGCAAACTCTGTGAGTTTGTTTTGGTGTTTTTTTTTCATTTTACATGTTCTAATTCATGGTAATATACAGCAGTTTGCAGGAAGCTGAAACCTGTGTCCTCCTGCGTAGTGTCCAAAACATTGCATACTGTAAGGCTGAATGAAGGGAAAAAAAATCAGATTTTTCACATTTCCCCCCCCCCCCCCTTACACTTCTATGTTATACTGTAGGTGATATAAGTATCAACAAGCTGAATTTGGTCTCAGACAGTATTCCTAAAATGCTGGGCAACTGATTTTGAAATGTAACAGTGCAGAGTTTTAATGTTCTCAATGATTTCCTGACAGGTCTCCCAGTTACAGCGTCACAAATAGATATGCAGGTTACTCCTTCCTCCACCATGTCAATGTTTGTTATGTCCCATATGAAATATATTATATTTTGTGTAATATTTGAACTAACTACCCCCACAATAGGTCAGTATGAAATCATTTTAAAATACTCCTGTAATAAAAATCAGGATGAAAATATATAGAAAATGGGAATAGAGCTCTTGATACTGGGCTTTTCTGGTAAAACAGCAACCTTGTTATTGCTTGTTTTGAACAGGTTTTTTCCTGCTGAAACACTAAACAGTACGGTCTGCTGCAGCTGACCATGTGAAGTTAGCAGGATTTAATTATTCCTTTGAAAGATTGTTTTTTGGGACACCTGTGCCCTATTAGCAACAGGGTATGAAAAGCCTGTTGAGAAACTATAACTTAATACAGCTTATAGTTTAGAATGATTAATTGGCTTATATTTTTTCTCTCCCACTGTGCCAGAACAAGGCAGGGCGAGTGTTTTATCTCGGAAAGAACAGAACAGATGTCTTGTCAGATCATAGATCATGAGTGCTCATTAACTTTTATTATCTTTATGAAATGTTTGATAGCAAAGCCTAGTTTTTGATGCTTGAAAATGTGTTGTGCATCTAATGTTGCAAAACCATTAAAACCATAAACTGTGAAATGTAGCTTAATGACTTCTACTGTATGTTCCATAGTCAGTAAGATTGAAAATGGAATGAGAGGGAGAATGTGGTTGGCCTGAATTTTCCAGAGACTTGGATACTTCCACATGTGCACTAGAAAAAATATTAGAACCACCTGTACTCTGGAAGTGTGTGAGCTCTTCGTTTAGGAGTATAAACTCAAAATCGTAGTTTTTAGTTTATTTGGACTGTTCTTGAAGTTTATCGAGCTGATTCAGCTCTGCAAGTACAGCTCAATAGTGCTTCAGAGAAGCCTTGCTCTCCCTCTTCCAGACCTGAACAGGAGTAGAAGCTCTCTTCATGACATCCAACCTGGATGTACAGGGTGTAGAGCAAGGAAGGGAGAGAAGATTGCTCAGACTGCTTTTCTAAACCTTTTGAGTAGGTAAATAACCTTATTTGTCCCTCATGTTATGCAGACAAGCAATATTTCGTAGATGCTCCTTCAAGTCTTAATGTGTAGATGATTTTCCAGTAATACTTCTGTGGCATTGCACAGGACTCAGGGGTTGTCATTCCTTTTGTACACGTAGTGGGTTGATCTTTCACTATGGAGGAAAATAGTCTTTGCAGTTCTGCTCCCTGGACACAAGAGGTCCTTTGATGTACAGGCAGTGGAAGTCTTTTGCTGGCACTGGCCTACTTCCGTTCCTCCCAGTGCCCTCTGCCAGCTGGGCATCTGTGGGTGAAAAGCAGAATCCCGAGTTTCCCTCCGTGATCAAAACATATTTTCTTTAGTCGATTGAATCTAAAGAATACAGATGCTGAATGGTCCCAACAGGATTAACTGTTTTTGTAATAATATCGTTTTAGTTCTTTGTATGAGTTATTCTTGGTATTATTTAAATGCAGCTGCTGAGTTCTGGATTCTTGGTTCAGTAAAGACCCTGGATTTGGTTATGTTTGGTTGTTATCTGGAGTAACCTTGAATTCCTTGCAGTGTACCATTGCTAATTGTGTGTCAACAAATCTTGACAAAAAGCAGATTTCTCAATTGATGCATTCTCTTCTAGAATTAAAAAAAATAAGCTATAATAATCACAAGTCTCACTATAAAAGCACCTGGTCACCATTTTAAAGACCTTGTAAATAACTGCTTGTTACAAAATATTCTAGTAGATACATATTTCAAGCAATTATTGAAATACTAAATGACACCGAAAAAGTACTCTAGCATGTCCCACTTTCTAATCAACTTTCATGTTCACATTTGAAAAAGTTGAATTCACAAAGGAAATGTTATTTATTTTTCTTTTTTTTTTAGCCACCTTTATGAAAAAGGAAGTCAGATGGTGAATTAAGGAATACCTTATCTTAATAGCTTGTTCCTGTTGTAACACCACTGCAGTCTCCAGAGCAGAGACAGTCTTTACCTTAAAGGGCTTATAATAAGGATGTTTTCCTGTGATTCTTTTTTCCCTTTCCCAAGTTGCCATTTTGCTTATGTATCTTAGCTTTTGGGAAGTGGTTTTCATTGGGGGGGAAAAGGCAAAAGAGGAGTGCTTCCTGGCCTAGTGATGGGGAAAGCAGAGAAGAAAGGTGGGATGAAATGCAGTAATGCTCGTAGTTTAGGAAAAAAGTCTTCCATAAAGTCAGATGTCCGCCTAATGCTGGCAGGCCAGAGTGGAAAGCAGGACTTCTTCAAGGTTTTTCTTTCTTTTTGCCCATGTTACATATTTCTCTTTTTATGCACGTGAAACAGAAGTTGTTGGCTCATGATTGAGGTCAGCCTCAAGTCTCTTGTTTAATCAACAGAGATGTGAGGAGGAAAAGAAGACAGGATAGCTTCTAGAAGAAATCTGAGATGTTGTCAGTAGATACAGCACAGGAACAGCTGCTCGTCTGGGAACCTTTATGCTAGTTGATCCCTACTTTGGATGCAAGATTGTTTTCTAGGAGCCACTCTTTCAACAGAAAGTCTTTCTGGAGTGGGTACTTTAGGAAGCCCAATAGCTGCACTATTAAATTGACCATACTGCTTTATTGACTGCCATTTTGATATCCTCTGTTCCCGGTAGTAAGTAATCAGTTCCCTTTGCAGAAGTCCAGAAACGAAGATGGTACTATCTCTATGGGAATTTTTCTTGCATGTTAGAAAGAATGCTTGAAGAAAACCTGGCTGATTAATTAACAGACTGATAAATATGAACTGAGGTTAGAGAAAATGGATGACCCTGTCTTAATTCTTACCAGGCAGGCGTGGTGATCTGTGTTTAGCACCTTTTATCTCCAGCACAAGCTTTTGGAATGTGATGCAGATATTGAAGAATGGAGAACAAGAAGGTGTTTTCCCAAGACAGCTTCTCAGAGTCTTAAGGCTAGTTTCTTTTTCTCTATAGTTTTCATGCTGTATTATATATAATATCTAACAATAAATATTTAAATAAATATAATCAACAATATATATGAAATATATACATTACATAAACCCAAACCATTTTAATTATATATAATATATTTAAAATATATAACACAATATTATTAGTACTACTATGGTAAAATTCTACATACCAGAGTGTTTTAGGCTGTGGAGATTTTGTTTTCCTCTCTTAATGCTACTAACTGGATTATTTTTATATAGATTAAATAAAGTAGGATTTCAATTTTAGCCTTATAGCTGGGGATTTTGCATGTATATTTGTGTTTTCCTTTCCTTCATTTTGAAATAGTGGATGGGTTTTCAATTAGGCTGTTGAAATTATGGGCAAATCAGTAGTTTGTATATGCAGCTGTTGTTACTAAGAATTTTTAGCGTGTCTGTAGAAGAGTATTTTCTCAGTTAAGAAGTAAAATTGACCAACTACTAAACTGATGCTAAGAACAAAAGCTTTAAATCAACTAGATTAAACTTCCTCGGGGATTCTTGAGTTGTAAAGATAAGTGCTTTTCAAGTCAGAACATCTGTTTATACCCAGACTTACTATAGATAATCATACAGCTGATAGACTAGAGACTGTGATATATGGTTTATAGACACACTTGTCAATTCAACAGCTTTTTTACTCTTCAAGGACAATAACAGAGTTAATGTACTTCTGTGGGACTAGCTGTAGCTTAAGGCAGTAGGAATCAAACCACATAAAGAAACCTAGTATGAGGTTACTGGCTTACTCTTATACGTAGTTTCATTCAAAAGTAGCTCTATAAATTTGGATAGATTGAAACATTTCTAGTTGTGAGTATAAAGCAGTATTTCTAGTTGCAGTTAAAAAAAGTCTGCATGCAATTCAAGCTAATAGAATGAATTAATAAAATTTGAATTAAAATAGAATGAGTTTCCTGTGTACCTTTAGTTCGATTTCAGCGATGGCATTATTGCATGTCTTTCCTTACATGGCATGTAATTTATTTGGAGCACATTATTAGTGTGTTTGCAATGTTATAGACAGGCTCAAAACACCAGTGAGAAGTGCTGCAATGTTCCATCGAAATATTTCCTCTGAAATCAGTGTCTTCCATCCGTTTTGGTCTCCTCATATCATTCACTACTGTATGTTGCTAAATTTTCTCTTACAACAGAACCCTTCCGATTTCTTACCCAGATTTTTCTGGACCATTTTCCCTGAATGTAACATCTACCCATTGATAGGAATACCAAATAATATCCCTAAATGTACATTATTTTTTTTCCATGAGGAATTGTTAAAAAAAAAAAAGTTACACTAATATGGCTGGAAACTGATTAACGCCAAAAGGTGTCGAAATTCAGCAGGAGTGCAAACATTGTGAAAGCGTGCATCCCCGAGCCTGCTGTTTGCAGCTGTAGGTACTTGCTGCATTAAGTGCTTGTGACATTCTGTGCCAAGAGTTCAACTATTGAGTTTCATACAGCGCCGAGTGATTCATCGGGATTATTAGGATTCTCCTGGGATAGCTTCACTCTACTGATTGCCTCTGACAGATCAGTTTGCTTAGATTAAAAAGCAATTGTTGCTGTCTAGTCAAATTTATAACCTCTGGTAAAAGGAAACTGAACCCTAGTGCTGTCCAGTATATAAAAACACCTTGGTCTACAAATTATGTGAATTGGAAAGAAAACTGAATACTTGAAGAGTGATGCCAGTTTACAGGCACACGGACAAAGATTTCACAGATATCTTAATACACAGCTTATCTGTGCTAATAAGTTTATTCTGACCTATTTAGATGAGTCTATGTGTAAGCATTATTTTAGATTAATTCTTCTAATTGCTGTCTTTGTGGAAATAAAGTGTTGCTATTGATGGATATTTGGATGCCTGTGGATATTATGGCAGTATGGCTTTTAGATGCATGTCACCTAAAGGAAGGGATTGTACTACAGGGAATCTAAATTCCATCATAGATTAGGCCTGGTGAGGTGGCCCGGAGACAACTACTGCACTTCACCCCTGATTTGTGGCATGTATGAGCGATGCTCTAAGTGCAGGATGTAGGGAAGAGAAAAGAGAAAACAAATGGTAGAAGCACGCTTCTAAAAGCGAAGAGTATCTTCAGGGAAGAGGTGAGTAGTGTCATGAGTGTAAATGTGGAGTAACAGGAGTGTTTTCAATAGCAGATGTGTCATTCATCTGGTGGGTCAGAAAACTGCTTGAGCCTCCTCAAGACGTGATCCTTTGTTCTTCCCCACTTGGTCTGAAGGCTGCAGTCTGCTGCCAGAGACTGGGACGACTGGTCAGGCACAGCAGGTCTGGAAGAGAGTTGGTGGAGATGGTGAATGCTCTCTTTCACATTTGGTGCTAGACCAGCGTGAGTCCTCTGCTCACTTGTTATTTTGGTTTGGGTTTTTTTTCCCCTATGCCTTTAGGTAGATTTTCTTGGCAGTATTTGCTAAAGCAAGTTAAGCTTCTGCTGAAAGGGCATCACTTCAGATTGTGTATGAGAAGGGGCTCCCTTCTGTACAGACAAGGTGTTGAGCACAACAGCATGCATACCTCTGCTAAAATGTGTCTCTAGTTTAAGAAATCTCCAAATGTAACCTCCGTGGGCAGGACATGTCAGGGTTAATTACCGTATCTGTACTTTTGGTCCTTAGCTAGTTGACATGTTTTTCAAATGTACCTTATTGATGTTGCCTGTATGTCATGGAAATAGTGTGTGTGTACTTTTAAAACAAATACGTTCTAGATGTTAATGTTACCTTTCTTGCTGGTAAAGAGCCATTCTCCTGACTTTACTCTGAAGTAATTCACGTGCAAAGGTTGAAAATCCAATTGGATTAAATTCAGGCAGATGTTGCTTTCTTTATTTAAGTTCAATGTTCCTGTGGAAGTCTTTTGGCTTTTGCATAAACAACATCTCTGTCTCTAGTCCTCACTGGGTTATGGCAATTTAAGAATGGCCTTGGAAAGACCAGACTAACGCTTACAGTCTTTGCTATTCATTACAGTTTTCTTTCTGTGCATTTGGCGAGGATTTTCTGTGTCTCTGCTAATAGCGTTGCCAGAGAAATGACCTGAAATAATGTAAAAGTATGAGTGAGTAGCTGTGAGAACCTTTAATGTAAAGCTATTCTTTCTATAGGTTGTATTATTACTTTGATTAAAACTGTTCAAGAGGCCACTGTGTTAATTACAGCTCATAGCTGTGTGTACTTTATTTTCATGTGTGAATGTATGTGTGGAAAAGCCTCAAGAAAATATTTTCCTTATTGTCTTTCACAGAACACCACCTTTGGCGATGTCTGGTGCTACTGGACTGTAGAGTTTATTTCTGCTTCTGTGCCTGTCTTGTCTCCAGTACCAAGCTTTTTTGTTACTCAGTCTTGGCTGGTTTGATGTGAGTTCACCAGGGGCTTTTGATCTGTCGTGTGTCTTTATGTTTAACAGCCAGCGAAGTTCCATGGACAGACAGATTACACAGCAACTACCGAGGCTTATGTTTGATGTCTACCTCTGCCACTGACCTCTTCTGTAACCTTAGTAAATCACTTTGTGTCTCTGCACCTAAGCTCTTGCTATTATGGTCAGACTGTAAACTTCTGAGGGAAGGAGGCATCCTTTGCATATCTCTGTGATGTCTCACAGAACAGAAGAGTTTGGTAGGGACATCTGGAAGTGTCCAGATACAGTGTCTGTATTTTTACACAGGGTTTAATTATGGTAACCATTCCCTGGAGACAACCCTTGAGTGAAGCATGAGGTGTCTACTTGCTCTTCTGTCTTGCCATCCTGCTGAGCTCTTCCGGCAGCTGAAACAAACTGGAGTGGATGGCTGTCATAAACGTGCAGTTAGGAAACCTCTGTACCTTGAAAATCCTGTTCAGTGCTCACTGATCACAAAGTTTGGAAATTGTAATAAAGTTATACTGAGGACTCAGGATCAGCCAAACTCTCTCCAGGGCTTGCTTCTGCTTCATTGTCTTGTCAGAGTGACAGGGGATGACTATACGGTTGGTGAAGCATGGGGCAATAAGCTCATTCCTGTGATCTGTCTGGAAAACAGCCATGTTCAAGAACTAGTGAACTGGTGGGGATGCTCCATAATAGTACGACTCAGGTTCTTTAACTTGGCCTAGAGGCATCATCTTCTCAAGAGCCTTCATTGCTTTGTTGCTGGAGGCTTTTACGTCCAGAAACTGATGACCTGAATGGAGAGATGCATTTGATAAAAGTGGGAAATCCCCATGGTTTAATGCAGATTGTTTAATTTTCAGATAAATAAGTTTCTAGATGTTGCTTTCCAACTTCTGACAAAGTTACTTTTGAGCAGTAGAGGTTATCTTATGGTAAATATTACTTTCTCTTTGCAGCAGAAATAAAATTCATTTTGGGAGGCCTTGATGTCAGTGTCATGCTCCTCTTGGGTCTTTTTCTGTATCCATTCAACATCACCTGGCAACTTCTCTACCAATACTAACCACCTAAAGTTGAACCCACAGTCCATCTTATGTTTATCCTACCATTTTTCTATATGTACAACCTCTCACTAGAACAATATATACTTAAAGTTTGCATTTTTTTGTGTTTTGTGGAGACTCTGACACTAAATCCAACATGTGCCTTCAATTTGTATTTGCTACAAATAATGATTAATTTTTTTTTTTTAGTTTGATAAAATAAAGCTCAATGCCTATGTTTTAGCAGGTTCTGTCTAACTCAACTGCTGAGTTATTTTTCCCCAGTGTTGTGTTGACATCGTGCTATAAAGCCTCCTGTTAGTGTGATTGGTGTAGGTACATGCCTCCTGCTTCTGTAAAAATTTTCCTGGAGAGAAAAAGTGGGTTGGTGTGTTCTACAAAGTGGAAAGCAGTTTCTGGACAGTGTAAAGATAAGTAACTGCAGTTTGGTCTGTTTTGCTCTGTGCTTTGTATCTTTGTATGATCAAGAGTTACATACATGAAAACATCTTTAAGTCTGTATTTGAAGCAGGCAGCACTTACAAAAAGAGGAAAAAAAAGAAGTTGGTGAGCAAGGGTGAGGGAGTTCTTGGTTTGACAGAAATGTGGCAGTCTCTTCAACCAGGGTGCTATCCTACAGCTCTACAGAGATGCTGGTTTTTTTTTAAAACATACCTTTATTTCTCTGTGACTGTGGAATATCAGATCTTTAAATTTCATGCCATCCTCCCCTTCAGACAAATCAAACTTCGCAGCATCAGGAATGCTTCTGAGCATGTTTTGATGAAGGCAAGGATAGAAAGCAGTAAACCAGCGAAGAATCTGCAAGATCTGAAGGTCTTTAATTCTGAAGGTGATATATAGCCAGGTGGTGATATATGCCAAACAGCTCCTACCAGCCCTATAAAAAGGAGTGCCAAGTATAAATCTACCTAAAATATTTCCATTACTTTTTCTGCCTTAGGATAACTAACTATCCTGATCCTGGACCAAAAAGCTGTGCTAGTTCAGTATGTCTGAATCAGCTTAAGTAAGGGAACTTAATTATTTGTGATTTTTATGACATTTGTATCTCCCTGAGTGTAATGCAAAGATCGACATCAGCAGCAGCAAGAAATCGCACACTAAAAATATTTCCTAGTGAAAGATATGAGTCCTGTATGTAGGCGGCGTAACCTCTCTATCTCTGATTACGAGAAGCACATGAAATTCAGATTATGGTCTCAGAGTACCAGACCTCAAAGCATACAGGGCTATTTGCAGAACACCCACTTTTGCTGACACTTGTTTTCTTTTTGACTGCAGGAGAGTTAAGATATTGGTGGCACCCAGCTTTACAAGTGAGATCATTTTGCCAGCCATTCCATTAAATACAAGACATTGTTACTTCAGGGCTTTAAACTACTTTTTTGGCATATAAAGTTACATCAGAAGGTAAACATCTGGTTTCATTTTGCTGCATGCTTCATGCAAAGGATGAATCAGTATCATCAATGGGAATACATTTAAGTGTAATTATCTTGAATTATTTGCTGCCAAGTCTCCCTTGCCAGTGGTAGAATGCTCTGATTTCTGTCTGCAGGATGCCAGGCCTTAAACCTGTCAAAGACCAAACTAAATGTTGGCCATCCTCTTCATCAGGCTTGTCTAACTGAGTGGGTAAAGGGAGGTCTTTGCTGAGCTTCCAAAGGTGTGTGGCTTTTAACTTCTGGGAAAAGGCATCATTTTTATCAACAGCTGGTTTAAGAAAATGGTCTCTTGCTTTTAAATTGGTATAAGAAATCACTGAAATGGGAGGATCATATAATGTTTCTCTAATGAGCAGTATTATATGATGATTAGTCTAATTCCTCTTTCTTCTAATGAATTTAGTGGTTTTATGTTAGCTCTTTTTTAATAGACTGCTGTCTATGGGGAGGTGGGTGTGGGTTTGACCTTTGAATAATATGCTTTGTCATTTCTTTCCATTTTTGATTACTGGCCTTTCTTTTTATTGCCAAACTGCTATATTTATGTTCTGAGCAGAATCTTATCTAAATCTTTACTGAATTCAGGTAATACAAACAAGGACACTTACCTTAAAGTACTGTTTTACTCTCTTCAGGTTCTCTTTCTCCATGTAGAAGAGCACCTTGAAATATGAGAGTTAACATCTGCCCTACACTACATATTTTTACATGTACTCTTGAGGAGTTCTTAAAATCCTGAATTTTAGAGGAGCATGTGGTTCTGCTTATGTTGTCCTAAGACCATATTTCCTTTTTATGACTGGATCTCAGTTATGGTAGGAAAAGACTGATCAGCAGTCTCCAGGGAAAACATCAGTGTTCTTAGAAGACATTTCTTCTGCTAGTTATCATAGGGATACCTAGGGCAACCCAGGGAAGAAGTGTCTGCAGAGGTGTGGTGCGTGCAGGTTGCTGAACGCGGCAGTACGCACCATCTATTTGCTTTGGAGCTGGGGCTGCAAACGCCTCTCAAATGTGTGCAGTAAAACAGCTTTACTTGAAAGAGGATAGAATTAATGTCGTGAGGGAGTAGCCTAATGGGCAAACAAAGGGACTATAAAAACTACTGAGGCCCCTTCGGATGCATCGACAGGAGCAGGCTTCTTTGATTACTAATCATTTGCAGAAACTGCAGTAGCACTGCTGCAATGCTAACTGGAGGCTTGGCAGCTCTCGGATCTCTTCCCCATTTTCCCCCAGCCTCAGCGGGTGCGGCCGCACTTCTTTCTTTCTTTGTTGCCTTTTCTTTTCTCTCTCTCTATTTTCCCCATTCTCTCTTCTCCCTTGTTTTTCTATTGAATGGGAAAATGATCCTTCCCTTTTTCATGAAGAAAGCTGGCCAAAAATGAAGAGCTCTGTTTTGTGGAAACACTTAAGCATTGCACACTTCTGCTCTGCATCAGATCTTATTTAGTTCCTGCCACCAGAAGTAGTCAGTAGTCTTGGAGACCGTCTTCACCATAGCCTCTTCAGCTCACTGCTACGAGTTGTTTTGTGTGTGTGTATGAGACTGTTTACTTGCAAATATATCATACACGTGACTATATTAGCCTTGGGAGATGTTTGTAATAAATTTTCCTTGTGGATAAAATTTTCACAATTATTTCATGTTTCCATGATCAGCTCCAGTTATGAGGATAGAGACTTTAAAGGTTGGGACATACTAGAAAATGCAGTAATTGGAGATCACGGCCATGCTGGAGGGGACTCTCCGAGACCATTGTTGTAGGAATGACAGCAGGAATATCTAAGGGAAGTCAGTTCTTGCTGTGGTCTTGATTGTATTCAGTCATTACATCGTGTTTTCCAGCTGAACTTAAAAGTTAACATCACACCACTCATCCTCAAAGTAAAGGTTTTATGGCAAGGGCCTTTCACTTAGTGAGAAGTCTAATTACTATAGAGAGGGAATAAATCTATAGTTACATAGATTGACTTTTTTTGTTTTTCAAAAAAATGTAAATTGCATCTGAGTGAGATTGAATTCATCTAAGTCATCCAAAGCCTGATAAATTATGATGATTCCTTCCTTTTGTACCACCTGAATTTGGGTTTGGCTGCAAAGCTGATGTGGATTGAGTGGTGGTGCCCAGGCATATGGCTTTGAATGCTCTGCCTAATGCAAATTCAAATATACTGATATATGTAATATATTGAGGCTTTGAGCAACCTGGTGTAGTGGAGGGTGCCCCTGCCCATGACAGGGGGGTTGGAACTAAAGGATCTTTGAGGTCCCTTCCAACCTAAACCATTCTATGATTCTAGAAGTTCTCTGTATTTACTGCTGTGTGACCAAGCAGGTGGTATCTCTGATCTAAGCCCCTGACCAGTGCTGTTTGTTGCACTTTGTGAGAAGGTAAATGGTCAGCAGTAGATAAGATTCAAGGAAGTCTGTGGGACAAGTCTATGAAAGCATTACTGAACTGCGATATTGTTTTTCTTGAAAAGCAAAAGCTGTAAAATTTGTCAGTGCTGCAGTAGATTCTGCTGCCTCCTGCCCCTATCCACCCTGCAGCTCTATTGCTGGCCATAAAATTAAGTTGTTTTGTCGCCTGTGGTTATTCATTTTAACTTCAGCATAGTAAATTTAACGTGGAGACATTTACTTTACTGTAAATTTGTCTCCCATGAAACAAAGGGGCACTAACTTTGCAGATTTGTGTAAAGAGTATCTGTTTCCATTAAAAATAGTAGAGACTGCAGGTTAGGACACCTTGTAGAGTTAAGTGTATACACTAAGGATCAATAAGTGTTTTATTAGTGCCTGGAGATTATGTGACTATAAAGGTTTTTTAAAAAATCCAATTGCTATAAAAAGGTAAATTAAAAAAGTTAACCATCTGTTGCCTCACTTGCTTTTAAAATCTTGTATCTAATTTCTCCTTTCTAGGTAACCAATTTTTGTTATTTTGTTCTAACGTTGAGACTTGGAAGAAAGTGGCATAGCTTTTATTTATTCAAATGTATTGTTGGTGTCATAGGCTTTACACTTCCTATTAGAAGCCTGCAATATATTTCTTACTACACTGAAAGAGAACAAAATTCAATTTAGAAATATAATTTCCTACCACTAAGACACTTGATAACACAGGAGAGATTAATGGAGCCTTATGACTGAAACTTGATTTAAAGCAGGAGATTAATACTGCATTATCGGCCCATACCACGAGTGAATTAGCTCACGAAATCTGTTTGAAGTTGCTGAGTTGTCTGTTAGAAAAAGGGCTCTGGACATTTATTTGATCATTGCTGAGTACTTGGTATAGGCTTGTGTCGTGGTTTTAGACCAATCCGGCACTGAACTCCACACAGCCCTTTTTTGGCGCCCAACGTGGGGCTGAGGAATTCAAGATAAGGATAGAGATTGGCAGAAGTAATGGGCAAAACACGGACTGCACAGTGGTGAAAAACAAAAGGACCTTGGGAAACTTAGATTGTTGTGACTGGTGAAGGTACCAGGGGTGGATTGTTTGTGAAATGTGTGTTCTTGTTCACTATTGTTTGTAAAATCTGTGTTCTTGTTATGTAACTGAAGTTGTGCCTAAATAGGGAATCCGCAGAGGCGAGGGGTGGAATGTCATGGTTTGATGTGGGGGGGGAGGTTCTGGTGGCAGGAGCTGCCCACCAGATCGGACTCCCATCCCCCTTGGGGCTTGAGCCAATCGGCACCTCTGCGAATTGCCCTATTTACGTCGGGACAAAGGAACCGGAAAGGTGTGCCTTTTCCCAGGAGTGAGGAGAGGGGAGGGGGGTGCTGCCCCTGCCCCCTGGGCACCCAGCCAGGCAGCGGCCTGGGCTGGGCCGGTGCCACCCACTGAGGATGGCAGGGCGGAGCCGCTTGGGGAACTCGGGGAGAGTCCTGTTCCCGGGATGCCCACCAGGCCGAGTTCACCCAGAGAGGACTAAGACCTGAGAGAAACAGCCACACAGACACCAGGTCAGTGACGATAGAACGGGACAAGGTGTGCCAGAGCTGAGTTTCCCCTGCAACCGGTGGTGAGACGGCAAGCGGCCCCCTTGCAGCCAAAGGTGGTTCCGGGGGAGCAGAGACCCACTTGCAGCCCATGGAAAACCCACATTGAAGAAGAGATGCCTGAGCCTGAGGATGGTAAGCATCTAAAGTCCGTGGGACGACCCCCGTCGAAGGGGAGGTGTTTTGTTTAGAGGAGATGCCTGAGCCTGAGACTATTGTGAATCATGGGCACAGGCAGAGACGCATTTAAAGTCTATATGACGACCCACTCCAGAGTGAGGGGCAACAACTCCCTAAGAATCCGAGACTGTGGTAAAGCCCGCACTAGAGCAATCTGATGGGGTAAGGATTACATCCTGCGGGTAGGACTCACGCTGGAGAAGTTTGTGGATTTTTTCCCCGTGAGTAGAGGATCCACTGGAGCACAGGAAAATGATGTAAGGACTCCTTCTCCTTTAAGAGAGAAGCAGCAGTAACAACATGGAATGAACTGACCTGCACTCCCCCAGTCCCTGCCCCCCTGTGCCGCTGGGGGGAGGAGGTAGAGCCGGGAAGAAAAGGAAAGGGGGGTGGAGTGGTGTTGTTTTCAAGCTGGCCTTGTTTTCTTTTTATCCTTTCAAGTAACTGGTTTTGCTTTTAAGTAGCTGTTAATAAATTGTTTGCTTTAAGAAAGCCGAGTCTGTTTTGCCCAGGACCATGGTTGGTGGGTGCTCCCTCTGTTCTTGTCTCGACCCTCAGTCCTTTTATTGTATTTTTCTCCTCTCCACTTTACTGGAGAAGGAGCGGCTGCGTGGAGTTTAGTTGCCAGATTGGCCTAACCCATGACAGCTTGTCTTATCTGACAACACAGGAACAAACTTCACACCAGCCTTGTGTGGTTTACAGTAGCATGTTTCTTATTATTCCTTGTTATCCCACAGGAAGCTGGAATGCTTTGGAGGTCAGCTGCTGGCTCGAGGGGAATTATTCCTAGTAAATCAAGCTAAAATTAACAAATAGAATTACACTGATGTTCTGATTTCATTGATATTGAGAACAAAAAATGCTGGTATTCTGTCCCAATACCTGTTGTAAATCATATTTTTATCATCAAAAGAAATCTCTCATTTCATTTCCTAAATACAGAAGTGTTTATCTTTGAAGTACATGAAAGCAGTTCAGAAGTTGGGCCTGACAGGTTGATAGATCTACAGAAGTACACGACTAACAGGGGAAACTGAGAGCTAACGTGTTGGGGCTGCAGCTGGTCGCTGGTCCAGGTTGGCATTCCAGCTCTGATATCAATTACATCAGCATCAAATAAGAAAAAAAAAAATCTATTTTTCTGTCATTTGGCAGATGGGCTCTATATCTGAAGATACAGCCACTGAATTAACTGGTAGTTCTTAGAATCCTGTATGCTTTTTCTAGTGCAAGGGAGAAATCACACCATGTGCATGCATGAATATAACGTTTGTGTCTGTGTGTATGCATGAGATATGCATGCGTGCACACAAATGCTTTTTCCTTCAGTGGCTTTCAATTCTCTTGGGAAAATGTCTGAAACAACTCTACTTTTAAGTTCAACCAGTCCAAAACACAGTTTGCATGATTTTGTAGTTTTTAAGTTTTACCTCTCCTAAAATTGTAACATCCAGAGTTTTGTTTCTAAATCTTTCTTTTAAATTTTTTTCCTATGCTTTCTATGCAGATGAGTGTGCAGAATCGACCTTCTAACACATATATTGGATGATCGTGAAAATGATATGTCGTTACGCTAAGCTTGTATTTGTTGCCTACAATATGGTAATATATAAAGGTACATTCTCAAATGCTGCACTGCAGAGGTATACACAGACAGTGGCGTTCTGTAGGCGCTATGTATGCAATAACAAGTGCTTAACGAGCACCTTCATCTCAGAGTATCCTGTTTCCTTGGTACAGATGAGAATTAATGGTAAAGAGCCTGGTAAGGTGCGTAGATTTTGTTGATGTGCGTAGTTGCATTTCATAAAACCAAAAGAATGTATCTGCACTGTGCAGATAGAAGTGTACATTTGCAGATGGAAGATTAGCATTTACCTATTTACCTCCAAACAATGTAAAGCCTATTTGTGAGAGTCAAACAGGACATGGGAGTCATCTTAGGGAAGAGGGAAGGGGAAACACGTCTCTGCTTCCAGACCTCTTTTGCTGGAGTGTGGGCTTGGAGTTCTGCTCATCGTAGTGGGGTACGAGACAAATATCAAAATCTGCAGCTTAGGTGGGGTGGGGTGTGTGTGTGTTTGGCGGGGGGGGGTGTGTGTGTGTGGACTGCAAGCTGTTTAAATGGGGCTGACTCAGGCAGCAAAAGAAGAAAGCTAAAGGATTGCTGAATGTGAGCAAAAGATCACAGATCTAAGCAAAAAAGGACAGTTACCTGCCGATATGTTGTCCTTGTTTGTTCTCACTTTAGGATCTCCAAATGTTCTAATACACTTCAACACAGCCTTAAACTACCTTCATAAGTTCAGTTGAAGGTGGCCCCAGTCTCTGAAGATTGCAAGGGGCAGGTGACAGCTGTGTCAATCTTGACAAGGTTGGCACATCTGTTCCTCCTGATGAGCTCATACCCAGCCAGGCTTACCCTCATGTAAAGGGCAAACAGGAGAAGCCCTGTTATTTTGGGAAAGCTACTGTCAGTGGAGGTGTTACCTTGTGAACTGCTGAGATTTCCTTTGTGCTCGGTTCCTAGAGACTCTCCTTCCCCCGCATGCCATCAAGGAGACCAGTTGCCATCTGGTCCAAAGTGTTTGTAAAGTTCATCGATGCAATAAATGTCATTCTACAGGAATAAAAACAGGCTGTCAACCTACTGCATTACTGGTGTATTTACCTCAGTATGTCTAAAACTTTGTCTGAATTTATTAATGCAAGTAAAAGGAAAATGAACCTTTTTCCGGCAGAAAGCACCGTAGCAGCAACACTGACTGTGGTGCTGTTGGGGACACCTCTGACTTGCGATGATGCTCTCTGAGTACTTTGTTTGCTGGATAGGCAGAGCCAGGATATTACATGCTTTATGCTGGTTTTGGTCTGCACATTCAGATCTATGGGTATGTTCTCTTCTGACCTTTTGTATAAGAGGCTATAAGATATGTTTTTTTTCAGGAGCTAATTATTTCTGATCCATTAAAAGATATTTTCCAGAAAGACTGCCAGTAAAGAGAATTGAAGAGCTGGAGACTCGTTTTTCTTTACAAATGTGTTTTAGTAGTCGACTGCCACCCTATTTTAAAAACTTAGAACCTAAGTTTACTTGGCTTCAACTTCCATTGGAGCTTGGTTATTTCTATTCCATTCAATTAAATATTCATTCTGTAAGGTGTGCTTTCCATGGTACTCAGACACCATGAACAAAATCTTTCTTGCTTCTAATTAATTCTTGAAACTTTTAAATTGTCTGAGCTCTGTGCTCAGTACTTGGAAATGCTCATCACTACTGGAAGAGAAGTATCAATGCCTAAGAATACACAATTGTACATCCCTTCTCTCTTCCTGTCTGTTCTATAACAGTCTCTTCAGATCCTGTTTCACTCTTTCCAGGTTATCTGCTTTTTTGTGTGTTTTATTTTCAGACTGTGGACATGGAAGTTATAGCTAGTGTTTGACTATTGACCTCATGAAATCTATGTATGCGCAAAAAAAAATCAATATATTAACTTACTATTCCAGGTTTTAGGTATCTGAGAACTGTGGTAGCATTGATATGTATATAGATAAACAGAACTTATGCGAAGTATTAAACCAGGAGAGTTTGTTTGCTTATTTTCTATGAAGGCAGATGCTTAATTAATGAAGTGTTTATGAAGGTACATATGCAGCATGGGAAACAAATAGAAGGAATTTGAAGTCTACATGCAGTTGCAGACTTACAATATCATTGGGATTACAGAAATGTGCTGGGATAGTTTGCATGACATAGTGGACCTGGACCAAGTGAAGGGCAACAAGAAGGGCTTCTACAAATACACTGACAGCAAAAGGAAAAACAGGGAAACTGTGAGGCCATGGCTCAGTGGGGCATGGGACCTAGGCGTAAAAGACATGAAAAAGGCTGAGATACTGAGTATCTTTTTGATTTCAGTTTTTACTGGTAAGGTTTGTCCTGAGGCCTCCCAGGTCTCTGCGTCTAGTAGTAGAGACTGGGAGAGTGATTCTTGACTTACAGGAAAGCCAGACTGAGTTAGGGAGCACTGAAGCAAACAGGGAAAACACAAGACTATGGAACCACTTGGGCTGTATCCAAGAGTGCTGAGGGTTGGCTGATGCAATTGCAAGACCCCTATCTCTAATCTTGAAAAGGTCATGGAAGTCACAGGAAAGGAAAAAAGGTAATGTCATTTTAATGAATGGCAAGGAGGAAGATCCAGGGACCTATTTGGCCTATTAGCCTAATCTCAGTCCCCAAGAAGATTGTGCAGGGAGAAAATTAGAAGGGCCAAAGCACAACTAAAGCTTAGTCTGGCTGCTGTCATAAAAGATGATAAAAAACATTTCTATAAATACATTAGCAACAAAAGGACGGCTAAGGAAAATCTCCATCTTGTACTGGATGCGGGAGGAAGCATAGTGACAAAGGATGAGGAAAAGGCTGAGGTACTTAATGCCACCTTTGCCTTAGTCTTTAATAGTAAGATCAGTTGTTCTTTGGTTACCCAGCCTGCTGAGGTGGAAGACAGGGATGGGGAGCAGAAGGAAGCCCCCATAATCCAAAGGGAAATGGTTAGTGACACACACAAGTCTATGGGGCTGGATGTTATCCATCCAAGGTTACTGTGGGAGCTGGTGGCAGTACTCATCAAGCCACTTCCCATCATTTATCAGCAGTGCTGGCTAACGGGGGAGATCCCAGTTGACTGGAGGTTAGCAAATGTGACGCCCATCTACAAGAAGGGCCAGAAGGAGGATCCAGGGAACTACAGGCCTGTCAGTCTGACCTTGGTGCTGTTGAAGGCTGTGGAGCAGATCATCTTGAGTGCCATCATGGGGCATGTACAGGACAACCAGGTGATCAGGCCCAGTCAGCATGGGTTTATGAGAGGCAGGTCCTGCTTTACTAACCTGATCTCCTTCTATGACAAGGTGACCCACTTAGTGGAGGAGGAAAAGGCTGTGGATGTTCTTTACCTGGACTTTAGTAAAGTCTTAGACAGCATTTCCCTCAGCATTCTCCTGGAGAAACTGGCTGCTCATGGCATGGATGGGTGTACGTATCACTGGGCAAAAAACTGCCTTGATGGCCAGGCCAAAAGAGTGGAGTTAAATCCAATTGGCGTCCGGTCACAAGTGATGTTCACCAGGGCTCGGTATTGAGGCCCATATCTTGATATATAAAGATATAAAGATATCTTTAATATCTTTATAACGATCTGGACGAGGGGATCAAGTACGCCTTCAGTAAGTTTGCAGATGACGCCATGTTGGGTGGGAGTGTTGATCTGCTTGAGGGTAGGAAGGCTCTACAGAGGGATCTGGACAGGCTGGATCCATGGCCAATTGTATGAGGTTCAACAAGGCCAAGTGCCGGGTCCTGAACTTGGGTCACCACAATCCCATGTAATGCTACAGGCTTGGGGAAGAGCGACTGGAAAGCTGCCTGGTGGAAAAGGACCTGGAGGTGTTGGTCGACAGCCAGCTGAATATAAGCTGGCAGTGTGCTCGGGTAGCCAAGGTGGCCAATTGCATCCTGGCTTGTATCAGCAATGGTGCGGCCAGTAGGACCAGGGAAGTCATTGTGCCCCTGTACTTGGCACTGGTGAGGCCGCATCTCAAACACTGAAGGACTGGAAGGTGACTGAGAACAGCCAGTATGGATGTACCTTGGGCAGATTGTGCCTGGTCAGCCTGGCTGCCTTCTGTGGTGAGCAGATGAAGGGAGTGCAATGGGTGATGTTTACACTTTAATGCTGTTCTTCAACATGCATAGGGAAAGAATGAGAGGCAACAGAGACTAGCTGCAATAAGAAAAATTCCAAGTAGTTAGGAATTTTTTTTTCCACTGTGAGGGTGGTCAAACACTGTAATAGGCTTCCCAGAGAGGTTTTGGTGTCTGTTCTTGGAGGCACTCAGAGCTAGACTGGACATGGTCATGAGCAATATGATCTTGTGGACCTGCTTTGAAAGGCGGTCAAGTCACTTGAGCTTTTGAGGTCTTTTCCAGACCTGGGATTTGAGAGAGAAAGATAGACTTAAGTCTACTTTGCCTAACTGACAGTAAGATCTCAAATGTGGATCTCTCACTTTTCAAGTGATTGTCTTTATTGGTTGGTAGAAATGGTAACATTTTCTTAATAAGAAATATCTGGAAGACTTTGCTTTTTTTTCATGCCAGCTAGTTTTGCAGGAACTGAAAATGACTGTTCTTGGGGGTTATCTTTTCCTAAGCGCTGTTTAATCAAAAAACAATTTTCTCTTTTACAGATAAAATAGACTAAAAAAATAAAATCATTACATAATTTATTCTTTGTTAATATATTTTTGCACAATAGTGGAAGCCAATGCTTTTTGGGGACATTTTCTTTTACAGCCTTTCTTTCAGACATCTTTGACGCTAACCAGAAAAGCAATTTTCATACACAGAGAACAACAAACAAATAGGACCTGTTTTGTGATTCAGGAGTCTGTGATTTTGCTATTCGTGTTGTAAACTGCATGAAAGTACCTCTGATAGAAAGAAACAATCTTCAAGGTTAAGTGTCATATGAAGACATCATTTTGTTTAAGCCATTCTGCTTTCGTTTGCCTCAGAGAATATGTTTTCAGTAAGAGGTCTAAGTCTGCTGGTTCCTGCAGTCGTGCTGACGTGTCCCTGTGGTCATCTGACAGAACGAATTCTGCTTTTCCCCTCAGACAGCTGGAAGTGTTTTATTTCATTTAGAGGAACCAGGTGTGGTGACAGTTGCCATCTTCTTCCCCTCATGTTCCTCTTACCCTAAGACAAGGTATTCTTCTGGAAAGAGCTGTCTTTCCTAGTGCAAAGGACTAAGAGAAGATCTTTGAGCCGGAGCGAGTGGATGACTGCGCTGCGCGTCTGTCACAGCGTTGGGCAGGCAACGGCTGTGCCTCCAGCAAACCATCACTTTGTTGCTTTTCCTGCTGAAATACTCTTTGTTCCATAAAGTCTAGAGAGCTGTGATGAGCTCCAGGTTGTTGAAATTTTGCTTGGCGAGTATTTTGCAGAGGATGCTAGGTCTGCTTTGGCAGCCTACCTCTTGCTGTCCATCTGGGATTTGGAAGGGATGTGCAACATCTTCAGAAGAGGAGGTTTTCTTCCTTTCTTCTGACTTCCTGGATAACAGAATAGGCTTACTTCAACAGGAATGGGAGACACTGGCCCTGCACACTGAACCAGTTGTCAGGGCCTTTGTGCTGATCACAGCCACAAATTAGAAAGGAAGAACTGGGTGGAAGAGCTTCAGAACTATGTAAATGTGTTACATATTTGCAGATATTAAATACTTGAGACAGGGATGAGGTTTTTGTCACTTACCCTCACTTGTATTTAATTTGAAAAACAAATGGCAGGTGCTAAGGTTTGTTTGGGTTTGTAATACATCCATGAGGCCAGCAGACAGTCCCCTTGAACAGGGGCTGCATACATAAAACGGAGTGCCTGAGGGACTCAGAGGCTTCTGAAGCAGCATACCTCAATACGGAGTTGTTCACTCAAATGGAGGTATTCAAAATTAGGAATGAAGCTCATAAGTTTGGAGACAAAGTAGTCTCCTTAAGGGTCACAAAGCTGATCTGAAACTTCAGACAAAAAGCTCAGGGACCAAAAATTGCTTCTTCCTATTGTTAAAAAGGGGCTGTAGGTTGGCACTAGAAGGAGGTTTATATGGGTTGTGTTTAAACTATTCTTTTTGTCATTTTGTGCTTAGATCTCTGAGCTGTCTATAAGAGTAAGAAACTTATTGCTAGAGAGATTGGAAACTGGTAGTTGGTAAATAGTGCTACATCACTATGTGAAGAACAGTTGATGAATGTTACCATTGTATGTGAAATGTTTTGTGGTTTTTTTTTTTTCCTCTTTAATAGCAATGTTTTTAACTGTATTGTTCTGCACAGGGGACTGCTCAGTAAACCAGAACTGACATATGATAAATGTAAAGCTGTGGTTGCAGCTCCAAAAATCAATGAATTGCATGTTTCACATGTAGAAGAGCAGTCATGCTGTTTCTGCTTGCAGAGTGATAAATGTAATTCAATGTATGAGCAGTAAAACATGAGTGTAACTTGCTAATACAAGTGCATGCTTCCAAGAGGAAAGAAAAGTATGTGAGAAGCTATACTGCTCTGCCTTGAAACCACTTGTAAAATAATTAATCTTAAAATTGGCAAGGAAAATGTACAGGAAAACCATGTTAGAGTGTAAGTCAATAACTCAGGGAATATTTTTTTAATAAATGTTGTTCAGTACCTCTGAGTATTGTTACTCCACTTCAGACACAGGAGCACTCAACCAAATACCACTTTGAGAGGTACTAAAACAAGAAAGATAATAAGACTGTAAATGAAGACCATTATTTATGGCACTATGAATGTAAAAATGGACCTCCAGGAATGACCCCCTACAACTCAGCAAGTTAGAAACCATGTCTTAAATGATGCTCTGTAGCAAATGATTAAACAAATTCTAGAATAAAGGTGAAATACAGGTTAAAATATACTTCAGGGACTGGAAATGAAGGTGACATTTTTTCAGTTCTTGCTGGGCACCCTGATTTTGACATTTGCACAGTGGACTGCTAATCATGGATGGTTTCTGATAAAAAACAAACAACAGCTTCCCTCCAAAAGCTAATTCATTTTGGTTTTAGTTCTGTTTTGAATTCATATTTAACAAAGATTTTTTTTTTTTTTTTCAGAGCAATTCAAGGAAACTTGGACAATGTCACAGCTCACTGAGCTTGTTGTGGTGTTTCTGTGAGATTCAAGGAGATATTTTTAATGTTAAGATGTTGGTAAACAAGCCAACCCTAGCTGTCAGCTCTGCCATGGCAAGACCTTATTGGAAGGGTGCTGTCAATAGGCCAGCAGATCATGCCATTATTGAATGGGCATGCAGAAGCTGATAAATTCCTTATGTATTCTAACATAAAACCCCCAGCAATGTCTTAAAGTGTATGGAAGTGCTCTAGGAAAAGCCTAACCCTTCTGTCCCATGAGAAAGAGCTTGGGATGATTGTTTCAGCAATTGCTCTTCTTAAAAGTTACGATAATGACGTGAGATACACCCGTTTTGAACAGAAGGAAGTCAAAAGTGTTTAATCTGGAAATGCAGCTTTCCTGGCTTTTGCATTTTAACTGAAATGCCTTCCTATCCACAGAGCTTTTTCCTTTTTCATTTTGTTTTAACACACACCACCTTAATGCTTTATATGAGAAATCTTTCACTGTGCTTTGGCACTGAACTTAATGTGCTGCTGATCTCAGCAGAATGCAACGCTGTTTTGATGCTGCACATCAAGACGTACCGTTTATGCAAACAAAGTGCAGACAATTATTGCAAATAATGATACCTTGTACTGCTTAGAGATCCAGATGGAATAGGTGAGTGGGGATCAGAAGAAGGAGCTGCCCAACCTTACTACTTGCTGATGGTGTAAAGCAAAAGCATTATCCATGTAGCTCCAAATGTGAAAGGGACCAGTAAGAACTGTCAGCTAATAGTTAAATGCAGTACACTTAGCTGGCAGTATATTTTTGAGCTTTTGAAAGGGAGACAGGATTGGAAAAATGAACAAGCAAAAGCTCATCTGGTTACTGCTGTGGAATAGAAAAAAGCAGAAATGAAAGATGCATTTATGATAAACAAGATTGAAATTCCTTGGGAAAGTGTGTGTGTATTTAACCTCTTAGCACAAATGTATTTTTTTTTTTTTTTTTCAGAATGAATTGCTAAAACCAATCATGAGATAGAGAAGAGAAGAAATATGAGGAAGATCTCTAGATTATGGTGCAAGCAAATTCACAAACCCCAAAATTCTCTCTAAAAGTACTGATTAGAAGAAAGCAACATCAAACTATGATGTCTCTTAATAGTGACTGAGAGTTTCCAAATAGATATTTTTATCAAGAAATGAACTATGAATACCTCTCCAGCTGCTAATAGATTGTTTTAAAAGATGTTCTACTTAGAAGTTGATGTCTTTTATCTCTCTGTGTGGTTTTTTTTTTTTTTAAATATTTTATAACAGCATATAACATTTCAGTATTTGATATCCAGGCAAACTCACAGTAAATATCTTCTCTACACTTGCTATTTTCACAGATGCTTACATGTTTTTCTGCCAGCTGTATAAAAACAATCCATGCCCTTGGAAGAAAGCTGAAGCTCTGCTCTCAACATGTGTGTGCTGGTGGGTGGATGTGGAGGAGAACCTGTCTCTGGGGGTGACAGTGGCACCCCTCAATTTGCTGGCAGCCCAGTTCTACTGGTTTCACCTCTCAGCCAATTCCATGACAGTTACAGGGTATGTCTGATGCCTCTCGAACCCTGGTGTGCTTTAGAGACAGTTAAGATATCTCAAAAAAACAACCCAGGTAAGTGTTGTGCTGATGGTAGTTAAAAAACAAATGTTTCGTTATGGTAAGTTTCATTCTCTTGATAATAAGAGTTCAAAACTGATCATCTTAAAGAAAAACAGAGATTAAAATATTTTGGAATTGTAAATAAAAATGCTTTTCTCTCAATTGTTTTTTAAAATTAAACTTCTGATGATGATGACAGTGAGTAGTCAAGGAAGAAATAGTAGTTGATTTGTGGCAGAGATTTGAGTTTAGTCTGGGAAGTGATATCTCACAGTTTAAAAGAAAAAAAAAACCACAAACCACACCCCAAACTCTTATCAACTCAGTGAAAGAGGTCAGTAACAGTTCTCCAAAACTAGGAGAACTTTAAACTTTATTTCTCTGCAGTGTCTTTCAAGAACAACTAATCAATTGTTCATTCGCTGCACCAGGCACCTTCCCTCTCTCCTCAAGGCAAGTTCAGGTGAGCACACTGGATGAAAAAAGCACCTGTGTAGTTATTCCTCCTTATTCTTCTGCTGGTACTAGACCCCTTGCTTGCAGTCTTCTTCCTCTAACACAGCAGTAACTAGATTTCAAGACCCTAAACTGGCAGCTCTTTTTACTTTCTGTCTTTTTACAGGCACGCTGTCTTGTTTTTGAAAAACGCCGGTAGGCTATAGAGAGCTTGAAGCAAAATGTGGAGGAGCACTTCATGTGGCATTGCCTTCTGAACACTCCTGGGTATGCTGTTTGAAAACAGGTATTCAAGTGAAGTGTCCAGGTCTCTGTTTATCCCTCAATCATATTTTATATGAGCAGACTGGGGAAAATATTCAGCAAATCTGAAAACTCAGTTTGCAGGATTTCAGAAGAAGAAAGCCAAAAGCCTTGTTGAAAGGTCCTGGGTTTAATAACCTCTTGCACTTTACCCAGTAAGACATTATTGATGGGACTTGTTTAAAATCTGTCTTCTTCCTCCCTGCAGTCCTCAAAACCCGTGGTGTTGAAGTCGATGTTCTGCCAAGCAGGGGACTGCTGACAGTTTCAGACAGAAAGAGCATGGTTGTCCTTAGTGACTGAACTGCAAGTAGGGTGTGGGGTTGGTTTTTTTTGTTTGTTTGTTTGTTTTTTTTTGTGTCGAAATCAACTTGAGAAGGTTTTGCCCTGGAGTTTTTTTTTTGTCAGAGAAGTGAAATGAAATCTTGCCTGAGTGTGAAAGTTGTTCTACTCTAACTGTGTCAGGATAATAATAGGGGCACAAACTTCCCTCTTCTAATTCAGAACAGACCCATGAATGACACTGTGAAGGCGCTTGAATAGTGGTACCAATCACTCCCACGTGGCCAGCCTGTGACTCCCGAGCCATGTGCAGCATGTCACTACGGGGTCCTGTCGCTAGATGATGTTTGACCGAACATTGCTGGGGCACCCTTGAATCCAGATGGATTTTTCGCTGAGTCCCATCCCACAATGGAGCCTCAGGGTCTAAGCTGCTGTTATGCTCTAGCCCTTCTTGTCACCTGTTATGCTCTAGCCCTTCTTGTCACCTGACTCCTCCTTTCCCCTTGGCTTTCTGACATACCTGTTTTTATGGCTCTTGGTCATAGGAGTTTTGTAAGCTGCTCACAGGGTCAGTAAGGCTGGTTGTCTTATTGGATAGGTAGGAAAAGAAATAATGTTCGTATATGATGCTATCATGATGCAGTTGGCGTCTACATAACAGGTTATGCAGATAATTTATCAAAAGTCGCATCTGTAACAGACATATTTCTATTTTTGTAACAGAGTCTGCCCTGGGATTGTAGAAGAGCTCTGAAAAGCTGTTGTAAGAGATGAAAAATCCTCAAATGGCAGCTAAGGAATAGGCTGCAGGGACAGGGAGGGAGAATGGTTGCTCCTCAGTTCATGTTTGAGGCTAAATATTCAGCATATCAGTTTTGCAGCATCGCTGAAGTGATGTGAACCTGTTTCTCTGACCTCCTTCAAGACAGCATTTTGCTTTCTGTATCTGAAATCGTTCCTGGCTCACCTTCTGAAGACCTTTCTAGCTCAATCTACAAAGCCTTTTGCAACTCACTGTTCCTCAGTGAAAAGCTATTTGGAAAGGCAATGAATCGTGAAGCGGTCTGATAAATACTTGGCAGAGGAAAGATGCTCCAGTGCTTGGAAGGCTAGCCTGGGATTTGGATGATCAGCTTGACTTTTTTTTTTTTTTCTTCAGCAGAATTCCTAAAGAAGATTGGGCATGTTATTTAGCCTTACTTTCCAGGTCATGGAAGTGTTGTGGGTATGGCCTATGAGGTGATCTGTGATAATGGCAAGAAGATATATAGAGAGAGATATACATATAAAAAAGTGGAGCCCTTTCTACTGTTTTTTTTCTTCTAGTTTTTGTTAAATACACTGCCAATTTCAGTTGATTTCATGTTCTTTCCTGTGATATATTAAACCAGACTCAACTTTTATGGGACAAGATCTCATCTTATACTCCTGTTTTGACACCCAGAGGATGCAGGTGTAGATTGCTCCAAAGTCTGGAAGAAAATATCTTCCTTACTACCTCATTCACGTTAGCTTCACACGGCAAGGTTTCGCCAAGGACGCGATCGTGTTAGTCTTTCCAGAGTGATGGAGCAGACTGATTGTTTCTATTTATTAATCTCTGATCACTTCAAAGAGCATTTGAATCTATGGAAAATGATAATAATAAAGAAATGATGCTTGACAACTGTCTCCCTTCAGTGCTATAGATGGTGAATCGTACGATCGGATATTATGCATGACAACTTGAAGAGGTCAGTCATTGTTGACAGAGAGCTCTCTGTGTAGCACATGTAATTGCAGAAGTACTGTTTGTCTTCCTGCTGATTCATTACTATCATTTTCTGTGCAATTTCAATGTCATTTTACTTGTCCTGATTTCATTTCGCGATCCAGAAAGGCATTTGCTATTAGCACAGGTAAGAGGATTTTTCATAGCACTTATCTGCTGAAAGTCACCCTGAGCAAACACACACCTGAAAGCAAATGTGCGTTCAGACAGCATTTAGCATAGGCACCCATGGAGTGAAGAGCAGACTCTAGCAAAATCATGTGATCCACGACAGCGCACAAAACAGAGGATCTCCTTCCTTCCCAATCTCCTTCCTTTCTTTGCTTCCCAAGAAGCAAACACTTCTCCCAAGAGACGTTTCTCAGAAGAACCGAGAGCTTCGTAACAGCATCTGACTTCTGAGGCTCTTTGATGCTCTGAGGTCCTTCTGTCTTGGCCTATTCTTGCTGGCTTCAGGAAGACTCTGACAGAGAGGTGTCATCTTGTTGATGCTGCTCTTCTTTCTCTTCTTTAGCCACCCTTTCTACTGCGCTCCTGAAACACAGTGAAACTTGAGGAGAACTGACCAGATTATCTGGAGACAGGTAGCGTATTTGTACAAATGATCTTGTGGCATCATGTGGTTGAGATCTGGAAGATCCGTCCATTGAAGCAAACAGTTGGTAATGTAAGAAACAAGCAGTGTAAGCTTTGCATAGCTGAACTGGTGGAAGAGGTTACTTCCCATGTTGGTCAGACTATGGGGATTTTTGTTCAAGCTTTCGCTCTTATTTTTTTCAGGAAAAAAACACCTGTGGTGTTATGTAAGCTAATTCACATGGCTTGGATTGAAACAAGAAGGTGAGAGTGCTTGGACAGATTTCTTCACTTACAGACTTGCAGGGACAGTAGTCTCTGACAAAGGTGAAGGGTGATCAGCAGCTATGATGGTTGCCCTTTTTTCTGACATAGTTGAGTTTCATAGATTCATAGATTTCTAGGTTGGAAAAGACCTTAGAGATCATCGAGTCCAACCATCCCTAATCCCCATTAAACCATATTCTCAAGTAGATCATCCACCCTATTCTTAAACACATCCAGGGATGGGGACTCAACCACCTCCCTGGGCAGCCTATTCCAGTGGCTGACAACCCTTTCAGAGAAGAAATACTTCCTAACATCCAACCTGAATCTCCCCTGACTAAGCTTATGCCCATTTCCTCTTGTTCTGTCACCCAACACTAATGTAAAGAGCTCTTCCCCCACCTCCCCACCATTTTTTCTCAAGTATTTGAGAAAATACTCAAATTTGACTAAACTGGTCAAGGGGCTGGAAAATAAAACTTATGAGGAGCGGCTGAGGGAGTTGGGGCTGTTTAGCCTGGAGAAGAGGAGGCTGAGGGGAGACCTGATTACGGCCTATAAATACTTGAGAAAAGATGGTGGGGAGGTAGGGGAAGGGCTCTTTACATTAGTGACGGGTGATAGAACAAGAGGAAATGGGCATAAGCTTAGTCAGGGGAGATTCAGGTTGGATGTTAGGAAGTATTTCTTCTCTGAAAGGGTTGTCAGCCACTGGAATAGGCTGCCCAGGGAGGTGGTTGAGTCCCCATCCCTGGATGTGTTTAAGAATAGGGTGGATGAGCTACTTGAGGATATGGTTTAATGGGGATTAGGGATGGTTGGACTCGATGATCTCTAAGGTCTTTTCCAACCTAGAAATCTATGAATCTATGAATCTATGAATCTATTTATAGGCCATAATCAGGTCTCCCCTCAGCCTCCTCTTCTCCAGGCTAAACAGCCCCAACTCCCTCAGCCGCTCCTCAGAAGTTTTATTTTCCAGCCCCTTGACCAGTTTAGTTGCCCTTCTTTGGACTCGCTCCAGGAGCTCAATATCTCTCTTAAAGCGAGGGGCCCAAAACTGGACACAATATTCCAGGTGCGGCCTCACCAGTGCCGAGTACAGTGGCAGGATCACTTCCCTGCTCCTGCTGGTTACACTATTCTTGATACATGCCAGTATCCCATTGGCCTTTTTGGCCACCTGGGAACACTGCTGGCTCATATCAAGCCGGTAGTCAACCAAGACCCCCAGGTCCTTCTCCGCCAGGCAGCTCTCCAGCCACTCTTCCCCGAGCCTATAGCGATGCTTGGGGTTTTTATACCCCAAGTGAAGGACTCTGCACTTGGCCTTATTAAAGCTTATGCCATTGGCCTCAGCCCAACGATCCAGTCTGTTCAAATCCCTCTGAAGGGCCTCCCTACCCTCAAGCAGATCGACACAGCCTCCCAGCTTGGTGTCGTCCGCAAATTTACTGAGGGTACATTCAATCCCCTCATCCAGGTCATTGATAAAGATGTTAAACAGAACTGGACCCAGCACTGAGCCCTGGGGAACCCCACTGGTGACCGGCCTCCAGCCAGATTTAGCCCCATTGACCACCACTCTTTGGGCCCGGCCATCCAGCCAGTTTTTAACCCAAAGGAGGGCGTGCCTATCCAGGCCAGCAGTTATCAGTTTCTCAACCAGAACACTATGAGAAACTGTATCAAAGGCTTTACTGAGGTCTAGGAAAACTACATCTGAGTTTGGAAGAAGATAACTATTTGAAGCTAACCAGAATGAACTTCAGCCTGTGTTTTATAACATAGTAGTGCTACTAGAGAACAAATCAGGGCATAAGCAGCAGTGGAGCATTTCATACACTGAGTCATGAGTCATTCTTGCCTTGTCTCAGCCTCACACCCACCCACCACCAACCCAAACAGGGAGGCATCTCTGCTTACATGTCTTTGCCACACAGCAAAGCCGAAAGAAGGGCCTCAGAGAAGATGACTTTACAATGATGCTTGACAACAGTAAGTCAAACTGGGGCTGACCACAGATTTGGCATTCAGAGACCACACAAAGGTAAGAACAGTAGAACTGCTTGCTGCTCAATCTTGCTCTCAGTGATGAAGGCAGAAGAGTGAAGCAAGGGCCCTGGACATTTGCTTCATTAAAGGCAGCAGTCTGAGGCTATCTTGAAAAATCCATTTGCTATCTTACAAATTAAACCCATGTTATTATGTGCTGGAATAACATTCATTTTAGGTGCTGCAGCTTCACATTGGTGATATAACTCAGTGTCATGGGTTAGGCCGCTCCAGCAACTGAACCCATACAGCCGGTCACTCACCCTCCCCTACCCCTAGGAATGAGGGAGAGAATTAAAGGATAAACGGGAAGCCCGTGGGTTGAGATAAGAACAATTTAATACAGATGATTTAATACACAGTGTAGGTGCTCACCACCCCCTCGTATGCAAAGCCCGTCTCGTCCCGAAGCTGCAAATCCTGGACGAATGCGAGGCCCCGAAATAGAGAGGGGCAGAGAGAAAGAGAGAGAGAGAGTACGTCGAGAATGGGAGTACTGGGAGAGAGAGGAAAAAAAAAGGCAATAGAGCAAAAGCGCAGCAAGCGCAAAAGAGCAGAAGCGGCGAAAGAGCCAAAGTGCAAAAAAAGCCCTTCTTTCTGGCTGACCCTCACTTTTATACTGGGCATGACGCTGCATGATATGGAATACTAATTGGCCAGTTTGGCCCTCAATCTTTAGTTCCACCACAAATCACAAGGGGAATTGTGTCCCATTTGTTCCGGCTATGCTCCCCACTTATCCCGCCGTGCTTCTGCACTCCGGCACACTGAAAAGTCCTTGGAGTCTCACGTCCAACCACAAACATCAGCTTGCTATCAGCATTCTCAGAGCGAGCCTCTGAGTAAAACCAAAACATGGAGCTCTTCTAGCTGCTAAAAGAAGAGCTAACTCTGTCCCAGCTAAAACCAGGACACTCAGGCTGGTTTGCCTCTACCATTCTGAGCTCCCAGCAACCTCCACTCTCTAGGGTGGAAACAAATCAGCACGCTTGTGACTTTAACTGTTGCATGGGAGAACTGTTCACCTGTGAGATTCACCCAGCTCTGATCACTGAAGCTGTCGTAGTTTAGCCCCAGGCAGCAACTAAGCACCATGCAGCCACTCCCTCTCTCCTCTTCCCACTTCCTGCCCCCCCAGTGGGGTTGAGTGGAGAAAATATAAGAAAAGGCCTGAGGGTAAGATAAGAACAGAGAGGGATCACTCGCCAACCATGGCCACAGGGAAAAAAGACTCGACTTGAGGACAAAGCAGTTTGTTACCAGTCACATTCAATAAGGGTAATGAGAAACAAAGGCAGATCTTAAAAACACCTTCCCCCACTCCTCCCTCTTCCCTGCTCTACCTCTTCCCTCCAGCAGCACAGGGGAATGGGGAATGGTGGTTAGGATCAGTCTGTCACACGTTTTTTCTACTGCTCCTCCTTCTCTAGGGGAGGACTCCTCACACTCTTCCTCTGCTCCAGTGTGGAGTCCCTTCCCATGGGAGATAGTTATCCACAAACTTCTCCAACATGAGTCCTTCCAGTGGAATCCAGTCCTTACCCCATCAGACTGTTCCAGTGCATTCTTTTCCCATGGAGTCATGGCTTTTTAGAGTGCAGTGACCCACTCTGGCTTGAAGTCCCTTCCCAAGAACTATAGATGCATCTCTGCTCCCCCATTAATCTCCAGCAGTGTGAGATCCTTTCCCACAGAGACAATCCTCTATGAACTCCTTCAGGCACAGCTACCCACTCTAGCATGTGGTCCTCCATGGGCTGCAGGGGAATCTCAGCTCTGACACACCTCCTCCCGCTCTATCTTCACTGACCTTGGTGTCTGCAGAGTTCTTTCTCTCACATCTCACTTATCTCTCTGCTCCAGCTGCACCGGGCCCAACTGGTGCAGTGAATCTTGATGTTCTCAGAAGGATGAACTCTGCCCAGCAGGAGCCCCAGGAGCAGGGCGCTTTGGAGCGCTCCAAGCTGTGTTGCTATGGTCTCCACCAGTTGAGCGGTGTCAGCCCCACGTGGGCAGCTGCTCTTGTAGGAGTCTGGGGGCAAGGCTCACCCCGCTCTTCACTGCAGGTCCTGTGTGACATGAGTTTCTATGTCCTCTTCTCAAATATGTTATTCACAGAGGTGCCGATTTACTCAGCCTTGGCCAGAGATGGATCTGACCTGGCCAGAGGTGGATCTGACTTGGAGCCAGGGAAACTTCTAGCAGCTCCTTACAGGGATTATCCCTGTAGCCCCTCCTCTGCTACCAAAACCCCACCACATAAACCCAACATAGAAACACAGTAACTCTGAGTATAATTTTGAGGAAAAAATGAAACTAGAACAGCTAGTTTGTAGCTTGCCCAAGTTAATTAAATCAAAGCCATAACTAGTTGCGTGTCCTTCTTTGTCATTTGTCAAGCTCCTGAAAAGCTGTCTTGCTGAGACCTGATTTTTACCACTTCTCTGATGAAGATGGCCGTTTTTATGAAAACATTCAAAAAAAACAGATTAGTACCTAATAGCACCAAAACACTTGAAATCTTCTGGTTCAGATGTCAATCTTATTAGCTGTCTGAGCCTTTTCAAGTAGTACAGACTTACACATAGTAGCTTGCTTTATTCCTTCTCCTTCCTCTAAAAAGAGATTCTGTTTACTCAAAATTAGCTTTCTTTTTCAGTATAAATACTAAAGAACGTTTTCTACCTTCAAAGCACTATAGACATTCTTTTAAGCATTGACTGCTGTTATTAGCTATTACTTTAAGCTTAAATGGTATAATTAAAATAATCTCTTAATGATAATCCTCTCCTCACAGGACTTAGTGGTTTTTAAATTGGGTTTTGGCAAATATGAGACTAGGCAAGGATGCAAGCCTAGGTCTTATCCAAAGACCATTTAAATCATTGAAGTCATCACGTTGTATAAATCCATCATGCCACAGCACAACAACTAACATTTAGTGGAATGTTTACAGAATATTCCAAAGTCTATAAAATATGGATTAAATGTACCTGAGACACAGCCAGGTTCCTGACAAACAGGAGATGAAAGTTTTGGAGTTTTTTTTCACATTGACTCTGCTGATCTGACCTGCTGCAAGCTGTAGAAAATGCCAGCTTCCAAGCAGTAATATTCATTAGAGCAGGCAGTCTACTCTTTATCCACTGAGTGGTCCATCTGTCAAATCCATGTCTATCCAATTTGGAGACAAGGATGTTGTGCCTGACAGTGCCAAATGCTTTGGACAAGTCCCGGTAGATGACATCAGTTGCTCTTCCCTTATCCATTAATGCTGTAACCTCATCATAGAAGGCCACCAAATTAGTTAGGCAGGATTTTCCCTTAGTGTAGCCATGCTGGCTGTCACCAATCACCTCCTTTTTTACCATGTGCCGTAGCGTAGTTTCCAGGAGGATCTGCTCCATGATCTTGCCAGGCACAGAGGTTAGACTGACTGGCCTGTAGTTCCCTGAGTCTTCCTTTTTTCTCTTTAGAAAAATGGGGACTATGTTTCCCCTTTTCTAGTTGGTGGGAACTTCACCAGACTGCCACAACTTCTCAAACATGATGGTTAATGGTTTAGCAACTTCATCTGCCAGTTCCCTCAGGACCTGCGAATGAATCTCATCAGGTCGATGGACTTCAGGTGCCTAAGTCTCAAATCAAAGTGTGGTCTTAAGTACCAAGAGCTGGTATTGTGTGGATTTTGTTTCTCCTGCAGATATATGGCTGTTGGGTAAAAAGGTACATTATTTCTTGTATGAAGCAGAAGATGTTTTGGATAATATTAAAAGTAAATGAAAAGAAAACCAATCAGCTCCTTCAAGTCCCGTGTCCTTTGTATTTAAGTCCTGAATTCATGCAAAAATTTAACACATTTCTGGAAAAACAATCCTAAGGGTAATTCAATGACAAGGTGGGAAGACATCAGCGAGGACAGGAAGATCTGAGGTGAATTAGGGAAAAGAAAAAGAGAGAGTCTTGAGCTCGCTACTTTTTTCCTTGCTCTTCTCTTCCCCTGTATGTGTCAGGCAGTCTTTGATACAGAAAGGCGCAGTTTTCGAAGGTGACATGCAAATTCAGAAAAAGATGCTTTTTTTTTAGATGGTGAGATTTGCTGATTCCCTTTTCCTTAGGGCTCTGAAGCAGCCATATTTTGTGGGAAAACATGAAAACCTAATTCCAGAAGAAAGGAACTGTCCTCTGCAGAAGCCTATAATGAAAGGCAGCAAAGGTGTACTGCAGAATCTAAGAAAAAAAAACAGAGGTGAGTGCATCATACTTGTTTTTTTGTGGGCCCTCAAGCTGTAGAGTGAGAGTCTGTAGGAGCTACTTTTGGATTCTTTGTTTTGGAACAAAGCACACACTGGGCACTGTCAATCCTAGGTGTTCCTGAGGTGTGTCGCTGTTCTGCAAGCAAAGACAGGGCTTCTGTTGGAGCCAGAGAACGAGAGAGGACTGCAACCCAAAAAGGCCATAAATAGTGTAATTCCCCACAGGCAGTGTGAGGGAGACTGTTTTAGAAAGAAGCCTTCCTTATCGTCCTTTCTCACTCTATTTTTTCAGACCAAGTTAATTATATTTGCACATACAGTCACTGTTTACTCCTGTGACAAGACCTTAGGGAGTGGTGGTTTTGACTGGAAAGGATGCTATATTTGTGGGGGAAGGAGATGGGATAGCTGGACAGAGCTGAGATTCCCTTCTTCATTGCTCCCTGACGTGATGTTAAAGCTTGCTGTTGATTGTCCCTATGTTCTCTGTAACTTTTCACAGAGATTTCTTGGCTGTTTCAAGGCTAACTTTGCTAACTTTGTTTGTGCTTTGTTAATACTCATAGTCGCTGCCATTTTGCAACCTTCCTCTACTTTAGCTCAGGCAATTACATTCTGTCTATTGAAGATTCCCATTGCTGGATCAATAGAAGAAGTTTATTCTTCATTTCCTTCATAATAGCTGTTGTATAGTGCTGCAAAATGTCTCTTGTAGCCAGCTGTAATTCGGCAGTGGATGAGCAATCCTGTGGTCTGAACAGCATCCAAAGATCTTATGGGATGAAAAGTGATATAATCATTATTGGTAGCTCTATTGCTCCTTTGATATCTCCTTTAAGTATTAGTTGAGAATTGGAGGGTTGTCTGGGCATAAATGTTGCTTCAATCAATTATCTTTGCATTTTCCCAATCCCATCTGATGATCACTTCTGTCGCAAACCACTGGTATCCCACAGGGTCCCTCAATTGAACTCGAGTATACAGAATTTTCTATCTGGTTCCCTGCTGCTTCCCAGTCATCCAATGCCCCTATACAGAACTGGGCCCTTGAGGTTAGGATTGTTGGTTTCCTTTCTCTCTCAAACAGCTGGTGTGTCATTGCTGTTGTCTCTAGACATCGAGCAAGTTGGCCTCCTGCAAGCCTGCTGGCAACATCTGATGTGTAAAGTTACGTGCCTGATGACAGAGGAAGTGTAGAAGTAACCCACTAATTCAGCTGTGATGATAACAGCTTCTGCCTTTTGTCCCTGAAATAGGCAGCCTTCTCAGGGTCTTGGGTTACAAATTAGAGTGTTTCGTAGTCAAGAATGTCTGGGTCAAATAACAGAAAAAAGTGGTTTTATTATTGTACGGCATTGTGAAGCCAAATATGTGCTTGATTTTCTATTAGCAGAGTGCATTGAGCTGGCACCTATAGTGGTTCTGTTGCCTTGAAGGGCTTGACAGTGTGAGGGAGAGTAATCACATCTTGAGCAGGGAATGAGGCTTGTACCGCTGCAAAAAGTAGGTGAAAATGCTACTGGGTTGCAACACTGGTGTTTAGTACCTGACTTTTTCGTGGTTTGGGTAGTGACAATAGCTGGGTCTTGTGATTTTGGTGTTTTTAAACACCACCTCAAAAGAAAAATTGAGGAGGTTTTATTATATTGCACAGCCCCTGGTAGAACCTACTGTGGCACTAGTAAGCAATCTAGCTAATAGAAAAAGGGAACTGATGGGACAGGTAACTTGCAATGATGATGTTCCAAAGAAAAGCATAAAGGTGTGTGTTGTTTTGGCTCATCTTTTGTGAGGGATGTTAAAGAGATTAACCTTTACTTAGGAAACAGGCAAATGTCATATTGTGAGAAGACGTACGAAAAGAGTAGGACCAAAATTTGGAAGCCTGAGTGAGGCATACTCTCCACAGTCATTTAAAAAAACAAATTTGTCTTGTACGCATTTGTGATAATGAACAAAGAATTCTCCAGTCTTTAAATGAGCTACCACACAGAAAGCACATTTATAAAGCAATCTTCTCATTTCATCTGCATAACCACAAAACCTTTTGGCATAACTCCTGTCTACATATGCATCCCAAGCAAACTATTTGCTTTTGAGTATGATAGTGAGGTCTGTTGAAAACATTAAATAATAAATTATGTAACTTTCTCATTCCTTTTCAGCCGAAATGCTTAATAGACAAAATTCAAACACAGGTTTAATTCACCTATAAAGTACTTGGGCATCTGAATTACAGTTTTAATCTGCAGCAGCTGAGTTATGTCCTACTGTTACAATATATTCAGAGAGGGAAGGCTGGACAGGTAGAATCTCCTTGTTTTACAGATTGTGGGGATAACTCATGCAGACAGCTAACAGTCTGTTCCTGCTAGGTGGGGAGAATTTATTGGAAGGGCTCAGCATCTTGTTCCTCCCGTCACTGATGGGTTATTAGATTGTTCCTTGCCCTGCAGAGCTGGTCTGTTTGGGTTCAGCCTTGAGCTGACTACAAGTCCTACCTTCTGGAGAGACAGGTTTGCGATGTGAAAGGAGGATTGTGCCTGCATGTGTTCCCGACCAGGAGGGATGCTCAAGTGAGTTAGCTTGTTTTTTCGTTATCACAAGCTAGCTAAAGGAGACAAGCTCTGCTGTTGTTTGTGCTGTTAGCTAACATATGGAGTAGCTATACAGAGAGTTGGTAGAATACATGTCAATTTATATCAGCATGAAGATTGCCATGGTCCGATATTTGTAAGTCTTGAACCTGCAAAACTTTTTTCTGAATACTCAAGAGGGTACTCATCTGGAACATAAGCTGACAACTTGGGCTTCTGAGGACAATGGGTATCTGCCTACACTATTGGATGTTCTGATCTAAATGATCATGATCTGAGTGTGAATTAAGCATATTGTTAATCTTACTGGATGAATAACAAGATTTCTTTTTCCCTTGGGGCACCCAGAGAGACAAAAACTCTTGCTACTTGCTCAGATTCCTGCATCAGTTCCTGTGAGTTTTATGAGTCAGCAGATGTCTGCCTTGACCTCCACTTCCTACATTTACAACTTGCTCTCTGACAGGCAGAAGATGAAGGCTTGCAATATAACCAACCAACAGCTGCTTTTGCCTATGAGTTGTTCTCCCACCTCTCCAAACCCCTGAGGAAAAGGATCTGGGGTGGAAATCAGAAAGGGCTTCACTGTCTGCAAATATTAACACATCATGAAGGTCATTATGTGTGTTAGTTCAAAACAAGTCAGGCTGAACACTCCTTTGAACAGACTCCTATGGCTGGCTTGGAAAAAAGCCCCATGTTTAGATTCTGGCCATAAAGGGAATAGAAATTTGAATGGATCAAGAGCAGAGAAAGAAATCTCATTTGGTAGCATGTTAATCATTTTTGTTTAGTATTTCAATATCTCAAAAGGCACTTGAGTTTGTCAGACCAAAGAAAACATGAAAAAAAGGTATCAACACACATTCTGTAGTGTGTAAGAGAGTTACACGGTTAAATCTTACTGTGAAAATAGCTTTACTAAAATATCTGTGTTTTGTAATGTCTGCTGATGGAATGGAAGATGCAGCATCCAGATTTAATGTTAGATCTGTGTTATTTTGTGTAGTATTTGCCTGCTAATGTAAAAGTCTGAGTCCATTGCACTTATCTCATATTTACTAAAGATGCTGTATCATTACCAGTTGTTTTCCCAATTAAGTTTAGCCTTAGACTGAACTGAGTGATTTTGATAAGACAAATTACAACTTGTCTCTAGGACAAGTGAACAAGGTACTAACTGACAAATCTAAAGCTGGAAATAAATAAAATAGTTGTACCTAATGGAGAAATTTAAAAGGGTTACTTTTCATGGTTTTTGAGAAACATTCTCAACTTGCAATGATTTATTTCTGCTGCTCGCAGAAGCTACATGAATAACTAATATTCTCTGATAAAGGCTTTATCCTATTAAGGAGTCAACTTTGCAGTAAAGGCAAAGAAGACTATAAAAAGTTGCAAAGACAAGGTAAAGTTATTACCAAATCTCCATTCCAAAGTTGTTTCCTACTTGCTGTAAACCATTTCTATCAAGGGAGCAATTTCCTACGTGCTGCCATTAGTGATAATATTTTCCTTCAAATAATGGGCTGTGGATGGTGACTAACCACAAATGGTAATACTCTCTCTCTTAAAAGCCTGCACAGCACACTTTAATGTTCCGCCATGATGCATTAAAACATAAAGTAGACTATTTCCAATATGAAAACTCATTTGTTTAGAAAAATCTCTCTCCCTATCTCATTACCTTTCTCAAAACAGCTGAATGAGAGTTGAGGTTCCCATTAAGTTTCAGCTGTCCCGGAGTTCAAAGGTACATTCTATAGTTAGCAAACCTTGGAAGAACATTTTATATGGGGCTTAAAAAAAGATAATAAAATCTCATGAACAAGTTAACAGTATGTGTGCATATGACATGAGATTTGTTACCGCTTACATCTCTGGGCTGAGCAGACGTGCACACAAGATAAACTGGGCTAGGATTAACCAGGTGCAGCATAACAGTGTTCTGTATCTGTCCCTGACAAATTATAGGCTGCTAGCTGGAACTGTCACTTGCAGATAGTAGTCATTTAGTAGTAAACTGTGCCTGTTTTTTTTCCCCCTAAAAGCCTGAAACAAGGACATGTTTATATAAGTATGTTGAAATATGAAATGCTTTGATTACATGCGAGGGAGATGAAAACCTTCCTAGCCTTTCATTTCCTATCAAACATTTACTGCATTGCAGGTGTCTCCAGCTCAGTAGCAACATCAGTGTAGCACACCTGATACACACCACACTTTATAGTGTCATGGTAATGTATTGTTTGAGGCCTTCTTTAAGCCTGTATTCTGCTTTTATAGAATGGATTTTGATTAAAGAGAATATAGAAACATTTTTTGATATTTTAAAGTGTGACAATTTATGAGGGAAAGTAAATGCTCTGTGCTTGTATGTTATTGCAGGATTGATTGCTCTGGAGGAAAAGTCCCTGCTTACAATCGAGCTTGCTCAGTGGAACAAGCACAGCAGAAAATACTGAGCTCACTAACCTAGTTTTAAACGATTCTGTTTTCAAGTGGTTTGGTTTTTATTTTTTTAAAAGTGAAACCGCAAAACAAAGGCTACTGTTTTGCACTGCAATACCATGACATTTTCTTTTCTAGAATTGTCTTAAACAAAACTCACTTAAATCTCGTGTCCTACTATTCAGGCATATATTGAGGGATCATTTTATTCACCGTCATGTGAGAAAATCAAAACCTTCACAGCTGCAGGAGATAGGTAGTGAGAATATTGCATCTAAAAGGCATTTATGTGTAAATTTAAAGAGCAAATGTAACCAGAACATGAGAGTAAATGCAGTTCATTTTTTAAATGCAGTGTAAGTTATTGGTTTCATGGATGATCAGAAAGCTGAACCTTTGTTAGTATTCTATTCTCATGTTCCTTGCTCATTGCAGAACAGATTGGGGAAGTTTCATGCTGAATACTCTGAAGTTCATACCGAAATATCTCAGCAGTTACCAAGACATTGGTTTACCAAGACATTGGTTTACGAATTACCTTAAAAAGAAAATTTTGATGTCACTTTCACTTTTCCATCTCCTTGTACACTTCTTTAATTTCTCCATAAGCTAAATATTTTCTAGAATGTATAGTGTAATGATGCCAGGGGAAATCTCAAATGTTCAATTACAGCGTCCTTTTAAAATATGTCAGGTCTCTCAGGCAATGTATCAAAAAGAAACACAATGAAGCAGTCATTATTTTATCTCTTCTGTTACTCAATTTACAAGAAACAATAAGGCCATAAACAGTGTCTTGACCCATTTTGGTTTGCTTCTGAAATATTTTTAATGATCCAGATTTTGAACTTGTCTACTTGTGATAGTTTGATGTGTGGGGGGGTGTTCTGGTGGCAGGGGAGGGGATTTGCTCCCTGTGCCACCAGATCTGAGTCCCATCCCCCCCGGGGGAGGTTGAGCCAAGGCGGCGCCTCTGCGAATGGCCCTATTTAAGTTGGGACAAAGAGCGGGAAAGGGCTTTTTGCTCAGGAGCGAGGAGAGAGCAGGAGGGCGCTGCCCTCGCTCCCGGCTCCCGGCCGAGCGGCCGCTCGGGCCCGGGCCGGCGCCATGTGCTCAAGATGGTGCCGGGGGAGCCGCATGGGGGACTCGGTAAGCGCCCCATTCCCGGGGTGCCCGCCGGGCCGAGCTCCCCCAGAGAGGATTAATATCTAAGAGAAGACAACCACAACGACCGGGTCAGCAAAGATGGACCAGGAGGAGGTGTGCTGGAGCTGAGGCTTCCCTTGCAAATCGGTGTGAGATGGCAGGCGGCCCCCCTGCAGCCAGGGTGTACTCGGCGGAGCAGCGACCCACTCGTGGCCCGTGGAGAAACCCACGTCGGGAAGGAGATGCCTGAGCCCAGACGAGGTCGTGGAGCAGGGGATGCACGACCAGGTACTGTTGATAATGGGGCATGGAATGCACGACGAGGTCGTGGAGGCATCTGGAGACCGTGGGACGACCCACGCCGACGCGAGTGGCAGCAGCTCCCTAAGAGGCCGAGACTGGTAAAGCCCGAACTGGTGCGATCCATGGGGAGGATTGCAATCCTGCGGGCAGGACTTACTTTGGAAAAGTTTGGGGACTTTTTCTTTGTGAGTAGGGGATCCACCGAAGCAAGGGAAAAATGGTGTAAAGACTCCTTCTCCTTTAAGAAAGGAGCGGCAGTGAACAACATGGATGAACTGACCTGTACTCCCCCATTCCCTGTCTCCCTGCGCCGCTGGGGGGAAGGCAGAGCCAGGAACGAAAGAAAAATAGGGGGTGGGGGGGTGTTGTTTTAAGATCGGGCCTTGTTTTCTCTTCTTCCTCTCAAGTAACCGGTTTTCTTGTTCCCTTGTGTCTCTTGTAACTGTTAATAAATTATTTCGTTTTAAGAAGTAAGCCTGAGTCATGTTTTGCCCGAGACCATGGTTGGTGGGTGCTCCCTTTTCGGTTCTTGTCTCGACCCTCAGTCCAAAAAAAACCACGACACTACTTTAAGTGGGAAATCCTTACTTTCTCTTGTTTGGATCACTTCCAAGCATGAGGCAAAGTCTATGGTAGCAACATTACAGCACATAGCCTTAGTGAAATACCAAACTTTTGGCACAGGTCTTGAAACAGCTGAAAGACTGTTTCAATGCATGTGTTGTGACAAAAGAGAGAGAAAAAGAGCAAAGCCAAGGGCATTCAGAGTATGTGACACTGGGTGTCAGACAGCCTCAGTTTCCCCTTGCATCTCAGCACTTGGGACGTCTTTTAAAGTACATGGAGGCTAAATACATGCAAAGGGGCTCCCTCTGTTGTGAGGCAGTGGAAAAAAATAGTCAATTAGGTTTTTCTACTTGAAAAGACCAGCAATGTATCTACCAAGGAGCTAGTGCAACTTTTTGAACTGTTGGTTCAGTCTCCTAACAGCACGTCTGCCTGGACCAAAGGGTACATGGGTCATTGCGCAGGGAGAGCAGCAGCAAGACAGGATTGAGGCAGCAGTGGGGCAGTGGCACTGACTAGCAAACAACATACATACTCAGCCCACTGGAGAGTTTAGGCTCCACTAGCTTCTGCCTAGCTGAGGCTCCACTAGCTTCTGCTGAGCCGAGGCATGAGATACAGAGTGCGGTGTTGTATACTTAGCTGTTTAAGAGTGAGACAGTAAACGGGAGCAGTGATCCGTTCTGGTCTTGAACATCTGATCAGCAGGTCTCCTGTGTTATCCACTCTGACTTATTAGCAGGATGGTATGAAAGGTGCTACTACTGGTGGTTTCATTTGCTGAATATGGAAAGCACCATGTGGGTTACAAAATTATGCAAGACATTTTCAACAGCTAACATAGGAACACTGCTTTTTAGTTCCTTTACCAGCTGCATCTTGCTCAGTTTTGGTGTAAACCAACCCTTTAAGACTTTTATGTTTGTTCAAACAGTTAGGAGTGGACTTGTGCAATAATGCAGGAAAGAAGAGGTGGATCCTTCTTTGCTTTGTGGCACCTACATCCCCCTTCAGAGTGTCTTGCATGCTGGTGTGCAGCAGATTTTGCTTTTCAACAAAACTAGATTGGCTTTATTTGGGCTACTTGGAACACTACACTGGGCTCAGACCACACACAGAAAGCTGGCCGATGTGGGTGTGTGGACAGCTTGTTAACAGCTCTGTTTCTAAGAGACCAGTCACCATGTTCTTTACTTCTCAGAAGCTGTTACTTTTTGCATGCAATGTCAGCTTTGCTAGCACACCATGTTGTTGTCGTCTGTGTCTGAAGACACGATATTTGTTTCTTTAGTCATGCCTTGTAACTCCTTGAATCCTAACTACAAATACCAAAACTGTTCCTTCATACCAGGTGTCACAGGCAAAATTCTCTGTTCCTACTATATTACCTGCCAGCACCTTTATCACAGGTGGAATCAATTTAACCTTTGCTATATTTGAAAAGGGTAGATGCCCAGAAGATGAGGTCTGAGAAAAAATATTTTACCTTTCAAATAGATGATTCCAGTATTAAAATCTAGGATAGTTCATTTTTCCTCCGGTTTCAATCATTTCTGTTTCTCGGATACTCTTCCTAGCTCTTTAGAGTGTAAATCTTATAGTTTTTATGTGTCTGTAAATCAAAAACTGCAGAACCCGTTTTAGCCTCTTAAAAAAAAATCACATCTGGACTAAAGGACTTTGTATGCCAAGCTACAGCATCATGCGCATACGGAGATGAGTTAAAATCTCTGAAAAAGGGAGGAGGTTTATAATGGGAATGCTTTTTGGAGTGGAAGTATGAGAGGGCATCAGTACAATAAATCTAGAGTACAGAGATAAAATAAGATCTTATGATGCTTTCATGCAGTTTGGCAAAAAGCAGTTTTGCATCAGAGTTCAGCTGATTCTGCCCAGGAGAGACTATTAAAGGTGTACTTTTCAAATGCTTATGTTTTATCATGTCCTTCTTTCATTTTTCTTTTTTTTATTTTTTTCAGTGTGAAGAAAGTCATGAAGTCAATGACCCAAAGACAATGACCCTCTGTGCTCGAGAGGTGCGAAAGATGTGATATTAGCTCCCTCCAACATTTACTCCCCACTCCCTCTGGTTTTGCTCTGACATGTGCCAGCTCCCCTTGGGGCTGCTGAGACACAGCTGACCCTGAGCTAGGTACATTTTGCAGCTGTTTGGGTGATTTGGTGGTGATGCAAAAGTTACTATGGCATCTCTCTGCCCTTTGAGAGCTCCCTCTGAATACACAAGGACTCAAAGGGATAAAGAAAGCAGCTCTGTGTTGGGAACATCTAGGCAAACTGCTCCAGTTGTTTATGGAGGCTTTGTGCCCTCTAGAAATAACCAGGCAGCACTTACTCCAGGTTTTGAGCTCCATTGTGCCAGCAGAGAAGCACAAAGTAGTCTTGCTGAGACAAAAAGACCGAACCTTGAGAGCTCCTGATTAGGAGCATGGCTGTTTTCAGAGGTCCTAATAAAGACTGGAGCCCTGCTGAGGCCAGAGGAGTTTGACGTCTCCTGCAAGTGAGAGTCTAATTCTGTGGTAAATAGGTTTTTTAACCTTTGTGACAGCCTGAAAATGTTCGATTTAAGTTTTGTACACTGGACTGACCGAAATAGAAGGATTAGAACAGAATGAGAAGCAATATGCCCTGGAAAGTGCAATTACATGGGAATCCATCTGAAAGCAGCTGTCTGCAGGAATAGGCCAGAGCAGGCAATTTTAATATATCACCAGGCGATGGGGGAGATGCACCTGTAGCTCAGCAGTTTTAACCCTGATCACATCAACACCATGTCACTGTCATTTTAGTTCCCTGTTACTCTTCTGCATGAAAAGAATTGACTTGACTAGCAGGAGGCGTAAGGAGCAGCAAGAAATCATTTTTCAGCCGTAGTTGCTGAATCACAGAATGGTTTGAGTAGGAGGGGACCTTAAAAATCATCTAGTTCCAACACCCCTGCCTCGGAGGGGGACACCTTGCACTAGACCATGTTGCTCAAAGCCCCATCCAACCTGGCCTTGAACACTTCCAGGGGTGGGGCATCCACAACTTCTCTGGGCAACCTGGAACTATCTGCACACCAGAACTTTGTCAATACAAGTCCTTCTCTCCTTCTCTCCAACCTGCTTCCTCCTTGCCACATCCCAGGCTCTGCTGACACCCTCTCCGAACACTGCTATATTGCAATAATACTGCTTTTAGTTTTGTTTCTGCACGTAATTCTGAGGTCGTCTGGTAATCCAGGCAGGCGTCCAACGTAGAATTCGGATTTATGTTTTAAAAATCTGCCTGACCTGAACAATAGATTACAGTGATTGTGAAGGAGATATTGTCCTTTCTTGGCTAAGTTCTCATAAAGTTTTATATGACGGATTAAAAAATAATAAAAGGAAAAGAAATAATAAAAAAGAACATTATAGTAACAAAGGAGGAGAGCAATTGGGAAGATTCAGACTTCAGACAAAAGCCAAGGGCAAAAATCCATTTTACTCTATGAGGTTAGTACTGCTTTTTAGGTTTTAATCCTTTTGCTTTGGTGCATTTCACTCCTACCCTTTGCAGGGTGTGGAAGCTGAACATTATACTCTGGTGGTTTAATAAAGCCTATCATCTTGTTTATTTCAATCATTTCCTCACTGGGCTGAAAGCTTTAGGGATTTCTTTCCCAATAATTCCCCAGATCTCATTCTTGGTCATTACAGTGCAGCTGATTGCCACTAAGCAGATAGTTCCTCCTTTTTATTCTTTGCTTTCAGTCTCATAATTCTGTGCTTATCTGCACTGAACTTCATTTGCATTTATTAGCTGTGTCGGTATTTAAAACATCTACTCTAAGACCTGCTTTATCTGTCTGCATTGTTTCTTATTATTTGCTGTCTCCCTCAATTTAACTTTAAATGCAAACTGGAAATTTTGTTCCAAATGATTGTCAAAATTCTTTGCATAAACTGTTCAGTGTGGATTTGTTCCCATTTCCCACCTACCAAATTCTTTCTAGCTGAGAGGTCACCTTTTCCAATTGCACTTCTTCCACGAATCTCCTTATAGCTCTAGCTGGTTCCTGCCTCTTGCTCCTCCTTTCCTCCCTGTCTGGGGTACGTGGGTCTCTGGCAGAGCACTTGGCAGGGCAGGGCTGCCTCTTGTTCCTACCGACACACTCGCTCATCTCCCTGAAAGTGCCCACTGCGTTGTCCCTGCACAGGTCCCCCCATGTTGAGATGCGTGTGTTGTTTTAGCATCCACACTCCAACACTGTCACAGGGCGATACATATCTTCTGGAGAAGGTAAAAGCCACCCTGACAGTGCTGGATTGAGGATTTTCACACAGTGCCATCACTGTTCCTTATATTTTCTCTAGTATCAGAGGTAATTTGGATAGTGACCGAAGGCATCTCGCAGGATGTGGGTAATACTTACCTGAGGATAGATTGGTTACGGTCAAAGCACAGAGCCTGGTTCCAGTTTTTGTTTCTGGCATAGACCTCTTCTGCTATTTCAGGCAAACAAATCTCTCTGCCCTAATTTCTCCTTGTGTGAAATGGAGACTATAATGTTTATTAACAGAACTTCTCTTTGTTGTTGTTGTTGGCCTTTTCTCACATTTTAGGAGATGTGTTGTTCCCTAACAGAGCAGAACTAAGAAGCTGCACATCCCAGGGCGGTCATGGGACATGGTAGGGCTGCGGTGCACAGTGGCGTAAATACAGTAGCATTCACCTGCAAGCTGTGATGGACAAGTAAGGACAGACTGTCTGGGAGGGGATCAGCTCTGGACTGAGGCTCCAAAATCCAGGTATTTATTGAGTAATAAAATAGCACTTGCCTGTAGCCATAACTTCAGTATCTCTCCTCCTCACTTCCACCAGAAATCCCTTATTGTTTAGAGCTTGTCAGTGCTGTTGAATGCGACAGTCTTCCTAACAAGCAGTGCCACAGAGGGTATAGGCTTTCTGCACTAATATCTAGACCTCATGGAAGTGCATATGGGTCAATGGTTATCATAATTTTCTTTCATCTGAGCCAACTAGTCAGAACTAAAACTGTACTTTTACGGTCTGACCGAAAGTCTGGAAAAGTCAAAAAATCATTCCTATTGACACTACAAGGCTACAGCGGTCTCAAGGGCGTAATGTTGAGCAATCTAAAACTGTTCTTCAAGTTTCTTCAGTATTTTAAAGCTTGAAGGTATTTTACCACTCTATTTAAGGCAGTGTTATAGTGGTGGGAAAGTACAAAAATATTCTGCAGCCTGTGGAAATTTAAAAACAAATGAAGCAGCCTACTGTCCCTGATGTCCCCATACAAAGCTCTGAAAACACAGGAAACCATAAAATACTATTTTCATTGCTGTTAGCTATAACATCTGTTTCTTGTGGTTCACAAAGAAGGTACACCTCCCCCTGCCTCAAGAAATTAAAACTCTTGTAGTCTTTCCCGCTTTGTTTTTAATTGTAAAAGAAAATTACAGTCCATCCAGAAGATAGATGTGGAAAGTATGAGAGTTATGGTTTTGGAAGAGCAATTAGACACAATTTCTGGAAACGTGCTGTAATTTTCATTGCAAACATTTTGAAAATTTCCTTTTGAAATAGTGAATTGTTTCTTTAATGTCATGTTCTCTTGTGAACCTTTGTCTCTGGATAAGCAAGGAACAAGTATATGCTTATGTAGGCTAAAGCATACTGTCAGTGAGTTGTAGAGACCGAATTTAGACTCCACCAACTAAAAAGATTTAAAAAACTACCATAATTTTATATGTAAATAGTTTCCTAACATAACTTCTTTTGAACTTTCTCTGCCAGTGTGAACACTTCCTTGTTACTTGCTCAGAAGAGTAATACTTGAAGAGTATTTTATATTTTAAAGAATATCCTGCTATTATGGGGACCTAAAAAACTGATGATGCCTGCACTCTTTTCTTGCTTTGGTACCTTGTAGTTTATGACTTGGTTTTTTTGGTTGTTGTTTTTTTTTTTTTCCTCCTCTTTTTTCGTGGTATGAGTTGTTTGTTAGCAACCTTTTGTGACTTGTGGTGCATTAAGAAGACCATCTGTTAACTGTTTAGGAGTTAAATGGCTGTTAAATGATTTGCTAACATTTCAGGGAATTGGGCTTGGAAAAAAAAAGATGATACCTCTTAATTCTGGTATCAAACAAATCTTTGCTAATTCATTATATTAGAAGACTAGGCTGACCAAGTCTGCTTTCATTTTTTCACTTAATGCAATCTGGATAATAAGAATAATTAACATACTGAAAAAGAAAAATTCCTATATAATTATAATATTAAGGATACTTCTTATGGAGTTTTATTGCCAACAACTTTCTTTTTAGTGATTTTTTTTTTTCATTATAAGAAACCTGCTTATTAAGCTGTTCCACTACGTGCACTTTCTCACAGAGGTTATTTTTTTGTACAATATGTCAGTGTCTGTGAGTGTATTTTGTTTATTCAACATTTTGCAAAGTCCCTTCATTCTTTTACTGAAGATGTCCACAACCACCTTAATGTTATAATTCTGTTTACTTCATTATTATTCTAGTTGTAGTTATGTATTCATGGTTGCCTTAAGCTATTGATGAATGTGTCTACACACATACAGATCTTCATGAGGATATAAATTAATTGTCAAGCGAAGTCTTTGAGAGAGACTTCTGGGAAGGTTAACACTTTGTTTTTTTCACTTTTCTCCTTAACATCTAGGCTGAGCCATAACAGAAAACCTTTTGTACCAGGGTTATCCCACAGCCTTCTTTCATCCTTCAGACAGACTTCTGCTGCTGCCCTAGACCTGTGTCTGCTCTCCTTGGCTGCTGCAAGCCTTGGGCCCCTCCACCTTGTCCTCATCTGGTGTCCAGCTTGGAGATCCACCAGGCATTCTCTGGTGCTGTAAAAGACTGGTATTTAGAATTCTTGCTTCTTGGCAGGTTTGTCAGAGGGCAGAACAGAGGAAGAAGTTGAAAAGAGGTAATTTCCTCCTGTTTTATGAGCAGAGTAGGAGAGAGGTCTTTGAAGATTGAAGGATCATCCTGGGGTCTTCTCGAGTGAGAGGAGGGGACGGTGTGCATCATTTCTCCTCCTCCAGTAATGCAGCCCCAAAATACCCATGCTACTTCTGCAGTCAAGATTTCAAACAAAAAAGGTTCATCCTTTCTGCATCAAATCACAGCAACAAGGAAAAACAAGTGTTTGGAAAAAAAAGTTAAACAGAAAAAAATGATTACAGAAAGCATAAAGAACACTAAGAAGTGATATCAAGTGTAGAAAAAAACACCGTAAATTACCAACTTCAGGACTTGCAACTGTCATTTATAATTTGCTTGTCTTGATACATGTTTCCTCTTCTCTCAGTTCTGCAACTAAATATCAGCAATATATTCATTACAGGTCCTGGCTATGAAAACTGCATGACAGTTTGCACGCAATACTAGTAACTAACTTTAAGAGACACATCAACCTTTATGCAAGAAGACCCTTTAAATCCATATCATATCATAGTATATGACAATAGTCCATCTATTGCCTCAATTTTAATTTGGTGAATCGGGTTGCATTTCTTGACAATTTTAAACAGAACATAAAAAATTTCAATGCTTTTTGTTTTATTTTATTTTGTTTTATTGTAGATATATGGACTTAAATCCAATTCTTGGTGCTAATGAACTTTGAAAATTTCATTGAACTTAATCCATGGAGTATTTGAATTTATGTCAGGGGGTTTTGAGGTCTATGCAGCAATTTTGAGTACATCTGGTCTGTTTTAAATGAGCTCACAGAGAGTCCACAATGAGAGAATGATTCTTTCAATGTGTAAACTGAAGCAGCCCTATATACTCTGAGTTTGCTTGAGGCTAGATTAACTCAGATGAAAGAGGATGGCATTTCTAGGATTTCAGTAAGCCTAATGGAGCTGAGTTACTGCTCATCTTTTCCTGTGAAATTCAGAAGCTAAGGGGAACATTATGACTATCTGATTATGCATCTAGAATACCATAGATACAGAATTTCCTGATGTATTTTATGTTCCAGTTCAATAACTTCTGGTGCGTTTGGAGAATGGGTGACTCTAGCAAAGTTTTCCTAAACTTTTCAAAAGTCTTATTTCACAATCTGAAGCTTGAGAATCTAATTTTAAACTCCAAAATACATTTCCGTGAATGACGACCATCTCACAAGAGGCATTAAAACATCTTCCCTACTTCCTGATGATAAGCAAGTACTTTGACACACGTTTAACTGCAGAAACCTGCAACAGGCTCCAGTAGCAAGAAGCAATTGCACCTCTCTGTGATTTGTGAATTCAAGGGACACGAGTAGAGCAAGTGACAGCAATCAACTTCCTGGAGTGTTCCACGAGCACGATTTTTTCTGGGAAACAGAGAGAAGTGACTGGGTAGGGCTACTCATTCTGATGGTGACAAAATACTTTGGCTAAACTTCTGTGATGAAACTTGGCTCTCATGAGTCTCAAGTCAGCTGTTTCTTTTGGGTCCTTCCATTCACGTTCAGTTAGTTAGCAGCAGGTCAGAGATTTTCTGTCTCTTACTAAGAAGTGGAGAACTGCACCGAGATGCAGGGTTTAGCTGATGGTGCTTTTCCTTTTTCTCCTGAGTCATAAGCATTCAAAGGATATCTTTTCCTCTTTTTTTTAAACACAAGCTTCATTTTGTTTAGGTCTTCATCGTTTTGCTCTTCAGATGGCCACAGCCACATTTTTTCTTCTCATGTGACTAACATGCATGCAAGTGTGGAAACTTCCCACAACTGGAGGATAATAGGAAAACCTCTAAGCTTTTATGGGTAAGATGCATCCTCAGAGATCTGAGCAGTGGAAGCTTTAAACTCTTCATCATGGTTACAAGAGATTCTGGTTGAAAGAGAAGTCCCCTTTTTTGACAAAACAGAGACAGAATAATGAAAAAGACACCTCATTTTAAAAATAGTGTTATTCATCAGATATGGCTCATGAATTCTATTTGGGTGAGCTGAGAATCATATAAACACAGCATGAAATATATATTAGATGTGTTGTATAAATTTGCAGTGTGTCTTCACAACAGCTCAATAAATGAAAACAAGAGTAATGCACGTAAGGTGTGCAGGAGTGATCGAGTGAGCCTTCAGACCTTCCACAAAGAGTTAGCATGCTTCTTGGGGGAAGAGAGTCAACTGGAGGCCTGGACCTGACATTGGTTCCTCACTTTGCTCTGGCATGGCAGATGAGGCGGAGGCAAGGCGTTTCTCTGTAAAATGAGACCCTACCTGGAGTACTGTGTTCAGCTCTGGGATCTCCAACAGAAGAAGGACATGGAGCTGTTGGAGCCGGTCCAGAGGAGGGCCATGAAGATGATCCGAGGGCTTTAGCATCTCTTCTCTGAAGACAGGCTGAGTGAGTTGGGTCTGTTCAGCCTGTAAAAGAGAAGACTCTGGGGTGATCTTATAGCAGTATTCCAGTACTTAAAGGGGGCCTACAGGAAAGCTGGAGAGGGACTTATAGCAGCCTTCCTACACAAGGGGATGTAGTGATAGGACAAGGAGTAATGGCTTTAAACTGAAAGAGGGTAGATTTTGATTAGATCTAAGGTGCTCACCACTCTGAGGGTGGTGAGGCACTGAAACAGGTTGCCCAGAGAAGTTATTGATGCCCCATCCCTAGGGGGGTTGGAACTAGATGATCTTCAAGGTCCTTTCCAACCCAAACCATTCTATGATTCTATCATCTTGCTAATCTGTTCCTGCATCTGAACAGAAGATCTCGGTAGGGCGCTGCTGTCTGAGCGGTACCCAGCACGACACAACCTTTGGTGAGCCAACTAATTCTAAGCACAAGGAAAGAATCAATGTGTGTTTTGGTTTTTTGTGGGTTTTTTTTCTCCCCTTCCATCTATCTAACTGAAACCTCCACATATATTTCCTGTGCTTTTTCCAAGATAACCACTCTGTCTCAAAATCGTCAGTATCTGAATTTCAATTTCCAGTTTGGGAATTGTAAACTTTAAAGCCATTAGTCAAGTTCAGGAAGTTTGCCAACCTCTTTACTTTCTTCTATAACAACAGAGCACACAGTTCTGCTTAAAAAACTTATCTGCTCTCTTCCTTTAACCTATTTGTTAATCATGTTTTGGTGACTGACTTTTGGGCACAACCCCAAGAATTTTTAAGGCAGTCTTTAATAACCACTAATATGTCTGCATACAAAACCAGATGATTATTATTCATGGGTGAGATTACGCAGAATTAAACTTTCCAAAACTGCCACGAACATTCAGCTAGACATGAAAGTAAGCTGAATTTCCATTTGGTTTGCTTCTTGCTGAGCCTTCAAATTATAAAGTGAAGCAAAGCCAAAAGATTAATACAATGAAAACAAAGATTGGGAAATTAAATGACACGATGCAATTTTCTGCCTCGTTGGGCTGGCACCAATAATATGCAAAGGAAAGCCTACTTAGTGTTGGTTAGCTGCTGTATAAATGTGGGACAATCAGTCTTCTTCTCCAGGGAAGATATTTTCTTGAATCATATAGCCATTGACTCTTCCAATTACCAGAGACCCCATGAACAGCTTAAGGCCTATTTTTTTTTCTTTTTCTGTTCTGCTTTGCCATATTACTGCTATTAGCGTTTACACAGGTACATGATTTCTCATTATCTCTAATATTTTAGTGACAGATAAGGAGAACGCATTGAAAAGAAAAAAGGGAAACCCTGCAGCCTGCTGCCACCTCCATAATTAAATATTAATATTTCAGAAAATGTTACTTTAGGGAGCTCATAATGGACTGTCTGTTAATCTCTTTCAGTGTACTTTTAGTCTATTACATATTCAGGCTCCTCTCAGGGTATTACTGGAGATACGTCATTGCTTATAACTGTCCAGGGAGAGGCATCATCCTCTAGTCTGCTTCTTTGGATTATTTAGATATTAAAAAACTAAGTCCTCATTATTTTAAAGATTTGAATAATATCTGAATTTCTGTTGCAGCTATGAGCCCAAGGCCTGTTTACTCCCAGCAGGTCTAATTTATTTTACCTCTGAGTCTGCAAGACTTCTGACCTTGGGAGGAAGGATTTGCTATCTATTAACACACTGGTGTTCTTGCAGTCAAACTCGGAACCACACTGATGGCTTCATGGCATCCTGTAATGTGCCCAAGTTGTTGGCCAACGGTTGACTTTTCTTATGATGCAGCATTTAAAGAATAAACCCTGAACTGAGGCTCAGGAGAACTAGAGTTGGTCCCAATTTGAATACTGAAATGGTGCATGACCACAAGTAAGTTTCTTCTGCTTTTGTTTTACCTTCTGTTCTTGTTTGTTTTAAAACTTTAAACTCTAAACCCTTGAAAGTGGAACACGTCTTGAAACTGGATAGTTTGTTGGGTCTGATCCCTTTCTGAAGCACTGGTTTTGACACTTTTGTGTGGAATAAAAGAAACACTTAAATATTTCATGGTGCTTATACCTGCCAGGAGACAATGAGGCATGCATGAATTAACATTATCTTGGTATTCTCTATCGAAGGCTTGAATCTTAATAATGTACTTAATGCTCTTAATATTCACTCCTGTGTTATTTCATATTTAATTTTCTATTAATCCTATAGTTTCATGTGAGGATGCAGCATTTGCCTGGGGATATCAGCAGGGTTTGCAAGGCAGATCTGGTCAGATAACAGAAAACCCATCAGCCACAAGTGAGAAATATGTAATCTGAGAAAACGGTACAGATGCATTAGAAAGAGTGACAACTTCTCCCTGATCAGACAAGTTGGTAGGTTTGGTAGATTCTTAGTGGGATGCATTTGAATAAGAGCTGCTATTTGCTGCAAATGAGGTAGTATTCTATGGTATAGTATATCTATCCATATATGTTACAATATTCTGTATGACAGAACCTTAAATAGTCTTATCCTTCTGTTACTGCACCTTATCCTCTGGATGTGATATTATGACACTGATGTTTCTTGTGAAAGGTTTTAGCAGCCTGACATTACATAGTGAAATTTCCATTATCTTTCGTCCACCACGCACTATTCTATTGAGTGATTTGTACCTCTGGGTGTTACACCTTTTCTTAGACAGGGCACTTCTTACACTTTTATCATCAGTGCTGATAAAACTCCACAACTTGGTTTGGGTAGTGTACTAACTGAAGTATGGTTTCAGTCCCTCTTCATTTGTCTTGAGTAATGTCTACTCAATTACTCAAATGTGTGTTTTCAGCCATTCCATTGGACTGCAGTTAACACAAACTGCTTGTTGTGTGTATGAAATACTGTCCTTTGCAAATTTTGGAATTCCTTGAGTATGCCATTATTCCAAATTAGCTTGCTGTAAATACTAAACCTGGTGAATATTGCTGTGGTTTGACTCATTGCAGTGCTGTAGAATGTGTTTCTAAGTTGAGTTACTTTGACAAAACGACTGTAATAATCAAGTATCAGCAGGTAGTGGTTCTGCCTATGTTCATGTAAATCAGGCACCAATTGCTGCCAAGCCTCTATTAGGTGTATCATGAACTATCATTGCTTCCTTGCTGTTTTTTTTCTCATGTTTTACATATATAAAACAGTCTAGAAGAATTTATGTTACTTGTGAAGTCTTTCTGGAAAATTCCTGTGCACTTGTTTGCCTTTTGGTACAGTATCACATCTTAGCATCCCTCATAGACTTTCCTCCAAATATTTGGAGGAAATATTCTCTGGAATCTCTTGTCTTTTCCTTTAAACCACTTTTGGACTTGTTCATATCCCACATGCAGAGCCTGAATTTTTTTTTAATCTAAACATTTCTGATGGCCATGCCGTGTGCCTGACATCCAAGCCTTGCTGTCTATATTAAAAAGAAATCCATGGTATCTACACACTGTGCTTCCCTTCACATTTCCTCCTTTCTGTTGGCAGATCATAGGTGTGAGTGAACATCTACCCCATCTCTTTTACATGCCATCATCCTGCTGCATGAGAGGACAACTGCTACAGGATTTTCTCTCTTTATTTATTTTTTATTTTTAATTCGAGCCATTTGAGTGCGATTGTCGTCCTTTGTATTTTGGATGCTCTTGTCCATCTTGTTCACTACCAGTTTCTCTCTTCTATCCCTCAGACCTCGTGGAAGTGCTAACATTTCTCTTCATCTTTGTGTAAATACTAAGAGGGAGTGCATAGCCTCAGTGTGGTTCACTTCTTTTGTGGAGGTTGGTGCTTTAAATCCTTGCAAGTTTTCTTCTTTGAGGATTAGATCAGATCACTTCCCCTCTCCCAATCTCATTGCCTTTTCTAAGATGTGAAGTGCTTCTAACATATAGAAGTGCTTTCCTCCTAACACAGTAATGGAAGTAACGATCTTTCTGATTCCTCCAGTGGATGAAAGTAGAGTGTATCTGTTCCTATGCACTGAACCCAGCTTTTGTGAAATCCTTGCAAGTTACATCTAGAAGGGTGGCTGTGGTACAATTTTTCCTGTCTTAGCTGTGTGTGGGTCCCAAGGGCCTTTGCACATTCAGATTGGCCCAGCATGTGTTTGTTTTTTTATTACTTGCAGCAATCAAGCTAACTCATTCTGAGGATTCCTCCACCTTTCCAATTACACTTAATTATGCTGTATGCTGGAGCTGTGCTCCCATTTCAGTAATAATGCTACTGACGTGTGTTGCTCTGTGTGCACCACTAACACTGTGTTCAGAGATAGCTTCAGTTCTTCATCGTCTTAGCAGGTGTCCCATGCCTTCCAACATGTCAGTAAATCTCTTAATTTCCTCTGCCTTGAGCTGTCCTTATGTGGATTCACTGTATATTGCCAAGATTAATGATTTTTGCAGCACTCAGTCCCACTGTTAAATGTTTTGGATTTTTTTTTATTTTTCCTGTTGTACTAATCAGAACGAAATCTAGATATTTGACAGTTTTCTTTTAACACTGTATTGCTCTGCCATGTGTAGCAAATGCTCCTTTCATCCTGTTGTTCACATTCATGTGGTGCTTGGGTCTAGAGGTTGGCTTGGCTCTTCTTTCATTCTCTTTCCAGGATATAGTTTACTAATGCCTTTCTGGAAGTTTTGAGGCTCGACAGCACCTTTCCTGGATCTATTAAGATGCCTGTTTAGCTGTAGCTCCTTATTATCTTTCCTTACTCTGTTTCATAGCTTTGTAGCCTCTCAGCTTTGAAGGCAAGAGTGATCATGCATAAATTAGTTTTGATGTGCTTTGTCCATCCCCAGGCTGCCTTCAGTGTTACAGGCAGATGATATTGCCCCTTGAATGGAAGGCCCATCAGCTTTCTACAGAAAGGATAACTACAGCCCTCTTTTTCTGTAATCAGAGGCCTCCCTCCACTTCCCCTTCCTCAAACTGACTTAAGTGAACACTGCTCGCGCAATGTTCTCAAGAGCATCTTGCCTTGTACTAGGTTTCCTTTGAGGAGATATTTCTTTATTACTAACTTTTTTATTCACTTAGCAGCAGAGCCTGCTGCTGGCTAGCAGTTCCTGATTTTTCTTATTACGCCAGACCTTGCGTTGCTATATGGAAAAACTACCTGTTTGTACCATGGATGCTGCCATCACTGTCCCAGAAACAAGGATCTACAACCAACCAACCAAATCAGACTCAGGAACAGAGCAAGCACGGACATTTTCATTTCTTGTACCTCACTTGGATACAATGTGAAGTGTTATTCAGATTTCATAAAATCTCTCTGTAAATTTGGATTACATGGGTAGACATGAAGATCTGGAGCTACCTAAGCCCAGGTAAGTCCAATGCTTAAAAGACTGATTTTTTTCTTCTGTTGTTTGTCTCAGGATTTCCTAAATAGCAAAAGACAGAAATAGCTGGAGAATGTTTGCTTATCTACCCTAATTGTAAATATATATTTCCAGCCTAGAAAATCTTCACATTTACCTTACGACTCCTTACAACTGCTCTTCACTACTGTTGCTTTTCAGAACCTCTGAAATTTGCTTTCTTGGATAAATAGATAATTTCTTTTGTTAAAGGAGTTGTTAAAGTGGGTGGATACAGCAAAGACAGGAGTTTTTTATGTTTCAATCTCTGACTTTCTAGCCACTGCAGCCCTGATCAGTAGGATTGCAAGCAAATAAAAAATCACTTTTCTTCATAAATTGACACATAATTAAGTGATAAATTGATTTAGTTCCACCAATTAAAATGGCAAGCCTGAAATTTTATAGGGGGTCAGTGGTGAGGCACTGTGCCTGTTTTATGTCATTAGCTTTCCTACAGCTGTAATAAGTAACTAGTTTGGCATATGTTTTCCATTAGTGACTACAATAAAGGCTTTATATGGGCACAGTATAAAGTGGCCAGTAAAAGTGACTCGCGGCCAACTCTGTAACGGTGGATAAGGCTTAGCTTCACAAGGGCTAGTCTTATTAACTTAGTAACTAGAATGTTTCTGTAGTAAAATCAGGCTAAATAGGCTCCCCTGTAGTGCATAGGGAGGCAGAAGTGCAGAGAACCGAGCATCCAAAAGGTTGTGTGAAGAGGTGCCTGAGCTGCTGCAGATACAGTACTGAAAAGCTTTCCGTTCTATAGCATAGGCTGGCAAGCACCTAGTCCTTGACTGGAAAGGAAAACTTCCCTCCTCCTTTTGGATGGGCAGTCATGAACATGTTTTAGAAGCTAGAGGACTTGATTGGCTTTAAAAAGGATTGATTTGTTCTTGCTCTTGGTTCTTCTTCCTCTACATCCAAGATCCCCGTGATGAGACCCCATATTTACTTAGGAGCAGAAATGCGAAATATGTTGGATCTGAATTCCCTAATGGCTAGGCTATGGTGTGGGTCTTCCTCTGCTTACGCATTCAAGTCAGAGAGAGCGGGGATTTGAACTTGATCTCCGAACACGCTTACAGGAGGTTTGAGACTCTTACCGATGAGAGATTTTGGTCAGTTCAATAGAATCATAGAATCATAGAATCATAGAGTCGTTAGGGCTGGAAGGGACCTTCAAAGGCCATCTAGTCCAACCCCCCTGCAAGGAACAGGGACATCTCCAACTAGATCAGGTTGCTCAGGGCCTCATCCAACCGGGCCTTGAACGTCTCCAGGGATGGAGCATCCACCACCTCTCTGGGCAACCTGTTCCAGTGTTCTACAACTCTCATGGTAAAAAATTTTTTCCTAATATCCAACCTGAATCTACCTCCCTCTATTTTAAAACCATTACCCCTTGTCCTATCACAACAGGCCCTCCTGAACAGCCTCTCCCCATCTTTCTTGTAGGCCCCCTTGAGGTACTGGAAGACCGCTATAAGGTCACCCCGGAGCCTCCTCTTCTCCAGGCTGAACAGCCCCAACTCTTTCAGCCTGTCCTCATAGGAAAGGTGCTCCAGCCCTCTTATCATCTTCGTGGCCCTCCTCTGGACCCTCTCCAACTGGTCCATGTCCTTCTTATGTTGGGGACTCCAGAACTGGACGCAATACTCCAAGTGAGGTCTCACGAGGGCAGAGTAGAGGGGGAGAATCACCTCTCTCGACCTGCTGGCCACGCTCCTCTTGATGCAGCCCAGGACGCGGTTGGCCTTCTGGGCCGCAAGAGCACATTGCCGGCTCATATTGAGCTTCTCGTCTAATAGTGTAATAGAAATATTTGTGCATTGGAAGTTGTACAGTAAGCATCTGACAATAACTTGAAGATCTAAGTTTTAGATTAGGTCACCTGAAACTTCAGTGAGGTCACCCAATTGCATCTGTAGATGTAACCTTTTATCTTGCCTTTCCTCTGTGCCAGAGTGTCCCAGGCAAACATCTGCCTACTGGCATTTCAGATTCCTCAAGCCTCTGTCTTGGTGTGCCACTGTTGTACTATAGCTGGTTGCCCACCACTCAGCTATGCATGCTCAGATTACTGGTTGAGTCGAGAGAGAACTCTTTCAGCCTCCTGCAATCAGACTTTATTAAAAGGTTAGAGCAAGTATGACTGATTAAGAAGTGCTGCCACGAGCTAGCACAACTGAGTTCTTTGTCTGAACCAGCTAGGAGCTGCTATTATTTACTCTTCTGTGTAGCTTCTTTCAAATGTCTTCTGTTTCCTCTGTCTCTCTTCTCTCCCTTAAAATGAACCTATAATCTGATACTACCTACTTAAATGCTTACAAAGAATTTACATGAAAAAATAAATTCTTCATATTCTTAATACTATCTTCTCAATTCCTCATGGGTAGTGCGGATCAATAGTTTTCCAAAGTGTGAGTTCCTTGTGTCAGAAATATTGGTCAACTGAGAAGCATAACTGAAGATTTGTATTGCTCCTTACACCATGTCCTGCAGGATGCCATTAAAAGTAAATAAATAAACACATGGAATGAGATGTTTCTATAAAATAGGTTTAGTTTTGTTTTAGTACTGATCTTAACGGTTTCTTCGTCTATAGCAGATGGTCAGTGCTTATTAGCAACTGTTTCAGCTATACATGTTCAGCTTTGCATTTCAAATGTCTGAACTCAGCCTCTTAGTCAGACATCGTAATGATTTTTTCATATTTGCTTGCTAGAGGTGAAGATGGAAAAAAACTTCCATATGGAGATATCTTTGTTTTTTGCCTTCTGCTTTGGAATATATAAAGAGGGGAAACGTGCAAGCATTAGGACTGGATAATAATTTTCCCTAATTAACTCTGTCAGTTGAAGCATCATTGCATCTGTATAGCTGGTGCTGATACCTTGCAGTCAGTGTGAACGTGGTGAAGCTGCACATATTCAGTGATATCATTTAACTGCTATGCAGTTCTAATTCCATAGTTGAAAGGTCTGATTGTACTTTCCTGAAGTTGAAGTAGACCTCAGTCAGTCAGACATGACATCTATGAACACAACAGTGAAAGCAGAGAGAAGATTCTGATTGCAGGATAGGAGTGCTGAGGGATTTGAAAATTATCTCCATTTTAGCTGGAAAGCAATAAAGAAATCTTCGAGGAGATCATGTCCATTTTAAATATAGATATGGCTTTATCTTCAAGGACCAAGGCAGTGTCAATTTATATGCAAAGATATTCTGCAATTACTCTGGATGTAAATATGCTACGGGTCTTCTTACAAACGGCGACACTGGCTTATGCATATGCTCCCTTTTCATGGGACAACTATAATAATCGTTTTTTTAACATAAAATCCTTTATCACTCCTTTTGCCCAAAGATTTTTTTTTATTAAAAAAAAAAAAGAAGGTGAAAACATAATGAACAGGGCAACCTTGTCCTGAATCTTAATGGCTTTCTGATGAGGTAAACAATGACTCTTAATTAGAAGCTAAAATTTTTAATTAAGATGATTCTTCACTAATTATCTCAGTTGTCTGCTTCACTGGATTTTAATGAAAAAGATTGATTAGGTATAAAACCACTAGCATAATTAAACATTCGGGGGTCTGCATTGGGTATCGAGGTGAAAGCAATGTGATTAACTTCAAAGTGCATTTTTCAACAAATGGTGTGAGACAGTGAAGCCCACTTCAGGTGCCACGCCGCACTATCCCAGCTTCCTCCTTCTTTCCCTGCCTGCCCACGTTTCACAAAGTGAATATTCAGGAACATCATTTTTGGGTTATAGTTATGTTGACTGACAGATTATAACGACACACTTTTAACTAAGGCCGTCAGAGTGGTTATGAATTCCGTATGTCAAGGGTTTTTAGTAAATGGACTGGAACTTGTCACACAAGACTTCAGACTCAAGAGTGGATTTGTTTTTTGTTCTTATGAGAAGTGTGAATAATTAGTTCAGCAGTTCTGTTTTTACATGTGCTTAGAACATCCCATAGGGCCCAACTGGAGAGAGATGCCTTTCTGTGGTTGATATGACTGCAAGGATGGTGCCAATCACAAATCTCATTTCTGCTTTCTTTACTCTCACTGAGCAGTCACTCACTTTATGAACAGTGTCACTGAAAACATGAGTAAAAGCTTATTGAAGTGCAAAATTTGTTCCGAAGAATAAATGTGCTTCTTCCGGTGGTGCTTTTATAGCCTTACTAGTCCGGGAGAAACAGTGTTCAACATCCTGTTAGCTAATAATGATTGAACCTTGTAGCTCAGTGTCACTGTGAGGCAAACTGGGGATGTTTTTTTTCGTGTTTTTTTTTTTGTTTTGTTTGCTTTTTGGTGTTTTTTTTGTTGTTGTTGTTTGTTTGTTTGTTTGTTTGTTTATTTTCTTCCTGGAAATTGTTGCCGTTACAGCTGGAAATAAAGATGTCTTACTGAGAAACTGCCCTTAAGAATAAACCCGAAATCAGACTTTCAAAAGTTCAGTTACAGTTGTAATCTCAGTGAGAAAGCAGCTACAATGGGCATATAAGGAAGGAAGCTGGTTGCCTGCTTTCCTTTTTGCTTCACAGAATTCAGGAGCCCTATATGGAATTCAGGGAATTTCCCAAAGCCTTTGTTACGGATCAATCTATTGGGAGTCATCTGACAGTATTATGCTTCTTGCCAGTTCCCAGAAGGAGGAAATGTGGTAGAAGTGCCAAAAGGGTCTCTACGTACAGTCATTCAAATGAAAGACTGCCTCTCATTGATTCACATTTGGGTTCATTTTCCCAGCGTGAAGGCAAAAGATGTTTTTCTACGATTGCACCAGTGCGTCAGAGAACAAGACTTTGAACCATAGGATTAATTCTCTTGTTTTTTTCACTACATCGGCCCGTATCAGTTACTGTTCAACTTAATTCTTTTCTCAAGTTCCTCAGCTAATGAAGAAGCCAGCAGATGACATTTCACACTTTTCCCATTAATTATTGGAATATTTCCTTCGGTGTGAGACAGTCTTAGTTAATCATTAGTCACATTAGCGAAAGGGGTAACACTTCTCTTTCTGTTGATTGTGCTGACCATCAGAGTTAATGTGAAGGGAACATGATGAAGGAGCTTGTGTTTTTTGTGAGTTCTTGCACTTAGTCTTCTATGATATACAGTAATATTCAAAGCCATCTCCCTAATCACATGGCTCTAACTAGACAGGCAATGGCCTGCCTAGAAGAAACTCTCCCTTGTCCCCTCCTTTCTCCACCCTTGAAAATGTATTTTTAAGGGATTTTTTTTTTTTTTTTTCCAATTAGATTCTATGTCTCTGTGGTATCCTGAGTGGAGAAGACCTAGAAAAATCTCTGGCTATCTTACCCATATGGAAAGAAAAGGGAATTCTTGCAAGGACAATTCTTTGTCTTAATCACCAGATAATCTAACAAAAAAATGTACCATACTTCCATGGCTTTCCCTAGTGTAATGGGACCCTTTGTAAGGAACCATGCATGCCGGTAACCTCTGTAAGTACTCTCTGCTTGGAGAGTGTTGGATTTGAACCTGCTATTTTTACTTCATGTTTTCTTCATGTTTGGAAGGTGAATAACTCTTCGGTGTTTACTTGGCAAACAAATCTGGGAATATAGAAGCATGAGAAAACCTGCATGTTGTTTCTGGAGAACACTGCACACCAGGTTTAACTACTGGTGTCCACAGCAAGGAGCAAATAGCTCAATGAAGATGTTTCTTTGACAAACAGGTCTGCTTATTAAGGGAGACCCCTCAACAGACCTTGGTACCTCTCAAAGCAACTGGAGGTAGCAGGCTGTGCAATGCATTGCCAGTGGGTAACATTCCCTTTTCATCATGTTTGGAGCATAACCTGGCTGACTGTATTACTTTTTCCTATGTATTCCAACCAACTTTTACAGTCTCCAAATATTTCGGGTCATTTTCTCAAAGACATTGTTTTACTTCTTACTTATGGTGACAATATAACAAATGAGTAGAAGTCCAGATTTTTAATGAATGTTGCAACCACCACTTCTTGGAGAGCTGAACAGACTAATAGAATCATAGAATCATAGAATGGTTAGGATTGGAAGGGACATCAAAGATCGTCTAGTTCCAACCCCCCTGCCATGGACAAGGAAACCCTCCACTACACCAGATTGCCCAAAGACTCATCCAACCTGGCCTTGAACACTTCCAGGGATGGGGCATCTACAACTTCTCTGGGCAACCTGTTCCAGTACCTCACCACCCTCTAAGTGAAAAATTTCTTCCTTATATCTAATCTAAATCTCCCCTCTTTCAATTTAAAGCCATTTCCCCTTGTCCTATGACTACATGCCCTTGTCAAAAGTCCCTCCCCAGCTTTCCTGTAGGCCCCCTTTAAGTACTGGAAGGCTGCAATAAGATCACCCTGGAGCCTTCTCTTCTCCAGGCTGAACAGCCCCAACTCTCTCAGCCTGTCTTCATAGCAGAGGTGCTCCAGCCCTCGGGTCATCTTCGTGGCCCTCCTCTGGACCCGCACCAGCAGCTCCATGTCCTTGTGTTGGGGACTCCAGAGCTGAACACAGTATTCCAGGTGAGGTCTCATGAGAGCAGAGTAGAGGGGCAGAATCACCTCCCTCGACCTGCTGGCCACGCTTCTTTTGATGCAGCCCAAGATACGGTTGGCTTTCTGGGCTGTCAGTGCACATTTCCAGTACCTCAAGGGGGCCTACAGGAAAGATGGGGAGAGGCTGTTCAGGAGGGCCAGTTATGATAGGACAAGGGGTAATGGTTTTAAAATAGAGGGAGGTAGGTTCAGGTTGGATATTAGGAAAAAATTTTTTACTATGAGAGTGGTAGAACACTGGAACAGGTTGCCCAGAGAGGTGGTGGATGCTCCATCCCTGGAGATGTTCAAGGCCAGGTTGGACAAGGCCCTGAGCAACCTGATCTAGTTGGAGATATCCCTGTTCCTTGCAGGGGGGTTGGACTAGATGACCTTTGAAGGTCCCTTCCAGCCCTAACCATTCTATGATTCTATGATTCTATGATTGCCGGCTCATGTTGAGCTTCTAATGGGCTGGTCAGCTTGAGCCTACGAACACAAGAATCAAATAAAAGACTGGAAAGAAAATAATCCAGTGTTTGGTCATGTAGCTGCTCAAATTTTCTGTTGAAGAGTGTGTTGTGTGCTTAAAAAAGTCCAGAGTATACAGTTTTATGTATACCAGATTAATCAGGAACTGAAATCTGTTGCTGCCCAGTTCCTTGGAACACATTTGTCATGGCGGTCTTTTGGAATCAATTGAAATGTATCTTTTCCTCCTGCTAACTGACATGATAGATTGGTAATAATCAAACACTATTTGTGCAATGTCAGTCTAGATTTTCTGTCATGAGTGATTGAATATCCTTTAAATACCATTGTGGTGTTGCTCCTGAATCGAAACCTAATGAGAAAGCTTTATAAATGGACTAAAGTCATGTTTCCAGTTCCCAGTTGTGCACTCAGTACAGACACACCTTGCTTTATCTCTGCACTTAGTAGGAATTGTTTAACATGCTGTTCCTGCAAACTGTCAAGTCAAATACAAAGTGCACGTGCGGTATTTTAATTAATGTTTAATGATTCTTTTCTGATCAGGCTTAAAATCCTCTCTGTGCAAGTGATTATAGGTAATTCTTTAGCTGTAACAAGATCATTTGAGAATAAGGCTGATAAAGGAAAGCAATTATTTAAATATCAGCAGCTTAATATCAGTAATAACTATCTCCTTCTTGTTCAGGCTTTGTGCAAATGTGTTAATACACCGTAATTTTAATATTAATTTCCATGGATCTGGAATAGAACATAAACAGGAGGTTTCCCAAGGGAGAGGAATTTTCAACATTTGGTTCCTCTTACTGCCTCACTCCCGTTGATGGTAAGAAAGAGGTAGCACATGCATATTCGTAATGTACCTGGCCACTATAATTGTTAGTAAGAAGGAGCTTTTCTTGCTCAGTCTGCTTGGATCAGCTCATAGGGCTCTGTTGTATGCTTTGCCATGGGTTCTGGCTCATGGGGAGAAATAGTTTATTTGTGGGGATTCTCTGCTCTGAGGCTTGTCCAGGGCTACACCTTGTGTATGCGATGACAAGCAGCTTCAATAATTTTGATGGACAAAGTACTGTGAGGTTTTTCTCTGAAAACACTCAATTTAGAGTCAACTTATGATTGATTTGTGCTCTGATAAGAACTATGCTCATTTAAGAAAAAGTGTCCCATAATTTTGCATGAAAAGAGGAAAAATCACCTTCTCTCTTGGGGAATTTGAAGCCAGTTCACATGCACTTAAGGTCTTTGTGCCAGGATGAATGCCTTGTGCTAATGCTACAGAATTTGATCTTGCAAAGAAGAGGTAATTGAGAAGTAACTGCTTTTCCTCTACACTAACAAAAATATGAATCTTCAAATAATGACTAATGACCTGAATTACTGTGATATTTGGGAACACGGAAGTGGCAAAATGCTGTTGTACAGATTTTGGCTGGGATAGAATTAATTTTCTTCATAATAACTGGTATGATACTGTGTTCTAGATTTTTGCTGAAAACAGTGTTGATAATACAGGGATGTTTTAGTTATTGCTGAGCAGTGCTTACACAGTGTTGAGGCCTTTTCTGCTTCTCACCCCACCCCACCAGTGAGTAGGCTGAGGGTGTACAAGAAGTTGGGAGGGGAAACAGCTGGGACAGCTGACTCGTGTTCCCTGCTATATGACATGGTGCTCAGCAACAAAATCTCTGGGGGAAGTTTGCGGGGCTGCTGTTGCTTGGGGACTGGCTGGAAATTGGTCAGCTGGTGGCAAGAAGTTGGGTTTTTTGCATCACTTTGTTGTTTTTGCTTTTTTTAAAAATTTTTTAAAATTTTCTTTCTTTTTCTTATTAAACTGTCTTTATCTCAACCCATGAGTTTTCTACCTTTTGCTTTTTTAGTTCATTCCCTCATCCCACTAGGGAGGAGCAAGCAAGTGGCTGCGTGGGGCTTAGCTGTCTGTTGGGGTTAAACCACAACAGCTGTAAAGAAACAATGCCACAAAATCCCTTTAGATATTTTTTTGTTGCTTGCGCCAAATTATGGCCAACCTGACTGGCCTGGTTTTGGCACAAAATGCTATTCGCTATTCACTAGACCCTGGGACTAAACAATAGCTTGCTAGACCTGGCTTATGTGTTTCTGAAAACTGAAGCATGTCTGAGTCAATAACCATAAGGTCAAATCTCAATTACCAAAGGTAGTGAAGTGTGAGGAAAGAAGGGGAAATAACCCCTCCTTTATTTGCAAAATAAAGCAAAATTGGATTACACAGAGTGCATACACCTTAGACCAGAAGACCATACAGTGAAAGTGTGATAAGGGGCAGAAAAGGGACAGTTGAAGTGCTTTGTGTGAGGTTGCAGAACACCATTTTGTGGCATGATGTCCATAGAATCATAAAATCGTAGAATTATTCAGGTTGAAATAGACCTTGAAGATCATCGATTCCAACCGTTAATCTAACACTGCCAAGTCCACCACTAAACCATATCCCCAAGCACTGCATCTACACACCCTTTAAATACCTCCAGGGATGGTGACTCAACCACTTCCCTGGACAGCCTGTTCCAATGCTTCACAACCCTTTCAGTGAAGAAATTTTCCTTAATATCCAATCTAAACTTCCCCTGGCACAACTCTACAACTACCTAAAAGGAGACTGTAGCAAGGTGAGTGTCGGTCTCTTCTCCCAAGTAACAAGTGATAGGACAGGAGGAAATGGCCTCAAGTTGCAGCAGGGGAGGTTTAGATTGGATATTAGGAAACATTTCTTCACCAAGAGGGTTGTCAAGCATTGAAACAGGCTGCCCAAAGAAGCGGTTGAGTCACCATCCCATGTACTTGGCAAATGCAGGCATCTTGCCTGCCCCACCATGAAGAGGTAGCAGTGGTGCTTTTGCAAGTAGGGTGGTCAATCTTCACACTGGTCAGAGGCACATGGCAGATGAAGAGAAAGTGGCTTGGAGTTCAGCTCTGGTTCAACTGACTTGAAGTAGAGCAGGTGAAATTATCTTCAGTTATGCTTTTAGCTGTGGAACATAATGCTCTCTTTTTTAAAAGGCAAACAGTCAGATTTTTTCCTCCTTTCATCCAGAGGTATATTGGCATATATGTAACCATAGCAACTATGGCTGGAAAAACTGAGATCTAGTAGTTTTTAAATTGCCTTCAGAATAAATTTAACAATGAAGCTTGAAAGCAGACCATATAGCTCATGGAAAGGTAGATGACAAAAATGAAAGGAAGTTTTGTTGTTAAACTTACTCGAGCCAAAAAGAGTTCTAATAACTGAAGTAATAGCTTCTTCCACTAAACAGGCACTTTTACAACTCGTTAACATTTCAGCTTTACCTCCAGGCAAACTATCATGTTTTTGTGACACAATTGATATCTACTGTCGTTTACTCACACTAATTATTTTTAAATATGAGTTCTTAACTCAGCACATGCTGATTTAACATGACCTCAGTTGAGCTTAGTTAAGGTGAGTGTTGACTGCATGGCATATGGATTCAAATAAGGACTCCTTCAATTGTATTGTCCGTCCTGCTTTGAACCCCACTGCTTGTGCCTGAACAAGTCTTTGAATCCATGTTTACGAAGCATCTTACAAATGAGATCCTCTGATTTTGCGTACCTGACCCAGAGCCAGGGAGAGATTCATAGATTCATAGATTTCTAGGTTGGAAAAGACTAGTTCCAATTGGGCTTTTGCCTCCCTGATTATCTCCCTACATGTCCTAACTTCCTCCCTGTATTGATTCCTGGATGCCTGCCCATTCTTCCAAGACTTGTAGACATCCCTTTTTCTTTTGAGATATTCCCAAATCTCCTTTGTCATCCAAGCTGGTTTTCTACCCCGGCGGCTCGATTTCCGGCACACAGGGACAGCTTGCTCCTGTGCCTCCAGAATTTCCTTTTTGAGTAGTAACCATCCCTCCTGCACCCCCTTACCCTTGAGAGCTGTCTCCCATTGGACTTTGTTAACTAGACTTCTAAACAGCCCAAAGTCAGCTCTCCCAAAGTCCAGCTTGGCCGTTTTAGTGTTCCCCCTCCTAACTTCCCCTAGAATTGAGAATTCTATTATCTCGTGGTCACTATGCCCCAGGCGTCCTCCAACCTTCACATCTCCCACAAGACCTTCTCTGTTCACAAACAGCAGGTCTAGGGGAGCTCCTTCTCTAGTCGGTTCACTAACCAGTTGTGAGAGGAAGTTGTCCTCCACACTCTGCAGGAACCGCCTAGACTGTTTCCTGACTGCTATGTTATACTTCCAACAGACATCAGGCAGGTTAAAGTCACCCATAAGGACAAGGGCTAGTGAGCGCGAGACTTCCCCCAGTTGTTTAAAGAATAGCTCATCAGTCTCACTGTCCTGATAGGGTGGCCTGTAGCAGATACCCACTACAATATCCGCCTTCATAGGCCCCTCTTTGATTTTCACCCACAGACATTCTACTAGGTCATCCCCAACATTTAACTCTAAACAGTTTAGATCTTCCCTTACATACAGGGCAACCCCACCACCCCTTCTACCTCTCCTATCCCTCCTGAAGAGCTTGTAGCCATCCATGGTAGCACTCCAGTTATATGAGTCATCCCACCATGTTTCAGTGATGGCAACTATGTCATAGTTTCCCCGGATAGCAAGAGCTTCCAGTTCCTCTTGTTTATTGCCCATACTGCGTGCGTTCGTATAGAAGCACGTAAGTTGGGCTTTCGACCCCACATCACCCCTAGGGGGGGAAGTTTTATTACCTGAGCTGTTATTTTTGGGATTCTCTTTAACCTCTAGGCAACTTGTGTGTTGCTCCTGACTACACATATCACCCCCTAGTATCACTGAGGCAGCAGGCCGAAGGCACCTGCCTACACTCCTTTCATCAGACAATGGAGGGCCGTCCTCAGCTGTTAATCCTCTAAGTCTGACAATACCCCCCACAAAGTGGGAGTGTTCAAAGTGATGAACACCCACACAAGCAGTAGATGTGGACAGGCTTCTGCTACACATGACAAAATAGCAGATGGGTGCTGTTAAGGTTAAGGACCCCTAATAGCCTGCAGCTTCTTGCTTTTGAAAGTATAAAGTCAAGACACCTTAAATCACTTGCGTGTTTTTAGGAATTTAGGCCGAACTTTACAAAATACAGCAGACAGTTTATTGCACAGCTAATATTCATATTATGCTCCTTGGAAACGAAGGTGGTAGTAAACTAAAGCACTATGCTGTGTCAATAGCTTGAGAAGATCTTTGAGATAATGAGTAGATGAATTAAACTTGAAAAAGGTTGAAGGTATGCAATGCATTCCTGCTTATTATTTAGAAGACTTTTTTTCAGGCGAACAAATGAACCTTTATCTATCTCCATAGAGGATCTTTGCACATAAATAAGAATGTGGCTGCTTAAGAGTTCCATCTGTCAGAAACTGGGATTTTAGAAATCAGTCAGTACAGAGGAATGCCACGTGTATATGCATACACTGGAAATTGAAGCACTTTTAAAAGGCTTTGTTAGCTTGGTGAGCAAGTTCACTACTTTAGTGGGAGCAGCATCCAGGTCTTTAGAAATACAGTTCTGGGGCCTGATGTTGGTCAGAGGAGGAGCACACGTCAATATAATGATAATTAGGCAATGAGAGAGGCCTCCCTGGCATATCGACTGAATCAGTTTGGGGATCTTGGGATGCTCGATACGGGCAGATTGAAATTTGGTCATGTCTGCTGCATGGCTGCTGAGTGGCTAGGGTGCCCTGGGAGAGGGAAAGGGTTGTGAAAATGGTATAGGTGTTGTGGTTGAAGGGTAGAAAAAAGGTAGGGTTTGTATATTTTATTTAACTAACTGATACTAGTGAAGAATAAGCAGGCCAGAGAAACTCATTTATTCAAATGTAAATTAGAGTTTCAGAAAATGGAAGGCTGAGAAGTGAATTGCTGGGTTTGGGGCTAGATAGACTAAAAGCCTGAAAGGGGCTTCACAGGTTTCAGCTAATCTAATCGTCCATCCCTGGTGTTAAGGCTTGGCAGAACAGAGTGGATTTGTTGATAAAGGTGTCCAGGGAAGATTTTTAGCTTTTTGCCCTCCCTGTATGACAAATTTACATGTTAGTGGCAAGAAGGCCATGTTAATCTGAACTTAGACAACCATAATTTTGAAAGTCATTTAAACTTTTAAAATCAGATATGATTACAGTAATAAATCAAAATGTTGTAATTGGATATTAAATATATTAATTTTAGCATCTGGTGGTGACTGTAACTGTAAAGTAAAATTAGCTTTGTGAATAGACTCTCCTAAAATTCTTTTTAATGTGATACAAGTATTTTTAAATAGTATTTTTAATTCTTAGATGGCTAAAGTTAAAGGCTATTTCTTTCACTGCATTAAGAACAGGAGTGTGGTAACCAAGTCAGTGTTAAATATTATTTAGGTTTTGATGTCATCACTACTAATGCATATAAACACTGGAATAATGTCAAGTCCATATACATAGAAACACTCACAGGGCTAGCGGCTTCCCTTAACAGGCCGTTTCCTGCTGAAGTCTCTATTTGATTCCATTACTATCCATTTGTTAGAGTGTTACGTGATGGTGCTCCTCAGATTAGATGCAGAAAGTTAGAATAATTGATCTGGTCCTAAATGAGGATACTGACTTGCACAGAGAATGAGATACTTCTACTAGATTTCTATTGTCAACTTCTTAGTCCATTCACTATTTGTACATTCACATTAGGTGGTGGCAGGAACATCATAGATTCATAGATTCATAGATTTCTAGGTTGGAAAAGACCTTAGAGATCATCGAGTCCAACCATCCCTAATCCCCATTAAACCATATCCTCAAGTAGATCATCGGCACAAGTTTTGCAAGCAGATAGAGAAGACATTGCAAAACCCAGAGCCCATTATATTCTTATACAACTCAAAAGCATAGTAATGCTGAATTTTGTATATAAAATGGAAATAATTGTTTGAAAGAAGTGAGTTGTGCCATCAAAAGGTATTTTTATGGTAGGCAGAAATGCTGTGCCATGATGGTGGTATGAAAGCACCTGTTCAAACAAAATTCTGCAATTAGGTTTAAATGGCTTTAAGGTTAATTGTCTAGCGATGATGATAGGAAGCACATTGTACTCTTTTCTGTAATAGCAGTGCTAGCATGCCTTTTATGTAAAGGAAACAAGCCTAAAATTAACCTAAGGTAATGAGAGAGAGAGCGCGACAAAGATTTTTAGTTTTTTTACAAGATGTTCTACAGATACAGAGCAGAAATTATGACCAGTAGTCAGATTTCATGTACAAGAGTAATTTTAATTATAGCAGAGCGCCCAAATGTGAAACATTAAGTTCCTTACTCTGCCTGTTGTGCCGGTCTTGTCCAAGGGCACAGGGGAACTGTGCAGGTAGTATGAACTGTATAGTTTGGCTCCGAGGTAATTCTCAAGGAAATGAAAGAAGATGCAGACGGATTAGTGCAGTGCTGGGTCGCTGGAGCTGAGCAGCAGCTGTTCTAATTTTGCAGCATAAAAACTTATAGATCTGGAAAGCAACCAGGATGGTCCCAAAGGAAATGAGAAACTCCTGAGCTAAATGATATATTTCAGGAGGGAGGGGAAGATGGTTAATCTTTGGTGTACTGTACCTCATCTATGACACTTGAGCACTTTATATGGATACCTTTAAGAATGGATCTGAGTGCTGAATTTTAGACATCTGTTTTTGACACTTGCCTATAAACACTTATTCCTTCAGTTTGCAGAAGGAATAAATTAGTTAAAGTTTCCTCATACATTTTCCTCCTTTCACTTTTTAGATGTCACTCAGTAAGACCTGCAGTTGTCCTGTTTCACTCCTGTGCTGACCGCAGCCCCTCGGGAGCTCCTCACTTCAGTCTGCCTTCTGGAGCTTCACTGCCACTCTCCCCAGGCAGCAGGAGACAGCAGAAAGAGAAGATGCAGCATGAACTGAATGCGCACAGTCCGAGTTGCATGGTGAAAGCAGGCAACGTGCCTTTTGCTAAGTGGAAAGCCATTCTTCATTGTGTAATTAAGGGAAAATTATTCTCTGATGGATAGGAGGAGGCTTACATTACCTCATGTGACTTTTAACTCTTGTTTTATGCAGGGCCTTACGGATGCCTGAGCTGTCTAAGAAATGCTCAGTACCTGACAAAATATGTCAATAATAAATATATTAGTTGATTTTTGGAGAGAACCAAAAGTCATCTATATTGAAGCTGTGGATGAAGAAAAATATGATGACATGACTTCATAAGGTTAAATCCTGTCCTTTTACTACAGTCTTTCCATTAGTGACTATAATATTTCGATGTGAATTGTTGTCTCTTTCTTCACAGAGAATCTGTGCTGGTATATTTTGAATAATATGCCTGGGAGTGAAAAAAAAATACCAGATAGGAAATCAATAGGAACATTTACTTTTATTGTTCATGTCAGCTATTGTTTAGGAGACATAAAAATGACTGTAGTGTTTACACAACAGCACTTTCCCTCAGACCATTTCCAGTAGTGTCATATTTTCATGAGTGATGCGTACTAATATTTTCTTTTTCGTTCCTCAAGAGAATGAATGAGAAAGAGTAAACATTGATTCATAATTTGGATAACTGAGTAAATAGGTTGAAGCGGGATGAGCACTGTCAGAATTGATTATTCCAAGGGCTTGTTCCAAAAAGCTTCAGTTCCTGAAACTAAAAGATCCAAAAGCATCAATCCATCAAATCTGCAAAAAGCTCCTGGCTTTCTGCTAAGATGATCCAGGTACCTGAAGTCTCTAAATGCACTTTACATCGTTGTGGATTCCAGCAGACTGTGCTAGCCACCCAGCAATTCCCAGGGAATAGTCTTGCTTCTGAAATGTCCAGCTGGGTAGTGGCATTGCTAACGCAAATGTGGGAAATGTCATGTCAATCACTTATGGTGTCATTGCTGGCTGAGTGATGAAAAGTGCCAAAATGATGACCTGTCCAAAGAACTAAGACTGTGTAGGTGTTTCTTATGCACATGCCAGAAAGAACGTTTGGCTCTGCTACTGGCTACATCCCTGGAGATACTGAGTGGTGAAGGCAGTTACCATGATAGACTTTGGTTTGGATAGTTGCCAGATCACTTTTATCCTAAGAGGGCCATCAGAGCGAGGATTTTAGGCCAAGTAGTCTGTTGCTGGCAGCACATTTGCATGAGGAACCAATGACTGAACCATAAAAAGTAATGGGAAGAGTAGCTGGCACTATGTGATTTAAAACTCCCTAAGCAGAACAGAAGGAGATAAAGGAAGCCAAGGAAAGCGTCCTTGGAAAGATAACAGAAAGGGTGTTGCAGCTGAGGTAGAAAAATCAAGTTCTGAGGTAAAGTGGAGTCGTTACCAGACTCAAGGACTTCGATACTATAAAAGATGACAACAGCAAAGACCCTGTGATCATCTGGAATGTAAAGAAACTGAATCTGCAAGGATTTCTTACAGGTAAGTATCTTCAGGTTCTCAAGACTCCCCAGATATCTGGCCAAAAGTTTGGTGAGATCTTGTTAATGTGTACTACAAAACTTCTTATTTTTACATAATTATATACAATTTGAAAAAAACTCCTTTGTTAGAGGGTGGACTATCTGTTTCAAAGATGGCTTCACTGGCTTAATTTATCATTTGGCCAACCATAGTTGTAGAGCTGCAATCCCTCCTGAAAAATGTTTTTTCTTGAAAGTTGAGTATTAGTATGAAATGACAGCAACTCTTATAGCTGGATTGCAAGGTTTTAGTATGTTTAGAACTACATTTAGTATTATGTTATATACTTCTGTTACTAATATCCATTGAGAAATTTGGCATACTGAGACTTGCATAAGACTCTTATTGTGACTGATTTATAGACTGAATGCATTTGATTAGAGAGGCTGTGAAGCTTCTCAATACTTTTGAGATATATAAATACATAAAAATCAGGAGCCTGAGTCCAAATGACGGAGAATTTTGAGAGTGAGCAGATTTTCAAAAGCTCCTCCATGGCTTGCCTTGCTAAAGTTATCTCATTGCACCAGACATAAGTATATATCTGTATCTGACCATCTCTGTATCTATCTCTATAGATATGAAGATGACCAGGACTTGCACTGCTTGATCATTTAGGTTCACATTATGACACTAACTGCTGTGGAAGTCTATGATGCAGCTTTTTTCTCAGGTAGTGTTTTCCTTGAGGTTGTACTGGATACTCAAGAATCACCTCCAGTGCCTCGCTGCTCATGTGTAGTCAGAACACTTGCATAATTTATTGATTGTTTCCAGAATATTAATTACTTATAATTACACAGATGCACACAACTTACATACTGTACCTTCAAAGGAACAATGCTGTGCTTGTATCTTGTAAAATGACTAAAGATAGTGAATGAGCACCCTGAACCACTCGTGAGGATGGAAAAAGTCAGCTTACAAGCCCAAGGTCTATTCTCTAGAAAGCTCAAGTGTTAGTAAATGAGTTCAATTACAGTGTTCTTGGAGATATTTTGGATATTGCTGTTGGATGAAAGATTAAGATTATGTTATTAAAACCCCCATAGTCCTTTCCAGGAAAATCATCCATCGAAATTTGTCCTCTCTCTGCTACTTTAACTTTTTTTTCCTTTTAAGAATAGATTAGATGGCTGAATTTCCAGATGATTTGTCAACAATTTAGTTTGACTAGCCTTCATTTCATGTACTTTCTTTTTAAAGCGATTGATTCTCATGGCATGCAACACTTTTTCTGTGATAATTTTGAACACCCAAACACTTTGTTTAACATTTTGCATTTCACAACTGACTCAAAACTGCATTGCTTTACTCTATTCCCGCAGTGACTGTAATCAACAACAACCACACCATAACTTCTGAAATACTGGCAAACCTTATCTTGGGATAGAGAATTTCTGAATGGCAAAAAATCAACTCTGTGATTTACTCTGGTTAACTCTTTCTAAAATAAATAACTTCTTTCTGTTGCCTCCCAACTGTCAGTGCTTGGAGGGGAGGAAGAGACAGAAACTTGATGGTGTAAACACAATCCCCCTAGCCCCAAATTCGTATTTATATGGTGATAGCGGACATAGGAGATTTTGCAAGATATAGAGGAGAGAAGGCTCCGGGGAGACCTTCTATCAGCCTTCCAGTACCTGAAGGGAGCCTATAAGAAAGCTGGAGAGGGACTTTTAATAAGGGTGTGTAGTGATAGGATAAGGGGAAATGGCTTTAAACTGAAAGAAGGTAGATTTCGATTAGAGATAAGGAAGAAATTATTCACTCTGAGAATGGTGAGGCACTGGAACAGGTTGCCCAGAGAAGTTAGGGATGCCCCATCCCTGCAAGTGTTCAAGGCCAGGCTGGATGAGGCTTTAAGCATACTGATCTAGTGGAAGATGTTCCTGCCCGTGACGGAGTTTGGAACTAGATGATCTTCAAGGTCCCTTCCAACCCAAATCATTCTATCATTTTATCATTAAAATTCTGTGCAGCTCCTCATGATACAGGGCTCTGAATAATATTGTATCGCTAGTATCATAGTCAGAGGTTTGAGAGTTGACTCCCTTAGGAGTTGAAAAACCAGTGGTGATGACGAGTAATACTCAGACACAAGCCCATGTACTTACAGACACTTTTGATGAGTTCCGTTTCCCTGTTTGGAAATGGCACAAGATTGTTCCTTTGCTCACAGTCTAGCCTCCTACCTGTCCTTAGTCTTACACACCTCAGTTAATGTTATATAGCCTTAAGATTATATAGTCAATATTACTAGACTGGCAAATCATAAAATCATGAAACTTCTTGCACGAGTGGCTTGAAGGCTGCTGCTCATGCCAGGCACCCTCTGTTCAGGCCAAGTGGAGGCAAAATTACATGCTGCTTTAAATGTAAGTGAAGTGCTGCTTTTGTTCTTGCATTTGTTACAAACTCTGTATGGCTGAGGTTTGCTTGTGATCTAATCCACAGGCAGTTTTTCATTGTTTCAGCTGAAGCTAAAGTGATGTTCATCCCCTCTTTCAATTAGCCTGAATGGAGGGCAGCTGACATGCTCCAAAATTCAAAGTCAATCTGTTTATCCAAATTTCAGCCTATAAAATGTCTGTAAAGCATTTGAAAATGCTAATATGTAAAAGCCCAAGCTTTTTGGACAGCTATTTTAATGGTAGTTAGAAGACTAGAGATCAGAGATACTCAGCCAAAGTCTAATCTTTATATCAGTAAAATGTAGGAAAATGCCAAAAGTATATTTTGGAGTTTATAAGGCTGTAATCAATTTGACATTGTCGTGTATGTTTCATGTTTTTTTTTCCCCAAACCTAATACAATGCACTAAAAAGACAACCCTTCTAAATGAAAACATAATATAGTCAACTCAGAGTTGTATCAGACTTGGTTGTTGGAAGAATCACAGTTGACACAGTCACTGAGAGCAGAAAAAATTGCTTTTCTTTCTCAGGTGCTGTAGCAAATGTACTACTCAGACAGACAGGTAAAAGTGGCAGGTTTTTTTTCCATATTCCACTGACTCTGATCTACCTAAGCAAGAGAATGCCTTTCTCTGCAATATGTTTCTCAATTTGCTTATAACAGTGATTCGGGTGAATGGTGATGGAGATGTTAATTAGAGGCCGATAGAATTAGCAGATGTACTTGAAAGATGCTGGCAGCATTCCTCCCTTCAGCAGGGTGCAAAGCATTTACTCTGCAAGGGGCTGTGGCCAGGAGCTGCTGTGCAAGCATCCATGTTGCCTCTGGGGGCTGTGCTCTGCCAACTACTGATTTTTCTGTGGGACTCGGGGGGAAAAAATGGAGAACTCACACTTGTGATGGTCCTTTTTTCCAGGTACCTTTGAACAGAGGTAAGTAACCTGTTTAGTCAGAGGTTCTCAGGTTGGAGCTGCTCAGCCTGGTACTCCCCACCCCCCATGCAACTGTGATGGAAGTAAAGTGGAGCATGCAACCTCATTAGCCTAATTATGATCTAGCCTATCTCAAGAAGTGCAACCCTAATTCAAGAGAAGTCAATGAGTTTACAATATAATTGGCTCCTCTCAGTAACCAAGGTCCAGGTCTTCAAACACTTTCTTACTCTCCTTAAGACCACACGGTTTTCAGCCAGGGAACAGAAACATCCTTGCAAGGTGAGGGTGGAAAATTACATACTACTAATAAGGCAAAGTGATTGGAGCAGTGTCGCAGGAAAGAGTGATGCACTTCGGTTGCAAGAGAGAAGCAGCAATATATTTTGTTGATACAAGACAGTGAGTTAATAAAGTTCAATGGTAAATGCGACAGTGGTTCAACATGATCAAAAGAAGTGTGGCCAGCAGGTCGAGGGAAGTGATTCTGCCCCTCTACTCAGCTCTTGTGAGACCCCACCTGAAATACTGTGTTCAGCTCTGGAGTCCCCAACATAAGAAGGACATGGAGCTACTGGAACGAGTCCAGAGGAGGGCCACGAAGATGATTCGAGGGCTGGAGCACCTCTGCTATGAAGACAGGCTGAGAGAGTTGGGGCTGTTCAGCCTGGAGAAGAGAAGGCTCCAGGGTGATCTTATTGCAGCTTTCCAGTACCTAAAGGGGACCTACAGGAAAGCTGGAGAGGGACTTTTTGCAAGGGCGTGTAGTGATAGGACAAGGGGCAATGAATTTAAACTGAAGGAGAGGAGATTTAGATTGGATATAAGGAAGAAATTTTTTACATTGAGGGTGGTGAGGCAGTGGAACAGGTTGCCCAGAGAAGTTGTGGATGCCCCATCCCTGGAAGTGTTCAAGGCCAGGTTAGATGAGGCTTTGGGCAACCTGGTGTAGTGGAGGGTTTCCCTGCCCATGGCAGGGGGGTTGGAACTAGATGATCTTTGAGGTCCCTTCCAACCCTAACCATTCTATGATTTGATGGCAAGGTATGCTTGATTATTTACTGCATAGAGGACAGAGTCAGAACTGTTAGGGAGACCCTCCTGTTGAGTCAGGAGGTTCAAAGAGGACCCATTGCATTCTAAACTCCTCAGAGAAGAGTGGCTGGATGCAGATTTAGTCCCAGACTTGGTCAATAGTTCATGTCTAAAGGATTATAGATTATATAAAAATAATCAATCCTCTATATCACTTAGCTAAGATTACAAAGTTTCAGTGTGCTTATTCCCAATTCACTTACTGAGTATCTGATGTGGTAGGGATTCTTTCAGCCTCGAGGAGTAACCTTGACAGGTGTTCCTACTCAAGGAGTGATCCTGGTGTGCAGCCTGCTGCTATGCAGGAGCGCTCAACGTGCTCTGGGCTGTCCACTATTTTCGGAGTAAGATGATTGACTCATCACATTTGCATACCAGCTGTTTTTCGGTTGGCACATACTCAACTAGCCCTCAGCTCTTAAGCAAGATGTCTATGTTATTGCGCAAGATAGCTCTTGACTATTGTGTTGTTATCTGTCGCCCCAAAGTCCAACTCAAGCTGTATGCAGCCATCACGACTGCCACTGGTGGTAATTGTTTAAGCAGGGCGGGGGGAAGCAATCGCCACAAGGAGATCAGACAAGCTCATTTTTATTAAAATTGATCTTTGTTTGCATGAGATAGTGAAGTATGTATGAAAGAACGTTGTCCCAGATATCAGTCTGCTAATAAACTATGAAAAGATGCTGAAATTCCTCTATTCATTTCTTATTAATAGCATCATAACCAGGCATAGCGACTCTCTACCCTCTTCCTCTGTGAAAATATTTACTGATATCAGTTTTGACACTTTCCATGTTTGTTCTTTATAGGCTATTTAAAACCCAAGACACTTAAATTTGATCAATTGTGGTGGATTACATGGACAGGTACCCAGAAGCACTCAGAGAATAAGTTTTTATGCCCTGATACATATACATCATGCAATTTTCTGAAGACTTGGAACACCTAGAAGGAAACAGCGATCATTAGATAGTGAGGTCTTTAGGTTTATGAAATGCTTGTGTATGTGCAATATTCTTTTTCTTGTTTTTCCATATTTATTTGGTATTTCCCTCTCTTGCTTGCCTGCCAAGAGAAATTGGATCAGATGTCTGTTCTTCTGTTATTTGAATTATTTTATTATCCACCAAAAGAGGTGTTTGGCAGGGTGGGTAAGCAGAAAAATAATGAAATGAGTTGGGAAAGTTTAATAAACATAAATAAAAATTGAAAACAACAGCTTAAGGTTTTTGATCCTTGGATGACCCTTTGATTGCTTTCATTTTTCACTCCTGTGTGAAAGTATGCATTGCAGCAAATAGAGTGGGAGAGGGGGTGAGTGGAATAAAAAGTGGCATAAATAAAAACTGGCATAAGTAAAAAGGGAAAATCAGAAAGAGATAAAGCTGGACTTGGGCACTTGAGCGAAGAAACACTTTTTTGCTGTAACTCACATTTGGCAAATGTATCTGTTGAGGAACAGGCACTTCGCTGAGTTATTTCCTCCTACTTTTGAAAACTGGTTGGTTTTGAAATGGAATAAAAAATATGGTCCAAATTTGTTTCTCTTCGGTGTTCCTTCCTGGGCGAGACTTGACATACCGATACCCAGGTGGAAGATGTGGCTGTGGGGCGATCTCGAGCTGCTGGGCCCCATAGACATGCGCTGGCTATATTTTGAGAAGGTTTGGACACTTAATTAGAGCACGTAATCAGATTTCAGGGTGTAGAAGTTATCCTTAAATTGAAGATCCACTGCATTACCCTGGAAAGATAGTATTTGTGAGGGGGAACACATTATGAGGCCACATCAAAGCAGAATCACGCTAGCAATCTGACGAGAAACAAAGTCAGAGGAAATGAGTAGTATTACTGGGAAATCCTAGCCAGAGAGAAAAGCTGTTGGGTGATTTTGGATTCAGAAGTCTCCTTTTTTCCGGCACTTCTGGGAAACATTTATTATAGTGTCTCCTATTTCTATTGAAAACATCTGCTTTGTATGTATTAGCGTAAGGCTATAAATACGGGTGTATTCCTATAGTGGCCGAGATTCTGCTAGTAGCTTTCACGCTTTCTCCCTCTTACAAAATGCCAATAACTTGTGACTGTGGTTAGAAACCCAAATCTTATGACATGAAGCTTGTCACATAGTCTTCTTGCTTGCCACCTATGGTCTGCACTTCGAATACCCGCTAATGTTTGCCTGCCAGAAGAAAAGTAATAAAAGTAAATATTTGTCAGTCCTGATAACTCACATTCTCCAGGTTGGTGTACCCCTGTCCCTTCCCTCCAACAGAGTCATTGCCTAGGGACCAGTAAAGGTTTGTTTTTCACCAAGTTGTTGTTGTTGATTCTATTTGCATTACTGAAACTTTGCACCTTTTTTTTCTTTTCAGAAAACCGACCTATCTTTGGCTTGTATTTTATTTTTATTAATTATTCCCTTACTTTTGCAGGAATACAGAGGAATGCAGGGTTCTGAATGGAACATTCAAATAATTATAATTTAATAGTTACCAGATTGAGGGTGACCTTCAAACAGAAGATGCAAAAGTTTAAGTTTTCTAGCATAATGCTTTTTACAGGCTTGAAATCAAGAGCATCCAGAGGCAAATTCATTTTTCTCTCTCCATCCTCAAGGAAAAACTGATTTGATACTTTGTAAGAGCAACACATATTGACAAACACAGACCACAATCTTCTTTATTAATGACTGCAATGTTGTGGTGTGAGAATTTGTCTCAGTCTTCAGTATACTGCAAATGTATTCCTGCATGGCAAGCCTGAAATTGTAGTAATTCTGTTTTCTATCATGTTGGAAATTGACCTTCTACAACAAAAAGGCAGCACAAAAGGACAGCCTGGATAACACTGCAGTTAGTTCTTGAATTTCTCAGGGACTTGATACTTCCCACCTTTGGACCTTGTGAATTTTGCAGCTAATAAAGAAATAATAAATACTTTGTGCAGCTGAAGTTCAGGGTAGTTTAGATCAAAACTAAAATGGGACTGTGACAAACTGTAGCTGAATTTTAAATGAATATAAGACTATTATAACTACTGATGTCTTGAATCCTAAGTTCTATATTAAGGTCATGATAATGGCTTAGTGTTTTATGAGCCTTTGTAGTCTTAGCGGCACCATCTCTTTAATCTTAACTTCGCCTCAAGCCAAAATAAATCTCAATGTTGTAAACTGTATTGTAACATAACTGCCTTGTTCAGGAATGATCATTTTTTCTAAATGTCACTAATGTCTTGCTGTGGCAAAACAAGAAAGGAAATCTTACTCTTTCTCTTGAAATGGCAAATCTGGAACTATTACAGCATTTCTTTGTGAGCTGAATCTTTATTTTTAAGCATTTTATCTCCAGCATTTTTAGCTGATTCTGTTATTTTCATTGCTGCATAACTCAGGTTAAAAAGAATAAGAAAATTGATTGCCTTCTTCAGTGGCATTCTTTGAATGTGCACAGCTTATTTATTTAAGCATCTGCCATGCCCCCAGATGTATCTGAATAAATCAAGACTGGACCTCAAGAGTGTCTGTCTGAATGTTTGAAAAAGTACTGCCTTGGTCAGGTGGAGGGAGAGAAAGAAGTAAGTAGGGTACAGACTTTATTCAGCAAATGTCACAGCTCTGTAGTTTTGTTGCCTGAGTCAAGAAGACATTAGATGGTGCCTATGCATAGCATGTAGTACAGCGGAGTTGTTAGAGGTGCCCTTCTATAGGTGGGACCTCTCTAATTTTCTTTAGCGATATCCTGTTACAGTTGTTTTCCACGTCCTTTTTTCTAGTACTTTGCTGTCAGGTTTCTTGCACTGCCATGTACACAGTCAGCATCTGTTCCTTGTCTTCAGGATCTTAAAAATTGGGATAGCACTTGGAAATGCAGATAAACTCCTTCACAGTTAACTGTGACTGAATTTCTAATCTCACGCAGTGTCCTTTGATGAGATATAGGGCACATCCTGCATTACTTTGCACATCAGCCAATATCCATGCCGCCACCAGTCCCTGGAAAAAGCTGGTAACAAAGTGCATGGATGGATAGATGTGATAATTTGTTGCCAAAGTCAAACAAACGGTAGGCAATGTTTAATAGCTGAATTAGTGCTTGGGACTGTCATAGAGGAATACTACGGGGAGAATGCCTCTTTAGAGACCGTTTTTTTTTACAAATAATAATTTTATATTCAGCCATTCTCATATTCTGGATGCTTTATTGAGCCATCAAAATTACAAGGATGGCAATAATATTACATCTAGCTTTATTAAATTGCTTTCTGTTTTAAACACATAGACACAAAGACTGTGAACCTGAACAAACATCACAAAAAAAGTAGATTCCTTCTGGTGCAAACTGAATCATAGAATCATGGACTATCATGTTTGAAAGGATTTCAAGGGTCATCTGGTCTAACATTTCTTGACAAAAGCACAGTCTAGACAAGATGGCCCAGAACCCTGTCCAGCTGAATCTTAAAAGTGTCCACTGTTGGGGAATCCACCACTTCCCTGGGAAGATTACTCCAGTGGCTAGTTGTTCTCATTGTGAAAAATCTTCCTCTTGTGTCCAACTGAAATCTCCCCAGGAGTGACTTGTACCCATTACCTCTTGTCTTTTCCATGTGACTCCTTGTAAAAAGGGAGTCCCTGTCTTCTTTGTAGTCACCCTTTAAATATTGGAACATGGTGATAAGGTCTCCCATAGGCCTTCTTTTCTCAAAGATGTACAAACCCAGCCCTCTCAGCCTTTCCTCTTCTAGCAGGCTTCCCAGTTCTTTGATAATTTTTGTGGCCTTTCTTTGGACCCCCTCCAGCCTATCCACCTCTTTTCGTATAGTGAGGACCAAAACCAATGCAACTGTGTTGTGTTATCATGGATAGTGACTGGGAGATGGGTTTATAGCACCTGTTCGTCTGCAGGTATGAGTGGCAATGAAGACAGTGCTTCACCTGGGATTGCCCCTGAGAAGGTAGATGCCTGTTTGGCTAGTGAGCATGGTAAGTTTATGTCTCCACATTCGCAGTACTAGACAGAAAGATTAAAGTGGGTGTGTGTTTTCCTGAGCTTGCTCCAACCACATCTCTGCTATGACATTAGTATGCAAAGAAAATGGCATCCAGGGCTGTTTCTGCCTCCTTGGAACCCCAAATTTTCCATGTGACACTCCCATACTATGCAGCGTTTTATTACTTTGATGACTTGCATGTGCCTCAAGGACGCTGGTGGTGAGTAACAGTAGCATAGGCCCTGGATGTTTGCCTGTAGGAGAGGGGCTGTTAAGGACAGCTCAGTACAATGGGATTGCTTTTACTTTGACTTTGGTCATCTAGAAGTTATGTGGAGAAGGACACGGAGACACTGGTAGATGAAAAATTGGACATTAGCTGTCAATGTGTGCTTGTAGTCCAGAAATGTAATCATATGCTGGACTACATAAAAAGAAGTGTGGAGAGTAGGTCAAGGGAGGTGACTCTTCCCCTTACTCTGCTGAGACCCCACCTGCAGTACTGTGTTAGGTTCTGGGGTCCTCAGACAAGAAGGATATGGACCCGTTAGAGCAGATCTAGAGGAGGGCTATGAAAATTATTAGGGGGCTGGAACACCTTTCCTCTGAAGAAAGACTGAGGGAGTTGGAGCTGTTCAGCCTGGAGAAGAGAAGGCTCCCAGGAGACGTTATTGCGGCTTTTCAGTATATAAAAGGGGCTTATGAGAAAGACGGAGAGAGACTTTTTACCAGCACCTGTACTAACAGGACAAGGGGTAATGGTTTTAAACTGAAAAAAGATGAGTTTAGATTGGATATAAGGAAAAAATTCTTATGATTAAGGTGGTGAGACAATGGGACAGGTTGCCCAGAGAAGCTGTGGATGCCTCATCTCTGGAAGTGTTCAAGGCCAGGCTGGATGGGACTTTGAGCAACCTAAGCTAGTGAAAGACATCCCTGCTCGCAGCAGGTGGGTTGGACTAGGTGGTTTTTAGAGGTCCCTTCCAACCCAAACCATTCTATGAATTTGTGATTCTATTTAGTGTTAGTCATCCAGGCTCCTTTCATAGCAGTGGAGAGAGACACCTCCAGTGGATGATTTGTTGTATGCCAAGTATGTGAGACAGATGAGAATAATTGTACTCTAGGGGCACCTGTCACTCTTCATAGCAGAGAGAGAACCTTCTTTAGGTTAATGCTGGGTAGCATAATAAGAAACACAACTGACCTGTTGTAAGACATCCCAGACTGAAAGGGCAATCACTTTTGTTATGGGAACATCAAAGTATGGGAACATTCACAGAGGGAAGACATATTGGTGTGACTTTAACACAAAATACTTTGAACCAATTCACCATTTTTTAACCCTAGAAGAAGATCTTACCTCTCATAATAACCTTCTTTGGCACATGGTAAACATAGGTTGCTGTAGTTTTTTAACTGTTGACCATTGCAATCAAATTGAAGTAAATACTCCTTACTAATTACCCTTCAAAAACTTAATGGGGACAGTCTGTATCTATCTCTTTTTTTTTTTTTTTTTTTTTTTAACTTGGAATTGCATTGGAAATTGCTGACTTCTATCATCACAAATTTAAAGATGACACGTTTACTAATCCAGTTCATTCTGATAGAGCAATGATCTGTGCATATTAAAGATAAAGAATTGTTTTTGAAATTGTAAAAATAGGATCTTAAGGAATAAAGTTTTAAAAAAACCCATAAGAATGGATAGTGTGAAATATTACCTTGTGGTCTGGAGTACAAAAAATTGAGCTTAGGAACACTCAACCTCAGACACTGTATTGAGGATCAAAGGTTATGAATTTTATTTTATAATGATTTTTCTTTTTTTGTGAAAACTTAAGTGATTTCAGACAAGGATCTGGAATTCTGCCACCCTCCTCTCCCTCGTCTTTCTAACCAATTTATGGCATGAGAGCTTCTGAGTGTAGAGTGCCTTTTGAAACATTTTACACAGTGTTAGGACAATAAGATTCCAGCCCTATTTAAGATCTACTGGAGTTACTGCATTTCTAAGAATAATGCTCTGAAAAAGCACTGTTAAACCCCCCAGGGACTTTGTGTTAGCGATGTGATATAAGCAGCCTCTCCAGCTTACCTCTACAGAGATTCTGATTCATGCTCTTAAGGCAACCAGAAGTCTTGCTGCCTTAGACATTTAAACTGTGTAACTTAAACCAAACTAATTTATGATGATGGAGATATATCTGTGCCCTGGGGAACGGTTACTGTCAGGACACTGACCCAGATGAGTCACTGCCTTAACTGGTTGTGACAGCTACTGTACTCCTATCTATCAGGTATTCTTCCCAATACAATTGCAAAGGGAACTGTTTCTAAGACCTTGTTTAAAGTGTGTCTGGTGGCAGAACTTAATCACTGAGGACATGACCAAATAAGATGGTAGTAGCTCACGGTGAATAATGCATGTGACAGAATTAGCTGCCACCACTGAGTACAGGCAGCTGTCAGGCAGCTGTTGGCTTCTGCCAGGCAAAGCTGCTGGGTACAGTTTTGTGAGCATTAGTTTCTGTTATGTTACGACTAGAAAACATTTTGCAGTGGCCATTCAAAACCAAGTCCCCTAAATACTCTCATGTGTTTGTGACTGGCCACAACTGTAGAGGAGATATTTCTGTTTCTTGCTTGGCTGGATACAGAAATGGACCTAAAGGAACGAGAATCGTGAAGCCTGTGGTTTACCAGTGTGAACACTTGCAAAAGCAAGTGTAAAATGTGCTTTCTGCCAATGCCTGTGCAAATAAAACACGATTGTTCCAGTGTTGAACTAAAGCAAATGTCAAAGGAACATAGAAATTGTGTCTTTTTTTTTTTCTCCTGAGCAAAGTATAATGTTCATTCTGATTTTTATTTGATTTCTGTGTTGTTTATCAGCATGTCCATGGATAACTTCTACCTATACACTTTGTCAAGTTTCTCATTTAATTATAAATATTGGGAGGAGGGTATAATTTGTGTTCCTCTACCATGTGGGGTATCCAGGTAATGAATTCGCTACTTATTAATATTTTTAAATTAGAGAAATCGTTCATCTCTTCTATGTATAATCATTAAATGTAATAATTTAAACAACAATTTTTTTTCCTCCTTGCATGTAATACGATGTAAGTTTGCCAAAAGTAATTTGATTTTAAGCAGCTTGAATTTTTTTAGGGATTGCATCCCAGTAAATAAGCTTATTTCTTTTGCTGTGGCTATTTTTACATTAAACAGTCCTCGGAACTTAGTAGCAAATACAAATCAATGTTTTTCTAAGTAATTATTGTATATATTAGAGTTATTGTAGTTGCTACCACAAGGTTATAAGGCATAAATGGCAAGTCAGCCATTTTATGAAAGAGTATTATTTATATGTATATGTCATTAGAATACAACAGTTTAGGCGTAGAAGACACTGATGTTAAATTGACTGGGTGATAACTATGCATTATTCCTTGAGAATCTTAAATGTACAAAACAGAATGAAATAACTGCTGGTAAGGGGTGTTTTGTTTGTGTCCCAGTTTTAGCTGGGACAGTTAGCTCTTCTTTTTAACAGCTAGAAGAGCTCCGTGTTTTGGTTTTACTCAGAGGCTCGCTCTGAGAAGAATGCTGATAGCAAGTTGATGTTTGTGGTTGGACGTGAAACTCCAAGGACTTTTCAGCGTGCCGGAGTGCAGAAGCACGGCGGGATAAGGGGGGAGCATAGTTGGGACAAGGGGGACACGATTCCCCTTGTGATTTGTGGTGGAACTTAAGATTGAGGGCCAAACTGGCCAATTAGTATTCCATATCATGCAGCATCACGCCCAGTATAAAAGTGAGGGTCAGCCGGACAGAAGGGCTTTTGCACTTTGGCTCTTTCGCCACTTCTGCTCTTTTGCGCTTGCTGCTCTATTGCCTTTTTTTCCCCCCTCTCTCTCTCCCAGTACTCCCACTCTCGGAGTACTCTCTCTCTCTCTCTCTCCCCCCCTCTCTATTTTGGGGCCTCGTGTTCGTCCGGGATTGCAGCTTCGGGACGAGACGGGCTTCGCATACGAGGGGGTGGTGAGCACCTACACTGTGTATTAAATCATCTGTATTAAATTGTCCTTATCTCAACCCACGGACTTCCCGTTTATCCTTTTATTCTCTCCCTCATTCCTGGGGGTGGGGGAGGGGGAGTGACCGGCTGTGTGGGAGGGTCAGCCTAACCCACGACAGTTTGTTTGATTTATTTTGGTTTTGTTTTAAATGGTTGAATAAGTCAATGGAAGAACAACCCAAAATGAGCCAACAAAAACAGAAATACAAACGGTGATTGGAAAGACACTGAATTACAATATGTGAGAGAGTATTTTGGCTGAGAATGATGCTGTGCTTACCCTGTTCTTCTGCCCTTCCCTTTGGAGGGATGGAGTCACAAAAATCACTATTGGCCACCACAGGCTGGAGACGGCATTTTGGGTATGGTGGACCTGGTGCATCCAATGCTGAATCTTGCTGTCCTGTGGGTTGACAGTAGAGCTGTATAGCAAAATTTACCAAGTGAATAAAGATGATCTGTAAGGTCCCTTCTAACCTAAACCATTCTATGATTCTATGATATATGATACCTCCCCTTATTAGTCTCCTGTATTCCTACTATTTTCTGTTTAGAAAGCTTTTTTGATTCCAATGTTTTTTGTCTGTTTAGTAATCTCACATCTCCATTATCCTTTGGGAAGTATTTCCATCCACTTCAGGAGGAGCTCCTTCCTTTTGTTTGGGTTGACCCTGGCTCCTACTAGCTCCCTCTGAGATGGCCCCTACTTTTTGTATGAGCAGAGACATTGAACAGCCGATCCCTACTCTCTCTCTGCTCCATGCCAATCCTAGCTCTGCAGACCTCTGTCATAAAATAGGTGGTCTTTTTCCTAGGCTGAAGAATCCTACACTAAGCATCAGTTCCTTGTTCCTCACTGTAAAGCTATCTTTCATCACTCTTGCTCTCTTCAGAGCTTTTTCCAATTCAGTTGGACCTTCTCTGAGATGAGGGGATCAGAACAGTTTGCAGTATTCAAAGTGTGGGCAAGCCATGGATTTATAAGGTGGTCTAGCTTCTCTTTTGTTCTTCATTCTCTTTCTAGCTATTCCTAATATTTAACTCAATTACTAAATTTTTGTGCTACTACTGATCATGTTGATAGTGCTTTTATGGAACTGTCTGTCACAGCCTGGAGACCTCACTCCTGAAGGTATCCTAGAGTCTTTCATTGTATGTGCGAAGTTACGATATGTTTTTCCATAGATTCATAAGTTTATGTTTATCTCTGTTGAATTTCACTTGTCGTTTTAGTGCATAGTGCACAGCACTTTGCATAGCCTGATAATAACAGCAAACTCTCTCACCACACCGCTACCTCCTTTCTCATATCATTTATGACTATGCTAAATACCACTGTCAATAGTAATAAGAAGGGCTGCGGTTACCTCTGTACAAGAAAACGAGGTCTAGAGCAGCAAAAACAGTTTAACAACTTCACAATTTGTCTCCTTGTACTCAATGTCTTCTTTGCCATCGAGACCCAAACAAATTTAGTTTGTTTTTCAAATAGGAGTGAAAAATAAGAAGCAGAAGGTTAAGAAGCAAGAAGAGAGTAGTTTTTCTGCTGCCTGCAGTATGAGAGCAGTCCAAACTAGAAAGCTTGCCAACTTCACTTAAGGTTAGTAAGATGTTTGGATTCAATCATGGCAGAAGGAAGAAGAGGTGCAGTCATATGGTGAAAAGCTATTACCGTAGAAATCAAATGATAATGATACCTTTAAAAGCTTTTAGGTTGAAGAATGAATCTTTCCTCTGGTTATTGTCCTTCTTCTGACCTCCAGGGAGAATCAAGCTTAGTTCAGTACTGCATTTTGGGGAAAGAGGAACATTTAAGTTTAATATAACATGGTATACTCTAGACAAAACTTTCCCCGTAACACTTTGTGAGTGGACAATGATTGTCATCATTTTAGAGCCAGGGAATGGCATGAACTTTTCCAAACAGGTTCTACTTTGGTGTCATGGTTTCAAGGACAAGACTTAACTAACCCTACAGGTGGAGTTTAACTTAATGCTGAAACAGGGGTAGCAGGAGGAGAAGGGTGAAATAAGGCCGAAACACAAGGGGGAAAGAGGAGAGAGTGATTTTACTGGATAGTTGTGCTCTGTGAACTGAGAGGCATCTGTCTGGGCTGCTGCACACTGGAGAGGATCAAATCCTATTGTGTCTCCTGAGAATCAGCTCCTTTCTGATACTGCAGTGGTACCCAGGGATGTAAGTTACAGTTTATATATGTAACTCTGAAGTGGATGAGAGGACGGGAGAATAATGACATTCCCAGCATCTAGACTGGCATTTTTTCTGTGTTTACCGAAATGATAAACAAGTGCAGAACTCCAGCTGACCCCTTTGTAGAGGGTGCCTCAGGCAGAGAAATGAGGGAGGTGAGCTTTGCCGTTCCATCCCCGTGGGAGCCTGTGCCTCAAGGTGGCTGGTAAATCAGCCATAATCACAGAAATCTTGTTAATTAAATATTTCACCATAAAGTTGTTTTCCTGGATTTTAATGTACAATAAAACATATACATTTCATTGCGTCTGAAAGTTCAATTTGTAATTCAGTATAATGAATGACTACCTAAATAAAAAGTGTAATAGTTGATGTTTGAACATGAAGTAATTGAAATAATCCAGACCTGTTTCAAAGTCATGGGTTTTACTACCTGTTTTAAAGGAAAATATGAATTTGAATATTTTATGTTTTGTCATGTAGCATTTATGTTTCAATTACAATCTGTCTAGATCTCTGTCTATCACACTTTTTACCAAAGTGACTATGTTACTTTTGTGTATTTAGGACAGATTTCTGGCCTATCCCTTATTCTTCAGACTGAGAGATCACTTAATTATTTTCACAGTAGTCTCTATGCTTTGGCTTATCTCCCTTTTAAAGACTACAAAAAGAAGCCATTTGCCAGCCCCAAAAATAGGTATATCTGTGGCAAAATCATGCATATCTGAGTATGTATTTATGCAAGGTATGTTGTGGGATATTCTTCTGTTTCTTTTTTACTGCCATTACCTATCTACTTGTGTGTGTGTGTGTGTGTGAGAAAGGGCAGGGAGAGAAATCAAGAGAGAATGTAACACTGAACGTACTGCGTGTATGTATCTACGTTTGAGAGAGGACTGCATCTCATAGGTAGGTACCAGAAACCTCAGTGCCTATAACTGAGGCAGGGAGATGAAGTCAAAGGACTCACTTTTTAAACGTAAATCTCAAGGTTCTTTATACCTGTATGTGTCCCAGACTCATTACACTCTCTTTGTAATCATCGTCACTTAATGGTTCAATTAATTCAATTTCTTTTGGCTGTCTGTGTTAGGGTAGGATGATCCAGGCCCCTTCATTGAGCTTAAAGGGGGAGAAGAACAAGCAGCCCCACGGGCAGGCTGCAGCACTGTACACCTCACATCTGCTTCTCACCACTGGAGCCCCTCCCAGGACTCATTTCTGTTCTTTCTGAGCCTTAATATTGCGAAACAGACGATGTATTTTCTGAGCTATCACTACCAATCAGGCTCTCCTCCTCAGAGGCTGCAGACAGAAAAGAAATGCCCCTTTCTTGGAGCTAGGGAGTACTGCCTGCAAAGTGAGAAGAAAAGCATGCTTTCGCCTTAGAGACACGAAACCTTGTTTGCTTTGTCTTACAGGATATTTAGTGGTTGTGAAGTTTGCGAATGAGAATATGGAAATTATTTCAGAAAAACACACAAACTACTTTATAGATTATCCTTGTACCTACAAATAAAACAGTGACTGTAAACAGTTATTACAATAGTATAATGTGTAAAAGCAATTGTTTATACTGGCATCTCAGAAAATTCATATTTCTACCAAATTATTTGACTAAGTGGCACTGTTACATGTGTGATGGTTAGAAAACAGCCTCCTTGGGGAACATTAAATCTGAAGTTGCATTCCAGGACACTCACAGCTCGCAATCTCTCCTCCTTTCTCTGTAAACAAACCTATATGAGATACGACATGCATGGCACCCTCTGTCCATGCGTTCTGCTGTGGGAAACAAACACTAACACACCCACACAGATTGTGTATTAACGAGTTTAGCTACCTAAGCTGCAAGTGACAGTGCTAGCAATAGGTCTAGGTAAGATTAATGACAGAAGGCTGGGAAAATTTTCTGTGAAACTGAGCCACTTTGTCTGGTGGTACTAATCATTGTAATTCATTACAGGATAGTTCTAGCAGCACAACAAACACTGTTGCCAAGCTTGCTAATTCCCTGAGCTTATTTACTTACTTGTTTAAGAAGATTGCATACGTGGTGCTGTTTATTCACGTTCGTCCTTATCATTTCTTAGGGTTGATTTTGATTTTCACTTGTTCTCCAGAGCGAGTGGATATGTTACCTCTTTGCAGCTCTCGACATGGCAAAACCTGCTAAGGAGATGCAGTGAAAAATTTTAGAAATATAAAAGGAACTCAGTTGTCTCATGAACAGGGGACCAATGCTGTAAGGTTCAAAATACCTTTTTAGCAATTGAGCAGAGGCAATTATGGTTTGTTTAGCTTGCAAAGACACAGGTTTGTGGTTTTGCTTTTTTTTTTTTGTTTAAAAAGTCTTCTTTTTTTTTCCTTCCTTCTGACAAACATACCTTTAACAAATGAGTTTGTACTAGGTCCATATACACTGGAAAACTCACTTCAGTGTTGAAAGATAAATGATAGCCTTATGATAACTAAATAGTACATTTATAATATAATTTCTGTTTCGTATTTTCCTCTTCCTTCAAAATTTTTTTTTTAAATATGGATGATACCTGAATTATAGGAGATAAAGCATATGAAAAATTAAGTTGTGTCTAGTTCCTCTAACTTCTACACATACTAAATTTTTAGGATAACCACTACATTTCTTCTTTATTATCACTTCCGTTTCAATTCTCTTTTAGTGTATCCAAATCATATTGCTATTCATATTTTCTGGTAATAGAAAAAGAATACCTGTAGAAAACCATCAAAATGTACTAGGAGGATGCTTGTCTACTTTTATTACTACAGCATCCAGAAAGCTTAACCAGAGTTTGGTAAATACTATTTTTTTAAATTTTGTATTGACTTCTCAGAATTCAAGAATCTGATTTTGAGTCAATCAAAAGTAAACAAAACCAAAATGAGGTTATTTCAAAAGCTGAAAAAACAAATCCTTTGAATGAGGTCTGTTTGATCTGGAATTAGCTATTTCATTTAGGACTCAATCAATTTATGACGATAAAAAATCCTTAAGGAATGAAATTTTGAAGCATAAATATCTTGAAGAAAATCACCTGCTAGAATACATGAAAGTGAATATTTAAATTTAAATTATTCTATATGAATAATATAGACATTTGGGTCACTGAATTTCCCCTTTTCTTCCACCAGGAAGTGATTTCTGATTCTAAATGCAAGATTTCTTCCATGTTTTCAGTGTTGAAGCTGACTAGCTATTGCTCTGTGCTCCTGCACACATCCTGATCTCCTCAGTTTTGTTACCACAATCATTTCCAAATTGATTTGCTGTCATGTTCCATGAGACTTTTGAGAAACAAACTCAAAAGTCTTCCAACGCTTTTTTTATGATTATTTTTAGTCTGGCTCAGGAAACAGTACTGTTTACAAAAGATCCCCAGAGGTAGCTTCTCTGCCACATCTGTGAACTGCAGTTTGATGGTGGTTTAGGGTGGCTAGAAAGCAGGAGGGGCACAAGAAGAGAGAGGGGAGTCATGGGCTTTTAAAAGTTTGTTCCCACTGAAAACAAAACGTGACTACCTAAATATATGGTTCTGTCACTGAATAGATGGTAGAGAGGAAAAGGAGATTGTTACCCTTGCTTTAAACCTGGGGATCTAAGCTGAAGTAAGATAAAATAGTCCTGTAAGCACACAAGTGGCTTTGGCACACAGCTCACATCAAGTGTGTGGATAATCCTATTGCTGAGTCAGGTTTTCAATCACACAAGACTTTTGGTAGTCTCTTTTTTTCTTTCAAACAGTATATTTGACATAACTTCTCAGAATTTAAATCAGAAAAGGTGTTGTCATATACTGCATGAGTGCCTCTTGAGCTCTTTAAAAATATGAAATGCAATTTTTACTTGATGTATCACTGCTCTGAAATGAATTATTTGAAAATTAATAATTAGTTGAAAGTTCCTTTATTTTGTTATTTTGGTGGTCCCTTTAAAAATATTTGATGATGTTAACATATTTTCTAGTAAAGGAGATCTTTATTATAGACCTTCAACATCCCTTCCTGCTAGCTATTTCCTAGCAACCACAGGAAAGAAATTGAAGCCTCAGTGAGATCAATATTGAACTAGTTGTCTTTTACTCACCTCTTCCTTTCACTGTTGGACAAACCAAGGGAAGGGCAACTCCCAGTTATACAAGAGTCTTACTCAAACTCATTTGCTCTGAGCAGAAGAAAGTTGAAGTATGTGGCTTGTGGAGGTCCCTCCAACTTCCATGGTCCTGTGACTTTTCCTTTGTTTTCATGAAACATCTTATTTTTCCTAGTCCTACTGGATTTCTTTTTTTTTTTTTTTTTGTCAAAAAATATGTGTGGAAAATGAAGTAAGTTTTAAGAAAGAAAAGATGGATGGCAAGAAAAGGGAAAAAGGATGCAGAATAAATCCAAGGCTTTATTTATATAACCGAAGTGTGAGTAACAGACATAGCGGGCTCGTATTTCTGTGGTTCTTTGATACTCAGTGAGGAGGTTGAATCAAAGATCCTAAATTAGCTATTGCTCTGAATTACCTTCTGGAAGAGTCTGTCCCTCTACATTGGCTTTAAGGGAAGCCTGTGAGACTAGCTGGATGAAGCAAATGATGTGAAATTTAGCCTCAGTGGATACTATTTTACTTTATGAGTTACCTGTAAACTCTAAGAGAGGGGCTTTGTGTATACTTGCATAGTAACTAGCATGATGGGAGGGGATTCACCAGAGGACCTCTTATCTGCTATCATAGTAAATCAATAATGAAGAAGAAATTTCACATGTGAAGCAAGTCATTCAGACTCACAAGATTTATAAATACTATTTTGTTTAAGAAGATACAGTGGGATCAGTGATGAACAGTGTAGTTGCAAACAGCCCAGGTAAAGCTCGGTGTACAATTCTGAAGGGAAGCAACAAGAAAAGTCCAAAGGGTCATGACCAAGCCACTGAAAAGGAAAAAGAAATGAAAACTTGGAGCAGCAGATAGAATAACTAGAACCGCTCTCCTTCAATTTCTGATCATGTCCATAAAATTGATGTCCAATATCTAGTACTGAGATGCTGGAAGAATGGGGGAAAGCAAAGAAAATCTGGCAAAATCTCATCAACATATCTGAGCTATGATCTTGCCCTTAAATTGGATTCCAAGACAGCATGCTGTTCAAATGACCCCTTCATAAAGAGACAGGCAAAACTGCAGTAAGTGGAGACCTGTGCTGGCCTCTGCTTTCTCTGTGTAATATATACCCTGGAGAAAAGAAATAACTCACAGCATAATCAAGTGAAATCTATAATTTCTAGGCCATTTCATGCTGCCCCTTCAGATTATGTAAGGTCAGTAGATAAATCTAAAAAATTAAAATGTTATAAGAAGCATCAACATTGTCTTCTGTAAAAAGGGATCTTGACATAATTCAAAACAAAGACGTATAAGATCATGTCCTTGCTAATAATGTTGCCAAGTTTTAAGAACAAAATGTTCTATAAGAGTTTAACTTGGATGACAATCCACTCAATTTAGTGCAAACTGGCAAGAATTTAAACTGTTTCCTCCCTGTCCTGTGGGTTCAGCAGACACAGGTCAGGTAGCAACGTCAGTGTCGGCTACTTTGAAACAAAGTTGTTTGTTTTTTTTTTTTCCTGACATTTTCCCTGATTGCTTACTGGAAAACAGGGTTTCTATCCTGATTCCTACTGCTGTTTATATCTTGGCTGAGTTACTGAACAATGATGCTGAGGTAGATCTCTCTCCCACTTATAACTGTGTAACTGAGCTTGTCCTAAATCTCACAAGTTGTTGTCATGGCAGTCATTCTTTGCTATGCTTTTTTGGAAAGATGTGCTGTGAACAGAAGTATCTGTAAAAGAAACAGAAGATTAGAAAGGTAAGAGTAATTCTTATCATAAGATAAAATGACCAATGAAATTTGTTACAAGGATGGCCACAAAATCTTTACAACGCAAGACTACTCTTGGAGACTGGATTGTGCTGAAAAATGTCCAATCCTCTAGAATTCTTTTCCACCCTATTCCATAATATTTTTTGGAAAAAAAAAAAAGTTGGTGTTTTTCTTTCTCTATATGTTTCTGTTAAGTGGGCATTAACTGATAAACCTGCACCTGCATGTGTATTACAGCAACCGAGATATGAATTCGGGCCTTCTCAAAGCCATAGCTTGCAAATGAACTTAAGAAGGTTACGTGTCTAAAGAGCAGCATGGGTGGAAATATGCATATATGTATGGTTAAGCTAAAAATAGACCCCAAAACGTTCATCATAAATTAAAACAGCTGCAGCATTCATTAATTTCAAGACCTGATTTCTACGCTTCTCTGTTTTGATTCAAAATTAGAGACAAGTCCTGTTTTATTCAAAGGTCTTCAGATTTAGTTTCTAGTCCTCAAGTTATATATGGAGAACAGTAGGATGAGACTGTTCTGCTTCACTGGCTCTCATGGGCTGTATGAATTAGCTCATAAAATATTGATTCTGCGTGTCATCTAGATGATATCACATATGGCTCTATATCATGTGTGCTTATAATGGGTTTTACTCTGACACAATAAGGCATAATTTTCAGTTCTTAACACTTGCGTAGAATCGATTGCCCTGTAGTCCACTTACAGACTATGCATGATCTTACACAACAAATGGGACAATTCCTTTCTGAATGTAACAGGCCTCATATTAAAACTAAGCTGCTTTTCCAAGAGAGCACAAGCTTTAAAAAGTGCATGTGAAAGTTTAGCAAGGGCTCTGATAGAAATCGCAACCTTTGAAGTTCATCAATTGCCATTTAGAATAACAGGAATAGGGACTATTCTTCCCTTTTAATTAGCATTGGCTGGTGGATGAAGCACTAAGAGATAAACTGTTTGTTGAAGCTTAAGAGTACACACACAGAAGTCTGAGTCAGTATTGTTACATGAATGCATGAATGAATAACAATGAAAACCATATAATGGAAAGTTTTTTCCTCATTTAATTCTAATGTGCCTTAATGCGAGCTTGTGTGGTATGGGAAGACTTTTCATACATAATTATACTGTTGAAAGGCCTTCAAAAATAAAATTTGTAAATTCTGAAGGCCACAGAAGGACAGATAAATGAATGGCAAATTCCACTGAGCGTTTTATCAGCTTTCTGCCATTCTCTGAACAGTGCCAGATAAAAACCCCAGCGCTTAAAGATCTTGTGCTTAAAGGCTGTGCATATGCTTGTAAAATGTGTATTAATTATAGAAAGTACATTATAGTCTCCTCAAACTTCCTTTAGTTTTCTCCAAATGCACATACACCTCTAGCATTTTCCTATCTGGCCATGATGGCTGCATTTAAGATTGAAATTACTGAACTATCTTTATGAAATTAACTGGGTAATGAGCCTTATTATTTGCAAATAGACTTTTAGCTTCTCTCCTACTGTTTTTCATATCTCTATTTATTATATAAGAGCAGGTGGTGAGATGAGCCTTTCACTTTGTTCAACACATACCACTAGAAGATACTGATCTATTAGATCTCATCACAGGCACTTGGGCTAAATCTTTTCATGATGGCTATTCATCTCACCACTTTTTTTTTTCTTTCTAGAGAATCTCAGCTAAAACAATTCACTTCTTTCAGAATGGGAAATTAGGGAAACATGCTATTCTGTCCATTCTCTAAAAATTATATTTTGAAAATTCTGTATACTTCAGCATTTAGGAATATGACATTAGATGAAGATTGTATGTACCCTATGTAAGACTGTATGTATCCTATGACATAAAATCATAGAATCATAAGATGGTTTAGGTTGGAAAGGATCTTAAAGATCATTTGGTTCCAGTCCCTCTGTCATGGGCAGGGACACCTTCCACTAGACCAAGTTGCTCAAAGCCTCATCTAACCTGGCCTTGAACACTTCCAGGAATGTGTTATCTTTTTTTGTAACCTTTTGAAAACAAAAGTTTAAACCTGAACAATCCTCCCATTCCCCCCAAAAAAAGCTAAAACTTTACAAACATTGAACATACCCCACCATCTCCTGCTGGTAACTGTAGCACAGCCAACAGTTGTTGGGAAGAAGCGAGCAAGACCTTTCCTGAAACTGCTCCTCTCGGAAGCACTGAAATACTGCAGTGACAGGTGCACTGTCGGGGCAGTGAGGTCGGGGTTGTGTTCTTCAGCGCTCCTGCTGCTGCCCTTGGGGAGAGAGGAGGGAAAGTGCAGCTGGAACGCAGAGTTTAGGAGAGAGAAGGAAAACAAACAAGGCATGAGTTTAGAGGAGTATGAGCAAGGATGTGGGACAAGTGGCATGAGAAGATAGTGGAAGATCAGGCAGAAATGGGAGATTTGAGCAGGATAGGGCTGGCAATCGAGGAGAACGTAACTGGTAGAGGAAACATTTCTTGCAGACACCAGAATGGAGAGGGTTCAGCTGAAGTTTGTCTGTCTCCAAGGCAAGCCTATTCCTTCTTTTTTTTTAAGCGTATTGGGTTTGTGTGGTAAAGTTTCAGTAAAGGGGGAGCTACAGGAGTGGCTTCTGTGAGAAGCTGCTAGAAGCTTCCCCTGTGTCTGATAAAGCCAAAGCCAGTCGGCTCCAGGACAGAACCACTGCTGGCCAAGGCTGAGCCCATCAGTGATGGTGGCAGCGCCTCTGGGATAACATATTTAATAAGGGGAAAAAGTTGCTGTGTGATGGTAATTGTAGCCGAAAAGAGGAGTGAGGATATCTGAGAGGAACAACTCTACAGACATCAAGGTCAGTGAAGAAGGAGAGGGAGGAGGTGCTCTAGGTGCTGGAGCAGAGACTCCCCTGCAGCCCATGATGCAGACCATGGTGAGGCATGCTGTCCCCCTGCAGCCCATGGAGGTTAATGGTGGAGCAGATATCCACCTGCAGCCCTTGGAGGACTCCATGCTGGAGTAGGTGGATGCCTGAAGGATGCTGTTGCCCTGGGAGAAGCCAGCGCTGGAGCAGGCTCCTGGCAGGACCTGTGGACTCATGGAGAGAGAAGCTCATGCTTGAGGAGGTTTGCTGGCAGAACTTGTGACCCCATGGGGGACCCATGCTGGAGCAGTCTGTTCCTGAAGAGCCGCACCCTGTGGAAGGGACCCATGCTGGAGAATTCATGAAGAACTTCAGTCTGTGGGTAGGACTCATGTTGGAGAAGTTCATGGAGGACTGTCTCCTGTGTGAGGGACCCCACATTGGAGCAGGAGAATAGTGTGAGGAGTCCTCCACCTGAGGAGGAGGGAGCAGCAGAAACAATGGGTGATGAACTGACCACAACCCCCATTCGCTGTTCCCCTGAGCTGCTGGAGGGGAGGATACAGAGAATTCAGGAGTAAAGCTGAGCCATGGGGGAAGGTGTTTTAAGAGTTAGTTTTTCTTTCTCGTAATCCTACTCTGATTTGTTTGATAATAAATTAAATTAATTTTCCCCAAGTCGAGTTTGTTTTGCCCTTGACAGTAATTGGCAAATGATCTCTCCCTGCCCTTATCACGACCCACGAGCCTTTCATTATATTTGCTCTCCCCTGTCCAGTTGAGAAAGGGGAGTGATAGAGCAACTTTAGTGGTCACCCAGTGTCCAGCCAGGGTCAACCCACCACATTAAGACTTCCTGAACACTTTACAGCAGCTTCCTGAATTAGAGGAATTACTGGTTTTCTTCTTGTTTTGTTTTGTTTTGTTTTCATAGAATCATAGAATGGCATAGGCTGGAAGGGACCTCAGAGATCGTCTAATCCAACCTCCTCTCATGGGCAGGGACACCTCTCAACTAGATCAGGCTACTCAAGGCACTGTCCAACTTAGCCTTGAACACCTCCAGGGAGGGGGCATCCACAACTTCTCTGGGCAATTTATTCCAAAGCCTTACTGCCCTCATACTGAAGAATTTCTTCCTAAGATCTAATCTGAATCTGTTCTCCTTCAACTTAAACCCATTTCCCCTTGTCCTATCAGTAGACACTCTTGTAAAAAGTCCCTCCCCAGCCTTCCTGTAGATTCTCTTCAGGTGTTGGAATGCAGCTATTAGGTCCCCCCGAAGTCTTCTCTTTTCAAGGCTGAACAATCCCAGCTCCCGCAACCTGTCCTTGTAGCAGATGTGCTCCAGCGCCTGGATCATCTTTGTGGCCCTCCTCTGAACATGCTCCAACAGATCTATGTCTATCTTATGGTGAGGACACCAGAACTGGACGCAGTGTTCGAGGTGGGGTCTCACAAGAACAGAGTAAAGGGGGAGAATCACCTCTCTTGACCTGCTAACCTCACTTCTCTTGATACATCCCAGGATGCGGTTGGCTTTCTGGGCCGCATGAGTGCACTGCCAGCTTGTGTTGAGCTTCTCATCTATAAACACCCCCAAATCCTTCTCTTCAGGGCTACTCTCAACCCACTCAGTGTCCAGGTTGTATTTGTGCCTAGGATTGGCCCAACCCAGGTGAAGGTGAAGGATCTTGCATTTTGACTTGTTGAAACTCATGCAGTTTGCACTGGCCCAATTCTCAAGCCTATCAAGGTCCCGCTGGATGGCATCTCTTCCCTCAACTGAGTCCATGGCACCACACAACTTGGTGTCGTCGGCAGCCTTACTGAGGGTGCACTGAATGCCATCATCCATGTCGCTGACAAAGATGTTGAACAGCACTGGACCCAGAACAGACCCCTGAGGGACACCGCTTGACACTGGTCTCCATGTAGACATTGCACCATTGACCACAGCTCTTTGAGTGCCACCATCCAGCCAGTTCTTTATCCACCGAGTGGCCCATCTGTCAAATCTGTGTCTCTCCATTGTGGAGACAAGGACGTCATGTGGGATGGTGTCAAATGCCTTGCACAAGTCCAGGAAAATGACATCCGTTGCTTTACCCATGTCAACCAGTGCTGTAGCTTTGTCACAGTTTTGTTTTAAATCAAGTTTTTGTTGTTATGGACAAAATTCATTTGCATTTCTCTAACATTTAATAGGCTCATTGGATCATCTGTTGGATCCCTTGCAGATTTCTAAATGATTTTGGAGTCGATATCAATTTACATAGTCACAGTAATTTGCATTCACACTACATTGCTATTCCTACAGATACTTAGAGGACATCAACAAAATTTGTTTTTCTTTTGGAGATTCTTATGTGGAGAAACTTTGTTTCTTCTTGGTACTCTTTTTTATATGGTTTTACCAGGCTCATGATCTACTGTGCACATATACCCTCTCTCTTCAAAGGAGTGCTGAGAAGAAAAGCAATTCCTCATTTTTGCAGTAGTAGCATGAACGTGAACAAAAGCAGCTTCTCTCGACCACAGCTAATGGCATGTTTATATTGCATATGCATTTCATTTTTATCTCTGCTTACATTCTTGAGCAGTTCCTTTTCAGTGTTGACGCGAGAGGCACTTTACCTTTGCCTTAATATTAAGCTACAAGCTAGGCTTCTCCTTTGCATCAACCAGTCTCTGATTAAACCACGTAAGGCAGCCTCTGTTGCTCCATCACCACAGAGCACTGCTGTCCTTGTTTCTGCAGCACTCGCAGCTGCTCTGCTCATGTCCCAACACGTTCAGGATTGTCTTGTCTCTGGTACTACACTTCAGGGGTTATGAAGTGGATGATAAAAGCTCACAGCGTGCAAGGTCCACCCCTTCCCACAACACCACTGGATGAAGGCGTTTATCACATTGTGTAGGGAGCTCGCCGAGCAGATAGTCACACCTGCAGTATAATTGCTCTAGGAAGCCTTCAAGGGCCTGGGATGACACCATGTACTGCTTTTTTTGAGAGGGTCATTAACATTTCTCTGCAGTGGCACATTGTAAATCAAAGCGGGTTTTCTTATGTCCTCAGTGTTTTTCTTCTCGCTTATTTTGCTATCAGCTTCACCGAAGAAGTACGACAGAGGCTGAAGTCTTCAGCTGCCTTGCTTCATGTAGGCAAATTTAATTTTTCTCTTTAGCCTGTGGTCAGGCATATAGTGGGTCATACAAACAGGACAGTGAATCACAGTCTGAGGAGTCAGCTGACAGCTCCAGCTGAGTGCGTTGGGCTTTTTGCCTGCATGTAGGCACTTAGCTGAATCAGGACCTGCAGTAGGAGCCTTGGATCTCAGCAGGAGGAACAGCTCTGCCTCTGTGCTTGGCTTTTAGCTGTTTTTCAGCAGAAGTTAATTTGCTTGTAAGTTAATATTCACACTTTTAGAGTCAGATATTAGGGCTTGGATAGCTCTACTAATGTGTTTTGTAAACTCCATTTGCACCTTGCAAATCTTAGTGGGAGTTCGGTGTTCACTGTGAACAACAAAATGTTTGGCTAGCTTGCTCATGAATTTTTGAGCTTTGCCAGAGGCACTTAAAACCAAAACAATGCTCCAGAAAAATGCCCAGGAACTGTTTTTTTATACCTCTTGCTTAGTGCTTCTTTCCAGTGGCACACCAGCTTCTCCCTGGAGAGTGGAGAACAAAAAGGAGGGTTCATATAGCATTTTTCTTGTCCTTAACTGACCTCCAAAATTCTCTTTTTTGATCATCAGCAGCTGAAGCAGGTAGACGAGCTCTTGGCTAAATTTTGTTATGGCTGAGTGTAAATTGTAGAGATACTGTCATCTGCATCAGATGCTTTGGGTGTTTGTGGCTTGCTTAGAGGAAATTTCTGGTGTCACAGCAATACTGTGCAGTTTGTTTCAATTAGGTTGAGATTTGTTCTGGAAACACTTGATTTGTGACAAGCTTTTCCTTACATAAATGTCTGCTGAGATTTTAGAGGGCATAAAAAGGTTTTAATTTCTCATAAAGGAGCCTAAGATATTTTATTTAGCAGATCTTAGGCACTTGTGTGTTTTAGAGCAGTCAGAGTAGCATGAAGAAATGGGAAGAATCGGGAATTTTCCATTCATTTCAGATACCCACCCTTCTGGTAAGGGCCAGGTGGAAAACGTCTCCTATGCTTCAGAGTATGAGTCTTTCTGCTTGTGCCCTCCATTGGGGATGCTACAGGTTGACGTGCAGATAACAATAGATGGTATGTCTGAGTGGGTGTATCTGTAGGCACCTCTTTCCAGTGTCTTGCTCTTGTAGCTAGCAATAGGGAAATGGGATCCGGATTTTGAGAAGCTCCTTTGTTTTCCTGAGTATTATTTTTAGCTATATTCAAAAAGACTAAGAATAATTTTGTGTAAAGCAACACTGTAGGCCGTGGATGAGCTGTAGGAGTATGTGCTCAAAAGGTGCTGATCTGCCCTACTTACCTAGGTTCTCCTGATTGTAACAGTTTTGATAAACAGTCTATCAGAATTGTGCCATTAATAGCAGAAGTAAAGTTGAGGAAGCCAGGGAGATTGCTGGTTTGCACCAAGGCTGTTTCTCCAAGGTCATGAGATCTTTCAGTCTCATCTTTGAACAATCCCCAGGGGCTACATGACCAGCAAATGCTTTCCAGCAAATTGGTTAGCTCTTTTTGAGCTCATACAGAGTTGTATGTTGTTAAGAGGAATGAGACTGGAGATGCTGCTTCTCTGGCAGCTTGTGACCTATTAAGAACTGCATTCGTCTCAGAGACAGTGAAGCATCATCCAAGTTAGTCTGAGAGTTTGCAGATTCCCTTGGCTGCCTTTGGGTAGCCTAAAGAATGCTGCAAAGACCTGGAAATATTCCCTGTAATTAATCCTTATACATTAATTCTCATTGCTTTTTAAACATTAAATTGCGGCAATTAATTCCAAGACCAGGCAAATGCAATAATTTAGATTTCAGAGGCCAGGTAGGAACATAACTTCACATTAACATTTGACTGGTCTCCCTCACCTAGACACAGATGTGTCAGGCTACTCAGAGTCAGGCTAAGATCTCCAACCTTTTCCCTTATGGACTAAGGATGAAATTGTTTGCTGTCAGGGTGAAGTTTCAGATCCTTCACACTCTCCTCTTCCACTGAACTGTTTTAAGAGTTGAAGAGCTTTTCTTTGGGATGGCTTAATGAAGATTTCCCGGTGTGTGCCATGGAAGGCTGATGCAGCTGGTGCAGAGGTTGCTGGGTGCTGCTCGGGGGGAGGATGTGTGCCCTCCTCCCATGGAGCAGCTGAGTGGCTGCTTTTGCTGAAGCTCATATGACAGGCTCTGTGGGCAGAAATGATTGTGCCAAAATTAGAGTCCCTTCCCAAATGAGAAATCCTAGAGTTAGATCAAAATTCACAGATTTTGAAATATGGTTTGGAGCTGGCCCTGGTAAAATGCAAATTCTCCATTTAGAATTTTATATTAACTTAAAAGTGCGTGCATACATGATCTTTTTATTCCTTTGGTTGCCCTAAAGGCATGGCATGGATTGCCTTTAGACAAGATGTTTCACTGGTCTGTATAACACATATTTCCATGGAATTAAAAAAGGAATATTGAAATAAAATTAAAATTTCCTTTACACAGATTTGCTAAGGAGAAAAATCCTGGATAAAACTTTATTATAAAATCTTCTTGCAGTTGATGTTTCACTGTATTAACAATAGCAAAAGGTTATTACGAAACTTCACATTTATGCAGATTTTCAAACACAGCCTGACTTTGGTGGCTCATGAATAACCCAGTAAAAGCTGCAAAATCAAATGTCTGTTGAGTATTCTAGCACTCCTGTTTGATTACTGCTATAACTTTTACTATATACTGGTTCCTGTTGTAGTTGCTGTTTTCAGGTAAAAAGGAGTTCATTTTACCTGTGAAAGTTTTTCTGCTTTGGTATCATCTTGAAGATGAACATTTTTTTCCAGTTAGAAGAAAAAGTGCTCTGCAAGAGAATCAAAACAACCACTTTTTTTTTTTTTTTTTAATTAAAAGTAATATGCTCACAACATTTCCCAGGCACCCTTGAGCTGAAATGACAGAAACTTAAAAGCTAAAATTTGTCGTGGAAAACTCCAATCTGTGTTAATTTCTCAAGCAGATTGTCACAAAGACTCGAATCTTGTCTGCAGCGAAAAAGATCAACTCAATTAAACAAAACAAGTTATTAGACACATAAATTGAGCAAGGAATATTTTCTTGAAGCAGGAATGTTAATGAAATCTTTCAACTGTTTTTTGATACTAAGCTGACTTTCAAGCTCATCCACCTTGCAGAATAGCTGCATTAGCACAAGTCCAAATTCTGATATTCCACTTGGCCTTGCGGAGAGACAGTTTAATGACGATCTGAGGATATTTACATCAACCAGGGCTCTGTTCACATAAAGACAGTTCTGCTTTAAGATGTGCTTCATTTGATTATGTATAAAAGTTATCTGAAAGATTTAAGATTTCATAGCACAGATGGAGTGATTTCTTAATTCCTATCTTCTTTATAAATTAGTTAAAGACTGTTTATGTGTATTCACATTAGTCAGTTTCCGCTCAGGTCTTCTCAGTTTATTAAAGAAGTAGTTGCTAAATCTGACACAGGTTGTACCAAGCGTACCCAGTGCTGCCCGTCTGGGCACTAATAGCTTCTTGTGAGTGGCAGGCAGCAGAGGAGATAAACCCAGCTCCCGTCAGTGGCAGTGACCGTGCAAAGGAAAATACACGAGCCGTGTGTGCGGACAGAATACTTCCTTACCCACTCTCCTTCCCTTTGGCTGCTTTTGCTGAACAGCAGCTGTCAGTCATTTTTTCCATAACCTGCTGAGATTTTTCTTTAAGTCCTCACTTTCAATTATGTTTGAATCTTATAGATTTGTTCCATACAAAGCCTCTGAGACAGAAACTCTTTCCTGTCCATCCATGCGTATACATTGCTAGTGCAGGTTCTCTTCACATCTTTATTCTTGGAATCTCCTCCTTTGACATCTGCCTTCTTGCCTTGTCTACATCCATTCATGGTGTTGCTGCAAAGATAATTTCTCTACTCTATTAATTTGAAATCAGCTGTCTCTTTGGGCTCCTCAGCTGCCACCTCTATTCTCTCAAACATGAGCCATTCCCCTTTATTTTCAAGACCTTTCTCATCTTTCTCTCATTTCTTGTTTACTACTAAAATGTCGTCTTAAATCTTTGATTGGTTGTGATGTCCTGATGAACTGGACATGGCCACAGACATGATTGTGGTGTTTTGAAATGCCTTTTGACTTTCAAATGTGCATTGCAAGATGTTATTGCAAAATGAGTGAGTTTGTAAGTGCTTCTCTCTCTCTCTCTCTGTGTGTCTTTTTCTTTAATTCTGCAATTATCACTACATTCTTCATTCTCTTTCAAACAGAAAGTAGCAGACTTGCTAAGAGAAAAGTGTTTTGCTCTTGCTAAGAGAGAAAGTGTTGGGAGCTTGAATTTTAAAGATTCAAGCACTCTACTCTGAATACATTACATAAAAGAAAATGTATTTTAGATTTTACAGGTTATGGAAGCAGACAAAGCTCCATTGCAAATAAATTCAATATAATTTTCCTTATTCCATTGAAAAGATCACAAATTCAGAGACTGAGTAAGCTGACATGAGGGAGAGGCTTGGATTCAGAGGACTTAATGTCCAACAGATATGAAACGCTCTCAGGCCCTCCTCTTAACCCCAGCCCGTTATTCCCAGGAGCTGGAACACATGCCTCTAGAGCTTTTGTGGGCTCAGTGGATAACTGTGGCGGATCATGAATGGTCTAAGTTTTCTCTGTCTTCTTCACCTCTAGGGAGGGTGAACAATCCAGCCCAAGCATTCACCACTGCACTAACCCCTGCATTTACTTTCCAAACCAGCAGGAATGCACTTGCTAATTTACTCTTCTAAAAATGATTTATTCTGCAGAGCCGTCTACTTTAATTACTATTTGAGCTTTCTAGAACCACAGGACTGACTAATTATTTTTATTGCCTCCCTTTGGTTGCTTGTGCTGTATAGATCTGCTGTTTAATGAGTCACTCAGAGGCCAGAAGGCACACCAAATTCTTGAGGTGTAGGGTGTCTAGACAAAAATGCGCGAGCAAATATTTCCACTGTAAGCAATGAGATACTGTTTGTCTGTGATAAACTGATTCTGAATCATTCATTTCTAAGCTTGAGGTGAGTAATACAGTTTTTAGCACAGGGTTGAGAGAGGAGGAAAAAGGAACACGGTGATGGGGGCTGTGATTTCAGCCATTCATTTAATTATAGTTGTTTATAATACCCTGACTGAGAGCAGAGCCCCACTGTGTCAGATACTGCAAGCACATAACAAGAGACAGTTACTGCAGTTTGGCTTCTAAGCAGGTCAGTAATGGTAAAGTTAACATTTATTCTTTGGCAAAAATCATACATGTGTGCACTATCCTCACATAGTTCTACTTGGCATAGTTTGTTTTTTTTTATTGGCTGCAATTTTTATTAAATGTTTTCATTACAAGCTGATGGTTACCTCTTTTCATTGCAAATACAGTCAACACAATTATCCATACAGGATTTACTTGGTTGGTGGATTAACTCTTATCACACATGGGGCAACGTGCTGGCGAGCAGTGTGTGGAGCCATTTGTAGCCTACGGGGTTTTATTTCAAACTCGCATGTGGTGCTGCACTAACATGGCTGTGCTGCGTACAGGGCTGGCTGAGGAGCAGAGAGAGGGTCGTTGTGCTGAGGCTGCAGGTACGGTTGGCCGACGGGCTCCTGATGTGACATCAGGCTGTGGCAGCAGCCCTTATCCAGCCCACCCGCCGAGCCGGTGACTGCGTGTGCCGAGCTCGCTCTCCCTGGATAGCACACAGGCTGCTGAATCATTCCCCTGCCTCAGAACCCTGGTAACACTTCGTATAGATAAACTACAGAGACTGCCACTATGGGAAGAAGAAATCAGCTGGAACTGGGTTGCGGCTAATAAATTCTGCTGGACATGAGAGACCCTGAGCTGTTACTGCACTGTATTCTTCAGAGCTTCTCTTGAACCTACAATTTCTACCTTTTTCTCCATTTCCCAGGATATTCCAACCATCTGTCCTCTCCGATAATGTAGGGTATGCTACAGGTCTGAATAGGAAATAGTTTTATTATTCCGTGGAAAATTTCCCTACTGCTTCTATCTCATAGACTGATTTTTTTGAAAGGTTGACTGAATATTATTTCTGTTTCACAGAGTTAGGTTAAGGAAAAATGGCATCTTATACTGATACCGAGCACTTTCCTGATTGTATTTCTTTGAAAAAAGTCCTTAGAACAGGTCACTGCTAGCGCTGATTGAAGAAGTTTGATCAAATGGTGATGACACGGTTGGAGATAAAATGATGATGTGTTTCAAGGTTTTGTGTAGAAACAGAAGAGAGGAATTGAAATGTCAGTCTTGTGCATTATATACAGGGCTGTATATTTTGGTAAGTACTAGAAATATTTGTGGGTACTGAGTCCTACACCAAGTGAGCAATACGTACTAAAAGAAAAAGAAATACATGAATAAGAAAAATAGTTTTGTATCCTCCTATCACCCATGGATGTTTTACCCATCTCTGGTGTCAGGCCTTGTTTTCTGAAGTGTGTTTCTCCTCTGGTAGTTAAAACCATCTCTTTTATCATATGTCATGAAATGATAGCTCATTCTCTTGCCTTTAAGCTATCATGCACACTTAGAGAAAACCTCATCAATATAAATGTTTGTGTCTATGTCTGATTGGTTTCTCATGTTTAAAAAGGAGGAAAAGGGAGATTGATTGCAGAGGCCATAAAAGTAATGATGCGTTTAATGAAAACATACATTTCATAGGCAAAACACGCTTAAAAATTACTTGAAGCTGCTGCATATAAGTTAATGAAATTAAATGACCTTCAAAATTTTGCTAATTTGACCTCGGGTTATCCCTTAGAGCCTTCAGCCAGTTTTACATTTATTTGCACACATCACATCCATTTTTGTGTATTTGGTCTTATGAGCTCCTTTCAGCTCTCCCCGCCAAATACGATAGCTACAGAGCTACACTGCAATGGTTAAATGGTGTGAAAACCAGGCTGTTGGCTGTGTGGCTGTCTCTGAAGGCACAGCTACCCTTCCTTCCCCAATCCTTCCCTTTATGGCTTTGCCAGAAATTGTCTTGAGGAGATAGTACCCTTTAAATTGTCTGTTGCTAGCTACTCCTTTTCACACCAAAACCAAACTACGACCGGGTTCAGACTATAATGTGGTTGCATTGGCTGAGTTTCCTATGGGAAATGACATCAGAAAGTTTGTATGTAGGTGAGCAAGTAATATGGCATCATTCTACCACCTATTTAGCTGAACAAATTTTGATTGAGATTACATCCAGTGTCAGCCTAGTTCATCTCTCTGAGGCGGTGCTTGTTCTTGGAAAGTATAAAAGGGACATAAAGTGCAGACTATGGTCATATCTACATTGAATCTGTGGTTGTGCTGATGGCTTCCATCCTAATGACCGGTCTCATGCCAAGTGGTACCGAGGGGCTCATGTCCACATTGGTCAAAAGGATTCTTCTCTGCAATGAATGGGTCATCTCAATGTTACCTAGCGTTTGGGCTCTGGTCATGCAGCTCTTTGGGATTTAAGGTGTTGTAGTTGTAGTAGTAATTAGTAATTATTATTAAGAATATTATTAATTATTATTAACATAATTAATTCTAAATAAATAATAGTTATTAATAATTTTTTTTTATGATTTCAGTTGCAAGTAAGTGGTGAGAAGACTGTGTTGCAACATTCCAGAATGGTGTTTCTGTGCTGTGATTTCCAAGACCCATGTTGTGTGCCCTTAGCTGCGGTATAAGGAGAGCGGGAAAGTTTGTGACCAGGATCAGGCAGAGCTGGGAGGCAGTGTGAGGTACAGTTGTAGGCATACGGAACAGAAATTAGTCACTAGAAAGAACTGTCTCCTGGACCTCATCTGGATTTCTTTGCCAAGAGAGCTGGAGCCCAAGGGTGAGGTAGCACATGCATAGTACGAATGAGCAGGACCCAGTCTTTCTCTGCTGGCACAAGTGGCTGTGACTGCATGCATCGGCTCTCAGGAGGGGTGGATATTGTTTGAGGTGTGGCCATAGGATAGATCACCTCCCTCTTGGAACAAAAACTGTGTTGTTGCTCTCTGCTTCACTGGTGTCTGACTGCCATGCATCGGAAGAGCTTCCTTGTTCCTTTTTCACTTTAAAACACTCATATGCGTATTTGAAAAACAAAATTTACAAGCGGCTGAAAGCTTTCCATATCATGTTGTTTTCATGCTTTTCATACAGATTTCCTACATCAGTGTGATGCAGCATATTTCTAAGATGACTCTGGTAACTCCTCAGAGCTATATCCTTTTCATGAGGAAAACAACATAGAATTTTTAGATAATTTCCTGTCAGCTACAGAACTGAACACTTGTCCTTTAGTATCTTGCCTGAGTAGCTCAAAGGACATTAGAGACAAAAAATCCCTACTGCTGTAAGAAGGGAGAAGACTTAACGAAAGATTCAGTTAGATCATACCTCTCCCACTATCGCGTTGGGAAGGTGAATTTGGCTATTTACAGATGCATATGAGGAAAGGCTACAGTTATCCTGAAACCTCAGCACAGCTGCTGGTACCTGGGAGCTGAAGTATCCTGCACTTTCATTCAGCCATGGCAACAACCCCAAATACCAGAGAGATACCACAGTGTATTTGATGCAACAGGAGTCCTGGCTGGGAATAGCAAAGTAGCAGCTCACTGAGACACCCCTCTCACCTGCAAAGGACCTAGAAAGGAAGATGGCAGCTGTATTGTTCACTTCTATCTATCCCATATGGCCTGATGTGGCAAAAAGTCTGTGTACAGCTCTGTGGGCCTCTGCACCTGGCCGTCTGGGAGGTACCACCTCATCTCTAAGCAATCAAACAGGGAAGAAGGATGCCATAAAAACCATGAGAATCTGAATCCAGGTCACTGGTCACAGAAACCACTAACAGGCAATTAAGGGAAAGCATGAGACTGCAGCATGTGTCCCGCAATCCTTCCTTATTGTATTCTATTCTCCTAGTTTCAGGCAAACAGGACAGCTGGAGGACAAATTTAGTGATAGGCTGTATGTCTTTTTTTTTTTTTGAGATGGAGAAAGTGGAGTAGACAACCTTGTTTGATTTCACCTGACTTGAGTAAAATAAAAAACAACCATTTGGCAGTGTATTTCTCTATTTCTCTCTCTCTCTCTCTCTCTCTCTCTCTCTAAGCTTTCTGTATGGGGGGTAAATACTAGACTGTTTCTTTAAAGGGGGAACGGTGCTACTTATCTCCTTTTAAAGATGCATTGTGATCTACTGGGAGACTGCTTTATAGCAGATCAATACTATTTTACATTGCTCTAAAATTACAGTAAGATTTTTGTGTGTTGTTTTTTGACAAACCCTTTTTTTAAAGACAAACCTTTGCAAGAGTTTATGGAGGAGCAATAACATTTTAAGTGTGGTTATAAACCACATGAAGGTCTTTAGATTTCTATCACAAATCCCAGCTTATTCTTTATACTCGACTCCCTCCTCTACTGGTAAAGTAATTAAGACATAATGGTAGAGGTTGCTGCTGTGGCTGCAGCATGTTCTCTCATCTGCAGTTTGACATGCATAGAGATGTCATCTGTCCTCTGAGAGGTTCAAGTACCACCTTTGAGGCCAAGGTCCCACCTATATTGGGGGGAAAAGCCAGTGGAAGTGATGTTATTGAATTCAATGCAGGATGAAGACTGGCCCCTTGCCATTTGCCATCCCAAAGCTGCTTCCTACCAAATGGTTTTCTTTCATTTCACCACCTCTCCTCCGTCCCCTCCGGACACTGATGCCCTCCCTGGCAATTTTGCTTGCCACCTTCGCGGCACTTGGGTCTGTTGAGTGCCTTAAGGAGAGCTGAGATATTCATGATCAGTAAATTCCACTGCGCAAACAAACCCATAAATCCGCAGTGCATGGGCAGGGTTGGCACATTTCAGAATGGAGCTGCTTTTGTTCCTGAGGTATCTATCGAAAACGCAACGCAGACTCCCCATTCTCTGGGCTCTTTCATCTTCTGAGAGTGAACTATGGACCCAGAGTATTTTATTCTGGCATCCACAGAATTTACAATGCCTATTTTGAAGCAGTCTTCCTGATAAGATGTATTGAGAAAACAAGGAAATAAAAGTAGACAAGATACTTAGTTTAGGCATTTTTCTTCCCAGGCTATGAGACCGATACATTTTCCGGCTCCCAGAATAGCATTATTATCCTTTTAAGAAACTTTAGAACAGAAAGAGGCTGAGGCCCATCTAGGTCAATCCCCTCTAAATCTTCAGACATTATGTGATTATTTTTAAAATATGCAAAATGTAACAAATAGTTTCAAAAGTATTAGAAATTTACCAGAAAGCATTAAAGAAGAGTTTTCAAGAAGCTTGGACTTCAAATATACCTATATCACTCCTTGCTATTGGTTTCTTCTTTATGTTACTGGCTGTATACAAGCTACTATGTAAAATGCTGTATAATTATAGGCTATAATTTGATCAAGAATCTACATAATAAATTTCGTATTATTACAGAACAGCCATGAGACACTCATTTCTGTCTTCTACGACACAATCTTTTCGTAATACTTCAAATTATATAGTAATTACAGATGCAATAACATGGTATCTTCAACCATTAGCACTCTGCAATTCTCAGTAGCAAATGACTGGCCATGTTCTACCTTAGTGTCAGTGAGATTTCTATGTCTAGATTAAGTTGTGTATTAGCAGGAAAGATGAGTTGTAATAACATGATCAAATGCAGGAACTAGGAAGAAGGTTAGGAAGGCTTTATGCTGTTTCGTGTGTGTTTCAGTGTTTTCCCGGATTTGTTTCCAGATGTGCCTGGAGAGTGTATAACACAGCTGTTGCCTTTACAGCCTCATCTCCGACAGGTTGCATGAAAACTGGATTTTTGTTACAGATGTCGACACATTTTGTTGTCCACAGTGCATGGTCGCATACTTTCTTCGGCTAACAAATGTATTTAAAAATTTTCTATTTTATTTTGATTTTTTTTTCTCTTTTTGATTGAAATTACCTTTTTTTTTTTTCCTGTGCTTGAACCTACAACTTAGAAAGTAGCCCCATGAGTTCTTCCAGTTTTCATAGAATCATAGAATCATAGAATGGCATAGGCTGGAAGAGACCTCAGAGATCATCTAATCCAACCTCCCTGTCATGGGCAGGGATGCCTCTCAACTAGACCAGGCTACTCAAGACTCCGTCCAACCTGGCCTTGAACACCTCTAGGGAGGGGGCATCCACAACTTCTCTGGGCAATTTATTCCAAAGCCTTACCGCCCTCATACTGAAGAATTTCTTCCTAAGATCTAATCTAAATCTGTTCTCCTTCAACTTAAACCCATTTCCCCTTGTCCTATCAGTAGACACTCTTGTAAAAAGTCCCTCCCCAGCCTTCCTGTAAGTTCCCTTCAGGTATTGGAAGGCAGCTATTAGGTCCCCCCGAAGTCTTCTCTTTTCAAGGCTGAACAATCCCAGCTCCCGCAACCTGTCCTCATAGCAGAGGTGCTCCAGCCCCTGGATCATCTTTGTGGCCCTCCTCTGAACACGCTCCAACAGATCTATGTCTCTCTTATGATGAGGACACCAGAACTGGACACAGTATTCGAGGTGGGGTCTCACAAGAGCAGAGTCGAGGGGGAGAATCACCTCTCTTGACCTGCTGACCACGCTTCTCTTGATACATCCCAGGATGTGGTTGGCCTTCTGGGACGCGTGAGCACATTGCCGGCTTGTGTTGAGCTTCTCATCTATAAACACCCCCAAATCCTTCTCTTCAGGGCTACTCTCAACCCACTTTGTGCCTAGTTTGTATTTGTGCCTAGGATTGGCCCGACCCAGGTGAAGGACCTTGCATTTTGACTTGTTGAAGCTCATGCAGTTTGCTCTGGCCCAATTCTCAAGCCTATCAAGGTACCTCTGGATGGCATCTCTTCCCTCAACTGAGTCCACGGCACCACACAACTTGGTGTCGTCGGCAGCCTTACTGAGGGTGCACTCAATGCCGTCATCCATGTCGCTGACAAAGATGTTGAACAGCACTGGACCATGAACAGACCACTGAGGGACACCGCTTGACACTGGTCTCCATATTCCATCTCCTGCAAAATACCTGATGCTTCTTTCCAGAGAGTGCTGAGCAGGGGATGTCTGCAGAGGAGATCTTCTCCTGCTCCATTCTCTCTTTGGTATGTTTTACTTACTCTGTAATTTCTGGGCAGGCTGGTTCCAGCTATATGCCCCTAATTCTTCAGTGTAACGACAGCTTCTAGGCAGAGGATAGAGGCTGGCAAACCTAAATGCAGGACAAAGCTCTATTAACTTTGTGTTGATGCTGCATAAGGAGTAATGAAAGGTATAAAGCCTTCTTTTGACACCAGGTGTGCTCACGCAGAACATACAATGAACCTTCTGCTGCCTCTGAAGCATTTCTTCCTAGTGTGCCAGCAGCTCCCCTCTGACCTTGGCTCCTCTCTGATGCCCAGAGGGAACCTGCCTGTACAGCCTCAAATGAGCCTTTGGAAAGGTGCAGGGCATTGTGTTTCTAGCAGGTAATGATGCTGTTAGACACACAGCAGGCTGGCTATGGGCACCCAGGTGCACAGCCGTTGTTAGGGTACACACTTAGGAGCAATACTGGCACAGTCTCTGTGGTACAGGGACAGATGTGATAACTATCTCAAGCCAGTCAGCCTTGCATGATTTAGCATCTTGATAAGATGGAGGCCATTGGACAATTTTCTTTTTATCCTTTAAGGTATGACAGTTGGAGTGATTTTTCCCATCATGCAGTACCTGAGTATAAGTCACTTCCATCATTAATGTGTGGCATTTGGCCTGAATATCTAAAAAGGGAAGAAATCTGAGTCACTGTTATGTCACAGATGCAGCCAGCCTTCTCTCTGAAGGGCTATAAACTGCTAAGTACTGCTCACAAAGAGCAAGGCATAGAGAAAACACTGATGAAAGCACAGGTTATTAAGAAGCATTTAGATATCTCTGATAAAATCTAACTTTGCTTTCCATGTCAGCTACACACAATTAAACAGATTAAATTAGGCTGCACTGTGCTTTGGACTGTCACACCAGGCTGCTTCTGATACCCAAGTTGCCTGTTCAAAGCTAGCTCAGAAATATCTGCAGCCCATTGTAGTTTTCAGTCTGCAGTGCATTCCCATAGACTGATAATATTGTCCCTGTGAAGAAACCCACATGCAATCCATGCTCTTCACTACAATAAGATTAGAAAGTACTTAAACTGTACGCAGAAGCAGAGCATGCCTGTGGTTAGCATCACCAGCTTGTTCAGAGAGGAACTTGCCCTGTTTTCACAGCTTCCCTAAAGTCAGCATGGTCACGGCTAGGAAGCAGTCAGCCCAAGATCCTAGACATTCCTATGAAAACTAAATAATGCTCCAATATTTCAATTTCTGCAAAATGGAGCTAAGCTCTGGCAACAGCAACCCCTCTGATGGTTGTTACTGCCTGGGCTAAGTGCCCTGCCTGTGTGATGCATCAGCCTGGTCCTGGGCTTCCAGCAAACCCGTGGTGTGAGTAGGCTCAAAATGGCCAAAGACTGCTCCAGGTGACTCAGTTGCACTTTTTTTTTTTTTTCCCAGGTGACTCAGCTGCACTTTTTTAGAGTATGGAAAATGTAAAATGTTGTGAAAGATTCCTTTCTGCATTGTGAGATCCAGCTGCTTTAATGTGCCTTCAACACAGACCCACGCAAACTCTTGGTACCTTAGTTGCATCCTACTTTCTGTCTAATTTACAGTTTCAACCTTTGGAGACAATGACAGTTAAGGCAAATCATTATAGGGTTTCAATGAACCGTCTGCATATGACTCATTCGCTGCTGCTGGAAAGTATAGAGCAAGGAAAAGCTGCAAAAATCATAATGTAAAATCCTCTCTTTCACTCATCCAGAAAGATCTTGGCTATTGTTAATGCCTGTCCACTGACTCAGAGTTCTCAGATCACCTATAATCCCCCTGCAGACTTCCTGGAGCCAAAAAATAAAGAGATATGATGTTTAAAGACAACGAGAAACAGTTACGGCTTTCTCCATTGAAAGAGATGTTTGCTCTTTGCTTCTCTTATCTCTTTCACCGGTGCAAAATGAAGCCTTTTGATATGTGGCTAGGACTCATTTAAATAGAATCATAAAATCATAGAATCATAGAATGGTTTGGGTTGGAAGGGATGTCAAAGATCATCTAGTTCCAACCCTCTTGCCATGGGCAGGGACACCTTCCACTAGATCAGGTTGCTCAAAGACCCATCCAGCCTGACCTTGAACACTTCCAGGGATGAGGTAGCAACAACTTCTCTGGGTAACCTGTCCCAGTGCCTCATCACCCTCAGAGGGAAGAATTTCTTCCTTAGATCTAAATCTAATCTAAATCTACCCTCTTTCAGTTTAAAGCCATTACCCTTTGTCCTATCACTACATGCTAGATGCATGATGTAGAGGGACTACATCAAAAGTCCCTCTTCAGTTTTCCTGTAGGTCCCCTTTAGGTACTGGAAGGCTGCTAGAAGGTGTCCCCAGAGCCTTCTCTTCTCCTGGCTGAACAGCCCCAACTCTCTTAGCCTGTCTTCATAGCAGAGGTGCACCAGCCCTCGGATCATCTTTGCGGACCTCCTCTGGACTCATTCCAACAGGTGCATGTCCTTCTTATGCTGGGGACTCCAGAGTTGAATGCAGTATTCCAGGTGGGGTCTCATGAGAACAGAGTAGAGGGACAGAATCACCTCCCTCGACCTGCTGGCCACACTTCTTTGATGCAACCCAGGATACGGTTGGCTTTCTGGGCTGCAAGCACACATTGCCAGCTCATGTTGAGCTTATCAATCATCATCCTCTTCATGAGCTTTGCATGGGTTCACTTCTCAAGCCCTTCAAGAACCCTCTGGAGGCAGAATCAAAGTTGTATTTTCCATTTGCAATGTCTCTGCTATGTGTAAATATATATTCTAAACACCTCCTGAATACTGTCAACCAAAACCAACAGAAAATTAAAGGATGTAATCAAAATGGCTTCTAAAATTAGCCTGCTGATTGATATGGATGTGTACGACTAATATGTATATATATACACCCATTATTCTAATCCCATAGTGATTTTTCCCCCTTTTCCTGGTTTCAGACAGAGCAAGGAAGAAAAGACACATACAAAGAGGAGAGACTGAGACACTTAAGAAAGAGATAAAATGTATATTTGTGAAACAAATTAATATTTTTGGTCACCTTGGTGTTTGAGTGTTTTTTTTCAATTTTTTTTAAAAGCGCCCTGTTTTCAGAGAATACCTGTTGTCCCAGAGTGATGGCAACCTGATGTGTCAGTGCCAGCTGAGCACCTGCCATCACTCGCTATTTTGGGAAATCTAGGCCCCAAGTGTTTACACTTCTTCAGATTGTCAATCTCTTTCAAGGAATTGGTGAAAGGTTTGAATTTTCTTTGGTTTTACTTGTTTGAATTGCTTTCCCATTCTCATTGTCACCCTGCTTCTCAGTGAGAGGTTGTTTCTGGTGTGGCAATATCCGTCCCTGTAAAATTGAGAGCTTGATATGTTTTAAGAGGGAGCAACTTTTAATCTGTGATGAAGGTACAATATTCTGAGTAGGTCTTAAAACCATTGAAGAATTGGATTTCTTTCCTTGCTTTCTTCCCCACCCCTGTTTCCGATGTCGGTACAGCTGGATTTTTGATACTATGAGGCAGCTAAACTTCATGGATGGAAGATTCTGGACAATAGCACTGCTTAGTGTTCTAATAGCTCTAAAGTGTTTCTAAACACCTTTTTTTCCTGTGAAAATTTATGGTGTACCCAGAACATGAGTTGGTAAATTTATAATGCATCATTTGGATGACAAACAGGAGAAATTAATTTTTTTTTTTTTTTAAAGGTGAATTTACTGGAGTAATACAGACTTTGGATAAACCGCATTGTTGCTGTGTTCTAATTTCAGCCTGTAGCAGCACCCTCTGTGTGTGTGTATAAATATTGGTATCTAGGATGGATGTTAAGTGTGCATTAATATTTGTTAATTCATACAGTTTTGTGGTATTATGTCTTACAATTAGTCGAGACATGTTCCAACTCTAAATCAATTCCCAAACAAAAAATAATTGAAGGTACTTAAAAACTAGTTGTAAGTGGATGATCAAACTCTTCAATTAATTAGGAAAAAATCAAAGAGATGATGGAGCATGTGTCACAGAATCACAAGTGACTGCACCAAATAAGCTCAAATCAACAAAAGGCTAATGAGAAATCACATAATTACCTATGATGCACTCTTGAAAGCAAGAGGAGCACAAAGTATATGTGACTTCCAAAACAGAGGGAACTGAAACAGTGGAAGATACTTGAGTATTTCAGTGTGCTTCCCTTCAGCAACGAAGCACATCTTCTACATGGATGTGAGGACAAAGTAGACAGTTTTGTAAGAATATGCATATTTGTTAATTATAAAACATATATTCATTTTAGTTCTTCTCTTGCACAGAAATCAAGCTGACCAAAATAGCTTCTAAGTGGAGATGGTGCTTAAGTGTTTTTTTGCACATAGTGGTATATGAAGGGGATTGTGACTTTGTCCAGACTGATGGCAAAACACTAATTATGTCGTGCACCAGAACTCACAACAGTTTTGAAGAAAATTAGAGCTTAACCACTGGAATTAAGGTCCAAGATCATCACCATGTAAAGCAAAGGAAGGAGCTCAGTCTGAGAAAGAATAAGCTGGCAACCCTTTTAGGGAATAAACAATGATCACCCACATTTTAACAAACTATCTTCTCATAAAAAATCTCTCTCATTTTTATTTGGCCAGTTAATAGCAGTACATCAAGAGGCATTAGCTCTAAGTCTCAAATATAAAATGCAGATCTAGCTCCTGTCTGAATGTCCTATCCAATATAAAAGTGAGCGAGGAAATAAAATTCCCACTGAAGCATGGAGATAGCAAGGAGAAATGCACCTTCGTTTCACTACATTAGCAAAGGGGCACCCCATTGACTGTAAAGATTCCCACAGTGGTTAAGTATCTCCATTTCTGAAAGCCCTAACAGAAACAATCTTTTGAAATCTGAAAAACATGACAGAGAGTAAAATTAATTATATACACTTGTTATTTTTTTCCCTCGCTGGTCTCTAATAGACAATATTTTTGGAGCAGAAGAAAAATGTTTTTGTTTCCATGGCGACAATATCCACTCTTCTCCTTTCTGTCACAAACCATGGTTTCTGAGTATATTTAGGAAAATTGAAACGTGGGTAACTCAGAATGATAAAGCCAAGTGCAGTAAATTTTCATCTAAAAAACCATTTGTATTCAGTCTTGTATCCATTGGCTTTGAAAATTTTCAAGGTCAGAGTATTTGTTTGTCGTGCTGATGGCGTTCCCATTAAACACTTAGTCCTGTTCACAATGAGAAGCCTTATTTAAACGTGTCTTGAATGTTGCTGATGCTACCCTAAAATAATTGAAATAATTAAAGTGGGAAAGAGCACTGCATAGCATCTTTCAGAACAGCAGAGCATGTTGCTGTAGCACTTGAGGACTCAAAGTAACTGGTGTATATAGTATACAAGAATATACGCTGGAAAGGTCAAGTCTTTAATTTATAAGTGACTTGAGGGCGTCTCTCTTCTCTGGGCAATGCTAACTGTGCTGTCAAAGTTCAGCAACAGCCTGTGCAGAAAACCGTTGAACTGATCTGCTGGGGCTCTGCTTTCTTCTTTTCAATTCCTTCTCAGTGCAAACCTCTCGGCTACAGATTCAATCTCTTTCTTGTCTGTTGGTTTTAATTCTCTATGAATAATTTCTTTACGCTCATTGGGCCAGACTTTTAAGTCTTTGCTCCAGAAATATTTGCAGAAAATGGAAAGGTTTTAATGAAAGAAACTGAGACCCACACCAGAATATATGCTGTGGTAGAACTGGCTGTATAAACCTGTATGTAGATGTTAAGCATCAGCTTCAAAACAGAAGTGAAGTGTCTTTATCTGAGTCATTTCAACTCAAAGCAAAGTATGGTGTTCTGGTTTTTGGTGAGAATAAAAAAACTCCAATGTTGTCAAATTTAAAATATCACTTACAGGAAATATTCACTGACCACATTTTCTCATTAAAAAAAATGCAGACAAAAAATTTCTCCAGTAGTTCTCTCTGCAACTCTGATCAAGTGGTTTGAATAGACAAACCATAAACTATTGAAGGGGCTGGAACTTCAGACACAAAAACTATGCCTCTGACTTTGCCGCCCTCCTGCCTGCGTAGCCATTTGAGTCTGCGGTGCCTGGGGAGCACGGTGCGCACACCGTGCCCTCGCCTCACCTCGCTGCACTGGTGGCCTGCCTCCAGAGGACTCTCTTTAGGGGTACAGCAGACCGATTAACTCAGCTATAGGTGCAAGGTGACAAAGCAAACCCACGGTGCTTTATAATTGCATCTAGCCCTATCAATTCTGTGCTAAAATGTGGCAGTGCTGGAAGCATCATGGGTGCCGCAGTTCAGCTGATAGTTAGACTGATAGTCAGTGGCAGGTAATGGGGAGACAGAGATTTTTCTCTCCTCATCAGCCCTTTTCACCTAAGGTGTTTTTTTTAATTTTGCTTTTTCTTATATAAAAGACATCTTAGTTATCAGCTCCAGCACCGACTTCTAATTAACCGTCATCTAAGAACATTACCACGCCTGCTCAGACAAGATAAAGGATCATCTAAGTTGGAAGAAGAAAACAAAATTGTGCTGTTCCAGGCAGCCCCTCACACCAGCCAGTTTTTTACAGGCAGCTGCTCTGCATGCGAGGAGACCTCAACTGTCTCTAACACTGGGCGTAAGGAAAAATGCTACAGTACGCCCATTCATCCTAACAAAGACTGATGTTTCTTGCATACATGGCTCCTGATTCTATTAGGGCTATTAATTCCTCTTTGAGAATAAACCTATTTCAAACTGCTGGTAGGATCAGAATCCTTGTTAGGTCTTCTCTTTATTACCACGAAAGCAGTGTTTTACCTCAGGGTACTATGTATTTCAGGTAGCCTGAGGTAAAAATACAAGTGAAGGCAATGCAGAAGGTAACTTTGCACAAAGGTGCAGATTTTGTCTCCACTGTGTTCTTAGCTTAGAATACCTGATGCATGGTACATACCCTGAGGTGAAAAGGGAAGTTTTGCTGGCAGGGAGTTTGAGGCCTCTTTCCCCTTTCTTTTTCAGAAAAATGGTAGAAGCAGTGCTCGTTCTGCTTGCTGAAATTCATTACATGTGCCTATTTTGTAATATTCTGTGTTTAGTGCTGAAAATGAATCAGGGAGAAAAAAAAATACCAGAGGTGCAACATGATGGATGCAAAAACTTCTCCGCCGAGGTGAGGCACTGAATGAAGAATTACAATTGGATTTTATCTCAAGGCATAAAACCCCCTGAAAAATGGGGGCTTGTAATGGAAAGGCTATTGCTGACACAACCTTAACTTGAACACTGCCAATGGTCACACTATCACTTTATATAGCAATTTAACGGCCAGCTTTTCGCCTTGCCAGCGGGAACACGGCCAGTTGAGGTGATTGGGTTTGCACGCTATAAAGCAGCTCAACCTTGGAATGCGCTGATGTGAAAGCACTCGTTCTTCATTAGCCAAATTTGAAATAATGCCCTGAAAATAGAAGCATGTGACTTGCATGTTGTGTTTACACTGGTGTTAGGTACATACAACCGTCACCTCACCTCCGGAGTTTAATGGACTTAATGAGCAGTTAAAGTGTTTTAGGCAGTTCGTGATGGGCAACTGCAATGTCAGTCAACAGCTGCAATTGGCATTTCGTACTTCTTAGTTACCCATGTGCAGCAGCGCCTGGCCTGCAAGATCTGCTGCCTTTTACAGCTCAGGCAGTGCTACTCAGCTTGCTCTGTTTCACTGAGCCATCAGATGGCGAAACAACCCACATGCCTTTGAGAAGCTGATATGATATCACATTATGAAATGATGAACATGAAAAAGAATTTCATGATTTACATAAGTGTATAACCTACATAAAAATAAACATAATATATATAATGACTGTTTATATATACATTTTTATATGCGCACACACACACATTTATATAACAAGTGTTATGTAATGAATGAACCTAAGTGCACCAGTTTGTGCTAAATATTTCAGCTTTATCGATACGATTTTCATTTGAGTTTACTTTTGATGGAAATCTCACAGAAATGTATATGTTTTCAAATTTCGGTTTAGCTGTGTATTTTTATCTGAAAAAATATTTTTCAGCTCACCCAATCCAATGACACAAAAATCCAACTGTAATTCTTCATTCAGTGCCTCAACTCAGAGGTGAGGTTTTTGCATCCATCATGTTGCACTCCTAGTATTTTTTTATCATTTTTTTAATTTTTAGTACTAAACATAAAAGATTATAAAATAGGCCCATGTAAAGAATCGCTTGTTCTTATCTTAGGCCTGTCCTGAGCAGATGTTGCTTACTATGTCACATGTTAAAGTTTTTGCAAGACATTCATTCAGGTTACCTGCCTCAGAGAGGGAATTGCTCCAGTTGGTGGGGATCAAGTCTCTCTATCAGCAAGTTGTCTCTCAGCCCAGTATGCTGGTGGCTGAATTCTTTGGCATCTGACATTTCACATACAGTCTCTCTGACCCTGTTGACAACGTGGCACAGTGAACATGTTGCACCCCCACGTGCACGAGGACACAAGGCTTTCACAGCCCTGTAGAGCTGTTCTGTTCCCAGGCATGGCCCTGTACCCCTGTACTTGGTAGGATACAATGGCCCAGGTTTGGCACTGTCTTTTGATAGGATACAGTGATCCCTAGCCAGGATCCTTTAAATCAATGCGTCACGGCGGGGTGGGGGCCATCTAGGAGCTGTAATTTTTCTTTCTAGCTTTAATTGCTTTTAAAGACTTTGGAAATGTCTGGGATGACACTCTAGTGTATTTAGCACAGACACATAGGATGAGGTCTCTGTATGCCCAGGAATTAAAAAGTTTGAAGCTGCCTGAAAAGGGAGTAGGCAGAAACAGACTTTTAAACTTCCTATTGTGTTTAGGTTATGACTTAACAAAAGTCTTCATTTTGGGGAGGAAGTTGTTCTAGACATGTGATTTGCAGATGTTCCTGGGCAGAGAGGTGCAAGTGGACAGCAGAAGCATATTCCTGCTGCATATTGTAGGCTCTAACTGCATCCTTCAGGGATCTCTGCTCCCACTCCGGCCAGCATTGCAACCTGAGATGTGTGACTGTGCATCATTAAGTGCTGGCAAGGATGGACATCCACCATGCACATCCACCCTGAGATGCCATCACTGGTTCATTTTTTCTTGTCTTTCATTCAGCAAGAATCCCAGTGTGGATTAAGTTTGAAGAACCACATTTAAAAGTGAAAATAAGAATGAAAATAATACAAAAACAAATATGTATTGATTTTTTTTTCTGTCAAGCATATGCAAGTGGAGATTTAACTGTATTTATGCAAATGCAGCTTTTAAAGAAGCTTTTCTCTTAGTCTTAATTATGAAAATCCTGAGTCTTTCGGTCCACAGTGAGCCTTGCTGTTTTTTGTAACTGAGACAATTTGAGTTATCTTGGTAATCTTAAACTGCCTTCTGCTTGCTGCCCAGAAGACTTTGCTGCAGCTCAGCTCAGGGTCAATTGTTCCTTAAACTTCTTTTAAACTCTATTCACCATGACAAGCAAATCAATCTTTTCAGTTTGGGAGCTGATGCAACTCAACATTTTATAAAGCGTTGCCATGAGAGTATGAACTGAGTAGATGATGTTCAGGCCTATTCAATGTCACTTTACACTACTTTACTAGAATTTCTTTAAATGCAGAATACTAACCTATCTGAGTCTCTTAAACACAAATAACCAGATCAAGCCAAATAATAAGACATCCTTTTTATAATGACATGGTTAGGTGACATACTTTTTCTGATCTCTGTCTCTCTCTCATTTCTTTGTGTATGCACACACATGCAAGCACACTTTACATTTAAAAGCAATCGGGGGACTATATATATATATATAGTCCCCCGATTGCTTTTATGTATTGTATGTACAATTTACATGTATTATCTATACATACATATAATATATGTATTATATACTACTGGGCATAACCAGTAGATTTTATTTAGGGAATAGTTTGGAGTCAGACCATATGACCAATAATTATTAGATGACTGAAAAACATATAATTGTATTAGATTTTTTCAAATAATAGCATCAGATGGTGGTGACAAATCTATAACCTTGCCTTAGTGCATGAAAATGTCATCACCTGGCTGTCATTAATACTAAAACCCCCATGCTTAGTGAAGCAACTTATGATCAGGCTGTGAAAAGAAGGTAACGGGCTTATTCTTTCAATACTGATCCCTGAGACACTCTCTCTATCCCCTGATAAAGTGGTGACTGAAGTTTTGTGTCAGGAGGACTCCATACTTTGAAGTGAGTGCATGCTTAATCTTCAAGATGTAGGATGTGATGCAATCTCCTGATAGTCTATTTGAGTGAGGCTGTGTAGAATAAGATATCAAAACCACTTCATAATTCTAAATGTGTAGTTGTGGTGCACCCAACAAAGCAGAAAAATCAGATTTTCTGAAAATGAGATCTTTTTAAGGCATCCTGAGTTGTGCACTGAAAGCACCCTCTATATCATTAGTTACTTTGGAAAACCGTAGTCCGAGGGTTTGCACTGTTCTCTCTCTGCATACAGTTGACCAAACTTTATGGTCAGATGTGGACTGAGGATCTTTTGAGTGAATAACAAGCAGCAGAACTGAGCCCCTCAGCTTTGGAAGCGCCTCCTTGAAAAATGATTCTGATTAAACCATGTGATGGGTTTTGCGATGAACAAGAAATAAATAATCCTGGAAATCTGTGTCATTTTGAATTAGAGGGAATTAAAATTTTGGCACAAAATATCTACACCTTCCTACCAGTGATCGTTTTCTCTGTTTTTCATCTGTTCCATTTATCCTAACAAACACCTGAGATTTATTATTTGGTTTCGGTATGGCTTTTTATCCACCCTTTCTTTAACTTTACTGGCAGGTGTCAGGTGACCCCCTCCTGCCCCTGTCCTATTTCTGTCCTTCCAACTGGCAGATGTCTTGATTTTGTATTTCTGAGAGTCATGAGAGAAAAATGTCATGCTGGATGACCGTATTCTCAAGTCTCAAATGTTTTCGAGAAGGTTTGAGGAAAAGAAACCAAGAGACTTTTCCTTTGTGCTCTTGCAGAGCACAAATACAGTGACAACCCATTTGAGAAGAGTGATGGCTTTAGTTTTAGGACAACACTTGAAAGTTTACAGATTTTCAGTTTTACAAATAAGAACACTTTCTTTCAAATTGGTGAATGAAGTGCATTATACATTCCATATGACTTTGAGGTGTGCTTAGTTTCATTCTGCAAATAGCTCTACCATCAGAAAGTGTATCTCATGTACTATAAAGTTTCAGATTTCATTTTTTCTCCATTAGCTCTGCTGTCAATAAGAACTTCTGCTATCTTGTTTTCCGTGTCTGATTGAAATCTGAAATTCAGATTAGCTGCTCTTACAATGACTTGCAGCCAAAGTCACGGAGGCTGTTTGGACTTGTCATGGTTTAGTTAAAGAATTTCTTTTTTTGTTTGTTTTTTATTTACAATTTTATTGGATTTTTATGTAGAAAGATGAAATACTAACAGGTAATACACATAATTTTGTTGTTTTGCCATGTTATGCAGACTTTACAAAACTATTAATAGGTGTTTTTTCATAGTGTAAAGGGAAGTTGGCATCCATCTGGAGTAACTCAGTACCTGCCAGCACTGGGTCTTAACCTACTCAGTAAATCAGGGTTATATTTGATCTCCAGGAAGGCTTCGCTACATGATTATTGTCGCTAAATGCATAACATTATTCCTAGATTATTGCTAATGGCAAAGTTCAGACTGCTGTTTCTTCTGGTTTTGATGTAATATATTTCTTTTGCGAATGATCAGAATCCTACTCTGAAAATCAATAATATACTGGTTTTAATATTTATTTATTCCATTGGGTAAAACTCTTTAAAAAATATGTCTGTTGCTGAGGCTTCAAACATGGAAAATAGTATTGTCAGGTCGCTAAACTTTATGATGAAGGATAAGATAGAGGAGAAATTAATTCTTCTGCAAGGTCTAGCAGACATCAGACTTTTTTGATGTCTTTCTTGTGGCACTGCAAGAAAGGCAGAAAATAGCACAGACAAAACTAAGCTAGTGACAATTATTTTAAGAAGAATGGTGCAATCCTGAATTTATAATGTTGGGGTTGCAATTTAGCAAATTCTCTCAAATACTGAACACTGCATATGATAAAATACTGCTTCCTTTTACAATAAGTTATTGAAAAGGTGAAGGGATTGTAATAGAATACTTGGCAGAAAGACTTCTGAAGGCACTTAGCTATAGTAGTTACATATTCTCAGGTTGTCTTTATCCATATGCTTAGAATCTCCTACAAATTTGTCAGATCCAATAATTCTACTTCCAAAGATGCTTACACTCAGTGTGTGCTTAAATAGAGGTATATCCGAAAAGGGTTTCAACCTAGTGCTTTACAGAGAGGTCATCAGGAGGTTTCAGATCAGTTTCTGGAATAAAATTCTGGTTTTATACTTTCATTAATTCCTGTAACATTCACCTTTATGACATAGATTTCCACGCTTGAGAGAGTATTTGGATTCAGTTGCCTTTGGGTTATAAAAGAATCCTATTTAAATATTTGAAGTAAATCCTCCTTTTTCGTCCAGATAGGAGGAAAGGGAAATGTTTCAAACAAACCAAGTTTTAAACTTCAAATTGCTCAAGTACGATAGCTCACAATGAGCAGCTGAATCAATCTGAAAAGATTTAAGGAAGTGTTCACATCATCCAGTCTTAGGCAATGGATATGATCAACCCATTACCCAAAATCTTCCTATTGTCAGACTGTCCAGAGAGCTCTGATTTACATGGTCCGAATCACCTCTGGGAAAAAACAGTTTCTCTCTCTACTGACTATTGGCAAGTACCTACAGAGAACAGTTGTCTAAATTGGACGGCTAAAGCTGGGTGGTATGAATACCCTCTTTTCATCACAGGGCAGAGTCAGTTTTTTTAAAAAGTGTGCCCTAATATCTGCATGAAGTGGAATTGATCACCCTTTCCCAAGGTTTCCCAAAGATCTTGTAGCATGCCAGAATGATGCGGAGGACCCAGAGTTTAGCATTTAGACTGTACTGGATTCAACAATATATTGTGGTTTAAAAATGCTGTTCAATTAGCTATTCTGATACATGTACAAAGTAAATATGTCGTATTGGTTTTTTGGGAGTGCCCACCAGAGCTAGACTTGCCAGTGAAGCCAAAAAGCTCAACTCTCCTGCCCTGATCATATTGCCTATGGTTGCATTGCTCACTTGACAGCCTATGGTGCAGGAGTAGATCTACAGCCTTTTCTTTATTTTGAGAGTTTATGTAGCTTTGTTACCTTTTTTGCCCCTTAGACACTGTCCAGTGCTTCTCAGTCATTGAGTTGGTGTGATGTTTGTCATGGGTTGTTTACTTTGCAGCATGTTAAGAATTTGTCTATTGGGCTCAATCCGAGCTGAAGAGGCTTGAAAAGCAGCAAAAATGCAATACTATTGCTTAAAAATAGTCTATGCAGCACATGTAGGCAAGAATTAATACACCAAGAGTTTTGAGCCATGATTTCTATTACGAGGCAAGAAATCTTGATTGAACTAATTACTGGTTTTAGTCTTGCATCATTGTTTTACTTTCAAATTATTTTCTTCAGAAATACTTGATGGTTATTTGTTGTTAATTATATAGAGATGTTGATTTGCAACTGAATATAAACTACACATTAAACCTACACACTGCTACTCCTTATTTTAACATTTTATCATTAAAATGTCAAATGACATTTCTTGTTTATTGTCTGATACTTTTACTTCTTCTTTGTGTGAAACTAGTGTGGATGGAAATGGAAATTTTATTAAATTTGAGTTCTATTTAGTTGCAGAAAATGTATCTTTTAAAGCCTTTTATTAATGAAATAAAATTACTTTAAATAGACCGATGACATATTTTTAAATTAAAACGTTTTGTAGTTTGAGCTATTTTGATTCATTTTATTAATGAGAAAGCATTCATTATAGCTAATGAATTAAACAAGTTGCTTATGGTTACAATTTCCCTAAGACTTTAAAATAATTAGCTTTTAGTCTTTCATGGCTTGTTTTTGTTTGTAGATTGGATGAGGAAGACAAACTATCACCTTTTAATCCCAGTCAGTTTATGTATGTTGAACGAAGTAAATAGTGTACAAAACTGCTAACCCAGAATGAAGGGGGGAAAATTCTTTCAGCACTCAAAAAAGTGCTGCTAAAATAGCTTAACACCTCAGTCAGATTTTTATACATGATCTCACCTGCTGCTCCCCGTCAGTTTGCTGATTTTACCTATCTTGTTACCTACCTTTCAATCCTTTTATTTAAATAGCACACTCTCAGATTGTCGTTCTTAAGTAGTACCTGAATGTGTCTAAAATAATAATAATAATTTTCTTTTTTTTTTTTCTTCTTCAGAGAGTATAGATCAAACTTGAATAACTTACAGGGTAGATTTTGTGCTGAGGATGTTTGAAAAGCAGCTCAAAGAACAATTTTGCCACAATAGTCTAAGGTACAAACACAACTCCTCAAGCATATAACTGAAATTGATTTAATGTGAAATCTATTGAATGGGATTGATTCTTATTGAAATCAAGGAAACTACAGAACTACAGAAAAGAGTAAGAATTAACTGCTTGAGTCAGGGTACCAAACTTTGTACAAATAGTTCCTAGCCATACAAATAAAGAAATTGAGTGCTGTATCAGGAAAGAATATTCATGCACATTTCTCCTTTTTAAATGCAGAATATTATATAGAAATTTCACTTCTTTTAGATGAACTGAGACAAAAAAATATAGAGTTTTAAACATGAGTGCAGCTGCAAAAACAAGGTGAGGTACTCAACAGTTCTTATCAGTTTAAATGAGTAAGTTCAGACTTTTTAATGGTTACACTCTGAATGTAATGAAAATAAATGCTGTAAAGGTGTGTAAGTGGTTTCCCAGACTGGCTTGGGAAAATGTCTCCTACAGAGTGTGTGTGTGTGTGTGTGTGTAGATCTGTCATAGTTAATTATCATTGTAGCTCTTCTCGTGCATCACAAATGATTTTGAGGGAGGATGCAGAGCTAGTGTGCCACTAGATGTTGCTCTAAGACAGCACCTAACAAAAGTAGAACCCTAAAAACCTATGCAGTCTCTAATATTTGCATCAATAACCACAATTCTTTTTAAAAATAATTCATAGATGAAATCTTAAGCTTTTGAAACAGGTTGCAAAAAAAAAAAAAAAGGAGAGAGGAAAAAACCATCATGAACTGCTATTAAAACTTTCAGTATCAGAGCTACTACATTTCTGGGAACAGATTATGAATAAGAATGCTATTTTATCAGAAACCTTTGGTTTTATAAGACTATCTTATCTAATTCTTGAAGTGCTTTCTGTTGAGTAAATTCACATCCTTTAAAAAAGCAGAGCATAAATTCCTTAAGTCTTTCTATTCCAAAATCTGAGGCTCATGCCTGCTTGAGGTCAGTAAATAAATGAATTTGTTGATCTTGGTTGAAATACCATGTATGCTTCATGGTATTTAACTAACTTCATCTTAGTTTACGGGCACTTAGAAGTTAAATAGAATAAATGCTAATTAGGTCAATATGGAAATAAATCTGCAGAGCTGTAATAAGATGCTTGCACAGTGTCTACCGAAGCAGGTGTGGTTTTAGTCTAGCTTGCAGTATTTCACTTGCAGAAACAAACAGATTAATAAAAGAGAAGGAAAAAACCTTTGAAAGGTAGAGAATTTGCTCTTCTGGGAATCAGTGAAGGTTGGGATCAAGGTCCTTAGTAAGATAATTCAGAATAGGAGGACATATGTGTGTAGAAGATTTTTGCAGGATAACAGGCTAAAATGGCAACAGAACAGATGACACAGCTAGATACTCCCTGCAGTGAATATTCAGTCTTGTTTTGGCCCCACTGAACAGTTCTGTGTATGCTTAGCTTTGAGTAGTCACATTGTTTAGATTTCCAAAATGTTCTCATTTATACTTGTTTTACCCAACTGAGCAACATACAGATATGATCAACATCAAAGACAGGTTATTTTTTTGAGGAAATATTAGTAGCTCGCTGATTAAATATGAAGTGGGCATTGAGAGATGATTAACACTGTGAAATGGATTTCTGACATTTTAAAAAAGCAGCGTGTACTCTTTTCTTTAGCTCTGTGGTGGGTCTTAAATGAGCAAAGTCTTTGCTGATCATTTTGTTTTGCATTTGGAAATGATGTATTCTACCAGTTATGCTCTACAGGAAATGGTTGAAATTAGTTTTCATTAGTTCATTTATACTGCACTCCTCTGCAAGATTGCAGCTTGACCTCATTATACCATCAGAATCTCTAAAAACTTTTTTTAAGCCAAGCACTTTCAAAATTGTAATTTTTAAAAGAATTTCAGTAAAACAGAATTAAAATATGATTCTTTTTAAGGCCTTCAACACCCTGCTGTTCATGTATAGTAAAATACTTTGAAATTGTCCATATCTGTTTGATAACAGTTTTTAATCTACAGTATACAGAAATATTGTATACTATATTAAGGTGTTCAAGTTACCTTCTTCACATCTGCTTTTTCTCTCTTTTCCTTGTGACACAGGCAGACGCGCACACGTGTGCACGGAGGACCATATACCAAGTTAGGAGCTAATAAAGATGTCAACCACTGCACTCCATTATGAGCTGTGACACATAACACAAAGCACCTTGCCTACTCCTCATATTGTCATTTTCTGTAAGTGCTAGCTTTGCTTCTGTTTTTTTTTAGCTGATGTATCAACACCTTGCACCCAGGAAGAGATTCAATAAAGTCAATTAATTAGGGTAATCTTTTAGGCAGCGAGGGAGTAGGAGCACAGGAGCTGTCTGGTGCCAGTCTTGTGCATCTTGCAGTATTCTGCTTCCCAAAGCCTAATCAGTGGGCTTGTTTTGGGGGGGTTAACAGAGGCAAAGTGGAACATCGAGGTTCTCAGTTCCTTACAGGGCTTTTGTACCAGGATTTGTTTAGGTAAGACAATGGAGTGGCAGAACACACACCTCCTGAGACTGCTGCCAGCCACTATAGAGTGTGAGAGGAGGGAGAGGAGGGAAGCAAGGGCTGCCCGTGAGCGGAAGAGTCATGCCCCGTTTTCCAGAGAAGCAGTAAAAAACACTAAGGACACTTCTCCATCTTTACAGTTATTACGTATCAAAGACAGTGTCTGCATTTTCAGTAGATATATAAAGCTCCTGTGTTTGAGATTTATTTCTGGTTGGTAAAAATAGTTTTATCTTCTTCTAGACTGAGTGTGTTGGATGGCTTTCTTGTTTCTGTGATTCAGTAACAGCGTCATTCTTTAGAGACATAATGCACATACTGCTGACATTGTTCCAAAAAATAGATGGTCCAGGTCCACCTTAGGGGAATTCTCTAAACGGAAGAATCAGAAATGATCATCTCATGCTGGGTGTTGAAGCACTTTGTTTGCATGCTGAGAGCGCTGAAGGAGGACCTGGAACAGTCCCCTTGCACATATTTACACAATAGACTGTCGCTGCTTTGAGTTGTCAGCCCAGTGGTTCAACATTCACTCTTAAAAGCCTTCAGTGCATATTTGCATACCAGAGCTTGGTTGCTCATCGGGAGGAGGTCAGTACCCTCTCAGCTTTACTGCAGGAGCAGGAATACAGTTTCTTCTTCATTCAACAGTCTCTCCCTCCCAGCAGTGGAAGCAAAACTGGGAGCCTGTTTAGCGGAAGTATTTTATACCCCAAAATCTGAACGCAGCAGAAAGAGTATGTGCTGCAACGTGTTCTCTCTGCACCTCAGAAATATCAGAGAATTTCCCCCTCTTTCCTCCTTCCAAAAGAGAAGTGCTCCACATGGCACAGAGGCATAGGACAGATGGGGTGCCATGGATTAGTCATATGGAAGGTACTGTGAAAAGATGTATGACTGCCCTTACTGGCTGCCTCACCTTGTCCTCGATAAAATGGGGAGATGGGGTGGGATAGTCTCTGTAGCTATCTAGTAAATCTGCACTTCTGTGTAAGATCCAGGGCTGCTTGTGATCCTGGGGGACAAATGGTGAGCTGGAGAGGATGTAAGATGTTTAGAAGGCAGACAAAAAAAAACCTGCTCAGGTCCTCTGATTCTTCTGCCTCCATGAGGTCTGGCTTGGATGTGTCCTTCTGAAACCTGCATTAGGAGTAAGCTGCCATGCAGGGATGGGGCACAAATAATATATTGTTTAAATTATAATGGGATACTCCTTTTGGCAACATCTAATTCTGGAGGTGATTTTTCATCATACCAATGCCAGAAATTCAACCACATAATTTATGGTAAGAATTTACATTTATTTTTGTGTTTGAAGAGTGACTTGGTGGCTTAAGCACAAAGCTGGACGAGAGATTAAGTAGTTCCTCTGGTGCTTTGCCCTCCCTAATTTACGTGTGGCCTTGGTGGGACAGGCTACTCTCATAGGCACAGTAATGCATCCATGGCATTTGCTGGTGAGACATAACTAAAGTAAATTCTCTGATGCTATGCGTGAGTGGAACTAGAAGAGCACAGTCTTGTCTTTTCTAGTATTTTAAAAACTAAAAATGAGAACTTAGAAATTCACCCATCACTACCAGTTTGCATCATCTGCGAGAAGCTATTCTGTGCTGCAGGCATTCATCTGTTATGAAGAAGGATAGGCCCACCATGTAAATAAAGTAAATCCATCTCATTTTACATGGATGGTCAAACAGCCATCTTATGATAACTCTCAATCACTGCCAAGGTGAATCAGCCTCAAACCATAGGAGAAAAAGAAAGTTTCTCTTCAGTTTCTTTGGGTCTGCATTGCAGAAGTCTGAATTCAGCTTGCAAACACGCTGCATTGTCATATGCTGTAATCCACAGCTCTGTTTATACTGCCGTGTGTCCTGTGTGCTGTGTGCTGCTGCAATTCCTAACTACAGCAGCAGTATCAAAGTTTGACTGCAGCCTTATCCCTAACTTTACTGGCGTTGTTGATTATTATCACAGTTGCAATACAGATTTAAAAAAAAACAGAACACCTCCACAAACCAGCTATATGCTTTATAGTTAATGCTATCTTCAGTTTGTTCTCTATTGGTACTAGAAACCCTTCCAGTTTAAGATAAAATAAAACAAAAATAGCAAAATAAATAACTAGGGGGCATTTGGAAGGGAATGAAAGCTGTTTCTTGGTCTGAATATCTTCATAGAGCTTTAAGTGTACAGCAGCCTCAGACAGAAAATATAATCAATCTGAACAGTACCTCTGTGGCAGGGAGAACCTGTGAAAAGCACAACAATGCATTAAAATAGGGGTGCAAGAAATATGCATTTAGTTATTTTTTACAAAATAAATTAGGTATTGACACAAGAAGTTACACTGTAGTTTTCTGTTTGAAATGTTACAGAAGTAAATTGCTTTCTTTCTAAAGGGCAGCATGGAGCTTTGGTCTTGCTTTTCTGTCATCACATTTAACTCATTAGCATGCAGGTGCACTCTCTGAGTTTCATGCAATAACTGTCTCCTTTCACTGTGTTTACAGATAATCCAGCAAGTTTGCCGGCCAAATGGCTCTCTGAATGCGAGCCCACAAAGCAATGAATGAGATAGCACTCTGCTCAGGGAGATTCCAGCACAGCTAGCCAGAAGGTGAGTATCAACAGTGGCATTAAAACCAAAAAATGGCTTGAAATTGTTTGTAACTGACTATCATGATAATTAATTGTAGGTAATGCTGCAGTCACTCATTATTCTTCCCTCTCCTTAAAATCAACTCTCTTGTTTTTTAACAAGTGATCCATGGTTAATAGTGGTTCACACGATGCATCCGAGCTCCTGGTTTACTAATCATAATGAATTATTCTGCTTCGTGGGGAACCAGCCACGTGTTTGGTGTGTGAAATAGGAAATCCTTCATGGAGAACCGAGGGCGCAACGGGGGCTCTCGTGACCTCACTTTGGGACTGAGCAGCAGATGAAACACCACGGTGAGCAGGAGCCCTGGCTCCTGCAGCTCTGCAGAGCTGCCTTTTCCAGTGCTGTAATAGCTAGAAGAAGGGCCTGTAGCTTAGTTGCTGAAAGGATCTAGGCTCAGTTCTGGAACTAGCATATATAGATATCTCTGATGGTGATATCCCTGTGCTCCAGCTCTCCATCAGCTGCATGGATGTAATGTCCCTGTTCCGTGTTCTTGTTGGGAGAGGTAATGTACCTAACCCTCAGTCCTGCAAAGGCTGGGTGTCCAGCTAATTGTCTGGGCTCTTCTTAATTTATATGAGAGGAGGAGACTTCATCTCAGGTAAAAGAAATGCCTCAGACAGCTGGGAAAAATGGCCCCTCTATGTACATGGCTTTTTCTCTTACTTTGATGGGAGCCTAAGTAACCAGCTCAGGCTCCAAGTTGTTTTTTAAATGATTGAAGATAGTTGAGGCAATTCTACCCCCTGTATCTGCTCTTTTGTTAAAATTGTCAGCCCTGAAGCTGGGGACTGTCTTCTGCCACCATGGATGTTGCTGTATGTCTAACATGGCAAAGTCATCACTGCAGATGGAGCCTCTACATGCAGCTGTAATATGAAGAATCGATAAAAAGACTCTTAGAGCTGCTGACTATGCCAGTCTACACCCATATAAACAGAAAGATAATGGAAAACCTCTGGCTGTTAACCTAGCATGGGTTACGCAGCCAGGCTCAGACATAAAATCATGTTTTGGCAGCTTAACAAGCTGCTGCATGTCTACTGAGCAGTTCTTAATATCCCTGTGCTGATCTCATCCTCATCATCTCATATATGCTCATGTGAACACAAATGGATGCCTCAAACTGATGCACAGTAACTTGTTAAGCCTCTGTTATCATGTATCTCAGCCCACAGACGACCCTCACACTAAATCTTTTTTTACTTGGGCTTCATGCTGACATTGGGGATTTATCAAAATCTGCTGTGCAGCTATAAAGATTTTTGCTAAATATGCAACAAACGTCAATGTGTAGGATATAGGAAATGGAGCAGAATGGCTATTAGGAAAAAGTTCAGCATCTCTTCGGTGAGTTTTCATGCACGATTTGGTAGGTAAAGGTTATCAGAAAAGTCAATAGGAGTGTGCTCAGGAAACGTAACATCAGTTAAACCTCTTGACAGGTGTGTTACAAAACAGCAGCAGATCATTCAAAGCTGACCAGCAAAATTCTCTTGCTCCTGAAGGTAGAAATGCCTTGTCGTACTCCTGGACTGCTTTACAAACCTGCTGGCCTGCTGAGCTGAAAGCCATCACTCTGCTCCCAGATGGCAGGAGTTGCATTTGGAAAGGCATGCAATGACTCTCATCTCTGTAATGTGCCAGTCTGGCACTCTTTGAAAGCAGGTGAATGAACATTTTTTTAAAATAGGGGGTTTATGCCTGTAAAAGACTCCAGCTTAAGACGAATGGGCACTCAAGTCCTTTGCTTGCCTGTGGAATTTGCACAGCGTGGGAGCTGGCAATGCTCACAGCATCCACACAGATATTTCTCAGTTCTCATGAGGTGGAAGCCAGAACAACAGGTACCTCAGAGTCCATTTCCATTCTCCTCATCATGGATGAGGAGCTTGTTAATGTTCTTGTCTCATGAGAAAATGCTAGGTGATCACAAAAGAGGGCCAATGGGCCCACGACGTGCAGCCCTTGCAGTCTGCTGGCTTCCTGCTTGCCAAGCTCCACAGGGTCTCTGTGCCTGGGTTCCAGAACGACGACTCCAGATGCTCCAGTCTGCGTGAGGAGGCCACTGTGCTCTCCCCTTCCCTTATATTCCCTTCTCCTGTTGCTAATCGCCTTCCTTGTTCACACACATAGCATCCTACAGTCCACTGTCCTTGGGCTCCAAGATAGTGCAGATCAGACTCAGCTCCACAGAGCTCCTGCCCGTGAGGGTTTTGAGTTTTCAGATCACCTCTTGAGGTAAACGTGGTAGAGCGGAACACGAGAAACATGCAGACTGCATCAAGTTGAGAGATGTAAACATGCTGTGTCTTGTGCAAGAAGAATGCACGTGTATCTGAAACAATAAAACAGCCCACACATACGTGCAGTGCTGGATTCCTCCCATCTGTTTCTGACCTTCCCTCTCAACTGAGAAGTTTCCTCTCTCCATATAGTGCAGAATGTTTCTGCTCTTGGCCTTTTCTCTTCTCACTTTAATACAGCCAGGGAGATATTCCTATCTTATATAGGCATCACAACCCTTTGTCAAGTGAGCGTCTAGTTACATCCGTCGAACTTTTAGAACATCATAGCAGACGATTTGTTCCTCAATGTCTTGAACAGTAGAGCCGAAAACGTGGTTTGTTTGATCTGTCCCCTTGCTCAGAGATGCTCCATTTAAAGAGGTCCTGTTCCTTCTGCTCCTGTTCCTTCTATGTCACCTGAAACTTTTTCTTCTCCCCTTTCTTACTGTGTTTATCTGAGTGTGGAAGCAAAAAACCAGGAAGAAGGCAGTCACTCCTCATATTCACGTCAGGATTCACACATGGCACTCAAACAAATTCTCTCAAACATCACAGCTGTACTTCAGGCCATTAAGCTCTCAGTGAAAAGATTTGTGTTTCACTCATTTCAATCCCTTGATAGGTCCAATTGCCAGATGTAAAAGTTTTTAATCACATATTTAGAAATTTTTATAAACTGGTGGGATTACTGAGTGGAAATCCAGCACAGCAAAGGCCATAAGGTCTGCTCAGGAAGGAAAATCTTTATAAATAAGCATGCACTGAAAGAAAGAGCAAAATAACCACTACCTCAAGCTATGAATCAATGTGTTCCTGAGAGGTTAAGGTCTTGAGTCAGTAAAGTCTTTAAGAATATCCCCAACTTTAAGTGACCCCATTGACTTCAGTTATATATGTATCAGTAGCTTGGTCAGTTGGGACTTTCTTTTATAAGATGAAATAAATCCTTTTTTAAATTCATTTTTAGAGTCTGGAATTGTGGCCTGTATGCAGTTTGCAAACACAGTGCCTCTAAAAGTGTAAAATGTAAGTAGAGAAAGCAAGGATGGGAGTAGGTTAGTAGCACTACTCTCGTGTATCAGTGTAGGACACTGAGGCTTAAGAACCCAAGGGTTTATTCAGTGCCACACAAGCAGTAAACAGCAAAGCCAGGGAACAGATCCCAGTCTTCTAGGTCCTGCTTTCTATGTTTCAATCCTCCTATAGAAATTCCAACCTTCCTATACGCTTCTTTAGACCCTCTGCTAACACCTGGGTAAGTGCAAGGGACAATGGAGTTAGAGTTAGCTAATACTTTACCTATGGGGGATCAGGCAATATATCTTCTTCCTGCCCTAACATTTATTTAGAAACTTGAGTATGATACGCTTGTGAAATACGTATTTTTTGCATAACAATCTTCAAATTTCAGAGAAAAAGTGAAATATTATTTTTCTGGTTTATTCATTCAGATAATTGTACCTGATACAATGTTTATAACCAAGCACATTAACTAGTCTATTGCGGCTCATTTCATAGCACAGGAGTGGAAACAATAAGAAGCAGATCACCAAACCTCAAGTAATTAAATATAAGTATAGTAGTCGTAATAAAGAGAAAGAAAACACTGGGTAAGTTTTCTGAAAAGGAAAAAAAGTATAATTACTTCAGCCGAAGGGCAGCAATAACACAGACACTGACAAAATACAGGGATTTTATGTGCTTATTGACTCAACCATTCACAAAAAAAGTCATTATCTTAGCAAATGCCACATTACGAGATAGTAATCAAGCTACTGTACTGTACCTCTGAGATACAAAGCACCTTTTACTGAAAATCAAAAGCACTTTTCTGAATAGTTAAGAGAAGAACTTTATGGTTCTGTGATGATATGGCCACGTATTTTTCTTTTTGCTTTTTTAACATTTAGAGCTGCTATTTAAAATCCTTTCATTGTCAAGAAACATTCTGGAGTGTTTCTATTGGCTTTTGGCAGAGCAGTTGCTTAGTTAGTATAGAAACTTTTAGCATGCCCAGCTGAGGCACATCTGACCACCTTAGCTCTGAATGATAAGCTTGCAATGAAATGAATGAACTGAATGAAAAAGATAAAAGTAAGCTTATCTGTAAAACCTTTTTTTTCATCCATCCTTACTGTGTGCAAAATGTCTGTTGAGCTAATGATAGGGAACCTCCATTTTAAGACCAAAGGAATTATCAGTCTGTGGAAGAAGCAGCTGAGGAATGCTCAGAGGGTGTAGAAATTTGTACCGCGTGTGGATGATGAGCACAGTATTGACTAGAGAAGCAGGAAAAGATAGGAAGTCTTTAGGATAAGCAGCCCTGTGACTGTCCTTGGAAGTCATAGGTAGCCTGTTCTGTTTCCAAAATATAGATATCACAGCCATGGCAAGATACCTTTGCTTGGTATGGAGTGTATTAGCCTTATCAGCCTCTCCCCTTGCCCATGCCCCCAACTTCTGCTTTTTTATTTTTTGGGAGAGATGAATATCAGAATAGTTTAACTAAGGATAAGTCATTTTCAACCTCTGCTTGTAAGGGTTGTCTCAGTCTCCTTGCTATCCTGGTCGCTGCTAGACTGGGGAATCTGGAAATGCCAACCAAATTCAGAACATTAACTTCACTTGAAGGTTTAATATTCTCTCCCTTGTTTTGTATTGTTGTCTCTGTCCTAATGACTACAATCATCTCCATCTTAATTAGATTAGGAAAAAAATCCCTCTGAAAATAGAGGAAGAAGAACCTCCTGTCTCCAGATGCAAAAGGCTGATGTATCAATCTACAACTGGAATGTAAATTGCAGGTATCTGAGACTGATTGTTTCAGCATTAGTATGTCTGTGATGGATTTTACATCTATTCCTGTATTTTTTTTTTTTAAAAAGCCTTATATACACCAGTTTACCCAAGACTGTGAGGCATAAGAAAATAATGTTATCTTGGCTCTGTAATTTCCATTACAAATTAGGTGCAAATATTTAAGGATCTTTATTTGCTGATGTACATTTCTTTCCCAGTTGATATGATATAACAGAAAGAAAACACAATCTCTAAGCTCTTTGGGACGGCCGGTGTGATTAAACCTCCTGACTGTGGCTGTACTGTGTGTTACGTGAATGTAATTTTTGCGGGTGTATTTCATTTCGGATGCGGTGGTACTAATTACCCTCTAGTATCATGTTTATCTTTTTCATCAAAAATGTCACTGTTCACAAGACTTTTTAAGGTGAAGAGGAGGCAGGAAACAGGTTCTTTTTCTATATCAAATTTAACATCTGCTGTATCTATGGATAACAGGTTCTGAGGTGAACTGCTGAGTGTGTCACAGTAAGCCCAGCAGAGTTAAGTGCGGAAAGTCAGTCTGAGCACATGCTGTAATGGATTTGACCTCGAAGAGCACTGCAAAGAGAGATTGCAGATAACCATATGAACCGACTTCAGAAGCCTGTTGCCCTGACTCCCTGGATACCAAGAGAAAAGAGAAGGACTAAATAGATGGAGTGAACAATCAGAAACACAAGGTTGAATAAATGCTTAATATTTGAAGTGTTGACAGTAGAAGAAAACACAGAAGAGCAGCACATTTCCCTACTTGACTCCAACCACGTTAGGAAAATAAAACTCCTTAGAAGACAGTTTTATAAAAGTAAGTTATATATTCAATAGAAGTCAGGTGTGAAAGTAATCTTGGAACAATAAAGACATGTAGCTTGGAAGATCTTCAGCACTTTTCCGTGGCAAGCAATTACTGATTAAGAATATTAAGGAGAAAGGAGTAATTACTTGTGTGGAGAATGAGAGTTGCATTCTCCCCAGCAGGACCAAGTTCGAGGTTCCAGCCTTAAGGGCAGCAATGGTGGATGTGACGGAGCTCTGCCACGGGTACCTCAAAAGGTCACAAATGATGAAGCATATGAGTTATTAGAATAGCTATTTTTGGATCAAATTTTTCTAGGGTGGAATGGTGTACATTTTTGAGCATCCCAAATTCAGAGGCTGTAATTAAAATAACTATTCTTGCTCGTTCTGAAAAGCAAAGAGTTAGAAGAGATGGTCTTAAACACAAGAGATATAGGTTTGCAGAAATGAAAGCTGAGGGTGAAAGCATAATGATTTAATCTATGCAATGATGTGAAAGGGCAAATATTTGGAATGGGTATGATTCCATCAGTCTGACTTTCCTAAAGTAACCTTGATAGTGCAAAAACCCCTGCATTGTAGAGCTTGTGGTCTAAAATGAGAGGATAAGACAGAAGACAGACAAGAAAATGGAGGCTAAGAGAGTCAAAAGTGTTTCTGTGCTTGTAGTCCCAGAAAACATTGGGGCAGAAGTGGGAATAGAGCCCAGCTGACATTGTATCCAATGCTTGTTTTCAAAGGAAGGGCTTTCCACTTGGTTATTCTTCACATTACATTTATTAGCAAAAGTAGGGATTAGAATCTCTGGGACCATGGACTGATGTAAGCAAGTGCTCCTTGTTTTGTGTCTACTGTGTTTAAAAAGAGAAGCAGAGAAAGAAGAGAGAACGTGTGCACATGTTTGCTGCCACATCTGCTCTGCAAAACCCTGAGCCTGAGTTAAAATAAGCCCTTAAAGAGAATATAGACAGCAGTGTATTTAGTTTTGATTTATTAAAATAGTTTTCAGACTGCAGTCTTATTTGTCCTGTGAGAACTGCACTCTCTGGTAATGGGAGCATTGAATTTTCATGTGAAACATTTTAGAGAGCATATTTTTTTCCACCTACGAGAGTGTGACAAGAATTTGTTCTTGTATGATGATGTGCAAGTTATTATAGCTGCTATGCTAAACATGTATTTATGATCACTGCTGGCACAGCTGCTGTGTATTTTGTTTATGCTGTTACAAACCTACTTGTGACACATTATAAAAAATACATTCTTTTGTGGTAGTCTCACACTGAGGCAGAATAAATCATGCCTCCTACCTCTGCTCTGGCTTTTCTGATATTGCCACTTTGCTTTTCCTTACCCTGGAGAAGAGAGCGCCTGTGTGATTCTCAGTCCCATACCAGATGATGTTGAAGGCCTCATGAAAGGGCAAAAATAGATGCCTTAATACAGCTGTCAGAGAGGCAAGCCCCAAACCGCAGCATGAAGCAGCTACTGTCCTTCAATCAGAATAACCTGCTTTCATTAAATGCTAGTTTGGGAACAGCCTAGACACACTTTAAGCATGTGAGGAACAGCACAATGCATAATTTCAAAACGGGGAAAACAAAACAACAATAGAAACAAAGCTCCCGAAATGAACAAGAGCTAGCCAGATCTGGCACTAGACAAGTATTAGACAAGAAAGACTCATGTCTTTCATTTTCTCTGCTCCTTCATATTAGCATGGACAAAAGACATGACTACTGTCTCTCTGCGCCTTTATCACAGGCACCTCTTTGTGATGCTTTTTTTTTAAAAAATGAAAGCACTGTCAAATAATTGCAACACAATTTTAAAAGCTCAAGATTTGATATTTTTGAATTAGTTTCTTTTCGCTTTCCAAACCAGCATTTTTTATTCTTATTTAATTAACAACATTCTAAGAGTGGTTTTGATTGACTATCACCATCTGCATTGTATATGAACATTCTTCATAGCCTTCCATTTTCCTGTCCATGTTCCCACTGATATCAGTGGTGCAAGACCAAGCCTTATTGTTTGTTGTTTAAAGGACATGGGTTTATACAACGTCTATAGAGAAAAATGCAACTTTTTTTTTTTTTGACTGAGTTTTATGCAGATGTGTGTTTACAAGACTGATGTTTTAGCTTTTAATCTGCTTTTGTATAAGATGCTATATGTTACGTGAAAGCAGTTCCAAACTTAATGTATTTTGGATATTTTATTGACTTCCCCAATAGCTGATATTGCTGGGAACGAGTCCAAAACAACTCTTACTGAACCCCGAGACAGAAATTATGGGAACTTTAATCGATATCATAGTATAGACAACATTTACTACCTGTTATCACAGGTGTTTTTAAGCTTTTCTCTTAACCTGGAAAACAAATTGCACCTATATGTTATGTATCATTGGGCTGTAATTTTTGGTTGATGCTGAACTTTCAATGGCACATATGTACTAACTCTTCAGAAAACAGCTGGTTATGAGGCATTTTGTTTAATTATGCCTTGGTGTTTTGACTCTCCTGTAATGTTTATCATCCTGAGGAACATAGCTGAAGATATAGGTCAATGACCCATTTATATATTATAGTCTGACACATTACTCCACGGGGGGTTAGCTACCTAAATGGGAATTTTATTCATGACTTCTTTTGTGTCGCTATTCTGAACCACTTCTTTATAAGGCTACAGGAGCAAAAGACTTAAGGTCAGCAAAACTGTGTTTGGTCAAGTTCTTTTAGATAATTCCTTGCGGTATAATAAAAGGGTACTTTTCATGCCATGCAGCATGTCAGAATTCAGTAAAGAGAAACTAAGGGGAAGAAGGAATCACAAACAAACCACAGAGCAGGAAAACTGTTGAACATTCTCAAATTTCTTTTGACACTTCATGGTGACAGAAAACCCTGTGCTAAATATGTTTGTGCTGGTCTGCTGTGAAAATTCACTGTTCGATAGCTTCCAGAGTTTCTCATCTCTTACCTACGGTGTGCATACCTACACCTCTGACCATTGGGCTCCCTTGCAGAGTGTGGATGGGTACTGAGTGGCTCAAAGGCGTTTAAAGGATTTTGTAAACTCTGTTTTCAAGGTGTACCTCTACTTTTAATCTCCTCACAACAGGAATTTGTCAGTTCATCACGCCTTTCATAAGAGGCAAAGTTGACTCTGTGAATCAGCAAATGAGTGAACAAATTCCTGAGTCTAACAGTAACTGTGGGGTCATGAAAATAAATAACTCTGCATAATATGCTATATTTTGACAAATATGCTTTCATTGTAATTTGAAGTAGCAACATTTTGTAATATAATGATTCTTCTTTTTTCTTTGGTCATATTTTGACTAGCTCACAGCTGGGCCCAAGGACTGGAGGTCAAAGGCACAGAGGTGGAAATAGAGCACAAGGTGATTTAATTTACTATCCTTGATTTTGCCCGGCTGCTTTTTTGACTAGTCTCATTTTAACTCCCTCAGTGATCTCCACTGATTATTTCCTTTGGAAGGTATTCACAGCTTAATGCTAATTACAAGTCAATATACATTTTAAAAGGAATAGAATAGGTTAAATTGAAATGCTACCACAGCATTCTTCTGTTAGATCTCTGCTAACAGGACACATGGTGAAGCTTACTGTAAATTAGTTGCTTGGTTATGCAATCCTTGGTTCCTATGTTTATCGTCAAAGTAACAAATCAGTGTTTCTGTATATTCATATTCCAATTACACTTAGAACATAATGATATAGTAGAGTGTAGTGATATAGTCACAAAGGCTATCTTTAGCTTAGGGAGGCTTGAAAACCTCTGGATAGCTCAGAGCATTAGCTGAATCTGTCACACTCCGCCTTTTTTTTTAGGTTAAAGCTGAAATCTAGAAAAGTCCCTTTAAGGCATGCATGACACTGAATACTAGCAGTACTTCTTTTTTCTAATTCTTAGTTTAAAAGACAAACAAAGTGGGTTTTCTGTCCAATCTGGGAATATAAATCTGTCGAGACATACCAATAAAGACAGTCACGGACAAATCAGTCTGAGCAAACTCTGAAGCTGTCTGGAAGCGCTGAGATAACTTCAAACAGAGCAGCAATGCCTCATCCTCCTGCAAACTCCATTTGCCTGCAGATGCCCTAGAGTGTCTCTTGGATACGCATGGAACTGTGAAATTTCGTGTTCCAGCACGACGTTGGTTAGATTTAGCTTTGGGCTCAGCCTCCATTTACTGCCGATGAATCAGAGGTTCACTTGGCTAAAGCATCCAAAAAAGAAAGTTGCTTGCTGAAACTGCACTAAATTGTCATCCGGCTCCCACTGAAGTAAAAATTCTGGTTGGTTCCCCTGGCTCACTTAGTCATGCAAAAGCTGGGTGGGTAGGCATTTTTCCTTTTGGAAATAGATCACGAAAAAGAAGCCAACTGGATTCCCAGGTTGCTCTGCTGGGGCCTCTAGAGGCTGGTGGTACTCAGGGCTGTTGGCAGCCCTACCTTTCTACCAGCTTCTGCAAGCTTTCTACTGGCTTTCTACCAAGTAAGACGGCACTTCTACCTCCATGTAGCTCTGCTTCGTCTGTCTCTCCTGCTCATGGCAAGCAAATGAATGCCACACATGTTTTATTACAGATTTTTGGCGTTCAGACAAAGTGCAAGGAGGGGAGGACAATTAGACTTCAGGGTGGTACCTCCCTCTAGCATCATAAATCAAAGTTATTTAACACTGAATTCAATGGCATGTCAATAAGAATGCTTGGAAAGAGAATAACAATAACCAAATTTGTTTTCATAAGTTGTTTACCATAAGTGAAAAAAGTACAGAAAGAAATGAAAAATGTAGTAACTTTGCACTGAATGCAATTGTATAGATTCCAGATCTCTTTCAGAGTTACCCAGAAGTAGTCTTCTAATGTGTTTCCTCTTGACATGTCTACACCCTCTATCTAAAAGCTCATACTATTTTTTTCTAGATTTTTTTCCATCTTTCTCTTGGCTGAACCTTTCTGCTAGAGTATTGAAACTTGACAGTATAAAAACTTAGGAGAATAAAGCTGACTTTCCTCCCCTAGCCCTTTGCCAACTTAAAAACGTGAACAAAATTTTTGGTTATTAACCGCCTGTATAAATCAAGCTTGTTGGGCTGCAGCTGACCCCATTTGAACTGCAGCATGGTGGAGGGGTTTTTCCTATCAATCAGCCACAGAGGGACTGGACTCAGTGCAATGAAGTCTGTTGAGGATGGGTGTCAGCATCTTTCCTAGTTGTAATCTCTACACAGCTCTTATAATGACTGATATACTTTCCTTACCCAAAACCATCAGCAAATGCTTTCAGCCATTAATGTACAAGTCAGCAGTGGCAGTCACGTGTGAGTGGACACCATCATTTTTTAGTCATGTAATATTACACCAAAGCAATGCTTTGTGCCGTGTCATCCTTATAACAGGAAGGCTCTAGTTCTGAGAAGCACCAGGTCATGGTACGGATGAATATTGGCTCTCAGAGAAAGATGAATTACTAGAGACATTTTCTGCAGCTCTCTAAGTTTTCCCTGAAGTTGCATTTTTTTCTAGATGATTCCGGTGATAGCATATGTAATTTTTGCTGGGGAATTTCTTTGGAGGAAGGACAGATCTTGCCATCTGGACTGGAAACTACAAATTCTTTAAGTGTTGCATATTTTTAAGGACATTTAAAAAATTTTCTCTGGGGAACTGTTGAACTGAACAACCCTTAGTACTGAAAACAAATAATCATGCTACATAGTTAGTTTTTTTTCCCCTATGTCTGTCATAGAAAACTGTTCAAAAGGGGGAAAAAGGCTTCTCAGCATTAGGGGCAGACTTTGCATTCTCATCCTAGACAAATTTCATTGAAACCAGTGGAGTTCGAGTTGCATAAACAACATACAGCATGAGTGTAAGAACTTTCTCCTTAAAATAAGTGAGTTGTATGTTCAGAGTCTCAGGCTCAAATATAGTTATTTAGAAACTAAATCTATTATATATGTATATTCTGGCATATCAGGATAAGAATTTTACCCTTTGTTGCCTTTCATGCAGCGAAAAAGGGGGCTGGGAAATTGCTTGAAAAAATATGACAGAAGAAGCAGAGAAAATGGGCTTAGTGGAGATGATGGTGTAAAACCCAGGAGGCATATCATTGAGTCATGCTGTGCCAAAATTAGATTTTAAAAATGCTTCTGTCATCTTATGAAAACCCACAACACTTTGTTCTGAATATCCTAAAGCTCTTACAACTTCTGTTGAAAAAAAGTTCTGTCCTCATCCTTGTTCCTCCAGACATTCCTACATGCTAAGAAGTTGATATAATTTTAACACATTTAATTTGAATAAATAAATGTCCTTTTTCCTCATCTGACAGACGAGAGGCTTGTAAGTCTGGGAATAGCTACCAGGGCCAATTGAACAGTGTTACAAAATGCATTGGAACTGTATGAAAAAGTTGCTATCTGTTCAATTGGACTGATTTCTCCATCAGGTGCTGCCAATTAATTTACCAAATTTAACCTTTTGAAATGTCATTCTTTGCCCCCTCTTAAGGATAACTAACTAATGCATTTTTTCTTCTCCTGACTTTTTAAAAGCTACTGCCCTTTCCATGGCTGTCGGAACTTCTCAGGATGACTGTGAAAAGGAGAAAACACATTGCAGAAGCAGCTTCCCTCCTGGGAAGTGAATAATTTTGCCCCACTTAAAGTCATTGTAAAATAATTAATTTAATGCTTTTAATCACCTAAAAATATGAAAATGTAAAGCACTGAAAACTGAATTATTCAAATGCCCATTTAAAACTGGCTAATGTCTGTCCATGACATGGCAGTCCTGTTGGTATCTTGTTTTGATGAGTGTTATTAATTCCTTTCTAGTTTAGAAAAAAATAATCTGTCATGTTTATGTATCTGTAGATACATATTTTTCACAGTAATGAATCTTGTATTATGTTAGGAGTATACAGTTCTTTCTTCTTTCCACAGTCACTTCACTCTTAACTGTGATGACCACTAGTATTTCATTCAGAGAACTATGAAAGATGATAATATTAAATGTTTTACAAATAGGCTTTTATTCATCCTGTTTGCCATAATGCAGAATGACATGATTAATAATGATTTTTAACTGGCTTCTAAGAAGGTGTCATGTATCAGTTTTGTCATGTCAATTAGTTGTTATGGTAATGATAGCATATCAATTATTCCTTGGACGGTTGCATTAGATCAATTATATAATTAATCTGTCTTGTTTCTTTACTTATTTGTTTCTCCAGTAATTGCGAAAATATTGGTGTTACCATACACAGTACTTAATTTTTCTGACCTACTTGCACAGATTATTTCACAAACAATATTCTATGAAGTATTTAAATGCTTTTTTCTTATGGAAATGGGATCATTTTACTCAGTTCCTAAGTATATTTTATTCAATTTTTTATTAAATTGTTTAAATCTTGTTGTTTTCTTTAAGAGGACAAGTTTGTAATTTATTGAGTTTTTCTCTGGTGCAGTAAAGCACACCTGAACTGAAGCTATTTGCTGAGGGAAATTTGAGAGCCATGGCAAGGTCCATGTGTCTCCAGTATTAACTGCAGTCTGTAACCATCAGGTGTCATGTTGCTTTTCTGCCCCTATTACTCACTCATTCTTGCCTGCATGGTGTAATAACTTCAAGGAGGAGTGGAGATATAGGTTCGGCTTTTAAACCCATGTTTTGCTTCATACATTGGTACATAGTGCACCTCTGTCCAACTCTTCCATGCTCAGAGCACAGCCAACAGCTGAATTTAGATCCTCTCAGGCTTGGCTGTGTTGAATCATAGAATCATAGAACAGTTTGAGTTGGAAGGGACCTTAAAGATCATCTGGTTCCAACCCCTCTGCCACAGGCAGGGACACCTTTCACTACACCAGCTTGCTCAAAGCCTCATCCAGCCTGGCCTGGGACACCTCCAGGGATGAGGCAGTCACAACTTCTCTGGGCAACCTGTCCCAGTGCTTCACCACCCTCAGAGTGAAGAATTTCTTCCTTAGATCTAATAAAAATTTGCCCTCTTTCGGTTTAAAGCTATTACCCCTTATCCTATCACTACATGTCCTTGTAATAAGACATGTAGTCTTATTATTCAGCTTTCCTGTAGGCCTCCCTTAGGTACAGGAAGACTGCTATAAGGTCACCCTGGAGCCTTCTCTTCTCCAGGATGCTCCAGCCCTCTGATCGTCTTCGCGGCCCTGCTCTGGACTCACTCCAACAGCTCCGTGTTCTTCTTATGTTGGGGGCCCCAGAACTGAATGCAGTATTCCAGGTGGGGTGCAAATCACGTGCAACCATACACCCACAAACAGACTAAAGCCAACTTCCTCTTCAGGCATGGGGCAGCCAATCAGGACATCTCTCAGGTCTTGCTCAGCCTGGGCACAGCAGATCTGGCAAAGGTGGCCATCCTTCATCTCGAGCCAACGGTAGATGTTTAAAGCACTTAATGAACGCTTTGAGGCGTAGCTACAGCTGGGCCCATGAGATGAATGAAAAGTGTGTGGGTCATAGAGTTTGTTGTGCCTTAACTTACTTTTAACCTTTATCAGCCAAAAAGACCAAGCAGTTTTAAAGGATATAGGTGTTTCTGGGAAGCAAAGAGGGAGGTTATACTCTCCAGTCCTTCAGACACTGGGTCTACAAGAAACCTAAATTCCCCGAATCACTGATTGGTAAATTGGCAAATACCAATCATATGGGCTAAAACTTTTAATCTCTGAAATCTGTTAAACATAAATATGACAAGAAATGTAATACAATGAGCAGTCGAGACTAAGTTTCTTACCTTAATCACTGGCTATGATTTTGCAAGAAAAGAGGTAACAGTGGGGACTTACATTGTACCTGCATCTGTAATTGTGGCTATTACCCAGGTCAACGTACCCTTGGGCTGTCTTTTTATGGTATGTCACCTCACACAGGTGGAAGTGACAGCTGAAACACAAAGCCTTAGAGAAAAGATCAGAAACAAAGTTGTAGTGTGTATAACATTCTTCAGAATAATAAATGACAGAATACAATGACAGACACCAGTAAGTGGTGTCCTTAGCCAGTTCAAATTTGATAATTACTGGTATCATGGTACCCTCTATGAACTCTGTTGTAAGAAGGTTTAAAGATTATCAGCTTTGATCTGACAGTGGTTTGTGCCTATTCAATTAGAGTTATCTCAATGTCATTCCTAATATGACATTATTTAAAAAATCAAAAGTTGTGAGAAATGTTCATGGATGTTGCTTTACATTAATAGTTTCTTCACTATTGGTGCTGTATATCTAGTAAGAAATATTTAGCACCTTTACATGATTTCTGATGAGGGCACTGCTAGAACATGAGTGCCATTAGGAAGTGTTCAAGGCCAGGCTGGATGAGGCTTTGAGCAACCTCATGTAGTAGAAGGTGTCCCTGCCCACGGCAGGAAGATTGGAACTAGATGGTCTTTAAGGTCTCGTTCAACCCAAACTATTCTATGATTCTATAACTAGCTCCTTCTTGAAGATGTGAAATTGAGGGTCCAAAGGAGTAATGTATCTTATGAGGATTCAGTAGTAGAGTCCAAAATAAGAGCTGAGGTTCTCAGTTTGTAACTCAGTATCTAAACTGGGTTATGCTGCCATGATTTAGCATAACTTGAAAGTGGTACTGATGTAAACAACTGCATATCTTTCTGAAGGAGGACACAATGTGTAGACAAATGCATTGTCAAAGGAGTACAAAAAGAAATAGCTTATGTATTGTTGTATCACGGTGTTGTGGGTTAAACCTGACTAGGCACCAGTTGACACCTAAGCCACTCTATCACTTCTCTTCCTCAGCAGGACAGGGAAATCAATTGCAATGAAAATAGCTCGTGGGCTGAGTTAAGGTTAGGGAGATCACTCACCAATTATCACTATAGGTAAAACAGATTTGATTTCAGGAAATTAATTTATCACCAAATAATAAGAGTAGGATAGTGAGAAATAAAAACTAAACTAAAACCACCTTATTCCTACTCCTCCCCTTCTTCCAAGCTCAACATCACTCCCAACTCTTCTACCTTTTCCCTCTGAGCAGCGCAGGGGTCGGGGAATGGGTGTTGTGGTCGATCCATAATGCTTTGTCTCTGCTGCTTCTTCCTCCTCATGCTCTTCCCCTGCTCCAGCATAGGGTCCCTCACATAGGAGACAGTCCTTCATGAACTTCTTCCCATGAGCTGCAGTTCTTCAAGAACTGCTCCAGCGTGGGCTGTTTCTCTCACATTTCCTCGTTCCTCTTGCACAGCTGCTGCAGAGCCCTTTCTACCCTTTCTGAAATGTATTCACAGAGATACCATCAACGCTGTTGATGGCCTCAGCTTTGGCCAGTGGCATTTCCATTTTGGAGCTGGCTTTGCCCAACATGAGGGTGTCTTCTCAACAGAATGCATCCTTGCAGTCTCCACTACCAAAACCTCGTTAGGTAAACCTAATACGCATAGCAAAGATACATGTGACCTCCTATGATTTACTTTTATTTTATCACCACCTTCAAAAAGGATATGCGGCCAATACCATGTTCTTCATTTTAAAAATGCTACTGAAACATAAATGGAACAAAAAGTGAATAAATTGCAGCTGCACCTGTGGTTCTTGACAGTCTGATACAAAAACTGTTGCAAAACTTTTTTTGCAAGTCTGAAAAATTTCTTCCGCCCCTGTCTCTTCATGCTGCCTGAGGTATTAAAGCTTGAAGTAGGTTTACCTCCAGGCAGCAAACAAACTGAAAAGATCTGCCCCAAAACTAAGAAAATTCTTTAGAAATCTACAGGCATCAAGGGTGTGTGGAAAAGTTTTTTGTGGTCATAAGGGCAGCAGTTAGTTGCTCTAAGATATCACTGTAAGCCTACTCCAGAGGAGAGTAGAAGTACATCTGACAACTCACCCTGGGTGAAAAATCAGGAACTGTGATGTGGACACAAGTCAAAATTTCCCCTTTAATACTTTTTTACCAATTAAAAACTACCATTCCACCCCTCAGGCAACTTCAGCCAGAAAGCACAAGACTAGGACCCGGAACCTCTTTTCTGCTTCTTCAGTAAGCAGCAGAGTAGCTCCATACACACATGGCACTGAAAAGATAAGGAGTTTCACTTCTCTGCACAGGTTTGTAAGTATAGTCACTGAGAACTAACCATGGAACAAGAGGAACACACATTGTAGTTCAATATTTGTCGTATCTGACTACAGCAATGAAATGTGAAATTTTAGTCTTTTGCATAAGGATTTTACAGATTGCTGTGCTGATGACTCTTAAATGCATTGCTTGATTTTGACATATTTTTTGGCAATACTTTTCTCCGATAAACAAAAGACTGTTTTGCCTTGGTCTTGCATTTGTTGACAATTTAATTTCCTCAAATATTTTCTTGTTGTATGAGAGTTTATTAAGATCTGAAATAGCTTCTTTGTCAAAGATTATTCTAGTTAAGTGTTGATGTGTAGAAATAGCTTCTCAAATTCAACAAAAAAAAGAAAAAAAAAGATGTTTGTTGTCTCTTATAAAGCAACATTCAGTCTCAATTGTCTCAACTAAAGGAAGAACCAGGTCTCATCCAGATGACAAATGAGTCTGATGTATTTCCTACTATCCACATGAAAAGGGATGATAAGAAAAAATTGAAATTAAATCCATCACCTGCACACAAACAGTTTCCAATTTAGACTTCAGAGATATTGGCTTGAGGGATTTGCAAGAGGATATGCAATCAGCTGTCCTCTTGAGACACTTTTGGCAGTTAACATTAGCACCACAGTGTTTGCTTAGTTTCTTGAGCTACTAAGTTAACCCCTTGGCAGGCAAAAAAGCTGAAGATCCCCATCCCACAGGAATCTTAAGTTCAATTTTGGAATATTATCATTAATCCTAGAATAATTATGACTGTCAAAGGCAGCACACATACTTTTTATATCTTTTAATTTGTCACGAGCTATTGACAGATTTTTGCTGTTCTTTGATGACTCCTTGAAGGCAATGAGACACTATGTTGATGTAATCTCAAAAAATGTAAAGAAGGGAGAAAAGTATCATTAGTGGGAAGTAAAAAATTTACAGGGTTTTCTATCAATGCAAACAAATTCATTTAGGCTGAAAGAAAACAGTATTTTCCCTGAGGAGTTGACTTCATTTCTTTCTCAAACAGTCATAATGATGTCAGAGACAGGAAATTTATTCAGTCTCTGAAATCTATGAGATCTCAGCTGGGACAGTGAAGATGCAGGTTCAGATTTCCTACAGCATATTCAGATTAAAGAATGGAACTCAAGCCTTCTATGAAGTAACAAAAAATATTTTTTTATAGTATTTTTCTTACATTTTTCTCTATTCCTCCAAATTGTATCTCTCAGTTTTGTACAAAACAAAAGCCTGGAGGCTAGTCCCTCAAAACTCAATCTTATTAGATAAAAAACTTGAGTCATCTTTAACGGTTTACTACACATATTTTAACCTGAAATCTATGAATGAAGTACTCTTTTCTTCTTTGAATTGCTGTAAATGCTTTCCGTGCTTTTTTAGGTTCTAAGCATGTGCCAGGAAGTGGATTGTAAACAACTGTAATACTAAATACATCAAGACAAACGCAATCAAGACAAAACATCCTCAAGGAGCATCTACTCACAAAATGTCACATCCATTGCTCTGTATCAAGTGGGTTTGACTGCATTTCCTTTACAGATGAACTGATTTCTCTCTGTTAAAGTCAATGCCAGATACTTCCACTTGCTCATGAAATGAAATGCTTGTTTTCCTCTGCCCTTTGAAGTAAACAGAATTTTCAGTATGAGCCCTGTAGCTTCCTTTTAAATAAAATCTCTGAAGTTTTTGCCAGTAAACAATTTAGAAATCCGGAAGAGCCTTCCAATGTTTCCTACAACATGAAGCGGCTGTAAAACTATTCTGTAGGGCACAGCTAAGATTTCAGAGATACAACAATAAAGGTGATTTACCTCCTATCCACTCCTTCATGTAAGGAATATTTCAAAGGTATAACAAGCTAAAAAGATGAGAGTCTATTTTATTGGATCCTGGACAGATTGACTTGGTAGCTGTCACTTATATACCTGACACATGGGGTTACTTTGCACTCCATTTGGAACCATTTTGGCCATCTGCTAACTCAGTGGGAGCAAAGAGTAGTGGAATTTTTTTAACCAAAAATATGAACACCTATCCCGATTCTTTTCAAATAGATAAACAAAAATATAAGTTTTTTAGTACTCAGGACTTCAGAACAGAGTTGAAACTTCCAAAACATCTTATTTGAAACTTTGTTGGCTTCCTGGTCCTGGGAATATGATGTTAATTTCTCAGTGGCTGTTGCAGCTTTTCTATTTCTAGACTATTTTGGCACAAGACTGTGTTAAGGGGGAAAAAAAAAGAGTGAAACAAGTTATTAATCTGAAGGCTTTGTTCATAGCAACATTTACACTGCTTCTGTGTGTTTAAAATTTTCAGAGAAAGCTTGCTTTGGTTGTTATTTTAAATAGGTTAAGTATCCTTAAAAGATTCTGAGTCTAGCCTTTGTCTTGGTATTACATTTCAGTGAATTAACTCAAGATTTTATTATTGCTCTGGGACAATGCAGAACGTTGTAGCAAATGTTGTGGACAGTTATATGTTCAGGTCTTTAATGTGCACTTTAGTAACATCAGAATGTTTTCCATTTGTGTTTTTTGGTATTAATTTATTTTTTGGTGTACAATTTATACTTCAGACCTTTCCATTTATCTTTCCAGTTCCTCCACATGCTAATTGCACTGATTCTCAGTGGTTCTTCCAGGACGTGTTGGCTATTCCCTTGGTAACACATTGTTTAATCCTTGACTAGTCTTGCTTCACTAAATCTAGGAGACTTCAGAGCCGTGAATCTGAATGCTGATGTAATCCCCAGACAGTTCCATTTACATTAGGAGTGTGCACATTGCTAATGTTGGCTCTTTCTATCTAGGCTGGGGCAGTTTGCACAGGTTACTCATTCAGCTTCACAAATAAGCTTCAACAGACTGGAAAATAATAGGACACACTATTTGTGACTGATTGTTGGGGAAATCACAGTGTTGAAACTGGGCTAACAGTGGGAGGCACGGTCTAGTAGTTGAAGCTGAAGAACAGAGGTAGAGAGATCTGCATTTTTTTGCAACACATTTATGGTACATCCTTGGTGAAAAGAGATTTTGCGAAGTTTAATTAAAATATTTTTATATTTCTCCTAAAAATGCTCTAGTAGTAAATTACTCAAAAGCAAAAAGTGTGTAAGCATGACAGCTTGTAATGTCCTTGCTGCAAATTCTTCAGTGGCTCTTCAGAAAATAAAGATATTTATTCTGTAAATTGTAATAAATAATACATATATATTGCAGTGCCTTGGTTGTCCTATCTGAACTCTCAGTAGATTTTTATTCTTACTTTTTCTCTGATGAGTTATTGACTTTTTAGTCCCAGTTGTATCTAGCAAATATTTGATACCAAAGCAGCACAAACAATATTTTGTTCTAAAAAAGCTTACTTGGCTCTAATTTTTTTAAACCTAAATATTTCTATAATTATTTTTGTTGCCTGCAATTTGTGGCAACAAGTTGCCATATCAAACATTACAAAACCTATCCTGAGTTTTCTGCCTTATTTTGTTAACCAAACTTGCACAATAGCTGTCTTTTTTACACAAAGATGGACATCAGAATTAGATTGATTCTTGTGCTTAAACAATTAACTAGCAGCTAGGTTCTTCCTTCTAAATGGAATATATCAGGCCACCAAGATAGTTCCAAGTGTTGTTCAAAAAGTCATCAATTTATTCACCAAAAAAATAACTTCATGCAAGAGTAATTTCTGCTAGCTGTCTTCTCTATAATGACTTGCTAGAAAAAACAAAATGTATTTGATTTAACAGCACTCTGAAGGCCAGAAGTATTCTCCTGTCCCTTTATGAAAAACAATGCAGTTAGTCTTGAATAGAGATTCTCCACTTGGGAGGGCATGCTCGTAATGCCACCCTTCCTTTGAGAGTCGATGACTGACTGGAAGTTTTGAAAGGGAATGCATCTGGCAAGACACACCCTAAGCCACTGTGCTCATTCTTTTGGCCAGGCTTTCACAGACTTCTTTCAGGACACCAAAATGTTGTACCTCTGTCATCGTTCCACAACTCTGAGATAGGGAATAATAACTAAAGTCTTAATACGGTACAGGCTGACAGAAGCTCTACAAATTTAAATAGATACATCTATTTCTAGTAGACCTAGCTGGACAGAAATCTGTCTGCATCCTCTTCTAATTTCTTGAGGGGATGTGCTGCTAGTATTGATGGAAAGAAGTACTCGCTAGTGTCCATTGCACAATGTATCTCTAAGAAGCTTAAATAAATACTTGATTAAGTTACGCTCGTCCTTAATAATCACTGTTTTGAGAACAGCTTGTAATGTTCTCTTATCTGTTGAATTAGAATTAAGATTTATTTTAAAATAATTACATGTATCCTCACTTGTCTGGATGTTAGATCTTGCTAATACGAATTTCAGACGCTTCAGTACTACCATGTGAAAGGCTGCTTCCAGAGCTACAGTCATGTCTGTGTAAATCAAAAATCTACACATATTTCTCAGAGGTAAGAATTCTAAATTTACTTAAAAATCATAGAAAAGCTTAGGTTGAAAAGAACTTCTGGAGCTCATCTAATCTATCCTCAGTGTAAGGAAATATCAGTGCAAATGTACAGCGTCCTCTGCACTGAGTAAGGAAAGGTGATTTTTATCTAAAACTGCAGAACTATGTTTTTGTATCCTTCAGCAACTGGTCAGAAGGTCAAAAAGTTTTGGCATGCATTTGAGCTTTTGAATAAATATATTTATGACTCTTGTATGACTTAGTTTCTATGAACAGTCATGCAGCCAATTTCCCTGCAATGAACATTCATCAAAAACATATGTCAGTCTCCGATCCTAATTTTCCGCATATGAATATTTGAACTGGAGACAAGATACAAAGCCCATTGTAATCACCCAGAAAGACACCCACTGACTTCAGTAGACTTTCTTTTATTGGTTTCTGGAAGTATTAACTTAATTCTCCAGTCAGGGAAAAGAAGTTTTGAGGGTGGGTTTTTTATTTTTATTTTTTTTAATCTAGCTAATTATAACTGTTTCAGAAATGCAAAACATTATCTGAAAGTAATTTGATATTTTATTGAACTAAAGTCCAAAGATGTATTCAGTTGCATAGAAGAAAATCAGGGAAGTAAGAATTTTCTTAATACTTCACTAGCAGACCAGACCCACATTTGCAGCTACAATTTCATTTAGAATGATTTACGTATGCAGAGGCTTGAGATCTGTTTTCTAGAGCCACAATGGTCTTTTCTTCCCAATAAATATTATAAATGTTCTTAGACATTTCTTTTGCATTAATGGTTTTTAATTGCAGATCATTTCCAAGAGAAGAGCTGCTTTAATTTCCTTGCCTTTTTCTGCTTCTTCTTCAAATATGCCCAGATAATGTTATCTTACTAATTCTCACTGAAATTAAGAGTCTGCATTGTGAAAGATACAGATCTCTTCAATAAGACATTGAGAATAATATGTAATTTTTTCCTGCCACTGTCAACTGTTGGCAGGAAAAAAACAGTCCTCTAAAATGGTGGCTCCAGTCAGTCATCTGGACTAATCTTTGTAACTTTCCCTCCAGTACTGCAGTTTCCAGCTGTACAGAATGATTTTTCTGCAGTATCCTCTCATGTGGACCAGGTGATGAGGCAAAGCTCTTTCAGTCAGTAGATTTGTGTACTTACCTATTCTCTGCAAAAGTGAGAAATTAATTTCTTAAACATTGAGGAAAAACAATGTTCGGTTCGTTTGAACCGCTTTTTTAATACTTGTCGAATTAACCGATGATCTACTTCTAGGTTAGTTTTTATGCTGGGGTAGAAACAGACCAGGAGTGTGTAAAACTTTATACTCAAACAGGAATTAATTTTAATAAAATAAAGAAGCTGTCACCAATGCATTGCTTCCTTTTTATTTGGTACAATATCTACTTCCCAGCTCTCTTGCCAGGTGTAAAGTTGTTATGTCCATCATTTTCCATGTGGGAATAACGTATGTAGAAATGTTATGGCAAACTAGTTAGACATGAAATGAGTGTCCTCAGAACTCACTGGAATTTTTTTTTTCTTCCTCATCTTCTTCCATAACTGAGTGGAAAAAAGAATCCTGAAAAATGACTATTGTTAGAATATTTCTACAAACGACAGGAAATGGCTTGGGTTTCCAGTTAGTACATGACTGAATATATTTTTCATTAAAATACTTGTTTTTTTCATGATAAATAATTATAGAAAATGTTTTACTCTCACCTTTGCCAACTGCCATGCACAGATTTCCATTCAGCTGCACTAATGTTAAAAGGATTTCTGGAGCAATTCCACCCAGGAATGGAAAACTAATAAACACTTACTTCCAAAGGGGTAAAAGTTCATAATTGGGAACAGCTGAGGCAGGATGGGGCCTTTGACTTTGTTATCATGGTGTTTTGGATGTACCAACATTTCTGGGCACCTTACATCATGCTAGTTAATTTGAACAGTTCAAAACTTTTTTAAGGCAAATGCTTCATATTTGGAGTGGAAAGTGGCGCTTTTCACACCAAACAGCTTTCATGTTCCTTCCCAAGCAGATGAGGAGAAGAAAAACCCCTTCTCTTTCCAATGCACACATTTATAAAGAAAAATGCTTTTATTTGGACTGTAGATAGAGGAGAAATGGGTTTAAAAGCTTCCTGGACTGGCTTGAACGGAAAAGCAGATCTCTTAATGGATTACTTAATGTTTAAATAAACTCATATGGTTTTTAATACATTCATCTAATAGTTTTCATTGTAAGAACTGAATGGCAAAAAACATATTTCGTCTTGCTAAATCCCTGAGAATGGAATTTTTATAATAGTTTTTGTCCATTAGCTTTTGATCCGATTCCACCACAAAAAAACACTTAGCATAACGAAATGGAGGCTTTCTACCCACCTATTCTAAGCATTTGTTTATTTAAATATTTTTATTAATTAGAACTCAAGCTTTAAAATCGTAAAGAAAAGGTTTTCAGAAGGTCTGTCTGAACTTCATTAAACCACATAAATCAGTACTGCTGGGACTTTCGCAGAAGGACACTGGCTCCACAAGCTGAAGCTGTTTACTCTTTTATCTGCCAAAAGTTGTAAGTCATCATGCAGTTAATAATTAAACAAATGTATAACACACAAACTTCTAAAATGAAATAATATGCTGAAGTGAGTGTTGTTGACCAGTCTCCTCCATGCATTATTTATGTTTGAGTTAGCTTGATGGGTGTTTCCACAGATTTGAGGAGATGGGGGCAGAATTATGGTTTCTATAGCCTAATTTTATTTACAGTGTTTTTACCAGTGCTCTCTAGCTTATTTTAGGGAAATATGGTATGTGGAAATTCTATGAATTTTCTCATTACAAAATATTTGTGCACAAAGAACAGTCAAAATACATTAAGTTACTGTTTTGAAGAGCACAGCTCTCAAAGTGTAATCTGACAGAGATGTAGACTTTGACTCTACAAAAAAATTTTTATAAGCATTCAATGGTATTGCATAAAGACAGAATTACAGGAAAGAGGTCTTTTTTTATCCAGGCTTGAATGCTGGGCTGAAGCCTTACAGTTTCTGATCTAATCACTTGGATTGTTTGGGCATCCTTCCTAGTTTGCATATCAAACCCCATCTTTCTGAAGCCCAACCAGCTTTTTCTCTTTCAAGTTATTTGGAAGCAACCCTTCAGAAGATGTGTGACATATCTGTAGTATCATAGGATGAGCCAGGCACCAAACTATGACTGTAGATACGACCATCTTCTAATTTTTTCTATTATTTTTTGTTTCCCCTCTCTTTGCACCAGCAATGCTGGTTTATGCCAGGTAGGGGCAGAGCCAGGGTTTCAACTATTGTCTGGCAAACTCAGCTTCCCTACTCCCTACCTAGTACAAGGATTTGCACTGAACATGGGTCATGCTGAGAAAAGGAGTAATTTTCTTCTGATTCATGCTCCCCTTCTGTTTTAGTGTCATAAGGGGAATCTTCTCATACGACACTCAATAATTTTCCTCTAGCATTAGGAAATGCAATTTTGTTTCCATTCATCTTGAGTGCCTGGGAAAAAAGAAACAATCAAACTCAGTTTTCATCACGGTAATTTTGGGAAGGTAGATTCCCTACTGCTCTAGCAATAATATTTCAGACAGGGTAACCCTGAAACTTTCCTATAAGGTGCAACAAGCTAATCTCATCAGTCAAAAATATGTAAGAGAAAGAGACCCTAGAAGAGAACACAGGAGAAAAATCTCCATGAGACCTCTCTTTTGCTGACCTCCAAGGGAGCAAAAGTTGCTATTATTTATTTGCATTAAGGGGACTTATTTGAGGACTAGGCAGCTTCAGGTGTGCTATGTTTATGGGCACAAAGGAGTTGACACAGCAAGCAGGACTCTCAAGAGTCTGAAGGTGAGATCAGGCCCTGCTCCTTGTGTCAAAGCCGGGGACCGTGGTGACCTACCTACTGCCTAAGCCATTCCTACATGATGGGACTTCTCACTTGGCTGCGTGGTTTGACGATGGCATGGAAAGTCACTGTAGCAGGGTCAAGGAGCTGTATTTTTTAATGTAAAAAATGTCCTTTCCTATCGCAATAGTACTTCAGTTCTTGTCAAGCAGACCAGAGTTTTAGTAAAGATCATGAAAAACAGTGTGCGGGAAGCTAATGCTAGACATAGTCAATGGGAGATCAGAGCAATAATTTATACATCCACTTGCCTTATTTGTGTAAAACTCAAGCTTGTTTTTGTGTAAACAGGTACTAATATGACTTTTCAACAACTGAGCTAGTCAGTAATTGTGTCCATATGAGTGATATGAAATACTTGTTCTTCCAGTAAAGGTATTGTGCCATTCAATGATCCAGAAGTCAGTTGCAGTGCAAAAGTAATGGCAAGCGGGCAGTTTTATATCTCTAAACATAATTTACCAGACCTGGATGCAACCTGCCACATAGATAAAGCAGAAGCTGTTCAGATCTCAGAGAAGAATGGCATGCAGTTCTGATCATGACCAAAATCACTACAATTTTCTCCAAAGTTGCAAAAATGTAATTCTCTTTGAAAGGGCTTGAAGATTCAACCCAGTACTGAACTAGACTTTTAAACCAATACAATACTCCACTTCATTATATTGCCTAGACATGAAATATTTACTGTTAGGTGACCCAGAATATGATCATTTGCTACTTCTTATACCCAAGTATGATTTTTCTCTTCTTTCTCTTCTCTCTCATGCTGTTTTGGAAGCAATTTCAACTGTTTCCAGCTGCAATTCATAACTCGTGCACATAGAACACTACGTTTAATTTCAAGCAATCAGTTTTGCTTTGACTTTAGAGTGTTTGGATTAACTCTGAATTTAAGGTTCAACTTCAAACCCAACCTTTTTATCCTTCCTTGATTAGTTTAGTTTATGTTCTTGCTTAGCAGCAGGAGATTAATTCAGGTGTCTGCTCCTACTCAAGTGAAGGTTCAGTTCAGCCCTGTTTTTGCTCTTCTTTCTTCACTCCCTTGAGTCTGCATTTATATTCCAAAGATGCTTTAGGTAGAGAATTCTATGAAGCTTATCTATTGGTCCAAGGGTAAATGAGCCTGAAGATAAATTTTTCAGCAGATATAGGAAGTTCTGTTACTGGATTTGACCCCATACAAATAATACTGTTTGTCCATGCATGTATTTAATAATATTTTTGCAATGATAATTTTTACTATTAAAATACAAAGCTTTATGAAGTTTGAAGAGACTTTAGTTTTACTGATTCTAATAAAATACTGTTCTGAATAAATGGAAGTGAGCAGTTTTGTCTTTACAACATAAAATATGAAGACTATAAGAAAATCCTGATAGCTGTTACTTGAGGAAAGAATGCCATACATTCAGCTTTTTGACTTCCTGTATGTGTCACTGCACACTCATTTTGAGGTATAGTTTATGTACGATTCCTGTTTAGGTTCAGCAATACTCACAGAGAAGTAGGTATTTGGGAAGGGGAGGAGGTTTTAGTACAAGTTTCTTATCGTATGAAATCTCCTATTGTCTAAGGGGAGATTGAGACAGCTGGATTTGTCTAACATGGAGAAGAGAAGGCTAAGGGAGGATCTAATTGTTGTCTTCAACTACTTAAAGAGGATTAGAGAACAGAGCTAGGATCCTTTGCTGCAGCAAAATGGTGAAAGGCAACTGTCACAAGCGGCAGCAAGGGAAATTCCAAGTATATATATGGAAGAAAAGAAATAAATCACCATTTGTATGCCCAAGCACTGAAATGGGTTACCCAGAGAGATTTTGGGATCTGCATCCTTGGAGATGTTCAGAGCTTGACTGGATATTGTCCTCAGGAACCTGCTCTAATAATGGTGTTGGTCCTGTGGTCAGGATTAGATGGTGTTGGGACTAGTGGTCCCTTCCAGCCCAAATTATTGTAAAAATTTGAAAGCACAAGGATAGAGCAAGTAGGACAGAAACCTTATCCACCTTATGGGAGTGCAGTCTTCCACCACACAGTAATATCAGAAAGTACCAGTTCTGTTCTGAGCTCTGATTCCTTACAGAACTAGAAGGATTTCCAGCACCAGACATCTCCTCCCTGTTGTTGGAGGGCAGCTTCTATTTGAAAAAATGCTACATAGACATGAGGTTCAGTCCCAGCTACAGAGCGAGACACCTAAACTTAGATGTTTAGAATGTGAGTTTACTCATTCGAGTGAGGTGTCTGACCATCTGTCACAGTCAGTTGACTCAGTTACTTACAACTAGGTATCTATCCCCATCTGAGAATCCTTGCTGGTGCCTAGGTTCTGCTCCAGAAGTTTACAGGTCACCTGTGGAACCCGTGTCATATCTGTCAACCTTGTTCTGATGTAATATTAGTATAAAATTATTACTTAATGAACAGTTACTGCTACTATATTTGCCATGCATTTGCTATATGTTTGTCTAGGAAAGGTTTACTTTGGTCTGCAGATGGTAAGTATCTATGCTGGAACATAGATGTATTTCTGAGAAGATTGCTGAAGAGTGCTCTGACTTCCACATGCTTTGTATATAGCCCTGAGTCTGCATTAGTTCCATATGCTGATAGGGTTTACAACAGAAGTAGAGAACTGCTGCATTCATTCATAGATTCATAGATTCATAGATTCATAGATTCATAGATTTCTAGGTTGGAAAAGACCTTAGAGATCATCGAGTCCAACCATCCCTAATCCCCATTAAACCATATCCTCAAGTAGCTCATCCATCCTATTCTTAAACACATCATTCATATCTCCCCAGATGTCTTTCAGATTGTTTCTGTTTAGATGAGTTTGCAGCTTTGCTTCAGCTGTCACGAGACAAAATCTAGACTTATTGGTGTTTTTCATTTTGATCAAAAATCAAAGCAAGTGTTTTCTTCCTTGAATCACCAGATAAATTGCTTGGCTTTATATGCATACAGCCTGTGCTGTAGCATGCTACAAGTGAATTGTATTTCATAGAATCATAGAATCGTGGAATGGTTAGGGTTGGAAGGGACCTCAAAGATCATCTAGTTCCAAGCCTCCTGCCATGGGCAGGGACATCTTTCGCCAGATCAGGTTACTCCAAGCCCCATCCAACCTGGCCTTGAACACTTCCAGCGATGGGGCAGCCACAACTCCTTTGGGCAACCTGTCCCAGTGCCTCACTACCCTCAGAGTGAAAAATTTCTTTCTTATATCCAATCTAAATCTCCCCTCTTTCAGTTTAAATCCATTGCCCCTTGTCCTATCACTACATACCCTTGTAAAAAGTCCCTCTCTATCTTTCCTGTAGGCCTCCTTTAAGTGCTGGAAGGCTGCAATAAGATCAAGTCCCCACAGGTGTGCATGCACCTCTAACTCCTCTTGCTTGTTTCCCATGCTGCGCGCATTAGCATAGAGACATTTAAGTTGGACCCTAGATGAATCTAACTTCCTGACTGGAATTCCTTTCTGCTGATCTTCAGGTGCTTCCAGCACATCTTGATCAAGCTTGGTATTATCCCCCTCCTGCTTTGAATCTAGTTTAAACCCCTGTCAATGGGCTCCGCTAGCTGTTGCGCTAAGACCTTTGATCCCTTATGAGAAAGGCAAGTCCCATCCAGTGCCAGTAAGCCTGATGCCGTGTGGCCCATCCGATTGTCAAAAAAGCCGATATTGTGGCAATGACACCAGCCACAGAGCCACATATTAATCGATTGGATGCATTTGCTGCTTCCAGTGTCACTGTTTGCAACTGGAAGGATAGAAGAAAAGATTGCCTGTGCCCCAGATCCTCTTACTAGTTTTCCCAGGACCCTGAAAATTCTCTTGATTAAAGATCTCTTGATCTCTCTTTTCCTCTTTCTTGGAAAGTAACTGTATCTGAAAGTATAACACCATTTATCCAAAAACACCAAAGTTTTTTCCACAAGTCTAAAAGCTTAGCTAAGAATAGAGAGTTTTGTGTCCTGGGAGATGTTAGTGTTATGACTCCAGGATCTCTGACTCCAGAGGAGCAGACTGGTCTTATTTCAAGCTGTCTAAAGAGCGACATTAGCATTGATTGCAGAACTAGCCTGGAGCCTTTTGCCCTTCCTGCCAGCTAAAAGAAAGTAGCAATACTACTGAGTGGTGGCATCTATCTAAGCAAGACAAAGAAAGCAATGGGTAAAATGTTGCAGAATATATAAGAAAATGTTTTCTTTCGCAATGTATGGAGAGCTTGATATGACAATGTGTTCTACATGCCAGGCCAAAGCAGATACAAGAGTTTCCATCTGCTCCTTTTCATCTATTCAGAATCTTAGAAGGAATACAAAGCATTCAGTCCACTATGTGCTAGGATAAATTTGCTTGTAATCTGAGTTTGAAGATATCATTCACATACAAAAAAAAAATAGATTCAGAATGTCTTTGAATCATCCTTAGTTGTATAAAATTAATCTAATGTCCTGTGAATAACCTTTCCTGTGAATTTTCAGATGCTTCCTGCTTAGGACAATGAGACTGCAAGAAAGATGTTTTGTTTTACATGTAAATTCTGCTCTTTGGACCAGGTTGAGTATCAAGTGTGACCAGAGGAGAAGTACGTGAAACTTTTATGAAGTTCAGAAAAGATTCTTGTTTCATAAAAGCATAAAGATTCAAGTCATTCTGTTTAACTTAGCTACACAAAACCCTAATATTGGTCAGGTGTTTTATAAAAGACTCATATTTCTGAGACTGAAAAAACATCAGTATTTCGAGATAATGCTGTGTCAGTGGAATCACCCAGTAACTCAGTGGTCTGCAGTAGTAGTTACAGGGTGTTCCTTAACCAGTCACAAGGATGTTAGAAGAGTTTATATAACAATATGTTAGTGAAAGGCAATGTAAGTCAGTCAAGTCAGAGGAGACATTCCTTTTGCCTTCAAAAGACCATAGAGCAGAGCCATGAAGGACAAAAGTAGCAATAAGATAATTAAGCTGAGGTGTGTGACAATCCAGGATCTGCTGTCATTCTTGTCATAGATTGTTGCATAGTTCATACCATGTATGGTCCTCTAGGAGGAAAGTAAGAAGTAGTTGTTTGGCTCCTGTCGTAGTGTGTGACAGGCAATGAAGCAGAATACGGCGAGAAAGCACTGAACTATATCCAGGCAGAAAGCTTACTAGGCTCCACTAAGATCCACTGTCTTGAAGAAACAAATCCTGAATATTTTCAGAAAATTCTTATGGGAAAATCTTCTGCCTAGATACTTGCATCATGCTTGTCACAGTTGAAATTGAAGTGACTATAGTCTGTCCCTTGGAGAACTCTTTGAAACATCAGAGGTGCAAACAGTGAGGCTTTTCCCAATGGTTTCTGCATCCTAGAAGCAGGGTCTTTCTTGCCTTTCTTCTCAGTTTCATACATTTCCTGACCTTGCTACACAATGGTCCAATTTCAATAGGAGTGTGGTCATTGCTTTAATCACATGTGTAGCTTGGTGGTGAGGACATCCTTCAAGGCATTGAGATGAAGATTTGAATCACTTTCTCCTGCCGAGGTATAACAAAAAGGTGGACAACATAGTGATTCAGACATTTTTATAGAGAAGAAATTATGTCATTTTACATACGGGTTACTGTTGCATCTTAAAAATTTATTTAAGAAAAAAATACTGTAACACAGTGTGCTTTACTGTATTACCAGAATGCACATATCACCTATGTGCAGGCAGGCAGGCAGAAAGACAGGCAGAAAACATCAGATCTCAGAAATTTTTAGAATAAGAATATCACATATTACCAAAATCCATATATCTTTCTTTACTAAGTAGTAATATATACTGCCTACTTCAAATATGAATAACAAGAATAAAATAAGGCGAGGCTCTGTGGTGTGACAGCAAATAAGATTCTGGTTGAATTTGACATTGATGTTTTCTAAACTGTTTCAGAATAACTTACAGAAAAGGCAGATTTTATCATCAAAAATTACCTTCAAGCTCTCTCATTCACTCTTGAAAGACAAGAAATTATATGTATGTGGTTTTTCTAACCACAAAGAAGCTTGGATCAACTTACATTCTTCAGTAGCTAAGCAGCACTTCTTAGCTGCTTTCAGCATATTGTTGTTTTCCAGAAGCTGAGGGGAACCGCAGCATTCTAAAGATGCTCGGTAGCTCCAGCTCAAGTTATCTAGCAAGAGCTACAACGAAAAGGTCTCAAAAGAAAATGTGGTAGTTTGGGAAGGATTGTACCTTCTGGGTACAGGCATTGTAAAATTGATTGGATAGTTAGACATATAGCTGCTTCCTGAACTGACAAATTTTGTTGATTATAAATTGCTTTTTGTGGACATAGACATTTAAGGTATGGATACTTCTTGTAGAGGAAAACAAGATGAAAGCCACAAAATTTATCCTTATAACTGGGTAAATTTATATATTTCATGGACGTATATGTATTTAGGTAGTGTAAACATAAGCTGAAAGTTGGTAATGGAGAAATATTTCTTGAGAGAAAAAGCTTGCAAATGTTTGATATCAAAATTGATGTGAGAATTTTGATATGTGGCTTACACAATTAGTTGATTCACAAATATGTGGAGACATTTTAGCAACCCATTCCCTGCTATTATTTGGTCTGCTGAACTGAACTGAGCCCAGGAATTTGTGACGTGAAAGTGTTTGGAATATATTTGGAAGCAATGACTTCTTTGCCTCAGTCTTCACTGGCAAGAGCTCCAGCTGCACTACCCAAGTCACAGAAGGCAAAGGCAGGGACTGAGAGAATGAAGAACTGCCCACTGTAGGAGAAGATCAGGTTCGAGACCATCTAAGGAACCTGAAGGTGCACAAGGCCATGGGACTTGATGGGAACTGGCACATGAATTTGTTAAGCCACTATCCATTATATTTGAGAAGTGGTAGCAGTCTGTGAAGCTTCCACAGACTGGAATAAGGGAAATATAACCCCAATTTTTAAAAAGGGAAAAAAGGATGACCTGGAGAACTACAGGCCAGTCAGTCTCACCTCTGTGCCAGGACTTGTCCAAAGCATTTGATACTGTCCCGGATGACATCCTTGTCTCTAAATTGGAGAGACATGGATTTGACGAATGGATCTCTTAGTGAATAAGGAATTGGTTGGATGGTAGCAATCAAAGGCTTGCGGCCAACAGCTTGATGTTCAAGTTGAGACCGGTGATGAGTGGCGTTCCTCAGGGGTCAATATTGAGATAGGTGCTGTTTAACATTTTTGTTGGAGACATGGACAGTGGGATTGAGTGCACTCTCAGTAAACTTGCTAACAACACCAAGATGTGTGGTGCGGGTGACACGCTGGAGGGAAGGGATGCCATCCAGAAGGACCTTGACAGGCTGGAGAGGTGGGTCTGTGAGAACTTCATGAAGTTCAACAAGGCCAAGTGCAAGGTCCTGCATGTGGGTTGGGGCAATGCCATGCACAAATACAGGTGGGGCGGAGAATGGATTGAGAGCAGCCCTGAGGAGAAGGCCATGGGAGTGTTGGTTGATGAGAAGCTCAACATGAGCCGGCAATGTGCGCTGGCAGCCCAGAAAGGCAACTGTGTCCTGGGCTGCGTCCAAAGAAGTGTGGCCAGCAGGTTGAGGGAAGTGGTTCTGACCCTCCACTCTACTCTTGTGAGACCCCACCTGGAGAACTGTATTCAGATCTGCAGTCTCCAATACAAGAAGGACATGGAGCTGTTGGAACGAGTCCAGAGGAGGGCTACGAAGATGATCTGAGGGCTGGAGTACCTCTGCTATCAAGATGGGCTGAGAGAGTTGGGGCTATTCAGCCTGGAGAAGAGAAGGCTCCTGGGTGATCTTATGGCAGCCTTCCACTACTTAAAGGGGGCTACAAGAAAGCTGGAGAGGGAGTTTTTATGAGGGTGTGGAGTGATAAGACAAGAGACGATGGCTTTAAACTGAAAGAGGGTAGATTAGATATAAGGAAGAATTTCTTCCCTCTGAGGGTGGTGAGACACTGGGACAGGTTGCCCAAAGAAGTTGTGGCTGCCCCATCCCTGGAAGTTTTCAAGGCCAGGTTGGATGGGGCTTGGAGTAACTTGATCTCATGAAAGGTGCCCCTGCCCATGGCAGAGGGGTTGGAACCTGGTGATATTTGAAGTCCTTTCCAACCCAAACCGTTCTACGCTTCTACAATATTTGATTTCTTATTTCTCCTTTAACATTATTGTTAATAACTTATCATAATGTATATGTACACACATTCACACACATAGGCCTTTTCTCCTTCCTTTCAAGAGACCACATGAAAGGGTAGCCGATGAAGATCTTGCTAACTCCTTCGAGGGTGCTTCAGGGGTAGTTTGTATTACATTTTGTGCAGTATTCTGTCAAGGTGATTTCTATGGTAACCTCTATTTGCATTCTTTCAAATGGTGGTAAATTCTGACACATTCCATTAAATATTGATAGCAGTGTTTCATCTGCTGGAAACCCACATGGGAATATTCAATTTTATCTACTGTCTGAGACTATTCTCTTGTGGTATCAAAGCAGCAAGCTTTTTACAGTTAAAATGTTAATTAGATTTTTTATAACCATTTTTATTGTTCTCCTTATCATCTAGATTGTCCCAAACATGTTTATTTACAATTCCAAAATGCTTCCATTAATATTCCACATCTTCTTACTCAGAGATTAGCTTAATATCAAACCTCAAAAACATACTTAAAGGCTTGTTAAACACATACAGAATCATAATGCTGCAAAAGTTTTTGGCTAATGGCCAAATGATTTGTGAGATCAGCTTTTAAGGAAAATAGACAAACCTGAAAGAGCAAATGTCATAATTAGCTTCAAAACGGCATTGGTTTCTGAAATGTGAAACAGTATTGTAAACTGCTTATGTAAAATATTTTTTATTGGTTAAAAAATTAAAGAAAACTAAGAAAAATGAGGTAGCACAGTTCCATCCTCATGAATGGCACATGGAATATCTCCAAAGAATTTAAAAAAAAAATATCCTCTGGAAAAATAACCTGCCATCATATTAAGGATTATGTGTTCATTTTATGTAAAACGCTGGTTGGGGATCTGGTTGGTGACTGTTTTCTCATGAAGAAATTAGAAAACATGAATTTGTGGCAGAGGCTAGAGCTCTGAACCGCTACTGTTTTATGTTTTGTGTCACTGCTTACACATCTGAAAAGTAAATACACACTGGATTTAAAGCACCACTAAGTAAAGAGGATGCTCTGATGCTCACTAGCATGTAGCTGAATGAAGTGCCAGCTTCTGAACAAGTGGTAGCAACACTGGTTTATACAAGTTTAAACACAAGTTTATAATGCAATGAGCTTTTCTTACTTGATCTGCTGACCTACAGGTGGAAAATGCTGCACATTCATGTGGAACTTCTGACATATTTTACACTTCCGGGTAGATTCTATGAATCTATATAATTACAAGAGATACTTTCAGAAAATTAGTGCTAATATCAAGGTTTTCTGGGTTCCATTAAGATTTGGAAGTTAGAAACCCTCGTGTTGAGACAGAAAATTGAAAATATTTGATACTAAGATCAGCTTTATGGAGAGCAGCAATGCCATACATGATTCTAAGCTGTGAAACTGCAATTCTTTTGAACTGTTTACTTCGTACATATCCAACCCCCAGACCATCTCAAATTACAAATGCACAGCTAGTGGGAATTAATCTGTTTGTAGATCTCATACAACACAATGGAATGCAGAGATCATGTAAAGTTATCTTTAAGATGTACTGCATTGTTGCCAAGAATTCTCAAACTCAAACTAACCAGTTTAAGACATGTTATGTCCTCTTTTTATTTTTTCCCCCAAGAGCACCTCCCTAGAGAGATCAATTTGGAATCAGTTGAAAAATCAATGGTGTGATATTACAGCTTTATACTATGCGTTTAGGAAAATCCTTGGTAGCTGTGAAATGCTGCAACCTGTTCTCTCTGGAGTCTTGAGGTTACTTTCAGTGCTCTTTTAATAAAAATAATCCAACAGTAGTTGTTGAATTTATGGCAGTGCATAACTACTCAGAACAAAGACAGAATTAGACTTGCTGAATTTTGGGGCTGTGCAAACTGGTTACCACCTGAAACATTAGGAACAGTACTAGGCTATTAGAAAGTGCAGAAGAAATGCCTAGCAAGAAGAGGGTCAACCAGCCAGTTGCTCTGTAATGGGGCTGACACTTGCACCATCCTAAATGCCATCTTAATTACTCTTACAGGGCTGTGGTTTTCACCAGCCACAGGGGCAGATCTGTAACATGGAGTGGCTACATAGTCTGCTTTCTTGCAGGATTAAAGGGAGAGTGAGGAAAAGGAAGGAGAGAGGAAAGGGATGAATAACACCGCAAATAATGCAAATGGGCCTTCCGCCTCGCTGTTTCCTGGGAAGCACAGAGCCAAATGCCTGACCTGGTGGCTTATTGTCTCTGGCACAGTGACAGCTACTCAAGTGTCTACAACACAGACAGAGCAAGAGCGCCCGGCTGTCTCTTTGCTTCCAAGACAGATTAGGGATAATATAATGGAAAAGTGGAGAGTTAAAGGGGGTGGCACATGGGTGGGGGAAGTGAGGTAGGGAAAGGAAAGATGGGAAACGTAGAAGTGGAGAGACACAATAAGAAAAGAAGGGACAGTATGTTGATACAGGTCCAGGCTGGCAAAATTGATTAATGCAAATGAAGTGACATGTTTCTAGAGTGAGTTCAGGTTCAGTACTGTTGAGCACTACAGCAAAGCACAGAATCAATCTCATAAACTCTGTGGACTGGAGCCAGTCAAATGCTATGGCCACACTGCGCTGTAACCATGGGAAGATAATGCAGAAAATGCTTTTGAATTATGTTCCATATTCTGTAAGGGTTATTGCTTTAGGAAGAACACCAAACTCAACATAATTTTGTTCTATACAGAGATCAAGAAAATGACCTACGCACTGTAGAGCATAACAGAGTGCCCAAGCTCTGAGCAGGAGCCAGCATGGTCTGGCAGAACCAGGGCTGTGTTGAATGCTGTAGCCTGGAACATGCAGGAGCACAAAGGAGGTCTACCTGAGTTCACCTGGCTCTGATGTGCTACACTGACCCAGAGTAATATTACCTTCCTCAGTAGTCATTAGTTTGTGCTTTGTCACAGAGTTGACTCAGAGCTTGTCACCTTAGGCCCAGTGCTAAAAACTATGAATATTACTCTGAACACAAACCATAGTGAATCATATTCAGACAGTGCTGCATCTGCATTGACAAAATTTGGTAGATCCAAGTTGGGTCTGTACAGCTTACCTCTACTGCAATATCTTTCCCTTGCTGCTCACCAAGTGACACCTGTGCACTGAGTGGTGGTCACCAAGCTGAATAAGGTGTGCTATTTCGCTAACCAGCCAAAATGAAGAGCAGATAAAAGTTCCTTGCAGATTGAGAAACCATTTTTGGGCTGAATCACTGCAAAATTAGTGGAGCTTGGGCCATCACAATAATTTTTCCAGTGTGGTAACTGAATGAACATAAGCTGTGTTTGTTGTACCAAATACAGAATCGAGGTATGTACCAGAATGCAAGCTGGTGTGACAATTCCGTCTGCTCTGGGTTTGCCTCCAAAAGCCACATAAGGACAAGACCAATAACACATATTAATTCTTTTTCACGGAAGGAAAACCCGAATATATGAACCAGAGGAAATACTCAGAAAATTCAGTTACATTTTTACAAGAGAACCAGGAGACTTCAGGATCTCTCTGTTTAAACATAGCCCAAGATGACTCAAGAATTGGCATTGAAATCAAGCATATTTATGCATGCATGCACCTGCATGCACATAATGAGTAGGTTCCCCCAACATACACACACCAGTATACAAATTACTCTGTGCTTACCAGTCTGGTCGTGACACCTATCACTTTGCACACATGCACTGTTTGATTCTTTTCCTCTAAAGCACTGCAGTGATTCCAAGGCCCAACCTAACACCATCTTAGGAGATTTAGATTAGATATAAGGAAGAAATTTTTCACTCAGAGGGTGGTGAGGCAGTGGAACAGGTTGCCTAGAGAAGTTGCAGAAGCCCCATCCCTGGAAGTGTTCAAGGCCAGATTGGATGAGGTGTTGAACAGCCTGGTGTAGTGGAGGGTTTCCCTGTCCCTGGCAGGGGAGTTGAAACTAGATGATCTTTGCGGTCCCTTCCAACCCAAACCATTCAATGATTCTATGATTCGTCAGGGTAGTCAGATCCTAAGGACAGGTAGTTAGGTACCATTTCGTTCACCCCAACAAAATTCTTTGCACTGTGAGTAGAATAAGGGGAGTTTACAAGACAACAGGAGAAAAGAGGTTGAGGGCTGGTATCTGTGCTAAACGTGAATATGTGCTCCCGGTAGGACTGGTAAAAGTTGACCAGGTTCCTTATAATTTTCATGAGTGATATTTGATTCATTTATTTAGCATCAACAGAGCACAGTCAGATGAAGAACCAATTCAGTCTTCTGAACACTTTGAAGGTCAGACCCTCTGTTGAGATGAAGAAGAGGGAGGGAAAGTGAAGAAATGGAGAGAAAGAGCAGCAGGAGGTGGGAAAGGATCTTCCTAAAACAGAGCTGCCACCAACAGAATAGACATTTTCACCTTTAGCAGATCTGTGCTGTAGGCAGCCATTCATTCATCCCCCTTTGTTGTCCCAAAAGTGAAATCAAATGTTTGTACAGCTTTGCTCCAGCTGAGTGGCTGAAAGCCTCATGTAGGGAAGATAATGAATTTCTTTGCTTTGCTTTCTCTCTCCTTCAACCTCCAATTGATTATAGCTTGTACTTAGAAGGCAAAATTAGCAGCTCTGCTCCCCAACAGCAGCTCCTGTAACTAACTTTCTCTTTCTCTTTCTCTTTCTCTTTCTCTTTCTCTTTCTCTTTCTCTTTCTCTTTCTCTTTCTCTTTCTTGGGTATTTATTGACATGGACAAACAATAGAACTTCTTGTTCAAATCTTTAATCTTTAACCCCTTGAAAATCAGGCTAATGAACTATAGTAACACAAAGAGGATTGGTTAGAAAAAAGAGAAAAGATCTTAAGCAGAAATGAGGAGTGATTTGAGAATATTTTTAAAGCAATTTTAAGCCAGTTTGAAACAATTTTAAGCTGAAGTCTTTCTCAGTAAAAAACATTACATGAATTTCAAATGTCCTTTTTTGTGTAATTACTAGAGAGATGAAGTTTCAATGAACACTAAGGTTTGATCAAAACTTCTAAAAGTCTTGGATAAAAGTGTGACATTTTCAATGTAATGATATATAGAAATATAGTGAGTTGGAGGTGTCAAAATAAAAGATTGTCTAATTACTGAACAATCTGTTTAATTCTTCCCCTTTCCCTTTACAAGAAAGATTATGCATAAGTGCAAACTCCTCAACTTCCTCAGTGAAGAGTAGGTGTGCTGTTCGTGTTGCATATATGTACTTCTTGGCTAAATAAATGAGGTGTACTTAAAAATCATTGCAGAAAATGGAAAATCTCCTACTTATTTAGATATCCTATAAATGTACCTTTCTGTTGAGGGGATGAGGCTGTGATGACTTAGGCTTCTGAAGATTTATTTGGGAAGGGTTGCTAAGATAAGACTTTGAGATCTCCTGAATGCAGAGACTGTTATTTCGCTATCTGTTTAGTTTGAAGGATGAAAAAAACGAAGAGAAGCTTCTATCTCTATCCCTGCTCTCTATCCTGAACTAGGTAATCTACAGAGCACTCGGGGGGATGTTTATTCTGTTACATACTGAAGAACCCTGTACACAGAATGAGACCTGCTTGGGAGACAGTATGCTACCTGTCACTTGAGCATGCAATAAGGATGCTTACCATAAGCAAAACCAGAAAATAGACAATACTTAAACATCCTTAATCCCATACATGCAAATACCTTTGTTCCTTTTTTGGGAATTGAATACCTGGAATCTCAGGAGATCAAAAGGTCTACTGGGGAGCAAAAAGCTCTAACAGAACACCATGGCTCACTCTATACCAGTAAATTAGTCGATGCTGAGACATAGGAACAAGCATGAGAATTCAGTCTTTTACATTGAATTAAGTCTTTTACACAGCTTAGTTGGTCGAGGCCATCTGGCACTGTTTCTGGGGCATGATTTTGAAAACAAACCTTACAAATCAGAAACCACTACCTTGTTTTGAAGATGGAGAGAGTCTTTTCTACGTATAGTGATGACTGTATTAGCTGGGTTCAGGTTCTGGGAAAAAGTCACAACACTAATTATCTGACCTAGCCTGAGATTTCAGTAACCCTGACATTGGTTGCCTTTTGGTTTTGGACACGCTCATTATCCCACTTGCCTAAGAAATCAGACAAAATCCTGGTATTCTGGTCTTATGTCATGCCCACAGATGTTCAAAGTCAGTGTATTTCTCGTTCACGGGTAGTATACTACATTTTTTAAAAAAAATATCATTTATTGTTTTTTTAAACACTAATATTTTCTCAAGAGCACATTTTCCAGGTGAGATTGTATTCAGTTCTCCTGAGTTTTTGAACTGCCTGGCCTGGCTGTCAACAGTCTAAATGAGTACATCCCTTCCATTGCTCCTCAATATAACAAAGTCTTCATCTTCCATCGCACATTTGTGGTATCCTTTAATGAGCATAAGAGCATCTTTGTCCGTTGGATACCAGAAGATTGGTTCATACATGAATGGCATAGGTTTCGGTATTCTAGATACATGTTCTAGTCCCCACTATTCAAAAGCACAACTGTTCAACTATACCTAGAGAAGTGCAGACATATGAAGAGAGGATATTAATTACTGACAGTTATCCTCTGATGCAAATAAAGCCAGAGAGAAATTTTGCTATATATTTTGAAACTGGCCTCATTGAAATATTTTTGGAATAGAACATTGTGCGCTTGGCTGTAACTGCAAGTGATTTCTGCAATGCACCAGGGCAGTGTGTTAATTTTGTACAGTTAGTTAAATTCTGGGAAGGAAATCAAATTCTACAAATGTTATGGGAGATTTTCTCCTATGAACACCAAAAATCAGTGCTCCATCTGCAATACATACTTAGTGTCATTTAGGGATACTATCATCTTTCTGTCAAGTTCTCTGCTTAGACTGTCTTTTCTTTTTGCTAACCTCAAAGATGACCCATTATCTGTTTCCTGCTTTATGACACTTATAGAACCTGAATAGAAAATCAAAAGCAAGAAAGGTGTTATTGTCAAGGCACTGCTGTTTTTCAAGTTTTCTCTTGCTTTTCTTCTGCAAACAACAAGCTGCCGAAAAGCATCATTTGGTAGACACTAAAACATGAAGAGCAGACATCTCATCTACATTTTTATGAACAGAAAACAAATGGGACATTGATGTAAAATGGGTATTAAACTTCCTACTCCTCTCCCTCCCTCCACATACATTCTTTACAATCTTTACAACTGTAGTTTTGTAAGGGAGGAGAGTTTGGTGGTTTTCTTTTTTTCTTTTTTTTTTTTTTTCCTATATGCCTGATATTTGTTTTATGAATAGTTAACTCTCTGGAATCTGAGTTTCTGTAATTTCCTTCTAGTTTGGTAGAAAAGCTTCTGAGTTGTCTTTCTTGAGAAAGTGCATTGCAGGTGACAATGAAGGAGAGACATGGCTGCTCATATCTTATTGCTGCCTGGAAGTTCTTGAGTGAGCCATAACTTCAAACTCTATAGACTGTTTTACAGTGGCCTTAGCTGGTGACACATGCTTTACACTACTAGCACGAGTGCCCCAAGTCATCATCCACCCCTCCTGCTCTTCAGCTTTGCACTTGGAATATTACTTTACACAGAGTTTCCACTAGTGCTGAATCCTTGTTACAGGCCCTTCTTCTGCTCACTTCTGTAAGAAGTGTTTCCCTATTCCTAGCAGCATATTCATGGATATCCAGAGGCCAGGGCAAAGACAAAAATCAATCTTGCAGAGCATAAAAAGAAAAAAATCTTCTGCAGAATATTATATAAACTTGACTTTTCTTTGCAACAATTCCATTTGATGCATGCTTGAAAGAGTCTGAGTCAGGAAATGGAATAAGCCACTGCAGCCATGGCAGGTATATTTGGTGCAATAGAGGTAGCATGACAAGGGTCTATTACAGTAAGTAATATAATTCCAGAAATAACCTATGCGGAACATATTGCTTCTGCTGCACATGTCAGGAAATGGACTTTGATGGATGTTGTTGCAACACAAAACCACATACTAAAACATTTTAATTATGGTGACAATGTAAAAGTGTAGATGGTGCTCACCAGCAGTGTTCTTTGCCTTTATAATTAACAAATGGGCAGTGCAGACTAATTCTGCATGCTCTTCATGTTTAACAATTCTTTCTAGTTGCTGCCGTCAGCATATCTATAAGCAATAAGACGTGAGAGGGGGCCTGATTATCGTCACCTCTGGAGTGTTAAGAAGTATTCTCTAGGGGAGTGATTATCTCATGATAACCACACCACCTGGAATTACCATATTGCTGCTATAAAAATCCCTTAATGTAAGAAAAAAACATGTATGTTTGTGCTAGAGGATGAAGTTAGGAGTTTAGAATGCTAAAGAGCATTATCAGGAGCTCTGGTTTGCATTTCTTCAACTCCGTATGAGAACATTCACTAGGCTGTTGTAATGTTTTCTCAGTTTTGTAAACTAGAACACCACTTTAGCAATATTTTTAAGGCAGCCTAGTTTGACAGTCAAAAGTGAAAAAAAAGATGGCACAGACATCAGAGGACAGAAAGTGAGTTAGTCACATAGCTCAAATTGCCTTCTCAAAGGGAGTATTTCAGTTGGCAAAAGACATCCTAACACATAGTTTTTCAGAGTAAAAAGTACAAGGAAATCACAAATCAAATTAGATAGGAGTGTCTATAATTTTAAATTTTAAATAGACTAATTTCTACTCAGCAATGCATTTAAAGTGTATTTAATTTGCATTTATCAGAAAAGTATGGAATGAAGTACATGGGAATACAATAACTCATTGTCTGCTGTTCTCTATGATAATGTAACAAACTGTTATCTCATACTCTAATGACTTTGATGTTAATGGAGTCGTACGCTCTTCCTGACCTCTTCAGCACTGGATGGATACATATGAGCTTTCGCTGTCCTTCAGGTTTTCTGCTTCACTCTCAACTTTCCTACTAACTTTAATATCTCTGCTTCTGTTGCATTTCCTTTTGAATAGGAGGGTAGATTTGATTTAAATAAAGAATTTTAGTTCTACACTTGTAAGGATAATTTATTGGGTTTTTAAACCAATAGAAGAAACTGCTCAATTACTGATGTTGTGACTATCCACCGTCAAGAATATTTCTTACTTTTTCATAGGGGTTTTTCCATTTAATAAAATTTGGCTGTCCTGTCACCCAGAGACTGTAGGAGACAGTCAAAAAGCTTCTTTACTACTCTCCTTTTGCTTACTATTCTCTTTGTTGTCTGTGCTTAGCATCTGTAGCATGTGGTGGATGCAAAGATGAACTTTCCTCAGGCTCTGTAGATGGTGGTGGGAACTATGTAGACAGTCAAGAGAATGTGGTCCAGAGAGTGCTAAGTGACTACAAAGCACAGAATGGTTTCATTTACAGTCATCTTCTGCTCACCATATGTTCATCGCAGTTAGTCAGCACACAAACAGCTAAGGCGAGCTCAACCATGGGGGCAGGAAAAGCTTAAGGATCATTTGCTTGTGCAGTGTCTCTTATACACTTAGAGTCCAGCTATTAGTGCGTAAAGAACAGAAGGCAATTTGGGTTTGTTTTTCCTGAGCCTACGAGGCACTTTGAAATGTTAACTTCCCTGTCTAGATCCAAGGCATCTGAGCTCTGTGTGTGCAAAATATGAAGGTGTTTAGGAGACAGCACCTGTTCTTGCTAGACTTATAGTACAACTGAAAAGGTAGCTATTGTCTGTGTTATATTGTTGTTATGTTGCAACAGAACAATATATTGTTGCTGACATACTAGCAGAATTTCTTAAATGGTTATAACTGTATACACATGAAATACTAGTGAAACATCTAAATTATGCCATTAAAATAATTAATAGCTATTTTTGATGTGGAATAAAGCATAATTTCATTTCTACAAATGTAAGGAAACTTTGCATTTTTTGAATATAAAGCTATTCTCTGTGCATTATTGGGACTGTACATTCTGCTGTTTCTGTGGGTTTTCCTTTGAACTTGCTCATCCAGGAGACCAAATGATTTGTTTGGCTGTGGTGGCCCAGATGGATTTCTTTCTGTGGTGCAAGGAATGACTGAAACAGAAAGCTCTTCTGTTAAGGCTATTGAGGTTTACTTTTTGTCAATGAAACCGTAGTTTTATCAATGCCGATGAAATTACACAGTATGAAGTGCTTGATCGCATTCTGTGAGTGCAAGAGACCACGATACAGAAGGGCAAACATCCTGTGCAACATCTTATTTGGTTCCGCAGGTGGTTGTAGGGAAAGACTTGTGAACATGTATTTTTGCAGATTTCAGGTACTATGAGAATTCGGTGGGATGTTGTTTGTGGCTGTTAACAACTAATGCAAAAAAGAATACCTGTATAACTATTTTAGAATGCACTCTAGATCATGACTGTCATTTATACCATTTGGCATATGCAAGTCAAAAGTCTTGGTTTTGTGGCTTGATCTGGTTCACCATTCTGTCTTAGAGTGTAAAAAGTAGCTGTATAAAACACAGCACCGGATTAATTCTGGAAATTTGCGTTACAGTAGATGATAGAATTTAGGAGCACCAGCAACTGCTTATCTCTTGCTGACCTCACCAGTTTCCCAATCGGAAATCTAATCAAAAGTAAATGCTGCTCAAGATTCTAGTGCAACTTTACTATTGTGGTTAGGATTGGAAAAAGGACTGAACTAAAGACATGAGAGCTCCTGCTTCTGACGGGTTAAATGAACCTGCAGTACTCTATAGGGGGCCAGGCATCTACAGGGACGAGTCCATCTGTTTGGTTTCTCAAGATTGTTATAGAGCAGCTGTGCCTTATCACTGATGTCCAAAGGAATTATTTCTTAAAAATTCTGGAAGTTAATACACAGGAGACTTGGTTTTCCCTCTCTTCCTGGATACTTATAGACAAGCTCTTTTAGGCTGCCATAGAGTCACTTAATGTTGGTCCTTGTTTTCTATAATTTCCAGCTTCTGATTGCACAAGGAACTCTGCAGCTTGGAAATATGACGTTAACTGATGCCTAAGGCATAGTGCAAAGGTAGTATCCCGTAACTAAATGTGATAAAGTACTAATGCCAGACAATGATCATGAGTTTGTTTTTTCACTGCTTTACTGATTCACTGTTTTTTCGGTCTAAGATGATCTAGACCTGCAGACTGTGTTCCCTTTAAATGCCACTGCATAGACAAAATAAATCAGATAATTTACTGCATGACATGTTTACCCTTCCCAGATTTTTAGCCTGACTGATGCTATTAGATTCTGTGATATTATTTCTTACCTTTTTAAGAAGTGTTTAAACTCAGACTTGTCCTGTGAAATGCCGTTTTGTTCAAAATCTGGCACTTGCAACTTTGACATGCTAGATTACATGGTTCATGAGTTCTGCCAAGTGAGTTTTTCTTCATTGTGTACTGCAGCCCATGGTGAGCTTCACAGCACAGATCTTGAGCAGCTCTGCCTTTGATCGATGTTAGTACGTTTTCTCAGTGGCTGACTTTTATTAGTTTCAAAAGGTAACGGTCTATGTAGCCACACACTCAGGTGTTTATGTGTGTGAAGGGCGTCATGAGGAAAAATTGGAAATCTCCTGCTCTTAGTCAGATTATGCCCTTCAGCATATTTACATCTGCTTGGTATGATATTTAATGCACTAGTGATACTGTAGGAAACCAGAAGTGCCTCCCTGACATAGAGAGAGGAACTGCTGATGTTGGGTTCATTCAAACTCTGTGAACCTCAGTGTCCCTCTCTGCACAAAGATTAATGATTTTCAAGAAAATTACCAGTAAGGGTACTCCAATGGAAAGTCTACATTCCTTCGTTATGCCTGAATATGGGTAATTTAGAGGCTGGAGGAGCCCTTTCAGAGAGCATATGCTGCATATGTTTGTTTCTGGATCAGTCAAAAGCCAAAATAGCATCAGGATTTGGTTCTTGTGACTGAAAGCTGTGCATAAAATGTCAGGATAGAAGCCATTTAAAGTGTACAAGAGCATTGCTGCACATTCTTGAGCACCATCTGCTGGCATTTTCTCATTTAATCGGTATTTACATAATTGGAGGCATCTCTATTTATAGAATGTTCCTGAAAGAAACAAGAGCTGAAGTCCTCCAGAAAATAAAGACTGGGTATGTTTCTTGGACATACTTGGAAAATGGCCATATATAAAATGTCTGTGGAAAGGGCTTTGAAAGAGTCTACCAAGTTGGTGCATGAAAAAACAGATTTAAAGCCCTAAATGCAGCATAGAGATTTGTACTGAGACGGGCAATGCCTGGAGTAAGGATATTGGCACTGTCAAGGGACAGAGCACTTTTTGTTCTGCAGCAGGTGAAATAACAGCCAGCATCTCCAGCCAAAATGGTCCCAGGCCAAGGAAAGATACGATAAGGGGTTTTGCTATGAGCAACCCAGCAGTAGAAGTGCCAGATTTGTTTAATATCCTGCTGAGAAAACTTTCAGAAAAACCTGTGAGGAGGAGGGCAGGAAAGATGAAGGAAGGAAGAAGATGTTAATATTGATCTATCTCAGCTCTTTAATGCATAGATACTCAATATCCACTTCTGTCCTCTTTCAAGGCCTAGAAATTCAGTATAGTCTCCAAAACATATCTGAAGAAATCTGTCTATGCTATAGACAATAATAAAATGTGCAAATCCTCCTGAATTAGCTTTAAAACAGCTAGCCCAGGTGCAGATACCTCTGTAGACCTGTGAAGGCTTCAAAACCCTTCCAATAATTTGGCTGTTTGGCTTTACCAGATTTCAACACTAACTAGTTCCTACATGGTCCAGCAATGACTGTGGTGTAGTCTCATTTCACAAACATGGTAGTCCTACATCCAACACCTTCCTATATAGCAGCTCTACAGGGGGTCATCTCACAGCAACATCTCTCTGCCCTGTTCTGGGAAGCTTCCTCTGACATCTTCCTGGGCTTTTCGTAGTGGAGTGTGTAGGTGGGAAGGATTTTATTCTTCCAATTATGTGGATTCATATGCGCTCTGATCTTTTATCTGATGAGCTTCCAAGAGTTGATTTGGGCTTATTTGTTTGCCTGGCTGAAAAACTAAGCTGCCAATGGGTAGGCAGGGAAGCCTAGACAAGGGTTATTTCTAAATTTTAGAAAACTAAGTTGCTGATTTATATTTGTGCATGTTTTTAGTATTTTATCACCTTTAATATTTCCAAATGTTGTGAATGTTATTCTGAGTCCGGTGGTGGTATAAGGACTCCTCAGCGGCACCTGCTGTATTCTGTACTTAGGATTTCATAGAATCATAGAATCATAGAATGGTTAGGATTGGAAAGGACCTTCAAGATCATCTAGTTTCAACCCTTCTGCCATGGGCAGAGAAATCCTTCACTACACCAGGTTGCCCAAAGCCTCATCTAACCTGGCCTTGAACACTTCCAGGGATGGGGCATCCACAACTTCTCTGGGAAACCTGTTCCACTGCCTCACCACCCTCAATGTAAAAAATTTCTTCCTTATATTTAATCAAAATCTGCCCTCTTTCAGTTTAAAGCCATTGCCCCTTGTCCTATCACTACACGCCCTTGTAAAAAGTCCCTCTCCAGCTTTCCTGTAGGCCCCCTTTAGGTACTGGAAAGCTGCTATAAGATCACCCTGGAGCCTTCTCTTCTCCAGGCTGAACAGCCCCAACTCTCTCAGCCTGTCTTCATAGCAGAGGTGCTCCAGCCCTCGAATCATCTTCATGGCCCTCCTCTGGACTCGCTCCAGCAGCTCCATGTCCTTCTTGTATTGGGGACTCCAGAGCTGAACACAGTATTCTAGGTGGGGTCTCACGAGAGCAGAGTAGAGGGGCAGAATCACTTCCCTCGACCTGCTGGCCACACTTCTTTTGATACAGCCCAGGATACGATTTGCTTTCTGGGCTGCCAGTGCACATTGCCGGCTCATGTTGAGCTTCTCATCCACCAGCACTCCCAAGTCCTTTTCCTCAGGGCTGCTCTCAATCCATTCTCCGCCCAGCCTGTACTTGTGCTTGGGATTGCCCCGACCCATGTGCAGGACCTTGCACTTGGCCTTGTTGAACTTCATGAGGTTCTTACAGGCCCACCTCTCCAGCCTATCAAGGTCCCTCTGGATGGCATCCCTTCCCTCCAGCGTGTCCACAACACCACACAACTCATTTTATAGAAATGAGAGGAAAACAATGTAGGAAACACAACACAATGAATGCTGTGTGTCATGGAAGCCACTATTTTTTGCTGAAGTACCCTAGAGATCACTGAAGTGGCAGGTGTTGCTATGCCCTGCTCTGTCCCTTGGTGTTTTTTTACACAGATACAAAGTGAAAATATTAGCATTTTCAAAGATACCAAAGACTAAAAGATATGAGGCAATCATAGCTCAAAAATATTTTTTCAGATGTCTCTGGAGAAGTTGATTTCACATGCACATGAGGAAAAATATTAGAGAGTCACAATGCAAAACACCAAACCACTAGCAATAATTCTAGACACATGATTCTTTTTGATGTAGGTCCTTATATAAACTTCAAGGGATGTCTACTTCTTTTTAGGAGTTCAGTGCTTTTCCTGAAAGCAGCATGAGCCCTGGCATTGAATATCATTGGATATTCAAATGATAATGTAACTGTATTCAATTTAATTTAAAAAAAAAATATTTATTGAACTGAAAGAATAACCAGATCTATATACCATATTCTCATTTATCCAGCTATGGCATATGCAAGTTTAGATGCCTCTTTCAAGATATGTGCTTGTGCTTTTTTATCAACCTCATGCAGCTAGACCTAGCAATATATTTTCCATTGACAGGGAGAATAGAATAGCACATTAAATCTAAGCTTTTAAACTTCCTTTAACTTCAGTATAAAATGCTTTTAAAAACATTAATAAGTACATTCAGAATAGTGCATTGTCTATCAGAAACAAAATTATAACTGGAATTTAGCCTAATTTCCACCCTCAAATTCTCCTTATTATGTGTATCAGTTAGTCCTTTTACTTTCCAGTGCAACATGTCACAATGAAGAACAGTTTTAGTCCAACTGGTGATTAAACTAAATCTTGAATTTGAATTCAAATCCTTTGCATAGCTCTTGGTTTTGTACCTTTTTCGGTCAGTAATTTTTCCTCACTAATTCTGAGAGGAGAGGAAAGTATTTATACATTATTATTGCCAACAAGGAGGGGTGCCATGCTTGACCTTGTGCTCACCAACAGGGAGGGACTGGTGGGCGATGTGAAACTTAAGGACAGCCTTGGCTGCAGTGACCACGACACGGTGGAGTTCAAGATCCATGGGGCAGCAAGGAAACCATTCAGCAAGCTCTGTACCCTAGACTTCAAGAAGGCAGACTTCGGCCTCTTCAAGGACCTGATGGGCAAAGTGCCGTGGGAGGCGGCCCTGGAGGGACGAGGGGCCCAGGAAAGTTGGTCCACATTCAAGGAGCACCTCCTCCAAGCTCAGCAGACGTGCATCCTGACGAAGAACAAGTTGGGCAAAAAGACCAGGAGGCCTGCGTGGATGAGCAAGGAGCTCCTGGACCAACTGAAAATTAAGAGGTTAGCCTACAGAGGGTGGAAGTGGAGACAGATAGCCTGGGAGGAATACAGAGAAGCCGTACGAGTGACCAGGGATCAAGTGAGGAAGGCTAAAGCCCTGAAGGAATTGAATTTGGCAAGGGATATAAAAAGCAATAAGAAATGCTTCTATAGGTATGTAGGGGACAAAAGGAAGTCCAAAGAGAATGTAGGCCCCCTCCAGAAGGATACTGGTGCTCTGGTCACCCGGGACATAGAGAAGGCTGAGTTACTCAATGAATTTTTTGCCTCAGTCTTCACTGATAAAGCCTCTTGTCTTACCACGCAAGCTGTGGAAAGAACTAGCAGGGACTGTGAGGATGAACCACCGCCCACTGTACTTGAAGAGCAGGTTCGGGAACATCTGAGGAACTTGAAGGTGCACAAGTCCATGGGACCTGATGAGATCCATCCGCGGGTCCTGAAGGAACTGGCGGATGAAGTTGCCAAGCCACTGGCCATTGTATTTGAGAAGTCGTGGCGGTCTGGCGAGGTCCCCGATGACTGGAAGAGAGGGAACATAACCCCCATTTTTAAAAAGGGGAACAAGGAGAACCCGGGCAACTACAGGCCGGTCAGCCTCACCTCTGTGCCTGGCAAGGTCATGGAGCAGATTCTCCTGGAACCATGCTAAGGCACATGGAGAGCAAGGAGGTGGTGGGTGACAGCCAACATGGCTTCACCAAAGGCAGATCGTGCCTGACCAACTTGGTGGCCTTTTATGATGGGGTGACAGCATCGGTGGACAAGGGTCGACCAACGGATGTCATCTACCTGGACTTGTGCAAAGCTTTTGACACTGTCCCGCACGACATTCTTCTCTCTAAACTAGAGAGTCATGGGTTTGATGGATGGACCACTTGGTGGATAAGGAATTGGCTCAATGGCCGCACTCAGAGAGTAGTGGTCAACGGCTCGATGTCCAAGTGGAGACCGGTCACGAGTGGCGTCCCTCAGGGGTCCGTGTTGGGCCCGGCCCTCTTCAACATCTTTGTCGGTGACGTGGACATTGGCATGGAGTGCACCCTCAGCAAGTTCGCCGATGACACCAAGCTGTGTGGTGCCGTCGACACGCTGGAAGGGAGGGATGCCATCCAGAGGGACCTCGACAGGCTGGAGAGGTGGGCCTGTACCAACCTCATGAAGTTTAACCAGGCCAAGTGCAAGGTCCTACATCTGGGTCGTGGCAATCCCAGGCACAAATACAGACTGGGCGGAGAATGGATCGAGAGCAGCCCTGAGGAGAAGGACTTGGGAGTACTGGTGGACGAGAAGCTCAATATGAGCCGGCAATGTGCTCTTGCGGCCCAGAAGGCCAACCGCGTCCTGGGCTGCATCAAGAGGAGCGTGGCCAGCAGGTCGAGGGAGGTGATTCTCCCCCTCTACTCTGCCCTTGTGAGACCTCACTTGGAGTATTGTATCCAGTTCTGGAGTCCCCAACATAAGAAGGACATGGACCAGTTGGAGAGGGTCCAGAGGAGGGCCACGAAGATGATAAGAGGGCTGGAGCACCTTTCCTATGAGGTCAGGCTGAAAGAGTTGGGGTTGTTCAGCCTGGAGAAGAGGAGGCTCCGGGGTGACCTTATAGCGGTCTTCCAGTACCTCAAGGGGCCTACAAGAAAGATTGGGAGAGGCTGTTCAGGAGGGCCAGTTGTGATAGGACAAGGGGTAATGGTTTTAAAATAGAGGGAGGTGGATTCAGATTGGGTATTAGGAAAAAATTTTTTACCATAAGAGTTGTAGAACACTGGAACAGGTTGCCCAGAGAGGTGGTGGATGCTTCATCCCTGGAGACGTTCAAGGCCAGGTTGGATGAGGCCCTGAGCAACCTGATCTAGTTGGAGATATCCCTGTTCCTTGCAGGGGGGTTGGACTAGATGACCTTTGAAGGTCCCTTCCAGCCCTAACGATTCTATGATTCTATGATTATTTCTGTTTATATGGAGAAGTGTGGAAGGGTACAGGCAGCATCATTATCGTTTATAATCCTTATCACTGGTAATCAAGGAATATTAAGTTCTGATATCTTTAGCTTTGAGACAAAACAGCCTTCAAAAAACAACTTATACTATCTTTTCTTGGGAGATTTATGTAGAGATGTTAATGTAATTAAATAAAAAGGAAAGCAGATTAATCGTCATGTTACTCCTGAACATCTTAGTTGTACTATGCACTTACTGTCTTTACTCGGTTTTGCCTAACCAATGTAGAACTGTAGAGAGAACCATGTGTTTGTACCAATTTTCTCACTGCTGAAAGTGCATCAATGGGTTGTTACAAACATGGGTTTTCTGTGAGGAAAAAGAAGACTTTGCTAAATGCTACTGATGGATGATAACTGCTTAAGTGGATATCATTAACCATTTGGTGTGCAATACAAAGTTTCCATTCAAGATGTAAGAAACTGCAGTAAATTAATGAGCTTGAAACAAGCCAAACAAACAACAAACAGAGGTAAGACAGCAATGAGATTTCCATCAAAAGGTTCAAATTAGTGAGGTTGTGAGATTAATATAAACCAATCTAGAAACACGGTTTTCTGCAAGTGCCAAAACGAGGACTGCATGCCATGTTAATTCCTCTTAAGCAGGCAGAATAAAGGTTAAGCTGGACTCAGGTGGGCCAGGCCCTGTGATTACCCAAAGCCACCAGCATACAGGTTTTCCATAAGACTATTCAGACTGACACTTTTTCACAGGTGAACCAATGGGTCCAGAATCTCCTTTTTCTGCTAATCTGAAGAGTATGACTTATAACCTTATGTCATTTTCAAAGACATTTTGCCAGCATAAGAGAGCTACTCTGCTGTCATTTAAGGTAAGGCAGTAAAAGCTTTTCCTGACTTGGCAATCCTCAGGCTTACCAACTTTTCCATTTCTACTCATTTGAGAGGAGTTCTAGAAAACTTGAACATTTCCCCAACAGTTTAAAAGCTCTCTCCCTTATTGCAAACAATAGACAGTTAAAGAAAATTAAACAACCTAATGCTAGGGGAAAAAAAAAAAAAAAAGAAAAAGACATTAAAACCTAGGAAATTGTGGCAACTAATATTGCTGAATATTGCCAGCAATATAAAACAAGTCTTAAAGCAGTTAAAAGTTACATTATGTAACTCAAGACTGCTGTGGCATGATTGAAAACGATTGGGATTAATGAAAAGCCTCATGATGTGCGCCAGCGTTAGAGGAGGCAAAAAGCAGACTGAAGTTCAGGCTTACATCGTTTAAGCTTGTCACGCTCCTTTCTGCTCACACACTTGACCATTCCCCCTGACTCAGCGTTCAAAACCACATCCATACTACCAAAAAGACGACAGTATTTAAGCCAGGTGCCATAGACTAGTTGTGTCCACCTTACCCAGCAGTCAGTCCTAGGTCTCTCCTGGCTGCATGTGGTGCCCTGTGCAGTCCCAAAGCATAATTTTTTATTGTGTTTATACTTGTGGGGGTTTTTGGTTGGTTATTTTTCAGATCAAAGTGTGCTAAAGACATAAGGACAGCTTTATCTTCAACCCATGGAAGTGAGTGTGCATACAGCATTCATTTCTTAGTGGCAAAGCCGAAGCTGGTGACCTATTGGAGCACCCATGAAAAAGTGCCAATCTTTGCAGTGTTGTGGGATGCATCTATACAATCTGAGAGGGTGAGCACAAGGTCTGGTCCAGTTAAATCCTTCATAACCTCTAAACTAAATGCTGAAGTGGAGCTAACATGGTGCAGAGACCTAATTTTGGTGCTCACAGAATATCGAGTTTCTACATGGGCTTATATTATTTTATTGAGAGTAACTGTTGTGGGAAGTAGCTTGGGGAATGGGAACAATGTGGGGTACCAAAGGAGGATGGATGCTGTGGGGTGGAAGGCGAACCTGATTTCTGGAAAATGGAGTGGAGATCCCAGCCTGTGGGCTGATGGGGCTCCCAAGAGACTTGTAAGCTGGGAAAGAGAATTTCAGAGGCTGAAGTAAGCCTGACTAGTGAGATACAAGGTGACTAATTGGGAAGAGAAAGACCTCTGTCCATATCCACACCACCCAAAATTTTCTGTTGCCTCTCAGGATCCTTCTTGGTCCTTCCTGGTCCCCATCCTCTTTTCCTAGGGCAGTTGTTTGTTCTTGTTGTGGCAACAGTCTGTCTCACTGTCCTCACTCGTCAAGTAAGGGTTTTGTAATGGAACCTAACTTGAACCTGAATGGCAAATTCTCATGCCAAACAAACTACTGAAAACAACGCTGCTTACGATCTCCAACCCTTTCCCCAGATAATATGTTCTGAATTCCAGTTAAAGCAAGTTGCAAGTGTCTGTAATCTGCTCCAGGAAATCAAAGCATTGCCAGGAGGAAATTTAACTTTTCTAGCTCCTCTGCCCTGGTCTGGCACACGTGATCACACTCCTCTTCTGCTCTCCCACAGCTCTGCTTCGTACTGGGTACCAGCATATTTTGTGAGATTCCTCTCCCCTTTTGAGAGAGGCAGTGAGGAGGCACAGAGCTTCCCAGGCCGCCTCTGGTGCAGGGAGGCAATTTTCCCTTCTTACTATCTTGGTTCAATGCTTTATTTTAAAATTCATTGTGGATTGATCAGGGAGCACATTTTCATAACTTAATTTGTGGCATTATCTGCCTCTGAATTTAACAAGCCTTGAAAGCCACCAGTGCTCTTTAGGCTACAAACAGGATGTTACTGGTAGATTTTCTTCCTTGGATTCCTTCAGCAGAAATCCTCCCTCCACTCCCAACAATAACTTCTGAAGTGAGAGGGAAGAGAATTGGGTTTATGCTGCTGCTAGTTTAATGTTAGTATAAAGCCTTCCTAGCAAAGATGCATTACTGTGGAAATCTGGGATTTAGTGGGTCATTGGAAGGCAAGGTAACCATCAGAAAATGCTACAGTTTGGCATCACAAAAGTAGCCTCAATCTATGATGGCTAATCTTGCGTGTAGTGATTCATGGGCTGCCCATAAAAGAAAAGCAGCTCTGCCACGGTGAAGTAAGTTCAAGGCTGCTGTGAAGAGAGGAAGAATAATCTTGGTGAATGAGAGAAGAGCAATGAGCTTGGATCAAGTAAAACTCAGGCTGGATTTTAGAAAAACCTTTCTAATGGCAGAGATGTTGAAGCATTGCAATAGATTTTCTGGGGAGGGTATGGATCTGCAGAGCTGGAAATCTTTAAGAACTGATGAGTCAAAAATCTATGAGACAGGCCAAAACTGAAGCTGATTCTGCCATGGCATCGGATAAGCTAGATGACCCCCTGAATTTCCTCTAGACTATTTTTATCTGAAACTGTAGATTTTATTGCACGGATCTTGACATTTTACACTTTGCTTGTAGTGCCACATTCTGGAAACAAGTAGCTGTCATTTAACAAGCTTCTAACCACTGTGATTGTGAAGATGAATTCCAAATTGTGGCCAATCAAAAAGAAATTAAAGACCAAACTGAGAGAAGGAGATTTTAAGCCAGGCCTGCGGTTTGCAAATACTTTGTGTTGACAAAACTAAAGAAGTCCGAAATAGAAGGTAGAGGAACTTCTCACTGGTGAGCATGACATAGTGTCATGAAACTTGCATTCCAGTAAGAAATGAATTTTACTAGAGGCTGAGATTTTTAAGGCTACCCACTGCCTGAAAAACACGGAAGTTGTTTTCTATGCATGTTTATTTATCCTTTTTCGCCAGGAAAATACTTTTACAGCCATTACAGCAGTGCTTTAGAGAGTTTAATATAATTGAAATGCTGTAGGCAGGGGAAAAAAAATCATGTTTTGGTGGTGGAGTTCCCAAAGGAAACTGAGTTCTGGCTCTGGCTACATTTTCTTGCTAGAATCCTACTTTTGAGATAAATGTTGGACAAGAGTTTTGAAGCTGAAAATAGAAGTAGATGATGAAAATAATTCTAATCACTAAAGCAAGATACAGAAACAGCAGAATAGGAAAGTGGTCCTAGGTGAAGCTAATAAATCCATGTTCGACAGCTAGATACATTGGAGTGTACAAATTATATGCTTTTATCCAGGGAGAATTTTTGAGCAAGATTAAGGTTTTAATGTGATTGCCTTCTTGTGACAATTGGAAGGAACTGCATTATTCGTTACAGTGAGAGGGCACTGAGCTAAGGTCACTGAGCGTTCAGTCTTCCACACTGCACTTGAATCACCTTAGGTAGCAAATTGCATGCTCTACTTTAAACAAGAAAATAGAGGCAAATCACAATAGCCCAGAAAGAATAGAGGTGTGCACAGGATCTTCTGACTTTAGATGAACACTGAATGTCATGCTAAGGGAAAAAAATGGCTAAAAGACAGAAAGAAATAAAAATGACATGTCTTATTTACATTTGTCCATGTATTTTAAAATACAGTTGCTTTATTCTTAGGTTATTGCTGAAGTACATGGATCTTTACGTCGCAAAAATATAACAAGGCAGGAAGTACAATCCCTCCCTCCTTCCCCCGTACCCTCCATTTCAGCGATTAAAGTACTTTGGATACTTTGATGTTTTAAATTCTAATTCCTTTGTTGTGATTTTTATGGTGGCTTTGAAGGTTACTTTGCAGCTTTTTTGTATTTTCTTTCCTAATAGTTTTATCAGGACATGCTTCTATTACAGCTAAGGCACTTAAAGGAAATACATTATTTAACTGTGAAATGGAAAGAGAGAAAATGCAAGACTGCGGTGCATTTTTCTTTGTCATTCAGAGACATAATAGAACAACTCAGCAGACATAAAAATAAAATTAGTACGGGAAACCACATACTCTCCTGGCTTATCTGCTAGCCACATCCAGATGTGATCCTTCCACCCTTAACTAGCACCAGCTTTGTTTTCAGAATACAAACAAGTAAGTATCTTATATCTATGTATTCTGAAGGGGAAAAAAGCAAGGCACCAATTTAAAAAAATGGCTGAACAAACCTTCTGCTTCTGACAGTGGAAAAGGGTCTGTCTTTCTAACTGCCTCTATGCATTTTTACTATGCCAACCATTCTAAATCCAATTCATTTTATTATAATAATAATTGTTCTTTATTGCAGTAACATCTAAGGATCCCAAATAGGGTTCAAGACCCTATTATTCTAGGCACCATCTATGTGCATAATAAAGCCATATCTGCTGTAAAGAGCTTACGATCTTGACATATGACAAGGCACAACATTAAAAGGGAACAAACAATTGCAGGGTAGGGATGGAGGGGAAGCTATCAAGAAAGCCAATACACTGAGTGTGCTAAGTAGCAGTGTCTGCACACTAACTGATTAGCTATTGTCGAGGGCTTTGTATAATCTATAGAAATAGTTTTTTGCTGTGCCTTCTATATCACTTAGTTTTCAGTTTTTAAAACACAAATGTGCTTGTTACACATTTTGAATAAATGCCTGAGGTGGGAGGGGACAGGGGAAGGAAAATTGGAAGATGAAAATGATAGAGGATCTCTAAAGATAAGATATAAGGATAGGTGAGTTTGGCTCCAGCTATATCCAATACCTGTACCCAAATACATTAAGGGAAATTCTGTTATTTTGGTCTTAAAATGTTCTAAAGGAAAATGGAATCACTTTTGCTGTTAATACCTTTACCGTGCATGTACTGCAGATTTGAGAAAACAATGCATGCATGCACAGTCTGTGAGGGAATTATCTTATTTTTTCTGTTGTTTAAGTGTTTTAAAAAAGTGAACATGATAGTTTAGATGCATGGTAAAAGGAGATTGAATTAGTTTCTTTGACTGAAATACAGAGGTGTTAATTTTCTCTTTCTGTTCTTGAATTACATGATCATAACATCCCTTCCCAGTATGGATTTTCTATAATACATGGGTGCTAGCATCCTGTAAATTTTCTGCTAGTCAATTATTATGTGAGCATATAAATGAGAATGGATGACCATAGAAGATGTAGAGTAGGAATAGTTGCATTTTTTTTTCGTCTCAGCAAAGCCTTAAAAGAAACTGTGTAGGTGTTGGCAGTTCCTCAGTTTAAGCTACTAAATGTGCTGTTTCGCAAGCACTACTATTTCCTTCTTTGAAGGGAAAAAGAAATTGTGGAAAAAAATGTGTGATAAACCAAGTTTGTTAATATGCTGAAAATAGGTGTCATTTAACAATATTTCTCCAGAATCTGTATACAGAATAAGATTATAAAGTCCTAACTGGGTCAGGAGGAAATGTGCTCACTGGAGTAGTTTTTTGATGCTTTGCAAGTTACTATGTTCATGATGGTTCAGAAAGTTCCCTAGACTTTGCTGTAGTTTTCTTTTTTGCCCAGACAGCCCTGCCTCTTCCTCATCAGCAGATGTGCATTTTGTCATCAGTCTCCCTGTGAGTGGTGCTACCAAGAGTCTTCATGTAACGTGGAGCTATATGGGGATAGTAGAGGCACTAACATGGCGATGCCTAACATGTACTCTCAGAGTTACGTCAGTTGTCTACTGCTGAACTACTCTGAGTATCTGTTGGCTACGGGGTGGGAACACAAGCCCAGGGGCTGCGACTGCCTCCTGGGGAGCGGGGTGCTCCTGGGAGCTGGCTTGAATGTGAGAAGATGAAAGATGCAAAAGTGCCTGTGGAGCTGAGGAGATGGTGTGGCTCCTGGGGGAATGTGGCTGTGGTGGCAGCAGTAAGTCAGGCTCATGGGTTCAATTTTCAATGGTCAGACATGGGCTGAGCCACTTTCAGGAGAGCGTTGGGCGAATTTAGGCAGTTAGTCTCCTAACTAGCCTAGAGATGAACTTCTCCAGAGCGATATTCAGAGCAAACTCATACAATTTCTCTCAATCTCAATTCTGTGTAGGCAGTATAAAGTTAGTCAACCCTGCCTCTGGGGAATGATCTCACTGAAAGTGAACTCCACTACTTTATCTTCTTGCTTTGCACACATAAAAGTGATAATAAAACTATGCTTATAGTTAGCTTTTTCCTTAGGGTAAAGAACAGAGGTATGCTGTGTAACTAAAGAGTGCTGTACCTCCATTCTCCATTGGAGGAACTATGGCAGAGAATGGCCTTCTCAATTCCAGTAGCTATTGTTACCAACAAGCTTTGCTTCCAGTCTGAGATAGCTGTCACCTCCAGAATTTGTGGGTCACTGATTTGTGGTCGTTGTGAAGTGCTACCCCTACTGAATTCAAAGAGCTCTTAGGCAGCTTAGTGCAGATGCCCTTTGGATGGGTAAAATAAACTGTAATGAATCCCACCTCAGCGCTGCCTCCTTTGAAAGAATGTAATGAGTGGTCAGCAGAAACTGCAGCAAGGTTTGCAGGGGAGCACAAGATGGTGAGACGTGATGGCTGGTCTCTACTGCACCTGACACCCACAGCTGTTTCTCTGCCCTACTCTCTTCTTCCTAAGATGTAATCTCACTTCAGTGTTAAATGAACCAACTATGTTAGCAAGGGCTTGTGCATGTGTGAGGCAAACAGCCAGGGAACCATGCAAATCTTTTGAGAATTGGCCGAAGGAAGCCTAGCAAGAGGTAGGTACATGCCTTCTGCATTTCGAAAGCATCAGTCCATTAGAAGAATGCTTCCAAGAAAGTTTTTGCTGGAAAACTGAAAAAGCTGATGTCTTTGTCTCTCTGGCTTAATGCGCTTAAAAGCACTAAATAGATGAAGCTTAACTTTTGCCCTTTTCCTATCATTTCCTCCCTGCTAGCTCAGGTGGTGCCTTCTTTGACTTGATGGCTTCAATGTTTGAGGTTTTTATTTACAGATGACATGGGGAGCCTGGGGAACCAAATCCAACTGAGCACTACACTAGACAATGGCTTGTCTGAAAGGCATGCACTGAAATGATAAGTATAGCCATCATTTGTTCAGATTTAACCCTTTATACACAACTGTTTTTTAAATGAATGTAAAAGTACTTTTCCACTCTCTGTATAAAACACATGCTCACACACATACAGACGCATACCTGTGACACGTATGCCTGCACACACACAACCCCACCCCCCCCTTTTACCTGAATCTTGTGAAAAAAGTAAACATCGTTTTCCTGCTAAGCTGAATTGTGTTCCACAGTCTGCCACTGTTTTATAAGGTGGATTTTAAGAATTAAGCAGAAAAAAAATAAAACCTCTAGGAAAAAAAAAGCAAGCCCTCAATCTAGTCAGTGTCAATTAAAAGGGAGTCTCTGATGCAAATGCCACATCAGCACCAATTTTGTCACTTAAGAACTTTAAGATCAGAAGCAATTACCTTCAATAGCACCTTGTTTTTATGTGTCTACCCTTCATAGCCTTGGCTAGTAACTCGGCCTGCACCATAATTTACACTGACATCTAATTTCAGTGGATCTGCAAGCAATCTAACTGAAGATGGAGATACTGAGAGTGAGGAGTCCTGCTTTATCACTGCAGACATAAAGATTCATTATTTTTTGCCAATTCAGAAAGCAAGTCTTATGGGAATGAAGTTTTTTTGTGTGCGTATGTGTCTGTTTTGCATATCTCATTACTTGAATTATTTCCTGGTTTAGGCAAATGATTGCTGCTTTTAACTAGATGATTAAACACTCTAACAGCTCACAAAGGAAAAAAAAAAAACAGCCAAGTACTACTAGCATTGAGTAGATTTACCATTTTCAAGTGTCTCTGTGAAATGAGAGCAGAAGAAATAGGGTGCATTCATTGCTAATCATATTCTTTGAAGTATTGTAGAGACCTGGCAATTTTATATTGTGCATGAAAGTCACAGTATTAGACTAAGATTATTTTAAGAAACACTTTTATCATTTCCTAACTGACAGAAAGGGCAGGTCTGCCAGCCATGCAGCTTGATGTTTCCTCATGAAACAAAGAAAGAACCCCACAATGATGAGATTAATGACTTGCATCCATTTTCTCTGATCCCCAAACTTGAATATAGAGAACAGAGCCGATCTCTACGCTATTATCCAGCCTTCTATTCAGACCAGGCTAATACCAGCACAACTTCTTTTGCGATGCTTGTTCCTCGAGCCAGGGAATTTGCATATCACAGGGAATAAGGTTATGTAACTCAGTTGTTGATTTCAATGGCGCAAACTGCTGTCGAGTGGTTGTTGTCACGAATAGCATGGTTTTAAAGTAGGTGATACAAAAATATGTATTCTTGCTTGTTATTTTATAGTATGCAAAACTGCTTAATGTTGTAAATACATAATCAGTAAGAGAAACGTTCGCAAGTCATATGTCAATATGTACCTTTCCAATTAGTGTTGTGCAAATGGTGAAACAGGACAATTGTCACAAAAGACAACTCTCACTTCTCTGTTTGAAAAGGCAATTGCCCTTACAGCTCTCTTTCCCAAACTGTTTAGAGATTGTTGTAGGTCACTTTCATACAAACTCTTGCAGAACTGTTTCAAATGCCATAAATCAAAAGTTTAAGTGACTTTTGCTTTTTGGTTCATGTTTTAAGGTTCGCCAGAGAAAGTGACCCGTTTCAAATTAGACCAAAAGACAGAAAGCCCGAACACTGAAGGACACTGAAGTCTGACAAACGTTGCATAAGGACCACGGTGCCGAGGCCAGTTTACTTGCTTAGCACCTGACTTACCACTTTTGTCCGCTAACACATAAAATGATCACCAAAGAGGTGAAACATAGGAGGGAGAGGTTCCTACTGATGCCCGTTGCAAAAGTATTGGCTGCGGGTTCTGAAAGTATAAACCAAATTGATGAAAGGATAAAAAAAGGACAGTTTTACCGCTTTAGTTTCTTGCCGTTTTTTCATGATGGGAATGAAGATTTTCTGAGGCATAACCTGAGGTATAGAAGTTATAGCAAACAAACAAATAAATACCAATGCAGATGAATATACAAAATTGACATAGGCAGATTCCTGAGCTCTTAGTACTTAATCTTCTGCTGTAACACAGCTGAATTGGCAGAAGTGGAATGCATTTGGAAAGTTCAAGCATTTTTAATCCTGCTGTATATATTGAGCTATTTATTCTAAATTATAGAGAAAAAGCACTGATTTGATCAGAAGCAACATTAGCACTTTCCCTACAGAAAGCATTCCATCTAGTGTCATTTAAGCAGCCCTAGTTTATTTAGTCAAAGGAGTAATAAAATTAACTTAGACACCAGCAGTTACATACCCAAACCAAGGGCATCTGGGACCAAAAAGTCTTTGATTTTCAGAACATCTTTTGATACTCTAGGCATTATGCTGTTTACAGGGCAAACGCTATAGGTATAAAAACCCAAATGGCATCAATCCTGACTGCACTTTTCCTATGCACAGAACAAAGACTTTGCCTTCTTGGAGGACTGGGAAGTCAACTACAACCATGTGACATACTCACAGGGATGGCTTGCGCCTGAGTAGCAGACAAAACATATCCTTTCCTCTGCCCTATACCTCCACAGTCTCCACTCCGGGAAACAATCCAAATAGTCTCACTGGTCTCATCAGACTTCACTAACCAGGACCAAATGCTCTTGTCTTTCTTCAGTGGAAGCTTCTTCTGGATACAAGGCAGCCTTCTCAGGACTGAGGATATCAAGGCAGAACAGAGAGCAACGACCATTTCACCTTCCTTGATTGATTTTTTTTCCTCAGTTACAGAAATGAAGGTCCTAAGAGCTCTGAAGGATGGCAAAGTCTTTACATCATTCTTTGGTGAGCGGTCAGTCTTTCCCTTTGCTTGTTATCTCTCCATTGACTTCTAATAACCTCTCTGAGATAGCAATTTATTTCATTAGAACTTTTCACATAAGGTTTTCACAGTGTGCAGCATACAAGTTAAAGTTAGTTTTATACTACCGGTTTCAGAGGATATGGATATAGAGGAAACTTCCTTGAGCTTTCCAGACAACCAGACTTCATCTACTAGCTCCCTGAAATTCTTCCTGTTCAATCTTTTGAAATTAGAAACTTCCGTTACACATATATTTTTTTCCCGTGTATATATTCAATGCCATTTAAAGCAGCTGTGACCACTTCTTTAAATGATTTTTTATATGATTAGCTCTTCACTGCCAGCCCAAAGATGACCTAGCATTTTTGACTCCAAAGCTTGTTACTGAAGAAACTTGTCAAGTACAGTATGCGGAAACATCCGGGCCTTTTTTTCCCCTTGACTTAATTCCGGGTAACTTTTATTCTCTATAATAGTAAAACGAAGTCTCCATCTGAATGCAAACTTGATTCAGGGGTTTTAGAAAAATCTGCCCTGATGCTAGTCTTTCCTTAAAATACTTTTTGATATAAACCAGTTCCACTTTATCTATGCTATTACTTTTTTTTTCTTTATTCTCTGTCACACTTCTAGTGTACAGTGCAAAGACACTTCCTTTATGTTTATTTATGTCTTTTTGAAGAAAGTCACTACCTACTACCCAGCAGGATTGCTATTCTTCCATTTTTCTTTTATGGCTGTTACAGTAGTTTAATGTCGTGTACTAGTAGCTCCATTTTTCTCTGCTTTGTCATCCAGGCTTTTTGCATTAATCTGGGAACATTTAAATTGTTTCTCTCAGATCTCACTCAATTTCTTATGTGAATTAAATGCAATAACTTTTATTAGCTGTACTGAATTCTTTCAGTTATTTTCATGTCATTTTTTTAATTTGGTTTTGGTTTTGTTTCATTGGAGGGGGATTTTTCTTTCATTATTAATCTTCCTGCCTTCTGTGCCTTTTTATCCATTATTGCAGTCTTATTTACCTTAGTTTTCTTTTCTCTGTGTGTTGATGTCGTGGTTTAGGCTGATCCGGCAACTAAACTCCACACAGCCAGTCTCTCACTCCTTCTCCAGTGAAATGAAGAGAAGAAAAATATAATAAAAGAACTGAGGGTCGAGACAAGAACAGAGAGGGAGCACCCACCAACCATGGTCCCGGGCAAAAGAGATTTGGCTTTCTTAAAGCAAAACAATTTATTAACAGCTACTTAAAAAGGACAAAGGGAAACAAAACCAGTTACTTGAGAGGATAAAGAGCAAACAAGGCTGGATCTTAAAAACAACCCCTTCCCCCCCCTTCCTTTTCTTCCCGGCTTTACCTCCTCCCCCAGCGGCACAGGGGGACAGGGAATGGGGGAGTGCAGGTCAGTTCATCCCATGTTGTTACTGCCGCTCCTTTCTTAAAGGAAGAGGAGTCCTTACACCCTTTTACCTTGCTCCAGTGGATCTCCTACTCATGAGGAAAATCCACAAACTTCTCCAGCGTGAGTCCTACCCGCAGGATGCAATCCTTCCCCATTGGATTGCTCCAGTGCGGGCTTTACCACAGTCTTGGATTCTTGGGGAGTTGTTGCCACTCGCTCCGTCGTGGGTCGTCCCACGGACTCTAGATGCCTCTCTACCTTGTCGCGCCCATGCTTCACGACCGTCATCAAGCCCAGGCATCTCTTCTCCAACATGGGCTTCTCCACGGGCTGCGAGTGGGTCTCTGCTCCACTGAGTCTGTCCTGGCTGCAGGGGGGCCGCCTGCCATCTCACCACCTCTTGCAAGGGATACTCAGCTCCAGCACACCTCATCCCGTTCCATCTTCACTGACCTGGTTTCTGTGTGGCTGTTTCTCTCAGATCTCAGTCCTCTCTGGGTGAACTCGGCCCAGTGGGCACCCCAGGAGCGGGGTGCTCCCCGAGTTCCCCAAACGGCTCTGCCGCCGCCATCCTCAGCGGGTGGTGCCAGCCCGGTGCAGGCAGCCGCCTGGCCGGGAGCTGGGGAGCAGGGGCAGTGTCCTCCTCCCCTCTTCTCGCTCCTGGGCGAAGCACCTTTTCCAGTTCCTTTGTCCCAACTTAAATAGGGCAATTCGCAGAGGCACCAATTGGCTCAACCTCGAGGGGGATGGGAGTCTGATCTGGTGGCCAGAACTGGGTCTGACCCGGTTCCAAAACCAGGAAGGTCACAGGGAGCAAATCCCCTCTCCTGCCACCAGAACACATCCCCCACACACGTCAAACCATCACAGTTGAAAACAGGTGTGGAGCTATTAAGATTCTCTCCCAACAATGTTCTTAATTTCCATGTTGTCTCATAAGACCTGTCTACACTGATTTTAGAATCTCAGTACCCAAGGATTTAGCAGAAATCAGTCCAAGGGGAAGGTACAGAGACACATTTTCTGTTGTGAAGTCCTTGATAGATCTTCAGTGTTCAGGCCCTTCAGGGCCCTGCTCATCATGTCGCATGCCCAAAAGCCCCTGGCAAGGCTGCTCATTGCTTTGCCACTTCCTACACTGGTCTGTGAATGTTTCTGAAAAATCTTCCCTACCTCACAAGTGTCTTTAGCATTATCTTGGTGGAATAGGCAGTAATCTGGTTTTAATAATCATCAGATGTGTGACATGTCTTGCTTGCTATTTCCCCACAGTTACCCCTATAGCCAAGAAATGTTAAGATAGAAAAAAGTAACTATTTATCAAATCCAAATATTAAGAGCTCAGGTACAACGTTTAGAGAAAGGAGTGTACACATAAAAGACAAATCTGTATGTTAGGTCATCTCCAAAAGGTTTCTTTCTTTCTTTAATCAAACAAGCTGTTGAGATCCTGAGATGGACTTGCATGCACAAGGATTTATTACACAAAATCTTTCTCCAATGTTATTACTTTCACTGAAGAGAGTCCTTTTTTTGGGGATACATATTAGTGTATGTGCCATCAATTGTCTCCAAGTTTCTTTTCAGATTTAGACCTTCAAAATGTAGATTCAGATCTGAAGAATTCAGTGGATTCTGACTTGACTTGGATCCTTGTCTGAATAAACTGCTGAAAATGATTTGCTGGGCTAATTAACTTTCTGAAAGACTGATGCTCTTTGGGTGTAATTTTTAAAGCCACTGATTATCCAGGTGTTAGAGTAACTATCCCAGTTCATAACTGATCACAAATATACAAATCACTAGGAAAATGCTCCTTTCCCCTAGATTTCATAGAATTTCATAGAATTTCTAGGTTGGAAAAAACCTTAGACATCATCCAGTCCAACCGTAAATGATGATGAAATTCACTTTCTAGATAAAAGTGAAAGTGAATCAACAGGCAAGTCATCATCGTCATGATGAAGTTCCCAAATTTTCTTTCTAACACAAGCTATAATACTCCTTACTGTTTTTGCTTATTCCTGTCCTTTTCTAGAAATTAAAGATTCCCCTAAAAGTCACTTTGGAGCCCACTTTTAATATCCACCCTAAACTTAGTATCATTGAATTATTTTATTCAGAAGGGATCTCTGGAGCTCATTTAATCCTGCTCAAAGCAAGTTCAGTTTCAAAGTTTGATCAGGACCATGTTGAACCAAGTATGAAAATTGCCAAGGATGGAGATCTCAAAACATCTATAGGAACATGTTCCAGTGCTTAATCCCTCTTACCATGAACATAGTTTTCCTTTGGTCCAGGCACATTTCCTTTGCTACACCTTGTGACAAACATCTCTCATGCTTTTGCTCGTCAGCTCTGAGAAAAGTCTGGCTCTGTCTTCTTTATAGCTCATTTTTATTTAGATAGTTGACAGCAGCAATCTGATCCTCCTTTAGCCTTCTTTTCTTTAGGCTGAACAAATAAATTTCTTTTGGTCTCTGTATGTCATGTGCTGCAGTCTCCGAACCACCCTTTTCATCAATTGCTACTGCAGGCATCCAAAGCTAGACATTGTTTTGTGTGGAGCTTCACAGGGGCAAACCAAAACGAAATAACCACTCTCTCATACCTCCTGGCTACATTTTTGCTGTCCAGTATGCTGTTATCCTTCACTGCCATAAGGGTGCACTGCTGCCTCATACTCAACGTGCTGTCCACCATGCCCTTATCTGCAGAGCTGATTTCTAACCAGTCACCTCCTGTCTTGCAGTTACCTGCCTTTGCCTGGGCTCTGCCTTTGTCTTTGCCTTCCTCCACCTTCATGGGTCAGCTGTTTTCCATCTGTCAAGGTCCCCTGCTCCCCCTCCACTGTGTCAACTGCTCCCCTCTGTTTGGTGTTGTTCACGAACTAGGTGATCCTATCCCAAATGTGTATAGTAGTATCAGCCCTTGTACTGAGCTCTGAGGAGAGCCACTTGTGACTGTTAGACTCTAAACTGGTGACCACGGTCCTTTAAGTGCAATGATCCAGCCAGTTTTTCCCTCTCCTTGAAGTTTGTCCATCTTGTGTGCATCCATGTAGCGTGTCTACAACTATGCCTTGAGAGACTGTGTCCAAAGCCTTGCTAAAGTCAAGGTAAATGACACATACTGCGTTCCCTTTGTCTGCTGAGCCAGGCATTTCATCATTGAAGGCAAGCAAGATTAATTAGGATAATTAAGGATAATTATAGATAAAGGATAATTATAGAATTTTCCCTACCTTCCATCAACTTCAGAACCACATTTTACATTCTTTCTCTGGTGGTTAGTTTGCTATTCCAGTTTCTTGATCTGCACTGATGACAGACTTATTAATTCCCCTTCATAATTAGTCCCCAGTTGCACAGATTTGACTCTTCTCATGAATCTCAGGTACTCTCTTCTCTGTTTTATCACCTCTTTTTCCTTGCAAACTCTGTATATCATTCACATTTCTCTTTGGGCTTTAGTCTCTAAGTATATCCGCCTCCTGTTCTTCTCTTGAGAGTCCATTTTCTTATTTCATTAGCTACACTGCAGCTTTTGCTTGGCTCTTTTCATTATACTTCAGAGTTTCAAAGCTCTTTATGTAGAAATACATTCATAACTTGATTGTATTTACCTTTGAGTAGGTTGCTGACACAAATATTACTATACGTGAATTTGGCATGAAACTATGCACTAGCTTAGTAACAGATATTACATATTTCAAAAATATACTAGAAACATGGTTTATATAGCTTATTGATAGGTAGGATAACACATTTAAGATTGGAACACAAATTTCATATGCAAAAGACAGAACTGCACACTTAAGCTGAAATGCTCTATAGTTTTGTAGCAGGGGAAAAATGCATATCTATATTTGCCATTTCAGTTGGTGGATGCCCAATTTATATGCATATGCTGCAAACGTGGGTTTTGAAAGAAAATAGTTACCTGCTGTATATCTTGGAGATTTGGCAGGCTTTGATTTGCACCTAGGTAATTGTCTTATACTGCAACCCTGAAGGATCATTTATAAAGCTTTTAGATGGTGACCATAGCAGTATTTAGGTGTAAAAGAGATTATTGTAGTAAATAAATCTCGTCTAAAAACTAGTAGAAGAAAATTTGTTTGGTGTTCCATTAAAAGCACAATGACTTTATCATTTATCTTGACTCAGAATTTTGGCTGTAACTCTTCAGTCTCAAACAGTGGCAAAAGGAAAAAGGATACATGCTTCCCTCCTCTCTATTTCTTATCCAGAACCAAGCAATTAAGTTTTAGAAGAAACCGTTTAAAGGACAACCAATTTCACTGCAAGCATCTAGGCCTCCAGCAGTTTAGGATGATTCTTGCTGCAATGACATCTGTGAATGTGTATTGTTGCTGCAGTGTGCCTCCTAGTGTTTTCTATAATTCTGTGGCAGAAACCATATTACTATCTGCCTGCTGTGTTCAATACTGTGTTTCAGTAGTTACTGCCGTAATGGACATATTATGCTCACCAAAACAGTATGACTGGGAATCTAGGTAGGCACTTCTCTGTGTGTGTGTGTGTAAATGCAAACTGCTCAGACTTACATGCTTTTTATCTACACAAGAATACATAATTGAGAGAAGTGGGAAGATTTTGATTGATATATATAAATGTATTTCTCGAGGGACAAATATCTTACCACATCTAATTGTCCAGTGTATTACTTTTGAAAGATACCTTATCTTTTCCTGACAGAAGAATTGTTTCAGTAAAATTGACTTTTTCCACAGAAGTGGATTATGATACATGGACAGCAAGTGCTGCACTCATAGGTTACCTTTCAAGTAGCTTGATACTCCCATTGAGCATTCCTGTCTTTAGATCTGATAGCATCTGAAAAATGGGTGGCAAATATCCTACTGTGGGTACCTAGCATCCTATTCTCTCTGCTTAAGATAATACATTCGGGTCTAAACTGTTTGTGTCTGCACTGGGAGGAAGGCTTTCTAGCCCATAGTGTTTCTGGGTGTCTGTCAGAGCTGTTGCATTACAGCCTACTGCTAAACGATTCATCTGCAGGACCAGAACTAAAGTCCACCGATTTCACTGAACGAGAAAAAGACATGCAGTAAATGAAAACAGACAATAGCTGAATACAGCTAAAAGGCAGAAAGGTTCTTATGGAAGTGTTGTCAAGATGAATCTATACAAGGTAGAACGGAATGCAAATAGTTTTCTGTATTTTAAAATACACATTAATCCATTAATTAATCCATTCCATTAAGATGGAAAGGAATATTAAAATTAAAGAATTCTAGCAGCCAATTCTATATTCAGCTTTAATTTAGCTGCTTTGTCCATGCACTTGATCATGCTTTTTTTAATCACCAGATCAAATATAATTTTTTCTCACAGAGATACCACTCTCTTGTCTTAAACTTGAACTCTTACATCCCCTACCTAATCTAATTCCATTCTCTCACTTCATTTTCCACTCTTTTTTTTCACACGTTTCCACCAAAGAAAAACTGAATAATGAGTTTCAGTTTCTTTTTTAAGAGAAAAAGTGATCCTTGGACTAGCTCAGTTAGAGCTAGTCTGAAAAAAAAATATTGGTCAGGACAGAATGGTTTTGTCAAAATTCTGTGCATCTGAAAACAGGGATGTATACTGGGAAATATTGAGTCCATTTAACAGGAGGCTATACTTCCAGCACCGCTTACAGTGCATCTAATCAAAACCAGGAGAGGAAAATAAATAGTTTAAAACACAAGCAAATAAAACTTAAATAGTGTCAGTCTTGAGAAATACATAATGTTAGATACACCATTGCCATTTATCTAGGTGTTATTGTGTCAATGTTTTTTCTGCTAATTCTAGTAAATCACTTCAGATTTATTGAAAAAAAAGGAAAATGGAGTAGTTGCCCATCAAAGAAAACAAATAATCAGTGCTTTATAAGAGCTAAGAAGGTCAAGCTGAAGGAAGTTCAAGTGTCCCCTGAAACCTCAGCCAGTGCTGTAACAAACTCAAGTTAGAAGCCTTTCCAGGATAGGGATGGAAAAGAAAACATGCCCTCAGCAGAAAGAAGTGAAGCAGATACCAATTCAGCTGAGTTGCTGTGCTGGGTTTTTTTTGGTTGTGGTTTGTTGGTTTTTTTTAATCTGTGGAAGACTATGAGCTTAATGACAGTGAAATCGTGATTAGTAGGTCATCAGGCTGAAGCTGAAATCCATGAATGCCCAAGAGAAACAGCCTGAGTATTCCTTCTATATTGGATGATTAGGCCAAGATAAATCCTGTCTGACTGCTATGATAAATGCATATGAAAGACAGAGGGGTAAGGACAAAAATGTATGTGTATGGCCATCCTCAAACTAGCCAGAATTGTATTTCTACATGTTGGCATAAACTATTGATCTAATCAAAAGTGGAAAAAAGGAGTGTAAGAGGAAAACAGTGTAAGAAATGATAGAAACATAGTTGAAATTTAAAGAAAATGTGCTATTGATGGAATCAGATACAAGAAAAGTAAGTTTTTTTAGAGCAAGATCCTGGATAGGACGTCCAAGGCCTTGTTTCCTTTCTGGAGATGACAGAAGTCAGGAGTAATTTAGACCCATCTCAAATTTAAACTGAAAACTCAGGTCAGGTAACAAACTAGAAAGCAATATGCATTTTCCTTCTGGATTGTAACTTTAGTGAATAACCTGACTGAAAAAAAAAAAATTATACAGGAATCTCAGCTGAACTGTACTTTAAAAATTGGTTGAAAATAGGACCTCTGAAACCTTGCTAAATAAAAAGTCACTTGGAAACGACTGTGATGACTTGTGTTTTCAAAATGCAAAATGCAAGCTCAGATTTGTCCAGTAAGGGCAGGGCTCATGCTGAGAACTTTGATCTTGCCTTCTGATTTAAGCTGGTTTCTGCATCAAAGACATTGTAGTGCTGCGATGGATGATTGGACCGTTGGATTATTGCATGATACCGGAAGCCTGGAGGAGGAGTGACACAGGAGCCTTTTCATGGGCTGATTACTTTCAGATAGTCTTCCTAAACAAGAGTGATCTTCAGAGAGACAGCTACTCTGGCTTTTGGACTTCTACAAAGTGAAGATGGAAAAGATGCTGGTTCTATTAAGTTGTGAGCAAATCGGTATTACCTGAATACTTTGCAATCTTCTGGGCTTTTCTAGTTAATAGGATTTATGCTTCCTTCTTTGTGAGATTTATGTTTCTCTTATGCTAAAAAATGCCATATTTCAGTACTGTGAGACCTAGGATGATGTCTTAGTGCAGCAATGAATCCATGCAGATGACTGTGAGAGGAGAAACATAAAGTAGAGGCAGCTAATTCATTCTGAAAACTTTATATAATTTTACACATCAGCCTGAATCTGTACCTATTTAACAGTAGCATTCGCCTTTACCATTCATGTAATGTACATGCTTCATTCCATTGGCATTTAGAGTGATTTAAATGACTACTGCCACATGAGCAGATTTTTGAATCTCAGGCTCCCTGTGGCTTTTTCAATGCCTGTTTGCTTTTTATAGCTTTGATTCTTTTTCTTACAATGATTAAGAGGTGAGATCAACAAAAAACAAAACAAAGTCTTGTCTAAATGTACTTAGGATGTGGTATGAAGTGTAGCCAGGGACACATTCTTTCTACCTCTAAATCCATAACAAGAAAAGACAAATTATAAAAGACAGTACTCCAGCAGAGAGAATGCATGTAGGATTAATAAAAGTGGGACTGCTGATTAACTTGATCACTCCCTGAATGATGATATAAGAAGTCTGAGCAAGTGCCAGAGATTTATTTATTAAAAATGCTTAGGAGCACGATGCTGGTGTTCTGCCTTTTCTGTTGAATGCACTTTAAGGATTCAAATTTTGCAGCAGTACGCTTTTCAGGCAAGTTTAAAATAGCACTGTAGTTTTAAAATGTACTTCTTCACAGCATTGCTCTTGAGAATTCGGCTTAATTTTCCAAGATAAAAAGCCACAAATGTTGGTGTATCAGTATGTGCAGTGTACTGAACACTTAGTTTTTATGTGAAAGAATAGTATTAAACAGTCAATGTGAGGAGCTGGATGAAACCATGCCAGTAATAAATCTGGATTGTTTGCAGTTGGAATTGGTTTTAAACTGGCTTCTTTGGTTTGGCCGGCTTTTTTAATATGAAAATGTTGCCCATTTTAAGGAACAAGTGCCATGTAGTATTGCTAATGAAAATATAGAAAAGAAAGATAATTTTAAATTTCTCATATGGGTTACTCCCTAAATACTACATGTCTAATTTTTTATTTTTCTATGAAATTATATTTTGGGTTTTTTTACTTTTTTCTAAACACAAACGTCATTAAGTTACTAGAGTCTCCTAACCTATGAATCTGATCAGATATTTCAATGCCACTAATTCACTTTGAAAGGATCATATTCTCAAGACTCTGAAGTTAAGGAATTAGTATTCTTTTTATCTTGGAATTTGAAAAATATTGGAAACCACAAAAACAAATAAATGACCTGGATTTAATAAATGCACAGTGTTCAGAAAGAAGGTTAGACAAGTTTTAACCCTTATTTTCTGTGGTCAAAAGTGCATCTGACCTTGTCCTAAATCTAACAAGGGCTCAAAAATCCATGATCTCGTATAGTGATATAGGCACTAGTACTTAATTGAATCCTCTGGATTCTTGCAAGATAAAAACCCGTGATCCTAAATTTCAGTTATGCACAATTCTGCTATGTACAGTTCTAATCTTAAATACATAAAACATAAAACATAAAACATAAAATATAAAACCAAGCCAGAGACCATTCGCACCAGAGAGGTACAAGCCACTTTTACTGTCGCCACTAGCCGTCATCTTAAATAGGCCCTCTCACTTGTAGCTCTAGTTTTATGTCTGTACTCAATGCAGGCTTCTGTTGAGAGAAGACCACTTAAAACCAGTTCTCAGTGCAGTACAGGGAACTCTGAAGCCTCAAACATTAAACTGATTTTTTTTGTGAGCTTTCTAATCTTATACCTACCCTAATCCAATCCTAACTGTAGTCAAAAACCTCTACAAAAACCAAAAAATATGCGAATTATTATTTCCTTCTGGAACAAATCTTTACTCTGAACTAACAGCCCTCCAAGATCTATCTATATCAGAACAGAATAAACTGTCTCCTCGTTTTACATTATCGTTCAGTGCTAATATAATCTTCTTCTGCTGCGGCCTTTCCAGACCATACTTGTAATATCAAACCTTGCCCAGAGACCTCTTTACAGGTCACAAAACTGATAAACAGAACCCACAGATTTGCTTTTCTTCTCTTCAACACAATCTGTCAACATAAACTGACAGCGCTTTTGTCATTCGGCAGACTAGGTAGTTCTGCAGTTTCTGTTTTCTCCGACCAAACTCTTACTCAGTATTCTAGCTATTCATAAATATTGGCCCACAAAACAAGCTCCCTGGACAGGAGAAAATAAAGGTTTTTGTCTTCTGGAAACAGCCTTCCTCCTTCTAATGGTGGGCCTGGTAGGAGGAGGTCTCAGTAACAGAGTTGTTAAATTCCTGTACCCCAAAATCCTTATTATAAATTTAACTAGAAGGTCTTCTATGGACTAGACTAAAACATGAACTGTTTCCTTTCCAGAGACTGCTTTCTTCCTCACTCAGAACTCTTTTGAATGCATAAACCTGATGTTTTTATTTCAACTTCCCACAGCCCAAGGTTAAGCCCTAATCAGCATCCAGAAGAAAAAGATTAAACAGGCTCTTTTTACTTTCTGAAACATTAATTCTAGACTGGTATAATTTGCAGGACTCAATACCGAAACTGGCTTCTCAAAATCGGCTATTTCTGTTAAGAATTCCCAGCTCACTAAGGAGTAAAACTTCTGTCCATAAGGTTATGAGATTTACAGGATCTCAAATAAATCTAATTCTTTGACTTGTCTAGTCCATGACCTTAACCATAACTATGACCCCATTTCCAGGTTCCCAAATACAATGGAGAGATGGGGGTGGGGATGGGAAGAAGATTAATCTGTATCTTTTTGCCACAGTGGAAAAATATGTCTCAGTGAGTCCTGAAGGATAAAGAAACATGAATCTACATTCATGGCTTCAGGCTTTGCGCCTAGGAAAGTTAACATGAACTACATCTCTACTCATATCCTAATAGCTTTGACATGTTTACAAAAACAGAGTAAAACGTCAAGAAAAAAATCTTCCAGCATGAAAAGAAGCTTTCTTGTGGGTCGGCTCCCTGAGACCTACTGCCATGCTGTGTTCTGTAAACCTCAGCGAAGTCAGTATCCTAAGTTTGTGCTTCGCTGTGGTAGACCCATATTTGAGGAAAAGCAGAACATAAGCCATTGATTTATGATTCAGGTGTTGGAGGATCTCTCAGTAAACCTCTCTCTCCATGCTTTGCTCTGAGAAACTTAAGCAGAACTCAAACAGTAGAGCACAGTAGGGTTCATCTCTACCTACTCCATCAAAAGAAAATGGAAACTTTCTCAAAATAGATGGCTGAACCTTTCAGGATCGATCAAAAGGTCTGCATCTTCATTTTAAGAGGAAACAATCATAAGGACAGTTAGGAAGTATATAAGTTTATAGGACTAGAGGGCAATTTTCTGGCTCTGATTTTTATCACAGGTCAGTGAAGGCCCACTCACCCTCTTTTCTACCCTACCAGTGCTACAGCTTAAAAATATCCCCAAGACCTAAGCTACAAAAAATTTGAGCAATTTTTTATATCTGACATGGTGTCTTATCCTAGGTCACAGAAGCCTTGTAAACTGTGCACTTATAGCAATAGTCAGAATCAGAGAATAACAAGACATTAAGGAAATGGGTGCCTTTGGTTGTCATGCCGGTCATCCTAACCATAACCATAACCATAACCATAACCATAACCATAACCATAACCATAACCATAACCATAACCATAACCATAACCATAACCCTATGGCTGCCAGCACATAAGAAGTTTCTTGTTGGACTAGAAGAAAATATCAGCCATTCTCTGGAACAGCTGCCAGGAAACCGGAGTGTCTCTTCTACAGTTTTCCTGTGCTTAAAAACACACCGCATAGCATACAAGGCAGCTTAAGGCAAATTATACATTACACTGCCTCTAGTTTTAGTCCAAAGGCCAGACAAGAACTGAGATAAAACAAATTTCTCGGACACTATTTTAAGGTGATGCTTATTCATGATATGACCACTGCTAAGCTGAGTCTTTCTCCACAGGCTTCTGTTTTTTTTGTTTGGTTTGGTTTGGTTTTTGCTTCTTTTTTAGAGGAAGCCACAATTATAGGAGGAAGAACAGAGAAATAACCTTGTCGTGCAGGCTTTGGTAAGTGTAAGTCTAACTTCAGACCCAAACCAAAACTCAGCAAAAAACTAGACTCCAAAACAGACTTCAGTAAAAATATGATGTATTCTTTCCCCCTGACTTGGGGATGCAGGATTTCAGGATGCCACGGAGAAATAGTGCATCTCTACAATCTTAACATTAACCATTGACCAACAGCCATATTCCTCTTCCCAATATTCTATCTGCAATTGTAAATTTAGCCATTATGGTATGCTTAAGAGTGGACATACTCCTTTCTTGGACGGTGAATGAAATAGAAATCACTTTTTCGTTGTAGCACTAGATCATGTTTAATGTTCCTGAGCCTTGAAAGGTCCAGTAAAAAAGTATGCACTTCATTGCCTCTCCTGTCTAATACTAACCCCAGCTACAGGTTTAGAAAATCACTAACCCTGACTCATATTTTACCACAGGTTTACTAGTTATACAGAGACCCTATACTAAGAAGAAAATCAAATAGGAGCTACTTTCTTGCTCTGACACCTGTTATCATTTTACATCACTTCTATAGGGGAAAAAATCCTAGAAGTCACAATCTTCTACTGGAATCATTTTTTACCACTTCTGAGGAAGTCCTGTAGAATCAGCAGGTTCCTGCTTTTCATCACCCAGAGCCTACCTAAAACTTAAACCAGGGTTTAACAGTAAACCAGAGACCTCAAAGTAAACTACCGCTCTCTCCCTTGATTGAGGGGCTTTAGTCAGCAGTAATTGTACTTCCTAACACAATGTTCTGCTTAATCAAAACCCAAAGGCTACAAGATTTGGTCTACAATTGTAATTTCTGGAATTAATTGTCCTAATATCTGATATAAGGGAATTTTGAAGGATTCAGTAATAAATCAATGCCTTTCTCTCATTCTGATCCAGTCCTCACCTTGTTTTTAACAGTAATGCTTTGTCACTGCTGTTACTAGATTTAGGAAAAAAAAAATAGAAACCATTCTCCCTTTCAGAATCATCACTCATCAATGACTGATTAACCTTGTGGGATTCAGAACTTCTGAAGACCTCCTCTGTAATCTTAATTTAGGTTTAATGAAAGATTCCTAGTCAGATGTCACAACACACAAATTATTCTTCACTTATAAAACCAGCATAGTATAACAGTTCTTGCAGGATACAGCAGGAAAAATAAACTCTTACGACTCCATCATCTGGTAGGTACAGCACTGGATTCTAGCACTGGAGCACGAATATATGGATTAACATTAGTGACGGGACTCAGAAAAACTCTTCTGCTATCAGGGTTCATTCTACTCCAGAACAAGCACCCAGGCAATTTTGGCAGAGGACAGCCTTTTGGGTATCGTTCTCCACAAGTTCCACAGTCTTAAGAAAAACCCAGAGAACCATCTCCGGGCAGGGATAAAACATAAACCACTTCCTTGTCTCGTATTCAACTTTCTACAAAGTGAAAACCACACCAGAGAGGAATACCTTATTTTTCTGAAGTTCACGACAAAGCTCTGGCTGAAGTGTAGGCTTTGCAAGAGCAGATAATTTAGTCCAGTATTCAGATTATAGTGGAAAAGTAATTTAGATTATAGTCAGAAAAGTCATTCTCCTGCCACTAAGCCATTTTTTACCATAGCGAAATCTTTGGTGTCCAACAGTACACAACTATGCAATCCTGCTGTCACGCTGACCAGCCTCAACTAGGACCCTCACTCTCACCCTCCACCCATGAGCCAGGACTCCATTTCAGCCTAAGTCCTGGATGCACTCCTGTGCTGAGCCATGCTGTAGGTATATCCAGCCCTGCTTAAGGCTTCTTCTGTCCTGACTTGCTGGCTGTACTCCTGGATGCACCAGACTTCACCCTCCTTGATGATGGCTGGGCTGTCAACAGAGCCTGTTATTGTCATCACCCCTGCCCTGCTTGGGTGCCATGGAGCTGTGCCCTGTTGGTGCAGTCACTGCCCCCAGTTCACTCCTGGCTCCTTGTCCCTTGGGGAGCAGCCTTGCTTTTTCTGTCCCTTGATGCTCTGCACTCAGTAACCATAACCTTAATTCCAATCCTTTCTCAGTTCATCCTCATTTGAAGTCAGTGAAGTGTCTGAGTACACCAAAAAGCCAAGGTTTCCTGCCTGCTATGAAGCTTTTTCTGTAAAACAAACTCTTTGATCCCTTTAACCTAAACCACGGACCATTCCTTTCTTCTTGGGCCAGCCTTTGCGGAAGCTCAGCAGCCTTTGAAAACAGAGCTCCTTGGAATCGCCATCTGTGCTCCTTGCTGAAAGTACAAATTTAGTTTTAGCCTTAATGGTAACCCAATAAATGCATGTTGAGTAGAAAAAATGGTCATTTTCTCCTTCTGAAGCTTGTCCTTGTACAGGTTCAGAGAGCCTCATGGAGTTCTGCGAGGAGCTCTCTAGTCTCTGCTGTTTCTCTACCTGATATCCCTCTGCACTCTACTCTTGCTTTACATCAACCTAGTTTGAGAAAAAAACCTAAAAGTTATTACCTTTCAGCATTTATCTAGTTCATGTCTGGATGTTGCGCAATGTAGTAGTGAGTCTAACTGTGCAGAATCTACTTTCCATAACCCTGTGCTTAACCATAGCACAAATTTCAAGCTAATAACATCCCCTAATCCTAATAGTTAATAGTAGCAAAACAGCTGTGTGTGACCCAGAGTCCAGTTTTGAGAAATAAAGCTGTGTGACCTTGGCTCAGTTTTATTGAAAAAAAAAATAACTTTGAGAGAGTGTGTGAGTTTTGCAAGGTAAGAAGAGCAAAAAACAAGTCAGAAGTGAAATCACTCGAGTCAATAACGGCAGTAGCTCAGGAGGAAAATACTGGCCTGAAGGAAACATATAAAATTCTGAGAGAAAATATAGAGAGTAAGAGAATGGCAATTTAGCAAGATCAAGAATCATCCTGCTCTAGGCAGTAACTAAACCTGATACTTTGCCAGCTGGCTGATGGCTGCTGGTCAGCAGAGAGCCATTAGGTGTCTGCAGCAGGACAGTGAGCATTAGAGTTAGTTCCAGTTATTTTCCACATGTAGAAGATAACTGTCTTGTACTCATTATTTTTGTATAAACCTGGTGGCGAGTCCCCTTCTTTTACGCAGTTAAAGGTACCCAAATAGAAGTGGTCTTCCAAAGAAAGAGTTACAAGTCTTCCAAATAGTAAGCAAAACCCTAACTGTAAGAAAAACCGGTACCAGAATATATTTTAAACTATTTCTCTTTATAGTACCAGGATCAGTCTTCTGTTACAAGGGCTTGCAAGAACCCAAATTACAGCCTTTCTCTCTATAAATCTTATGTTTATGACAGCTTGCAGTTTAACTGAGAGACCTAGTGATCCTGCCTGGCATTAGAACAAAATAATAACCATTCTCCCTTTCTGTCATTTAACACTCATCTATTTCAGGGATGCTGCGTGGGCAAGTAACAAATAAGGTTCTTCAGCCTCTGATTTCCTAATACTAATCCTAATCCTAACCCCAGCCATAGTCAAACTTCAGATATTCTCTGCTAGGAGCAGCTCTTTGTTGATCTTTAAGATATTGCAAGACCCAGCATTAAGCATTTTAATTCTAAAACTACTGATTCACTCTCATGGGGCTCACAGACGACACAGGATTGTGGCTTTCTCGTGTGGCAGCCAGAAGATGATACCATAGGGCTTCTGAAATGGCACTAGGTGTCTGTGTTTATTCTTCTGGCCTCCAACCCCGTGGCCTTTAGTCCTTATTCAGACTGTAACCTAACATATTTAACTTCAGCTTGGGCATTCAGCTGAGAACTAAAGCCTTCCCCCCTTTCCAGTATAACAGCAAGTGAGTCTCCTGGTTCTCTGAAAAGGTTTTTGGATATATGGAAACAGTCAGTGTTATGGAAATGGGTTGCTGCATCTGGCAGAGCAGACATCTTGATGTTTACCGACCAAGGCTGGTAAATTTAAAGTTAGACTGTGAATTCCAGCCCGACCATTGGCCTCCTACTGGTGACAGTAAAAAGGAAGAATATCTGATTAGTTTTGAATATCCTGTCTTTTGGAATTCTTTTTACATTTCTTTTGTAGATCTTTTGGGTTTACCAGATCAAACAGGGACATGAAAGCCTTGCCGCATCAGTCAAACTTACAAAATTCAAACCTGCAAAGTTTCTCTCCTCTCCTTATATCACATCTACTCTGGCATTAGGCTCTTCATGAGATATTTGCACATGTTGTTCTAATATGAAGTCATATTGATATTTTATTGTGATTTTAACAAATCATTTTTTAAAAATCTATTCTTTATACAGAGTATAGCTCAGTATGACTTTTTTAAGGAGTTCTTAACATTAACAACTAATGAGTTATACAAGCTAAGATCAGAACAACCAGTCTAAAGAAGGAAACTCAATGACACTTTGTGCAGAATGTCCATAGAGTGCCATTGCAATTCCCACACTTTCCCTAGGCTATGGATATTATGTTGCTTCAGGTATTTTATTTCAGAGTTTGGAGTAAGAAAAGTCCAGGATGAAAAATGCGGATATTCTAACCATTAGGCTCTCAGAGTTTGACAAGGATACAGCCACACTATATGTTGTGGTTGCTATGCTTAGTCATATGTGTTCACTAAGTTGATATGTCTACTTATTTCCAGTTAAGAAATATTTGAGCAAATGCATTTTTCTCTGTACAAACTGTAAGGAGAATAACAGTTTTTAGGCTATCAATAACTTTATCCATTCTAAACAAACATATCTGTAAGTAGCTATATTTCCTATTTTTTCTATTTCTTTAAAGAGAAATTGAAGTTCTCACAATTATTCACATGTGACCCTAATGACTTGTTACTCATCATAAACGGTAAATAGATGAAGTGAACATTTAAAGGACACCTTGAATTCTTTAGTGCATAGACAGTGTATTGAGAGACATGCCACGATAATTCAAAATGACTGACGAAAGAATTAAACTTATTGTTCCTCAACAATAGAATGGGAGTCTTTTTAGGGCAAGAACCACCTTTTTATTCTCTTCTAGTGCAGCATCTGTTGCAATGACATGTACATTGTTAGAGGTCTGAGGTGTTTCTACATTATAAATGATAATCATAATACTCTTCCAATAGCTGTAGTAGATTTAATAGACCATTCTCAGTTCAAACTCTAATTTAGAGCTGTCATTATTGCATACACTGTGAAAAGTCTATTGAGGGAATGTGGAGTGACAATGTCTAGGAAAAACCCTAAATGTTTAATTAAATTTTATTTGCTTCACATTCTTGACAGTGATTTCTAAGGCAATACAATAACTGAGAAGAGGATGGTGAATCCGTCAAAAGAAGCACACAGTGAATTCTGTGTATCAGCAAAGAGTTCTTTGAAAGGGTTAATAGAAACAGCTGCGAGGAATGGAGAGCTCCTTTTTATTGAAATAAGGCAGACTTCTGGGAGTGTGGTTGAGACAATCAGTTCTGTAGTAAGAGCACTAATTCTATAATGATGTTCTTACACCATGGAGGTTAGATATTGCAATATTAATGAATTTTGATGAATGATGGAAGAATCAGTAATGAAAAATTAAAACCTTAGCCCCGTGCTAGAAAAATCTCTTCCTTGAGAAATAAATAGGCATAGATACACACTATTGCATATATAAATGAGTGCATGCTTATATATATATATACACACACATATATACATAAGATACATACTCTGTCATGCATTCTCTCTCATAATCTGTGGATATAAATGACCTAGAACAGACGTAATTAACTGAAACTGATTTATAATTAAAATTCTTCTTTTTTTTTCTTTTTCTTTTCTTTTTTTAAGTATACGGAACTGATTCAGAACACAAGATATCACAGAATAGTTTGGATTGGAAGGAAGATATGCTCCATGATCTTATTGGGCATGGGGATGAGGGTGACTGGTTGGTGACTCTCAGGGTCCTTCTTTTTACACTTTTAAAAATGGGCATGATATTTCTCTTTTTCCAGTCACTGCAGACTTCCTCTGACTGCCACAACTTTTGAAACATGACAGAAAGTGGCTTGGCACTATCCTATTGGATCAGTCTAATAAACAGCAGTCTCCATCAGTGGCAGCAAGGAAATGATATTTAAGGTGCAGATGAGCCTGGCCATGCTCTGGATGTTCCTATTTTACTGTTCCTCTGTCTATGAATGTTGAATGAGGGGCGTTAGAGGGTGTATCCCTGCTTATTCTTTTTAGTGTCTCTTTATGGACATTTTCACAGAATCACAGAACAGTTGAGGTTGGAAAGGGCCTCTGGAAGTCATCTGGTTCAAATTCATTGCTGTAGCAGGGGTGCCTAGAACCAGCTGCCTAGGATGGCTTTTGAATATATCCAAGGATGGAGTCTCTGCACCCTCCCTGGGCAACCTGTGCCAGTGCTTGGTCGTCCTCACATTAAGTATTTCCTTATGCCCAGATGGACCCTCCTGTGTTTCAATTTATTCCCATTGCCTCTTGTCCTGTCACTGGGCATGATTGAAAACAGCCTGGCTCTATCTTTTTTTGCACTCTTCCTTCAGGTATTTATCTACATTTACAAGATTCCCCCTGAGCCTTCTCCAGGCTAAATAATTCTGGCTTTTTCAGCCTTTCCTCATAGGAGGGATGCTCCTTAATTATCTTTGTGGATAGTCCCTTCATCATCTTTGTCCACCAGGACCTTCTCTGCCAAGTTGCTTTCCAGCAGCAAACTCTTTAGGAACACAGGGTCAGATTGCAAGCAGTACAAGATACACCTTAGAGATATAAGACCTGTAATATTGCTAGGAGCTCACTGGTGCTGCTGCCGCCAAAAAATGAGTGTGTAAAAAGATATAGCTTTCTAAATTTTAAAGATAATTCCATAATAAGTATAAAACAGTTGAAATGGTAATAATTTCACCTGTGGCCCAGAAATGAAGTTAATCTCTAAGCGTGTCTACTCACCTATCCACAGCTTGCAAAAATAAAATGGCAATGTAGAAAGAGTGGTATTTAATCACAGGCTTGGCTTATAAACGTGATGCTCTATTACCTTTCTTAACTCTTCAAAACTCCTAGTTAATAGAAACTGTAGCGAGAAATTACCCATATTCGTCTTGGCCAGCCAGGTGGCTGTGTAGCTTTTTCCCGGATATGGTCTGGTTGTAGAAACTAAGTATTTTAGCCCCAAAAGGTAAATCAATTTCTATATGTAGTGAATATCCATATGGTAAGAATCTGAAGAATCTAAAATTTAGTGTGTCAGCAGTTACCCACACCTTGGTAAACTCACTGGAGGCAATGCTAACGTGTGCAAGATTTATTGCATGAGGAAGGGCTTTCATTTGTGAAAGGAGAAGCCTGACCATGGATGGAAAACATGATTTCATTCTTTCTTTCAACAAGGATAGGAATTCAAGGATCTCATTTTACTTAGCCAGTGTAGACAATTTACACAGGAAAAGTATGGAAAAAAAAATCATTGATCAAAGAGAGATATTGAGCTCCTGGAGCGAGTCCAAAGAAGGGCAACTAAACTGGTCAAGGGGCTGGAAAATAAAACTTATGAGGAGCGGCTGAGGGAGTTGGGGCTGTTTAGCCTGGAGAAGAGGAGGCTGAGGGGAGACCTGATTACGGCCTACAAATACTTGAGAAAAGATGGTGGGGAGTTAGGGGAAGGGCTCTTTACATTAGTGATGGGAGATAGAACAAGAGGAAATGGGCATAAGCTTAGTCAGGGGAGATTCAGGTTGGATGTTAGGAAGTATTTCTTCTCTGAAAGGGTTGTCAGCCACTGGAATAGGCTGCCCAGGGAAGTGGTTGAGTACCCATCCCTGGATGTGTTTAAGAATAGGGTGGATGAGCTACTTGAGGATATGGTTTAATGGGGATTAGGGATGGTTGGACTCGATGATCTCTAAGGTCTTTTCCAACCTAGAAATCTATGAATCTATGAAATATTAGAGCATACTTAACAACTTAAGAAGTACAGTTAGTTAAATAGCAATGACTAAGCAAGGAAACGACGATGCTTCACTGCAGGGAAGGATTTACTGATCCAGAAAACCACTTCAGTAACTTTTTGAAAGGAACAACAAATAATTAAGTTTCCAATTTTAACACAGTTGATTGCCTTCCTGAAGTTCAACAGTTTGCAAAAATAGAAGGAAATAAATGAAACCAGGATAAAATAAGGAAAAGGGGAAACGACTCAGGAGATCTGACACATCTTCCAAAACATTACTTGCAAATAGGACACAGCACACAGTGCAAATTGAAGTAGTACAGGCAACCCCATCTTTTCTTGTTATTTGACCTCTGCTATTAAACTGGTGGTAAACATTGTTAAAAGTAAAGCACACAAATTCCCTCAGAGTCACCTCTGAGTCATTTTCCAGCACTATTATGTAAATAATACTCTCTGCTCATTGTGGTTTGTATTTGTGATATATGCATGCTGAAGAACATCAAGGCTGAGTCATCTGCTTAAGAGGATCACACTATAAATGTGATGGATTGTAACATTTTGCAGAGCACAAAAGGTAATTGAGTGAAGTCAATTAGGAAAGTAGGAGGGCTTATTGAAGAAGAGGGTAGCAATCTGTAAACTACCATGACATCTTTTTTGGCTAGGCTTTCCAAAACAGCTTAGTAGGCCATCTAGCCTTAGAATTTAAGAGATAATGGGAAGCAGTTTCTCTGAAAATTCTGGCCTTTGTACCTACAAAAAAAATGAACGTCTGTTATTGTAGAGGGAGGAATGCAATTTTCAGAACAATGTACGTTGTAAACAAATGCATTCCTTAGAAATGTGAGATGTTTTAAATGCTATTAAAAACAAGAGTTTATTGAATGTAGAGTCATTCATTACAATAGTTGCTGTACTTGCAAATTAAAAACACTACTTCTTGCCTTGTTAAAATGTATTTAGAGAGCAGCTCCTTATAATAAATTACTTCTCTTTGGTTAGGTCAGGCAGATACTACACTGTTGCTGGTTTCTTTACTTTCCTGTCCAAAACAGTATCCTAATTGCTTAAGCAGTCCTGGTTTTCCTCACCATGTTTATAATTAATTGAGGAGATAGGGCTGAGATTACCAAAAGAAAATCATCGCTTGAGCTCCCTAAAACTTTCCTTAAGGATATTCTTAGCCTCTTTCTGATTAGAGAAAAAAGTAACTTGTGACATACTGCTACTTTCATCTTACATTTTAGAGGCATTGCTTCACAACAGCTGGTTCTCTAAGTTTTGGTTTTGAAAAGCACTATCTTAGCACTGTCTTTTTCATAATCTATAAATCAATCACTTCAAACAAAGGCTTAATGATAAGAAATAGTTGCAGAAAACCTTAGAACATCTAGTTGACAAACTAACAAAACAACAACCAAAAAAATGTAGCAGATAGTCTCTACTGATTATTAAGCATCACCCTGTATTTTTAAAAACTTTAACAAGGACACAAAACGGCATAGGACTCGAATGCCCAAATAACAAGTGATCCGACAAGGAGTCATAGGACAGCTGAACTGAAGAAAGGCAAGCATGAAACTTTAAGTTTAAATCGAAAAGTAATTTTATTCTAAATCTTTTTTGTTGTTTTGTTGTGTTTTTTTCAAAAGAATTGAAGACATGAATGTGTCACCAACTGAAAGGAGGTTCCTTGTCTTACTATTTGCGTATGGAAACCTTACTTGATTCTTTGTTGTGAGACACATGAAATGGTATGAAAAATGGTCTCTTAATTATTCACTTCAGAAGATTGCTAAAGTTATGGATAATTTGAAGCACAGGAATAGTCTGCACTAATATTACATATATGTTTGAGGGTTTTGAGAGGGGTTTGCAGTAGAGAAAATGTTCCTTGGTTTTGTTTTCTTTTTAAAATATTGATCTTGATAAGTGAAAAAAAAACAAGCCCTGATTCTGAATGCACTTGGTCCTGGCACAACAGAATTTTTAGTTCTCTTCAGTAATGGTTATTTACAAACTGAAAGTCACATTGCCTGTATGAGGAAGAAGGAATTCTGAACAAAAAGCCTTGCTGTACTTATTTATCAATAACAATATCTTTGTTGAAATATTCCTATGCCAATTCTGCTTATGGCTCCAAATATTAAGTATATTGTTAAATAAGATTAGATCTGAGAATAATAATCAGCCTATGCATAAGAATTTTTACATTTGTGAATAAAATTTGGATACATTCTCTGCTGCTCTAAGTCCACTTTTATTTAAAAAATATATATCACCATAGAGCTAAGCTCCAGGTGTTTTCCATTATATATTTCAGCATTTAGCCATTGTTGGTTTCAATGCTTGAATGGGAATGCATTCATCTGCATAATCAGTATCATGGTTGCCACTGCTACTACAGCTGTTACTATTATTATTATTGTTTCTTATTTAGACTTTGTTCTTTTTGTTAGTGTGTATATATATATAAAACTTGTAACCTATTCCAGTAAACTAGTTATAGATACAAGTATGTCATATAGTTACAAATGACAGAGTACAAATGCTAAACATTTGATGCTAGCTACTTAGTAAGATTTTCAAAATTTCAGCACAAACCCCTCACGGTTCATTGGAGTTTTTGGGTTTTTTTTACAATTCCCATAAGTGTTCAACCTCAAAAAAAGGACTCTGTAAATGTAAAAATTTGCTGCCAAATCTATATCATTATGTCCTTAACTATCTTTTCAATCTGCGCTAAAATGTAGTAGGTCCATATTCTTTGACTTTTTTGGGTAAAGTTTGTGCTTTCGAAATCTAAAGCAGTTCCTATGGGCACAAATTATCAGTATTTGCATACGATGAACTTCCACTGGTAGGTAGTTGAATCTTGTTTTATACACAGACAGCAGGATTTAATCTCCTGTATTAAATACTCATTAATAGAAGCATATTTTTTTCCCCTTAACATTATCCATTAATATGAGAGAAGAAGTGAAGAGATAATATGAAATATCATCTTCTCATTGAAGTCAAAATAGCAGCTAAGAAGCTGGGCTCTGCATTTCTATATGTCATTATTCAAACAAAATCAATAGAAAGTTATGTCTCAGACAAAATCTTGAAAAGAAAATAGCTACCGGATTTTTATGTTAGTTGCGTAATGACATATGACCGTACATGTATATAAGAAGACAGTTGTTCAGAAATATCTCAGAATACAGGAAAAAACAATCCTCTACTGTGTCCTTCTCTCATATTTTTCTTACTGTAATAATATGACCTGCTGTAATCTATTTTAAATTAAATAATGTTTGTGCAACCATTTCTGTAGTCTTTTGGCTTTGTGAGACATATGACTATTGTCCTGTCAAACAATGCATTTCCATGACTCCGTCCAGCCTCCACTCCCCAAGCCCAAAGGAAATGCAGCTGAGGAGAAATTATCATCAGGTGGGAACACAGCTGGATTTGTCCTTGGCCAATTCTGTTCTACTTTTTGGTTAATGACTTGGATAGCGGAAAAGAGGGCACATTATGTGTTATGTCTGACATCTGACTGGGAGGGTTACTACCTCATTCAAGGGCTGCTTCAGATTTCAATAACTCCTTGACAAAAGATGAGTAGAAAGGGCTACACTTCATCAAGGATAAATAAAATGCATAAATGGGAAATGACTGGCTAAAGCAATATATGGGAGCAAAGGGTCTCTCACAAATTATGTACAAGCTAGTGTCATGGACTCAAAGTGATACCTTTGTCTCAAACCTTCTTCCCCACTTATTGAATAAAGCTCATCTTTCTCAAACTGTGATGATCACTCAGTCTGCACAATTACTTCATCCAGCTGAAAGAAACATGGAGATAATCCCAAAGTTAAAGCAATGTATCAGAGGGGTAATAAGGTGAGCTGCTGTGCTTATCGCTTTGCTTCTGTCGTCACATCCTAACTGTGCGTCTCACTTGAGTGAACTTGTTTATATTTTGCCTGCAAATCTTGGCACTAAAAACGACTTCAGGATAAATACTGGTCAATATTGGCTGTGTCTACTGAAGTGCATCTAATGTACCCTAGACCTTTCCTAGACAGTGAGGTCTACGCTTGTGCATCTGAACTTCTTTATGCCAGAGCATTGTAGCTTCAAATAAACTAAGAATAGGTGGCTGGCCTGTCCCAAACCATGCCCTGGAAATGGATGGGAAAATGGCAGGTAGTATGGGACCAAATTTTCCCTGGGACCATGCAAGGGAGTTGACATGGCTCTGTAACAGTACTGACAATTTTCTCCAAGCGTCCAGAAATATTTCTGGGTGTTGCTTCATGTACAGGAGTATACTGCTCCTAGTCAGTTCAGATTCTCATGCTACAGAGGGTAGAAAACATAATTAGGATTTATTAAGTACTCTCAGAAGATCTCCAGCCCTTTGTAGTATCAGGAGTCCTAAGAATATGCAGAGTATGCCTGCTCAAAGATGAGAGGCTGTTAATCCAAGTTGCTGAGTAGGTTGGAAAAAAGTTTCCTTTCTAAGATGTTAGTCAGATCCTATTGAAAAACATCGTAAAAAAGGAATGAGGATCTGAGAATGGGCATCACGTTGAACTTGTTACCGTTAACTTTAAGATGCTATAGAAACATATGCAAAGCCTGGTAATTTTGATACATATTACTAGGAATGTTGTATGAGAGACCATCAATAACTTGGTGAGGGTTGGTAAGGCCTCAGAAAGAATACTTTTTCCACTGCTTGGTTGATGGTCTTAAAATAAGATGTGAGCAAAATGTGTCAGAGTCCAGAAGAAAGCCTAAAGACAATACAAGGATATAAAAGATATGATCTATGAGAAAAGCTTGAAATAAGAGTATTTATTCAGTCTAGGGAAGAGGAGGCTGAGGCATGAAGTGATTTTGTGTTTAAAGGCTGTTATAAGAAGATAGTGGCAATTGTTCCCTGTCTCTACTGAGAAAGGACAAGATGGAATTAACTCCATTTGGATCAAGGAGTATTTAAACTGAGTACTAGGAAGTCATTGCTATTACGATGGTAGAAGCTTAAATAGTCAGCAAGTTCGCCGATGACACCAAGCTGTGTGGTGCCGTCGACACGCTGGAAGGGAGGGATGCCATCCAGAGGGACCTTTGACAGGCTGGAGAGGTGGGCCCGTGTCAACCTCATGAAGTTCAACCAGGCCAAGTGCAAGGTCCTACATCTGGGTCGTGGCAATCCCAGGCACAAATACAGACTGGGTGGTGAATGGATCGAGAGCAGCCCTGAGGAGAAGGACTTGGGAGTGCTGGTGTACGAGAAGCTCAATATGAGCCGGCAATGTGCTCTTGCAGCCCAGAAGGCCAACCGCATCCTGGGCTGCATCAAGAGGAGTGTGGCCAGCAGGTCGAGGGAGGTGATTCTCCCCCTCTACTCTGCCCTCGTGAGACCTCACTTGGAGTATTGCATCCAGTTCTGGAGTCCCCAACATAAGAAGGACATGGACCAGTTGGAGAGGGTCCAGAGGAGGGCCACGAAGATGATAAGAGGGCTGGAGCACCTTTCTTATGAGGACAGGCTGAAAGAGTTGGGGCTGTTCAGCCTGGAGAAGAGGAGGCTCTGGGGTGACCTTATAGCGGTCTTCCAGTACCTCAAGGGGGCCTACAAGAAAGATGGGGAGAGGCTGTTCAGGAGGGCCTGTTGTGATAGGACAAGGGGTAATGGTTTTAAAATAGAGGGAGGTAGATTCAGATTGGATATTAGGAAAAAATTTTTTACCATGAGAGTTGTCGAACACTGGAACAGGTTGCCCAGAGAGGTGGTGGATGCTCCATCCCTGGAGACGTTCAAGGCCAGGTTGGACGAGGCCCTGAGCAACCTGATCTAGTTGGAGATGTCCCTGTTCCTTGCAGAGAGGTTGGACTAGATGACCTTTGAAGGTCCCTTCCAGCCCTAACCATTCTATGATTCTATGATTCTATGATCTACCTAGAGAACATCTTCTTGCTGGCTGGTTTTAAGAATTGTAAGCAAACAGCTGTCTCAGTCTTCCCTTGGTTTGGCCTCCCTTGATGTAGCTGATTCATGTCTTGGACTCACTTCTGATCACTTGTCTGTCTATGATTTGATGGTAAAAATCCCACATTCCTTACCTTTCAGAAGTATGGAAACAGGAATAGGATGCTTTTAGTCTTCCTCTCTGCCCCTTAAACTACAGTATGAGAAATCCTTGTAGAATTAGTAGCTTGCTTGTCATAAAAGGACATTTATTCTCTGCAAATTGCAACTGATTCAGAGTAGCCACATTGCAATCGTGGGACAGTCTGTAGTAGCAAGAGCAGTGCTTGCATCGTCAGATAAATTCAGCTGAATTGAAGTTTAAACATTGAGGGTATTATTGGCAGTTTGTTGCTGCTAATTCAGAAAGTATAAAACTTTTTGCAGTCTGATATTGCACAAGGTAAATTTCAGTCTAAAATGCTTTCTAGAAGGAATCTGTTGCTTGAGGTTTAATTAGATCCTGGGGTCTGTAAATATAGTGGATGGTGTGTGCTACTTTGATTCAGCTGAAGAGAATTAGGCTTATGATTGTCTCACTGTGACCGATAGGACCTGCCAGTTGTTTTCAATTATCTCATGCTGCTCAGTTTTACGCCCTCAGATTGCCAATATTAACAGCCAAATATTATTTCATTAAACAGGAACTATTGCTTGATTTTTGCTTTTGTGGATGGAAGGAAAGAGATGATACACAGTACCTGGCTTTCAGACATAACAGGGCTTTATTCATTGAGGTACCACATTCATAATGAAGAATTGTTCTACCAAACTTTTGCAAAACTTCAGCAAAAGTTGCTGGTATTTTTAGGACTGTAACAAAATAGCAAACCAAGATTTTAAAAAGTTTCTGGCCAAAAATGCTACAGTCTTCATAATTAGACTGTGTCATTCTGGCTAACAAGTTTCTCTTACCAGACCTTTATATTTTGAAAGGAATGAAAACAGCTTTACTTTGACCTTATCAAACCACAAGTGAGCTCTGTAACAGGTTGCTGTACTGATCATCTTCACTGGCTTGTACTTGGAAAGGCTGAAGCAAAAGAAAACCTCTGGAGTAACAGCTTCTCTCCCTTTTTCTTTCTTTTTTTTTTTTCTTTTCTTCAGATGGACTTCCACTCTGATATCAGGTTAATTGGGTGAGGCACTGCTCATTCTCAGATAACTTACTGCCTCAGCGGCATTATCAAACTACTGTTTTGACTGATAGTTTTCTGCTGTTCAAAGTGCCCTCTAACAAGCTCTACACTTTCATACTGATCCCTAGTTTAAAGGGTTTGAGGAAGCTCAAAATACTGACATTCTTCATAAAGCTCAGCAAATCTTTACTATCCATAGGAAAACACTGCATATCAATTATTGAAGATGTTAAAAGAGAAAAATTTAAACTGCAGAGCTGTCTGTAAATACTCAGAGAAGATCACTGACCTCATTCACTATTACAGTGCTTTCATGAGTCAGAAATGTCTAATTTAACATTGTCTCATCAGGTTGTGGCAAGCCATCTAGATGACATCATTAAAACACAGTGGTACTTATCTAATCCGAAGGTTAAATTCCTCAATCACCTAAAATAATTTTGTGCTGTCTAAAAGCCCTTGGGCGTATTGAGAACTTAAAGGTTATGGAGGTAGCTTTGCCATCACCAGTGCTCAGCTTCTACTATGATGTACAGAAGAGGGAAGGAAGCACAGACTACTGGCGAGCGATGGAGTGGATGGTTGGAGGAGAAGGACTCTGCCGTGACTGATTCTTCTTTCCAATGCCTTTTTGGGCAAGGGTAATCTCTGTTCAACCTCAGCTAAAAGCAGCATTTCCTGATGGGGAGACCTGCTTCCTTGGTTTTAATATGATCCAACAAATTACAATATAAACTCGTTCCTCAAGGTCTTGAACCAACACAGCAGATAGCAACAGTGTGGCCAACTGTAGTTGGTTACTTTTTCCGTATTTGTCCAAGTTATGATACATTCATACACCAATTTGGTATTTCAGACACTGAAACATAATTTGCGTCTCGTAAAGTGTTATCGATATGGTCATCTAGGCATCGCCGGCCTTGCAAGAATTTTCTAGTCCTAATACTCCCTGCCACTATCTGTGAAGTTCAGCCATTTCTCACATAACTCTCTTTTATCCATCTGCCAATCCCAGATGTCTCTCTTGACACTGTAACTTCTTATACTCATCTCTGGCAGTTCAGCAATTTCTCATGTCATGTCAAGTAGTTTTCCATGTCCTGTTCAACTAGCTTCACCTCAGGGCAGGGCCTTGCCAATCACCTAGTCTTTTGCCTGGCAGCCTAACGTGGACTTACTGAATGTGTTACATCTCCTGTGCAGCTGCTATGTCAGTAACCCTTCAGGTGAATACATTTTCCCTCATATCCAATCTAAACCTCACCTGGCACTTGAGGCTGTTTTCTCTCATCCTATCACTTGCTACTTGGGAAAAGAGACCAACGCCCACCTCGCTACAACCACCTCTCAGGTAGTTGTAAAGAGGGATAAGATCTCCCCTCAGCCTCCTCAGGCTAAACAACCCAGTTCACTCAGCCACTCCTCATAAGACTTGTGCTCTAGACCCTTCACCAGCTTCATTGCCCTTCTTTGGACACATTCCAGAACCTCAATATTTGTCTTCTAGTGAAGGGCCCAAAACTGAACACAGTATTCGAGATTCACCCTCACCAGTGCCGAGTGCAGGGAGATGATCACTTCCCTAGTCCTGCTGGCCACACTATTTCTGATGCAAGGTGGGATGCTATTGGCTTTCTTGGCCACCTGGGCACACTGCCGGTTCATGTTCAGCCACCTGTTGACCTATACTACCCCCAGGTCCTTTTCCACCAGGCAGCTTTTCAACCACTCCTCCCCAAGCCTGTAGCCTATCTCAACCATATCACCACCATCATGAAGCTCTAGACAACCAAAACACTCCCTAATGTACAGGGCTACCTCACCAATTATCCTTCCTTGCCTGTCCCTTCTGAAGAGTTTATAGCCATCCATTGCAACACTCCAGTTGTGTGAGTCATCTCACCATGTTTCTGTGATGACAACTGTGTCATAGTTTTCCTGCTGCACAATGGCTTCCAGCTGCTCCTATTTGTTGCCCATGGTGTGTGCATTGGTGTAGATGCACTTCAGTTGGGCTATTGATCCCATCAACTTCTTTGGGGAGATGCCCTAGCTCCTGTGTGACCATTCTCAAGTGCCTCTGTGGTTTCTAACAGATCAATAACCCTTGCGTCTTTGCTGAATGGATCTCCATCCTTTATCTCCACTGAGATGGCAGACTGAAGGACCTCACTAACACACCCAAAAATGGCTGCTCTTCAGTAGGTTGCCCAAAGTTCAAGGGAAAGATGATGGCAAACCTTACCATATTTTACAGGGTATAAAAAAAAAAAAAGAAAGAAGAAAGACAAATTGAAAAAGGAAATCTTTCTAATGATACAGAACTAAGGTCTGTCAATGTTCTCAACAGTAAAATTTTGTTATATGCTTTAAATTCTACCTATTTTTGTATGCTGTCCTGGTTTTGGCGGGGTTAGAGTAAATTTTCTTCCTAGTAGCTGGTATAGTGGTGTGTCTTGGATTTAGTATGAGAATAATGTTGATAACACACTGATGTTTCAGTTGTTTCTAAGTACAGCTTATACTAAATCAAAGACTTTTCAGCTTCCCATGTTCTGCCAGCTATGAGGTGCACAAAAAGCTGAGAGGGAGCATAGTCAGGACAGCTGACCCAAACTGGCCAAAGCGATATTCCATACCATATGACATCATGCTCATGACAGAAACTGGGGAGTAGGCTGGCAAGGGATAGGACTACTGCTCAGGGATGGAATTATTAGCTTTGTATTATTATTATTATTATTATTATTATTATTATTATTATTATTATTATTATTATTATTATTATTACTGTTATTACTGTTATTACTGTTATTACTGTTATTACTGTTATTACTGTTATTAATAATTTCTCTTCCTTTACTCCTGTTAAACTTTCTTTATCTCAACCCATGAGTTTTACTTCTTTACAGTTTTCCTCCCCATTCCACTGGGGGAGAGAAGCATTGAGCAAGCGGCTGCATGGTACTTAGTTGTCGGCTGGGGTTAAACCATGACATATGCCAGACTCAATATTGGAATAGTGAGTTACCTGAGTTTTTTAATAAGAAAAACGTATGTGTTAGGGAACTTGTTCTATGTTAAAACTTTGTGAAATTTGTGTTAAGAACACCCTGACCTTACACATTTACCTTGTCCCTTCACAGAATCCCTTATGCAGCAAAAGGGAGAACACCACCGCAGTACAGGTGGGTTAATCTGTGCAGGAATACACTGTACAGGAGTCAAGATACATCTGAGACTTCATGATGGTTTATAGAACTCTTATTCCCAAATCAGTAATCTTTCGTGCTACAAGTGATTGCAACACAGGTATACTTAAGCATATATTTATCAGGGAGCGTACCCTGGTATGGAGTTCACTCTTGGTCATCTTGTGCGAAATGACCACCACTCAGAGCAGGTGGAAGGGGAATCAAATATGTCATCTTTCACAACTAAGCTGTATCTATTTCTCTAACAGTTTTCCTTGCATATTTTTCCCTGCACGTAGGCCACCTGAAACGACGGCAAGGCTTAGAATACACAATAATATTTTCTATGAGCACAAAGCATTATATGCTCAAAGCCTGTGTGTTTTTGTCAGTAATGGATTGAAGTATCTAAAGAGATCTCAAGATGCTGCTTTTCCTATGAACTCTGTTTCTCCTGTGCTTTAGACCATTCTATGTCTGGAGGTAGAAAAGAATCTTTAAAATCTCTACGTGCACTACTTTTAAATTTCCTTCCAAGGCTGGTACCTGTGTTGGTACTCACTTTTAATAACATTGGGGTAGATTAATACAAGATTTCATAGAAATAAACAAAAACTGAGATGCATTGTAATTTGATGCAATCAAAACAGAACTGATTACCGAAAGATTGCTTCAATTTTAAATTCCTCTAGTCTCAGTATTATTTCCTATTTGCTTTTTCATTGCTTAAACCAGAAGCTCTTCAAGTAACATGTGTTTTCATATTTATGTAGCCACTGTCACACAGAGAGTGCTAACAAACAATAATAAAATATAACATTGCCCAGGAAAACAAAAATGTAACATTACCCTGCGCAATAATTCATTAAAGATAGCACAGATATGTTTCTCCAAATTAAAGCCTCTCTATCTCCAGTGAACTTTGTGAAAACAGATATGTTTTTTACTTGAAGTTACTTATTGATCAATTTGTATACTTGTAAATTATTTTATTAAGCAAATTAGAATGGGACAAATGCCTTTCTTTTTTTGAACAAGACATATTAATATCTGACTTAAAATATGGTCCTAAAAGTCAATGATTAAAAATATTTTACTCTTTGTTCTTGTAAATGAAGAAATAAAAAGTAATTATAATGTGTACTATAATTTTTTCTTACTTAAAATTTCTAAAATGGAGAAGAAAAAAAAAATCACAATTTTAATTAGAGTGTCTCAGAAATTACCATGCACTCTCCTGTAGAGTTGTTAACTACTGGGTGCCAGGACAGCATGGGCAGCAGGAGCATGTGGTGCGAACAGTGTTCACAATATCAAGGCATGGTGGTTAGGGGGCATTCTGGTCGGCTTGTTGTCTTGGTAAAAGGGGCTGGATGTGGGAATTCTTCCCTTAGCGGCAGATGCTGTGGGGGCTGGAGCACATGATGGACAAAGACAGGCTAAGAGACCAGGGTTTGCTCAGCCAAGAGAATAGAAGGCTCAGGTAGGAACTCACTGCTGTCTACAGCCACCTAACCAGATGTTGTGGGTTAGGCCGATCCGGCAACTAAACCCCACGCAGCTCTCCCACTCCAGTAAAATGGAGAGGAGAAAAATGTAATAAAAGAGCTGAGGGTCGAGACAGGAACAGAGGAGCACCCACCAACCACGGTCCCGGGCAAAAGAGGCTGTTTTCTTAAAGCAAAACTATTTATTAACAGCTAACTACAAAGAGAAAAAGCAAACAAAAACGGTTACTTGAGAGGATAACAAGAAAACAAGGCCAGGTCTTAAAAACAACACCACTCCCCCCGCTTTGCTTCTTCCTCCCTGCTCTGCCTCCTTCCCCCAGTGGCGCAGGGGGGCAGGGAATGGGGGAGTGCAGGTCAGTTCATTCCAAGTTGTTACTGCCGCTTCTTGTAAAGGAGAAGGAGTCCTTACACCATTGTCCCTTGCTCCAGTGGATCCCCTACTCACGGCGAAAGCCTGAGTCCTACTCACAGGAGGCAAATCCTTACCCCATCAGATTTGCCCCAAGTGCGGGCTTTACCAGCCCTGGACCTTTAAGGAGCTGTAGCCACTTGCTCTGGCGTGGGTCATCATACAGACTTTAAATGTGCTCCAGCGTGGGTCGTGAGATCGACCTGAAATGTGTCTCCGTACAGACTTAGATGCGTAAATGCATAAATGCGCCTCGACCTGTGCCCATGATTCACAACAGTTTCAGGCTCAGGCATCTCCTTTAACGAAACACCTCCCCATCGGCGGGGGGGTCATCCCACGGACTCTAGATGTGTACCTGCTCAGGCTCTGGCATCTCTTCTCGATGTGGATCCTCCACGGGCTGCGAGTGGGTCTCTGCTTGCTCCACCGAGGACTGGTTGCAAAGGGGCTGCTCACAAGGACTCAGCCGCGGCACACGTTGTTCCGTCCCATCTTCACTGACCTCTTATCTGTGTGGCCGTTTTTCTTAGATTTCAGTCCTTTCTGGGTGAACTCGGCCCGGTGGGCACCCCAGGAGCGGGGCTTTCCCCGAGTTCACCAAGCAGCTCCACCACCGCCATCCTCGACGGCGCGGGCACCGGCCCGGCCCGGGCCGTGCGCCCCCTCTCGTCTCCTTGCTCCTGGGCAAAGGCACACACCTTTCCGGTTCCTTTGTCTGATGTAAATAGGGCAATTCGCAGAGGCGCTGATTGGCTCAAGCCCCGAGGGGGATGGGAGTCCGGTGTGATGGGCAGCTTCTGCCACCCGGACCTCCCCCCCCACTTCAAACCATAACACCAGCGAATATGGAAAACAAAGCCAGACTCGCCTTGAAAGCACCCAAGGACAGGCTGAGGAGCAATGGACACAAGTTGAAACATGGGAAATTCTAATTACTTATCAAGGGATTTATTTATTTATTTATTTATTTAACCAGGAAGTTGGTCAAGTAGTGGACCAGACTACCCAGCGAGGTTTCTTTACTCTGTGATTTTGTGACTGCCAGGAACATCAGATATATTATGTTTCAGAACTCTATTCCCACACTTCTTGAACATATGTCAGTGAATGGACTTGTGTGCAGTTAATGTTTCTTAAAATCAATCTTTAAATATGTATACATATACACATACATGAAAAGGTGAGACAAGAGAGAGTTGGGGCTGTTCAGCCTGGAGAAGAGAAGGCTCCGGGGTGATCTTATAGCAGCTTTCCAGTACCTAAAGAGGGCCTACAGGAAAGCTGGAGAGGGACTTTTTACAAGGGCATGTAGTGGTAGGACAAGGGCCAATGGATTTAAACTGAAAGAGGGGAGATTTAGATTAGATATAAGGAAGAAATTTTTCACTCAGAGGGTGGTGAGGTACTGAAACAGGTTGCCCAGAGAAGCTGTGGCTGCCCCATCCCTGGAATTGTTCAAGGCCAAGTTGGATGAGTCTTCGGGCAACCTGGTGCAGTGGAGGGTTTTCCTGCCCATGGCAGGGGGGTTGGAACTAGATGATCTTTGAGGTCCCTTCCAACCCAAACCATTCTATGATTCTAAATGCATTTTGTCATGAAGTATTGTTGTAAAAGACATGTAGAAAATCCCAACAACCTGCGTAAAAGTTTTCCTAGGCTTACAGGAGAATAGAGAAAATCTTTGTAAGGTTTCTTATACAAAGGCACAGTTTCAAAGAGTCTCTTTTTGAGAAGGTCATGAGTTTTATTGCAAGTGAACAGAGACTTGGATGAATTTTTTTTTCAGATAGTATTTCTAGAACTTAATGAGCTACATCAAGGGACAATGGAGATTTGTGATATGACTTCTCTGACTGAGGAGAACCTCATTAAGCAGTGAAATCATTTTTGTATCATAACATATTTTGAAACTGAGGATGAATATATCCTATCAGAAGAGTGCAGGACCCCCCACTTCCCTTGCCAAGAATTTTTGAAATTAAATCTGTATGGATCTGTTGTCCAGAAAGTGGCTGGCAGGTTGCAACTTCTCTAGTTTCTACCACCTGAATCTAAGCCAGTAACACGCACTGTGAAATTGAGCCTGACATGAGACTACATTGTTCAGTCTTTGTTCTTTAGAGAAGAAGGTAAGTGGAGGTCAGATGGTCCTAACTTTGCTCTCTGCTTCCTACCTATTTATGCAGTTTGAGGCACTGAAGCTGAAGACACTGTGAGTGCTTGCATGGGACAGGGAGGAATCAGCTTTCCCAGTGTGGGACCAACCTTTCCTCCCAGACATGTCTGGTTTTGGATAGTTATGTAGAGTGTTGGATTGGTCTTTACAGTTCCATAAGGAAGGCTCATGGTTCAGCCTTTTGTAAGCTACTCTATTTCAAACTTGTGATTGTCACACTTTTTTACTTCTATGAATTACCTTTTTAGTTTTGTTTACTTAAGTGATTCCACTCCTGATTTTGATTTCTGTTATTCATCTATTAGGAATTATTTCAGTGAAGTTACTCTGCTGGGACCTCCAGTAGTACGCATAAGTTGCAGCCAATGTTTGATGGGAACCATCTAGGACTAAAGAAATGGTTTTGCCTCTGAAAAGGCAAAAAAAAATCTTAGTGCCTAAGACGATGAGATAATTTCTGACTCTCAGAAGAATTCTGTATCCAAGTTGTCAAGTGGTTAGATCTGATTTATTTCTCAAATGCTGACTCCACGTGAATTAACTGAATGATTCTCTCTTCATGTTGTCCAACAACATTGTAAGTTTAGTGAAATACACTAATAAATTGTTTGTTTGTGAATATGTCCTAAACAAAAATAAGTCCATCTAGCTGTTACAAAGCAGACCCATTTCTCATCTTCTTCATCCATGTATATTTGATCTCCTTTAATGTTTAGCCTCTCTCTGAGTCCACAGGCCCAAAATGTTTCATTTATATTTTGGAGGACTCAGTTCACGGAAAATTTTGGGGTAACTGAGATAGGAAAAACATGATAATCAAAATGAAGTCTTACCACTACTGACGTATCTTTATGTTGTAGATTATAATATCCAACTATAGTGATGCTTGTACACATTTGCCAAAGGACTATTGACTACTCTCGCTATCTAGCTCTGATGGGGTCCTGAGGGCCCTAATAGGCTTTAACATGGGACCCCCAATTGCTGCTCACAGCCCCTGGCCCCAGGCCTTGCCTGAGCTGCACTGCAGGTGTGTTGATCTCCAGCCCCATGTCCTGATCCTGGGTGGACCCGGGACCTGCTTCACAACCTTGCCGTGTCCACGAGCCTGCTACTAGTCCCCAGTCTCTAATCACCAGTGGGCTTTTCTTCTGAGATTCTGCTCAGAGCAGAAAGTTGTGAACAAACCGTTGGCCCTCTGAGCCAGTAGTCTCTAACTTGCACAATTCTGCATCCATGTAACATGTCCCTGGTCTATACGGTTCTCCTACAAGAGTTACATGCAGTTTCTGGCAGAATGTAGATGAGGCTATGGATTTTCTTGTTTAAACTGCTCTTGAGTGAATTGCTAGTTTATGAAGGGCTTTCGATGCACCTAGGTGTAAAAGATATGCAGATAAATGAGTTTTCATTTGTCCAGAAGGCCTCACTGGTTTTGAAGATGGGGCTCCTATAATTAAAAAATTAATATTTATTAAAAAAATTCTTATTTTAGCTTTTATCATAGAATCATAGAATCATAGAATGGTTAGGGCTGGAAGGGACCTTCAAAGGTCATCTAGTCCAACCCCCCTGCAACAAACAGGGATATCTCCAACTAGATCAGGTTGCTCAGGGCCTCGTCCAACCTGGCCTTGAATGTCTCCAGGGATGGAGCATCCACCACCTCTCTGGGCAACCTGTTCCAGTGTTCGACAACTCTCATGGTAAAAAATTTTTTCCTAATATCCAACCTGAATCTACCTCCCTCTATTTTAAAACCATTACCTCTTGTCCTATCACAACTGGCCCTCCTGAACAGCCGCTCCCCATCTTTCTTGTAGGCCCCCTTGAGGTACTGGAAGACCGCTATCAGGTCACCCCGGAGCCTCCTCCAGGCTGAACAGCCCCAACTCTTTCAGCCTGTCCTCATAGGAAAGGTGCTCCAGCCCTCTTATCATCTTCGTGTCCCTCCTCTGGACCCTCTCCAACTGGTCCATGTCCTTCTTGTGTTAAGGGCTCCAGAACAGGACGCAATACTCCAAGTGAGGTCTCACGAGGGCAGAGTAGAGGGGGAGAATCACCTCTCTCGACCTGCTGGCCACACTCCTCTTGATGCAGCCCAGGATGCGGTTGGCTTTCTGGGCCGCAAGAGCACATTGCCGGCTCATATTGAGCTTCTTGTCCACCAGTACTCTCAAGTCCTTCTCCTCAGGGCTGCTCTCGATCATCTCTCTCTTCTTTGTATGTTTAGACTGCTCTAAATAATAGAAGGAATAACGCTAAACTTTTTTGTAAGGATTTTTTTCCTTATTAGAAAAAGAAGCAAATGCTTTGCTTCCTGGTACTAAGATTCATAGATTCATAGATTCATAGATTTCTAGGTTGGAAAAGACCTTAGAGATCATCGAGTCCAACCATCCCTAATCCCCATTAAACCATATCCTCAAGTAGATCATCCACCCTATTCTTAAACACATCCAGGGATGGGGACTCAACCACCTCCCTGGGCAGCCTATTCCAGTGGCTGACAACCCTTTCAGAGGAGAAATACTTCCTAACATCCAACCTGAATCTCCCCTGACTAAGCTTATACCCATTTCCTCTTGTTCTATCACCCAACACTAATGTAAAGAGCCCTTCCCCTACCTCCCCACCATCTTTTCTCAAGTATTTGTAGGCTGTAATCAGGTCTCCCCTCAGCCTCCTCTTCTCCAGGCTAAACAGCCCCAACTCCCTCAGCCGCTCCTCATAAGTTTTATTTTCCAGCCCCTTGACCAGTTTAGTCGCCCTTCTTTGGACTTGCTCCAGGAGCTCAATATCTCTCTTAAAGCGAGGGGCCCAAACTGGACACAATATTCCAGGTGCGGCCTCACCAGTGCCGAGTACAGGGGCAGGATCACTTCCCTATTCCTGCTGGTTACACTATTCTTGATACACGCCAGTATCCCATTGGCCTTTTTGGCCACCTGGGCACACTGCTGGCTCATATCAAGCCGGTAGTCAACCAACACCCCCAGGTCCTTCTCTGCCAGGCAGCTCTCCAGCCACTCTTCCCCGAGCCTATAGCGATGCTTGGGGTTTTTATACCCCAAGTGAAGGACTCTGCACTTGGCCTTATTAAAGCTCATGCCATTGGCCTCAGCCCAACTATCCAGTCTGTTCAAATCCCTCTGAAGGGCCTCCCTACCCTCAAGCAGATCGACACAGCCTCCCAGCTTGGTGTCGTCCGCAAATTTACTGAGGGTACATTCAATCCCCTCATCCAGGTCATTGATAAAGATGTTAAACAGAACTGGACCCAGCACTGAGCCCTGGGGAACCCCACTGGTGACCGGCCTCCAGCCGGATTTAGCCCCATTTACCACCACTCTTTGGGCCCAGCCATCCAGCCAGTTTTTAACTCAAAGGAGGGTGTACCTATCCAGGCCAGCAGTTATCAGTTTCTCAACCAGAACACTATGAGAAACTGTACCAAAGGCTTTACTGAGGTCAAGGAAAACTACATCCACAGCCCTTCCCTCGTCAACCAGGCGGGTCACCCTGTCATAGAAGGTGATCAGGTTTGATTGGCAAGACCTGCCTTTCATAAACCCATGTTGACTGGGCCTGATCACCCGGTTAACCTGTATGTGCTCATTAATAGCACTCAAGATAACCTGTTCCATGACTTTGCCCGTCACCGAGGTCAAACTGACAGGCCTGTAGTTCCCCAGATCCTCCTTCCGCCCTTTTTTGTAAATGGGGGTAACATCCGCCAGCCTCCAGTCCAGCGGAACTTCCCCAGTGAGCCAAAATTAGGTTTATTTCCCACTTGTAGCATTGCACCTATGAGCCATATGAAAGAAAAAGACATGTTTCTGCCAAGAATACAGAAAAAAAACCCCACCTAACCTATGTTAGTTTCTATCAATACATGTATTAATAATGTTTTAGGGGAGACACTGGATTTTCCATTGATTTCATTATAAATTGCTGCCTCCTAATTTATTACTGACTAGGAAATCTTCCAACTAGAAGCGTAATTTATCTCAGGTTTCTTTGTAATAGTTCCCAGCCATTTCAAGACTGAAGAACAACAGTAATCTGACAACCAAACAGCACTGTGATGAACAAAACCTGCTCCACAATGAAGTTTGGTAAGTCTTAGGAAAAGGTTTACATGACAAATTACAGCATTCCAGCATACAAAAAGTTCAGTTTGTAGATTGTCCTTGGGTACCCATTTCAGTGCTTTCTTCAGAAATGTTGAAGGGAGATTGAAGATCTATTTGGTTGTACCTTGTTTAAATTGCATTAATCCTACGCTGCAGGACACCAGTGGAGACATGAAGATTTTTTTTTTTCTTTGTTGGACACTTACTCAGCTTTTCTTCTCCTTTGTCTTCCTCTTCTTCCTCTGATGCACCAGCAGTGATTGCATCTATGGACAGAACACTGGCTGAGGTGCAGGGCTGTGACTAGCAACAGAAAAACATTTGAAGTGTGTCACATTAAGACACAAGGCCAGACCAATAGAGGTCAGGGACCAATTTGACCAGTCTACCGGCTTCCCAAGAAAGACGAGACCCTTGTACCCGACCCGCCTGCCCTCCCTGGGCAGCCCACGAAATCAGAGGATGATCGCCTAACCTGTTCAGGGACCCTGCCAGCAGCACAATGGGCCAAATCCTTTATTGCAATTATGAAGTTTCTGGAAACTTATATTTATATATAAAAAGTTTTGTTACATATATTCGTGACCGGATACAGATTCGAAGATAGCTGGTGATAGGGACTGACTGCGAAAACAGATTTGATTTGTAATAATATAAAACTATTACTGATCAGTGATAATACTCAATAGCTAGCAAGGTGTTAGTAAGTAAATGTGCATAACACAGAGCCATTACCCAATAGATGTCCCTATGGGGGGGAGAAGAGAGGTCCAGCCGGTCGACTGATCCCAGACGTTTCAATGGAGAGCTTCTCCCTGAAATCCCCCTTCTCTTTTGCCATTTTATACTATTTCATTACTTTCGGGTGGAGCTTGAGTGACTCTAGTCATGCATACCTTTATTAGGATTGGTGTAAATTTTTCTCACTTTGATTTAAAGATATAGGCTAGAAGAATTTCAGAGTGCCTGCTCAGTGAGGGGTGGTTGCAGCCCAGAGGCAAGTAGCTTTTGAGGTGGAGGTGTGTTTTGGTATTATAATGACATTATAATTAGCAAAGTTCAACTACAGGACACAATTTCACCATTACTGCTGAGGCAGCAGTTGCGATCCATCTTTCTTGATGGCAATTAGATGGTTATCTTCACCAGATAGATGTTCTTTATTCCTGATAACAGGGATGAGCCGTGGTACCTCCGTACCACTCTACTCCCCACTTCAAGGACATTGCTCATTCCATCCGACCAGCAGGCTGTGTCCATCCTGGGAGCAGCAACTGTTTCTCATCTCCAAGCTGCTCTAATATTACAGCCTTTGAGCTGAACTTTGCGAAGCCGTATTTCTCCATTTTCTTCAATTTCAGTTATTTTCCCACAGAAGTGATTGGCATGTAAATCCTATTCAGATGAAAAGAATTAAGACTATTACTGATTCAAATTCATAAAAAATTCATTCTTTTTTCTTTATATGAAATAAGCATGTTTGGGAGAGGAGATATTTTAAGAAATCTCTTACCACTCTATTTAATAAATTGTCTGCTGTTGTAGTCATTTATGAAATGTGTCTTTCTGTGTCACTTTTTACTCATGAATTTTGGGATTTTCATACTAGTATGTTTGTTTTAAGGTAATTGTGGAAGATAACTTCCTGCCACAGCTGGTGAGACAGCCAGCTAGGAAAGGCACCTCGCTGGACCTGTTGTTTGGGAAAAGAGAAGGGCTTGCTGGTGATGTGATGGTTAGAGGCTATCTTGGGAATAACGCTCATGAAATGATAGTGGTTTTGATTCTTGACGAACTAAAGAGGAGGGTCAGCAGAACTGTTATCTTGGACTTCCGGAGGGCAGACTTTGGCCTGTTTAGGAGCCTGGTCAACAGAGTCCCTTGGGAGGCAGTCCTGATGGGCAAAGGGGTCCAGGAAGACCTGACATTCTCCAAGAAGGAAACCCTGAAGACACAGGAGCAGGCTGTCCCCATGTGCTCAAAGACGAGCCGGTGGGGAAGAAGACCGGCCTGGCTGAACAGAGAGCCTTGGCTGGAATTAAAGAAAAAAAGGAGAGTTTATGACTTTTGGAAGAAGGGACAGGCCACTCAGGACTACAAGGATGTTGTGAGAGTATGCAGGGAGAAAATTAGAAGAGTCAAAGCCCAACTAGAGCTTAATCTGGCTACTGCCAGAAAAGACAATTAAAAATGTCTTTATAAATACATTAGCAACAAAAGGAGGGCTAAGGAGAATCTCCATCCTTTATTGGATGCGGGAGGAAACATAGTGACAAAGGATGAGGAAAAGGCTGAGGTACTTAATGCCTTCTTTGCCTCAATCTTTCATAGTAAGACCAGTTGTTCTTTGGGTACCCAGTCCCTGAGCTGGAAAACAGGGATGGGGAGCAGAATGAAGCCCTCATAATCCAAGGGGAAATGGTTAGTGACCTGCTACGCCACTTAGACACACATAAGTCTATGGGGCTGGATGGGATCCACCAACGGGTAATGAGGGAGCTGGTGGCAGTGCTCACCAAGCCACTTTCCATCATTTATCAGCAGTGCTGGCTAACCAGGAAGATCCCAGTTGACTGGAGGTTAGCAAATGTGACGCCCATCTACAAGAAGGGCCAGAAGGAGGATCCAGGGAACTACAGGCCTGTCAGTCTGACCTTGGTTCCGGGGAAAGTTATGGAGCAGATCATGCTATTTTGAGTGCCATCATGAGGCATATACAGGACAACCAGGTGATGCAGCCCATTCAGTATGGGTTTATGAGAAGCAGGTCCTGCTTGACTAACCTGATCGCCTTCTATGACAAGGTGACCACTTAGTGGATGAGGGAAAAGCTGTGGGTGTTGTCTACCTAGATTTTAGTAAAGCCTTTGCCAGCATTTCTGACAACATTCTCCTGGAGGAACTGGCTGATCACGGCTGGGACAGGTGTACTTTTCCCTGGGTAACAAATTGGCTGGCTGGTTGGGCCCAAAATGTTGTGGTGAAAGAGTTAAATCCAGTTGGTGTCCAGTCAGAAATGGTGTCCCCAGGGCTCAGTATTGGGGTCAGTTCTGTTTAACATCTTTATCAATGATCTGGATGAAAGGATCAAGTGCACCCTCAGTAAGTTTGCAGATGACACCAGGCTGGGTGAGAGTGTTGATCTGCTTGTTGATCCTCTACAGAAGGATCTGGACAGTCTAGATTGATGGGCTGAGACCAATTGTGTGAGATTCAACAAGAGTAAATGCAGGGTCCTGCACTTGTGTCACAGAAAATACATGCGATGCTACATCCTCAGGAAGAGTGGTTGAAAAGCTGTCTGGTGGAAAAAGATCTGAAGGTGTTGGTTGACAGCTGGCTAAATTTGATCTGGCAGTGTGCCCAGGTGGCCAAGAAGGCCAACAGCATTCTGGCTTATATCAGCAATAGTGTGGCCAGCAGGACGAGGGAAGCAATTGGCCCACTGTACTCAGCATTGGTGAGACCACTGTGTTCAGTTTTGGGACCCTCACTGCAAGAAAGACATTGAGGTGCTGGAGTGTGTCCAAAGGGCAATAAAGCTGGCGAAGTCTAGAGCACAAGCCTTATTGGGAGTGGCTGAGGGAACTGGAGTTATTTAGCCTGGAGAAAAGGAGGCTGAGGGGAGACCTTATTACTCTCTACAACTACCTGAGAGTTGGTTGTAACAACATGGGTGTTGGTCTCTTTTATGCCAAGTAGCAAGTGACAGGATGAGAGGAAATGGCCTGAAGTTGCACCAGGGGAAGTTTAGATTGGATATGAGGAAAAATGTCTTCACTGAAAGGGTTGTCATAGGTTGTCAAACAGGCTGTCCAAGGAAGTGGTTGAGTCATCATCCCTGAAGATATTTAGAAGTAACTGTGGTGCTTAGGGACATGGTTTAGTGGTGGACTTAACAGTGCTGAGTTAATGGTTGGACTCGATGATCTTAAAAGTCTTTTCCAACCTAAACAGTTCTATGATTTGTGAGTGTTTTGTGGCATGAGCAGGCATTTTCAGAATCATTCTCAACTTGTCACTGATTACAGGAAGACTTGATTAAGTCATATAAGTGATCCTTCTCCATGTCCCTGTCTTAATTGGGGGATTTTGTTGCAAAAATCCCAATAAAGAAACATAATTTTTTTATTACAGTTTTCCTCTTTCTTCAATCTATTTGGGTACTAACAATGAGTAAATGCAAGATGTGATAATTAAATAGATATCACTGAGAACACATGTATGGAGTTAAAGAGTTCAGAAGAGTGCAGATTAAGTGCTTATGCATTATAAAGATTGTGTATCTTCTGGTCTAAAACATGAACAGCCTGACTTCTAGTGCTTGTTCATTGATAACTTCTAAGTGTGAGGAGTTACCTGTTTTGAGGAGCAATAGCAATACTTGAAAATATTTAATTTTATAATTACAATATTTAAATAATATAAATTATATTTACCCCTTAAAGAGTGAGTCCATCTCTTTTTGAAAATAGACACTGGTTCAGATGAAGGGATTCTGATAAAACTAACTGATGTTGTTAGAAATATTTTGTTAAATAAATGGCATGATAAACTGAATTATGCACCTCAGAGAGGAAAATGATAACCTTAGAAATAAAGTTGTTTCCCATTTTCATATACCATTTTAATAGTTTTTCCTAATAGAAGCTTTTAACCATTAATAAGCACATTAGGTAAAACTCACATTCGCAAAAGTTCCTATTAGAAATTGAAAACAAAATGGAAATTTCTGCATAAGGCTTTTTTTCCCTCTCCTCTTAACATCAATTCCCTCTAGTTTATTGGGCAGAGACAAAAGATAACCTTACCTGTCTGGTCATGCAGGAACACACATAAACATCTATCTAAAGTCAGTGGAAACTATTTAAAAGTTTCAGCAGCATTTCTCTTGAAACAGCAGCTGCTTCACTCTGCTCTTTTTTTTATTGTCAAACTGATGAAGCAAAGAATTGCTTTTTGCCAATTGGCTGTAGAGAAATTAAGTATTGGTATACTTTGTGTAGTTTTTTTAATGTATGATTTGAAAAACCTGGTATTAATTGAGACAGATTCCCCACAGTACAGTAAGCTTCAGTTATGAATCATGTAGGATTATGTGAAGGAATATAAACATACCGTTTCCTCCTCCTTTCACCATTCTGTGAATGCAGAAAGCTTTCTTGTAGTAAGAAGGAATCTCTGTCCTGTAGACTGGGGAGAGGGATTGAGGGAGGATATCTGCTCGTATTCCAGTAATTAAGTTGCTATGGCAGCTCAGTGTAGTTTCCTTGTTTATGTTCCCCAATGACTTTCCAATAACTATTTAATTCATTAAAACTAGGTTCAGAAAAGATGTTAGTCTTCAAGATTTACTTTAGGGACACCTTGCAGCGGAACATAATTTTCACATTCACACATGCATAAGGACAAAAAAAGCCTTGGCAAAGATGGTACATATTAAACAAAAAAAAAAAAAGAGAGAAGAACCTTATCAGAATCAGTATGATACTAAACATTGAAAGTTATTGTAAGTATTTTTATATTTTAAAGCTAGAAAAAAACAAATTTGGAGAGAGAAAAGCAGAATGTTTTATGGGGCTTGCTTGTCATTCTTTAATCAAAAAATCTTTGTTTCAAGTCAGTATTTGCTCACGTTCATTTGCTCATAGTGTAAAGGAAAGTACATGCTATTTGCCCATTAATTGATATTTTTAGACCAAAAGCTTTTTCTTATTAACTGCATTCCTACCCTTCCAATTTACCATCTCTCATGACATCTAGGTACCATTCATACTGATAAGAACTTCAGTGTTAAAAAGCTAGTGAAAAAGAAAAGAAGAGATGTACTTCCATAGAGAAGGCGGCTTTACTTGAGATTGGAACCTAGAAAAGACTGAAATTATGTAATTGAAAAATTTTGCAAGACGATGCTTACAGATAAATTCACATACCTCTACAGGAACTTCAGACTTTTTGAAATAGCAGATCTTAGAGAAGCTTGTGAGAAAAGAGGTTTTCCCATGCTATGAAGACTCACATCAAAGTGAGTCTTCTTTACCTTCTGTGAGGGAGACATTGCTGGTTGTGTGTTGCATCGTAAGGTAACACAGATCAAGCAGAGAACTGCAGAGGTCTACTAAGTCAACTTTCACTCTTGCCTATGTACCATGCCAGTATGGATGACGATTCCCTTGTTAAAGGGCTCTTAAAGAGCATTTTTAAAAATTTTCTCATATGAGTTTGTGTTTGTGTCAAGAGGAAATTGTTGATTGAATTCTTGATTGTGACTCTTTCAGCTGATATCAAACGTGGCAGAAAAGTTAGGCTAGGATGTAACATTAAATTTCTAATTACGCAGACAACTTAATGTTTGGGATAAGCATCAGTATGAATTCTAACTAATGCATTGCTGTGCCTCACTGTGTGGCAGACATAACTTTCAAAAAATTTAATTTGCAACATTTTATGCTCTGCTTCTTCCAATTTCTCCTCTCCTTTCCCCACAATTAGTAAAGATCACACAGGGTTTCTTTTTGGAAAGGAATGCATGATTTTCTTATGCATTAAAAATACCTACTGTCCTATCTGGGTAAGCTGATGTGCAGTGGCATTTTGGAGCAATCTGGAAAGAATAATGGACAAATAAGGTCAACAGAAAACATCATACATTATGAAAAATTAATCATTATTTTGTTAGTCTCCTTACCCATCTATTATGTCGTCTTGTACGACCCAATGGACCCTTGAAAATCTCAGTGTGTTAGAAATTTTATAGAAAGAACCTGAATATGCTGTTTGATCCTTTTCCGTGTTTTGATGATAATACTTATAAAATAGCTACAGGGCTATAAACTGGGAAGTCGTCATTAGATCCGTGGATCCATTATTAGAGATTTCTATTACTAGACCTGGTTTATTTGTGGAGACTGAGGAAAATTAGTAGAATAAACAGCTGCACTGCAGTGTACTAGCTGTACTAGCTTTTTTCTATTTTTTTTCTAGGTTTTTTTTTTTTGCTCAGAGCTTCTATTTTCATGGGAAAACACAAGTGCTTCTTACCCATCCAATGACAGCTGTGCTATTTGGCTATGCTTAAATATTTCCAAGAATATATAGTCATTCCAGGAACAAATGTCCTGGCTGTGTCTGTGCACTGTCTATATGAGTGATGTCTTTGTGGCCCCAGTGACCTAAGGGAGAAGCTGAGGAATTAGGGACACTCAACATGCATGGGAGTGACTATTCCAACCTCTTTTACTGCCTTTGCCACCACTGGGAGACTTTGTCATGCACTCCCCGAGGTGCTGCAATTTGCCGGAGCAGCAAGAAGAACGAAGATGCATTGCCTGGGATGAATGCAGTGGAAAGGTGCTCGGGATGTTTAAGGTGATGATAAGTGGGGCAAGTGAGGACTAACACATGCTCAGAAGAAGTCACAATGATGATGATGAGGTACACAGACCTGAATAAATCAAGATAGAATACACAGAATGAAGTGAAGTTGGAGGTCAAAACGTACCTAACACAGTTGCTGCTGCAAGCAGGCAGCTCTTGCAGAACACTGCTGCTGTGGCTGCAGGTCGCTTAGCTGAAACACTGCTAAGCTTTCCAAGGCCTTGAAAAATTAGTTACTTATATTAAACTGAGATGAAGTTCTCCAGCACTATCCTCTTTCCCTGGGCAGCAAGAAATCTCTACATGACACCAAGCCGAAGGGAAGGGATGCCATCCAGAGGGACCTTTGACAGGCTGGAGAGGTGGGCTTGTGAGAACCTCATGACGTTCAACAAAGCCAAGTGCAAGGTCCTGCACGTGGGTTGGGGCAATCCCAAGAACAAGCACAGGATGGGTGGAGAATGGATTGAGAGCAGCCCTGAGGAGAAGGACTTACTTGGGAGTGCTGGTGGATGAGAAGCTCAACATGAGCTGGCAATGTGAGCTTGCAGCCCAGAAAGCCAACCATATCCTGGGCTTCATCAAAAGAACTGTGGCCAGCAGGCTGAGGGAGGTGATTCTGCCCCTCTACTCTGCTCTTGTGAGACCCCACCTGGAATACCGTGTTCAGCTCTGGAGTCCCCAACACAAGAAGGACATGGAGCTGCTCGAGCGGGTCCAAAGGAGGGCCACGAAGATGATCCGAGGGCTGGAGCACCTCTGCTATGAAGACAGGCTGAGAAATTTGGGGCTGTTCAGCCTGGAGAAGAGAAGGCTCCGGGGTGATCTTATTGTAGCCTTGCAGTACTTAAAGGGGGCCTACAGGAAAGCTGGGGACGGACTTTTTACAAGGGCATGTAGTGACAGGACATGGGGTAATGGCTTTAAACTGAAAAAGCGTAGATTTTATTAGAGATAAGGAAGACATTCTTCACTGTGAGAGCGGTGAGGCAGTGGAACAGGTTGCCTAGGGAAGTTGTGGATGTCCCATCCCCGGAAGTGTTCAAGGCCAGGTTGGATGAGGCTTTGGGCAACCTGATCTAGTGGAAGGTGTCCCTGCCCACGACTAGTGGTTGAAACTAGATGATCTTTGAGGTCCCTTCCAACCCAAACCATGCTATGATTCTATAATTCTAAATTACTTCTCAGAGCAGTGCAAGGAAATGCTTTTAAATGTTGGAAAGTACATCACATAATTCTTAAAAGATTATTTGCTTGTTTAACTCCTATTTCATCCACCTTAGTTAACAGAAGAAATATTGCAATTTTTTAATTTTCTTCTGACACATGCAGGAGAGATGTTTTAATAATATTGATTAACATGATTTGATTTAGGGCTTTAGTCAAAGACTTTTTTTTTTTTTTTAATTATGAGTTCTTATTAAGAGAAAAAGCTCTGTAAGCCTCCTCCCTAAATTATCCATCTACCATATGCTGAGAGAAATAACATTTATGGAAACTATTTTCTCAGGAAAGAAAAAAACAAGTCAAAGTACAATAAAAAATGAAAAACTTGTTCAGGGTCACAGATTCATTTTTTGTCTCATATTTCCTCATGTTCTGGACATTGTACTTGTGTTTTTCTGGATGTAATGTGTTGCTAGTATATGTACACAAAAATTTTAAAATAAATATGGAAAGTACAGGATTGTTGTGTGGAACAGAAGCTCGCTAATCATTAATTAGCATTGCTAAAGTTAGAAAGTGCTAAAGCTTCTGTCAGAATCATATTCATTGTTGCCACCTCTTGTGGTTTTAATGCAGTAAATGTCTTTTCTTGAAGGTCTGCCATAAGTTCAGTGATTACACTAGAATATTACCTTTCATTTAAAAAATAGCAAGTTTAGGTGTCTTGTATTTAAGCAAAGCAGCTTGAAAATGGAAATTATACATAACCTGCTAGGAAATTAAAGCATATCGTGATCTTTAATACATTTTATTTCTTTCTGAATATTAGAGAGCCAAACATTCTCAGCTGGAGAAGCAAAGCTTTTGTTTGACATGAAAGGACTTCAGAGTGTCCCTTTTGTGCTAAATTTGATTTCTTGCTGATTGGTATTTTTGCTGTCATAGTCGTCATCATCATCTCTGAGTCTTAGCTCTCTGTTAATTATGAATAAGTCAGATATCAGTCTGTATTTCTCAGGTATACCACTCATTCCCCTTGTGAATTAGCCAGACAGTGTATCACACTAGTACTTTTATTGGCTGGGAAACATGGTTCATAATGTGAACACATGGGAGGTACATGTCTCCCTTTTTCTACTGTAACTCAGTAATGTTATTTCTTTTTAAACAGTAGAAAAATTAACTCTCTGTATTCATCAGATGATTTCTTCAATTTAATAAATGTATATTAAAAAAGGAGTTAGAAGGGAGAATGTGAGACAACTTGGGAACACTAGTAAGGAAATGACATCTTTTTTTCCCTGTCACTGTCTACATTGCTTCAGAGCTGTTGTGAAACTGGAGTCCCTAAGAGCATTCTGCATAACAATTTTGTGAAGCTGATTCCTTGACATTTTCTGTGAATTTAATCAATATTCTCAGACCAAACAAAAGCAAGCTCTCGTGCTTATTTATACTCGTGAGAATAAGGGTCAGCTTTGGCTGACTTCATTTAACTTGTGTAGTACTTTACAAATGAGATGCCCCACCAAGCTGTAATGTATGCAGAGCATGGCTCTGCTCAGACTAAGGCTATTCTAACCCTCCTCTACATTCAAAACTACACTGTGGAAAAGGGAACGTGCTCTGAGAGGTGCGTCCCTATATTCAAGCCCTGATTCAGCAACCCAGTTAATTTGAGTGTGAGGGTCATAATACAATGTTTGCAGACGTCAAAGAGCTTTCTCTGTTTCTGGTCAGCTACATCAAATTTGGACAATCAGACCCATCACCGTCCCTGAAGAGCCCATGTCAACTGTTGTATAGCTCATGTTTTCCTGGTTAGCAGGAACCATCTGTATGCTAGCAGGATGCCATACAGAACTACTGTATACTAGCAGGAACCATCGTTTGTTATAGGATATATGAGTTTCAAATTTGCGAGGCTGAAACACTGCAATGTTATTTCACTCAGAAGTGTTTCTATTTGGAAAGACTAAAGGAATTGTTTTTCATTGAAATCAATTTAGTGCTGGAAAGCCCAAAGAGAGATTTCCCAAGACGCTTAAGTAGAATAGGTATGTCATAATAAGTATGATTTAAATATATTTGTCTGTAAATATTGGAGTACAGTACCCCAATATATCAATAGAACAGCAATACAGTAAAAATCCTGAGCAGAGTTACAGTTTCATATTTTAGTGTGCAGTGCTATTGTTTTGTTAGTGATTATTTTTATGATCAATATGCCTACACACTCTACTTATGGACAGAAAAAAGTAGTATGCAGGTACAAACAGAAAGACACTTGTTCCCCAAAGACTTTATAGTGCAAGTATGTTAGCTCTGTGCACTCAGCATCCTCGACTGGGTAATCTGAGATCTCTGAGGCATCCCTGCTGTATTGCTCAAGTGGGAGAGGGATCTCCTCTCAGAATAGTCGTGGAAAACTGTTTTGATAAACTATGTGCTAACTGCTATATACAGTGTTACTCAAAGGCAGCTGGGTCTTGTTTCCATTTGCCTCTGAAGACCACTGGGGTACGCAGGCGTGCGCTTAGGGAGTGCTGGGCAGCCATCCGCTCGTGTGTTGACGTGGTTGTGATTTGGGAAGTGGGAAGCTGGGACGCCTCAGTGGGGGCTGAGCAGCAATAATGCAGTCTGTCTTTAATGGTGGTGGTTTAACTGTTAGCAGACACTGCAGTGACTTTGAAGAGACTCCGTTGAATTGTTACATTGTTGCAAGAGAGAAATATTTTTCAGTCCAAAGGCCAATTATTCAGGTGTCTAGGTGGAGATTTAAATATCTATTTAGGTAGGTAGCTTGAATATTTCACCTTTAGATTTTCTGGAAATGAAAAGAACCAGAACTACCCATAGACTAAGTGTGAGCTACTGAATTTTGTGCCTGACCAACAGAGTGTGTGGAAAGACAGACCTCAAACATATTTATTTTTTTTTTATTGGCACCAAAATACTGGAAAAAGTGTTTTCTATCTTTAAAAAATATTAATTGGCATCCGTATTAGATAAAAGGTTCTTTTATGCAGCGTTGAAAGATAAAGATTTTTTTTTCCTTCAGACTCTGTGATGCTAACAGCTCTTAATTTTTTTGTGCCTTGGTTAGCCCATCTTCTTAAGTCGATTCAAAGCAGAGTGCAAAATGGATACGACGATACAATTGATAGGAGCCAGGAACCTTCTCAGCATTTATCAGAGACTCAGTACCTGTAGCTGGTCTCCAAAATGTATGTGTTTGTTCCACTCAGCTTGATCAAGGTATAAATCAGAGAAGAGAATTCTGCCCACTGAACATTTTAAAAAGACGGATAGAGATGCAGATGGGTTCGGTAAAACAGGAGACTGTGAATCTAAATGTGAAATGAAATATAGATGAAAGCGCCTTGCCTCAGACAGTTTTAATATTAATATCAACATCTCTTGGATGAAAAAGACCAATATTTTGTGGTTGTGACATTTTCCACAGTTACAAAACAAGCAGATTTCTTAGGGATATTTCTGAACTTGATGGAAAAAAAATCTATTTTGTAAATGGCGGTATGATTTTATACTCAATTCAGCCTGATATATTAAGCTCCATTACCTGTCTACATTTTGGCATTTAAAAATAAAGAACGAACAACTTTTAATGGGTTTAAAAGTAGATGTCTGTTATAGAGCACTCTGATTCTGCAATAACTGTTGAGTAGACTTGCCTGTTTTCATTGCTTATGTAAAAATTTTTCAGAATCAAACATTCTATACAGATGGAGATGATGAATTATCTCATTGTCCTAGATAGCAAACTCACGATTTCTAACGGAATTGGATAGCATTAATAATATATAACTTTCCACCATCTGCTGAAGAAATCTTGTGGGAAACTTTTTAACAGAAAACAAGGTCTGTTTTGTAAAACCTGCCTCAAGCTCAGATGTTCTGGGTGCTTTGTATTTGATTTTAAAATGAGCAGTAAATGGCTTCAGAGATCATTCCCACCAGTGATCTCCGGTTGCAGATAAAGACAGAAGACGCAGTCAGAGACTGTACAGAACAGCCCCAAAGAGCTGATGAGAGAAAGTCAGATTTTCTTTTTTGCATATACTGCTAGTAAAAAAGAAGTTAAAAAATAGGATGGTTTGACTAAAATACACTGCCGAAATTCTACATCTATTAATGTTTAAAGCCATAGCTGTACTGGATTACACTAAAACTCTGCTGAGCCTAATGTTTCCCATGAGAGAGAAGCTGGTACCACAAGTCTAGAGAACGGGTTTCTGAAGAGGGTTAGTATTTACTGAAGCTTCCCTTCATGAGCCTTTTTAACTCCCATCAATCTGCTGTATCCATAGTGTTGTGGTTAACAGTAAATGATGGATCTTTCTTTTGCCAATCTACAAACCTGTCTTTGAACACATAATGCTGGTTTCCACCACATCATAACAATGAACTCATAGTTTAAGTGTGCACTTTATAGTAAAGTCACTTGTGCCAGTAACCTAATGAGTGTTTACTTCATGGAATAAACACTCAGTTTCATGACAGTCATGATTTCATAGGCATCTCTCCCATTCACAAAAGCTTCTGATCCAGATGAAGCTCCTAGCAGTTTTCCCAGTCCTCCTCAAAAGTTCAGTAACTTTGTTCATTCTTGTCACTTTTTCTGTGCTTTTCCAGTTCTGCTAACTTTTTTTTTGAGACGGTACGATTGTTAGGTTTGTACAATGCCACAGTGGCACTTTCATGGTTTTCTCCTTTGTTCTTGTCTAAGGTAGAAAACCCACAAGTAGTGCATTGTCTTCTTCATTACTGCAGTTAAAGCAGTTAAAACCACATTGAACAGCCCTAGTAAATTAAATTGTGTTAGGGATGATTGGTCCCTAATGATTTTAGAACATTTTTAGATGTGAAGACATGCTGTGTCCCAGATCTGCTTGACAAACTCCAATTTATTATTTGGATAGGCTGACATAGATATCTCTTGATTTTGCATCTGAAGAAAAACATCTAAATTTTCTCACACCTTTGAAATTATTCCAATGTTTGGACACGGTATTTTGTCTTGTGTAAGAAATCAAGAAAAGTTGCTTCCCCCCCTGATATGTGCATGTGTGTATGTACACATAAATATATGAGAAAGTCTCTGTCTTCTCCACAATTTAAAAACAAAGGTAAATGCTACTTCAGAAAAAAATAGGCCCCAAATAAATTGTATTTTAATACGTAAATACATTTAACACATTTTCTTCTTAAAATTCTAAAGTTACATAGTATTCTGGCCTGTCCTTAGCAATGTCATTTCTCTCAAACCTTGAGACAAAGTGAGAACATACTTATCTATATCTAGCATTTCAAGCAAGTTAACTTCCTTTGTAATATTACATTTATAAAATGCTTCAGTAGTTGTTCTAGCTATTGGATTTTATAGACTGAAAATGATGAAGTTATCTGTAGATTTGAGACCAGCTTTTCTCATTGTCCAGTATGTTATAGAATAAAAAAAAGACTTGTTTACCAACTGGCTGATACCTTACTGTTCTATGTATGTTTTTTTCTTTTCCTACTCAACAGTTGTTCACCAGTTAATTATATCCCTAATAAGGGATTATTATTTTAATTTATTTTCTGTAATTTCCTATAGAGAATAGCAGAATTCACTGCTATGTAAATATGTAAGAATTATGCAAATAATTTCAAATTATATTCTTTTAAGGAAGGAAAAAAAAGAAAGAATATGAAATCTGTTGGCCCTTTTCTTATCCTACACTGTCTCTTTTCCTCTCCTCACGTACATTCACATATGTACATGGATACGCTCACATCAGTTTCTTTATCTAGCTTCAGAGACCAATAAATTTTATCACCTGGAAATTTAGGTAATAAAATGCTGGGGAATTAGTTACATCAGATAGCTAGAATGAGCCCATTTATAAATGCCCCGAGTCTCCTTTCTGCAAAAGGAAAAAAAATCCGTATGCAGGGTGTTAGCTCTGTGCACAGGAGCAGTCTCCTCAGGGTTCATTTGTGTGTTTGAGGAGGACCATCATACCTACACATGCTGACCATCAAAGGAGTGCTGTCAGGGTCTTGCAGGTTTGCTGAATCAGGACAACACATTGCCTGTCTAGTGTCTCCCTAGCTCCTGTGATGATGGATATTGACAGCAAGGAAGCTGCCTGTTTTTGTTGCTAATTCGTTACCTGATTTATAGGTCTTTTGTGTGTCTGTCACTTTTATGTATGATGTATTTCCACAGTTGATACTGTCTCCCTTCTGCTCACAATGGTGTTCTTGTGTCCCAGTAGATTCATGCGTTTGTGGCAACGAAAGAGACAGAAGTGACAGCTCTTCTCCTAGGACACAGCTCATAAATTATCCCTTACAACCAAAACACCAAACTAAACAGTTTTTTTCACGGGTGAGCTATGTCCAAAGGAATTTTTCATTTCAGATGTTCATTAATGCATCTGTTTACTGATCTAAGGTGTGCAAACTGCAAAAAGGTCATAATCTGTGGATGCAAATACATGTGCCAAAGCCCTCTGGAGACCTTGATTTTGATGTCAGTGGATACCAGGTAAACCGAAGTCACGGAAGGCAAAGGCAGGGACTGTGAGAATGAAGAATCACCCACTGTAGGAGAAGATCAGGTCCAAGACCATTTTAAGAACCTGAAGGTGGACAAGTCCATGGGACCTGATGAGGTGCATCCGTGGGTCCTGAGGGAAGTGGCAGATGAAGTTGCTAAGCCACTATCCATCATTTCAGAAGTCGTGGCAATATGGTGAAGTTCCCAATGACTGGAAAAGGGGAAACATAGCCCCCATCTTTAAAAAGGAGAAAAAAGAAGACCCAGGGAACTACAGGCCAGTCAGTCTCACCTCTGTGCCCGGCAAGATCATGGAGCAGATCCTCCTGGCCACTATGCTAAGGCACATAGAAAATAAGGAGGTGATTGGTGACAGTCAACATGGCTTCGCTAAGGGCAAATCCTGCCTGACTAATTTGGTGGCCTTCTATGATAGGGTTACAGCATTGATGCATAGGGGAAGAGCAACCGACATCACCTACCTGGACTTATCCAAAGCATTTGATACTGTCCCACAACGACATCCTTGTCTCTAAACTGGAAAGACATGGTTTTGATGGATGGACCACTCGGTGGATAAGGAATTGGCTGGATGGTTGCACTCAAAGAGTTGTGGTCAATGGTTCAATGTCCACGTGGAGGCCAGCGATGAGTGGTGTTCCTCAGGGGTCAGTACTGGGACCAGTGCTATTTAACATCTTTGTTGGAGACATGGACAGTGGGATTGAGTACACCCTCAGCAAGTTTGCAGATGACATCAAGTTGTGTGGTGTTGTGGACATGCTGGAGGAAAGGGATGCCATCTAGACGGACCTTGACAGGCTGGAGAGGTGGGCCTATGAGAACCTCATGAAGTTCAACAAGGCCAAGTGCAAGGTCCTATACATGGGTCGGGGCAATCCCAAGCACAAGTACAGGATGGGCGGAGAATGGATTGAGAGCAGCCCTGAGGAAAAGGACTTGGGAGTGCTGGTGGATGAGAAGCTCAACATGAGCCAGCAATGTGCACTGGCAGCCCAGAAAGCCAACCGTGTCCTGGGCTGTATCAAAAGGAGCGTGGCCAGCAGGTCGAGGGAAGTGATTCTGCCCCTCTACTCAGCTCTCGTGAGACCCCACTTGGAATACTGTGTTCAGCTCTGGAGTTCCCAACACAAGAAGGACATGGAGCTGCTTGAGCGAGTCCAGAGGAGGGCCACGAAGATGATCTGAGGGCTGGAGCACCTCTACTATGAAGACAGGCTGAGAGAGTTGGGGCTGTTCAGCCTGGAGAAGAGAAGGCTCCAGGGTGATCTTATAGCAGCCTTCCAGTACTTAAAGGGGGCCTACAGGAAAGCTGAAGAGGGACTTTATACAAGTGCGTGTAGTGATAGGACAAGGGGCAACGGCTTTAAACTGAAAGAGGGGAGATTTCGATTAGATATAAGGAAGAAATTTTTTACATTGAGGGTGGTGAGGCAGTGGAACAGGTTGCCCAGGGAAGTTGTGGATGTCCCATCCCCGGAAGTGTTCAAGGCCAGGTTGGATGAGGCTTTGGGCAACCTGGTGTAGTGGAGGATTTCTCTGCCCATGGCAGGGGGATTGGAACTAGACGATCTTCAAGGTCCCTTCCAACCCTAACCATTCTATGATTCTATGATTCTATGATCTTAATCATATGGTTTCAACTGTTCTTTCTTGTTGAAGTGTTACATTACTTTGAGGGCAAAGTTTTATCTTCCACAGGGAAAAAAGCACAAAATAGAAGATGAGGGAGAAATAGAGGCAGAAATTAAAGCAATTAATATTACCAGCTGTGACTAAAGCTGCTATGAATACAGTGAGCTCAGAACATGTAACATACTTAAACCAAAAGAAATCTTAAATATCTGTAATTATATAATGAAAGGACTTCCTATATAAAATTGTATCACATAGAATTAAAGAGAACTACATTCCATGCAGCAAAATAAAGGTAATGCTAAATGGGGAACAAAACTTGGGATATTCTTCCTGCAAAAATTCTGACGGGTGAAAAGCTAACCCAAGAAATCTCTTTCCTGAAGCTTCCACTTATGTCTTTTCTTGGAAGAAAAAAGCAGGACTATTATGTTAAGAGATTAAAGGATTATATCCTGAAGAAACTAATTTTGAAGAAGCTGCATACTCCTTTAGTAGATGTAGGGATGAAAAGTTGAACTCCAGCTCAAAGGACTGGAACTTGAAGCTGGAGTGAGTTGGTTTCTCGTGCTGCCAATTTCCAAGATACGCAGTTTCTGGGGATTTGAAAACATAGGACTAGAGTAAGTAAGTAGCAGGAGATCAGAGTGTCCAACAGGACACTGGTTGGACTGACAGATACCTGTTGTAATAGATAGTTCTTACGAAAGTCTTTGCTTTTGAGGAGTTGGTACTTGACAAGCAAGAAAGATGTTTGGTTTTTTGCTTTGTTTATTTTATTTTTTCTCCTGTGTAGGATTCTAATATCTTTTTCTCTTTTTAATTATTCTAATAAACCCCAATGGTATTACAAATTAAAAAGAAAGGCTGAGAGCTAAGCATAACACATCCACATTGGCTTAAAATCTTCTTTTTGTGTACATCACCAAGCATACTACATCAGCTAGGTAGCTTTCTCCATTCTTTTGCTATCACCTTTGACACTGAAATTTTCCTTCGGTTCACAAATGTCCTGCTGAGGAATAAGATCCACTAGAGTCTATGAACAACAGATCATCATAATTTTCTAACTGATGCATAGCAGTAAGCTGCATAACTCCTCAAGCTGCTTATTTTCATTGGATTTCTCAGAGCAAAAGCTGTGAGTATCTCTGCACTGCTCTATGTCTGCACAAAAAAGACACCAGTAGATAAATCCAGCACTGGGCACCAGATTGGCCATGTGGCTTTATTGTCTGCTTTACTGACTTTGCTTTTTGCACCACACCAAGTTCCTGAGCAACTCCGACTCAGGTGCCCAAGCTCCTGCTGTCTCCTTGGACTGAACCAAAGAAGGAGCATCTGTCCATGTGCTGGTCTTAGCACCCCTTTAAAAGACATTTTATCTTACTTGTCCAAGATATCATTGTTCAGGATCCCATATAACATTAGAACATTAGTTTTTAGTTTCGCAAGTAGAGGTTATGTGTGAGACTTTTGCTTATTTTGAAAGCTTTTTCTTGAAAGCCAATGGAATGACCTCACATTGCATGAAAGAATATGAAATACAATCAAGTGGACAGTATTTTGTATACTTTATAAGACTAAATCAAACGAAAGCTGTTTTTTCAAAAAAATAATTTTCCCTCGTTTAAGAATGGATTTCAAGTCTTTTAAGATTGCTGAAGTGGCTGAATTGAGTTTAATCTATACTATGGACACTTGGTGAGAGGAAGGAAAACTAAAGACTCCCCTAGGTCTATTTATGAGGAACTAATTGCACAAAGAGAGGAAGAGTGCCTATGAACTCTTATGGACCTCTTATCTAGATCTCTTGTTGCCTGCCTCCAAAGGCAGGTTTTGCCTCTGCTGTAGAAGTAAAACACTGTAAAAGTAATTGATGGAGGCAAAGAGTATCATTCAGACCTTAAGACACTGAATTGGGAAGATGTTTTTGCTGTTTTTTTTCGTGTCGTGAAACACTAGTTTTAAATCAATACTTTTTTTCAACAAAAAGAAAGGAGGAAGGCTGACTTTACCTCTATTACATGCAGATTAGCTCTCTGCTTGTTGTCAATATACATATCAGCTAGACAAAGCTTGGACAGCCCTCTTTTAAAGGTCTGTGCAGGTTTACAACTGTCCTTTTTCTTGTCATTTTCAGTGGCTTTTGGTACCTTTCTTATTGCTTTATTTAACCTTTATTCACTGGGTTTTATTTGTCCTGATAAATGGGAAGTGCACATCTTTCTGTTCTGGAGTCTCTGTGGACTATAGCATGGTTTTGTTCCCTTGATTGAGTTGTTCTATTATCGCTATTTCTGGTTTCGCTTTTAAAGCTCAGCTTTCTTTAATTCACTTTAAACAAACATCTGAATAGCAGTAAAGGGCAGATGATACCAATACTGTCAAGATCCCATTGATCTTCCAACTGAAGCTGTTGGAAAGAAAGCTGGCTGATTTCTTGCAGTATTTTGGGTTTTAATTTTCTGATTATTTTGATAGCTTAGAAGTTTTTGTAGCAGTGAAAGTGAATTCATCCTTGCCTTTTCATGTACACCTCCTTTTTGTGTTAGTCCCAGCCAATATGGCACTGTCAGAAAGTGTTAGATGCAGCTTTTTATGTTGTCTGAAAGAGTTTCTCAACTGCAAGCTGGAAATAGCAGTTTGAAAGCCTGTGTCCCGGACTGAGTTTAGCATGCTGTGTTAACACTTATCTTCATTACCGTTATTTCTGCCAAACATTTTCTGCTTTTCAGACAGTTCTAGTTTTCCTGGAGGGAGAGATCTGTTGGGCATTATCTGTGGAGGTAAATAACTGGCCATGAAGAATATGAGAGGACAGAACTAGCGTGTAATAAGTTATATTTATGTACACAGAAATTCTTATATATTGCATTAGATAAAGGTAGCTCTGTCCTGCATTTTGTATTTTTATACTCTATTTTTTAGTAGGTATTTCAGATTGTAAACCTTAAAGAATGACAGCCCTTTCCTAGAATAAAGAAAGGTGATGAGCTGAGAGTGGGTCTGCACTGTAGAGAGGAGATGCTGCGGAGATCCTGGAGCAGGTGGAGCTGTGCACCTTTAAGTCTTCACAGCTCAGCAGTGGCTTTGGGGTTGGATATATACTGTGCTCACCAAAGACCCTGCTTTAGGTGTTAGCAAAAGCAGGGCCATTTCAAATGTCTGTGTTCCTGATGTGTAAGGCCTGGCCCTAGCATTGGTGATGGTGTTTACTTACTTGTCAGGTTTTTCCAGCTGAGCTAAAAATCAGAATTTCATGCATTTGTTCTTTACAGCAACATGCTGAACTGATTAAGATAGTCTGCTGGCTTCCTTACAAAAAATGAAATAAATCTTACTTTTTTTTTTTTGTCTGAAGCAGAATATGGGAGTAATGAAATGGCTCTATTAGGCTTGGCAGTTTAGGAGTCCAGAAGGAATTTTCATCTGTCAAATTAGTAGGGATGTTTTCTGTTGTTGCCTTGTAGTGTGGTGAGATCTACACTGCAGAATCATTTGGCAATTTATCTAACCACACACATGGGAAACAGCAGTTTCAAGGACTGAACCCAGGCTGTGCTTTATCTTATGCTTCATTATGTGGTGATTCTCTTGGTCTCTTATGCTCCTTTATTCTGGGTCTTCTTTGAGAACTTGAAAAGAATAAATGGATTAAATCAGAGTTCACCTCAAAATCTCTGTGGACATGAACATTATATTGAGACCAGTATATAAAACGGCAGAAAAGGTCTTAAAATCACAGTTTAAACTCATATCTGTCTGTATGTTATCCTAAATCATCTGATATTGTTGTCTTACTTTGGGATAAAGCCAACTCAGTGAATGTAAAGAAATTCTTAGGCCAAACAAATAATACAGAAATGTAACAATATTTCCTTCTCCTCTAATTGATTATTACAAAATCCCCTACACTCAAACCAGAAAAAAAATCAATAAAATACTCTGGAATCTTGACAGTGTTAGTTCATTTTACTTCAATATTTTTCTAATACTAAGATGCTATAATTGCTTACAGTCTATTACAAGCTGAAGGCACAAGAAAGTTCTCCTTGCCACTAGCATTTTCACAAGAATTCGTCTTTGAAGGAGTTGAACTATCAGAAGCACCATGATTATCTGTAGCATAGACCTGCCTAAATGAGAGCTGCTGACTGTAGACCCAGAACTTTTAGCAGCTCTACACATAATATAATTTCTATATATATATTTGTTGCATTGAAAATACAATTACAATGAAGCGTGTAGGCACTTCTATAGTGTAGATGGTGTGATAAAATTTCAGATGTATAAAAAAAGGAAAAAGAATTCATAATTTAAACTTACAAAATCAGTAAAATTAAAATTGTATAAAGTTGTAAATATTAATGAATATAGTATATTAGTCTTTGAGTGCTTGTGTGTATACATATGTGTGCATACATACATAGAATCATGGAATCATTTGAGTTGGAAGGGACCTTGAAGATCATCTAGTTCCAAATCCCCTGCCATGGACAGGGAAACCCTCAGCTAGATCAAGTTGCTCAAAGCCTCATCCAACCTGGCCTTGAACACTTCCAGGGATGAGGCATCCACAACTTCTCTGGGCAATCTGTTCCAGTGTCTCACCACTCTCAGAGTACACTAAGCCAGTAGCCTACTCAGGTGGCCAAGAAGGCCAACAACATCCCACCTTGTATCAGAAATAGTGTGGCCAGCAGGACTAGGGAAGTGATTGGCCCCCTGTACTCGGCACTGGTGAGGTCACACCTCAAACACTGTTTAGTTTTGGGCCTCTCACTGCAAGAAAGACATTGAGGTGCTGGAGCGTGTCCAAAGAAAGGCAGCGAAGCTGGTGAAGGGTCTAGAGCACAAGTCTTACGAGGAGTGGCTGGGGGAACTGGGGTTGTTCAGGCTGGAGAAAAGGAGGCTGAGGGGAGATCTTATTACTCTCTACAACTACCTGAAAGGCGGTCGTAGCGAGGTGGGTGTTGGTCTCTTCTCCCAAGTAGCAAGTGTTAGGATGAGAGGAAGCGACCTCAAGTTACACTGGGGGAAGTTTAGATTGGATATGAGGAAAAATTTATTTACCAAAAAGTTTATTAAGCATTGAAACAGGCTGTCCAGGGAAGTGGTTGAGTCACCATCCCTGAAGATATTTAAAAGATGTATAGATGTGATGCTTAGGGACATGGTGGACTTGGCAGTGTTAGGTTAATGGTTGGACTTGATGATCTTAAAGGTATTTTCTGATTTTGATTCTATGTATAAGCAGAGGTCAATGCATGGAAGCAGGAAGGTGATTTTAATCTTTACTCATTGCAGTGGTGAGCCTGGTACAGGAGTATCATGTGCTGTTCTGGTATCATCATTTTTTAAACGTATGTTAGAATGGTGGTACAGAAAAGAACCATAAAATGCCCTACGGAGACTGCACAATCTCTGAGAGATAATTTGATTATAGTGTATAAGTATCTTCAGGGGAAAAATACAGAACACTGAACCAATGACTGGGAGCTGCAGACAGAGAAGTTAGAATTAAAATGAGGCACAATATTCTTAAAAGTGAGATTGATTAACCATTGGAACAAAGGAAGTACTTGAATTCTCATTGTATTGCAGTTCAAATCGCGGCTGGATGTCCTTTCTGAAAGTCAAACACAACTAACAGGACTCAGAGGGAAGTAAATGGCAGAATCTGAATGACCTGTTAAACAGAGTCTGCCAGAAAAACCACAGAGTTTGCTCCCTTTTACTCTTCAACTCTTCAATGTGAAGCCATATATTTCACTGAGAATTTCCATTAGATGAGCTGATTTCTGGGCCACATCTCCCTACATATAGGGCTAAAACAGGCAACCAATATAACAGTAGAAGACAAGTTACCACTCATTAACTGATCGCTATGAACTGTCGATCTGCACACATCATCCTACTGAGTGCTAAATTAATCTCAATTATCTGACCCTTGCTGTGGGCTAAGAGCATGTATATGGACAGTTGCCATAGATAGGTTGATGTATGTTGACTTGCTTCCCTGTGATATATCTGAATCTATTTTAAATTTGTATCTCTCCTGTTGGCTCAACACACCTAGGGGAGTTACTCAACTCATGTTTATGCAAGCTCAAAAGAAGTAGTAAAATGAAATAGCTGATCACAGTGAGCAATGCTATGTTTTTCCTTCTTATCTATTCTGCGTAGATATGAGCTGCAGTTGAAAGAAAATCTGTTTGTTACTAGCTAATGACAGACATTCAACGGAGATCACAGTTCATGATAATTCTTCTGTCTGGGAAGCCAACTTTTCTATTTTTATTAGCAAAGGAAAATATTCAGTACTCAATGTTGGACTGTTTTTCCTTTAAAAATATGTGAAATATTTGGCAACTTTACTTAACTGTTGATACAGCACACCATAGGGGAAAAGGAAATGTCTGTCGAATGTTGACTGAACTGGAATGCTTGAAAAATATTGATAGAAAGCATATACATTATGGCTGAAAGTACACATCATCTTAGAGTTATCAATGGTAAACAAAATAATGTTACTAGCACCTGAAGCCCTTGTAAGACAGAATGGACAACAAGCGTTTTTTTCTAGCCAAATCTTTAACAAGACCTTTCCAAGCACATGAAGCACTTCCAGTATTTTTACCATCTAGTTTTTCATTAAACTGTGAAAAGTGAGTCAGATGTTGTGATGTTTCTGCTCCAGGTCTCCTGTAAGGTGGAAGAAAAATCCAAACTTCTTCAAGGGAGTGGATTATATTTTTTTTAAACTGATAGCGTTCCAGTTTCATCTTTTTTATACGTGATGTCTAAAATACTGTTTTGTGAATTATTTCTGATTCTTGGTTTTCTTTGTTTTATTCTCACAGGCTTATTTTCAAATTCAGACCTATTGCTACTGTCTTATTTAATGTATCATGCTACTGTTGTATTAAATTATTTGGCACGCACTTCATAAAAATTCATTGGAAATAACATTGAACTATGTTATATCAAGTGAACTTGCAGCTGTATTTTCAAAGTACTGAGATTTGGAATTTAACTTTAAAGCCCCACTTGACATGACTAGGAGGTATAAATAGTTGGTTCCTCAGTTTGCTGTTTGAAAATGGATGGATACTTCCCTAAACACTTTTAAGGAAAAGCCCCAGTAGATGGTACTGCAGGACCAGATCATACACCACAGCATGTGAACAAAAGATACAAAGAAAATCAGTTATGATAATGGGGAAATGGAGCTTGGGTTATTTGTGGAGTTATAAACCTCTCCCTTTCACAAGGCCACATTTTTTTACCTGTTGTCACACAAGTGAAATGATTCAGCAAGGTCAATGTGCTCTGGCCCAAAAGGCAGAAGTTATTTTCTGGAATAAATGAGGCAGAAGTCTTTCAGGCTTCATTCTAGTTCTTGAAGAAGCTAAAGGTATCATAATTGAAAGACGAAGATGAGCTTTGTAGATATACTTGTAAGTATTCTCAGTACCCAGTATTGGTTAATGAGCCTGGAAAGAGAAATGGTTAGAATGATTTCTGTGCTTTCTTTATTGTAATGTCTATTTCTTGATTCCCAAAGGAAGCCTCTGAAGAAAACTTCATACATTAAATTTAAATTGACTCAGCTGTATAATATGGAGTCAACTTATTCCTCTCAGAAAATTCACAAATCACAAAAGTCAGTCCATTCAGTTTGTGTTATTCCATAAGGTTTAAGAGATTTTCCAAATGAGGAGCAACTAGCATTTTCAATCTTTAAAAATGCTAAATCAAAATTAGTATTAAAGAATATGTGTGTTAAGTTCTTAAAAATTCTGAGGAGCTGTTGTTATTTGATGGTCAATATCAGGTCTGTTCTGCTAATATTTAAGCCAATTATCATCCTGAGACTTAACTGGTCTGTTACACTCTCTCTAAAATAAAGATGAGTTGCACTGGCTTGTGTCAGAAATGGTCCCAAGGAGGGGAATGACTGAAGGCAATTTATCCCAGAACACCCTCCATCTGCTTGCTTTGAACACTTGGGGACTTTCAGTTTCATGTTTCCCTTGACCAGGGACTGTTAACACCACTGAAGTACTCTGATTTCCACAAATTGATGCCAAAATGAGAAGATCAAACTCATTTTCTTTTATAATCCAAGCCTGGATTTGAGTTTAGGTCTTGAGGAAGACAAGGACATAAACCTAGTATTTTCTTTCATTCTATTGTTCAATTGCTTTTTGTTTCAGCTTAGCTATCTTGTGTCTTACTCAGATTTATGTTATAGATTTAGGTCACTTCCAGAGTTTTACATCTGGAAATAAAATTTTGCTATAAAACACTAGCAGTCACAGGAAAACCTATTTTAATGTCACAACATAAAAGCTGCATATATTATTTCAGGTTCAGGGATAAAATGAAGGCTGGTGCCATGAATCTATGCTACAGTAAAAGAGCAAATCAAGAAGTTACAGCTTGTTCTGATGTCACATGAAACAACTAAATGGACAATTGAGCTGAGGATTTTAATTTCAATTTCCAGGAAGCTTTTCCATTTCAATATATGTGGATGATGCAGGGCATTTCTTGCTTCTGTCTGACTGCAGTCCAAAATAAATAGTAAAGGTCATTGCAAGAATAGAGAGAATGCAGTATTAACTTATTTATTAATTCATTCCTGTAATACTTTTATTAAACTAATGTGCAGACACCACTAAGGAATATGCTCCATATCTTTTCACGTTTTTATTGAGATTTTTTATATTACATATACCTGCCCATCATATTCGTTTATGTGAAGGGAGATTCACCTTAACAGATGAGCAGCTGAATCTCCAAGATACTATATTAGAAATTGAAAGATTCTTTGTGAAATTTTTTAATATGTCTAAAAAGTGTAATATTCATATTGTGACTTATTGATAATAGTTTCATTGCATACTTATTTTCTACATTCTAGTCATTAGACTGACCATAAGTGACTTCCTAAAAAATACATCTACACAGGCTTTTGTAGAGAAATATGAAACAGTATCGTACTAAAGAAAAAGCATCAAGACTAATGGTGTGGGATGTACATTCTCTTTTCTATGTTCCTCAACTGATATGCTTACAGAAGGGATTTTCTTCAAGGTTTTATCACAGCCATAGCCATAAGCATATACACTCAATGCACAGCTGTTTGTGTGATCTAAGAAATGAGTTTATATTCTGGAGTGAAATACATTAAATGATTCCTCTAGGTTTATGGCTTTTTTTGATCCCACATTTAAAAAAAAAAAACAAACAAGTTCCCTCTGTAGCTGACCCCACATTTTAGTAGTAATAGTGATTAAAAAAAAACTGAACACACCTAATTTCATTCAGCCCCGCGTTTAGATGTGTTATTCGAAAAAACAAATTAGCCTGAAGTAGTCTGACTATCTTATGCTTCTCATCTCACAGAATAAATAAAGAAAAAGAGAAGACCTGCTCCAGTTCCTAAATAAGGGCTTCTGGATTTGTATTGTGACAGTTAAGATCTTAATGTGAGGAAAGATCATACAGAAGCATAAATAGATCTGTCATTTTAAACTAAGGTGAAGGTGTTATGTGCTGGTACAACGCTGCAAATCAATAATTAAAATGATTATAGAACAGGTGGCATTCAACAGCACATAAAATGCTGTACATCAATCGTTCAGGAAAGAGAATCAATTAAACCACTTAGTGAAAGTGCAAGACAGAATATTAAAGTCTTAAAGGTATGTTATGAAGGCTGTATCCGTCTCTCAGGTTTCTTTTTTGCAACAAAATTTAAAAAGCAGGAGTTGAAAGAGAAATCATGGAATCACAGAATCATAGAATAGTTTGGGTTTGAAAAGACCTCAAAGATCATCTAGTTCCAATCCCCCTGTCTTCATAGGAGAGGTGCTCCAGCCCTTGGATCATCTTCGTGGCCCTCCTCTGGACTCGCTCCAGCAGCAACATGTCTTTCTTGTGTTGGGGACTCCAGAGCTGAACGCAGTACTGCAGGTGGGGTCTCACGAGAGCAGAGTAGAGGGGCAGAATCACCACCCTCGACCTGCTGGCCACGCTTCTTTTGATGTGGCCCAGGACGCGGTTGGCTTTCTGGGCTGCCGGCGCACATTGCTGGTTCATGTTGAGCTTCTCATCAACCAGTACCCACAAGTCTTTTTCCTCAGGGCTGCTCTCAATCCGTTCTCAAAGAAGATTCACGGTGAACCCTGAGGTTCTACAGAGAAATTAGCGATCCTAAATACTTTGTGAACTGTGCTTGCTAGAGTGATATCGAATAGAATTGTTTCTTTTCAAATAACAACTGAGAAGTTTGAAGTCTATATATAATGTCCTTAATTTATATTAAAAACAGGTTTGACTGTTTAACTGAACCTAATCATAGCAACTAGAATCTCTTAGATATCCGAAATAAGCCAGAAAACTAGAATCAGTAGTATTTCCTGGTTTCAGTCATATTTAAAGAAGCTTTTCTTTTTGTATTTAAGGTCTTTTACTTCAACTGTGATCAAAAGGAACAAAGGAAAGAAAAACAAGTAAGGTAAATTATTTTCAGATCTTAATAAAGACTATATTTGAAATTAAAATTAAAATGTGTACCAGCTTTTACTGTTGTAAGACTGGTGCATTAGTTGTTTCCTATAAATTCGGTTGCAGTTCGGTTGGTGATGGTAGCCCACAGAAAAAACAATGCTCACAGACACTAATAATCACCCCTGAAATGCCAGAATGATAGACACTCTTGAGATGTTACTAGTGCTCATGTAATTCTTAATTTGGACCTAAATGCCACTCATTCTCCCCAATTTTTCCTTCCCCTGCTTTTAACAATCATTCAAAGTCTGTTTCCTAATATAATTATTACTAGTCATAATAAGTACAAAATACCTGGTAAAGTAGTTGCAAAGATCATTAATAGCTGCTGTATAAATAACTCTCCAGTATATGGAAATAATATTGAGGATTATAGTACTGGTAGCATCTGAAAGTGGCATGGTTGGCCACCATGGAAGGTGGTAGAAGCCATCTTTCATTTGATGAGCAGTCTGCACTGTCTACCTTAGAGATCAGCTGGCTGCTTGTACAGGATTGCAAGGGCCAAGGTCAAATTATGTCCTAATACAAGAGGGAAGTGGGTCAGGGCCAGCATATTCTCAGTTTCAGAGAATTTATTCTCCTTGACTTCTTTTATCCTACAAAATCTGTCTAGTTAACTGCAATAGGTAGAACAGATTTATTTTCTCAGTCACAGAAAGAACTGTAAAGGACCTTTGATTTGTGTTTCTTCCTCTGCTGTTCTACTGTCCTAGGTTACAATGTAAGATGTGCCCAAAAATATGTATTCTATCACCATCTTCATGAGCTGTTGAGACCAGGTGGGGCAATGTTTTCCTTGCCTCCTCCTTCCAGACTATCTTCTGCTAATGGGCCATCAATGCCTTGCCGCATGACTCATGGATAACTCCCTCCAGGAGCTATCTCTGTTTAATGGGCAATCAAGCATCTACCGCCAGACTCACAGAACAACACCAGCCCCATGTCAGATGCTCCAGCCGGGAGGGGAGGGGGCGCCTCGCGACTGCGCTCGTGCGCGGGAAAGCGGCGGCGGCAGCCGGTCGGGCTCTGACTCTGGCAGTCAGCGGGGCCGGCGGGCACTGCGCGCTGCTGGGTGCCTGGTGGGAGCAGAGCAGCCACTCGAGGCCCGCTGGGTGCCTTCCTCTCAGACCGGGGAGCCTGGGTCGGTCGGCATGGACACTGCAGAGGAGCAGTTCTTCTTCTCTGCCGGGTTCCCGGAGGAAGGCCGGGCCCACCCGCGGCACCGCCGGCCCTTCGGAGTTGGCCCGCGCCCCTCTGCGGGATCGCTGCTTCCGCGGAGCCACGTCTGCCGTGCTAGGAGGGCTGCAGCCACCATTTTGATCGAACTGCCAACACCCTGATCAGCAGGGTGTCAGGTCGTATTCTGACTCTGTCAGTGGGTTTGTGTTGGTTGTTGTTTTTTTTTTTTTTTTGTGTACTATTGCATTGTGTTTGTTTTTTTTTTTTCCCTTCTCTTTAATCTTCCTAGTAAAGAACTGTTATTCCTGCTCCCATATCTTTGCCTGAGAGCCCCTTAATTTCAAAATTTTAGTAATTCGGAGGGAGGGCGGTTTACATTTTCCATTTCAAGAGAGGCTCCTGCGTTCCTTAGTAGACCGGTTTCAAATTCTTTTCAAACCGAGACATTTACTCTCAGTATATATATATATATTTTTTTTTTTTTCTTTCTGTGTTCTGTATGTTAAAGGACTACCATTCTGTACTGGTTTTGTCTGGGATAGGGTTAATTTTCTTCCTAGTAGTTCATATGGTGTTATGTTTTTGATTTGTGCTGAAAACAGTGTTATAACACAGGAATGTTTTAGTTACCGCTGAGCAGTGTTTCCAAAGCATCAGGGCCTTTTCTGCTTCTCAGCCCACCCCAGCAGTGAGTGCACAAGGAGTTTGGAAGGGGAAAAGCTGGGACAGCTGACCCCAACTGACCAAAGGGATATTCCATATCATATGACATCATACTCAGCAACAGAAGCTGGGAGAAAGAAGGAGGAAGGGTGGAGGTTTGGTGTGACTACGTTTGTCTTCCCAAGTAACCATTAGGTGTGATAGAGCCCTGTTTTCCTGAGATGGCTGAACACCCGCCTGCTGAGGGGAAGGAGTGAATGGATTCCTTGTTTGCTTTGCTTGTGCACGCAGCTTTTGCTTTACCTATTAAAATGTCTTCATCTCAACCTATGAATTTTCTCACTGTTACCTTTATGGTTCTCTCCCCCACCCTGCTGAGGGGGAGTGAGAGAGCGGCTGTACGGGGCTGAGCTCCCCACCAAGACTAAATCCACAACACATTCAATATCTTCAGAAAACATACATATGGCTGTTTCTGCTTCGTGTATACTGGTCCTTTTTCCTCTGTGTCTTTATAGCATACTTTCTTTGCGTGCGATGCAGCTGTGCCCAGTGCTGCTGGGGAAGTGGTTCTTCACACTATAGTGTCTTCCATATGTCGGCAAGCCAGTGTGCTGCACCCGGCTGACTGAGAGTGTCAGCTTCATGCCATGGTAGCCAGCAGCAGCCCATGACCTTCAGTTCTTTGCTAATACTTCTTGACACCTTCCAGACTTGCAGGCTAGCCTGAGAGGAAAATAAATAAATAAAGATAAATTGCTTTGTTAAAGTGCATCGTTAAGAACAAAGAAACAAATAAATGGTTGGCCCTTTAAGTTATGGGTTATATTTTTTATTCTTCAATTTAAACGAGAAATTAGCATAGTAAATGCTGTTCTGCAAGGGAACTATTCTTCTTTTTAATAAATATTCTGGGAATAGTTTTATACATTTCACAAGCTTGAAGTCCCCTGGTTATAAATCATCAATGTTCCATATGGCACAGGCACGTTTTAAACTGTGTACCCACTGGAAAAATCTGTATATTGTTTTTCTGAATGCTTTTCCCTTGCCCCCTGAATTTATAAATCATATTGTCACTCTCCTAAGTTGTTTATTTTCCAAATTTTTGTCTGTCTGCAGTGAGGGGGAAACAAACAACAGATATCCTATCTTTTCTTATAACTGTACTATTTAAGCTGGTACAAGTGATGGAAGGCTTACACTGTATTAGATTCAGCTCAGTTTTCAAGTTGCCTGTATTGCTATTGAACGCCTTTCTTTAAAAACAAGTGCAAAGAGCATTTGATCGCCTACCTAAAAATAGTGCCTTTTAATGGAAAATATGAGATGCTGAACCTGCAACCGAGGGTGTAGGAAGCAGCTGGCACTGTGCTGGGCTGCGTGCAGCCACAGACGATGCTATCAATAGTAACCTGAGTGATTTCATCTGATCCCAAATGATTAGGCACTTATGACAGTCACGACCGCTACGAGGTTCAAGCTCTCTTGCAACAAATGACCTTCAGGATGCTTTATAGTAGAAAATCTTTCAATACTACTTCTGAAAAAAGAAAAAGTTTGCATTAATTATTATTTTAATTTAACAGCTTTATATTTAATAAAATATTCAGACTGTAGATTAATGGTTGACATAGTTACAATCTTTCTGTCCTTTGAAAAGGATACACAGATTAAAAAGGTGTGCTGCACTGAAGTACCATGCAGCTATTCTGACAATACAAGTAAGTATTCTACACGTTGCTGTATAGAATCATAGAATGGTTTGGGTTGGAAGGGACCTCAAAGATCATCTAGTTCCAACCCCCTTGCCATGGGCAGGGAAACACTCCACTACACCAGGTTGCCCAATGCATCATACGTATTCTCTCCAGCTTCCTCTGCTACACTAAACCCCTCTGCTTTCTTGATGCATGACTTACAGCAGCTCTCAATTTAGAGTTTTGCTCCTGTTCTTTAGAATTTAGAGGTTTTATTCCTGTTATGGGTTACAACATACCCCATTTCAGGAAGTGGTGCAGAGGCTCATCTTAATGATTTTGTCACCTCTCATTTTATGGATTTGAATACTATAGAAGAATGTAAGCTATTTTAAAGGTAAATAGCAAGAACATAACCCAAATATATCCTATTACACTAGTCAGAGATTTCTCAGGCTGGGGGGATTGTCAGTTTGATGTGAGTCATAGACTTGGGAGTACTCTATAGTAAACACAGTCATCAAAATTGTACTGACATCCAGCTTCAGATTACTTTGCTGAGCACCCCTCAGAATGATGACAGGTGCCTTTTATCTTTCCTCCATTGATTTCTCCAGGTGTGCATGTGAATTTGAACCCACTTACTTCCTAACAACCTCCTAAAATCAGCAGCAAATGATTATTTGTATGAGCAGTCTCACTAAAGTTAACGGTGCTACTGCAAACAGGAGTGAGAGCTTTGTAGCCCAGCCTGCAGCTGAAAAAGGGAGCAGTAGGTGAGATACATAAAAGCATATGGTCTGAAACAATGTAAGGAGTAAGTTGCCAATCGATTCCATGAATTAAAAATACATAAATACTCTTTTCCCTGACTCCACCTCTTACGTGCCAAGGTGTAGGATCTCTCACAGTTCATGACTGTCATGAGGAAGGATTTCTCCAGCAAAACCAACCCTCCCCATCCCCAAATCTCAAATGTTAGAAACTTGAGTAATTGAAAAATTCCTCACGATTCCATGAGAAAATCAGGAAAACAAAGACTCAAATATCAGTCTAGAAAAGTGGGATTGATTAATGAATCTGTCTGTAGTACTTGTTATATTGAGATGGGAATGGTCACATGAAAGGCACGTTCTTTTGTTTTGCTGTAAAAAATAAACACTATAATAATAGAAGGATAGTGTCTGAAACAAAGGGAACCTGGAAGCTCAGAAGGAAATCTTTGTGTTATTAAAAAAAAACTCCACAGAATAACAGGGAGTGGAAAAAAACACCAGGTAAAAGTAAAGAATTCATAATCTATCTAAAGAAGAATAAAGATAGAGAGGGAGAACATTTCTGTCTTGGAAATGCCCCATCCCTGGCAGTGTTCAAGGCCAGGTTGGATGAGGCTTTGGGCAACCTGGTGTAGTGGAGGATTTCCCTGCCCATGGCAGGGGGCTTGGAGCTAGATGATCTTTGGTCCCTTCCAACCCTAACCATTCTATGATTCTATGAAATAGAAAGAAATCGATAATGAAATTAAAACACATGAAAAGGTGTACACTTCATAGGGAAAAGAGCAACAAATCTAAAGGTTCATATGCTCTAAATGATATAAAAAGTCTTATGTTAACAATTATAAGATGATCTGTAAACAAAAATCTCTTATTTCTAGGCTACCACCAGTCGTTTTAAGACTGTCAGTAGACTTTTTTAGTATATACTCTAATGTTAATAGTACCTGAGTGAATGAAAAGGAAAGAAAAAAAAAAAAAACCAAACCCAGAAAAAAAGGTAGGTTGGAGACCTCTTCTCTGTTTCCACATCCTTCATTTTTGTGGATGTCAGGAACACTCTAGTCAGATTTGTGTCTGGAAAGGATCTTCTCCCTGAAAGGGATGAAACGAAAGACGCTTACCCAAGAACTTATATAAGTTTGAACTAACTGCCTGAACAGCTAAGTAATATTGCACATTTTCCCACCCATCTTGTAGCAACACTACTGTGTGGTGTCCCTAAGTCAATAGTGGGGGATAAGCCCCTTTCTGCTTCCCAAAAACATGCTCTCTGTAGGCAAACGCCTAGGTTGCAGAGCCTCTGACAGTGGCTGGTTCCTGTGTGTAATCATATTGCTTTATTATTACAGGGGATTATTTAAGTGAAGAAGCCAAAGCTAAAAGGTTGATCTCCGTAGATCTGGTGACCTGTAGCTGGTAATCTTTCCATAGTTTCTAATGAAACCAACAGCAGCAGCAAGGAGCAGTTCTATAGTGTTACAGGAGGTCGTTTACACTCTTGTCTCTCAGTACTTCGCACTCTCAGCTTCCACTGTAGCTAGCGAAGATACACCAGCAGCTAGGTAGTCCATTGTTCAGACTATTTAACCTGCACTCTTGACAAGCTCCAAACTATGCCTGTAGTTTTACTTCTTATTACTGAGTCTAAATTTTTCAGCTTTTGATGTTACTTGGATTCTTGACTTTGTGGTACCTCTTCTCTAGCTCCTTATAGAGCTCGGTGGCAAGTGGATGTTCAATTAACTAGTGCAGAGCTCTCTGTTGGCTGCATGCTTTGACGAAGGCAAGCAATAATGGCTAAGTGATGTACTAATTGCCTTGTGTGATTCAAATTTCCTTTCATTTGAGCTAAAACGGTATTTATTGAAAGATGCTTAATTATTTGCTCTAAGAAAGACCAGAAAGTTAAGGTGACTTGAAATAGATGTTGTCCAGTCTGCCTTCTGAATACAGAGGAAAAGAGTAGGGAAATATGTGTACACATGCTGTGTAGTTACTGTACATGCAAATTTGAAACAATTTGTCTTCCTTCATCTGGGATTTCAAATATGCTTTTAAAGAAGAATTTGCATAAAGTTATATACAATGACTAAACTTTCTACAATGGGAGTCTCTTTAGTCATTTTGGTTTTAGCAATTCTTTTTTTTTTTTTTATGGATGATCATAGAATCATAGAATGGTTAGGGTTGGAAGGGACCTCAAAGATCATCTAGTTCCAACCCCCTTGCCATGGGCAGGGAAACCCTCCACTACACCAGGTTGCCCAAAGCCTCATCCAACCTGGCCTTGAACACTTCCAGGGATGGGGCATCCACAACTTCTCTGGGCAACCTGTTCCACTGCCTCACCACTCTCAGAGTGAAGAATTTCTTCCTTATATCTAATCTAAATCTCCCCTCTTTCAGTTTAAATCCATTGGCCCTTGTCCTATCACTACATGGCCTTGTAAAAAGTCCCTCTCCAGCTTTCCTGTAGGCCCCCTTTAAGTACTGGAAGGCTGCTATAAGATCACCCTGGAGCCTTCTCTTCTCCAGGCTGAACAGCCCCAACTCTCTCAGCCTGTCTTCATGGTTGAAATACAGTTAGGGTAAATGAAAGAAAGAAGAAGATTATCTTACTGGTATAGAGAACACATGGAGATTTGTGCACCTGGGAATTTTGGTCCAAAAGTCGTATGATCTAGTCAGGATATAGTTGTTTTCATTGTAACACAGAGCTTTATCTTAATTAAGGTGATATAGCAATACTATGGCACTCTCAGTTATAGCTAATGTCTGTATTGATAATTTAGGGGATGAAGATTCTATGACTGTTCACCTACTTCCTTCCCTAAAATATGCTGTGAATATTATATACAATTATTTAAGCTAATCTGCCCCCAACTGCTTGATAGTAGCTGGTGTCGATTTACAAATAGCAAGAGAAATCATACTTCTGGTACACACTTGTGCTTGTGTGATATAGCCTTCCTTCTGAATCAGAGAATAAGTTCTCTTTTTTATTAAACAGTTTCTCTTGTGGATAAAAAATTACTCTCTGCAGAACACCGTCACAGCTGAGAGTCTATCTGCAGTTGGATGGAAGTCTGCTCTGCCAGATAAATGGCTAGGCCTGAATAGCCCTTTTGTGTTCAAAAACTCTTCTGGGTGGAATATGGAACAGATTTTGAACAGGAAAGGAAAGTATTTCAGGCCAGATGGTTAATCTGATGGAGCCGTATTCTGACAGAAGGAAAGAGTACTATTGTGTAGTTTAGCAGTTATGTCAGGGACAGAAGAAAGTCCTTCTGCTAAGTTAATGGAGATCCATGATTGTGCTGGACTCTAGGGTAATATGACAGTTCCTAATAATATGTAATGGGAAATTGCTAATGTAGTATGATAAAGTTTTCATGCTGTTTTACTGTTTCAGCATTTCCTGAGTGGAAATGGCCGAGATCCATATTCTTGCAAGCAATTCCTTATTAATTGGAGGTTATATTTGTTGTGTCTGCATATGTGTGATCTGGATATGGTTGACTTAATCTATTTTTGTACTTTTTTGTAAGATGTGTGTCATCTGTATGAAATCCTGCAGAGGGATTTCCTTTTAAATGGTAGAGCTAGAAAGGGTTGATTCATTCTATGGAAAGGATCAAAACAGAGATTACCAGTTCCTATTAAGGTGTGTCTAACTTGTCACCAAATGCAATCGTTTATAACATTGATTCAGGCATCAGCAACTTCTTGAAGAAGAGCAAAACTCAGTATAAAGGCTGTTTTAGGATGTCAGATAAAAGGGCTAAGAAAGCTACAGCATCTAGGGCAAGGCAGCAGTGAAAGGCAGCAACAGCTGACTCCTGCTGAGATCCACATTTCCTGCTATCTGGGCCTCTCAGAAAGGCTGATACGCTTGCCGATAAGGCGGTTTCTGAGAGGCAGAGTTTTCTGGTCCTTACTGAGATTACTCTTTGACCTTTTTTCATGTCTAAGTTAAGAAAGAAAAATGCAGTCTGGCCTGCTGCCTTCAAAAGATTGCCAACTTTCTCATCTGAGGGCAATCCTTGAGAAATCAGGACCTAGTTTACATATTGGTGTTTTATTAGTAAGGAAATGAATGTAAATCTGAAAATAAAATGCATTATTAACAGGTATCATTACAGCATCATAAAAGAACCTTAATGAGAGAGCTTTACAGATTGTGTTTGGAATACATCTGTGGTGAGCATACAAGAAAGGGATTTATTTACAGCATATTTAGGCAGTTTATGGAAGTTCTAATCAGTTTTTGCATCTTTAAATGTGATCTCTGATCTTGGAGGCAGAAGTCATTTTAGAACACTGTGGGACATATACTATGGTAGCACTCATTAAAAAATTAATTTCAGTGTCTCCTTTCAGTGTCTTACATCTAAGCATGTAAGTCATTCTTTTGACATGTGATGTGAATCATCAGAATAAGAATTGGGTAAGAAACAGAGATGAAGGGACAGAAGTTTGTTAGTATGGAGTTACAACTTAGAAATATAAAAAAGGTAAAATGTAAAGAAATATGGAAATGCAGACATCAGGTTTTTCAAAAGCACCTCAGACTTAATTCTGTGAATATGTACTTATTAGCTGAAACAGGGATAGGTGAGTAAATTGTAGCTCTTCTTTCAGATCATACTTCAAAATTATCAAAATATTTAATTGAAATAAGCAGGATTTTTATTTTCCACATCTGATAGACACATAGATTACCCATTCATATAGCTCTTTGCAGAATCGTGGGGTAACTCAGGTGGGAAAGGGCCTCAGGAGATCTCTAGTACAACTCCTGACACAAAGCAGGGCCAGCTAGGAGGTCAGACCAGGTTGCTCACAACTTTATCCAGCTGGGTCCTGAAAACCTCCAGTGATGAAGAATGCACAATATCTCTGGGCAAAACCTGCTACAATGCCTACTACATGGCAAAAATGTTTTTCCTTATATCCAGTGGGAACCTCTCTTATTTTCAAATTATGCCTATTGTGACTTGTCCACCCACCATGCACCACTGTGAAGATCTTGATGTATCTTTATGAAGATCTTTTTGATGACCTCCTCATAAGTGCTGGTGGACTGCAGTTAGGTCCCTCTGAAGCCACTCCTCCTCTAGGCTCAGCAAGCCTCATTTCCCCAGCTTCTGTTAATGAAGTGAGTGCTCCATCCTCCCACACTGTCTTGGCAGCCCTCTACTGAACTCACTCCATCTTATTATTATCTGTCTGGCATCAGGGAGACCAAAACTGGATGCAGTATTTAGATGTGCTCTCATAATTGCTGAGTACAGGTGGATAACCTCTTCCCTCAATCTGTGGGCTGTCACCCTGTTAATACAACCTTGGATGTACTAACAGGGCAGCTGTTGGCATTCCTTGCTGCCCGGGCGCACTGCTGGCTCATGCCCAGCTCACTGTCTGCCACCGCTCCCGTGGCATTTCTGCTGATCTGCTCCCCAACCAGGCAGGCAGCTCCCAGCCTGTATCGCTGCAGGGGGCCCTTCCTTCCCGCTGCAGGACTTGGCGTCTGGCCTTGCTGAATTTTGTCAGGTTCCTGTTGGCCCATTCCTCCAGCCTGCCTGGATCACTCTGAATGGCAATCTGCCTTCAGGCATATCGATTGTTTCCCCAAATTTAGTGTCATCTGCAAACTTGGTGAGACCACAGTCCATTGGCTGCTCCAGATCTCTGATAAATAAATTAAACAGGGCCCATCTGGTTGTCCATCCATCCAGACTGTGATGTCCTAACATGATTACGTAAATACTATGTGAGGCAGTGCCTTGCTACAGACAATGTAAAAGACACCCACTCCTCTCTCCTTATTTACAAGTGCTCTGTGTGGTCGCAAGGATATATGGATTTTTCTCCAGTGAAACTCTCGACAATGATCATTTACAGAAATTTCTCCACTGATCAGAAAAGTTACTCAGATCAAATCAGAGTTATTAAGCTGCTAAAATTATGTGCAACCTATTCACAATTCTTAAGCTGTTGATCATAACAAGTGCTTTCACTAGGCTTGTACAAATATGTTTTGGGTCTTACAATGGACTTGTCACTATAAAGGTTGTATTCAAATATGAAAGAGATGAAAATTTAGATGTCTTTATTTCTGGCCTTCGTTTAGGACTTGTCTGTAGTGCTACAGGATGAACTGTAGGGTATGCAAAACAGTTGCTCGAAGGAAGTGTATGTGAAGTGGTTACTCCAAGGATAACAGGCATTTTTGATGCTTGAGCCACTGTAGAAACTTTAATGAAAAGGATATCCTCAGACATTTATAAGATTGTACAAGATGCTTTCATCTTCTCAAATGCACACTGACAGCTTATTATTTTCTGCTAGTTGTGCAGGTTTCAGAGTAGCTCCTCTGAAACATGCTATTATACCTGTGGAACTTTCTCAATCAGGTTGGTTTGCTATAGATTTAACACTTATTTGTGGTTTGAAAACAGAATAACCTCAGACTGGCATCCTTTATAAAGCATAATAGTGATATTATTAATGGCTTATAATTGAGTCAATATTGCTTCTAGAAGCCATTATACAAAGTCCATAACCTTGCAGCATCATCTTCAAAGAGGAAAAAAAATGTAATATATCTAAATAATTATCAGTAAAAATTCTTTATGTACTGCCTGGTTTATCAGGTATAGGGTTATGGTATGATGGGAGCCTTGGGGAACTGGAGATAACTATGTGGTCAAAATGGTTTTGATGTTGAGTAAGTTGTTAATTTATTATCATAAGTTAATTTATTGAACACTTTAGCAGTTGTTTAATGAGCTGTCTAAAGTAGAGCGATGAATGCTACCAGCAGCAAAATATGCATAAATCCTATGTACAGAAAGGATTTTACACCATTATTGAGTCTTTCCTCTTCTGGGTAAGGGTTTTTATTTTCTTGTGCGTATTTCTCTTGCTACACACTTTCTTTCAAGCACAAGACATGAATAGTACTTAAATCACGAATAGCAACAGAACATTGAGTTTTATGCATTTATGTGACAGGGCTCTCGCTGTGCTTCCGTATTGAGTTTTTTGACATTAACTGGATCATGTGTATCAGCGCAGTGGCTATGTTTCTGCTGCCAAAATGCAGCTTTAGAACTGTTTAAAGATGTAGGAAACCTCCAGCTTCCTTACAGAAACCTTGCCTGTATTCATTTATATCCAGACAGAGGAAGCAGAGGGTTTGCCAGACACTGACAGATGCAGACACAGGATTTGCCACGTGGATTTGGAATGGAGGTCTATTATTCTGTTCCTGGCAGTGGGCAGAATCACCTGTTTAAAAGAAAGATGAGAGGAAACAAAAGGAGATGACAGTGGCTTTTGGAAGAAGTATTCTTCCCCTAGTAGTTCAATGCTTCCTTCTATCCCAGCAAACAGCCTGGTTCATAGAGGCTGGGCTGTGGCTGCTATGTCCAGGCGACAGTGGAACTCTCACGTATGAGGATTAAAAGATGGGAAGGAACTTGTGATCTCTGAGAAGATCCTACAGCTGAAATTTAACTTGTAACTACAGCTATAAAAGGCTGGGCCATTTCGATGAAGGATACTTTGTGCTTTGGTGCATGAGAACATGTCTAGCAAAATTCCAGGTTAGGTTTTTATTCTATTATAACCCATGTCATTATTATAATATTTTCACAAGTTTGATTCTTTTCTGGAACCTGACTGTTCTGTTAGCATCAGCAATAACTTGCAGCAGGAGACTCGATAGTTTAATTGCTGTTGGGTGAAAAGGTTTTTCTGTTACCAGATTGATGTTTTGCCTTTCATTTTTATACAATCCCCTTGTGTTTTTCTTTCAGAAAAAGGGTACCTTTTTTCATGCACCTTTTGCACCTTAGCAGAACCCCATCTAATTTCTCTGAACTGTTAATTTCATTTGCTTTCATTCTGTCATTTTTCGGCTTGTTATTTCTAGGGGAAAAATTTTCCTGTTTTTCTTTTCTTCCTACTTCTTCAGTTGTGTTTCTTTTTATGCAACCTCTCTATCTATTGATTTTTTTTCTTGATTCATAATAACCAGAGAAATTAATATGGTAATTGCCTTTGACTTTCATTAATAAAAAACCAAATACTGTTGTGAATAAACAAACTGATTGAAGAGACTTACCTGCCTGATTCCAGATATATATCATGGATAGTAGATTTGAGATTGTTATCAACAGCCTGTTTGCTCCTGCATGCTGGCAAAAACATGAGAAGCTGAAAAGTCCTTGTTGTCTCAGAATCAACTATCAACATTCTTCTCATAACAAATCCCATACTAGATTTGAAACACAGAGCTATTCTAGCTACTAAAAAGAAAAACTGTCCCATCCAAAACCAGGACACCTGGTTAAGCACTGAAACACAGTCTTTATTAAAATCAATTTATGTGTATCTATATATCATTAAAAATAGGTTTTTCATAACATAAATGATGCAAAAATGACATAAATTCCTGATTAGTTGTATGTACAGTTTTATATTATATAGTAACACAGAACGTACCCTCTGCAGTTTTCCTGCATGTCTTTTTCTTGCTGGGGTAGAACATGCCTTTGAATCCTTTTCAGGGCTCATTACATTGGTATGAATAACTGAGATTTTTCAAGGTTAGTATAGCAAAATCCTTTTCTGGAGTTCATCTTTCTTTACATAAGCAAGTGAAAATAATATGTGTAATCTGTAAAACATTATACATTTCTCATTGTAAGGCTTCAGTTAATTCCTCAGGACCTAAATGTGTGAATTCTAATCCTTTCCAGATAAACAAATCGTACTCTCATTGCCAAACTGCAAAGTTTTGTAAGCGCTTAGCAAACATGATATGATGCAACCACTGGTCTGGGAGAGACAAGTTTACTAAGGCTTTAATCACGAGAAAGTACCTGTTTCTACGTCAGTCAAAACTAGTAATGCGGAATATTTTGTTGAAATTTTTGATGGTTTGAATATTTTGATGGGAAGTAAAAGGAGACCATCAGAACGTGCTACCCCTTATCTTTAAAGGTTTACTTTTGATACAAATTTCAACTTTTGAGGTAACATTATAGCCATAAATTAGCAGAGAGTCCTATTTTTATTTGTATTTGGAATATTGGTAGGTAATACAAAAAAAAAAGATTGATTTATGAAAGTTCAATGAATTTTATCATGAGTTTATATTTATGTAAAAGACTGTGAAATTCATAGGGAACAGAAATCCTAGGGAATGTGTACAACACTAAGTGACCAAGGGAATGAGTAACATAGCATTGCCAACATAACTGACTTAAAAAACTGCTTTAAATAATGATTAGGATAAAGATAAACTGTCTCAGTGAATTTGTACTAAATCAGGACATAGGTGGAGAGATTTGGTGGTGTATTATCTAATAATAAAGAAGAGATGCTTTTAGGTACTTGATAGGCAGCTTATAATATTCTGTGTAACATTGCCCATAATGACAAAGTATGAGACTCTTTGCATTGCAGCCACATGGGAACAACCATTGATCTAATACTTGTGATGACAATAATATTATCACTGTGTGTACCAGATGGAGGCATGTTCAGCATTTGGAGCAAGGTCAGGAGTCTTGGCAGCGAAAGTACTGGATCAGCAATAATAGTTGTAGTGTTCTCTATCCTATTTACAGCTTTATTAGGTTCAACATATGCAGTAATTGCAACACGTGAAGCTGTTCCCTTCATTAATAACTAATTTCTAATTTTAGTTCAAATACTTTCACTCCATTTTTTGTTACAATTATTTTTTCAAAAGCAAAAAAATATTATAGATTAAATATTTTATTACTATTTTTTATTTTAGCAAATATTTTCTAAAAAGAGAATTATTCCAAGTAATACTGTTCCTGACTGATACTGAAATATTTATTTTGACACTACATGACATACTTTACTACATAATTACTGCATTATGAAAGATTAATTATTCAGCATCTTCACAGCAGAGTTTTGGTTCCAGAAAAAATTATGTCCACACTGTGGGCTGAGAATCCATTTTTGAATGTTCAGGTTATAAAAATGCCATGATATGACCAGATCTGTTGGCATTTTAAACATTGTGGACCATTCTAGGCACTGCATGACTGTTACAGCACTTTATAAATGGTGGGCTACTGTACTTTCATTGGTTCTTAATTATTTTGACCACATAGTATTCATAATAAAATTCACACTTAAAAAAAAACAACAATGATGATTTATCCTACTTAGCTCAGGAAGTGATTATTATCTCGTGTGTAGGATGTTGCCTCTGAGAATCGTTTGATAGTACACAAATCCACAATGAATATCTTTAAGCTGTTCAAGTCAAGAAGATTAACTATTCTGTTTGATTAGTTAAGCTCTGTATGATGCTCCTGCCTATGTCTAGGAATATACTTAGACTGGGCCACAGGGAAGGAAACTTGCATAGTAATTAAGTGAAAATTTGTTTTCTTTCCATAAAAATTGTATTTACCTTTTTCTATTATATTACCTTCTGAATTTATTTTCTGGGTTTTTAATATTTTCAAGGGCTTGGTTTTTATTTGAATACAAAACAAGATTTTTGCTTTGTTACTGGTGATACATTAGCTGTTACCAAAGTTCTATGTTTGGAATTGTTCCTTACAAAACAAAGGAATTTTCTTTATTCAGTGCAGTTAGCATCCTCAGTAATGCCGATGGTGTGTACAGAACAGTTATAATGGGATGACACCTACATCTGATTTTGTCTGGCATCTTTATAACAATGTGTCACTTGTCACATCAGTTTGATCACAGACCTACATGTGTATCAACAACATGGATGAAGATAAAAGGTTTCAGATTTAGAAATAATTTGTCTTCTCAGCCAGACTTGTTTCACTATATGTATGTTATAGTACGGCTTTGAATTGTAGAAATGAAACAGGAATAAGACTAGTTCACAAGATTTTGTGCTGAAAAAAAATATTTCAGAAGCTTTTAAGTTTTTTACCTTGTTGCCCTCTAATCTGTTCGCTTTAAACATAACTCAAATTTTCAAAACCAATTTTGGCTCTGGACAGCCATGTTTTTAAAGGTACAGAAGGTATTCATTTTCAAAGATGCAGAATTGCACTTTGTGAGAATGCCATTTATAGGTACTTCAGTTTTACTGATCTACAGCTTTCATAGTTCCAGGGTACTTAAAAAATCTTGCTTGAATTAGGCATATAACTGCGAGGGAAAGAGAGTGCAAATAGCTCTTACAGGCACAATTAGCAGCTTCCATTTTCCTGTGTCACTGTATGACAATATCCTTGGGATGATCCAGTGTTCCAACTGAAACATAAGTGCCAGTTCTCCATCCTGTCATATATAAGATTATTTTTATTCTTCTGTATTATGTATTTTTTTCTTAATATGAGCTGACATATTCATAAAGGGAAGCAGCCCTCTGGATAAGCTACCAGCCAGAGAAGGTGAATGTGAGCGTCTATAGCCAAGTCCCTTCCCTCAGGCCTCTTATCTTGCCAAAAAAACCACAGCCCAAATATGAAAACATCCTCATTTGCCCTTCAGAATGCTTTTACAACCTTCCATCTTTTATACCACCCTTAGAATATCTCTTACGTTATCACTGAGGTAAAAGCCACTGCTCAGGATTTGCAAGACAGAACATTTCGATTCATTTTAGGCATCCCGCCATGCAGCTGAATTCATATGCCCAAGTTAAATGCCAGGACTTCCCATACATGATAGAAGGGGACTGAAGTGCCTAAAAATGAAACTGGCAGTTGCTAGCAAGTGTTCACTGGTCAGTGGATAATACTGAAGTGCCAAGGCATGGCCTCATCCCAATCATGCAAACGTTTAGGAGCATACCTCGTGATCAGAGAGACTCACAGCTGCCAAACTTATCCTACACCTCAGTATCAAAACCAGGTCAGATATTTATTTCAAGAAGAAGACAAAAAGGGGAAGAAGAATACATTTACCTAGAAAAGAATCTCTCAACTGATACATTACCCAGGAACCAGACCAACCAGAGAGTTGTGGGTTCAAATTCCTGTGTATACCCTGCAGAGGAATGAGGGATTGACACAAGTGATTTCTCTCTGCTTTTCTTTCCCAGGAAGTGAAATAACATGTCTGGATTGCCATTTTTGACCTCACTCCACTGAATCATTCCCTAGATGATGAGGACAGTGAGTTTAAGAATAGACTAAAAATAGAGCTGTCACCAGTAGAAAAAAAACTTAATTCTCTCTGGATATTTTACAGTCATGTAAGCTGTTGATTATTATCTAATTAGAGAAAAAGATAGAAGCGAGAAGGTAGTCAGCCTAGATTACATGTTTGATGTGCTAAAATTATGCCTGAACTGAACTGCAGGTTTGTGTTCCACACCAAGACTTGGAGTACACTATTGAAGCCTGGATTCTGATTTTATAATCTGCTTGTAGCAGCTGCCACTCAGTCTTTCAAATCACACACATCTTTGATGTCAGGCTATTGTTCCGTTAAGGTGCAGCTCACTGCTTCTTTCAACTCAATCTGTTTTAATCTTACAAGTCAAATAAAGCTCAGTAATGCAGATAATATGTCAAAAATGTCCTTACCTCATTGACATTCCCAGTGGAAGTCTACTTTTTAAATAATTTCTCAGCTAAGTTCAGATCTGTTCCGTAAACCATGAAATATCATTGGGAAGTGCTTAGTGCACATCAATAAGAGGAAAAAGATAGCCATCAGGTATCATAATAATAGTTAACTGCAGGGTTTTTATGCAGTAGAATTCAGAGGTGCATAAAAATAAAATCAGATTTCATGTGCATGCTATTATTGCTAAATATCACTTCTTTATAAAAAATAATATCAGATTCTATTTCTAGTGATATATCAGTGGGCAGAATGATAATTGACCAAGTCTGCTAGGAAAGTTTTGATACCACAGGTAAATGACTCTTGCAGGTCTTTAAGCACTGTAGCCTATTATGAGATTTATCCTTGGTGGTAAATATTTTTGTTGGCAGTTTGAAGACATAAAAAAGCTGTCACCTTGATATAATGTCATATGCATATCTGAGATGCCAGCAGTTTTTTCTAATGTGCTTCTACGAAGCAAGATTTAGATAGGAGGGACATAACAGCCTCTAAGTCATATAGAGGCATCAGAGCTTAGCAGGCCAGGAAGCAGACAAACACCTGGGAACTGTAATACTGAACGGTGCTGGAATGGGGCTCTGAATGTGTTTGTGCTGTGAAATATTCATGGCATGTTTACATATTTAAAATGACATATTGAATATAGAGAGTGAATGTATAAAAGTCACATAGAAATTGTCAGCCAGAATATATTCCTGACGTAGTTTTGCTCCTTTATCGATGGAGGAGAGGTAGGTTTGTCAGACACAAGGCTTACATCACCTAATCCTGGTGCAAAGTCAGTGTCAGCTGAATACAAATGTCACAGAATCGCAGAACCACAGAATGACTGAAGTTGGAAAGGACCTCTGGAGGTCATTAGCCCAACTCGCCTGATCAAGTAGGGCCAGATAGATCCAGTTTTCCAGGACTATGTTCAGACAGCTTTTGAATATCTTCAGTGATAGCCACAACCTCCCTGGGCAACCTGTGACAGTGCTTGATCACCTTCACAGTAAAAATGTTTTCTGAGGTTTGCATGGAAAAATATCAGAAATGTGCTGGGTTTTCTGTCCCAAGCTGTCCCTCTGCACAAGGCATGATGGTGCTGGAAGTCTCAGCTGAATCCTTGCACTCCCCCTATCACGATATGCAAGTTCATAGCCTTTACGGTCACAAGACTGCCTTTTGTCTTTGGGACTAAAATACATTTATGTTGCATTCTTTAAAAATTGAAGGACAACAGGAAGAAAATTGATTGTGAACTATAGAAGCTGGAGACGGAAAAGACTCATTAAACCATTAAGCCATCTTCTTGACTGCACGGGATTATTAACAATAGTATATTCTTGAGTATTTAGCCCTGCCTAATCTGTTGCATTCAGGATGCAGATTTCTGTCATTCACACTAGGGAAGTAGTCAACAACCTGGCCTTAGAAATCATCTTCTTGAGACTAGCTATGATTTTCTAGGAACCAAACTAATTACCTATAAGCCTTATTCTCTAAAATTCCTTTTAGAATTTTTTTGTTTTCTTTGCGTAACTGAACACTTTCCACACAGCTCCTGTTATATATGCTGGTTTTGCTGCTAGCTCCTTTTGGTTCATCAAAACTACTGGCCAGTAAAAGCACACTCTGATGAATGACTGGCAACAACTGGTGGTATGCTTGTGCCGGAAAATGTATTTTTAAATTTCTCTCTATATATACACTTTTGGAAGGATGAAATTGTATCCTTCTCTAGCAAAGAAATTCAAGGAGACATAGTATTTTTATTTCATTCAGTTATTGTTTAAAATCAGCTTGAAATGATAAATATACACTCAGTGTCCAGTCATCCATCATCCAGTGGCACATACTGCAGTAAAATTTACTTCTAAGAGGGACACGGAAGAACAAAAGCAGGCTTAGCTCAGTGGTAGTAAATCACTTGTAAGTTGTCTCTGGTGGTGTTGCAGATCTGGAGGTGCAGATATACATGTGCTGTGTGAAATCTTTTCTTTTTATTTGCCATACAGAAATTTCAGCCATTCTATTTGTTGTATTTGTGCTCTGAGGACATGCAGGTATATTAACGTATATTACTTCAGGTATAATTAATGAATTGAGAAACAGTTGCTATGAAAACAGTATTTTGGTTTCTTACCACATCTCTTTTTAGAAGTCAAAGTAACTCTGAAAAAAACCCGAGTCTTTAATTTTAGTAGGTGGGCCTGTAGACAGAATCATAGTTTTAACCACTGTCCAGTCCTTGTATCTTACCTGATTTTTCTTAGGGTGGATTTGCCATAAAAGTGGATTATAAAGTGGCTATAGACTATAGATTAGGTAAAGAAGCACTAGTCTTAACAGGAAGCAGGGCATCTCCCACCACATACTGTGGTTACCTCCAGCTTTGTTTCGTAAAATGATAAGTGGGTGAAACTCTGAAGAATTTGTCTGAAGTCTCATTTGGGAACCTGAAAGCGTTGACAAATGTGAGAATCCCTAAGTTGGCTCAAGCTTTCTTAAATGTTAGTTCCAGTTAAGAACAACCACAAATCTCAGAAATCCTTTGAAACTGTGGGAGTGTCAGAATCTGTGGTGCATGATTGTGAGATTGAAAAAATTCTTACCAAATAGGACACTTAGTTCTCTCTTTGGTGTGTTCATAAGCCTTATATTTTGTGTGTGTGTGTGCACAAAGTATGTAATTTATGAATTTGTGACATTTTTGATGAACATATGATTGAAAATCAAAGGATTGAAAAATAACTATTCATGTTCAGAAATAATTATAAAAAAGCCTAGAAAGCATATGTGAGGAACCTATGACCAGTTGGACTGATGTTAACTGAACCATTGTGCATATTAGTATACTGAATGTTGGGACAGTTCTAGATTTCATTTTAAAATATCTGTATTTATTCTTTTTTTTTCTAACTGTTTTAGATCTCAATTATTAATTTTATTCAATTTAACTTTGAAAATCATAATTGTGCTTTCCTTTTGGTTACAACAACAAGGCTTTTTTTTCTCTCATGCCATTGTTAATAACTAACTAATTTGACTCAGACCAAAAAAACATCCCATCTCAAAACTAAAAATGAATTCTGCAGAAAACCAGCACTTAAAATTCTAAATATATTTCTTAAAAGTTCCTCTGCTAACAAGAGAGCATACTTGTGTGAAAAACATATGTATTGCCCATATAGGAAGAATAACAGTTATTATTTAATACATCTGAGAAAATACTGCAAGAAACTGCTGTTTTCCTATTACCACTTTTGTTTTGACTGTGCTAAATTCTCCTTTGTGTACACTTTCTACAAGAAAGAAGTGGAGCTGAATTGTTATATTAAGTATTGCAGAAGCAGAATTTAAATATATATGAACTGGCATATACTTAATTTATGATTATGGATTCTTGCAATGAAAATTCTTTAATTCATATAAGTAGCCAGTCACAGGTGAAGAATTCTTTTGCAATTTTGTTTCATATTAAGAAAGGAAAAAAGATGTTATTTAACTATCTGTTCTACAAAATCTGGGCAGTAGGCATTTTTAAGTAGAAAAAAGGTTAAGTTTGCTCAAATATGTTATTCAGAACAGTTTTTTTCCTTTTCTGATGATCAGTTGGTGCTTAAAGATGAGACAAAAGATCAGTAAAATCAGAAATCATTCTTGGAACGCTTTTTCAGGAGTATTAATCTGATCTGTAAAAGTCTGAAGAGCTTTCTAACAAATTTCTGATCTACTGCCTTGATTAAGAATGAAGTCCTAAAGTTTTTTTTAAAAAAAAAGCCAAGGAAAACAGAAATAATAGTTTTAAGTATTTCAAATGAATCTTGGCTATATACAGATCTTGAAGCCTTTTCTCAGCCTGATAAGGAATACAAATCAACACGCAAAATGGAGCGTTATTTGGGGACGACCTTAATAGTTATTACACCTTCATCAATAAAGAGACACAATAAGGATAGTGGCTGGGAATATATTTTTTCTACCTAAACCAAAAAATAATTTATCTTTGTTTCTGCATAAGATCATGAAGAGTACAGCATCGTATCATTGGAATTTAATTTTGGTGAATTTTTTCATGCTTATTAGGTACTTATAAACTCAGATTTGTGGTATAATTAGGTGAGGAATAAATGATGAATCAGAAAGTAAACTAGAAATTTCCCATAATGTTTTCTATGAATTTCTTTTCAGTTTTTGTGAATCTTGGGATTTCTGATACACATTGGAAAGTGAATGCTAAGAAAGTAATTTATTGGTTGTACATAATACTGATGACATTACTGTCATTACATTTGTGGATAGATGTGATATTCTATCAATGAAATGGAAGATGTATATTTTTTGGAAATAGTATTTAGGATTATTGGTAAATAACTACTTAAAAGACTCTGCATATTAAAGATAATCATTCTTCCCTGAGTTTGTGTAGTATCTAGAACAGTGATGAACACTGGGGCTTCCAGGTGCAGTATTAGAAAGCGACTAATTAATAACATGTCAGCTATGAAAAGCATTTGAAGAAAATGAGATTTGGTATGAGCAGGTGCAATTACTATGACTTCCATGCAAATTCATCCAATTACATCAAACGTTATTGATGATTTACTGTACCACATTTGCTTCAGTTTCTCGAGTTAAGCTTTGACTGAGTAGATTTCCGTTATTTTCAACCAGGATTTTTTTGGTCTCATGTATCAGGTTTCATAGACACTGATTTCCCTAGAGGATATTTTGTTGAAGAGTCTATTCAGTGAAATTCATGTTGTAATTTCTGGGGAAATAAACCATACTCTGTCTTGTGTACTTTATAAATTTTACTTAGGAGATCTCCAGGCATAGTGACTGAGTTTGTGGAAAGGGATACTGGTCCTTTTAGTGCACACTGAGGACGAAGGAGAAGCGCAGAAGAGAGTTGGAGATACTGGAAGGATCAGGGTTTTTTGCCCTCAACACTAGTTTTCTTTCATAATCCCTTTGTGCAATTGGCTGCTAGAGGATTGCACCCAACAGAAAAAGCCTGGCTCTGGAAATATGATGTTACAACATCCAGTTCAACTCTTCTGGATACATATACCTATTGGGAGCAAATATGGCTATTTCAAGAGCTAGTATTTCAAGAAGGCCGCACAAAAGTTGCTTTCAGTTGAGATGCTATAATTCATAGCCAATAAATTTCATGGCCAGAAGGAACTGTTACGGCCATTGTAGTCTATGCCATATGAGACAGATAATTTTTCCTGGTATTCTCTCTAAGTTGAAAGAATGTGCTGAAGTGCAACACATATTTTAGGAGCATATCCAACCTTAAGTTCAAGATTTCTAATGAAGGAGAAATCACTTATTTTGGCAGACTGTTCACAGTGGTGAATTACTTCAATTCCTGAAACTATGCACAACTTTTTTGAAATTATACAATTGCTTCTAGCCACTTGGTCTGTCCTTTTGTTTCACCCAACCATGACCATTACATCTGTGCTTTTCAGAACATAACTCTCTATGTTTAAAATTTGTTTTTCGCAGGTAAATATCATGTAATATACAAACAAGAGTAAGGAATATGGAATTATTATTTAGTTTGTCTAGGAGACTTTACTGAGAGCGGTTAACTATGTAAATAGTGAATGCTAGCCTAATCAGCTGACTTTATGAAGTATCAGGAAGTTTCAGCATAAACCTAAGGAATTTCCAATATTCCGAGCTTTTCTTTGATGGATGGTTGTCAAACAGCATTGGCTAGCTTTGGGTTTGTTTCCATGTTGAACATCTATTAAATGGCACATGCAAATGCCTTCAGTGATTCTCCTAGGTTTTGATGAACCAAATTAATTTTATTAAACAGAAAACGGCTGGGAAATCTTATGATAATGAATGCAAAGATTATAATATGTTCTCTCAGTATCTGAGGAAGAACACTTATGAATCAGATTACCTACCTGGAGTTTATGCAAGAAAGTATAACTGACAGTGATTTGCTCAAGGTGTCTCCTCTTATTTATATAAAAAACAGCTTGAGTGTAGAGGGTCATTTCACTCTAACCTCTGTAATTGTTGCAATTTCAAGTAGTTGGCAGCAGGGCCTGCAGATGGGTATCCAAAAGACATATTTGGCTGTAGTGTTGAGCTGTAATGGATAATTTAATATTATCAGTGTGATGAAGGGTGTATGTAGAGATTTGAATAAACTCAAATACTTCCCTGAAAAAAAAAAAAAAGGCAAAAAAAAACCCCACCCAACAGAATTTGAAATGTGGAATGTTTCATAAATTTTTACGACAGTTTTGAGGTCAAATTAAAGACACTGTGATTCATACGTCATCTGAAGTTCATTGTTCAAATTTACTTCTTATCATAGTCTAGTGCTTTAGGGTATGAACTTGTATTTTATGATAAAGGTTGTTATTTTTGTCTTATTTTAGGTCCATCAGATTTTGGAATCATGATCTGTTTAAGGGTTGTGGTTAATTTTTATAGCCTTAACTTGTTTTGTGATACAGTGTGGCTCACATCACAATGAATATAACAAGACAAGATGAAAACTGTTGCCATTCACGAATGCAGAGCAGTGCAATATGCATTTGGTATGATAATGCTGTGGAAATCTCTCAGCTGTAAGTCTGTAATTTTATGTATTTAAACAGAAAACTTATACTGTGGAAACTGATACCGCGTCATTCTTTAAAAAAGGAAGACAAGCAGTTTTTTTCTAGAAAGTCGGAGTATATCCCCTGAGAGAACTCTATTTTGGCAAACTTTTTACATGTCCTGGATTCAATTTTTCCTTCCACATATATTTCTGAGATTTTTGCTCAGCATTTCATCAAATAGAATTCTCACAGGAATCAGATTAAAAGTTATGTAGAGCTAATTGGATGTTTTTAACTTGATTTTTCTCCCTCAGCCATTTGCTGTCCTTCACAGACCTTTCTCCTCTGTCTTAGTCTAGTTCACCTCAGAGGTGGCGTGTGCCTATTTTGAGATACAGCTCAACACTTATAATAATAAATATTGATCTTTTATGTCAATGGCAACATTTCCAAGTAATTTCAAGAGGCAAACGATTTCTTCCTCATAATTTATTTAGCATGAAATATATTATTTTTGTTGCTGTGCTTTATTTTAAGAAGGTGTTCTCCTAATTCTAGTTTGAAGTTTTCTCCTTCTATAGTTTGAAGTGTTCTTTTTCTGCCTACATTTGGAGTTCTGTCACTGCTTCAATTTCTTTTTCAAAATGAATTTATTGAGATCCTTAAATTGCTTATTCTCTGAACCCACTCCCATTTCTCAATATTCATTTTTATAGTAAATGTATAAGAACCAGGCAGAGTGAGGTCTGTCTGGTAATATTGAGTATCTTTAAGTTGAAAGTTGATGTAGTTGCTTGGAGTTCAACAAGTTTGTATAGCATTATTTCTGTCCTTTCAAGGAGATTGTATGAGTAGCCTTGATCAAATCCACCATTATGCAGAGAAATAAGAACTATAAAATCCTCAGCAAGACAAAGCATCTTTTCTCATTTAAACCCGTAGCAAAACGTAAGTCAGTTGTCTTTTTCCCCCAGTACTAATACAACATTTACAATGTAGCCCAGGCATAATAAAGGAGGAAATATTTCTGTATTAGATTTGGCTAAGTATAGTGCAGTAATCTGGTTTTAAAAATGCATGTTTCTTTGAAAATAAGCTTTTGAGTTGCTTTCCTAAAATCTGACACGTACTTCGAACATGGGATATCTGCATTATGCACCATTTTAATCAGTTGTAGAGCCTAAAGATGAATGAAAACTGAATTACTCGAATGTGTATTGCAAACAGCAAAACAAAAGTAAACAGATTTTCTGACAGATATGATAATCTTTTAAGTATCCAAGTGCAGTATGTATGTATTCAGCATAATTAGAAACTTTACTAAGCACCAACATTTAGTTAATATATTTCTATGTGTAACTGTGATTTGCCTATAAGTATTCTGCAGCACTTTCCATTTGATATCCCTCTAAGTATTCAGTATATATGATTTCAAAATACTTGAGAATGTTTTGTTTTGAATAGTCGTTATTATTAAGATTATAAAAGATGCATTTGTTATATTAATATTTCAAAAGATAGTATCAGGTAACATACAAAATCAATTCACTGTGAGAAAATGGAAAGTATATTTAGCAACAGTATATTATAGTATGTTATTAAAAGCCAAAAAACAATTGACAAACATAGATATTACAATAACTAATAGTAACAATTTTTACTGATGTCATATGGCCACTGAAAAAGAGATTGTTCAGAAAATCAAAACATTATTTCTAGGGAATAACCCCTTCAAATTACATATCTCAATTCAAGTTTGGACTATGAAAAACCTAATTACTTCATACATTTACCTTACATATTAATTCAATACCAGTCTTGCTCATAAATACCAGCCTTACTCCTCGCTTTAATGGGAAATTAACTAAAGGTCCATAGGTATTTGATGTCTGCAAATAAAAGGCGCTATAAATATAAAATAATCTAATAAAACATTTATTATTTAGTATTCTCAATTAGAAGACCCTCAGATATTAGGTGCAGGTAACTATGATGGTTTTGCATCCAAGATTAAACTTCTTGGAGGTTTTGAGTTTCTCATATGCAGTTGATGCATAAGCCTTCTTTTATGAATATTTCCCTACACCCCATGCTTGTCTAGTGTGGTACTTCTCTTTCGTGTTCTACAACACCACAAGATTTTTTTTCTTAATCTTTATCAATGAACATCTTTTAGTCAGTGGGATTTTAATGAACGGTCCTGAAAATATACTTGCCTTTGTGCATACCTAATCAACCCTCAGTTAAGTCCCTGTTTCAACAAAAGTCATGCTTAATTTAAAGCATTTAACTATTATTGTGAAATGCACAGTGAACCATATGCTTCACTTAACTTTGAAGATGGTTGTCTCTTTTTGGCTAGAGAATAGTTTAATGACTAATTGGAAAAATAGTAAGTTCAGTTGTTAAACAAAATGTCTAACACCTATTTCTAACACGTAGTATTATGGTAGTCAATATTGACACAGAATCATAGAATCACAGAATCACAGAATCATAGAATCGTAGAATCATAGAATAGTTTGGGTTAGAAGGGATGATAAAGATCATCTAGTTCCAGTCCTCGTGCCATGGACAGAGACACCTTCTACTAAATCTGATTACTCAAAGCCTCATCCAGCTTGGACTTGAACACTTCCAGGGATGGGACATCCACAGCTTCTCTGGGGAACCTGTTCCAGTGCCTCACCACCCTCATTATAAAAAATTTCTTCCTTATATCTAATAGAAATCTCCCCTCTTTCAGTTGAACTCCATTGCCCCTTGTCCTATCACTACACACCCTTGTAAAAAGTCCCTCTCCAGCTTTCTTGCAGACCCCCTTTGGGTACTGGAAGAGTGCTAGAAGGTTTCCCTGGAGTCTTCTCCATGCTGAACAACCCCAACTCTCTCAGCCTGTCTTCATAGTAGAGGTGCTCCAGCCCTTGAATCATCTTCGTGGCCCTCCTCTGGACCTGTTCCAACAGCTCCATGTCCTTATGTTGGAGGCTCCAGAGCTGAATGCAGTACTCCAGGTGGGGTCTCATTAGAGCAGAGTAGAGGTCCAGAATCACCTCCCTCGACCTGCTGGCCATGCTTCTATTAAGGCAGCCCAGGATTTTTGGGTTGGCTTTCTTGGCTGCAAGCTTCTCATCCACCAGCACTCCCAAGTCCTTTTCCTCAGGGCTGCTCTCAATCCATTCTCCGCCCAGCCTGTAATTGTGCTTGGGATTGCCCCGACCCACGTGCAGGACCTTGCACTTGGCCTTGTTGAACTTCATGAGGTTCTCACAGGCCCACCTCTCCAGCCTGTCAAGGTCCCTCTGGTTGGCATCCCTTGCCTCCAGCGTGTTGACCACACCACATAGCGTGGTGTCGTCAGCAAACTTGCTGAGTGTGCACTCAATTCCACTGTCCATGTTGACAAGAAAGATGTTAAACATCTCAGACCCCAATACTGACCCCTGAGGACATCTAGGGTCACTTTTTTCCTTTACTTAACAGTGCAGAGAAAGCCGGTCTTACCTTCCAGTGCCAGAGGCCTGTGGAAGCTGATATTGCTGCAAAAAGAAGCAGTTTGACCTTTTTTCTCTTATGGCTGGTTTCTTTTTAGTATAAGTGTCTGGATGCACAGTCCAACTGGTCACCTACTGAATTACCTCTAACATCAGCTTTCAATGTCTTTCAGTATCCAAGAAGATCTTGTTACAAAGCTGTTTAAAACCACGTCACCTTAAGCATTTCAAAGAAGACCTCCATCACAGCAGGTGCTCTGACATCAGAGTAACAGCCTTTCTGGGAGAAGAGTGAAAGTTTATTCCTTAATATTTTAATCTGTAGAGTTTTATCTGTATGTGCTGTATGTGCATTTCTGTCTTTTTTTTTCTTTTTTTTTTCCTTGTCTACTCTTTTGTTTTACCTACAAGTTCTGATGCACAAAGGTAAAAAGAGAAAGGCCAGGGAAATGTCTTTTATAAGGCAATATCTTTTATCATTTAGCAACTTTACAGGGAATTAAAAATGTGAGGGAAACTTCTTTATTTTTGCTAGAGTCTCTAGTGCAAAAATTCATACCTGTCTGGTTTGAACGTCTCTTCAGATATTTATTTTTTTCTTTTACAAATACCTACACAATTTTTTTAATGGCTTCATGGAGGTGCATTACTATATAGGTATAATTAATCATAAAAATGTTTAAGGAATAATGAGTATCTGAATTCTTTCATGGGCTCACAAGTTGGACCAAGTATATGAAATATATTAGGTAATACAAATTATGTTTTAAAACGAGAAATTGAAAAGCTGGGAAACAGCCAGTTTGGATGAATGTTTTTCACTATGAATGCTTCCATTTTGCCATGTGTGATACTTTACCTGTCCAAAATTAACATTTTATATTGTATAAGCACTTCAATTTGCATTATTGTTGAGAAGAGATTTACCCAATATCTCTCATGTTTCAAGTGGGTTTGTTTTAAATCCAAAATTTATTTACAAATCAGGTTGGTATATGCTGAGTTTTTCTCATGCCTGCCAATTAAGTGGAAAAATAATTATTTAGTAATGGCCTAAAACCCATTAAAGTTAAAATCTCAAACATCTCCGAGATCAACTGAACTCCTTTCACTTAAACCACTAATTTCTTTTGCTCTGTATTTGTTTTATAATCATTTTTCAAGTTTCAATTGTTATTTGGCAGCTCGTGTTTCAAATGTACAATTAAATAGTCCCAATACATGGCAGGCTTGAAATAACGCAATCTTCAGTCTCTGCTGCTCTATCCCAGAATGGGATCCACATCAGGATCTGCAGCTGGCAGATTTGTTTCTCTCTTCTGGGTGTTAGAAGTTGGGAAGAATTTGTGAAAACTCAACCTTTTGTGAGATTATATCCGTACAAACCACAAGCTTTCAAGCAGGTGGGATGTTTGCTCTCTGAACTTTAGGGGAAGAGATAAGTGACTGCCCCAGATTAATTTCAAACCTAGAGTTTTAAGGCTGGGTTGTTCAGGATTGAGTCCATTCAGACAAGTTTTGATGATTTATTGATGATGAGGGGTGGCTGGGGTATGAATGTAGACGCTCCTTAGTAAAGGGCATTCAGAAAAGACAAGGCAAACAAGATTACCACATTTTGGGTTTTAATAGCACCTGCAGGAATGCATCTGAAATGTAAATTTTTTTTCTTTTCTTTTCCTTTCTATTTTTAAGGGAAGTCTATATCATCTATAAAGTCCTCCCGAAAACAAAAATTAAACTAAAACCAAAGAATGATGTAGTGAAACCTAGTATGAGAAAGATATGAACAAACCAGTCACCCAAAATTTCTTCTGAAAGGGCTTGTGTGTGCCTTGTATGAAAAGTTCCTCTTGCCATGAAAATGGAAAGCAAGCTAAACATCAAATTAACACACATCTTAATGTTGCTGTACTGTTTTCTTATGGATTCATGTCCTTATACACTTAGCTCCAGCTCAGCTATAGAGAAGAAACTGAAATTTGTTGAACGCACAGTAAATGCCACCAAGTTGTTTGAAATTCATGATGCTTGTTACTGATGCATAGTGAATAGGTACATGACTGACACAAATATTGATAATGTACAATTGTAGAGGTGGACAAGGCAGGCTTGGTGGGGTGGAGAGTGCTAGATATTGGTGAGGGGAACACGCTATGTGGAGACTTAGACCAAACCATATGTGGTAGAGACAGGATTGCTTTCCTGTAGAAGTATTGGTCTATTTGACTCATATAGCCAAATCTTGGGTTCTTTGCTCTGGAGTAGTAATCTAATCATTTGGAAATACAGATTTGTATGTGTGAGTCTCGTTGTTTTACATGTGGAGTTCAGCTTTTTGTTTTCTGCCGTAGAAGATTGGCCCTACAGGTCTTACATATTTTTGCCTCTCATCTTTCAGAGATTGTCGTAATGCACAAGAACAACAAGAAAAAGAAGCTTGCCATTGCAAGATGAAATTACATTTTCAAAAGTAAATTGTATATGCATAATTTGCAAAAGGAGCTGAGAATAGGCACTGCCTGAAGTGTGAATAAAAATCCTCATACTCTAATCAGCATAGTCTCTGAAATTTTATTGAGCTTTGGTTGCTGCTTGTCACATTTGGCTTCAAGGAAAGAAACATATGTGAGCTTGTCACTTCTGTTTGTCCAGAGCTCTTTTTCTTTTTGCTTTGCTTTTTCTTCATGTCAAGGCTGTAGATATCCTTACATTATTCTCTATTTTCTTTTTTAAAACCTTCCTCTCAAATCACAATATAAAAGAACCCATTTAGTGCCTATCACTGTTTCACACTGAATAACACGAAATACTAATGGCTGAATCTCAAAAAGTCTACAATAAGAGGCGTTTTGAAATCGAAACCTCTACATTTTCATTCCAGCCAGAGATGATGAAAAAAGATTGCCTTTCTTAATAATCTGAAGGAAAAAGGAAAGGTAGGAGATTTTCAGAGCATAAATGACAGAGCACTTTTACAGTGATTCATAATACTTTACCTATAGAGTATTTTCAGCAGGCAAAAGCATAAGTCCAAACTTGAACTCATGTATTTAACTAGGCAGAATTCATAAAAACTACTATTTAAGTGAATGCTGATAATAATGATGTTTGTGAGGAAGAAAACAATGGTAAAATGATCCGTCTGGAAATCTATTTTAAAGGATATCATGAGCTGAAGTATATACAGTCTCTAGAAAATATAAACCCAGAAAATAAAAAAAAATCCTGCAGAATGAATTTTGATGAGTGTTTTTTTAGACTAGAACTAGAATTTCACCCAGTTCTCAACTTTTCTGAGATGAAGAAATTATTTTGTTACTATTTTTAAAGTATTTCCATCATGCCATTTGCTTGATTTTGCAGGGATTGTATCTAGGCCGCAATTTGTTCTGTTATAACTGCCTCTTTTTATTCATTTTTTTTTGCACTTTAAACAGAAAATATGGCAATAAGTCAGTTGTTTTGTTGCTAGTGATTTCGGGAAGACAGGATATGGCTTCAGTAATTATCTTTTTTAGTGGGAGAATCAGTAAGAAGACAGTTAAAGTTAAATGAGATGAAAATAATAAAATATTTATCAAAGAGAAACAACTGCATGTGATTGTTAATTATCCTTTCTAGGTTTATAGAAAATTGTAATTATAAAAAAAGAAAAATAAGCTTTACTGGTTTGTAACAGTGAATGATCTTATCTAGAGTTTCTAACATGGTAATTTAGTATATGACAAGTAAAGTTTTGTTAAAAATGTTAAAACAAAGGCCATATAATTTTTTTTTTCTACAGATGCATAATTAGCATGCACATGTTGAAAGCTGGTCTTATGTATTTTAGGTTACTCAGTAATTTTCCTAGTAGAAACACCTATTTTTAAGTAAATTTATTGAAGATATTAACATCTGCCAAGTCATAAAGACTTGTATTCCTGATGAATCTTATGCTGATATTCCAGACCTTGTTGCTCCTTGGTTCCTTTTCCAAGTCAATCCTTTGCAAGCAAGCAAGTATGTAAAAATCCAGTCAAGTGAATAGCAAAAAGCATGACTTAATCACTGATCTTAGTTAGATAAATTGCTCTGCTTCCAGGAGCCCTGCTTGTGTTTTCTGGCACTAATGTTATTCTTTTTTTTTAATTATAAAAATTATCAAGAACAGAAGCCAGATTCAAAAGCTTTCTTCAGATACAATACAGTCTCACTGTACAGCAAATGTTCATGTCTTGTCTCCTTAGATCAAGATTAGGCCTATTGCCTAAACTGTTGTACGGCTCTTCATCATTGTCCCTGGGTAGAATAACCTGTCAGTCAGCTGAAAGTGCCCATTGCGTTGAAAATAGTATGCTGATTTATGATCCTCATAATGTGAGTAGTCGCCTTCTAAAAGAAATGTGGACAGAGCTTTTCACTAGAAACTACATTTAGTAGTACTTGTTTGAACATATTATAGTTTAAAATCCCACACATCAGTGTTTTCCTGAGTTAGGCATTCATTTACACAGTTCTGATGGCATTTCTTTTTAATTAAACTGATTCTTAATATCACTGGGATGAACAGTAAGCAAAGAAAGGCATGGCTATAGAATCATAGAATCATGGAATGGTTTGGGTTGGAAGGGACCTCAAAGATCATCTAGGTCCAGCCCCCCGGCCATGGACAGGGAAACCCTCTACTACACCAGGTTGCCCAAAGCCTCATCCAACCTGGCCTTGAACACTGCCAGGGATGGGGCATCTACAACTTCTCTGGGCAACCTGTTCCACTGCCTCACCACTCTCGATGTAAAAAATTTCTTTCTTGTATCCAATCTAAATCTCCCCTCTTTCAGTTTAAAGCCATTGCCCCTTGTCTTATCACTACATGGCCTTGCAAAAAGTCCCTCTCCAGCTTTCCTGTAGGCCCCCTTTAAGTACTAGAAAGCTGCTATAAGATCACCCTGGAGCCTTCTCTTCTCCAGGCTGAACAGCCCCGACTCTCTCAGCCTGTCTTCATAGCAGAGGTGCTCCAGCCCTGGGATCTTCATGGCCCTCCTCTGGACTCGTTCCAGTAGCTCCATGTCCTTCTTGTATTGGAGACTCCAGAGCTGAACACAGTATTCCAGGTGGGGTCTCATGAGAGCAGAGTAGAGGGGCACAATCACCTCCCTCGACCTGCTGCCCACGCTTCTTTGGATGCAGCCCAGGATACGGTTGGCTTTCTGGGCTGCCAGTGCACATTGCCGGCTCATGTTGTGAGCTTCTCATCAACCGGCACTCCCAAGTTCTTCTCCTCCAAGCTGCTCTCAATCCATTCTCCGCCCAGCCTGTATTTGTGCTTGGGATTGCCCCGACCCATTTGCAGGACCTTTCATTTGGCCTTGTTGAAGTTCATTAGGTTTCACAGGCCCACCTCTCCAGCCTGTCAAGGTCCCTCTGGATGACATCCCTTCCCTCCAGCATGTCCACAACACCACACAGCTTGGTATCGTCTGCAAACTTGCTGAGGGTGTACTCAATCCCACTGTGCATGTTGCCGACAAAGATGTTAAATAGCACTGGCCCCACTACTGACCCCTGAGGAACACCACTCGTCACTGGCCTCAACTTGGACATTGAACTGTTGACCACAACTCTTTGAGTGTGATCATCCAGCCAATTCCTTATCCACTGAGTGGTTGATCCATCAAATCCGTGTCTCTGCAGTTTAGAGACAAGGATGTTGTGTGGGACAGTATCAAATTCTTTGGACAAGTCCAGGTAGACGATGTCAGTTGCTCTTCCCTTATCCATCAATGTTGTAACCTCGTCATAGAAGGCCACCAAATTAGTCCGGCAGGATTTGCCCTTAGTGAAGCCATGTTGGCTGTCACCAATCACTGCTGCAACATCCAGCTGCAACATCTTGTCGTTCTTAATGTAACTTTAGACTTGATTCATAATACAGTTTATTCCACAGAGACTCGAATGAAACTTTCGTTTTCAGTATAAATGGGCCTGACCAGTGTTAGGCAAGCATTAGTGGTGTGTGTTATATTGATCTTAGACTTAAAATCTCTCTGAACTTATCCCTGAAAAATCATCTGTCTAGTTGTAGGGAATATCTTAGAAACTTTAGAAGACTTATTCAGACGTTAAATCCTCATCACATGCGCATATTTAATAGCAATTTTTTGTTGCTAATCTCAGCTCGGCAGACTTGGTCCTTCCCTTGCTGGCACTATAATTTATATATAATCATAATTTGACAACCTTAGTGTAATACTGTGCTCCGTCCTCTAAGGAAGTTTAATACCTTCTGCTCTGTAAACTCATAACATATATCACTTCTACAATACGTGTATATGACCCTGTTCAATTACCCTCCGATGTGCGCAAGGAGTTGTTTCAGAACAACCAGGTTCCCAGCATTATAGTTCAGTGCTGATTTGCAGCTGTTGACTTACAGATAGGGTGTTGGTGCTCTTTTCAAACTGAGTTAATTTTTTAAAAGAATTTTTGATTTCAATGGGTTTTCTTATCTTACTTTCTGATTATATGCTACCAACAATAAGTGAAAGATGAGTTTATATCAATTGCAATGCTTTTTCAAGTGTATGAAGCCCATATAAATGTTTTATATCTCTTAGGAAGTGCACCTAAGATGTATCCCAAGACACACAATGATACTCTTCTGACTACCAGAAGAGTGTTGTGTATTCTTTGCCAGTTCCCACCTCTTCTGTTATGGCAAGTTACCCCCAACTATCAGCCTAAAGCCTACCCAGCTGCTCACTCACTCATTCCCCCTCTCCAGTGGGGACACGGCAAGCAAATGGGACGAAAAACCTCGTGGCCTGATATCAAGTCAAGGAAATGGATTACCACTCATTGCGGCGGGCAAAACAGACTTGACTTTGGGAAAATTAAATTTATTGGCAGTTAAAATAGATTTGGGTATTGAGAAACAAAAAGACATATGTTACCTGAAACCTTTCCTCCCCGCTCTGCCCAGCTGGACTCAGACTCCTCCACCCCTGGCACCCGCGTCAAATATAGCCATCATTGACGAAAAGCTATGATTTTGTAATTTTGTAAGTTTTGTAAAGATTTAACTGAGGGGAATACTGACCCCTGGAATGTATAGTGATTCCTGATCAAGTTTGGTCAGTTAAAGCACTCTAAGGATATGTCTCACTTCTGGCTGCATGTACAGAGCAGGGCGGCTGACTGCCGCTGCTCCCAGGGTCTGTCTCCTACAGCAAGCAGCCGACACGGTCAGACCCTGCCACCCCATCCATTCTAAACAACAGCTGCTGCTCTAGCTGAACAAACTCCATGTGATGTTTTGTGAGACTAATGGGTCATGCGTTTTGCTGGAAAAGCCTTGTAACCATCTGACATTTCTAGAAAGGGGGTCTGATTGGGAAGTTTCCCTTGATTGTCATATTCCTGTGTGCTTTCCCTAAGCAGTTCCTACGGATGGACTTTGGAGACAAAGGTGCTGGGTTTCATAGAATCATAGAATCATAGATTCAATCATTTGGGTTGGAAGAGTCCTCAAAGATCATCTAGTTCCAACTCCCCTGCCATGGGCAGGGAAACCCTCCACTACACCAGCTTGCCCAAAGCCTCATCCAACCTGGCCTTGAACACTGCCAGGGATGGGGCATCCACAACTTCTCTGGGCAACCTGTTCCACTGCCTCACCACCCTCTGAGTGAAAAATTTCTTCCTTATATCTAATTGAAATCTGCCCTCTTTCAGTTTAAATCCATTGCCCCTTGTCCTATCACTACATGCCCTTGTGAAAAGTCCCTCTCCAGCTTTCCTGTAGGCCCCCTTTAAGTACTGGAAGGCTGCTATAAGATCACCCCAGAGCCTTCTCTTCTCCAAGCTGAACAGCCCCAACTCTCTGAGCCTGTCTTCAAAGGAGAGGTGCTTCAGCCCTCGGATCATCTTTGTGACCCTCATCTGGACTTGCTCCATGTTTCACATGTTTCTGAACTAGTATGGCCGAATGCTCACGTGTACTTTTTATGATTTATTTGTTACGTCTCTGAGCTTTCTTATATGTATTCAAGGAGGGAAGAGGAATGTAGCTCTGTGATAAATAGCTTGGGAAATATCAGGAGACTTCTGGAGCGTTCGCATCTATATGTAACACTATGTTGAGTAAATATTTTTCTCAGTGGAAGATTGGATGTAAAGCCACTGGGCATTGCTAAGCCTAGGGGAGCTTTTAAAAAATATATATAACGTAGAACTACTGGCAATGCTGGAGTGGCCAAGTAGCTTACACAGTGCATAGTGATTTTTTAAGCATTGCTAAATCATCCTCCATGTGTGACTAAGCCGACACATGGTATTTCAGTTGAAGTGCTGGAGGGATACAGTACTACTCCACAGGAATAGCTGGGAGGAATCCGGCCCATCCTGGGATGCAATATGCTTTTCCCCTGTTAAGCCAGACATCCCACTTGTCCAAGCCTGTAGTCTGCCTCTCTGGACTCTATTTGCTATAGCCTGGAGCTGCAGGTAGTGTGTGCTTGGAAGGGGGTGCGAATGGTGAGGTGTGCCACACAGGGCTCATGTCGAATGGCTTTTTGAAAGGAGAAGGTTATCAAACCTTATGCAAGCTTCTCATTTTGTCTAAGTTCTTCCATAGATTTATATATAGTAGGAGCATAAGATAAGAAAGGAGAAGTCTGTAATAGAAAACACGATATATTTGAGATAGGATAGGAACAGAGCGGTAGTTTGCAATGTGTTACAGGTAGTACATGTTATCTTAGCATTTGTTAGCAATCAAGAAATGTACGATGAGTGGGACAAAGAGGACTTGATTGTCCTGTTGGTCAATAAACATACTTTACACTTTCTTTAGGTTTACGATATGTGTTTACATTATTTATAGCAAGTTTGTAATTAATTATTTTATTAAGATTTTTTTTTAAAAAGTAAAACACTGAAATAAAAATTATTATTTTCTGCCTACAAACCTGTGTTCAGGCAGTGGTCCTACTGCTTCTTAAAGACTGGTCATTGAACATTGCTAAGCTAGGTAAGATTTCTGTCTTTAAAAAGCCTTTCTTAATTTTTACATTTGTTTTTTATTTCATTCTGTACTCAAATTTTAATCACTTGCATGTGTTTCATAGCACATAATACATGAATTTGCAATGTATCTACATTCCTTTACTCTTTCTGAGTTCGTTATGTTTCATGATTGATTTATTAAGTAATTGTTGAAAGTCTAGTGTCTTTGGAGACGTCTTCTTCAACTTTTATCATGTTTCTGCTCATATCAGGAGGTCAGTGTTGCCCTGTTGATTAGCTCAAATATGGAATAGATCCTGTAACGATACCTTTAAATACACATACACACTAAAAATTTTCAATATCTAGGAGGAATGAGAGAGAATGAGTGAGAAAGTGATTGAGAGAAAGGGGATCCCGAACAAGAGGAGGTATGGTTCATGGCTGAAAACAAAGTGACAATTAAATCTGTCAATGACAAGATTCCCTAAAGCTAGCCCGTGATGACTGTTCTCAAGATTTTAATTTTTATTTTAATAGTTTTCAGTAGTTTTTATTTCAACTTATTAACATTTCTTAAAGAAATGTTAAAAGATGCTGAAGAACACTGTTGAAAAACACAGTTGGCAGACAAGAAAACCTTAGGAAGAATTATTTTAGGATTATTTATGTCTTTTGTGTGGTTATTTAATATAATATCATTTTTGCAAATTTTAGATTTCTATATTAATTAAAAGTTAAATATAGAGCAACAAATTCTTGTTAAGTCTTTATGAAAAAAGTGTATATTGATCATGAAGAAGTGTCTTCCTGTTCCCTGATTCTTTCAGAGAAATGATTTAAGTACAAAGTGTTGATCATATCTTCAATTGCAAATGCTCCTGGGCCGATGTGTATCCTTCACAAACTGGGAACCAGCTAGAGGTATGTTTGAAATCTACCCAAATGTATTTCCATCAATTCATTTTCTTGCTTGACATCTCCCAAACAAAAATGTCATCAGTCTTTGTGCCAGAGGAATAAGGAGATCTTAGGATCTTTCATCATCTTCCTGAGGTATCTAAAATAAGAGCCCAGTTGTCTTAAGATGGTGAGAGATTTAGGAGAGTGGAGAGACATTTCCGGTGTATGATTTATGTACCTTTACACTTTTCCTTGATTTTGACTCAATGCTGCACCTAAGTTAGGTGGACTAAAGAAACCAGCTACCAGCTCATGAGAGGAGGGAAGCTAACTTCTCCTGTTTCTCAGGTCTCTGTGGCTGGAGCAGCAGATGGATTATAACAGGAGCCAGCCACATCACTTTCATATTTACAGAGATTTCCTGGATCCTGAGGATATTCTCCTTTCCTGAATTCAACAGTCTTTGCTGATTTGTAGTTTTGTGAAAGACTGAAGTACAGTGAGATATTTCCTTTTGATATTTTGGTGGTTTTGCACCATGCTTACAAGCTTCAATGAGTTAGGGCTAAAAGTGAAACTGAGGAAGTAGGGTACCAAGACCCAGTAGATCATTAGCAGGGCTAAATCTCTTATCTTTAAGATCCTTTCAGACAGCTTCTAGCTTAAATCAACTTAGTGTAAAAAAAAAACATTTCTCAAGTTTTATTTACTTATTTATTTCAACTAATTTAATTGTTGGTTTAGTTCGTCCATTAATGCGAGACTGAATGTGTGGCTGTTGCTCAGTCATTTCAGCGTCATGTCTTGCAGCTTTGTGTGGACTATACTAGAAGGTAATTTAATCTAGAATGCTGGACTTGAGGCGCTGAAGTACATAAGTACATGCATCTGTTGATAGTGAATGTCAAGATCACAGGCCCAGTATCATCCAAACTGCTGCATCAGCATTCATCAGAGTTTAACTCTTACTTATCTAAGTAAATTGGAATTCAATCTTAAATTCAGTCATCTTAAGTTGGAATTCATCTTAAGTTGCAGCACAAGAGAGAATTTTGCCAGTTACTCGCCTCAAGAAATTGGAAAATACTTGCTTCTCTAAAAAAATATGTTAAATAACTCCTAAACTGGAAGGAATTGCTGCATGGTGAAGGAAAGTACTATTCTATGTTTCTCTGTAGACTTCCATATGTCTGAGGTCTCCTGTCTCCAACCGTGTAGAGGAAGTCAGAAATAAATTTCATTAGTAAGACTCTGTAGGCATGAAAACAAGACATCAGAATCATGTTCTGTTTTTAGACTGCGCATTCTCTTTATAGCTTAGGGTCAGCAGGTACTCAATTTATCTGATCTTCATGCGAGTCATTAACCACAGCTGTAGTTGAATAAGCAATGGCCAGTGTTTCTACAATCAAGTGTGTCGTATATCCAAAGAAGTACTTGATACTGTCATTATTGATTTTACATAGTATCATGTTGTTTCCCTTCAAGAACACTACTAAAATCACAGTGGCAGATTTCAGAAATAATATATCCACTTAGCGCGCATGCTGCTGACTTGGCCAATGTCTGATTAAAACGACTGCTGAGTTTTGCTTTTAGTAATGACTTCTGATTGCAGTGTCTTGCCACAAGCTGCACCAAATGAACATGAAAATGGTTGGCCAGCTTATCACATACTGCATGACTCTTGCTGATCCCAGTGTTGAAATCTCTGGGACAATGAGTGAAACTGAATTTTCTCCTATCCCATCTGGTAAACAGAAAATAATAAAGACTAGAAAATACAGTAACTTTTATCCAACAATCAAGTATGTCAGTTTGGTTCAGTATTAAATATAAATCCCTTTTGTGCACCATGGACCTTTTAAATTACGTTTGTGAACACTTAATTGTTTTCTTTTCGTTATTACTAGCAGCTGCACCTTGTATCCTTTTATTTTAGTGAATTAGACCTCATGCCAAGGAGGCAACTGTTTGCAGGAGATAACGTGCAGAGGCACAAACATTCAGGTCACTGAATCTCTTATGCGTGAAACACTTCCTTTTCTTCCTTCTATTTTTAGATACTTTTAATATATTTTAAAGCAGGCAAGATATGCAAACAAAATTGGCAAAAAAGCAAGCAAACAAGCAAACAAACAAAACCCTGAAACATAGTTCTGATGAATACAGTGGAAAAGTCTAGTAAGTCAAAATGTGATTCCAAACACAATTGAGCTCTGCATTTTAAAAAGCTGCTTCTTTTCCTAGGGCGAACAGAAGTTGTGTATTGCAACATTTACAAGAAATGCTGTGGGCTTATTTTAGTCTATGAATGATCACTCTTTCTTAGAGTTTATTTTCTGGCAGTATGATTTACAAGAAATGAATTTTGTGATTATTTTATTACTGGTATACTTGTGCACTTCTCTGAAGTACTGAATGGTCTTTCAGTTAGTCATAAAAACAAGCTCAGGGCTAAAGAGTGGAACATTTTGTTTGTGTGCACAAATCTTTAGTTTTAGCTGTGAAATTGGGGTGGGATGTGCATGTTAATTTTCATTTATCGGAGTACAACAAATCTTTAACTTTTTTCCTTTCAAACATTTGCCTTTTTCTTGGTCTTCTATTTCATCATTGGCAGCCAAGCTTTGATGTGGGCTTGGTACTTTTGGTATTGGGGGAAACCTGTACATTACATCTTTCTCATTAATCAGAGCACTTATGAAATGCCAAAATAAATCATATCCTTAGAGATTTTAAAGTATATAAGGTATTTATCATTTGTTGAATGGAATGAATGCACTGATACCCTGTCTCCTGAAGTGAGGGAGGTAGGGTTAAAGGGAAAGGAGGATTGTAATAATTTCCTACTGTGTTCATTTAACTTTATGATGGTTCCTCTCAGGAGACCATAATGAAAAGATAAGAGACTAATGATCCATAAATTTAACAGAACCCAGATTGAACAATCTTTCAGTCTGACAAAATTAATTAACATTAAAACACATTTTCTTGAGATGTTCCTCTCAATGAGTGTCTATGTGTGTATGTGAGAAATCAAGCCCCAAGATAAGAACATTCCTTAACTTTTTGAGAAGTTAATTTTAGACTGCAACTTTAACCTTCCAAATCTGACTCATTTCTGCTTTCACTATCTAAATTTGATATTTTTTTCAAAGTTACAGCTGCCACTGATCATATTCATTACATAAAAATATTGACACTTTATGCTTGATCTTTTCCTTGTATGTACTGTCACAACTACTTAGCTAAGTGACAAAACTAACGTTTTTCTTTAATGATTCATTTTATTCTGATTATCTCTCTAGCAGCAACGTAACCGAGGTCTTGTAGTTACTACAAACCTAAATCAACCTGTAACACAAACATAGATCCTGTATCAAGTCCCAACCCTGTACAGACGACTTCAATCCATGTATGGGGGAGATTTTAAGTTGAGTTGAATGGCCTTGTCACCTACTATCTCAATGACTCTGTCAATTAATACTGTCGACACTCTCACTAGTGAGTGTATGAGTAGGCAGAGCTAAGTCCTCTGTGAAATCATCTCCAGAGGAGGTTGCATTTCTTTCCTTGTAGTGAGTTACTGACATGTAACATCATGAGTGGGCCAGCTGAAAGCACCAGAGCTGCACCATTAAGACTGAGCAGGACAAGTACTTGTGTATTAGTCTGCCCACAATCACAGGCCCACCGTATCTCATTATGATACATGCGTTTACATAAAACCAGTGTAACTATTAGGAACATTTGCCAAGATTATACCAATGTCTGTGAACAACAACTCAACTTGTGGTTGTACCGCAAGTAATCATATATGCATTATCTTTAACTTAGCTACTTCTGATAGTAATAAATTCTCAGGGGTTTGTACTTTAGGTTTAGGCATATATACGGGATGAATCAAGTCTTGACCCGTTCACAGGTGGCTCGTTCATACTTGCCTAGCTATATTCAAGCTCTTTTATGTGTCTGTGCATGTTGAAGTCAGATTTCTGATGGCACTACAGAATAGATGTGTTCTTTTTCACTCATGACATAAAAAGTCCAGCAAGCGTTTGTAGAAGTCATGTATTATACAGATGGTACCGTCAAATTTCTCAGATAAGAGTTGTGTAGAAATAGGACTGACTGACTTATGCTAACTTCATGAAACAATAGGATAGTTATACATACATTTCACAGTCCTCTGAAGTTTTTTCTGGTTCTTTTTGTTTGTTTGTTTTATTTTTCTCTGCCTACTGTGCTGCATGGCAGAAAACATGAATTTCTGACTGTCCCTGCTTTCCTGCCTTCTTTTGCTAAGTTTCTAAGAAGTAATTTCTATCAGAAAGCAGCAGTTAATTTTTGGTGTGTAAATTCATAGTATCTTATCAATATTTTGCTTATTCTCTCATCACTTTTTAATGTGACAGCACTCCATATATATGCTGGAAGCAGTGCTCTTTATAATCATCTCCTCTTCAGTAAAAGTCATTAAGTTTACATTGTCAAATTTTACCTTGATTACAAATATACACATTTTCCATGCTGCTAATATAAAATAAATGCCATGTATTTTTATTTGCAGCTCTAGCCAAAGTGGTTGATATTAAGGAACCATTAAGGAAACCTGAATCCCAGATCATTATTCATTCAACAGTCAAAAAAAAGCATCTGTGCATTAGATGCTATTAGCACATGCAGAATGCCATATATAATGATCCCATTAAATCAGACTTGATTAATAGTTTATAAAGACTGAATTTATGTTATTTTTGGAAATGCAGTTTATATTATCCTTTTGCATTACTTTTTGGGAAATACTGGTTCAGTGAAGAACAGCCCGAAGGCCTTTCCTTGGCAGGTATATAGTGTTCCGCTGATTCTGATCTGCTTCCACCTAGACCAGGGAGGTAGAAGGTCATTGTACAGAGAAGACTGGATTTCTCACAGCTAAAAAATACTCTTCTATTACCCAGCCCCACGCTAACTCTTCTGTGTCCCTTAAAGTTCCTCAAGAATTCAGCAAATGTTTCTACTTTCTCTATCTGACTGTCAAAAATTAATGTGATTCTGTTTACACTTTTAGAGTGACTGTATTAACTAAATCAAGGTAATCATAGGCTTGCCTTCATTCTAGTTGTAGGGGCGGAATGAAAGAACTTCATTGCAAATGGACTTAGTCCAATGGGTTTTTTGTTTTACTGCTGGGCCTGTAACAGCTGAGACACCATCTGTGTCAGGATCTTTGGTTTTCCTTTGTTACCACAGAATTCCCTAACCCGAAGCACTTTTTTATAATAAGTGGTTACACTGCCAGGGCCACCAAGAATGACTGAATAATATCCTGATTTTTCTCTCAGCTAAAACTGTCTTTACCTTTACTGACCTAGCAATTCACTCGGTGGCTTTCCAAGGCCCCTTGGTTCTTAAGTGAGATGAGTTGCACAGAAAAAGTAAAGGCTTTGTGCCTGGTTTTGCTCTGCCAGCCTTGGTCAGTGCTACATCCTCCATTGCTCTATCTACACAGGAGAAAAAAATCTTAAAGTCTGATCTTCATTGTCATGTCAGACTGACTTAGGCAAAAGTTCACTGAAACTAATTAAACCTTTAGTAGACAGAGCAATTCTGGTCTTCATTTGTAAGATTTACATTAAACGTTTCTTCCGTTTAGGACTGAAGTTTCCAGACATCAAATAGAATTATTTTTGTGGGTTATATAAAGAAAAAGAAATCTTTTAAAAATTAATAGGAAGCTTACGAGCAGGTAAAAATCAGTTATTTGTTAGTTGTTTGTAAATATTAGTAGAATGAATGTACATAGCTTTCTCTTAAAAGTATTTATTTCATTATGCTCCTTGCAAATGTTATGGTTTTGGTTTTTGAGGAAGAAGTGTTGGTGGGTTTACCTGTTTTGGTGTTTTAGTTGATTTATTTTGTTTTGCCCTGAAGGCTGTGATTACTGATAGACATTATAATACTTACAAATGGTTGTTGCATATACTAAACCTTGTTAATGAATATTCCGGGATAGTTAACGAAAGGCAGAAAAATTATGTTTTGGAGTTTGAAGTTCTGTGTTACATTGACAGTCATAGTCTACTTTTAATGAATAGTGTTTCAGATATTGAATATACAGTCATATGAATGGCCTTTTGTACGGGGTGGGGGGTGTGTGTGTGTGTGTACTTATTACCTGTGCATGCATGCATGAGTGTGCATAGCTTTAAGCTCTCTCTAGAGCAAGGGTAATATAGGAAACTGGTAAAATCTCCATTAAGTAGCACTTAATTTCATGGATTGATCTGCAGGATTAACATTGTCAAAGAACTCAGCTTTTCTAATCACTATGGGGAACATATTTTTTTTTCTTCTCACAGTAGAAGGAATTGTAATTCCTGGATTTTGGAAATTATAGTTAATCTATATTCTATTCCTTCAAAAGAAATCTTCATCTTTACTTTCAAGCTTAAACAACACACAAAGATTATCTCTTTTCTCATTTTAGAGGATCTTCAGCCTCAAACAGCTGAAGACATCTCAGTGTTTTTTTCGAATTGTAAATTCCACTCCAGGTGTTGAAAACTGTTGTATTCCAATGGACATCTAATTTTCGTATCATATCCTGAAAATGCTTTTTCTTGTCTAGTGTCGCCTACAGCTTGTTATTTGCCTGAAAGAAGTTGCTGCTAAAAACTGATGCAAATTTAAACAGAGATACAGTTCATACAGTAGATGGACACTCTCATGAAGGGGAAAGATTGACTGTTTCAGCAGGCAACACGCCCCTGACTGTTTTAAGCACAAGCCCTTCAGGAGTTTTGCTCACTGAACCACAAAATTAAAGTACCATGGAAGAAATCCAGACATGCGACAATGCCAAAATATGTATAACACTATACTGAAAGGCTTCAAAATTACTGTATTTACACAAGGGTATTACAGACAGAATAAATGAAAATTTTATGGTCTAAGAAAAGAAACACAATTTTAGTTAACTAGCATTTTTCTACTGCTCTAAAGCTTTTAATGAGAGCAGAGGGAATTTGCACTGTGAAGTAGATCAGTGAAATGATAATTTGTCTTTGATTGGAGTACTTTTATCCCATTAATTTCTACCATTATGGTGTGAGATAAGATGTAAGCCAGTGACTAACTGAAAATTAAGGCCCCAAAAAAGAGGCAACGAAACAAAAGAATAGCTTATGCATTATTATACAAAGCGTATGCTAAAATTAATTTTTACTCAACCTTTCATTGTAGCCACTTTTAACCTCAATTCTTTATGCAGTTGATCATGCCTGCTTCTGCTATATTTAAATGTATTCAATTTACTCATCAGTTCTCTTTTAAGGATATTTGATTAAAATCCTTTCTTGTTGCAGTTAAGAGGAGAAAAAAGGCATCGTAGTGGAGATATGCCTTAGGTGAATGTATGACATTGAAAGCTTTCCTTCCCAATATATTGCAAATGAAGGAATCATTTAGCGTATTACAGAAGAAGCATAAGATAATATTTTAGCTTATGTTATTTGCAAAATTAACCTGGCATTGTATACTGAGTACTACTATATTTTTTTCAAGGAAGTGTAATCACTGCTGTGTTTTGAAAGTACATTTCAGAGTAACATGAAAAGAGGAAAGGATCATAGACATATGTTGTCAGAAAGAATCTCCAGAGTCCAAGGAGTTCATTCAATCCGTTGCACTGAAACTGAATCATGTAAAACTACCATATGCTTGTCTAATCTGTTCCTAAAAACAATGAAGAATGGTTCATCACATCCTTGGGTAGCCTGCTGAAGTGCCTCATTACTTTTCATTAGAACATTTTTACTACTTTAAACCAAAAGTCTTTGCTTATTTCTTCTTGTCCTTCCCCCTATGTATGTGAAGAACAAATATTAATCTCTCTTCTGTAACAGTTTTTTAAGTAATGGAAGATAGTATGTTTTCTGTTAGTCAGCCTATTCTTTTTTTTTTTTACTATATACACGTTCTACTTTTTCTCCTAAGTCATGTTTTCTAAAACCCTTTGCATTTCTATATTTTCTCTAGTTCTCTCCTCCGGACTCTGCAGCTTGCCAAAATCATTCTTAAGAGGAAGGTATCCAAAATGAGCCTGAATCCTCCAATTAGGAACCCCATACTACCGGTAAACAGGGCAAAGATAGTTACCTCTCATGTCTTACGGAGGACCTTGTAGTACACACCCTGAAGTAAGATCTGTCTTTACAACAGCACTGCCTTATGAGTTTATAGCATGCCTCTGATCTTTTTATGCCCTTAATATATTTTCTGCTTGGCTGACTTTTCCCCACTGGAAATGAGGCATTCAGTTTTGCTGTGGCTGTTATCTTTCTTGAGTACTTTCTGCTAGGCTTTTTTAATTCATCTTGCTGAACAATCTTGTTAAGACTGTCCAGTTAAAATTGCTCAGTAGCTATGCTTTGAAAAAGCAAGAGCTATGCTTTACCAATCCTTTGGAGATCGCAAGTAGATCTTGTCATCTGAAAAGCTGAACAAACTTGGTCTGAGTTTGTGAAGGTCCATCCTGACTTCTTGCCACAATTGTCATTGCTTTACTTCTTTCCATAGCCTGGCAGATCAAGACTCTACATAAGGACTCCAGGTTCTGCTGTAATGGAAACATAGAATCATAGAATCATAGAATCATAGAATCGTTAGGGCTGGAAGGGACCTTCAAAGGTCATCTAGTCCAACCCCCCTGCAAGGAACAGGGATATCTCCAACTAGATCAGGTTGCTCAGGGCCTCATCCAACCGGGCCTTGAACGTCTCCAGGGATGGAGCATCCACCACCTCTCTGGGCAACCTGTTCCAGTGTTCTACAACTCTCATGGTAAAAAATTTTTTCCTAACATCCAACCTGAATCTACCTCCCTCTATTTTAAAACCATTACCCCTTGTCCTATCACAACTGGCCCTCCTGAACAGCCTCTCCCCATCTTTCCTGTAGGCCCCCTTGAGGTACTGGAAGACCGCTATAAGGTCACCCCGGAGCCTCCTCTTCTCCAGGCTGAACAGCCCCAACTCTTTCAGCCTGTCCTCATAGGAAAGGTACTCCAGCCCTCTTATCATCTTCGTGGCCCTCCTCTGGACCCTCTCCAACTGGTCCATGTCCTTCTTATGTTGGGGAATCCAGAACTGGACGCAATACTCCAAGTGAGGTCTCACGAGGGCAGAGTAGAGGGGGAGAATCACCTCCCTTGACATGCTGGCCACGCTCCTCTTGATGCAGCCCAGGACGCGGTTGGCCTTCTGGGCCGCAAGAGCACATTGCCGGCTCATATTGAGCTTCTCGTCCACCAGTACTCCCAAGTCCTTCTCCTCAGGGCTGCTCTCGATCCATTCTCCACCCAGTCTGTATTTGTGCCTGGGATTGCCACGACCCAGATGTAGAACCTTGCACTTGGCCTGGTTAAACTTCATGAGGTTGGTACGGGCCCACCTCTCCAGCCTGTCGAGGTCCCTCTGGATGGCATCCCTCCCTTCCAGCGTGTCGATGGCACCACACAGCTTGGTGTCATCGGCGAACTTGCTGAGGGTGCACTCCATGCCACTGTCCACGTCACCGACAAAGATGTTGAAGAGGGCCGGGCCCAACACGGACCCCTGAGGGACGCCACTCGTGACCGGTCTCCACTTGGACATCGAGCCGTTGACCACTACTCTCTGAGTGCGGCCATTGAGCCAATTCCTTATCCACCGAGTGGTCCATCTATCAAACCCATGCCTCTCTAGTTTAGAGAGAAGAATGTCGTGCGGGACGGTGTCAAAAGCTTTGCACAAGTCCAGGTAGATGACATCTGTTGGTCGACCCTTGTCCACCGATGCTGTCACCCCATCATAAAAGGCCACCAAGTTGGTCAGGCACGATCTGCCTTTGGTGAAGCCATGTTGGCTGTCACCCACCACCTCCTTGCTCTCCATGTGCCTTAGCATGGTTCCCAGGAGAATCTGCTCCATGACCTTGCCAGGCACAGAGGTGAGGCTGACCGGCCTGTAGTTGCCCGGTCCTCCTTGTTCCCCTTTTTAAAAATGGGGGTTATGTTCCCTCTCTTCCAGTCATCGGGGACCTCGCCAGACCGCCACAACTTCTCAAATGCAATGGCCAGTGGCTTGGCAACTTCATCCGCCAGTTCCTTCAGGACCTGCGGATGGATCTCATCAGGTCCCATGGACTTGTGCACCTTCAAGTTCCTCAGATGTTCCCGAACCTGCTCTTCAAGTACAGTGGGCGGTGGTTCATCCTCACAGTCCCTGCTAGTTCTTTCCACAGCTTGGGTGGTAAGAAAAGAGGCTTTATCAGTGAAGACTGAGGCAAAAAATTCATTGAGTACCTCAGCCTTCTCTATGTCCCGGGTAGCCAGAGCACCAGTATCCTTCCGGAGGGGGCCTACATTCTCTTTGGACTTCCTTTTGTCCCCTACATACCTATAGAATGTTGGGAGGAAGAAAGTACTACAGAATGAATCAGGTTCCCCAGTTCTATGTTCTTCAGATTTCTTCAGGTGTGTTCTTGACTGTCACCTGAAAAATTCATTCTTAAAGACTAATCATTATTCATCGATACTCTGGGCAGAATTTCCATCTGCTCACCAGACCTTCCCACTGAGATTGTATTGTATTTTAATGCATTATAGCATCATGTTCTTCCTCATGTTGCAAGAGGATTAGATTCAATGGTCACTGGATAGATTTAATGTTCACTGGCAGAAAATGTGACGGTAGATTTAAGTTCAAAGCAGAACTGAGCACCAAGAGCCATATGGCTGTGCAAGTGGACCACTTCTATCAGGAAAATGCACCTCGTTTGCATGCAGTCAGAAAACAAAACAGAAACAAGAGGGTTTTCCTGTCCTCTCCTCAGCCATTCACTCCTTTTTCCTCTACTGGAGATGCTTGTTGCTCCAATTTTTGCAGACTGAGCTCACTACATGTGTTTTCACCTTCTGAGGGCATAAAATTCTAGCAGACACTCCAGCTTAAGCAGGAACCAGAAAGCTACTTAAAACTGATAATAAAAAAGATAAACGTATTATCACTTGTTGAAATAATAATCAGGAAATGGTATTAGCACTAATGTTTATTATCACTAAAGCCAAGTCAAATCAGCTTTTAAATATATAATCAGACTCATATTTCAATAATTTCCTGAATCTGGACTATGTTTTAGTTGGGAATCCCTGGGAGATTCCCAAGCTAAAAATATATCTAAGGGGCCCAGAGCTGATGGGGAAATTTAGTACTACTGCAAGGAACATAGACCACTCAGATCTATAGAGTTCATGGAGTGAAATCCAGAGCAGGTTTTTCAGGAAAAATGTGCATATGCAGTTACAATCTGACTTGTATCACTGTATGCCGAGAGGCTGAAGCCATAATATGGGTTTTATAGGTAAAGCCATTTGTGTGCAAGATCAACTTTAAATGAATCATTGTTTCTTCTGAAGAACAAACAGAATGATTATGAAATCATTAATATAATCTTGGAAAAGGCTTTGCTTTGGTTTATTTCTCTCCAACAGTTAGTAAATATCCTCATGAAGTATAATTTCCAGAAAAGACAACTGCAAGGAGACTAGTGAAGAAAAGAGAAAGAATTTTTCTTTTCTTAGCGGTAAAACCAGTAATAATATAATGCCAAACTCAGAAATCTTGTATGAGAGGTTTTCAAACACTAGGGAATCTCTGATGTCACTTAGACTAATAAGGTATGCATTACAACTACTTTTCCCTAAAACTATCTGTTAATTTTATTTTCATTGTACACTTATAATTAAAAATCTTTAAAAAGTGAACTGCTCATAGGGAAAGTAATTGGAGGGAATCTTATGCTTTTTTGGTTTTTTGTAAGTGAGAAAAGAACATTAGCCTTATTAAATGCTTTACACTGAATTTCAAAGCACTTTACAAATTATCCTGCTATTAGGTTAATTCTTATATTCAGTATTAATTGGCTGGGAATTAGAACCCTCTGGAAAAAGAAGTAAGGGGAGAGAACCAAGGCAAAGACATTATGCTGCAGAATCTTCTGTTGTAAGGCAGAAAGTAGTGTGACTTACTTTCGGTGGTGGTAGCATACATGATTTACTCAAGTTATATTAAAACAAAAAGGCAGAGCTTGAAGGCTATTTCTTCTACAGTATATAGTTCAGTGTGCTTTATTCAGACTCTCTGATACAGCTTAGTCTTTCTAATTCATCTCTTAGTTCTGATTCTCACAAACAGGTGAGGAGAGGAGAGGCACTACAGGAAGACATTGGTCTGTAAAGATGTTAGGTCTTCCTTTTGTATGTAGACACATCCACTGACAAAATCTCCAATCTTTCAGTTCCAAGAGTTGGCTTTTTATTTGCACTGTGCACCAGCTGCAAACTGTGACAGTGAAATGTTTCTTCAAGTTCATTGTGGTCCACCTCTTGTTTAACCTGACTGTATGTCTATGAGGTTGTGGAAGTGGCAAAGCCCAGTACTCATTCTTAGCCAGGTCAGCCTCAAGACCAAAAAAAAAAAAAAAAGATGCCTTAAACAGGTGACCAGGGTGATTCTCAGCATCTTCCAGGAAGCAGCAGTTCTTTTGGTTTTACAGAGAATAAGAGCAGTCTGACTAATGGAAAAGATTATTACAGATTCAGTTACCATGATGTCTTACAGTACATCCAGCTTCTACCTCCCTGCTGCTGACAAGTCAGAAAGGTGTAAGATGTGGGAGCTTCTTGAATGCTGCCTTGTGTATCCTCCCTTTTTTTCAGGACCTGCTTTTCATGTATTTCTCTTATCTGATGAAACAGGTGAGTACAATTGCCTACAAGCATAGCAAAATTAAAGATGAGCCATTAAGGAAAAAAAAAATTACAGCAAAATAAGAGGCAAAAAAACCTCAAACCACAAATCCTATACTAAAATAATTGTTCTTAATACTTTGATATAATGACTACAATTTGTTGTTCTCTTAGGATTAAGAAGAAACATGTTCTGTGTCTTAGGAAAGAGTCTGTAGTAAGCCAAAGAGAGTTGTAAATATATGAATACATTGTTACAGTGAATTATGTGATATTTGCTTTAATGTTTTCCAAACAATCAGGAAGAGAGATGCTTTACTTACATCTCTTCATGTTTGTGTTTTTTTTTTAATTGAGAAGACAACCCAAAAAGAAAAGGCAGACCGATAAGTCTATCTTTCTTAAAAAACAAGCGTCACAATTATATGACTGGAAGATAAATTTATACTATACAGATAAAAAATGGAGTGGTTAGGGATTTCAAGCTACAATTTATACAATCAAGATCAGATATAGCTATAATTTATGATTCAACTTATTCTTTGCTAATAATGCTCTTTGTTCATAATACTGTCTCTCAATACCTGTCAGCAATTGCTTTTTCCCCATATAAGTCCTGCCTTTTTCTACTTTAGCTTAATTCACAAATGTATTTAATCCATTATCTGTGGTCACCTTCTATGGATAGAAGCTCTTTTCATTATGGCATTTTTCTTTCCCTTTTATGCCCATTAGCTTATCAATGTAACATGAAAGTTAAAAGACGGCAATAAGCCAGAAATACAAGTGCCTGGAAAATAAAAATAATATTTAAATGCTGACTGCCAACACCATACTGGGGTACTTTAGGACAAGTGTTTTCAGCAGGTTGGACCTGGTGTTCCTTCTACCTTACTCAGCCCTGGTAAGACATGTCTGGTGTGCTGGGTCCAGTTCTGGTAAGGGTAAGATGTAGACTTACTGGACTGAGTTCAGTGATGGACCATAAAGATAATTAAAGGATTGGAGGGTCTGTCATCCAAGGAGAGGCTGAGAGAGCTGGAGGTGCTCAGTCTGGACAAGAGAAGGCTCAGGGGAATCTGAATATTGTGTATGAATACCTGATGGGAGGGAATGAAAGAGAGAGAGTCAGATTCTTGTTGGTGGTTGATGATATCTGGTGGTTGGTTACACGATGATACGGTAAATTTAATTTAAAAATAATGAGAATGATCATAATAAGTGTTCATAATCTCAACCTAATGAGATGTGAGAGTGATCCAACACTGGAAGACATTGCTCTGAGAGACTGTGTAGTCTCCATTCTTAGAGATATACAAATCCCAACTGGACATGGCCCTGAGCAACCTGCTCTAGCTGACCCTGCTTTGAGCAGGGGGTTGGACTAGTCAATATCTGGAGAGATCCTTTCCAGCCTCAACAATTCTGTGTTTAGTTCTGTGATTCTATAGATAAATGTTTTTTACTTATTTTCCGTAGGAAAAAACTTTCCTTTTCTTTCTGTTTGATAAATAAATATTACTTTAAAGAGAAGAAATTGATGGAAACAGATCCTTAATTTCTTAAAGAGACATAAATAAAATATTTTGCACAAACTTACGTAAGAATTCCCAGCTGATCTTATTACAGTTAGACCATTTGTTTTCACTAGCTCACAATAATATTCATATAAATATTCCACACAACATCTTAGTACTCATATGTTCTCCTTCATTGTCTTTTATTCTAAAGATTTAAAAGTGCTCAAAAATGAGAATTAAGCGATATTGGTCTAAAATACATCTGCTGTGAATGGCTCAGCAGTCACAGAAGTCCTCTCCAGAAACTCAGGAAATGCAGAGCAAGTCATTCTGTGCTTTACATACTACCCTGGCAGCATCAGGATGAGCTGATTCCTATTCCAGTCTTAAAATTAAGATACGTAGTCTTCAAACTTGTTTCTGGTTTTGGTTTTGTTTGCTTGTTTTGTTTGTTTATTTCCTTTTCATGTTTACTTTTTTAAAAAAAATTGGGGTTTTTTGCGTCTGCCTGGAAGAATGGTTGTTTGTTCTTGGTTTGTTTAGATATTGTTATTTTACTTTGTTCTTGCTTACTGTTGCCTCTGGAATACAAATTTGGAGCAGGAGGTGAGTTTCACTTCACTTAACTGTAGCAAAGGTATTTAGACGCCTAAAGTAGCTTTCTGCTGTCATCTTAGGTAATGGTCTGGCATCCAGTTCTTAATCTAGCAAGGGGCAGATATACCCTGAGTCCTGTGTCAGCTCTGTCAGCCCTGTGCAGATGTCTTAGATACCAATATTTAATTATAATAAAGCAGAATGCTAATATCAATTACATTTTTTAACGTGTAGAACTACAATCATATTTATCTTTTGACCTCAGCCTTTTAAAACATTTTTCTTTAAGCTCTTCTATGTCATTGTGAATGTCTATTTTACGTGATGTAAAGGTATAATGTCTTTTAGAAGATATACAAGTAAGGTATGTACACTCAAGTAACAGATCAGAAATTTCATATAGCAAAGGATTAAGTAATTACTTTATTTATGAAGGCTATCACAGCAAGCTGACATCAGACCCTTTAGAACAGGACCTTATTTCATCCTGCTGTGTTGTACTTATTTATTTTAAGCTGGAGTTATTGGACCCCTTAATTTAGCTGACCTAACATACATAAATACTGAAGGATAAACATTTTATCATATAAGTTACTAGCATGAAACCTGTATAAATATAGAACTAAATCAAGGCCTGAGTAGCCTGGCCCCACCCCAGCTTTTGCACTGCTTACACAGATGACAGGGAGCAGAGCTCTGACTCACAGTCTGTCTCGTGGGCCGTACCTGTGGCTCCCAACAACACATCACCTCTTTGCTGAGCTGGTGGGAAAACCACAGCTGTATGTAAGTGTACTGCAAAGCTTTCACTAGGCAGGAAATGAGCTCATTGCTAACTAAAAAAAAAGTGTAAAAATGGTCTGGAAGAGACTCTTGAGAAGAAGACATTTCTTTTCAAAGTTTGGGCATGGAAAGCATGATCCTGCGGAAGGTATAGCCTTTTGAAGGGTTTTTGAAGCAATGTTCATGAAATTAATTTCCAGCGTTATCAGGATCAGCCCTAAATCTCAAATGAAGGAAAATCAAAGGTTACATTCTATGGGCTCAGCCACAGCTGTAGTAAAGACGTTTTTCTGTTAAGTTATCAATGTTACAGAGATGAAATAGAGTAAAAGAAAGTTTGGTCAGAGAAAGAAGAGAAATGAGATGTGTTACTGTTGCTAACCCCAACAGAATTGCTCCCCCTTATGCTGAATAGCATTACATCTGTTGACATTTGTTCCACATTTACTCATGTATTCAAAATGCTGCAGTATTTTACTAGAATGACTCACATTTATTAGAAAGCCAAGATCATTACTTAAAAAAAAAAAATCAATGAGATGAAAATGAACATAGTGCATATTTATAATAGTAGTGGTTTTGTGTGTGTGTGTGTGTATGCGTGTGTATATAGAATAACGAAGTTGAAATGTGAGCTTTTGCCACAGACCTGCTAGGGGAGCAGATATTGCCCCTACTGTAAGCTCCTGTGTTGTATACAGCTTCAGAGAGCAGGACGCAGCAAGCCAGGGCTGATTCTGAGCTGCGCACCAGCACTGCTCCTGCAGTTTGACACAGCACCATCAGCTCCTTCAGGAACCACACTGGGGATTCCACCCAACCATATTAATAACTGATCATGTTCGATGTGCGTACTAGACAGCGTAGAGGTCAGCTTTTTGGTTTTGTTAAGCCCTGGCCACTAGTTGGTGGCTGGGACCTGTTTCCAGACCTCTGTTTCCTTTACACAGCTTTGGTCTAACTCCTGGCCATCTTCTGCTCTTCTTAGGACATTGAAACTCTTTGGGAGATCTCTTGGAGGCAAGCAGGTCCCTTCTGTGGCAAAATCAGCTCAGTACTATTGTGTACAGAGTCAGATAGGATTGCTTTCTGAGCACTTCTCCTATGAAGACAAGCTGAGAGAGGTGAGGTTGTTCAGCCTCGAGAAGAGAAGTCTCTGTGGAGACCTTCTAGCAGCCTTCCAGTACCTAAAGGGGGCCTACAAGAAAATGAGAAAGGGACTTTTTACAAGGATTGAAAGGACAAGGGGCAATGGATTCAAACTGAAAGACGGTAGATTTAGATTAGATATCAGGAAGATACTCTTCATTATGAGAATGGTGAAGCACTGGAACAGGTTGCCCAGAGAAGTTGTGGATATCCCATCCTGGAAGTGTTAAAGGCCAGCATGGATGGGGCTTTGAGCAATGTGGTCTAGTGGAAGTTGTCCCTGACCATAGCAGGGGGCTTGAAACTAGATGGTCTTTAAGGTCCCTTCCAACACAAACCATTCAATGATTCTATGATTCTATGATCTGTTTGAACAGAAATTACACTTAAACGTGCAATAGCTTTCTTTATTACAAACTACCAAGAGCTGAAACAGTAGATTGTTTTTTCAGTATATATGTTGCTCAATACTTGGAAGCTTGGACAGTTTATATTCATGCTTTGCTACTTTAACTAAGATTTTCTGGCATCTCCAAAAGAAATATATCAACAAAGGACACAGTAAAGTTTCCTAGTGTCTCTTTTTGTTTAGATTTCATGAAAATACTGTAGAACTTACATGAACATCAAAAAGGTCAGAAATGGCTTTAGAATCTAGAAATACTAAGTATTTTGTCAAGCTTATTTTTATAAGGCAGTATTGAAAAGCTTTGTTGATTTTAAGTGTTGCATTGTCCTAGAGGCAAAGAAATATTTAATCTACCTCAACCTTTCTTTTTATAGCCGATAGTACAAAGCTAGCTCTCTGTGAAGTGTGCTTTCTTTGATTTCTAACAAAAGATTTGTAACAAAACTAGTAGAAAGCCGAGAGGAAAATAGAAATATAACTGTGCAAATTTGGCCAGAAAAGTTCCTTAATAAATAAAATATTAAAATACCTTTGCAATTTGACATGATGGAGATCAAGTTCAGGGATTTTAGTAAATCTTAGCAATGGATGCAATCTTTCTTTCATTCCAGGAAAGCTTTAAAAACAAGTCCCATCACAGGCTATTATGCTAACAAAGTACAGTTGTGATAACAAGTTCATTATACAGAAGGTGGTTACTAGCCATAGGAGTGATTTAAAAGAAAGTATTTTTTTCTCTCTGCACTCAAAATCATGATTTTGACATCTAAGGCAATCCTTTTACTCCCAGAGTGACACTGGGCCAAAGTGAGAAACAGAGTTATGGATGAACCCCCTGTTCCCAGTATTCAATAGTTTGCTCATCCTGAAACCTAAATCAAGGCACTTGACTGTGTAGGGCACTGACTGTATTCTCTCTATAGGGCAGTAGCGTCTCTTTAGATTTGGGTGGCTAACTTCTGGGAACAGCAGTGCTGAAATTTCAGTGGCCAAGTTTCTCCCTGGAGCTCACTTCCAGTTTCTATCTTGATCTATTTACTTGTGTGAAAGTTGTGCTCGTCACTAAGATTTTATCTACAGCTAACACCTCAGGCTGAGATCAGTTCTGGCCTAACCTCACAGGAAAAGAGGCAAAATGTGGACAATGTAGCTTAATCAGAATATAACTGTACTCAAACAACACAGAGAAAGTCATATTGTGATTTCTTTCCTTAATTATTATCACATTGTGGGGAATGGAGGACAGATATAAAAAGGAGAACTAAAGGGGAATATTTTCTCTCTGTTGACATGATGTGATCATGGATCCTTAAGAGACTTCTGCTGACTTTATATTCATCTATGGCTTACTAGAGGACTAGATTTCTCCTCTGAGAAGCGCCTGCACTGGATTTCAGTCACAATTTGAACATAACTTTCTCAACCTACCTGCTCACTGCTCTGGTATAGGAAAAGTGGAAAAACGTGCACTGTCCTAATCACTCTGCCTAAATTTTCTGTGGGTGAAAATTACAGCTTTAGTCTGGCGGACAGAGAGGAAGTTTAACTATGCCTAAAGCAAATCATAAACCCTAATTCTGGTGTCATGTGAGCCTTACAATGTACAAAAAAGCTATACCATTCTGACCCTTTAGTGAACAGCAAATGTGTGTTTTGATGATCAACATCAAACACAAACCAAAAGTTTTGATACACACCCATTGCAGCATGGACAGGTTTCATAATTTCCACTATGATCTCAGTTCTCATTCATAATAAAAATATTTTTACTGCTATCTGGTAACAAGACAGGAACAGAGTATAAATACTCTTCTTGTGAATTGTCTTTTCCTATCTATATCAATCAGACACGTGTGAAATCTGGGGAACAAATACAAAAATTACCCAAACAATTAGCTTGTCAGTCAGCGATTCCCTCCAGTATATGTCCTCTCTCTCCTTGGTAAAGCAGGGATTGTGGGATGCTTTTCTCTCAGGGTCCTTACTGCATCCAGTTCAAGCTAATCCAAATATTTTAGTATCCAGTTTTCTAATCATAATTCGTACTATATAGCTGGATGCATGCAGAGATTCCTTTCAACTGTCTAATTGCTGATGAATTTTTTTTGCTAATTTAGCTGAATTTATGATTAGACATAAACTCTAACTGTAGCAGTCTGATTATGAACCTCAGGCAAATCAAAAAAATAAAATCTTATTATTTGATTCCATACTTCACAATCTAGAAATACAATTTTTTTATATGTTTATAACGCTTCACTAAATTTTGAAACATCTGTCCCTCAATGGTTAAGACACAAGTTTAAGTCAGCGTGACCAAGTTTTGGGCCTATTGTTCTGTAAGTAGGAGAAAGTGAATGTTACTTAAACAGTTTTTTTCTTTGGCTTGCAGATAAAGTCCATCTTCTGTCATCTGCAAATTTAATGAGTGTCTAGTGAAGACATGTCCTTGGACTCAAATCTATGAGTGGGCTGGAAGAAAGCTTAGACTATAGCAAGTGCTAGGATCTAAGGAGAGATAAAAGTACTTTTAAATCACCTTTGCAGTAATAAAACTGATGGCTCTACTCTGTCTCTTTTACCAAGAAAAAATGCAAACGCTGTTTGACTGCCATCAAACTATTGGTAAATCTGAAATGAAACACCTGTACTGCTAACAATTGTTCCTATTCAGTAGCAAATGCATGCCTCCAGCAAGACCTCAAGTTAGGTTATGTTTCTTGAAGACACTGTTTACTTCCAAGTCATAGGAGTAGTAATGACAGGACACATTAAAATGCCATAATGATGTTTCATTACCAACTATCATCACCATTAGCACATTGTTATTATGTTGTATATATGCATGTATCCACTCGTATATCTGCCGAGCTTGACACATCACTACATCACCTTTAATTGTTATGAATGATTTAAGAGAGAATCTGGTTAGGGAACAAGAACGAGAGTGGAAAAAAATAGATTCTCTTACACTTCCATGTTATGTCCTTTTCCCTGCAGTTTTTTGTTTGTTTGTTTGTTGCTTTTGTTGTTTATTTTTTCCTTTCTTCTTTTGTGTGCTTTTAGTATGTAGAATTTATTGAATTGTATTCCTGAGAATGAACTGAAAAAATTTTAGTGACGTAAATAATTGTTTTTCCTTGATTCATCCAAGTTTACTGGAGCTAAACACTCTAAAAATATTTTTGAACAGTTTTCTTCCAACTGCATTAATTTGAGGATTCTTTAAAAATATTCAAAAAACAAGTGCTCTTAATCAGGGGAACAATGAAGTGATGTGTGACATTACACTAGGCAATCATGCTTCATAGTCAACAATCAATCTAGATTGTTTTGATTACCAGAAAGTAGTGATGGGTATAAATAACTAGGTGGGTTGATGAATTTTATATAAGAAAGCCAGTGTTTTGTTTCTCATGGGAAAGATTCTCTAAATCATCTTAATCCTGTATATGCTTCTTCATCTCCAATGCTATCTTCATCTTCAGAATTTGCATCCTTTCTACATTGTCAGATGTTGCATGCATTTAGAAGGCTGTTCCTCTGGAATTGTTTTATCACAGACTGCCTTTTACGGTCCTCTCTGTTGTGAAGCCCCGTAAATCCCATACAGTTCTCCCCCCCATTGCACTACTTGAGAAGGTTTTATTGTCAGTCAGAGCTCTTCCTGTTTACTTTCTGCTGCCAAATGGTAATACTGAAAATCCATTTTCAGGTGTCCTCCCTCTCTCTCTTTTTTTTTTTTTTTTTTTCTGGGAGAACTCTAAAATATATTAAATTCTGTGAATGACAGAAGATGTTATTTGTCTGTTCTTTTCAGTATTCAGTCTTCTGCAGAAACATCTGCTGCTAACCATGTCTCCTGTGTAACCCATATATATATATATGAGATAATTTTTTAGTATTTCTAGACATGTTAAATGACATGTTAAAATTTAAATTGAAGAAGCGTTTGGTCTCAAATTTTTCAATTTTCTTGTCTAAATCTAGTTTTAAGCTTGATAATTTTAATGTTCTTTTCATTCAGATGTTCCCATGTTACTACTAAAGTATGACAAGAGAAATACCTCCTGTATTTTCCTTTGAAACTAATGCATATTGTGGAAGTCTCTTGCTCTTCTTTGACTTCTTCAATGACTTCTTTGCCTCAGTGATCACTGGCAAGAGCTCCAGCGGCACAGCCCAAGCCACAGAAGGCAAAGGCAGGGACTGTGAGAATGTAGAACCACCCACTGTAGGAGAAGATCAGATCCGAGACCATCTAAAGGACCTGAAGGTGGACAAGTCCATGGGACCTGATGAGGTGCATCCGCGGGTCCTGAGGGAAGTGGCAGATGAAGTTGCTAAACCACAATCCATCATATTTCAGAAGTCTTGGCAATCTGATGAGGTTCCCAATGACTGGAAAAGGGGAAACATAACCCCCATTTTTAAAAAGGGAAAAAAAGAAGACCCAGGGAACTACAGGCCAGTCAGTCTCACCTCTGTGCCCGGCAAGATCATGGAGCAGATCCTCCTGGCCACTATGCTAAGGCACATGGGAAATAAGGAGGTGATTGGTGACAGTCAACATGGCTTCACTAAGGGCAACTCCTGCCTGACTAATTTGGTGGCCTTCTATGATGAGGTTACAGCATTAACGGATAGGGGAAGAGCAACTGATATTGTGTACCTGAACTTATTCAAAGCATTTGATAACTGCCCCACACGACATCCTTGTCTCTAAACTGGAAAGACATGGTTTTGATGGATGGACCACTCGGTGGATAAGGAATTGGCTGGATGGTCGCACTCAAGGAGTTGTGGTCAACAGTTCGATGTCCACGTGGAGGCCAGTGACGAGTGGTGTTCCTCAAGGGTCAGTACTGGGACCAGTGCTATTTAACATCTTTGTTGGAGACATGGACAGTGGGATCGAGTGCACCCTCAGCAAGTTTGCAGATGACACCAAGTTGTGTGATCGAGTGCACCCTCAGCAAGTTTGCAGATGACACCAAGTTGTGTGGTGTTGTGGACACGCTGGAGGGAAGGGATGCCAACCAGAGGGACCTTGACAGGCTGGAGAGGTGGGCCTGTGAGAACCTCATGAAGTTCAACAAGGCCAAGTGCAAGGTCCTGCACATGGGTCAGGGCAATCCCAAGCACAAGTACAGGCTGGGCGGAGAATGGATTGAGAGCAGCCCTGAGGAAAAGGACTTGGGAGTGCTGGTGGATGAGAAGCTCAACATGAGCTGGCAATGTGCGCTGGCAGCCCAGAAAGCCAACCATATCCTGGGCTGCATCCAAAGAAGCGTGGGCAGCAGGTCGAGGGAGGTGATTGTGCTCCTCTACTCTGCTCTTGTGAGACCCCACCTGGAATACTGTGTTCAGCTCTGGAGTCCCCAACACAAGAAGGACATGGAGCTGCTGGAGCAAGTCCAGAGGAGGGCCACGAAGATGATCCGAGGGCTGGAGCACCTCTACTATGAAGACAGGCTGAGAGAGTTGGGGCTGTTCAGCCTGGAGAAGAGAAGGCTCCGGGGTGATCTTATAGTAGCCTTCCAGTACTTAAAGGGGGCCTACAGGAAAGCTGGAGAGGGGCTTTTTACAAGGGCGAGTAGTGACAGGACAAGGGGCAATGGCTTTATACTGAAAGAGGGGAGATTTCGATTAGATATAAGGAAGAAATTTTTCACTCAGAGGGTGGTGAGGCAGTGGAACAGGTTGCCCAGAGAAGTTGTAGATGCCCCATCCCTGGAAGTGTTCAAGGCCAGGTTGGATGAGGCTTTGGGCAACCTGGTGTAGTGGAGGATTTCCCTGCCCATGGCAGGGGAGTTGGAACTAGATGATCTTTGAGGTCCCTTCCAACTGTAACCATTCTATGATTCTATGATTCTTATATTGACTATTGCATTTGTGCATTTTAACATTCCCCACTCTTTCAAGTCTTACAACAAATTTTCTGCCTCTCTTCTTTTACTGCTCTCATTTTCCTTGGTGCAACTAGAAAGGACTAAAGAATTCACATATCTTTAGATGCCAGGATTGTACAGGAAAGTGGTATTGATCGAATACCAAGGACAAAAAATGGCAAATACAGATTTTCCTGTGCTGATGGAACCTAGAGGTTCTAGAGTTACCCAAACTAAAATAGTCTTTCACAAACTTCAAGCTCAGTTAATCATAGAAAGTCTGCACTAGCTTTTTTATAGAAAGTAAGGAATCATGGATAATATTTTCAGTGGAAAGAGGTGCTGTGAGCGTATGAAGTGAGATGCAATTTATAATATAGTTGGGGTGAAATAACCTAGGTAATTTTAATCTAAAGCAGAATTATTTCTGAAAAAAAATGAAAATACAATATGTTAGTATTAAGAGTGGTTAAGTTTATTTAGAGCATGTTTAAAATATTTTAATAAAATATTGAAGAGCTATGCAAATGAAAAGGCCTTCTTACAGTGGGGCTCTGTCATATGCTAGTAAACTTCCAAAATCAGGATTTCTATTACAGTTGTTTACACTACAATTTTGAGTGGTTTATAATTCATCAGTACAATTTCACTGCAGGCTAAAACTTAGTGTACAACTTCTAATCCACAGAAAGCATTTCTCCTAGTAGATTGCTTTTATTAATTTACAGGATCCACACCAAAAAAATCTCATATGGGCACTCTTTGCTGTTTGTTCTTGACCCTTCTCTGAGACACAAAATCTTTCTATTAAAAAAAAATATAGAAAAAGACAAAGAATCTTTCCCCTAAAAACGTCACCTCTATTTTCTGCTTTAGCTGATGTAGTCTTAGAATAACTGGCCCTTGAATATTCTGTAAGAGATTCTAAATCCCTCTAAAAATGGAATTTGAAAGTTATTATCATTTTAGGCAAACTGGAAAAATAGCTATAAAGTGAAAAAAAAAACCCACAAGAACAGAAGCAACCTTGATAAGTGGCAATTAGTTCAATTTCTATTTTAAGTTATTAAACTCTCTGGATGAATCCACCCCTTTTATTGCAGCCCTCATACAGGTAGGTGCAAGAAACACAGTCCTCCCATTGCCCTGATCTGGTATTTCGTTGGAGGACTTTGCTGTTCCCATCGAGCCTATGTGCTTTTATTTATTTGTATGGAAACCAGGAGCTGCAGAGATGGAGTGAAAGGGAGTCTGGGCCACCACCAGTCTTTCAGACTGGGTTGGAAGTGGGTCGTCATGGATATACCTGGACCTGAAAGCATGGATGTGCTCCTGGATCCAGTAATATAGACATCACTTACAACGTTGAGATATTATTGGATACATGGAAAGAGCCCGTTCAGTCACTGTGAATAATTAGTGTTAAACTGTTAAATCATTGTGAATAATATATATGTGCGGATCGATGCTATTCACGCTCTTGAAGAAGAAATCACTTGTATGACATTAGGAAGAGCTATTTGATTCACTCTGCGTGTCTATTACAAGAATGTCATTTAAAGCAGATGCATTTTGCATTGTAATCTGAGAGTAATTAGGCTCAGTAATGAATAGAGAATAGCGTAACAACTTTCTCTCATGGGCCCCATCAGCTGTGATGTTTCCTCTCAGTACAGCTGCCATGACCGAAAACAGAAAGGAATAATTCTTTTGATGTATCAGTCAAGCATCCTTCTTGCCATGAAGTTTCTAAGTCAGTATTACCTAGTCTGAATTGGATTTAAACTCCAAGATTTGATTTATGCCAAGTATTTGTTTAAAATACAAAACTTTAAAAATCATGCTGTAGTTCATCACTTCTCATTGCAATGAGGTATGTGTTTATGTTTCTCAGGAACAGGAGCTCACAGAAGCAATGAAATTTAGAATGACAATTGTAAGTGGCCTCATGGAAGGAAAAACAGTTTTGGGAAAAAGTAAAAATGATGACTGTGCATACTCTTAGCAGTGTAAAACTACTAAGCTAACAGTAAAACTTGTTATCACAGCTCTGGTTTATGACAACATGACTGATGCAGCAAGAATAATATTTAGTTCTCGTCTTTTTTCAATTTACAGGGGTTATGACATTCACGGCTATCAAAATATAACTTTCCTCTCCCAAACTATACTTTGAAAAAGTGTCATAAAAGACACATAAAAGGACATAGAGATGTCCGTAACATGTTGGGAATACCATATGTGCTGTTTCATCATTATTTAGGAACAATTCAAGCAGGAACAGTTGCATGTAAATAGAAGATGAGAGGGTGATCCAGTTATAGGTGCTCTTACAGTACCTGAGACAGTTCATAATGCTAATCTTTTGTGGGTATGATGGTAAATGATGGTAAAACTACCAGTGTCTTGTCTTCAAAAGAATTTAAGTTCAAAATATTTATTGCTTACCAATGAGTGTGATTTAAAAACATAAACACTTTTTAACTGCCAGAATGAATCTGTAATGTGCTAATGATCTTGATGGCCTCAAGATGCCACCTTGCCATCTAAGCTAAGCTTAGATACAAGCTAAAGTCTCCTAGAAATGCAACTTCTGCAGAAGACCCTAGCACAGAAAAATGGCCTGGCCTGTGGCAGTGATTGCAATTCTTTATGTTGAGGTTGAACCAAAAAAAATATACCTCACTGCACACTTTCTTTAACTAGAAGTTGGCAGAAATTTCCCTTTTGTTCTGACATTCTACTTGCATGCTTGACTTTGTGACTCTACAGAATATAATTTCAGGAAATAAAAATAAAATCTTTGTTTATTGCACAAAGTTTTATGCAGTCATATTGAGTAACATGCTGAAATCAAGATGAAGATGTGTTTACTATATCTGTTTGAACTACTGCAGTCTTTCAGTTTCTTTTAGTTTCCACCTTTTCACATGTGGGGATTTCTTAACATTAAATATGATATTTTTTCCTCCTGCATTGCTTTCTTCTTCCTTCTTAGTTTGTCTCCTTTTTCTCTGCTGCTTGTTTAAATTCATGCTGGAGTTGAGCTGTAATAGATCTCGCACTGAAGAGATTACCTGCACCACTTTGACTAAGTGATAGTGACAAGGATTACCTAGTGCAAATAAGTTTTATTCTTATTTACCTTGTGGCTGTTTCTCTCGCCAAGCAGCGTGAAGGAGCCTTCAGGTAATAGAGAATGAGGTTCGATGAATTGTTTTAAAATTGAATTCCAACACATTTCAGTGTACCTTGGTCAATCTCCTGTCAATGCTTCTCATTTAGCACAAATCCCTGTCATATGCTTTCTCTTTTTGATGCCTCTTATGGTTATTTTTAATTAAAGGTTGCACTTTGAATGATACTTCAAAGGTTTCCTTTCTGGATCAAGGCACACTGCAAAACTGAGTTCACCATGTCCCAGTACTGAAACTTGGAAACATTTTCTGTAACACCCAGGCTTAGCTGTTATAGTTCATTGTTTATTAGTACAGAAAGAAGTTTGCAGCAACCGTTTCATTTTTATTTCTTTTTTCAAGAAAAAAACTTATTTAAAAGTCAAGACTACTTTTGTTAATCTATCCTAGACATACTTTACTGTTTGTCTGCATTGCTATTAGTACTCACTAAGCCATGTAATGTTATAGAGGACTTCTTGCATAGCAAAGCTGAAATGGCTGGATGGATGCTTATTACAGTGCATAAACATGCGTATGAATTCCACCCGGTTGGTGCGTGCAATGTAATGACTATTGGGACTGAGGAGGATTTTGCTCCTGGTTTGCTAGTGGTCTATTGAAAGGCTTAGGGGCAGCTATTTCATCACTTGTTTTTCCCTTTCTCAAGAGCAGAGCTAGTGCTATTTATCTCCTTCCTAAAGCATTTTGAAATCTGCTGAGGAAAAGTACTATAAAAATGTCTACTATTAGTAATAGTCATATAAAAAGTATAAACTAAAACAAAATTAAAAAAAAACCAACAGACTAAAATAGGTCCAGTTTTTACTGGACCTTCCTGACTTGATAGAAAAGTTAAGGAGGCTATCTTAAAGAAAGGTCGGCGTTATAGCAAATTGAAAGCTTGTCTAAATGAGAAGAAAAAGAAAGCCCATAAAACATGGCAGCTTGAGCTTAGAGACAAAGTCTGAAGAATTTGAAGAGTGGCTTTCAGAGAATGCTCAAGTTGCTAGTAAGAAGTTGTTTACTTCATCAAATGTGGGAAGACAAACAGGAAATTTGTTGACTAAGGCATAGCAGGGGCACTCAGAGATGAACAAGACATAGCAGAGAAGTGTAATAGATTTTTATATTAGTTTACTGCTGAAGACTCTGATAATTCCCACTTCCTCCCTATTCTTTACAGCAGAGGTTAGAGGAATTAGATAAATTTGCTGTGAATATACAAGAGGAATTAGACCAAACAGAAAAGTTTGGTAAGTCTCTGGAACCGGATGGCATTTGGCAGAAGTCTTTGGAGTAACTCAGATGTGAAACTGCAGAGCATCTGGCAAAGCCTTGTAAAATATCATTGCAAACAGCGCAATGAAACTTTTACTGTGCTAGAAGAGTAACTCCCATTACAAAAAACATCTTTGAGCAACAGAAGGGGAACTTGGAAACTACAGACCAGAGGGTCTGATTTCCACCTTGGCAAGGTAAGAATAAGATAAAAGATAAGACCACTGAGCACATGGAAAAGCAAAGGATGTTGGGAAAGACTCAGTGTAGCTTCAATAAATGGAAATCCTGAATCACGCATTTCATTGAGCTCTGTATGTCTGACCCAAGAAGGGCACTTACTATTCCTTTTGTTTCCATGAAAAAAAAAGTAAGTTTCCTCTCTTTTATCTCCTAACAAATCACTCAAGTTAAATGTGAATCATCTCCACACTCCAGGGCATCTGTAGGATGCTGGTAGAGTCCCTTTTTCTTTCCTTCCCATGCGTGAGCACCTTTGTGTCTGCGCATCCTGATGTTTCGCCAGCCTCTCCAGCTGCATTGTAGATGGCCATAGCTGGACAGATTTTTGCAGGTGCATTAAGGTTAGCATAGGGCAAAATTAACATAAGGCCTTTAGCATGTTGCTATTAATGGTGATGTGGTTCTTATAGGGTAACAATCTTATAATTGCATCGGACTTAGGTTTTGCAGTTTTTAGTATTTTGCACTAAAGGATTTAGGTTGACTATAGAGTTTTGCAATTTGTAGATGGGTCTTACAGAACCGTCTAGACCAAGCATATATTTTATATTTGAAATAGTCATGACTGACTGCAGCACAACCAAAAATTAGGCATTCATAGGGTGCGCTACGCAACTACTCTAAAAACAGCCTCAAATAAACAGTCTTCTTAAGAGCCACTAGAGAATGCATCAGTGTCTCTATGTATTCAGGAGGCCTGTTTTAGGAAAGAATACATTTAAATACTGTGAGTGAGGAACAACTTAAAAACTGTTGACTAAAAAACTTCCATCAGAAAGGGAATCTCACTAACATATTGGAAAGAAATCTTCCACAATATGAGTTTCTACATTTAGCTCTGTATAGGCAACATCTACATTAACAAGTGTAGTAGGACTGGGTCTAGGGAGAGTTGAGGATGTGATGTCCCCAATATGTGTGTTTAGGTGCTATGGAGGATGCTTTACATTAGCTCTAATCTGGTCCTGTGGACTGCATGCCCAATAGCAACTGGAGAACAGAAAATCTCCAGAAATATATATAATTTGGTTTAGGTTCACCTGAAAGGAGTTCAGATGCTATGAGATCCTTTCACTCCACCCTGTGATGAACTGAAGCTCAGTAAATAGGAGTTACTGGGAAACGTCCTTCTAAAGAGCACCCAAGATCTAAACTAAAATGTTTGCAAAAATGCAATGATATAAAATTGATAGTTAACTCAAAGAATGTACATACATATGTTACATATTACAATTTTAGAAGATAATATATGCTGAAAAATTTCATTAAAATCAAGTATAAACTACAGATTTGACATGTCTTTAACTGCCCTTCTCCAGTCCTCCAAGAAGCACAATTTAACAGCTTTTCTGAAAACAGGTTTTTCTTGAAATGTTAGCTTTTTCTTACCAGAATTCCAGCCTGGCGATAAATAGATCACAAAAGTCATTGCAGTTTTGTTTAGCACATAAACTTTTATCCTAGGGGAAAATTTAGTTCATTTGCATTAAATATTACTTTTGAATATGAATAATTTTGAATATATTAGTGTAAATGCTCTTCTCTGATTGGCATACTTCTCCTCACTGACTGTTATTTTGTTTTTAATCTACTGTTGCTCCCATGATGTAGCGATAGGTCAAGCAGTAATGGTTTTAAAATAAAAGAGGGCAAATTTAGATTATATAAAAGGAAGAACTCTTTACTGTGAGGATGGTGAGACACTGGAACAAGCTGCCCAGAAAAGTTGTGGATGCCCCATCCCTAGAAATGTTCAAAGTCAGGTTGGATAGGGCTTTGAGCAAACTGATTTAGTGAAAAATGTCTCTGCCCATGGCAGTGGGGCTCAAACCAGATAATCTTTAAAGGTCTTTTCCAGTCAAAACTATTCTATGATTCTATGATAAAAAAGGAACTTGGGACAGCAAAAGAAAACCTCTATATTCGAGTTCAACTGCATTGTGTAAAATGGGCTACTTATTTGTCTAATCCTATCTCTAGAGTTTGTACGTAGAAAGTTATGGAGGGTATGTGGCAATAGATCAACCGGGGAATGAGTTATCTTTTGCCATTCTCCTATATTGTGCAGCCTTAGACAGTTTGGTAATGTTCCTGGTCTTAGAAAATTCTTTGCTTTGATTAAATGATTTTCTGGAATACGAAACTTTTGATTCACTTAAGTCATCTTCAACATAATGAAATGGAAGATGGCAAATGAGAAAATGCATGGAGTGCTCAGGATAGATAAAAGTATGGAGCACTTTGCATATATTGGTGAGTTGACTTTAGCTGACAGGTAAGCCCCCAGCCAGTCTCTTGCTTGCTCTGTCCCAGTGGGATGGGAGCAAGAATCGGAAGGGCAAAAGCAAGAAAAACTGATGAGTTGAGTTAAAGACAATTTCATAACTGAAAGGAGAAGAAAAACAAGTGGTGTAAATATGATCACTTACCACGAGCTGACTGATGTCCAGCCAGCCTCTGAGCAGTGGCTACTTTGGAAAGATTGTTCCCAGATTTTATTGCTGAGCATGACATTATATGGTGTGGAATATCTCTCTGGCCAGTTTGGGCTAGCTGTCCTGCATGTATCTGCTTCTGACCTCTTGCCCATCTCCAATCTGCTCATTGTGGAGGCAAAGTGAGAAACACAAATTCCTTGGCACTGTGCAAAAAATGTTTAGCAATGGCTAAAACATCGTTGTGTTATCAGCATTGTGTTGGTCTAAAACTCAGATCTAAAACTCAGCACCATAGGGGCCGCTATGAAGAAAATTAACCCCATCCCAGCAAGATCCAGTACAATATGAAAGGAGTTTCAAGAGCTAGGAATCTTCAGTTCAGAAAACAGCTGAGGAGGAATATGATATAGTAGCACGGAGAAATGTAACAGGGAATGATTATTCCCCTTTTCTCACAACAGCAGTCCAGTGGAGCATCGGATGAAATGGTCAGGCTGCAGGTATAAATCAAAGAAAAGGAAGTGCTCTTTCACACAGTATGCAGGAGAAGTCTGGACCGCATCGCCAGAGGCTCCTGTGGAGGCTCTCTGTGTAAATAGGTTTGAAAAACTCTTAAGACAAATCCATGGAAGAAGGATCAATCAATCAAGGGCTATCAAACAGGATGCAGATGCAGCTTTTAACTGAAAAAAAATCTCTACATGGCAGATTGCTGGAAACCAGAAAAGTAGTGAGAGAATGTAGCAGTCTATGCTTTCACTGTTCTTAAGTTCTCTCACCATTCATTTAGTACACACCCCTTTCAGAAATGGGGTACAGGCTACACAGACCCTTGCTCAGATGTTTGCAGTATGTTTGCTTTTCCGCTGTTATGTTGCTGTTCTTATTAGACTGCAGTTCACCTCAGGTTATACTTTTCCAGTAACACACTTTGAGTAGAGGAGGCCATGGAAGAAAGAAACGAGGATTTCCCGACAAAGATGAATAATTTAAAATGTTTCCCATCTACTCCATTGATTTGTGTTAGGTGTTCAAAACTAATTTCTTCCCCAGCAGGTGATTTCCAGTTGGAAACATCCCTGTTGACCTCTGTCTTCAGTTCTTGTTTAAACTGTTTGTACGCCCTTTTTTCCCCTCTAAGTTCACAAGTCTAATTTCTTCCCCAGAGGGTGTTCACAGTTTCTTCAAAGCCTTCATTCCTTATCTGGACTCTGTGATGTTCCTTGACAACATTCACACCTCCTATTTGGCAGGTCACCCTGGTCAGGCAAAGAAGATGAGGAGACTCTGGTTAGAGATGCACTGAACAAGCTGATTTTAATTAGAGGAAGTTAGAAAAACACTCAATTTCAGTCTGTTGCTTTCATTTCAGATAGTTTATCCAATATCTAAATTGGAAGCAGCAGGTATCTGATCTGAAAATAAATTGTTTTTCGTTAAATCTCAACCCTAGTGCTTTGGTGTTTTTTTCCCCTGATGCTTCAGCCTGGGGTCGTGGGAACAACCGCATCAAATCCCATTTTGGAATTGTAAAACTCGCAGCACTGTGCTACCATCTGAGGGTGGTGTATGGGCTTCAGTGAGTCCATTTAGACAAGTGTTTCTAAAATAGACAGTACATCCAGTGAGTACTTGTTCCTTGGAAGTTTGTTTTCCTTGCTAAGTTGAAAACATAGAGTTACAGACTGAAATGGGGCCCGTCTTAAAAAGACTTTGACCATAATGATATAGGATTATACGTGAAGTACTTCATACATATGTCTTAAGCTAACTATCTTATTTTCCACTTGATACAAGTTTAATAGTATCATATTGAATTAATGTAAAGGTCTGTTGGCAATCCATTATTTTTAACCAAGAAGGAGTTGAATCTGAATTTAAGATCGAGTTGAAATACCTATTGACATGTATAAGTCATATCGTGTATTTTTGAATTTGTGCATTCAAGTAGCAGTGGTAATTAGGTTCAAGGCTAACATATTACTGTCATGTTAGAAAACATGTTTTTAGAGGAAAGAGCAAACTGTCTCAGCACAGGGAAAGTGAGGGTCCAGAACAGCAAGCATCCCTCCTACAGACTGTCTGCAAGAAATGATGGAAGCAAGGAAATACAGAAAACTCTGCCGTAAACTTTAGGAAAAGGATCATCTTTAATTCTTACATACTGTTGCTGAATCACCGTGCAGCGGACAACTGAAGGTAAGAAAATAGAGAAAAGGGGAAAAGGCAGAGCAGTTATGTGAAGTAGAGTCTGGGACTCACAGTCAAGTGTGCAAATTGTTGTTTCGTACTTTTTCTTGATGGTGTAAACAGTAACTGGACAAAATATCTCAAGTTCATTTGGAAAAGGGAACCTGAACCCTGACCTTTCTCATCTCTGTCAGGATACTCCAAGGGACAGGAACCCCCTGAGAACCTGGAGCAGTGAGGACTTCCCATGGGGTCTGTCAGGGCAGCGCCTGGCAGGCAGGACCTGTCCCACCACCCCAGCCAGGAGCAGGGCAGGCTGGAGAGCACTGAGGACAGTCCAGCCCCAGGAACTGTCCACTCCCTGGGGATGGGCACGGCTGTGGGAAGCTGGAGACTGGCCTTGCTGCAACATCACTGGGGCAGGGACTCATGTCCCCAGGGTCTGAAATGGGGTCCTGGGCCATGGGCAGGGTTGGGACAACCCTCGAGGGGTTTGGCAGGGACAGCAAAGCCCACTGGTGCCCCAGGGCCCTGGCAGCCTCTTTGCCAGCAAAGCACTCCCTTCTGAGCTACCTCATGTTGCCTTTGCTCTCGTCCTTTGTGCTCCCTCAATGAACCTTTCCTTCCTTGCTGTCCTGTGGCAACGTGAAAGATGAGGAGTGATCCGATCCAAAACTCTGAACAGCCTATAGTAAAACCAGACATCAAATCCCAGGAGAATTACCAAGGTTTCTGCCAGGCGATAATCTATTTTTATCTGCTAAGGTGGCAGCATTTCTACTCAGACATAATTCACACCCTTTCTTGTCTCTGTTGAACAAAAATCACACAAGCTGCTGCATCAGTTGTATGCTTCGGTATCCAGGACATCACAGGTAGCAAGTAGAATAGAGCTCAAGTTTGTAATGTGGTGGGTTAGCACAGGGTTAACTACACTGCAGATGACTTTATGCTTTTTCATTACCTACTATAACATTTTCTGTAGGTGACAAATTTTTGAACATGTGCTTTTCTGGCAGGTGATTGCTGAAGAGTTTCCTGTGACACTTTAGAATAAATGTCCAATGATTACAAATTCATTTGGCACTCCGCCATTAGAATGCAAATGATTATTTCTTCTGTGGCATTAGTGGATGTAACCTCTTTCAAAAATCCCACAAAATCCTCTGTCTCTTGTCTCAGTATAGTCAAGCATATCTGCTTTAGTGTATCTAGATTTGGCAGTGCTCCAGTTTCTTTGATGTATTTAGTAGAAAGAGACTTGATAAGTAGGTACTAGTGTTTAGGGATGAGTGAAGCCAGTTTAATATAGATATTTTAATTTGATCGAGATTCAAGGGTTTGACTTTTTTCTAATGTCCTTTCCTTCTTCTGCTTACCCTTAGGTTTAATTAGATTGAGGTTTTTTAGGCTTGGAAAGAAAATCTTCATATCTAACTTAAAAAGAGAACATGGCAATACTTTGCTGTTTCTGTGGAGGAAAAAATGCAACAAAAAGAAAATCCACAAAAAATCAAACCAAAACAAAACTCAAGGCTTTTCACTCTTTCCTCACCATAACAGAAAAAACCCCCCAGATTTTACATTTAGAAGTTGTTTTTGCCAACTGTAAGACTCTATTCAACAAAATAGAACAGTGAGAGACTATTTCCAAAGATGTTTTAAAAGACACATTTTTGTGTCAAATATAAAAATATTTGAAGTAGTGGTATTTCACCATTTTTAACTTCTCTCATGAAATTCTTTATGTGGAGAAGCTCTCCTTGTATTATGCAAAAGCATATCTCTTCATACAGAGGTATTTAGTTATTAGGTTTACAAAATTGGACAGTAAGCACTTGACCTGTGCTTCTGCTGCTCATATAACATTATGAACAGGCTGCTGGATCACGAAAAACTGAAGACAAAGGTAGGCAACAGAAAAAGAACTTCATTTTGCTCTTCCTTTCTCTGCTGAGGTTAATGAGAAGGCAACTGTGCCCACTTAAACACATCATGCAGCTAGACTCCTTGTCATGACAGAACACTAAATATGTTCATGCTTTTCTGAAAAGAGTGCGTTTAATAAACAATGTGTCTTAGTGAGTCAGAGTGGAGAGAACCTTGAAACAGACGATGTTTCTGAAGGCAGGATTAACTGTCCCTGTATCATTACAGTCAGATGTTTATTCTATGTATCTTGAAGACCTCCAATGATGGAAACCCCTCAACCTACTAAATAAACTACTTCAGTGCTTCCTTGTGAATAGGAATATCCAGCCTGAATCACACTTTTTTCATTCTAAACTTTTTCCTGTATTTTGGTGAAATTTGATAGATGACCATGACCAGACAACCTCCTTCTGTTTCTATGTTTTCTTTATTTTTTTAATAATTCAGCTTCCAGTTTTACAATTCTCATTGAAATGCAGATGAAATAGCAGGGTTGTCCTGGTTTCAGCTGGGACAGAGTTAGTTCTTCTTTTTAACAGCTGGAAGAGCTCTGTGTTTTGGCTTTAGTCTGGGACTCATTACAAGAAGAATGCTGATAGTGCACTGATGCTTATAGTTGACACTGAGGCCTCAAAGACTTTCCAGCTGCCATGTTCTTGGCAGTGTGCAGGATAGGGGGCAGCATGGCTGGGACAAAGAGTCCACAACTCTCCTTGTGATTTGTACTTAGGTTTAGGATTGACGGCCAAATTAGCCAAAGAAGTATTCCATATGATGCAGCATCATGCCCAGTATAAAGATGAGGGTTGACTGGAAAGAAGGACCTTTGCTCTTCAGGGGGCTCTCACTCTCGGACTCTCGGAGTGCGCTCGCTCTCTCTATGTGGGCCTCTTGGAGGTGGATTGCAGTGTTGGGACTTATCTGTTTTGGGACTGTTAGCCAGGACGGGACAGGCCTTGGTCACTGAGTGGTGAGCAATAACACTGTGCATCACTTATTTGTATATGTTATTATATTTGTACATATATATATTCATATATTATTATTAATTGTTCTTATCTCCACCCATGGGGTTTTTTTTCCCTTTTCCCCTTTAATTCTCTTCCCCATCTCCTGAGGAGATGAGCGAGCAGCTGTGTGGTGTTTAGTTGCTGGTTGGGCTGAACCACAGCAAGGGGCCATGTATTTATCCTGACTTACCTCTTTCTTGCGTCTTTTTGAAATTCCTTTCTCTTCTCCTTGCTTCCATCGATCATAGTTAAAGACTTAGAATTGGTTAAATTAAATTTTGAAGACATATCAACTCTTAAAATACTAGTTATCTGATCCCCCTCCAGTCATATCTTGGAGAGTGTCATGCAGTCTGTCTTATAGAAATGGTAGAAAAATACCACGTTTCTCAGGGAAATGTTTCAGCATAAAAAATATTATTTCGTTGTGTATATACAGGAGTTCTGGCAGTTGAACCCTAAATCTGGGAATTTCTGTAAAGAAAAGGCAGTTAATCATTCTCACTTTACACTTGTCTCTACCTTAAGTTCCCTGTCCTATTTTACCCCATACTAAATTCTCTGGCTTTTTAAAAGAGAATCTCTTTGTATGCTAAGACTGGTTTTTAAGGCTGTTTTCTCATTGTTTGTGTGTTGTTAAAAATCAGTGTCTGAAATGGCTTTGCAGCCTAAGGCCGGAGAGAGGCAGCAGGAAATAGAGATGCAGGAGTTCAGCTTTGTTTTTCTCCTGTATGTCTGTTGGCAGTCCTTCCATATGTTGGGATTCAGTCTCCCCCAAACCAGTGCCTGAAGCCTTCACAGTGTGTTGCTGCAGTAGAGCAGCAGGAATTCAAGGGTTTATATTTATTAGATTTGATCACTCGCTGTTTATGAGGCAGCACAGCTTGTGCTGATAATGAAAGACCTCCTCTTTCCCCCTTTCCCAATTAGTAGGTCTTGTCTGTGTCATATTCCTTACGAAAAAGGTTTATGTCAATATTGACGAGATGAGAAAAGGAAAATGAATTGACTTTGCACAGCTTCAGTCTGATCCTGTGAAATATTATGTGGGAGGAAGGCTGGACTCCAGCAGTTCTGTCTTACTCTGTAACACTACCATAGAACACAATTAATACTTCAGATGATGAAGATGATGCTTACGACACGGACTTTAACATTTATTTCATCTTATTCCAGAGCATGTTCAGGATGTTATAACTCACTGCACACATTTAAAAAAAAACAAATGCCCAGACGCCTTCCCCATCAAAAATAATTAAAAATCCACTAAACTTTCCTTACAACTGAGGAACTGGTTTATTGGTATTGACATTGTGAAGAAGGAAATGCCAGAAAATCCAGAATTTCAAAAGAATTTGTCTTGTGGTAAAGGAATTAATCTCAACGAGTCTAAGATATGAGACAGTGCAGAGTAGTTAATCTTTTGAGGTTCCCTATTTGCAGAATGAGATGATAATATTTCTACTTACCTTTCCTCAGTCTTGTCTAGATGAATTCCAGACATTTCAAGCGGTGCCTCTTTAAGGCAATGTGTATGCATAACCTCAACTGAAGACAAAAAAGTGAGCAAACTTTTAATCCCAGTTTAAACTGGGTACCTGCGTTGTATCAATCATATTTAATGATGATATAAATAGCAAGAAAATGGATGTCTAAGTGATCTTTAATAGCTAAAAAATGCAGACATAGAGCAGACAAATATGAAAAGAAGGATCGGTACTATGTAATGAAGATTTATAGGTCAAAAGAGTAACACAAAGTCAATATATTGCTTAATAAGGATTCAATTAACTGATTAGAGAGTCATTCTGGTGTCCTGCTGTACACCTTGCACAAGCTGTGGTGAATCATATTGTGAATCCTCTGCAGATGACAGTTTATTACAGATGCCAACAAACAAAGTTTTAGGCATCAAATGAAAACATTGCAAAACACTTTTTCGATAACAGAATGCAATTTTGCAATCCACTGTCAGTGACACTGTGAAGCACCTAATACTTTAAAAACACACATCTGGTAGACAAACTATGTCAAGGTTTAACCTTGCATTGATATGGTATACTTAATCTTCAAGTGGCAAACCAATTTATTTACTAACTATTCTCTTCTTTGTCTTCTTTTCTCCCAATTATGAGTTAGTCCTGGTACTGGAAGAAAAAATTGGTGTGATAAGAATGATCAAAATACAGCACTTAAAGGATGTGGCCAGAATTTACACTTTATGGTCTTTTTCTCCATTAATTCTCTAAGGTCTTTAGTTGTCCTCTTGCCTACAGTTTGCTCAGCTGCGACAGCATAATCTAGATTTGTAATCCCAGTTTGATACATTCAGCACAATAGTGAAGCTGAAATAAAGAGCCAAATCTGGTAACGGCATTAAACTCAAACAAAATGGGTCCCACACAGGAGTTCCTATGGGTTTTGTGGGACCCTGGATTTTCACTTCTGGAAAGCTGGTCCTTTAATGGAGCAATGCTTTAGGATAAACTTGCTTACAGCAGTATCCATCAGCAAAGATAAATATCACTTGGCTGTTTTATGTCTAGAGTCTCATGGAAAGTTGAGTGAAATTACAGCTACTTCCTTTATAAAATTCAAAAGTCTTTCAGCTGGATTTATGATGTGGCACTCAGTTTTTGAAAATGATCAGTATGTGCCAACTTGCTTAAAGATGTCTGTAGCCAGAACAGAAGTCAGACTAACATGTATTTCAGTCGTTAAGTGAGAGGCGTCCTTAAAAAGACAATTAGAACAATGGATGGTTGAATTGTTCCAGAGCACAGTGAGGTTCTGAAGCAGTGTTCAGTAGGGTGAATGTCAAAACAAACAAGCAAACAGAAAACTAGCTAGTTTCCAGGTGGTGGTTAGTAGAATCATAGAATCATAGAATCGTTAGGGCTGGAAGGGACCTTCAAAGGTCATCTAGTCCAACCCCCCTGCAAGGAACAGGGATATCTCCAACTAGATCAGGTTGCTCAGGGCCTCATCCAACCGGGCCTTGAACGTCTCCAGGGATGGAGCATCCACCACCTCTCTGGGCAACCTGTTCCAGTGTTCTACAACTCTCATGGTAAAAAATTTTTTCCTAATATCCAACCTGAATCTACCTCCCTCTATTTTAAAACCATTACCCCTTGTCCTATCACAACTGGCCCTCCTGAACAGCCTCTCCCCATCTTTCTTGTAGGCCCCCTTGAGGTACTGGAAGACCGCTATCAGGTCACCCCGGAGCCTCCTCTTCTCCAGGCTGAACAGCCCCAACTCTTTCAGCCTGTCCTCATAGGAAAGGTGCTCCAGCCCTCTTATCATCTTCGTGGCCCTCCTCTGGACCCTCTCCAACTGGTCCATGTCCTTCTTATGTTGGGGACTCCAGAACTGGACGCAATACTCCAAGTGAGGTCTCACGAGGGCAGAGTAGAGGGGGAGAATCACCTCCCTTGACCTGCTGGCCACGCTTCTCTTGATGCAGCCCAGGACGCGGTTGGCCTTCTGGGCCGCAAGAGCACATTGCCGGCTCATATTGAGCTTCTCGTCCACCAGTACTCCCAAGTCCTTCTCCTCAGGGCTGCTCACGATCCATTCTCCGCCCAGTCTGTATTTGTGCCTGGGATTGCCATGACCCAGATGTAGGACCTTGCACTTGGCCTGGTTAAACTTCATGAGGTTGGTACGGGCCCACCTCTCCAGCCTGTCGAGGTCCCTCTGGATGGCATCCCTCCCTTCCAGCGTGTCGACGGCACCACACAGCTTGGTGTCATCGGCGAACTTGCTGAGGGTGCACTCCATGCCACTGTCCATGTCACCGACAAAGATGTTGAAGAGGGCCGGGCCCAACACGGACCCCTGAGGGACGCCACTCGTGACCGGTCTCCACATGGACATCGAGCCGTTTACCACTACTCTCTGGGTGCGGCCATTGAGCCAATTCCTTATCCACCGAGTGGTCCATCCATCAAACCCATGCCTCTCTAGTTTAGAGAGAAGAATGTCGTGCAGGACAGTGTCAAAAGCTTTGCACAAGTCCAGGTAGATGACATCCGTTGGTCGACCCTTGTCCACCGATGTTGTCACCCCATCATAAAAGGCCACCAAGTTGGTCAGGCACGATCTGCCTTTGGTGAAGCCATGTTGGCTGCCACCCACCACCTCCTTGCTCTCCATGTGCCTTAGCATGGTTCCCAGGAGAATCTGCTCCATGACCTTGCCAGGCACAGAGGTGAGGCTGACCGGCCTGTAGTTGCCCGGGTCCTCCTTGTTCCCCTTTTTAAAAATGGGGGTTATGTTCCCTCTCTTCCAGTCATCGGGGACCTCGCCAGACAGCCACAACTTCTCAAATACAATGGCCAGTGGCTTGGCAACTTCATCCGCCAGTTCCTTCAGGACCCGCGGATGGATCTCATCAGGTCCCATGGACTTGTGCACCTTCAAGTTCCTCAGATGTTCCCGAACCTGCTCTTCAAGTACAGTGGGCGGTGGTTCATCCTCACAGTCCCTGCTAGTTCTTTCCACAGCTTGGGTGGTAAGACAAGAGGCTTTATCAGTGAAGACTGAGGCAAAAAATTCATTGAGTACCTCAGCCTTCTCTATGTCCCGGGTAGCCAGAGCACCAGTATCCTTCCGGAGGGGGCCTACATTCTCCTTGGACTTCCTTTTGTCCCCTACATACCTATAGAAGCATTTCTTATTGCTTTTTATATCCCTTGCCAAATTCAATTCCTTCAGGGCTTTAGCCTTCCTCACCTGATCCCTGGTCACTCGCACAGCTTCTCTGTATTCCTCCCAGGCTATCTGATTCCGCTTCCACCCTCTGTAGGCTAACCTCTTCATTTTCAGTTGGTCCAGGAGCTCCTTGCTCATCCACGCAGGCCTCCTGGCCTTTTTGCCTGACTTGTTCTTCGTCGGGATGCACGTCTGCTGAGCTTGGAGGAGGTGCTCCTTGAATGTGGACCAACTTTCCTGGGCCCCTCGTCCCTCCAGGGCCGCCTCCCATGGCACTTTGCCCATCAGGTCCTTGAAGAGGCCGAAGTCTGCCTTCTTAAAGTCTAGGGTACAGAGCTTGCTGAGTGGTTTCCTTGCTGCCCCATGGATATTGAACTCCACCGTGTCGTGGTCACTGCAGCCAAGGCTGTCCTTAAGTTTCACCTCACCCACCAGTCCCTCCCTGTTGGTGAGCACAAGGTCGAGCATGGCACCCCTCCTTGTCGGCTCCTCTATCACCTGCAGGAGGAAGTTGTCATCCACGCATTCCAGGAACCTCCTGGACTGCCTGTGCCCTGCTGTATTGTCTCTCCAACAGATGTCAGGGTGGTTGAAGTCCCCCATGAGGACCAGGGCTTGTGACCGCGAGGCTGCTCCTATCTGGCTATAAAGCGCCTCATCTGCTCTGTCCTCCTGGCCAGGTGGCCTGTAACAGACCCCTACCGTAACATCCCCTATCCGTCTCCGTCCTCTAATCTTGACCCATAAGCTCTCTGTCAGCTCCTCCTCCGACCCCAGGCGAAGCTCCACGCACTCCAGCCGGTTGCTGACATAGAGAGCGACACCCCCTCCTCGTCTCCCCTTCCTGTCCTTTCTAAAAAGCTTATACCCCTCCATGTTGACACTCCAGTCATAGGAGTTGTCCCACCACGTCTCCGTGATGCCAATAAGGTCGTAGCCCTGCTCATGTGCACGCATCTCCAGCTCATCCTGTTTATTTCCCATGCTGCGTGCGTTGGTGTACATACACTTCAGCTGGGCCTCCGACAAAGCCGACTCGCTGGCTGGAGCGACAGGGGTTCTCTTGGACGGCAGTGTAAGTTCGTTTGAACATACTTGCGATCCTTCCCCAGCCTCTGGACCCTCAGTGCTGGCACTGGTGCCATGCTGACAGCGGTATGATATTATATTATATAGTAAACATGATATTGTTGCTTTAAATACTTCAGGACTTTTTAAAAGAAGTATTTAAGGACCTTTTAGAAGGGTACTTTCCCATAATGATTTTATGGGCTTTTTTTGACAGTAAGTACACTTTTGAGTCTGACATTCTCTTCTCAAGATCTCGTGCCTAGCTGTTGAATATTTGAGTAAGGATGTTTTCAAAAGCCTTCCACTTGTACCATAATGCTATAGAACACATCCAAAAGTAATGAACTCACATATGTCTCCAAATAAGCTTGTTCTGATAATAACATTAGCTGACATAAGATTAGTTCTTAGGGGAACAAGAGTTTTTCTCATTATGAATTATTACAGCATCCCTTAGTTTTATCCAGAAAAATTCATTTAATGTAGCAAACATATTTTGAAAGACTTGTGCATGTCTCACCTATAATGGTGGAAGATTAAATTACCTTGCTGTTCACTGCCTTCCAACAAGAAAACATCCTATCAATTTCATTACTGAGAAATACAAACTCTTGGTTTTACAGGATGAGCTTTTTCAATTCCCAGCATTGCTGATAGAAATATCTGTGTCGCAATCTTAAATGCAGAACTTCCTAAAGCTGGCCTCAGACATTTAAAAAGAAAAGAATTAACTTGTAAACAATAAAACAGAAGAAGATATTAACTAGTTGATAGGAAGTGATTGACTATACAGAAACCTCCTATTGGACATTAGTAAGTGTCAGTTATATATTAAAGCTATATTTAATCAGCTGTTTGTAATTAATCTTCATGATTATTTTAAAATGTCAATCCCATATGCCCTATATGTGGTTGTCTTTCAAAATGTAACTGACATTTTGAAGATGATGATTTTTTAAATTCTGTACATTGGGAAAACACTACCTTTCATTAGGGAACATAAATGACTCTAAGAGGTTAACAATTTTGAAAAATGGCATTTTTCAATGCCTGACTAATTTAGTGGCCTTCTACAACAAAGCTACAGCGCTGGTAGACGTGGGTAAAGCAACAGATGTCGATTTCCTGGGCTTGTGCAAGGCATTTGACACTGTCCCACATGACATCATTGTCTCTAAAATGAAGAGACATGGATCTGAGAGATGAACCACTCGGTGGATAAAAAACTGGCTGGATGGTCGCACTCAAAGAGTTGTGGTCAATGGTGCGATGTCCACATGGAGACCAGTGTCAAGTGGTGTCCCTCAGGCGTCTGTTCTGGGCCCAGTGCTGTTCAACATCTTTGTCAGCGACATGGATGACGGCATTGAGTGCACTCTCAGTAAGTTTGCTGATGACACCAAGCTGTGTGGTGCCATGGACTCACTTGAGGGAAGAGATGCCATCCAGAGGGACCTTGATAGGCTTGAGAATTGGGCCAGTGCAAACTGCATGAGCTTCAACAAGTCAAATCCAGCAAGGTCCTTCACCTGGGTCGGGCCAATCCTAGGCACAAATACAAACTGGGCACAGAGTGGGTTGAGAGTAGCCCTGAAGAGAAGGATTTGGGTGTGTTTATAGATGAGAAGCTCAACATGAGCCGGCAGTGCGCTCATGTGACCCAGAAGGCCAACCACATCCTGGGATGTATCAAGAGAAGCATGGTCAGCAGGTCAAGAGAGGTGATTCTCCCCCTCGACTCTGCTCTTGTGAGACCCCACCACAAATACTGCGTTAGTTCTGGTGTCCCCACCATAAGAGAGGCATAGGTTTGTTGGAACATGTTCAGAGGAGGGCCACAAAGATGATCCAGGGGCTGGAGCACCTCTGCTATGAGGACAGGTTGCGGGAGCTGGGATTGTTCAGCCTTGAAAAGAGAAGACTTCGGGGGGACCTAATAGCTGCCTTCCAATACCTGAAGGGAACTTACAGGAAGGCTGGGGAGGGACTTTTTACAAGAGTGTCCACTGATAGGACAAGGGGAAATGGGTTTAAGTTGAAGGAGAACAGATTTAGATTAGATCTTAGGAAGAAATTCTTCAGTACGAGGGTGGTAAGACTTTGGAATAAATTGCCCAGAGAAGTTGTGGATGCCCCCTCCCTGGAGGTGTTCAAGGCCAGGTTGGACGGAGCCTTGAGTAGCCTGGTCTAGTTGAGAGGTGTCCCTGCCCATGACAGGGAGGTTGGATTAGATGATCTCTGAGGTCCCTTCCAGCCTATGCCATTCTATGATTCTATGATTGATTTGGACATGCAAATTATTTTACAGGAGCTAGTTGAAAGATGTTAAAAATAATGTGGCAGTTCTTTAACATATACATAGCTAGTGACTGTGTTAGATCCTTGCTTGTATGTTTCATGAAATGCACAATTGCAGCGTTTTGTAAGGAGTAAACACTTTAAAAGCTCATTTGCATGTGTGTGTGAACACAAGGAAACAGAAGAAAATTCCCTCCCAACAATGACAATGAGTCTCTAAATGAGGAAGATTTGATCTACAACATTCATCAGTGTAATTACAACTGGAACAAAATTTGCTCCGATATGAATGTAGATTGTTTTCTGATTTTGTGATAATTTTGAGCAAGTTGGTTTTACTCTATTTATTATTTTGCAGACATTTAATATTTCCTAGTATGAAAATATTAATACTAATTAAAGCTAACTAGTGGTAAATAGAAATACTAATTAGAAATAATATTAAATAAAGATCAATAACAGCCCTGGTTGCCATATATCTGCATATAGGTATCTTTTATATAATTTTTAACTGAACGAGTACACATTTTGACTTGTAATTTCCTTATTTTGGAGTAAAACTGGACCAACTCTTCTGAAGGCTCTGCTATCATTGCTGATAATAGATGCACTTGGAGAGAAGCATAATTTTCATGACCCATCTTTGTTGGTAGAAAAGAAAATTGCACAGCCCACATCCAAGTGAGCATTTCCAGCCATCTCCTGTTTATAGTTGTGGTCTTTAAGTCATAACAAACAACACAACCCAAGTAAGCTTGGCTTCATTTTTTAAAAATATAGGAGAGAATTGATTTAATCTGATTTAGCTGGTCTCACCTAACTCTAAATCAGCTTTCTTAGTCTTTTGTTTAAATCAGGAAGGGAAAAATAATGACATGGCTTTTCATTTCACCTATTTTGAGCACCTATTCTGTCCTAATTTAGGATAGATACAATGTGCATATTTCTCTCCATCATCTTTGAAGTGTATTTGAGGTACCTATCTTTCATATGAATGATTAACATTAATGTGCCTAATTTGAGGTAGATAAAATCCCTTCATAATATTTAACAGGTCTGCCTTTTCAAAGGTAAATTGGGATCACCTTTCGCATGTATCTTATACATCATGTATTTTTACAGAGAGCATCTGAATGGCATATTTACTCCCCTAATGATTTTGTAGGCATTTAAGCATAGGAAAACTATCCTTATCAGAAAGTCAATAATTCAGATCAACTGAATTTACATATTTTTATTTCCTAGTATTTCTATTCAGTGACCTAAGTTTTACTCTGACTTATAATGGTCTATAACCAGAGTGACTTCATGGATTCTGATTAAGTGTTTTTCTATTGACATAGGATAAGTCCTATATAATAGAAAATGGAAGAAAGCCCTCTCTTATTACCAGTGAGGTGTTTTTTTTTGTAACTAGTCTATTCGTAATAAATAGTATGGTCCTTTTAGTAGTTTAGTACTCTATGTAGTCCATATCGGTGCTGAAAATAGAAGTTATTATTATCTCAAACCTCAGATTGAAACATTAACCATAAAACTGGTTTTATACATTAACATCCCTTCTGGCAAGGTAGACAGAAAATTAAAATACTTCTCTAAGAAAATCCTTGTAATTTCACATTATTCAAGTATTATCTGAGATGGAGAACTATAGTGATTTATTGTCAAAAAATTAAGAGACCTATTACTTGCCATGGGAAGTACAGACATACTGTTAGTTTGACATAAACCACATAAAGATATTAAATGTGACTCTAATTAGTTTTATTCACCACTCGAGTCTCTGCAGTTAGATTCCTTTGATGCCATCCTGCTTCTATCTAACATGAGTAATGGGAATGGTTAGTGAATAATATTTCATACTGCCACATTCCAGTAGAAGTGGTTTCCACTTGTATGCACAGTTCCAGTGGATGCACTTTGATAAAGTGGTAAAAATGAGATGCTCGTAACTATCTCATTTCTCGACACACAAAATCCTGCAGATTGGTGATACATCAGTACGTGCAAAATTACCCTTTGCTAATACAATGAACCTATTTATTGTAACACCAATGCTTACTTAATCACTGTTGTACAATGCATCATATTTGCTCTGTACTTAAATAATGCTACTCAGCAATAAAGGAACACTGTACAATTCAAAACAGCCTTAATTAAACAAACCAAAGTCAACTTTCCAACTTGCTAAAAAACCCCAAACAACCCAGAAACAGACAGAAGAGTGTACAGATTATACTAAATATCCTGGCCTCTAAACAATAAGCTATCTGTTGATCTGGGAAAAATCTACAAACTTGCTTCTAAACTAGCATCATAACTTTGGTAAGTGCCCTGGACCAAGGACATGTAAAAGCTTGTGATGGGTTGACCTTGGCTGGCTGCCAGATACCTACCCAGCTGCTCTCTCACTCCCCTTCCTCAACAGGACAGGGTGAGAAAATAAGACAGAAAAGCTCATGGGCTGAGATAAAGACAGGGAGATCACTCATCACTTATTGTCATGGCCAATATAGACTTGACAACCTCTCTTTTTCCCAGGCTCAACTTCACTCCTGGCTCCTCTAGCTCTCCCACCCCCAACAAGCAGCACAGGAGGATAGGGAATAAGAAGTTGAGCTCCTGTCTGCCACTACCTCCTCCTCACACTTTTCTCTTGCTCAAGCGTGGGTCCTCTCCATGGAATGCAGTCCTTTAGGATAAACATGCTCCAGCTTGGGCTCATCACCACAGGCTGAAGTTCCTTCAGGAAGTATCCACCTGTTTGATGTGGTTGTTTGCATGGGCTATGGGGAAATACCGGCTCCAGCTCACTCAACACCTCCTCCCGTCTGTCTTCTCTGACCTTGGTGTTCATAGTATTGTTCTTTTTTTTTTCCTTACTCTTCACTGCTGTGCAGCATTTTGCCCTTTCTTAAACACACTTTCCCCAAGGCATACCTGGCTGAAGAGCTCAGCTGTATCATATGGTGGGTCTGTTTGAGATGGCTATATCTGGCATGAGGCAGCCCCTGGCTTCTCCTCACAAAGGCCACCCCTGCAGCCCACCCAATGACATGACCTGGACATGGACACCCAAACCAAACCTCTTTGACTAAAAGAAACCTCCTGATCAGGCTGCTATTAAAACTTCATTCAGCCTTCTCCATATCCTGGGTAACCAGGTCTCACGTTTTCTTCCAGAGAGGTCCAGCATTTTCCCTAATCCTCCTTTTGTCACTGACATACCTATAGAAGCTTTTCTTGTTGCCCTTGATGTCCCTGGCCAGATTTAATTATATCAATCAGGGCTTTAGTTTTCCTGGTTGCTTGGACGATTTCTCTGTATTCCTCCCAGACTACCTGTCCTTGCTTCCACCCTCCGTAGCCTTAGTTTTTGTGTTTGAGTTGGTCCAGGAGCTCCCTGTTCATCTATATTCATCCTTGTTCATCCATCCTCCTGGTGCTTTTGCCTGACTTCCTCTTTGTTGGGATGCACTGTTCCTGAGCTTGGAGGAGGTGATTCTTTAATATTAACCAGCATTCTTGGGCCCCTCTTCCCTCCAGGGCTTCATCCTATGGTACTCTACCAAGCATATGCCTGAAGAGGCCGAAGACTGCTCTCCTGAAATCCAGGGTAGTGAGCTTGATGAGCATCCTCCTCACTGCCCTAAGGATCTTGAACTCCACCAGTTGTAGAGTTGGTTGACATCATTCGTGTCAACACTGAAAGGGTTAGAGGTTAGAGGAAGATGGTTTAATGGCTTATGATGAAAAAAATCTGCTTTGTCAGTAGGAAGGATAGAAAGAAAAATCCTACATGTAATCAACAATATCTGTGTGGTAAATAGCTATATTGAATAAAAATGCTTACAAAGCTTGTATTTGGGAAATCAGCGATACTGACAAAATAATGTTTTTCCTCATACACTCTACTTTTGCTGGGAGGTTTTCCAGGTATAATTATTCTAGAATATTGAAGAATTCATTCCAGAAATAAGATTCAACTAAGTAGTTTTCCAGATGAAAAGAAAAAACTAAATAAATTAGTATTTTTTGTTAGATTTTAAGTTTTTGGCACTGAAATGCACTTATTGCTTTTCATAAGCAGTAAAACAAACAAACAAACAGAACACATTAAAAGGAAAGTGGAGCTGCAATGAAGAATAACAGTGATGGGAGTGGGACTCATGGTTATGCTGATTAGAGAATAGGTTCAGGTTTAGGTTGCAGCTTAGAAAAGACACAAAAATAATTGTGAAAGAAAGTAATTGCTCCTAAAGAAACAGCCTGGACTGAAGACTTTATCTTAAGAAATGAGAAAACCTGATTTCCACTGAGGTAAATTTTTGGTTTCTTGTAATAACTTAGATGTGATTGGAGAGAAATGAACTTGGAAAAGTTATATGGATTAATTAGACCTAATATAGTGTCAGCATGATCTGACAGTCAACTTTTATCTGTGAAGAGTGGAAAAAACTTGTAAAATCCAGAACAGGATCACTGAGATCATGGTGCAAATACATTCCTAGTTAAGATTTAAATATGTAGTCCTATGAATATTTATTAAAGGAAGAAAAAGAAAAAAAAGATTAGTTTAGGGTTGAAGAATGAGCCATATAGTGTTAGTTTAGAACACAGTCAAAAAGAATGACTGAGATTTTCACTGGGTCTCCATCAGAACTGAGTGTCTATTAGAACCGTCCATCTAATTCAACATTAACAGGATTTGAGTATCTAGTTCCCATGTGACTAAAAATTCCAAACATAATTACTAATTGAGAGAAATAAAAGACAGAATACAAGATGGAAAATTACACATAGACATGAGAAGATAAAAAGATTAAAATAAAAGCAACTCTTTCACAAACTGAAACCATAACGACAAAAATTGTAAGCAATACCCACTGTTGAGCAGAGGTTTTAGAGGAGAATCAGGAATGCATTTTTTCCAGAGTTCATGTAAGAAAGGAGCCAATGCTTACCAGTAACCGCAGTGTGGAGCTTACACTGACACTGTAGTAATTGGGAATATATTTGTCAGTAACTCGATTTGCCATATCTTTGAAGAAAAGATACAACTTTCTCAGCAATTAGAAAACGTACCAGAAAAAAACCAGTTACTCACAGAAAGACTAAAGCAGAAGTGGTGTCTCATAGAAACATTTTTTCTGCTTCTCAGAAGATATTGGCTCAGCTTTGTTTAGTTCATCTAATCCTGAAGGAAGTTACATCCACTGGAAAAATATTAACTGTACCAAAATAGAGCATATAAACATAGATAATGTTTAATTAATGTTGCAGTCCACTGGAGAGACAGTTACAAGCAAGGACAAGTGAACTCCAGGGGAGTTTTCCAAAGAAAATCAATGGCTTCCCTTGGTGCAGGAGCTGTGAAGCAGAACATTCTCAGTTTGCTGACAGGAATGGGAGCCTGCTTTGTAAGATAAAACATTGCATTGCCCAGCTGTAGTAGACAGACCTTCTCTGGAGCCATACTTGGGAATAACAGAGCTTTCCATTGTAGTGCGTGGCTCTGGGACTGCAGGCAAACTCTAGACCGGCAGAGAGATTGCATCATTACTTCTGCGGTTTGCCTGCCAAGTATCTGCTTAATACATCTGTTTAGAGATCTATGCAATATTTTACTGATACGGGGATAGGTATAGGAGTAGGCATAAGACTCCATAAGACTATATTAGCTATTATTTCTATGGATAGGTATAAGAATAGGCATAAGACGGCATAAGACTCTGTGAAATACATAGCTCCGTGAAATAGCTCTGTGAATTGCTAGAAGTTATCAAATACTAATCCCTGCTTTGAAACACTAACTACCCGAAAAGAAGGCCAGTAAGAGAGACAAAATAAATGATGGCAAGGTTGTAACTCGTGACCCATAGGAAGAAAAACAGACAAAGAGGAGAGATAAGGACTAACGAGAACTAACATTTGTCTTCAAGCAATAACAAGTAGAAGACAACCAGGTGTCCACTCAAGGCCAGGGAAACGGTTTGGCTCTACAGGCCCAGCCAAAACAAGAGTTTTAGAGTTTTAGGGAAGAAGTGAAAACACACAGCGAGGAAGACCTACGGCCTTCATCCCAAAGACCCCTGCCCACGACCACCAGGAGGCGTGTCAAGGAGGAGTCTGAGGCGGATCCTGAGGCGGGGGCTATGGAAATGATCTCTTGGGAGAGACTGCCGTTTTGGGGGAGGCGGGTGATGAGTATGTCTGTATAAATACAAGAAAACTGCTACGGCGGGTGTGCACGTTTGTGGTGGAGCGATCCCCCATGCACCCAGCGCTGCAATAAACATACCTACTTTACAACTTTCCAAGTTGTGGAGTCTGTTTCCGCACTTCATTACATAGTTGTTAAAGTGAGCAGTGGTAAATTACAGGCCAGGATCTCTTTTTACTCCTTCAACAAGTTCCCTACCAGTCACACTATGAATCTATTGCTGTGATAAGAGGTAACAACAGAGGTACATCCTTCATTCGCACCCCCCATGTTTTCCCGCATCAGCTATATTTGCATGCTATAGAAGTGTTTCCTCATCTCATGTTTGCAGGAAGTTTGGAAAAATAACTGTCAAACCACAATGTTTTCAAGACAACCCATTCTGTCATGAACATAGGAATATGATTTCAAAGTAGACTGAAGCAGCAACGAAAGGTGAGACATCAGAACAGAAAAGGGTTCAAGAGCTATTGTTGGCTGCAAAAGAGGATGCTCTTTGGTTTCTCACTTCACGTGGGTGGGGATAGGCAATCCCCTGAAGCTCAGTGTCACTGCTTAGACTCTGCTTTGAAATAAATGAGAATCTTTCACCTTTATTTGAATTGGCTAACATTTCTGAACTCTCTAAAATCAACAAAATCCTAACAAAATCCTATGCTTAAGCAAATATGCTCACTTGATGACATTCCAGAATGACAGGTTTACCATCTACCTAAGTTAAGTCTCTTCTCGTTCCAGTCCTCTAAGCTTTTTCAAGAAAAGATCCACTATAAAAGTGTTGTTATTAACTACGTGAAATACCAAAGCCAAAACTGAAGATTTTGGTGAGATACCTAAAAAAAGCTGTATGTTGCTTGACCCTTTAGTGTGAAAACAACATGTAAAAGACACAACACAATGATCTTTGTGTCTTTTTGGTCAGTAAATGTTTTCATATAATTCAACTGGCAATACAGAAACAGTTGTTGATATTATTAAAAAGTTTTCTTGTCCTCAGAAAACAGATTCAGAAGGTCTTCCACTCTGTGGAAGCTGAGGTGTAAGTAATAATGTATATCTGCATAGTTTGGAACCATCCATATCATTACAAATCTTAAAATGTGCATTAGACATCCTGGTGCATAAAAAAATTATGAATAGGTCTTCTATAAACTCCATAGGGGAAAGACTAATTAAAATTTATGACTTCACAGTCTGGACATCCAGACAGCTGATACAAAGACTCACATTTCAAGCAGAAACTTTTTTCCTTCAATCTCTGAACCAATTAGCCTTGCCAATTCCTCTGTATTTCTGCAACAGCAATGATATGGTTAGGGAATCAAAACCTCTCATTGGATCCAAAAGCCATTGCTGGTCCAACTCTGCATGTATTTAATTCCCATTCAAATTAAGTTCACATACACCTATCCCCAGAAACTCCTCACCTGTTTATCAACATTTGTCCATAAGTGCTTGTATGGATCATCCGGCTCATAAATCCAAATCAAGTTTCTCGGCAATGCCCAGCACACAGGTGACACAGGGGCATTGTAGAAGCAACCCAGCTTTGTATTGCATTGAGGCAGAGACGACCCACGAGGAGCTGTGTAGATGGCTCAGCCCTGAGTTGTCTGATGAGTCAGCGCTGCATTATACAAAGAACCAAAACTTGATTTGAGCCTTGAAATCCCTCAACAAAGAATATGCCCTGAGTCTCAATTCAACCATTGTCCAGTTGCCTGAGATAAGGTATTCAGGCACAATCGATAAGGGGAAGCTCCCTGTCACACCCTTAAAGACCCTTAAACATCCTTAAAGATCCTTGAAGACCCTTGAAGACCCTCAAAGCCACCCCCACCCCCTCCCCCACCCCCCACCCCCCCTTAAGTACAATCGATAAGGGGAAACTCCCTGTCACACCCTTAAAGACCCTCCTCAGGCATGGTACCTACACAGTCACGTACATCAGGGGATAAAAGCCCTACGATTTGGGTTGCAAATGGGGAGCTGCTTCTCCAAGTACACAGCTGGTCTGTGAGGAGATTCTTTCCCCCCTTGATCTGGACGCCGACCAAGATAACTTCCCTGGAACTGAGAGCCCTTACCTGGAGGGGTAAGTGATTATTTAGCAGCTTTAAGTCTAGTACGCTTGTGCGTTGCCTCTTTTGTGTGCTGCAATAGTGCATTCTGTGACTCTGCTGTGCTGTAATAGTACATTCCGTGACTCTCCTGTGTGCTGTGATTGTGTATTGCAATAGTGTATATTTTGGCTTTAAATTGCAATGGTGCATTCCTCCATTGTATCTATAAAAACCTGTAATAGTGGCGTGTTGAATCTGCAAGTGCAGTTCGAGTAAATTGTTATCTCGAACCTTACAGTTAAACCTGTAAGTGCAGTCCAAATAGACCGTTTGCTTGGACCTTGTAGTCGAGTCTCTTTTTGTCACAGCGCTGTAGGTACAAAATTTATTACACAAAGGCATGAAAACATCTTCTAAGTGACAAGTCTTTTTCTCCCAGAAGAAAAAAACTAAGGACTTAAACCTTTCTGAACTAATCTATGTAATTTACTGTTCTTAACATATAACGCCACGGCTGTTTGGAAAGACAGACCTGTAATGCATTTAAAAATTTTGGCATGTAAAGAGAAGATTCTGTGAAGCTAAATGTACGTTTATTCATCAGCATTTTAAATTCAGGAAATGTTTAGTACTTTGGTACATCAGCTTTGTCACTAGGTATATGGACTGCACTGTGCAGTCTGTTGCAATGAACTGCTTTAATAATCAGGTGGAGTACACATAAACGTTTTCACATGGGCCATGCCGATACTGTTTTCTGAATGTCAAATTCAGCCGCAATGAATCTTTAGGTGCTTTAAAGATCACGGAGTAACTAAATTCGTATCATAAGCCAAGACATGAGAGGATCAAATTTTGCATTTAGATGTCCAGGTAAACTCAATCATGGTAGATACTTGTATTGAACTGCACTGTGACCTGAACTTGCTGCTAATTCTGAAGGGAAAGGCTTGTGTAGAGAATATGCTAGGACATGAACTTTCAGAAAATCTAATACTGTGAAATAAAATTAAGCTACGATAAAATGCTCATTTGTTGTTGTTGTTGTTGTTTGTTAGAAAACGTTATGAAATCTCTTTGTAGATCAGCCCAGTTGAAGCAGTACACTGTCCTAATCAGCTGATAATGGTATATGTAGAGACAGAAACATGCTTACATATGTTTTCTTGTGGGTTTTTTTCCAGATCAAAGAAACTGATTGCTTTTGTAATACAAAAAAGACCTAAGAGTATGAAGTAAACATTTTCAAATTACTCAAAAAGACAAAATGCTAGAATTTCAATCCTAAATTTTCTACATTTACATGTGTACTTGTATAATATACACGCACATATATATATGTGTATTTACACATATTTTAAATACAATCACATACACATTCTTGGTGTAATTACATCTAAATTTATTGTGTATTCATTTGGAAACCATGTAGTATAATATGTTATATGAAAGCTCTCTTCCAGCATCTACTGATGAGTCCAGCTTCACTGCCAGAGGTGACAAGAAGTATATCAGCATAAACACGCTGGCTGTGCTTTCACCTACTGCTGGGAGACAGGCTATCCTTACAGCCATTGGCTTTGGAGCACTGCTAACCAGCCACAGCGAGTCATGGCAGAGTTGCACCAAAGGATAATAGTACTGTGTCAAGGAGTCGTATATCTAGCAGATACACATATTCTCAGGTGTGAGAACAGTGGCAGAGTATTTATACTTAACTAAGGACACTTGATGAAGTGGTTAGCTCACTGAAGTTTCTAGGTGATAGCCAGGGAGCTGCTCTGCACAGGAAGGGGAGCTGGGGGCCAAGGGTGATGGCAGGGCCAGCAGGGCAGGGGTTTCACTGACCAGGGCGCAGTCCCACTGTGCTGGGACAAGGTGAGTGGACCAGGGCCAGTGATGGTAACCAGGATCAGCCAAAAGTGTCATGAATGCCAGACAAGTCTGTGGTGATGAGATAAGTCTGACTGAGGTCAAGCCTGGAAGTCAAATCTGCAGGTCAGGATCAGGGTCTGGATCAGTAAGGTATGTGGCCAGGCAAGGGCTGCACTGTTGTTCAGGAAAGGCTGCACTGTTGTTCAGGAAAGGACCAAGATCGAATGGCAAGAATTAAATGCAACTTCTAAACAAAGAGGGTGATGACTCTGCTTCTTGCTGCTTTATCTTACACTGCTCTGTCCACGTAGCTCTCTGATTTAGGGCCTTTCAGTGACACCAAAACCTGTCCCTGAGCCCAGGGAGCGAAAACCCTGACACAGCAAAGGAAAAAACTGCTGAAATCAGAGCACTGACAGCAAAAGCCAGAAGTGGTACCTTTGCTAATTTGGAAAGGAATGTACATGTACTTACACTTGATTCTTGTTGCTACCAACAGTTTCCACAAAAAAATTTTAGATCAAAAAGAGTAATACATCAGAGTTTATGGCACCAATCATTCTTACCCAACTGGACTGAGTTGAGATAATGAACTACTACTAATTACTAATCAACTCAAGGTACCTATCCTGCCTACAAGAGGCAGGCCATTTCCTCCTGGCTGTGGAGGATGCAACGGCGTCCTTGGTGCCGCAGCCCAGGATGGTGAGCAACAACTGGTGACCCTGACGTGATACATCCGTGAGACCCAGGGAAGCCCCGACAGCCCGAGCCAAAGGAGCCCGAGCCAAAAGAGCCGGAGCCGGGAGCTCGAGCGAGAGTCCTTTGGAGAAGAAGGTAAAGCCACAAGCCCCGATGTGGTATTCGCGGGAGGGAAGCGTGCTGGAGTTGGATGAATGGGCCGGGTCTCTGCTCACCCATAAAGCCTTTGTGAAAACAAAAAAAATGGTAAAACAAAAAGGGGGAATTATGGCACCAATCATTCTTACCCAGCTGGACTGAGTTGAGATAATGAACTACTACTAATTACTAATCAACTCAAGGTACCTATCCTGCCCACAAGAGGCAGGCCATTTCCTCCTGGCTGCGGAGGATGCAACAGCGTCCTTGGTGCCGCAGCCCAGGCTGGTGAGCAACAAGAGTTATGGTGAGAACTACAGTAAGAAGATAAACTCCTGATAAGATTATGATGTAGCTATGGCTGTGACGTCACTGGAGAAAGCATGCAGATAAAGACACAAACAATAACGACCTGGTATTTTAACAGTTGTCTTAGCCTGATATAGTGAAAACAGAGATGGTGTTTATTTGCCTATAACATTGATCTTTTTAATGAGTTTGATGAATGGAAGCCATGTGGTAAGGTACTTATTATGATCTCTTTTAAGATTAGTCATCTCTTCCATCATCAGCACATCCTTTTCCTTAATGATCCATCTGTCCAGTGATAAGATATTCAGACTACACCATTCAGCAGCAACAGGCCTTTCAGCCGAAGTAATGAATTCCTTAGTTGTGCTTCTGAAGTATTCACAGATGAATTTCAATCTATCCCCTGAAACATCTATCCCTGAATATGTTTCAGCTGCTCAGGGTTGTGTCTTAAGTTGCACCAGCTTAACATTTCTTGCTTAGTATTTTAGGTACTCTGTGATATTTGCTGGTCTTGAGTTCAAACAATGCCCTGAGATGATCAGTGGTTTTGCATATTGCAGGCTTAGATTTTAAACATAGCAAGTAGACTTTAACTATTATTCCAAAATATTGAAGTATGTGATTTTTGTAACTTGGCACTGGATCAGAACTAGACAGAGCCTTTAGGTTTTCCAGCCTGGAGCCAGCGGCAGAGTTCTTTGTTATTTTTTACCATGGATTGGTTTACATGACACCAGGCCTGCTGGCAACAGACAGGGTACACCTGTCTCAAAGAGAGGAAAGGATCTTTGTATAGGAGTTAGCAGGCCTCATTCAATGAGCTTTGAATTAGATTTGAAGGGAGAAAGGAATAAAACCAGGCTCACTAGGGATAAGCCTGGGGAGAGCATGCCAAAGTTTGAAGGTCAGTGTACTAGTATGGTCCTTCAATCTGTCATTTTAGTGGATGAAGGGGATGGGGATCCATGTGGCAGCAAAGATGCAAGGATTATTGATGTGTTAGAAACCATGGAAGCACCCGATAATGGTCACATAGGAATTAGGGCTTCTTCCCCTAGAAAGGTGGTGGAATCAATAGCCCAACTGACGTGCATCTAAACCACAGCACAGGCAACAAACAGGAGGAGCTGGAAGCTATTGTGCAGCAGGAAAACTATGGTATGGCTGCCATCACGGAAACATACTGTGATGACTTGGACAACTGCAATGCTGCAATGGATGACTGTAAGTTCTTCCGAATGGGTAGGTAAGGAAGGACAGACAGTGGGGTAGCCTTGCATGTTAGGGAGTGTTTTGATTGTCTAGAGCTTAATGATAGTGGTGATAGGGTTGAGTATTTATGAACCAGGAGGTTCCTGGAGTGTGTGGAAGACAAATCCCTGACACAGCTGATGAGGGAGCCAACTAAGGAAGGTGCCCCACTGGACCTGTTTTTTGTGGACAGAGAAGGACCTGTGGATGATCTATTGGTTGGAGGCCATCTTAGAATCATAGAGTCATAGAATGGTTTGGATTGGAAGGGACCTTAAAGATCATCTCATTCCAGCCCCCGTGCCATGGCCAGAGACATCTTCCACTACATCAGGTTGCTCACAATCTCATCCAGCCTGGCCTAGAACACCTCCAGGGATGGAGCATCCACAACTATTCTGGACAACCTGTTCCAGTGCCTCACCACCCTCAGTGTGAAAAATTTCTTCCTTACATCTAATCAAAATCTACCCTCTTTCAGTGTTCAGTTTTGGGCCCCTCACTATGAGAAAGACGTTGAGGTGCTGGAGTGTGTCGAAAGAAGGACGATGAAGCTGGTGAAGAGTCTAGAGCACAAGTCGTATAAGGAGCAGCTGAGGGAACTGCAGTTGTTTAGCCTGAAGTAAAAGAGTCTCAGGGAAGACCTTATTGCTCTCTACAACTACCTGAAAGGAGGCGGTAGTGAGATAGGTGTTGGTCTCTCTCCCAAATAACAAGTGAATAACACTAGAGGAAATGACCTCGAGTTGCACCAGGGGAAGTTTAAATCGGATATTAGAAAAAATGTCTTCACTGAAAGAATTGTCAAGCATTGAAACAGACTGCCCAGGGAAGTGGTTGAGTCACCATCCCTGGAGGTATTTAGAAGACATGCAGATGTGGTGCTTAGGGATATGATTTAGTGGTGGACTTGGCAGCGCTGGGGTAACGATTGGACTTGAAGATCTTAAAGGTTTTCCAGCCTAAATGATTCCATGATTCTATGATTGTATTATTTTATTTCTCATATTAGAAAATACACAAAGATCCTTGAACTCTGATGTAGTAGATGCGTAAGTACTTGCTTACCTTTATTTTCAGTAGTCAACTTTTCCACAGATTTTGACAATTCCTCATTAGGAAAGGAATAAAACAAGAAAACATAATTATATCATTAAAGAAATTAATGGTGAGCTAGATCTTGAATGTTTCATGTGATTTTTTGTTCGATTGGGGCAAAAAAGGAAAAAGAAAAGAAAAAGAAGTAGGTGGTAGAACTGAAATAGGTCAAGATAATGGTGACGTGCAGTCAGAAGCGTGGAGTGAACTCTGTACAAACATCAAATAGATGATATTTTAACATGTAAAAGAAATGGGTGATCTGTCATGCTTTGAAGTGGGGGGGAGGTCCGGGTGGCAGAAGCTGCCCATCAGACCGGACTCCCATCCCCCTCGGGGCTTGAGCCAATCGAGCCTCTGCGAATTGCCCTATTTATGTCGGGACAAAGGAACTGGAAAGGTGTGTGCCTTTTCCCAGGAGCAAGGAGAAGGGAGGGGGGAATGGTCCCCGGTGGCTGCTCACCCCCCGCCCCCCCGTCGAGGATGGCCCGGACAGAGACGCTTGGGGAACTCAGGGAGAGCCCCGCTCCCGGGGTGCCCACCGGGCCGAGTTCACCCAGAAAAGACTGAGATCTAAGAGACAAACAGCCACACAGATAAGAGGTCAGCGAAGATGGAACGGAACAACGTGTGCCGCGGCTGAGTCCCCCTTGCGAGCAGCCCCTTTGCAACCAGTCCTCGGTGGAGCAAGCAGAGACCCACTCGCAGCCCGTGGAGAATCTATGTGGAGAAGAGATGCCAGAGCCTGAGCACGGTACGCATCTAGAGTCTGTGGGATGACCCCCACCGACGGGGAGGTGTTTCGTTAAAGGAGATGCCTGAGCCTGAGACTGTTGTGAATCATGGGCACAGGTCGAGGCACATTTATGCATCTAAGTCTGTACAGAGATGCATTTAAGGTCGATCTGACGACCCACGCCGGAGCGCATTTAAAGTCTGTATGATGACCCACGCCAGAGCGAGTGGCTACAGCTCCTTAAAAGTCCAGGACTGGTAAAGCCCGCACTTGGGGCAAATCCGATGGGGTAAGGATTTGCGTCCTAGCGGGCAGGATTCACGCTTTTCGCTGTGAGTAGGGGATCCACTGGATCAAGGGACAATGGTGTAAGGACTCCTTCTCCTTTAAGGGAAGCGGCAGTAACAACATGGAATGAACTGACCTGCACTCCCCCATTCCCTGCCCCCCTGCGCCGCTGGGGGGAGGAGGTAGAGCTGGGAGGAAGAGGCAAAGGGGGGAGCGGTGTTGTTTTCAAGTTCTAGCCTTGTTTTCTTGTTATCCTCTCAAGCAACCGTTTTTGTTTGCTTTTCTCTTTGTAGGTAGCTGTTAATAAACTGTTTTGCTTTAAGAAAACAGCCTCTTTTGTCTGGGACCGTGGTTGGTGGGTGCTCCTCTGTTCCTGTCTCGACTCTCAGCTCTTTTATTACATTTTTCTCCTCTCCACTTTACTGGAGTGGGAGAGCTGCGTGGGGTTTAGTTACCGGATCGGCCTAACCCACGACAGTGATCATATGGTAGATTTTATAAAAATACATATCTAGCAGATGTAATTATTCTGCTTAGTCTGTAGTGACAGGTTACTTCTTCCTAAGATATCAAAGTGACAGGCAAAAGATATAGGGGGAAGAAATGGTAACTATTTCTTACATCAGAAAATGCCAGAAGAACTTAATGAAATTAACAGGCAGTAGACTTAAACAGAAGGAATTCCTTCCTTACACAACACAGACTTAAGCCTGAGAATCCATTGTGGCCATAGAAGCTACAAGTATAAGTGAGAAAGCAGAAAGCATTAAGATGCATCAATGGTAAAGAGGCTTAAAAGGGATTATTTAATATGGAGGTATAGATATAACCTTTCACTCAGTATGTTCTTCAGCCCTAGACTGATATTAGCTGAGAAAACACCATGGGGGTTGCATATTCATTTTTCAGTCTTTCTCTAGCCTCTGTCAGAGATTAGTTCTGTAGAGCTCAAGTGAGGTCACATTTCAATGAGGCTACCTGCAAGCTTAAAATGAATCATATTAATTGGTGCTTTGTGATTCAAGAAAATGCTGATTCAAGAAGCCAAACCAGCTTCTCACAGTCTGGATGGAACTGATTTCTACTGTGCTTGTATTCATCATAAACATGAACTGTAGGCTTATAAGATTGTATTTGTTTACAATATATTAGAATGTAATAATTCCTCTGGGAGAAGTTTAAAAGATCCATAAATACAGTTTCTCAAGAGAAATAAGACAGATGGAAGCACAAAGCTTCATGAACAGAACTCACCTTAATGTTTTGGACATGAAAAGTCAGAATTCAGCAAGTGGAAATAATCAATTAATTCGGATGTGTTGATGTAGTGTCTGCTGTGATTTTGTCTTTGTGAGTTTCTTAAAGGCCTATATTCAAACATGAATTTAACATCCAAAAAACAACTAAAATGTGAATGATCCACTAGGGCCTGTTTCCTGCTCCTAAGTTTGTCTCTGAGTCAGCCTGCCTAAAATGGCTCTGCCCACAGAATGTTACATGGGAACACAGAGCTGGAGCAGATACAACTTTAAAATTTTAATGCTAATTTTAATGCCTAAATAGTATCCCAAGTACTAATTATCAGTGCTTTACAGAAAGGGAAAACTCAAATAAAAAGAAGAGGGGTAGGGGAAAAATTAACTGGTGTAAAAAATTAAGTAAAAGGAAAAAACATTTTAAAAAATGCTAGAAACAAACAGTGGAAGCCCTGCCCGGGAGTACTGTTATGATAACTTATCATTTCTAACCTGAATGTTTGTAAAGGTCTTTGAAATCCTCAGATGGGGCATATTATTAAATGTGCAATATGTTACCATCTTAGCAGTGTGAAAGTCCAAGCAAGATTCTGTTTTTTTTCCCCTGGTAATTTCTAGACCACTTTGTTGTTCCACCAATATGCTGCTGCATGATGTTCACCTGCGATTTCATACAAACAAAAGCATCCTCAGACAGATGGCTGACTCTGGACTACTGCTGACCAGTTTTAGCAAAGAGATGTAGTTCCTAATGAGAACAGGCATTAATATCTTTCTCATGCAAATTATTACTTCTCACTAGCACTCTCGAATCATTACAATCCAATATTGGATTCCCTGTAACAAAATGGAGTTGCTAGGCAACGTGAGTGGTCAGTCGCTTTCTTGTGAGAGCTGACTTTAAAGAACACTTTATTTATTCTTTTCTGAAGTTTGAACTATTATTATTTAACATGATTGTAGATGTGTTAAACCAAGATTTCATATCAACAGAAAAAAGTAAGACTCATCATTTGACTTTCACTTTTTAATACCAAACTTTTTCATTCTGAGATACATTTTCCACTGCAGTCTTGCATGCAGAACCATTAGAGAACATTAATTAGCATGTTGTTAGGATGTAATGGATTTTAATGGCAGAACTGGAAGGTTGCCCACATGTCCCTAGAAAACTATAAGCAGAGATTCTCCGGCTAAAATAGAAAAACAGATGGATAAGTATGAAACTAATGTTATTTCTTCTGGGGCCAGAATGTCAAAGTGGGTATCTAAAAAGTTTCTTTCTTTTTTTCTTTTTTTCTTTTTTTCTTTTTTTCTTTTTTCTTTTTTTTCTTTTTTCTTTTTTCTTTTTTCTTTTTCTTTTTTCTTTTTTCTTTTTTCTTTTTTCTTTTTTCTTTTTTCTTTTTTTCTTTTTTCTTTTTTCTTTTTTCTTTTTTCTTCTTTCTTTTTTCTTCTTTCTTCTTTCTTTTTTCTTCTTTCTTCTTTCTTTTTTCTTTTTTCTTTTTTCTTCTTTCTTGTTTTCTGTTTTTCTTCCTTCTTCCTTCTTCCTTCTTCCTTCTTCCTTCTTCCTTCTTCCTTCTTCCTTCTTCCTTCTTCCTTCTTCCTTCTTCCTTCTTCCTTCTTCCTTCTTCCTTTTTTTTTCTTCTTCCTTCTTTCTTTTTTTTTTCTTCTTCCTTCTTTCTTTTTTTTTTTTTTCTTCTTTTCTTCTTTTTTCCTTGAGCAGACTACACAGAGCAGAAATAAATCAAGTATCAGTTTAAGACTGGAACTTAAAAAGGAGTTAAAGTAATTTAAATATATATTAGAAAAGAGTGAAGAGCTGAAGCTTTACTTAGAGATAAGAGTGAATAAAATCCTTTACTCATTTTATGCATGCTGCAGTATAGCATTGTTTGAATTACATTAGAAATCAGTCTTGAGTCATAGAATTCAGATCATGATGTAGGTCTCTGGAGACTGGATCCTGGGTCATCTATACAATTCAAGGACACATTCAGGAGGCTTGCCAACGGTTTCGCATTCGTTTCATAAAGGAGGAAGTAGATTATTATTTTCCCTAAATCATTTATGTGAAAGTTGTTTCTAAAGACTGGACTAAGAAACAAAAGTTTCTTCAAATTAAAAAAGATCAGATATGTGGCTCTGGCAAAGGTTCACCTATGCAAAGTCAATTTCATATGGGTAGTATTGACAATATTTCAATAAATAAGGTTGGAAGGTGGTTGTGCAATGACAACGTGGCCTACTGCAATATGCACTGTGTTCAGCAATGACTCAAGCTTAGAGGACCCAGGATCAGGACTTGTTTGACTGACAGATAAAAGAACATTGGCAAGGACACCAGGATTAACATGACTGTAGTACTACTGGGGGTCTTTTAACTTCCATCTGTCAAGAGAGGCAAGCAGATGTGGCTTCCCTGTAACACCTCATTGAAGAGAGAACAGCTCTAATGGTGCAGTACCTTGCCAAAGACCATGCTTAGTGAATTGCTTATTTGGTTTCACAGAAATCATTTTGTACCTTCAGCAACAAGTTACGGAACTTGATCAGCCATATAATGTCTACAAAATTAGTATCCTTAGAGAAGAGATTCTCTATGTTCATTAAAATAAGTGGTTTAAGAAAACACAGTAAAATTAAGTCAGTAATTACTTGCCCCACATCCAGGCTATGAACCAGAAAAGGTTGCTGAGATGATTTCTAATTATACCTCTTTTAAATGGGTTTGAAAAGGCTAAATAGTAGCAATATCAATGTCTTAATCCATCAAAGATATGACCTGTGTCTATATCTGTAACAAAGCAACAGTAATGGAGGGATACATATGTGTGACAACCACAACTTTTCTCCTAGATTTTGATATGTCAAAACCAAAGGTGAAACTACAGAAAGTATGCACTAACAATATTGTGTTTCGTTATTAAATATCTTTGATTGAGTTTATGGTAAACTATTAGACTTGCCCTTGCCTTAAACATTGTGATCCTCAGGAATACAGTTTGACTTTCCTTCTCCAAAATTTTCCATGTTTAGATCTCCACCATATTCTGCCTCCCACCAAATAGCAAAGACCATAGAGAATACTAGACATACTAGAAGACTAAACTGGAAAACAATCCTAGAAAACAGAGATACATGTTGAGGTGATGAAGGTGGGATATGTGTCACTTCACTTCAGCCTTTACTTATTAGATGTCCAAGAGGTAGGGCTTGGGTTCCTCCACAGTCAATAGAGAAAGTCAAGAAACTCTGAAATGCTTGTCTTTTTCAGGCAGAATTTTGAGCACCGGTGAATCTACCTGTGGAGTCTGAACCTCACACTGCAATGTTTCTGCAAAAAGCCGCATTGTTTTATGCTGCGGTCGATGTAATGACATCATGTTAATATAGGTCTAGGTTTAAATTAGCCAACTTCAATAGCAGAAGTAATCTGGCTCAACTACATATGACGTAATTCACTGATAATCAAGATAAATTAACCTTAATTACTTTTGATAGTTGAATTGGCTTATTGATAGGTCATTTTGTTATCTCTAGAGAATACTGTAGCCTGTAGTCATAAATTAGTAGTATTTACTGTATTTATCACAGGAAAGCATCTCTTTAAATAAGGAACTGAAGTGAAAATAGCTGAAGATAGGAGAACGCATTAGACATGCTTGCCTCATTTTCACTCTTGCAAGGCATAACATTAGGATTACAGTCAGAGACAGTATACTGATCTAGATGGACCTTTAGCTCTCTCATTCTCTTTCACTGTTTGCTTTTGCATAAATATTGTTGAGAATGAGCCTGAGTATGGCAGCACTTCCTTGTAGTACTGAGACTTTAAATATCTCCTGTTTATTTTCTGTTTTCAGTTGAAACAAACATATTTGAACAGATAAGTGTTACTTTAAAATTTTCATATTATCCCCTCTAAATTTCCATTTTGAACATTGAAAGTTCAAAGCTGTTAATTTCAGGGGTGTGTCAAAACAGAAGTGAAGGAAGGGATCTGATTCTTCTTACTTCTAAATAATGGTGATTAATGGTGATTAATGTGGAGAAGCATTGCCCTTCTCATTCAAAATAGCAGTAATTCTATTTCTAGTGAGGAGATGAGAATGGCATGCACAGTAGGATCCTTGGGATTAGCAGACTGATTTCCCTTGATCCAAGCACTTCCCACTAATTCTAAGAGATGGAATTCTCTATTAAAGAATAAAATAGAAAAGGTATTTTGCTGAATTAGGAAAAAACCCCCATAAATGGAAAGAAAATAATTCTGTTTACAGCAGCAATTGATCAACACAGGAGAAATTGAAATTAATCAACAATTGAACTAAAATATGTAATTCACCCCTTTTTTTTAAATATACTTGCAGTTTTTATTGTTTGGCTTGTGCAACTGATGGCTCATTAATGTTTCATTAGAAAAAATCAGTACATGAATTCTGATTGCAACAAATTTATGTTAGCTATATTCTTACCAGGTTTTCTCTTTTTCTCTTTTTTATGTAAGTGATGTCTCATTAAAGTATTACCACTTATAAAAGTTTTGGGGTTAAAGACAGCTTCTTTATTCTCATTTTCATGGGTCCTTTTGCAATGCCTAACTCACGTTATTGTTAGTGGAAATTTAATACAAGGTAAGAATATGACAGAGGCAGACAAGCTGAAATGAGAGCGATCAGAAAAGGCATATAGTAGTAGACAGAAGTAAAGATAAATATGTAGGCTTTCAGTTCGGTCTTCACGTGTTATGATTACTGAGGAAGAAATAGAATTTAAACTTCTACGAGGAACAACAATCCATAATCATCCAGGCTGATGTAAGTTGTCATGGTGATCTGCCACTATTTGCAGATAAGCCCCCAACTGCTGCACAGACAATAATATGGGCAGTAGTAATTCACATTGTTGTGTATAAAATGGTCCCGCCAAACCTTAAGGACATGTCTTCACTAGGTTTTGATAGAAGTTCACTCTCTTTCGTCAATGAAATCTCCTCTTTAGGAAGTACTCCATCTTCCAGTATATAAGATATGTGTCTCTTTCATCATGCATTAGTAGACTGTGGGAGACAGTGCAGTTACGTTCCTTTTATGACTCTTACAGAGATAGGAGACACTAATATCAGAACATGATAGTCTCTTTCTCGGGGAAGAGATGGTGTTATTTCTGTGTGTTTGGATAAGTCTTTGCAGAATGTCTAGTCTTGTTTGTGGTTTTCTCTGCCCTACCAATGACAAGCACTAACAGAACATCCAATGAGACACAAAGGAAAACGGCATGTTTCTTTTTAACTCCTTCAGAATATATAGGAGATGAAATGTAAGAAAACTGTGTGTAAGTGCTGCTTTCAGATCTTAGAGATGAAGCGTTCATGTGCCAGAACATTATTCAAATGTGATGAAAATTGTCTCCAAATATGTTGTAGGTGGTAGAGAGACTCATAGCCCTATTCCCAACACTTCAATCTCCCTACCAAATACAGTTTAAAAATAACATGACACCGGTTTGACATAAATTGCCACAGACTATACATTTGTCATTCCTATTACTGAATAGAAACCAGGCATTATGAGCTGACATGCATTTCATTCAAGTATGTCTGAAATACTTAGATTGGAAAATAAATGAAACAGTCAATACTAGTGATGTGATTAATATAAGATCTGGTTTGGGCTGACTTCACAAGTGTGCAAGAAATTGCTTGTTGGACATCAGAGTATTTTCATTGTGCAACAGTTAGGGGATTATGGCTATGAGAAGCACCTTCAACCTCAGTGAACCTGACTGAAGCTGTATCTTTGAGAAATATTTGTGTTTACAGTGGAACAGGGTCTGCTCTTCTGTTTTCCTGATTTGAAGTCTATAAACAGCTGTTGAAGACGTGGCTCAAGTGAGCTTCGTAATGGTTCCTGCTACTGTAAATATCTTCCTCTGGTATTAATTGAGATCATGTTCTGAAAGCAACTTAAACTGAGAGCTCTAAGAATGGATTCAAGCATGACTCTTTGAAAAACAGACATGGATGAACCCTGTTAATACTTACACAAATTTCACAGGTTCTTTGTATCAGATAACTTGTAGAGTGCTCATTTTCTATGACTGTGTGAGCAAATTAATTTATAAAGTGAGGAGGAATCACATAAAAGCATCAAACATAAAGTAAAATTCTGCATAATACTGTGGAAGACATTTAGAAATGGTTCTTATGAATGTCAGTGCTAGTAGCTTTTTTTTCATAACCTAATCTATTGCGGAATACTTATAAATGCCCAGGGCATTAAAATTCCACTTCCTACTAAAGAAGAAATCAGTGACATGGAGTTTAAATATAACTTGTTTTGTTTGCACCTATATAAAAATTCTGGAATATAGGTCTAAGCAGTCATCACTTTCACACGTATCAGTGTAGCATTCTTGTTCAGAAAACCGGTCTCAGGATTTTACTCTGATCATAACACAGTTTAGAGATGAGAACACATTTTATCATAAGAAAAACCCCTGCTACCTTGAATAAACAAAACTAGCAGGGTGGAAGATGACTTTTCCAACAGAAACTTTGATCAAAATCCTAGAATAAGAAAACTCAGCAGGGTAAATGTAGCAGTGACCCAGGATGATATCCAAGATAACTGTAAATATTTACAACTCAGTAGAAAAGTTGGCTTTCAGCTATCAGTTTACATGTACGATTTGCAATAATGAAAACGATCAGAAATTGTGAATGATGGCATTCACGTTGCTCAGCTTTTGATTAGGTATCTTCACCTGATTTTCTCACTGAGGTCTTCCTTTGTAGCAAGTGGAGAAAATTAGGAACTTTTATGACTTAGACATGCAGGATGTAAAATCAGTTCGTTTAAAAAAATCTGCTTTTGTAATGGATGTTTTGGATGAAATAAATTTACATCTAATTATTTCCTGCGTTTTCCTGCTTTTATATGTTAAACATTCATGATTCCATTTCTTCTTGAAAAATGTATTAGCTCACAGGGGAACAGGACTTTTAACTTAGTAAATAGAGATGTACTCCTCATTATTATTGTCTACAAAATGTACATTTACATAGATGAAAGTGGATGAAACAATAAACCAAGGCATTATTTTTTTTCTCGAATCTAGAATTTCTAGAATTTCTTTTACTGATTTTAAGACCAGTCTGAAAGTGAATGTAGTTGTCAGGATAAGTTCATAACAGGACTAAAATTTGATAGACATCACCTAGGCAGAAGAGACTCAAAAAAATGGAGCCAGGAGTCTGTTATTGCCTGCTTAGTTACTCAGACTATGAGCTTTGATCCAGACTTTTTTCTAGAATGATTCAGCTGGCCGGATCAGACTAAATCCTGCTGCTGCAGGATTTCTGTCTCCATAGTTTTACAGATAAAAACTTTTTTACCGTTTGCACTGGGAAGCTACTACAACTGATAAACAATTACTTAAGAGTCCAGACCTTCAACAGCACTAACATGGATCCTGAGGACGAAAAGGCTAGCTTCATCTGACCAATTCATAGATATTTGCAGTGCGAGTGCTTATTACCTAGACACATATGTCTAGATTCTCTTCCTTGTCAGAGAAAGAGGTTTTCTAGGGTACAAAACATTTAATCCCACTGAACCACGGAAGCACCTCTTTCTCTCCCTTGCCCAGAAGGTATGAATGCCAGAATGAACAGGCATTACCAGTTCATATGTAGATGCCTGTATTGTCAATGACTGTAGCCAGTTGGGTGAGAGGTATCTAACCCGGGTGGTCAAGGAGGAGCTGAGAAGTCCTTACTCTCTCTTTGTCCTGGGCTGCTGTAGACAAAGAAAACTGTAGCCAAAGTCTAAGGTAACTCTTTGAAACTGCTCAGATTTATCCTTCCCCTCTCTGGACATTCCTAGGAATTCATCTACCTAAATTTTGACTAACTATAAGCTGTAGACATACATTTTCACACTCCCTGATTCACTGCTTGCTTCCAGGTAGAAGAAAATGCCAGTCTGGACAATTTTGTTCATACTGGAGAATCCTCTCTAGATCTTTGGATCTCTTACAGAGAAGCAACTTATGCACCGTTGAGTATTATAAAGAAAGGGAAAGGGTTTTGACCTTGAAATCATCAGCTGTTATTTAGAAGGAATCCTGCCAGAGAATATTTTCTTGGTTTCTACTATGCACATTTAAAAACTCATTAGTAAATGCTCTCATTTAGTCCAGGCATGCTTTTCTATACTGTAGTATACATCAGCAGCATTATAAAGCTAATACAAGTCCTGAAGTATCTCTTTCTCATTCTTTTAATCCTTTACCTTTTCATGGCACAAAATATTCTCCTGAGGATAATAAAATCACAAGTAGACCAGTTTTTGAAATAAACCTGCTTTTATGTATATTTCTTGTTACAAAGTATGTTGGAAATAATCTTTCACAGTATAGCATGTATATGTATATTCGTGTTTATAGTTTGCATAGTGAAGATATACATATGTATGCATTTGTACGTGTGTACTATGTATATACCCTCTAATCATAACAAGAGGAAACACAAGTTGAAAAGAACCAAGTGCTCAATTAATGAAAATGAACAAGACTCCTGAAAGCCAGGATGCTGTGCTGCTTTACAGCAGCAGATGTTCAAAGTGAAATATTGAATTTGATCATAGCTTAAATGAGCAGACTTTGCTTAAGACTCTGAGCTGTACATGGTTCTATACAGGTATCCCTTGTCTGTGCATGGGTCCCAGTGGCATTTAATGTCTAAAGTTTTATTTTACTTCTCTTTGAAGAGTTCCATCCAACTCTTTTCTTGTTCCTTTTTTTTTTTTTTTTTTTTCCCTTGTAAGAAAGATGATGGGGGCTTGTGAATGAAAAGGATGACTCTACCGGAGTAGCTGTTTGATGAATGCAGGCTTCTGTTTCAACTTGTACAATGGTTCCTGCAGGGGTGAGAGTAGGAATTCTCAAAGGCATAAATGGAAAATAAGCAGAAACTTCTATCAACTTTCATTGGGTGCTTAACAGTCTTTGATGATTCTTTTTTATTAAATTTAGGTATCTGTATGTGTTAATAAGTCATCTATAAAAAGAACACAAAATAACGGTCTACAGAATGAATTTTTAATAATGAGATGTTTTGCTGAAAGGTATGGCACAAAGCGGCAGTGTTATAGTATTTGAGTTGAGAAGAAATAAATAAATCTCAGCCTGGAAAATCCAACAATAGAAACTTGTTTGCTAGCTGCTCATTCCTTGTATTTCAAAACCAAAAGGGAGTGGAAAAATATATTGGGACTAATTGATATGAGGACTGAGCGCAACTCCTGTTACAAAGCACTTTTTAACGCAGCAGATCAGTGTAAAATAATATTCACTGCATACCTGTATTGGTAGTAATTACTGTTTACATAGCATCTAGATAATTTAAAAATATATAGACATCAGCTTGCAGAATGTGGCATATTTTGGTTTTGATTTTGATATGTACTTTTTCAGTAGTGAAGAGTTTGAAAAAAAATTAAGGAAACCATAGAAATATATATCTATTGTAATATGACTTTTGGAAAGACAGTGTCATTTGCTTCGCAAGATGTCTGAATTTCCTCTAATGAAAAATCCTGCATTCTGACATTACATGAATCAGATATACCCAACTTCTCTGAGGGATATAGAGTGAGAACTGAAGGAGATCCCTTCCAAGAAAAGCAATTAGAAAAAAATAAGAAAAAAGACCCCCTTCCATTGCTGTCCTGAAAGAAACAACAGCTTCTTTTAAAAGCAAAAAGAAAACCCAGGAAACAAACAATCCCCGCCCCTCTCCTCATCCCTGCAAATGCACGTAGTGTATAATTGTCTGTAAGAAAAAAATGTAAATTTACATTATGGTAACCTGTAAAACAACAGAAACAAAGGAATTTATATAAAACACATGTTATTATCTTTGCAATTAATTTCACATTTAATTTGTTTCCCTCAAGTGTAGCCCTACATCGTTTCATGAGGGAAAAATGGAAGCTCGTTAGCATTAGAGGGCCATTTATATTCTTCATGCTTTTTAGCTTAGAGCTGCCCAATCTGAGAGATTTTATTTGTTATGAATATTTATATTATTCTGCACCATGATAGTCACATTTTATCACAATACTTCCTTCTAACATAAGGGTAGGTTATAAGATTTCTTCCCACACGTTTTTAGTAATCACTTTTCAAATAACTCTGGTTATAAACCACTTTCTTTATGCAGCAGATCAACTGTAAAATAATATTCACTGCATACCTGAATTTGTACTAAATATTCTTTATGTAGCATCTACATAATTTAAAAATATAGAGACATCAACTTGCAGTTCCATGAAGCCGTCAAATTCACCACTTCTCTATATTTGTCTCATTCTGAGGCTGCAGGCCTCCATATTAGCAGCTTTTCCCTCTTTCTTTGAGCCTGACTTTATTTTATTAGCAGCTTCCCCCCCTTTCTTTCAACCTTATTTTCTTTTCTTTTTTTTTTTTTTTTTTTTTCTCTTCTCCATCCAATTTTGCATTATGGAAAAAGAAATCTGGGAGCTTTTGCTGACATACGGTGTATAAAGAAACTGTATGGCAGAAGTAGTTGACCTGGTAGTGGTAATCGTGCACAGAAATAGAAGAACTGCAGGGTGAAGTTTTTGATCCATAGCATGGAGCTGTGCAATGATCAATTGCCTGTCCAAATCTGCTCGTACTTATTATTTTTATGGAAATGTATCATCCCAACTTCTATTAGGTATTCTCAGCTTTGCTCTGTCTCCACCCCTTGGTGTTCCAACTACTTCTATGAGATTTAATAAAATACCCTGAAAAACAAACATGGTGCCTTTTGAAAGACTGGATTTTATTCTGATTGCAGTTGGAAAATCAAAGCTGCGACTCCATTTTCCGAGAACCAGTATTAGAAAATGCAGATTGCAGAGAGCTTAATGAAACTGCCCTACTTTCTAGAGTCATTTGTTTTGATGAGAGCCTGAGTGTAAATTCTGTGCAGAACACAGACAGCTATTATGCAGTTAATTATGCACAAAGTAAACATGTACAATTGCAAACAGCAGAATGCCACCTAATAATGGATAACCTGAGATTTATGGTATGCATGCCCAATCTGTAAAGGCTTCTACTCATGAATCTAAAATGAATGGAACATTACCTAAATGATCCAGAATGAAGGATTTAACATATCGCTCTACCCTTATTGCTACTTATTTCCTGTCAGCAGATTTTTCATTTGGCTTTAATTTATTGCACATAAACAGTATGCAAATGATTTGGTCATATTTAAAAACATATGGCCTGTGCTTCTGATTACTGGTTAGGCATTTTGTTACCAATTACTTGTTAAAGTAATCACTTTTTTAATTATACTGGTCAGAAGATAATGGCTTTGCCTTCATTTACTTGAAGACTAAGTGCAGCACAATAAGTCGTAATGTGAACGTCCCTAGAAAAACAGGGCACATCCTTTTCGCACAGATAGATTAGCTTTCAGTTTATTTGTAGGTGTTTTTATAAATGTGATTACAGTCTATGTTTATTCTTACTTCAGGTTTTCTGTGCCAGAGACTGATCAGTGCTCAGATGTAGTTAGCAGAGTTGTGACTGCATCAGAGGCCACTAATGGGAGTGTTGGCTCACACACCACGATTAGACCTCATCATCTCCATTGCATCTTCTCTGCAAGAAGAGAAGGGCTTCAAAATTTTGTACCTAATTGCAACACAGCAAGGAACCCATCTGAAATGCTAGAATAGTTTGTCAGCAAAAAGCAGCTGTTATTGTCTTTCTGCAGTTGAATTTCTAGCCTGTCCCTTTTTTTTTTTAGGGGAATAAAAGCAAACAAGCCACTAAAGTTTAGGATATCTTTTGTAGCTTTGTTGTAACAGTGATCTGTGACATCAGGGACAGAATAGTTTGCATGTTTGTGTAGGTTACCACATCAATGGAAATATTGCTGCCGTGGCTATCTTAGCCTTTGTTTCCTTCTCAGTTTTGGATTATCCTTAATTGCATGTAATGTCTCACTGTAATCAGGTTTTTGTTTCTTTATACTTGCTTCCTGTCTTTATTCTTTTCTTTGCTGACTGCTAGGTCCCGCTAAAAGATTCCACTGACTCAATTGCATTGTACCATCCTTTTTGCCTAAGGCATTAATAAAATATCAGGACAAAAGAAGTAGAAAAATTAGCCAAGAATGTGTGTCTTATAGGCTGTGTCTAAACTGCTAAATAAACCAGATCCGGGGAGGGGGCTTAAGGACTTGCTCTGTCATCATGCATGTTATTTAATTGCTATCATACTCCAAGTCATGGTTTTGGCACCCACCAGAATTATCTGAGACGATATCTCGGTAGAAACTGGGAGATAACATGTGTCAGGGAGCTCTCATATCGCTGCCCTTAAAGGGTATGTAATGCAACGGTTCTGCCCTGTACAGTGCTCCAACAGTATCCCAGCATGTCTGGCATCCTCAAGCACCTCCATGTGCCCACATTCATGCTACACCCCAGAGTCTCAAAAACACCTCCAATTCCAGGCAGTGAAACACTGATAGACTGCAATACAGATTTCTCAGTAGTCTAGACATATTCAACCAAAAGGAAACATATAAAGATGATAAGCATGACTTAATGTAGCTAAGCCAAACCATTTGTCCGAAGACTGGTCTCTGCCGCTGTTTTATTTAACAGCAAATATTGAGATTCCATGGAGAGAGATAGAAATGCATCAGACTGTGAGGTATTCTTGTCTAAAGGTGGATGGACGGGTGGATGGATGGATGGATGGATGAATAGAGTACTCATCAAATATAATGATCAGATTTGTCCTTGTCTTGGTTTAACCCCAGTTGGCAACTAAGAACCACCTAGCTGCTTGCTTACTCCACCTCTGTGGGTTAGGGGAGAGAATCAGAAGAGTAAAAGTGAGAAAACTCGTGGATTGAGGCAAAGACTGTTTAATAGGTAAAGCAAAAGTCACACGCACAAGCAAAGCATAACACGGAATTAATTTGCTACTTCCCTTGGGCAGGCAGGTGTTCAGTCATTTCCAGGAAAGCAGGGTTTCATCACGTGTAACAGTTACTTGGGAAGACAAATGCCATCACTCTGAACATTCTTCCCCTTTCTTCTTCTTCTCCCAGCTTTATATGCTGAGCATGACATTATACGGTATGTCATATCCCTTTTGGTCGGTTGGGGCCAGCTATTCCAGCTGTACCCCCTCCCAACACTTGTGCACCTCCAGCCTACTCGCTGGTGGGGTGGAGTGAGAAGCAGAAAAGGCCTCGACTCTGTGTAAGCACTGCTCAGCAATAATGAAAATGCCTCTGTATTCTCAACACTGTTTTCAGCACAAATCCAAACCATAGCCCCATAGTAGCTACTATGAAAAAAATTGACTCTACCCCAGCCAAAACTAGGACAGCCCTCAATATTTCTGATGCTTAGACTAGGAAAAATGATGTTTCTCCTGAAAAACATGAGGATTAATTAAAACAGTCTGTTCTATGCAGTATGTTCCCCCTATACATCACTGTAATTCTACTATGAAAGGGATGAAAACTAATATTGTCCAGGCTGAAGTGATAGGTATGCTGAACTCTATAATTCTCTTCATATAGATCACATCAGGAAATTCATTTGGAAAAATGAAGGAAGAACCATGGTGATGCTGAGATACATTGCTGTTAGCACACAAGCTGTCTAGTTGAAAGCTAGCTTGCATGCTTTTGCTTTTGACTGCAATTCAGACATGCTTGGATACGTAGCATCGCTGATGTTTAAACAACTTAGGCACTGTTGGCTTTTCATACAATATGTTATCAGAGCCCCTGTCCTTGTAGATAGAGGGGAAGATGCTGTACAGCCACAATTTCTTTCAAGTTCTGTAGTTCTCCTTCCACAAGATGTTCTATCTGACAGAAAAAAAAAACCCCAAAACAAATACAAAACGCTCAGTTATAAAATTAGTAGTAAGGACATATTGTGTTAAATTACAGAAAATGGAAATAAACCAAACTGGAGAACTAGAAACAATAGGAAAAAGAAACAAACCCAAAAGTGAGGAATTAGGTACGTCTCTCTTCTGGGCCATTAAAGGTTACAGGTCATAAATGCATACTGCATTGCATAATTCTTTCTTACTACTTTGATAATCCTGCCTTCTTTTCTTGCATTGTTGCTGAATTCATCCTGTCACCTTCATTAATGTCTCATTTTCTCACAATATTTAAAGGAGCAGAGGGAGCACCACTTTCATCTTTGGGAGACAGTAGTCTTTCTTCTTTTCACTTGTTTCTCTGTAATTGAAGCTAACAGCTTGTTTGCACTTTACCAGCATTTTTTGCTTGCATAGCTATTTAAAGATTTTTTTTTCCCCTCCTTCCATTGACAATTTTATCTTTGATTGCTATTCTTTTTCTCTGGATCAGTCTGCTTTCACATCAGATCTCTTCTTGTTGTCATTGTAGCCTGCTGGGTGAATCAGGTAAGCCTGGTGAGATACCTTTACAGTGGCAGCCTTGATTGTGTTTGCTGGGTTATGAGGAAAACAAGTCTAAAAAAAAAAATCATCTTAGAGGCTTGCTTGTGAAAGAATCGGCCCCTTCTGAATCTACAGTACAGAAAAAGGCAGAGAATCTTACACTTAAATTGAAAGCATCTTGCTGAAGTCTCTTGCTGAGAGGAAACTCTCTCATGTTGTTAGCTTGATCTTACTAGTTTTCATCTGTCTAATGTACTGCTCCAGCAGTACGTTGTACTCACTTTGCGTAGAGGTAAATGACAGCACGCTGCCCAGTGCAACGAGGAGTCAGGCCCTTCCTCTACAAAAAGAGCTGTGGACTCAGAGCAGTCACCCCAGCTAGGTGTAAACTCGCATTGCAGCAGCTAGGCTGACAGGAGAAGGCACAGCTGCAGCAGCCCTCTGGAACTGGAGGGACCTCTGGCTTTAATGGTGGCTTTGCAGCTGCAGCGATTACCGCCACGAACCAAACTGGGTGTGAGGGCGACTGCTTCCAGCCTGAAGCCTACAAGCAAACATCCTCTGCTAATTAGGAACAGAGGAAGAGGAGATCAGAGGAGTTAGTAAGTGTGAGGTCCATGCTGTGGCCAGTTCATAGTGATACTCTTTCTTGTTATGCCCATGAATGTGTTACAGAAGTATTGGCAAATCTTATGCTGCCTGTAGGGAAGTGGGTGGCTGACACAGAAGAAGAAAGACTCTTTTCTTTCAGCTGTTAGTTTGAAGCCTGTTCAGACTAGAAATGACAAAACTGTACCAGATGATGGTCTCTCTGATGCTAATCAATAGTCTTGAAGTATTTATTTGTTGGCAAGAGTCTGTATCATAAAAATTCCCCTTTAGCAATAGAATTCCTTTTGTTTTATCAAATTAAGCCTATGGCTTGGGTAATCTTGGTGAGTTGAAAGAATGAATGACTCTAAAATTCTGATGGTTTTACTGTTCCTTCTGTTTCATCCCTCTTCATCCCCTGAGGCCTTAGCAGTGGTCTGGAATAAGTCTTGGACTAGGACTGGACTGCCTCCCTGTTATGAAAAAGAGAAGTCAAACAGTGGTGGAAGAGAGGGGAAATGCATCTTGTGAATGGGAGGTTGTACAAACAGCACTGGGATCCTAAAACTGGAGTAGACTTGGTGTTGGGCCAAAACATGGCCAAGTAGTAAATGTGGAAGAAGGCAGGTAATTGATTAGACACAAACTTTCTTGCACTGTAGCTCATATCAAATTGTGCTATGGGGCAAAGATGTTTCCTTCTTTTTATCTGATGTTCCCCCTGTGAATTCTGGGAGGTCAGCTTTGGACATGAATGAACGATCTTTTATTTGTTTGTAACTTCTTCTAGTTTCACCATCTGGCATGAGTTGTGCTGCACTGAACATGTTCTATCTTATCAAATTCTATTATCACTTCATGCTTATCGTGTAGTTTATCACTTTGCAACCGCTTGTGTAAAAATAAGTAAAGCAAGGAAATAAAACTATTAGTGGTTTGAAAACCCTTTAAAATCTTGTTGCAGCTATTCCTGCAAACACCTGAGGCCTGAATCCTTGTTTCAAATACAGATAACTTTAATGTTCTTTTTGTTGTCTGTATAGCTTTATTGCTGTATCGTGTTATTTTACAACAAATTTGAGTATCTTTGGTTTTACCAAGCAGTTTATCCCTTTTATTTTGCTTCCACTTATTTAACTCTAGTTCTAAAGCACTATTCATTTCCTGCATTTTCCTTCTGTTAATTTCTAGTTTAATTTGACTTATATAAATTTCTACTTTTGTTGCCTGAGTTCTTTGTAATTTTTAAGGGAGTGTATTTAAAATTTTACCATTTTAAGTGCTTCACTTTACGTGCACTTTTCATTTGCCTTTAATTTCAAAATCATATATCTATTTTGTTTCTCTTCCTCTCTGTTGCATTTTCATTTATATTCTTAAATATGCTCTGTTTGTAGTGCAGAACTTAAATACTGACTGCTTTCTTTCTTGCTCCCGTTAGCTCTCCCTGCTCACAGTAGGTTGATTTATTTACTTTTTTATTTTATTTTTTTCAGGATCAAATCCTTCACACTGTAGCAGATAAGAGTCTGAACATTGTGAAAATAATAAACAGGAGGGATTTCACTCACATCCCAAAAGTGTTAGGGAAAACTACTTCTGAAAGGCATTTTTGCAAACCATTACTTATAACAGGTTCAAATCTTTGAACTATCTTAAAACTAGTAGCTTTAAATTTCAATGCTTCTTTCTAGTTTTACCTACTGATGCTTCTTTGGCTTTCACATAGATGTTATATACCAATAAATGCTTAACTTTGACTCCTCATGGAAAAAAACCTACCCTTTGGAAATATCTATGAATGACAAGTACCTGATCTGACCTGATGATCAATTTTCAAACAATAAGCATAGATCAAAGAAACAAGCTTTGCTGTGATGCCAGGACAAAGGTAATAATTGAATATTTTTTTCTCTCATTAAATAGTGAATGATTAAATTATTGTGCCAGGAGTGATTCTGTTCAAAATATTTTGACCCATAACACCACATGATCCTATTCTGCCCTGGCAAATTCAGAAAAGAAGCAGTCTTGAATATTCTCACTGAGATGGTTGGGGTACAGCATAATTATATACTAATTTCTCAGAAAAACCCTGATGTTAGCTACAGATATTTTCTTACCTTGGATGAAGCTTTAAGCAACCTGGTCTAGTGGAAAGTGTCCCTGACTGCGGCAAGGGTGTTGAAACCAAAAGATCTTTAAGGTCCTTCCAACTCAAAACCATTCTATGATTCTATGATAGTCTCAGTATTACCTTGCTTTTTGCTGAGACACTGCATAATAAAAGTAAAACTAAATCAAAATTTGGTAAATCTTCTGTCAGATGCAGATTTCAGTTACTCTGGCCAAGACACGGAAGTCCTTGGACTTTTGACAGAGTGACTGTGACCAGAATGTAGCTACCCACGAATGTAAATGGCAAACTGCCTATTTACAGATAAATCCTGGAGAAAGTTAAAAAAATACTGTACTCTGTTCTAAAGTAAAAATGCACAGTGTAACAAAGTAAATAAAGCTGGATGACTCTGAATCTTTATTAATTAATCAATATAAATTGTTATTAGTTCCTTCTATCTAAAAGGACTTTGAAAGAGTTCTTGCGTTCTGCTGTTATTTAGTTGAAGCAGAACATCCAATGTCTAGTCAGAAAACAAGAGAACTATTAGATGTTGTGAACTGTGATTCTCCAAGTAAAATTATTTATGAACAAAGATGTGAATTTATTAGTTTTGAATCACAAGAAAAAAATGGTTTATTCTTATGGTGTAAGAAGTGGAACCTGTTGCTATTTCATAACAAAATCTTTGTTTGCCTGGAGGTTTTGTTGTTTATGTTTTTGAATAACTTTTAGAGTTTGCAATTCCCTGATCAGACTGCCTTTCCAAAACCAGTATCAAAGGGGTCTAAACATTATGAAGGCATCTTTTGCTAGTAATCTGGATATCCACAAAACTAGAACCAGGTTTTATTTCAGGTTCGGAATATATGAAACATGTATAAAGTGACAAATCACTGGAAGTGCGAAAACACTTGTAATCACAACAAAACCAATAGGTATGGCTATCACCCAGCTGGCTTGTAATTATCTAATTAAGGTTTAGGCCCTGCCTACAAAAGGCGGGCCATTTCCTCCTGGCTGTGGAAGATGCAATGACATCCTTGGAGCTGTAGCCTCGGCTGGTGAGCAACAATAGGAGACTGAAAGAATAGTCTCAGAGGCGTTAATGCTTATGCCAGGCAAAATATTCTTAGCATGAGCATTTTTACGCTGTAAAAGCACATCAGTTGTATTTTCATAGCAGGACATGAAGGGTTAGTAAATAGCAAGATTTATACACAGATCCCCTGAGTACAGGGTTGGACAATCACATTATTGATTGGCCACCATGATGGCACTAAACCTGAACCTCTTTAATGTCATCATCTCTAATCATCTCTTGATTAGACACTCTAAAGCGCCATGGCCATGATCAGGTAACAGGGGAGAGCTCTGATTGAGCAAATCAGTTTGAAAAGGGTCCCTGGAGAAGAATTTCATTTTCCAGGCCAGAATTATCATCTCAGTGCCTTTGAATCTATACTAATAACATAATGGTTGAGAAAAAACATTTCTCAGGCTGACATAAAACTCCTGTTTCCTCCCTTTCCTTTGGGTCGAGATTATCAAATTATGAGCTAAGTATTACACAGCTCTTTTGCAGTAAACAAAATGGACTGATAGTAGATAGACATTTTTAATTCCTATGCTATCTGCTGTATGACTGTCGACATACATAATTATTTAGCATCATATTTGAAAATGCTTTTAAAACTCTAGATAACAAGAGATAATTAGTGTCTCTTTACAGAAAAGTAAATCCCATGCCAACTTCCCACAACTGAAACTGCTAATATTATGGCAACTCGGATCTTAACAGATTCCGTTTGTGGCTAGAGCTGCGAATCAATGATATCTCAGTCTGTGATGCTACTCTGGAGAAAAACAAAACAAAACCCCTCTAACATTCACTTCAGCAAATTAAATTCTGTATTAAGCTGTTGATGACAGTCAAGAAAGCTGACAATTTAATTTTGCTTAGGTTAGATTATACCACTGTTAGGTTGTAACACTTGAGAGAGAGTACACTCAGGGAACAGAGATGAAACCATCGAAAACACTCGCAGGCTGATGTTGGTATTACAGATGTAATGGTGCCGGCTTGATCTCATCAGTACACTGCTGCACATTATGTCTCTCTTTGAAAGGTTGAAGTGGTAGAATATCAAGCCAGTTGCCCCTGGAGTCTCCCTTTTTATTAGGGTAAAGTGGGAGGCCCTGGACCCTCTCTTCAGATTTCCTTAGTAAAATCTATGATCAGAACTCATAAAGAAGTCAGATATTTGAAGAAGGATTTAAGTACCTACAACCCAGTGTCTGGTCTTTCGTAGAATCATAGAATAGTTTGGATTGGAAGGGACCTCAAAGATCATCTAGTTCCAACCCTCCTGCCATGGGCAAGGACACCCTCCACTACACCAGGTTGCTCAAAGCCTCATCCAACCTGGCCTTGAACACTTCCAGGGATGGGGCAGCCACAGCTTCTCTGGACAACCTGTACCAGTGCCTCACTACTCTCACAGTGAAGAATTTCTTCCTTACATCTAATCTAAATCTACCTTCTTTCAGTTTAAATTCGTTGCCCCTTGTCCTTTCACTCCATGTCCTTGTAAATAGTCCCTCTCCAGCTTTCCTGTAGGCCTCCTTTAGATACTAGAAGACTGCTGCAAGATCTCCCTGACGCCTTCTCTTCTCCAGGCTGAATAACCCCAACTCTCTCAGCTTCGTGGCCCTCCTCTGGACTCGCTCCAACAGCTCCATGTCCTTATGTTAGGAGCCCCAGAGCTGAACACAGTATTCCAGGTGGGATCTCATGAGAGCAGACAAGGAGAATCACCTCCCTTGATCTGCTGGCCACACTTCTTTGGATGCAGCCCAGGATACGATTGGCTTTCTGGGCTGCAAGTGCACATTGCTTCTCATCAACCAGCACTCCCAAGTTCTTCTCCTCAGAGCTGCTCTCAATCCATTCTCCACCCAGCCTGTACTTGTGCTCGGGATTGCTCCGACCCACAAGCAGGACCTTGCACTTGACCTTGTTGAACTTCATTAGGTTCTTACAGACCCACCTCTCCAGCTTGCCAAGGTCCCTCTGGATGGCATCCCTTCCCTCCAGCATGTCGGCCACACCACACAGCTTGGTGTCATCAGCAAACTTGCTGAGGGTGCACTCAGTCCCACTGTCTGTGTCACTGACAAGGTGTTAAACAGGTCCAGTCCCAGTCCTGACCGCTGAGGAACACCACTTGTCACTGGTTTCCACTTGGACATCGAGCCGTTGACTGCAACGATTTGAGTGTGACTTTCCCTAAATGTTCATGATTCTTGGGATATTTTACATGGTACTTGGCATTATTTTCCTGCATCTTTCCCGAATTACACTTACATATGTGGGGTCCATGACCTGTTCTTCAGATTTATTATTATGTTTTTAAATCACAAGATCCCTTCCTCAAATCTCCTTACAATCTTGATTTACAGCTTGTGTTTTGAGTCTATTTACTGGGTAGCAAGAGGCTGTGTCATGTTTTAGAAATGTTTCTATATAGGAATGGAATAACCTCTAGGAGACATTATTAACAGTTGTCTTGGCAGATCTACAAAGAATGCAATCATGGTTACCAAGCAGACAGATAAAGTCTCAATGTGAAGCCAATCTTCATGCAACTACGGAACACCCATGGGAGATGCTCTAGGTCCCATTCTTTTAAATCCCTGAATGTGTAGTATGTATGGAGTGGAACAGATTGGCATGTCAGGTAAAGGCTTGTCTGCCTTGACCTAAGTGGGAAATCTGTTCATCAAAGCTGGAAATGGACATGCCTTGAGGTTGCTAAATGAATCTGTGCTTTTCCACTACAGGGAAATTCAGTCAGCTGAGAACAGTTTCTGATAGTTGCACACACCCAATACTCACTGTTCCTTAATCAACACAGAGATGATTCATTCTTAAGCCATTTCGAGTAGGATTCTCCTCCCTCTTATCTCTTTGCAACATTTTGGCATTGCTAATTTAGGCTATAGCAATGGCTAAGGAAAGGAAGGAGACAGTCTGATTTTGATCTACTTTCAATTCTGAGATAGGAAACTTCTGTGAAGTAGTATTGAATGATAGCTATGCTTGTCCATCCATTTCTGCTTGCTGTTCTAGTGCCAAAGCAATTTGAACTCTGCTTGTGTTTGCAACGGCATTATTAAGAAACACGTGCGAGAATCATCTGAAGCCACTTAATGTGTGAATCCTCTGTGGCCAAGGAATTTGATAGACATCCTGTTCATATATAAGACAAAAGTCTGTAAGAAGTTAAGGCATACTGACTTCTGCTTTTGGTAATACAATGCACTGCCTTGTTTTAGAAGAGTTTTGTGCCTAGGTGTCCAAAAATTTTTCCTTAGGGATTTCATGCTTTCCTAGTGCACACAAATTCCCTATGAAGATTTAAAAAATCCCAACCATATCATAGATGGGAAAGGTTTATGATCTCAAAGGTGCTCTTGGAGGCTTCATAAGCAGAAAATATAATCATAGACCCTGAATCCAAGGGTTGCTCCACATTTGGACCTCTTTATGATGTAGCATTGCCTCACAAGGTCAAAATGGCAACCCGAGGACTGCATCTGGCCAATTTAATGTCTCCATCCAGCCCATTGCCTCTGTTAGGAGGAATGATGCACCAGGCAACCCACCAAACAGCATGCCTGAGGAAAATCCTGCAGAAAATTGCTGATACTCCACTACATCTGATAGGCAAAAGAGACAGAATGGATACCTGTTGTCTCTTTTTTAACGTGTAGGAGACCACAAAATTGTTAATTTAGGGCTGCTATACCAGTGATTTTAATTTCCATGAGAGAAGCTGTTGCTCCATGTAGAGAATGTACTTGTTGGGGAGGCCCCTGACTAGCTGTAGCTTTGGTTACAGCAGGTGTTGCGTGGTCTGTGGCGAAGACTGCACAATGCCTGTAAAATTTCTCTGGAGAGTGACTTCAATGAAAAAGGAAAGGTTTACAGGCAGTGAGAAGGGAGATGTGCAATTTGCTTCGATCTGTCTAGCAGAAGAATTTATCTTAGTTTGCTACTACTGAGTGTAGAGTTGTGGTGGGATGAAATGAAATACTGCAAATTTTTTTGTGTGTGAGAAAAACAGTGCGAGGAAGAGAGGAAAAAATGCTGTTGAAAAGTATATAAGGTTTTAAAAAATTCTGAGAGTGAAAAGTAAGCTGGTTTAGCCAAGGAAAAGAATTAGCCTATGGTCAGAATGAATTGTTTGACATATTTCCTCTCATGTTTGCTTCTATAGATGTTTAATCCTCAGATTACATTCAAAATCTTCAAAACTATTCAGTCTTATATAACTGTAATGTTATCTTTGGATAAGAGCTTTTGGTAGAGTTTAGGGAGAAAAATATTAACATGGTAGGGCTTTTGCTTGATATTAAAGAAGGCTAACTACTATTGAAATATCAAACCAATATGGTGCAGTGGAAATTTGCCAGAGCATTGTAGAATTGGATTTTTGTATTGTATAAAAATGTAGCAAGAACTGCTATAAGATAATATAGTACAGTATAAGGTCTCTAGCACATTTATGGTGCTCCATATAAGACTTTCTGTGTGGTTATGTTAAAACCAACATTGATTTATCACTGGATGCTAGATTTGTTCTGGCATCATAGATGTAGTAAGCAGATGTGTTTAAAATGATCATTGTAAGCAGACAACTATCAATTAAGCTACCTGCAGCTAGTTGGACCCCGTTTGGATGGAATACACAGGAATCTACAGTGTGTTAAATTATTTTAGATTACTTTTGACCTTCAAACTTTTTTCTTGTGAAGACTAATCTGTTATTATTGAAATAGCAATAAACTTACTCCTTATGAATGCATAAGCAAGAAACAAATCTCTTATCCTAATTTTCAGCAACACACACTAGACTTGTGTCAAAGAGAAGTCCAAGGTATTTCCAAGTTTTTCTGCAGTGGGTAAGGAACACTCAAACTTCAGACAATCTTCTTATGGATGTCTGAAATTTTCAGAAGTTATGTGCCTCTGGTTCCCTGAATAAGAAACATGAGGCATGTTCTTTCATTATGCCATTAATATGACCAACTGTATGTTGCACGACAGGAAGGGGACAGTATAAATGAGTCAAACTGAGCTCAAGTTTATTTTTTGGAAAAGGGTAAACCAAACAAACTTAAGATTCTTGAAATGGGTATGTGGAAAAGTTAGATATTTCCATTTTGTGATTGTATTTTTCCAAGTTTAGTTTCCATATCTCTCTTTCTCTTTCCCCTTCTCTACCACTCTTGTTTGTTTTGTTTTCTTTTCTTTCTCCACTTAGCTATTGTGGAAGGCAGTTAGGAAAGAATACATTAGAGGAGTAATGATTTAGAGAGACTTACAACTAAAAAAGAAGAGGAAAGAAAACAAACAAAAAAGGGTTCAAGTTTCCCAAGATAAAACACTCTAGGGAGGAAAAAAAATTTTTTTTTTTTTTCTTGTCAATGAAAATTACTCCTGACTTCTATTTTGCCTAACCCATGTCAAGCTGTTGAAGCACAGATACACCAAAATTGATCCTTAGCCCCAGAGCAACTTCTCTCACTGGAAAGAAAGAAGAAAATGCTACAGAGAAGACCTCATCAGTGAAAACCCTGACTCTAGATGCTGTACACAATCTGCTGTTTTTCTTCTTGTTCCTCGGAACTGTTCTCTCTCCTATAGATTTGCTTGGAAGCACTAAAATAAATAATATCCATACACTTACTTTAAAGCCATTGAGAACGAAGAGATATGCAGATTTAAACAAAACATCTGGAAAGAAACATAAAATCTAAGGACTGTGCAGTCAGGATGATTCTATTACATCATCATAATCTCAAAGGCACCATGCTCTGTAGAGCAGAACTTGATGTGTGAGTGGGACTGTAACTTTGTCAGATAGTCTTCAACTGTGCTATAGGAAGCACTGAAGCTTCATGCTTTCTTTGCAACACAGAAATACAGTAAAAGATAACAATACTGGACTACCTGTATTAACATAAATCAGATTTGTATTGTATTATTAATGAAATAATTATCATGGTATGAACACTATATTAGTTGCATATGGCTATAAATAGGCTAAGTGTAAAATTTACTTTTACTTCTGCATCTGAAAAGCTTAATGATACCCTTAATAATTTTGGATACCTGCTATTTTATCCTCAGTGCTGTATACAGGGTTTTTGGATGAAATTTGCTTCCCCCACTCCCCTTTATCAAATAATAGTTAGATAAAAAAAGCAGATGAAGCTATTCTACCTGAAATTGAAATCTATGGTATGAAGATGTTAAAATGTGCAGTTAGGATAAATCTGTATCTCTGTCCTGAAAAAAACCAACATGCTTCCCAAATCCCTGCACCTTAATTCAGCTAGCTAGGAATTTAACAGAGATTATTTAACTGTATGAGATTGTCACTTAATAATTAAGACTATTTACTGCAGTTCATGGGACACAGTGTGTTTTAAAGCCCACATAAATATTATCTTTCATGAGCACTTGCTTTCAAATGACCTTGAAAGCACAATAATCTTTACAGTCAATGTATGTATAAAAGTGAAGTTTAAATGTATTCACCTCCAAGTACAGCAAAATTGATTTACTTTGTGGTTTGACATGAGAAAAGAGAAATAAAAGAAAAATCTTTTCTTTATTTGAAGGATTTTACCCAAATTTACCAAATAACAGTGAATGAAAGGGGAAAAATCATAGAATCATAGAATCATAGAATCGTTAGGGCTGGAAGGGACCTTCAAAGGTCATCTAGTCCAACCCCCCTGCAAGGAACAGGGATATCTCCAACTAGATCAGGTTGCTCAGGGCCTCATCCAACCGGGCCTTGAACGTCTCCAGGGATGGAGCATCCACCACCTCTCTGGGCAACCTGTTCCAGTGTTCTACAACTCTCATGGTAAAAAATTTTTTCCTAATATCCAACCTGAATCTACCTCCCTCTATTTTAAAACCATTACCCCTTGTCCTATCACAACTGGCCCTCTTGAACAGCCTCTCCCCATTTTTCTTGTAGGCCCCCTTGAGGTACTGGAAGACCGCTATAAGGTCACCCCGGAGCCTCCTCTTCTCCAGGCTGAACAGCCCCAACTCTTTCAGCCTGTCCTCATAGGAAAGGTGCTCCAGCCCTCTTATCATCTTCGTGGCCCTCCTCTGGACCCTCTCCAACTGGTCCATGTCCTTCTTGTGTTGGGGACTCCAGAACTGGACGCAATACTCCAAGTGAGGTCTCACGAGGGCAGAGTAGAGGGGGAGAATCACCTCCCTTGACCTGCTGGCCACGCTCCTCTTGATGCAGCCCAGGACGCGGTTGGCCTTCTGGGCCGCAAGAGCACATTGCCGGCTCATATTGAGCTTCTCGTCCACCAGTACTCCCAAGTCCTTCTCCTCAAGGCTGCTCTCGATCCATTCTCCGCCCAGTCTGTATTTGTGCCTGGGATTGCCATGACCCAGATGTAGGACCTTGCACTTGGCCTGGTTAAACTTCATGAGGTTGGTACGGGCCCAATGTTGCAAATAAAAATGAAATAGAATATTTGAGTGTTAAAAGTAAATTTTAAGACATATCCTGATCTTTCAGGAATTAGTAAAATATTCCAGTCATGATTTCCATTCATAAATATTCACGGCAGCAACAGTCTGCTCTTAGTTTTTCACTTCTTTGTCTTTTCTGTGCTGTTATCTTGTCAAGATAAAGGTATTATGATACTACTGATCTGGGTAATCTTTCTTGCCATAGACTAAGGATGTTGTATTTAACTGGTGCTATCCAACATTCCTACTGAAGAAGCCATCTCAGCCACAACAACGGCTTGTACTCAGTCCCCTGCTGCCGATGGAGGGGAAGCCACTGAGGCAGCCACACTGGGACTAAAACTCTGGAAGAGAAAAAGGGAAAAGAAAGATTCACCTGGATTACTCCCACAGTGTGTGGTGTTCCTGGGGGCTTCACAAGAGCATGTATATATAACAGTGTGGGTGGGTGGGCAGGGTCGGGAAGAGCAGCCAAGGGAGGTGGGGCAGCCCCTGTTCTCGTCAGTGTATGCTAGTGCATTGTGGCTGCACGTGGTGTAGATAAAAGAAATTATTGTTTCAGTTACAGCCTTGTAAAAGTTTCTTTCATTATGTGTTACTGTTAGTGTAATCCCAAATGGATTCAAACATAATCTGTCAGGCTAGAAAAAAAAAAGAGAATACTTAGGGTCAAGTATCACTTTTTGAATTTCCCCACTTATTTTAAATATTGGACTTGAGCCAATCTTTCCCTAAAAGATGTGGAAAATAGAGCACATACATCCTTCTTCTTTACCCTAGGAGAATTACCAGTTTAGCTACAAAAGCCTCCTACTCTCTTTTGTAGTTCCATTATTCACCGGTCATGCCCGGTGGCTTCCTGTCTCACTGCCTTTCTTAGGCACTTCAATAAAGCCCATGGAATATTTATGGAAAGATTTCACAAGATCTGACACATAATGCAACTCTTTGGTTGCAAATATTCAGACCTATTTTATCATCTTAACATGACCCTAGCATTTTCTTGTATTTTCCTTTTATCTGCAGTAATAATAAGATGGAGGTAACTATCATGAGGAAACTTCAGTCTATTCTAGAAGTTCTGATTACATCATTTAAGGAAAAACGGGAGAAGCGATCACAAGCAATGTTTGTTGCTTAGGACTTGAATAAGACAAAATGAAATATCATTTACGTAATATACTATTTTGATAAGCACATAATGAGAACTGAATTATTGCATGTGATGAATAAGGGCATTCTTTGTAGTAATTTAATAAATGTCGTAGATCTGACTTATTACGTGTGTGATTTTAACCTATCAGAAAACACACAGTTAAATCAAAAGAAGTTTAAGAGGAAAAAGAGGACCAATCAAAGAAAGAATCACTTGGAAACTATCTGAAAAACAGTAGCAGAGCTATTGTAGAAGTACTTTCTACTTGACAGCTCTAAGGTCTTGTAGTGTATAGTCTTTCCATTTCAAATATGCAGAATTACAGGTAATATTAAATTAGGCGCGCTGCACTAATTAATAGGACTAAATTGTGGAAAGTAAGACTGAAATCCAGATGGATTATTTACAGAAAGGTGTAGAGTAACATATAAACAGATCAACCTGGTACTCAGCCTGTGATGGGAGCTGGCTGAGATGAGAGAACTTCACATATATTCCAAGGACAGATTATTGTATTCTTAAAGGAAATGTACATTTTAGCACTTGGTTGTTCTGACACTTTGTGGTGTCTGTTATACACTCTGAGTGAACAGATAACATTCTGTTCTGGAGAAGCCATTATCGGAGTCATTAATCAGCCAGAGTCTTCTGCTCCTGGAGAGTCTCAGCTCCACTGGTTGTCTTGTCTTCTGCAGAGCTGGAAAACAGATGGAGCTCTAGTCAGGGAGTCTGAGCAGCTGAGGGTCCCACCCTTGAGACAGATGAAGAATCCTCAACTTGTCACTTTGAAAGAGGAAAAGAGGAGTATAAACATGAATCTCACCCGGTAGCGTGGGGAAAAAAAGGTACAGTGGCATGCTGTACAAGTCATGCTTTAGGTACTAAGGGAGGAAAACTTTGACAATTTGAGAAACTGCACTAATAAATATGCACACTAATATGTGAGATACACTAGCTCAAGAGCATGAGAAAATTGAGTGTCAAAAATGTGCAGAAGCACTCTAGATACTGGAAGAAACTTCCCTCTCCAGAATGTATGTCACCACCTTATACATGAGCCATTGCAGCTGCCAGACAAATGACAGCATTTGAGCCTACAGTCAGTATGCAAAGGACTCAGTGTCTGGAACTGCTAAAGAAAGGAAGCAGAAAGTTATATCTTTCTATTATCTTGCATGTTGTTTTATATACAGGCTGTTCACTGGCCTCCCTCCAACCTGGACGTACTCAAACGGCATAGTTTTTTGGCAGGGAATGCAGTGACTGGTGTCTAGCACACACCATGCAGTAAGAGCTATTTTTGTTATCTGCTAGAACTACAGCCTGGAAATATGTGCTGTTGAGACATTTTACTGTTTGAAAATGCTCCAGGAACTAGTTCCATGGCTGTAAATCAAGAATTATAATGTCATTATAATACTGAAGAACGAAATTTCAGTCCCAAATGTGAAGATTTGATATTCAGCTGACATGAATAAGATATAAGGCAGAGGGGGACGTGAATCATTTGATAGCTTTCCCACTGCATGATGCTAATATTTCACCACTGGACTTTGTTTTCTGAACTTTTGTTTCACTCACATTTACATGAAAATGCTCACCTGTCCACAGTACTTGAAATGGTTGTTTTCCTAGTGAAGACAGAAAAAGGACATGGATTTCTGACTCTCTTTTAGTTTAAATGTACTTAAACAAGGAAGCACTTCAAAAAAAAAACCCAACCCTTTACCTTTTGATTTTTTTTGGCTATGGAATGCTCGTTTGCTAAATCTGCTTGTGAGAAACTTTATATTTAATTTTTAACTAGTTTGCTTAACTCTGAAAGTAGGCAGAGAGAAGAAGAAAGATAAATTCATTACTCTGAGCTTTCACATGCCCAGAAACTTGGACCGCCAGTGGCAGGCTCTTCATCTAGGACTTGAAGGACATGGATTCTCTTTCCTGCCCCATCACATAATCCCCATCTGTATTTATGACAAGATTCCCAAAGAGATTCTCTAACGGAAGTCAGAAATGTAAATTGTCAGAATGGGACTGAGCTGCAAAAACAACTTGACTACTGCAGGGTCAAATGGTACCATTAACTTTCATATATATGGCACTGAAGTCCACAGCCCAGAGATGAATACTGTGTCCCAGAGCTGAATACTGTCTCCTAAACAGTGCATTGGATAAGGAGAGCATCATAGAGTACGGCACCACCATGTGCACACGCACAAGCCTCTGCATCCTCTTGTGTGATGGATGTTTTTCTAGAGATGTATGTTGAAGTTTGTCACCCTCCAGGATGGAGATGTCTTACTGAGCCCTGCCAGGAAGTTGTGCCTTGCCATTCAGCAGTAACAACGTGGTTGTGATTTATCTTCACTTCAGCCACCTTGCAGAGAAATGCCTTAACTGCCAGACTGCAAAGAGGCCTTTCTGGGATCATGTTTTTAATTGCATTTGTTCCTTTTTACAAAAGCACTTAAGTTGCTTTGGGCCAGATGGTGACAGACCAGAAGGGTACTGATGGCTCACTTTCAGGAGATCATTACTGTAGGTTTGCTCCAGGATAGTTTACATATTTAAACAAACATTTCCAGAGGGACAGGAACACTAGACTCTCCTTCCTAATTGAATGCTTCCACCTGTCCTGATCTGCTGAGCAGTTACAAGTCCTTTGCTTTGCAGATGATTTGGCAGAGATGTGTGAATTCCCTCTGGAAATGTAGGTGTACAGTTTCTACAGGTGTTTGAAAGCTGGCATCCTGAATCTAAAGGGAGTGTTCATCAGCTTCCTCTCCCTCTACACACACACACATTCACACTCCCTGTCAAAGCAGTTCTTGTATCCTCAGACCACCTGATGAAGCATTTAAAATGAAGCAACAGTCACTCCAAGCCGTGAATAGTTCTTTAAGAAACCTCTCAGGACTGAACGTGTGGTATACAGATGGCAAAGTCATGGTTTACAGATCTCAGTTGTGCTGATATGTGAAGCGGGTCCCAAACAGCTCAGCTGACTGGAGCGAGTGCTTCAGCCATTCCCAAAACAGCAACCAAAGCACTTAGACTTTATAGCCAAGCCTGTATTACTAATCTGAGCAGTGCCAGAGCAGAGGACTGGCATTTGCTCATCTTTGCTGTCAGGAGGATGAGCAAATCCCTGCTACAGCTCTGGCCTGGGACATTTGTCACTGTGCCACTAATTCCCAAGCGCTGCCTGGGAGCTCAGCACAGTCCTGGGAGTACTCCCACGGGTATTTTGCACATGGCCACTCTGCTTTGGAGGCCCAGGGAGCTTCAGACCATGGATACTGCTCTTCCATGACAGCCAGACTCACGGCCTAAACATGGTCTTCAGCACATTTTGTTTCCAAGTCTGGTTTACTCACTTGTATTGTCCTGAGCTAGGTGGCAGCAAAGAAACAGAGGATTTTTAAAGCCCAATTCTGAGCCTTTCTGCTCTACCTAAAACTCATGTTCAATGCCTCCAAATTAATTTTCAAAGGTAGCTGGAAATAAAAATATCCTGATGTTATTTTCCAGTATAACTTCAGAAGCCATGGCAGAGAGTTTACCAACTCTTTATCAGTTAAATCCAGTCAAGATTACTGATCTACAGGTACTAAAAGCATTTGTTTAAATTGTTGCCATAAATGAAGACAGAAAGCAACGTAAACAAAATGCAGTGAGAAGAGTGCATCTGTTACTGTTTGTCCTGGTTTTGGCTGGGACAGAGCTAATTTTCTTCTGGCTCGCTAGATTAGCACTGGTTTTGGATTTAGTATGGAAATTGGTGTGAGAAGAATGTTGATAATATACTGATGGTTTTAGCTGTTGCTAAGAAATCAAGGACTTTTTAACTTCCCATGCTAGCGTGTAGGTGATACAATAAGCTGGGACAGAGTACAGCCAAAGCAACTGGCTCAAACTGGCCAAAGGCATATTCCATACGATGTAGTGTCATACTCAGTATATAAAACTGGGGGAAGAAGAAGGAAGGCAGGGATGTTCAAAGGACAGTGTTTGTCATCTCAAGTAATTATTACGTGTGATGGAGCCCTGCTTTCTTGAAGATAGCTCAACACCTGCCTGACGATAGGAAGTAGCAAATGAATTCCTTGTTTTGCTTTGCTTGCATGTGTGTCTTTTGCTTTACCTGTTAAATTGTCTTTATCTCAAGTCATGAGTTTTCTCACTTTTGCTCCTCCAGTTCTCTCCCCCAACTCACTGAGGGGGAGTGAGCGAGCGGCTGGGTGGGGCTTAGTTGCCAGCTGAGGTTAAACCACGACACTGTTATACAGCAGAGGTAGCTCATGGATGCTGGTGGTGAAGGGTAATAGATTAGGAAGAAAATAATATTTGAGTAGACAGAGATAAGAGGTTTTTAAAGCTTATTAGTCTGAATTTATTATGCTTCTATGAGGGCGTAAAAGAATAAATACAAATGTTAAAAACAGTGAGTAAAGACTCGAAGCACCACTAATGACATCTTGTTTTAATTGAAGCTTCATTCTTGAAAAAAAATCTTCTCTTATACCACATTTTCAATGTGCCTTAGGCTGATACAGAGCCTTTTATTACACAAAATTGTTTTATCAACCACATTTAATGGAGACATATAATATCATTTAAGGATATGATAGATTTCAGTCTAATTCCTTAGTAAAGTCACCCAAAAAAGAAACATGATTTCTTGGAAATAAAGCATATCTTTTTGATCAAAATAAAAGAAAAAAGGTTAAAAACCCTTAAAACAATGAGCTGTCATTTTATGTTTATTTGAAAATGTGTCAGAGCATATTCTTTGCTGTTGAGCAATGATATATCTTGCATGTTTAGAAGCTGAGATATACCTTAAAAATTTTATTTGATAATTTTGTTCCTCATGTATTTTCTTTCAAGAATGCAGTTGGAGCATATGTACCATACTGTGTCAAAACCCCCTCTAACACATATAATATTGAAATCAGCGATATTATCAATCTTTTGAAAAAGCAGAGGCCAAAAAGCATTTGCTGCTGAGGAAAAAAAAAAAAAAAAAAAAAAGACAGGTAGTCTTTAGTGGTTTATGTCTGTAGAATCCCAGGTCAGAGTAAGCGATTGTCACAAACATCTGTCTTGAGAAACTGAGGCAGCGAAGCTCAAATACTTTTTGCTTTCCTCACTTCATAAGGGATCTCTGGAGGATGCTTTAAACAAACTCTTTTTGCAGGCCCACAAAAGTAGAGGAGCCGGAGACAGTGGCATGTCTTGTATAGGCAGGGCGGTGCCAGCTTCTGCATTAGCTCCTTTATCTTGACCTGAGGCTAAGGGCGCTTGCACCCAGAGAGGTCATATCGTGGTCACAGCGATAAAGGGGGTGAATCAACCACCAGGACTCCCTACATCCCCTAGACGCATTTCAAGAACCTTTGAGAAGTTGACAGAAGAAGAACTGCGCATGCACAAAAGTACTTCTTCCTTGAGGAGGGACGACAGGCACCCAAAGATAAAAGAAGAATGGGTAAGCCTCTCAGTGCGCACCCATCACTGGAGGACCCTGACTACCAGCAAAGACTGCCACTGGATCCAAGGGTGGCGATATATTTTCTCTTTTCTGTCTCTCCTTTTGTTTTTGTATTTCTCTTTCTACACCTTTGACTTGACTGTTAGGCATATAAGGGTAAAGTTGGTGCAAGTTTGTCAATCTGCTATATGTTGTTCTTTCTATATCGTTATAAGTTTTGCCAAGTCAATATCCATTGTAACCCTGCTGCTTTAAAAGTAATGTCGTTCAAAGTTACCATCTTTTGTAATTTTACTGAATCTCAAGTTAAAATTTGGTTTTAGTTGAAGGTCTGGGGTTATTGTCGTGACTCCTGGCTACTGCATAGACAACTGAAAACGTTCTTCTTCTCCCCTTAGCCCACCAAGTGGGATGGGAAAATGTCCAACAGCAGTAGAGTAGTGTCATGGTTTAGCTCAGCTTCTGGCTGAGTAACCATGCTTCTGCTCGCTCACTCCTCCCCTCAGCGGATGGGAGGAGAAAAATATAATAAAAGGACTGAGGGTCGAGACAAGAACAGAGAAGGAGCACCCACCAACCATGGTCCTGGGCAAAACAGACTCGGATTTCTTAAAGCAAAGCAATTTATTAAGAGTTACTTAAAAGGACAAAGGGAAACAAAAACAATTACTTGAGAGGATAAAGAGAAAACAGGCCAGATCTTAAAAACAACACCCTCACCCCCCTTTTCCTTTTCTTCCCGGCTCTACCTCCTCCCCCAGTGGCACAGGGGGACAGAGAATGGGGGAGTGCAGGTCAGTTCATCTCATGTTGTTACTGCCGCTCCTCTCTTAAAGGAAGAGGGGTCATTACACCTTTTTCCCTTGCTCCAGTGGATCCCCTACTCACAAGGAAAATCCACAAACTTCTCCAGCGTGAGTCCTACCCGCAGGATGCAATCTTTTCCCATCAGATTGCTTCAATGCGGGCTTTACCACAGTCTCGGATTCTTAGGGAGCTGCTGCCACTCGCTCTGTCGTGGGTCGTCCCACGGACTCTAGATACCTCTCTACCTTGTCATGCGTCGCATGCTTCACGACTTCTCTCAGGCTCAGGCGTCTCTTCCCCGACGTGGGCTTCTCCATGGGCTGCGAGTGGGTCTCTGCTCCACCGAGTCCATCCTCGCAGCAGGGGGGCCACCTGCCATCTCGCCACCAGTTGCAGGGGAAACTCAGCTCTGGCACACCTCGTCCGGTTCCATCTTCACTGACCTGGTGTCTGTGTGGCCATTTCTCTCAGATCTCAGTCCTCTCTGGGTGAACTCAGCCCAGTGGGCACCCCAGGAGCGGGGTGCTCCCTGAGTTCCCCAAGCAGCAACGCCTCTGCCATCTTCAGCGGGTGGCGCCAGCCCAGCGCGGGCAGCCGCCCGGCTGGGAGCCAGGAAGCGGGGGCAGTGCCCTCCTCCGCTCTCTTTGCTGAGCAAAGCACCTTTTCCGCTTCCTTTGTCCCAACTTAAATAGGGCAATTCGCAGAGGCGCCAATTGGCTCAACCTCGAGGGGGATGGGAGTCCGATCTGGTGGCCAGAACCGGGTCTGACCCGGTTCCAAAACCAGGGAAGTCACAGGGAGCAAATCCCCTCTCCTGCCACCAGAATCCCCACCCCCCCCCCCCATCAAACCATCACAAGTAGGTACTTTATTCAGAGGAAGCAGCTGACTAATTCCAGATGAGGTCTATATTAAGACTATTGCAGGAAGCAGGCATTTAAGATCAAATATAGCATAACCATGAATTAGAAATAATAAGTGTCTTTCTCTTAGGATTGATTTTTTTTTCTATTTTCTTCTGAACTGAAATTCCTTCTTGAGGCTGAGTTAAATTGAGTCAACCTGGATACCTACTTCTTTCAAAATACAGAACAAACAATACCATATCTTGTCTTTCTGGGCCTCTTGTTTGAGTCTACATAAGAGACAGCGCTAATCATTAAATCTGTTTTTTTTCTATCTGCACAGAATAAATTGCAAGACTGAGGCCCTAGCACCCCTCCTGCCCCCACGCTGTAACACATTTCTAGAGTAATCCAGCTGTTGAATATGTATCAGAAGAATTGGTCAAAGAAAAAAAAAAAGAATTAGTGAAAGGAGAAATGAGGAATAAAATTGAACTAGAACATAGGTTAAAATGGGTCTAATCACGTCAGTAGGCTTTATTACTTCTGAGTGTTGGGAGACTTCCCACTGGCCGGGTAAATAATTCTATTTACAAAACCGTACACACATCAAATTCTCAATGAAATTAATGAACATTTTCAATTCAAAAGGAAAACATGAGAGAAAAAGGGAAAAGACTGAATCTAGTGCTTACACAAAGATACCTTTCTGTTCCCTTCATTTTTCAGTCTATCACCCATGCACAGGGAGCGCTAGATTTGTCCTTCAGGTAACTCCTCATAGATATTAACAAGGAGACACACTCCATGTCAAATGTAGCTCTTCTGAAGGTTTTCTTCATGTCAAATGTGTTGTGCTTTAATTTGGATATGATCTCTGGCTACGCACCTTTACCAGAAAGGTACAGGTTCTTTATATTATTTACAAGATATTTTGTCTGTTATATGAAGATCTAAGTGCCTCTAGATTTTCCTGCCCTGAGGACTTTGGAGTAGGAGTTGGAGCATAGTTTCATTGGAACCCATAGTACAATTGCTCAAAGCCTAATGCTCACTGTCACAGATAATAGCTCCTGTGGGAGGGGCAACAATCCCTTATAAACAACAGCCTTGTGCTCACAGTAAAATGAATTTCAGCTCCCAGAAGAAACACATTTCAGGAAAGGTGAAGGATGTGAATTTCAATATCGGCAAATGAATTAGCATTGAGAAGCATGCTCCACATCCTACTCAAAAATCCATTAGGAATAGGAAAATGTCTATATACAAAAAGAAAAAAAAAAGGTGGAAAATACAAAGAATAGAGAGAGATGTGCAACCAAGAGACACACATGAAAAACAAACTGTATCTTATGGATTACAGAATAAAAAAAATAATGATCTCGACGAGTTCAGAATAGTAAAATAATGCCTGCTACTCTGCTGATCTTTGGTTATTCGCACTGATGCGAAAAAATATAAAACTTTAAATAAGAATAAGCCTTGTACACCAGAGGTATGTTAAGAGAATGAGACTATTTCAGATTGCTGTTCATCTATGACTTTCGTATTTAATCTATGGGACTTAAAAGATGTTTATATCTAACTATGTGTGCTTCCATCTCCTATAATTCCTGATTTATAGACTCCAACAAAACAAAAGTGAGAGGAATTATTGAATGCTTATCATGACATAATGTAATAACTTTGCTATGCAGTAAATGTTTGTTTAATAGAGGATGTCCTTTATAGTTCACTTGTAAAATCAAGAAGTCTATATTTTTGTGCTTGAGTTTTGTGTTAGTACAGAGCACATAAGGGTCTTTCCCCTAGTTTCTGTTACAGAATCATATTTTTTACATGCTGAAGGATATCAGGATCCTTTTAGTCCTTTACACATTATTGAAGACTGTGAAGCTCCAGAAAGTGGCAGAAAATTCTAGGAGAGACAGTGCCCACCTTTAGTTTAGTGAAGGTGTAAAATGGTAATGAAAATTTATATTTTATATTTTGCCTGACTTATCTTTTGAATTCCCTCTAGACTCAAGATAAGTTGATAAAGGGCTTTTCTCTGTTCCAGTCAACAGCTTAAGAAAATGGGGAAGAGCAGGGAGGGGGTTAAACTGATACCAGGAAGAGTTCCTCTCCTATGGCTATCTGCCTGTGAAAACTTTTGCGGTCAGGTGCAGCCAGATAAAAATCAACCACAAAGGGAATTTATCATTTATTTTTGCTTGGCTGAATGATGATTTCTTACTATCACAGTTACTTTTTTTATAATGCATCTCATCACTGTGAGAAGCAGATAGTCTCCCTCTGGTATAAAACTGATAGGCAATAAATCTATTTAATATCTTGTAGTTCTGTGGGACTCTAGCTGAGAATTTTGCCAATACAAATGATGCTCCAGATCACATTCTGTTTGCTCGTACTCGCTCGAACATCAAATTTCAGTGGCAACCATCTTTTATTATACACACCATTGGGTGAAAGCAGAAATGGAAAATATGATTCAGTGCAAATACAGCAGATCTTTTGCACAGCATTATCTCCCTATTTATCCAATATTTTATCCTTCTCCTCTCACTATGAACAATGGTTACTATCTACTCGGATAAGGTATTTCTTTCTAGTAATTTTTTAATTTCAGCTTTGCTATGTCTGCATTTGCAAATGTGTATTAGCACATACATGCTGGCAATTATTTTTTTTCCCCCAGAAAACACTTTTTTCCTCTGATATAAAACTGTTCTTCAATCTGTTTTTGCGAGTAGGCCAAAGAGTTTACATGGCAAGGTTTTGGTACTAGTAGGAGTGGGGAGATGTGTAGTGGGCTGCAGGGGTGCCTTCTATGAGAAGACACCATGTCAGTCAGAGCCAGTTCCAGCTGGGTCCAAAACAGAGCTGTTGCTGGCCAATGCTGAGCCCATAAGTATTGTTGGTGGCACCATCTGTGAAGGTAAAAAATATAGCAACTGTGAGAGAAGAGTGAGAAAATGCGAGAGAAACAACCTTGCAGATATCAAGGTCAGTGAAGAAGGAGGAAGAGGAGGTGCTCCAGACACCGGGGCAGAGATTCCCTTGCAGCCTGTGGAAAAGACCATGGTGAACCAGGTTGTCCTGCAACCCGTGGAGGATCACAGTGGAGCAGATATCCACATTGCAGCCTGTGGAGGACCCCATGCCAGAGCAAGTGTATGTGCCCTGAAGGAAGCTGTGACCCTGTGGAAAGCCTGCAGTGGAGGTGATTCCTGGCAGGAGCTGTGATCCATGGAAAAAACCCATGCAGGAGCAGGTTTTCTGACAGGACCTGTGACCTTGTGGGAGACCCATGTGCAGTCCTTTCCTGAAGGATTGCACCCTGTAGAAAGGACCCATGTTGGAGAAGTTCATGAAGGACTGTCTCCTGTGGCTGGGACCCCATGCTGGAGCAGGGCAAGAGTGTGAGGAGGAAGGAGCAGCAGAGACAAAGTATTATGGACTGACCACAACACCCATTCCTCATTGCCCCTGCACAGCTTGGGTGTTTTTAGTTTTGTTCTTTTTTTCTCGCTATCCTGCTCTGTTACTAATTGGCAATAAATTAAATCACTTGCCCTAAATCAACTTTGGTTTTCCCATGATAGTAATTAACAAGCGATCTCCCTGTCCTTATCTCAGCCCACAAGCTTTTCTTTGTATTTTCTCTCCCTGTCCTGTTGAGGAGAGGGAGTGATAGAAGGGCTTGCTGGGTACTTGGCAGCCAGCCAAGGTTAACCCACAACACAGCTTTAGTAATTTTTCAAAGAAAAACTGCTAGTGTTTTGTGTCCATTCAGACAAGTAGCCAAATAGCATGGCATATCTTTTATGCCTTAGGGTAGTCAGAACTGTCTGTATAAACTTTCTGCCATTTGATTTCTCTGGAAGACCTAATCAGGAAAATATGGCTAGGGAAGCACTAAAGTCACCTACTTGAAGGACTCCTTCAAAATACAATCAGCCAGTTATATTCAAAGGGTTACCCAGGAGAGGTAGTGTTGTAGTTGTTTTCTTTTGCATGGCTGCTCAGTGGCGACACCGATTGCCCATGGGTGAAAGAAATGAGATTACTGCATATCTTAGGGTTTCAAATCTCTCCAACTTTGGGAGAAGCTGGAGAAAGTGACCTCTTCAAGGAGAGATGAGGAGTGCACATTAGTGGAAGCTGGGCCACTGTGTGGTAAACTCAATTGGGAGACTTTACCCTACTTGCTTATTTCAGGAGTGACATCTGATTTGTTTTGATGTGGATTGTCTGGCAACAAGCTGTAGGCAAGTGTTTCTGTCTCTGAGTCTTGATATTGCATGTGTGTGTGTCTCTGAAGACAGGAAGAAGAGGAGGCCTCAGTAGTGAGGGGCTTAGACTATGGGCACAATTCCACGGGATCCAAGTGGAAACTATGAAATACAGGGAAATATCACAAAGGATGATTTTAAGATTGATTCTGGTCAGTAGGGATTTCCACATGTTTAGAACTGTAGAATAATTAAGGTTGGAAGGAATTTGTGGACTAGTACAAACCCCACTCAACTCAGAAGTAATTTCAATGTTGAGACAGGTTGCCCAGAGACTTGTCCAGTTGAGTTTTTCATATCTCCAAGAATGAAGATTTCACAGCCTCTCAGGGACTGACTTGTTTCAATAAATACATAGCTTTTCCCTAATGGAAACCACTTCAGACAAATTTTCCGTATTCTTCACTTTTCTCTCTCAGAATTATAGCTAAATAAATGAATACTGTAATATTTTGCTGGAACCATCAGAAGTGATTTATTTGATATTTATTTATGTAATTTTTTCCAAGACACCTACTGAATTTTCGTATATTAATTTTATTATTGTGATGCTCAATTTTGTACTCAGCATTCACTTGTAGCTGAAAAATCTTGTGCTTGTGAGTTATTTTAAAAATGAAAAGGAGAGAATAATTTCATATTAGAAATCAAAATTTGGCAAACTATAGTATTGTGAAGATTTCAATTCCCAAACTGTCATGCACCTCCTTTCTGCTTTTTATATTGCAGAACAGCAATTGCACTTTTTACATTAAAATAAACCGTCTCTATGTTCTCGTAAGTACACTGGTTTAAAGGCCTTAAATCTCTGGTAGGCCAGTGCAGCATCTTTCAACGGGTCTATGGCCGCTCTATGGTCGGTTTCAGTGATTATTTAAAAAGTTATATATGAAGGGCAGAATGTATTGTCACATAAAGAAAAATAAAAAAATCTTAGTTCACATTCAGGTTCAGACTATCTGCTGTTTAACTTCATTTTCCTGAAATTCACCTTAAAAAATTATGGGATCAGTATGATTTTTGATTATTTTTTTCAGAAAATTACACTATGATTGACTGGCCAGATTGTTTCAGCTCTGTCAAAGAAGTTGTAATCTCAGGTCAAGAACAACAGTTGAGGAAAACAAAATGAAAGACCAAGATTTAAGAATAATTCTATCATCTCCCCTACATACGGCAGTTTCAGCTGTTTCTTTATTTGGGTTTCTTTTTAATACATCTAAATGCTGCAGGGAACAATTATGATCATCCTGGCTGAACTCCTGCATAAGCCAAACTACACAATTTCACCCAGGGAATCTTGCATATAACGTAACAGCTTGTGATTGAATTACTAGAGCATGTAGAATTGCTGAAAATCCTTACACGGAAACAAGTTTGTTCTTTAGAAGTTCACTCTCTGTTGCTCTACCAGCGTTAGATCTGTAGTATAATAATGGTCTTCAGCAGCAGTTTGCTGTGATCTTGCCATAACATGATTAAGACTCTAGATGAGCTGTGAGAAAGTACACAGATGTTGATTTAAGCCCCAGACAGTCGTAGCTGGGCCTGAGATTTTAAAAAATTCCAAAAATGTTTCTTGTGTCCTATTACTTTCAAAAAAAGAAAATAGTTTATGGGGTCAAATAGAGCTCTGATAGCTTCTTTTGGAGGAGTAGGGGTGAAGAAGGCTCATCTGTGAGAATGCTCTGCTATGCAGGGTGCTCTAAGGGCACTGCAGAACGCTCTCCTTTTTTTTTAGACAACAGGTATGCCTCAGGTGAGCGCCTTGCAGATTATTGTCTGCAAAGAGTGCAGACTATCTCTACAGAGCACCCCATTATGTGTTCTCACAGGGTGAAGAGTAAGAATATTTTGCACACAATGTATTTGTTTACTCAATCTTTTTTTTTAAATTTTTTTCTCTTTAAGAAAGGCCCATTTCCAGTAATTGCTTTTGGAGTAAACTACTGCCTAAATGGAAAGAAATAAATATAAGGCTATTATGATTCATTGGTACTCGCAATTTTTACTCAACTCTTTCTACTACAAAAGTGTAACAGTAATAGGGTCATTTTATAACTGATTTGCAGGAATCATCTCTGTCCAGTTATTAGAGAACATCTGTGCCAAAAAACTGGAATATATAACTGAAAATAAGGACTGGGCTAACACAGTGCCATTGTAATTCATGAAAAGCTTCATATTGACTTTGGTAAAGCAGTGTATTAGAATGGAAATTTGACAGTGAGTTTAAAACTAAACTAGCCAAATAGGCGTATCAGCTCCACTTGAAGCTGGGTCCTATGTATCAAATCTTCTGAAATGCTGAAATCTGGTAATGTACTGTGTTTCTGAGCATGAACAGACTAGGACTTCAGGAAAACTACATGGAAGAGAGCAATAGCATTTCTGCACAACATTGTCATTGACATACTGTATTCATGGCTGAGACTCTTCTGACTTTTCTTTGACTGTTTAAGCAGTGTTTATTTCTGCTGTCAAAATTAAACAGATATTCAAGTGCTTTGCTGCATTTAAGTAGAAATGTTTAGCGGAGGCAGTTAATTAATTCTTTCCCAGTGGTTTCGTTAAGCCTCTATAGTTATTCTGTGAATTATTTTGTTTAAGTGGGTTTGTTAGTAGGCTATTCTCTTATCTACAAAACCAAGATACAAATAGGAATGTATTCTAAAAGACTGTTGGAAACTGTAGGCATGTATTTAAATGCATACAGAGTGTGCACTTTCGTACATGTAAATCAATATATGGAAGGAATGCGACAAATAAGCAACTATGTATGTATGCTATTTGTTGACAAACATTGATTAAATCTCTCAGGAATTAATCTCCAAGGATTTAATCTTTAGGATTAAATCTGTAGGATTTAAGGTGACGTTCATTTCACCAAACACAAGTCACTCACTGTTAAGTGAATCATCACACATCTTCCAGTGTCAATGAAGAGAAAGACAGATGTACTGGTCTAACAAAGACTAAGGAACTAGAATAGACCATCGCCTTTTAGGTGGCCGAACTTAAGTAACACAGATTTTCTCATTTCAGTGTAGGCAGTCAGTGTAGGTAGTTAAAATAGTATCCATTTGTGTCTAATGCACTCCACGCTAGCTATAAAGTGTACTGGAGATAGGATTTCACAAGCTTTCCATTGTTCATAATTTCAAGTATCGGTCTGTAAAGTGGATATGATGTTAGCTGGGATAAGATGCTTATTTTACTGACATATGGGACATAAAATCGTGGCTTTGAATAAGACTTTCAATATCTACTTCACTGTCTAACTCATGTTACCTAGCACTCTTGGCAGTTTTTTTGACATTTTTTGACTCTTGACAGTTATTTTCTGAGAAACTCCCAGTTTCTCAGAAGTTTAGAAATGATATTTCAATTTAAAGCATTGTAACTGGAGAGTAACACTGATGTGTGCTGAGTAGATGGTATAAAAAAACCCGAATCTGGTTTTAATTGGAAATAAGCTAATTATTCTGGATTGAGGCCTGTTCATTTTGAAAGTACTGTTAATGGGTTTAAAAAGAGTTCTATGGAGAATAAATGTTATGAGGGCTTTTTTTCTCCCAGAGTTTTACGTTGTAGTTTGAGATCTGAATCTGCTTACTTTGTCAATAAATTCGTTAGAAATCCATAAGCAAGGTCCAACATGTAGAAACATGTTAAGGAACTGTAATTGCATTTCTATTATTATTTCATTTCTATTTTTTCACCTGACATGACATTCTGTAGCAGATTTTATAGAGCATGAGGTGAATTGATATAATTAGCTTGGTTTCCTGCCATCTTTCCCATAGGTCAATCCAATTAAAAGACAACTGAGGAAGACAGTATTCCAAACTGCAGCATATGGCACCATGGCATAAAACACACAGTAGATGGAAAACAAATTGACTGAGATTTTAACTTAGAAATTTAACTGAATATAAACTGTGTTTGACTCTGAATCACCTTGAAATTTCCTTCTTTATCTTGGTTTCTTATTTTCGTCAAGAATGAGAGCACTATTCTGTTCTTGGGTCACATAGCAGCATCTTGTTTATCTTTGAATGAGTTCCCTGCTGCAGCTATTTCACCCCTCAACGTTTTTCTTTGCTTGAAAGTAGAGTCAACTGAAAGCCAGAATTTCTGATTTGTGGTGTATCAGGAAATTCTAAAATTAGTTTAGCTGCAGAAAATGATCCTCCCTCTCACTCCACTAACAAAGCAAATAGAATGTGCAGTCTTCAAATTGTCTTCTGTGTGGAAAATAATAACGTTAGCAATAAATTAAAGTTGTTTTTGTTTGTTTGTTTTTTTTCCCCTTCAAGTTTCACAGCAGCATTCCCTTTCCCACCTGGGTTTGAACTCTAAAGACAGGGAAACTGGTTTCCCTGGAAGCAGTCCTGGGTGAGTCTGACAAAAATGAGTTTGCTGGGAAGTCTCTATCAATGCTTTATCACGAGCTGTGTGCGCAGGATATTTCTCAGTGCTGACACTCTGTCCTCCATGTCTGTAAGCTGCTAGCGCATTCCTTGGAATGACTTCAGTATCTGTCAACCAGCACTTCATAAACAATTCCTGGGTGAGACTCAAAAGTTAGAATGACCTAGGAGAGATTCTCCAGACACAGTTTGGATGTGATCATCTTCTGAAGGGAGAGAGCTTGCTAGCAAGAGGAAGACTGTTGGACAGAGTATTTCAAAAACCACTCTATATATTTATTTCTTTCTATTTAGATTAGAGTTTTTCAGGCAAGATATCTTTTTCTATGAATATAACTTAGTACACCCCAGATCTCAGCTGAGGTTTTGAGTGTTTCTATTGGATTACAAAAAGATAGTGCTGAAAACTGGACTCTAAATCCAGGTACAGAGTATATGATTGCTTAGAAGAAGTAAAGTTCACCTCTTACTGCGCAGGGATTCTTTCAAATATAGGATTTTTTAATTTCCTGTGGGTTTTTTGCACAGTGTAGTTTAGATTAGATTTTTTTTTCTAGTAACTACTTCAAATCTAAATGCACCTTAGCTATGGTTATATAGCTGCTGAGCTGAACTTTCTGTTGTTCCATTAAGAACCAAAGTAGCTCATTTTTACATTGACAATGGAAATATGTGAATAGTGGAAGTGTAGTTGTATGTAATCATAATAATGTAGTTGTTTTGTAAATATAGTCACCTCACACTTTTGGAGGACAGGCAAACAAGATCAAAATCCAGCATAAAACTGTTTTTCCTGGATTTAAGTAATGAATAAATTAATGTCTGTATATGCTATTCACTATGATCCTTGAAAGTACATTGGGATAATCTCTGATGAGTATGAGAGAGCAAAGCATGTCTGCTTAATTTTTAATCTCATCTACGGGTTAGTCCTTGTAAAGTAATAATTATTATCAAATCAGATTCTCTGAAAGAATGAACTGTCAAACTCACATACTTTATCTGCTGTGGCAATTGATGTCAGTATGATAATGCCATGCCAGCAGTGCTTAAACTAAGAGTTTGTCAGTTGCCCCATGATAAACTCTAGCATTTGAGGGATTTTTTTCATCCCAGTTCATCAAATCACACAGGTCTGACATTCAATACGTGGTCCTCAGGGTTTCAAATGTTCTTTTGCTCTTGATTTGTGCTAACAATAGAATACTTGAAAGAATAAAGGCTTAGTATCATCACAGTGGCTAAGTGACTCTGATTAAATAGATTCCAGAAATTGGCTGTGGACAGCTGCATTGAAGTACACGGTTTGGATGAGTAAAGTTGGAAGAAAAAGAAAGCTTGAACTTTGTGCTGGTGCAGGCGAGCAGAGGAAACAGGGGAGCAGCTTATTTCCCAAACTTCTTTGCTCTGAAGGCAAAGTAGATCTTCAGTATGTGCTTGGTATTTGGAGACCAGGCTCAGAGACTTATCTGTTGTGGGTTAGCAAGGGAACCCCACAGAGCCGGTCACTCCCCCTCCCCCACCCCCAGGAATGAGGGAGAGAATTAAAGGAGAAACGGAAACCCGTGGGCTGAGATAAGAACAATGGGTTCTTGTTGTTGTTCTAGAATTAAATATTCTATTTAATACAGATAAGTAATACACAGTGTAGATGCTCACCACCCCCTCTTATACGCAACCCATCTCATCCCGAAGCTGCAATCCCAGACGAATGCGAGGCCCCGAAATAGAGAGGGGGAGAGAGAGATAGTACTCCGAGAGTGGGAGTACTGGGAGAGAGAGAAAAAAAAGGCAATAGAGCAAAAGTGCAGAAGTGCAAAAGAGCAGAAGCGTCGAAAGAGCCAAAGCACAAAAAGCCCTTCTTTCTGGCTGTCCCTCACCCTTATACTGGGCATGACACTGCATGATATGGAATACTAATTGGCCAGTTTGGCCCTCAATCTTAAGTTCCACCACAAATCACAAGGGGAATCTTGGCCCCCTTGTCCCAACTATGCTCCCCCCTTATCCTGCCGTGCTTCTGCACTCCGGCACACTGAAAAGTCCTTGGCCAACCACAAACATCAGCTTGCTATCAGCATTCTTCTCAGAGCGAGCCTCTGAGTAAAACCAAAACATGGAGCTCTTCTAGCTGCTAAAAAGAAGAGCTAACTCTGTCCCAGCTAAAACCAGGACATCATCTCACTTAGCTTTAAAGATCTTCCACATGAACGGCTACCTGTGGGCTCATCACCTTAGGCTGAGGCATGGGCCTTTCCAGCGTTTGATTCTTCTATACTTCCTTTGAAAGTAAGGTAAATCACACATTCTAGTACTTATGTGTTTTCACTGACAACACAGACCGTTGATGGCAAACAAAAATGCGTGTGTTTGAGTTGCACATGCTTATGAATGAATAGCCAAATCCCACTCTCTGTTCTGCATAGCTCAGTAGGGAGTGAATAGAAAAAGAAAAGTGTTGATGTTATTAGGGAAAGTAGAGAGCTTTGCTGCAGGTGGAGCAAGCAGTAATTCATAGAAATGGATCTGGAAGTCTCCTTTACTGGCACAAGCACATGACAGATTGTATTCAAGATCACATGGAGGCTGGTCACAATCAAGTTCCTAGCAAGGGAAATGTCTTTTGTCTGAGTACATTTTTCTATCCTGTCTTAAATGTACTAATTATTTCCATTCTCTCTCATTCTCTCATTTTAAGCTACAGTAATCATAAGATTTTGTGATGTAAATTGCAGAACTCATTTTCTTATCCTTTTAGACATATTTTTCTATGCTCAAAATTCAATTTATTTAACTTACAGTAGTATTGCTTCCCTGTACATGAAGCATTCTGGAAACGTTATTATCAGAAATATTCAATCAGATTTATCATTCTAGTGTTTTACATATCCTGGTATCTAAAGAACCTTCCTAAATTCTTCCTGATATTCTTAAGGGGAAAAAACCCCGCACAGATATATAACAAATGACTACGGGCAGGTTTTTTTCTTAAAAATAAAGCTATTCCCTTACTCATTATTTCATGCTGGAATTAATATCTTCTGCTGCCTTGTTGTGCCTTATAACAGTCAGGAAAGAATTTATTTGTTTCCACATGACACAGTTAAATTAGAAGACAGAATGTCTGTGAAGCAGATGTTTTCTGAGGAAAACGTCTATTCTCCCAAAAATCAGGGGAGAGAAGGTATGGCGTATTATCATCATCTTTTCAAACTCCCCTCCTCTCCCTCTCTACCCCAGATTCTCTCAAGGTTAATTTGAAATTATAGAAATCTCCAGTTCTCTGAGAGTGACTATTATCTTTTCGTTTAAAATAAAGAGTTGTACCTAAAAATTTTTCCCTTTCATCACTCAAAACTACTACAAATAGTTGCACAGCGTACACTAGAGGGCAATAGTGAGCTATAAATATTTTCCAGTTTACGCTTGGCATTCGTATTGCAGTGTCTCTTAGGCACTTAGGTTCCTCTTCTCCCCTAACTATAGGCCATTCTCACAGTATAAAATCTTTTGCACAATAGAACCAAATGCAATGATGTACTTTTTCCACTGTTCTCAGGATTTGGTGTATTTCTAACATACAGATGAAATTGGTGACTTTCATTACTCCAGAGGGTTACTCACTGATTAGTCTGAACTAACCCAACATTCAGGCTTTCCTACAGTGCTAATACACCTTTCTTTCATTCCACACTCAATCTGCTCTTTTGAGTAATGGCTTCTGCTAGCATTGGTAATATCAAACAACAGTCAGTAAGCATGTGGGTTTACATATTTTACTTTGGAATTCTTTTAAAGCCAATTTAAACCCTCCTCTTCAGTAACCAAGGGCTAGTATCTGCAGATGTTATACCTTGTTTCTGGATGTATGAATGCAATACAAGTGGCAGAAAAGGTGAAAAGAGGTGCGTAAGAAAAATATTTCAGCAAAATACGAGGGCAGCATTCATGTTTCCTGTCAAAAATTGTGACATACTTCCCTAAATAAAGCATATTTGCCTTAGAATTTGTAAGAAAAGTAAGCAGCACTTCCTGTGTTTTTAATTGCTCTGTAGCTTGAATTGAATAACATTTCCAAAACGAAGAGGTTCACCTATCCCAGCTTCCGAAAAGTTTTGTACTACTATCAGGGGACTGCAAGTAGAAACAAACCCTTTATTCCTTTGACCTCTGCCTCTTGTCATATGGATTTTTTTTCCTGCTTAAGCTGGCTGCTTGAATTAAGCTTTTCTGACAGACTCAGGATGGAGGAGCATTTTTTTTCCCATCAGCTGCCAGTTCTTTTTGCATGAGTGTAGAGATTTAGGGAACAAGTCATTATGACCTTATATATGCGTAGTACATTATTAAGTGCCAATGAGAACTGATCTCCCTGAGAGGGGGATATACAGGTAATATTTAAGAAGTGCTTGAAGCTGTGCTTTTTCCCTAAGCTTCCCTTTGGCACTGATAAATGTTTTTTACATAATCACTGGCATTGTACTTTAAAGGACTTTTTAAAGCCATCTCCAAATAGCACTGAGGCACGGTCCCCAAACACCAGACTGGGATGTCTCATATGGTAGCTACCTTCACTGTCTTCTGAACTTAGGTTCCTACAAATGTCTGCTTGATTGTCCTTTGCTTGGATCTATTCTTGGGATCACAGTCGTTAGTGACAAGCCCTTGGGTTTTGACCCTGTGACAGGATGAGGGCCCAAGCTGGCACTGTCTCTTTTGCCTTTCTTTTTTTTGTGGTGGAGGACAGGAGCTCTGAACTTGTTGCATAATTGACTTTTATAATTAATAGACTGCCTTCCATTACATCAGTCTGCCCCTCGGGCCCTGCTGAAGTCCTGATTGATTTCTAATAGCTTTTAATGTTAATACTGCTAGCCTGCTGGTATTTTTCAGTGCATTTGATTGGTGTTTTTCTGTATTGGCTTTCTAACACATACCAGGATAGTAGTTTGAATTTTTTTGATTGGGAAATACTGTAGGGAGAGAGAGAAACACCCAATATTGTTTTTTCATTGCTTTTAATTGGAAATGCCACCAGAAAGCATTCCCACAAAGCTGCCTAGCATAAGTCAGCAGTCCTGAGGACCAACAACTAAGCCCTAGGATCTCGTTCGTGGGCTCAGAGGACACAGCAGTTACGACCGTGTCTGGAAAAGTCTGCTTTTACTGTTGCTACTTTTATGAAATCTTTAAAAATCGCCTGTGGTCCATGTAAACTTCAAATAAAGCTACACTTGAGACTGAAAGAGTATCCCACCTGCCCTTGAAACACCTGCCTGCCCAGCCACGCAGGGGAAGCCTGAGGACCGCGCGGGTAACAGCAGTTCACCCACTGGTATCTGGGTGTTCTGCCCTTACCCAGCCGCCTCTCACACTGGAGGAAGCATTAACATCACACCTCATGCCTGGCAGTTTAAAAACGATGCGAGGCTGCCATATTTATCCAGCCCAGGGGAAGCTTGCTGAGCATCTCAGCAAGAAGAGAGGAGCAGACCAAGTGGCTGGGCGCAGACCTGACCTGAGCGCTGCTGGCTGACAGCTCTCCCCCTCCATGCCCTGACGTAGGTCCGAAATGATCCGTGGACTTTGGGCTGATAAACTAGCTCTTCCTATGGACTGGCACCTTCCTAACGCTGGCAGGAGCAAGGAGCAGATGTCCATGAAGCAGCTGGCAAAGTTGCCTTCAGATAATCCTGGCCAGACTGCTGCCAGGCTGCCCATGGCGACGTTTGTGGTGGAGGCTCTGCGCTTCAGTGGGGGTAGCCCAGCTGCAGCCTCCCACTCGTATCCACTCCCTCCTGGCTCCCGGTCCAGCCTGGCCTTCCTGCTGGGGTCAGGTCTGCCTGCTCTCCCAGAACCAGTCTCATCCCACACAGCTTCCAGCTGGAGGCTGGTTCCAAGCAAGGCAGGGGATCAGCCTGGCAGCTCTCCCCTCAGACTGCTGCACTTACCAACTTTCTCCACCCTGATTAGAAAATAAAACAGCTTTTCTCAGTCTGGGCTTCATCCACAGTTCCCACATGTATCTCCCCTTAGCAACTGGTTTTCCTTCTGCCGATGGCACGGTCTCCAGCGAAATCTGTCTCCTCTCATTACTACGGAGGAAAACTCTGAAACTTCAGTGACTCATGCCTGACTCGGTGGATGGATTTGCTGCTCTGTGTTCTCAAAACACAGTAAAATAATAATTATCCCTTGCTGCTCTCTTTGTGGTTCTTAAATAATACTGCCCTCATTTAGGGAAAAATGGCATCTGCTGAATCCAAATCACATAGTTGAGTCGGTGTCAGAGCCAACGTTACAGCTTGGGAGTTCTTGGCTTTTGGCCTCGTGCTCAGCTCGCCAGGCCATTTAACCTCCTTAGGAATCAGGAAACTACTACTTAAGAAATATATATAATGAGATGCATCAAGCTCTTCAAGAGGGGAAACAGTGAAAGTCTCTGAGAAACAATGCAATCTCTTCCGTAGCTGTAAAAATAAAATATCCAGTGAGTTATCCATCTGCGCAGGGTTGGATTCATTACGGAGTCGGTAAGTGATGATATTGTCAGTTAGTACGGTTTCAAGCAAACTGTTCATTAAGCTTTTGGCTGCATTTTCTCTGCATTCCTGCCCCTGTTTTCATATATTCTTATGAAAAGTTGTGCCATAGTTTTATGCAGCCATATGCAAAATTCCACTGCATGACCTTGGGCCAGCTGACAGGTGCCATATTTATGACAACACAACATTTTAAATGGAGATCAGATACTACAGTGAGAGAATCCTCCAAATATCATAATTGGCCATTCTTCAAAGCAAACAATAAAATGCATGCTAGCATTTTGTACATAATAATGCAGCCGGTTGGATCGTGTTGTTTACTGAATCGGCCTGGGATTGTGATAACAAACAAATAAAAAAACCAAAAAGGAAGCCTCGCTTTAGTGCAACCTTATGCATGAGATTTTAAGTCCACTACAGTCAGTTAACATGATTTTGAATCTTCAGTGATGCACATAGATCAGCCTACTTCTGAAAGCAAAGACTAAAAGGAAAGTCAGATAGAAGCAGCAGATTACATAGATCATGAGCTATTTTTCACTTTAAGCAGCTGTTTAATTTCTCTGGTAGCATGTTCTTCTGATAGAGAAGAATAATCCAAACTAATGTACAATAGCAAAAGAACTAAAATGCTTAATGCAAACTGCTTGTAAATCATTCAAGCACAAGCAGAATAGTATTTCTGAGCTCATAAATGTACCATCGACAGTGTGGTGTTCCCTATGATGACAAATTAGTCTTTAAAAATCACGTGATCAAAAACTTATCACTGGAACCTGGGCAAAGGTCAGCCAGCTCTGAGTGGGAATCCTACCTTGCATGGCATCATTTTTGGAGTGATTGTGCTGTAGCGTGGACTGTTTGAAAGGATTATCCATTGCTAATGAGTGTGTGTGACTGTGTGTGCGTGCATTGTGTGTGCTAGAAGACTTGATTGTTGCAAACTGTGCATGGATTAAACTTCAGAACCGTTCAATTTAATGCTTTTATTTCTTGGAAATTATATTCTTAATCTTTGTAACAGTGGCCAGCTGCACTTCTGCAGAGAGAAACATTTTACAGGCACAGGGAAAAAAACAAAACAATGCAAGTGACTTTTTTCCCCTCTCTTCTCTGAAGACAGCTTTGTGTCCTAGGAGGATTTGAAAGCCAAGCTTTAACAGCACAGATGTGCAATATCTTTTGTGGAATGCATATATGATCTTTCTATGTATCACTGAGCACGAAAGGGATGTTTTGCTCTTTCATCCATGCATCACATGTCACCACTTAAATACAAATTGCAAACATTTTTCAAGGCAAATGCAAGCCCGGAAGGATTTTCCATCCTTCAGAGTTCAGGGTGGCTGTTGTAAATTGACTGAAGTCCGTTCTTTCAATTGACAGGATTTTTCTTTTCCTGTTTCATGAAATGTGGATGGTATTCATCACCACACAGCATGTTAGCAACTCAGGGAACAAAGGATTTTATAAAACTCTAAATAATAAAATCTACTTATTTGTCTGTCTGCTTGTAACTTGATAGGGTAGATGTTCAAAAACTGGCTAAAATGCTTTAGGTTACAACATAGGACCTAGTTGGAACTAGATAATCTTTAAGGTCCTTTCCAACCCAAACCATTCTGTGATTCTGTGATTCTGTGATTCTATGATTCTGTGTTTGAATATGATATTTCAAATTGCATCTATTTCTTAAGAATGCAATCTCGTCTTGTCATCCCCTCCCATGAAACATCTTGTTTTGTTTTATTGGTTCCAGCAACTGTAAATGGTGTCTGGATGCATGAACACTAAACCAGATTCCTGTTCAGTGCTCCACAAGAGGGTAGGAGACTCTTTCAATCCTTGTGTTGCCACACTTTGAATGATGACAGATAGTAATGGTAGCAAATAACCTTAACCCTTCTTTATCAAACCCCTCTTTATTTGTATTAATGGTTCATAGAATCATAGAATATCCTGAAGGAAGAGAGTCATCAGGATCATTGAGTCCAACTCCTGACTCCACACAGGGCATCCTAAAAGCTAAACCATGCATCTAAGAGTGTTGTTCAAATGCTTCTTGAACACTGACAGACTTGGGTCCATGACCACTCCCCTTGGGAGCTTGTTCCAGTGCTTGACCACTCTCTCAGTGAAGAACATTTTCCTAATATCCAACATGATCTTCCCCTGACACAGTTTTAAGCCATCCCCTCACATCCTATCACCAGACACCAGAGAGAAAAGAACAGCACCTCTGTCTCCACTTTCCCTTATGAGAGAGTTGTAGACAACGAGGTTACCCCTCAGCATCCTCTTCTCTAAGCTGAACAAACATAGTATCCTCAGCTGCTCCTCGTAAGTCATGTCCTTCTAGTCCTTTCATCATCTTTGTTGCCCTCCTTTGGACACATGCTAATATTTTTATATCCTTCTTATATTGTGGAGCCCAAAACTGCACACAGTACTTGACATGAGGCTGCACCAGGATGATAATAGGACAATTGCTTTTTTAGCCAGTTAGCTATACTGTGCTTAATGCACCCCAGGATATAGTTGACCCTTTTGACTGCCAGGGTCCATTGTTGACACATATTGAACTTACAATCAACCAAAATCCCCAGATCCTTTTCTGCAGGGCTGCACTCGAGGGTTGCACCATCCCAGGTGCAAAATCTGGCATTTGTCCTTGTTAAATTTCATACAGTTGGTGACATCTATCAAGATGTCTTTGTAAGACCTCTCTACTCTTAAGGGAATCAACAGCTCTTCCTAATTTAGTATTGTGGGCAAACCTACTTACCATGCACTCAAATTCAAATCAAGGTCATTGATAAAAAAATTGAAGAGAAATGACCCTAAAACTGAGCCATGGGGAATATCATGACTGACTGACTGCCAGCCAGACGTTACCCTATTTGCTACAATACTTTAAGGCTGACCCTTCAGCCAATTGTTCACTTATTTCCTTGTGTATGTGTCTAGGTGTATGTTGGCCATTTTGTTCAGAGGATACTGTGACAGACAGTATCAAAAGCTTTGCTCAAAAAAAAAAAGACCCTCCACATCCACTGTCTTCCCCTTGTTCACAGGAAACAGCATCATATTGTAAAGAATTCTGCCACTTCTGTGGCATGTCTCCTCTTCAAGGGACCCTATGACTCGATATATGCTATTTCTAGAGTACTTCAGCGTAGCACACAGTATGGTATACAAAGGAATATGTACATACACAGGAACCGTCCTGCCTACTGCTGGCATGACACTCTTATTAAAACACTGTAGAGACTGGGTCTAATTGTTTTTGAGGTCATGTGTGTTACACTTGAGAATTGCAGGGATTTCAGTGACTAATGGCTTAAGGAGCAAGAGACAATAGTCATGCCTGACTAATGACACAAGGCCAGTGTAAGCACATATTGGAGTTGTGTCAGAAAAATTGGAATGTTTATGCAAGTGTGAAAATATATCCTCTGAACTCACTGAGAGTAAGTTCTCTCTACTTTCAAATCAAGCAGGAGTGTTCTGAAAATGTTCACTTGTCATGTTTGAAATTAGGCTGCAAGTACAGCATATTGGTGTAGTAGCTGAGCCTTAAGGGCATTATCCGATTAATATTTTGAAAAGTGCTGAAACGGAGAAAAAATTATCTGTGGAGATACATAGAACAAACATATTTACATGACGATTGATGTCATGGGATGTGATTATTGGAAAGGAGATGGTACACCATCAACATATTCAGAAAAAAAGGTATGAAGTCATACTAGGAGCAGGGTGGATTTTCAGCAGCAGAGGTGTATGTGTGAGTGTTTATTGAGACTGTAAGTTAGAAGACGAAATGAAGGTCTGCTAGGGAGACACAAAGCCCTCAGCAAAAGAAATTGGACTGACATCTGGCCATGGTCTCCACTGTTACTCTGCTGGGATTTTCTGAACGTATATGGCACAAGGTCTTGGGAAAATTTTTGTAGAGTGTTTGAAATAGAAGATATGCACCAATCCAGATACAAATCTGTAATTGCTGAGCTGTCTGAATCAAAATGGAAAGGTAACAACTCTGGGTGGGAAAGATGGAAAAGTAGTAACTTTGGATGGGAAAAAGAATTTTCTGAGTCCAGACTTCAATGCAATTGTCTTATAATGTTGTTCTGCCAAGGAAAAAGAATGAATGTGAACAATGAGCAATACTAGACAGAGTGTTTGAACTGTTCTTGTCCTGACTGTTACTAATGTCTCTTTTATTAAATATTCACATTTGTACGCATAGATCTCCAGATCCCTTAGGTGAGTGTTCTGTGACATAGCACTGTTACTCAGATTAAAGAAGGATCATGAGGGGAAAACTCCACAGGTCAACGTTTTTGTTCTCTTTTTCTTTTCTTTATGTATTTTGGAGGGCAGCAGGATTTCACTTACAATGCTTCTAAGTTTAATAGTCTCTCTGTGGACTCTATATATCTGACACCAGCATAGCTCACTAGGAAAAAAATACCTTATCTCTTTTATAGTAAGTTGATACATGGCCCTGTAAGTACTCAAATTGTACAGAAGGAGGAGTGGAAGGGTTAAATACTTCCTGAAGAAGGAATAATGTATACATTCCAGGAAGGTTTTCCTGACCTATCTTGTTGTAGTATTGATGAGATTGTCCTTCGAAAGAGGTCAGCATTATCAAGCCCTTTCTTTGTCCCTTCATTTGGAATGTATATACGTGATATCTAGGTTCTGTAATGCTCAGAGCTTACTTTGCACAGGAGTCTTTCTTCAAGAAAAGAACATGAGGAATGCATACCTAGGGGGTCACAAACAATTTGTCTATGGAAGTATAATTATTTGTTTTGGTGTCATTTTTTGCAGTTTTGTAATATGTTAACAGAAATATTACAACTTTGCGTGAATTTAAAATATATTTTGCATTGACTTGGCAGTTGCGATTGATCTTATGTAGTTCTATTTCGTTAACAAAAATTGCCAGGCATAACACAAGGATCTTTCCTTCGCTTTCAAGTCAGACTATTTCACTTTTCTCTCAATGTATTCACCCTTTAGAAATGTTTATATATTTTTAAGAGGTTACTGCAGAAAATATTTTAATAAACAGCTTCTGACTCAGTGACTAATGGATTCAACTTCAGTTCCTTTGTGACTTAAAAAAAAGTGTTTATTTACAAAATGCCTTCAGCAAGGATATATTTTGGGATTTATTATATGTCACAGATTGAATTATTTCTTGTTTATTCCCTTCACTTAAAATGCATAATTAATATTTCACAGTATGTTTAGATTAGTAGTTACATTTGATTCTTTACTTAATTTTAAAAGTCATTTAAAATGATCTTAGTGAGACTTAGCCTTAGTACTCTCATAGCACGACCCATAAATCAGGTTAAATATTTGAGTCAGGGAGCTTTAAAGCTGCTTTTAAATCTGGAACACTGGCAAAAATTACATTTTATCTAGGGCTACAGTAGTTTGTCACCCACCGATAATTAATGATATAAATTCCATGGCTTTAAACAACCACAAATCAGGATTTTTTAAAGCCATCTCTATATTAATTGCTGGGGATTTAAGATCTGCAAGTTTTTGTTTGTTTGTTTGTTTGTTTGTTTGTTTTTCTAGAAAGAATAGTATTCTTGGTCTTGGCTCTATATTTTTCTAATCAGAAATAGTTTTACAAGAGGGCTTGCATATGTCTAAATCACATTTATGTGTCTAAAACAATATGATTTGCATTTAGAAAGGTCATCATAAGTACAGAGCTGAAGTGGAATAGCAACAATAGAACATAGGATAATTTAAGTGGGAAGGGACCTCAGGAGATAATCTAGTCCAGCCTCCTGCTCAAAGCAGGGTCATCTGTAAGTTCAGATCAGCTTGCTCAGGGTTTTATCCAGTCAAGCCTGATCATGTTCCAGAACAAATTAATTTGTAATATCCATGTATGAAGCTGCAGACTCAACATTCATTACTGAACTAGGGCACAATGAAAGGATTTCCTTCTTTCACTATCTTTTTTAACTCTCCCATTACTGGTTGCTTTAGTTTATTTAAAGTCCCCAACACAAGAAGGACATGGAGCTACTGGAGCAAGTCCAGAGGAGGGCCACGAAGATGATCCGAGTGCTGGAGCACCTCTGCTATGAAGACCGTCTGAGAGAGTTGGGGCTGTTCAGCCTGGAGAAGAGAAGGCTCCGGGGTCATCTTATAGCAGCTTTCCAGTACCTACAGGGGGCCTACAGGAAAGCTGGAGAGGGACTTTTTACAAGGGCATGTAGTGATAGGACAAGGGGCAATGGATTTAAACTGAAAGAGGGGAGATTTCGATTAGATATAAGGAAGAAATTTTTTACATTGAGGTTAGTGAGGCATTGGAACAGGTTGCCCAGAGAAGTTGTGGATGCCCCATCCCTGGCTGTGTTCAAGGCCAGGTTGGATGAGGCTTTGGGCAACCTGGTGCAGTGGAGGATTTCTCTGCCCATGGCAGGGGGGTTGGAACTAGATGATCTTTAAGGTCCCTTCCAACCGTAACCATTCTATGATTCTATGATTCTATTTATGTCTTATCTAAATACCTTTAGGCTCATTCCTTATTGTCCTGTTTACAGTGGACATGGAAAGCCTTATTTTTTGCTAAGAACAAGATTTTCTGAATACTTTCTGAATGACTTTTGACTGTTACCATGCCCAATATAGTTTTTTTTTTCTCTGAACTAAATTAATACTAATGCTTTCAATGTGTCCTCAAAGATAATATTTTTATACCTACGATAATTTTCATTGCTTGCAGAACAAATTCTCTTGTCTGTCGACATTATTTTTGAAGTCCGATATTCACATCTGGATACAGTATTCAGCTGAGGTGTTAACAGTGTTAACAGTACAGCAGAACTAAGTTAATTTTTTTCTAAATGATGATTGTGTTTACATCTCTGTTTGGCATTTACCTTTTTCACTAGAGCATGACACTGTTGATTTATGCTCATCATGTGATTTATTTATTAGAAGGCTGTATGGATCATCCGGCTCATAAATCCAAATCAAGTTTCTTGGCAATGCCCAGCACACAGGTGACACAGGGAAGTTGTAGAAGCAACCCAGCTTTGTATTGCATTGAGGCAGAGATGACCTGCAGGGAGCTGTGTAGATAGCTCAGCCCTGAGTTGTCTGATGAGTCAGCGCTGCATTATACAAAGAACCAAAACTTGATTTGAGCCTTGAAATCCCTCAAGAAAGAATATGCCCTGAGTCTCAATTCAACCATTGTCCAGTTGCCTGAGATAAGGTATTCAGGCACAATCGATAAGGGGAAGCTCCCTGTCACACCCTTAAAGACTCTCTTTAGGCATGGTACCTACACAGTCACATACATCAGGGGATAAAAGCCCTACGATTTGGGTTGGAAATGGGGAGCTGCTTCTCCAACTACACAGCTGGTCTGTGAGGAGATTCCTTCCCCCTTTGATCTGGACGCCGGCCAAGGTAACTTCCCTGGAATTGAGAGCCCTTACCTGGAGGGGTAAGTGATTTCTTTTTTATTCTCTTTTTTAGCATGCTTGTGTGTTCTCTCTCGCTTGTCCGTGACTCTGCTGTGCTGTAATAGTACATTCCGTGACTCTCTTGTGCGCTGTGATTGTGTATCGCAATAGTGTATATTTTGGCTTTAAATTGCAATGGTGCATTCCTCCATTGTATCTATAAAAACCTGTAATAGTGGCGTATTGAATCTGCAAGTGCAGTTCAAGTAGATTGTTATCTTGGACCTTACAGTTAAACCTGTAAGTGCAGTCCAAATAGACCATTTGCTTGGACCTTGTAGTCGAGTCTCTTTTCGTCACAAAGGCTTAGACAGTTTTCCAAAGGGCTGCTATTGTTGTTTTTTTGTTTGTTTGCTTTGTTCTTTTCCCTCAGTCTTTCTCAACACAATATGTGTGTATTTGATTATTTCTTCCTAACAATAAAATCTAGCACTTGTCTTTATTGGATTGTACCTTTCATTTTTAGGCCACTTTTCCAATTTGTCAGCTTCATTTTAAATTCTAATACCATCCTCTAATGTGTTTGCTGGCTGAAGCAACTCTTTCTAGCCTGAGGTCCTTCTCCGAGCTTATAAAAGTACTGCCTATTCTCATTCAGGTCATTAACAGAAATACTAATGGAGAGCATGTTATCCCCTTTCTATTCATGTTCAAACAGAAACAAGCAAAGAAAAATCCATCTCACCAAATCCTCCTCTTGTACAAAATGGATACTGAGATGACAAAGCACATGCTCTTCTGTATATGCTGTATGCTATAGCCTTGAGTCATCTGATATCCATGACTATATTTATACTAGTAAACTAAGCTGTCTAGGACCATGACTTGATTATTTCATAGATTTCATAGATTTCTAGGTTGGAAAAGACCTTAGAGATCATCGAATCCAACCATCCCTAATCCCCATTATACCATATCTCTAAGTAGATCATCCACCCTGTTCTTAAACACATCCAGGCATGGGGACTCAACCACCTCCCTGGGCAGCCTATTCCAGTGGCTGACAACCCTTTCAGAGAAGAAATACTTTCTAACATCCAACCTGAATCTCCCCTGACTAAGTTTATACCCATTTCCTCTTGTTCTATCACCCATCACTTATGTAAAGAGCCCTTCCCCCACCTTCCCACCATCCCTTCTCAAGTATTTGTAGGCTGTAATCAGGTCTCCCCTCAGCCTCCTCTTCTCCAGGCTAAACAGCCCCAACTCCCTTAGCCGCTCCTCATAAGTTTTATTTTCCAGCCCCTTGACCAGTTTAGTCGCCCTTCTTTGGACTCACTCCAGGAGCTCAATATCTCTCTTAAAGCGAGGGGCCCAAAACTGGACACAATATTCCAGGTGCGGCCTCACCAGTGCCGAGTACAGGGGCAGGATCACTTCCCTGTTCCTGCTGGTTACACTAGTCTTGATACACGCCAGTATCCCATTGGCCTTTTTGGCCACCTGGGCACACTGCTGGCTCATATCAAGCCGGTAGTCAACCAACACACCCAGGTCCTTCTCCACCAGGCAGCTCTCCAGCCACTCTTCCCCGAGCCTATAGCGATGCTTGGGGTTTTTATACCCCAAGTGAAGGACTCTGCACTTGGCCTTGTGATTGTGTGATCTCTAGCCATAAGATGTAATTGTGGTGTTTTTTTTTTTTTTGTCCATGTCAACTAGTAGTATCAAAGATAATATGCAAATGTAATTCAGGAATTATCATGAGTCATGGACCACTCCCAATAAGCAGCTTGGGATAAGCAATAGGGGGGAAATAGCTACCTGTTTTGGTGGGGAAATTTTCCCTGTGTATATTGCTAGTCATGCCATGCCACATGTCCATAGGGCTACAGCCAGAGCTCTGGTCTGCTTTTAACCTTTGTACTTTCTAGCTGTTTTCTAAAAGAGTGAGCTTGGTTCTAGATGATGCTAGAAATAGCTGATTGGAAGAGACTAAATATTGAAAATTTTGTTTCCTGGCATGCTGGAGTCATAACAGAATGCAAAAGCAACTGATGTGAGAGTGTAATCTGGCACAAAACTGTCAATATCCTTCCTGTGTAAGTGATAGAGAAGCTTTCATTCACATCATATCAGTTACACAATTAAATGAAAAATATAGCTAAAAACACATGTTTTGAGATATTTTTCCACCCTGAAAGAAGAATATCATCTTAGAAATGTCACATATCACACCATCTGACGGTGGAAAGTCAAAGCCCTGATAGAGTTAAATCTGGCCAAGGACATCAAGGGCAACAAGAAAGGCTTCTATAGATATGTCAGTGATAAAAAGAGATCGAGGGAAAATGTAGGTCCTCTCCAGAAGGAAATGGGAGACCTGGCCACCCAGAATATGGAGAAGGCTGAGGTTCTCAGTGACTTCTTTGCCTCAGTCTTCACTGGCAAGAGCTCTAGCAGCATGGCCCAAGTCAAGGAAGGCAAAGGCAGGGACTGGGAGAATGAAGAACCGCCCACTGTAGGAGAAGACCAGGTTCGAGACCATCTAAAGAACCTGAAGGTGGACAAGTCCATGGGACCTGATGAGGTGCATCCGCGGGTCCTGAGGGAAGTGGCAGATGAAGTTGCTAAGCCACTATCCATCGTATTTCAGAAGCTGTGGCAATCTGGTGAAGTTCCCAATGACTGGAAAAGGGGAAACATAGCCCCCATCTTTAAAAAGGAGAAAAAAGAAGACCCAGGGAACTACAGGCCAGTCAGTCTCACCTCTGTGCCCAGCAAGATCATGGAGCAGATCCTCCTGGCGACTATGCTAAAGCACATAGAAAACAAGGAGGTGATTGGTGACAGCCAACATGGCTTCACTAAGGGCAAATCCTGCCTGACTAATTTGGTGGCCTTCTATGATGAGGTTACAGCATTGATGGATAGGGGAAGAGCAACTGACATTGTCTATCTGGACTTATCCAAAGCATTTGATACTGTCCCACATGACATCCTTATCTCTAAACTGGAAAGACATGGTTTTGATGGATGGACCACTCGGTGGATAAGGAATTGGCTGGATAGTCGCACTCAAAGAGTTGTGGTCAACGGTTCAATGTCCACGTGGAGGCCAGTGACGAGTGGTGTTCCTCAAGGGCCAATACTGGGACCAGTGCTATTTAACATCTTTGTTGGAGACATGGACAGTGGGATTGAGTGCACTGTCAGCAAGTTTGCAGATGACATCAAGTTGTGTGGTGTTGTGGACATGCTGGAGGGAAGGGATGCCATCCAGAGGGACCTTGACAGGCTGGAGAGATGGGCCTGTGAGAACCTCATGAAGTTCAACAAGGCCAAGTGCAAGGTCCTGCACATGGGTTGGGGCAATCCCATGCACAAGTACAGACTGGACGGAGAATGGATTGAGAGCAGCCCTGAGGAAAAGGACTTGGGAGTGCTGGTGGATGAGAAGCTCAACATGAGCTGGCAATGTGCGCTGGCAGCCCAGAAAGCCAACCATATCCTGGGCTGTATCGCAAGGAGCGTGGCCAGCAGGTCGATGGAAGTGATTCTGCCCCTCTACTCTGCTCTTGTGAGACCCCACCTGGAATACTGTGTTCAGCTCTGGAGTCTCCAACACAAGAAGGACATAGAGCTACTGGAATGAGTCCAGAGGAGGGCCACGAAGATGATTCGAGGGCTGGAGCACCTCTGCTATGAAGACAGGCTGAGAGAGTTGGGGCTGTTTAGCCTGGAGAAGAGAAGGCTCCGGGGTCATCTTATAGCAGCTATCCAGTACCTAAAGGGGGCCTACAGGAAAGCTGGAGAGGGACTTTTTACAAGGGCGTGTAGTGATAGGACAAGGGGCAATGGCTTTAAACTGAAAGAGGGCAGATTTAGGTTAGATATAAGAATGAAATTTTTCACTCTGAGAGTGGTGAGGCAGTGGAACAGGTTGCCCAGAGAAGTTGTGGATGCCCCATCCCTGGCAGTGTTCAAGGCCAGGTTGGATGAGGTTTTGGGCAATGTGGTGTAGTGGAGGGTTTCCCTGCCCATGGCAGGGGGGTTGGAACTAGATGATCTTTAAGGTCCCTTCCAACCCTAAGCATTCTATGATTCTATGATTCTATCATCTCCTGTATGATACCGGAAAAAAGAATTTCATACCTGATGTATATAATGTGCAGTGTTTGAACAGGATAGTCACAGTTCCTGAGTGGGGATTGGCTTGTGAAGTAAGAGAACCTATATAATATTGGAGAACCTATATAATATTGGCTTTGGTGGCATGGCATATGTAATCAGCTCATACTAGGCGAACATCCTAAAGTTTTAAATCTTAAATGCAACATATTTTTCATGTTAATACATTTTCACAATTTATTGTAAAATAATAAAAAAACATTGCTGGTTCAATTTGTAAGGAACTACTGGTATGTTAAAAGAAATTACTTTTTGTGATAGTAATAGTCTTATACCCAGAAAAAAAATCATGGAAGCAGGAATCAGTTAGTTTTACCAATGGTAATTTAATTTCTATTTCTATGGTTTTTAGAACATTGCAAATTAATATTTAGATATCATTGTTTAAGACAGTGCTTGAGTCTCAGATGTGAAATCTGTAATTTCTGACTTGAAAATATCTCCTCATGATGTGAAAAATACTGTTACATACTCACTCTTTCCACAGGATTGCAATCATTCTGTTTGGTCTTGTAAGGGCTGCACACTGTGTGCAACAGAATCTGCAAAGTGCACAGACATTTTTTCAGGACCTTGACCAAAAATGAGCACTTATTATCTCAAGTGTCATGAAAAGAACGATTTCAGATAAGGTAACCCTTTTTGCCTGTACCACAATCAGTAGCACCACAGGAATTAAAAAATAAGGAAACCTTAATTTTCAAGATTTTAGTAAGATTAAGTTAGTATCCTAGTGGTTTATCATATATCAAAGCTTTAATTTTTTTGGTACAGATTTAGAAGTCTTGTTATCCCCTTGACAAATATATAGTGCTAACATAAGAAAACAGGGGCTAAATGACTTAAAATAAACGTATATATGTGACTTTGATCACATTTGAGTCGTAATGGCTGCATCTATGTTCTTAAAGGTACTGGTTTTAGAGACATTCCAAGTCCAGATGATGTACCCACACTGCTTACTATGTGCGCACCCTCCATGGAGCTGGTTACCTGTACTTATACCAGGTAAAACATGGCATAGTCTTGTTTGTTTTCTGGCCTCATATCATACACCCTTCAAGTCCTGAAGATATAGTTAATTTTATAGGTTATTTTTCATCTGTAAATGCCTGAAACAATGTAAGGGCTGTACTGCTCACAATAATAGTATTTTATAGGATGAGACTAGAGATAAAGCAAATATACGTTATAGTCTATAATGATGTCATGGGGAATGCTCAAGGAGATGATGCATCCCGAGGTAGAGCTAGAAGACCATGTTAGGCAGAGTTCAAAGGTCTGCCTTTTGGAATGAATGTCCAGAAACGACTATTGTTTAAACCATGTTTTGTCTTGTAGAAAAGTAATTGGTACACTGTAAAACAGAATTAGTAGGAAACTAACAATTCTTCAGTGCAGGCAGTCGATAGCCCAGCTCAATACAGCACCTCATGTACTATTTTAGTATAGAGACACACCCAAGAAAGTCTTATTTCCAAAACTACTGAGAAAATAATAATATTTTCTAGATTTATTTGGGTTTCTGACTGGCTATCCTTCTTGCTATTTATCAATTTTAAACAAACAACCAAAAATTTAGTAGAATTCAGCCTGCTGGGTTTCATAGGTACCTGAAAAGCCCTCGCCATTCTCAATCAGTAGTATTGCCCAGTCCTAATGTATAAGTCTCTATGGTAGATGTTAAAGTCCTTTGTAGGAGAATGGACTTGAATTCAAAGAGAAGGAACTTATCTTGTTTCCCTGTCTTGGGTGGATGACCAAAATTTTGAAAGTTTGACTGAAAGGAATAAATGTGTTTATTCTGCTTGTTCCAGCTTTCTTTTGAAAAAGAATGCATGGAGAAATGAAAATCATTCTGCTCTGAGGAAACAGGACGCAAGCTAGGAAAAAGCATAGCTCGTGTATTTGGAAACAACCATGTAAGTTTTCCTTCAGGCACCTCTCTGCTCTGAATGCTCTTTGTGTCTGCTCTGTCTGTCTGTCTGTCTTTGTATTGTATGTATAAGCTAAATACACAGTTTGAGGTTTTAGGTCATTGTTTCCACGACCATGTTGTTTGAATGGATTTGCTAACCACTAAAAAAGATCTCTCTTGTCCTTCTCTGTCATGGTTCTATTGTGGGTTAACCCTAGTAGGCAGCTGAGCACCACTCAACCCCTTGTTCACTCCCTCTCCAGCAGAATGGGGAAGGGAATCAGAAGGGTAAAAGTGAGAAAACTCATGGGTTGAAATAAAGACAGTTTAATAGGTAAAGCAAAAGCCCCACGCACAAGCAAAGCAAAACAAGAAATTGATTCACTGCTTCCCATCAGCAGGCAGGTGTTCAGCCATCTCCAGGAAAGCAGGGCTACATCACATGTAATGATTACTTGGGAAGACAAATGTTATAACTTCCAAAATCCCTGCCTTCCTCCTTCTTTCTCCAGCTTTTATTGCTGAGCATGATGTCATACAGTCTGGGATATCCCTTTGATCAGTTGGGGTGTCATGGTTTGAAGTGGGGGGGAGGTCCGGGTGGCAGAAGCTGCCCATCAGACCGGACTCCTATCCCCCTCGGGGCTTGAGCCAATCGACGCCTCTGCGAATTGCCCTATTTACGTTGGGACAAAGGAACTGGAAAGGTGTGTGCCTTTGCCTAGGAGCGAGGAGACGGGAGGGGGGCACGGCCCCGCTCCCGGCTCCCGGCCGGGCCGGTGGCCCGGGCCGGGCCGGTGCCCGCCCCATCGAGGATGGCGGCAGCGGAGATGCTTGGGGAACTCGGGGAGAGCTCCACTCCCGGGGCGCCCACCGGGCCGAGTTCACCCAGAAAGGACTGAGATCTAAGAGAAATGGCCACACAGATAAGAGGTCAGTGAAGATGGAACAGAACAACGTGTGCCGTGGCTGAGTCCTCCTTGTGAGCAGCCCCTTTGCAACCAGTCCTCGGTGGAGCAAGCAGAGACCCACTCGCAGCCCGTGGAGGACCCACGTCGAGAAGAGATGCATCTAGAGTCCGTGGGATGACCCCCGCCGATGGGGAGGTGTTTCGTTAAAGGAGATGCCTGAGCCTGAGACTGTTGTGAATCATGGGCACAGGTCGAGGCGCATTTACGCATTTTATGCATTTACGCATTTAAGTCTGTACGGAGGCGCATTGAAGGTCAATCTGACGACCCACGCCGGAGCGCAATTTAAAGTCTGTATGATGACCCATGCCAGAGCGAGTGGCTACATCTCCTTAAAAGTCCAGGACTGGTAAAGCCCGCACTTGGGGCAAATCCGATGGGGTAAGGATTTGCCTCCTAGCGGGCAGGATTCACGCTTTCGCCGTGAGTAGGGGATCCACTGGAGCAAGGGACAATGGTGTAAGGACTCCTTCTCCTTTAAGGGAAGTGGCAGTAACAACATGGAATGAACTGACCTGCACTCCCCCATTCCCTGCCCCCCTGCGCCGCTGGGGGGAGGAGGTAGAGCCGGGAAGAAGAGGCAAAGTGGGGGGGGAGTGGTGTTGTTTTAAGACCTGGCCTTGTTTTCTTGTTATCCTCTCAAGTAACCGTTTTTGTTTGCTTTTCTCTTTGTAGGTAGCTGTTAATAAACTGTTTTGCTTTAAGAAAACAGCCTCTTTTGCCCGGGACCGTGGTTGGTGGGTGCTCCTCTGTTCCTGTCTCAATCCTCAGCTCTTTTATTACATTTTTCTCCTCTCCATTTTACTGGAGTGGGAGAGCTGCGTGGAGTTTAGTTGCCAGATCGGCCTAACCCACGACATGGGGTCAGCTGTTCCAGCTGTGTCCCCTCTCACCTTCTTGTCCACCCCCAGCCTCCTCACTGGTGGGGTGATGTGAGAAGCAGAAAAGATTTTGGCTTTGTGTAAGCACCGCTCAGCAGTAACTAAAACACCCCTGTGTTACCAACACTGTTTTCATCACAATCCAGAACATAGCCCCATACAAACTACTATGAAGAAATTTAAGTCTACACCATCTACACTAGTACAGGTTAGTATGGTTAGTGCCTCTGTGATAGAACAGTTTTCTGATGTCAGACTGTAGGAATGTCTTGAATTTTCTTTACTTTTTCTTATGTGGACCATGCAGAGAAATAAAAAAAAGTATTTGTCTTCTGATTTGTAAAGTTCCAGATGAATCTGGTCTAGATCAGTCTGTATTTGAATTGAAGTCTGCGACTTTTTTCATTGTAGGATTTTTTTGGTTTGTTTGTTTGTTTGATTGGTTGGTTGTTTTTTTGTAAGGTAGGATTTGTTGAACTTTTAAGCTCCAGGACATGAAAGCAAGTACTTTTAATACCTGCCTGTAGTTAGTTTTATACACATTTACATCATGTCATAAAACTCACTAAGGCAGATTTAATCATTATTTTTTGGATTTCATTGGTTGTTTAAGTATAAAACCCACATAATTGTAAATATTTATTGTAGGATACATTGATTTGGATACACTGGAAAATGAAGCATATACAAAATTCTGTTTACTACTTTTCTTAACATTTTCTTACCTTTCAAAATTTCGTTCTTACACATAACTGAGCATGCATTATGATCAGTAACAAGTTCTCTCTAATGCTACCAGTTTGCTGTGATCATTTTAAAGGATCCTTCCTGTGATTATCAGTTTTACTTTCCATTAATATAAAGTTGTTCCTTCGTATTAAATGTTAGTGCAGAGAGAAGATTTGGGAAGCTATTATACTCTGGTAAGGAGTACAGATTGTTATAGTGTCTCATTAGCCTGCTAATAACTCTACTTTGTCAAGTAGAAACTAGGCTTCTGTACTAGTAGAAACTAGGCTTAACCGATGCACAGTGTTTTCTGTAGAATCTTCCTACTGACAAGAGTTTTGCTTTAAGTCACCGAGAAAACAGCTTTCATTGCTCTTAAAATTCCTTATCAGCATTTGTCAAAAGAATTATTATTTTTTTTAATTTCCTGAATTACTCAGGATCATACTCTACTGTGAGTAAATAATTTATAATTCCAAAGTAACATTTTCTAATATGACTTTGAAAGATGCATTGAGTACAAGGTATTTGTTTGCCAAAATGAGTTTTATCTACATAAATGCAAGAAACACCTGTTAACTATATACCCTTGAGAACAACATCCCACTCCAGACTGAGATCTACAGAGCAATTCTGTAAAAATCTGAAAGTGCTGTTTGCAGATTCTGTCTTACATAGATTCTGATGGCTGTTGATAATTTTTAAACCATCCCCTACCTTACCAATCATATATTCATAAATTAACTCTCACATATCAACAAAAGTCAAATGGAACTAGACTGTGTCAGAAAAATGTCAACAATCTCCACAGTTACTGCAAATAATACTCCCCAAAACAAAATCATTAAAATCTATAGGTCCTACGCGTGTTCAGCCCAATCTGTGGTGTACTTCATTTGATGGACCAAATGCCCTTGTTAACATGATGTGGGTGCAATTAAACAAGTGCTGTGGGGCTAGAATGTGCTAGCTCAGGCAATTTATAAGGGATAGCCACGTAACAATAAGAGACTGTTTTTCACTCTGTTTCTGACTGCCCAGTCTGGATCCTCTAAGGAGTCCTGTAGAGTACGCTCAAAAGATGAGCCTGCAGAATAAAATTCATAACTCTATTTGGTACTAAAAATAAAGGGCTCAATAAAGATATTGGTTTAATGGCCTATACGGTTTTCCAGCTAGCCCGTTCCTCTAATACTGATACTAAAACTCCTTTTCTGCCTTTACTCCACATGACCTAACAGCTTCTCATCTCTCTGTTTTTGTTCACTAACTAACTAGCTAACCTTTTCTCTCAAGTAATCTAATTGATTAATATAATTTCATTTTACTCAAAGCAGTTGTATCTATCTTCTAGATAGAAGATGGTTTTGTCATTTTTCAGATACGATGAACACTGAGGTACTCTCAAGTCCAAAAGCTTGCCTTTCTGTTTCCCTCTGTGTTTGCCGTCCCAATAGGAGAAATCTATTCTTCCCACAAATCCTTTCATGCTGAAGAGTAAGAATTCATTAATGAAATGAGAAAGCATCAGCCAAAAATAACTGAGGGGCCCTATTGTTAGAGGGCTCAGGCTAAACATTTGGATGTAGATTCTCTGGAAAAAAAAAAAAAAAAGTTTCTCCTTGAGAGTCGGTTTATTTTGCTGTGATTTCTTGCTTACTTGACCTAATCAGAATGCCTAGTGGCAAACACTGTCTGCTGAAGCAGTAAGTTAAACAGCTGAAACTTTCACTGTCTGACAGTATTGTATCCTCAGTAGGGGCTTCTAGTTTTACAGGCCTGGAGGGTAAGTTCCAGCACTTGAAAAACAGTTCAATAGGATCTCTGGAGGGAACAAGTTAATGACCAAAGATCTTAACAGTCTACAACAATTGATGACTGTAAATTTGAGCTGTATGGGGCTTATCCAAAAGAGACTGATGAAAAGGTACTGTGTGAAGGTAGCTCTTCCAAAGATAATGTCCATTAGGCATAGCACTATGTTTGATCTTGAAGAGGAAAGCAAGGCTGTAAAATCACAGACAGTGTTCCTCAGGATGCAGCCAAGAATACTCAATATTTATAGACTGCTTAGGCAGCTTCAGATCAGATGAAGCTGACGTGCATTTTTCAAGTGGTTGCTGGAGGTGAGTTTGTCCCATTGGAAATCCTGGATGAGCAGCGTTAGTTATTTTTGTGGGTTCCAACCACAGCATTCTTTCTGATAAGGTACTGGAAGATGGTGATGAATCTGAGTTATAGTGCCCACAGATGAGTCTTCAGAGTGCTGAGAGCCATTCTGCCACAACCTCTGCTGGTCAAGTGACTGCAGCCCAGTGCCTGCAACTGCATGTGTGGGAGGTGGGGGCCCAGGCCCCCCGTCTCCCCTCTCTTCACTGCAGGTCCCACTTGGCTCAGATTTCTTTGTCCCCTTCTGAAGTATGTTATTCACAGAAGCGCTCATTGATTCAGCTTTGGCCAGAGGAGGATCTGACTCTGAGCCGAGGAAGCTTCTTGCAGCTCCTTACAGAGGCTATCTCTGCAGCCTCTCCCTCGCTACCAAAACCCCAACACGCAAACCCAACACAAGATAATAGCTGAAATGAACTTTATTACATTATTGTCAATAGAACAAAAAGACAGAATGTTGAAGTTACTGGTATGTCTCTCTTGCTAAAACTGTCATTAAACAGTTAACCCAGGTTGTGGTAACTAGTCTAACTCAGCAGGTCCAACTTCCTCTACTTATTCCCTTTGCAAATTATGTTTAGTTCCATATTTAAATCTTCTGTTTTGAACTACAGAGTGTAAAATAAAGTTGTCCTTTCAACAGCATTCCTAATTCTCATTGGTTTAGCTGTACTGGCTCTTTAAATGATCATATTGTTTATTAAGGAAACTATTATGACAGTCTTCGACATGTTATTGTAGAGAGAGCCTTTGTTTTCGCTTTCTGTAAAAGAGAAAAAGTTACAGTGGGCTGAATGTGTTGTTGTTCTTGTTGGAGTCTTTTTCCTAAAGACACCAATATGAAGGTACACAGGAGAGGGAGGGGAAAAAATAAAGGCAGAAAATTATGCTTCTGTCTTCCTGGTGTCGAATGATACTTGTAGCTTTCCTGCTGCAGATTTACAGTCTCACATCCTGTTCTTTGCCATGCTGGCAAGATCAAACCCAGCATGAGCCTGTTAAAGACGTTGTTTTCAGCTGCTTCTCTCGTCACAATCTCACAGCAGTGCTGGAAAATACACAGTTTTGGATGTCTAAACCAGATAATTGTTGAAAAAGGAGAAATATCAAGCAGGGAATATGAGAGAAAGAAAGAAGTTTCATTGCACTTAGTTGGCACTTGTAGATAAAGTCATCTGGAAAATTTTCTCTCTTTGGTGTTTTCTTTTTTTTTTTTGGTCCATCTCATCTCTAAGAATTAGAACAATAACAAGCTAATGTTGTCACAATGAATTTGAAGAGATAGCAGTCATAGTCACTGAGATAATAAAGCTTCTTTAGGGCCAGTTGTCCTCTGATAAAACTATAAATAAAGGTTTCCAGTCAAGTGTTTTAAGGGAATATTCTCATTCTTGTTTTAAACAGGACTTTAAACAGGACTATAGGTGTTTGGTAATCTCTGTGCCCATTTATCTCATTTTTTAGATGCGATTGAAATATGATTGTTGGGAAAAATAAGGAAACCTTCTTTTTGGAGTAGTCCAGCATCTCTGTCTATAATTACCGGTGTCTTTCATACACAATTTCCGTGGCAGCTTAAACTGACCAGCTTTGCATATTTGTAAATAAAATTTGTTGAGCACGAGCGATCCCAATTAACTTTCATCCTTTCTTTTTCCCAGGTGAAACTACTTGCGAATTCACATTCCTTCCCTGGTAACATAGTAGCATTCATAGTGCAGAAGAGAATAAGGGCAGTCTACTGGAAACAGTTGCTCAGCACAGCTTCTGGAAAAGAAAATCAAATCACACCTGATGGAATTCTGTGAAGGTGTCACCAAGCAGCGGTAGAAAGGACATTCAGTAGGCATAATATTTTTATATTTCCCTGAAAATTATGAAGAATGGATAAAGTGAATGCAGAACTGTTATTTGTGAAACACCTCAGCAATAAATTTGTTGAGAGCCAGGGACACTTTTTGAAACAATAGAGAACAGTCTCAGCTAAATAAAAGGAAGTCTATGTTAAATAAAAACATACAATAGAATCAGGCTTGCTTATTTCTGTTATTTCTTAAATTGTAAGTAGTCCTGGATTTGGGTTGTGTGTTTTTGTTTGGTTCCCCTCCCCCCCACCCGCCCCCTCTAAAAAGAATTTGCAATTCCAGGCAAGTCTACTTGGCAATAAGTGTTCAATCATGCTTGTAATGATAGCTCTAATCATAATTTGTGAAGTACCACGTGTTCAGGCATGATTCACACAACAAGGATATATACTGAAAAGAAGAAAAATAAGATAAATTGAGTCTGGTGTGCTAAAGGTTGGCAAAAAGGATAAGCTTGGGGTCATTTCCCTTTTATTCACTATAGAGTTATCAGAGGACACCCACAATCAGCTTTGGGAGAAATCCCATCTGGGAGGAAGAAAGGAACACAAACAGCTGAAGCAGGGATTTTCAATTCTACAGAATGGATTTTTACTATATTCTTACTAACTGTTTATGCCAATCCTTCTTCTTCCTCCTGGCCCTGGATATTTTTTCAGGTATTAATAAGGAAGGAGCTAACTTAATAGTTGTGGACATTGCACTGCTTTTGGCCAGTACTTCTTTCACCTTTCTGTCATTTGTTTTTTAGATTATTAACTATTTGAAGTCAGAAGTGAGCATTGTGTTTAGTGTTCAGTAAGGTATGCTCCCTTTCCTGTCTGGCCTATGAGTACTAAGTATGGTGGATTATTTAAAATGCATATAAGGCTTCTCCAATACTTCCTAAAAATTGTACGCTTTGAAAGACTACGGTAGTTTGGTCATTGAACACCAGATCCATAACGTAAATTTGTGAATTCACTAAATGCACAAGTATACTTGTTCTTGAGGAAGATATGATCACCTTCTCTCTCTGTCTGAGATAATAACTGAATGTATTGGGAGTTATTTCTATTTCCCATCACTAGTACTGTAGCAAGGTATAGATGGAAAGCTTGACAGTGGAAATACACAGGAGTGGAAATATATTTTAATGCCTGCAGAATCTTCCTTCAGTTCCTTGTTCTGTGCTGATGACAGGGGAAATTATGGTTTAGCTCTAGTCTTGCAGAGTTTCCCTTGTGCTATCTGCTTGGTCCATTGCTTTTCCTGCTGGAGCTCCTTTAAGCCTTTTAAATAGTGTTCTTACAAGCAGAGAGAACAAATTTCAGGAGTATTCCAAACTTGACAAAAATTTTGGCTTTTTAGTTAGTTTAGTTAGTACAATGTTGTTAAAAAGATTTGTGCCTTCTCAAGTTTGATATGTTTAATGATTTTCTTTAGTATCTTAAATAATATATATCACTGACAGCCAATAGACCTGCTAAATCACTATATGAAATGACAATTCTTTTAGGATTTATTTTCTTACTTCCAAAAAGAGGATGATCTTGTTAATTTTTCTTCTGGGCACTTGGTATTTCCCTTTTTCTTTTGTCTTTAATAAAATCTTTATATTAATAATAGTACTCTTTAAAATGTTTAAGAGAGTCGTGCACTAATACATATATTTTTCTAAATGACAGCAAAGCAGGATACTTCTATGCAAAGCTATGTTTTGGTTGGTGAATATAGTTCTTCTGTGATGATAGTACTTAGATTTCCAGGAATATATTAAAGTAATTTAAAAATAACACATCTGTACTTGCTTTATATAAAATGATATCTTCTACATAACATGAAATTAGTCAGAGAAATATTTCCCTAGTATCTATACAACCAGTGGATTGAATAATATTTTTCTTTACTAAAATAAGATTATGAAAATGAAATGTGAAACAATCAACTTATTTCACAAAAAATAGAATGGTCAGGGTTGTGCACAGTTATTGAGTAGTTAATTACAGAACATTTCAAAAGCAAAGAAAAATCCCACCGATTTCCCTCTTCACCTGTGTAATTTGCTTCACCAAAAATAGGCAAACTTATTGATGGTACAATTACACTAAATTCCGTAGTAGAAACAGGAAGAATGGGTTTGACAATGTGTTAACAGGATCATCCCTGAATATCTGTTCTGAAGGAAAAATAAAAACAGCTTCATGCTACATTAGAAGTACAAAGCATTCTTTCTAAATCTTCAAACACAAAAACATATCTTGAGTATGTCTAAAGTTTTAGGTGTTTTTCTCTTGTTCTATTTATGTGTAATTTTTTATCATTAAAACTTTTTCAAAGGGAAAACTTTCCAATACTTCACAGCATCAAAATACCTTTCAAAATGTTTTTAACTAACAGCTTTAAGGTACTGTGTAAAGAACAGTTTAATACCTACTTTCCTGTGTTTTTGTCTGGACTAGTATCTATAATTTGGGTAAGCTCTGTGAGACCATAGACTAGTGTCGGAAAAAGAATTGCAAAAGCTTCCATATTTGAAGTCAGAGTAGTTATACATGTACACATTGTGGTGTTATAAAGAAACCTTATGAGTAAAATGGCTTAATATATAAAAAAAAAAAATAGAGATGGCATGTTTGGTTGGAGGATTTTTCCTGGGACAGGAAAAAAAGCCAAAAAAAAAAAAGATTTTTAGAAGGAAAAATATTTATTCACTGTAGAACTTAAATTCTCTAAGAATCATCGGAAATATCTTCTGAAGTTTATAGGCAAAATATACTTTGTCAAGAGACTGTCAAGTTATTCTGTGGCAGCCTACTTAGCTTTCATTGAACTACGAAGATAAGAAGGCTGTCTCAAAACTAGACAGGTGTCTGTCAGAAACTTAGTCTCCATAAAAATATGCTAAAGGGCACCTCCAAAATAAAATTCTAGCAGCCTTGAGGGGAGAAAAATAAGAAATTATAATTGCCCTGTATGATCTTTGACTGTCTTCTAGCCAGTCTGGAAGGGCTAAATTTATCCTACCTAGCTGAAGGCAATAAATAAGGACCCAACTCTACCAAAACTCTCTTGGAATCTCTGAAGAAAGATAGCCATCTGTTAGAGACTGAACCACATCTTAAGTGCACTCAGTTTTGGAGTTTTTTTTGGAAGTACCTGTCACATTCCGATGAATTACAGAGGGACCTAAGGTTTATCTGGATTCAAAAGTAGGGTATAAGGCTCTTTCTTCCTACATATTCAGCCATGCTTTCAATGGAGCACTGATTCCCCTCCAAGTTTTCCTTCAGTATTCCTTTAGCGTAGGAATGGAGGGACATTCCTGACTTTCTGGGAGCAGAAAAGTGCTGTGCCCCTGCTGACACCACTCTGCTTCAGGGGAACTACTTTGTGTCCCAGAGTGCGAACCTGACAAGTCCTGTGGTATCCTCAGCTGAAAGAGGGGAAGTACTAGCTGTGATTTAGCCTTTTAATTATCCACCAGTGACTATGCAGGAAGCGGGACTAGATCATGCACATTCAACAGATTTTAATATTCACCAGAGGGAGTTATAGTTCTGAAGTATTATATCAGTTGAGCCAACATGTACCGACTTAACAAATAGTACCAGGAGAACCTCTGTACTGAAGATGCAAGGGGCATTGATTCCTTTGCTTAATTGGAGTTGTCTGGTCACACTGGAGATAGACAGATACCTTGTAGTGCTCTGTTTGCTGATAGTACAGACCTGAGGGCCCAGGTCTCCATTCGGTCCTGTGTCTTATCTGCCGATTCCTATGTATTATATACTCTAAAGCATCACAGATACAATGAGATGCCGTTGTTTATATTTAGGTAATGCAATTCTGCCCAAGTGGCTGATCTGCTGAATCACTCACCATCAATTATATTGACTAGATTACCTTTGACTATAATGAAAGCTATTTGACTATAATAGACACCTATCTCACTTGTAGGCACCTATACGTCTTGCTGAACACTGAATCCAATCCTTTTTAGTGGATAAAAGCTAAAATAATTCCGTGTAAGCTAATTAAGAGCAACGCCATTGTGTTGGTAGACACTTTGTTGACAGACAGCTAGGGCAAACTGCTTGAATAGGAGCAAAGGAGTACCCTTTTCTGAATACTTCTAAAGAAAGGGTGGGATTGATACTATGGCAGGATTTTTAAAAGATCCAGAAGGCTAAATATGCTTATGCTTATGCATTTAGAATCATAGAATCATAGAATGGTTAGGGTTCGAAAGGACCTTAAAGATCATCTAGTTCCAACCCCTCTGCCATGGGCAGAGAAATCCTCCATTACACCAGGTTGCCCAAAGCCTCATCCAACCTGGCCTTAAACACTGCCAGGGATGGGGCATCCACAACTTCTCTGGGCAACCTGTTCCACTGCCTCACCACCCTCAATGTAAAAAATTTCTTCCTTATATCTAATCGAAATCTCCCCTCTTTCAGTTTAAAGCCATTGCCCCTTGTCCTATCACTACATGCCCTTGTAAAAAGTCCCTCTCCAGCTTTCCTGTAGGCCCCCTGTAGGTACTGGAAAGCTGCTATAAGATCACCCCGGAGCCTTCTCTTCTCCAGGCTGAACAGTCCCAACTCTCTCAGCCTGTCTTCATAGCAGAGGTGCTCCAGCCCTCTGATCATCTTCGTGGCCCTCCTCTGGACCTGCTCCAGCAGCTCCATGTCCTTCTTGTGTTGGGGACTCCAGAGCTGAACACAGTATTCCAGGTGGGGTCTCACAAGAGCTGAGTAGAAGGGCAGAATCACATCCCTTGACCTGCTGGCCACACTTCTTTTGATACAGCCCAGGATACGGTTGGCTTTCTGGGCTGCCAGCGCACATTGCTGGCTCATGTTGAGCTTTTCATCCACCAGCACTCCCAAGTCCTTTTCCTCAGGGCTGCTCTCAATCCATTCTCCACCCAGCCTGTACTTGTGCTTGGGATTACCCCGACCCACGTGCAGGACCTTGCACTTGGCCTTGTTGAACTTCATGAGGTTCTCACAGGCCCACCTCTCCAGCCTGTCAAGGTCCCTCTGGATGGCATCCCTTCCCTCCAGCATGTCCACAACACCACACAACTTGCTGTCATCTGCAGACTTGCTGAGGGTGCACTCAATCCCACTGTCCATGTCTCCAACAAAGATGTTAAATAGCACTGGTCCCAGTACTGACCGCTGAGGAACACCACCGTCACTGGCCTCCACTTGGACACTGAACCGTTGACCACAACTCTTTGAGTGCGACCATCCAGCCAATTCCTTATCCACCGAGTGGTCCATCCATCAAAACCACGTCTTTCCAGTTTAGAGATAAGGATGTCATGTGGGACAGTATCAAATGCTTTAGATAAGTCCAGATAGACAATGTCAGTTGCTCTTCCCCTATCCATCAATGCTGTAACCTCATCATAGAAGGCCACCAAATTAGTCAGGCAGGATTTGCCCTTAGTGAAGCCATGTTGACTGTCACCAATCACCTCCTTATTTTCTATGTGCCTTAGCATAGTTGCCAGGAGGATCTGCTCCATGATCTTGCTGGGCACAGAGGTGAGACTGACTGGCCTGTAGTTCCCTGGGTCTTCTTTTTTCTCCTTTTTAAAGATGGGGGCTATGTTTCCCCTCTTCCAGTTATTGGGAACTTCACCAGATTGCCATGACTTCTGAAATATGATGGATAGTGGCTTAGCAACTTCATCAGCCATTTCCCTCAGGACCCGTGGTTGCACCTCGTCTAGTCCCATGGACTTGTCCACCTTCAGTTTCTTAAGATGGTCTCGAACCTGATCTCCTACAGTGGGTGGTTCTTCATTCTCCCAGTCCCTGCCTTTGCCTTCCGTGACTTGGGCTTCTGGATCTCTTGCCAGTGAAGTCATTGAGAACCTCAGCCTTCTCCATATTCTGGGTGGCCAGGTCCCCCATTTCCTTCCGGAGAGGGCCTACATTTTCCCTAGATGTCTTTTTATTACTGACATATCTATAGAAGTTTTTCTTGTTGCCCTTGATGTCCCTGGCCAGATTTAACTCTATCAGGGCTTTATCTTTCCTAACCTGATCTCTGGTTGCTCAGACAATCACTCTGTATTCTTCCCAGGCTACCTGTCCCTGCTTCCACCCCCTATAGGCCTTCTTTTTGTGTCTGAGTTGGTCCAAGAGCTCCTTGTTCATCCATGCAGGCCTCCTGGTGTTCCTACCTGACTTTCTTTTTGTTGGGATACACTGCTCCTGAGCTTGGAGCAGGTGATCCTTGAATATTAACCAGCTTTCTTGGGCCCCTCTTCCCTCCAGGGCCTTGTCCCATTGTACTCTAGCGAGGAGATCCCTGAAGAGGCCAAAGTCTGCTTTCCTGAAATCCAGGGTAGTGAGCCTGATATGCACCCTCCTTGCTTCTCTAAGTATCTTGAATTCTACCATTCCATGATCATGGCAGCCAAGGGTGTCCTTGAGCATCACGTTCCCCACCAGCCCTTCATTGTTGGTGAGAACAAGGTCCAGCAAAGCACGTCTCCTCGTTGGTTCCACTTCCTTTATACTGTAAAAATCTTTATATTAGCTAAAATTGACAGGAAAAAAAAAGATTTTTTTTTCTTTTTTTCTAGTTGTTAAAAATTAGAAGCGTGACAGGCCTTCGTGAGTGTAGAGTTGGACCATAGTGTTGAAAGAAATATTTAAGACACTTGCATATAACAGGTTTGATTGAAAAGACTTCATGGACAATATTAGCTATATTTTAACAATGAAGTAACAGCTACATTTTGCCATTGTTTGTAAAGATATTAATACTGCAGCCTTTCTCTTCTTTCTCAGTATACTTACAGAAATGTTTAAGAGACTTTCACTCCTCAGTTTCATTCTAAAGGGGAAAGAAAAACAAAACAAAATAACACAAAAACAAAACTCTATTTCTCATTTTTTTTTCATGAATTCAAATGATGTGTGAAATAGAATACAAGCTGTCTTGAAACAGTGAAGTTGCACCCAAACTTGTGAACTATGAGCATACAAACAGAAGAAGTAATCAAGTGCCACTGAATTTTCAGGGAAATATCTGAAATGTCAGTCTATTTACCTGCATGTCTTTAATTTCAGGACAGGACTTTGAATAGGTTGAGATTTGTAGATTCCTAGGAACTGTGGGTAGAAGTAAAATTAATGGCCTGATAAAAGTTTACACGATAACTATTCAAAACTTCTCTATTGTTAGTCATCCTTAGTCCTTTAAACTACTTTTCGTGGAAGAAACCCTCTATAAGTGAACAGGAATCCATATAGGTAATGGGATCTGCCTTCATGGAAGAGTTCACAAACCAGGGTCACTGATGATTATGAAAGTTTACTGGAACACTGCTATTGACTAAGCCAATATTCACCCTTCATTAACACAATGTGCACCTCTACAGCAATTGTTTACCAGTGGGAGTATTGATTTGTGCCTACTCTACCCCTCGTCTTTTCTGCTTTTCCCTATGATAGGAATAATTATGCCTCTCACTTAGTCCTTTACTTTGTAGTTAGAAAAGCACAAATACAGTGAAAGATAAATGGTTTAGTGGATACAAGACACATGCTATCACCTTATTCCATTCAGTCAGGAGTCCCCTGTAATACTGCTGGTTATAAACATGAATCTCAGTCCCTCTGAAAATCGTTGCTGAAAACACTTCAGCAATTTTATAATTCAAATGAATCACATCAGAAGATAAAACATTAGCTTACAGTCGAGCATTTCATATTGACAGTAAAGCTATCATCCTTGGGTTGTTGTGAACATCCATTACTGAGGAGAATGGGCAAGTTATATGTGTTTTGTTTAGTTACAGGTATCATGTACTCTCTCCTTCGTTTACCATTTTTTTCCACAATGCATTGAGTTAATTCAAACCAGGCTTTATGTGTGTCTGTATTTGTGCAAGAGAGAGAGAATAAAGGGAGAAGGGATGAATGGACAATAATGATGATGTCAAAGAATTGCCAAGGGTTTTACTGGAAGAAAAGAAAAAAAAAGCCCATGCTTGTATACGGGTATAATCTTTGTGCAGTCTCAATACTCTATCAAGATTTATACTTCCAAAGCAAGCTGTAAAAAGATTTTTTTTTTTTAAATTTTTATTTTTAAGCTGTACTGTCTTCTCTCAATATATATATGCTATCAAATGCTAGCTGTGCAGGAATGGATAGGGTTGAATGGATTATGAGCTCTCTATTGGAGGGAGACATCCACTTATAGAAAGTAACATGGCACAGTCTGTCTCTTCCAGCAAAAACAGGTTCAACTGAGCTGGATGTAACTGCCAAAAACTGTCAAAGAGTAAGGTGTAAGGAAGGGAAATGTGCACGTTGGGCCTCTGTCGCCGCTTCCTTTAGCTCTGTGTGATATATCACTTTTGACAAGCCTGTTTGGAAAGGGCTGGTTTTGTACATGTTCTCAGGGAGCAAGCAGATTTACAGGTGCCCCTCAGAGGGAGAACAACACGGGCCCACTTGGAAACAAGTGAAGAAAGCCAGCAAAGCCTATTACTTGAGGGATGCATTCAGAATGGACATGTGGAGCCTAAAGTGCAGCTTGCTGTGAGGCTTGCTTTTGCAAGCACAAATATTCAGTGCAGATATAAGCAAAGTCATGCGAAAAATAGGACAGCCAGTGATACGAATATTTGTGGGTTTTTTTTGTCGGCTTTACCATTGCATTATTTAGTCTTGGAGTAGTTTGTTCTATAGTCTTTTTTCCTTGACTGTTTACTTCTGACTTGTCCTAGGATGTATGTCACCTTCCACTCTCTATTTCTTATCTGAACAATGTGGTTGATATGACCTGGGAGACAAGCTTAGTGTCACTGTAATGAAAGAGGATAAGAAGGATGACCTTAATGTGCAACAATAGAAACTGATGGCATCCCTTTTATTTTCAAGGCTGCATACACTGCTGAAGAATGTGGACTTTATGAAGTTGCTTGCTTTATATCTCTTTGCTTTAAATATTGAAAATGTATTGGAAACATATAATCCTATTTCTTCTAAGCTTGAGGATTTCTAGTGTGCTTTTGTTTTCTCTAAAATGAATTTGACTTCTCTTGTGTTTTGTTTTGTTTTTGTTTTTTTTAGCATGGCAGATATGATCTTTCCTGATAGTAAGGGTCTTAAAACTGTTTTAAAGGGGAACAAAGCATTTTACAGCTGAAGTGGTTTTATACTGAAGAATAAATCAGTCTGGTAGCTGTGTGTCTTATGGGAGAAATATTTTTTTTTTTTTTTATTAAAAACACTTCTCATAACACTTTTGTTATCACTGCAGACATGCTGAAGACTCTTTTGGATGTTCCAATCTTCTAAAGTTCTTTACTTAAGTAAGACAAGATATGTTTATAAAAAAGATCATTCACTTTTTAACATTTTTGGTAAAGCTAGAATTGCAAAAAGATATTTTTATTATCTGAATAAGATAAGGTGTATTTTCCCTTCGATTGAAGCTGAGAAACAACACTTGGAGAAATAAATCACCGTTCTCTATCACATGAAATGTTTGTCAAGGGTAGGTTGTTCTCCTTGCATTGGAGTCTAATTACTGTGAAGAGAAGGTCTAAACATCTTAAAAAAATATCTCAGCGGTAAAAACCTTTAGCATATTGGTGAACAGAGATCTGTTCTGAGGCTCCCATCAGCCTTATTGAGTCTTACGGTTAAATTCCCACAAGTTACTTGGAAAACTTACTCTGCAAAACTGAATTATTTTGGGTTGTCTAACAATGAGAAGAACTACTCACCAGGGAACTCTGCGAACATAATAATTGGAACACTAATATACCTGTCTCCTTGAACCAATAAATTGTTTCCTATTTGCACATACTATGATTTGCTATACGCTCATTATTTCACTGATGCTTTTTCTCTGAATTAGTAAGCATTTATCTTCCAACATTCAAATACTCAATTATAACATTAAACTGATTTAAAGAACTTTTATGCTTCTATTTATTAATTTTTAAAGTTCCCTTTTGAAAACCAAAACAAACATTTTACTGTGGTCCCAGAAACAGGTTAATGGCAAAAAGCCCTCAGGTTTGCTTCTACAAAGTGTTGAGTTTTCAAGCAAGCTTCCTGTTGACCCTTCATTTTCTGTTTGTTTTTTTTTTATTGTTGCTGTTGTTGGGTTTTTTTTTGTGTTTTTTTTTTTCTTATACTTTGCTGAAAATTGCCAGAGAAAAATGAATGTATGATGTTCACTGTTTGGAAGAATGGAAGATGGTCATCACCTTACTACTTCATGCCCATAAGACTGCTCCGATACAGGACTCCTGCTTCTGGTGCATTGTAAACAAATGCAGAGATATCCAGGCATCCACAGAAAAGTTTTGATTTTATGGGCTTGTAGTAAGGTGATGAACATCTTCTTTTTGTGAATATGGAGCAGAGTATTTTCTATTTTGTCAGGGGCAGACTAATGACATCAATACAGCTAGCAGCTGCTTGAAAGCAATTTACTTTCAACTGAATTGTGCTGCTGAGTGAATTCAGTTAGTGTGAGTCTGGAGCTTCTAAAGGCCAAAAATGTCCTCCTGAGAAGAATGGTCTGAGGTCCTACTGTAATCACTTAGTTTGATATCTACCCTAACATAGTCAGGTAATCAAACATTGTCAGCTGCTTTTTGTAGAATAAGATTCCTCAAGGAGTGGTTAAGGAACTTCATGCACAAATAGATCCTTATTTTAATAACAGACTATTTTTTTCCAATGACATCAGGCCCCTCCAGTGGGACATCTCCAAACATCTTTGAGAATCTGGGTCCAGACTAGCCCATCGCATGGAGAACTTACAAAACAACTACAATTCCATTAATTTTCTGTCTTCAACATTTGCCTTATTTTGATTTTCAAGCAAAAACCAACCCAAAAATGTTTCTGAGGCTTATAGAAAAACATTTTACAGCTTTTCAGTTGATACCATTTTCTTGGCCATATATGACTGTTTGGGGAAGCAAATAACAATTGCTAGTTTGACTATGCCAGGAACTTACTGTCTTAGCTCAGATCTATTAATCAAAAAAAATTTAAAAATTTCTGTTGCAGTTGTGCCTGCTGGCCTAGATTCATCACAAAGGGTAAATTAATGGCTTTAGCAGTGTTCAATTGAAAATATATTCCTTAGCAAAAATGAAAGAATCTGGAGACCAGCAGCATAACGTTGTTTAGAAATGAAAGGATTTTACTTAAGCGGAACTGGAATAATTGCATTTTCTTTTTTTTTTTTTTTTTCTTTAATCAGGTCAGCATGCTGTTTCAACCACTAATGAATGACACTTCAATTTAAAAATGTGTAATGGAATGAAGTCTCCTAAGCTATGATTATGAGAATAGTACTGTGACTGATAAACTGAGCCTAGTCTTTGATAACTCTGGTTTCCACATTAGCAGATCTTTTCAGGATTTCTTAGTCATAAACTTTTTCCAAAATACTAATGGAGTTCAATACAGTTTAGCTTCTTATTATAGCCTGTCTGAAGGGGCCTCTCAGTGACAAACAATTAACGAAAAGTCTCACTGATGAAAACAGAAGACAGAATGTTGACAGAAAACAGGTATATAATCCTTAAAATTTTGCTTTAACATCATGAAAATGTAGTTGATTTGTACTTTTACAGTAACAGATGGATTTTAATTTCCACCATTTTTAAACAGATTTGTATACGCTTTAACTGTAGAACTTTTGCATTAATTTCATTCTTTATTACTAAAATTGTGATTCTTCTTTTACGTGGTAAAGAAAATTACTTTCAAATGATCAGAAATACTGAGTCACTGAAACCTTAGAGTTTTTTAAAGACAAAAATGAATGTAGCAGTGAACACTTAACTGAATAATTTGACCATATGAAGAGTATCTATGGTATCAACTGTGCAGAGATGTAGCTTGGAGGTGGAAAAAAAAAAAAAGATGGTGTCTTTTGAATTTTCTTTTAAGGTTTGTATGAGCTTTGGAAAAATTGGGACAAGATTCTTTGAACAAATTGAAATGAACTTACATCCTTTATGTATGCATGATGCACAAACAGAATCATAGGATCATAGAATCACAGAATCATAGAATTATAGAATGGTTAGGGTTGGAGAGGACCTCAAAGATCATCTAGTTCCAACCCCCCTGCCACGGACAGGGACATCCTCCACTACACCAGGTTGCCCAAAGCCTCATCCAATCTGGCCTTAATGAAAAGCAGAAACTCTACATGTCAGTTCAGCCCCTGCAAGCTGCAACTTCAGCTAGGAAAGACTGGTTGATATGGGAGAGGGGAGAAAATGTAGCTTTAAACAATCTTATATTTCTCAAGTCTTTTAAGACTGCTGAAGATTAGCCTATTTCTCATCATAACATGTAATGTGATATAGTCAAAGCTGTATTATATAGCTTATGGGGACTTTTATGTGGTTCCGTTGATACAAGAAGTATAGCATTTGAGATTTCCTCCTGATAGGAGGCATCTCCAGTAATTTGGACCGCTCACCAAGGTTCACGTTTTAAGCTAGATGGACTTAGAGCTTTTCAAATATGCAAACCCAGACCACGCTGTGGCTTGAGCACTGTCCTGTTGTTCTATGTATTCATTGTTGGCATGTCCCTGACACAGTGCTGACCAGTAGTAGCTAGAGCTTTCTCCAGAAGCACATGGTTGGGGGTCATGAGGGCCAGTGGCCTTTAAATACAGAGACATTGTTTGGGTGAGTCAGAGAATTTAGCTGTACAAATACTTGCTGATCACACATGCCATTTGCCTTCAGATACTGCAAATTAGGTGCCTATTTCATTTAATTTACTAGGACAGAAATAGCTAGAAGATGAGACAGAAATCAGGTGACCTACAGTTTAGGAATATTATTCTTTTTGTTCAACGTTTTCCTTGAAAGAAAAACATTGCCAAGAACTCAGCATGTGGAATAGTGTTAAACTTTTACGTGGTACTATCAAAAAACACAGAAATTGGGATGAAAAGGGCTTCAAGAGGTTATCTACTTTAGGCAAGATCAGCTATATCATACCTACGGTTGTCTAACTGTTTGTGAAATCTTTCTAATGACTTTACAAGCTCTCGAGGCTACATATTCTAGTATTTTACCATCCTAACTCTTACATTTTTTTTCCTAGCTTCGAAAGTGAATCTCCCTTGCTGTATCTTACGTTCATTATCTATCTATCTATCTATCTATCTATCTATCTATCTATCTATCTATCTATCTATCTATCTTGTTATCTATTATAATCACATCTTCCTTCAGTCTTTCCTTCTCTAAGTTAAACAGCACTCCTAAAAGGCAAAATTTTCAAGATCATTCTTGTTGCTACATGCTGGTGTCTCTCCAGTTGTTTTACATCTTTCCTTTAAATACTGTGTAAACTTGTCCAGTTTTCTAGCTCATGAATTACACGTGTTGAAGACTACTGTCGCGTCTCATAGATGATGATGCAACCATAATATATTCTTTGCTAATGATCAGGTTGTCATTTACTGTAACCCTAAGTCATTCATGCCACAGTCTAGACAGTTGTTTCCTGTCTTTTGTGTATTTGTCTGATGCTGGGTTCAGCTCATCTACAATTAGCCATCTAAATTTCTAAACTTTGAGCTTTTTCTGCTGTCAACTGCAAAACCATTGTTACTGATTCCCTCTAGTGATGTGTTAAAAAGATAGTAATATCCAGAACCCACCAATGCCTATTCAGAAGGCCAATATCTCTTCATCTGCTTTATTTTTTTCTTTTTGACTTAAACATCGAGACTACCTTTTGCCTTGTGCCTTACTTCCTAATGGCACCATTTCAAAGAACTCTGTGAATACTTTATTAATGCAGTATACTGCACAAGATTAAAAGCTGTTCCTGGAGAAATTACAAGTAAATATTTATACTATGTGTACATATCATATCTTGAGTATAGTGCCCTTCATTCCTGTTGCAGTCATGAATTTCAGATAGATTTAGGAATATAAAATGCATAAGCAAGTTGCTTACTCTCAGCTCAGTGAATAAGATAAATACTTTTAACATCTTTATTGTTTTAATAACAATAACTTATGAATGTTGCTAAATGCATGGACTGCTGCTGTCCTCACATAAGGAATGTTTGGTGCTCATAACACTTATGGCAAGAGTGAAGTGTTTTGACTGGGTTTTTTTTGCTGAATATAACATAAAATACAAACATTAATGGTTCTTTTAATCACATACTTCTATTTCTAGTTTATCTGCACCTCAGTGCCCAAGTACACAAGTACTGTAAATACAGATTTCAAACAGAATTACATGCTTTGGCTTAAATATTATGTACATTTATGTATGAAGATTGAATTCCAAAGAGAATTGGAATTCAGTCTGTTCTTTCAAACATTTATAATTTCTATATAAAGATATTACCTCACATCTTTTTACACAGTTTAAGTATTCTTGCTGCTGTGAATGAGAAATTAACTCCACTTGACATTTGAGGACATGCTGCATAGGCTAAAGTAGTAGGTCTGCTTACCACCACCAAGATCACTACCAGTGGTTTATAAGCTGGTCTACAGATCCCTGTCACTTTTTCAATTGTTATCTGAAATATTTAATCATAAAGATGCATGGCGATTCACAAAAAAACTTTGACAAGCTACTGTAGTCCAGAAATAATATACACATAACCCACCCATCTGCCTTGGTTTACATTTCCATCTCTTGTCCTGACAAAGGCAATGGCAAAACTCTTGGCATACTTTATTACATTTAAATCCCAGTAATTGTACTTTACATACGTTAAGAGTTTTGTTAGATTAGTATTGATAGTTATGTTAAGTCAATATCCACAGACTCCACTTAAGGTCTGATCTTGTTTATGTTAACTATATAACAATCAATTTAAATAAAGAGGCCTTGCCTCTCTAGAATCTTGTTAAAATGGTTGATTGTTGTAATTTCATGTTTAACATCTTTGTTATTGTTTTGTCTGTTTATCATCTCTGTCAGCAACATGGACAGTGGGATCGAGTGCACCCTCAGCAAGTTCGCGGATGACACAAAGTTGTGTGGTGTTGTGGACATGCTGGAGGGAAGGGATGCCATCCAGACGGACCTTGACAGGCTGGAGAGGTGGGCCTGTGAGAACCTCATGAAGTTCAACAAGGCCAAGTGCAAGGTCCTGCACGTGGGTCAGGGCAATCCCAGGAACAAATACAAACTGAGCGGAGAATGAATTGAGAGACGCCCTGAGGAGAAAGACTTGGGGGTGTTGGTTGATGAGAAACTGAACGTAAGCTAGTAAGCTCTCGTACTTCTACACTTGCAGCCCAGAAAGCTGACTGTATCCTGGGCTGCATCCAAAGATGCATGACCAGCAGGTTGAGGGAGGGGATTCTGCCCCTCTACTCAGCTCTCGTGAGATCTCACCTGGAGTACTGCGTTCAGCTCTGGGACCCCCAACAGAAGAAAGACATGGAGCTGCTGGAGCGAGTCCAGAGGAGGGCCAGAAAGATCATCCGAGTGCTGGAGCACCTCTTCTATGAAGACAGGCTGAGAGAGTTGGGGCTGTTCAGCCTGGAGAAGAGAAGGCTCCGGGGTGGTCTTATAGCAGCCTTCCGGTACTTAAAGGGGGCCTACAGGAAAGCTGGAGAGGGACTTTTTACAAGGGCATGTAGTGATAGGACAAGACGCAATGGATTTAAACTGAAAGAGGGATGATTTAGATTAGATATAAGGAAAAAAATTTTCACTCAGAGGGTGGTGAGGCAGTGGAACAGGTTGCCCTGAGAAGTTGTGGATGCCCCATCCCTGGAAGTGTTCAAGGCCAGGTTGGATGAGGCTTTGGGCAACCTGGTGTAGTGGAGGGTTTCCCTGCTCATGGCGGGGGGTGTTGGAACTAGATGATCTTTGAGGTCCATTCCAACCCTAACCATTCTATGATTCTATGATTCTATGATTCTATGTTTAAGGTCCTTTCCAACTCAAACCAAACCATCCTGTCATTCTATGATTCTATGATTCTATGATTCAAAGGCCATTCATAATTACAGTCACACAATTAATGCAGTTTAATAGTGTTTATACTGAACACTGAGCATCAAAGATGGAATAACAGTATACTAAATGACATAAGAAACAATATATTTCTGAATCATTCGTCTAATGGGGAAAAATTGTGTAGAGGGCTACTGAATGTCTTCCCATTACATTCCAGTCAAAACATATGTGACTTGACATATGCAGTTGCTAGCTGAAGTATACTTCATAAGGAAGTGTTTGACATTTGCATCTTGGAAACATGTTATTTGAATGTGATTAGGTTCTGTTTGCTTCTTAATTTGTCAACATGAGCTGAACAATTATGGCTTTGAAAACAATCTGAGAAGTTGCTTTCTCGTTTTGTATTTTTCAGTAAGAAGAATAGTTGGTGTTTATACCAGCTGTTCACTGCATGCTTTTAATTTTACTGTGTCAAAACCAGACAGAATGGGGGCATAACAAAATGCGTTTAATTCCTGTGTTATGTTTTGGACCAGCTAGATTAATGGGTAATTTACAACTCTAGCTCTTTGACTGCATAAACACTGTGATAATTTTTCATCTGAAATATTTTTAATAAACACTGCGATAATTTATCATCTGAAATATTTTTAGATACAATTTGTGTGGGATACTGTATCATAATTCTATTTCTTGTTTTACAAACTGTTTAAGTCAATAAATTTTATATTCAACTTTGACATTGTGAACTGTGACACAGAACTTTTTAAAAATCTTATGTGTTTCTAAATTTAACTTCAGACTCTGCAAAAATCAACAAAATCACTATTAGCAGTGACAAAATCAAGCAAATTGTTTATGCCTGAAACGGAATTTGCCTTAAGCAGTGCAATGATCTCAGCTGACTTCTGACTTTAGTAAAGCAGATATCTGCATTTGATCTAGACTTCTTTATACAGTTAACAGAGATATAAACACTTTTAAGATGTTCAGCTTAGTTTCCTGATAAGAAGCAACACAACTGGTTATGCAGGGAGGCTGGCTGACTCCTGTGTGAGATCAAGTAGTTGCCTACATTACTGCCATAGTTGAAGGTAATTCTACTCTGGGTAGCTCTTAGGGAAAAAAACAGTCCTGACTTTGGGGAACTTTTCTTAATTCAGTCTACTGCCAATTAACATAAAGTTTTGATTACTGATTTGGGTATATATAGAGAAAAAAACAACACACAGAAAAACAAAGAAGAAAGCAAACATTTATGGAAACTTCTTCCCTTCCTCCTACTCAGCCCTTTTGACACAAGCTCCTTTTGCAGTGGCTCATCACTGCCTGAGCAGAGGTGCCACGAGCTCCCTGCCTGCAGCAGTTTTGGTGTGTGTCAGGCACTTTGCATCTGTGTCATCTCCGGCTGGAACCACCTGTGCTCAGAACAGGCAGGTCATGTACACCTCCTACACAGGGCACCCCAGAAGCCTGCCCTTAATCAAGGCCTGCCATTTGCGCCTGATGCAGTGCCTACTTTCTTCTGATCTTTAGAAAACATTGCAAAAGTTTCACATGGTGCTTTATGAGAATTTGGGCACCCTAAATTGCACTGCTTTTGATGGCTATGAACATACCTTCACGTTATGTAGGTCTGATGGGTTGATGTAAAGGGGTTCGGGTGGCAGGAGAGGGGATTTGCTCACTGTGACTTCCCTGGTTTTGGAGCCGGGTCAGACCCTGTTCTGGCCACCGGATCAGACTCCCATCCCTCTTGGAGTTGAGCCAATCGACGCCTCTGTGAGTTGCCCTAATTAAGATGGGACAAAGGAACTGGAAAAGGTGCTTTGCCCAGGAGCGAGGAGAGAAGGGAGGAAGGCACTGCCCCTGCTCCCCGGGCTCCCGGCCAGGTGGCTGCCCGCGCTGGGCTGGCGCCACCCGCTGAGGATGGTGGCGATGGAGCTGCTTGGGGAACTCGGGGAGCGCCCTGCTCCCGGGGTGCCCGCTGGGCCGAGTTCACCCAGAGAGGACTGAGATCTGAGAGAAACGACCACACAGACACCAGGTCAGTGAAGATGAAATGGGACAAGGTGTGCCAGAGCTGAGTTTCCCCTGCAGCCGGTGGCTAGATGGCAGGTGGTCCCCCTGCAGCCAGGACAGACTCGGTAGAGCAGAGACCCACTCGCAGCCCATGGAGAAGCCCACGTCAGGGAAGGGATGCCTGAGTCTGAGAGAGATCATGGAGAATGGAACGCACAACAAGGCAGAGATGCATCTAGAGTCTGTGTGACGATGCACGCCGGAGGGAGTGGCCACAACTCCCTAAGAATCTGTGACTGTGGTAAAGCCTGCACTGAAGCAATCCGATGGGGAAGGATTGCATCCTGTGGGTAGGACTCACGCTGGAGAAGTTTGTGGATTTTTTTCTCCTTGTGAGTAGGGGATTCACTGGAGCAAGGGAAAAGGGTGTAAGGACTCCTTCTCCTTTAAGAAAAGGAGCAGCAGTAACAACGTGAGATGAACTGACCTGCACTCCCCCATTCTCTGTCCCCCTGCGCTGCTGGGGAGGAGGTAAAGCCGGCAAGAAAGGTGGGAAGAGGGGAGGTGGTGTTGTTTTTAATATCTGGCTTTGTTGCTTTTTATCCTCTCAAGTAACTGTTAATGTTTTCTTTTTATCCTTTCAAGTAACTGTTAATAAATAGTTTTGCTTTATTTCCAAACGGAGTCTGTTTTGTCCGGGACCATGGTTGGTGGGTGCTCCTTCTCTGTTCTTGTCTCGACCCTCAGTCCTTTTATTATATTTTTTTTCTCCTCTCCACTTCACTAGGGGGAGGAGTGAGAGAGCGGCTGTCTGGAGTTTAGTTGCTGGATTGGCCTAAACCACAACAGTAGCTTATGTCTATACCAGGGAATGAAGCAGCCTAGAGACCATCTGCTATTCAGAAGAAGACAGTTTTACTGTGTTGTCATGCTTTCTCCCATGCTAACTGATGGTAGGCCCAGAGAACGGTTTGGATCACCTCAAGTGCCCCTACATGTGTTATGGTCCAGGCTGTCACCTTGCCTCTAAACAGATTTAGAAGGGTCAGATAGAAAGAGGTTTTGGCTCAGTTTACTCAAGCTAATCCCTTGGATAGACTTTCCACAGTGTTACACAACATCTTCTTGGTGGAGATGAAGGAGGGAAACTTTCTGTGTCAACATTTCCCTAAGCAAAATCAATTATTGGTTTACTGGGATGTTCTCTCTCTTTGTGTTCACTGCATCAGACCAGTTGACTGTGCTGTGTGGGTGAAGAAAGGTTTAGCACGATCTGGCCACAGAAACCTGGGCCTTCTTTTTCAGGGAGTGGTTGTTTCCTACCCTTACCAAACAGCAGTGTGTTTACTACTTCTGAGTCTTGACTCTAAATATGTTACCATCTGTCCAGGAGAAACCTGAATACACGATTCCTTAAACTGGCATGGACGGTTGTGGGATGGAGGGGACTATACTGCGGTGTTGAAAAATATGTGCAAAGTAGTAAGAACCCTTTAAATTTTAAGTATTTTCTTTTCATGCTGATCGAAGTCCAATGAAATAAAGGCTTGCCTCTCCTATGCTACCCATGTTCTGTATTTACTTCACTTCCTAAGCAGGTGCTTTGCCTGAAGAAAGTCAACTGGTGAAAACGTAAGCACAGCACCTGGTCAAGAAATTAAATAAACATGTTATAATCATCTGAACATATGAGTCAAGCTCTTTTACTTACTTTTGACTTCCATCAGCAACCTGAAGTCTTTAAAATGGAATTTTAATTTGCAAAGCCAGTTCTTTTAATGGATAGCTCATCCTGACAAGCACTGCACTCAAAACATTCTAACCAATATTAAATTGTAATGACTTTAAACTGGATGTGAGGTGTCTTTTTATCATACATAAAAACCCTTTCAGAAGTTTTTATTGCCTGTGGCTGAATACTCTTCTATCCTATGTTTTCTGACAGGATACAGTAAAACACCAGTGCCTAAACTTTCTGGATGAAGGGCCTGAATTCTGCATTGAAAGGTGAAGTTATTTATTTATTTACAGTTCCAAACCTACTCCAGTGCATTGCAAGCCTTGCAAAAAGGGTATTTAACAGCACAGAAATAGCTGAACATCTAAATGAGAACTATAAATGTCTATGAAATGTTCTCCACATGTATTTTGCTGTGCAATTTCCTTGCTACTGTGAAGGTGATGACAAGTGTTGTTAACAGGGAAAGGCAACTGTGGGAACATGTCTTAAGGTTTTCACCCACAGATAGGTTTCTGCAAGTATGTTCGGAAACAGTATATGTTAAACACAGCCGAAGCAGACACATAGTCACGAGGACTGGTGCAGCCTGGTGTTTTGAAGTGCAGCTTGTACTTGCTCGATCATACACATTTGCCAGTGCTGCCAGATACCTCTTTATAATCAAGCATTTTAATACCCAGGAGTTCGAAATAAACCTTCAATGGGTCCCTTTTTCACCTATTTTAATTCATCTAAAATTGAATAATCTTGATCTAAGATAGTCAGCCAGCTTTCTTTTGTAATCGAAGAGCATAGGTGCCTTCACAAGGTAATTTGTCTCATCTGATTTTGATCCTGTCTTTGAACAAGGTGAAGTGTCCTTGGTTGGTATCTATTTCTTCCTACTTACTATAAATAGAGTTTCTATAAAGTAGTCAGAGACCTAAAAAACTTGCTATAGACTCCTACACTAACTTAAATGAAGTTAATCTCAGCTGATGGCAAGAGCATTGAAATTGCTTCAGCTTGAGACTTATTCTCCTGCAAACAGGATCTATGTAGGAGAGGACAGATGTGGAATCAACGACCTCACAGTGAGCTGAGAATGTAAGGATTTAGGCACTCTAAAGTTGTCTAGAACCTTGGACTTGAGAAGGACTTTCCTAGTAAAACACACCAGGCATCAGTGTTAGATCTTCTGCTCAAATCTGACAGAAGTGAGTAAGTAAGTCTGATCATGTGTAACACGCCATGGAACAACCACCTTAAGAGTGCTCACCACCTCTACTATGTGTTTTGTGGAGCCCTCATTTTGAAGTGTATGAGCTGAAAGTGGTTTTGCAGGCAAGATAAGGAAAGAAATTCTTCACATGACTACGTTTCAGAGAATGGAGAGCCCAACATTGTCAGGACTCGCATAGTTGTCATTGATTATAACTGTTTAAGTGTGGTTTTTTGTTTCTTTTTTTTTTTTTTACTGGTGGAAACATAGATGCCTGAGGAATCTTTATGCATCCTGGATTTAACAGTTGCTGAGTTTTAGCTCTGAAGAGACAGTTTGCGTTTAGTTATCTTATTTTAGACTTAGAAAATTGTTGGACTACATTTCTTTGTGATTGTGAACAATGCTAACGACTAATATTGCTGGTTAGTTTTAGCACCATAAAAAAAAAAATTCTAAAAAACTCAATCATTTGTGAAATGGCAGTCAACGTTGCTTACCTTGCAATGTTTTCCAATAGTTTAGCTTCAGAAAAAAATAATTATGCTTATTGTTCTAATATATGTGACTTCTTCGTGTGTTTTCGGGCTCCATTTGAAGAAAAGAAGAAAATGCTGGATGTTTCTTTTTGCTGCTTTAGTCCCAATTTATGAAGCTTAAGTACGCCTATATTTCAAACCAGATTCTTATCTATGTTATAGACTTTTAAATGAATTACACTTCAAATAAAAGTGAAGAATGAGCATAGGTGGTTATAAACGAGAAATCAAAATATGCAAATAATGTTTGGTATGTAATAACAGATTATAGTGACACACCATATTTAACAGTCCTATAATTTATAATAGTGGTATAGATTAATGAAAAGTAATAATGGTTGGATTTATTTTTCTTCCTTTGCAATGGAACTGCTTTTCTAATCTTTTTTGCTTCTGCTAGATACTGGAAGGTAAGATAGTCTTTATGAAACCTGAGGTAATAAAAATGAACAGTATTTCACAAACACATTATTTTAAAATAAAGTACCTTTGAGGGACTACCATTAGGCATTGTGGAGGGTGAGGACAGGGTCAGCAGTAAGTCTTGAAAATGTCAGGGTGTGTAGTCACCACACCTTCTCAGTCAAGTAGAACTATTTTCCTGCATTCACTTCTAGAGAGCGTCACTGACGCTTGTTTAGGTGAACATTGTGAGGTTTAGTGTCATAAGCTTTGTGCAATGCTGGCACCCATTTGGGTGCAGGACTGCAGCATTGCTCAGCTCTTCCCCAGTAATGACAGCAAGAGAGTCTTGTTATCTTCTCCCAAAGTGACACTAATGAACTAATGTGTAGCATAACGAAGACTTGTACCATGACCTATTAGGCTGTGAATGGCTGTCTATGCTTATTATCACAGATCATAGTTACTGAAGAGCAAAGGAGACGGAGTCTTATGATAAGATAATCTCTCCTCTTCAAGGTAGCTTGAAACTGGAACTCCACTGCCCAGTTGGCATTGTAAGGGAAGACAACCAAAGCAGTTCTCAATGCCCACTCCGTACTTTAGTTATTTCTACAACTCATACAGTGAATAAGATCATGGTACCTATTTGGAGGGAGGAAGGACCTTTTATGGGTTTTATTTTTATCTCTTCTACCTTGCTTTGTTTTTGTTTGGAAAAAACACAGGAGAAGGCAGAAAGACACTTTAAACACAAATAAATGTAATGTCATTCAATTAGGCTAATTACGATAGATGTCAGATTCTATTATATTTTTCTTCACTTTGTACTGCTATTTAAAGACTTAAGAATTAATGGAGTTGCAGAAATTATTCCTTTCTCATTGTGTTAAAACAGCAACACCAGAATAATTTTGTATGAGCAAGAATGTATAACATAATTTTTTTTTTGCATGTTGGCAGCATGATAAGATATTGTGGTTTAAAGCTCATATTAAAAATCAGATGTATTTTTTCACAGTGGAACGTGATACATAACTGTGCTACTTCTGATTGTGATAAGAATGTACTGATGTTTTAAGTTTTCTCAGAAAATCCTTTGTTCCAGCTATTCTAAAATTATTTTCATTAATGAATGTGGGCTGGAATTTGCATAGGAAACTCCAGAACATCAAAATTGAACAACTGTGAAAAATTTATATCTATCGATGCCATTTGTCTATAATAACATATTTTAACTTTTAATATTTTTGAACTTTTTACTGCAAACGACTCGAAATAATATAATATTGAATTAAATCACTGGTTTGAATTTGAAAACCGTGTTTTGAAAAACTGAAACATTATTTTTCGACTGGCTTGTAGAAAAATGTTCTCCAAACAGACGTTATTTCCAAAAACTCTATTTTGATGAAGCACTGTGTTTGTAACAGGAAAATACTCCACCTTCAATACTTGTGTCTAACTGTAGTGTCAGCAGGAATGTAGCAGAGCTAGGCGTGTGTCAGATGGCTGTTCTTGTGCCGTCTGTGGGAAAAAAGTGCGAGGGACAGAAATGAAATTCAGATGTGAGAAAAGTGTAGTGATACATTTGGGTTTCTCGTTCTTCCTTGTGCTGGATAAGTATAACGCCTCTTCACATTTTAAAATTGAGAGGACAAATAAGTTTTCATCAGTCACCGAAAGTCTGGAAAAACACTAAAGTTTTGGGCAGCATTCTAAAAGATGAACAAAAGCAAAGCATATTGAATGTTATAAAGTTATGTTTACCTTTGCATACATGAGATATTTTTATAAGAGACAGCCCATTTATAACCATTAAATTCTTTGTCCAGACTGCTGACACAACACGGACAATGTGATTTTTACATGCTTTTACTTCCTCCAGTTTAATGAAGAGGAATTGCAGAATGGCTGCATCCCTGAAGTAATTCTTCAGCAGGGGTAAGGCTGAAATAGCCGGCAACTCTAATGAGGAAAAATGAAAGGGCATCACCACTTAATTCATCTCATTATTGGCTCTTAAAATGGAGATAAACGAGAGAGAGGGGAAAATAAAGAGAGAGAGACAGACAGACATGCATTTCATTTCCGAGTGGTTATCACGTCGAAGCAGGAAGCATGTCTGAGTCGGGCATTCTGGAGCACTGTTACCAGCTGGCAGAGACTTCGGCACAGCAGTCGCGCTGACTGCAGACGGGCGCCGTCAGGAATGCGATTGCTTTAATTATACCCTGCCTGATCTTACTTAAAATAAGTCCAGATATTCTACCAAAAACTCAAGTTCAGTTGCAAGATCTGCTGTTCTGAGCTGCAAGCCAAGGGCCTCTCCTTAAATAGAAGCAACTTGTGTGCACGTTCTGTGTGAGCCATTTCACATGGAGCTCAAATCCCTGTGCCCAAAACAGGCAAAACTGCCCCACTCCTACACACAGACAGAGGCCTCATCTACTGTGTTTTACCGAAAGAGGGAATCTTCACAGTGTTGCCCAAGGGGCACTGGACGTTCTCTCTTTGTGTGTTCCTCTAACTATAAACTAGTCAGACCAAATTTACTGACCCATAAGTTTTACACTGAAATAGAATAGTCATTGCATCGCATTGCTGCAACATGTACATAGGAGTCATTTTCAGGAGGAGGTGCAGAGGCATCAACTCCTGTGTCTACTGGCCACTTGCCGTTCTATCCTATGAAATAATGTGGAACACTCTCCTTCCCTGCTCAGATGTTTCCCTACCACCTCACCCACTCTGTCCTGTTGGTATGTCATAAAAGGCATGAGGTGTCATTTGACCTAAAGGATACACTTGTACTTTAACAGATATTGGCCTCTATTAGTAAAATTACTTTAGACAGAATATCCCAAAACATTCTGTGCTAAAAAAGGCACATAAATGCATATTTTTCCGGTACTAAGACATAGGCTTGGGCCATATTTAGGGGCATTTACACATTTTTCAACTTCTATTTTTTCAGTCTTTCAAGCTGATTCACCATAGTCTGATTTGAGTTTTGTGTTGCTTTTATTCAAGTAACATTAACAATGCCCTTAGTTAGGTCAGGAGTTTCTCATATCCATAGAGTGCCCTAAGCCCCTTGCAGAGATAGCTGTTCCTATTGGCAACATTACTGAAGTCAAGGGGAAGTCCATGCTGGTCCAGCACCAGAAATAGAGTAATTTTAGTAAGAATAATGTAAGTAAGAAATGTAATATAAATAGAATAATGTAAGTAAGCAGAACTTTTGATCATCAATCAGTATTTCATTTTAATGTCACTTTTGCAAAGGAATAGTAGACAGCATTTCTACGAGTGCATTTCTAAATTTGGTAAAGGAAAAATAGCGGAAATTTGTTTAATAGAAACTTTTCCTGAGGAAAACAATTTTTATCTGAATTTCTTGTTACATCAAAAATATAATTTTAAATCTCAGTAAGCTATAATAAAAACAGTCTGGCACTAAGTATTTCAAAGAAATGAAGTATCTGCCTTCCCAATAAGCAAGAAAAAAAATTATTTTTTTCTTCCTTCTTTCCTCTTCAGAGAGAAACAAACTGTTTCTCTTCTCTTTCCGCTTGTGAACAAGGATGTTTCCAAAATATACCCATATGATGTTTAACCTCAAACATTCTCCTTTTGTATTCGTCACTTGGAAGAGCAAGTGGACATATAGCAGAATTAAAAGCCCTCTTTATTGAGGACATATCTTCCTCATTCCTTTGCCCACGGTCACTCTTTCTTGAGCTTAGTTTCCTTCTTCTCTTTGATCAATCACCACCAGTAAAATTGCTCATTGAAGTCATGTTTCCCGGGAACTCCAATTAAACTTCTGGTATTTCAAAGATCTGTCTGTAGAAACTTTTAAACACAGGTTTTGCTGAAGGAATGTTTAAGTGTGCTTGTACTTCATACTGATGTATTTCACTGCATCTTTACAACATCTCACTTATTTCTGAACGGGAGTTTTGAACCCATCATTAGTCATCACATGAAACAGCAGCAACTGAAAAATCTTATTCTTCAAGAAAAATCGAGTCTTTCTGGAAAAAAAAAATAATGTTTTGGTGACTGTTCCAAGTTGAAACGCAATAGATGTAAGTGAGGAGGAAGAAAAGAAATTTTGAGCCATATCTAATTTTTTTCCCTCTGTGCCTCCATTTTTCTTCTTTCTTTGCCCTCTCTTTCACAATGCAAGAGAACAAACTCTTGCCATTGGCTTTTGTTTCCGTTGTTATTTCTGCCTCAGTCTTATTTTGCATGATCACAGTTTATTTCTCCACTTCTTGAACAAAAGGATTGTAGGGATTTCTCTGATGACCAGTTTGAATTCTGTCTTATTTTCTTGTTGGTCCCCTTTATGTATCTCGTATCTTTCTTTAAGAGGTTATTTATTCGGTCTGCTGTGGAGTTCTTCTCCACATGATTTTTTTTCTCCAAGATATTTTTATTCTAGAATTTCTGGGTTATCAGCCTTGAAAAAAATTGAGACTTTCTACTCCTGAATTTTTTTTTTTTTTTCATTTTTGCAATCAAGAATTACAGGTACAGAATGCAATTAATTCATTAACCATAACAGGTCACTTGCTAAGTGTTATCCTGGGAATGCATGTGAAAGATCAGAAACCAAGACAATATCTGAATGTTTTTTAGAATTAATAAACATTAAGAATGCTCAGTTCCTAGATTGGGTTTAAGTAAATGTGTTGACTGTAAAAGGCTGTTTCAGTCTCTTCCACTGTCTTAGTTCTTCTTATACAAATTGCTTTTGTTTATCAGTGGTGCAACTGAAAATGGACCCATTGGAAATGATTTATGGAACCATGTCTTGTCTTTGTGACTTCCAGAAAATCAGTAAATATTCATGACAGGTGAAAAATTAATATGTCATTCCTTAAGGGTAGCCTTTGGTGTTATGAAGACATAAGGTAAAATTCTGCACTTGTAAGAATAAATATGTTCCCTTTATGCCAATAGAGACATGCCCATTTACTTCAAGACTGATTTTTGGATCACTATGTATGGCTGCTGCCCCAAATATTCCTGCAGATTTATGGGTTCTGCCACCAGCACTTTTTAAAATTAAAAAAGTGAAAGGACTTGAGATATTCATTTATTGAACAGCACATTTTTCATACTCTTTCATCAAAAAATATGACAAGAAGCTTATTATCCTTGAGAAGTTGCCATTTAGTGAGAGTACTGTCAGGATTTTACTATTTGGATGCTTGAAGTACCTGACATATATTTTATTTTGTAATGTAACACTATACAAATTTTTAGATTTCTCAATGAAATATGGTGTTGATGATAAGCATCTTTCAGATGGAAAAGGTCCATTTTAAACCATAAAAGATCACAACAATCATTACAAACTTAAGAAGTCTTATGTTGAATTCTGTTGAAGACATCTTTCTTTACTGTGAAGTAACTAAGAGCCATTAGTATTCTTATGATAATCACATTCAATTTCCAATATATATGAGCTCCAATAATTCAAGTCCATATACTCTTCATTTTTTTTTCTAATTGTTTGTAAAATCAACACTCATTAAGTCTGAAGGATGCAAGAGCACATTGTATAGATTAATGATTGACTCTGTAGATTATTGAAATGCTGTTCAAAAATCTAACCACCTTTTCTTACAAAAAAAAATCAGATGTACTTGACTTCTGGATGCCAGTCAATCAGCTCCTCAAGTTGAACAAAGTGGGAAAATATGAGGAGTTGGAGCTGGTCAAGAACAACAAAATTGTAGGGAGTGACATAGTAGAGAAAGAAATATGAGCTGTTATAAAAGAAGTGGATATGCCAAGAAGAAAAAAAGGCACTGAAATGGGAATTTTAGAAAGACAGAAGAAAGAAAAGGGGGAACAACATAGAAATGGGTTCAGGGTTTGTACGAACAAAGAAAGAAAACGTACAGAAAGATCAGATTGAACAAGGAGAAACAGATAAGGATTTTTAAACTAAAAGAAAGTAGATTTAGACTAGATATAAGCAAGAAATTTTTCTACGATGAGGGTGGTGAGGCACTGGAACAGGTTACCCAAAGAGGTGGTAGATGCCCCATCCCTGGAAACATTCAAGGTCGGGTTGGACAGGGCTCTGCACAATGTGATCTAATTGAAGATGTCCCTGTTCATTGCAGGGAGGTTGGACTAAATAACCTTTAAAGGTCTCTTCCGACCCAAACAGTTCCATGATTCTATGATTCTACTTGTATCTTTAACCCCAAATAACACTTAGTAATTCACTGATGCCTCCTCACACTAACAGGGCTTCATATTCTCAGATCCTAATCCTACTAACTTTTTAGTCCTTTCAGAATACACTGCAATAATGCAAATTTAAGAGCACACTTGCATTTTATCATTGAAGATGCCAGTGAAAGGAAACTATGAGCCAAATACAGTTTATTCCAAGAGGTTCCAGACTATCCTAGCCTAAAAAAATGTATTTTAAACCATATTCTTCCACGTTTTCTAACTTTATTGTAGAAATAGTTTTATGTGTCTGATCAGAGGTTATTTCTCATGTTTTGAAAACAAAATATGAAAAGAACTTCCAAATATGCCTGACATGGAATATTTATAAAGCTTTTCATGGACTACAAAGCAACAAACAGGCAACTTAAACAGAACTGGGTAAAATATATTAACACATTAAAAATATATCTTAATAATTTTCAAAAAAGAGCATATGAAGTGATTGTTGAAGGGCACTCATTTTATCACAGGGAGTTTTTTTTAAGCACTTGTCCTAATGCAGGCTAAGATGATGTGTTTAAACAAAACCAGAAAATAAACTGAAAATAAACGTTCATTTTGAAGAGATGGATGCCTTTCTGCTCTGATATGACTTTTTGTTACTGAAAATATTCGGTTATCATAAAACTTATTTTTTGTGATGTTACTGTTTGCTTGTTAGATTGGACACTAAAAATGTCTAATGTGTAAATTGATTAAGTCAAAACATGATTTTTTAAAATGATTAATATAGTTTTCATAGCGACATATCATAACTGTGTTTGCAATGTATTTCACAAATATTTTTATAACTTTCATGTAGCTGATTTTCTGTCATCATGCACAAATATCTATTTTTCACTAAGGTGTGTTTGTTTTTTATAGACCACTTTTCTGTGACTAAAATTTTGGATGCAAGATGTTTAATGTTTCACATCAGAAATTACATATTTCAGCTGTATGAAACATAGCTGCTGTTTTACAGGAAAGCTATCAAACTCCTGCTTCTGTTTTCACATTTAATCTACTTATATTGAGATTTGTGTATAGTCACCATCTTTGAAAGTCAAATTGTTGATACATATACCTAAAACAACTGTGGAGAATATGCTTCATTGCACTTGTTGCAAAACGTAACTGTGGACTCTTTGTTGCATTACAGAAACTGCTTCCCAGAGTCAGGTGCACTTATTCTTAAGTGGTTTGCAACAGAAGTCATTACCTGAGAAAAGGTGTTCATGAAAAGTGACAACCTCAAAATGGGACATATCTAACAGTTGATAAACAGTGCTGGATGGAAACATACGTGAATGGTCTGTGAACTGCAGGCACACCGGCTGAGCTTGGCACATGGAGCCTGAGCTACTTTTCTTTGTACTCCTCTGTGTAGACATAGAATCATAGAATCATAGAATCGTTAGGGCTGGAAGGGACCTTCAAAGGTCATCTAGTCCAACCCCCCTGCAAGGAACAGGGATATCTCCAACTAGATCAGGTTGCTCAGGGCCTCATCCAACCGGGCCTTGAACGTCTCCAGGGATGGAGCATCCACCACCTCTCTGGGCAACCTGTTCCAGTGTTCTACAACTCTCATGGTAAAAAATTTTTTCCTAATATCCAACCTGAATCTACCTCCCTCTATTTTAAAACCATTACCCCTTGTCCTATCACAACTGGCCCTCCTGAACAGCCTCTCCCCATCTTTCTTGTAGGCCCCCTTGAGGTACTGGAAGACCGCTATCAGGTCACCCCGGAGCCTCCTCTTCTCCAGGCTGAACAGCCCCAACTCTTTCAGCCTGTCCTCATAGGAAAGGTGCTCCAGCCCTCTTATCATCTTCGTGGCCCTCCTCTGGACCCTCTCCAACTGGTCCATGTCCTTCTTATGTTGGGGACTCCAGAACTGGACGCAATACTCCAAGTGAGGTCTCACGAGGGCAGAGTAGAGGGGGAGAATCACCTCCCTTGACCTGCTGGCCACGCTCCTCTTGATGCAGCCCAGGACGCGGTTGGCCTTCTGGGCCGCAAGAGCACATTGCCGGCTCATATTGAGCTTCTCGTCCACCAGTACTCCCAAGTCCTTCTCCTCAGGGCTGCTCACGATCCATTCTCCGCCCAGTCTGTATTTGTGCCTGGGATTACCATGACCCAGATGTAGGACCTTGCACTTGGCCTGGTTAAACTTCATGAGGTTGGTACGGGCCCACCTCTCCAGCCTGTCGAGGTCCCTCTGGATGGCATCCCTCCCTTCCAGCGTGTCGACGGCACCACACAGCTTGGTGTCATCGGCGAACTTGCTGAGGGTGCACTTCATGCCACTGTCCACGTCACCGACAAAGATGTTGAAGAGGGCCGGGCCCAACACGGACCCCTGAGGGACGCCACTCGTGACCGGTCTCCACATGGACATCGAGCCGTTGACCACTACTCTCTGAGTACGGCCATTGAGCCAATTCCTTATCCACCGAGTGGTCCATCCATCAAACCCATTCCTCTCTAGTTTAGAGAGAAGAATGTCGTGCGGGACAGTGTCAAAAGCTTTGCACAAGTCCAGGTAGATGACATCCGTTGGTCGACCCTTGTCCACCGATGTTGTCACCCCATCATAAAAGGCCACCAAGTTGGTCAGGCACGATCTGCCTTTGGTGAAGCCATGTTGGCTGCCACCCACCACCTCCTTGCTCTCCATGTGCCTTAGCATGGTTCCCAGGAGAATCTGCTCCATGACCTTGCCAGGCACAGAGGTGAGGCTGACCGGCCTGTAGTTGCCCGGGTCCTCCTTATTCCCCTTTTTAAAAATGGGGGTTATGTTTCCTCTCTTCCAGTCATCGGGGACCTCGCCAGACCGCCACGACTTCTCAAATACAATGGCCAGTGGCTTGGCAACTTCATCCGCCAGTTCCTTCAGGACCCGCGGATGGATCTCATCAGGTCCCATGGACTTGTGCACCTTCAAGTTCCTCAGATGTTCCCGAACTTGCTCTTCAAGTACAGTGGGCGGTGGTTCATCCTCACAGTCCCTGCTAGTTCTTTCCACAGCTTGGGTGGTAAGACAAGAGGCTTTATCAGTGAAGACTGAGGCAAAAAATTCATTGAGTACCTCAGCCTTCTCTATGTCGCGGGTGACCAGAGCACCAGTATCCTTCCGGAGGGGGCCTACATTCTCCTTGGACTTCCTTTTGTCCCCTACATACCTATAGAAGCATTTCTTATTGCTTTTTATATCCCTTGCCAAATTCAATTCCTTCAGGGCTTTAGCCTTCCTCACCTGATCCCTGGTCACTCGCACAGCTTCTCTGTATTCCTCCCAGGCTATCTGTCTCCGCTTCCACCCTCTGTAGGCTAACCTCTTCATTTTCAGTTGGTCCAGGAGCTCCTTGCTCATCCACGCAGGCCTCCTGGCCTTTTTGCCTGACTTGTTCTTCGTCGGGATGCACCTCTGCTGAGCTTGGAGGAGGTGCTCCTTGAATGTGGACCAACTTTCCTGGGCCCCTCGTCCCTCCAGGGCCGCCTCCCATGGCACTTTGCCCATCAGGTCCTTGAAGAGGCCGAAGTCTGCCTTCTTAAAGTCTAGGGTACAGAGCTTGCTGAGTGGTTTCCTTGCTGCCCCATGGATATTGAACTCCACCGTGTCGTGGTCACTGCAGCCAAGGCTGTCCTTAAGTTTCACCTCACCCACCAGTCCCTCCCTGTTGGTGAGCACAAGGTCGAGCATGGCACCCCTCCTTGTCGGCTCCTCTATCACCTGCAGGAGGAAGTTGTCATCCACGCATTCCAGGAACCTCCTGGACTGCCTGTGCCCTGCTGTATTGTCTCTCCAACAGATGTCAGGGTGGTTGAAGTCCCCCATGAGGACCAGGGCTTGTGACCGCGAGGCTGCTCCTATCTGGCTATAAAGCGCCTCATCTGCTCTGTCCTCCTGGCCAGGTGGCCTGTAACAGACCCCTACCGTAACATCCCCTATCCGTCTCCGTCCTCTAATCTTGACCCATAAGCTCTCTGTCAGCTCCTCCTCCGACCCCAGGCGAAGCTCCACGCATTCCAGCCGGTTGCTGACATAGAGAGCGACACCCCCTCCTCGTCTCCCCTTCCTGTCCTTTCTAAAAGCTTATACCCCTCCATGTTGACACTCCAGTCATAGGAGTCGTCCCACCACGTCTCCGTGATGCCAATAAGGTCGTAGCCCTGCTCATGTGCACGCATCTCCAGCTCATCCTGTTTATTTCCCATGCTGCGTGCGTTGGTGTACATACACTTCAGCTGGGCCTCCGACAAAGCCGACTCGCTGGCTGGAGCGACAGGGGTTCTCTTGGACGGCAGTGTAAGTTCGTTTGAACATACTTGCGATCCTTCCCCAGCCTCTGGACCCTCAGTGCTGGCACTGGTGCCATGCTGACAGCGGTATGAATCTGACTTCTTGGCTGGAGCGGCTGGAATTCCCTTCTTCTGTTCTACGGGTACTTCCAGCATATCTTTATCATTCTTGATATTCCCCCCCTCCCCCTTCAAATCTAGTTTAAAGCCCTGCCAATGAGCCCTGCTAGCTTTTGAGCTAAGACCCTGGTTCCCCTCTGAGAAAGGCATCTTCCATCCGGTACCATCAGACCTGGTTCAGGGAAAGCCTCCCCATGATCAAAGAAACCAAATTTCCGTCGATGGCACCAGCCTCTGAGCCATCTGTTAATCAAATCTGATTTTCTGTTCCTCTCTATGTTCTTTCCTGCCACTAAAGGGATTGAAGAAAACACTACCTGGGCTCCTGACCCTTCGACCAATCGCCCCAATGCCCTAAAGTCCCTTTTGATGGCCTTTGGACTTCTCTCTGTTAGCTCATCACTACCAACTTGCATTACCAGTAATGGATAATAATCAGAGGGCCGTAGCAGACTAGGGAGTTTCCTAGTGACGTCCCTGATGCGGGCCCCAGGGAGGCAGCAGACTTCCCTGTGGAAGTATTATACACAGGGAAGTATACACAGGGAAGTATACACAGACTTCCCTGTGTATATTTTGACATAGTCAAAATATTTCAGTATGAAGTACCCAGGACATAACTAACTAACAGCTTAATTATAGCACACACAGTCTGCACTCCAAAAGGATACTTTCAAAACCCTAACCTGCCTGGCTGTACAGGGAAGATACAATGCCATTTTTTTCCACATGCCCAAATCATCAGTTCAGAGGATTCTTACATTACCTCTTTCTCCCGTTGAGTTTCTACACTAGCTACATAAATCAATATTAATCAGGTTAAAAAAAAAGTCAAAATAGAACTTCAGGTGCACTTTGCCTGGCATTTTTAATATCCAAGTGCTTGAGGATTTCTTCTGGAATTAAGGATAATAAGGTGCAGGTTCCTGGCCCGTAATGACTGTACTCATATCAAGAAATCAAATGTGCTCATGACTCTTTTCTGTCTTTGAGGGTAGTTAGGATTACAGCCTGGGCTGTGCTGACTTTGGGAAAACTTTGCTAAAGGCTATTCTAAAAATGCAAGTGTTGACAAATGACCTGCAGTGCTCAGGCATATTCCCTGGAACTCATTTACAAGTATAGGTGCAGTCAGATCATTTTTTGACTGGTGGGATGCGGGTGTCCAGTCCAGCCAGAATAGACCTTTCTGCAGCAGTTTGTTGAGCATGCTCAGAATGACTTTGAATGGAGTTGAGCAGACAAGGGCTTTAATCTGAGAACTGAGAGCTTGGAATATTTTGTACATACCTGGTAGCAGAAATGCAATCCTTTACAGGGCTAAGGAGAGGCCAGGCTGTCATTAGTAATAATAAGAGTGGAAGGAAGTTCCCAAAGATACATTGTGATCTTGTCGTGGTTTCAAAATGTACATGCCCAAATTAGGAATTTGGAGATGATATTTAATTTGGGTATATTTTACCGGTTTCCCCAAGCCGAGAAGTCTTTTGAGTGCCTTCTAAGATGCTGCTTGAAAAGAGATAAAGCTGTGCCAGTTTCTCTGACAGCATAGAAGTTGTAGGAAGCGTTGTACTCAAGCAGTGCTTATCAGTTGCAAAATGGACACTGTTGTATAAATGATGCTTTGAGTTATTAAAATATGAAAACAAGTACATAATTGTATTGATAATTGCTGGTTTAATATATTGTTGATATAGATTATTAAACAAACTGTACTTCATAAATATTTAACTCTGCTGTTATCTAGAAATTTTTTTGCCAATTTTAATTTAAAGGCAGAAATCGGATGCCAGTTGTCTTTTACAACAGATTTCCTGCTGGTTCTTTGTCTGATTTTGAATGTCAATGAATAGGTGTTTCAGTTATTCATTAATATTCAAGAGGTGAAAATCTGCTTGTTATCTCTTTGATTAATCTGGCCTATTGTGCCTTACAGCATCAATCACAAAACATTCCAGAGGGTAATGAATTACTATGTGACTGCAGGAAACCATAAGGGATATTAAACTAAGTATTTTTAACTAACAGTATTCTAAAATGAATGCAGACAATAGAATTTCTCAATAAATGGCAGAGTGGAAGGCTTTCTTTGGAGTTACTGACAGATACTCTTGTTGCATGCTTTCTCTACAAAAGACATAACCACTAAAAATAAAGAAAAAAATATACCTTTTCTTTTCACTCTGGTGAAAGAGTTTTGAAAAAAGCTAACGTTCTGAAGCTTCTCTGAAAAGCTGTAGTGTTTAGTTATTGATTTGTCGAGCATATTTTAAAAAATTATTTATTTCAATAATTCATTTTTAGGGTAAGAAAAGCCTTATTTAATAGTAGAATGGATTGACCTAGGTTTGTCTTTCTATATGAAAGCTTTCCCTAGGCAGCACCTATAGGGGAAGGTTGTCTCTTACCCTTCGGTAGTAGCAGGTGTACAGGAGTCGGCTTCCTAAGATCAACTGCAAGTTTCAGCCCATAAAGGTGACCAAAGGGTGTAAAGCCTATTAATTTTTGAAGAAGGTTATAGAAATTCTAGGCACAGAAACAGACCCAAGAAAATCCCTTAAAATGAATTGTCATTTCCAGTCAATGTTTAAACAGATATGATTTGTATGGATAGTCAGGTCCTTGACCATCCGTTGCCTGAATTATGCCTCCTACTTCCATAAACAAACAAACATACATGGTGGAAAATGGAGCATGGAAAATTTGTTCTGTGAACACATCTGTTCTTTTTCAATGCATCTGCTTAAGAGTTTTTCTCCGCACAAAAAAGTACGTGACTTTCAGTAAGCGTAGAGTGGTGTAACAAAAGAAGTATAATAGGCTGGTGGGTAATAGCTTTCCACAGTCGTACCAGAAGTAAGGTAATTATTAGATTCCCAGAATTCACTCTGGTTTAAAATCATACTTCTGCCTCAGTAAGTATTGCATAATGAGCCCCAAACCCCCAAGTCTAAATCTAATTCTACCTTGAGTTTTTAAAAGCTTATTTTTGTGTAGGTGCAGAGTTTAACAGAAATCCTGGACTACTGTGACTTTTGCTTGAATGAAGGCTACCCTGCTGTGTGTGCTGAAGGAGGATTAGAGAAAAGTGGTATTAATAAATTATGAAGCAGTTAAAATAAAACTGCAGGCTAGCAGAACAACAGAGTACAAAATCAGCAAGACAAAACCTATACTTTTTACATCTGTACAGCTCAGAATATGAAATAGGTGTGCAGTGCCTGGGATGCACACTGATGAAAGTGAACATTGCTGATTAGCTGTGATCATTGCCAATGCATTTGCTAACATCTCAGGCAGCGGCAGGAAGATGAGTGCTCTTAGCCCTTAATGAGTTCAAAGGGCACTAAGGACAGAATTTTTGGAAGGCTCGTCTCATGGGACTGGCGCTAGCATAGGCAAGCCTAGTGGTATGCCCAGAGTATCCCTACCCTTTGAAGTTTTAAAGTAACAGATGGAAAAAGAAGATTAAGCAACACAAAAGGGACATTTCTGAAGTTCAAAACGTGTTTGAGTTTATTTTTGGAAAGAACTGTTTTCAAAACAGTCTTTCTACATTGGATCTAACTCTAATGTATCCACGTCTTGGTCTGTAACTCCATATATTTGCTAACTGAAAAGTCAGAAAATTAAAACTCTTTGAAATGTTCCACCTAGCCAATAACAACACACATTTTGTCATAGTATTGAGCACCACAGTAGTGAATCAGACACCTAAACATGGAAATATCACAGGGAAAAAACACGAGCTATTCCACAAGCTTTTGTATAGTATAGATACATTACTCCACAGGTATATTTCTGTTATGTGGTGAAGAGATAACACTAGAGAGGGATTAAGTGGTATGGACCCATGCTTTTCTGTGTTAAACTTTTCTCTGTTTCTGTCAAGAAAGAAATTAAGAGGCAGTGGCTATGCCAGTTTACGGGCTTCTGCTGGAGAAAATTTAATAGAATACACGTAGGGTTTTTTTGGTGTAAACCAGAAAAAGCAAGCAGGCTTTACAATATTCATGTTCTTGTGGACGCAGATCTGGTTGTCATGCTATCTTCCATAGGCCTTTAACAGCATACCTGAAAGAGCACTTCAACCACATCAGTTCTCTCCACCAGCTGAATTGCAAAGCTGAGCTTGATGAATAGAATCACTTTTCACGTTTCAGTCCCACTGCATGTGGCTTTTGAAAACAAGTCAATATGTTTTAGACATCTAGAATAATGAGTGGAAAAAAGGAGGCCAGCTGGGGGCTTTCACTTAATGTCAATGGCAGCACTTAGCTACTATTGAAATTATAAAATAATTTTAAGTAGGTGTATTGGGTTTATATGTTTTTTTTTCGACTAGATGATGATTCAGGGCCCAGCTGTGTGAAATCTCTGCTTGATTATCAACTGTAAAACTGTAGTAAGTAATAAGTAACGTAAGTATAGTAAGTGCACAAGTAATACAGCATATAAGTATGTATATGCATGTACATATTGTATATGCACACAAATCAAATGTGTGCAAATCTCTCTGTCTTGGTTTATCAGCAGAGTTCTGTCATGGTGAGGCAGAAATCAGAGGTAGGGACAGACACTGTGTTATAGCACCAACATGATTTCCCAAAGAGATACTGAATGCTGGTTGAATTTAGGAAAGTAAAACAATTATGTTCTTTCTACTGAGGTTCAGAAGTCTTTTCAGTGGAGTTCTTACATATGGCTATGACATCTGATATGATTTGTTTTACTACAGAAGTTAAAATTGAGATGAATTTACAAAGAATTCCTTTCAAAGTAATCTGTCTGTTTGTCTTCCTGGAATGGTTATCAACTCTTACTTCCTCTTTCTTCTTCCCCACATCAAATTTCAGCAGTTCAGCTGTTCTCTGAACAGTAAGTGAAGTAAATTTAGGGAATAATAGGCATAAAACTGTGCTATCATAATGATGCCAATAAAATCCTAAAATTCCTTAGCATTTTAACCATACCTATCTACAGCTGTCTATTTGCGTGTACTTTCCTGTATAGGACACTTTTGCATTTCATCAGCTTTGTCCTTGTTAGGATTATAGTAATTTAATTGCTTTGTTAAAATGGCATTTTCCTTTTATCATTATATTAATTTAAATGGCTTATAGAGATTCAGTAATTGTTTATGAAACAGTTGGTATGGGTCTCTGCGCATCAGGAATCTGCTTTGATCTGCCGATTAAATCTGTTACACCTTTTCTAAAGATTCATCAGAAAGAGTTTGTAATTTGTGGCTATTGATGCAAGGTCAACATTGTAGCTAGAAGAGTTTACTCAAAAATCGAGTCAGCCCATTTTCTGTAGTACAGTGCAATTCTGTCAAGATCAAAACACTTCATAAAATTGATTTTGATTTTGATTTTTTCAATATGTCCTTTGGAGGTAGGGGGAATAAGGGGGGGAAGAGAATCCTGAAAATGTTGAAATACATTATTTTTATATTTTATAAATGAAATGCATTAATGGTGCCTTTTGAAGTTATCTATTGTTTCATATATTTCTTTTGTATTATCTGTTATAATATAAAGTACAGTCAAAATGGAGAATTAATGCTTAGAGGTAAAACTACATTTTTCGTAGATATTCATTTTGCAAAGAGTTAGGTTACTTTTTAAAGAAAAATGCATTCAAAAGTCTGGAAATCCACCATGAATTGATTTCCTGCAGTCCCCTCTTAGCTCTAACTTGTATCTATTGTATCTATGTTACGAAAGCACATTCAAATGATAGAAATTGTATTTTTATGTAGGTTTATTTTTAAGATCACATCTCTAATAGAACAAGAATAAAAATTGTCATTATGGAATGTTAAGGGGTGAAAGACACTGATAACCATCACTTTCCACAAAATATGTTTCAACTTTGAAACACCACAAGACCTTGTATATCTTCCATTACTGCTTGCTGCTGAATGAGTGGGACTCATCTTCATAGTCTCTCTTGTTACCTGTGAACACACATTCTAAAATATCTTCAGTGCTATAGAAGTATTTTTTTAAAATAAATGTAAACATCTATATGCAATTTCCCTCTCAAACTTTAGTGGGTTCTGATTTTGCTACAAGATGAGTACATCTGCATTAACTTTTTAGTTTGGATCACAGAGTGTTTTCTAAGCAATTCTCCCAAATGTTTCCATTCTCACATTTGCTTTTTGTCATGGAGGAAGACCACAAATTGGATTATTTTCAGATGAATTTAAGCTGAAATATATATGCCAAGAGTACATTTCATGCAATAACTAATGGACCATCACTCCTTGGAACTAGGTAGAGAGAGTTAAACCACACACCCCACCCCGCTCCTGGAATGCATGTATTGTAAATGTTGACTACTCAGCATCAACTCCATTGATCCACAAATCTGTTCCTGCTCCTAATTGCTACTAGGTTACTTGTTGATGTAGGAGTACCCACAGGTACCACGACACTGAATTCCTTTCACAAGTCAGTTCTAAGCCACTTGAGAAGTACTATAGCTCAGATTTTAATTTTTCTTGAACTATTTTTGTTCCTTTTCCAGAGCATTTCTGCTTTGATGGTTAGAAAGTTTTTGCCATAATTTAGCCTCAGCCAGCAACTAAGCACCATGCAGTCACTTGTTCATTTCTCTCCTGTCAGTGGAACAGAGAGGAGAAAATAGAACAGAAGTTTCAAGGGTCAAGACAAGGATAGGGAGGGATCGCTCACCTATTATGGTCATGGGCAAAACAGACTTGACTTGGGAAAAAATCAATTTAATTTATTGCCTATCACATCAGAAAGGATAATAAGAAACAAAGCCAGATCTTAAAAACACCTTCCCCCATCCCTTCCCTTCTTCCTGGCTCTACCTCCTTCTCTCAGCAGTGCAAGGGAATGGTGGACGAAGGTTGCAGGTCAGTTCATCAGATGTTGTTTCTGCTGCTTCTTCCTCCTCAGAGGGAGGACTCTTCACACTCTTCACCTGTTCCAGTGTGGGACTCATTCCCACAGGGGACAATTCTCCATGAATTTATCTGATGCGGGTCCTTCCCATGGGCTGCAGTTCTTCATGACCTTCTGCAGCGTGGGTCCTTTCCATGAGGTGCAGTCCTTTGGCAACAGACTGCTCCAGTTTGGGCTTCCCACAGAGTCGCTGCCACCTTGGGGCACAGCCATCCGCTCCAGCATGGGGTCCATGGCCACAGGTCTTCACAGACTGATCCACTGTCTATCTCCAGCTCCAGTGTGGGCTTCCCATGGAGTCATGGCATTCTTCTTATGCTGCAGACACCTGCCCTGGCATGGACTGCTCCACTGTTAATCTCTATGGGCTGCAGGGGGGCTACCTGCCATCTCACCACAGGCTGCAGGGGAATCTCAGCTCCGGCACACCTCCTCCCTCTGCATCTTCATTGACCTTCATGTCTGTGTAGTTGTTTCTCTCACATCTCAGTCCTCTCTCTGCTGCATTCGCACTGGATCCAACCGGCCCGCGGAACTCTGGCGGCCCTGGCAAGACGATCTCTGCCCAGCGGGCACTTCTGAATGCTTCAAGCTGCTCCAAGATGTGGTCACTGCCTTTCTCTCCACCAGGTGAAGTACGGGGGGGTAGCCAGGGCAGACAACCACCCACGCCTTCCTCCTCTCTTTGCTGCAGGTCTTGCATGCCAGAAGTTTCTTTGTCCCTTCTTAAATATGTTATTCACAGAGGCACTGATTGGCTCAGCCTTAGCCAGAGGTGGGTCCCACCTGGAGCTGGGGAAGCTTCTATCAGCTTCTTACAAGGCCTATCCCTGTAGCCCTTCCCCTGCTACCAAAACCCTACCACATAAACCAAATGCAGTTTTCTTCTTCCAATTTTCTAACTTGATGCTGTCATGATCAGTTGATTTCCATTTGCTGATATAGTACTATAGCTTACACAGGTCTTCTCTTTCTCTGAGATACAACCTTTAACATATGGATGAAGACAATCACCTCCTCTTTCATCATCTTTTTGTTACACTGTATTGGTCAAGCTGTTCTATACATTTGTTTATATTTTTATTTAAATTGAAGCAAAGATTGTTAGGATTAGAACAATTACTGTATTTTTAAACATTTCGTTAAATGAACCATTATGTCTTCCATTATAACTCTCTAATCATGACAACATAGAGACGAAAAGTACCTTTCGTTTTCTTATTCTTTGTTGCCATGGTTATAGTTTTAACCACCACTCTAAATTACTGCAGTACTTAATTAGATTTTCCAGTTTTTGTTAGATTTATTAAAATTCTCAGAATAATTGGTTTTTAAAGCCAAGTGAAAAATTGTTTTGTGTTTTAAAACTTAAGTCTTTGAAACAGAAAATATACTTCTAAATACAGTTAGGAAGCTAAGATCTATCATTTATCTTAAAACTGGCGTATTCTAGGGATGGAAGGATAGACAACTCCAAGGTTATGTGCATATTGAGATCCTGTGCTAAGAAATACTAGGAAAAAAGACTTGAACTTGCTTCCATTTCATAATGATTGTTTTCAGAATATACTTTCTCTGTCTCTTAAAATATTTAAGATTTCTGAGAACTATTAAAAACAAAAATTAAAACTGTTCTTAAACAGGGATTGGAATGTTATGTAATCTTATTGAGGAAGGAGAAAACAGAAAAGGTCTCTTGCTCTTCTAAAACCCTCTTAAATTCATACTAGTGCTTTGTTGTCATGCTGTGAATGCTGTTACTAAATTCCATGTTCGATTTTCTCACTTTAAGAAAATCCTGAGGCCATTTCAGAGTCTCTAAAGCACTCAAATGTCTTTTGCATTTTGTGAACAGGAGCTTGAAGCTCTTAGTATCACAGTATGAACTGATTATTGATATGTTTTATTCTGAGATTCAGATTAGAATGAGGCAGATTGAGTTTAAAAATTTTCTTCTTCCATTTCAAAAGTATATAAGGCCCAGAGACATCAGACTTGTCTCTGGTAAGTTCCTCGGGAGCATGCAGCTCTGCCGTTGTGTGTGCCCAGAACAGCCTCTTGTTCAACAGCCTCAGTTCGTGATACAACCGAGTGGCTTATCACTTGACTCATGCTATTCTGGACTGTATTTTCATTGCTTCTCACTCTGCTCTCTTGCAGAGCAGACAGCCCACAGCTACCGCAGGGAGGTCCTCATAAGATGTGGAACATTATTTTTTTCTTGAGCATGATGGTCAGGGAACTGACAAAGGAGAGGGGAAAGTTAGCTCTGGTCCCCCTTCCAAAGGAAGTAACACATCTTCCCACTACAAACAAAATAAGTATTCTTCAGAGCAGGATTGGAATGCTGGTCTCCTGATTGCTAGGTCAATACTCATGTCAAAGTTGCTATCCTGCCTTACCATCTCTGTTCCACTTATCAGAATAGTCCTGCTGCCAAACAGCCTGATAATAGCACGTACAGTTTAAATTAATGACAAGAGGAATCTTTTTATTTGTAAATAGTTCTGATGGGGTTTTTTTTTTTTTTAGAGTTTTTTAATAAAGGAATGAATATATGCAGCTCACAAGAGACTTTGCCCATCATAATCCTGTTCAGCTGCACTCATTTTGATATCAAAAACCCCTTCCCAAATCAAGAAAATTAACTGACCCTACCTTAAAGCAGATTCACACACGTGAAAGGGAATGCACCTCCAGCTACAGCATTTATATGCCACTGCCAGAAGTTACCATGCACCTGTCCTCTCAAATGCTGCAGAAGGAGCCCAGACCACAGCAGAGAGACTGCAATGATTTTAGAGTAAATTTTACCTGTGTAGACAACTGCAAGGCAGCAGCCTCCTGCTGCTGGAGCTGACAGCTACCCCTCCACTTGAGTTACCAGTTCTAGATAAATTCTGAAAGAGCTTTGTGGCTTCAGGTGACTTTTTTAGTATCCTGAAAAATTACTGTGGTCCCACACCAGGTAAGAATCTGAAGAGGAAAAGGCTGTTTTAAAGCTGTCCATTCTACTTTTCTTGCAGCTTTGTCAGAAGTAGGCAACAACTACTTTTTAAAAGGGGGAACTGAAAGTCTTTCACAAGACACACATGGGAAAGTCTTACGCATTATAGCTAGTGGTAAAAGCCTTCTCAGCATATGTTTAGTGTTATTTTTCTCAGATGTCTGTCTATCTGCTTTTAACAACCAGCTCATCATAGTAAAGCACAGCTTGATCTGCAATGCCTGTATTTGTTATGCTATTTTGTGCATTAAATGAATATAGGCTACAAGTCTTTACCCCAGAGTACATCTCGAGTAGTTTACTTAATGTGATTTGCTTCTAATATGCGCTCTTATATTTGCTTGTAGCCTTTTACTTTCACATTTAAAAATGATCACAGCCTAAACCAGGAGAACTGAAAACCACATCATTATTCTCTTTCAAATGCAGAGCCATCAGAGTCCTTTCCTGCAGAGGGCTGATAAGTGCTTTAAATTTTTCAAATATGGTAGAAATTGTGGCCTTTCCCCTTTAGCCTTGATTAGGGTTGGGATTTAACACATGCTGCCTCCGTATTTTCTGTGATTAGATTGTCCTTGGGCAAGTGCATCCAGCGCGTGCTAGGCAGGTCAGTGATCAGTCTTCCACAGGGAAAAGAACAAAACCAGGAAACATTCATAATTCATTGTGATCAGACATTTAAGAGTACTCTAGAGATATCTGCTGGTTGTGAGCATTTATTCTACAGCCTTAGTATTATTATTTTACAATTTGCTCTTCATGTTGCTCATTACCATATGCTTTGGTTATTTTAAGGCATTAGTATTTCCTGCCTTTGTATACACAAGCCAGAGTTTAATTTTTACTGTATTTGCCTGGAGAAATATTTTGTTCTTTCAAGCAATGTTCTCAGGGCTAAGAAAATATTCTCTATTTAAAAATAAATAAATCAGGCCAAGATATGGTCTTGAATTTAATAAGAACTTCTGAATATTAACAGCATAAGACACTTTTCTGCAAGATTTTAACTGTGTTCTCTGCACTGCAGTGAAGTAAATATACATAGGTATGTTATATAAATATTTACAACACACTATTCTCAGTTATAGAAGAACAGTAACTTATTTTCCCTAACTTTTCTACCCCAAAGTTGTGTTTAAAGATCTTATAATTATATTCTCACCCTGCAGGCTTACGTGCATAGCTGGACACTGAGGAGTGAAATTTGCCTTTCTGCAGCGAGCCAATGTGATTCCTATGCAACACAGGCCCTGCTTAAACTCGACTTCAGAAAGCTTAATGTTTCGCAGAATCACAGAATAGTTGAGGCTGGAAGGAACCTCTAGAGACCATCTAATCCAATCCCATTCTATGAAACAAGATTAACTAAAGCAGGTTGCTTCAGGTTGTGCCAACCCAGTTGGGTTTTGAATATCTCTAAGGACGGAGACTCCACAACCCCTCTGTGCAATCTGTTTCAGTGTTCAGACACCTTCACAATAAACAGGCTTTTTCTTACGTTTTAAGAGAATTTCCTGCATTTCATTGCGTCTTGTTCTTGCACTGGATAGCACTGAGAAAAGTTTGGCTCCATCTCCTTTACTCCCTGCTGCAGTGATTTGACCTTGGCTGGCTGCCAGGTGCCCACCAAGCCACTCTATCTGTCCCTCTCCTCAACAGGACAGGGGGAGAAAATAAGATGAAAAAACTCACAGGTTAAGATAAGGACAGGGAGATCACTCAGCAATTACCGTCACAGGCAAAACAGACTTGGCGAAATTAAATTAATTTATTACCAATCAAATCAGAGTAAGATAATGAGAAATAAGAAAAAACCTAAAAATAGCTTCCCCCCACCTCTCCCTTCTTCCTGGACTCTTCATCGTTCTCAACTTCTCTACCTCCATCCAGCAGCACAAGGGGTTGGGAGTACCTCCTCTCCCTCCTTCTTCACTGACCTTGGTGTCTGCATGGTTGTTTCTCTCACATATCCACACTACTCTCTCCCAACTGCTGTTGCATAGCACTTTTTTACATTTTCTTAAATATGTTATCACAGAGGTGCTACAAACGTCATTGATTGACTCAGGTTTGGCCAGTGGTGGGTCTGTCTTGGAACCAGCTGGAACTGGCTCTGTCCAACATGGGCCAGCTTCTGGCATCTTCTCACAGAAACCACCCTTGCAGCCCCCCCGCTAGCAAAACCTTGCCACGTAAACCAAATACACTTGCTTCACATATGAATATAAACATTGATCAAATCGTCCTGAACCTTTTCTGCTTGAGGTTGATCAACTCCAGCTCTCTCAGCCTCCCATTGTATGTGAGATTCAATCTCTTACTCATCTTCATGGCCCTTCACTGGATTCGACCCACTATGTCCCTGTCTGTCTTGGACTGGGGAGCCCGGTACTGAACACAGCACTGCAGGTGTGTCTCACCAGGGCTGAGCAAAAGAGAAGGATCATTTCGTTTGACTTTCTGGTTATGCTCTTCCTAATACAGCCAAGGAAGCTGTTGACCACCTTGGCTACAAGGGCACATTGGTGGCTCATGTTCAACTTGGTGTCCACCAGGACCCTCAGATCCTTCTCTTCAAGGCTGCTTTCAAGTCTTCAACACCCAGCATATACGGGTGTTGCTCACCAGCCTGGGCTGCGGCACCAAGGACGCTGTTGCATCCTCCACAGCCAGGAGGAAATGGCCTGCCTCTTGTGGGCAGGATAGGTACCTTGATTTGAGTAGTTAATTAGTAGTTCATTATCTCAACTCAGTCCAGCTGGATAAGAATGATTGGTGCCATAATTCCCCCTTTTTGTTTTCCAATTTTTTTGTTTTCACAAAGGCTTTATGGGTGAGCAGAGGCCCGGCCCATTCATCCAACTCCAGCACGCTTCCCTCCCGCGAATACCACGTCGGGGCTTGCGGCTTTACCTTCTTCTCCGAAGGACTCTCGCTCGAGCTCCCAGCTCCGGCTCTGGCTCTTTTGGCTCAGGCTCCTTTGCAGCCAGGGCTCTCGACTCAGCGAGGGAGTCAGGGCTTCCCAGGGTCTCATGGATGTATCACGTCGGGGTCACCAGTTGTTGCTCACCAGCCTGGGCTGCGGCACCAAGGACGCTGTTGCATCCTCCGCAGCCAGAAGGAAATGGCCTGCCTCTTGTGGGCAGGATAGGTACCTTGATTTGAGTAGTTAATTAGTAGTTCATTATCTCAACTCAGTCCAGCTGGATAAGAATGATTGGTGCCATATACGGGTGCATGAGGTCATTCTTTCACAGGTGCAGAATGTTACAATTACCTTTGTAAAACTTCCTGAGATCCTAATCAACCCATTTCTGCAGTCTGTCTAGGTCTTTCTGAATGACAGCACAAGTAATTGATGTATCAACCACTCCTTCCAGTTTTGTATTATCTGCAAACTTGCTGAGAGTGCACTCTGTCCCATCATCCAGGTCAGTAATGAAAATATTAAATAATACTGGCCCCTGTATTGACCTCTGGAGTTACACCTTCTTTTACCCTTAACATGTTCGGAAATTATTTCCAGGAGGATTTTCTCTACCACCTTCCCAGGGTTCAAGATTAGATAAATCAATCTGTAGTTCCCTGGCTCCTTCTTTTTGTCCTTCTTGTAAGTAGAAGTGACATTTGCTTTCTTCCAGCCCTCAGCAACCTACCTTGATCACCATGACCTTTCAAAAGTAATAGAGTGAGTCCTCATGGTGACACTGGTCAGCTCCCTCAACACTTCTGGGTGCATCCCATCAGGTCCCATGGACTTGTGTTTGTCCACTTTGTTTACATGTTCCCTAATCTGATCCTCCTCTACCGAGGAGAAGTCTTCCTTCCTCCAAAATCTCCCACTGGTTTCAGGGACCTGGCGTTACTGAGGGCAGATCTTACCAGTAAAGACCAAGGGCGAGAATGCATTGAGTATCTCAGCTTTATTCATGGTCTTTGTCACTAGATTACTTGCCCTATTCAGCAGTGGACCCACATTTTCCCTCATCTTCCTTTTACTGCTAATATACCTGTATAAGCCCTTCTTGTTATCCATCACATCCCTCACCAGATTAAGCTTCAAAAGGATTTAGCTTTCCGAACATCAGGATGGGATGCCTTTTAGCTCTTTTGTTGATTACGAGGCCTATATTGTCCAAATCCCCCAGCACTCTTTGCTTTCCAGTGTGGACCACCTCTTCATCACTTGATTGGGGGTAGCCATCTCCTTTTTCACTGTCCCTAGTTAAAAAAATTCCATGGACTTCATACTGGGCAGACAAATCTTGTGATCCATGTGACACTGCCTTGGATTTAACAGTCACAATAACTCATTCATTTCAACTTGAAGCATTGGGCAAGAGTGTAGTTTCTTCTAATTAAAGGTTTGAAGGCCATTGTCTGAGTTATTTGGTCTTCAAAACTGTCATGGGTTAGGCCGATCCGGCTACTAAACTCCACGCAGCTCTCCCACTCCAGTAAAATGGAGAGGAGAAAAACGTAATAAAAGAGCTGAGGGTCGAGACAGGAACAGAGGAGCACCCACCAACCACAGTCCTGGGCAAAAGAGGTTGTTTTCTTAAAACAAAACAGTTTATTAACAGCTACCTGCAAAGAGAAAAGCAAACAAAAATGGTTACTTGAGAGGATAACAAGAAAACAAGGCCAAATCTTAAAAACAACACCACTCCCCCCCTTTGCCTTTTCTTCCCGGCTCTACCTCCTCCCCCCAGCGGTGCAGGGGGCAGGGAATGGGGGAGTGCAGGTCAGTTCATTCCATGTTGTTACTGCCACTTCTCTTAAAGGAGTAGGAGTCCTTACACCATTGTCTCTTGCTCCAGTGGATCCCCTACTCACAGGGAAAACATGAGGTCCTACCTGCTGGGAGGCAATCCTTCCCCAACAGATTGCCCCAAGTGTGGGCTTTACCACTGTCTCAGGTTCTTAGGGAGTCGTAGCCACTCGCTCTGGCGTAGGTCGTCATATCGACCTTCAATGCGTCTCCATACAGACTTAGATGCGTAAATGCGCTTCGACCTGTGCCCATAATTCACAACAGTCTCAGGCTCAGGCATCTCCTTTAACAAAACACCTCCCCATTGGCGGGGATTGTCCCACGGACTCTAGATGCTATCTGTGATAGTTTGATGTGGGGGGGTGTTCTGGTGGCAGAAGAGGGGATTTGCTCCCTGTGCCGCCAGATCTGAGTCCCATCCCCCTCGGGGGGTTGAGCCAAATCGGTGCCTCTATGAATTGCCCTATTTAAGTTGAGACAAAGGGACAGGAAAAGGTCTTTTGCCCAGGAGTGAGGAGAAGGGAGGAGGGCACTGGCCTCGCTCCCTGGCCCCCTGCTGGACTGCTGCCCGCGCGGGCCAGCGCCACGTGCTCAAGATGGCACCGGCAGAGCCGCATGGGGAACTCGGGGAGCACCTCGCTCCCGGGGTGCCTGCTGGGCCAAGTTCACCCAGAGAGGAATAAGATCTAAGAGAAACGGCCACACCGACACCAGGTCAGTGAAGATGGAGCAGGAGGAGGTGTGCTGGAGCTGAAGTTTCCCTTGCAATCGGTGGTGAGCTGGCAGGCAGTCCCCCTGCAAACAAGATAGACTCAGCGGAGCAGAGACCCACTCGTGGCTCATGGAGAAGCCCACGTCGGAGAAAGAGACGCCTGAGCCTAGGAGAGGTCGTGGAGCAGGGGATGCATGACCAGGTACTGTAAATAATGGGGCATGGGATGCACGACGAGGTCGTGAGGCATCTAGAGTCTGTGGGAAGACCTACACTGAAGCGAGTGGCAACAGCTCCCTAAGAATCCGAGACTGTGGTGAAGCCTGCATTGGAGTAAACTGATGGGGAAGGATTGCATCCTGCGGGTAGGACTCAGCCTGAGAGAAGTTTGTGGATTTCTCTCGTGAGTAGGGGATCCACTGGAGCAAGGGAAAAATGGTGTAAGGACTCTTCCTCCTTCAACATGGATGAACTGACCTGCACTCCTCTATTTCCTGTCCCCCTGCGCTGCTGGCAGGGGGGAGGTAGAGCCAGGAACGAAAGGAAAGAAAAGGGTGGGGAGGTGTTGTTTTAAGATCTGGCCTTGTTTACTCTTTATCCTCTCAAGTAATCGGTTTTGTTTCCTTTTGTCTTTGTTTAAGCAACTGTTAATAAATTGTTTTATTTTAAGAAAAAGCCATGTGTGGCCATTTGTCTCGGATCTCAGTCTTTTCTGGGTGAACTCGGCCCGGCGGGCACCCCGGGAGCGGAGCTCTTCCGAGTTCCCCAAGCAGCTCCGTCAGGGCCATTCCCAGTGGATGGCCCGAGCCCAGCACGGCCGTGCCCCCTCCCTTCTCGCTCCTGGGCAAAGGCACACCTTTCCAGTTCCTTTGTCCTGACGTAAATTTCATAGATTTCATAGATTCATAGATTTCTAGGTTGGAAAAGACCTTAGAGATCATCGAGTCCAACCATCCCTAATCCCCATTAAGCCATATCCTCAAGTAGATCATCCACCCTATTCTTAAACACATCCAGGGATGGGGACTCAACCACCTCTCCGGGCAGCCTATTCCAGTGGCTGACAACCCTTTCAGAGAAGAAATGCTTCCTAACACTCAACCTGAATCTCCCCTGACTAAGCTTATACCCATTTCCTCTTGTTCTATCACCCAACACTAATGTAAAGAGCCCTTCCCCCACCTCCTCACCATCTTTTCTCAAGTATTTGTAGGCTGTAATCAGGTCTCCCCTCAGCCTCCTCTTCTCCAGGCTAAACAGCCCCAACTCCCTCAGCCGCTCCTCAGAAGTTTTATTTTCCAGCCCCTTGACCAGTTTAGTCGCCCTTCTTTGGACTCGCTCCAGGAGCTCAATATCTCTCTTAAAGCGAGGGGCCCAAAACTGGACACAATATTCCAGGTGCGGCCTCACCAGTGCCGAGTACAGGGGCAGGATCACTTCCCTGCTCCTGCTGGTCACACTATTCTTGATACACGCCAGTATCCCATTGGCCTTTTTGGCCACCTGGGCACACTGCTGGCTTGTATCAAGCCGGTAGTCAACCAAGACCCCCAGGTCTTTCTCTGCCAGGCAGCTCTCCAGCCACTCTTCCCCGAGCCTATAGCGATGCTTGGGGTTTTTATACTCCAAGTGAAGGACTCTGCACTTGGAGTATAGGGCAATTCGCAGAGGCGCCGATTGGCTCAAGCCCCGAGGGGGATGGGAGTCCGGTCTCATGGGCAGCTTCTGCCACCCGAACCTCCCCCCCACTTCAAACCATGACATAAGTGTTGAAGACTGCTATCTGATTAAAACTTTGAAGACCATTTTTTTTCTATTCAAAAAGTACCTTTCAGAATCTATTTAGTGAGATGGAAATATTAATATGTTAAATAATTTTAAAAGAAATATTCAAAAATGTCCATCTTTCTTTAAACATTAAACATTGAACTTGAAGCTTGCCTCAGTTCTTTTTCTGATCTGTGAAGTCATAAACCATTGAGTAAAGACAATGATCTGTTTACATTGGAACTGTTTGCTTCACAATTGTAAAGAATAGTTCAGAATATTTCTGGTAGTGTTTTTCAAAAAGACTTTGGGTTTTCATGAAATCCAAGATCTTCCCTGTTCATTCTGCTCTCTAGCCTGGATTTCTGAACTGGGTTTTGAATCAAAGACATTCAGTTTTCCAATAGTTTGCTAATAGAGACTCCTCTTCATTCCTGAAGCATTTTTTCTTCCATACATGATTTGCAGTTGGTTCTCTACACTGTAATGAGTTTCAGTTTGTTCTTCAGTATACACAATGAACTAATTCTTAATAGGTTTCTTCTGCTCAGGCATCCTGTCATAAGTATTAAAATTAGATTTAGTGAAGGTGAGTAATATAGCCATTGAAGCCCAGTAATCTAACCTGATACAAAGCTTTTATAATCACACTACCAAACCAAATCGTAACATGTTTTTAGATACTTTCACCTTCACATGTGGATGTGTGTTACTTGCTTACAGTTACAGCCAATAACTGTAGTCTGTCATTTACATACTTTATGTTTACTCTGTCTTCCCAAAGTAGAATGCAGAAATACTCATAAGAATAGATTCGCTAACAGAGTTTTTGAAGATACATATTTTTTGTTAAATTTTGTCTTCAACAACTACATTATTCAGCTCTTAGTTGCTTCCTTTTAAATTACAGGGACTAATCCTATTTTCTACAAAAAATCAAGAGTACAACAAACAGAATCATAGAATCATATAATTGTTTGGGTCAGAAATGATCTTTAAAGATCATCTTGTCCAGCCCCCTGTCATGGGCAGGGACATTTTTCACTAGATCAGGTTGCTCAAAGAACCATTCAACCTGAGCTTGAACACTGAATGTATTGTTTATGTATCAGTAATAACAGCATATGTTATGTGAGCTTGTCAATATTGAGCGATTCTTTTTCTATTTAAAATGGAAGATATTTTGTAAATATTTCTACTATGGGGGAAAGGAAACTCTCAATATTAAGTATACTTAAAGAATTTACAATTCAAAGTTGCTGTTTAAGGAAATTTCATAGAATCATAGAATCATTGAATGGTTAGATTTGTAAGGGACCTCAAAGATCATCTAGTTCCAACCTCCCTGCCATGGGCAGGGAAACCCTCCACTACACCAGGTTGCCCAAAGCCTCATCCAGCCTGGCCTTGAACACTTCCAGGGATGGGGCATCTACAACTTCTCTGGGCAACCTGTTCCAGTACCTCACCACGCTCTGAGTGAAAAATTTCTTCCTTATATCTAATATAAATCTGCCCTCTTTCAGCTTAAATCCATTGCCCCTTGTCCTATCAGTACATGTCCTTGTAAATAGCCCCTCTCCAGCTTTCCTGTAGGCTCCCTTTAAGTACCAGAAGACTGTGATAAGATCACCCCGGAGCCTTCTCTTCTCCAGGCTGAACAGCCCCAACTCCCTCAGCCTGTCTTCATAGCAGAGGTGTTCCAGACCTCGGATCATCTTTGTGGCCCTTTTGTGCGTACAGAATTTCTCTTGCAACTACCATAATTTTCCCCAGTTTTTGATTATTTGCAAAACAATAAATATTTGAGTAGAAGTTAATTGTTTCTGTTCAAACATTTGGCACATTCTACATTACTTTCAGAGTATGTGAGCTTTTCAGCCATCCACAGTTAAAATTAAGACTGATGAAATCATTAAACATGTTGCAAATATTCTGTTTATTCATATAGAGTTTGACAACATCTTAAAGGTCTTCTCTCAGGTTCATTTACTGTTTAATTATTTGTTGTTGATATGGAATAACAGTATGATCATTGTCATTTGTCATTAAGCTCTATTGCGGGCACAGATTTTTCATTGTATGGCTGGTGGTTCCAAGAAGGTTTCAGTTAAGTGAACAGGAGAGATAATAACATCTCATTAAAGTCTGCACTTTCGTTATGAAATAAAACCACTATTTTCTTACTATTCATGAAGAATAGCAACAAGTACTGTAACTGATGAGCAAATACTGTACTTGGCTATACTCAAATTTCACTTGCTTTTCTTGATAATTATGGTCTCTAACCAAACAAACAAAGTTACGGTTTGAGGATTAGAATTGTGATTTCTCACTGCTGAAGTATTCCAAAATGAAAGCAAACAAGACACAAGACAGTTGTTTTGGTTAAAAAGAGTGTAGCAGTGACGCATGCAAAAGTATGTTCAGTAGTTCAGATTCTGTGATTCAACTACAGAGTCTTGTTAGGTTTTGTATTTTAACAGCTTGTCTGAGAAAGTAGATAATGTGTGATATCTTATTTGATTTACTTGTTAAGACTGAAGCCATGGAAAAATAATACTGCGTGTGCTGGTAATTTATAAACTGTCTTTATCCTCACCTTGTCTTTTATCTGTGAATTATTTGCTGTGACTTCTCAAGGAGTAAAGCCTAGTTCTCTTTACTATATTTAGTTGCGAACAGAATATAGCTTTTTGGATTATATCAGCAGTGAGGAATACAGCAAATGTATTCAATTGCAGTTGAACGTTTTTAACTATTTTTTTTAATGGAGGGATAACCCTTATTTTAATCTCTTTTTATCTCTTTATCACTGGAATAAGTAAAAGAGGTATAAATACCGCACATGGATGTGTCACCGAAAATCCAGACAGAAACTCTCTAACACAATTTGTAGTGTTAGAAAGCGGCATTACTTTATTGCGGTACCAAGTGCATGTGGGATATCTCCTCCTAGCATGCACATCCGGCCCCTGGATATAAACTTAGTTATACACTGTACTCATGCATATTCATAGCATATTTATATATTCATTGTTATTCTCTTAAACAATAGGTGAATTTTCTCTCACTTTACACGTAAATTACTTTGCGTGCTCAGTTCTCTTCCTTCACCCCTTTTTTTTTGGGTCTGGGGTGTGTTTAGAGCAGGTGGTCCATGAGTCGGTAGTTGCAATCTCCCTCTGCCGGGATTGCCTTTCCCCCCAGTTACTGTTGAGCATGCTCACAATCCAAAAAACCATGATTATAATGTTTATACATTTTCCAGGATGTTCCCCTTTCAAGAATAGCCAGTTCTTGATAAGAAGTCTTTCAACTAATCACTCCTGACAGCTTCAACGATGCTCATCTTGTTCTATCTTTAGATATGTGCAAACAGTGTACTAAACCATTCACGAAATTCTTTCACAAAATTTAACCCCTTCATTGTTGGATAACAGGTGTGTAAGTACGGAGCATGCTAAGTAGGCAAAGATTCTTCTTAGTGGCTGATCTATATGCCTTTCCTCTCATGTGTACACCTTTCCTCATATATAGATGGTTGATTTAGTTATGCCGTATACTCTGCTTTAAAACTTACCCCTGTGTTAATTGGAAGCAGAGAGAGGCACATAAAGCTGGAGATTTGAGATCCTTATTTTCAATCCATGCTAGTATCCACCTTTGTATCTCTGGTCCTCGTTCCTACAAAGATGAGGAGGTATAGATCTCCTTTCTGTAGTCGCTTCCTTGTTCCATTTCCATTAATTTAGAGGGAAACTTCTAAATTAAAAAATACCTTTTCATGAGAGGACCTTTCTCTACAAATGTGGCTTATTCGCTTTCGGGGAAGAAATGTGTATAAATCCATTCAGTTTGAATGTTAATAGAAAGCAATTAAGCTGCCTTCTGGGTTATTTTCTGTACTTTTTGGCTTTCTATACAAATACACTTGCAGTTCCTTCCGTCTGGGGTTTCTAATGCCTGGACTCCTCAGCAGATTTTCATCACAACTCTAAAACTATGTGACAGCAATAGAAATTGGCTTGATAATGCTCATTTACTTGGTCACAGAGGTATTGTGGGGCCTAAATAATTAATGCTTACAAAACATTTCAAAATCTTTAGTTTAAATGATGAGGTGGTAGCTCTTAAAATCTGGGACGTGTCTTGAAATCTTAGAGAATATTGGCTAATCATAGAATCATAGAATCGTCTGGTTGGAAGAGACCTTCAAGATCATCGAGTCCAACCATTCACCCTGCACTGTCAGGGTCCCTAAACCATGTTGCTCAACACCAAATCCACATGGTTTTTAAACATCTCCAGGGATGGGGACTCCACCACCTCCCTGGGCAGCCTGTTCCAATACTTCACAACCCTCCCTGTAAAGAAATTCTTCCTGATATCTGACCTAAATTTCCCCTGGTGTAACTTGAGGCCATTCCCTCTTGTCCTGTCATTCATAACATAGGAGAAGAGACCGACCCCCATCTCCCTACAACTTCCTTTCAGGTAATTGTAGAGAGTGATAAGGTCCCCCCTGAGCTTCCTCTTCTCGAGACTAAACAGTCCCAGCTCCCTCAGCCACTCCTCATAGGACAAGTTCTCTAAACCCTTCACTAGTTTTGTTGCTCTTTTTGTTGCTCATCTGTTCCATGAGTTTACCTAGCACTGAGGTCAGACTGACAGGCCTGTAGTTCCCTGGGTCTTCCCTCTTACCTTTCTTGTAGATTGGCGTCACGTTTGCCAACCTCCAGTCAGCTGGTACCTCCCCTGTTAGCCAGGATTGTTGGTAAATGATGGAAAGTGTCTTAGTAAGCACTTCCCCCAGCTCCCTCAGAACTCTTGGGTGGATCTCATTCAGCCCCATAGACTTCTGCACATTTAAACTGTGCAGCAGTTCACTTACCGTTTCCTCTTGAAAGAAACCTTGATAATGCTCTCCATCTCCACCACTTGGTTCTAGAGGCATATCACCCAGTGAGTTAGTCTGACCATTAAAGACTGAAGCAAAAAAGGCATTGAGTACCTCAGCCTTTTCTTCATCCCCAGTCACTATTTCTCCCATTGCATTTAGCAAGGGGTGGAGATTCTCCCTAACCCTCCTTTTACTGTTAAGATATTTGTAGAAACTTTTCTTACTGTCTTTTATGTTAGCTGCCAGATTAAGCTCTAGGCTTTTGCCTTTCTAATTTTCTCCCTGCATCGTCTCACAGAATTCTTGTAGCTTTTGTGAGTGATTAGCCCCTTCTTCCGTAGGTCATAGTCTTTCTTTTTTTTCTTGAGCTCTAGCCAGAGCTCTCTGTTCAGCCAGGCTGTTCTTCTACCCTTCCGGCTCATCTTGCGGTTCACTGAGACAGCCTGCTCTTGGGCTCTGAAGATTTCCCTCTTGAGAATTGTCCAGGCTTCCTGGACCCCTTTGCCTTTCAGGACCAACTCCCAAGGGACCCTTCCAACCAGTGTCCTAAGAAGGTGGAAGTCTGCCCTCTGGAAGTCCAAGGCAGCAGTTCTGCTGACCCCTCTCCCTACTGCTTCTGTGACTGAAAATTCTACTATGTCATGGTCACTATGTCCAAGACAGCCTCCAGCCTTAACACTGTCAATGAATCCTTCTCTGTTGGTAAACAGCAGGTCCAGCAGGGAGCCTTCCCTGGTTGGTTCCCTCACCAGCTGTATCAGGAAGTTGTCTTCCAGACACTCTAGGAACCTCCTGGACTGTTTCCTCACTGCTGTATTCAAATTCCAGCAAATATCTGGTAGGTTGAAGTCACCCACAAGAACTAGTGGCTGTGATTGTGAGACTTCCCCTAATTGTTTGTAGAATATTTCATTTACATCTTCTTCCTGAGTGGGTGGTCTATAGCAGACTCCCACTGTGATGACAGCCCTATTAGCCTTCCCTCTTATTTTGATCCACAAGCATTCTACCCTTTCATCACCATTGCTCATCTCCAGACATTCAAAACACTCCCTAACATATAGCGCCACTCCCCCTCCTCTCCTCCCTGGCCTATCTCTCCTGAAGAGCTTGTAGCCATCCAACACAGCACTCCAGTTGTGTGTATCATCCCACCATGTCTCCATGATGGCAATTATATCACAGTTTTCCTTTTGTACAATGACTTCCAGCTCTTCCTGTTTGTTGCCCATGCTGCGTGCATTGGTGTAGAATCACTTTAACTGGGCTAGTGATCTCTTCACCTCTTCCTTGAATGGAGAAGGCCTGACTCCTGTTTGACTTCTCTCTGTCACTGCCTCAACTCCTGGCAGGCCAGTGACCATTGGGTCTGACCTATCTCCGAACATAGCGCACTCTATCTCTGCTGGTGCAGCATACCCACGTAACTCTCTGGGACATTGTCCGATTAACAATGTTGTGCAGCTCTTAGGTTTAGTCCCAGCAAGCCAGACTGTATCCCCTTCCCCCTTTGAATCTAGTTTAAAGTCCTATGAATAAACCCTGACAAGTCCTGTGCAAGAATCCTCCTCCCCTTATGTGTCAGGTGTACCCCATCAGATGCCAGCAAACCTGGTGCGGTACAAAGCAACCCATGATTAAAGAACCTGAAGCCCTGCGCAATACATCAGGCTCGAAGCCAGGTGTTGACCAGGTGGGTCGTTCTGTTTATTCCCTCTTCATTCCCTGCCATTAAAGGGATTGAGGAGAACACCACTTGCTCTCCTGATCCCTTAAGCAGTCTCCCAAGAGCCCTGAAATCTCTTTTGATTTTTCTCAGGCTTCTTGCTTGGGGAATTTCATCACTGCCTAGTTGGAATATTAGTAGCAGGTAATAATCAGTAGGCTGCACAAGAGTTGGAAGCTTCTCACCACATCTCTAACTCGGACCCCGGGCAGGCAACAGACCTCCCTGTGCAGTGGCTCAGGTCTGCATATTGGGCCCTCAGTTCCCTTCAGAAGAGTCACCTATAACAATGACCTGAAGTTTTTTCTTTGTTGCAGCAGTTTTTAAGTTAGGCTTATTTTGATTGATCCTAATTGAAGTTTCCCTTCTTAATGAGTTATCTCTCTTGTGGTTGGTGGATTCAACCTGCAGAGCCTCATATCTATTACTTACGGGCACCTGGAAGGGTGGGGGACTTGCTAAGGCAACACACCTGTTATGTTGGGCACGAACTTGTTGCCATTGCCCCCATCATCCTGATTGTTATGTTCACCCTGGTGAAGATGGGACAGGGAGCCTTCAGTATCTTGTGTTTCTGTAGTCAGCGGGGTCTGTCCCAGGGAAGGCAGGATGCTGTCCCAGTAATCAATCTCCCGCTCACTCACCCTGATGCTCCTCAGTCTTTCCACCTCCTCTTGAAGCTTTGTCACTAGTCGGAGGAGTTTCTCTACCTGGGCACATCTCCCACAGGAATGCTCACCACTGCCATCCTGTACCGGTGTCATATCAGGGCACACCCTGCAGCCTGACGCCTGGGTGGCTGTGTGATTCCACTGCACTTCTGTTTGTACAGTTGCCTTGGTCATGGCAGGTGTAGCTCTTAGTGAGGCAGCAGGTCTCTACCGAGTGGACACCATTCCTCACTGACCTGGGTAAGCAGCGCCTTAGCGCCCTTCTCTCGCGCCCTTCCGGCCAAACTACCGTGAAAACTGCTGCGCAAACTGATACAATATATACAGCATTGCCAGCATTGCCTATGTATTATTCGAGATTACTTCAGATAATGATGTGTTTTTACCTGGTTATAGAAATCTTATTAAATGCAAAATAGTAACAACAGGTCTGGCTGGATGCAGGCAGTGAGAGAATTTTGTACATGAAGGACTCTGAAACATGTACTCAGTACATGTACTCAGCAGCAGTAAGACTTAAATGGGCTACTTTTTTCCCTCAGAATGACTCACAACCTCATCTGAAACACATTTGCCACAATGATCTGGGGTTGCTTATTACTGGGAGAGCTCAGTGTGAAAAGATTAAATCACTGTGTGCCATGGTAGTCCTTTCATGCAAGCTAAAACTGCTGTGACTCACGATAGGAAGCAGGGTATATTAATCTGAGCAGAACAATGTTAATGTACTGCTTCTGCTGCACACAGAGCAGTAGGAAGATGTTTGCTAATAAGGGGAGTTGCACCTTCTTCTTTCTCTCCTCCCATCACTGAAATTCTTCTAGCTTTTTAGGTGCTTTTACTCGACACTGCCAAGGATCTGCCATTTCTCTTGGCTGTGTGTCAGTAGCAGCTGATGGCACTCAGACTTTTTTGTTCTCATTTTGATGATGTCCTTCTTTCCATACTCTACATCAGTGTGGAGAGGATTCATCTCACCTACCTTCAGATATGTGTGCATCTGAAATTAATTCCTCTTAAAATCAGTGCAGAGAAAGCCATGGTTACAATTCTGATAATGAATATATTATGAGGTCTTCACTTAATGAAGAGGTAAACAACTTTTTAGAAGTACTCTTAGAAGGAATTTAAAAGAAATCTGGACAATTAAATATAGGGGTTGTGATAGATGACTTTTAAAGGTCCCTTCCCACCTAAACTATTCTATGATTCTACCACCTTTTAGTCATATGCCTCCCACCCTAAATGATAAAGATAGTTGTGTGGCTCTGTGATGTGTTGCCTGTTACCCAAGGAGATCAGCCATGTCTTACATATATCTGTCTCAATATTCCCATTTGTACATCATCATGAAAATTGCGATTCTTAAACTGAACACACTGATAAAGGAACCACTGGCTGATGACAGGGAGTGGGAGCATCTATTCATGTTAATACTGAAAGACCAATGTTCTCATGGTGAAGCTGGGCTCTTTTTATTTTTTTTTTCCAAGTGTTTTCCCCTCGTATCCAAGGCTCTGTTACTTCAGGAGAAAAAAAAGAAGTAATTTTGATTTTAGGAGTTTGCTGGTATTTTTCCAAACATGTAACAGCATTTAGCTGTTGTTGTCTCTTTTGGCAGTATTTGACCATGGAATTTTCCATAACTCAATTCACAGCATGTCTTGCTGGTACACTCATAGTCTAGTTTGACTCATTTGCCTCTCTCAGGAGCAAGCTACATTCATTTAATACAGTTTAAGCTTTGGCACTTCTCAAGGGATTTTGAAAGTTTTCTATATTTTTAATACTTAGATTCTATCCTTAGGATGGATTTCTCACCTGTGTGCCATCATTTCTTTGGGTAGGTAAATGATAGCCAAGTCTGTTCTACACTTCCTTTTGATCCTTACACTGCAGTCTCTTATCCTAAGTAAGGACCTTTGTTATATATAATTTTGAATGCCACATATCATAATGAAGTTAAAATGGTTTGCATCTCTAGGTTAGCTATGGTATATTAGCATTTGCAATGTCTTCCAAATAATATTGTCCACATTATTCTGGCAGATGAAGTTGATTTTTTTCATACTCTACTCGTATGACCTGTAGTCTTGTCACAGGCACCTTGGAAGTCTCATATTGATTTTAAGGTGCTCAATAAATGACAAAGTCCAACACCTGAAATCTCTCTTAACATTTCTTCCTGACCTTCCATTGTCTTATATTTCCAGCCATTTAGGCAGAGCTGTAGCTGATGATTATATGTCACAGTGGTAGTCCTTTTGAAAAGTTCTCTTTTTTACCTTATCTGGATGGCAGAAACAGCAGCTTTAAAGGGATTTACGTTTCATTGCAATTCAATCATGTTTTGAGTGACAACAGCAGCCAAAACTCAGCCGTATTGTTTCCAATTTGGTGCCTTCTTTCTTGTTTCTTATTGTAACTCTGAGTATGCTGTTTCTCAGAGCTACCCTGGATATTTCAATATCCTGCAGCATAGACCTTAGAAATGGGACTCATTCCACCTAACAGTAGGTTAATAAATTGTTTCACACTAGTAGTAATTAACGCTTAGTGTTTGTAAATACACTTTCTTGATGACATTTTAAAGCCAGAGCTTTTGAAATTCAATAAAGACAGCTCCTGTAATATTGTATTTAGTTAATCAATTAGTGTGCTTATAGTAAGGCACCCTATTTAAAATTACTACAATTTTCCATCTTGCCACATTATGAGGAAAATTCACAACAGTTAATAAATAGGCAAAGATCTGGGTAAGGGGCTAGGAGCATAAATCAGGATGCATAAACAACCCAGAGAGTAATCTATACACTATGCTACGCAGGGACAATCACTAGCTTTTCCTCTCTGTCTCTGTGAATCTTGAGTCTGCGGCACACTCAATTATCTTTGCAGTGTAGGCAGGTTGAGCATCTATGCACGTACACATGTATGTCTGCCCTATAGCCCAAAAAGTGACTGGGATACTCAAGGGAGTGCAAAGGATTTGGAAACTCTTTCATATCTCTTCAGAATAAAGAGGTACAAAATTTCGGCTAGTCATCCTAGTGTAAGTATTGTTTTAAAAAAACAATAGATACGGTAATTTAAAAGAAAACACAATGTCTGTGTGCAACCAGAACCCACAATTCTGTGGTAGCCTCACTGAGAACCCCAACATCTATCACATCCTGAAGTGTGTTGATAGATGGAACTCGACTCCCAACACTGGGAAGCCTGAGACACATCTGTTTGCACAGGCACAGAAATTTAAATGTCTGATAAAATTTAATTTAATTTTCAAAGTGTTTTCAGAACTTTGGAAATTGTATGCAGATGCAGTCATTCTGTACATAGTCCTCTTTTAGCTCTATTTCTTAAAGATAATTTTCTTGCTATAATACAGGAGAGATTTCCTATACTACAGCCTATGTTTTCTCTTTTTTTCATTTCTGATAGAAAACATTTGTGTTGAGTTTGTGTGGCAGAGTTTTGGTAGTGGAACAGAGGCTACAGGGATGGCTCCTGGGTAAAGCTGCTAGAAGCTTCCCTGGCTCCAAGTGAGACCCACCTCTGGCCAGGACTAAGCCAATCAGCACCTCTGTGAGTAACATATTTAAGAAGGGATAAAGAAATTTATGCCACGTGGGATCTGCAGTGCAGAGATGGAGAAGGTGTAGGTGGCTGTCTGCACTGGGCTGCCCTCACCCTGCCTCGCCTGTAGTAAGTATGGTGGTGGCTGCAGCTTGGACTGCTCCAAAGCTCCCGGAGCGCCCACTGGGCAGAACTCATCCCATTGGGACAGTCAGAGTTCCCATTGGGATGGTCAGGCCTGGCATGACTGCAGTGGAGAGAGGAGTGAGATGTGAGAGAAACAACTATGCAGACACCAAAGTCAGTGAAGAAGAAGAGGAAGAAGGTGTGCTGGAGTTGAGGTTCCCCTGCAGCCCGTGGTGAGAAAGCAGGCTACCCCTTGTAGCCCTTGGAACAGTCCATGTAGACCTGCTGCCATTGAGGAACCCATGCTGGAGCAGGTGGCTGCACCCAAAGAAGGCTGTGACTCTGTGGAAACACCCATGCAAGAGCAGCCTGTTGGTGAAGGACTTCTCCCCCCATGGAAAGGACTCACACTGGAACCTTTCATGAAGAACTGCAGCCCATGGGAAGGGCTCACGTCAGGTAATTTTGTGGAGAACTGTCTCCAGTGGGAAGGGACCCCTACACTGAAGCAGAGGAAGACTGTGAGGAGATCTCTCCCTGAAAAGGAAGGAGCATCGGAAGCAACGTGTGACAAACTGACTGAAAACCCTGTCCCCTGTCCTTCCGTGCTGCTGAGGGAAGGAGAAGGTAGAGCTAGAAAGAAGAGAGAGTTGGGGGGAAGGTGTTTTTAAGATCGGGCTTTGTTTCTCATTATCCTTTCTGACGTGATTGGTAATGAATTAAATTGATTTTTCCTTATGTCTAGTCTGTGTTGCCCATGACCATAATTAGCGAGTGATCCCTCCCTGTCCTTGTCTTTACCCTTGAGCCTTTTGTTATATTTTCTCCTCTCCATCCCACTCGGGGAGCAGGGGAGAAGTGAGCGAGCGGCTGCTTGATGCTCAGTTGACAGAGGGCTACAACCACAACAACATTGCAACGAGAAAAGAAAATTTTTCTTTCACAGGTGTTTTCTTCTAGGTATTTCTTAGTCTGAAATGTGTCATTTATGAATCAGAGAAAATTACCTCTGTTTGTCACATCAAGTGTTCCATTCCAGCTATCCTTGTTTTACTGGTTGTGATCACTCTGAAATAGAATACCTCTATTAATAAATTTTTATTTTATAATACTTCTGTGTAGTCAGATAGTGTCATCACATGAAAAGCTAAGAAAAGGAAAGAATTATAGTAAAGTTTCCCAAAACACTTGGAAAACTTTCATTTTCAGAATGAAAGTAGGTAACAGAGATTTACATTACATTGCAGGGCAATGGTGTTCGGGGTCTTAAGGCACCTTTGAAAATCTTACTTCTGGTGACCTGAGAAGATATTCAGGAAGTATGCATGGAGAACTGAAATGAGCCCTCCGTCTTTTAGGTGCTTTACACTTAAACAGGAGTTTTTGGCTGAATATATAATATTGAATATATAACAATAATGTTGAATATATAACATTGTATCTTGATTTTTTCATTATTTATATATCACATACATTTGCTGGGTCACATTGACTTTTACTTCTGCATAGAAATAAAAGACTAATTCACACGTTTTTCCTGCCATTTCTACATTTTTATATTTTACATTAAAATTCAGGTGCTTTTTTTTTATTAATATTTTATGGTCCATATTTTTTCTTCTAGAGTTATGCTTCTTTTAGATTTAGGTGCTTATGATTACTTACTTCCACCCTATCTCTAAGTAGTCATTACTTTTTGCTTTTTGCCCGTCTGCCTCTTGAGTAAAATCCAATCCCTGCTGCGCAGGTCAACGGTTTTCCTGAGAGACAGAAACCGCTGATTATCTTTCCCACATTAATCTCAATCATACACTGATTACACTCTTACCTCTCTGATTGCTCTGGTCCATCCTGCATTTCTCCCTGAAAACTCAAATGACCTTCGGGCCTTGTCTGCTTGTTAAAAGTGATAGTGGCAATAGAGGATCTGTAGATCTTAAGTTCATTATTCTTTCTAGAAATAATATCAGAACTTTTATATGAATTGCATGTGGGCAAACTTCCTATTACTCAGGGTTAATTGCTGCTGGAAAAATGATGTCTGATTTCCTTTGAAAGCTATCGATAGTAATCTTCACCTACTTGCTAATAAAATTTCAATCGTATGTCTCAGAGGAGTGCAGTGACCAATCAACGCTGTATTATTCAGATTAGTTAATTAAAAGTGTGATTTCTAAATAAAAAATATCAAACTCCTTTTGCTTACTTTTTTTTTGCCTTTATTGCTTGATTATGCAAATGCAAATCCACCCTCAGTGACCACATTTGTCCATCACCCAAAGCTCACAATGTCCTTGGTGACCTCAGCTTCTAGAATAAATGCCTGCAGGCAGTTTTGATAAGTAGGACTTTACACAGTAAATTCACACTGTTAATTGGCACCCTCACTAAAATGTCATTGTTTTTCCTTACAAAATCAAGGTTTAGTAGTCTGGACAACACAAAACTAAATAAGACATTCCAGTCTCATTATTGCAAGCATTTTTGAACCAAGTTATCTACTGACACAGTATGCATATCCTACTCTATGAGGGATAGTACGTTAATTTTCCTGTCCTCCAGGAGAAAATGTGAACAAAATAATTCAGAGCCCATTCCAAATTTCCTGTTGCACATCCAATTTAAGGTTAAGTAGTATGGAAAGGAGCATAGAATGTATGCAATATTTCAGATGTTAATAACTAAATTAAAAATACAGTTATATGCTACAGGAAATATTGCTTACACTCTATGCTCCTTTCCATACTTGCCCAGAGAGGTTGTGGAGTCTCCTTCTATGGAGATGTTCAAAACCCGCCTGGACGTGTTTTTGTGTGATCTAATATAGGTGGTCCTGCTCAGGCAGGGGGATTGGACTAGATGATCCTTTGAGGTCCCTTCCAATCCCTAACATTCTGTGATTCTGTGATTACTGTTGTTAAGAATATCTGTTCTTTTTGTCTGAGCCATACGCTTGCCACTATTGTAGTAAGGAGACAGGATGTAAATGCAGACAGGAGAAGGTGTAGCCTTTAGAGGCTGAACATTTATGATTTCCACATACCATTCCGGGGCAGAATCCAGGCAGATTCCGTATAGTGTATATCAGATTAGAGAAAAAGAAGTATGAATGGCTTTTTTGTTGCTGCAGCCCTCCTCATTTTTTTCTCGAACAAGGTATGTTGCCAGCTGCAGCAACTGCACCATCAGCCTCTTCAGTGTGAGCCCATCCGCTGTGTGCAGGATGAGTGTGCTATGCGAGGCAGTGTATCAGGACATTCTGCAGAGAATATCTAATATGCAGAGTGCAATATGCAGTTTTTTCTTTCCTATCTTCCCCTTTTTTTAATTTATTTTCCTGTCAGGACATTTTACCATACAGATTACAGAAAAGATCCTAGAGGCACTTTTGAACTGAGAAATATTCTATTTCCCATCTCGAGACTATCACATCTTCTTGATGTTTCAGTACTTTGTTCACATTACCCGTCATGTAAAATGGGAAAGATGAGCGCTTCTATTGTTCCTAGACAAGAGTGAGTTAAAAGAAGTGAATTTGGAAGAGGTGCAGTCTTTGGCTTGTTCCTGTAGAATCTGAAAATTCGTGTATGTATCATTTGATTTCCAGTAAGAACTCTTCTAAACATTGCTTTTGTGTATAAGACAACAACCTTCCCTTTCTGTTCCTGTTTCATGTTACTAATCAACACAGTAACTGTCATCAAAAGGCCAGTAGGCATTGATCTGTTGATCTCCCAAAGTGATTACTAACATGAAATGTATTAATAAGATTTGCCTGGAATGTCACTGAAAAGCAGAAAGACCAACTCCACCTGTTTAACAATTTAATGTGGAAGGTCTGTCATATCCAAAGTGTGACTTCTTAGTTCTCAAGGTGAACAGTACTGATATTGCAACTTTATAAGAATGTTGCTTACAGCTATTCTTGCAGTGAATGAAGATTGCCCTTCATTACCCTAGCACAAACTGGTAATGCTAAATTCTTCCACATGAAAAATTTAATGGCAATATTTAGCAGAACTGCTCTCAATGGGATTATGAAGACTCGCTAATTTTGTTACGAAAATGTTTGGGGAGACACTGTGATTAGGTAAACTGTATTTCAATAAAATACAGAGAACCTGTTAAAACATCAGCTCCGTTATTCCTATTCCTCCGTATTTCCATTTCTTATTCAAGTGGAAATGTGAAGAAGAGACCATGTGTATTTATTTCTGTGTATGTACGAGAGAGGAAAAGAAAGAAAGAGTAGAAGGATTTGACTGAGGGAGGATTTGCTGGAGAGAAAGTGACAAAGTTTGTCTTTTTGCACAGATTCATTTCACAGGACATTTTCCATGATGAATGAAGCTAAAGGAAATGTAACTGTCTTGTACATCTTTTCCACTCATTTCTTGTTATAGCATTTAGGTTGTGATTGGATCTGTTGGCAAGGTGGTTTGTAGGATAGAATTTAATAAAGGAATAATATTTTTCCCAACATTTCATATGCTGTCAAGAAATTCCTTCTTAAAATCTATGATACTTAGATAACTGTAATATTTAACAGAAAGTCTTGAAATGGTTTTCCACCAAACAGAATATTGAAACTGTGTAATTTACATAATAATAGTCTGATTTGCATATTTATTAGTTTAATTTGCTGCAACAGAATGTTCTAATCTGGTTTCAGGATAATCTCTAACCTTCTATTGTTCTTCAGTTAGTGCATACACATACGCACACGTAAGATACACACATGCTGGCCTTCGTCTATATTTCACAGAATGTGCTTGCTTTTCTCAAAACACATTTCTTAATTCCAAGAAAGAGATTTATTGTGGGAAATTCCATGAAAGAATAAGAAAATAGCAACTTTTCCAGTTTTTTGTTTGTTCACTGTTTTGTTGTTGTTGATGATGATTTGTGAGGTCTCCTTTGGGTTATTTATATTGCTCTTTATGGTGTCTGAGCTAACAATTGTAATTACAAATGCAAACTTGGCAATTTCCGTTTTCGAAGCTATGTTTTCAGTGATGATTAGCCATCTCTACATTTAATGATTTGTCAATATTCGAGCCATAAAAAGTCCACATTTCATAAGTAATTTAACTGAAAAGTTTTAAGCTTTGTTTTGATACATAGTGTTTTATTATTAAAAATTATCATGAAAATTTTAACATTTTGGGGGAAAACACCCCCTCAACATAAGAATTATTTGTAATATGTTGAATTGTCAGTGTGTGTAATACCAATCTAAAGTCTAAAGACTAGGATGGAATCAAGAAGTAAAGATCATTCTCTTATTAAAATTTCTATGTGTTATCTCTATTACTGTCGTCATCAGGTAGGGGAAGAGATACTCAGTAGTAGCAGGCAGCAGCTATGATAGAACAAGAAATTGTAGATGTAAAGTCTCTTACTAACACAGAAGGAGTGCAAGAGGTCTGAATTATCATTTCCAGGAAGCACTAAACAGCGACTCCAAATGGGAAATATTTCAATTTTGGAATATCTCTATGTAAAAATGGAATGTGTTTTGTTGGGGGGGGGGGAGTGGGGGTTGTAGGAAGGAAGAGCTATTTTATTTCAAAGTAGAAGGTAGCCACAGAAGTTCTTTTAATCATAGGTGCATGGATTTTGAAAGTAAACTCCCCATGTGTCTTCACAGAAGGCTAGGTTTATTGTCTGAGGCTCAACACTTTGCTAGTACAGCAGCTCAGCAGCCCACCTTTCTGTTCTATGTCTTGGACATCTTTGAACTACTGTTCTGTGTTGTGACATGAGGTGTCTTAACCTTCTTTGTGCAGTGTGAAAAGGCAGGAATTCAACTTGGATTTGAGTCAGCATACCAAGGAAGGAGCCCCATAACCACCACCACCACTGACATGAACCTCCCCCAGGATGGCACTCCGAATCGCTTGCTGAATACAAGAGCTGAGCAAGACTTATGCTTTCCCAGGAAGAAGATGTCCCTATCCTTTAGCATCTAAACTACATTTGTATGGTCTTCAGTAGGCAGATGTGAGCAGATCTAGTTATCTCATGCAAAGCGTCATGATAACTGTGGCTACAAAGACTGTAGGGAGAAGCTGGTTGCATATAGCAGTCTTGGAGCATGAGTGGACCAGGATCAGCATTCAAAAAGCTTGTTGCTAATGGGACTTAGCCCCTACTCCGTCTGTATTACTTCTCTGTTTGTACAAAAGTTCTGGTCTTGTGAAAAAACTATGAGTGTAAAGGCATCTTTATAGACTATCTAAGTTTATCAAATATAAAGAACATAACTGTATGGTAAAGTTCAATTGTCTCACTTAAGACTGAAGGATTCCTAGACACTCTGAGCAGAAACATATCCCGACAGAAATAATCCTGCTAGAGAAGAACTGGCTTATTAGGGGAAGGTTAGAACCTTGGAAACAAAAAGAAAGGCAGACGTTTCATTGTTTGAATGACCTTATTACCTTGGGAGAGTTAGAAACCAACCAAGAGGATCTGAAATACGAGAAAAAAATTAAGAAGGAAATGTTATTTAAAACCCTTAAGGAACAAGGTGCAAAGTAATATATTTAATCAGAAATATGTAAATGTATTCTGAATATTCTAGAAAAAAACCATACTTTTTTTGAAAAGAAAGTTCTACTATAAATTCATCATAATAGTTCAGTAACTAAATTAATGTCATGACAAGGGCTTCAGGTGTCAGAATTTCCTGCAAAGGAAATTATTTTTGCCTCAACCCAGGAATCAGAGGTTATGATGGGAGACCATGCAAGCTTGATGATTAAAAGAGGATTCAGATAAAATTCTTTCTGAACTCTAATATAAATTTTCTAATGAAATGACAAAGCTGTCTTTCCTTTAGAAAGTGTTTCTGACAAAGTTTCATATTTGAGGGTAATGAATGTCTACCTGGTTGGAGTCTGAAAAAATGAAAAGTGGCTCACGACATGATGTATGAAAAAAGAAACAAGAAGTAAAACAATTAGAAATACCTGCTACCATGTTGGCAGAACTGTTACATAGCAACTATAAATGAAAGAAACCCTCTGTACATAGTTATATCCTGACCACGCTGAGCTCCACTGTAGTCAATGGAAGCCTTACCTCCAATTTCAGTGGACATCGGAAAAATCAAGAGAAATTTTGCTTTCAGCATAATTATAAGATGGTGGTAGAATACAGTGTAGAGTATTCAGATACAGCAGACAAACCACTCTAGAACTTCAATCTGCAGTTTATATGGCAAGTAGCATGTGTTTCTACTCACGTTTTGGGAATACCCTTCATGTTGAGACAACAGAGAAAAACAGTTTCTAAACTTCAGAGAAACTAATCACATGTTCATACAATCTCTTTCCTGCAAGGAAGTACCCTAATTCCTGTAAGGAAGCAATGTGATAAAGCATGCTTTTAATGGTCCTTACAAGAATTGGTTCCTACCAGCTAATAAAACTGTTGCTGGTGCCAATGACTATAACTACTGCTGCCTGCTTTCATGAAGAGAATTGTGAAAGGAAGGGCAGCCTTATGGGACATTAACATAATCTTTTTTCCACATAGTGCTTGCTGGGTAGAACAAAATAAGTAACTAACATTTTTAGGAAACCCTTGTCTATTGATCTGTAGGGGATTTTTGCGGAAACAAGTGCTTTTAACACTACTTGCAGCAAAAGGTGAGTTTTTGTAAACATGCTAAGGAATATTTAGTATGCAAAAGATTTTCTCAGACAGTTTGAGACTGTTTCTCCAAAGACCGTGAGGAACAGATTTGAACTTAGTGACTCATAGTGCAGAACCATGGGGAAAGCTGGAAAGAAGGGGAAAAAGTTTTGTGAGTGGCCTATGAAAGATTAGTCCCCATGTTATAAATGCTATTCTACTGTTCTGTCATACACACTGACAAATAAGGTATTAATCCTAAAACAACATTTTGGTATAAGAGTGTCAGGCAGTATTGTTCTTTCCTCCATTCTGATCTAGTAAGTCTGGGTCTGCTAAATGTCAAATCCTGTTGACTCCAGTAGGTATTTATACGTGAATATCCAAATCATTGGAATAATTACCTTTTTCCTTGGGTGTCAAAAACATTTGAATAGTGAAAATACATAATCTGAAACTGTTTTCATAGCATTTTTATATCATACTCTCTAAAATCCTGCAAAAGAGCCATGTCCACCTGGGATTCAGTTTCCTCATTCTCAACGTTTATCATACTATATCAGCTGTTCTAATTATGCTATTGCCTCTGCCTACAAACATGGGCTTATGTATCCCCAAACCATCACGATTTCCATGCTGCTCCTACCATTCTTCAGTTATATATATTTAATGGCTTTAAACAAAATATCAGTTTCTTTCTCCAAATTCCCCTCCAAAAAGAGTGAAAAAAATGTATTGAAAACTTTATGATACAATTGCTACCTTGGATAGAATGAGGTCTGTCTGATATGTTAATATGCCCTGTATTTCCAAGGTTATTTTCAAATCTAGCCCATTCTTGTTTATTTTAAGAATATTCTGCACATCCGTCTTCCCTTACATATCCAGGTTCTGCCAATTTGTCAGACTTGCTTTATCTGCAGATTGTCTGTTATGTCAGCCCACAAAATAATATTTATACAATACTGTTTTATATATAGCAGAGCAGTAGCACATTTAAAAAATATACTGGCTGTACAATAAAATGATTGCATGTAACCAAGATAGCTTTCAACTGGCATTGAGAACAGAAAATGCCAATGTTTTTATTATATTTCTGTTGAAGATGTGGTGTGCGCATATAAGCCACATTCTGTTTCTTAAATCTCTTGACCAAAAGTCAGTTCTTCTTATCTTTTATGAGTGAATATATATGGGAATTATAATCAGGCAGAGTGAAATTGCAGCACTGTGAAGTTGTAGCCAGAGCATCCCTCCAGTTCCTGCCTAATCCCTACAACAAGAGGGGCCATACACATTCCTGGGGACTTGATCACAGGCATGTCTTTTTGCAGAAAGCTTCAAATTATTCTAAGAATAATAGACTTTTGTTGGCTAGCTTGCAGACATAATGTGACTAAGGATTGCAACTTTATTGAAGATTTCAGTGTAGAACACTGCAAGAATTAGTCTAAATGAGGAAAACAGCCTCCATTTTTGTAAATTTAAAAAAATGCAGGCAAAATGTAAGCATGAATGTTGCACTTCTCTTTGCATTCTCAGTGCAGGGAACAATGAAATTGTGTATTTAGAAAATGCAGTGTTACTGCAAATACATGGTGTTTAGCTAATTATAGATGTCTTGTGAGGTGGTGTAATTTGCCAAATCAATAGCCAAATATATATTTTTACTCATACTAATGACAAGTTCAAGAGAGCTGGAAGATATTTTCAGTAAAAAGTGAAGTGAGAGAGAGAATATAAAATATGGTTGTTTGGCAGTGGGTAGCTTACTTTCAATGTCAGCTGGAGGGAACAGTGAAATAATGCAATTTCAAATGCTCTTTTCCTGGGTTTTCTACTTCTTTTTGCTGTTTGTCCTTAGCTGGATGTCTGGTAATGCAAATTCAGCTATTTCTTCCCATATTTACAATATTAAAAAGAGGATGATCAGTGATTAAAAATGTTTGAAGCAGACAGCAGATGAAGGCTGAAAAGTAATTGGACTAGGGTATTGGTTAATGCAGACTTTTATGTTACTACGGAAAATAGCATTTGTTTTTGATCACCCACAGACAAAAGCTTTCAGTTTATTTTCTCTGCCTATTTTTCTTACTGTTTGTGTATCTTAGATGTCTTATTGTTCGTTGAAAAACACTTTTTTTTTCATTTCTTTGATGTGAGTATTCATGAGGCAAAGAATGCGTTAATATAATTGTTATCTTGTTTTAGATAAAGATAGATTTGCAAGTACTAATTCTCTGTAAGGAATATAATAGCCATTGTAGCTTGTTGCTCATGACACTTCTGAGAAAAAATTATTAAGGGAATTGAGTTTTTACGAGAAAGTATGCTGCGGTATGATGTGGTTATGCTTTAGGGTTTTACTTGTAAAGGTTCCAACTGATATACTTTCTTTTGCATATATTTTTTACCAAATCCTACGCAATCTGAAATGCACAGATGAAGGTGTATCTACTCTTGGGACGAAAAACCTAGAAAATGACTTAGCAATCAAAGCTATATTTAGTCATATATCTTTTAAAGCTTTCATTATTCTAACCCCCTAAATACCATAAACCCAAGGCCGTTTAAAGTGTGATGATGATTTCCAAACAGTTTGAGAGCCTCAAGCTTTGATAAAGGTAATATAAATTACTTTGGCTTGGATTCCCTTGACATTCATAAACATAATTTTTATATACAGTTTAATCACTTAACCATTTTCAATTATTAAGTATTCAAACCCGAATAAGATTAAAGTGAAACCTTACATTCAGTAAGCAATACATCAGACCATTTTTCCTTCACACTAGTGAAGATTCACACGCTTATAGTTAAGGCAGATGGGGATCTGGTACGGGCAAAACAGAAGCTTTTTTGGGGAAAACAAGAACAATAGTGTATAAATATTATAAAAGCTGGCAACATAATAAATTTGTGTTAATTTCCATAAATGAATGACATAATCCCTTTAGAAGACTAAATGACTAGTCATTATTTTGGTAGAGAGAGAAACTGATTACTTAGCTTCTTTGTTTCCTGTGCAATCACATAAGCATTGTGACAATAACAATGAAATCTGCAGACAATGGCTGCAGAATTTGCTGCATAATGAGCTTAGCAGTAGACACTCTGCAGATGACATCAAGGTCTGGTTTAGCAGCATTGCATGCAGTGATTCTGAACTTAGCCAAAACCAACACTTTCAAAGAATGGTATTTGCTTACTAGTAAGCTAGAGGGCCAGGACATGTACATGAGTGTTACTGTCTTGTCATCTACAGTGTCAAATCTGTAGTCTGGTCTCTTGCGATGATGCCAGGCAGTGCACAGATGTTAGCATGGGCTAAGGATCACTTCCAGTGAATAGATTGAGTAGGGCCACACTGTTTTAGAGCTAAGAACGTTTAACTTTATTGGAACAAGCTACGCTGTGTCAGCTGTCTGCTGTGACTGAGAATGGTCCCTTGACTATTTTCTATACTAGCATACATGAAACTTTAGAGTCCAGCCTCTAATAATTATTGTGACACCATGTCATCTGGCAGAATTTGAGAGAAAAAAAATCTGCCATGTGGCAGAGGTGATAAAGCTAAATCCCATACAGAAGAACCACCGAAGGGCTTACTCTGATTTTGGATTTTTACTATCTGCAGTGGAGTAACCTGTATAGGCAAATTTCAAAAGTGTGATGAACAAGAAACACACCAAAAAAAGGCCATACTGTCTAGCTCTGGTATTTAAGTTTGCAATAGTAACCTGATCTTCAAAAGAATGCCTTCAGAAGAGACACGTAAGGAAATTATATCACAAGCTTTTTGAATTTGTGAATTAAGACATTGGCTGCTTCATACTTGGCTAAGCTAGATTTTGCCAGAAGACGTGGGCCTGTTCCTCCCTGAAGTTTTCACTGAGAAACCTGAATGCAAACAAATTTAAAGCCTCAAATTTTTGTATCTGCATCAAGCTAATACACATCATTTTTCAGAAGGGCTTTAACAGCTCAGAACGAGTATAATGCTAGCCGTAACTATGCAGCTTCCAACTTAAAGGTGGCTCTGGTTTAACTGTGTTGGTGTGCAGGAAGTTGTCTTCTGGTTTGAAAAATATAGCTTGCTGACTAGCATTTACAATAGCAGTTGAAAACAAAGCTAATAGTTAAGCTGAATAGTTAAGGACATCATCTATCTTACGTTGTCTACAAAAACAAACATTATTCTTAGCAAATAAAAAGAAGTACGAACTTCATCACAAGAATATAAATGAAATGGATTTTTAATGAGCGAAAAAGGTCTTTTAATGAAAGATGAACCCCACAGCTATTTGTTCCAAGATTTTTAAAAGATGAGTTTATGAATCTGTTGATTTTTTTCCTGAATAAAATTTTGGGGATGTAATTGATACTCCATCACTTTGAAGCATTGTTCTTTCAGGAATGTTTTGCTTTTGGTTTAAGTCTGTAAGGATGAATCTTCCTGCTAAATGCAAAAATGTTGTCATTTCTAGATTAAGTAGCAAATCTCAGGAATTTTAGTCAAGCCCAGCTCAGAACATGATGATTGTAAGACTGTGCCTGTATGTGAAAAACCTTCAAACCTGCTTTTATTTTTCTGTCTGTGGTTTTAGAAAATAGGTCCATTTTCCTTGCCTTGTCATACTTTGCCTTAACTTTCAGGAAGAGTGGACAATAAATCAGCGTGGTAAAATTTGCCCTTTTTTGTTGCTTTTGTTTTTAAATTACATGAAATAAATCCTTTCTGTTAGTTAATATAAACTAAAAAAAAAAAAGCAGGGGAAAAAGTCAAAATAGTTAATTACAAAGCTTCTTAACTTGAAGAAACTTTGCTTTCTGATATTTCTATTCTGATTAAAATACAAGAATAATTCAGGTAAAATTTTGCAACTCCACAAAGTACTGGTACTTAAACTACGTAGATTCTAGCGTGATCACTAATGGAGACACCATAAAAGTTTCTGTTATAATTTATCTTAAAGGAGGATCTCAGTCTTAAGACTATTAAATGATTCAATAATTCTAGGCACTAGTCTGCCTTTTCTTGTAGTTTCACATTTCCACACCATTAATGTGTGACACTGTGTGTATCAGGACAGTAATTTTCTTTCTTTTGGAATTTGTTGACTGCATGGCACAGTTTATTTTACTTTTACTTTGGCAGAATTCTATCTCAGCTGGACACACACCACTGTACTCTATTTATCTCCCTTTTATACACTTTCTGAAGATTTCTCTCCTGTGATTAAAAACAAATTTTTGCCTGCATGCCCTTTTAGGTTTTAGTTATAAATGTGCACCTTTTGCACACTTATGTTGTTACTAGAATCTTTAGTAAATGTCCCAATATGGGAAAAAAAAAAAAAAAAAGAAAATAGGTTATGAATGTTTTTACTACTGTGGAAGATTTTAGGAGTTTTCAAAAAAAACCTATTAAATTTCCAGCTTTTACAGCAAACAAACAAATGAAAACAACAACTGTGAACTTTTGGTTCAATAATGTTGCATACTGGCCATTGGGAGTTGCAGGTTATTGAGTAACTACAGAATAGATATGTCTCTTGTCTTCAGCAGAGTTGTAGAAATAGATCGTCCCTCATTATGATTCCAGTGCAACTTTCCCTCAGTCAGACATCAGAGCTTTTCAGGCTTTTGGACTGGATCATTTGTGCTGTTAGACGGAGCTCAAAAACATTGGCTAGTGTTTGTTTGACAGCCTATCACTTGCAGAGCAAAGGCGTCTTTCTGTCAGCATAATCTGCCCACGGTTCTTCACTTTCATCACATTCTGCTGCATGCTGATTGTCACCATGGTGTTGCCTTAACCAAGAAATGAACTGTAGGGATGAACAGGAAAAAAAAAAAAGCTCCCTATCTCTCAACTCATACACCTCTCTGTTTTATTACCAGTATGTTGTAAATCACTAAGCGCCTGTTAAAATTAAGTCAGAGACAGCGATCAATGAAGAGAAAGTCCAAGCTCTTAGAATACCTCTGCTGGCTTTGCCTGCTCAGCTTGCTCTGCCCTGTTCACACCATGCAGCAAATCCGAGCTTGGAGTGTAGCACAAAGTAATTTCCCCCCTCCCCCCCCCCCAATTATAAATGCTCTGTTACTGCATATTTAATGCTGTGATTAACACTGTGATGATTCATGTCACATTTTTTATTTGTCCCTTTTATCCTGAAGGATTCCAAAATGCTTTCCATATCTCTGATTACACAAAGACCACAGAAAGGTTTCTTAATCCAACAAGGGGGAAAAAAATGACTGCTTTAACAACATAGCACATCTCATTGTTATTAATGATAAAAATCATTCCTGGCACTATCGAAAGTTCTAGCTCTTTTATGAGGCTCTCAGAAAGCAATTTATAATCAGGTATTCGAAGTCTTCAAACACAGCAGTTTCACAATACAGACGAGCTTATAACTTGTATCTACAGTGAAGGAAAGTGGAGGCACACACATTAACCTAGTTACTCAAGTCAACAATGCAGTTATAATTGGAGATGTGAGGAGCTTTGCAAGAGTTCACATATTCTTACCTCCATGTCCTATTTTAACTGTTATGACATATTTCTGAACTAAATGTCAAGATAAGATGTGAAAGTGTCTGAGGAAGAAAATCCAATTTCACCCTATTTGGATAATTAGTTATTTCTAGAATGAAAAAGCTCTGCCTTGGTTCTGAGACATGAATACTAAAAAAAAGGGAACTGAGGCATGATATGAAATTTCTAGAAGTTCTGGAAAGGTAACAGTTAATTTTCAGGCTTACAAAGTAGAGAATCATGGAATCATAGAATCATAGAAGGGTTAGGGTTAGAAGGGACCTCAAAGATCATCTAGTTCCAATCTCCCCGCCATGGGCAGGGAAACCCTCCACTACACCAGGTTGCCCAAAGCCTCATCCAACCTGGTCTTGAACACTTCCAGGGATGGGGCATCTACAACTTCTCTGGGCAACCTGTTCGACTGCCTCACCACTCTCAGAGTGAAAAATTTCTTCCTTATATCTAATCGAAATCTCCCCTCTTTCAATTTAAATCCATTGCTCCTTGTCCTATCACTACACGGCCTTGTAAAAGTCCCTCTCCAGCTTTCCTGTAGGCCCCCTTTAAGCACCAGAAGGCTGCGATAAGATCACCCCAGAGCCTTCTCTTCTCCAGGCTGAACAGCCCCAACTCTCTCAGCCTATCTTGATAGCAGAGGTGCTCCAGCCCTCGGATCATCTTTGTGGCCCTCCTCTGGACTCGCTCCAGCAGCTCCATGTCCTTCTTGTGTTGGGGACTCCAGAGCTGCATGCAGTATTCCAGGTGGGGTCTCACGAGAGCAGAGTAGAGGGGCAGAATCACTTCCCTCGACCTGCTGGCCACACTTCTTTGGATGCAGCCGAGGATAGGATTGGCTTTCTGGGCTGCCCGCCCACATTGCGCACATTGCCAGCTCATGTTGAGCTTCTCATCAACCAGCACTCCCAAGTCCTTTTCCTCAGGGCTGCTCTCAATCCATTCTATGCCCAGCCTGTACTTGTCCTTAGGATTGCTATGTTTGCAGTAAAACAGTTTAGTCATTAAGAAAAATCTGATACATGTGGCACAAATCAGGATCCTAACAGGAGGAAAATCTCAGCCCGGGAATAATGAGAAGTTTAGTTGCCTGAGAGGTGGACTTGGGATCAGTTAGCTGACACTCTCTGTGTGGAGGTGGAAATACCCATATGCTATATAACAGCCAGTATCAGACCTGTGGGAAAATGACTGAAGTTGGAGGGGAATGGGAGAATATTGTTCCCCAGACTTCAGCTAATATTAGAGCAGCTCTGAGATGAAGCACAGCTGCTGCTCCCAGGAACAAAGAAGGCCTCAATATCCTTGAAATGGGGAGTAGAGTGGTACGGAGGTATCATGGCTCACCCCTGTTATCAGGGATGAGAAGTGCCTGGTAAAGATAACCATAAAAATGCCATCAAGGAAAATGAATCACAACCGCTGCCTCAGCAGTGATGGCAAAATTGTTTCCTTCAGCTACTAAATCACACGTCCATCCGCCTCCGAACTGCGACCACCCCTCACAAGAGCAATTTATACCAATCCTAATTTGTGAACACTCCTCATGAGAGAAATTTACACCAATCCTACTAAAAGTTATGTATGACTAAAGTCACTCGAGCTCCACCTAAAAGATATGAAAAAGGTATAAAATGGCAGCAAACAAAGGGGATGTTAGAGAGAAGCCCCTCCATCGAAATGTCAACGGACTGAACCTGTCTTCTCCCCCCCATAGGGACGCCTATTGGGTAAGAACTCTGTGTTATGTGCACTTACTTAACTACTTACTAACATCTTGCTAGTTATTTAGTATTATCACTGATCAGTAATTGTTTTATATTATCACTGCAATATTTCAATTAAAGTTGTTTTTGTAGTCAGTCACTATCACCGGCTATCTACGAATCTATACTCTGTCACGAATAAAATATATATTTATATTCAAAAGTCCTGGAGATTTCTTGCCCTTATTATTATAAGGACATCGGGTTATAATATTACTGGAACTGGTGTACTCTCCAAAGTTGCCCAGAGACTTTTCTTCCTTATAAGGATGTTGGCTTATAGTACTACCGAAACTGGTGTACTCTCCCAGTTGCAGACTGGTCGTTTCGACCGCTTAATGTGACAAGACCATTTGCCAATGGCTTAGAAAGTCTTAGGTTTAGCTTTTGTGTAGTCTGCAAAGATTCGTATCTACCCCCTACCCATCAAGTCCTAAACCCTTAGACTACAGATTGGTTTTGATGTCCCAGGATGGGAATTACAGTGGAGAGATACATTTCATTTCCTTCCCTCTCCCTGTCAGACCAACATAAATGCAAGAGAATACACGAGCCTTGGGACTGGTGAGACAGGGACCTTGGGGAGCCTGGTGTTACAGCCTGAGTGAATGAGGGATAAGAAATGCTGAGATCTGTCCCCTGGTGCTTCTCTTTGCATGTGTTTTCTTGTCCAGCAACTTACTTTCTTCCAGATAATTACTCTGCCTCTTTCCAATTCTCCTTGCAATCTTGTAATTCTTGTATTCTTGGCTTCGTAGTGGCTGAATTTCTACCAGTAAGATAGGGAGAAGAGGCTGTTTCCTCCAGACAGGACATGTAACATCATGGATGTCAGCTCTCATACTTGCTTCAGTTTGCATGTTGGGCATCTACTACTTACTGTTTCGTCTCCTGCTCTAGGATCCTCAGGATCACTGCCACCATGTTGGGATATCAAAACCTGTTCATGCCAGAAGAGATCTTGTAACTTAGGGGAGCATGCTTCCATACGTTATAAATCATCCAGATCTGTTTGTCTCTCCCTCCAGGTGAATATTTAAACTGTACCTCCTCCTCCTTCTCTTCTCCCTCCCACATTTTTTGATTACTTTTGCTGATCATGTAATTTCAAATGCAACAATCATTCTCTGCAAGAGCTGGATTTAGCAAACAGAAATAGTTGCATCCAGCAACCAGCTATCTTTTCTTCTGTCATACATAACAATAATTCTAAAAAAATATTAATCTCACAAAACTTTAGTTATAAAATTGCTTTAGTTGCTTCTGCAGATAGACTTTTTTCAGTCTACTGCAGACTCTTTGTACAGGCCCATTCATTTATTTATCAATTCTGAAGGAAAAAAGAGAGTGGTCTTTTAAAACAAACATTATGAATAGTTTTTAATATTTATCCTGATTTCAGAAGCTACCAATTTTTCCATGCAGATTTTGTGTCATATTTTAAAGTAAATACTAGATACAAGGAGCCTATTACTCTGACAGCAGTTTAGATATTCTTAATTTTTTTAGTATCCTTCCGATTCTGCAGACTGGAATCAGACACAGAATGTGAGCCTTCCTGAAACAGACATAAAGTAAACAGCTTGTTAAATAGGTCATCTTTGTTTAATATTAATTAATGCTTTATTGTTCATGGCTTTGTAACTTAATTATATTTATTTATAGAAATTTCCCACTGCAAGGCAATTTGGCTACAACATAGTTCCTTCAAAAGAAGTATGTTCAAATATTTACATACTTAACTTACAAAAGTTAAGTTATATGAAAAAAAACCCAGAGACAGTTTTTATGTAACTGATCATAACTGAAAAACAGCAAAGTCTTTACCTTCTGTTCCCTTCTTGTTAAGAAAAAATAAAGTCACCATAATCTACACATTAAGTATTGAGACTAATCTATATGGCCAAAGAATCAGATACATGAATGAAGGCTGAATGCAATAATTGTCAGTGCACTTATCTGGTTGTGCTGGGAATCTGAGAGGTTTTCAGTGAGGGTGTATTCTGTGCAGCTTGCCATGAAGAAACACCTTAGCCACCTGTCTTTGTGAGAGACTATTGATTACCAAAGAGCTCTACAACATCTACAAAAAATCCTTTACTATTAGTGCCTGATCTCAGGACACATAAGAGAAATGGAAGTTTGAAAAATAAATTTGAGTTTGAGTGGAAAAGCCTTATAGTCCCTTATGTGTTAAATTGTTTTCTATCAAGCACAAATAGGCAAATATATTTTATAGAACATCAAAATTATTGAGATATCATGTGGGAATAGAGTAGCCTTTTCGTTTTGTTGTTTAAATGGAATAATAATAATTCATTATATTTCATAAATATGTTAAGATATTTTTAACAACTGCCCAAATCCTTTTTCTAATGGAATGTTTAAATCAACTGGGCATAAAAACCTATTACAATTAGATGTTATTCTCCTAGTGAAAGGTCGCAGGTCATCCCCAGGGTACTTCCTGCCCTTGTAAATGCATTAATAGCTATAAGTTATACTGCTACCTTAATACTCTGCCATGAATTTGCTTATGAATATTTAATAGGTATAGTACAGCCCTATCGTGAAAGGAGAAAAGTAACAGGTAATAGGAAGGCAAATCAGAGATATATCAGACTTAGAACATCTATATGCATTTCTCAGTTATGAAGAAATTCTTTTAATATTGTAGTGGGACATTCTTTTAATATTGTAGTGGGACATTCTTCAAATCTGCTGGGCAGAAAAATGCAAATTAGAATGCAGCTAGCATTAATCACTGTTGCACTGCAAATATACTTGATTTTCAAGAATGTAAAACTATGTGGGCTTGACCGTCATCTAAATCCTGCCTTCTTTACAGTTGCTCTGTAAGTCAAAAGGTGGAATGCAGACTTGGTTGATGCTTTGTGCATTGTGCCTTTGTCACCTGAGCTGAAATGCTGCCTGACTGCTCAGGGACTAACTAGGAGAAGAGGACTTTAAGTGTCAGGTCAGAAATATTTCCTTTAAAAACACAGAAAAACAGGTCTAATGTGTAGCAAGAGTACCAAAATGCATGTGGCTAGATGCTGCTTATTGCTTTCTTTAAAGCTTTTTTAATTGAGACTAGAATAGTTGACATCTCTGACTATACTTTCTTCTATATGTGAGAACTAGCAGGAAAAAAACGTTCCACAACTGTTAATAATGGTGTTTTTTGTTACCTTTTTCTTCTTTTCTGAAAATAAATGCTTTTAAAAAAATGTTTGAGTTTTTTTTACGTGAACACTCACCTTTTGAAAAGTCATTAGGATACGCTGACATTCTATGCAAGCTACAGTGTTAGAAATTAGTAAGTTTTTTCTGTATGTGATACTGTTTTGACTAAGCACAGCTGCAAGAGTAGTCCACTGTAGAGGAGGAAGAGTGAAGTCTTTTTTGTACAGAGTCATTCGCACAGAGTCATTTGCAGATTGGTAAAGAAGAAACATTCATGGAGTAGGAGAAGAAAAGAGCAAGGAGACAATGCCGTAAGAAATGGAGAGAGATGCTTGACGAGATTCCAAATGAACAGTACTTTTCATATTACAGGCCCACATGCTTGCCTATGTACTTGCTGCGGAGTGCTCTCATAAAAGCATGCACATATACTCTCTCAACGGATTGTTCTTTCTTATGAGAAATGGGTTTACTGCCTGTGTTGTTATTAATGAATAACAACATGGGAAAAGATGAGCCAGTGTCTAGATCCAGTCTAGAAGAAGATGCTCTCTGATCTTGTTCATAGTCTGAAAATCACAATAAAGTACACAGTTCTGTATGCAGATATCTTAATGAGCCTTGGGAGTTTGCCATCTTGAGGTTTAACCTTTAAACTGTTTTTACATGGATATGCTCCAAGAGCTTAGAGCCAAACTGGGTAGCCAGTGATGGCCTGTATTGTCTGGCCAACAATATAAAACTCCCATGTGTGGCATAGATTATGATACAAATTGGTGTGTACTTATCACTGATATTCCTATCTGGTAGCGGTTCGGCCCAAGACTGAACAATTATTCTTGTTGCAGCCGGTTTCAGCCCCATGAAGTGACCTGCTAATCCTAGGAACCTGCATTATATCACTGTAGCAGCTCTTCCTATGCTGTAATCAGAGATTCCTAGGAAAAATGTTTTATAGGCATATGGATAGCCTTTCAGCTCCACACAGAGTTCTGCTCAGATGACGTGTATGTCGACTCTTTCTGCCAATGTCTTTGATGCCTTCTATTTGCAGACAGAGTATACAATGAGTGATTAATCCATCACTTTTCAGATCAGTGTTTTGGTCAGACAACACTGTAGTTTTTAGTCTATAAATGACAGCTTACTTGCAGGAAGGATGGTGTGGCCCCAGAAGCAATATCAATCTCATAAATAGAAGAATGAGAGAGTGGTGTGCTGTTGTTGAAGACCCAAGACAGTTATTAGTACAGAGAACTGGATGTGATCTTCCTTAAATTAAATTTCTATATGTTTGTATAATTTTATTGGAGAAAACTGAAGAGGGTGAACATTCTTCTCTGAAAGATGGTTATGCACACCTTATGTGAACCAGGGCAAGGGCCTACAGCACAGCTGTACCTGGCTTACACTGTTCGCCCTGAGGAAATTCAACCCTAACTCAAGCACAGCTACCAAGAGCAACACGAACATAACACAGCACTACAAACTGGTTTCAGCTTTATCTTTGTGTAGTTGTGTGGCTTGTTGTTAAAATGGGCTTATTATGTATCTCTTGAGTGTGGAATTAATCCGTTGTAGGTGTGTGGTAACCTCCTGTAGGTGAACTCTGCTTGAAGCATTGGGATTGGATCAGATGCCTTCCAGAGGTCCCTTCCATCCTCAGCCACTCTGTGATTCTGTGATTAACATATATTAACAACAAGCCGCTATTCTGTATAGAATGAACTATATATGACCCTAGGACAAAAACGTCACATACAGGCGTACAAAGAGGTAGCAGAGGACTTGACAGCTGAAACCTAAAGCCCAGAGTCTTTAAACAAACTCACTAGTAATCAGTCATTAGTGCTTAAAAGCAGGCAAACTTGAGAGCTGGGTAAAATTAATCTATGCAAAACCAAAGAGAGCAAAGCTGGGAAGGCTGGATTTACTGATGGGTCAGGATGACTGGAAAGGAAAGAAATGGTCTGGGCCAGTCCATCAGGTGATTATTCTGATCTGTATAAAAACTACAATTATTTTAATTCAGAGCAGCATGGCTACTCACTGATGAAACTAGTTGTTAAGTTTGTGTATGGAAGTGTTGCTGTCATTACCTGATATAGGCTATGTCACTTCTGCTTACTTTGAGTCAGTCATTAGATAAGAAGAGATGCTCCAGCCCTTTGATCATCTTTGTGGCCCTCCTCTGAACCTGCTCCAACAGCTCCGTGTCCTTCTTATGTTGAGGACTCCAGAGCTGAATGCAGTATCCCAGACGGGGTCTCACGAGAGCAGAGTAGAGGGTCAGAATCACCTCCCTCGACCTGCTGGCCACGCTTCTTTTGATACAGCCCAGGATACGGTTGGCTTTCTGGGCTGCCAGTGCACATTGCTGGCTCATGTTGAGCTTTTCATCCACCAGCACTCCCAAGTCCTTTTCCTCAGGGCTGCTCTCGATCCATTCTCCGCCCAGCCTGTATTTGTGCTTGGGATTACCCCGACCCACGTGCAGGACCTTGCACTTGGCCTTGTTGAACTTCATGAGGTTCTCACAGGCCCACTTCTCCAGCCTGTCAAGGTCCCTCTGGATGGCAACCCTTCCCTCCAGCATGTCGACCACACAGCTTGATGTCGTCAGCAAACTTGCTGAGGATGCACTCAATCCCACTGTCCATGTCACTGACAAAGATGTGAAACTGCGCTGATCCCTGAGGAGCGCCACTAGTCACTTGACTCCTCCGAGATTTCAAGCTATTGACTGCAACCCTTTGATTGCAACATCCAGTCAATTCCTTATCCACCGAGTGGTCCATCCATCAAATCCATTTATCTCCAATTTAGAGATAAGGATCCTGTGCGAGATGGTATCAAAAGCTTTGCACAAGTCCAGATAGATGACATCAGTTGCTCTTGCCTTATCCACTAACATGGTAACCCTGTCATAGAAGGCCACTAAATTTGTCGAGCGTGATTTGCCATTAGTGAAGCCGTGTTGACTGGCACCAGTCACGTCTTTTTTTTTTTCATGTGCCTTTAGCACCATTTTCAGGAGCATCTGCTCCCTGATCTTGCCAGGCACAGAGGTGAGACTGACTGGCCTGTAGTTCCCTGTCTTCCTTTATTCCCTTTTTAAAAATGGGGGTTGTTTCTCCTTTTTCAGTCAATGGGAACTTCACCAGACTGCCACGACTTCTCAAATATGATGGATAATGGTTTAGCAACTTCATCTGTCAGTTTCCTCAGGATCCATGGATGCATCTCATCAGGTCCCATGGACTTGTGCACTTTCAGGTTTCTTAGATTGTCTTGAACCTGATCTTCTGCTACAGTGGGCAGTTCTTCATTCTCCCAGTCCCTCCTTTGCCTTCTGTGACTTGACTAGTGCAGCTGGAGCTCTTGCCAGTGAAGACTGAGGTAAAAAAGTCATTGAGAACATCAATCTTCTCCATATCCCAGGTAACCAGGTCTCCCATTTTCTTCCAGAGAGGGAATAATTTTCCCTGTTTTTTCTTTATATCACTGAGATACCTATAGAAGCTTTTCTTGTTGCCCTTGATGTCCCTGGCCAGATTTAACTCTATCAGGGTTTTAGCTTTCCTAACCTGATCCCTGATTGCTCAGACAATTTCTCTCTATTCCTCTTAGGCTACCTGTCTTTGCTTCCACCCTCTGTAGGCTTCCTTTTTGTGTTTGAGTTTTTGCAGGAGCTCCTTGTTCATCCATGCAGGCCTCCTGTTTTTTTTGCCTGACTTCCTCTTTGTTGGGATACAGCACTCCTGCACTTGGAGAAGGTGATCTTTGAATATTAAGCAGCTCTCTTGTATATGATACATGCAAAGAAAAAAAAAAAGGAAAAAAAAAAAGAAAAGCTGCTAACTGGAATTCTCCTAAGACTTTTCTCTGAGAGATTTGGCAGAAACAAAAGATGTTTTTACTTTTGTGCTTGTGGAAAAAGCCACTGTTTTCTTTTATACTGTTTCCCGAGGCCTCCAGTTTTGGTTGGGCCCATGAAAATATCGGTAACTGACAGATGTTCCTTTTGAAGTTGTAATAAATCCTTAAAAAACATGACTAGAACAGTGGCAGCACCATTCTATGTCCTTTGATGTATTTGTTACAAAAGTCCATAGAAATTTAGATTGAATACAACCTCTACCATCAGTCCAGTAAGTTGTGAAATAAACTTTCATTCTTTTCCAGAACCAGAATCAATTATCCATAGCTCAAATCATTTCAGAAAGCATAATGAGGGTATGATATTAACCAGTCAATTGGACTAATCTGAATTACCATCAGTACTTCAAGCAAAAGAGGCCTTATTATAGTTACAGTTATTACACTGCTGCAGTTACAAGGTTACTTAGAAAGCTGAACTCAATCTATCAGCATATTAGAGACTGAAACGCCAAATCATCAAACTGGAAGACTTAATATACCGTTTAGAAATGACAAGATGAGGAAGAGGCCTATGCAAAAACTTGGAGGGTAGAGGATCTTCTTGACATAATTATTCTCCATATTCTGAACCAGTCATTCATCTGAATGATGTATGGAAAGTTCCCTTGTTTTTGTATCTTTCTGGAAGTTTTCGTCAGCTTGCAACTTCCAAGAGACATTTCTTGCATTGTAGGTTCTTGTTGAAACGAACTCACTAAAAAGACTATACTTCACTAATATGATTTTTTTAATTTTAATTTGTCTAATAAGAAAAGTAAGAGAGCTAGCGTAAGTGTTGATACTGCATTACAGGATCTGGAGCTGTTAGTAATCAGGGAATACAACAGGCTATTTCATGACCGCTGAAGATGACCAGATTTTTTGCTCTCAAAAGATGCCAGAGAGCATGCTTTTCGTGTAGGAAGATGTTTCAACTGTGTTTTATAGCAAGGACATAAATGGAAAAGCCTACTGCATGCTACAGGGTGCATCTGGGGGTTAAAAGTAAGGTGGACCAGGAGAAAAGAAAGAAATAGATTTTCTGCTTAAAACTGAGAGTTGGACTGAGGGAGAACCTGAAGCAGGATTTGGTCAAATGAGCTCAATAAATGAACTACCAAGGTCAGTAACAAATCGTCCATATGAAAAGACAAGGTGCCCAGAGAAAGACAATTTGTTCTGGTCCAAACATAACAAACTGCAAGACGCACTAGACAGAAATCTGCTCATGAGAGGAAACACTGCTGTGAAATGCTGTTTTCATTGTCTGGAGTGAACTGACATTTCTTGTTGCCGTACCCATGAAAGTTGAGGAAGTAACACTTCAAGAATAACAGAATCAAAGTTCTTTGTTAGAAAGAGCTATTTTCCTTTCAATTCAACAAAAATAGACTGAAAAGAAAACTGAAATAAAAGTTCTGCATCGAGATACATCAGGACAAAAATGAATCTGTGACCTAGCAGAGAAGGGTATTTTTTTGTTTGGATTTTACTTACACCAGTTGATGTTGTCTTTCACCAGAGATAAGTGATAAGTCCAGATCAAATTACTAAAAGTACCATTTGGCTCATGAACCATGTACTGTACATCAGCTTATTGTGACACTTTGATGAGAAGAGTATCTCAGTTTCTTTTATGACAATTTTAGTAACTGACAAAAGGGTATTCGGACAGCGAGTCTTACTTAGATTATCTCACAAAATCATAGAATCATGGAATGGTTTAGATTGGAAGGGACCTCAAAGATCATCTAGTTCTAACTCCCCTGCCATGGGCAGCAAAACCCTCCACTACACCAGGTTTCTCAAAGCCCCAGCCAAACTGGCCTGAACACTTCCAGGGGTGGGGCATCTACAACTTCTCTGGGCAACCTGTTCCAGTGCCTCACCACCCTCTGAGCAAAGAATTTCTTCCTTATATCTATTGTCTACCCTCTTTCAGTTTAAAGTCATTTCCCCTTGTCCTATCACTACATGCCCTTGTAAAAAGTCCCTCTCCAGCTTTCCTGTAGGCCCCCTTTAAGTACTGGAAGGCTGCAATAAGATCATCCTGGAGTCTTCTCTTCTCCAGGCTGAACAGCCCCCATTCTCTTAGTGTGTGTTCATAGGAGAGGTGCTCCAGCCCTAGGGTCATCTTCGTGGCCCTCTTTTGGACTTGCTCCAGCAGCTCCATGTCCTTGTCCTCCATGTCCTTGCCCAGAGAAGTTGTGGATGCCCCATCCTTGGCAGTGTTCAAGGCCAGGTTGGATGAGGCTTTGAGCAATCTAGTGTAGTGGAGAGTTTCCCTGCCCATGGCAGGGGGGTTGAAACTAGATGATCTTTAAGGTCCCTTCCAATCCTAACCATTCTATGACTCTATGATTCTTGTGTTGGGGACTCCAGAGCTGAACACAGTATTCCAGGTGGTGTCTCACAAGAGCAGAGGGGCAGAATCACCTCCCTCGACCTGCTGCCCACGTTCCTTTTGATGCAGCTCAGGATATGGTTGGCTTTCTGGGCTGCCAGTGCACTTTGCAGGCTCATGCTGATCTTCTCATCAACCAGCACTCCCAAGTCCTTTTCCTCAGGGCTGCTCTCGATCCATTCTCCGCCCAGCCTGTATTTGTGTTTGGGATTGCCCTGACCCACGTGCAGGACCTTGCATTTGGCCTTGTTGAGGTTCTCACAGGCCCATCTCTCCAGCCTGTCAAGGTCCCTCTGGATGGCATCCCTTCCCTCCAGCGTGTCCACAACACCACACAACTTGCTGTCATCAGCAAATTTGCTGACAGTGCACTTGATCCCACTGTCCATGTCGCCAACAAAGATGTTAAATAGCACTGGCCCCACTACTGACCCCTGAAGAACACCACTTGTCACTGGTCTCCACTTGGGCATTGAACCATTGACCACAACTCTTTGAGTGCGAGCATCCAGCCAATTCCTTAGCCACCGAGTGGTCCATCTGTCAAAACCATGTCTCTGCAGTTTAGAGACAAAGATGTTGTTTTTTTTTCTCTTTTTAAAGATGGGGGCTATGTTTCCCCTTTTCCAGTCAGTGAGAACTTCATCAGACTGCCACAACTTCTGAAATATGATGGGTAGTGGCTTAGCAACTTCATCAGCCAGTTCCCTCAGGACGCACGGATGTACTTCATCAGGTCCCATGGACTTGTGCACATTCAGGTTCTTTAAATGGTCTCGAACCTGATCATCTCCTACAGTGATCTTCTGATCTTCTCTTACAGTGGGCGGTTCTTCATTCTCCCAGTTCCTGCCTTTGCCTTCTGTGACTTGGGCAGTGCAGCTGGAGCTCTTGCCAGTGAAGACTGAGGCAAAGAAATCATTGAGAACCTCAGCCTTCTCCATATCCCGGGTAACCAGGTCCCCCGTTTCCTTCCGCAGAGGGCCTACATTTTCCCCAGATCTCTTTTTATCACTGACATATCTATAGAAGTGTTTCTTGTTGCCCTTGATGTCCCTGGCCAGTTTTAACGCTATCAGGCCTTTAGCTTTCCGAACTTGATCTCTGGTTGCTCGGAAAATATCTCGTCAGATAATTCAGAATTTTTTTAAAAACCTGACTTCTCTGTTCTGTGTTTGTCTCTTCTAACTCTATATTAAAACCATGAGTCTCTCTGATTCTCCTGTTTCATTGTCATTCCCACTCTCTCTTCTGCTCCAACAGACTCCACTCTTGTTCTTCTCTGCTCCTGTTACCTCTGGGCTTAGTAGTTCCTTCCCTCACTGTAGGATATAACCTCTAGCTCAGATTACTTTCGCAGAATACATGAGATGAACATCCATCAGTCCAGCACCAAGAGGAAAAAAAATGGAGGAATCTGTGGAAGTCTTTGTACGTTCGGTACAAATACATACAGTATACATTTTACATATTTATATTTAATTTTATATAGTTATGCAAAATGTTATGTATTTATATATATTTAAATATTGATACATTTTTATTGATTTTTTTTCCATGGCAATAGATATTCTCAGTATCATTCATGGGCTATCTTCCACTAACAGATGATTCAGATCTATCAAATTCTGTCCAAGTAGGGTACTTTTAAAGAACTACAATAGTAATACAAACATGAAAGGAATTTTCTGGCTTCATTAATGTTTTATTTGAGCATAATAATTCTAATTTGCATATTTAAACAGGTCTACAACATTCTAAAATATTATTCCTACCTCCAATTACTATTTAAAAGCATGTTTTTAGTTACCCAGTGTCAGAAGAAAAGAGAATTCTTTGTCCTCACTAAAGAAAAGGTACCCCTTTAACTCTTGATCCATTTGTGAAGTATTCAGATAATTATATAGCCTTACAGTTCACAGAAATTTTTGTTTTTTAAAAGGTTCAGCTCAATGTTTGTTTTCATTTAGCTGTTCTATAATGAAGTGTTTCTTACTAGAATGTTTACAGTTTGTGTATAGATAAATCATAAGCAGAAATTCTAATTCTTTGCTGGTTTATTCATATGAGTTCTATTACAGCCACACTGCAGGCAGTGATGCACTTCAAGGATTGTGCTGATGCTGATGTATAAAGCAGAAGAACAAAGTTTAAATGGTTTGCAAATGTCAGCAGAATTCTGATAGTAAATTATGACCTTGCTATTGACTCCTGAGCACCTTTAGCTACGTTTTATGCATTTCACATAATGAAAGTGTAATGCTCTTCAGATGACATAATCAAAAGGGTAGCAAAACTGACCGAATTCATGAACCAAAAGAGAACATCAGATATTTATCAGGAGTTCTGGGAAGTTATTTACAGAAGTTCAAGTCATCTTTGGGAAAGCAATAATATCCAGAGAGTGGTGTTGCAAGCTCTGAGATTCAGCACATTAAAGTATCTTTATTCTTAAGCATAAAATTGGAATTCTTGGCTTGCTTGTAATTTATATATTGAAGCTTTGTAGCTCTGAGGGGATACATTAATGTCCACTGCAGCGTCTGTCAGTGGCACATTCCATGACTGAGGTGCCAAGGCAAACTGAATTCAATAATACAGAGTTGATTATGGATAACAGAACCACAAGTTTGTGCCTGACATATAAGTGACCTTGTAATCCTCTCCTTAGAATTCTTGCCAGCATTCTTCTCTCCTTCCACTCTGTTTTATTGTGTTTTAAAATTAGATTAGAAGGACTTTGGGGCAGAGACCATGCTGTCTCTTCTATCCCAAGGAAGAGCTTATTTTTTACTGCACTGGAAAAGTAGCTACTGTACAGATAATTTTTTGAGTTTCTATTTTGAAATGTTAAAAGTTCATATCATTCTCATTCACATTCCTTTCATAATCCTAAGTGAGATTAAAGAAAGAAAGTTATACTTTGCTCGTTTCATTTCATAGTAACTATAATGCACTCCACTGGCTTCTTTGTTTTCTCAGAATTACCCAATAATGCATGCCTTAGCATTTTCTTTCATACCATTTTACTTACTGTTGTAAATGTGGATTTAGTCTCAGCAATATTAAGAAAATTTATTTTGTGCCTAACCACTCCCAAATTTTCTTTGTTCCTTTGTACAAAAAACACTGCTGTACAAGTAAGCTCAGTAAGGTGATTGCTGGATTGTATCAGGTTTAGGATAAACATCTTGCTGTGCTGCTGCTTTTTTGTTTGGAACATAAAGGCAGTTGTACCATTCTTCTTAAAAACTTAGTCTGCTGGGAGAAGAAATGAATCCTTTTTTTGTTTCGTTTTTTAAGGCAGGAGGAAGAAAATGGTCAGAAGATAGCTACAAAGTGAAGGAAAGCTGTTTGAATGCAGCACCAGTTAAGTCTGTACGTAGTCAGGGTATGAATGAAGCTTTGAAATTCCTATCTAAAGCTTTGAAGCTTTTGCAGTACCTCCTTGGCAAATGTCGATATCCTACAACAGCAGTTCTCCTTTAAGAATAGTAGAATCATCAGCAACCTTTAGTGTCCTTATCAGAAATAGCTACGGGCTTCTACTACTAAAAATGGCTTCTGATGAGTACACAATGCTGTATTTTGGATACATTGGGTGATATTTTAGAGGACATATGAATTCTGTACATTAGAAATAAATAGCTCCTTCTAATATCAGGGAAATCCAAGTGATGCGTGAAATTTCTTACTTTTGCTGCATCAGAACTCAGCTAGAAAAAAAATAGAAAATCAGTACTTATTATTAATTGAAACAGTCAGGAAGGTCAGAGAACCAGAGTGTTGAGAATTTGACTGATGTGGCCAATAAAAGAGGCAGTTCCCATTTGACCATGCAAAGGAACCACAGACCCTGAAATATTCACCAGAAACTTCATCAGAATTTTAAAAATGCCTCGCAGCTACTTTTCAGACAATGATTAGCTATTGGCTTGCATCACCAAGAGCCAGTGAGGATGCTAACTTATTTTGGCTACAGAAACCTTGCCTTTTAATGGAACAAGGTGAAAGTAGACAACTAGTAAATAACTCTTCTCAAGGGATCTTCTGTCCTCTTTGTGTTCAGACATCATGTAGGAGAGAATAAGTCTTATATCACTTTAATCGGGAGACAGGATGTTAGTCAGCCTTCTGCATATGCTTAGGAAACCTGATGTATCGGACCTGCTGTTTATACCCAGCTGCACCTTTCAGTCTGTTCACAGTAGATGACAGTTCTTCCAAGCTGAAAGCCCATGACCTAGGCCCAGACCCTCACTGCTTCTACATCTTTTCACAGTTCCTGGTCCAATGCTGTGTTCACCTTCCAGACCATGCAAGGCCATTATCTTTCATGTGTTCAAATGCCTGCTGAAGATTCACTTTTATGGAGTTGTTTATCAGAGACTGATCACTATAAATATAAAGATGCACAAACATGATGTTATACAGAGTAATTTCTCCAAATGTTTTGATATGGTTCCTATGGTCTTACATCAGAGGTAACACTTATCTAACTACAGGTTCTACTTGCAGCACCAAATAAATAGTTATTGAGAGTGGAAATCATTCTTGTTCAAGTAAGTGTAAGGAAATGTGAATTGATGATGTTCATAACTTCTATTATTAAATACCCCAGGAACACAAACAGCTTTGCACAGACCATCCTCTTTGTTGCATGTATCTCCAGGAGTTTATGTATAAGTACATTTTCTCAGGTAACTACTCTGGAGCTTTCACACTGGTTTGCTACTTAGAGATAAATAATATGACCGAACTCAAGATGCTGCACACATAGTCTGCTGCAAGAGAAGACAATTATCTTCTGCTTTATCTCCACTGAAAGGGAAAGACATAAAATAGTCATAGAATAATTTAGGTTGGAAGGAGTCTCTGGAGATCATCTAGTGCAACCACCTGCTGAAAGCAGATCTGATCAGATCAGGTTGCTCAGGGCCATAGCCAGTCGAATCTTGACCACCACTATGGAGCACCTTCCACAATGACTCTGGGCAACGTGCTCCAGTATCTGATGAACTTCATGATCATTTTTTTTTCCTCATATCCAGTTTGAATTTTCCAAATTCCAGTTACAATCAAACAAAACTGCATAAATTCTGATGTGGACCACTGTATTGAAAGATTTCTTTTCCCCAGTTTAAATACTATTATACCAGATTTTATACTAATTTCTGCAAAAAGATAAAGGTTTTCACATGACCAAGACATTTGTTGTCTTTAAATATAAACCAAATTTTACATCAAAACTTTAAATCAAAATGTTTAAATCAAAGCTTATATGCCTAAAATAGAGCTTGCACATGCTTGGCTTCATAGAATTATAGAATCATAGAACGGTTAGGATTAGAAGGGACCTCAAAGATCATCTAGTTCCAACCCCCCTGACATGAGCAGGGACACCCTCCGCTACACCAGGTTGCTCAAAGCCTCATCCAACCTGGCCTTGAACACTTCCAGGGATGGGGCATCTACAACTTCTCTGGGCAACCTGTTCCAGTGCCTCACTACCCTCTGAGTGAAAAATTTCTTCCTTATATCTAATCTAAATCTGCCCTCTTTCAGTTTAAAGCCATTGCCCCTTGTCCTATCACTCCATTTCCTTGTAAAAAGGATATGTAGTGATAAAACATAGCCCCCATTTTTAAAAAGGGAAAGAAAGAAGACCCAGGGAACTACAGGCCAGTCAGCCTCACCTCTGTGCCTAGCAAGATCATGGAGCAGATCCTTCTGGCGACTATGCTAAGGCACATAGAAAATAAGGAGGGAACATGGCTTCACTAAACACAAATCCTGCCTGACTAATTTGGTAGCCTTCCATGATGAGGTTACAGCATTGATGGATAGGGGAAGAGCAACTGACATCGTCTACCTGGACTCATCCAAAACATTTCATACTGTCCCACACAACATCCTCGTCTCTAAACTGGAAAGACATGGTTTTGATGGATGGACCACTCGGTGGATAAGGAATTGGCTGGATGGTCGCACTCAAAGAGTTGTGGTCAACAGTTCAATGTCCAAGTGGAGGCCAGTGACGAGTGGTGTTCCTCAGGGGTCAGTAGTGGGGCCAGTGCTATTTAACATCTTTGTTGGCGACATGGACGGTGAGATCGAGTGCACTGTCAGCAAGTTTGCTGATGACAGCAAGTTGTGTGGTGTGGTGGACACTCTGGAGGGAAGGGATGCCATCCAGGGGGACCTTGAAAGGCTGGAGAGGTGGGCCTGTGAGAACCTCATGAAGTTCAACAAGGCCAAATGCAAGGTCCTGCACGTGGGTCGGGGCAATCCCATGCACAAGTACAGGCTGGGCGGAGAATGAATTGAGAGCAGACCTCAGGAAAAGGACTTGGAGTGCTGGTTGATGAGAAGATCAGCATGAGCCTGCAATGTGCACTGGCAGCCCAGAAAGCCGACCATATCTTGGGCTGCATCAAATGAGTGTGGCCAATAGGTTGAGGGAGATGATTCTGCCCCTCTACTCTGCTCTTGTGAGACCCCACCTGGAATACTGTGTTCAGCTCTGGAGTCCCCAAAACAAGAAGGACATGGAGCTACTGGAACGAGTGCAGAGGAGGGCCACAAAGGATGATCCCAGGGCTGGAACACCTCTGCTATGAAAGAACAGGCTGAGAGAGTTGGGGCGTTCAGCCTGGAGAAGAGAAGGCTCTGGGATGATCTTATAGCAGCTTTCCAAGTACTTAGAGGAGGCCTACAGGAAAGCTGAGGAGGGACTTTTACAAGGGAGTGTAGGATAGGACAAGGGGCATTGTGTTTAAACTGAAAGAGGCGAGATTTAGATTAGATATAAGGAAGAAATTTTTCCCTCAGAGGGTGGGGAGGCACTGGAACAGGTTGCCCAGAGAAGTTGTAGATGCCCCATCCCTGGAGGTGTTCAAGGCCAGGTTGGATGAGGCTTTGAGCAACCTGGTGTAGTGGAAGGTGTCCCTGATAATGCAGGGGGGTTGGACCTAGATGATCTTTGAGGTCCCTTCCAACTGTAACCATTCTATGATTTCTATGTTCTATGATAAGTATTGAATGCTGACACTGTCCCGCACGACATTCTTCTCTCTAAACTGGAAAGACACGGTTTTGATGGATGGACCACTCGGTGGATGAGGAATTGGCTCAATGGCCACACTCAGAGAGTAGTGGTCAACGGCTCAATGTCCAAGTGGAGACCGGTCACAAGTGGCGTCCCTCAGGGGTCTGTGTTGGGCCCGGCCCTCTTCAACGGCTTTGTCGGTGACGTGGACAGTGGCATGGAGTGCACCCTCAAGCAAGTTCGCCGATGACACCAAGCTGTGTGGTGCCGTCGACACGCTGGAAGGGAGGGATGCCATCCAGAGGGACCTCGACAGGCTGGGAGAGGTGGGCCCGTGTCAACCTCATGAAGTTCAACCAGGCCAAATGCAAGGTCCTACATCTGGGTCGTGGCAATTCCAGGCACAAATACAGACTGGGTGGTGAATGGATCGAGAGCAGCCCTGAGGAGAAGGACTTGGTAGTACTGGTGGACGAGAAGCTCAATTATGAGCCGGCAATGTGCTCTTGCAGCCCAGAAGGCCAACCGCATCCTGGGCATGCATCAAGAGGAGCGTGGCCAGCAGGTCGAGAGAGGTGATTCTCCCCCTCTACTCCGCCCTCGTGAGACCTCACCTGGAGTACTGCGTCCAGTTTCTGGAGCCCCCAACATAAGAAGGACATGGACCAGTTGGAGAGGGTCCAGAGGAGGGCCACGAAGATGATAAGAGGGCTGGAGCACCTTTCCTATGAGGACAGGCTGAAAGAGTTGGGGCTGTTCAGCCTGGAGAAGAGGAGGCTCCGGGGTGATCTTATAGCAGTCTTCCAGTACCTCAAGGGGGCCTACAGGAAAGATGGGGAGAGGCTGTTCAGGAGGGCCTGTTGTGATAGGACAAGGGGTAATGGTTTTAAAATAGAGGGAGGTAGATTCAGATTGGATATTAGGAAAAAATTTTTTACCATGAGAGTTGTAGAACACTGGAACAGGTTGCCCAGAGAGGTGGTGGATGCTCCATCCCTGGAGACGTTCAAGGCCAGGTTGGACGAGGCCCTGAGCACCTGATCTAGTTGGAGATATCCCTGTTCCTTGCAGGGGGGTTGGACTAGATGACCTTTGAAGGTCCCTTCCAGCCCTAACCATTCTATGATTCTATGATTCTATGATTCTATGATTGTCACTCTATTGACTAAATCAGCTGGCAATAGTCAGCCTCTGAGAAGTGTTGCCCAGCTCTCCCAAGGTCTCAGCACTACAGTGGTATATTTTATGCAGTAGGACTCAATGGTACCACTTTACTGACACTATTTTGTATCCCACCCTTCAGACTGGAAATAGTAAAAAGTAGTGGGTACAAGATCTTACACTTATATCTTTAGCTGCAAGCCACTATTGGACACTACTGTGTCTGATTCAAAATGGTTTTGATATTCATGGTCATAAATTCAGCAACATCAAAGCTAAGGGAACAAGATCGTTTTTGACTGCAAACACCTCAGCAGATAAGGTGAACCTCTATGCAGTGAACTTACACTTGCTGACAGTAGGCTTGTTTAGGGTCCTATCCTTGAGACTAAAAACAACTCACAACTCATGCATCACCTTTCACCCAAATTTGTGAGGTACAAGTTGAAAATCATTAACCTACAATAATTCCCTTGCCTTGCCTTGCCTTGCCTTGCCTTGCCTTGCCTAGCCTTGCCTTGCCTAGCCTGCCTTGCCTTGCCTTGCCTTCCCTTCCCCTCCCCTCCCCTCTTCAGGGGCTCTTTTACCTTGAATTTGCTTATATTTTGCATACATGAAAACTTCAATTTCAATATTCTTTTGAAGTTGTAATAAAATCTTCTCCTTCTTTCTCAGCCCTTTTTTTCTCTTTTAGATTTTGTAGAAGTATAGAGTATTCTGCCTGTGTACATTTAGATAAAATCCTATCTTGTAATGTAAGCTCCACTTTAAACTGATGATGGTGACTATAAATACGATATCCTAGCTGACTTGACTAGTCTTCATTCCTTTCTTATTCTCAGCAGTAGCTCTGGCATTCGTGGTCTACTTAACATCTGATGCCAATTCCTTAAAATGAATCCAATTACAATGTACAAAGTTCAGTTTCAGACTTTAATGCACAGCATTTTAGTCAAATGTGACCACTACTATTGTGCTTGTTATCAGTTTTCAAACAAATATGTTTTCAGACCAATATGTCTGAAAAATAGTCTCCAGCTTGGAAATGGGGAAGTGTGGAGGCAAGTAGCTCTTTCAGCATAGGGTTTTCTATGATCAGTTTCAGTTCCTGCTGATCTCCCATTTCTACCCACAGGCTAAGTCTGGAAATTCTTCTTTAGGGCACAACAGCATTTTTTGTTACACCACCATAGAAAAACTTGTGATATCCAATTTTGATTATATGTGAGAGAATTAATAATACTCTCATTGTAGGCGTCTGTGGACATATGTGTGCATGCCATAGTATTCATGGCTTTGAAATTAATTGTCTTCTCTTATCAGACTGCACAGGTTCTTTTTTAGAGAAAATCTACACAGGCAACCAAATAAAATATATAGCACTGTCCAAAAGTTGAAAAGGTATGAAGAAATTCCAAGGCTTAGAGATATTACTGTGGGAACTAGAGTAAGAATGATATGAAAAATTCAGGGTAAATAAGAGTATGCTATATCAGAATAAGATTATGAAAAGCAAAGAGCAAACACAAGTCTTAAATAGGAAGTTGAACACATGAACCGATTAAAATAATTAGTTGTCTTGGTGTTATGACAGCAACGTTATTTCACAAGGACTAGATAACACAGAATCAAGTTGAGGGATAACTAGAAAGAAGCATGTTCCAGCATTCCTAAAGATAATGTTCATAATGCGCACTTGGAATTTAGATGTTGAGATTCAATACACTTTCTGTCATTTTGTAAGTAACTAGTCTCATCCTGATGTCCGTTGCAGTTCTCCAACTGACGTCCACTAAATAAAAATCAGGACAGAACTTGTAGATAAAGTTACGCCGTTCATTTCCAGCACAGAAAAGACAAAACATGCTATTTCCACGAAATACCATTTCAACAGCTTCTGAATTTCACTGTTTTTTCCTGTGGTTACTTTTACATTAATGTATGCTTCTGATACTAAATTGTCGTTAAGTGCACATAAATATTCTCTCAGATATTGTCAAAATTTTGCTAGCCATAAAGTGAAGATAGGATGCAGACATTTTATATTTTCAGAAGAAAAAACTTTTTCTGAGAAAAAATTGTTTTGAAGAGTCATGTGCTGTCTTGAAGATGTACTTGTTAGTTAAACATCCTGGAATAAAAAACTCTTGATCATGATCTCCTCTCCTCTCCTCTCCTCTCCTCTCCTCTCCTCTCCTCTCCTCTCCTCTCCTCATCCTCTCCTCTCCTCTCCTCTCCTCTCCCTGATGATTGCCTTGCTTTCCAAACATGCACACAATCTTTTTTTCATAAGAAAACAGCCAGTTGCCTGGAATAGAGATTTAGGTGATTCATCGGTGAAGTTTATATGTTAATGTGTTAAATATGGTATCCTAATATTTGCAAAAAAAAATTACTTTCTAATTAATATAGTATACACTTACGGAGCTACATAGAAACTGAAGATGCAACCCAAGTTCAAAATCCTACTTTTGGCATTGATTCTACACACATATAGAAACTTCTTGTAAGAATCAAGCAATCTACCTTACTGAACAACAGACCTTCTGTAAACCATCATTTTTAAAAAAAAGGACTTGGCTGCTTACAGTTCAGAAGTAATTAGTGGACTACAAGGCTGTCTGGACTCCACTGTTGTCGTGGTTTAGGCTGATTCAGCAACTAAACTCACACAGTCTCTCCTTCTCCAGTAAAGTAGAGAGGAGAGAAAAAAAAAAACAAAGGGACTGAGGGTTGAGACAAGAACAGAGGAGCACCCACCAACCATGGTCCTGGGCAAAACAGGCAGAGCTTTTCTCAAAGCAAAACAGTTTATTAATGATTACTTAGAAGGACAAAGGGAAACAAAACCGATTACTTGAGAGGACAGAAAGAAACAAAACCAGATCTTAAAACCGACACCTTCCCCCTCCCCCTTTCCTTTCCTCCCGGCTCTACCTCCTCCCCCCAGCAGCACAGGGGGCAGGGACTGGGGAGTGCAGGTCAGTTCATTCCGTGCTGTTACTGCTGCCTCTTTCTTAAAGGAGAAGGAGTCCTTACACCCTTTTCCCCTGCTCCAATGGATCCCCTACCCACGAGGAAAAATCCACAAACTTCTCCAGCGTGAGTCCAGCCCACTGGAAACAATCCTCCCCACAGATTGCTCCGGTGTGGGCTTTACCACAGTCTCAGGTACTTAGGGAGCTGTAGCCACTCGCTCCAGTGTGGGTCGTCACTCAGACTCCAGATGCCTCTCCGCCTTGTCGTGCACCCCAACACGACCATCCTCAGGCTCAGGCATCTTCTCCCCACGGGCTGCGAGTGGGTCGCTGCTCCACCGAGGCCGTCCTGGTTGCAGGGGGGCCGCCTGCTATCTCACCATCAGCTGCAGGGGAAACTCGGCTCCGGCACACCTCCTTCCGCTCCATCCTCACTGACCTGCTGTTGATGCAGCTGTTTCTCTTAGATCTCAGTCCTCTCCAGGTGAACTCAGCCCAGTGGGCACCCCGGGAGTGGGGTTGCCCCCGAGTTCCCCAGCTGGCTCCGCCGCCGCCATTCTCCCGTGGGCAGCGCCGGCCTGACGCAGGCAGCTGCCCGGCCGGGAGCCAGGAAGCGGGGGCAGTGCCCTCCTCCCTTCTCTGCTCGATCCTGGGCGAAGCACCTTTTCCGGTTCCTTTGTCCTGACTTAAATAGGGCAATTCGCAGAGGCGCCTTATTGGCTCAATCCCGAGGGGGATGGCAGTCTGATCTGGTGGCCAGAACTAAGCCTAACCCGGTTCCAAGACCGGGGAGGTCACAGGGACCAAAACCCCTCTCCTGCCACCAGAACCACCCCCCCTCCACATCAAACCATGCAACTGTGCGGGGAGGACAATAAGAATCTCAGTGGAGCAAACAAAACTAAAATCAAGGTGGCTGCAAAAGGTGCTGCTTTGAAGCAACTATCCTTGAAAACTCTGCTGTCTTATCTCTTCAGACTACTAAGGCTTCTTAGGCAGTTTTCTAATCTGTCTGAGATAACATCTTTCTGCAACTGTTTTGCACTCTGTTCTTCCTTGAATAGTAGCATAGTTGGAGGAAAATAAAAGACTAGAAACTCTCAGCTTATGGAAAAGGTACAGCTGCTGAAGTTGTGCAAATGTCTGATTAGAACTTTTCATTAAATACATGAAACTGTGCTTCTTGCCTCTTTGCTTGATGAAAATAAAGAAAAATATTGAGAAGATCATAGCTTAATGACAGCTGTACTTTGTGCATTTCTTGTTACCAATGCTGATCTCAAATTTTATAAGAAGCAAAGGAATTCAGAAACCAAAATCCTATAGAAACTAGGAGGAACTGAATGTCGTCTTGGGCACTTCTGAACAGTTTGCTCCACTCTTACAACACTTCTAAATTCATGTAGCTGTAGCTTTATTGGACAACCTACCAGGTGGGTTTGTTCAATTCTTTTTCCTTATCCTCCTCTTTTGGTAAAGCTGTTCCCCTACAGAGTACCAGACGAACATCTTAATGCATTCTGAAGAATCCTGGTGGGAGAGTCCCCATTTGGCATATGGTGTTGGCAAAGTCACTTCCTGGCATTTTTCCATCTGAACATGAGGAAAATCAGATCAACTGTGTGGTAGAGATCTCAGCAAGGTAGTGCCCCAAGCAATACTAGAACAAGAAGCACTATTTAGGATTTTCTAGCTATTTAATGTTGGGAGAGGGAAACAACCCAAAACTTTAATGTTCGAATTATTTTATCAACAAATGTCTAACAAGGGCATACTTAATCTGAAATTTTCTGCTGAGTTTTCAAATTATGTTAATGGAAATTTAGACAGTATGTTCAAACAAGCTAATATATTCTAATAAGCTGAAGAGTAGGATCCACCTGCAGTAGTTACAAATCTGGATGCAAAATCGGATTATCACAGTTTGCAAGTGCCTCTGTTGTGATGTTGTAATTGGTCGTTGTCTGAGAAGAATCAAGTAGAAGCATAAACTTGTGATCTTACTCTGGGAAATTGCCTAATTTACTTCTATTAATCAGTAGGGCAAAATGTTTGTTTTGACATTTCTACTGCTAATTCAAATGCTTTTTTTTACTTTCATCTATGCATTGATATGTTTTATGCAGAGACCTTCTTGCTTACAATAGCTCCCCATTTTTCTTTCAAAAATAGTTCTTTCATTATGCAGGTTGTATTCTATTTTCATTTCACTCATAGCCTAGTTCAGAAATCTATCTACAAATTACAGGATTCAGATTAAATGACTAGTACATCTTTCTTTAAGGAATTTGATCAGAATAATTCTGTACAGAATAGAATCTGCTGTATTTGCAAATAACCCTAAATGCTGAAAATTTGATACATAAAGAAATATTGAAAAAATGAGCAGAAAACTTTGATGCAAAGCTGATTTATTTTTCTTTAATACGTTTTTGGCTCTCATACAATGTAACAGGCTAAATATATTTGTCTGATTATAAGAGCTGACTAGATTTTGTTCTGAACATTCTAGTAGGAAAGCAAACTAGACTTACGTTTAGAAAATCAATTGTTGTTTTTGTATGAATAAATTATATAGTACCATATCTCAAACTGAGAAACTTAAGAAACTGATTTTGAAGTTTTGGGCACATTTCACTTTCACTTTTAGAATCATCAATGTGATGTGGTTTATTGCTTCTGGCTGGAAATGTGTATATGACACGGAAAGAATACAAATCATGAAAGTGTGGAAATACGTAAATTGGTAATTATTTAAGATAAGAAAGAATATAAATATAAATTTTGTAAGTCTGAAATCTGGTTTTTAAAATTGGGAAGTTTATAGAAATGAGGCTATTAAATGCAAAATTAATGGAAATTCTGGGAAAAAATGTAGAAAATTTAAGTGGGCTATTACAGGTCACCTTGATTCTGACTTTCATGGTTTTTTACACTCTGGGGAGATGCCCTTCATATTTTGTGGTGACATTTTCTTGATTTTGGGAGTACATACCATGCTTTTGTTTTACACATTCTATGTTAGTGAGTTGCTATGATACACCTTTAATGACTCAGCTCACCATTTTGACCTTTTTGGCTTTGTACATAATGACTATGTCTTGAAGTTATCTTTTTATGTTTTGGCTTTTAAATCCTACTGGAGAAAAAAATTCTGGTTTATAAATACACTGTATCTTTTAGCTCACATTAATAAGTATCGGGGTATCTGAAAACGTGTAATTTGGATCCATAATTTGTTTAGCTGTGGTTTTCAGGACTATTTGGAGAGTTATGCTGAAAAAAAAGCATCAAACTTTCTCCAACCATCTAATTTATTTAATCTTCTTCACTGTGACAGATTAGAATTAAAGCGTCAATTCTGAACTGATATAGGCTAGAATTAATGTTGAGAAGATTAAAAGAATTTAAACTCATTTACTTCAAACTTGGGTGAATGGTAGATGATGAACTGGATTCAGCTTAACTCTTAGATTAGCATGTAGAAATATAGCTGCTAATGAGATCAACAAGAACAAAATATCTTTGTAGCAGGGAATGATAATTTTACAGTAAGACTTCAGGCTGGACTGGGAAATAGGCATTGTGTACAAAGACTCCTTAAAATAATTTAGTAGTTACTTACATATAACCATGGAATTTAGGGAACAAACAGAATATATCAGAATGGAACAGCACAGGAGACAAGATAATAAAAGACAGTAGAATGAGACACTCTAGAGCCGCCACAGCGAAAGCCGAATAAGAACCACAGGTGAAATGGAGCTGGGACAATAAACAGCAGGAACTTCTGAAGACCCTCAATCATCCATCACTGCAAATGTCTCTGTGGCTGTTAGTATATGAGCTAACAAATTAAAATGATGGATGAGAAATAGTACAATATAATTAAATTTTGGCCCTCTATCATTGTTTCTATTAAAAGAATCAAAGGGGAAAAAAATCCCAAACAAAACAGCCCAAACCACAATCTATTTACTTTAATGCAACAACACAAAAAAGACGAAGAAGCCTTTATTGTACAAAACGAGCTGCCTATCAGCACTTGCATAATGACCTCTGTAACTGTGAATCTCCCTGTAGTGCTCTCCCTGAAAGTAACCTTTAAAAGAAAGTTCAAATAAGAGTGGAAATTTTTAAGCAGGTAGTGTGCTGGAGCCCGAATTTAGGAAACTTTATAGAATTGTGTATTTTTTCTCTTGCACTCTATTCATCATTACTTACACTTAAGCATCAAGCAGTTTGAAAAAGGTAATTTTTCTTGTCCCATTTCTCTGTAGTCTCTACACAGCAGGATCCTTGCCTGTGATTATTACTGTGATAGTTATGAATCAGTACCAATAATCTTGACTAGTGTTTGCCTTGCTTAGGATTAGGTATAGTATAAATGGCATTCCTATAATCTGTTTTAAGAATCTGATATTCTGTTTTTCATTCTACTCCTTCTAATCTACCTGCATTTCCTTTTTATTTAGGCTGTTCTTTCATAATTCTCAATCTCCGGAAAACTGGCAACAGAAGGCATGAAACAAAGAAATGCTGGAGTCTATTCTAAAGACATGGAGCAAGTGTCTTTTGCAAGCCTTTCTAAGTAACACCTACAGTGCAAATAATGAGTAAGAAATATGATGAGAAATATCCGATTACCACAAGTCAGAACCAGATATACAGCTGATGAATGACAGACTGCACATCTTAAGTAGCGAGAGTTTTCATGCTTTGTACACTCTCAAGGTAGATTTTAGATTTATATGAAACGAAATTGAAGTTATTTTATCTTGAAACATTTTCAAACTAATGGAACTAGTGCTTAGTGAAGTTTCATCGTTCTCTGAACTTTCAGATGATGGTCTGTCTCCACTTTTGTAGGGTTTTTTTTGGTTGGTTTGTGGTTTTTTGGTGTTTTTTTTTTTTTTTTTTTGTAGGAGAAAGAGGAATGAAGCAGTGACACACAAGCAAGCTTCTTTGTGTCTTACTCATTCACATTAGAAAAGCAAACTCCACAAACTAGAACGATCAGCTCCTAGAGTCTCTAATAATTAAAAAAATGTATTATTGTTTAAGAGCTGATGGTGGCAATTGCATATTATTTCCCTTGCAAATCATCTCATCAACCATAAACTCTAACACAGAGGTAGGTAAGAAGAAACTAATTTAAGTAGGTACTTGCTCTGTATGCCCTATGAGTACAATCAATTTCCAGTGTCCTCAGGTCCTACAGATAACATCTGTTTTTGCAATTCAATTGAAAATTCATTAGTAAAACTATTCCCTCTGAGAATTCATGGACTGCCACCAGACCTTTTATTCCTTTGGGCTCTAGACTCCATCTTATTCACGTATCTGATCTTGAGATATATTGAGATGTCCCTGATTTTCATTTCCCAGCTGGTAACTTTCTACATAAAAACTTCACTCTAAAAAGTAATCCCCTGCAACACACCACCTTCAAAACACAGTAGACATTTTTGTTGTAGAGGAGATGCGTTTCTTTCTATATATACCCTGTCCAGATAAACCATGAAGTTACATCTATTTTGGCACAGCAATTACAATTAAGTTTTCCATAGCAACGACATTAGTAGGCGGTCACAGTGGTCATCTAGTATAATACATGATAATTCATTTAGTGAATTGCAGAGTTATGGACTACGCTACACAGGACTATGATATACTTTAGGGATTATACAGACAGGATATTGTTTTAATCATCTAAAAAAATCAAAAGTCCATTTTGGATTCATTAGAATAATAATTTAACTTATTTCTCAAGAAGGTGCTAATAAAAAAAAAGAGAGTATTAATATTTTTTATGAATCAGAAGAAATCAGTGGGGGGTTTGTGCATTCTAAACCAGACTTAATACCTGTTAACTTTCAAAGAGGAACAAGAAGAGGATGATGAAAGTGAGGTTGTAACTTGATCCTTTCTTGGTTTTGGTAAATGATATCTCTAAGTGAACTTAAGTGTAAGCCCTCAACTTTATATTCCTTCCTTTTGGCAATACCAAAAGAATAAGATTAAATGCTTCCACCTTTTCCCCCTGAGTTTCATTGTTAAAAATGATTTCTTATTAGCTTCCCTAATTCCCACTTTTTCCCAGCATCTGGTTTATTATTTTTGGATGTCCGTTAATGCTGCTCAGAACCTTTTCATGTTCATGCATGGGCCAGATTGCAGAAACGCGACCAGAATGGAGGTCTTGTAGGCTAAGTCAATGGAAACTTCAGACCTAGAAGACCTTTTGTCACTGTCCTCATTTCTTTGACGGAGAGGAAACAGTATTTGGTAAATATCTCTTCTCTGAGCTAGATGGCAGTGTATAATATTCTCTTTGCCAGCATTAATTAGTTGGAAGTGTAATAAGTATTCTCTCGAGTTACACATATTTTCCAACTGCATGAACACTTCAGTTCTATTCAAGAGTTTTAAAAATATTGAGAGGTTTTCTGAGTCACTGATGTAAACAATGAACAACAATTTTAATATGAGAATTATAGACGAAAATAATACTTATACTAGTATTTAGTAGTCTAAATGGGATGAACTGGACAACTAGTTTTAATCTGATTTTGGAGACAGCATTATCCTTTAGTTAGAGAGGAATTATAGGCAGCAGTAGCAATAATTAATGCTTTTCCAATGTGGTGTTATAGAAAACGATTGTTACAGAATTATTATAGTTGAAAGATCTCTCCTAGGATTGCTTCCCACCATCTGGACAGGAGCTCCTAATAAAGTGAATAGCTGGTTGCATTTTCCTCTATAAAAATACTTGCAATATTAAACACAAAGGTGTACTAGAATTTTAACCAGAATGTGAAGCTACCAATTCTAGAACAAAATTAAGTACTTTCTAAAGGTACTTTTAATGATTCACTTTGGGGTACAATATTTTATGCTTTAGAGTCATTAAATCAAATTGAATGTCTTTCTAAATTATGTCACATGTATTAGAACAAGTCATAAAAATTAAATAAAATGAGTAATGGTTTCATTCTCTTATTTCATACAGGTTCTAATTTTTATTCGCAATGAACATTCACAAAAAAAATTATTGACTTTTTAAAAATAAAATTCAAATAAACGTTCTAAATACATGATAATATTTATGAGTATCAATTATACACATCAATTGAAGAGTGTTTTTTTTTCTTCTTAAAAGTAAAAAATATTTCTTATCACTTGTTCTACCTTCTGTGTAGGAGTAATCAACACTGAGATTTCTGTATATACATACATTATCTAATTATATCTTACCATTTGAAATTTTACTTTTTTTCACACAAACCTAAATTTGTCTAAACTTGAAAGTACAAGAACCTCACTCAGCGATCCATAACCTATTTTCTTTCCCACATTTTCTCTTTCTTTTACAATTTAATAACTAAGTTAAAGAGGTGTTTTCAGTGTCACTCTCTGCAGAAAATTGTGAAGCACCAGAAAAAAAACCACAATAGTTCACTGACTATCCACTCCCTGTAAAACACTGTGTATAATAAATATATAAAACCATTGCTACTTAAAATATGTTATCAGAATAAGGTTGCTCTTTGTCAGAGAAAACCATGGCAAATACTTCTGCAAGAAAAACTGGATGTGGATATTAGATATTATCCTAAGAAGATTGTCTGATGGTGGCTCTCCAAGTATCTAAATATTATCATTTGGGAGGTGAAGCTTGAGAATCTATAACTGTATATGAGAGAACCATTTTTAACAGATAGGGTCAAATAGAGGATCTATTTAAGAAACTACAATTTGCATTTCACTGAATTTTCTACTTGCTACTGATTCACTTCATTCTGTATTCTTTCTTAAGGTGCCATTCCCTCACACCTCATGAAAACTGAAGCCATTCCTGGTTCCACTCTTACTCAGTAGTTCCATGAAAAACTGGCCAAGATCCGTCAGCCATCCTACAGCCCAATGAGATAGCTGGGCCACGCGGATGCTGGGCAGCAGACAGTTGCCCAGTCTACCTGCTTGGCGTCTGTGGAAATTCTTGCTGCTGGAAGCTTTCCTTCCATTGAAACAATATTTGTTTAATGAGAGGCTTTTCTGTTGAAAGTATTTGATCGATGTAGTAGTTCCTGCAACATCATCCCGTTGTCACCGTGAGACTGACTTTCCCGATATGTCACATCTGTTGAAACTGGGCTGTGCAAATGGCAGAGAAATTCCTTTCAGCCCTTTTCTGTAACCAGATGAACTTTAAATTGAAGGAGTCTTAGTAAACTTTGCTAATTTCATTCTTTAAACTAGCTGTTTGATTGGTTAAAATCTGATTCCCTCTTGGTTTTTTTTTTTGTCTGTAAAATCAGTGTTCACTGCCTACCTGCTAAAAATTATAGGCAGATGTCCCTGTACTTCCCTGCCAGCTTCTCCTTTCTTCTGCTACCTAGTCATCAGTTTGGCAGCACATCTGTTATAAAAGCCATTCATCAAGGACTTAGAGGGACCTATCTTGAGAAAAGACAGAGCAAAAGAACTATAAGAACCTGTTCTGAGAGGATGGGCAATGGACAAGGTATAAATCCTTTTTTTGGTGAAAAAGTAGCTCCTATGGTGGAGCTGTGAATGGAAATTAAAAGGCTGTCAAGGTGCTGACTCCTGCAAGTTAGTTTCCCTGAGGTAAATCACAGGCCAACCACAGCTCAGAAGAGAAATCAAGTGGCAAACCAGGAGAAGGTTGGACCTGACAAGCTTCGTTCTCTGTTGTTTTTTCAGTGCCTGTGGCTTGAAGAATGAATTCAGGAAAGGTTAAGGTATATTGAATGGACTATATGTCATGTGATAGTCACAGAGGAAATTATCCAGGACTTGGAGAAATTGTTGAAATTAGGTTAGTAAACAAAATCCCAAGGCAAGTATCTGATGCAAACAGCTGCTTGAAGAACATCAATGTGTGTTCAAAGACCTGTGTTCACTAGATCTTCTGATTTTCCATTTTTTCTGTCCCCAACAACATTTAAAACATTGTTTTTCTTGTTGTATCTTGGTCTTTCTTTATCTCACTGCAAATACATAGCATTGCCACCTGCTAAGTACAAATAGTGTTTCAGATGATTGGCACTTCCCCTTGGATTTTAATCACTTGCCAAAGCCATTTGAGCCTCACATTCTTCTATCAAGATAATTTACACTGCTATGTGCTGGAAGAAAACATAATGAAAGATCTGTAGCTTTCATACTATATACTGTGAAAACTGGGGGACATTCTCACTTATTTTCAATGTTTAAAATAAAATAGATTTATGTGTTTTTTTTTCTGATTAGAATAATAGACGTACGTACAACTCAAGTTCTTGATAAAGGAGATAGCTTATTATCAAGATATTAATCTCTTTATTTTACCTGACTGTATTAGTGGAAATTGTTCCCTTGATTTTTTCCCATGCAAAACAAGAATATTGTTCATTATACATCTATTATGAAGAGTAAAATTCTTTCAACACAACCTTCTCCTGTTTTACTTGTTTTGCTGTCTTCATGACAGGCAAAAATAATTTCTGTTCTGTTTTTTTTTTCCTGAATGTGACAGGGACAGGCATTTAGACAAACTCATACATCAAGCAAAAGGCTGGATTCAAGCTTTTCCAAGTTTGAACCTGATACTTTTAAAGATGGACATGAACTTTGATCAACTCACAGCAGCATGAATTAGTGTTTGATAACCAGATTGTTGCAGTCTGAAAAGTGCAGAACCTGAGTAGGCTCCACTAAATCATGCTAGTTGCAAAAGTTGAACCAATGATCACCTGCTTTTCCCTATTACAATTGTCCTTCCTCAGAAAAAAGGGGAAGAAGCAGGAGTTCAAACCGCCTCACAGACTGTAATTTTATTTGCATGATTGCAATCTGATAGCCCATGTGTGACCTTGAACTGAGTATTAACAAACACTGTGAAAGAAAAAGAAAAACAATACCAAAGGCCAATTTAAAAGTTAAGTATAAAATGGAAAAGGTGGAACTCAGTTGCCAAAACCTAGACATAGTTTAGACGAAAATTTAGATCCTGTTTGTCTCCAGGTGTTGCCTGGAAAAAGTATGAGCCTCTCACAAGTGCTGTAAAGAATCTCAAATGACAACAGATAGATATTTAGGCACCAAAATCCTGTGGTTAGAAGCAAGCAAGGAAGTGTGAGAAGACCATGACACAGCATTTATCAGAATGGTAGGAGCTAATGACTGTTTGAAGCATGACTTTTCAGCAATTATCTCAGCAGATGTACATTGATCACACAGGTTCAGGGTGGTCAATGGGATGTAATGCTCATTGAGATAGAAGATAAAAAGAGCTTGTGTGAAAACGTGCTTTTAGAATAAATGAAGCAAAATCTTATGAATGATATACACACATAGGATCCTGGAGAAAATCTGAGAAAAGGAAAACACTCTCAAAATGTGATGTGATGGGGCAGTAATGAGGTGACATCCACAGTGATCAAGTTGGGTGGTTTTGGGAAGGAAAATAGAAAGCTCTAAGTTGATGGCAAGTTATGCCATATGAGATTTCAGGCAGTAAAATGAAAAGAGACAGACCTAAAGGAAAGAGAAGGAAGAGATCACAGAATCATCAGAGTGACATAGAATCATAGAATCATGGAATTATAGAATCATAGAATGGTTGGAGTTGGAAGGGACCTCAAAGATCATCTAGTTCCAACCCCCCTGCCATGAGCAGGGGCACCCTCCACTACACCAGGTTGCTCAAAGCCTCATCCAGCCTGGCCATGAACACTTCCGGGAATGGGGCGGGGCATCTACAACTTCTCTGGGCAACCTGTTCCACTGCCTCACCACCCTCTGAGTGAAAAATTTCTTCCTTATATCTAATCTAAATCTACCCTCTTTCAGTTTAAAGCCATTGCCCCTTGTCCTATCATCATATACCCTCGTAAAAGTCCCTCTCCAGAGGGAGAACATTATCATAAAGATGATAGATGAGTTTATGCTTATGATTAAGGTTACCAAAGATAACTCAGAAAGGGAAAAGATCCCAGAGCCTTGCAACAGATCTATAGAAACACTGCAAAGTGGATTGGAATCACCTGGAGGAGTGATTGATTAATCTTTTAGAGCTAGAAGACAGTCAGGATACAATGGAATTATAGAAAACAAAGGAGGATTAGATTAAAGAAAACACTTATTTCAGAAAAACTAAACCAAACCAAAAAACCAAACAAAACCAAAACAGGCAGATCAAGAAGATAGAGGGCAGTGTGTTGGTTCTAACATTTGGTTGAAATAAGCTTATCAATAAAAGTATTTTGCAAAGAGTGCAAAGGAGAGAATTTAGATTGAAGATGGAAAAATAAAATTCAACTTTGGACATGTTTAGACAATTATTATCTAAATCTAAGATAATTTTGAGATTTATTTTGAATCAATGAAAAGGAAGTGCCAGCTGCAGAAGACAATGTGATTTTGTTATCTTATGCAAATGTTTAAGATTGAAATCCCTTCCTGTTAATCAAATATATGACCAGTTGAGGCTTAGATAATTGTCAACTATGTGTCGCTATGTAATATCCAGGAAAAACTTAAACGGGTGGTGCTTCAGATGAGTGAGAATAGTGTTTTATGTGTTTTCACAAAAAAACTCAACCCATATGGTGCAGAAGTCAGAGTTTCAGAGTCATGAACAGAATGAACTGTCCTTGTGAAAGTACATTCTGTAAAAGGATTTGTTTCTTTTAGAGTAATACTTTTCTGGACCTTAAGGGCAACTTTATTACCAGTATATGTTACTGTGACAGTGAATAACAGCTGAGAGTCTTGCTTAGAGAAACAATTCCTATCTGGTGAAACTCAGCTTCCTATAGAAGACCGTAAGAAATTCTTGCAGTGTTTGTACTCTCACAGAAACAAATTACATTATGTCAATCTTGCAATATTATTCCATAAGCTGCAAGTTTAGGCTGGTACAAATACTCTAGAGGGAGAAAAAAAGTTTATCTGACACTAGATGAGTCCTTAAAGTGTGTTCAACAACAGCTTTTTTTATTTTTTTTTTTTTTTTAACAGAAGACAGCGGTACTAAGAAACCTTGCAGATAATCCATAGATGTTTTCTTCTTAAATATTTTTTTTATCAATTTAATATTCCATGGTCATTGCAAATAGTGCTTGTCCAAATAACTGATATCATGAATACAAAATAAACTCTCACAATTCATACAGAAATATATTCTTTGTTTCCAGCACCTTTTACAGCCTTTGATTTGACTGTTTGTATGCTGGTCTTGCATGAACCAATACATCCATGCAATTGATAAATCAGTTCCTCCAGACTTTGGAATTCTCTAGGCACCCTCTCAGGTATAGCTTACATTTAATTTATAGCAACCTGACACTTCTTATCCAGAAGCAGTGCAATCAACATCCTATTTAATAGACTCATTTAACTCAGAATCTCTCCCTTTCTAATTCTTGTTTTCTTTTTACAGTGAGGAAGTCATCCTTGACAAAAATAAAAAGGAATGAACAGACTGCACTTGCAAAGTGTGAATAGCACTCTTTCAATGATTAGTTTGATCACTCACTTAATAAAACCAATATGGCTAGTATTGTCCTAAGTCTAGAGGTGACCTTTACAACGTTTTAAATCATAGAGAAATGATTTATGTGATTGCATCCATGCTATTACACTTTGGCATGTATAAATGATGTGCTGAAATTCTATAAAGCATCAATTTGCCCATGTTATTTGTAGATATTGCCCTTTTACAGAATACGGGACCACATTTATATACTTTCCTAACATAAAAATTATTTAGAAATCAGCTTAAATAAAAGTAGCATAAGCATTAAGTAAATATTAAATTATTAAATTAAATAAATGTAAATAACATGAATACGTATAAATAAAGTATTTTACATTCGATTGGAAGCTATTATTTTAGTTAAGTATTTCATTGTGATGAAATTCTAGTAATTACATTAAAACGTTGAATCTTAAATTACAGGTTTTTACAAATAACAAAAACAAGAGTATATGTAATATAGTCATAACACGAGCGCTCAATTTTGAATGCTTTTTATCTCTTTGTTTGTGTTTTTTTTTTTAAGTGAGGTAACTTTTTTATTCCCCCATTTTATGAACTACAAAATACAAGATCTGCTGCAGAATCATGGAAACAGAAACTGGTTGAGGGTGGAAGAGTCCTCTGGAGGTCACCTTTTCCAATCACACTGTTCAGGCAGGGCCACCTAGGACCATATCTAGATGGTTTCGGAATATCCTCAAGGATGGAGACTCCACAACCTCCCTGATTAACCTGTGCCAGTGCTCAGTCACTTTCACAGTAAAAAAGTGTTTCCTGATGTTCAGCATCTGCTCATTGCCTCTTGTCCTGTCACTGGGCACCATATGAGTTCTTGTTCGTAAGTTTATATTGCCATTAGTCAGCTTTCGTTATGAATAACCTTCACGTTATTTTGTGTAACTTCCGTTCTCTGCATGATGTCTCTATAAAATGTTTCAGTAATTGATTCAGTGACATGCAGTAAAATCTGGTGATCGTTGGAAGAATTTTTCTGGCCAGACTTACATAAATTCAAAGCTTGATGTTAATCTCTATGCTGAAATTAATTTATGGCATTAGACTGATATTAAAACTTAACCTATTTTAGTGTAAATAGTGGAACTGTTACGTATTATACACTTCTTAGAATCTCCCTGACATTATGTGCTATACATTTTTTTTTTGCTAGTGCATATCTGTACTATCTTGACTGCATTGCTGCAGCTTAATGTCATGACACTTGTCAAATTATTCATTGAGAGTAAAACTCATGCAATTTTCTACAGCTATAGCTCATAAAATTTCCCTCCACTACTCCTGGTGGTTGCCTTTATCATTTGTTTCAGGAAATCATCACAGTCTAGGAACGTCCTGTAGTGTTTGCATAATTCCATGTTGATCTTCCAGCAGAAGCTGCATCTTCCAGAAAAGCCTGTGAGTGAAAGTCTTCCCTAGTCATCTGAGGTAGGCATCATGTACTTCCTCCTCTGAGCTGACTGATCTGTAACAGGTCTCCCGCAATAATCCTGGCATCATGTTCTCCTCTGATGTTTGTCCTTCACCCAGACACTCTCAACAAGAATTTCTCAGATATTATAGCTCTGAGCAGTCAAAAAGCAGTTTACCATAGAGTTCTTCCTCCCCTTTCTCCCCATAGAGACTTTATACAATCTGTAGCAGTCCATGACCATGACCCAGTCCTTTATGCTATCCCATCTAGTTCCTGAGGTTCCTGTCATGTCATAGTTCCATGACTGTGCACAAACTTCACATTCTTCTCGTTTACTGGCTCAGCTATGCACATTAGTATTTAGCCACCAATTTAGGGAAGATTTTCTTTTGAGTAAGAACGTGAAAGCCCCCAGTGGCTTTCTTCTCTGCATACCTCCTTTCTTTGCAGCTCTCGTGCTCTTACCTTTGGACTTTTATCACTGGTTTATTCCCCATGAACCAGTGAAGTTACCTTAAAGCTCCTGTCACGTTATGAGGTCAAAACGACCGGTCTATCAGCATCCCAAGTCAGGCAAGACCCTTGGGAGATAACTTTGGCTAGTACTCTGGTTTCCCCAAATGCGACGAGACCCTTGGGTCCCACTGCCCCTGCCTTTCCTTGGCAGCTTCAGTTAGTCGGAAGCTGATTCATCCACCTATAGGTTAACATTAGTAGTATTATGGCCCAAACTCCTTATAATAAAAAGGACAAAAATTTCTGGAAACATGTATATATAATATTATTCATGACAGGATATAGATTCGTAGATAACCGTTGATAGTGACTGACTACAAAACAACTTTGATTAAAATACTGCAGTGACAATACTCAATAGCTAGCAAGGTGTTAGTAAGTAAATGTGCATAACACAGAGCTCTTACACAATAGGCGTCCCTATGGGGGCGGAGAAGAGAGGTTCAGCCCGTTGACTGATCCCAGATGTTTTGATGGGGGTCTTCTCCCTAACATCCCCTTTGTCTTTTGCCATTTTATACTATTTCATTACTTTTAGGTGGAGCTTGAGTGACTCTAGTCATACATACCTTTGTTAGGATTGGTGCAAACTTTTCTCGCTTCGATTTAAAGGTACAGGTAAAAAGAAATTCAGAGTGCCTGCTCAGTGAGGGGTGGTCGCAGCTTGGAGGCGGGTAGCCTTCGAGGTGGAGGTGTGTGTTGGTATTACAATGACATTATAATGAGCAAAGTACAGCTTTAGGACACAATTTCACCATCACTGCTGAGGCAGCAGTTGTGATTCATCTTTCTTGATGGCAACTATGTGGTTATCTTCACCAGACATTCTTTATCCCTGATAACAGGGATGAGCTGTGGTACCTCCGTACCACTCCCCATTTCAAGGGTATTATGCAGGCCTTATTCTTTCCAAGTGCATTCTGTACCTGGGAGCAGCAACTGTGTCTCATCTCGAGCAGCTCTATGTTGAGATGTGAGCTGAACTTTGGGGGACAATATTCTCCCATTCCCCCCCAATTTCAGTTATTTTCCCACAGCTCCCTTTCACTATGTTAAGAAGGCTGATCAAAAATGTGTTTTTTCTTTTATTCAGGTGAGTCATATCTCATTCCCAGAATCCTTTATCCTCAGGTGAAAGACCATGATGAAGGAAGTGGTTGCTGGCACTAACATCTCTAAAGGCAGACGTTTATCTACCAGAAGCATCTGCTGAGTGTCTCTTTTTCCAGCTGGAAGAACTGAGGAGAACATCACCCACAGTTTTATCCCATTCACCTTTGCCCTTGGAGTTTTACAGTTACCCTTTGATATACTCAGGTTTACCTTGGCATAGTGCCCATACTGATCAGTAGCAAGGGCTAAGAGCTGGATGATATGATCCATGTCAGTCTCTGTGCAACATCAAATAACTAACATTTGAGAGAATAGAAAAGCTTTTAGGAAAAATAGGTCTATCAGCAGAAGAATCCTTTTGCGTCATATGGGCAGGAGCTGCCAACCACTAACATATTATTTCCTCTTAATAGTTCTGTTCTCAATACAAAGATGTGAGATGTCCAGCCCAAAACTTCCTTGGGAACTTGTTCTTCCTCTTCTGTTGCCAGGCTCTGGACCTATATTCTAGGGGAAGAGCTGCTTGTGGAGATGCAGCCTTCATCCTGTGGACAGAAGACACAAGCTTCCAAGCTTCTAACCTCTCTGCACTCTCAGGAGTTTAAGTTGTCTTGTTGTTCCTGTATTGCCTTAGACATACCACCCTTCTCATCCTGAAGGAGTTTAAAGATCTTGCTGCTGCAGTCTCTGCAGAGAGCCTATTTCTCTTTTCATTGTTTTCCCTAATGCAGTTTGCTTAATGCTTCTTGCAAACTCCTGCACCTAACACCAATCGACTCTATTAGAGCACACCCACTCACATGGGCAGAGACAGCCATAATACCAGAGAGCCTGGAAGATATGCATTCAAGAAAAGTGCCTCTTCATGTGGGTTTTAAAACTGTGGGGATCTGCTAGTGAGCAAATATCTGTCTCTGAATAAGCAGCGGGACCAAGAACTAGAGCCAACTGTCTCCTACTCAGTCTCTGGAAAGCTTATGGATCACATCCTCCTCAAAGTTAATTCCAGTTATTTGAAGGGTAAAAAAGGTAATCAGATCATGTGTGTGATGAACATGATTGTGTTCTGTGATTAAACCACTGTCTAAGTGGATGAGGCGTGTTTGGTGGATATAATGTACCTTGACATGAATGTAAGGCTTTCGATGCTGTCTCCTGCAGAATCAGTTTTGGAGGCTAAGGAAATATGGGCTGGAAGAACGGACTTATAAGTAGATTGAAAATTGCCTGAACTGCCAGGTTTGAAGGTTAGATACCAGAGTCTCTCATTTTCAACATCTTCCTCAGTAACCTGGACGGTGATTCACAGGGCATGATTAGCAAATTTGCAGATTATTAGGGATAGTGACTTCAAACAGAGGGACCATGAGAAACTTGCAGACTGGTCAACAGAAACCCTATGCAGTGATACAGAAAGGCCCTGCCTGGAGATTATCAGTTAGACAAAGCTGGATCTGACCTGATCCAATGCTGTTCAAAACCTCACTGCAGCTTACCATTGATTTAGAATATCAGCACTTCTGCAAAATTGGAGTCTTCCTCCTTGCTGTGATGACAAACTGCCTTCATGACAGGCATTCTGAGTCTTGGTATGGGACCTCTAAGCATGCTTTATATATTATCTATTTGTTTGAGAAATTAAAAGTTGTCCCTATGTCAGAAAAATATCCCAAAATATTCACTTATTTTTGCCTATATTTCATTAATATACTGCTGTGTTTTTTCATTTTTTCAAACAGCCCGATATGCATCAGTTAAGAGAGTGGGCACTGTTAAACAAAAGAACTTCTTATTCAGCTGTATGTGTTAATTAATAATCTTTGATAAATGGAGTCCAATAATGCTTAAATTTTCACTTGCTTCTCCATTAATGATAGTAAATTCAGGAAAGCATGTAATAAGAGTGTTTTAGAATACTAAACTCTGAAAATAGACAGATCTATTATTCTTATGTTGTTCTAGTAATTTTTTAGCTGTTGTAGTTTTCCTAGGTGAATTGTAGTTTACTGTGAAGCGTACCTGATGTATTGACATGCAACTGCATAATAAGATGAAAAAATACTCAATAGATCATAGATTATAGTGGTATTAAAACAAGAAAAAAGTTATATATCTAAATAATTTGAATCTCATATTAGTTGCACCTCTTTAAAAACATCCGTACTTGAAAGTTAGCCCATAGAAAGCTTTCATCTTCACAAAATCTGAGCCTTTAAAAAAATATCAGAGACAGAAGAATGCGAGTTAGAAGAGATTTGAGGTAGAAGCTAGGGGTATTGAAATTAACCCAGACATTTTATAAAAACACTGAAAGAGTCTATTTCCCTTTATGTATCTATTCACTCATATAACCTGCAGCATTGCTGAATCACAGTTTTCTCGATTTAAAAAAAAAAAAACAACAACAAAATACTATTATTTTTAAACATACAATCTGGGGGTTATAAATGTACAGATACTATATATATTACCAGGAGAAATTTGCATTGAACAACATAGTTGGGTTTCATTGCAGGATTTTTTAAAAATCTTGTTATAATAAGCTTTATTATGTCCTTTAGCAGAAAGAACATTCCTGATCTTTCCTCAAAGCTGTGCATTTTCTGTGACTCACAAAATTCAGCTCTAATTTTGCGGTGAAAAAAATCACTAAACATGACCACCTTCCTCCTCTTGCTTCCTGCAGCCTCTCCATGTATTTGTTTCCTGAATAGACCTAGTGCTACCTTATGATGTTGGAATTTATCAGTCCATAAGCTGTCTGCCTGTCTGTTGTTTTAATGAGTAGAGAGTGTGACAAGATTGCCTGTGATGTCTTCAGCACAGTTGCAAATGAAGGAAGACAATGATTAAAATTACAAAGGCCTTCAGTCTCTTGCTTTGGAGGATGAAGAAAGACTTTTTCCCTGATGTAAAATTATTTTGACGCATCATTTGCTTTTTTGTTGTTTTATTTCTGCTCTTGCTGGTTTTGCTGTATGGTATCCTCCATATTTGGTGCCTGGTGGTGTGCTCAGGACAAAAAAATCATTATATGTGAGTTCAGAAAAGTATTTTCTCCCACTTTGTCATGGCAGGGACCTGCACACATTTTGCCTTCTTTGCCACGTAGGGTATGGGTTGCCTGCTAGGATCATCTAGGCATAGCTCAATTTATCAGTCCCCTGCTAATGTAACTAATGCAGTATTTCAAGTGGCAGTCTGCGCTGAAAGTCTTCACATAACACAGTTGGAAGAATTCCTTTCTACTTCATCAATATAAATATCAATATATCAGTATCAATTTATATGCCACGTAACTTCTTTATTTTTATACACACATAAGTTTTGTAGGTTTTTTTCACTCTTTTGACCGTATGTGGAAGTTCACAAAAGAATTAAAGTTTCTATATCTTGAAGAAAGTTCTACATCATAGTGATGCATTTTTAAAAGACATATTTACAGATATGATGGGGTTCTTCAGTCACATAAAAGTCTATTTACAGAACTCTGCCAGTAGAATCATTTGTTCTAAATGTGGAAGACAATCATTCATACAAACATTGTATGAATATTGAGCAGTATACGTGCTCAAATCACTGTAGTTTTCAATTACATTTAGCAATGGAGATGCTACAAATTGAATAGAGATTCCAGAAAGGATTTCTTCTTTTTAAAAATCTCCCCCCAAAAATATTAACATTTTGTAACCCTGTGAATCCGTCTTGTTTTGTCTGTAAAGGAACAACAACTCATTTTGGATAAAATCTACGCTCCTGATAATGTCATAGAAAATAATTCATCAGCATTATGAACAACAAAATGTGTTACTGCCTTTTCTTCAAGGTGGTTATACATGCACTGCTAATCTCAAGTGTGTTATTTTCATTTTCCATGTGGAAGACTTTACAGAACTGAAACACTATAAAATTCCAATGTGACTTGGAATGGGACTAAGGAAAACGTCACTTCAGCTCTATCATTAGTTTAATAAGCAACCTTTGTTAAATATCTCCCTTTCTTTGTACTTCAGTTTATGTCTCTGTATAATTAAAATCATGAGAGCTCTTTGTTTACATTGTGCTTTGAGATCTCTGAAAAACAAAAACTTGGGCAGAGGAGAACAATAAATAAGAGCTTTGCTGTTTACTGTGCCCCTCCATCAAAGTTGGATCAGTTGCATTCCTTCAGGTAGTGGTCAATACATAATTGAATAGTCATAGTAAGTTCCATTCTTTCTTTTACTTGTCTTCTCTAGTGTATCCCTGTCTATTATTTTCTTCCTTGAATTACAAGTACTAGAGAAAAGGCATTGCTATGTTATACAAAATTGCGAGTATCCTGTTTTTATCGTATACTTTGAGGTATGTACAAATTAAGACAATTTTAGATGTCAGACCTGGCTGTGAGAGTTTTATTTCACTGAACTCTAGGTGTCTGTAGAAAAGATATCTACATGTGAGTTATTTTCCTAAATGTCCTTTATTTCCAATGAGGAGAAATAAACAGTTCAAAGGCATGAATCATTTGACCTGTTTTAGATGTCTCCTTGAGGATGAGTATTGTGCCCTGCAAATGCCCATTCTTTCCACAGATGTAGGAGGGACTGACTAGCCCTAACACCTGCATTGAATTGGATGAATACCCCTCTGTGTGTCTTATGCCCAAGGTCAAGGCATTTGGATCAGGAAGGAAGGAAGCACACAGCATCACTCATCTGTAAAGAAAAATATCCAGAGGGGGACCACATTTACTCTGTGGATCACAATCCCAATAAATTATTAAGCTACTACTAATGTTATGTAATTCAAACTGTTAATAAATAAAATAAAACTAATAAAATTAATAAATAATAAACATAAAAATTTTTGTTATGTAATTAATTTACTCAGCAGTATCCTATATTTGTCTTCAATTATTTCTGTTCTACATTTAAACTACTCTGTCAAAAAGTTGCAGTGAAGAAACACATAGTAAACAACAGTCAGAGGCTTCACTCTTGGTTTTAGGACATTCGCATAGTAGCTGGAAGAAAAATTAGAACAGAAAAAAAATACTAGTATTCATCTTTCCTTCCATATGTGGATAAAGGTTTCTTCCATTGCTTATTGATTTTACTTCTTTGAAAGGATGTTAAAGCTGAAGAATATGTAACTAGAAATACCTCCATTTACATCTAGAGCCTTTCAGAAGTTCATCTGCAAAGCATGGTGGTGATAGCCATAGCCTGCCCATCTTCTCCCTTGGGATCTTACTGCTTGTGTAATCTGTAGCTTGTGATGGTTTACAGGCAATTTCCAGATTCAGTTCAAAGAATGAGTTTTAGTATAGACAAGTCCAAAATTGTACAAATCTAGTTGCTTCAGAGATTAGCTGGAAATATCTGCAGCTGCTCTTCTTGTCATGTTTCCACTGAAATGACTGACAGAGTCACTCAAATTTTACAACCAAGTAGAGTCAAACGGAGGGGCTTGTTTCCATTAACTATCACAGAAGCAGTAGGATGAATTTATTCTGCAACTTTAACAATAACTTTCTTCCCTTATTTATAGTTAAAACTTAAGACAACATGACATCCAGATCTCAAAGTTCTTTTCTATACACACCTCTTATGCTATAATCCCACACAAATTGTCCCTCGGTATGTATATGAAAAAGCCTTCTGTGGGGAATCACTGGCTCCTAGCTCTTGGTTTCATCTAAAGCAAAGACAGATAGCTGGTTTTGATAGGAGCGGATATCAGAAAACAGGAAAGAATGTCTAGGGAAGGAAACAAAAGAGCATTTCTCCATCAACTGTTAAAGTAAAAAAAAAAAAATGGAAAAGATATTGTTGACAGATTAATGGAATTTTGCTTATGATAAAATCCTTTATGACTTAATTGCATTGTCACTTTAATGTAGCTGTTATATATTCACACACATAGAAATCCATATATACAGTGCTGTAAGCTATTCCCTGTCATATGGATCATGTGCAGTACAAGGGAGAGTTTAATCCTTCTGCTTTCTTCCCTCTCTATAAATAAAGCTCCCATTTCCTAGTCTCTTCTATTCTCTTTCTAAAGGACTGGAATTAGATTAGCCTGAATTTCAAGTCCTGCCAGCTTTGCTTGTAAATCATTGGGTAGATGGATGTCTATATTTTTGTTAGCATATCTATGAAGTGTTGATTTTGATGCTCATTTCATTGATTAATCATTTGGTAATCTAAACAAACACACTTCTTGTCTGTAAGAGCAAATTTTCTGAGAGCCTCCCAACATAAAAAAAGTCACTCATAGAAAACTATTTGAAAACTATGTTTTCAAAACTAATCTGAAATACAGGAAGCTTTCACACAGTGAATAGGAAAAGAGGTTACTCTGTAAGGGAAAAAAATAAATAAATCACTGAAACTGATTACTCCATGCAGAGCATCCTTAGAAACACAAATAGAATCTGAGTCAGTACCAGAGGAAATAGATAATTCTAAGCTGAAGATTATACTGTTATCATATCACACACTCGGGAGTCCTCTGGTAGAAAACTTTGTGAACTCACTGATTTATAGAGAGGATATTTATGTCTTTCAGAAGGTACAGAAAAAGTGTCATTGAGTCTCAAGAGTCTAAGTTTCGATGAAAAATTAAGGAGCTTCCAATCATTCTGTTTTGAATGGAAAAGATTTTTAGGTAACAAAATTAAAATCTTCAGAACCATGACTCAGGATGATAACATTAATAGGGAAATGTTTTCTTGCTTCTGTAAAGCTAAATTCCCCACAAAACTTAAGGATGTAATCTAGAGGATAAAAAAATTCAAGTAAATAGGTGGTTCTGGGAGAAGTAGTTCATACAAAAGGCAGTAAATGTATTTAAGATAGTAGTGAATAACAATGGAAGCTGAATATCTGCCAGGAGGATGGAACTAAGAGTGTTCAGGGAAAACATACTACCTTGGATGTGTTTTGTTTATGTAGGAAATCATTAACATTAAAATGTAAATACCAAACAAACAAACAAAAAGCCCACAAAAAACCCTAACACCTACAAAGGCAGCATCAAAAAGGAAGAATACAGCACTCTTAGGTAGGTTTTTCTCACAACTGTGCTAAAATTGTATTTTTCTAAGGCTTTTCAATGCTCACACAAGTGATTCTCATGCTGCATCCTTCTTCCATTGCGGGTATGGTTTCCACACTGAAACATGCAGCAACAAGAGAAATTTGACCTTTTGTTCAATGTTCCTCTCAGACTCATGACATGTAGGAATTTGTTCCTAACAAAACTTGAAACCATGTCTCTGACTTAAAGCTAAAACAAAACAACAGCAAAAAACAACCTCTCCTTGCTTTTTACTTTTTTTTTTAAGAATAGTACTAGCAAAGTCTAATGTTTTAATTAACATTTCTATAAAACCTATGAAAAGGAAAAAAGATCAAGATTGGTTTTACATATATAACTTTCAACACTGACCTTTAAAGCACAGAGCTGACTATGTTGAGCATTTTCGTTTGATATAGCAGAGTTTATTCTTTGGATGTTTTGCTGTTAAAGGTACAGACACTTCAAATCCCTTCTAAAGTGCAGGGTGCTGATTTTGTGAATATGGCAGATAAGTTTAAATCATGCCAAAAGGCATATTTTTAATAAGATGAATACTGGTAAATTCAGTCGGGCTTAATGGTGGCTATAGCATGAATTCAGAAGTCCAGATGGGAAAGTAATGCTTTTCTCCTTTTTGGAGCTATACCATGGTCATGCCCAATGAAGTCTGGATGAACTTTTTTCAGCAATGTAAGTGAATTATTCAAGAAGCCATTTGATTGTCCTAGGAATCTTTGGCATATAACTAACTGTTTCACAGGACTAGGATGTGGGTATATCCAAGAAATTTCATGTTTGTTTGGCTTTTGTTTGTTTGATTGATTGGTTAATTTTATGACCTTGGATGTCATTTTTGTTCATCAGAATACACAGAAGTGACTTCAGCCTACATCATTAGTAGCTTCCAAAAAAGAGGTAGGTGGGAATCAGTCATTTTGTGCAGTTAATCAGGACTCTCAGAGGAAGGAAAGGATGAGCTTGATTAAGATTGTGGATTGAATTTGAGACGTTTTATCTTCATTTCCTCTCTCTGTCACTTCTGGTATTTCTGTCATAACCTCTGCAAAAATCTTGAGTATACAATCTACTCGTCAGTCCTCTGTTCTTTAAAAGAACTGATACTACTTCATGTAGTTAGATTGCAATTCTTTAGGGTAGTAACTGCTTCTTTCTTCCTTTGTATTTAGAATCTAACACAACGGGATCTATAGGCGGTTGGCTTTTTTCTGTTTGGTTTTGTTTATTTGTTTGTTTTCTTTTTTTTTTAAAGACAAAATCAAGCTGTCATTCTCACAATACAAAACAAATCCTGGGATCAACTGTATTCCATGCTTGTATCATTGGCCAAATCTTAACTCAACAATCTGTGGGAGTATACAATTTATATTTATTTTTCATAACTGAACTCAAATCTGCACCTGATTCCACGCCCAAGCTGGAGATTATTACTGTTCTCTCTGATATAGAAAGACTGATACAGACCCAAAGCTATCCCAGGAGAAAAATTGTACTAGAATAGAAGAAAATAATAATTTCCACAATTAAACAAGCCTTAGGACATTGCTAAACTATGAAGATATTGAGGAGAATGTCAGTAATCTTATCCCTAGGTCTGAGGATAGGCAAGACACTTCCACACTCAACTTGTTACCAGAGCTAGGAAGGGATGCTTTGGGAGTGAGAGCAATTAGAGTAATATAAGGTATTAGATTTAGTACTTGAGGGAAGGTGATTTAATTTTGGAACCATCTCTCTGTTGGAGCTAACTGTTGCTGTAGGAACAGGGAGCTCAGCTGCAGGAAAGAGGATTGATACCGGATTGTGGCATACCCACTGAACTGAGCTTTCTTGTTTGCACTGACTGTGGTACAGGGAATGTGATAGCTACTTCCATAACAGTACAGCTTACTCCTGGCAGATATTAAACAAAGTGTGACTTCTGTCAGAGCTTGTGTCTGTGTAATTCAATTTAGATCCCATCATGAGTGTGAGCAGGTGATTTGGCTGACTTTTCCTGTGGAGACCAACTAGTTGCATTATAGTGCTTGGATACTTCCAATGGGATCAATCAGGATATGTTAATTGCGCCAAGATAATTTTAAAGTGGTGTAATGGGAAATTTGTTAACTTGGGAGAAATGCTATATTTTTAACAGTGAGGGGTATTGTTATTATTATTCTTTTGAACAGGTGGTCTAACAGCATGGAAGGAACCATGCCGCTGACAACAAGAGAAAAGAGAAGGATGCAGAGAAATGAACCAGCAGGAAGTTCAGAGTTTGTTTGGATAATGTGAAAAACTTATTAGTGGGTGGCTCATCTGCACCAAGAAATACAGTATGCTCAAAATGAAGGAATTGCAGCAGGATTTTATATTGCTTTCTCAATTGCTTTTTTTTTTTTTTTATCTGCAGAAAGCTTTAACAGAGGGGAAAACTCTGGATGGCCATCTTTTAGACAGCATTAAAACTAGCAAAAACTGTTCATTTGAGAGGAAAAGAGAAAAACGTTAGTGAAGATACTATGGAACTGCTGATATGGCTCTTGTTAAAAGTCTGATCCTGTCTCCCTAAAACTAAGCACTCACAAAAGAAGAGAAAACACAATATCAAAGGTAATTTGGTCATCTGTTTCTGATGCTGATTGTTATGAGTAATTGCTTATCGACAGAAAGGCAACTCTCATCCAGTGCTAATGTGGCAACTCCCATTGCTAGTGGAAGGCAAAATATGATTCAGGAAGAACGGGACATTGCTGAATGGAGCCTCTGCTAGTAGGTGCAAACTACTAGGTAAGCAGTGGAGGAGAATAGATGAGAAAAGGAGTTTAGGGAGCAGAGGATTGGAAGCTTCAGTAGCTGAAATACAGAGGATCTGAAAAATGAGTTCAGTATTGGAAAATATTAGATAGTTCACAATAAACTGTGGCTTAGCTGCGTGTTTTCTTCTGCAGTGGCAGTAGCTGTGGGTTAGACCTGGAGGAAATTGCAATTCCTTCCAAGGACAGGCAGAAGGGAATGTGTATTAGTGCTAACTTCTGGGCTAGTGTTATGACTGCTGGGGGAAGGAAAATGGGGAATCTCCACACCTCAGGCCCTTCTTCTTGCCATGTCATTAAGGATAGGCTGTTCCCTTTTTGCTGTCTTGTGGATAACTTATTCTCCAAGTTCTGGGAGTGTTTCTGACTGTAAATCCTGGTTGAAGTCACCAGCTGCTTCCACTCAGCCTTGAATTAAATGCTTCTGCTGCGGATTTGGACAGAGCTTAAGATACACTCTCTCCATTACATTTCTTTTATTATTCAGCTCAGGTAGTTTTTATTTTCAACATGCTCACTATTGCAAATCCAGCATTGAAGTGATCATCTCTCTCCATATGTGGTATTCTGACCTTGAGTAACTGTCCTGGGATCATGAATTCCTCTTCCGGTGCAATTCTTCTAGCAGTGAGCTGACGGATGGCAGGGTGATGAGGTGCCAAGCACTTGCAGAAGCTTTCTTGCAAGAAAGTAATGTACGTGGAAGGTGGGAGTTGAAAAGAGAAAACTAGTAGTTTTGAGACATGAAAGGAGTTGGATTCCTGCTGCTGTTCAGAGCCCTGCTTCATGCCACAGTTGTGGAGCTGGGCCACTGCTGTTTGACATATCTTTATACTTGTTTAGCCACTGAACGAAAAATAAAAAAAAAAATCATGTGACATAACGGACAGTTGAGTATATGGTTCACATAATAAAATAAAGAGCACAAACTTCAGAATAAATTTGGTAAATTCAGAAAGAAAATTAAATAACAGAAAAAAAAATTGCTCTCTGACCTATTCTATTAATTTTCCACACTATCAAAATAAATTCTAATTCCACAGTAGATATTATCAACATAAATCATAATTTCACAGAATGCTTAAGTCCATGCTAGATCATGAACAGTTCCAGTGACTTGCTATAAATGTGAGAAAATAGCTACCATTTAAGAAGTAGTTTATTTATATTTTTATCATTACATATAGTCTAAGTTGGCTATTTTACTTGTGAGGATGCAGTGCAATATGATGCAGAAATGTGAGAGTATGCAAAGTAATGTGAAAAAATAACAGGTGGTTTTTTCTTCACATACGCTATCTGCTTCTAGAGGGGCAAGTGTGCAGTCAAGGAGATGATATACGGTGGACTGGGGCAGAGCAAGTGTCCCGCAGTACGAACGCAGCATGAATAGCAGAGCTGGTCATTCATCACTGGAAATAAGGAGACATATTTCTAATAGAGAACTTTTATTTACCATTTTTATCCAACTTTCAGAATGTTTATCTTACCAGGAGATAGCCACAGTTGACTAACAAGTCTCATTTATTAAAGTGTATGGTGAAACGGCTATTGACAATATTATGGAACTGTCCTATAAATCATAATTTAATAATAAAAATAGTTAGAATAAATTGTTAAGACAACAGTTAAAACGTGCAGAGATTAAATGGGGTCATAAACAAAGTGAAATCAAATCAAAATCTATGAATGTTTCAATGTTCTTATTTGTGCTGTTATCTTTATTTATTGGTGATAATATATGTTTGGGATGTTTACTGTAGCATAATGTGTTTTTTACTCTCTGGAGATCTATGAAAGCTGTTCCTGTTCCTCCCCTTATCACTTTTCCAATTTATTCTGAAGAACTACCAATTCAAAGATAAGTCAGATTCAGGTCCATATCGGAATGAAAGCTCTGTGTTCAAAATGGTTTGATGCCCTCTAAGATACATTATGGGCACTTAGAAGTATCTGGGTTAATAATCCTCTAGGCACCCCAGACCTACCCCTACAGTAAATCCTAATGTTGACCTCACTTAGGTGAGTGATGTAAGTCCTCCTGACTTCAGCATTGCGTGGCAGAACCTTACAAGCTGAGGAGTGCTATTTCCCCTATCTTTTATTGGAGACAAATTAATTCTACTAATCTTCATGCCAGAATCCTAAGCATGAACTAAAATTAAAATTTTTAATAATATAGATAAATTTAGCTGAGGCAATGGTTCTATCTCACTGATGGTCCATAAAATATTACTAAGAGGTTAATATAAAACTTCCTTATGTAAGGTTGCTGATATTCCAAAAAATATTTTTATGACTGTATTTAGTAAGATTTTATTTGTTTATCACAAATGTAATGAAAAAATATCCTGTTTTTTCTCCTTGGTAGATATTAGTTTGATGAAATGTGAAACGATACATAACAACAAAAAGTCCTTATGTAGAAATGGACAGCAGAGAACGACCTTATCAAATATGTGGAAATTGACCTCATCCAACATGTTAGACGTTCTGCCATTATTCTGAGAGGCTCTTATCCATTAGTTGTTGTAGTCGTTTAACGTTTCATTGTGCTGTGGTGTTGCGGTGGTCACGGTCACAACCTGTGCTGCCGGACTGACAGGTGTGCATAGACCGTGACCATGGGGTCCTCAGGGTTCCACAATTAATCAAGGACACAGAGGTCTGGGTTTCTGAGGATTTCTTTATTACAAATTACTACAAAGCTACTATTAGTAAAAACAAATATATAGTATATATGTACAAGTCGCTACAAAATTACCACTAGGAAAGCAAGTGCATATGTATTACAAGACTAAAGCAAATACATGTATATTGTAAGTTATTCCAACTACTGAAGCAAATACATACTTGTGAACCTTAACTAGTGTGTGTGCCTGTAAATATATTATATGAGGTGTCACTGTTAAAACACTCACCAAGCTACTGCAATAGACAAATAAAAAATTCTCACTTCAAACATCATCTGTGTCATGGAGCAGGGTGTCAGCCAGACATCTCTGGCAAGAGTCTGGTTTGTCCAGAAGATCTTGTGCAGGCTGAACACTGGAAAAATGTGCAGAGAAGCTCTCTTTGGACAGGTAGTGAGTTACTTTTTGTACTTTTTTAGTGTAGATACACAAGTGGGTGTAGGACATGAATTCCCAGAATAGTTGTTGCTGACTTTTGTTTTCCTGGAAGGTCAATTCATTGTCACAGTTTCTTTGTCCTGCACTCATCAAGGTTTCTTTGTCCTGCCAGCTACTCACCATCACAGAGGTTTGGGGTGAGCTTATCAGAGATTTCTTGGGACTCTAGCTAAGGATATAACCTTCCTTGTCAGCATGTTTACCAGGTCACCTTTGTGGAAGCTCCCATCAGACCGATAAGTGAAATAATTATTTACATTCTCAAGCATCGATTCTATGTTTTCTTCAGTGAGAAATTGAATTGTTTGTAATTTTCAACAAATGTGGAAGTACTAAAATAGTGTCCCTGTCACCTTAGAAATGCAACTATGTCCTCAGTTTTATGACATTTGTGTTTCTATACTTCCTGCATTAGCTGCAAAAGACCTGTCTGTAGAAAAGCAGAGCATATGAGCAGAACACTTCAGGGGGAAAAAAAAAAAGTATTTTTTTTTTTTTTATAAAAGGATATCAAACATGCAGTAGATTTTTAGTCTGAATTGCAAAAGTACTTGATCTTTTTTCAGTGTGGCATAAAATTAATTCTAACTGCTTTCATACTCATTTCAGAGAGTGGAAAACAGAGATGTATGATAGTTTGGCGTGGGGTGGGGTGTGTTCTGGTGGCAGGAGAGGGGATTTGCTCCCTGTGCCACCAGATCTGAGTCCCATCCCCCTCGGGGGGTTGAGCCAAATCGGCGCCTCTGCGAATTGCCCTATTTAAGTTGAGACAAAGGGACGGGAAAAGGTCTTTTTTTTCAGGAGTGAGGAGAGGGGCGGAGGGCGCTGTCCTCGCTCCCGGCTCCCGGCCGGGCGGCTGCCCGGGTTGGGCCGGCGCCATGTGCTCAAGGTGGCGCCAGGGGAGCCGCATGGGGGACTCGGGAAGCGCCCCGCTCTCGGGGTGCCCGCCGGGCCGAGCTCCCCCAGAGAGGATTAAGATCTAAGAGAAAACAACCACAACGACCGGGTCAGTCAAGATGGAGCAGGAGGAGGGGTACTGGAGCTGAAGTTTTCCCTTGCAAATCGGTGTGAAGATGGCAGGCGGCCCCCCTGCAGCCAGGGTGTACTCAGTGGAGCAGAGACCCACTCGTGGCCCGTGGAGAAACCCACGTCGGGAAAGAGATGCCTGAGCCCAGGAGAGGTCGTGGAGCATTGGGATGCACGACGAGGTACTGTTAATAATGGGCATGGAATGCACGACGAGGTCGTGGAGGCATCCGGAGTCCGTGGCACGACCCACGCCGACGCAAGTGGCAGCAGCTCCCTAAGAGGCCGAGACTGGTAAAGCCCGAACTGGTGCAATCCATGGGGAAGGATTGCAATCCTGCGGGCAGGACTTACGCTGGAAAAGTTTGGGGATTTTGTTTCCTCGTGAGTAGGGGATCCACCGAAGCAAGGGAAAAATGGTGTAAGGACTCCTCCTCCTTTAAGAAAGGAGCGGCAGTGAACAACATGGATGAACTGAGCTGCACTCCCCCATTCCCTGTCCCCCTGCGCCGCTGGGGGGGAGGTAGAGCCAGGAACGAAAGGAAATAGGGGGTGGGGATGTGTTGTTTTAAGATCTGGCCTTGTTTTTCTCTTTCTCCTCTCAAGTAACTGGTTTTGTTCCCTTGCGTCTCTTCTGAAGTAACTGTTAATAAATTGTTTTGTTTTAAGAAGAAAGCCTGAGTCATGTTTTGCCCGGGACCATGGTTGGTGGGTGCTCCCTCTCGGTTCTTGTCTCGACCCTCAGTCCAAAAACCACGACAATATGTTAAGTGACTGTCCAAGGGCACTAAAGTTGACCTACAAGCTCTTATTTTCTGGTCATTTGGTCATCTTCTTCTTTGTATTCCCCCTTCCTCCCTCAACCCCCATGTATGATGTAATACTAGTGATACTCATAAAAGACCTGCAAAAACCAGGATTTTTTTTCTGAAATGTTTAAGGTCAGTTTTCAATGAAACTAGTATTAGTATACTGAATAAGTGTACTACAGGTGCCTTTAAGTACCATAGCAACATACCAGTATTTTCGAAAAGGTAAGACCAGATGGTGAATTTAAAAAAAAAAAATTAAAATCCCAATTTTTTGAGCATTTTGCCAAGCTGTGAGTACACATTTACGTTCCTAATTCCAGTCTGTGAGGGGCTGCGCTTGCTGTACCTGCTTTCCCTCCCACAAAAAGCCATCTTGCAGGGACATTCCTTTTCACTCTTCCTGTAGTCCAGCTAAATACTCTGAAGAGCAAGATGGGGGAAAGCTCTTCTTCAGTGGCAGGGAATCTATCTGTGTGCAGTTATGAAGGAATTGTTGTGAGACAGAGGGGAAAGCAGGACGAGTAACATAAAGATTCACCCAAATGACAGTTAATGCAACTGATTACCATCAGTAACTGCTTGAGAGAGTCCAGCGCAGGGCCACAAAGATGATTAAAGGAGTGGAGCATCTCCCTTATGAGGAAAGGCTGAGGGAGCTCGGTCTCTTCAGCTTGGAGAAGAGGAGACTGAGGGGGGACCTCATTAATGTCTATAAATATGTAAAGGGTGACTGCCATGAGGATGGAGCCAGGCTCTTCTCAGTGGTATCCAGTGATAGGACAAGGGGAAATGGATATAAGCTGGAACATAGGAGGTTCCGCTTAAACATGAGGAAGAACTTCTTCCCAGTAAGGGTAACAGAACACTGGAACAGGCTGCCCAGAGAGATTGTGGAGTCTCCTTCTCTGGAGATGTTCAAAACCCACCTGGACACGTTCTTGTGTGATCTGATCTAGGTGGTCCTGCTCAGGCAGGGGGATTGGACTAGATGATCCTTTGAGGTCCCTTCCAGTCCCTAACATTCTGTGATTCTGTGATCTAATTCTTCTTAATTTTATGTGTTTGTGGTCCTACTCTCTTTGATGGGGAGTATTATGTGGACGATCTCCTTTTATTCAGAAAATATACTTATCTTCTTAAAACTATGAATATTGGACTGGACACATATAGAAAAGGGGTGGGGACATCCTTATTTCAGTGCATGTGAAGAAAACTCTACAGTATTAAAAAAGAATAAATTTTTAAATATATATATATAGTCTCCATGTTTCCTTATGATGGAATTTTGTTTTCATCAAAAAGAGAGTGGATTTCAGGAAGGAGACAAAAGTAAGTCAGTAACAGGTATTAATCACATATACTCCCCCTTATATGAAGTCTCTTTTGTCTTCCTAATCCATGCTGATTTGTACACTGCTCCTCCTCCTCCTTGTCTGCGTTGTCAGTGCTTGCAAATCAAGTCAGGAAGCACAGGTGTTCTAACACTGTTGATATTTTGGCTCACAAAGGACGCAGTCCTGGACAGGTGATATTACTCTCTAATGTTTCAGTCACCTGAGGAATAAAAAGAAGGAGGACATACCTGGCTTTCTCTGGTACTTAAATGACAGATTCTAAGCCCTTCTTCAGCTCTCCGTGGTGACATCGAAAGCTTGAACCTCAAGCCAACAAAAAGACATAATTTTTCCTGAAAACGACAGGGAATGAATGTCAATTAACATGACAAAATCACATCGGAAATGCTTTTTGCTGTATCATGTATGTTTTGTTTCTTCTCTCCCACTAACAACAAGACTTATTGCAACCAGTAGGACATTTTGTCTTTGTCTCCGGAATATCCTGATCAATATCTCTTTGTTGGTACCTATGTAGCAATCAGTATAATCCCTAACATAGGAAGGTAAAAAAACACAGCAGCAAATTTTCTATAATGTGAAGGTAAAAGGTATTGATTGAAGCTACTTGGATTTTTTTCCCCCAACAGTGGCTACAAAGTATCAAATTACCATTTTTCTTGTGCTTTTCTCAGCTCTGCTATACCTGCCTGCATGCATCCAAAACTTCACAAGTAGGAAAAGTAATAGAGCAGAAAAGCTTTCCAGACAGAACAATAGGAAGAGTGAGAAAGGTCAATCCTTCTCTGGTCTACGTTTTTTAGCAATTAACTTTTAAGCTCCCTTCTCTTTTCTTTTTAAGGAGAATTAAATATTTTAATAGGCTTTGGATTACTGAAAAACAAACAAACAAACAAACCAAACCAAACCAAAACCCAAACCAAAACCAAACCACAAAATGAACGTGAGAACAATTTAATTGCTAGATAGAAGTACTGAATGGATCAAAACCCCTCTCTTTGCCCTGTCCTGCCAATTAGAGCCCTCAGATGTGGGTGGACTGTATCAACACTTTCAGATTTTTAGCTTTTCAAGTGGGCAGTGTTAGGGGATGCATGTAGGAAGGGACAGTAACAGAAGCTTCAAATCTGTTTCTATGGATTTGTTTGGAAAAAAGAACTTCAGGTTCACAAATGTCTGTTTTAAATGTCCTGCTATTTTTAAGTTATAGTAACTAATATTAAGATGATATAGGAATCAACCAACTGAAATAACTACAAGTGCTACAGCACTCCATTCATTCTAAAGAAATGCTAACACTATATGAAGGGAGGATTCAAGATTCAGATTTATATGGTGCTTGCACTGGGATATGTGTATTTTGTAAAATACTGTGGCACAATTAGCTAAGTCACAAAGCAAAATCAGATATACTATGGCACGCTACAGCAACCAGTACCTCTCAATTGCTAGAGGTTTGTCAACTGGCTATGTTTATTAATATATGCCTTCCTACATTTTCATTCTGTCATCTTCTATCTCAGAGTCCTTTTAAAGCTGTGAGCGTTAAGACATTATGAAAAATACAAATGGGAAAAACATAATTATAGGGAATAAATTTATATGTGAAAACTCTTACATAAAACACAAAATATCCTATAAACTATGTAATAAAATTCTGAATCTCTACATATATCTGGAATTTCATATTCAATTCTTAAATACTACTTAAAAATGTGAAAATAATTTTGGGATAAATTCTAGGTAAATCTATCTACCTAAATTTCTGTAAAATTTCTTGCTTCTAAGTTGAGTGACATCATCACACTTACCAACACTGTGGAGGGGATGAACAGATGATTAAGGGAGCGGAGCATCTCCCTTATGAGGAAAGGCTGAGGGAGCTCGGTCTCTTCAGCTTGGAGAAGAGGAGACTGAGGGGGGACCTCATTAATGTCTATAAATATGTAAAGGGTGACTGCCATGAGGATGGAGTCAGGCTCTTCTCAGTGGCATTCAATGATAGGACAAGGGGAAATGGATATAAGCTGGAACATAGGAGGTTCCGCTTAAACATGAGGAAGAACTTCTTCCCAGTAAGAGTAACAGAACACTGGAACAGGCTGCCCAGAGAGGTTGTGGAGTCTCCTTCTCTGGAGATGTTCAAAACCCGCCTGGACGCGTTCTTGTGTGATCTGATCTAGGTGGTCCTGCTCAGGCAGGGATTTGGACCAGATGATCCTTTGTGGTCCCTTCCAGTCCCTAACATTCTGTGATTCTGTGATTCTGTGATCTGTTCAACATGGAGGAGAAATGAAAACTCTCATGAAACATCATAGAATCATAGAATCATAGAACGGTTAGGGCTGGAAGGGACCTTCAAAGGTCATCTAGTCCAACCCCCCTGCAAGGAACAGGGATATGTCCAACTAGATCAGGTTGCTCAGGGCCTTGTCCAGCCTGGCCTTGAACGTCTCCAGGGATGGAGCATCCACCACCTCTCTGGGCAACCTGTTCCAGTGTTCTACAACTCTCATGGTAAAAAATTTTTTCCTAATATCCAATCTGAATCTACCTCCCTCTATTTTAAAACCATTACCCCTTGTCCTATCACAACTGGCCCTCCTGAACAGCCTCTCCCCATCTTTCTTGTAGGCCCCCTTGAGGTACTGGAAGACCACTATAAGGTCACCCCGGAGCCTCCTCTTCTCCAGGCTGAACAGCCCCAACTCTTTCAGCCTGTCCTCATAGGAAACATCATTTTAATCTGCATGAAAAACTTTGCAATATAAAAGAGACCAGTATAATAATGCTCTTCTATATCCTAATAGTGGATGGTGTCCCCAGATATTTCTATATCCAGCAATTTCCAAAGAAAACAAACAAGAAAATTTTTATTTCTAAACCACCTAATTCTATCATTTTATCTGGTTTCTTCAGTGTATGATCAATTTAATGGAATTTATACTTTAAAATGGCACCAGTGAGAAACCACGTTAAAGTCCAGGGAAAAATGACATTGTCACTATGTCAGTAAAATACATTTCTCATATCCTGTGCTTCAATTCAGACTAACTATTTTGTTTACATTCAGGATAATTTATCAAGGCTGAATCCTTCTGTAAGGAAAATTCTGTGCAGGCAGATTCTTTACCTCATTTATATCACTTTCACTATCAGATAACTTTGAGAATCTAGGTAAATAAATTTATAATATCCTTACTATAAGCAATAATAATCATCTCATTTCATTGTATTAATGGCAATTGGCTGTTATTCCATGCAAAGTTCATTACATAATATTGCTCTCATCTATCCAAGTTCAAATCAAATAAAAATTTCTATAATGGTTATAGTTTTTATACCATTCTAAAGGATTTTTATAAGGGTAATTTCTATTATAATGAGACACAAGAAACATTTTGAATGTCTAAGGCATGACAGGAATCAATGGTCCTGAAAAGTTTTGCTCTGGATATTTCTATCTCCCCAAACTCCTGTGCATGTAATTTTATTGTTAGATTCTGTCCTGTGTTTCTGGATTTTGTTCTGAATAAAAAATATAAAATAGTGGATGTTTTGTTGCCTGCTTTCATAAATAACCAAAAATTTATCTCTGTTTTTCAATTGTTTTATTCCTTGTTTTTGCAATTTTGCAAATGGTATATGCCTGTTCGTATCTTAGTAATTTGTATTTCTTATTGTTTCTTTTTAGGATTGGATCTTACTTGTCTCCTAAAAAAATTACCGTTACAAAACCTACCAAATAAATGAATCTTGTATGACAACTGTTCTGTAGAGAGTTTACTGGCATTGATATGGTCTTATATTATCTTCTATAGCCTTTTTTTGTCCTTCATTGGGTGGATCCAATACATACAGTATCACTTTTGTTTAATAGCATAATTCTATAAAGATACTTTGATAACTTTGGCTATGAACCGTTTTACCTCTGCTTTGCACAGAGGTTCTCTCTGAATTCATCAGAAACTTGGCTTGCAAAAATTCATTACTAGTGCAGGAAACTGCTCATATTCAGCTAGTAGTAAAGTCAGTCGGAGTCAAATGCATAATTATGCTTAAATGTGTGCTCGAATGCTTTCCTGAATTGGCAATTTAAAGCTTACCTTATTTTTCAAGTTTTAGGGCCATTTTTTAGATAAAGAGTTGAATGGAAATATCATGTCACAGTTAGAATTATCAAGAAAAATTGGAAATCACACGAGCAAAGTATTGTGGATCAATCTTAATACTAGGTAAAAGAAAGACCTTTTCAGAATTATCACTCATATTTTTCAAAGCACTAAATGCACAAAAAAGAGATGATGCACTAATGGTCTTTAATAAATCTTGCTGTGCAAAAAAAAATTCAGAGTATACTACAGTGAATTGCATTGTTGAATTCTCCTTCTTTCATTAATAATTATTTTATAAATTATAGGTACTAGTTTTTACAAGTAAGTGTGCAGTCTAGTTATTTGTGAATGGTTTCATTCGGTAAAAAAAAATCGCATACAAACGATGGCTGAATTAGTTGTTGATCATACAATTATTATGACAGAATCTATTTTTAAAAGTTATTTTAATGCATTCTTGTATGCCATATACTTATGTTATCTTTCTATTTCTCAGAGAGAACATGTAGATATATTTTGTCAGTTGATTCAAGGTTAAAGACAATCGTGATTGCCATAGAACACTTGGTTTTACAAATAGAATGTGTATTATGTATATTGTTGTTTTTAAACATATTTCTAAAGCAATTGGTTACAAACAGTGATGAGCATTACTATTTGTGACAAATCAGTATGTTTCTGTCGCCTTTGAAATATTCCTTAGTCCAATTGTGAATTTTTTTTTTTTTTTTTTTTTTTGTGAAATACCAGATGTCACTGAAAATCTTTTGGAATTAATAAGTATTCTACTAAAGAATTTTTGAGTTTTTGAGTGAATTTTCAATACAAACTATGAAGAATTAGATAAAAACATCACACCACTGTTTATAGAAATTTTACATGGAATTCTCTACTAGCTGTTTAAAACTCCATTTTACTGTCCTGGTTTTTTTGAATACTAAGATGCATGGAGTGAATCAAACCACCTCTAAAACAGACATGAAAGAAAGTTCGAAAAGTGTGAAGTATGCAACTTTATTGTCATTTGAACATCGTACTTCATAGAAAACAGGCAATGTCATTCCTTATAAATCTGAATGTAATTTTTCCTTAACAGCTCGAATTTTTCTAGAGCCAAAGAGAATGTATGGCTTTTACTAAAGTGACAACAAATAGGATTTATAACACGTATTAGAACAACTACTTTTTGTTACACTTGGTGTTATGGCCTTCTGTGCAGCTTTGCCTATTTCCTTTATAATCCATCAGCTACACTTTTTCTATAACCTTTTGAAGCAAAACACAAAACTAAAAGAAATTACATTATATAAAAAGATACTATCAGATTAAAGACCGTTGTTTTTAATTTACTTTGTGTTGACACAGATTTCTATCTGCTATCACTTTTTCTTATCAGGCTGACGAAATAGAATTTGTGCAGTGGATATACAGAAAATTCACAGAATGGCTATCTGTCATAGTCAGAAAAGGTGCTATCTGTCATCAGTAGAGACTTTATTTACTTTAAAAGTGTTTACACTCATACACAGAGTATCAGCCATATTGTGTCCTTGTCCTTTGCTTTGAAGAGTGTGGTTATTAGAAATGAGGAATGAGTACTAAATAAAATAACCTGCTTTCCTGCTCACAAGATATTCTTCAATATTCATCTGTGTACTGAAATAAGTCTCAAGAGTGGGAAACAGTCCCAGGAAATATGAAGAAGTATTTATTCAACAAGATAATCAGAGGATCATAGAATCGTAAAATGGTAAGTATCTATTTAAGCTTGTTTGTAGCATTTTTTCAGCTTGTACCATTCCAAAGAAATGAGTGACTATGCCACTTCATACTTTAACCCATTGCTGTGAAATATTTTATCCCAATGTCCTAATCCTTCTCTTATATGATATGTTACAACGTACAACTTTTTAATTTCAGCATGAGTTTTCCCACACTTAATTTAAGGACCTTAAATTAGGTTAAAAAACACTTCCTGGTTATTTTTCTTCTCATGAGTCTTAAGGGTTAAGAAGTCATGGGATGAAGTGAAAGAAGGTTCAGAATGCCTCAGTAAGTTTTTTTTTGTCACTGGTTATATCTGTGTTTTCTTTGAAAGAGAAAAATGAAAGAGTAGATGTAATATGTATTACTGTAGAAATATTTACAGTATAGTGAGGCACTGGACTCCCTTGAAAGTAAAGTAGGAGTCTGTAGAGAAATATTGTTTAAAAATATATTTATTGAGCCTGCTTTGAGATGCCACTTTCAGTCCAAGACACAATGCACAATTTCCACTTAGGTTTTTTCCTATGGCACGTTTAGACTCTGATCAGAGACCTGTACAAACGAAAATGTGGTCATATGAAGAAATATATTCCAGATGAAAACACTTCCCTACTGGGTGTTCTCTGGTTATATATTTCTCTTATATTTCTAGTCTGTTAGAGAAGTGGTTTCTTTTCAAAAAGCCTACTCCAAAATCAGAGTGATTTAAAACTCTATTATTCTAATATAGTCTGTACTCCAAGAGAAAATTATATTTTAGATTTTGAAAAGTATTAAAGTTTCATCTTTAATCCCAGACCCGGAGTGACTTGTTGTTTTGAATATAAAGAACATCTTTAGCATGAGCAGAGGTATTAAAATAACTAATTACATCAAGAGCCTCAGAAATTGAAGATTACCTCATAATACCTTATGTTTAAACTGTCCAATGATGATGAAGAACAACTGTTGTTTTAGAGAGTCCATTAAATGGAGGCAGTAAACCCTGATGAAGAAATCACTGTGCTAAGAAAACAGAAGAGAAAAACTAATTAAATGAAGGAGGAGAACCAACCTCTCTACCTCAAATATTGTAAAGCCCCAAACATTTGATTTCCAAAAAGTGCTGGGGAATTTTAAATTAGCTAATATTTTAAGTCATCATGCCCAACACAGGATTAAATATGTACAGGTGACAAAATAAAAATGTGTGAAAAGCATGCTTACACCCCTAAACGACTGTGCTACACATTAATCATTATGCAGCTGGGAGCACAAGCTGTACCAAACTATTGTCTGAATAATGTGGGTACTTTCTTGGTACTTGGTGTTTCTAGTTCCTGAGACAATCCATTTAATGTACCCTTGAGGAAGATGCTGCTTTTGGAGCATGTTGTTCCCCACCACCCAAGTGGTCACTGCATTGGGTCACAGCAGTGGCAATACTGCTTCAGTGAGAGCAGTTCTGCACGGGAACTACTGGCTGCTCCTTTTGTCAGGACCGAGGGCAATTCCCTTGGTTACATGAAACAGCACAAGTGGCAGCTGCTTTTAAAAGGAAAAACTGCTGCATATAAATTAAGATCCACTGTTTGCCCTCAGGAAGGGCAATTCTAGAGGGGCGACTGCATATATTCAAAGTGGACCATCATGACCTTACGCAGACTAATGGAGTTCTGCCATGGAGGCCAAGATTTCATTCTGCATGTTCACTGCAAGGAACACGCACAAATCTCTTAGATTAATATCTTTGTGAAGTAAAGTTATATGTGAGTCTGAAAAGGCACAGGCACATAAGGTAAGATAGGGTAAAGTCCACCACACCCTAGAGTGTCTTGCACAGTGAAGGAAGAATTATTTTTCACAGATATGTCCCCCATAGTGTGCTTATTTGTTTATCAGGATTTAACAAAGGTTGCTTTGTTTTTTTTTCCCTCCAAATGTAGCTGAACAAATGGCAGTACAGAAACGGCAAGGGAAATGTGCAGTGAATTAAAAAAGACTACCATCCCTCTTAGCAAATGAAAGGGAAGATAATTAGAAGTAACTCACTGTTAAATAATTGCAGTGATCAGCCAGCTTGGACTGATTACTAACTTTTCGTGTTTTTCCTAAAAGAGAAAGAATCAATTGCAAAACAAAATTCAGAAAAGAAGAGAACCACAGTGTACCCATTAGGAGGGAACCTATTACTCTAAGATTATTTTCTTTAGAATAGATTTTAAAACAAGATAATTTCAAATTAAACTTAAACGGATGCTGTGATTCTGACTGCCAATATAAAATTAAGGGAGCTATGAAACTCTAGGGGCAGATTCTTAAAAAGATAATGAACTAAAACTTCAAGGGGTGCTGTACTGGCCTGAAAAAATTGGAAGAGTCATCTTGAGATTTTTCTGAAGCATGAATAATAGCAGTAGTGGTGCTCAGGAAAATGAACTCATCTGAACTATAGTTTTTTTCTGGCTGTGGTACATGCAGCAACATGGTATTCCAGGGTGTTGTGAGCTTTTGTTCTGGATTTGGAAAGACAGAGGGATAACACATTATGTTGGGAACCCTCTGCCTGTTCAGAGACATCTATGTTTGAGCTGGTCCCCAAAGCTCCTTTCCTAGTCCATGGGGGACTATCACTTCTGAAATGAGGTATTACAAAGTGAGTGGCTTTTAGAGATCAGATTAACCCATCTTTTTCAGTGAATACAAAGAGAGCCTAAAAAGACTATTTCAGGAACAGATGTCCACAATGTAGACATCTGAAGTTAGGTGAAATGTCTCTTTCCCTTGCAACTTTGATACCATCTGTTCAGTTGCTTCCATCTGTGTGTCCCTCCTTTCTGCCTGCAGAAGTTGTTCATTTGATGCTATCTTGCCAAAAAGAAACATTTGCTTTTGATACTTAAACCCTTTATCCAGAAAGGAAGGTCTTGCACTGACTTATTGGCTTGAAGGAAGAGGAGGGAAAATGAGAAAAGATACAAGCAGAGAGCTGAAAACACGAAAGAAAAAGAGAGGTAGTATTTCTCTTATGCTTCCGACTACCTCCTCCTTTCTCTGTCCAAATAATTTTCAGGTAACAAATGCTACAAGCAAAGTGATAATTGAATAAAGACAAGTTATACAGTTATCATGGATGTTTTGCTTGATACCATACCACTCTATTGATAATGCAACTCTCAGCTATACAGTTAGTCTTTGCTCAGGGAAGTAGTGTGGTTTCTCCAAGTCTCTATAGCTTTTATAACTTTATGAGTATACGGGTGTTCCTAGAGCGTTTGAACCACCAAACTGTATCTCAGAATTGTTTTAGATAGGCCATGTTTGGGCTCTGCTACAGGTCTCCCCTGTAAATAGTCACAGTTCAATGATCACAAACATTTCTGTAAATACCAAATTTGCTAGTACTATGAGTCACTAATACAACATTCATATCTGAAGGATCTGCTTGATCTACAAAATGCTTTCAGAAAGAGGAGAAATCACTGGAGAAAATCCTTCCCTATTCTACAACTGGGCTTTTCTTCTGGTCACATAGATATCAAAAATCATTCTGAAGTCATGGTAATGTCAAGGAAACTTGCTAGTGACCCCAGTAATTAAACGAGGGTAGACAAGGTATGTTAATTGATATCTCTCTACTAACACAATCACAGCAAATCTGGGGCTGATCAGTATTGACTGTTTGCATGATTCTGGGGCAAGAGGAGAGGTGATGCTGGTTGGTTGTTGTCATTAGTAGATTTTTGCACGGAAAGCTTAATGTTTTAAAGATTTATCTCCTAGTGTAATTTAGTTGATTTCTAATGCCATGAAAGCATAAGCATACCCTTTATAAAAATCTAGGATGTCGTGGTGCTCTTATTCCTATGCCAACTGAACAATAGTCACTTGGCATGTAAAGTGGTTAGGTTCAATTCTCAACTCTCTCTGTTGAGAAGCTGATCCTATTTCTCTTGCTGAAAAGATGCATATATCATCACCAACCCAGATGTTTTTCCAGAGAGGAAGTGAGATACTGTTTTCTCCTCCAATAAACATTTAGGATAAAAAATGTAAGATTCACTAGAAAATGCTAACCAAAATAAAGAGATTGCTGTTGGATGCCCGCGTAACATGCTAGAGAGCTATGTTCACTGTTTTCATAAGAAATTGACCACCAAATGATGCATAAAAATCAAGAGAATTCGTAACTTTTTTAAAAAAGTTTTATTTCTGATTAAAAGAAATAGATTGTATGCATGAATCAAAGTTTAATTTTTCAAAGGGGTTGCCTTGGTTATATTTTTGTCGTAATTCACCAGTTCATTCTGGTTCACAAAGGGTGACGCTGGCATGGAAATGTGGATAATCATGCCCCTTGATTCCTCTAATTTTAACTTGTTAACTCAGTTCCCTGGTGTCTTTTGAACTTTGCATTTGTTTATTGACCAGTTTTACAGTGAATTTTGTCTCACAATAGGAAAATGTGTCTGAAAATTAAATCATACTTATATGCCACTGAAGTAAAGCCTTATTAAGCAGGGAAATAGAACAATAGTCCATAACCTTTAAGTGTTCTAGCTGATTCTATAACAACATTTTCTACGGCTGTTAGGACTAATGTCTCTCTACTATCTCAGAACATTTTTATAGTATTGATTTTATTATTATTATTTTATGCTCAATAAACTTTTAGTATTTTTTTAACAATTACATGTGATTTTCCTGAACAATAGATAGTCTCCCAGGAAAAGAAAGCTTTAAATAACTCTGAATGTGCCGCATTCCAGTGAGATATAGACAGTCTATTATGTAGCTATTTCATTTCAGTGTGCACTAAGCAGAGACAAGAGCATTTTGTTTGATTAATACCACACAAGATCTTCTATCAAAATATTAATATCCTTTAAATAGGCATATCCACTTAGTAAATGAGATATCATCAACTTTCTCTATTGCCAACATTACAATATTTATCTGTTTCTCTGGTAATAATAGCTATAACTCGATGACCCTAAAGAAATAAAACATGCATTTGACAGGACAAGGGACAAGGTTTGCACTGTATATATCAACAAAGATTTCATTCTTGCACTTATTGTCTTAGAGTGACTATAATTGCCAAATGACATGAAAGCCAGCAATAACTACAAACAAGCAATCTAGAAAATGTCCCCTGGAAGTCAACCTAAAGAGAAAAAAAGATGCACCATTCTCAAATCTCTACGGAAATGCTGTTAATGTAATACTGTGCGTTGGGAACAGAACCTAGTAATAAAAACATAGTTACTCTTAGATTTACAATCCATGTATCTGCAAAATTCCCATGATAATCTTATTGCTTCAAATGACATATGCACTCAGAAGCTGGGATTTAATTGAATGTAATTAAAGGGCAGAGGGTCTTATGATTGTTCGGATCACACGCATCAGATGACTAAACACCGGGGAAAGAGGAGACTACTTCAGCTAAAATGATAGTCTTGTCACATCAATGAAGAGCTACAAACTGATCATTGAATTTTGGCTGTAAATCTTGAAGTCTATGTGCACCTCAATAACTTGTAGTTGGTATACAGGTCCCAGAAATGAGAAAATTCCCTGAGACAGCCTTGTAACAGAAGGAGTGTTCCCATGTATTTGAGACACTAGTGCTGAATTTTCATCCAGAACACTTGTTTATCCTTTTCTGGTTCTACAAGAAGACAACAAGAGTCTGATGACCCAGATCCTTGTAATTGGTTTCATAAAAGTTGCCTGTTTGTTGATACCCAGAGGTTTCAATGGTTGCTAGAGAACACCTAAAAATGTTTGGGATTAACCAAGTGACTGTCCCTGCACATAAAGCTGTGAATGTTGTATTTTCTAGGCCTGCTCTGAAAGTTCACATACAGCATCCAACAAATCAAAAGAAGAGCATTTCCATTTAAAATAACAGTCCCTGAGGATTACACATCAGTTCCAAGAAACTAGGTTCAGTACTCAGGACAGCCTGTAAGGATTCAAAATTACACTATCTCTCTGAAGTTTCTAAGGAAAAGACCTTATGGCACAGGATAGAGAAAGCAAATTTCTAGAGCTTATTGCCAAGAACATTCTGCTGCAGATTTGGATTTTGAACTCATGCTGACATCAATACAACTCTAGCAAATCAGACTAATGAAATCTTTATATTGGACAACATATATGAAAATGGAAAAACTTGATGACTGTATTGTGATAATTCCCAAAAATATTCTTCAAGTTTTTAAGTACTTGTCTCATGGAATCTAAAATCATTGCTATGTATTTCAAAGAATTTATCCTCCATTTGTTTGTCTTATGGGACATGAATCATCTTAAAGTTTCTGCAAAGCACAATAATTACAAATGGAGCGAAAGGATATATTGTTTTGTTCATCTGACTCGGCCACCTTTCGTTTTCACTTAATATCCTTTTGGTTTCACATTGGAAAAGACAGTGAACAATCAATCACTATCTTCTCATTGCCATTCATGATTCTGTAGTCTTTTATCATATTGCTCTTTGGTCATTTTTTTCCAGCTGATGAGTCCTAGTCTCCTTAGTTTAACAATCTTATGGAAGTTATTCTATCCATTTGATCATCCTTTTCACCCTTATCTGAATATTTTCCAGTACTACTGAAATAATACTCCCTGTATTCAAGACTGTTGATTTATAACATGATAAACTGATGCTTTGTAGTTTTGTCCTCTATTCTATTTCTAATAATTTATAAGGATTTTTTTGCTTTTCTGACTACATGCCAGCACAGAGCTGACATTTTATAAAGTTATCTTTACAATCTCAATATTATACTCTCCCTGTTCTTAAGAACTAATAATCATTTAAGAAGTCGATTACTGTATGGGTAAAATCACAGCTTTGTCTTCCCATGTCTTTAATTTCATATTAAAATTCTAATGAATCTCATTTATGTCTTTATAGCCCAATCACTATCAGAATTTTTTTTCAGGATTTCCTTATCTTCAAATGTATTAATCTTAACTTCTAGGCTTCACATTACTTTGAATAAGTCTTGACTGAACCTCCTTTTTAGATCACTTATAGATGTAGGGGAGAAATGGATTTCAACGCTATGTCCTCCAGTTTGGTAGTTAAATAATTCTGCTTCCTATCTTTTTATTTTGAATTCTATATATTTACTGTTGTTCTTTTTCATTACACTTTAAAATGACACATACGTTAATGTGAAGTCTGATCTATGAAATGGTGAATAAAACACTAGATATCTCCTTTTCTGGGGCATATCCCACTGAACCACAGACATAACTTCCAAAATGTTCATTCTCTTACTGGTCCTATGAATCTTACAGTCACTACTGCAGGCACTTTAACTTGAAAGGACACATTCACTTCTGCTGTTTAGTTTAATCTGTAGTCTAATGTAGATCCCAATTCTATCTCCAAAAGAAGTTTCCGGCCAGGAAACTGGTGTCCGTATGGTGTCCATCTCAGAGGTGCAATGAGTTACATTATTCAGAAAAGTTAGAAGACTTTCTCCTTTGGATTTTTTTTGATACTCTCAGCAGCCATGACTTGACTCTGGTGAACCCCCTTCCTGGGCTCCATAACTCTCCTCATGTTTGTGCAGAGAACGTATGTACACTACTCAAGCTTATGAAGTCCACCAAGTGTTGGAGTGCCTAAAGCTGTGCTCAGTAACACCCTAGTTTGTTTCTGAATCTGACCTTCACAGATAAAAAGTATAAACTCCCATCTTTTGCTCATCAGTAATTTGTTCATACCTTTTGGTAAATGCATGGGAGCTCTTGTTCATAAAAACTCCACTGTCATTCATATTCAGTTTTCTTCATTCCTAAACCGATTTAATGGTTCACCAAGTACAATCACGTAAATAAGCCAAAAACTCAAACAGAGAAAGCTTATGAAAAAGAAAGCTGGAAATACAAATCGCATGTGACACTCAGAAAAACTAACTTTTTTGTGATTTCTTTTTACAGGCTGTATTCAAACAACTGTTGGTCTCCCTTGAGACTAAGATACAGCATTAACTTAAGATTGTGGAATTTTCTGATCTCACTGTATGCCTTTCCTAGGCAGCTGTGTAGACAAAGCTTTCATTTAATGTACATTTTGTATGTAAAATGATGCTTAGAGATGAATGAAACTATAAGAAAAATGTACATGGTCATCTTAGAACAATATGACAGTTTTCTAACTAAAGAATAAAGCATTCTCTGATAGAGGAATGTAATTTTAATGTTTTTTACTTACCTTTGTTTCCCCCCTATACCAGACCATGCCATTCATTACATTCTTTCTCCTTCTGCCCAGAGATAGTGCTGGTATTTGTTACTGTGCGACGCAATAAAATAGTACCTGAGTGTCGTTAGGCAAACCTTCTTCGGGTCCCTCTGGAAGAAGTGCTTGGCTGAAAAAAATGTCTCAGTCTTTCTCAGTTCCTTGCCTCTTCTTCATGACTTCAGAAAGAGATACTTTTGTATAATTTTGTTTCAATCCTCATAGGTTTCTCAGCAGAACAGGTCACAAGAGAGCTCTTATGAATAAATCTCCTTCCACTCTATTCTCAGTCATATGAGCGTTATAGCAGGAGAAGGGTAGAGCTCTATGAGCTCTGAACTGGCATTTTTTATGGTAAATTTCGTATGATTTGAGGAAGGATTTGATCAACGAATTGATGGAGAAAATGCTCATTGTAC